>NC_091988.1:20354332-23271246 GCF_044704955.1 Pristiophorus japonicus
GATCGGGAAAAAAATGATGTTTTTTACGTGATTGCTATGGGCGCGCATGCCCAGTACAGCTCCCGGTCTGCAGTCGGCTATTTTTAAAGAGCCAGTTGTGTGTGAGAACTTTCATTCTCATTGGAAAAATCGGAGCTGCAATACAAGATGCAACGCAGCTCAAGGACCAAGAATTTATTACAGGATGAAGTGTTGGCACTAGTTACTGTGATTGAGGTCAGATGGCACGAGCTGGACACCAGCAGAGGCCACATAAAAGTTTCACCAAAAGAAATGAAGAAACGCTGGAACCAACTTGCAGAAGATTATCGTGCAATGGTCACCGCCCCGAGGTCTGGAGGCCAGTTCAAAAAGAAATGGCAGGACCTTGGTCAAGTAGTTAGTGTAAACAATATTTTCATTTATTCACTGGAGTTGCAATTGTAAATGTGACCATCCGTGTATGTCCCACCCAGCAGAAAGACATCCTCTCTAAAGTTATATTTTCATCCTTGCAGAGGAAGGTGGCACACAACAAAAGGGAAAGAACTCGAACAGGAGGAAGCCAGGCAAATCTGCACCCACTGACACCCTTGGAAGAGAGAGTTGCTGCTTTGATGGGTCCTGCCTGGAGAAAAGCAACCAGCACTGCACAAGCTGGGCCCACACTCAAGGGAGAGGGTATGTCCTGCAAATTGCACAGTCTGGCTTTGCTAAATGTTAAGTACTGCGCAGGGTAGCCATGCTTCGGTTCATGGGGATGTCTCCGTCAGCTACGCTTTGGTTGATGCAATGTGCTACCATTCATCGTGGTCCTTCAAATGAGCCTGCGCTGTGTGAGCCTACTCATGCCACCCTGTCCCCAAATCTGTTGCTAACCATTTGTCTGTTCTGTTATATTTTGCAGAACCTGAGGCCAACCCTGATGAGTCTGAGGCTGATGCAGATGATGATTCAGACGCGGACGAGCCTGAAGAGGAGAACATCTTCCAATCCCACCTTCCAGACCAAGAACATGTGGGTGAGGGGGAGGGGCAAGGGGAGAGGGAGGATGAAGCCACCCATTGAGGTACCAGCCCCTTTCCTGAGTGGTATGTTGGGACATTCCATGGTTTCTCACCATCCGAGGCTGCGGGTCCCAGTGGGATGCAGCGAGCCACACCCAGGGTGAGGAGGGGAAGGAGAGCTCGATAGCACTCTCCTGAGATGCAGGATATAACAGATGTGGCTCAGATGATGGCAATGAGTGTGGAGAGCATTGTCCTTACTCGATCACTCCTGGACACCATCAGTGGGGTGGGTGATGAGATATCGGGAATATTGGGAGAAGTAACACCACTCTCACGAGAAATGGGAACACTGTCCGGGCACATGAGGGAAGGAATGTCGCAGGTAGTTGAGACACTGTTGGTGAACATGAGGGAGGGAATGTCTCAGGTAGCTGATACAATGTCGGCGAACATGAGGGAGGGAATGTTGGAGGTAATTGAGACACTGTCAGAGCACATGAGGGAGGGGATGTCGGAGTTAGCTGCTGCAATAAGGGAACATGCCCAGACCCCGTGCCCATTGACAGAATCAACTGTCACTCCCACTCCAATCCCCAGACCAGCCTCTGAAGAGGCCCAAGCCAGGCCCTCCACATTACTGGCTACCCACACCCCCCATCAAGAAATGCGCATTACCCGAGATATTCGAAAGAATAAACTTGGTAGCATCCCGAGAAAAGCTGCGCCACTGCCTGCGGGAAGGGGTGAAGTCACCAAGATCAAGCACATCGGGCGGTCTTAGAATAAGGTGGAAGAGAGATGGGTGCCGCCTTTCTTTGCTGCTGCTGTTGTTGTTGTTGTTGTTGTTGTTGTTGTTGTTGTTATTATTGCTGTTACTGTTGTAACTGTTCTCAAATTTCAAGTTTTTTGTAAGTTATGTAAATTTACAAGTTTAAAAGTTAATACGCGATCTTAAAGTTTGTAAGTGATCTTAAAGTTTGTAAGTGATCTTAACTGAAAACTTTAATGTTTGATACAAGAATATTTTGATTAAAGTTAAGTACAAACAAGTGTTTGTTAAACTTTTGAATAAAATATATTTTAAATTATAACAGAATCTTTTCCATTATTTGTTCCATTATTAACACAACTTTTGGAACTGAAGAAGAATAATTTACGTTATTTGTTTCATTAACACAACACAACATTTCGGAACAGGTCCAAACAGTAAACATGGTCCATTTGGAATAGTTGCCGCTGAGCCTTCTGGCAACAAAGCGTTCAGGGATGAGCTGCTGGCGCAAGGCTTGAGCTCCGCTGTCGTGCTCCGGGTTCAGATAGTTGCATGGCTTCCTCGTCTTTGTCCTCCGCCTCGTCATCAGACACTCTCACGTCAGGTGGGTCTTCTACTACCAGCTGCTGCAACCTCATGATGGTGAAGTTATGCAGCATGCAGCACACAACGGTGAACTGACCGACAATCTCAGGGGAGTATTGCAAGTAGTCTCCGGAATAGTCTAGGCATCGGAAAAGCTGTTTCAAGATGCCAATGGTCCTCTCTATTATGCTGCGTGTCGCAATGTGCGACATGTTGTATTCCAGGTCAGCTTCTGGTCCGGGTTACGCGTAGGGGCGTCATGAGCCAGGTGGCGAAGTGGTACCCTTTGTCTCCCACTAGCCAGCTCTGCCCTTCTGGTTGCTGCTGAAACATGGCAGATATAACGCTCTCGGATAGGATGAATGCACCATGGGTGCTCCCAGGGTATCTCACATCAACTGTCATGATGCGATGCATGTCATCACACACAAGCTGCACATTAATGGAGTGGAAACCTTTTCTGTTCCTATACATCTCGGAATCCTCCAAAGGTGCTCGCAAGGCAATGTGGGTGTCATTTATGTAACCATCATGCAATGGTAATCTTCATGTAACTGTAACCTTCATGCAACTCCTGTATACTGTACTTATACCCTAGAAATGCACACCCTGACCACAGGGGTTGAACTTGTGGGAGACACTCCTCACCTGGGTTTCCAGGTATAAAAGGGGAGGTCCCACCCAGGGTCAGCACTCCTTGGTCCTGGGAATAAAGGTTAAGGTCACGTAGTGACTGTGCCTACAGTACATGCCTCGTGTGAGTTTGTAGTACGGTGCAGGGATACCACATTTGGCGACGAGAAACGGGAATCACCGAACCACGAAGATGGCCACCGGTAGCACAGAGGAACATTACTGTGTGGGTGGGGACTGGGACGACTTCGTGGAAAGACTCCAGCAGAGCTTTGTCACGGAGGACTAGCTGGGAGCAACAGCGGCTGACAAACGGAGGGCGCATCGACTAACCAGCTGCGGACCACAGACTTGATGAAAGACCTGCTCGCACCCCAAAAGCCAGCGGACAAGTCCTTTGAAGAGCTCAGCCAGCTGATCAATAAGCATCTCAAGCCGGCGAGTAGCGTACACATTCTACACACACCGGCGCTGGGAGGGACAATGCATCTCGGACTTCGTTGTGGCAGACGCCTGCAGGGGGGAGATGTTAAGGGACTTTTTCATTGAGGGCATTAATCATGCTGGGATTTTCAGGAAGCTCATAGAGGCCAAGGACTTGACGTTAGAAGGGACGGCGTTGATAGCTCAGACCTTCATGGCAGGGGAAGAGGAGACCAAGCTAATTTACACGTGCAGCCCTGGTCCCAACATGGCGATGGACCAGGGAGTTAACATTGTGAACGCGGCCAGGGACCCCGCAGGCAGACAAGGGCATTTTGAAACTGCCCAGGCAGCAACAGACACTAGGGTGGGCCCGCAACAGGGACAACGGAAAGGGGATCGGCAATTCACGCCATCTCGCGGAACAATGCGTCCTGCGACGGAACCATTAACACCCACCATCAGAGTGCTTAGAAACAACCAAATGGGCAATCAGAGAGGAATGCCTAGTAACAGTCCCTTTGTTAACAACAATCTCAGCTCATGCTGGAGATGCGCGAGTAGACATATGCGAAAAGCTGAGGTTCCAGCACTATACCTGTAGGATTTGTAATGTCAGTGGACACTTGGCCAGGATGTGCAAAAAGGCTGTGGCGAGGCAAATCTGCGAGACAGAGGAACCAGACGAGGGTTCTGCAATGCAGGATGATGCCTGGGGAAAAGCCATGGATGCTGACGTTCAGCGGGTTTACGTGGCGGACGTCCACAGCTCATACACTAAAACACCACCCATGATGATGAAAGTTTTATTGAATGGCATCCCGGTGTACATGGAGCTGGATACGGGAGCTAGCCAGTCATTTATGAGCGCCCAACAATTTGAGAGACTATGGCCATACTGAGCTAGCAGGCCCAAACTGGAACGCATTGACACGCAGCTAAGGATGTACACCAAAGAGATCATCCCAGTGCTGGGCAGTGCAAACTTGGTGGTAACACATAATGGATCACAGAACCGGCTGCCACTCTGGATCGTCCCGGGGAATGGCCCCATGCTCTTGGGGAGGAGTTGGCTAGCTGAGATGAATTGGAAATGGGGGGGATGTGCATGCCATTTCATCTGTGGAGCAAAATTCATGCTCACAGGTCCGACAAAAATTTGGGTCACTGTTTCAGCCCGGTGTCGGAATGTTCAAGGGCACTAAAGTAGTGATACGTATCGCCCCGGACGCCAGACCAGTGCACCACAAAGCCAGAGCGGTGCCGTACGTGACGCGTGAGAAAATTGAAAGTGAATCGGACAGGCTGCTCAGAGAGGGCATAATTTCGGCCGTTGAATTCAGCGACTGGGCAAGTCCCATCGTTCCTGTCCTTAAAGCAGATGGCTCGGTCGGATTTGTGGTGAATACAAAGCCGCCATCAACCGAGTGTCGCTGCAAGACCAATACCCGCTCCCGAGAGCGGAGGTCCTTTTTGCCACGCTGGCAGGTGGCCAGCTGTTCACGAAGCTGGACCTCACTTCGGCCTACATGACTCAGGAGCTGGCTGAAGAATCCAAGCTTCTGACCACCATCACCACGCACAAGGGATTATTTATATACAACAGGTGTACGTTTGCCATTCGTTCGGCAGTAGCTATCTTTCAGCGGAACATGGAAAGCTTGCTCAAATCCATTCCTGGAACGATCGTATTCCAAGACGACATCCTTATAATGGGTCGAGACACCGAGGAACACCTCCACAACCCGGAGGAGGTGCTACGCCGACTGGATAGGGTAGGCTTGCGGCTGAAAAAGGCCAAGTGTGTGTTTTTGGCCTCAGAGGTCGAGTTTTGGGCAGGAGGGTTGCCGCAGACGGGATCCTGCCTACCGAATCAAAAATGGAGGCGATCCGCCGGGCGCCCAGGCCCGGCAACACGTCGGAGTTGCGATCATTCCTGGGACTTTTGAACTTTTTCGGGAACTTTCTGCCGAACTTAAGCACATTGTTGGAGCCGTTACACATGCTTCGGCGTAAAGGTTGTGAATGGCTTTGGGGGGATTGTTAAGAACGGGCTTTCAATAAGGCGAGGCACCTGCTGTGTTCTAACAAATTGTTGACTTTGTATGACCCCTGTAAAAAACTGGTTTTAACGTGCGATGCATCGTCCTACGGGGTTGGGTGTGTGTTGCAGCAGGGTAATGACGACGGCCGACTCCAGCCGGTGGCTTATGCCTCCAGGTCGCTCTCCCAGGCAGAGCGTGGATACAGCATGGTCGAAAAGGAAGCACTCGCTTGTGTTTACGGTGTGAAAAAGATGCACCAGTACCTTTTTGGTAGATGGTTCGAGCTAGAGACGGACCACAAGTCGTTAACATTCCTGTTGTCCGACAGCAAGGCTGTCAATGCCAATGTGTCAGCTCGCATACAGCGATGGGCTCTCACACTGGCTGCGTATGACTACACCATACGGCACCGGCCAGGCACTGAGAATTGCGCTGACGTGCTCAGCAAGCTCCCACTGGCCACCACCAAGGGGGCAGCGGAGCAAAGCGCTGAGATGGTCATGGCCGTTGAGTCTTTTGACACCGCAGGCTCCCCCATCACAGCCCGCCAGATCAAACTCTGGACCAACAGAGACCCCCTCCTATCCATGATAAAGAAATGTGTCCTGACTGGGGATTGGGCGCCCGCACACAGGGCGTGCCCCGAGGAGGTCAGGCCGTTTCAGAGACGGATGGATGAACTCTCCATCCAAGCCGACTGCCTGCTATGGGGCAGCTGGGTAGTCATGCCCCAGAAAGGCAGGGAAGCGTTCATCAGGGAACTCCACAGCGAGCACCCTGGCATCGTGTTAATGAAGGCCATTGCCCGGTCACATGTATGGTGGCCGGGGATTGACTCAGACCTGGAACACTTGGTTCGCAGGTGCACGATGTGTACCCAGCTGGGCAATGCCCCCAGGGAGGCCCCACTCAGCCCGTGGCCCTGGCCCACCAGGCCATGGTCACGTATTCACATAGACTATGTGGGGCCATTCATGGGAAAAATGTTCCTGATCGTTGTTGATGCATACTCAAAATGGATCGAGTGCACCATATTAAACTCGTGCACGACATCCATCACCATGGAGAGTCTGCGTACGGTTTTCGCGACCTACGGCTTGCCGGACATTCTGGTCAGCGACAATGGCCCATGTTTCACCAGCCATGAATTCCAGGAGTTTATGTCGGGCAATGGTATCAAACACGTCCGGACAGCGGCGTTCAAGCCGGCTTCCAATGGCCAGGCGGAACATGCGATCCAAGTCATAAAACAGGGCATGCTACGCATCCAACGACCCTCCCTTCAGTACCGCCTATCGCGCCTCCTGCTGGCCTACAGGTCCCGCCCGCACTTGCTCACGGGAGTCCTGCCAGTGGAACTCCTCATGAAACGCACGCTTATAACGCGTAGTCTCAGGGTTCTCATCCCTACATTTCGGCTTCCACCCCCACCACCCCACCCCGGGGCTTCTTTTGAAGTCGTGCCCCAAGCCCCTGTGTCCGGGCGAGGGAGCGATTCTGCCGGCCGATGCTCTGACCCTCGAGCCCAGCGAGGAGAGGTTCGGTGGTGGTGTGGTACTTTGAAAAAAATTCAAAATTAAATTGCGTTAAACTTCCATTTTCTCCCTTTTGACTTTGAAAAAATTAAGCTTCAAGATGCATATTCTTTGTCTTCTTGACTCCCTCCAAAACTTTGCATAAAAACAATGACGTCTTTCTGCGACGATTTTTTAATGTGCGCCGGTTTTTCTTAAGTGCCCAGGAGATTTTTTGGAAGTGGTCCTCGGAAAAATGTACGTTGGCCAAACTTGCTTAAATCTGAAAAACTGCCGCAGACATCATGCCCCCTATGACGCAAAAAAAACTAACCGAAAAAAAATCGTCACTGACCAAATTACGCCGGCGTAGAAACTTTGGGGAAACCTGGATATTTTAATTTACGTCAAAAAAAGCGGCGGGCGCCAAAAAAAACGGCGCAGATAACTGGGGACAATTGAGCCCGTCAATATTGTCATATAGCATGAGGCTCCGCTTGCGTCTTCTCTTGGCTGAGCTCATTCTGTTTAGAAAAGGTCAAGGTGTAGGCTTCAATTGATCTACAATATAAAGCAACGACATTTTTGTCACTGTGGAGAAAAGACATGGAAAAAGCAGCTTGGAGAATGAGTTAGTTGAGGGGCCAGCATGTAGTGCAGATTGTAAAGTGATTGCCTCATTACCGGAGGGTTACGAGTTTGATCGCAAGAGTACAAATCCATGTAATAGTTCGAGGGTTTTGTCAGTTCTTCTCAGCCAAGCTATTTGACTGAACTCTATAAGGAAACAAGCTGAGAGAGGGAAAGGCACTGCCTGCCACAGTTTGATTAAAAGCTATCTCTGTTTGCCAATTGTGGAGTTGTCGGGGCGACAGTAATGGGGAAATGTAGAGCCTTATCCTCCCAGTTTAGTGGAATGTTTTAATATTAAATAGTATTCAAGAGCAGAATGTTAAGCTCTAAATAAAATGAAAACGTTATTGACTGCTCCAGTAAGTGATCAATTTACTTTCTAGAGGTCTCAGTGTGTCCCCAATTGTAAAATGGTTATTATATGAAATCATCTTAATAATGAATGTAGGTTATGATGTGGACTGCAGCATTAAGTTTGGCCTGTATTCATGGAATGATATAGAACTACATAGACTCTACAGCACAGAAACAGGTCAATACAGCCCAACTGATCTATGCCGGTGTTTATGCTCGACACGAGCCTTCTCCCACCCCTCTTCATCTCGCCCTATTAGCATAATAAGGACAGAAGAACATAAGAAATAGGAACAGAAGTAGGCCGTACAGCCCCTCGAGCCTGCTCTGCCATTCAATAAGATCATGGCTGATCTGATCATGGACTCAGCTCCACTTCCCTGCCCGCTCCCCATAACCCCTTATCCCCTTATCGTTTAAGAAACTGTCTCTTTCTGTCTTCAATTTATTTAATGTCCCAGCTTCCACAGTTCTCTGAGGCAACGGATTCCACAGATTTACAACCCTCTGAGAGAAAAAATGTCTCCACATCTCTGTTTTAAATGGACGGCCCCTTATTCTAAGATTATGCCCTCGAGTTCTAGTCTCCCCCATCAGTGGAAACATCCTCTCTGCATCCACCTTGTCAAGCCCCCTCATAATCTTATATGTAAATCTTAAACATAATCTCACAATCTTTTGTTCTGTTCTCCCTCATGAACTTAACTAGCTTCCCCTTAAATGTATCTATGCTATTTGCCTCAACTACTCCATGTGGTAGTGAGTTCCACCTTCTCACCAATCTCTGAGTAAAGAATTTTCTCTTCAAATCCCTATTCGATTTATTAGTCACTATCTTTTATAAGATAAAGTGGAAACCTATTTTAATTGCAGAACATTAATTAAGTCAATATGATGAGGCATTTCCTGTTATCCTCATCTTCAACTAAATTGGATTGTCTGCAGTCTACAAATATTCACAATTATAAACCGTAGTAAAAAAGAAATATAACAATAAGTTGGATTTATATAGCGCCTTTAACGTAGTAAAATGCCCCAAGGCACTTCACAGGGGTGTTATAAGACAAAACGATAAATTTGACACCAAGCCACAGAGAAGAAATTATGGCAGATGACCAAAAGCTTGGTCAAAGAGGTATGTTTTAAGGAGTGCTTTAAAGGAGGAAAGAGAAGTGGAGAGGTGGAGAGGTTTAGGGAGGGAGTTCCAGAGTTTAGATCCCAGGCAGCTGACGAGCACGGCCACCAATGGTTGAGCAGTTATAATCAGGGATGCTCAAGAGGGCAGAATTTGAGGAGCGCAGACATCACGGGGGGTTATCGATGCAGACCAGATCAACTTTTGAGTTTTTTGTGAATCTTTGAGATGAATGTAATCTGAACGCAAAGAATAAGGGCTACTTTAAATTCAGATTCAGTTGAAATGTATGAAAACCAAACAAGTAAAATAGAATCTTTCTTACATCGTAGAAACTCTGTTGGATATTTTTTTTTAATTGTCTGGACTGCCAAACTCATGATTTTGTTAAACTTTCGACCCCTATCCATGCCATACCCAACATGGAGTCGCAGACCTTTTTCATTTAACTTGGCATGTTGTTATTATTTTCTTTCAAATGATGCAGAATCACCACTCGAAACATTAATGGAGCCTGGATCACATGCTTGCACCTCCTGCCCCAACAACGCCCTGTCATTCAGTACTGCAAATATCTGCCTGGAGTATGTATATGAAGTAATTTCATTCCACATGCCTTTCAGCCTATTGATTCGACCAAATTCCTTCACATTGTCAACCTCCAATAAAATTGTAAATAGACAGGTGACAGCAACTCACACTCACTGGAAGCTGTCCAAATCTGGTGCCTTTGTAACGGACACAATCTGTGCCACCCTTACAAACTTAAGACCCTTTGTTGTGCACTAGGAACCACCTCCCACAAGTTTTACACTCACCTACTGCTGCAATACAAAATGCTTTACTGTTTTTTATTGCTTCTTTGAAATCAAGTTCCAGTTGCCTAGGTATTGTATTAAACTATTTACAGGGCTGAACTGTCTATAGATGATGATGATGAGGCTAAAAAAGCTGTTGATGAAATTAGCATACAAATGCTTAATGCACTCATCTCATAGTCTTTTGTCTGCCATTTTAGATTGTATATTAATCCACTTAAAATAAACAAGTTAGTGCCTGCATTTCCTTCAATACTGAAATGAAATGCTCAATGGCTTTGGGGTTACTAATGCAAGAGCAGTACAGGAAGTTCTGAAGTATCCTTGTATAAGCTTTAATGATGCTTGGCTAATAGCTTGGTTATACTTGTGAAAGCATTTGTTTTGTTAACTGCATAGTATTTGTAAAATCTGATTTCATCAATATTAATCCTCAAGTTTCAGTTTGGGCATTTATGCCTCATTGTAAAAAGGCCTCAACACAACACACACATTTCATGCCATGTTAGTATCCAATGTAACAGGTTTCCACCCACATTAGCTGCCAGTGTAATTCCGATCAGTGGTTAACTGGCTTTCCAATCTCTCAGGCAATAAAGAACATTACAAATGGGATCCCTATAGCAATCTGTTACTTCATTAATAGAATCAAGATGACACGTAGTTTATTTTCAAATGCAAATTGCTTAGTCCTACCCACAGATATAACATTGGCCCCGTAATACTTTATTTGTCATTCTACTGCCCAGCAGTCAGTAATTTACTGCAAATGTGCTTGGGAACAAGGGAGACTGCATAGAAACATAGAAACATAGAAACATAGAAAATAGGTGCAGGAGCAGGCCATTCAGCCCTTCTAGCCTGCACCGCCATTCAATGAGTTCATGGCTGAACATGAAACTTCAGTACCCCCTTCCTGCTTTCTCGCCATAACCCTTGATCCCCCGAGTAGTAAGGACTTCATCTAACTCCCTTTTGAATATATTTAGTGAATTGGCCTCAACTACTTTCTGTGGTAGAGAATTCCACAGGTTCACCACTCTCTGGGTGAAGAAGTTTCTCCTCATCTCGGTCCGAAATGGCTTACCCCTTATCCTCAGACTGTGACCCCTGGTTCTGGACTTCCCCAACATTGGGAACATTCTTCCTGCATCTAACCTGTCTAAACCCGTCAGAATTTTAAACGTTTCTATGAGGTCCCCTCTCATTCTTCTGAACTCCAGTGAATACAAGCCCAGTTGATCCAGTCTTTCTTGATAGGTCAGTCCCGCCATCCCGGGAATCAGTCTGGTGAATCTTCGCTGCACTCCCTCAAGAGCAAGAATGTCCTTCCTCAAGTTAGGAGACCAAAACTGTACACAATACTCCAGGTGTGGCCTCACCAAGGCCCTGTACAACTGTAGCAACACCTCCCTGCCCCTGTATTCAAATCCCTTCGCTATGAAGGCCAACATGCCATTTGCTTTCTTAACCGCCTGCTGTACCTGCATGCTAACCTTCAATGACTGATGTACCATGACACCCAGGTCTCGTTGCACCTTCCCTTTTCCTAATCTGTCACCATTCAGATAATAGTCTGTCTCTCTGTTTTTACCACCAAAGTGGATAACCTCACATTTATCCACATTATACTTCATCTGCCATGCATTTGCCCACTCACCTAACCTATCCAAGTCACTCTGCAGCCTAATAGCATCCTCCTCGCAGCTCACACTGCCACCCAACTTAGTGTCATCCGCAAATTTGGAGATACTGCATTTAATCCCCTCGTCTAAATCATTAATGTACAATGTAAACAGCTGGGGCCCCAGCACAGAACCTTGCGGCACCCCACTAGTCACTGCCTGCCATTCTGAAAAGTACCCGTTTACTCCTACTCTTTGCTTCCTGTCTGACAACCAGTTCTCAATCCACGTCAGCACACCACCCCCAATCCCATGTGCTTTAACTTTGCACATTAATCTCTTGTGTGAGACCTTGTCGAAGGCCTTCTGAAAGTCCAAATATACCACATCAACTGGTTCTCCTTTGTCCACTTTACTGGAAACATCCTCAAAAAATTCCAGAAGATTTGTCAAGCATGATTTCCCCTTCACAAATCCATGCTGACTTGGACCTATCATGTCACCATTTTCCAGATGCACTGCTATGACATCCTTAATAATTGATTCCATCATTTTACCCACTACTGAGGTCAGGCTGACCGGTCTATAATTCCCTGTTTTCTCTCTCCCTCCTTTTTTAAAAAGTGGGGTTACATTGGCTACCCTCCACTCCATAGGAACTGATCCAGAGTCAATGGAATGTTAGAAAATGACTGTCAATGCATCCGCTATTTCCAAGGCCACCTCCTTAAGTACTCTGGGATGCAGTCCATCAGGCCCTGGGGATTTATCGGCCTTCAATCCCATCAATTTCCCCAACACAATTTCCTGACTAATAAAGATTTCCTTCAGTTCCCCCTCCATACTAGACCCTCTGACCCCTTTTATATCCGGAAGATTGTTTGTGTCCTCCTTAGTGAATACCGAACCAAAGTACTTGTTCAATTGGTCTGCCATTTCTTTGTTCCCCGTCATGACTTCCCCTGATTCTGACTGCAGGGGACCTACGTTTGTCTTTACTAACCTTTTTCTCTTTACATACCTATAGAAACTTTTGCAATCCGCCTTAATGTTCCCTGCAAGCTTCTTCTCGTACTCCATTTTCCCTGCCCTGCAGGCAGTATGGTTTATGGTTTGAAGGGTTAAGGATGTAAAATCCAATTTCAAAATTAAAATAGCTAAGGTCTCCTTCAAAGTTATTGAATCAAGAGGTAATGTGGCGATAGTAATGCTTGCTGCAAACAACTCTGCAAACTAACCATCCAATGTCACAGATGAAGGAGGATAGCAAGGAGGTGAAATTGAGGCATTCGCATAATATGGCCACCCACAAATGAACAGGCACATTTATAACAACATTCAAGTGAGGGAAATGTTTGCTAGCAACTGGCCTCTTGAACAAAACAGAGGACTTGAATTTTTTGAAAACATCTTCAGGCCGTTACAGGGACCATTTACACTGCAGTAAGCATAGATCTGTGAACATTGGGTGAGGTAAGGGTTGGGCTTACATGCAAACACGATGACAATACTCGCTCTCGAGAGTCATGGAGGAAGCATGATCTGTTGGGCGTAGTACCATGGGCCCAAAATTCCACACGGCTGATTTTTGGCGCAGTTGTCGAGGTACGTCCGTTTTTTTTAGTGGCCAACTGCAGCAAAAATAAAGTTCCAGATTTTGCCGGAATAAACTTTGAATTTGGAGCAGTGCAGATTGCCCTTAAGCTCTGTGGGTGGAGCTTAAGGTCTGCGCCGGTAACTGAGGTTGCCAGGGTAACGAGGGACACACTGAAGGGCTGAGGCTGGAAAGGGAAACATACACAAGATGCAGCAAGCAATTGTCGAGCTCAGGTGCTGCTGCTATCCCGGGCCAAATGGCACCCAAAATGTTTTTCCCTTTTTTCCGTGAAGGGTGTGGTGTGCTCGCGCACTTTCGGAGCTGCAATATGGATCATGGGATAAAGACCAGGAATTTTCTACCAGATGAAACTGAGGCCCTGGTTTCTATCTATGGGCCCAAATTTCCCCAAGAGTTGCCCCGTTTTTTTTGGAGTAAGTAGCTTTTCTTGGAGTAACTCAAAAATTGCAAATTTCGCCATTTAACTTGCTCCAATGTAAGTCAGTTAGTTAGGTTTTTTTCTAGTTTAGTTTGTTCTCTCCAAAAGGGGGCGTGACAAGCCACTTACACCTCTTCTGGCCATAGAAGCAAATTTGGCCAGCTAAAAGTTACTCCAAACTAACTTAGGCCAGTGTATGTGGCCACTTTTGTAGGTACGGAAAAACCTTACCTACATTCAAGAGATCAGCGCAGGTAGCCAGAGATAGTGGGGGGGGGGCTGCCGGGGGGGAAGGTGAGTTAGAGGATGACAAAGCACTAAAGACCTTCACAACATCAGCACAACATTACAAATTCTTCAGCACAACAGCTGCACAACATCATCACAAATAAATGAAAGATAAATCAACTACCTTGCTGACTGCAGAACACACCGGCCATCCCTCCCACCAGGGCTAGGGGTGGCAGGCATGCATGACTGTAGGGGTGAGGGATTTTTACTTTTTACAGTTGACCCTAAATGTTGCATGGTCCTAATGGAGGATGATTCAGTTTTAATGCAAAATATCTTTTATTGTAAATTTTACAGTGCACTTCAACGGTACCAACACCAACAACAACAGCCACAACAGGAAAGAATGTCTGCACCCATCCCTCACCCACATCTCGGGGAAAGTGCACTTCCTTATAGGGTCGGTGATGGTGGTGGGGAGGATGGGGGTGTTGGGGGCCCGGCTTGGGTCTGACCGGTGGCTGGTGCGGGGAGTGAATTGGGAGTGGCATTTGAGTCTCCGGCCTTTGTGCCCTTATTGCAGAAGCCAGTTTCCTCATGGCATCTGCCATCGTCTGCACACCCTCTGAAATGCCTGCCCTGACTTCCCGTCTTAGTGCAGAGATTTCACCCGACAGTGTCGCGACCTCATCACATACCCCACTGACGGCCGCCACGAGTGATCTTGTGAAGGCATTGGTCTCCTCACCCAATGAAATAACCTGATTAACCTCTGCTGAGGGTTGCCTCTCAGGAGAGACTGGTCGGCTTCTCCTTCCCCTCACCATGGGTCTGCCTAGTGGCACCCCTCCAGTGCGAGGCACAGGCTGGGACGGTGGGGGACTGGGTGTCCCAAGATGCATTTCCCGACCGCCACTCGGACCCGCGACTTCAGAAGGTGTGAACGCATTGAAGGTTGCCGAGGAGTTAATGGAGGGTTCTGGCAGTGTGATGGCCTGTGATATGTCCTGATCCATATCGCGGTCAGCATTCTCCTGAGCACACATTTCCATGGACCCCTCCTCCCCCCCCCCACTGCCTTGGTCTGGAGCACATGCATCTGGATCCTCAGGATCTTGAGGAGTGTCTTCTTCTTCTGAAAAGACAACACAACAGTCAAATGGTCAGTACTACAGGAGGGGGCAGGATGGGTGACATGAATAGTCTCACGCGTAGCAGGCCAGTCAGCAGGTTGATTTGAAGGGCGGCTATGCATTTTAATGACTCACCCTCACGTGTGGGCCCAGCTTGTACAGAGCTGATTCTTTTTCTGCCGGTGCGACTCAGCAAGGCAGCGACCCACTGTTCCAGGGGTGATAGTTGGTGCAGATTTGGCGGCCCTCCTCCTGTTCTAGTTCTCTCCCTTTTGTTGTGGGCCAATTTCTTCTGCAAAGATGAAAATATTAATTGTCAGACATGGTGCACTTCAGATGGATGGGACACATACAGATGCACATTTTCCACTGCAATTCAATTTAAAGATGAAGATATTACTTACACTCACTACTTGACCAACGTCCTGCCATTTCTTCTTGCACTGGCTTCCAGATCTTGCGGTGTTGACCCCTGCGGAGAATTCTTCTGCAACTAGGTTCCATCTTTTTCTAATTTCCTTGGGTGAAACCTTTGATGGACCACTCTTGCTGATATCCAGCTCCAGCCATTTCTCCTCTATTACAGTCACTAATTTCTCCACTTCCTCATGGAGGAAATTCTTGGTTCCTCTTGCATGCTCTTGCGCCATTCGTCTATTGGACTCAAACGCAGGTAATGTTCAATGATCACACTTACACCTCTCTTACACCTATTCAGCACTCCTTTCCACTCCCTCAGCCACACAAAAATGAATATTCACCTCTGTATATACTTCATAGTCACTTATTCTGAGGACGCTCTCTCTTTAATTGGCCGATTGCCAAGCTTCCTGTTGCACTGCGCATGTGCGCAGACTGGAGCGCCCATTGCGCATGCGCGCACGCTCAAACAGTCATGCGTGCCCCTGCCGGCACTACACCACACGCTGGGCGCAAGCCCCGCCCCCCTGCTGGCTGCGCTGAGCAAGCATGGCCGAAGCTCCGCCCCCCTCCCCCCCCTCCCGCCCCCAGGCTCTGCTGCGTGGCGCCGATGGATCCGGACATTGAGGGAGTGGCCAAATTCAAAGGTAGATTTTTGCCGCTTTTTTTCCCCCAGGAAGTCAGCGCACTACATTGAAAAATGCCGTTCTAAGCGGCTGGGAAAATTTGGGATCATTGAGAGCAGATGGCATGAGCTTCAGAACAAAGATCCAGTTAAGGTAAAGCCAAAAGAAATGAACAGGCATTGGGACAAAGTTGGAGATTATTTCTCTGCAATGGTGACCACCCCGAGGACCAACAGGCAGTGCAAACAGAAGTGACAGGACCTTGGCCAAATAGTTTACGGAAGTAATATTTTCATTTATGTACTGGAATTACAATTGTAAATGTGACCATCTGTGTGTACCACCACAGCAGACCCCTTCTCTTAAAGAGTTCTATTTTCATCTTTGCAGAGGAAGGTGGCGCACAACAACAGAGAGCGAACAAAAACTGGAGGAGGTTTGGCAAATATGCACCCACTGACACCCCTGGAAGTGAGGATCGCTGGTATGATTGGTGCTGGCTATAGAAGGTCAACAACTGGTGCACAAGCTGGGCCCAGCTTACAGAGAGAGGGTAAGTACTGCAAATTCCACAGTCTGGCTTGGCTAAATGTTAAGTCCTGCGTGGACTAGCCGCGCTTCGGTTTATGAAATGTACTCTCCGTCAGCTACGCTTCGGTTTATGGGATGTGCGATCATTCATCATGGTCTTTCAGATAAGCCTGCGCTGTGTGAGCCTACTCAGGCCACCCTGCCCTCTCCTCTGCTGCTAACCGATTGTCTGCTCTGTTAATTTTGCAGAAGTTGTGCCCATCCCTGAGGAAGCACAAGCCTCTGCCACAGAAGAACGATCATTCACAGAGGAGCCTGACCCAGGATGAAGTCTTTAATGCAGAACTCCCACAGGAAGATCAGGACGAGGGGTGAACAGGAGGATCAGGATGAGGGTGAGCAGGAGGATCAGGGAGAGCGGGAAGGCCCCAATGTTGAGATTGTGACACTGAATCTGGAGGAGGTGGTGCAGCACATGGGTATGTCAAGCCCTTTCCGGACTGCTTTGAGCGAGGGGACATTGAGAGTCGGGATAAATGGGTCCTTTTCGGGTTGAAAATCGGTGGTTAGTGGTGTGCCACAGGGATCAGTGCTGGGACCACAACTGTTTACAATGTACATAGATGACCTGGAAGAGGGGACAGAGTGTAGTGTGACAAAATTTGCAGATGACACAAAGATTCGTGAAAAGCGGGTTGTGTAGAGGACACAGAGAGGCTGCAAAGAGATTTAGATAGGTTAAGCGAAAGGGCTAAGGTTTGGCAGATGGAATACAATGTCGGAAAATGTGAGGTTATCCACCTTGGGAAAAAAACAGTAAAAGGGAATATTATTTGAATGGGGAGAAATTACAACATGCTGTGGTGCAGAGGGACCTGGGGGTCCTTGTGCATGAATCCCAAAAAGTTAGTTTGCAGGTGCAGCAGGTAATCAGGAAGGTGAATGGAATGTTGGCCTTCATTGCGAGAGGGATGGAGTACAAAAGCAGGGAGGTCCTGCTGCAACTGTACAGGGTATTGGTGAGGCCGCACCTGGAGTACTGCGTGCAGTTTTGGTCACCTTACTTAAGGAAGGATATACTAGCTTTGGAGGGGATACAGAGATGATTCACTAGGCTGATTCCGGAGATGAGGGGGTTACCTTATGATAATAGATTGAGTAGACTGGGTCTTTTCTCGTTGGAGTTCAGAAGGATGAGGGGTGATCTTATAGAAACATTTAAAATCATGAAAGGGATAGACAAGATAGAGGCAGAGAGATTGTTTCCACTGGTCGGGGAGACTAGAACTAGGGAGCACAGCCTCAAAATACGGGGGAGCCAATTTAAAATTGCGTTGAAAGGAATTTCTTCTCCCAGAGGGTTGTGAATCTCTGGAATTCTCTGCCCAGAGAAGCAGTTGAGGCTAGCTCATTGAATGTCTTCAAATCACAGATAGATAGATTTTTAACCAATAAGGGAATTAAGGGTTATGGGGAGCGGGCGGGTAAGTGGAGCTGAGTCCACGACCAGATCAGCCATGATCTTTTTGAATGGCAGAGCAGGCTCGAGGGGCTAAATGGCCTACTCCTGTTCCTAATTCTTATGTTATGTTCTTATGTTCTTATGTTATGTTCTTATGGTGTCCTACTGTCCAAGGTTGTGGGTCCCAGTGACTTGCAGCGAGCCACACCCAGGGTGAGGAGGGGAAGGAGAGCTCGAGAGCGCTCTGCTGAAATGCAGGATCCAACAGACGTGCTTCAGCTCATGGCAATGAGTGGGGAGAGCATTGAGCTTACTCCTGGATAGTGGGATTGTTACCAGAAGTAACAACACTCTCGGGAGAAATGGAAACACTGTCAGGGAAGATTAGGGAGGGAATGTCGGAGTTAGCTGCTGCAATAAGGAAACACGCCCAGGCTCTCATTGGCCAGAGGCGAATGACGGAATCACACCACAATCCCCAGACCAACCTCGGGTGGTGTGCCGGTTCATCCACAGGCCGAGGAAGAGGCTGAAGAGGCCCAAGTCAGGCCTTCCACAATGCCATCTCTTAGGTCTGCCCACACCCGCCAACAAGAAATGCGTTGTCCCGGAGATGCTCGAAAAAAACAGCTTGGTTCCAGTGGGATAAAGCCTGCGCCATCAACCAAGGGTAGAGGCAGCAAGGGAAAGCGCGGCAGCGGATGGTCTTAGAATAAGGGGGAGGAGAGATGGCTGCAGCTAAAGTTTGTTTGCTGCTGTTGTTGTTGTTGTTAATACTGTTGTTCTTATGTTATTGTTATTTAACTGATGTTAATTGAAAAGTTTAAAGTTTGTAAGTAATGTAACTTGAAAAGCTTAAAGTTTGTAAGTGATCTTAATGGAAAAGCTTAAAGTTTGTAACAAAAATATTTTTATTAAAGTTAAGTTAAGTACATGTGTGAAAATTTTTAATAAACTTAATTCTTTTTTCAATTAAACCAGAATCATGAACATTATTCTTTAAATTAACGCAACAAACAGTCAATGTGGTGAATGGTGCAATGTGCCGCTCAGCCTTCATGCAGCAAAGCGTTCAAGGATTGTCGCTGATATAGGGCTCTTGCAATGGCTCTAGGTGCATGAGGACCCCCACCCTCCCCCCCCCGCCACACATCCACCGTCGTCCTGCGGGTTGAGGTGGCATGGCTTCCTCCTGCTGCTGCTGCTCCTCCTCCTCCTTATCATCAGTGTTATGTCTTTAGATGCCCTGATAATGACTCCACGAGGCAATGTATTGCACTTGAACTGTCGTGACCTTAGTCCATTTAATATAGCTCCAGAGTGAGGATCACACCTGATGGCCTGCCTTTTATACTAGGCCTGGCACACCTGCACAGGTAAGCTACAAGTCTCACACTGCAGTGCCCTCTGGTGGCACATCTTAGTGACCATACAGCTGGTGTACAATTTTCCCATAGTAGTGCCCTCTGGTGGCACATCACGTGTAATAGTACAAGCAGTAAACATGTCTGGATACATGACAATCAGCCTGCCCGTCGTCCTCCTCATCCCCTCTCGCCTGAGGTTGCTTTTCAATTTCCAGTTGCCTCATGCTGGCTAAGTTGTACAGCATGAGGCACATGACAGTGAACTAATTGCAGGTAGCCTCCAGAGTGGTCCAGGCATCAGAAACGCTGCTTTAGTATTCCAATTGTTCTCTCAATGATGCTGCGTGTGATTACGTGGGACATGTTGTACCGATGCTCGGCTTCTGTCCAGGTAATGCGTGGGGGGGGGGGGGTCATGAGCCAGGTGGTGAGCCCATAACTTTTCTCCTTCAGCAGCCAGCTCTGCTCCTTCGTGCTGCTGAAAAAAGGAACATATAGCGCCCTCGCACCAGATGAAAACATCATGGGTGCTCCCTGGGTATCTGGCATCAACTGCCATGATCTGCTGCATATCGTCGCAGACCAGCTGGACGTTGAGCGAGTGGAACCCTTTCCTGGTCCTGTAAACCTCTGAATCGTTCAAAGGTGCTCGTAAGGCGGTGTGCGTACAGTCAATCGCACCCTGTACCTTGGGGAAGCCAGCAATCCTCGAGAAGCCCACAGCTCTGTCATGAATTACCTGGGTGGTCATGGGGAACTTGATGTAGTTGTCCCTGCGGGCATACAGTGCAGTAGTCACCTGTCGAATGCAGCTATGTGTCGCATGCTGTGAGATGCAGCATACATCCCCAGTTGATGCCTGAAAGGAGCCGGAGGCATAGAAGGCAAGTGCTGCAGTCACCTTGACCTCCATGGGTAGTGCAGTCCTCCTCCCGCTTCTAGGCTGCAGGTCTGCCCTGATAAGTTGGCAGATCTCTGTGATCGCCTCCTTCCTAAGCGCAGCCTGCGAATGCAGTCTGCCTCACTCAGGTGCAGGTATGAGCGCCTCTCCCTGTACACCCGATCCGGGTAAGGCCTCCTCGCCATCATTCTTTGAGCTCTCTGGTTCCTGACATATTGTTGTCATTAATCTTCTCTTTTGCATAGCCATGATGCAAAACGCTCTTACTAAATGAGGCATTGTTAGGATCACCCCATTGTTTTTTCTTAGTTGCAAACGAAATGAAACTACTCACAGAAAGCACTTCCTCTCCCTGCAAAAGGTTGACATGCGTGGACCATACCCTGGTCCGCGCATGCCGCTGCTATCCTGGGCCGAATAAACCCCCCACCCGCCCCCAACTGCTATCCCGGGTCGAAAGCCCCCCACCCCCTCTGCTATCCCGGGCTGAATAGCCCCCATGCCGCTCCTATCCCAGGCCGAATGCCCCCCCCTCCCCCTGTCCCTGGTGCTGCTGCCCAGTGCCGCTGAATTTATCCTGTAGTGTCAGTGCTGATTTTTCTCTCCCCAAGAACTTCTATTTTCATAACAGAGCCTAATTTTTAAAAATTGATCTGTCTCTTTGTAAACTCAACCATGACCCCGTGATGTGAATATAATGTGAAGGATGTAACGGGCCAGAAAGATATGGCAGAAAGACTGGCTGTGATACATCAAAAGCATCCCAGAGGTTCTCTTAATTACACCTGTAGTGCACCAATGTAGCCAATAGTTTTCCTCAGTGGCTTATATGAATTTACAGTCAGAGCCACCGGAGCCGCTGCTATCTCGGCCGAAAGGCTGCTGCTAAAACAATGGTGTCTTCTCTGGGCTGATTTTCTCTTCTCTGCGCTGATTTTCCTAAGTGTGGGTAAGGTTTTTCAGAAGTGTGCCGTGCACCGTTTTTGAAAAAATCCTACTTGGCCAAACTCGCTTTAATGGCCAGAAATGGCGCACCTGGCAGGTTCCGTCCCCAGTGACAGCAACAAATCGGGAACTAAAAAAATCGGACGTAAGTAGTTTAGGATGGCGCAGAAACTTTGGCGAAACTTTCAGATTTTAGTCTGCTCCAAAAAAAAACAGCATAGGCCAAAAACAAACGGCGCAGAATGGTGGCGAAAATTCAGCCTCATATTCCAGCATGAGTTCGAGTCTTCAGCAGAGAAGGGGACAAAACTGTGACAGAAATGTATCCAAATAGTCATCTGGCAAATTGAGGTTAACAATCTCATAGAAAGCTGTTTTGTAAAAATACAATTGCTTCTTGAGCCTTTTTTCTTTAATATGTGCTATGAAATCTTTCAAATTTAGTAACGTTTTAGCCAGGATAGCAGCTTTGTGACATCTGAATCAATTCCAATCTGCCTACACTCACTCATTACTGCTCCATACTGTTTTTATACATCAGCACTTGCGAGGCAGAAATAATGAGAAGTTGCAGAAATATTTTTAAGGGTTGATCAGATTTTAAGAAACCAAAATCACTTTCCTTATTTGATTTCTGGAACAGAAAAAAAAAATGCTGATATTTGACATTTATCTAAAAACGGAAATAAAAGCTGAAAAAGCAAGGGCGGTTTGATATTTAAAAGCAGCGATGAGATCAGTGGATAAAGAGAGCATTCTGTTTCAAAAAGTAGCCAAATGCAAAAGTTAATGGCCCAAAATTTCCTGTGGCAAGGCAAGGAATGGCGCCGACTGTAAGGTAGACTTGCACTTACCGGTTTAATATTGAATTCAACCACTCTTATCGACACTTTGCCACTGTTAGTTTCACAATCCTTCAATCTGTTTGGTTGAAGAGATACACAGTTGCTGGCTCGCTTCACTCAGATCCCATATGCCCAGTAGAGGGCGTTTCTATCTCGCACTTCCAGCCACTCGTCATGCAAAATATCCTCGACATTAAACAGGCAAGGACAAGTTTAACACTGCTCGTTGGCCACCACAGCAATTTTTGGGCCAGTATGTTCAAGTCCTTTTGAATTACTATTTTGTCGCATCTAACCCTGCTCATATCTGCCTAAGCCACTTGAACAAATTCATGATAGTCAGGAATGTGAACTCATAGTTGAATGAGTCTATACCTTCTAGTCATTAATAACTATTGTAATTGTGGGTTTTTATAGAATTGTTTTCTCTTGCAACCGTTCAGCAGCAGTTTATGCAGAGTTTATTCCCTACAGTTTGTGGTATGAAAAAAATTAACAAAGCACAATTTAACATTCACGATGATGGTGCTTAATTGCACTTGTCTTCTATTTAGATGTCCGCAATGGCCCAGAATTTGGGAAATTGCAGTGGGTAATAACTGCGAATGAACAGCCATTGAAACTGAACCCAACTTCAGGATGCAGTGCATGCACATCCTAATGCGGAAATCTTGAAGTTGTGGTCAGTCTTTCACTGCTCCGAGACTGGCTGTGTTGTGGCCCGCAGTTCCCTTACCCCGCATAGCCGGCAATCAGTGAAATCAGTGGAACTGACAAAAACCTGGGCTTTTCCACGGTTAATATCGCTGTTAAGAACCCCATTAAAAATTAGACCTTGTTGGATTAGGTGTAACTGGGGTTTTAACAGCATATAGACGGCTAAACAAACGTTATGGCCCTGAAAAACTAACTTTAATTTTAGGAATTGTCAAATCTCTCCATTTTTAGACAAAATTACATAATTTAAGAAACTTTTAAAGAATTATATATTTTTAAAGTTTGTTCATCTTTATTTTAAGTTTCCTTTTCCCCATGTGAGAGCCTCGATCTTTGCTTTGTTCTCTATAACATTTTTACAAAGTCAGAATAAAAGCAACTTCATCACTTCCTGCTTCCCTGTCTGAGAGAATTCTGCATTGTGATTGGCTGCTGAGACTGCTTGTTAATGTCACAGCCGCTCACGCTATGGAATTCGAAAAAGCTGAACATTTCGCCGCAGAAATCACGAGAATTTTGTGGGCAGCTTTCTTCGGGGTCAGTGATCAGCGCCTCTGCTTCACCGCTGACTGCAAATTACGGGCCATCATCGAATTACACTACAGAGCAACTGGAAATGACTGCTTAGATATGTTCCCATCAGCCTCACCTTACCTCAAATTGACTATCTGCTTTGAGTTGGATTGAACCGCAAATAAGCTTGCGTGATAAAAAGTTTGCATGCTGATAAACAATAATACTCCCAGGATTAGAGAAACAGCACTTTCCCGTGAGGGTTGCCCTGTGAGTTCCAAATCGCACACAGATCATCTGGGAATACCCCCAAGCAAATGGAAGGTACATCTCCACAAATACGGGGACAATATTGCGATATAAGACAGCCACAACTCCTGGGGAATCATGGCACACCATTGGTGGAGGTCTGGAAATATCTGTTTTTTTGTTATGTATGCAATAAAGGTTCAAGCTGAGTACTGGTTAATTAAGCAAGGTATGACCTTGCTGTGCTTTATTTAGTCCCAAAATGACTCACTCACAAATGACTGGCCTTTTATACCAGAGCAGCACCATGTGCGTACTGCTCAGTGGCCTCCAACAATGACACCATCTGGTGGCTACAAACAACATCTACATACATGACAGTTTTCTGGCTTTCTCAAGCTCTCTGTGTTGGCTTTTCTCCAACCCTTTCTTGTCTGGTTTCCTACCTCTTCCCCTCTTTCCATGTCTCTCTCTTCAGTGTGGAGATGAGGAGGGAGCATTGGTCTGGAAATATCTATGGCTCCAACAGGAGGCAGGAGGCACAACAAACTACAGATGAAACTGTACATTACTGAGCAATATTTCCATGAAGTCATTTCAGTGGCAGTCCTATTTTGCAAGTGCTTGGGGCAGTAGGATGAATGTGCAGTACAGCACAATAATGACAGAAATAAATATAACGAGCACAGGAAGGGAAACAATATTTAGGCTAAAAAGCCATGACTCAGGTATTTTTGGAGAATATTGCAATAATTTTAAGAACAAACACGAATAATGAGGATGCATAAGGGCAACAAGAGTTGGTTTATTCATGGCTTGTCGGAATGAAGGACCAAATTTTCCTCTTTAAACTAGCTTAGTGTTCCGCACTGATTGAGGATTTAGTACAGCAAAGTGGGCCATAATTTGCTGTAGCAGGGCACTTAAGGCATCGACCGTTAGTTAGATTTGCTCTTGCATGTTTAGGTTTTTAAATTTTTTGTGTGGCAAGTTACTGAAATTGTGAGCTGATAACGGCACAGTGAAGGAAAGCGGGCATCCAGGCCCTGAGTGAGCAGGTTTATCAAGGTGAAGGATTATGAAATTAACAGCGCAAGGGCAAATGAATTTAATGTCAAGTCAGGTATAGAAAGAGAAATAAAGCGAGGGAAGGAATGATTGGATTAAGAGAGAAAAAAAAGAGACAAAAAGGAAAAGTTTTTTAAAAATATAAATTTTAAATTTTAAATGTTTTAAATCTCCCAACAATTAAAGCTTGAAGGGAAAAGAAACCCTGTAGTAATTAATTTTCAGTGCCAGAGAGGTTGATTGGCAGTAATTAACACTTATCACATTAGTAAAAAGATACTGAGAATTGAAATGACTTAACTTTCTGTGGTGAGCTTAATTCATATCTATTGCAGAAATACAGCAACTTCACAGCATTCAATGCATTTCAATGGTGAATTAGACAGCGAGATGCCATTTCCACAAAGCTAATAGCGGAGTGGCGCAACTCGGACAGCATAGTGGTTCTGCTACTGGACAGGTAATCCAGAGGCATTAATGATCCAGAGACGTGAGTTCAAATCCCACCAAGGCAACTGAGGAATTTAAATTCAGTTAATTAAATAAATGTGGAACGGAATGGTGACCATGAAACTATCAGATTGTCATTAAAAACCCATCTGGTTCACTAATGTCCTTTGGGGAAGGAAACCTGTCGCCCTTAGCCGGTCTGGCCTATATGTGACTCCAGACACACAGCAATGTGGTTGACTCTTAACTGCTCTCTGAAATGGTCTAGCAAGCCTCTCAGTTGTTACAAATCGCTACAGAAAACAACACTAAGAACAAAACGGGATGGATCAACCTCGGTACCGACTTCGGGCACGACAACAGCACAGCCAGCCCAGTCTATGCTGGAAAGTCCTCCTCATTGACATCTGGGGACTTGTGTCAAAATTAGGAGAGGTGTCCCACAGAATAGTCAAGCAACAGTCTGTGTGACATAGTCATACTCACAGAATCATATTTTTCAGCCAATGTCCCAGACTCCTCCATCACCATCCCTGGGTATGTCCTGTCCCACCAGCAGCTGATGAATCAGTATTCCTCCAGGTTGAACACCACTTGGAAGAAGCACTGAGAGGAGCAAGAGCACAGAATGTACTCTGGGTGGGGATTTCAATGTCCATCACCAAGACTGGCTCGGCAGCACCAGTACTGAGTGAGCTAGCCGAGTCCTGAAGGACGTAGCTGCCAGACTGGGCTTATGACAGGTGGTCAGAGAACCAACACGAGGGGAAAGTCCGACTTAACCTCATCCTCACCAACCTACCCGTCATAGGTGCATCTGTCCATGACAGACTCAGTAGCAGTGATCACCGCACAGTCCTTGTGGAGAGCCGTCTTCACACGGAAGGAGCACTACCACTGTGCTAAATGGGATAGAATTGGAACAGATATAGCTGCTCAAAACTGGGCATCCATGAGGCGCTGTGGGCCATCAGCAGCAGCAGGATTGTATTGTAATGCAATCTGTAACCTCATGGCCCGGCATATCGCTCACCCTACCATTACCATTAAGCTAGGGGACCAACGCTCATTCAATGGAGCACCATTAGGCCCAGGACCACTCGGCTCCAGACCTCATTACAACCTTGGTCCAAACATGAACAAAGGAGCTGCATTTCAGAGGTGAGGTGAGAGTGACTGCCCTTGACATCAAGGCAGCATTTGACTGAGTGTAGCATAAAGGAGCCCTCGTAAAACTGATGTCAATGGAAGTCAGGGAGTAAACTCTCCATTGGCTGGAGTCATACCTAGCACAAAGGAAGATGGTTGTGGTAGTTGGAGGTCAAGAACTAGCCGCGCCACTAGCCAAGCTGTTCCACAGCTACAACACTGGCATCTATCCGACAAGGTGGAAAACTGCCCAGGTATGTCCTGTCCACAAAAACTGGACAAATCCAATCTGGCCAATTACCGTCTGATCAGTCTACGCTCAATCATCAGCAAAATGATGTAAGGTGTCATTATAGTGCTATCAAGCAACACTTACGCACCAATAACCTACTCACCAATGCTCAGTTTGGGTTCCACCAGGACCACACAGCTCCATACCTCATAACAGCCTTGGTCCAAACATGGATAAAAGAGCAGAATTCCAAAGGTGAGGTGAGAGTGACTGCCCTTGACATCAAGGCAGCATTTGACTGAGTGTGGCATCAAGGAGCCCTAGTAAAACTGAAGTCAATGGGAATCAGGGGGAAACTCTCCACTGGCTGGAGACATACCTAGCACAAAGGAAGATGGTTGTGGTTGTTGGAGGTCAATCATCACAGCCCCAGGACATCGCTGCAGGACTTCCTCAGGGCAGTGTCCTCGGCCCAATCATCTTCAGCTGCTTCATCAATGATCTTCCCTCCATCATAAAGTCAGAAGTGGGAATGTTTGCTGATGACTGCAGTGTTCAGTACCATTCGCAACTCCTCAGATAATGAAGCAGTCCATGCCCGCATGCAGCAAGACCGTCATAAAATTCAGACTTGGGCTGATAAGTGGCAAGTAACATTTGCACCACACAAGTGCCAGGCAATGACTATCTCCAACAAGAGAGAATCTAACCATCGTCCCTTGATTTTCAATGGCATTACCATTGCTGAATCCCCCACCATTAGCATCCTGGGGGCTACCATTGACCGGAAACTTAACTGGACCAGTCACATAAATACTGTGGCTACAAGAGCAAGTCAGAGACTGGGTATTCTGTGACGAGTGTCTTACCTCCTGGAGTCAGGAGTGTGATGGTATGCTCTCCTCTTGTCTGGATGAGTGCAGCTCCAACAACATTCAAGAAACTCAACACCATCCAGGACAAAGCAGCCCACTTGATTAGCGCCCTATCCACCACCTTAAACATTCACCCCCTCCATCACCAGTGCACCGTGGCTGCAGTGTGTACCATCTACAAGATGCACTGCAGCAACTAGCCAAGGCTTCTTCAACAGCACCTCCCAAACCCGTGACCTCTACCACCAAGAAGGACAAGGGCAGCAGGCGCATGGGGACAGCATCACCTGCAAGTTCCCCTCCAAGTTACACACCATGCTGACTTGAAAATATATTACTGTTCCTTCATCGTCACTGGGTCAAAATTCTGGAATAACCGTTCAAGAATGCGGCACACCAGCACCTTCTCCAGGGCAATTAGGGATGGGCAATAAATGCTGGCCTTGCCAGCGACACCCACATCCCATGAACAAATTTTAAAAAGCCTTTGGATATCGGCGTTTAATCATGCACCTGCTCCTCGCCTGAAGTTGCTGTACCATTTGCACATACATAACAGTGAGCGCCATTAGCCTCAGCGTTACTTTGACAGCAAAATCTGGGCAGCAGAACAAAGTATTAATAAAAAGACACATACGTGGTGCAGTTCATGATAAACAAACAAACTATATTTATCGAGCAGCCATCTGTCCAACTGGCTTTCCACTTTCATATACATTGGCCAGTATAAATTGTGTGTGATGGAATATCTAATGAAGGAGCTGGGATAGTTGCCAAATATATCTGCAAAGAAATTCATTGGCCATGCTCCACTTTAATGTTCAATGAGTTGAAAATCTTTTGTTGGTACAAAGGGTTTGTATTCAGTACAGATACGTGGATGACCACAATCAGGAAGCAGAACCAATGGTTATAAAGAGGTCCTGTATAGTTTCCATACTGATGGGATATTATTGGAAGCAAAGATTATTAGAAAGATGCCTGGTTAAGGCATCTGGAACCGAGAAATGTATTTTTCTCGGAGATAACACTGGTTTAGATCTGAACGTTGCCAGTGGCATATGCAATAAAGGTAGCCGTCCATGGCACTGACAGGCCATCATTTGCTGAAAGGTAAAGCTGCAAATACGTTTTCCATCCATCCAGTAAGCGACAAACCAGTCTTTCACTATAATTATTTTTACTATAAAATATTTGAAAATGTTGTAGCCAGCTTTGGATTTGAAGTAGCTTCTGTGGGTTGTTGGGTTTAACTTTCTGCTTTACTGAATGAAAATTGCACCATTATTAAAGGTGGCAAGTTTTTTGTGTATTCCAATTGCTTTATAACATTTCGATCTGTTGCTCTTTGTTTAATTGTTCATCATCATCATCATAGGCAGTCCTTCAGAGTCCAGGAAGACTTGTTTCTACTCTTAGAATGAGTCATTTGATGGCTGAACAGTCCAATATGAGAGCCACAATCCCTGCCACAGGTGGGACAGATAGTTGTTGAGAGAAAGGGAAGGTGGGGCTGGTTTGCCGCACGCTCTTTCCGCTGCCTGCGCTTGATTTCTGCGTGCTCTCAGCAATGAGACTCGTGGTGCTCAGCGCCCTCCCAGATGCACTTCCTCCACTTAGGGCGGTCTTTGGCCAGAGACTCCCAGATTTCAGTGGGGATGTTGCACTTTATCAGGGAAGTTTTGAGGGTGTCCTTGTAACCTTTCCTCTGCCCACCTTTGGCTCATTTGCCATGAAGGAGTTCCGAGTAGAGCGCTTGCTTTGGGAGTCTTGTGTCTGGTATGCAGACAATGTGGCCTGCCCAGCGGAGCTGATCATGTGTGGTCAATGCTTCAATGCTGGGGATGTTGGCCTGGTCGAGAACGCTAACGTTGGTGCGTCTGTCCTCCTAGTAGGATCTTGCGGAGACATCATTGGTAGTATTTCTCCAGCGACTTGAGGTGTCTACTGTACATGGTCCATGTTTCTGAGCCATATAAGAGGGCGGGTATTCTTCTTTTTAGGCGGTCCCTCGAATCGAGGATGACTTGCTTCCATGCCAAAAAGGGATGTGTTCAATGAGTTCACAGATGTTTCAATGAAGGACCTAATATTCCAGGTCCTGAACTGCATATTGAAGGTGCCTGTACGTGGATGTTTTTTAACGTGTGGTGGCCGTTGCACATGAGCCATCACATGTGCCTGACAGAGCTTGGTCTCGGTCCAGTGGCAAGGATTAACCAAGACGACTGGAGACCTGCTTTGCTGCATGGACTTAGTGCTCACACATATTGCAGTGTGTGCTGGCCCGTGTTGCCCCTGGGCCCACGCCTCTTCTAGGCCCTGAACTCACGCCTCTCCTGGGCCCCGATCACATCGCTCTGTAATCTCTCGCCGCTCCTTCACATGGTTATAACAAAGATCGTGTTTAGAATCTAATGCTTGACACAAACATCTCGACTACAATCTCCATTGAAGGGCCCCTGGGGCTGGTGGGAATCAAGATAGCTGGTGAACTCAGCAATGACAGGAGCTAATGTCCCAAAGTGTCCCAGAGCAGACAGTGAGCCAGGGCAGCTCTCCCCCAGTCCAGGCTGGGTCACTGTGTAAGTGACAGCAGCTAGAGAGACTGACACAGTCTGGGTAAAAGTGACTGGACACCTCAGTGCTCAGTCGTGCTCCATCCAACAACGTAACCCAAAAGGAGATGGTGCCAAAGTTGGACTTAAAAAGGGCGCAGGTTCCGAGCCCTGTCCAGATCTTAGCAGGGAATATATGCAAGAATAACCAAGTTTTTCCGCGATTCAGGAGGTCGAGTCACCTACGCATGCGCAGAAGGCAAAGGGTGGAGGAGAAAGGAGGGAGAATATTACAGAAAGAGAATATTACAGTAAATGTCATGGCATGAGTCAGATCAGAGTGTGCAAGATGTGGGAGGAGGGCAAAGCCCTTTTCAGATGAGGTGAACGAGGCCCTGGTCAGCGAGGTGCCCTGAAGGTGGGGCCAATTAACCCGGGGTGGGGGGGATTTGGGGTGAGATCGCCGACGTGATCTTGTCTGCGTCCCACGAGGCGAAGGGGTCCGACCAGTGCCACAAGCGCTGGAACAGCCTGGTTGCTTCAGCAAGAGTCAGTATGAAATGGATTTTAAATTGTAATGATCCATATAATATGTAAGTCTCCCGGGCGCCCTGTAGACCATGAGCTTGGTGGTAGATTTGAGGGCCTGATCTTCGAACACTCTTTTTGTTGCTATTTGTTTAAGCGTTAACAGCATTGGAGTGCACATAATCAGCTGTGACACAAAATAGAACAATATACAGCGATCTCAAAATATACACGAAACCATCTCTATGCCGAGTGCTGGTAATGGGCATGAACTCAGGCTTGACACAATCAGCAAATAAATTTTTCCTTCCACGGATTTTTTTCAGGACATATTTGTTTCCTGTGTTGGGATGTTTGTGGACTTGCAAGAAATACTATTTTCAGTGCATTAACACACTTTGCTAAAAAAATTACGCTTTGCTGTATACAACTCAACAGCTGTAATGTACAAACACTGAATAATGGCCCATATTTTGTGACAGAAATAACAATGAGGCGATCAGCGTTCACTATTATTCAAGAGTAAATTGGACAGCAACTTCTGGCGATCACACATGCACAGTTAATCTTGGAAATCAGGAAGTTGCTGTCCACGTTGCCCTGCCCCTCCAGAAGCTTCGCTATACCAATATCTCACCAAGGGACTCAGCATTGAAACATATGGAATGCGTGAAGTTGTGCTACTTAACCACTGGATACCCATTAAACACGCCAGAAAAGGTTAGAGCTTGTCCATTTAAGTGTAAGTGAATTTTTAATGGTGTGATACGTCTTAATTACATTCAACAATCTGTCTGGAACTGAAAATGTTAATTTTTAAGTGTGGAGTCTTATTCCTTCAGATTTTAATTATTGTTGGTGGATTTTCAAAAATTAAAACATTTAAATAAAAACATTATTTTTTTACTTTTTCTTTAAGTCTCTTTTATCTTTCTCTCTTAATCTCATCTTTCTTCCCTCACTTTATTTTGTTTTACTGCACGTGATTTGGCATTGAATTAACTATTCTAACCTACATTTCATGATTGAGGCGACACACAGGCCTGCGATTTGACTTACCTGCGCAGATCCATGGTAGGTGATGTCGGTGGTGGATCCCGATACCACTGCTGGCTTCATCCCGCTGTGTAAAATGACTTTCTGTTGAGTGGGCTTATTAAGCCCGCCCAGCACATTTGCCGGCCAATTAAAAGGAAGCATGTCTGGTGACATAATTTCATGGCCATGACCATGGCCACATTTATCTTGACATTTGCGCTGTCAGTGTTCTACAGCATTGAAGTGCTGCCAACACAGTACTGCACAAGGCACAGGGCTGCATCCAGGGCTCCTATGACGCCCTCCATATACTTATGGAGGGAGTCGCAGCATGCAGGGAGGTCCTCTTCCCTTGCCATGGGCAGAAGAGACTTCCCCAGAAGATCAATGGTTGCAGATTGTTGAGAGCACAAGCAGGGATGTGTTTGGGAAGACCTAGGTGCAGTGCCACAAACGTTTCAATGATCTCAGTCGATCACGAAACATTAGTACAAAACCACACACAACCTCCGCCTGCTGTGCCTCTCATCACATCCCCATCACTCAGCCTTCCCTCCCCTACACCTGCACATTCTTACTCACACCAACTTATTTTGAACCTCCACCCATCCCTCTCTATCTATATTACCATATCCCCAGCTCACTAGTCATCCCTTACACTCACTCTCATCCTAGTTCAATCATACCAACTAACAACACAAAAGGGTAGGCACTTGGGTGTTTTATGCAATGTTCATGTAAAGTTTCTGCTAATGTGCTGTCAAACATTGAAACCTTTATTTTCAACACTTTGTATTTTTGGACAGATTTGTGTGTACCTTTGGAAGTGTCTTAGTGAGTTGCAGTGAATGGTGAGACATAACGGTATCCCCCACAATGGTGATGAGTGTGAAAGAAATGGGTTGAGCGTTGTAGGGATGCTTTATGGAGCTGGTGTGGGATGGTGCCAACCTGGCGCATCATGTGGCAGCCAGGGTGTACAGCATCAAGTGAAGTAAATGTAGCCATGGTGAAGCCATCCCTGGCCGCCTGGGCAGCAATGTGGTCAGGTGCTGATGCCCTGTGTACTGTGCAGCATCAGTTGATTGCGGAGAAGGTTGGTGTTGTTGTTGGTGCTGCTGGTGTGCCTGGTGGTGCTGGTTTTGGGGCTGATCGAGGTCGGATTCTGAGGACCAAGGTGAGATTGTATAAAAGGACCCATGTTGATGGAAAAGATGGCAAATGAAGTACAGATGACAGAAGCATTCTGTCAATGGTGAGAGAGTTCTTGCAAAGAGGTGATACTGGATGGAGAGTGGAAAGTGGAAAGCCTGCTGAATCTGTGCTGGAAATGTACTGAGAAACAGCTTGTGGCTGAGGAAAGTGAAGATCTGTCAGGTGGGAGTTGTTACTGTACATTTGAAGCTGTCAAGGAATCAGCTGGAGCAATGGCCGCTGAACTCCCACCTCAGGTTGACAGCCATGGTCCTAGAACAGCGTGGTTCCCATGGCCATGAAGTTAAAGTGAAAAGGTAAGTTAAAAAAGCTTGTTAATGATCTGTGAACAAAGCAATAATGAGATTAATTGAGTCTCCCGCCGCTGTCTATCGGGTCGGCTCAGCGCTGACAGGTTCCACATTGGGAAAGGCATGTAGCGGTGGGTTAACAGCAGGATCCTGACCCGCTGTCAAAAGAAAACTACTTTCCCACCCGACTTGCCCGCTGACCCCCCAGTAAATTTCCCCCACAGTTGCTTGCCCTGTTTCCACTGATCCCAGATCCCCTGTAGAGGAGGGGATCTGGGACCCATGGACTGATTTGCCTCACTGATAACCACAAGTCCTTTGTGCAAAAGTCCACAGAAATTCTGTGGGCAAGTGTAAGTGTAATGAAGAGTGAGCGCCGTTCGTTCGTTGCAATCCGTAATATCCGGGTCATTATGTTTGATTGAAGGCCAAAGGTTATGTATAACATACAGTAACCTGTATTTTCAGTGCTGCATGCTGATTTAGCTGAGGACATCAAAACTGACTTCAGTCCTGAGCGAGGGAGCAAAATAAATCACCCAACATTCCAGCTGCTGATTGTTTAGTTGATGAGAACAGGATCAGGTGTGTTAAAGATGCCCAGAAGCAATCACTGTCTACAACAACAACTTAAATTTATATAGCGTTTGTAACGTGGTGAAATGTCCCAAGGCGCTCCACAGGAGTATTATGAGATTAAAAAAATGTGACACCGAACCGCATAAGTAGATATTAGGGCAGGTGACCAAAAGCTTGGTCAAAGAGGTAGGTTTTAAGGAGAGTCTTGAAGGAGCAAAGAAAGGTAGAGAGGCAGAGAGGTTTAGGCAGGGAGTTCCAGAGGGGCCTAGGCAACAGAAGGCACAGTCTACGATCATACATAAAGAATGAGCACTTGACTAAGGCATTGGATGGTTGCTTGCCTTGAAATCATGCCCCTTCATGTTCAGGATAGAAGGGAAGGGAACTGAAGAGGAAAAGATTTGAGCCGCTCTATAATAACCACCTCTCCCCCCGCCCCCCCAACCCCCTGCTCCCCACACCGCCGACACTCCATCATTGAGCTCCATTACATGCATTTATTGTTCTATATATTGATGTAAAGGCATCAACATTTCTCTGAATCGGTAAACAGTTCCTTACTCTGACAATTAATAAACCCTGGGCTTGGCTGCTGTGTTCAAGTGCTACAAAATGAAATGTTCTTGCTTATTTTCAGAAGGGTGGAAATGGATAGGCATATTCCATTCCTGTGGCTCAGCAGTACTACTGCTAGTGTTATATTATAAAAGAATATTTTTCAGTGAAGACCAGTTTTAGTGCAAACTGACACAATTAAATATTGAAAAGGTTAAGGTCACATACTGAAATCAATTCATTACACACTGCAACATTCCTGCAGGTTCTCCATCCTGATAATGCAGTGCAGATTGCTTTCAGCTCCTGTAGGAATCTCAATAGACAACACATAATCTCCAACAAAACATTCAGACGTCAATACAGATAACAAATTTTCTAAGCAAAAAGATTGCAATTTTAAAAAAATTTAAAAATAATAGATTCAGACACCTACAAATGTTGTGGCCTATATGACATAAAGAAGTGGCCATTGACATGAATAGAGTAGCGTGTTAATCATGCTTCTCTGATTCTTTGTTTTGTCTGTGCGCTGGATATTTCACTTATAAACTGAACAATTGATCCATTCATTTTTCAAGGCTTTAGTATTCAGTGAACAATAATCAGGAATAGAAACCCTAGCAGCTTTATTTTTTCCTTAGCTTAAGTTAGTGCAAATCCCACTTTTTTGGAGACTGGTATCCATGGACCCTTATTTGGGAGGCTCAATTGTTGCCCCAATATTAATGCCGTTAATGCTGCTTCCCCCAATATCAGAGCCGTGTGCACAGAGCTGGGTGAGTCCACTAAATGGAAAAGCTTGCTAAACGGGAGTTGCTAAACGGGAATTTGGTGAGAGTGGGAGTTCGGTGCAGAGGGAGAAGGAGGGTGGGCAGCAGGATGAAACATGAGAGAGGAGAAACAAGGTTCACAGAGGACTGGGGCAAGCAGGTAGCACTAGAGTAAATAATAGTTCAGAAATAGGATCAGATAGGGGGCAAACGCGAAGCAGTCTACAATGGCTTTGGAGTGCATGTGCGTAAAAGCACGGAGCATGGTAAATAAGATTGGTGAGCTGCAAGCACAAGTTGTCACAAGGGACTATGCTATAGTGGCAATAACAGAAATCTGGCTCAAAGAAGGGGAGGATTGGGAACTTCATATTCCCAAAGTATTCAGGAAGGACACAGTACCACTTGTTAGCAAAATTAAAGCCCATGTGATTAAAGGGGCAGTGGCAGCATGGATACAAAATTGGCTAAGGGAAGAAAGCAGAGAGTAGCAGTGAATTGTTTTTCAGACTGAAGGGAAGTATAAAGTGGTGTTCCCCAGGGGGCAGCATGAGGACCACTTCTCTTTTTTATATTAATGACCTGGACTTGCGTGTACAGGGCATAATTATAAACTGCAGATGATACGAAACTCGGAAATGTAATAAACAACGGGGAGAATAGTACTAGACTTCAGCAGGATGTAGATAGAATGGGCAGCCTCATGGCAGATGAAATTTAACGTGATATATTTTGGTAGGAAGAATGAGGAGAAGCAGTGGCCCGGATTTTCCTCTCAGTGGCGAAGGAATGGTTTCACCTTGCATACAGCTGCCCACAGACTTTTCGCTGGCTTGTCAGTGGAGCTTTCTACTAATCCGCTGTCTGTTTCAATGTGGCGCCCTCTACAGGGGACCTGTAGGACTTGCTACCTGTACTGTACTTGTAACAAGACTATCTGACTCATCAGAAATAATCGAATCATTCCAACTTTCAATTCCTTCCACATCTGTCGGTAAAATATGATCAATGTGAACAAACCTAACCTTTCCATGATCAAACATCTTGACCAAATATGTGAGGACCACATCAGGGGAAGTCATAACGGGGAACAAAGAAATGGCGGACCAATTGAACAAATACTTTGGTTCGGTATTCACTAAGGAGGATACAAACAACCTTCCGGATATAAAAGGGGTCAGAGGGTCTAGTAAGGAGGGGGAACTGAGGGAAATCTTTATTAGTCGGGAAATTGTTTTGGGGAAATTGATGGGATTGAAGGCCGATAAATCCCCAGGGCCTGATGGATTGCATCCTAGAGTACTTAAGGAGGTGGCCTTGGAAATAGCGGATGCATTGACAGTCATTTTCCAACATTCCATTGACTCTGGATCAGTTCCTATGGAGTGGAGGGTAGCCAATGTAACCCCACTTTTTAAAAAAGGAGGGAGAGAGAAAACAGGGAATTATAGACCGGTCAGCCTGACCTCAGTAGTGGGTAAAATGATGGAATCAATTATTAAGGATGTCATAGCAGTGCATCTGGAAAATGGTGACATGATAGGTCCAAGTCAGCATGGATTTGTGAAAGGGAAATCATGCTTGACAAATCTTCTGGAATTTTTTGAGGATGTTTCCAGTAAAGTGGACAAAGGAGAACCAGTTGATGTGGTATATTTGGACTTTCAGAAGGCTTTCGACAAGGTCCCACACAGGAGATTAATGTGCAAAGTTAAAGCACATGGGATTGGGGGTAGTGTGCTGATGTGGATTGAGAACTGGTTGTCAGACAGGAAGCAAAGAGTAGGAGTAAACGGGTACTTTTCAGAATGGCAGGCAGTGACTAGTGGAGTGCCGCAAGGTTCTGTGCTGGGGCCCCAGCTGTTTACATTGTACATTAATGATTTAGACGAGGGGATTAAATGCAGTATCTCCAAATTTGCAGATGATACTAAGTTGGGTGGCAGTGTGAGCTGCGAGGAGGATGCTATTAGGCTGCAGAGTGACTTGGATAGGTTAGGTGAGTGGGCAAATGCATGGCAGATGAAGTATAATGTGGATAAATGTGAGGTTATCCACTTTGGTGGTAAAAACAGAGAGACAGACTATTATCTGAATGGTGACAGATTAGGAAAAGGGAAGGTGCAACGAGACCTGGGTGTCATGGTACATCAGTCATTGAAGGTTGGCATGCAGGTACAGCAGGCGGTTAAGAAAGCAAATGGCATGTTGGCCTTCATAGCGAGGGGATTTGAATACAGGGGCAGGGAGGTGTTGCTACAGATGTACAGGGCCTTGGTGAGGCCACACCTGGAGTATTGTGTACAGTTTTGGTCTCCTAACTTGAGGAAGGACATTCTTGCTATTGAGGGAGTGCAGCGAAGGTTCACCAGACTGATTCCCGGGATGGCGGGACTGACCTATCAAGAAAGATTGGATCAACTGGGCTTGTATTCACTGGAGTTCAGAAGAATGAGAGGGGATCTCATAGAAACGTTTAAAATTCTGACGGGTTTAGACAGGTTAGATGCAGAAAGAATGTTCCCAATGTTGGGGAAGTCCAGAACCAGGGGTCACAGTCTGAGGATAAGGGGTAAGCCATTTAGGACCGAGATGAGGAGAAACTTCTTCACCCAGAGAGTGGTGAACCTGTGGAATTCTCTACCACAGAAAGTAGTTGAGGCCAATTCACTAAATATATTCAAAAGGGAGTTAGATGAAGTCCTTACTACTCGGGGGATCAAGGGTTATGGCGAGAAAGCAGGAAGGGGGTACTGAAGTTTCATGTTCAGCCATGAACTCATTGAATGGCGGTGCAGGCTAGAAGGGCTGAATGGCCTACTCCTGCACCTATTTTCTATATTTCTATGTTTCTATGTTTCTATCTTCACTATTCTTCCTGGTAACCACTTTAACCATTTATGGTGATGGTTCTTCACTCTAACCTTCTGATTCAATTTCACACTTCTCTCTCTTACTGTAGCTCTATCGTGATTCTCTTTCTGTCTGAAAAGTTTCTCTTCTACTGACTATGCCAAGTTTGGCTTTAACAATGAGAACCTGGTTTGTGTCTGTCAATTGAGAAACAACTCTGCTGGTGTTCTACCAGTAGTTGTATGAGGCATATTACAATAAGTAATTAGAAAATTTGCTAATTTGTGGTCCAACGACAACTGCTTTTCTTTGGATTTGGATCCAACATTTGCTTGATGAGGGCATGTTTTACAATTTGTACTCTGTGCTCTGCTGCACCATTTGAAGCAGGGTGCTTTGGTGGAAATTTGGTATATTTCACACCATTTATGCTCGTGAACTGTGCAAATTCTTCTGAACAAAATTGCGGCCCATTATCAGACACAAGTTCTTCTGGGAGGCCATATGATGAAAACAATCTTTGCAAATTGTCTAGTGTTTTACTTGTTGTAATTTTCTGCATCTGAAACATCTCTACACACTTTGAATGGCTATCAATCATAATGAACAATTATTGTCCTCCTAGCTCAGCAAAATCTACATGTCACCTTTGCCACAACCTGGGAGGCCATTTCCATGGCTGCAATAGTATTGATGGTGGTTTCTTGCTTACCGATTGACATGTTGTATACTGACTAACGATGTATTCTATGGGCTAGACTTTCCACTTTTGTGCAGATCACTCAAAAATGGGCGTTATTTCCAGCGTTGGTGGTAAATATGGGTTTTGAGATCGCCGGATTATCGCCCATTTTCAAAGCTCCAACTTTCCATTTTATAAAATGTGCGTTACCACGAGCGATCTGAAATGGGCGTTAGTGATAAATTTTTTGATCTGCCATAAACTGTTGGTGTCCATAGAAACGCCATGGCAACGGTCATTTCCCGCATTTCAGGAGGTCAGGAGTCATCAATACATGCGCAGAAGAGGAGAGAGAGAGAAAGAGAGAGAGGGAGCAGGGAGGAACTGAAAGTGTGTGTGGGTGTGTTGTGTGGTTTACCAGCAGCAAAAAAACGTGAGCACAAATAACGTTGTTTCCACGGAGTTTTTGGGGAAAAAAATATGGTTAAAATGGAAGGGATGGAGGAGGCGACACAGTACACTGTGGAGACTGAGGATGCTGGCAAAAGCAGTGAGGTGGGAGAGGAATTATTGGGAGGATGAAAACAAGCTTGGAGATTCTCCGACGAGGAAAATGCCTCCCTCCTGCAGGAGATGGAGGCACACTAGGGTCAATTGACTTGGGATGTGCGTGGGAAGCCCACTCCAAAGGTCTACCAGAAAATATGGGCCGACATAGCCGAGGTGGTCTCATCAGCAATGAACGAGGTGCGTGAGGGCAACCAGTGGCGCAAGTGCTGGAACAACCTTGTCGGATCTGTCAGAGTAAGTATTACATTTATTTACATTGACTTATATATTTATATAATTTGAATTGTAAGTGTAATAAGTGATTAAAATCAGATGTGATGTCTTGCACTTATACTGGGAATGTTTTACTCAAAGCCTGCATTGACAGTGTACGTCTTTAGGTAAATAATGATAATTTTCGAAATAATGATGATTAAATCTGTCAGTTATGTGTTGTATCAGTCTCCGTGACAGTACCTAGCAATGATCTCATGCAATGATCTCATGCCATGTCGTGCTGGTGTTACCTTTTACAGAAGAAGCTTTCGAAGAATAGGGCCGAGCAGAGGCGAACGGGTGGGGGGCCACCAGTCATCATCGAGCTCACCGACATTGAGGAGCGGGTGCTGGCACTAGTGGGGAGCCACCCCCGGTCGGCCACGCATGCAGTTGCAGAACCTGATGTGATGCCACATGAGTAAAGTATACATCATTGCGTGATGTAAAGTCAATAGATGCCACACCCACTCGTATCCGAACAATAATATTTGATAGATGATTGATAAAAGTGTTATCTAAATAATGATGGCCTCATGAGAATCATTGCAATGCAGAATTTGGTCATGGTCATGAAATGTGATGTCTGTGATGATTTTGAAAATGGTGTTGCTTTTGTCGTGCATATGCAGTGTGTAGCATTGGAATCACCTTGTAACCCTTCTCCTCTAATAACCTCATTTATGTTTTGTAGCTCAGCCAGCAGCACGGCCCTATGCAACACCAACGAGACAAGAAGTTGGCGGTGTGGGACTGGACTTTCCGGACAATCGTCCATCTGGTGCTGCGGACTCCCGATTATCGCCCGTGGAGCTGCAGGGTGCCTTCTCCACGGATGACAGTGCCGACTTTGAGGAGCGTGCATTGCCAAGCTCCATAATAAATTCAACATTGATTACATCTTGTGCTCCTGCAGCCATGCCCTCTTCCACCGTGGAGGTAGCGGGCTCAAGCATCTTGCCGCAAGGCACCCGAGGTCTCTCCATGACGGCGCCAACCACGCGGAGGTTTTTTCGGCGTAACAGGTCTGCTCCACGAGCGGCAGATCTGAGTGGGGACATGGTACATTTGTCTAGGAGGAGTGTTGACATAGGTCAGCAGATCCTATAGACAATGGGGGACATATCCCAACAGCTGGCCAGCATGTCCGCCACCATGACCGAGTACGTGCCACGGATGGCGGAGACCCTGGAGGTGATAGCCAGGAACACTGGTGGCGGAGGGCTCCCAAGTGGTCCCGGAGCACGGCACTGCACCCCAAGGTGCCGCACCTCCATTGCCAATGACACATGAGAGCCAGGAGGAAGATCTTGCTTCTGGCTCGGAGGACGATCCCACCTCGGGACTGTCCTCTCGCGTATCCGTCCAACCAGCGGTTCTGCCGTCATCCCCCCCAATGAAGCAGCATCTGAGGAGATCAGGTGGCTTGGAGTCAGGAGGAGAAGGGGAAGGGGTAGAGGTGGGGAGGAGAAGCGGGGGGGAAAGGAAAGTGAGGTGCATGGCCGCAGGGGTTGTATTGGTCACAGTATTTTTACGTTGTGGTTGCTATTTTGTTGGGAGGTTTGGGGGAAGGGGGGAGGGGGCTACGTTGTTTTTTTTGCATTTGTGTTTTTTGATTATGAAGTTTTGTTTGAAATATGAATACTTTTATGAATTATATAAATTTCATCAATTTGTTGTGGGGTAGAGTGTTTTTTTACAGTTATAATTATGATTTTATACAAATGTTCTCCTTAAATGTTTTTTATTTCACATAACTTTGTTGCGCATTGTCTCAGATAAAACCGCTTCTCCCTGTAAGTGCATGGCGTGTATGTTCCCGTCCTCCTCCTCAGTTTGCCACCCCTTTGACTGGGCACAGAATGCTCTTGAATATACCGTCTGCCATCTCGAGTCTGCAGCATGTGCGTAGTCATCAAGACAGGCTGAGAAATTACAGGCCCCATTACAATCGCAATCAGTATTATACATATTGGTCACAAATTTACCTACTAAAACACCGAAAATAAATTCAAATCATCCTCAGTATGATAAGATATTTGTTCAGATGTTCAAATCACCATAAAATAACTGCACAGTATATCAAAACTCCCCAGAACTTGAAGCAGCCTTTTCTATGAACCGACCTCCGATTTACAACATGGTGCCCATACCGTTGGGTTTAGTTCAGGTGAGAGCAACTTTTTCTCAGCGGTTTTTTCGGTGAGCGATATTTTCGGCGATATGTGGCCAAGGTGCCGAAAGTAACACTCGGCGATATTATGAGCGTTAGTTTCACCCATTCTGATCTTTACGGGCGGGCGGCATTATTAAGTCTCAGCGTTAACTACATGCCGAAAGTAATGCTGGCCGATAAGTGAGCGATACGTGGACATTAGTATCCATTTTGTTGCTAAATGGGTGATATCTGGGTCTTATACCTCATCTCAGCATTAAAATGGACATTAAGTGGGCGGTATCGATGCAAAAAAAGTGGAAAGTCTAGTCATCTCCACTTTTTTTGCATGCTTAACACCCACTTAATGCCCGTGTTACCGCTGAAATGACGTATAACGCCCAGATATCGCCCATTTAGCCACAAAATGGAAACTGACGCCCATTTTTAGGAAACTTATCACCGAGCGTTACTGCCCCCATGTGCTTAACGCCGGGAAAAAAATTACTACCCGCCGACTTTTTTTGGGTGGAATCATCAGAATAGGTGAAATCAGCGGCCATAATATCGCCCAGCGTTAATTTCCGCACTGATTTAAGGCCAAGATTCAATATTTACGCCCGCCCACTTTTTTCTGTCGTGAAGAGCATATTTAGAAACATAGAAACATAGAAACATAGAAAATAGGTGCAGAAGTAGGCCATTCAGCCCTTCGAGCCTGCACTGCCATTCAATAAGATAATGGCTGATCATTCACCTCAGTACCGCTTTCCTGCTTTCTCTCCATGCCCCTTGATCCCTTTAGCCGTAATCATCATAGGCAGTCCCTCGGAATCGAGGAAGACTTGCTTCCACTCCTAAAGTGAGTTATTTGATGGCTGAACAGTCCAATATGAGAGCCACAGACCCTTTTACAGGTGGGACAGACATGCGTTGAGGGAAGGGGTGGGTGGGGCTGGTTTGCCGTGCGCTCCTTCCGCTCCCTGCGCTTGGCCTCGTCATGCTCTTTGCGTTGAGACTCAAAGAGCTCAACGCCCTCCCGGATGCACTTTCTCCACCTCGGGCGGTCTTCGGCCAGGGTCTCCCAGGTGTCAGTGGTGATGTCGCACTTTACCAGGGAGGCTTAGAGAGTGTCCTTGTAACATTTCCGCTGCCCACCTTTGGCTCGTTGAGTGAAGAAGTTTCTTCTCATCTCGGCCCTAAATGGCTTACCCCTTATCCGTAGACTGTGACCCCTGGTTCTGGACTTCCCCAGTATCGGGAACATCCTTCCTGCCTCTAACCTGTCCAATCCCGTCAGAATTTTATATGTTTCTATGAGATCCCCTCTCATTCTTCTAAACTCCAGTGAATACAGGCCCAGTCGATCCAGTCTCTCCTAATATGTCAGTCCTGCCATCCTGGGAATCAGTCTGGTGAACCTCCGCTGCACTCCTTCAATAGCAAGAACGTCCTTCCGAAACTAACGCCCAGCAGATCGCCCAGTGTCAATTTCACCACCTCGTACATATCAACCACAATATCGCTCGCCCAAAAAACCACCCACAAAAAGTGGACCGGTTCTGAACGAACGCCAGCGGTGTGGCTGGCATGTTTAAAATCCCACTCTTGCGTGAGGAGCTGATATCTGAACGATTTGCCTGAAAGAGCGCTGATGTGAGTGAAAACGCTGACACACTGCTGTGTGTGTGCAGCTCAGACATCAATGATGCCCATCACCTTGGTGCCAGTTAAAGTTTACGTTGATTGTTGTTAAGTTGTATTTAACTCTTTCATGTTAAGGAATCACCAGTGTGTCATGGTGCAGCTATCTGAGACAATGCGCAATAAGGTTATTTTCAATAACAAAAATTTTAGACCAACATTCGTCTGAAATCATAAGCATCTCAGGCAATAACACCCAACCACTGCCCACATCCCACTTTTTCCACCATTGACATAAATCACATGTTCAACATGTCCAACAACACAGAATACAAAGGCAAAGCAGGAGCATGGTCCCCAGCCCCCATACATTGCAACAAATTGCATACACCCAGATGGAGATATAACACAGCCATCAGTTGCGGACATGCATCTCACTTTCCTTGCCCCCTTCCCTTCTTCTCTACCTCTACCCCTTCCCTTCCTCGCTCTACGGCGCCTGGCCGAGGAGCTCCTCAGGCGGTGCCTCATTGGTGGGCGGGGGGGGAATGAAGGCAAATGCGGTCGTTGGATGGGTACAGGAGCGGGGGATGCCGAGGAGGCAACATTCTGTGATGCAGAAGCAGGATCTTGGTCCTTGCTCTCATCTGGTGGTGTGGAACCTAGGGGTGGAGTGCCGCACTCGGGGACCACTGGTAGGCCTGTGGCAGCAGTGTTCCTGGCTATCACATCCAGGGACTCCGCCATCCGCGAAATGTACTCGGTCATGGTGCCGGAGATGGTGGCCAACTGTCGGGATATGCCCCCCAATGCTTCGATGAGCTGGTCACCAATGTCTACAGTCCTTCTGGACAACTGTACCATCTCTCCGCTGTCATGTGGCACTCATGGCACAGGCTTGCCATGTCCACGGGACCTCTGTGGGGTCGGTGCCATCCTGGGGACAAATGGGGTGCCCCGTAGAGAGGTGCTTGGGGCTGGTACCTCCAGAGTGGAGGCGGGAATGACCGGAGGACCACTAGATGGCCTTGGGTTGGAATGGCTTCTGGAACGTGGCGATGCAGGTTCCTCGAAGTCCATGCTCTCATCCGTGGAGAACAGACCTAGCGGATTGACGGGCGAGAATCGGACCTCCTCAGCACCAGATGTAGTAGGATCGTCCGTCTACTCCTGCCCTGTACCCTGACCCCCACCTTCTGGCCTCTGTGGTCTTGCCTGGGGCCGCGCTGCTGGCTGAGCTGCAAAACACAAATGAGGTTATTAGAGGAGAAAGGGTGCTAGGGTGACAAGGTGAGTCCAGCGCATCACACAGCATATGCACGACAAAAGCACCACCGCTATCAAAATCATCGCAGACATCACATTTCATGACCATCGACACATTTGCATTCCAATCATTTTCATTAGGCCATCATTAATCAAAAGACAATTTTAGAAATCATCTATCACATATGATTGATCGGATATGAGTAGCTGTGGCATCTATAGACGTTACATGACGCAATGGTGTAAGCTTTACTCACGTGGCATCACTTCAAGATCTGCAGATGCGTCCGTGGCTGTCCAGGGGTGCTTCCCCACGAGTGGGAGCACTCGCTCCTCCATCTCAGTGATGTCGCTGGGGACTGGTGGCCTCCCACCCGTTCGCCTCTGCACAGACATCATCGTTGATAGCTTCTTCTGTAAAAGGTGACAGGATGACAGGCTATGAGATCATTGTGTGATATCATTGCTAGGTATTGTCACAGACACTGATACAACACATAACCGACACATGTAATCATGATTATTGTGATAATTATCATTCTTTACCTAAAGACATACACCGTGACTGCAGGCTTTGAGTAAAACATTCCCGGTAAAAGTGAAAGACTTCACATCTGATGATAGTCACTCATGACTATAACAAATCAAATTATATAAATACATAAGCACAGGTAAATCAATGTAATACTCTTACGGATTCCACAAGGTCGTTCCATCGTTTGCGGCATTGGTTGCTCTCACGCACCTCGTTGGTTGCCGACAAGACCATCTCTGCTATCTCAGTCCATATCTTCTCGTATGCCTTTGGGGTGGGCTTCCCACGCCCTCCCTGTGTCAAATCACCCCAGCGTAACTGCAGGAGGGAGGCATTTGCCTCTTCCGAGAAACTCCTGGCTCTTTGCGTCCTCCAATGTGCTCCTCTCCCACCTCACTGTTCTCGCCAGCGTCAATCTTCACAGCGTGCTGTGATGCCTCCTCCTCTCTCTCCATTATAGGCCAAATTCAGTCAAATATGTGGCTGGTAACAGCTACTTGTTGTTTGCCTACGCTGTGAAGCTCTAAATTCTCCCTCCTTCCTCCCATAGCAGCCACGCCACAGCCAGACACACCTTCAGTCCCTCTGAGTTCCCTCTCTCTCTGTCTCCTCTTCTGCACATGTTATGATGACCCTTGACCTCCAGAATCGCGGGAATCGAGCGTTGTCATGCCGTTGCTAAGGGCGGCCACACTTTACGTCAGAATGTCAAAAAAATGTAACGCTACCGCCCATTTTATATCGCTCGTGGTAACGGCCATTTTCAAAAGTGGAAACTAGGTGCTTTGAGAATGGGCGAGAAGCCGGCGATCTGTAAACCCTTTTTTAACGTCCGCGCCGGAAATATCGCCCATTTTTGGTGATAACCACAAAAGTACAGGTTCTAGCTCCATATCCTTATCTAAACCTGGCCACCATAAGTAATTGTATGCAAAACTCTTAGTCAAGCACATTCTCAGGTGCTGGTGATGAAGATTGTTATATATGTGGATTTGTATTTACTCTGTACAGCCACCAGAGGGATCATTCCCGGGGTCCCAAGGGATCCCAAAATCCCTTGGGAGCACAGGTATTTAAGAAGGCTTCACAGGTTGGAGAGGCATTCTGGAGACCTGCAATAAAAGACTAAGTTCACACTTTACTTTGAGCTCACAGTGTTCAGTCTGACTCTTTCTCCATACACGACAAAGATCTCCTAACAATTTATTTATTTGGAATAACTACTCTTGCACCCCTCATGATACAATCTTTATCCACTGATAATTCATTCCTACGAAGTATGGATGAATATCTTTCTCTGATACCTGGTTTGGCCAGCCATTTGCTGTGTAATCATACACCTTTGACATAACTGGATCACGTTACGTTGGTCTACCAATCTCTTCAGCTGTGACTGGCAGTTCATCAATGTATGAAAAATAGAACACTTCTTCCCTATTGGGTGTAACTTGTGATGAGGATGAACCTAGACATAGCATCAGCATTACTGTGATCAGCTGATTGTCTGTACTCAATGTCATATGTATATGCTGACAAAATCAAAATCAATTCGGGCTGCAGTTAAGATTGGAACTGGGGACTTTGGATGGAGGATTGCTGTCAGGGCCTTATGGTCAGTAACGATGGTAAACTTACAACCGTACAAGTATTTGTGGAACTTCTTGACCCCAAAAATCAATGCCAAAGCTTCCCTTTCGATCTACGCATAATTACGTTCACTGGCACTGAGAGTGCGTAAAGCAAAAGCAATTGGTCTCTCCTCCCCACAATGTAGTATATGAAAGATCACTGCCCCAACTTCATACAGAGAGGCATCACTTGCTAGCTTGATCTGCTTGGTTAATTTCATCATCGGTGGTCCCTCGAACGAGGATGGCTTGCTTCCACAGCAAAAGGGATGAGTTCACTGATGTTTCAATGGAGGACCCGATATTCCAGTCCTGAACTCCAGGGGTGGAAGATGCCCGTGCGTGGATTTTTTTAATGTGTGGTGACCGTTGCACATCAGCCATCACACGGCCTTTATCCAGTGGCAAGGGTAAATCAGGACGACTGGAGACCTGCTCTGCTGCACGGACCTAGTGCACACGCATAGCGCAGTGTGGGCAGGCCCGTGCCGCCCCTGGGCCCTCGGCTCTTCTCGGCCCCATACCCTCATTTGCCGCACCTCTGCCGCGATCTCTCACCGCTCCTTCACCACGATCTCTTGCCGCTGATCATACGTCATTGTGAACTAACATTGTCCTCTCTACCAACTGGCTTTTACATGCTTTGAATGCTGTTTCGCATTCTTCTGACCCTTTCCAATGGATCTGTTTTTTTCAATAGCTCATTCAGTGGATGTAAGACTGTCGCCAAATTTGATAGGAACTTCCCATAATAGTTCAAAAGACCCAAAAATAATTGAAGTTCAGTGACATTCTTGGGAGTGGGTGAATTTCTGATTGCATCCAGCTTTCCCTTGGTTGGATGTAGACCATCTTTGTCTACTCTGTGCCCTAAATACTCCACTCAGTTTTGAAATAACTCACACTTGTGAGAAGTCACTCATACTCTGTGCTTCTCTAGCCGTTTGAGGACTTCATTCAATATGTTATTATGAATTTGCCTATTTGGTGCTGAAATATCATCTAAATAACATACTACCCCTTCAATACCTTGCAAAATCTGGTTCATCAGCCCTTGGAATATGGCGGGGGAGGCAGGGTGGGGTGGGGGGGGGGGGACGGAAGACACTCCAAATGGTAGCCTAATAAATTGATGTAGGCCTAGATGAGTATTAACAGTCAAGCATGAGTTGGACTCCTCATCTAGTTCAAGTTGTAAACAGGCATTTTCAGATCTAACGTTGAGAAGATCTGACCACCTGTCAGCATTGTGAACAAATCTACATTTGACAATGTATAGGGTAGATTACCGGCTAGAACCTGGTTTATGGTTACTTTATAATCACCACACAACCTTACTTTATCATTTAACTTAGATACAACAACAATGGATGTAGCCCAATTACATAGATCTATCTTAGAGATAATGTTCTCTAGTCTTTTGAGTTCTTGCTCAACTTTCTCCTTGAGTAAGTATGGTACAGGACGTGGCTTGCAGTAAACTGGTCTAGAGTCTTTCTGCACTCTGACACTCGCATTGAAGTTTTGGATCGGACTGCCTGTTATGCGGAACACCTTCGGATACAGCTTGATGGCATCATCCTTCATTGCAAATCTCTTTTCAACACGAAAAATCTCATTCCAATCCAGCTTCAGTGATCCCAACCAATTTCTAACCGATCAAGGCAGGCTTGTCTCCTGCCAGGAGAGGCAAACTCTGAAACTGATCCATGTATTTCATCGGTACAGTGATTCACCCTACGACAGTGATTTGCTCTCCTGAGTAGCCTTGCAGCTCTATCTTCAACTTTTCCAGTTGAAAATCACTCAACTTGTCGAGATATAGTGATTCCGGTACTACGCTCACGGATGCACCAGTGTTGATTTCCGTGGGTATTCTGGTTCCTGCAATGTCTACTTGGATAATGATAGTTCGCAAATCGTTGTTAGGGACCCTTGTGCTCCTGATGACACGTATTTCCAGAACCATCCTGTTGCTTCTCTTCAATGTTATGTCGTGTCTGACGATTTCTACTTCCAGCCTTGAACATCGGTTTACTCTTCAGTCGGCATCCCTTCGCAAGATGCCCAGTTTTCCTGCAGAAGAAACACTCTGCCTTCACATATGGACAGCTTTGAGCAATGTGTTGTCCCAGACACCGATAGCACAACTTCAATTTACTGTTACCTTGCCCAGTTGCTGAGGCCTTGGGGCTGAACTGCCTTTTATTTTTAACCTGCAGGCGATTCACCTCGGTGGTCTGATGATGGGAAATGGTGCAAAATTCTTGGGAGTATTGGTCGGCCATATCCATTGAAGTAGCAGTCTGACAAGCTAAATTAAAAGTCAGGTTAGGGGTTGTCAACAATTTTCTTCTGATTGCTTCATTTTTCATCCCAAAAACAAAGCGATCACGCAATGCTCGGTCCTGAAAGTTTTCGAAATGGCAATGAATGGATAGCTTTTTTAAAGCTACAATCTACTCATTGATACACTCGACAATGAATTGAACCCATATTCAAGAATGATAACTTTCAGCAATTTCCAGGGTCTGTAGTGCTATTCTAACTTGGTTAGAATCTCCGTCAGCGGCATGCCCTTCGGTTTGAAGGGAATAAGCTAATTTTCCAGGGTTCCATACATCTCGAGACCTGCTTCAGTCAAGAAAATAGCTTGTTTTATTTCTATCACCACCATCTAACACTAAAGGTTTCATCATCGGGGACTGTAACGATACTATTTGAGGTGAAAAACATTTCTAGCCGCTCCACATACGTTCCAAAAGTCTCTCAGTCGCGATGGAACACACCCAAGCGCCCTATTATTCCCATAGGCATGGCCATCTGGACTCTGGCAATGTCAACAGTGTGCTTCTAATTTACCTTGGATTTTTAGCTGTTCTGCAAAACAAAGAACCTCTCAAAGTCTCTCTGTTGTTTAGCTGGATGATCCACCAACAAAGATTTCAGCTAGGGAATCCAGAAACCTGATCCTGCGTCTCTAATGTGATATATTCTTTATGACATCACAAACACACAGACTACAAGATGGCTCTGCAGGATCTTGTACTTACATCAGCAGTTGCATTACCACAATAGTCCACTTGGTGGAGCAGTAGTCCACTAGGAGGAGCTCTATATTCATCAGCATAGGCAGTCCCTCGAATCGAAGATGACTTGCTTCCACGCGAAAAAGTTCACGTGTTTCAATGAAGGACAAATATTCCATGTCCCGAGCAAAATGTTGAAGGGTGGAAGATGCCTGTGCATGGATTTATTTTAACGTGGGGTGGCCGTTGCCACTACAAGGGCTTGACAGAGCTAGGTCTTGGTCCAGTGGCAAGGATTACCCAAGACGACTGGAGACCAGCTCTGCTGCACGGACCTAATGCGCACACATATCGCAGTGCGGGCTGGCCCGTGCTGCCCCTGGGTCCTTGCCTCCTCTGGGCCCCGAACTCTCATCTGTCCTGGACCCCGATCTCATTGGCAGCATTTGCGCACTGGCAGCTTTTGGCTCAGGACTGATGTGAACCTGAGAGGCAACATCAGTGTCCTGGTCCGAGGAGCCATCGCCACTCCCCCACCAAGCTGCTGGAGCACAGGTCGTCGGGGTGTGGTGGCACCGTTAGGCCCCTGGGGGACCGCCATGGACCCAGCTGCAATGGCAGAGGTCAGTGTCGTTTAGCCTCCAGCTGAGACTGCATGATAGCAGCCACACCCAGAGGCATGAGGGCATTCTGAGCTTCCAGGGTGGCGGCCAGCCTGTGCAAAGAAAGGTCAAGACGAACTGAAGACACAGCTGCAAAACCTGCCCTTTAAGAAGGCCAGGGAGCAGTTGCATTGTAAGCATGATGTTTTTGCATATCACACTCTGGATTCTCCCCAGTGCCACCAAGGTTCCAACAAGTTGACCATAAACAAAGCAACAAAATGGGGGCAGGTTCCTGACCAGAATTTACTACATTTAGTTTCAACATGGATACAAATAGCTTGTCTGGCACTCCCACTTACATTCCAGACTGAGGAGCTTATCTGAGGAATACAATCATTCTTAAGAACAGAGCTGAAGGCGGGGGAAAAGACCGCATCAAGACAATCCAATCTAAACATTTGCACAGATATTAATGGACACCGGGAGACAATTAAAATAAACAGAACTGGGTTACAGTCAGTTTATGTTGACAAAACAATGTGACTCAATGTCAGCCTGTTAATAAGTATTGAAAAAATATTTCCAGTGTGCCAGACCGACGGTGACTTATCATGATTTAAGTTCCAAAGAGATGAGTCTGAAGTCCTTTATATTTTCAAAGAATATGGATAGAGAGATTTTGCCTGCTGATGACACTTGCAAAGCAGCTTATACTCAAACACTGGCATAGCTCAGGCTGGCCTTCTCTGGATGGGTGGACTGACTTGGCTGCAGACACAGCCAAATATGAACAAATCTGCCTCAACACCAGAGACATAAGTGACTCATTTGTAATAATTTGGTCCTAAATTTAACCTTTTCAACTCTAAAATGCCATTCCAAATGATAGGAATCCGAGATGAGTTATGTTGGATCGAGGCAGAAAGACATTAATTGAAAAGGAATTACAAATAACCCATTGTGTTTTATATTTAATTATGTAGTACAGTATATGATTTAAGGTGGGCATCATTTAACTTCAGTTAAACTGTCTCTTTGTATTTCTGCAAGTTCTTTATGTTCGTTCGCACCCTGTACAAGGAAGCTTCACCTTTTGTACTAGACAGCTGCTTTGTAAAACATATTGAATAACTTCTGTAGGATTCATGTGGCTGAGACTGGTAAATTATTAACCACTAACATTTTTCTGAGCACAATGCATCTGATGGCTAATGCTTAAAATTCACTTTGCTCAATGTAAGTATGGACATAGCTATGAACTAATGTGATATGGGGGTTATCTCCAGCAAAGCTGAAGAATAAAACAAATGTTCTGGCAATGTCGAAAGCAATTTTGAAAATAGATCCTGTAATGAATGTAATGACTCAAAAGACTTGTTACTGTAAACTGCCTCAGGTGCAAACCTGATCCAACTTTATTCGCGCCCGAAGTAACGCTGTGTGACAAGGTACATGCGCTTATATACCAGCGACCGCGCACGCGTGCGTACAGCCCGATGACCTCTGACAGTGGCGCCCCCTGGTGACTGGTGACCCCAAGCATAAATACATAATAACATCCCCTTTCAAGATCTTAATATCAGTTTTTTTACAAATTAAGACAGTCTGGACTTTCCGCTCATGAGTTGATTGTCTCAGTTCAACTTCAGTTCTAGGTGAGCGTTCTGAGTCGGTTGTGACTGAAGGCTGAGGAACCGATCTGATGGGAGTTGTAATGACCACATCAGGGACTGGAGGTTTAGTTTCAATAATGACAGCAAAGTCCTCTGATGAATGAACATTGGTTGGTCACTGACTGCATCTTACTCAAGCGATTCCAGTTCATCCGTGTGCCGCAGTTTTATCTGATCAACATGTTTCCTCCATGTTTGCCCGTTCTTGAGCACGACAATAAACACTCTGTTACCCTCCTTGGCTGTGACAGTATCGGCAATCCACTTTGGAACTTGACCATAGTTCAGTACATAAACCGGTTCGTTGACAGAGATATCATGTGACACGTCAACAAGATCATGATACCCTTGCTGACTTTGATGTCTGTTTTCAACACGATCATTCAAATCGGGATGAACAAGAGAGAGCCTGGTCTTGAGACTTCTCTTCATCAGTAGTTCAGCAGCAGAAACCCCAGTAAGCATATGAGGTTTGGTCCTGTAACTGAGCAATATGCATGACAAGCGAGTCTGCAGTGAACCCTGAGTTACACGTTTCATATTCTGCTTGATTGTTTGGACAGCACGCTCTACTTGACCATTAGAAGCAGGTTTGAATGGGGCTGACCTCACATGTTTAATACCATTGAGTTTCATGAACTCTTGAAACTTCAGACTTGTGAAGCAAGATCCGTTGTCACTCACAGCAATGTCAGGCAAACCATGAGTAGCAAACATGACACGAAGGCTCTCAATAGTAGCTGTAGACGTACTGGATGACATAATAATATACTCTATCCACTTTGAATATGCATCCAGCACAAGAAAAAACATCTTTTCCAGGAAAGGACCCGCAAAATCGATGTGGATCCTCGACCATGGTTTAGATGGCCACGACCAAAGACTCAGCAGGGATTCCGTTGGTACTTTACTTAGCTGCATGCAAATATTGCACTGATGCATACATGATTCCAGATCAGAGTCAATTCCAAGCCACCATACATGAGCCCGAGCAATGGCTTTCATCATGACAATGCAAGGATGAGTGCTCTGTAGTTCACGTATGAATTTCTCTCTACCTTTCTTAGGCATGACAACACGTTTGCCCCACAGTAAATAATCTGACTGAATGGACAGTTTGTCTTTGCGACAGTTGTAAGATTTGATCTCATCACACATTTCCCTAGGTATTGCAGATCAATCACCACTGAGGACACAAAGTTTCACAACCGATAAAATAGGGTCATGGCTGGTCCAGATCCTAACTTGCTGAGCAGTGACAGGTGTTCCTTCACTTTCAAAAGCATCCATTACTAACAATAGATCTGCAGGTTGAGGCGTCTCCACCAACGACAGACGACTCAGTGCATCGGCACAATTCTCAGTGCCAGGTCTATGATGAATAACATAATCATAGGCAGATAATGTCAATGCCCACCTCTGGATACAGGACAAAGCATTGATATTAATCCCTTTGTTTTCCGCAAACAATGAAATGAGTGGCTTGAGATCCATTTCGAGTTCAAAACGAAGACCAACCAGGTACTGATGCATCTTTTTGACCCCCATACACACAGGCCAACGCTTCTTTTTCTACCATGTTGTAAGCTCTTTCTGCCTTTGACAAACTTCTCGAAGCACCACAGGACGCTTACACGGATCATAATGAACAAGCAACTTGTTTGAACATAGCAGATTCTTAGTGTTATGTATGAATAAAGAGTCTGACCAGATACTGTGAGCTCAAAGTAAAGTGTGACCTTAGTCTTTTATTACAGGTCTCCAGAGTGCCTCTCCAACCTGTGAGGCCTCCTTAAGTACAGGTGCTCCCAAGGAATTGTGGGATCCCTTGGGATGAGCCCTCTGGTGGTTAAACAAAGTATTTACAGGTTTACATATGTAACAGTCCCCGCCCATAGTCATTTGTGTAACTATTTACAAGATGAGTCGATCTGGGGCCTTCCTTTCTCTGGTTGATCATCTCGGTGCAAATGCTGGTTTTGGTGAGTCGTTTGTTGGGCCCTCGCTGGGCTGCTGCGCAGCTGGCCTTGCAGGGCTGCTGGGTGTGGTGAGTCCTACTGGGCTGCTGAGGATGATGGATTCTGCTTCGTGGTCAACCGCTGGGTCAATTGCCACTGGTGTGTGTGTTGGGGGGTCAAAAAAGGTAGTGTCTAATGTGGGTTGCTCTGGATAGTCCGTGAATCTGAGTTTGGTTTGGTCCAAGTGTTCCTGTAGATGACTCCATTTGAAAGTTTGACCCGAAACACCCTACTCCCCTCTTTGGCCACAACAGTGCCGGGAAGCCACTTGCGACCTTGTCCATAGTTCAACACAAATAGAGGATCATTCATTTCAATTTCGCGCGACACATTTGCGCAATCATGATATGTACTTTGTTGAAGCCACCTGCTCTCTTCCTGTTTGTGTAGATCAGGGTGGACTAACGAGAGCCTTGTCTTCAGTGTCCTTTTCATGAGCAGTTCAGCGGGTGGAATCCCAGTGAGCAAGTGGGGTCTCGTGCGGTAACTAAGCAGGACTCGGGATAGGCGAGTCTGCAGTGAGCCTTCAGCTAGCCTCTTCAAGCTCTGCTTGATTGTTTGCACTGCTCTCTCTGCCTGACCATTGGATGCTGGTTTGAACGGGGCAGTTGAAACATGTTTGATCCCATTGCGGGTCATGAACTCTTCGAACTCGGCACTGGTGAAACACGGCCCGTTGCTGCTCACAAGGACACCAGGCTGGCCGTGCGTGGCAAACATCGCCCGCAGGCTTTCAGTGGTGGCAGCGGACGTGCTTGCGGACATTATCTCACATTCAATCCATTTAGAGTATGCATCTACAACCACTAGGAACATTTTACCCAACAACAGGCCTGCATAGTCGACATGGATCCGAGACCACAGTTTGGAGGGCCAAGACGATAAACTTAGTGGCGCCTCCCTGGGTGCATTGCTTAACTGTGAACATGTGTTACATTTGTGCACGCATGACTCTAAGTCCGCATCGATACCGGGCCACCACACGTGGGATCTGGCTATTACTTTCATCATTACAATGCCTGGGTGGGTGCTGTGGAGATCACTAATGAAAGTGTCTCTGCCCTTTTTGGGTACCACTACCCCACAGAAGGCAGTCTGCCTGTATAGACATTTCATCTTTGCGCCGCTGGTACGGCTTTATCTCTTCCTGCATTTCTAATGGGACACTGGACCAGCTCCCTTGAAGCACACAGTTTTTTACTCAGGACAGACAGTAAGTGGACCTGGCTCGTCCATGTTCTAATCTATCGGGCGATAGCAGGTGATTGTTCACTCTCGAATGCTTCCATTACCATAACGAAATCTGCAGGCTGCGCCATTTCCATCCCCATGGTGGACAATGGCAGCCTACTGAGAGTATCGGCACAGTTTTCTGTGCCTGGCCTGTGGCGGATGGCGTAGTTGTATGCGGACAACATGAGCGCCCATCTCTGGATGTGGGCCGATGCGTTCGTATTTAGCCCTTTCCTTTCAGAAAAAAGGGATATCATTGGCTTATGGTCAGTTTCCAATATGAATTTGAGCCCAAACAGATATTGATGCATTTTCTTTACCCCATAAACACACGCTAACGCTTCTTTTTCAATCATGCTGTCGGCCCTCTCAGCCTTACACAGACTTCTGGATGCATAAGCAACCGGTTGCAATTTCCCAGATTCATTAGCTTGTTGCAATACACACCCGACACCGTATGATGACACATCACATGCTAGTACCAAACGCTTACATGGATCATACAACACAAGCAATTTGTTTGAGCATAACAGTTTTCTAGCTTTTACAAAGGCATTTTCTTGGCTTTTACCCCATACCCATTTGTCTCCTTTACACAGTAAGGCGTGCAGTGGTTCTAACTATGTGCTGAGACCAGGTAAGAAGTTACCAAAGTAGTTCAGGAGTCCAAGAAACGACCGCAGCTCCGTCACGTCTGTGGCCTCGGTCCGTTCTCGATTGCCTCCGTCTTCGAATTGGTGGGCCTGATGCCGTCCGCTGCGATTCCTCTCCCCGGGAACTCCACTTCAGGCGTCAGGAAAATGCACTTTGAGTGTTTTAACCTGAGCCCCACGCGATTAAACCGACTAGGAACCTCCTCCAGGTTCTGCAGATGCTCAACGGTGTCCCGACCTGTAACCAAGATGTCATCCTGGAAGACCACGGTGCGCGGGACCGACTTCAGTAAACTTTCCATGTTCCTCTGAAATATCGCATTGGCTGATCAAATCCCAAACGGGCATCTGTTGTAAATGAAGAGACCTTTGTGCGTGTTGATGTAGGTGATGCCCTTCGATGATTTCTCCAGCTCCTGCATCATGTAGGTTGAGGTCAAGTCCAGCTTTGTGAATGTCTTTCCTCCCGCCAGCACCGCAACAAGGTCATCTGCCTTTGGTAGTGGGTATTGGTCCTGCAGGGAGAAACGATTGATAGTTACTTTATAATCACCACAGATTATGACATAGAAAACATAGAAAACATAGAAAATAGGTGCAGGAGCAGGCCATTCAGCCCTTCTAGCCTGCACCGCCATTCAATGAGTTCATGGCTGAACATGAAACTTCAGTACCCCCTTCCTGCTTTCATGCCATACCCCTTGATCCCCCGAGTAGTAAGGACTTCATCTAACTCCTTTTTGAATATATTTAGTGAATTGGCCTCAACTACTTTCTGTGGTAGAGAATTCCACAGGTTCACCACTCTCTGGGTGAAGAAGTTTCTCCTCATCTCGGTCCTAAATGGCTTACCCCTTATCCTTAGACTGTGACCCCTGGTTCTGGACTTCCCCAACATTGGGAACATTCTTCCTGCATCCAACCTGTCCAAACCCGTCAGAATTTTAAACGTTTCTATGAGGTCCCCTCTCACTCTTCTGAACTCCAGTGAATACAAGCCCAGTTGATCCAGTCTTTCTTGATAGGTCAGTCCCACCATCCCAGGAATAAGTCTGGTGAATCTTCGCTGCACTCCCTCAATAGCAAGAATGTCCTTCCTCAAGTTAGGAGACCAAAACTGTACACAATACTCCAGGTGTGGCCTCACCAAGGCCCTGTACAACTGTAGCAACACCTCCCTGCCCCTGTACTCAAATCCCCTCGCTATGAAGGCCAACATGCCATTTGCTTTCTTAACCGCCTGCTGTACCTGCATGCCAACCTTCAATGACTGATGTACCATGACACCCAGGTCTCGTTGCACCTTCCCTTTTCCTAATCTGTCACCATTCAGATAATAGTCTGTCTCTCTGTTTTTACCACCAAAGTGGATAACCTCACATTTATCCACATTATACTTCATCTGCCACGCATTTGCCCACTCACCTAACCTATCCAAGTCACACTGCAGCCTCATAGCATCCTCCTCGCAGCTCACATTGCCACCCAACTTAGTGTCATCCGCAAATTTGGAGATACTACATTTAATCCCCTCGTCTAAATCATTAATATACAATGTAAACAGCTGGGGCCCCAGCACAGAACCTTGCGGTACCCCACTAGTCACTGCCTGCCATTCTGAAAAGTACCCATTTACTCCTACTCTTTGCTTCCTGTCTGACAACCAGTTCTCAATCCACGTCAGCACACTACCCCCAATCCCATGTGTCAGTGCCATCTCCCTTGAGGACTGGCCCACTCATTGAATTCGATCGGCGAAATGAAGCCCTCTCATTGCAGCTGGTCCAGCTCGATCTCCACCCTCTCTCTCATCATGTACAGTACTGCTCTCGCCTTGTGATGAATGGGTGGCGTCCCCGGAATTAGGTGGTTCTGCACTTTTGCTCTTTGGAACTTCCCGATGCCTTGTTCGAACAGCGAGGGGAACTTGTTTAAGATCTGGGCACACAAAGTGGCGTCAGTGGGCGAGAGCGCTCGGACGTCGTCCCAGTTCCAGCGTAACTCCCCCAGCCAGCTCCTGCCGAGCAGTGTGGGGCCATCGCCCGGTACCACCCAGAGTGGTAGTTTGTGCACCGCTCCATCGTAGCAGACCTTTACGGTAGCACTGTCGATTATGGGAATCAGTTTCTTTGTGTATGTTCTCAGTTTAGTACGAATGGGAGTCAGGACTAGCTTGAGACCTTGCTGCACCACAATTTATTGAATGTCTTTTGCTCCTAATGGACTTGCTCGCGCCTGTGTCCAGCTCCATTGATACTGGGAGTCCATTTAATTCAACCGTCAGCATTATTGGGGGACACTTTGTGGTAAATGAGTGCACCCCATATACCTCTGCTTCCTCAGTCTGAGGCTCTGGTTCGCCGTGATCTGCCATGGATCTGTCCTCCTCTGCAACATGGGGGTGGCCATGAAGTCGAGTCGCTCCAATCATCTCCCTCCAAAAATTTCTCCAGGATGCCCACTGTTCTCTGCATCGGGGTAGGGTTCGTCATCTGTATCTCATTGCCAGTTGTTATGTATGAATAAAGAGTCTGACCATATACAATGAGCTCTAAGTAAAATGTGACCTTAGTCTTTTATTACATGTCTCCAGAGTGCCTCTCCAGCCTGCGAGGCCTCCTTTAGTACAGGTGCTCCCAAGGGATTGTGGGATCCCTTGGGACTCCAGGTGATGAGCCCTCTGGTGGTTAAACAAGGTATTTACAGGTTTACAAATATAACACTTAGCTTTCTCAAAGGCCCTATCTTTTCTGAGTAATACATGCAGTGGCTCTAGTAAAGTGTTCAATCTGGGTAAGAAATTACCAAAGTAGTTGAATAGCCCAAGGAATGACCGCAGCTCCATCACATTCTGAGGCCTGGGTGCATTTTTGATGGCCTTGGTTCTCCAATCAGTAGGCCTGATGCCATCAGCAGCAATCTTCCTCCCCAGGAATTCAACTTCAGGTGCCATGAAGACACACTTCGAACGTTTCAGCCTGAACCCGACTTTGTCCAGACGCTCTTCAAGATCGATCAGATGTTCAGTAGTGTCGCGACCTGTGACCAGAATGTCATCTTGAAACATGACTGTTCTAGGAACAGACTTCAGTAGACTCTTCATATTCCTCTGAAATATGGCTGCAGCTGAACAAATTCCAAAAGGACACCTGTTGTAGACAAACAGTCCTTTATGGGTGTTGATGCAGGTGAGTTTCTTCGAAGTGTTGACAAGCTCCTGTGTCATATAGGCCGATGTCAGTTTAGTGAACGACTTTTCACCAGCTAGCATGGCGAACAGGTCATCAGTCTTCGGTAGCGGATGCTGATCCTGTTTCAAAAATTGGTTAATTGTAACCTTGTAGTCTCCGTAAATCTTGACAATGTCATCACTCTTCAACACAGGAACAATAGGATTGGCCCACTCATTAAACTCGCCCGGTGATATAATCCCTTCACTTTGGAATCTGTCAAATTCAACCTTCTCCCTCATTATGTAGGGAACAGACCGAGCTTTATGATAGACAGGCCTTGCATTGGAGGCCACGTGAATCTGCACCTTGGCTCCCGTAAAATTGCCAATGCCCGGTTCAAACCAAGAAGGAAACTTTTTCAACACTTGGGCACACGAAGTGTCATCCACCAATGACAACGCTTTGATATCATTCAAATTCCACTTGATTTTCGTGAGCTATTCCTGCCAAACAGCATTAGACCATTACCTGGGATGATCCATAATGGTAGATCATGAACCACACCATCATATGACACCTTGACTACTGCACTGGTATGAGTTCCTTAGTGTAAGTGCGCAACTTTGCATTGACTGGACTCAGCTTAGGCTTCACAGTCTCAGTGTTCCACAGCTTGTCGCATGTCCTTTGGCTCATTATCAACTGACTCACACCCGTGTCCAGCTCCATTGATACAGGCACATCATTCAGCTTCACATCAACGATTATCAGCTGGCTCCTTCCCAAGAACGAATACAGGCCATACATTTCCTCCTTGGGTTGTGTATCCGGGCCAGCACTGGACTGGTCATCATCAGCAATGTGATGAGCGGTAGCACACTTGCTCAGTTGTGGGCACATTCTCTGAAGATGCCCCACTTTTGAACAGCCATTACAGATGTACTGTTTAAACTGACACTGATGAAGCAGATGATTGCCCCCACAACGCCAACAGGGTGAAATCGGATTCGTACCAGTTGGCGGACTTTGAGCAGCTACAGGTTTCACATAAGCAGTCGAGTAGGCCCTTCCATAAGCAGCTCTGCCAGACGATGACACAATCTTGTTTATAGTACTTGCCGTGGAACTCCAACTCTTCGATGATATCTGCCTCAAATTATCGTCAGTCGTCATGCATTCCTGGGCAGTCGCGATGACCTTGTTCAAATCCAGATTCTCTTCGGCCAATAACTTCAGAAGAATCACATCATGGTTGATGCCTATCACGAAGAAATCTCACAGCATGTCTTCCAACACGTTCCCAAACTTACACGGCTCAGCAAGATGTGGCAGGTCGGCGACGAATCCTGACACATCCTGGCCCTCAGCACGAACATGCGTGTAGAAGTGATATCGTGAGATGATGATCCCCTCTTTTGGCTTAAGATGGTCACGCACCAAAGCACACAAATCCCCATATTCTTTGTCCGTTGGACGTAAAGGCGAGAGAAGATTCTTCATGAGGCTATAAATTTTTGGACCACAAACGGTGAGGAAAACTGCCCTGCGCCGAACTGGGGCAGCCTCTCCCTCCATTTTGTTGGCCACGAAATACTGATCTAGACGGTCGATAAAATCAGCCCAATCCTCGCCCTCCGCGAATCTCTCCAGAATTCCAATTGTGCCCATTGTATATGCGAAGGTTCTTAAGTTACCTCGTCACCAAATGTATTGAGTGTAATGACTCACAAGACTTGTTACTGTAAACTGCCTCAGGTGTAAACCTGATCCAACTTTATTCGCGCCCAAAGTAACCCGTGTGACAAGGTATCCGCGCTTATATACATGCGCGTACAGCCTTGATGACCTCCAACAGTGGCGCCCCCTGGTGCCTGGTGACCCCAAGCATAAATACATAACAGATCCTATGCATTAACAAAGACCTGCCACTTTCTTAAAGCCGAGGTATCCGACAGCCTAGCTCTATGATCATCAGATAAAGATCATGCTAGTTTGTGGCAGTTTCACAGTCAGCTGTCACAATATCTTTATCCTGTGACTGTCAACTATCTCCCAACTATTCCACCCTTCCAGGAATATTGACGGATGGTTTCTTGGGTACAAGGGCTACCCCGTCCACATATGGTTATCAAGCCCAGCATGCCTGAACAGCACAGGTACAATGAGAACCATGGGACCATCAGGAACATCACTGAGCACAATGTGGGGCTTTGGAAGCCACGGTTCAGGTGCCTGGATGGATCTGGGGGCCACCTACAATATGCATCATTGTCATGTTCTGCTTGTTGCGCATCATGGTAATACAGAGACGGTTGCATTTGGAACATAGAAATTTACAGCACGGAAGGAGACCATTTCGATCCACCGTGTCCATGCCGGCCAACAAGAGGCTATCCAGCCTAATCCCACTTTCCAGCTCTAGATCCGTAACCCTACAGGTTACGGCACTTCAAGTGCACATCCAAGTACTTTTTAAATGTGGTGAGGGTTTCTGCCTCGACCACCCTTTCAGGCAGTGAGTTCCAGACTCCCACAACCATCTGCGTGAAGAAATTTCCCTTCAAATCCCCTCTAAACCTTCTACCAATTACTTTAAATTTATGCCCCCCCGGTTGTTGACCCCTCTGCTAAGGAAATAGACCCTTTCTATCCACTATATCTAGGCCCCTCAGAATTTTATACACCTCAATGTGGTCTCCACTCAGCCTCCTCTGTTCCAATAAAACCAAACCCAGCCTATCCAATCTGTCCTCACAACTAAGATTCTCCACTCCCGGCAACATCCTCGTAAATCTCCTCTGTACCCTCCCCAGTGCAATCACGTCCTTCCAGTAATTCGGTGACCAGAACTGCACGCAGTACGCCAGCTGTGGCCTAACCAGTGTTTTATAAAGTTCAAGCATAACCCCCCCTGCTCTTGTATTCAATGCCTCGGCCAATATGGCATTTGTACAGCACCTTTTATGGCCTCAGAATGTCCCAAAGTGCTTCATGGATAGTGAAATATTTTTCAAGTTTAGTCACTATTATAACGTAGTCAATTGACGCACAGGAAAGTTCTCCAAACACCAATAAGATACATTACCAGATAATCTGATTTTTTAGTGATGTTGGTTAAGGCATAAATATTGATCAGGACACTGGTAGAACCCCCACGCTCCCCCCCCCCTCCCACATTCTTCTTCAAATAATGCCATAGGATCTTTTATGTCTCCCTCGGTTTAGCGTCTCATCTGAAGATGGCACCTCCGACAGTGCAGATCTCCTTCTGCACTGTGCTCAAGTGTCAGCCTGGAATATTTTGGAACAAGTATTAGTTTAAACTATGTGTGAAGTAATGCTATTGTAGCAATAGAACCAATAACTATATGTACATCTTTTAGCTAATCGTGCAGTTGTGCCAGTTCAGTTTTGGGATGGTAAGAACAAATGTGCAGACATATGTGATGCACAAAATGAAACAGGCTTGAGCACTGATAGAATAGTTTGTATCTTGTAATATCAATTGACAATTTCCATGTATCATCTTTTTCTACAAAATGTAATGCATATTTGCATAACTTTTATCTTTTTTGAAGGAACTCCCTAATATTGAAGTGTAATCTTGAGGCTCCCTCATTTTCTGTATAACTGTGGAGTATCATAAGAACATAAGAAATAGGAGCAGGAGTAGGCCACCTGGCCCCTTGAGCCTGCTCCGCCATTCAATAAGATCATGGCTGATCTGATCATAGACTCAGCTCCACTTCCCCGCCCACTCCCCTTAACCTTTTATTCCCTTAACGCTCAAAAATCTATCTCCACTTTAAATATACTCAATGACCCAGCCTCCACAGCTCTCTGGAACAGAGAATTCCACAGATTTACAACCCTCTGAGAGAAGAAATTCCTGCTCATCTCAGTTTTAATTGGGCGGCCCCTTATTTTGAGACGATGGGCCCAAGTTTCCCCAACCCCTTTTTCCAACGCATTAACACGAGATGCGCCGACTTTGTGTGTTCAAAATGGCGCCAAAAAACTTACTGCGTATTCTGGCAGCTCTTCTGTGTGTCCCGGCTCCTGGTACAGCGTTTCTGTTTGAGTGCGGGGCGGAGCTACAACCCTGCGCCAAAAACAGTGCCGGCAGTTGTGTGCATGCACAGTGGAGTCTGCGTGCTTGCGCAGTAGCTCCTGGCCCTCCCAGCGCGTCCCGATGCTCGCCGCCCCATCCCTGGCTGAAGAGACGACCCGATGTTCGCCACCCCTATCCCAGGCCGAGTGGCCTGCCGCACAGGCCGGCCACTGCCTTCCCACGCTCATTTAGACCTGCCTGGGGGAGCAGGAACAGGAGCTGGAGGAGCCCAGGGGAGCAGGAGCAGGAGCCGGAGGAGCTCAGGTGAGCAGGAGCAGGAGCCGGAGGAGCCCAGGGGAGCAGGAACAGGAGCTGGAGGAGCCCAGGTGAGCAGGAGCAGGAGCCGGAGGAGCCCAGGGGAGCAGGAACAGGAGCTGGAGGAGCCCAGGTGAGCAGGAGCAGAAGCTGGAGGAGCCCAGGGGAGCAGGAGCAGGAGCTGGAGGAGCCCAGGTGAGCAGGAGCAGAAGCTGGAGGAGCCCAGGTGAGCAGGAGCAGAAGCTGGAGGAGCCCAGGGAAGCAGGAGCAGGACCTGGAGGAGCCCGGGGGACAGGAGCAGGAACTGGAAGAGTCCAGTGGGGCACAGCTTGAGTCCAATGTTTGCACCTTTCAAATAGTTCCATTGGCATGCCCCGGAGGGTTTTCCTCTGCTTGTTGCGAGCCTCCCGCCCCTAGCCCTGACCGAAGGCTTGCCGGTGCGTGCTGCAGTTGGCGAGGCAGGACTTTTTATTTTTTATTAATTGATTTATTTTTAATTTATTATTGATGATGAGTTTTATGCTTTGACAATGTTGTTGTGAAGGTGCTTAGTGCTTTGCAAAATCCTCTCACTTCTCTTTCCCCCCCGCCCCCCGCCATCTCTGGCTACCTGCGCTGATTTCTTAATTCACCACAAGGGTTTTCTGAGCGGACACAAGTGGCCACATACGCTGGCCTACGTTACTTTGGAGTAACTTTTAGCTGTCCAAACTTGCTTAAATGGCCAAAACTGGCGTAAGTGGCTGGTAACGCCTCCGTTTGAAAAAAAAAACGAAACAGAAATAAAACCTAACTCACTTACACTGGAGCAAATTAAATGGGGAGAATTGTGATTTTTAAGTTACTCCAAAAAAGTCTAGTTGCTCAAAAAAAAACAGAGCAACTCCTGGGGAAACTTGGGCCCTATGTCACCTAGTTTTAGTTTCCCCTATGATTGGAAATATCCTCTCTGTACCCACTTTGTCGAGCCTCCTCATTATCTTATATGTTTCGATGGAGGCAGAGGAGCAGCAACTTTGTTGAGGGGCGACTTGGGTGAAGGTGAGCTAGAAGCAGAAGAAGGAGGCCCAGCGCAATGCCTTGCAGCCAGAGAAGCCTCACATCAGCTGATAGCACAGCGCTTCCAGTTGACCTGCTCATTCCGTGCCCCTGAAAAGTTACACAACAATCCTTGTAAATCTCTTTCGCCACTCCCTTAATTCTGCATTCAGAACCATTCAGCCAACTTTTATATGAATGACATACCGCCAATGATGATTCATCAGTTGCAATGAATAGACACTGAAGAACAAAGGGCTAAAAATGATAAAGGGGATTGATTTAATGCCATACACAATAATTGCCCTGAATTCATTTCTCACCCAAGCGCCAACCCTTTCTGAAAAGGTTTACAAACTCAACTACTCCTGCAAAATGCTCCCCAGTGGCTGGTGGAAGGTTGTTTACGTTGGGACTCTTGAGCTGTTCATGGCCAGTGACTCCCGGGAGTTCAAGCCGATGAGGCCGGGCTACAGACTGCTCCACTTTGGCTGCTGCCAGGGCGTTCTGGCCCAGCTGGCCTTCTGGTACTGTGATGGGTATTGGTTGAGGGAGCACACGTGCTGATATCCTGAGAGCAGGCGACACGCGCCACTCCCCTTGTACCACTGCCACACCTATGAGCTGCAGCTCATGACTTCCACTGACATGCAGGAAATGCGTAACACCTTGAAAGCCCCTATCCATGTGGTCCACCAGTCTCACCAAACTGGAGCAGACATTGTAGCCCATAGTCTGCATGGCAGCCATTTGAGCTTCCATCAAAGCTACAAAGGCTGGTAACACAGACTCCTGATTTGAGGGCCTGGCCGCAGCAGGCCAGGGAGGTGGTCATGTGTTCCTAGTAGAATGCACAGTGCTGATATCATACAACAGGACACCACATAAGGTGGAAGCAGACTTATCAATATTTTCAGTCGTGGCGCTGAAACTCAGTCGGGTGCCTTTCAATACTTTGTAAAATTGCTGTGTCAATCAAGCAGTTTTCTTTACAAAGGGTGGGCCCCTTAAGTCAGCTTCTCTATCCTGCTCCAAGGAGCTTGGAGGTACATTACCCTTTGGTGAGCCATTTCCTTAGTTGTCAATGCCAACATGGCCTGCACCGGCTCACTCATGCTGGTTGCTTCACCCTCTTAACACTCTCCATCCTACCCGGTATGCCAATATCTGTGTTGAGAAGGATGGAGCGCATGACAATTCATCCTCAGGACGATTGTCCTCCTCCGAGATGTCTTCTTCAGGGTCTTGCTGCTGAGAAAGGCACAGTAGCAGAGGGCAGGCTTCAACATGCAACTAAAAGTTGTCAAGTTGGTTAAATGTGCTTTTTTTTTAAGGTACATGAAACATAGAAACATAGAAAATAGGTGCAGGAGTGGGCCATTCGGCCCTTTGAGCCTGCACCACCATTCATTAAGATCATGGCTGATCATTCCTTCTGTACCCCTTTCCTGCTTTCTCTCCATACCCCTTGATTCCTTTAGCCGTAAGGGCCATATCTAACTCCCTCTTGAATATATCCAATGAACTGGCACCAACAACTCTCTGCAGTAGAGAATTCCACAGGTTAACAACTCTCTGAGTGAAGAAGTTTCTCCTCATCTCAGTCCTAAACGGCCTGCCCCTTATCCTAAGACTGTGTCCACTGGTTCTGGACTTCCCCAACATCGGAAACATTCTTTCCGCATCTAGCCTGTCCAGTCCAGCCAGAATCTTATATGTTTCTATGAGATCCCCTCGCATCCTTCTAAACTCCAGTGATACAGGCCCAGTTGATCTAGTCTCTCCTCATATGTCAGTCCAGCCATCCCTGGAATCAGTCTGGTGAACCTTCGCTGCACTCCCTCAATAGCCAGAACGTCCTTCCTTAGATTAGGAGACCAAAACTGAACACAATATTCCAGGTGGGGCCTCACCAAGGCCCTGTTCAACTGCAGCAAGACCTCCCTGCTCCTATACTCAAATCCCCTGCTATGAAGGCCAACATACCATTTGCCTTCTTCAGCGCTTGCTGTACCTGCATGCCAACTTTCAATGACTGATAAACCATGACACCCAGGTCTCGCTGCACCTCCCCTTTTCCTAATCTGCCGCCATTCAGATAATATTCTGCCTTTGTGTTTTTGCCCCCAAAATGGATAACCTCACATTCTTCCACATTATACTGCATCTGCCATGTATTTGCCCACTCGCCTAACCTGTCCAAGTCACCCTGCAGCCTCTTAATGTCCTCCTCACAGCTCACACCGCCACCAAGTTTAATGTCATCTGCAAACTTGGAAATATTACACTCAATTCCATCATCTAAATCATTAATATATATTGTAAAGAGCTGGGGTCCCAGCACTGAGCCCTGTGGCACTCCACTAGTCACTGCCTGCCATTCCATTAATTCCGACTCTCTGCTTCCTGTCTGCCAACCAGTTCTCTATCTACGTCAGTACATTACCCCCAATACCATATGCTTTGATTTTGCACATGAATTTCCTGTGTGAGACCTTGTCAAAAGCCTTTTGAAAATCCAAATACACCACATCCACTGGTTCTCCCTTGTCCAGTCTACTAGTTACATCCTCAAAAAATTCCAGAAGATTTGTCAAGCATGATTTCCCTTTCATAAATCCATGCTGACTTGGACCAATCCTATCACTGCTCTCCAAATGCGCTGCTATTTCATCCTTAATGATTGATTCCAACATTTTCCCCATCACCGATGTCAGGCTAACCGTTCTATAATTACCCGTTTTCTCTCTCCCTCCTTTTTTAAAAAGTGGTGTTACATTAGCAACCCTCCAGTCCATAGGAACTGATCCAGAGTCGATAGACTGTTGGAAAATTATCACCAATGCATCCACTATTTCTAGGGCCACTTCCTTAAGTACTCTGGGATGTAGACTATCAGGCCCTGGGGATTTATCGGCCTTCAATCCCGTCAATTTCCCTAATGCAATTTCCTGCCTAATAAGGATATCCTTCAGTTCCTGCTTCTCACTGGACCCTCGGTCCCCAGTACATCCGGAAGGTTATTTGTGTCTTCCTTTATGAAGACAGAACCAAAGTACGTGTGCAATTGGTCTGCCATTTCTTTGTTCTCCATTATAAATTCACCCGAATCCGACTGCCTTCACTAATCGTTTTCTCTTCACATATCTATAGAAGCTTTTGCAGTCAGTTTTTATGTTTCCGGCAAGCTTCCTCTCATACTCTATTTTCCCCCTCTTAATTAAACCCTTTGTCCTCCTCTGCTGAATTCTAAAATTCTCCCAGTCCTCTGGTTTGCTGCTCTTTCTAGCTAATTTGTATGCCTCTTCCTTGGAATTAATACTATCCTTAATTTCCTTTGTTAGCCACGGTTGAGCCACCTTCCCCGTTTTATTTTTACTCCAGACAGGGATGTACAATTGCTGAAGTTCGTCCATATGATCTTTAAAGGTTTACCATTGCCTATCCACCGTCAACCTTTTAAGTATCATTTGCCAATCTAATCTAGCCAATTCGCGCTTCATACCATCAAAGTTACTTTCCTTAAGTTCAGGACCCTAGTTTCTGAATTAACTTTGTCACTCTCCATCTTATTAAGGAATCCTACCATATTATGGTCACTCTTCCCCAAGGGGACTCGCACAACAAGATTGCTAATTAGTTCCTTCTCATTACACATCACCCAGTCGAGGATGGCCAGCTAGGCAAGGATCCTGTTCACTTAAGTCATCAGTTTCGCCATTCCAAAATGCTTTATTCTTGAAGAGCCACAGATTTCCAGAGTTTCCTGCTCCATCTGGGTGAGGATCATGACACTGGCTGTTCCTCCCACTGTTTTCCTCCTCTTTGTGTTGTGCGCTGTTTCGTCCTACAGACAAAGAGAGCGAGAGAGTGAGTGGCTACTGAAAATGAAAGTACACATGTGAGGCTTCTGCGTGTAGGCCACACACAGTGAGGGGGGAGAAGCAAGATGCAAGCAGGGTGGGCAGGTGTTGAATGGAAAGCAAGTGGTTGGGGTGTGAAGTGAGCAAGGAGTCACAAGAGGAGTTCCTGGTTCTGCAATTGCTATCATGTGGTAACAGCCTGTTACTGTCAGCGGGGAAGGCAACAAGCAAGAGGTGAGTGTGTGTTTGGAATAGAATGAAAGATTGTATAAAGCGCCCATGTGATTGATGGTGAAGGATGTGATATAAGAGAGGGAGTTGATCAGAGTTGTGAGGGAGGGGAAGTACTGTTGCCAGTTGTTATTAAGAGAGGTGGAGAAATAGAAAACTGCACTCACCCTCACTGCTCTTGTTAGGTCATTTAAATCTTTCCTACATGAAATCCAGTTCCTGGCGGTGATGCTCCTGGAACTGATCTTCTCTGCCACCTCTCTCTAAGCCTGGTGTGTGCAAGTCTTGGTATTCTTCTTCCCATTGTTGGGAAACAGAACATCCCTCCTTGCCCTCACCTCTTCCACTAAGACCTCCAGGGAAGCATCAGAGAGCTTGGAGGTTGCTTTGTGATTCATTGCTGAGAATATCCACTTTCCAGCAGTATCACAGACAAATTTGGCAATGGTGAATGCAACCTCCCTTTAAGAGGCACATTCAATAGGCCTTGGAAGCCTGTTTAAATCTCGTCTGGAACGTGGGCAGGCCGTCTGTTCCCAACCAGATTGCACAGGCAGCCTGACAATCAAATGTAAATGTAAATGAGGCCTGAGAGTTAAAATAGCTAGATCCTCAAATTGATGCCACAAGTGCATTTGGTACACACCTCACCACTCAAAACTAAAATCATTCATCTATCTATCTATCTATCTATCTATCTATCTATCTATCTATCTATCTATCTATCTATCTATCTATCTATCTATCTATCTATCTATCTATCTATCTATCTATCTATCTATCTATCTATCTATCTATCTATCTATCTATCTATCTATCTATCTACCTACCTACCTACCAACCTATCTATCTATCTATCTATCTATCTATCTATCTATCTATCTATCTATCTATCTATCTATCTATCTATCTATCACAACAGCAACTTGTATGTATATAACGCCTTTAATGTAGTAAAACGTCCCAAGGCACTTCACACGAGTGCTGAACTGTGACAGAAAAGGAGACATTGGGGCAGATACAGCAAGAGGGGGAGGGAGTTCTCGAGCTTAGGGCTTAGGCAGTTTAAGGCACAGCCACCAATGGCAGAGCAATTATAATCAGGGATGCTCAAGAGGGCATAATTAGAGGAGCGCAGATAACTCGGGGGGTTGTGGGGCTGGAGGAGATTACAGAGATGGGGAGTGTTATGTTTCGAATAACTCCACAAGACTGAGTACTGTAACTTTAAACTGATGTGACCTTAGTCTCTTTAATGAAACTCCAGAGTGCCAAAGCAGCATGGCAGACAACCTTTTATATTCGCTTGCATGAGGTGTGCAGGTGACCCTTGGGCTTCCAACAGGTGTGCCCTCTGGTGGCAAGTCTTACACAGTATAATGTTTACATACATAACATCACTCCCCCCCCCCCCCCCAAGTCTTTGATACAAGTTATTTACAAGTTGAGGCAGTTCAAGGCCCTTCTCTCCCTGGTTGAAAGCCTGAGTTCGAACCCTGGCATGGGTGAGTTGGTCGGGCCATTGTTGCACTGCAGCGTGACTGGTCTGACCGGACTCTGTTGGGCATGGTGGATTCATCCTCTTGATTGATGGCGAGGTCGATTGCTGGTTGGGTATGTGTTGGTGGATCGATGATGGTGATGTCCTCTTCAAGTTGTTCCTGGTTGTCAGTGAATCGCTGTTTGGTCTGATCCAAATGCTTTCTGCACGTTTGTCCATTACATAGTTTGACAATAAACACTCTATTCCCCTCTTGGCCAAGACAGTGCCAGCAACCCATTCAGGACCATGACCATAATTAAGGACAAACACAGGGTCATTGACATCAATGTCACGCGATACAGCCGCGTGATTGTGGCACATGTTTTGCCGGTGACGCCGGGTTTCCACATGATCATTAAGATCAGGGTGGACTAAGGAGAGCCTGGTTTTGAGTGCTCTCTTCATCAACAATTCTGCCAGGGGAACCCCGGTAAGCGAGTGGGGTTGCGTCCGGTAGCTGAACAGAACCCGAGATAAACGGGTCTGCAGGGAGCCGTCCGTCACGCGTTTCAAGCTCTGCTTGATAATTTGGACTGCCCATTCCGCTTGACCATTGGATGCGGGCTTAAACGGGGCAGGCCTGACATGCTTAATGCCATTGCAGGTCATAAACCCGTTGAATTCCGAGCTGGTGAAACACAGTCCATTGTCACTGACAAGGACGTCGGGCAAGCCATGGGTGGTGAACATAGCCCTGAGGTTTTCAACGGTGGCAGTGGATGTGCAGGATGAAATGATTACACATTCAATCCATTTAGAGTAAGTGTCCACTACTACTAAGAACATCTTTCCTAGAATGGGGCCAGCGAAATCTACGTGAATCTGGACCACAGTTTGGAGGGCCATGACCACAGACTCAGTGGAGCCTCCCTTGGTGCATTGCTCAACTGTGAGCAAGTGTTACATTGGTGTATGCATGACTCCAATTCCGAGTCAATGCCGGGCCACCAAACATGCGACCTGGCGATAAACTTCATCATGACTATGCCTGGGTGGGTACTGTGAAGGTCACGTATAAATGTTTCCCTGCTTTTTTTTAGCAAAACCACATGATTACCCCTGAAGAGACAATCCGACTGGATGGACATTTCTCTTTACGTCGGTAAAACGGCTTAATTTCATCTTGCAATTCCCCAGGAACAGCCGACCAGCTCCCATTGAGGACACAACTTTTTACTAGTGATAGCACAGGATCCTGGCTGGTCCAGGTCCTGATCTGGCGAGCTGTGACAGGTGACCCCTCACTCTTAAAAGCATCCATGACCAGAAGCAATTCTGCGGGTTGCGCCATTTCCACCCCGGTGGTGGGCAATGGTAGCCGACTGAGGGCATCAGCACAGTTCTCCGTGCCTGGTCTGTGGCAGGTTACATAGTCATAAGCGGACAATGTTAGTGCCCATCTTTGGATGCGGGACGAAGCATTGGTGTTTATACCTTTGCTTTCTGAAAACGGCGAAATGAGCGGTTTGTGGTCAGTTTCAAGCTCGAACCGGAGTCCAAATAGGTATTGGTGCATTTTCTTAACCCCGTATATGCATGCTAACGCCTCTTTCTTGACCATATTGTAGGCTCTTTCAGCCTTAGATAGACCTCTAGATGCATATGCAACTGGATGCAGTTTGCCTGATCCATTGGTTTGCTGTAACACACACCCGACCCCGTACAAAGATGCATCACAAGCTAGCACTAAACGTTTACACGGGTCATACAATACAAGTAACTTGTTAGAACATAGCAGGTTTCTGGCCTTCTCAAAGGCTGTCTCTTGAGATTTACCCCAAACCCAGTCGTCACCTTTACTTAGCAACATGTGTAATGGTTCCAGCAAAGTGCTCAACCCGGGTAGAAAGTTATAAAATAGTTGAGGAGTCCCAGGAACGAACGCAGCTCCATCACATTCTGTGGTCTGGGTGCATTCTTGATGGCCTCCATCTGAGGCCGCCTGCCACAATCTTTCTCCCCAGAAATTCGACCTCTGGCGCCAGGAAAACACACTTGGAGCGTTTGAGCCTGAGTCCCACTCTGTCTAGTCGACTTAGAACTTCTTCCAGGTTGTGCAGGTGTTCGATGGTGTCACGACCGGTGATCAGGATGTCGTCTTGAAACACAACGGTGCGCGGAACCGATTTCAGCAAACTCTCCATGTTTCTCTGGAAAATGGCAGCAGCCGAACGAATCCCAAAAGGGCACCTGTGGTATATAAACAGTCCTTTGGGCGTTTTGATGCACGTCAATTTTTTCGAAGATTCAGTCAGCTCCTGTGTCATGTAAGCAGAGGTTAGATCCAATTTGGTGAACGGCTTCCCCCCGCTAATGTTGCAAACAGGTCATCCGCCTGGGGTAGTGGATACTGGTCTTGTAACGAGAGTCGGTTGATCGTTACCTTGTAGTCTCTGCAGATTCTGTCCGTGCCATCGCTTTTCAACACCAGAACAATTGGGCTGGCTCACTCTTTGAACTCAATTGGCGATATGATTCCCTCTCGTTGAAGTCTGTCCAGTTCGATCTCGACTTTCTCCCTCATCATATATGGAGCCGCTCGAGCCTTGTGATGAACAGGCCGTGCATCAGGGATTAGATGGATCCGCACCTTGGCGCCTATGAAGTTGCCGAAGCCTGGTTCAAATAGCGATGGAAATTTGCTCAGTACTCGAGCGCACGAGGTGTCGTCCACCGAAGACAGTGCTTTGATGTCATCCCAGTTCCATCGAATCTTTCCTAGCCAGCGTCTGCCGAACAGCGTTGGGCCATCGCCTGGTATAATTCACAGTGATAAGTCATGCACAGCTCCATCGTACGATACCTTCACTGCCGCACTGCCAATGACTGGTATGCGCTCTTTAGTGTAAGTGCGCAGCTTTGTATAAATCGGGCTCAGTTTGGGCCTTTGCGCCTTATTGCCCCACAGTTTCTCAAAAGCCTTCTGGTTCATAATTGACTGACTCGCCCCCGTGTCCAACTCCATGGAAACTGGAATGCCATTTAATGTGACATTCAGCATTATAGGAGGGCTCTTGGTGGTGAAGGTATGTACCCCATGCACTTCTTCCTCGGCCTCGGGTTGAGTTGCCTCTCTTACTCGTTCTGCGTGATCCACTTCGGATCGACCATCCTCTGCCGACTCTGCCACGTGGTGAGTCGCAGCACGTTTGCACATTTGCTGGAGGTGCCCCATTATTTTGCAGCTTTGCTCACGTAGTGCTTGAATCAACATATGATTACCCCCGTAGCGCCAACATGGTGTTAATGGATTCGCATTCACGCCCCACGGCGGACTCTGAGTCATCCTAGGTCTTGCAGCTGCAGACGTGTAGGCCCTGCCATGTACAGTTCTGCCTGTTAACGGCATTATTTTATGCACAGTACTTGCCGGTGAGCTTTGATGCTGAGAAGATATCAGTTTAGTATTATTGTTCGTGGACATGAAAGCCTGGGCTATCGTGATGGCCTTGTTCAGGTCTGGGGATTCGGCAGACAGCAGCTTGCGAAGAATGACCTCGTGGCCGATTCCAAGCATGAAAAAGTCCCACAGCATTTCCCCCAAATATCCAGAAAAATTGCAAGGTCCCGCAAGGCGTCTTAGGTCGGCGACATAACTCGCCACGTCCTGACCCTTGGAACAATGGTGCGAATAGAAGCGACACCTGGCCATTAAGATGCTCTCCTTCGGCTTGAGGTGTACCCGAACCAGCGTACACAACTCTGCATATGTCTTTTCCGTTGCTTTCGTCGGTGCTAGCCGATGCTTAATGAGGCCGTATGTTGTAGACCCACAAACGGTGAGGAGAATCGTCCTGCGCTTGATCGCTTTATCGTTCACATCCAGCTCTTTGGCCAGGCAGTACTGGTCAAGACACTCAACGAAGGCTTCCCAATCATCACCTTCTACAAATCACTCAAGAATACCAACGGCAGCCATAACCGCGTGAAAGTTTGTGATCTGTTACTCGTCGCCAATTGTTGTGTTTAGAATAACTCCACAAGGCTGAGTACTGTGAGCTTAAACTGATGTGACCTTAGTCTCTTTAATGAAACTCCAGAGTGCCAAAGCAGCATGGCAGACAACCTTTTATACTCGCTTGCATGAGGTGTGCAGGAGACTCTTGGGCCTCCAACAGGTGCGCCCTCTGGTGGCAAGTCTTTCACAGTTATAATGTTTACATACATAACAGGGAGGGGTAAGGCCATGGAGGGATTTGAAAAAAATGATGAGAATTTTAAAATCGAGGCGTTGCTTAACCAGGAACCAATGTAGGTCAGCGAGCACAGGGGTGATGGGTGAGCGGGACTTAGTGCGAGTTAGGACATGGGCAGCCAAGTTTTTGATGACCTCAAGGTTACTTAGGGTAGAATGTGGGAGGCCAGTCAGGAGTACATTGGAATAGGCAAGTTTAGAGGTAACAAAGGCATGGATGAGGGTTTCAGCAGCAGATCATAGAATCATAGAATTGTTACAGCCCAGAAGGAGGCCAGTCGGCCCGTCGAACCTGTGCCGGTGGATGAGCTGGGGCAAGGGCGGAGATGGCCAATGTTATCAAGGTGGAAATAGGTAGTCTTGGTTATGTCGCAGATATGTGGTTAGAAGCTCATTTCAGATATGACACCAAGGTTGTGAACAGGCTGGTTCAGCCTCAGACAGATGTTATGGAGAGGGATGGAGTCGCTGGCTGGGGAACGGAGTTTGTGGCAGGCACCAAAGACAATGGCTTCGGTCTTCGCAATATTTAATTGGAGAAAGTTTCTGCTCGATGTCGGATAAGTCTGACAATTGAGTGATCGTGGAGGGGTCGAAAGAAATGGTGGTGAGGTAAAGCTGGGTGCCGTCTGCGTACCTGTGAAAACTGACGCCGTGTTTTCGGACGATGTCGCCAAGGGGCAGCATCCATCCATCCATCCATCTCTATCTATCTATCCTTCATTGGGGCATTATTTGAGGCCCTTATGGGTATGAACGAGGTGTGTACGCGCCCATAGGAACCGCGCAAGTTCCAGGCTTTCGTACAGGAGGCGCATGCACGCAAATCCGGAATTTGCGATCTTGTCAAGAATTTTCTTGATAGATCCAATGCATCTCCAGGAAAAGGGCATTCATGGGCGGAGAGTTGGGCCATTTGCCCAACGTCTACCCAGTGAATGCCCGTGAAATTCTTAGTAGATAAAAGTAGGTGTAAGGCCTGATTTTACCAGCGTAAGAGCCCCTGGGATCTGTGGTCCTCTACCCGCAGGTACCCAGAGAGGCCCAGGACCACCAACCTCTGTACCTCCCGGACCACCAGGTCCGCGGGCATTTTATTTGCGGATTGGAGGCATTTCTGTGCGGGAACCCTCTGAACGCAAATTCAGGGCCATGGGGCTGGATTTTCGAGGGGTTTGCGACCAGTTTAGCGCTTGGATGAAGCTCAAAAGCGCATAATATTTAGCGCCTGGACGGAACTTTCAGCAGTGGTTTTGCAGCGGTGCTAAAACTTAGCGCCTGCCTGATGTTTTTAGCGTTTGGATGACGTAAATCATCGTGCAACGCTGCACTAGCGCCCCGGGCGGAACTTTCGAGCATAGTTGAATATAGGTTGCGTAGTTTGGGCCTATACTCATTGGTGTCTGCCCAGGAACCCGCCAGAAAATAACAGTCGTTCCCAGGGCACACCCGGTGCTAGCGCCACCATCTTTAAAATGGAGGATGTTTTAAATCTAATGCTATTTTGTAACCATATCAAATTGTTGAAGTTAATAAAAATGTAGAAGCTTCTACAGTGGTGAACTTTGTTTTCTACGAAACCTGAGTATATCTTTGGCATTTGGAAGGAATAGATAACATCACATTTGACCTTGCTTTAGTGACGAATGATATGTTGTTAAATTTTCTGTTCTGACCAAACTTTTCTCGTGTTGATGTATGGATGTATGGATGACTCAAACAGATGTTGCTCTGTTCATTGGCAATACTGGGCGATTTTCTTCTCTTCAAAGCCAATTATAATCGCTCACCACTGTCCTGGCTGGGATCAGCAAACTTCGTGACCTTTATGATCTGCAGACCAGTTTTTAATGTTCTATTTTCTTCATGTAGTGAAAGTGAATGGAGCGGAAGGGAAAGGGACCGACAGTTGCGGCCTGTTCTGACGAATCATCCATACGTGTGGAATTTCTAGAAGGCTCACTAAATCATCTGTCATTGTCTTGGGACATAAGCCAATTATATAGTGGCCATTGCTGTCAAAGGATTGGAAGAAGAAGACTACGTTTTTCATAATGAAGTGTTGTGAAGGACATTTAAGGACATTTTAAAAGATGGGGTCTATACTATGTCAACCATTATTCCTGGCTGCTATATTTATACAGCGTCGAGCTACAAGAAGGCTTATTGATGATCATGTTGAACATAATTGAAGAGGTCGCAGATGTATGTGGAGGAGGCCTTACCCCCAATGAGTTTACAGGGAACAGCACTCATACCTCCAGCTCTCTGAGGCGTTCGAAGACTGCACTTCCGAAAAGAAGTGCTGACAGAGGTATGCCAGCTCATAAAGGCAGGCCTATAGCTTACCAACGGCAACAGGACTGCACTGCCCGTCGAGGGGAAGGTGACTGCAGCACTTGCCTTCTATGCCTCCGGCTCCTTTCAGGCATCAGCAGGAGTCACCTACTCCATCTCACAGTACGCTACACATTGCAGCTTTCGCCAGGTGACTACTGCACTGTACGCACACAGGATGGACTTCATAAACTTCCCAATGACCAAGGAGACACAGAATGAGTGGGCTGTAGGTTTTGGACGATTTGCTGGCTTCCCCAAGGTTATGGGTGCCATTGACTGTACGCACATCGCCCTGCGAGCACCTTTACTCAATCCAGAGGTTTACCGAACCCGAAAGGGATGCCACTTCATAAACGTTCAGATCGTCTGTGACCATACTCAGCACATCATGGCAGTCCATGCCCAATATCCAGGGAGCATCCATGATGCTTTCATCTTGCGTGAGAGCAGTGTCTCATACCTGTTCGAGCGTCAGCCACAAGGCCAGAGCCGGATGCTGGTGAACAAAGGTTACAGCCTCGCCACTTCACTCATGACCCCCTCCAGAACCCTCAGACAGAAGCTAGACGTCGCGCTGAGAGCCATGCAGTCCCACGCAGCATCGCCGAACAGACAATTGGAGTGCTCAAGCAGCGCTTCCGATGCTTGGACCACTCTGGTGGCTGCCTGCAAAACTCCCCTCAGCAGGACTCCGAGTTCATTGTGGTGTGCTGCATGCTACACAACCTGACCATCATAAGGGGACAGGAATTGCCACTGGGGATTGCAGAACCACCTGAGGAGAGAGGGGAGGAGGAGGAGGAGGAGAAACCCATGCCACCACAACCACAGGGGAGGCATCGTGGAAATTTTGCTGCTGCAAAATACTTACGTCAGCAGCTGATAACTGAACACTTTTCTTGAAGAGTGAACAACATGTTTGGCCATTGCCTGGCCACTCTATCCCACCATGTTGACTATTCCCCCTCTTATTCTGCAAATGAGACACTACACAGGATTGGTTGAGGTAAACAACAGATTTTCTCAAAAATGCTAACTTTTCGAACTTTGTAAACGTTGAAACAAACTTTAATAAACATTGACAACTTTTATAACTTAACATTGACATAATTTGAAAACTTTAAAGACTTTAATTAAATAGCATCAAGAACAACAATAAGAACAACAACAAGAACAACACAACTACTCCTGCCCCAACGTCTTTTAGCACTGGGTGCTCCCCTCTGCCTTACCCTTATCCGAGCTCCCTCCCTCACCTGCTCCCCCTACCCAAAGTGGCACCAGTTCGTGCAGCAAGGCGGCCAGCGTCCTGCTGTATTGCGGGGAGAGACCTTGGAGGCGCCATGTGGGGATCAACTGGAGAAGCTCGGTGTATGGAAGGCCCGGCTTCTGACTGGTGAGCCTCTTGCTCAGCGTCATCAGTCACACATGGTGTGGGTCTGGGTGTGCCACTGGGGACTGCAGTGTCACTGGTGGAGGTGTGGGTCTGGGTGCTGTGACACAGCGGACTGTTTTCGCCGCTCGCACGGACAATCTGCGATCTGACATCCGTGATGGTCGCAGTGAGTGTCGTGATGCTCGCAGGAATCCTACCCAGGACCTCGAGGCTCTGTTGGGTGAGCTGGACGCTCTCCCTGGACAGTGACATCATGTCCAGTTGGACGTCTGCCTATCTGTCAGCAGACCGACTTTGCCAACTCACCCTCCGTAGAGATGGCATAGTAGTCCCAGGAGCCTCGGATGTGACGAAGCCCGAGAATGTTTGATCATCCTCCGACGAGATGTTTCCTGGTGCCAAAAGAGGTGTGGAGTGCATCTGCCCCCCTGCCCCCACAGTCGGCTCATCACTGGCATCTTTCTCTTCCTCCTCTGACTCCTCATCTGTAAGTGGAAAGCAACAGACGAGTGGTTAGCAGCAGGGGAGGGAACAGGGTGACATGAGGAAGGTCACAGAACACAGGCTCATTTGAAGGACCGCTGCTACTCCATTATATGGAGTCCAGAGAACTGCACAATATTGCCCCAACCCTAGTCCACAGACATTGCCCCTACCCTGCTCCACAAACACTGCATCACATTGCCCCAACCCTAGCCCACAGACACTGCATCACATTGTCCTAACCCTAGTCCACACACACTGCATCACATTGCCCCAACCCTAGTCCACAGACACTGCATCACATTGCCCCAACCCTGCTCCACACACACTGCTTCACACTGCCCCAATCCTAGCCCACAGACACTGCATCACATTGTCCCAACCCTAGTCCAGAGACACTGCATCACATTGCCCCAATCCTAGCCCACAGACACTGCATCACATTGCCCCAACCCTGCTCCACACACACTGCTTCACATTGCCCCAATCCTAGCCCACAGACACTGCATCACATTGTCCCAACCCTAGTCCAGAGACACTGCATCACATTGTCCCAACCCTAGTCCACAGACACTGCATCACATTGCCCCAACCCTAGTCCAGAGACACTGCATCACATTGCCCTAACCCTAGTCCAGAGACACTGCATCACATTGCCCCAACCCTAGTCTACACACACTGCATCATATTGCCCCAACCCTAGTCCAGAGACACTGCATCACATTGCCCCAACCCTAGTCCACAGACACTGCATCACATTGTCCCAACCCTAGTCCAGAGACACTGCATCATATTGCCCCAACCCTAGCCCACAGACACTCCATCACATTGCCCCAACCCTAGTCCACAGACACTGCATCACATTGTCCCAACCCTAGTCCAGAGACACTGCATCACATTGCCTCAACCCTAGTCCACACACACTGCATCACATTGTCCCAACCCTCGTCCACACACACTGCATCACATTGCCCCTACCCTAGTCCACACACACTGCATCACATTGTCCCAACCCTCGTCCACACACACTGCATCACATTGCCCCTACCCTAGTCCACACACACTGCATCACATTGCCCCTACCCTAGTCCACAGACACTCCATCACATTGCCTCAACCCTAGTCCACAGACACTGCATCACATTGCCCTAACCCTAGTCCACAGACACTGCATCACATTGCCCCAATCCTAGTCCACAGACACTGCATCACATTGCCCCAACCCTAGTCCACAGACACTGCATCACATTGCCCTAACCCTAGTCCACAGACACTGCATCACATTGCCCCAACCCTAGTCCACAGACACTGCATCACATTGCCCTAACCCTAGTCCACACACACTGCATCACATTGCCCCAACCCTAGTCCAGAGACACTGCATCACATTGCCCCAACCCTGCTCCATAGACACTGTACGACATTGCCCCAACCCAGCCCAGTGTGCAGGACTTAACATAACTTTTCAATCGGGGTCAGCACCCCCCACAGGCAGTTGCCTGACTGTCGGCACCGATGGGGTCTGCCGCTCGCTCCTCCATGTGCGTGAGTGGCAGGGTGCGTGCCCGACTACCGCCTGTGCGCAGCTGTTCGCACCGATTATGTGACTTCTTTGCCTATAAAGATGAAAATGGGAATGGTTACCAGAGGTTGCCATCTGCCCTTGTGGCATACACAGATAGCCACCGAAGCACTTACACCATACTGCGTGAATGTAATACAGTCCTCTGTTTAATTGCCTTGCAAGTTGCACGTGGTTCATCAGGAGGATATCGAAGTGCAGAAACATCTTATGCGATCTCAGAAAGCAATCTTAATAATGTGTAAAGATCATTGGTGGCAAATAGGGTGCCAAATTAAGCCTACCGATGTGTCGTGCATTTTAGGAGGCGGCCGACAGAGAGCTGAGACCCAGCAACAGCATCAGAACAAAGAGGGTGTCAGATATATAAATTTAGTAATGAAGGAGTGCATGAATGAAAATGGTACTCACCCTGACGACCCTCGTGAGATCGTTACATTTTTTTCGACACTGGTCCGGCGTTCCCCCGACAGTGCCGGAGGCAGAGACCACATCTGCGATCTCCCCCCCCCCCGTATTTTTCTGAAGATTGCTGGGAAGAGTCTATTTGCATCCCTCGGCAGTAACTGGTGCCTCGTTTGCCTCATTCGTAAACCTTCTCGCCCTCTGTCTATCTTCTTCCAAGATGCTGCACTCCTCCATGCTCAAAATCAAAAGTCAAATGGCTGATTCAGCCTCGGGTGTAATGTGCATGCATGCGGGTGCTCCCTCCCTGCATTAGCGTTTGCGATCGGACAGCTGGCCAGGAGCGTGGGAAGAAGAAGGAAAAAAAAACATTTGCGCACGCACGGAAGGGGCGATTTCTTTTTCGATGGTGGAACTTTTGGCTCCGGCACACAAAATCTGTTGTACAATGCCAGAGTTAGTGCTAACGTTAACGCTCATCACTGTTTGGCGAAGGTTGTGCGCTCTAGCGCTAACACTAACCCAGCGCTCAAAAAAAAAAGAGATTTTGCCACGACCTGCGCCCGAAAACAGGCGAAAATCGCAAAAACCTGACAATCCAGCCCATAGTCTTTCTTGCTCTTCTTTATATAATATATGTGTATATCTTTTAATATTTTCTCATTTTAAACTTATTGTTTATTCCCCCATTTTGGTCTGCAGAACCCTTGAACCACTCCCTAGCTGAGAAGATGGAGAGGCAACCAACTCCCAAGCATTTCATATCTGCACTTGAACCTATCACTGGGGATGGTGAAAGAACAGCCTGGGGGAACTCATTTACTGATAGTGCTTCCCTGAGTTACCTATTTAACCTGCTTTTATCAATTAATGCCAAGAATGGGAATTTATCGTGTGAGGAATTGAAGAAGTTGAACGACATCCTACAATTTTGTGGCACAATGTGCTGGAAAAACATACAGTGCCAGCATATTACATTGGATGCCTTTTTTTTAATAACTGGTTAGCTTCATAAGGCAATTTAGATGGGTACGGACGGATATATAACAAAATGAGCAACAAAGGCTTGTGTAACTTGCTGTCATTCAGTCATTTAATTAAAGTGATATTTCACTGTCTGTCATGCTTGTATTCTGTACATGTAAGGCCAATTTTGCAAGTCTCTTCTCCCAGTGCAAAGACTCACTATGGGCACGATGGGTTTGTAAAATTGGGCCAGCAGGCACATAAACCCGAGGCAATTTGCAGCAAAGAAAGTTCAGATGTTGCTGGAGGCTAGGCAAAGCCTCATTAGACATTGGAAAATGATGCAAATGAATCCCGCATTGGATTTCAGGTATTTCAGCTTTGCCTCAGCCTCAAGCTAAGCTCGCTCTTATAAAATGGGTACGTGACAAATCATTTGTCCTAGCCTGCTACAGTTGAATTTTTAAAGCATGGTTACAAGGAGCAAACTTGAACACAGCTTCTTTTCTTCTTTTGTCTTGATATTTGTTGTACAGACAACTCTCGATTATCCAGGTCCCTCGGGGATTGGGCTATGCCGGGTAAACGATTTCTCCGTTAGAGCGAGTTGACATTATAAAGTTAAAACTTCAATGAATAAATACTGTGCAATCAGCTACAAACAGTAACAAGGCAGTTAAGTATGGACATTACCAGCATGCACGCTGGTGGCCTCGAGGAGGAGATTGTCCAGCTCCAGGGTTCTGGAGCGCGCTGCCTTCCCGGACCGAAAGGACTCCGAACGCACCGGCGCGATGCCTTCCTGGGCCGAAAGGACTCCGAACGCACCGGCCCGATGCCTTCCTGGGCCGAAAGGACTCCGAACGCACCGGCGCGATGCCTTCCTGGGCCGAAAGGACTCCGAACGCACCGGCCCGATGCCTTCCTGGGCCGAAAGGACTCCGAACGCACCGGCGCGATGCCTTCCTGGGCCGAAAGGACTCCGAACGCACCGGCCCGATGCCTTCCTGGGCCGAAAGGACTCCGAACGCACCGGCGCGATGTCTTCCTGGGCCGAAAGGACTCCGAACGCACCGGCGCGATGCCTTCCTGGGCCGAAAGGACTCCGACGTCAGCAGCGGCCGCGAGAGACAGCGGCTGCAGCAGCGCGCACACACACACGGAATTTTGAATGCCGTTACAATGGTTTCCCGTTGCAACTGTGTGCGGATAATCGAGAGTTGCCTGTATTTTGTTCCCTGCATTAGTTTTTGCTGCTGAGGATTTTTGCTTCATTACTTTCTGTTGGCAATACCCTTGTAATTTCCTGCAATACAACAGTGACTACACTTCAAAAGTACTTCATTAACTGTAAAGCACTTTGAGACGTACGGTGGTCGTGAAAGGTGATGTAGAAATGCAAGCTGTTCTTTTTTCTTTTATACTTTCTGTTACGTTTAGAATAACCCCACAAGACTGTATTTCTTAAGCTCAAACTGTTGTGACCTTGGTCTCTTTATTGTACCTCCAGAGTGAGGAGGCAGCATGGTAGACTGCCTTTTATACCTGCTTGCTCAGGGCGTGCAGGTGACCCTTGGGTCTCCCACAGGTGCGCCCCCTGGTGGCAAGTCTTACACATTGGTAATGTTTACATACTGTTCCTTCAGTACTGTTGCTTGCTGCCACTAGTCAATGTGCAGCAAATGAAGTGGTGAGGAGGGAAATCCCTTTGGTAGTTGCAAAGCTGCTGCATGAACTAGATGAGAAAGACGAAGTCATGAGGGGACAATAAATGTCGGTGCAACAAAACCTGAGGCATTGTTTTCTGCAGCTATCACTACCACGAGAACATAATTTACAGTGCCCATCACACGTACTGAGACATGTCGGACGAGACCTATCTTTGTTGCTTCCACCTCACAAGACAGGCGATCACAGGGTTATGCCATCTGCTGCTCACATTTAAAACAATGATGACTCCTCCCACAGCAATGAAGGTTACCACAGCACTAAGCTTCTAAGCCACCACAGGAGACATCTGCCAGATTAGGCAACTAACAGAGCACACATATTTCCAGCAAGGGACAGATGCAATGTTTGCAAGGAGCAATACCTTCAAGCACTTGTCCTGTGGAAACAAGGCATCAGCTTGACATGCATACATCATTTTCACTCGATGATATTACGTGAGCATCAGAGCTCCTCATACCAACTCCATGATCTACATAAACTGAAGTATTCCAATAAATAAATGTTCAGATGGTGTCTGACCAAAGAAACATATTTCTGCATGTGAATGCCTATTATCCAGAACGTTGTTGTGACACCTTTATTATGCAGCAGGCCACAGTGCCTATATTATCTGAAGGCTCATAAACACTGCTCTGCCATCATGGCTTCTGGTCCCACTTAGATACCCCTGAACAATGGTAGAATGGAAATATAAGGCATAATTTTCCCCAGTGATTTGCACCATTTTTTTGGCGTGCGCCGCTTCTTTTGGGTTAAGTTAAAAAATCCAAATTTCCCCAATCCTTGTGTTAGTTACGATTTTTTAAGGTTAGGTTTTTTTTTGCACCATAGGGGGCATAACCTGATGTTTACGTCAGTTTTTCTCAATTATGTAAGTTTGGCCAATTTAAATTTCTCCTCGGACGGCGTATGTGACCACTCCCGAAAAACCCTCTGGGGATTTAAGAAGAACCAGCGCACATTAAAAAATAGGCGCAGAAAGACACCATTGTTTTTAGGCGAAGTGTTGGAAGGAGTCAAGAACACATAAATATGCATAATAAAGCTTAATTTTTTAAATTAAAATTGGAGGAAATGGAAGTTCAATGGACTTCTTTAAAGTTCAAATTTTTTTAATACTGACACGCCACCACCGAACGTCTCCTCGCCAGGCTTGAGGGTCAGAGCATCGGCCGGCAGAATCGATCCCTCGTCCGGACACAGGGGCTCGGGGCTCGGCTTCAAAAGAAGCCTGGGGGAGGTGGGGCGGGGGTTGTGGAAGGCGAACGGAAGGCATCAGAAGCCTGCACTAGGCATCAAATGAAGACCAGGGGGGGGGGGGAGGGGTTCCCGATCACTGTGCCTGCTCAGACTTGGTCCATACTAGACCTTGTGGGCAGAGAGTACAAAAAACCTTGTCCTGCCTGCCATTTTGAGCTTCTTGCAAAGGTACAATTTAATCATGAGGGCAATATTGACAGTGCCATACCTTGTGCAAGCCTTCTGCGTGATGGTGCTGTGGAGGAGACAATTGATTCGACGTTATCGCATGAGGAACCTCAGAGCACGTAGGATGCTGGGCAGGAGGCCTTACCCACGTCGGGTATATCGAGACAGGCATTCGTACCTGTCCCTGAGTGATGCAGACTGTGTCAGAAGGCTGCGTTTTCACAAAGAAGTTGTAACTGAGATCTGTGAGTTAGTTAAAGCAGACCTGCAACCTAGAAGTATCTGGAGGACTACTTTGTCAGTTGAAGTGAAGGTTACAGCTGCACTTTCATTCTATGCATCTGGATCATTCCAGGCTTCAACTGGGGATATGTATGCCATTTCTCAACATGCAACACATTCAGCAGGTGACTGCTGCACTATATGCCTGCATATAGTGACTACATAAAGTTCCCCATGACCATCCAGGCAATGTGTGAAAGGGCTGTGGAGTTCTCAAGGATTGCTGGCTTCCCAAAGGTACAGGGTTGCATTGATTGTCCCCACATCACCTTGCGAGTACCTTTGGAGGATTCAGAGATGTACAGGAACAGAAAAGGCTTCCACTCCATTAATGTGCAGCTTATGTGTGACGACATGCATCGCTTCATGTCAGTTGATGCAAGATACCCTGGGAGCACCCATGATGCATTCATCCTAAGCAAGAGCATTACATCTGCCATGTTTCAGCAGCAGCCAGAAGGGCAGAGCTAGCTACTGGGAGACAAAGGGTACGGTCTCGCCAACTGGCTCATGACGCCCCTATGCGTAAACCGGACGGAAGCTGACCGTGAATACAACATGTCGCACATTGCGATGCGCAGCATAATAGAGAGGACCACTGGCATCTTGAAACAGCGTTTCCGATGCCTGGACCATTCCGGAGGCTACTTGCAATACTCCCCTGAGATTGTCGGTCAGTTCACTGTTGTGTGCTGCACGCTGCATAACTTAGCCATCATGAGGCAGCAGCAGCTGATATTAGAAGACCCACTGAGGTGAGAGTAGCTGATGATGATGATGAGGAAGATGCAAGTGATGAGGAGGAAGAGGAGGACAAGGACGAGGAAGCCATGCAACTACCTGAACCTGGAGCACGACGGCGGAGGAGGGCGGGCCAGCAGCTCATCCGTGAACGCTTTGCTGTCTGAAGGTTCAGCGGCAACTATTCCACATGGACCATGTTTACTGGTTGGACCTATTCCGTAATGTTGTGTTGTGTTAATGGAACAAATGATGGAAATGATTCTTGTTGACTTCAAAAAGTTGTGTTAATAATGGAACAAATAATGTAAATGATTCAGTTATAATTTAAAATATAGTTTATTCAAAAGTTTAACAAACATTTGTTTGTACTGAACTTAACTTTAATAAAAATATACTTGTAACAAACTTTAAAGTTTTCAGTTAAGATCACTTACAAACTTTAAGATCGCTTACAAACTCTAAGATCACTTAAAAACTTTAAGATCATTTACTAACTTTTAAAGTTGTAAATTTACATAACTTACAAAAAACTTTTAATTTGAGAACAGTTACAACAATAACAACAACAGCAGCAAAGAAAGGCTGCACCCATCTCTCCTCCACCTAATTCTAAGACCGCCCGCTGCGCTGGTTCTTGTTGACACCACCCCTGCCCACAGGCGGTGGCACAGTGTTTCTCGGGTTGGTACCAAGCTTCTTTTTTCGAACATCTCGGGTAATTTTAAAATATCTGAGTGGGCAGGGTTTTAACATAAATGTGTTTTTTTAATTTTTGTTTGTTTTTGATATGTTTTTAAACTCTTACACCTGTAAAAGTAAGCTATGCGTCTGCTTTTTCAGGCGCAAGAGTTTTGAGGACATTTGCTGGGCAAGATATGGGTAAATAGCCCAAACTTCCCTGCACATTGCGCACTGAAAACCAGCTTTTCCAATGCCTTCCCAGGTCCGTAGAAAGATCGTACGGACGCGGGACGTCAGAAATTCTGGGCCGATGTCTACCCTTGTTGACTGTCGGCTCCCGAGGTATGGGAAATGGTCCATGTTGTTCAAGGCCTTGTCATGGATTTTGATAATCGGGGGGCAGTGCTGTGTGGCGGGAGCTGGTTGGTAGAGGACCTTTGTCTTACGGATGTTTAGTGTAAGGCCCATGCTCTCGTATGCAATTAACCCCCAAGTTACGCCTATGTGATCCTTTTTTTTTAAATGCTTCAAGTATCAAAAAACAAATTCCCTGCCATTCTAGCAGTGTAATCTAGTGCCTGGTGAATTCCCTGTTTTATCTGCAGTCCAGATGCAGTGGCTTTTGTGGTCGATGTTCATCTATTTGATCCTTGATACTCTTAATAGGGAGATTGGTTCGGGTCCAAGAGACTTCAGGTGTTGGTGCTTGATGCTGTCATCTGGAAGATGCTGAGGGGCCAAAATTCGCCTCCGCCGAAAACGGGTTGCACCTACCGTTTTTGATGTGTTTTGGCTGCTGCGATGAGTGCGGCGGCCTATCTTGGGAAATTCAGCTCTTTGTCATTTTTGTTCGAGCGGGGTGGAAGTCGATCATAATGGGGGCGGATGTGTGGGCAGGGTGGAGTGGCCGTCACTAGCGGGACGGAGTAGCCACCGCTGTTAGTCAACAGAGCCGAGCTGGTGACGTCATCGTGCTGGTGCGTCACCACGTCGCTTCTCTTCTGTTAAAGGCCGCTGCAAACTCTGTATTTATTTTAGTTCGGCCCACTGGGCCACCAGGGTGGGGAGGTTTTGGCCGGGCCAGCGGCCTGGCACCCATGAGGGGATGCCAGGCTGCCTGTTAGCGGCCCAGCTGAACCCGGGGGCATATTGGTCGGGCCAACCTGGCAGTCGGCCGACACAAAACATAAGATGGCGACCGCAGAAGTGCACCCTCCCCTTTAATGGCAGCCACGCCGCCATTTCAAACACAGTGCACCGACAAAAAAGGTTGTTGGAGACACCGGCCGCCGGCCAGAAGACTTTCTCAGCTGAATTTCGCTTCTGGGGCGGGACATCGGCGGTGTGCGCTCTGATGATGCACTTAGGAAGAATGTTCCCAATGTTGGGGAAGTCCAGAACCAGGGGTCACAGTCTAAGGATAAGGGGTAAGCCATTTAGGACCGAGATGCGGAGGAACTTCTTCACCCAGAGAGTGGTGAACCTGTGGAATTCTCTACCACAGAAAGTTGTTGAGGCCAATTCACTAAATATATTCAAAAAGGAGTTAGATGAGGTCCTTACTACTAGGGGGATCAAGGGGTATGGCGAGAAAGCAGGAATGGGGTACTGAAGTTGAATGTTCAGCCATGAACTCATTGAATGGCGGTGTAGGCTAGAAGGGCCGAATGGCCTACTCCTGCACCTATTTTCTATGTTTCTATGTTTCTATGTTAGGAGTATTCGGCAGCAGTGGGAGGGAGCGGGGCGGATATGGTCACTGTCGGTAAAACGCTTCAGGGCAATTGCGCGAACAGCGGCCATTCCACGAAAAATCAGCGGCCATTCCGCAATGAGCCCTGGCCTTAACGCAACGGGTAGTTTCGGGCCTTGACTATCTTCCAGGCTCGTGACAAGAATTTGACCATTTGATCCCTGACACTATAATATGCAGAAATCTATCTTTACGGTACTTTAATATCTTATAAGAATATCACACCCTGGTTGATTGCCATCAGTTTGCTGAGCAGCTCTAAGCACATATGCATGACATGATGACAGACTGCGGAGTTCAAAATCTTGCATTGATGGATATGTTACATAGAATGACATAGAATGTACGGCACAGAAACAGGCCGTTCAACCCAACTGGTCCAAGGCGGTGTTTATACTCCACATGAACCTCTTCCCACCCCTCTTCATCTCACCCCCATCAGCATAACCGTCGATTCCTTTCTCCCTCATGGGACTTACCTAGCTTACCCTTAAATGTATCTATGCTATTCTCCTGAACTACTCCATGTGGCAGCCAGTTCCACATGCTAACCATACTCTGGATAAAGAAGTTTCTCCTGGAATCCCGAATGATTTATTATATTTATGGCCCCGAGATCTGGTCTCCCCACAAGTGCAAACACTTTGTCCTTGTCTACAGATCCCTACATGGCCTTTCCTCACCCTACGGGCTGGATTTTCCGGTCTTCTGCGCTCCATTTCTCGCCCCGGAGCGGTGGCAATGGCGGTAGCGAGGTCTTCTGTGCCCCGCAGCGATCCTCGGATCCAGTTTTAAGGCAGCGCGGAGCAGCACCGCCCGGAAAAGCTGCGCCCGGTGTGCAACACTCCTGGTTGCCACACCGGCGCAAGTTAGAATTAATGCCCAGAAGTGTGCCCGCAATGACCGCCCGGGAAATCAGGGCGATCCATCGATCTCATCAGCGAAAAGGTGAGCAATGGACTTCGAAGGTACAGCAAGTGATCAGGAAGGCCAATGGTATCTTGGCCTTATATGCTGCAGCTATATAAGGCATTGGTGAGACCACACCTGGAATACGGCGTGCAGTTTTGGTTTCCATATTTACGAAAGGATATACTTGCTTTGGAGGCAGTTCAGAGAAGGTTCACGAGGTTGATTCCGGGGATGAGGGGGTTGACTTATGAGGAAAGGTTGAGTAGGTTGGGCCTCTACTCATTGGAATTCAGAAGAATGAGAGGTGATCTTATCAAAACATATAAGATTATGAGGGGGCTTGACAAGGTGGATGCAGAGAGGATGTTTCCACTGATGGGGGAGACTAGAATTAGAGGGAATTGATCTTAGAATAAGGGGCCGCCCATTTAAAACAGAGATGAGGAGAAATTTCTTCTCTCAGAGGATTGCAAATCTGTGTAATTCGCTACCTCAGAGAGCTGTGGAAGCTGGGACATTGGATAAATTTAAGACAGAAATAGACAGTTTCTTAAACGATAAGGGGATAAGGGGTTATGGGGAGCGGGCGGGGAAGTGGAGCTGAGTCCATGATCGGATCAGCCATGATCTTATTGAAGGGCGGAGCAGGCTCAAGGGGCCATATGGCCTACTCCTGTTCCTATTTCGTATGTTCTTATGTAAGTGTGCAATAATGTTTTTGTGATTTTCTGTTTGTTTCCCCCCCCACCCCCTCCATGCCCAGAGATGTAGCTCAACATCAATTGTTTTTTCTTCCAATCCTTTCCCCCTTTAGTGAAGGTGCTGATTTTGTTGGAACAGGGTTTCTCAGGTGCTGGTATCCCACCCACACACACATCCTTCACGGTCATGCTATTGAACAGTCATAAGCAATGTGTATAGGGCAAAGCAAAAGCACCATCAGTAAGATGAGTGTGTAAATCCGGATCTGGCACAGACCTCTGTGTATCACTTCAAACTGATTGATCAACCCCTCAAAGGTGACTTCGCAATATAGAAAAATGAAACAGCAAGCAGGCTGCAACCACTAGATGGCACCTGTGCTTTTTTTACACACACTTTTGAAGAAATAAATTTGTACTTAGCATGCAAGCATGGGTTGGAGATCGATTGTGCGATGACTTTGAGATGGGCGGCTGGGTGAAGTCATCAAAACCCTGGTCGCCATTTTGGAGCGTGGGCAGGAACATCGGCAGGGCCCAGGTACAGAGGAATGGGAAGGTCAGGGAGATAAGCGGCGAGAGATTGTGGCGGAGGTGCGACAGATGAGGGCACGGGGCCCTGAAGAGCCCAGGGCCCAGGGGCAGCACGGGCCAGCCCACACTGCGAGATGTGTGCGCACTAAGTCCGTGCAGCAGAGCAGGTCTCCAGTCGTCCTTGCCACTGGATAAAGGCCTAGCTCTGTCGAGCCCGTGTGGTGACTGGTGTGCAACGGTCACCACACGTTAAATAAATCCACGCACAGGCATCTTCCACCCTTCAATTGGAGTTCAGGACTGGAACATCGGGTCCTTTATCGAAACACCTGTGAACTCGTGGAAGCAAGTCATCCTCGTTTGAGGGACCGTCTGTGATTGATTGATTGATTGGAGTTCGATTTCCTATATGGTAACTTCTCCTATCTTCGTTTGTCTTTGACATTTCAACTGAAGCCCAGTCAATTGAAAGCATGAAATGAAAAATTGAGATGCTGGTCATCCTATGTTACTCACATACACATTCTGCTGGCAGCTTGAAGTGCTACACCGATTGAATCCTGGGAATGAATCTCAACCTGCTCCCTCAAATGGGAAAGACGCATCTCACGTCTACAATAGATTATGAACTAAATGTAAATGCAATATATTTGTTTCCTCTTATCTAATTGCTCATCGGGATGTTGTTTTATTAATGAGATGATAACTTAAAATGTGCTGTATTCACAAAGAATCATTACTTATGCTGGACCGAGTGTGACAAGGACACAGATATTGGCCCAGAAATCCCGGTTTCTTCTTCCCGTGGGCATTCGACTAAAAATAGGAGAGAAGATGCGCACTTACCTTTTGGTCGAATGCTCACCAGAGATCCCAGACTCACGGCCTTCTCTTTTTGCACAACGGGGCACATTCACGTTGGGACGTCCGTAGGAGTCACGTGGGCCTGGACACCCAATCACGGTAAAGTATTTTCTCATTCCTAGTAATAGGAGTTTCGTAAGTCCCAAACTCCTATTACTGTGAATGAGAAACAGCACCAAACGTCCAAACACTACATAAAACATTAAAAAAAAACACCTCACGTAAATACACTGTAGAAATTAAAATTGATAAAAATGTTTTTGAAAAAAAAATACTTGCCGATTTTTTAAAAAGTTTTAATTATGGTTTAAAATAAAATTACCTGAGTGGGCAGGGTTTTTAACATAAATTTGTATTTTTAAAATTTATTTTTATATGTTTTTTATATGCTGGTAAAAGTAGGCTATGCACCTGCTATTATCAGGCGCAAGAGTTTTAAGGACATTCGCAGGGCCAATCTCTGCCGTGGGAATGTTCTCCTCCCCGAGATGTGGCCATCTGTAAAGCCAGAAACTTGACAGATCGGAAAAGCCGGTTTTTGGTGCATGCGCATTGCGTGCCGTAAACCGACTTTTCCAATGCCTTCCCGGGTCTGTACACACTCCGTACGGACCCTGGGAGGCCGGAATTTCAGGGCCATTGATTCAGTATTCTTGATCTAAGATCCAATGACATCAGGACTATGGTAAGAATGTTTTTGGAGGCAGGTATCATATCATTCGCTCTTACAATTTTTCAAAATAATTTTTCAAAAGCGAAATAATTCAGATGCTGGAAGTCTGAAACAAAGATAGAAAATGCTGGAGACACACAGCAGGCCGGAGGGGCATTTCTGGGCAGAACCGATAAGTATCCGTTTCAAGTGCAGGCTCCTCAGTCCTGCAGTGTGTTTCCAACATTTTCTGTTATGGTTAAGCAACAACTGTGGCTCGAAATCATGAAAGTTTGATAAGAAGCTGCTGCAATGTAATACTCATGAACATTGTGACTGTTGAGACTAACCAGATACATGATGATAGTTGACGATTGTAGACCTTTTGTTACCACAGGCATTCCAGCCGAGTCTTGCCTGTGGCTTCAAAGACAGTGAGAAAACTATGACTGCTACAGACTTATTTCTATGCCAGACACACCGACACCAAGCCTAATGTGGCTCAGTCCAAGATTTTCTAGCCAACCTGTCAATCCACCCTCTCATAGCTCTTCAACTCATGAACCGACATTGACCAAAGACAGGGTCAATGTTTGATATAATGCTATACCATATGGTCCTTATTATTTGTTATTAAACAAAGGCTATAATTTCACTGTGGAGATTGCACGCTGCAAACTGTCTCATCCATATCACACATTTCTCCATGAATAGTAGTTGCATAAAGTGGGACGGTGCACTGGCCCCCATGTACTGATAACAGCCTATCCTGAGTGTGTGCGAGCTGGTGCAGGAGAGCGACGGCAGTGAAGAGGGCGACCGGATTGGACGTCACCTTAATCCAGGTCAGTGATTGGAGCGTGGGCAGGTGCAGCAGGAGCGGCGAGGTCGGGGCGAAGGAGCGGCGAGAGATTGCAGAGCGACGTGATCGGGGCCCAGGGGAGGCATGTGTTCGGGGCCCAGAAGAGGCGAGGGCCCAGTGGCAGTACGGGCCAGCCCACACTGCGATATATGTGCACACTAGGTCCGTGCAGCAGAGCTTGGTCTCCAGTCGTCCTGGTTAATCATTGCCAATGGACTGAGACCTAGCTCTGTCAAGCCCGTGTGGTGGCTGGTGTGCAACGGCCACCCCACGTTGAAAAAATCCATGCACAGGCATCTTCCACCCTTCAATATGCAGTTCGGGAACCAGAATATTAGGTCCTTCATTGATACACCTGTAAATTCATTGAACTCATCCCTTTTTGGTGTGGAAGCAAGTCATCCTCGATTCGAGGGATTGCCTAAGAAGATCCTGAGTGTAAATGTGTTCATTGTGAACGTGTGACCCTTACTACTAAGGCGTTAAAGTACACCAGAATATCTGAGTGGTAATGTGCATGAACACTTTTGTCTCCTTCTGCGCATGCGTACCGAGAACTCTGTCCCTTTTTGAGCATGCGCGCTCGATTCGCTCGCACATCCGCAGTATGGTATATGAGGAAGACAAAAGTGCGGCCGAAACGAACCACATTGCCGAGCTGCTGCTCGGGTCTGAGCCTGCTGGGGCTTTTAGGTTATCTATCGAAAATCAATGACTATACTTAAGGAGCTTCCAGGACTTTTGCCGAGAATATCGGTACGACTCTCTACCTGAACATTTTCACGGTTTTCTGAGAGAGGAAATCGGAGGTGGGAGAGAGAGATTGGAAGAGAGAGAGAGACTGGAGGAGGGAGACTGGGGGAGGAAGAGAGTAGAGAGGGGAGCGAGAGAGTGAGAGATTGGGGAGAGTGAGAGAGAGAGACTGGGATAGGGAGAGTGAGTGGGGGAGGGAGAGAGAGAGAGACTGGGGGAGAGAGAGATTAGGAGAGGGAGAGAGAGTGGGGGAGGGAGAGAGACTGGGGGAGGAAGAGAGTGTGGGAGGGGAAGAGAGAGAGAGTGGGGGGAGAGAGAGAGTTGGAGAGAGAGTGGGGGGAGAGTGAGAGACTGGAGAGAGAGAGAGACTGGGGCAGAGAGAGAGAGAGAGAGAGAGAGAAATGGAGAGAGAGAGAGAGACTGGGGGAGAGATTACGTAGGCAGGGTGGTTCCAGAGAAATTGCTGGGTGTGTCTTACCGCCAAAGGGACCAAGCCGCAATCAAGTCATGTGATCAAGTTGACCCAATCAGAGCTTTAGGTGTTACAAAAAAAGGCGTCCCCAGAATATAGGTCTCTCAAATTGAATCAACATGTTGCCCAGGTGCCTACATATCACAGTACAGGGGTAGAGATTTGTATGCATTGTGGCTGATTTTTGGGTGTCTAACAGCTACAAAACATATCAATTTAGCAGTGGGACACTCTGTTCAGCCGTTTGTTCCACTGCCAAAAATTGCAGAGTTCATTTTTTTAGCCGCCCCTGGAGGTCGCCTAAATCAAGCATTAAGCCCTTTGAATATGTTCATTACGGCAGTGATTCTCAAACTGAGGTCCGCGGAGACGTTCCAGGGGTCCATGAAACATTGACCAATTATTTGTTGGAGAAGATCTCTGGAAAATTGCAAAAATGAACCAGTGAGGATCGGGGAGTGTTCACGTTTTGGTTCCTTTCAATCACGGGTTGTCGACCGGGTGTCCGCCAAAATAAGTTTGAAATGAAAGCAGGCAGAGCAGTGTTGCTCCCTGCTGTTAATCCAGGGATTCCCAGGGGCAGGTCAGTTTGCCTCTTGTGACAGGCGGCACGGGCCCTTCTGTGAGTGACGGTGAGAAACAGGATCGTTCCCCGGGTTACAGGGGCTGCGCTCTGTTATTGACTGAACACTGCTCGATCCTCTGGCAGCGGAGTGTTCAGCTCCAATGCTTTAGTTCAAACAGGGAGTGACTTGAAAGTGTCACAGTAACGGTTTATAACTCAGCACTCAGTGGGAACGAGCTCTGCAGGGCAGAGATTGGAGCAGTCTGTCCATTTAATGTTCACTCATCAGCCCTGCTTTACCATCTGTGATCCTGTTCCACGCTCTACAATCAATTACTTTTAGTTTCACAGCAAGCCGTTTAGTTTATTAAACTGGGACCGACAGAAACACTGAGGGTAGATTACTGTCAGCAACAGATCCCCTTAGGATAACTAAAGAAAGAGTAGGGCCTATTAGAGACCAAAAAAGTAACCTGTGTGCGGAGGCAGAAGATGTGGGTATGGTTCTTAATGACTACTTCGCAACAGCCTTCACAAAAGAGAGTAATGATGCAGATATTGTAGTTAAGGAGGAGGAGTGTGAAATATTAGATGAGATAATCACAGTGAAAGTGGAAGTGTTAAGGGGGTTTAGCATCTTTGAAAGTAGATAAAACGCCAGGCCCGGATGAAATGTATCCCAGGCTTTTAAGAGAAGCAAGGGAGGAAATAGCAGAGACTGCGCATGTGCAGGTTGATTTTTTTTTTTAGGTTGATGCTCCTTCCCGCATTTTGAGAGGTTAAGGGTCTTCACACATGCTCAGAAGCTCTGTGTGGGTCTGGGAGAGAGAGAGAGAGAGAGAGGGAGAGGAGAAAGGAAGCAGTATTTTGAGCAACTCTAAAAACACATAAATTTAAAGAATGGAGGGAGCTGCAAGAAAGCGAAGGGCCAAGCTCTTCAGCGAGAAGGCCAAAGAGGCCCCATTGAACAGTGTCAGCGCGAGGTGGGAGGATCTGACACGGAGTGGGCATGGGTAACCTCCACCCTGTGCATATCGGAGGATTTGGGCAGAGATTGCCGACGTGGTCACGTTGGCATCTAATGAAGCACGGACACCGAACCAGTGCCGGAAAAGATGGAACAGTCTACTGGTGGCTGCAAGAGTAAGTTGAAATTTAAATTTGAAATCATCCATATTTATTATTTAATGTTGTACAGTAAATCTAATTAGAATCTGCAATGTTATATCGTAATCTTTAAGCATGACTAAGTAACTAAATTAGGATTAAATTATGATTAAATTTATGCACCGCAACACAAATTTGAATGTTACAGTATGAAATATCTTATTCCTATGCAATGTGTTGCAAATTTCAAATTGAACTTATAAATCTGTCAGTCCTAAATGTTTATTGCCAAATCCATCTGCTTATGCCGTGCAACGTTACCTTATCTATTACAGAAAAACCAGCGGGAGCAACGCAGGACGGGCGGGGGCTGTGCCATGCGGCAGTCGCTCAATGCCTACGAGGAGCTTGCAGTGGCCTTGGTGGGGCCAGAAAGCTGTTCGGTCACAACCTGTGGTGTGGCCGAACCCACCCTAGAGTCACGCGAGTCATGAGAACTGTGCATTGTGCAATGTGTGAATCAATAGTAAATATTTGTTACGCGGATAATCCTATGCAATGATACTTTAATTTGATATATAATTGAGTTATACTATTGAGATGTACTATTGATCTTCAAATGAGGTCATGTTAGGCCTGGTGTGTAGATGGGCTAATGGTAATGTTTTGAGTTCTTAATTGAGATGAATTGATTTGCGTTGTTAAACATTGTTTACAACTTCCATTTGTCTTTCAAAGGTCAACAAGTATTGATGGAGTCAACGGACACGTCCACTGACCAATCAGGAAACTCCGGAGGAAGAGCCAGAGGAGGAGCCAATGCAGACTCCTGCCGTGGCTGTGCATGAATGAGCAGGAGGAGGAGGAGGAGGAGGAGAACGAACAGGAGATTTTTTTTGTGGGGGGGAACAACCTGCGGCCATCTCTTTTGAGATAGATGAGGCACCGGGACCAAGTGGTGTGCAGGTGGTGACACCAAGGCGCATGACATTGCAGACACCGACCGCACGGCGGTCCGGTCAGCATGATATGCACTCGCCTGCCACAGAGAAGCAGACGGAGAACTTACTTTCCCTGTGCAGGGAGACAGTCGCGATCGGTCGTGACCTTATCCAGGGGTTCGCGGGTTTCTCAGACAATTGGAGCCAGTTCTCCACAACCTGGAGCCAGTTCTGCTCGCGCTTCTCCAGCTGGTCTTCTGAGCAGTCATAGACTGCTCGGGAGACACTGGAGGTGATCAGGGAGCAGACAGCCGCAACAAATGTCCTACGGCACACGTTGCTGGCTGGACACGGCGCTGCACCCCATGGTGTTGTGTCCGCTCGCAGCGAGACCCCAAGCACACCAGCGAGTACGAAGGACACAGTTCCTCCTGACTCGGAAGTAGAGCCTGAGGCTTCTGCTTCTGCTCCGTTACCTCCACCACGGCAAGAAGTCTTGCCGTCCCACACTGCACGACGTCTTGGTGTCGGTCTGTGTAGACCAAAACGGGCGGGTGGGGTGCAAACACGGGGTGGGACAGGACCTGGAGGGAAACGTGGTCGCAGGTAGGGAGGGGGGAGTGCTTCTCAATAGTTCACTTGTTTCTAAAATGTTCACTTGTTATTATCACCTTATTATTCTCTTGTTATTGTTACTAAATTGGGCACTTGTATGCAATACTTAAATGTTCACTCGTGATCATTACTGAACTGTTCACTTTCCACCCTTTCTGAAATGGTCACTTGTTATCATGACTGAAATAGTCACTTGTTATAGAAACATAGAAACATAGAAAATAGGTGCAGGAGCAGGCCATTCAGCCCTTCTAGCCTGCACCGCCATTCAATGAGTTCATGGCTGAACATGAAACTTCAGTACTCCCTTCCTGCTTTCACGCCATACCCCTTGATCCCCCGAGTAGTAAGGACTTCATCTAACTCCCTTTTGAATATATTTAGTGAATTGGCCTCAACTACTTTCTGTGGTAGAGAATTCCACAGGTTCACCACTCTCTGGGTGAAGAAGTTTCTCCTTATCTCGGTCCTAAATGGCTTACCCCTTATCCTTAGACTGTGACCCCTGGTTCTGGACTTCCCCAACATTGGGAACATTCTTCCTGCATCCAACCTGTCCAAACCCGTCAGAATTTTAAACGTTTCCATGAGGTCCCCTCTCACTCTTCTGAACTCCAGTGAATACAAGCCCAGTTGATCCAGTCTTTCTTGACTTATCATTACTTAAATGGTCACTTGTTATCATTACTTAAATGGCCACTTGTTCTTTAAAACTTAAATGTTCAATTTCTTCTTCTTCTAACGTTTTGGGGATTTTGAGGGAAGGGTGGGTTGGTGCAGGGGGTGGGGGGCTGGAGGGAGTGTGTTGTTCATTAGTTCTTAAAAAAAATTTAGTTTCTTCATAAAAAAAAAATTTCTGCAACTTTTGTACCTTCCTTCTTAGTAACATAAGTTTTCCAACGTACAGTTTTTCATGCATATTTGTTTGTTTATTCTGTTTCCCCACGGAAATGAAACTTTTGATTAGCCGTAACTGTAATTAAATGTTTAAATATCAACAATAATAGTTCATGCAAAGCGTTCATTAATGAGCTGCTGACGCAAAAGCTTAGCGGCCGTGTAACTGCCACTGGCTACTGGTCTTCGGGAAAGGTGTGGTGGTGCCAGTGCTAGATCGCCAGGCTGATTAAGCTCCCCTATGTCCTCACCCAGGTCTTCTCCCACCTGTTCCTCCTCTTCATCTTCGCCGGCTGCTTCTCCTGTCTCATCTCCTTCTGGAGGTGGACCTGCAGCATGATCCGGCACTATTTGTCCTCTCTTAATAGCTAGGTTATGCAACATGCAACACACCACAATAAACTCTGCTACCTGATCAGGGTGATACTGGAGGCTGCCTCTGGAATGATCCAGGCATCTGAAGTGCTGCTTTCGGACTCCAATTGTCTTTTCAACGATGTTGCGAGTCGCTATGTGGCTTTCATTATACCGTCTCTGTGCTACTGTTACAGGATTACGCAGAGGGGTCATGAGCCAACTGGCAAGGTCATATCCTTTATCCCCCAGCATCCAACCGTGACCTTCTGGCTGATTGGCAAATAGGTCAGGGATAGCACTTTCACGTAAGATGTGCACATCATGGATGCTGCCAGGATTGTCACTGTCATAATTGTTTGATTGTGGTCCACAACAAGCTGCACATTTAGTGAATGGAACCCTTTCTGTTACGAAACACCTCCGCGTTCTTTAAGGGTGCTTTCAGGGCAACGTGCGTGCAGTCTATTGCTCCCTGCACCTTGGGGAAGTCTGCTATTCTCGAGAAACCCAAAGCCCTCTCGGCCTGTGCCTCCCTGGTCATTGGGAAGCTTATGAAGTCCATCCTGCGAGCGTAAAGGGCTTCAGTCACCTGTCGAATGCAACAGTGTTTAGCGTGCTGAGAGATATGGCAGATGTCACCAGCTGAAGCCTGAAAAGATCCCGATGTGTAAAAGGCTAGGGCAGCAGTAACCTTGCAGTTCTGATGGTGCTGGAAGGCTGCATATCATCCTTGACGAGTTGACATATCTTATCGGTGACCTCCTTCCGGAATCGCAGCCTCCTAATACAAGCATTTTCAGACAAGTTCAGGTAGGATTGCTTCTCCAAGTACCTTCGTTGGCTGTATGGTCTCCTCCTCTGTCTTCGTCTCCGTCTACACATTACTGTGCCATCTCTTCGATTGATCCTTTCAGTAACCAGTATGTGAGCAGTTGCAATTAAAGGCAGGGAAAGCATGGGCCCCATCACTATCGATAATTACTTTCACTAATTTTAATAATCTCTGTATTCTATACTCTCTAATCACTGTAGCCTGCCCTCTCTGTACTCTCTAAGCTGTATACCAGTCAGTTTGATAGCCACCAACAATATCATTAAATAACTTTACTATGTAAAAGTTATTTACTAAATAATTCCAATATATGAGATCTATTTAACATAAATAAGTTGATAATACCTATTTATATTCCCTGTCCCAAATTTTCTGTGCACAATTTTCTTCAATTTTACTCGCTAAATGACTCACAACTAATTCTCCACCCTTCTGGCGTCCGTAGTGCCCATTTCCTTCTCTTAGGCCCTGAAAAAGCAACTATTTTTCAGCACTCTTTTGGCCTTGCATTGGCCCAGCGAAGTGCATACTGGGTGCCGAAACTTGGGATGGGCCTTGTGTGGGCGATCATCTCGCCGATCAAAATGGAAACTTGGGGGCCTATTTTTCCGGCGATGTTTTGGGCCAAGTTTCCACTTTTTGCTCAAAATGAGAGATCGAAGTCCATTTTGGGCAATAGATGGCCCATAGTTGGGTGATGTGAAGTGGAAAGTCTAGCCCTATGATTCTAAGATTCCAGAGAATGTACTGAACTGGGTCATAACACAGGGGATGTAAGTAAAACAAAAATAATAATAAATATATGTTCAATTGTATATCTAATTTTTATACAGAAAAAATACTTGTGTTGTGTTACAGGGGGTCTATGAAATTTTTATAAGAAGGGAGGTGGCCACACCTTCATAGTAGACAATCAGCCATGATCTTATTGAATGGCGGAGCAGGCTCGAGTGGCCAAATGGTCTACTCTTGCTCCTATTTCTCAGGTTATGTTATGTTCTTATGAATGTTATATGGTATAATTTAGATGAGGGGGCCTGTGATTATTAATCGATTTGAAAAGGGGTCTTTCATAGTTTGAGAAGCACTGAATTAGGGGACTAACAGCAGGTAGATCATATAGAGATAACAGTGAGCTAATATTCAACTTCTGGGGGGCACACAATGGCTGGTAGCCCAAAATGCACCGCGCCCAAATTTTCTTTCATAGAAACATAGAAAATAGGTGCAGGAGTAGGCCATTCGGCCCTTCGAGCCTGGACTACCATTCAATATGATCATGACTGATCATGCAACGTCAGTACCCCACTCCTGCCTTCTCTCCATACCCGCTGATCCCTTTAGCCTGAAGGGCCACATCTAACTCCCTTTTGAATATATCAAACAAACTGGACTCAACAACTTTCTGTGGTAGAGAAATCCACAGGTTCACAATTCTCTGGGTGAAAAAGTTTCTCCTCATCTCAGTCCTAGATGGCTTACCCCTTATCCCTAGACTGTGACCCCTGCTTCTGGACTTCCCCAACATCAAGAACATTCTTCCTGCATCTAACCTGTCCAATCCCGTCAGAATTTTATATGCTTCTATGAGATCCCCTCTCATTCTTCTAAATTCCAGTGAATATAAGCCTAGTCGATCCAGTCTTTCTTCATATGTCAGTCCTGCCATCCCGGGAATCAGTCTGGTGAACCTTCGCTGCACTCCCTCAATAGTAAGAATGTCCTTCCTCAGATTAGGAGACCAAAACTATACACAATATTCAAGGTGTGGTCTCACCAAGGCCCTGTACAACTGCAGCAAGACCTCCCTGCTCCTATACTCAAATCCTCTCGCTATGAAGGCCAACATGCCATTTGCCTTCTTCACCGCCTGCTGTACCTGCATGCCTACTTTCAATGACTTCAACCTGCTGAAATTAAAATTCACCACCAATGTTTCCAAAATTGAGTTCTAGTTGTGACAAGACTCCTTCGCCAGTAATTCAATGACAACTCATAAAGAACCAGAGACCTCAGCATATGGAGTGCTCAGCAAAGGAATTTGCATACAAATCATCATGGAATTAGAAAAAAAATCACTGCATAAACATAGCTATCATCAGCAATGATCTCAGCCAAACCCTACTGCATCCTCCAAGAAGTTGCAAAACAGGTTTGAGAATGCAAGAAGTTAATACATCTCCAAGATAGGGGGAACAGATTGCACTCTGTTAGAGATGAAATTCAACTTCATTGGAGGGCATAAAAAAAGGCGATAGTGATTCATCCGCCCGTGAATCAGGCCGTTATACACTCTGCCCAGGAGTTTGAGATGGGAATCCCCCCATCGGTACACCACCGGTGAGGTGGTCTGCACCCATGGTGCTAACTTGCCTTTTGCTTCCACTAGACTCCTGGGCCATTGGAGCCCAGGATTTCACGCTTGTTCCTCCAGTTAGCTAATCTGCTTTAACTATTCACACATTTTCTGGGTCTTTTGTTTTACTTATATTTATTTCTCTTATTGTGCCTCCCGTTTGTCTCGCGCTCTTATCACCTCTGTCAGTTAACCATCTGCTGTTCTCCACCCAGACACTTTGCAGTTCATTCTTTCTCTTTTTGTGTGTATATGTTTTTATCTCTTCCCCCTTCTTTGTCGCTCTGTTCCTTCTGATAAGCTGCGTATCTGTAATATCTTCAGATTCTGATGAAGGGTTATGTCTGAAACATTAATATTTTCCTTTTTTTACGGACTACTTGTTTCCAATATTTTCTGTGGTGTTTTTTTCCCAGATTTCCAGTATCTGCAGTATTTCTTTCTAAACAATGTCATCCTTGCATCATCCCTCAGAAATTTCTAAATCCATTACTAGATAATTTTGACATGACTTGTGAAATTACATCACCATTGGTGGAGCTGCAGTGCCTCGAGTTTCTCCTGATTTTCTATGTAGAATGGATTTTCAGCTTTTAGCTTTCTTTGGGCTGACTCGGCTTCTTTTCAGGTTGTTGGTCACCTTTTGCTCATTTTAAGGTTGGTATGTATACTTATGTCGTGTGCTGCCATATACACTTTTATAGTGAGCTGCCACAAATTATCATACATATAGGTTTTCCCTGTACGTTATGTTATAAATCCACGCACCGTGAAATCACTAGAACTTTGATCCGAATGGTTAACTCATGACTCAACTCTTTCCTGATGGACTATAGGAATATCAGGTTACATTTTGGTTCGCGCTTTGATATCTTAATGTTTTCTAGATGAATTTTGCATACAAATTACCCTAATTCTTCACAAAACGTTTCTCATCTCTCAGAAACAATAATCAGCTTGGCATTACATTTTAATGGAGTTTGATGGTGGTGCAATGTTTTAATTCTCAGCATGATGGTGCTCTGGAGTCAATGACTGGGAGTTTCTTTAGGGAGTCTTTATTATCTCAAAATAAGTTGATTAAAACTACGTTCAGGAGGTAGTGTGAACAATTACAGTACCTTCCATCACCCCAGAGTGAACCAGAGATGTAAATGTATTGATATTAATAGCTGTGAAAATATATTAGGCTCTTGCTTGGTTTCCTTAGGGACAAATAAATGAAAAATCACATATGCATCTCCACTGGAACATAAAAGCAGGGAAGTATTGCTACAGCTATATAAGGTATTGGTGACGCCACACCTGGAATACTGCGTGCAGTTTTGGTTTCCATATTTACGGAAGGATATACTTGCTGTGGAGGCAGTTCAGAGAAGGCTCACTAGGTTGATCCTGGGGATGAGGGGGTTGAATTATGAGAAAAGGTTGCGTAGGTTGGGCCTCTACTCATTGGAATTCAGAAGAATAAGAGGTGATCTTATAGAAACGTATAAGATTATGATGGGGCTTGACAAGGTGGATATTTCCACTGGTGGGGGAGACTAGAACTAGAGGGCATAGAAATATAAAAACATAGAAAATAGGTGCAGGAGTAGGCCATTCGGCCCTTCGAACCTGCACCAACATTCGATATGATCATGGCTGATCAATCAACATCAGTACCCCGTTCCTGTTTTCTCTCCATACCCCTTGATCTCTTTAGCCATAAGGGCCAGATCTAACTCCCTTTTGAATATATCTAATGAACTGATATGATCTTAGAATAAGGGGCCGCCCATTTAGAACTGAGATGAGGAGAAATTTCTTCTCTCAGAGGGTTGTGAATCTGTGGAATTCGCTGCCTCAGAGAGCTGTGGAAGCTGGGACATTAAATAAATTTAAGACAGAAATAGACAGTTTCTTAAATGATAAGGGGATAAGGGGTTATGGGGAGCGGGCAGGGAAATGGAGCTGAGTCCATGATCAGATCAGCCATGATCTTATTGAATGGTGGAGCAGGCTCGAAGGGCCTTATGGTCTACTCCTGCTCCTATTCCATATTTTCTTATGTTATGTTCTTATCTCAAAGCTATACTATTTCTCAACTATGGGGAAAGGGCAGGGGATTGGAACTAGCTGAGGTGCTCTTGCAGAGAGCTGGCATGGGCTTGACGGGTCCATTGGCCTCCTTCTGTGTTGTAACCATTCTATGATTCTATGAACTCAGAAACACTTTAACTCGAATACAAAAGTTCTGAGGAAAGATCAACAACATGAAACGTTATCTCTGTTTCTCTCTTCACAGATGCTGCCTGACCTGCTGAGTATTTCCAGCATTTTCTGTTTATAACTCTTGAACTATGAGATGTAATTGAGGACAGAAAATTTATCATTGCTGAGAAATACATGTTGCTTCTATTTTGTTTCCCAGTTTTCTCCCCATCTCTCCTGAAGGTACTGACACCTGCTATGGTTTTGTTCCATGCTGTCAGCTTCAATGGCCATTCTTCAACTTCAATAGTGATTATTAGTGGGCTACTTAATTGAAGAGGGTATTATACCCGAGACAGATCCTGTCCTCCTCACCCAACATCTACATACTTCCCAGCCGAATTTACTGGAAAGCAATCAGGAGCAGGAACCCCAGCTAACGTATCCCCTCCAAAGCTCAGAGGAGCTAAAGTCAATTGTAACACCCCGCCTGCCACTCCATCTGAGATCAGATAACTTAGCACAGACCAGGGACCAAATCTAACTTTTCTAGAATCTTTTTTCTTCAAACCGCCTGTTCAAATTGTCGGCAATCCAGAGCTTTTTCTAAGTAATTATAATCACTAAAACCATCCCATTTTGTTCTTGCCAAAAACTTTGCACCGTAGCTCCTGATTACATCTCCGTCCCTGGAGGCTCACTCAGGCTAACTACACAAAAGTACGCAACTTTAATATCCTGTTCAAATTTGGGCTTTGAACCCAAGACCAATTCCATTACGAAGACCACTTATTTCCATCTTTGTAATATTGTCCACATCTGCCCCATCTCATCCCCAATATTGCTGAAATGTTCATTGATGTTTGTATCACTAACAGGCTTAATGTCTCCTGTACTTTTTTGCTGGCTTCCCAAGTAATATGTCCTTACTAGAGAGAAGGTCACTCTGTGAACAATCCTTTATTAGCCAGCACTGAAGTGATGAAGGTAGGTGGAGCTTCCCCTTTTATACCTGAAAGTCCAGGTTGGGAGTGTCTCCCACAAGTTCACCACCCAGTGGTCAGTGTTCTCACGGTGTACAACTTAGGTCAGTTTATACATGGATTACAATGACAGTTGAATACATGACATCACCTCTCCCCCCAAAGTCTTATTGGGATCACAGGTTAAGTCTCTCTGGTGGTTTACGCTCCCTTGTAGAGCGCCTGAGTTGGGGCTCTGGTTGTTGGGCGCTGGCCTGAGTGTCTGCTGTTTGCGGTGCCTCAGGCCTGTCCGGACTGCCCACAGTGACTGGGCTCTCCTCCACTTGGTTCCGGTGTTCGGTCACCTGTGGTGGAGTGAACTCTACATCATGTTCTTCCTCTGCTTCTTCTATGGGGTTGCTGAAACTCCTTTTTGTTTGATCCACGTGTTTGCGGCAGATTTGTCCATTGGTAAGTTTAACTACCAGAATCCTATTCCCCTCTTTGGCAATCACAGTGCCTGCGAGCCATTTGGGCCCTGCAGCGTAGTTGAGGACAAAGACAGGGTCATTGACATCAATAAATCGCACCCTCGCATTCCCGTCATGGTAGTCATATTGTGACCGGCGCCTGCTCTCAACAATTTATTTCATGGTGGGGTATATAAGGGATAACTTGGTTTTGAGCGTCCTTTTCATTAGTAGCCCTGCGGGTGAAACCCCAGTAAGCGAGTGTGGTCGGGATCTATTGGCCAACAGGAGGCGTGATAAGCGGCTTTGTAGGGAACCCCCTTGGATTCTGAGCATCCCCTGTTAGATTATCTGCACTGCTCGTTCCGCCTGGCCGTTTGAGGCCGGCTTGAACGGTGCCGTTCTGACATGGTTGATACCATTTCCTGCCATGAAGTCCTGGAACTCAATGCTTGTAAAGCACGGGCTATTGTCACTGACCAAGACGTCCGGTAGACCATGGGCAGCGAACATTGCCCGTAGACTTTCTACCATGGCAGAGGATGTGCTTGAATTGAGAATGTCACACTGGATCCATTTGGAGTAGGCGTCTACTACAACCAAAAACATTTTTCCCATGAAAGGACCTGCATAGTCCACATGGATGCCTGACCATGGCTTGGCGGGCCAGGACCAGGGGCTAAGGGGGGCTTCCCTGGGCACATTGCACAGCTGGGCACACGTGTTGCACCTGTGAACACAAAGTTCCAGGTCTGCATCTATCCCTGACCACCAAACGTGTGACCTGGCAATTGTCTTCATCATGACAATGCCTGGGTGCTCATTGTGGAGTTCTCGGATGAACGCCTCTCTGCCCATCTGGGGCATGACTACGCGGTTTCCCCATAGTAGGCAATCGGCCTGAATCGAGAGATCATCCTTGCGCCTGTTAAATGGTTTAAATTCCTCGGGGCATGCCCTGTACATGGCTGCCCAGTCCCCATTCAGGACACATTTCTTGACTAAAGACAGTAGCGGGTTTTTATTTGTCCAGACTTTGATCTGACGGGCTGTCACGGGTGAGCCTTCACTTTCGAAAGCTTCAACAGCCATGACCATCTCAGCAGCATGCTCGGTTGCCCCCTCGGTGGTGGCTAGAGGGAGCCTGCTGAGTGCATCGGCGCAGTTTTCAGTGCCTGGTCTGTGCCGAATTGTATAGTCATTGGTGGCTAACGTGAGTGCCCACCTCTGTATGTGGGCCGACACATTTGCATTTATGGCCTTGTTGTCGGACAAAAGGGACATTGGGGGTTTGTGATCTATTCCAGCTCAAATTTCCTGCGAAACAGGTACTGGTGCATTTTTTTTTACTGCATTTACACATGCAAGCGCTTCCTTTTCTACCATCCCGTAGCCCCTTTCTGCCTGGGACAGACTTCTGGAGGCATAAGCTACCGGCTGTACCTGACCCTTGGCATTAACATGCTGCAACACACACCCGACACCATAGGACGATGCATCACACATTAAAACAAGTTTCTTACATGGGTCATATAGCGTTAACAGATTGTTGGAGCATAACAAATTGCGTGCTCTATTAAAAGCCCTTTCCTGGCTGTCCCCCCAGACCCATTCGCGATCTTTGCATAGGAGCACGTGTAGCAGCTCTAACAGCGTGCTCAATTTGGGAAGAAAGTTAACAAAATAGTTCAGGAGCCCCAGGAATGTATGCAGCTCTGTCGTGTTACGGGGTCTGGGTGCTCTCTGGATCGCTTCCGTTTTGGACGCAGTAGGTCTGATCCCGTCTGCTGCTACCCTCAGCCCCAGGAATTCTACCCCTGGAGTTAGGAAGACGCACTTCGCCTTTTTCAGTCGCAGACCTACCCGGTCCAGTCTGGTAGCACCTCCTCCAGATTGTGGAAGTTTTCTTCAGTATCGCAACCCGTGATGAAGATGTCGTCTTGAAAAACCACTGTCCCTGGAATCGACTTGAGGAGGCTTTCCATATTTCGTTGGAAGATCGCAGCGGCCGAGCGAATCCCGAACGGACATCTGTTGTACTCAAACAACCCCTTGTGTGTCATGATGGTGGTCAGTTTCTTCAACTCACTCGCCAGCTCCTGGGTCATGTAAGCTGAGGTCAGGTCCAATTTTGAAAAAAGTTTGCCACCGGATAGCGTCACAAAGAGATCCTCCGCTCTCGGTAGCGGGTACTGGTCTTGGAGTGACACCCGATTGATGGTGGCCTTATAATCACCACATATCCTGACCGACCCATCCGCCTTGAGCACCGGCACAATCGGGCTCGCCCAGTCACTGAATTCGACTGTCGAGATGATGCCTTCCCTCAGCAGGTGGTCCAATTCGCCTTCTATCTTTTCCCGCATCACGTACGGCACCGCTCTGGCCTTGTGGTATACTGGCCTGGTGTCTGTGTTTATGTGAATCACTACCTTTGTTCCAATGAAAGTGCCAATGCCAGGTTGAAATAGTGAGTCAAATTTGTCCAGGACCTGTGAGCATGATATTCGCTCCACAGAAGAAATTGCATTGACATCGTCCCATTTCCAGTTCATGACAGCAAGCCAACTCTTCCCCAGTAGTGTGGGACCATCCCCCGGGACAATCCAGAGTGGCAACCTGTTCTCCGAATCTTTGTGGGTCATGACTACCGTGGCGCTGCCTTGCACCCGAATGATCTCCTTTGTATATGTCCGTAGCTGTGCGTCAATCGGCAATAATTTTGGCCTCCTGGCCTTGGACGCCCACAACCTGTCAAACTGTTTGATACTCATCAGGGACTGGCTGGCCCCCGTGTCTAGCTCCATTGATACTGGGATGCCATTGAGGAGCACTTTCATCATTATCGGTGGTGTCCTGGTGTATGAACTGTATATGTGCTCCACATGAACTGGCTGAACTTCAGCTTCCAGCGATTTCCCCCAGTGTCCTTTTGGCCTCGTAGGGCTTACATCGGGCCCATCCTCCTCGTACATCAACCTGGCTGCACATACGTGCCAAGTGACCGCTGATGTTGCAATTTCTGCTGATACCTGCAAGCTCTGGCTATGTGTTTGCCTCCACACCTCCAACATTAGCCGTTGTTGGAAACAAAAGGTCCATTACCAGTCGATCATCTCTGACTGTCTCTGTAACTGTCCTTAAACGCACCATTGACAGGTGTTGATGGCCCCATTACTGGCCGCATTGTCCCTTGCGATGGCATGAATCACCGTTCAGCTAGCCATTACTTCTGTTGAATTCCCCCTTTGGGTTCGACTACATGCTCGGGCATGTCCGATTGCCCCTGTCTGCCTGGAGAACTGTGTGCCGCGTTAACAATGTTGACTCCCTGTCCATTTGCTGCATTTAAACCAAGATTTTTGTTAAACATCATTCTGGTCTCTTCCTCCCCTGAGATAAATGTCTGGGCCATTAAAGCCGCTGTAGTCTCTCAATAAAATCGTCCCAATCATCACCGACACAGTACCTCTCGTCTGTGCTGCTAGTGGCCATGCTTGCGTGGTTTAAATCCCAGTTTCTCGTCGCCAATAATATGTCCTTACTATACAGTACAAATGCACACGAGGTCCATACTAGAGAGAAGGTCACTCTGTGACCAGTCCTTTATTAGCCAGCACTGAAGTGATGAAGGTGGGTGGAGCTTCCCCTTTTAAAGCTGAAAGTCCAGGTTAGGAGTGTCTCTCACAAGTTCACCACCTAGTGGTCAGTGTTCTTACGGTGTACAACTTAGATCAGTTTATTCATGGATTACAATGACAGTTGAATACATGACACCAAGTACCACCCTATACAAATTCCAACTTATCTGGAACTCTGCCACTTGTGTTTTATGATGCTCACCTATCACTCCAGTCTATGCTGACCTCCACGAGCTACAAATCGCCCAACTGATTGAATTCAAAATCCTCATTCTAATTTACAAATCGCTCCTTGCTTCCCTCCACATTACCACTGCAACCTTCTCCATCCCATATCCCAGTTCTAAACTGTGTATAAATTAACGTGCAACCACTCTTCCCTCTGCTCCACCATCGGTCATGGTGAACCTTTGAAACATTATCGCCTGCTCTCTGGAATTCCCCTCTGAAACCCTTCACCATAGTTCATTGATGTAGAACACAGTTGTAAAGAATTGTAGACAAATTAGACAGTTTTGATAAATTTCAACAAATGGGCATGTGCAAATGGATGAAAAAGCTGACCGATTTGAAACCTTGGATATTTGTATCAGTGTATATCTGTCTCCAGCTTTTGAAATGTTCAACCTTTTCATCCCCCACGATAATCTCACCTCTACGGCTCATAAGTGCAAATTATTGTTTTAGATTCAGTTCACACTAACAACAGTAAGCGGGTAATGACTAATCTGTTCTTATATTGAGGCCGAAATTCCGATGTCCCGAAGTTACGAAGTTTCTACGGACCCAGGAAGGCATCGGAAAAGCCGGGTTTCAGCACGCAATGCGCATGCGCTGAAAACCAGCTTTTCCAATCTGCCAAGTTTCTGGCTTGACAGATCTCACGCATATTGGGAGCGGGGACACTTGCAGGGCAAGATTTCCGATATTTACGGATATCTTGCCCAGCAAATGTCCTCAAAAATCTTGCGCCTGAAAAAGCAGGCTTTTGGCCTATTTTTACAGGCGCAAGTGTTTAAAAATACATAGTAACATTTTAAAATAAAGTTATAGAAACACATTTTATTGTTAAAAACTCTCGCCACTACGGTAAGTTTATTTTAAGGCATAATTAAAAAAAACGTTTTAAAAAGTCGGGAAAATATATTTTTTATAAGAACTTTAATGTAAATGAATCTTAAATATGTAGTGTATTTTCTATTTTTTATTGTGTTTTGGGTGTTTGGAGGGGGTTTCTCATTCATAGTAATAGGAGTTCCGGACTTACAGAACCAGAATATACTACACCTGATTGGCTGCTCAGAGCCATGTGTCTCCAGCTCCCGGCCTGTGCACATCCCGACGTGTACGCGCTGCGACGCGCAGTCACCAGAGGCCTCAGGCTCAGATGTTCGACTGGGCGCAGCAGCAGCTGGTAAGTGCGCATCTTTTTTCCCTGTTTCAGTCGTTTGCCCGCGTGAAGGCCTCGACTGGGATTTCTCGGCCATTGTTTCAGGATACGGTGAAAAAAAATCTCACCTCATGCAGCAGAAGATGAATGTTTCTGCCATTGTTGCGAGTTTTACAAATCATTCTAAATGGTCTGCTCAATTAATTAATATGGCCTCCTTGCAAGGTACTCCACCTGCCCAGCCTGCCTTCCCCGCCCCCCCCCACCCTGCCCCCACCCCTCCGCCCCTCTTCCCAATGCCCTTGTGAGACTGCTGATACAGATGTGCCTTCACTTTGATTCACAGCCCACCAGGTGACAGAACAGAGAGAAAAAATGAAAACAGAAATACATTGTAATCTTGCCCTTTGCCAAAAAAAATGAGTGTGTAGCCCTGCATGGTTTCATTATTTATACTGAGAGCAGTAGTATCATTTACAGCTCATACAACAATGGAGAACTCATTTCACTCTCTTTCACCTGCCATCAGGTCATTTATAGTGTTACGTGAAGTCTTTATAAATCTGATTTCTGAGGTTACAGATGCATTGATGGAGATAGACGTGAACACTAGATATTGTTTCCTTGTAACAGCTCACAGTATTACATTCTGTTCCAGAAATTGGGAGATTATGAGAATTTTCAGGTTGGCCAATTGCAGTTTATTAACCTGAAAATATATTCAGTGAGTGACTGATAAAATCTGATGTCTAATAATTTAATGTGACAGGGATTAACTAATATGTTGCATCACACGACATTACTCAGGGATTTTACTTCAAAGACCACCTCCTCAGACATGATTCTAAGCACAGCACAGTGTCAGAGCAAGGATTTTATCAAGTGAAAATGAAACAAAACAGTAAGTGGCAAAATAGCTAAATATCACGTACCATTCAGCCAGCCCCTGGGAGTATGGTACAGTTTCCCATTTACCAGTTAGAAATTCAATAGCTCAACTGTCACATTAAAATAACTGAAATACTGCAATTGCTGGTGAAGAAGGCAGTTAGCTGCTACTTTGCCAGTCGACACAAAAAAATTCTCTTCGTTAAGAGAGTTGAAGTTGCTGAATGAGAGTTGGCTCTTTTCACTAATTTTAGTTGGATAATTAAGCTACCAGGGACAGACAGAGAAGCAGTTCAAAAATAGCCTCAGGCTGCACTCTCTGAGACACTTTGTGCTGTAGCTCTTTAAATGAGACGAAAGGATGGATGGCTTCTTGGAGATATGGGTTGTGTACTGCAACCTTGGCTGCTGACATCTCTGTACTACAGCAGAGATCAAATACAGTGAGTGACATGGACTATGGATGATAAGCAGTTGCAAGCCTTGGAATGATAATAGTGCTCCACAGCCAACAGGCATATGAGAGGCTCATTGCTCAGGATTTATCATTGAGCTCTCTTGGGCACGATAACTTTCCACTTACCATTTATCTTTTGCAGAGCATTACACGGGGCTGAATTTCTGTGCCGGCATTAAAAACATCATGCTCTGCATGGACAGAGGCAAAACTCAGTTAAGCCAGGTCACCACCAATTTTTCCACCCATCAGAATTTGTGCAGGATTTGATAGCCCATATATTATAATGGCATTGTTAGAAATTAGGATTACCTGAAAATGATGCTATGTTTATTGATTGTATATTTCTGCTCGAGGAAAGGAAAGGGTTAATATATAAGCTATGTTTTACCTGAGAATGATTAAGATTCACTTTCCTGAGACATTGTTTTCAATGTTAGATTAGAGAATGCATAACATTTTGACTAAGTCTTTAATTTGGCCAATGAAGGCCCAACCTAATATTTCTTCCATTATTACGAATCACCAATTATATTGCTAATGTAGAATTTGGATTTTGTTTAACAGATATTAAAAGTGAAGTGGTATAAAAGACATCAGGGCCGAAATTGGTGGCTTTACTGTCCACTTCTGCCGGCCGCCGCCGAGTTTTTCGCTGCTCTCCCCTCGGCGACAGATTCCTCCAGGTCTGCATCCGGCAGGAGGGGAGTACCGCCGGGAACTGCCCGCTGCAGGGGCGTAACTACGCCATTGCAGCCAATGCAGTGGCATTGGGCCCTCGCCTGAAGGGGGGTCCACCACCTGCTTCCTTGAGAACTCGCTGGCGGTGTGGCTCAGCTGGAAAGCGCTCTCGTCCATCCTCTTGGTGAAAGTTTTGAACCCGTCGACCCTGCTGTCCACCTCCTGCAGGTCGAGGGGACTCTGCGGGGTGCTGAGCGTCGGGAAGAATTTGCCCCCCACCACCAAGTCGTCCTTCTCGGCTTTCCTCTTGCCCTGCTTCCAAGCCTTCTCATCGTTGCAGGTGAGGAAGTGCTGGAAGGCATCGCAGCGGGCCAGCACCAGGCAGCTCATCATGTGGTTCATCCACAGGGTCAGCCCTTTCTTCCGCTTGGAGATGAAGTCCTCCTCGAAGCGGCCGGTGGCTTGCTTCTTGGGGATGCGGGGCACCAAGGTGACGGGCAACTTCGTCCCCGTGCTCACTCAATAATTGCCCATCCCGTCGAAATCCAAGAATCCACCGCCGCCTCCCTGGCTCCCGCCGCTCCCGGACAGTGGCTCCTCCACCACCGTCGCGTTATCGTTCCAGCCATCGTCCCAATCGTCGTCTCCGCTGCCCGGCGCCTGGTGCTGCAGCCCCGCCAGGACCTGCCCCCCGATGTCGCCGGCGCCTGTTTGGGCGAGAGGCAGAGGGCAGAAAGTACTGGCCACGGGGGAGGCCGGCAGGGGGAAGCCGCTGGGGGGGGGGGGGGCTGAGGTGGTGCCGGGCTGTCGTAGCCGCCGGTCGGCACGTTGGCATAGCGGGAGGCGGGGGGCTCGGCAGCACCGGCACCGACACTGGGCACAGCGTCGCCCCCAGCTCCCGGCCCGCAGGATCTGCACGTACGAGGCCGGGAAGAGGCCCCTCTGGCCGTGGCTGTTGGCCCCCACCTCCAGCCAGCCCTCGATGTCGCGCTCGCTGCACAGGGTCAGCACCTCGTCCTCCCGCACCGAGATCTCGCCCATATTCTCGCTCTGGAAATCGCACAGAGCCCGAGCCTGGAGCGCCATCGTCGCGCTGTGCGCACCCGGCTCAGCTCCGCTCCCGGATTCTGCGATAACCCTCACCCCGTAAATCCTCCCTCACACGAGCTGCCCCGGACCACGAACTCCCTCCTCAGCCCTCAGGGCCCCCTCATTCAAGGGGCAGCTGCACGGGGCCTTCCCTGGCCGGCTGCACTGTTCCCTGGTGTTCTGTGATTTAAAAAAAATCTATGTTTGCATTGGGGCCCACATCCTCCAGTAACGCCACTGGCCCGCTGACTCCCGCTGACGGCCTCTGGCTACCAAGTTGCATAAGTGACCTCCCGCCCGCCGAGCTGACATATTAGTGCGGGCGGGAGTCAGAGGGAGTTGGCGGCAGCAGGGGGAAGGACCGCAGCATAGAGGCAGCTCTAATCCCGACGGTAAGTAAGAAGACCCGCAAGAAAAGGTTCGTGATCATTTTTAAAATGTATTTTTTTCAGCGTTTTACCTGTACGCGGTACCCTGAAGGTGGTGTTTTTTTTTAATTGTGAATATTTTTATTTTTCAGTGCTCCCCCTGGGCCCCGACTCAATCCTCGGCAGCAGTTCAGCAAGAAACGCATTTGCCGCCGAGATTGACGGCGTAAGCCGTTAGTTGGTGCCGGGCGGTACTGCCATCTCTTTTAGAGGGATCTTCCTGGCAAAGTACCGCCCGGCCTCTCGGCGGCCATCGGCTGTCGTTTGGGCAGCACTTGGGCCGCCTTGGCTTCCACCAAGTTCAGGCCCATAGAGTGGAAGGAATGGGAGTTAGGGTATCCATGACGACTGGCTGAAACAAGATGGTTCTAGCCTGGGCCCTTGATTTAATGGCCTAAGGTTGCCCTGAGACATGCAGCGGTTGGAGCAGGGAGGACAAGGCAGGATGCGATAAGAGACAATAGCTATGAGTGAACCGGGCTTGACCAATAAGTAGGGGTCCAGATGGATGGATTGGCCTTCAAAACTATAAACTAGAAAGATGTGTAATGGTGTAAAGATCCCTCCTTTGGGGTGGGTCTTCCTCGACAAGTGGAGTCAAAGAACTGAAAGTACTATTGGGTAATAAGTTTTTAAGGGAGCCTCCATGGGTCCAATAGCCAGGACAATAATTCGATCCCAGGCCCACCCCTAAAAAGCGGATAAAGGAAACACCAGTAGGGCTCATTTAGACAGACCGGGGAGGGAGAACCACACAATGGTGAGCTAGTTGAACGCTCTTTCGAGAGTGGATCCCGCTCATTGAAGTCAACCATTCTTGGGGTTCGAGATGAAAGGACGAGATGATATAAGCCGGAGAACTGCTTGTCACGGTGGTATGCTTTTGCTTTAAACCCGTGAGTTATATTCCGCCCTAAACTCTGAAAAAACACAATATATCCAACGTATTGGTTTGCACTCGAACCTGATTATTAAGGTAACCAGAAATAGCCTGAAAAGGCGGTCTCCAATAGTGGCGAGTCAGCCAGGAGTGTAAAGGGTTATTGTGGTTGAAAAGAGTTAAGGACGGCTTCACTTTATAAAGATATTAGGCGTTGTTATCGGGATGGCAGCTGAGTATTTTAGAGACAAAGTTACGAACAGTGTCTCGGATAAGTTAGGGGCGCCGGGGGCCCAAGCGGTAATCGAGATAGTGCAGGGTGACGAGAAGAACGGGATGAGTTACTCTGAGATTTGGGGCGAGATAGCGTCCCAGGTAGATGCGAAGAAATATAAAGTTAAGGAAGCCAGAAAATAGGTTGGCTTATGCAGCCCAGTTATGTGCCATTCGCTTTGGAGAAATGCACAACTTGAAAGGGACTTAGAGGACTGGCAAGGCCGATACATCACAGCCTGTGCCCTTCTCCTTCAAGAGCAAGCCTCGGCGGTTGAAGCACGACTTGCTTCAAGACGCCACCGTGAGGATAACAAGGCTTTGGAAATTAAAAACGAATCCCTGATCTCAAAACTTGAGATGCCTTGAGCGAATTACAAATCCTGGAATTGAAGGGAAAACTGGGGAGACAAATTGCTGCTGTTGCAACCATTAGTCGCCTTAAACCAGGAAATCCCATGATTAATTTGGACAATCTAACAGGAAAAGCCCGGTGCAGTAATAACCCCATTTACCAAAATAATCCCTCACTCTCTGCACCTCCCTCTCCCTGCCCATGACAAACTGCCCCGGCAAAAAACCAAGCAGGTTAATATAGTCACGACTACGACGCGCGATTTGGGGACCCTACACCCTTGGACGATGAATTCGATAATGATACCTCCTTTATAGCCTGCTACCTAGCTCCAAATGAGGAAATATCTACTACCAGTAGAAGTTTGACCCCGCCATAGTGCAAAGCATTGGCTGAAGAAATGGGGCCCATACACTGGGGGGCAAACCCAGTCGCCCTAACAAGGGACTGGGGTGATTTCCGTCGCTGTCACCTCGAGTTAGAGTCGGCAGATTTAAAACAAATTCTTTTGGCATGTGCCTCAAAACAACTTAAGGCCTCACTCCCACGGGAAACTGACGATAGAAACAAGGGTTGGTGGAATGTCACGGATGCAATTTGTACCCGTTCGGGCATGAGCTCAGTCGATTTCACCCACGCGGTTGGGGACGCCCAGCTAGAGACTAACGATCACCCCGTGGCCGTTACAAATCGATTGTATGATTTGTACAACCAGTCCCAGGAAAACCGCGATGGTCAAGAAATTTGGGAAACTGAGGGATTTAAACTGATATTCTTCAAAGCTCTCTTACCCCCCATAAGGGATATTCTTGGTATTATCATCCATCAGGGAACCCCGTGGACTGTTGCATTTGAGCTTGAGACTGAGATAAATCGTCCCTTGCCCCTACTGAGACCGTAGTGTCGGCGGTGGGGTGTCCTCTAACTCCACAAACTCCTCCCCAGCCGGGAGACAAACACAACTTAATTTGTTATAGATGATATAAGCCCGGACACTATGCTTGCAACGGCCAATATTAGACGTCCGTATAATGGCCCACGTTACCAAGATGCATCACAAGCTAGTACTAAATGTTTACACGGGTCATACAATACAAGTAACTTGTTAGAACATAGCAGGTTTCTGACCTTATTAAAGGCTGTCTCTTGAGATTTACCCCAAACCCAGTCGTCACCCTTGCGTAGCAATAAATGCGAGGGTTCCAGCAAAGTGCCCAACCCCGGTAGAAAGTTACCAAAATAGTTGAGGAGTCCCAGGAACGAACGCAGCTCCGTCACATTCTGTGGTTTGGGTGCATTCTTGATGGCCTCCGTCTTAGAGTCCGTGGGTCTGATGCCGCCCGCCGCAAACTTTCTCCCCAGAAATTCGACCTCTGGCACCAGGAAAACACACTTGGAGCGTTTCAACCTGAGTCCCACTCTGTCCAGTCACTTTAGAATCTCTTCCAGATTGTACAAATGTTCAGTGGTGTTTCGACCAGTGATCAGGATGTCGTCTTGAAACACCACGGTGTGCAGAACTGATTTCAGCAGACTCTCCATGTTCCTCTGGAAGATGGTCGCAGCCGAGTGAATCCCAAAAGGGCATTTGTGGTATATGAACAGTCCTTTGTGCGTGTTGATGCACATCAATTTTTTCGAAGGTTCAGCCAGCTTCTGTGTCATGTAAGCAGGGGTTAGATCCAGCTTGGTGAACGACTTCCCCCCCTGCTAGCGTTACGAACAGGTCATCTGCTTTGGGTAGTGGTTACTGGTCCTGTAACGAGACTTGGTTGATCGTTACCTTGTAGTCCCCGCAGATTCTGACCATCACATCGCTTTCAACACCGGAGCAATTGGACTGGCCCACTCGTTGAACTCGACCGGCGATATGATCCCCTCACGTTGAAGTCTGTCCAGTTTAAGTCGACTTTCTCTCGCATCATATATGGAACCGCTTGGGCCTTGTGATGAACGGGTCATGCATCAGGGACTAGATGGATCTGCACTTTGGCGCTTGTGAAGTTGCCGATGCCTGGCTCAAATAACGACGGGAATTTGTTTAGCAATTGGGCGCACGAGGCGGCATCCACCGAAGACAGTGCTTTGATGTCATCCCACTTCCATCGGATCTTTCCGAGCCAGCTTCTGTTGAACAGCATTGGGCCATCGTGATAAATCCATAGTGATAAATCTTGCACAGTTCCATCATACGATACCTTCACTGCCGCACTGCTAATGACCTGTATGAGCTCTTTGGTGTAAATGCACAGCTTGGTGTGAATCGGGCTTAGTTTTGGTCTTTATGCCTTGTTGCCCCACAGTTTCTCAAAAGCCTTCTGGCTTATAATTGACTGACTCGCCCCATTACCAATTCCACGGAAACAGGAATGCCGTTTAATGTGACTATCAACATTATCGGAGGGCTTTTGGTGGTGAACGCGTTTACCCCACACACTTCCTCTTCAATCTCGGGTTGAGTTGCCTCTCTTATTCGTTCAGCGTGATCCGCGCCGAATCGCTCATCTTCTGCCGACTCTGCCGCGTGGTGAGTCGCAGCGCGTCTGCACATTCGCTGGAGGTGCCCCATTATTCCGCAGCCTTTGCACACGTAGTGCTTGAATCGACATTGATGGGCCCGATGATTATCCCCGCAGGGACTGCCTATGAAGATGATGATGATGAATATAACTCGCACCCATGAGAGCCTGTATAATGATGTTAGATATGAGATTGTCCCAGTGATATTTAATCTTTCAGCAGTCCAAATGCCAAAGGGCCTGGGAAACCAGACACACGAGCTATTTTACAGTTACATGATGAGGCAAATAGTTCAGTATTTTGCGGAAAGGAACGTGGGAAAAGACAGTGACGAATCTTGGGCCCCGATTGATGGACAATGGTATGAACCAGTGGGAGGGGGAGGAAACGGTACGAGGACATCGAGAAATAAGCGAGGGTTGGGAGAATGGATAGGAATAGCAGCCACAGCAGGAACTGCAGCATGGACTAGAATATACAAAGAATCTATGTGGGAACATGATGATGCTATGAGGGGACAATTGAAGGAAATTTTAAGCAAAATAAATAAGGAAGGTTCAGACAAAATTAAAGAATTGCAAGAAGCACTGAAAACAACCTTAGACATTGGACACAATTTTTGAGAGATTCAGGATAAGGCTAATGAATTTATTAAATAATCTGAATGAAGTAAGGACCAGTCTTCTAAGGGTATCACTTGTGCTATGTATGGGAGTTTCCGATTGGATCAGGTACAGAAGGGTCTGACGGACATTGAAAATAATCAGATACCTAACTTTGTGAATGACAAACATTTAGAGAAATGGTTTAACAAGACTCAACCATGGTGTACTGCAAAAAGCATGGGTTAACTTACTCTGCCAAATTACCATGCCCAGGTGTGGAGAATAATGATTATCTGGACTCCAGAAACACTCTCATACCAGTAGTCCTATGATTGCCTTGATTAAACAAGATAAATAGATGGGAAGTGTTCAAGGTAAAATCAATAGGAAGGGAAGGTACATAAACAATATACAGAACATCCACACTATTTAATCAAGCAAGGCGTGACCTGGAAGGCCCCTAAATTGAATTGTTGTACTAAAAATAAAGGATCATGGATGTGTAGATGTGGCAGTCTCGAGTCAGGGATATCAGCATGCAGGTTCATTGTAGATGAAGAATTATCTACTTGGACCATCCAAGTACAAACATGGGACAATAATCATACTCAGGTTAGTTATCGAACCAGCGACATTATTGTGTGACCACGATGTTACCCAATATCATCATATCATCATAGGCAGTCCCTCGAAAAGTGAGTTCTTAGGTGACTGTACAGTCCAATATGGGAACTACAGTCTCTGTCACAGGTGGGACAGACAGTCATTGAGGGAAAGGGTAGGGAGTCTGGTTTGTTGCACGCTCCTTCCGCTACTTGCGCTTGATTTCTGCATGCTCTCGGCGACGAGATTCGAGGTGCTCAGCTCCCTCCCGGATGCACTTCCTTCGCTTAGGGCGGTCTTGGGCCAGGGATTCCCAGGTGTCGGTGGAGATGCCGCATTTTATCAGGGAGGCTTTGAGAATGTCCTTGAAACGTTTCCTCTGCCCACCTGGGGCTCGCTTGCCATGTAGGAGTTCCAAGTAGAGCGCTTGCTTTGAGAGTCTTGTGTCAGGCATGTGAACAATGTGGCCCGCCAAATGGAGCTGGTCGAGTGTGGTCAGTGCTTCAATGCTGGGGATGTTGGCCTGATCGAGAACACTGACGTTGGTGCGTCTCTCCTCCCAGGGGATTTGCAGGATCTTGCGGAGGTTTCGTTGGTGGTATTTTTCCAGCGATTTGAGGTGTCTACTGTATATGGTCCACGTCTCTGAGCCATACAGGAGGGTGAGTATCACTACAGTCCTGTAGACCATGAGTTTGGTGGCAGATTGGAGGGCCTGGTCTTCAAACACTCTCTTCCTCAGGCGGCCGAAAGCTGCAATGGCGCACTGGAGGCGGTATTGAACCACGTCGTTGATGTCTGCCCTTGCTGATAATAGGCTCCCGAGGTATGGAAAGTGGTCCACATTGTCCAGGGCCACACTATGGATCTTGATGACTGGGGGGCAGTGCTGTGTGGCGGGGTCAGGTTGTGGAGGACCTTTGTCTTACGGATATTTAGTGTAAGGCCCATGCTTTTGTGTGCCTCAGTGAAGATGTTGACTATGACTTGGAGTTCAGCCTCTGAATGTGCACAGACGCATGCGTCATCCATGTACTGTAGTTTGACAACAGAGGTTGGGACGTTATTGGATCTGGCCTGGAGACGACGAAGGTTGAACAGGTTTCCACTGGTTCTGTAGTTTAGTTCCATTCCAGCGGGGAGCTTGTTGAGTCTGAGGTGGAGCATTGCAGCGAGGAAGATCGAGAAGAGCATTGGCGCGATGACGCAACCCTGCTTGACCCCGATCCGGACGTGGATTGGGTCTGCAATGGATGCGTTGGTCAGGATCACGACTTGCATATCGTCGTGGAGCAGGTGAGGATGGTGACAAACTTTTGGGAGCAGCTGAAACGGAGGAGGATGCTCCATCGTCCCTCACGATGTCAATGCCGTAACGATCATGTCCATTGCAACCCATAGTGGACAAAATCCGCACTGTGACTCCGGGAGGAGACGGTTAAGGAGGATTCTAGCGACGACTTTCCCAGTGGCTGATAACAGGGAGCGTCCCCTATAGTTGCTGCAGTTGGACTTGTCCCCTTTTTTAAAGATGGTCATGATTACTGCATCTCTGAGATCTCCAGGCATGCTCTCCTCCTTCCAGAAGAGAGAGATGAGGTCATGCATTCATGCCAATAGTGCCTTTCCGCCATACTTTAGTGCTTCAGCGGGGATTCCATCGTTCCCATTGCCTTATTGTTCTTGAGCTGGTGGACGGCCTTTTCTACCTTGAGCAGGGCTGGGGTTCTGCTGAGATGGTAGCGGGTAGCATGCTGCGGGATGGAGTCGAGGACACTCGAGTCAAAGGCAGAGTCTCGGTTAAAGAGATCTTCAAAGTGCTCCTTCCAGCAGGTCCTGACTGCCTCGGTGTCCTTGTTGAATGTCTCCCCATTCTTAGCCAGCAGTGGGTGGGGCCTTGGGTGCTTGGGTCGTAGGTGGTCTTGACTGCGGTGAAGAATCCTCTCAGATCATGGCTGTCGGCCAGCTGCTGAATCTCCTGTGCTTTCTCCACCCACCATCTATTCTTTAGGTCGTGGGGTTTTTTTTGGACCTCGGCCTTAAGCCATCTGTAAAGCTGCTTTGCTGCTCCCAAATTGGGTTGTTGTTTTAGGTTCAGAAATGTCCTGCACTTGCGATTTATTAGCTCTTGGATCTCCTGGTCATTGTCATCAAACCTGTCCTGGTGTTTCCTGGTTGAGTGACCGAGTGTCTCTTCGCAGGCACTGGTTATGGTGGCCTAGAGGGCAGACCAAGTGCTGTGGGCATTCTGCGTCTCGGGGTCATCAAGGGTCACCAGGTTAGCAGTGAATAGATACCTGTCAAGTCAGATGGCCAACCTTCTGTTTAAGATTTACTGGAAACTTGCCCATTTGATTCCCATAAGAACTCACAATATAATGCCAATACAAGTAAATATTGCTATGCAGCAGGAGGCCCGAGAGGCGGTGGTGAAATGTAGACATCTGATTCCACCATTATCTCCCAGTTTAAAGCCCATTATTGAAAGAAGTACCTCCCAGAAACACTTGGTTAAAATGCAGCGACAATGCCCAAATCGAGAAAGCAATAAGTAAGTTAGGGGACCACAAGTGGTGGAAGTAGCCTATAATGCTAGTCAGCATCCCTGGGCACGAATGGTATCAGCAGGCCTAGTAATTGCTCAATGCCTGGTCTTAATAGTTCTGATTATAATGTCACGTTATTTGAGATGCTTGACTTACCGATTGAACCCATCGTACCAATACTCAAGAGCTGGCATGGTTGGTAGAGGGCCGTAAATGAGAAGGTGGGAAATATGTTAGAAATTAGGATGACCTAAAAATGATACTGTGTTTATTGATTGTATGCCTCTGCTCCAGGAAAGTAACGGGTTAATGTATAAGCTATGTTTTACCCGAAAATGATTAAGTTTCACTTTCCCGAAGCAGTATTTTTAATGAGTTAGATTAGAGCATTTTGACTTAGTCTTTAATTTGGCCAATAAACGCCCAACCTAATGTTTCTTCCATTATTACTAATAACCAATTATAATGCTAAGGTAAAATTTGGAGTTTGTTTAACAGATATTAAAAGTTAATTGGTATATAAGACATAGGGACCGAACTTGGTGTACTTGAGTTTTTTTGGGCGGCCTCCCCTCGGTGCCAGTTTCCTCAAGGCCTCCCGCCAGCGGGAGGGGAAGACCACTGGAAACCGCCTGCTGACATCCGCTAGTGAGGAAGTGTCCTCCCGCCCGCTGAGCTGCCAGATTCCTCCGAGCGGGAGTCGGCGGCAGCATGGGGAACGGACCACTGCGTGAAGGCATGTCTAACCCCAACGGTAAGTATGAAGACCTGCAACAAAAGGTTAGTTAAGTTCTTTTATGTCTTTTTTTTTACTGCGATTCAGGTGGATGGGGTCCCTTGAAGGTCCTCCAATGGGTTTTTTTTTGTGTAAATTTTTTTTTATGTGTTCGCCCCTCCCTGGGCCCGACTCAATCCTCAGCAGCACTTTGCCGAGGATTGCATTTGCCGCCAAAATTTGGAGCTCCTGCCCAGTGCCACCCACATTCATGGCGTAAGTAGTTTTTTTTTGTCGCCGGGCAGTCTTTGCAGATCTTTTCGAGGAATCTCCCTGCCAAAGTACTACCAGGTCTCTCTGCAGTCCTTTGGGCAGCACTTGGGCGGGCCTTAGCTTTGACCAAGTTCAGGCCTTTAGAAAATGCTGGAGTCCATTATTAAGGAAGCAGTAGCAGGACATTTGGAAAAGCATAGCTCAATCAAGCAGATTCAGCATGGTTTTATGAAAGGGAAGTCATGTTTGACAAATTTGCGGGAATTCTTTGAGGATGTAACGAGCAGGGTGGATAAAAGGGAACCAGTGGATGTGGAGTATTTGGATTTCCAGAAGACATTCGATAAGGTGCCATATAAAAGGTTACTGCTCAGAATAAAATTTCACGGGGTTGGGGGTAATATATTAGCATGGATAGAGGATTGGCTAATTAACAGAAAACAGAGAGTCGGGATAAATGGGTCATGTTCCGGTTGGCAAACAGTGACTAGTGGGGTGCCGCAGGGATCAGTGCCGGGTCCTCAACTATTTACAATCTACATTAATGACTTGGATGAAGGAACCGAGTGTAATGTAGCCAAGTTTGCTGATGAAACAAAGATGGGTGGGAAAGCAAATTGTGAGGAGGACACAAAAAAATCTGCAAAGGGATATAGGCAGGCTAAGTGAGTGGGCAAAAATTTGGCAACTGGAGTATAATGTGGAAAAATGTGAGGTTATCCACTTTGGCAGAAATAATAGTAAAGCAAATAATTTTTAAAATGGAGAAAAATTGCAAAGTGCTGCAGTACAGAGATCTGGGGGTCCTTGTGCATGAAACACAAAAAGTTAGTATGCAGGTACAGCAAGTAATCAGGAAGGCAAATGGAATGTTGGCCTTTATTGCAAGGGGGATGGATATAAAAACAGAGAAGTCCTGCTACAACTGTACAGGGTACTGGTGAGGCCACACCTAGAGTAATGCATACAGTTTTAGTCTCCGTACTAAAGAAAGGATATACTTGCATTGGAGGCCGCTCAGAGAAGGTTCACTCGGTTGATTCCGGAGATGTGGGGGTTGACTTATGAAGATAGGTTGAGTAGATTGGGCCTATACTCTTTGGAGTTCAGAAGAATGAGAGGTGATCTTATCGAAATATAAAAGATAATGAGAGGGCTCGACAAGGTGGATGCAGTGAGGATATTTTCACTCATAGGGGAAACTAGAACGAGGGGGCATTGTCTCAGAATAAGGGGCTGCCCATTTAAAATGGAGATGAGAAGGAATTTCTTCTCTCAGAGGGTTGTAAATCTGTGGAATTATCTGCCCGAGAGAGCTGTGGAGGCTGGGTCATTGAATATATTTAAAGCAGAGAAAGGCAGATTTTTAAGCGATAAGAGAATAAAAGGTTATGGGGAGCAGGCAGGGAAATGGAGCTGAATCCATGATCAGATCAGCCATGATCTTATTAAATGGTGGAGCAGGTGGATCCTATTGCTGCTCCTATTTCTTATGTTCTTATGAATGGGAGTTAGGGTATCCATGACGACTGGCTGAAATAAGATAGTTCTTGCCTGGGCCCCTGATTTAATGGCCTAAGGTTGCCCTGAGACTTGCACCAGTTGGAGTAGGGAGGACAAGGTAGGATACAATAAGAGACGATAGCTATGAGGGAACCAGGCTCGACAGATAAGAGGGGTTCAGATGGATGGATCGGCCTTCAAAACTATAAACTAGAAAGATGTGTAATGGTGTAAAGATCCCTCCTTCGGAGTGGGTCTTCATCGACCAGTGGAGACAAAGAACTAAAAGTACTATTGGGTAATAAGTTTTTAAGGAAGCCTCCATAAATCGAATAGCCCTGTCAATAATTCAATCCCAGGCCCACCCCTAAAAAGAGGATAAAAAAAACACCAGTAGGGCTCATTCAGACAGATCTAGGAGGGAGAACCACACAATGGTGAGCTGGTTGAATGCTCTTTCGAGAGTGGACTCCGCTCATTGAACTCAACCACTCTTGGGGTTTGAGACGAAAGGAGGAGATGATATAAGCCGGTGAACTGCTTGTCATGGTTGTCTGCTTTTGCCGTATAACTCGTGAGTTATATTCCGTCCTGAATAAACACAATTTTTCCACCATATTGGTTTGCACTCGAACTTGATTATTAAGGTAATCAGAGATAGCCTGAAAAAGCGGTTTCCAACAGTATGCAAATAAGGATGTTATGTCATAGAATGTCAAAGAATGAAATAACTTGTATTTATATAACCGAAACGCTTTACAGCCAATTAAGTAGTTTTGAAGTATAATCACTGTCGTCAACTAAGAAAACGTTGCAACCAATTTGTGCTCTTCCTTCTCAATTTTAATAAGGTCTTCTTCCCGACTATGTATCTGTGCTGATGTCTAAATCAAAGGTGGATGATGATGGTTCATACACTAATCGGTGGCACTCTTCATGCGTGCCTTGTAGACCACTGTCCTTACTCTGGAAAGCAGGTGGCACATTATCTATACTGAGTACATGAGCACACCTATCCACTTAGATACTGTTTTGCTATCACATGGACTATTAAATAATTATGCAAAATTAGTGTGTCAGAACATATTAACACAATATACTGTGTAAATCATCTGTTATATGATTAGTGTATTGCAGACCACTTGATGAGCACAGCCTGTCACATATACTCGTCCAGTAACACAACCATCATCATCATCATCATAGGCAGTCCCTCGGAATCGAGGAAGACTTGCTTCCACTCTTAATATGAGGCCTTAGGTGGCCTTAGGTGCCAATACGAGTACCACAGTCCCTGTCACAGGTGGGACAGATAGTCGTTAAAGGAAGGGGTGGGTGGGACTGGTTTGCCGCATGCTCTTTCCGCTGCCTGTGCTTGATTTCTGCATGCTCTCGGCGATGAGACTCGAGGTGCTCAGCGCCCTCCCGGATGCACTTCCTCCACTTAGGGCAGTCTTTGGCCAGGGACTCCCAGGTGACGGTGGGGATGTTGCACTTTATCAGGGAGGCTTTGAGGGTGTCCTTGTAACGTTTCCTCGGCCCACCTTTGGCTCATTTGCCGTGAAGGAGTTCCGAGTAGAGCGCTTGCTTTGGGAATCTCGTGTCTGGCATGTGGACAATGTGGCCTGCCCAGTGGAGCTAATCGAGTGTGGTCAATGCTTCAATGCTGGGGATGTTGGCCTGGTCGAGGACGCTAATGTTGGTGCGTCTGTCCTCCCAGGGGATTTGTAGGATCACCACTGTGCTACTGGGTACGGTACCATAGTGGTTATGTTACTGGGCGAGTAATTCAGAGGCCTGGAATAATGATCCAGAAACATGAGTTCAAATCCTAAATTCAATCAACTAAACAGATCTGGAATAAAAAGCTAGTATCAGTAGCTGGTGACGATGAAACGATCGGATTATTGTAAAAATCCATCTGGTTCACCGATGTCTTTTCAAGAAGAAAATCTGCCGTCCTTACCCAATCTGGTCTATATGTGACTCCAGACCCACAGCAATGTGGTTGACTCTTAACTGCCCTCTGTCCCATATCCCTTTTGTCCTAATTGAAAACTGCTCAAAGATGTCTTCCTGAACATAAGGAATGCTGCATCAGTGGAATTTGGTGTTGAGCATAAGAGCAGATGAGATTAAGTCAGGGTGATTTGGCCTGAGGAAATTCCTTCCTGCAATACGTTCTTTTTCATCAACGCCTGTATAATGTGATTTTCATAACCCTGCCATCTTCACTTGTACCACTTACTTTTATATCGCGTTCATTGGAAATGTGTATTTCTGTAAATCAACCTTACTTAAAGTGTTGATTATTTCAAGGGGAATAAGAACAGAACGACCTTGGTGACCAGAAGCTGTAACCTAATGATTTACACTCACCAAATCATCTTTGCAGCCAGTTGTCACCAGACTCAATATCATTTCTGTCCATCACTGGCATACATTGATCTACAGGATGTACTGCAGCAACCCACCAAGGTTATTTTGACAGTGCCTCTTTCCCCTGTGACTTCTGCATGTGAGAATGAGAGCAGCAAAGTCGTGGGAAACCATTTCCTCCAAGTTCTCCTGTGACTTGGACATATATCTCATGTCCTTCATTGCTACTGGGTCAAAGTACTGGAATCCTCTACCTAACACCATTGTGAGAGCAGCTTCAGCACAAGGACCTTCTCATGGCAGCTAGGGCTGGCCAATAAATGCAGCTCCCAGCATCACCCATATCGTAAGAACGAATAAACAAAAGCATTACGAACTATGTTTTTAATCACTTGGGAGATAATATAGGATTTAAAATACACAACTGATGAGATTCCACTAGGTTTTGGTATGTAAGATATTGGGTCTGAAATCCCGGTTCTGGGCTTCCTACCTTTTGCTCGGGCGCCCATCAGCGATTCCGGTTTTAGAAACATAGAAAGATAGAAATTAGGTGCAGGAGAAGGCCCTTCGGCCCTTCGAGCCTGCACCGCCATTCAATAAGATAGAAACATAGAAACATAGAAAATAGGTGCAGGAGTAGGCCATTCGGCCCTTCTAGCCTGCACCGCCATTCAATGAGTTCATGGCTGAACATTCAACTTCAGAACCCCATTCCTGCTTTCTCGCCATACCCCTTGATCCCCCGAGTAGTAAGGACCTCATCTAACTCCTTTTTGAATATATTTAGTGAATTGGCCTCAACAACTTTCTGTGGTAGAGAATTCCACAGGTTCACCACTCTCTGGGTGAAGAAGTTCCTCCGCATCTCGGTCCTAAATGGCTTACCCCTTATCCTTAGACTGTGACCTCTGGTTCTGGACTTCCCCAACATTGGGAACATTCTTCCTGCATCTAACCTGTCTAACCCCGTCAGAATTTTAAATGTTTCTATGAGGTCCCCTCTCATTCTTCTGAACTCCAGTGAATACAAGCCCAGTTGATCCAGTCTTTCTTGATAGGTCAGTCCCGCCATCCCGGGAATCAGTCTGGTGAACCTTCGCTGCACTCCCTCAGTAGCAAGAATGTCCTTCCTCAGGTTAGGAGACCAAAACTGTACACAATACTCCAGGTGTGGCCTCACCAATGCCCTGTACACCTCCCTGCCCCTGTACTCAAATCCCCTCGCTATGAAGGCCAACATGCCATTTGCTTTCTTAACCGCCTGCTGCACCTGCATGCCAACCTTCAATGACTGATGTACCATGACACCCAGGTCTCTTTGCACCTCCCCTTTTCCTAATCTGTCACCATTCAGATAATAGTCTGTCTCTCTGTTTTTACCACCAAAGTGGATAACCTCACATTTATCCACATTATACTTCATCTGCCATGCATTTGCCCACTCACCTAACCTATCCAAGTCGCTCTGCAGCCTCACAGCATCCTCCTCGCAGCTCACACTACCACCCAACTTAGTGTCATCCGCAAATTTGGAGATACTACATTTAATCCCCTCATCTAAATCATTAATGTACAGTGTAAACAGCTGGGGCCCCAGCACAGAACCTTGCGGTACCCCACTAGTCACTGCCTGCCATTCTGAAAAGTACCCATTTACTCCTACTCTTTGCTTCCTGTCTGACAACCAGTTCTCAATCCATGTCAGTACACTACCCCCAATCCCATGTGCTCTAACTTTGCACATCAATCTCTTGTGTGGGACCTTGTCGAACGCCTTCTGAAAATCCAAATATACCACATCAACTGGTTCTCCCTTGTCCACTCTACTGGAAACATCCTCAAAAAATTCCAGAAGATTTGTCAAGCATGATTTCCCTTTCACAAATCCATGCTGACTTGGACCTATCATGCTATCTCTTTCCAAATGCACTGCTATGACATCCTTAATAATTGATTCCATCATTTTACCCACTACCGATGTCAGGCTGACCGGTCTATAATTCCCTGTTTTCTCTCTCCCTCCTTTTTTAAAAAGTGGGGTTACATTGGCTACCCTCCACTCCATAGGAACTGATCCAGAGTCAATGGAATGTTGGAAAATGACTGTCAACGCATCCACTATTTCCAAGGCCACCTCCTTAAGTACTCTGGGATGCAGTCCATCAGGCCCTGGGGATTTATCGGCCTTCAATCCCATCAATTTCCCCAACACAATTTCCCGGCTAATAAGGATTTCCCTCAGTTCCTCCTCCTTACTAGACCCCGCGACCCCTTTTATAACCGGAAGCTTGTTCGTGTCCTCCTTCGTGAATACCGAACCAAAGTACTTGTTCAATTGGTCCGCCATTTCTTTGTTCCCCGTTATGACTACCCCTGATTCTGACTGCAGGGGACCTACGTTTGTCTTTACTAACCTTTTTCTCTTTACATATCTACAGAAACTTTTGCAATCCGTCTTAATGTTCCCTGCAAGCTTCTTCTCATACTCCATTTTCCCTGCCCTAATCAAACCCTTTGTCCTCCTCTGCTGAGTTCTAAATTTCTCCCAGTCCCCAGGTTCGCTGCTATTTCTGGCCAATTTGTATGCCACTTCCTTGGCTTTAATACTATCCCTGATTTCCCTTGATAGCCACGGTTGAGCCACCTTCCCTTTTTTATTTTTATGCCAGACAGGAATGTACAATTGTTGTAGTTCATCCATGCGGTCTCTAAATGTCTGCCATTGCCCATCCACAGTCAACCCCTTAAGTATCATTCGCCAATCCATCCCAGCCAATTCACGCCTCATACCTTCAAAGTTAGCCTTCTTTAAGTTCTGGACCATGGTCTCTGAATTAACTGTTTCATTCTCCATCCCAATGCAGAATTCCACCATATTATGGTCACTCTTCCCCAAGGGGCCTCGCACAACGAGATTGCTAATTAATCCTCTCTCATTACATAACACCCAGTCCAAGATGGCCTCCCCCCTAGTTGGTTCCTCGACATATTGGTCTAAAAAACCATCCCTTATGCACTCCAGAAAATCCTCCTCCACCGTATTGCTTCCAGTTTGGTTAGCCCAATCTATGTGCATATTAAAGTCACCCATTATAACTGCTGCACCTTTATTGCACGCACCCCTAATTTCCTGTTTGATGCCCTCCCCAACATCACTATTACTGTTTGGAGGTCTGTACACAACTCCCACTAACGTTTTCTGCCCTTTGATGTTCTGCAGCTCTACCCATATAGATTCCACATCATCCAAGCTAATGTCCTTCCTAACTATTGCCTTAATCTCCTCCTTAACCAGCAATGCTACCCCACCTCCTTTTCCTTTTATTCTATCCTTCCTGAATGTTGAATACCCCTGGATGTTGAGTTCCCAGCCCTGATCATCCTGGAGCCACGTCTCCGTAATCCCAATCACATCATATTTGTTAACATCTATTTGCACAGTTAATTCATCCACCTTATTGCGGATACTCCTTGCATTAAGACACAAAGCCTTTAGGCTTGTTTTTTTAACACCCTCTGTCCTTTTAGAATTTTGCTGTACAATGGCCCTTTTTGTTCTTTGCCTTGGGTTTCTCTGCCCTCCACTTTTCCTCATCTCCTTTCTGTCTTTTGTTTTTGCCTCCTTTTTGTTTCCCTCTATCTCCCTGCATTGGTTCCCATCCCCCTGCCATATTAGTTTAACTCCTCCCCAACAGCACTAGCAAACACTCCCCCGAGGACATTGGTTCCGATTCTGCCCAGGTGCAGACCGTCCGGATTGTACTGGTCCCACCTCCCCCAGAACCGGTTCCAATGCCCCAGGAATTTGAATCCCTCCCTGCTGCACCATTGCTCAAGCCACGTATTCATCTGAGCTATCCTGCGATTCCTACTCTGACTAGCACGTGGCACTGGTAGCAATCCCGAGATTACTACTTTTGAGGTTCTACTTTTTAATTTAGCTCCTAGCTCCTTAAATTCATTTCGTAGGACCTCATCCCTTTTTTTACCTCTGTCATTGGTACCAACGTGCACCACGACAACTGGCTGTTCTCCCTCCCTTTTTAGAATGTCCTGCACCCGCTCCGAGACATCCTTGACCCTTGCACCAGGGAGGCAACATACCATCCTGGAGTCTCGGTTGCGGCCGCTGAAACGCCTATCTATTCCCCTTACAATTGAATCCCCTATCACTATCGCTCGCCCACTCTTTTTCCTGCCCTCCTGTGCAACAGAGCCAGCCATGGTGCCATGAACTTGGCTGCTGCTACCCGCTCCTGATGAGTCATCCCCCTCAACAGCACTCAAAGCAGTGTATCTGTTTTGCAGTGGGATGACCACAGGGGACCCCTGCACTACCTTCCTTGCACTACTCTTCCTGCTGGTCTTCCATTCCCTCGCTGGCTGTGGACCCTTCTCCTGCGGTAAGACCAACTCGCTACACGTGATACTCACGTCATTCTCAGCATCGTGGATGCTCCAGAGTGAATCCACCTTCAGCTCCAACTCCGCAACGCGGACCGTCAGTAGCCGGAGGTGGACACACTTCCCGCACATGTAGTCGTCAGGGACACTGGTGTTGTCCCCGTGTTCCCACATGGTACAGGAGGAGCATATCACGTGACCGAGCTGTCCTGCCATGACTTAACCCTTAGATACACTTAAATTGCCGACAACAATGTTAAAAGTTACTGACTAATAAAGAAAAAGAAAAACTACTCACCAATCAGCAGCCAATCACTTACCACGTTGGCTGTGACGTCACCTTTTGATTTCTTTCTACTTCTTTTTTGCCTTCTCTCCCAGCTGGAGCTGCACAAGTACGCCTCTCTCGACACTCGACTCTCTCGACTCCCGCCTCTCTCGACGCTCCCCGGACTGCTGAGCCTTTTATAGGCCGCTGTCTCTCTCGACTCCCGTCTCTCTCGACGCTCCCCGGACTGCTGAGCCTTTTATAGGCCGCTGTCTCTCTTGACTCCCGTCTCTCTCGACGCTCCCCGGACTGCTGAGCCTTTTATAGGCCGCTGTCTCTCTCGACTCCCGTCTCTCTCGACGCTCCCCGGACTGCTGAGCCTTTTATAGGCCGCTGCCTCTCTCGACTCACGCCTCTCTCGACGCTCCCCGGACTGCTGAGCCTTTTATAGGCCGCTGCCTCTCTCGACTCCCGCCTCTCTCGACGCTCCCCGGACTGCTGAGTCTTTTATAGGCCGCTGCCTCTCTCGACTCCCGCCTCTCTCGACGCTCCCCGGACTGCTGAGCCTTTTATAGGCCGCTGCCTCTCTCGACTTTCATGGCTGATCATTCAACCTCAGTACCCCTCTCCTGCTTTCTCTCATACCCCTTGATCCCTTTGGCCATAAGGGCCATATCTAACTCTTTCTTGAATATATCTAATGAACTGGCCTCAACAACTTTCTGCGGTAGAGAATTCCACAGGTTAACCACTCTTTGAGTGAAGACGTTTCTCTTCATCTCGGTCCTAAATGGCTTACCCCTTATTCTTAGATGTGATCCCTGGTTCTGGAACTCCCCAGCAATGGGAACATTCTTCCTGCCTCTAGACTGCCCAATCCCGTCAGAATTTAATATGTTTCTATGAGATCCCCTCTCATTCTTCTAAACTCCGGTGAATACAAGCCCAATTGATCCAGTCTTTCCTCATATGTCAGTCCTGCCATCCCTGGAATCGGTCTGGTGAACCTTCGCTATATTCCCTCAATAGCAAGAACGTCCTTCCTCAGATTAAGAGACCAAAACTGAACACAATATTCTAGGTATGGCCTCACCAAGGTTCTGTTCAACTGCAGTAAGACCTCCCTGCTCCTATACTCAAATCCTCTAGCTATGAAGGCCAACATGCCATTTGCTTTCTTCACCGCCTGTTGTACCTGCATGCCAACCTTCAATGACTGATGTACCATGACACCCAGGTCTCGTTGCACCTCCCGTTTTCCGAATCTGTCACCGTTCAGATAATATTCTGTCTTCCTGTTTTTGCCACCAAAGTGGATAACCTCACATTTATCCACATTATACTGCATCTGCCATGCATTTTCCCATTTACCTAACCAGTCCAAGTCACCCTGCAGCCTCTTAGCATCCTCCTCACAGCTCACACCGTCACCCAGCCTAGTGTCATCTGCAAACTTGGAGATATTACATTCAATTCCTTCATCTAAATCATTGATGTATATTGTAAATAGCTGGGGTCTCAGCACTGAACCCTGCAGAACCCCACTGGTCACTGCCTGCCATTCTGAAAAGGACCCATTTATTCCGACTCTCTGCTTCCTGTCTGCCAACGAGTTCTCTATCCACATCACTACATTACCCCCAATACCATGTGCTTTAATTTTGCACACTAATCTCTTGTGTGGGACCTTGTCAAACCCCTTTTGAAAGTCCAAATACACCACATCCACTGGTTCTCCCTTGTCCACTCTACCAGTTACATCTCAAAAAATTCCAGAAGATTTGTCAAGCATGATTACCCTTTCATAAATCCATGCTGACTTGGACCGATCCTGTCAGTGCTTTCCAAATGAGCTGCTATTTCATCTTTCATAATTGATTCCATAATTTTCCCCACCACCGATGTCAGGCTAACCGGTCTATAATTCCCTGTTTTCTCTCTCCCTCCTTTTTTAAAAAGTGGGGTTACATTAGCTACCCTCCAGTCCATAGGAACTGATCCAAAGTCAATAGAATGTTGGAAAATGATGACCAATGCATCCACTATTTCTAGGGCCACTTCCTTAAGTACTCTGGAGTGCAGTCTATCAGGCCCTGGGGATTTATCGGCCTTCTATCCCATCAATTTCCCTAACACAACTTCCTGACTAATAAGGATTTCCTTCAGTTCCTCCTTTTTGCGAGACCGTCGAACCTCTAGTATTTCCAGAAGGTTATTTGTGCCTTCCTTAGTGAAGACAGATCCAAAGTATTTGTACAATTGGTCTGCCATTTCTTTGTTCCCCATTATAAATTCACCTGATTCTGACTGCAAAAGACCTACGTTGGTCTTCACTAATCTTTTTCTCTTCACATATCTATAGAAGCTTTTGCAGTCAGTTTTTATGTTGCCTGCAAGCTTCCTCTCATGCTCTATTTCCCCCTCATAATTAGACCCTTTGTCCTCCTCTGCTGAATTCTAAATTTCTCCCAGTCCTCAGGTTTGCTGCTTTTTCTGGCCAATTTATATGCCTCTTCCTTGGCTCTAACACTATCCTTAATTTCCCTTGTTAGCCACGGTTGAGCTACATTCCCCGTTTTATTTTTACTCCAGACAAGGATGTACAATTGTTGAAGTTCATCCATGTGATCTATAAATGTCTGCCATTGCCTATCCACCGTCAACCCTTTAAGTATAATTTGCCAGTCTATCCTAGCCAATTCACATCTCATACCATCGAAGTTACCTTTCCTTAAGTTCAGGACCCCAGCCTCTGAATTAACTGTGTCACTCTCCATCTTAATAAAGAATTCTACCATATTATGGTCATTCTTCCCCAGTGGGCCTCGCACAACAAGATTGCTAATTAGTCCTCTCTCATTTCGGCCTCTTCTTCATGTGCATCGGAGCGTGTTCACGTCTTGGAGGTACGTAACTGAAGCTGGAGCTGGAGCTGGAATCAGGGTAAATACTCCCATTCATAGTAATAGGAGCTCCGTAACTCCAAGTTCCTATTACTATCAACGGGAACCCCACCCCTCCACCAAACACCCAAACACAACATTAAAAAAAACTCACATAGTTAACATTAATTGAAATTAAAGTTAATGAAATGTTTTAGAAAAAGATATATATATGTTTTTAAGTTTTGTAATTAGGGTTTTAAATAAACTTACCTTAGTGGACAGGTTTTTTAACATAAAAATGTGTTTTTCTATTTTATTTCTAGATGGTTTTTACATGTTTTAAAACTCTTATGCTGGTAAAAGTAGGCTATGCACCTGATTTTACCAGGCACAAGCGTTTTAAGGACATTTGCTGGGCAAGAGATGGGCAAATCGCTCAAACTTGCCCATGTAAATATCCTGGCTGCGGGGATGCGGAAGATCTGTCAAGCTAAAACTTACAGATTGGAAAAGCTGGTTTTCAGCACATATGCATAAGAACATAAGAAATAGGAGCAGAAGTAGGCCATATGGCCCCTCGAGTCATGGCTGATCCAATCATGGACTCAGGTCCACTTCCCTGCCCGCTCCCCATAACCCCTCATTCCCTTACCGGTTAAGAAACTGTCTATCTCTGTCTTAAATTTATTCAATGTCCCAGCTTCCACAGCTCTCTGAGGCAGCGAATTCCACAGATTTACAGCCTTCTGAGAGAAGAAATTTCTCCTCATCTCTGTTTTAAATGGGCGGCCCCTTATGCTAAGATTATGCTCCCTAGTTCTAGTCTCCTCCATCAGTGGAAACATCCTCTCTCCATCCATCTTGTCAAGCCCCCTCATAATCTTATACGTTTTGATAAGATCACCTCTCATTCTTCTGAATTCCAATGAGCAGAGGCCCAACCTTCTCAACCTTTCCTCATAAGCCAACCCCCTCATCCCCGGAATCAACCTAGTGAACCTTTTCTGAACTGCCTCCAAAGCAAGTATATCCTTTCGTAAATATGGAAACCAAAACTGCACGCAGTATTCCAGATGTGGCCTCACCATCATCATCATCATAAGCAGTCCCTCAGAATCGAGGAAGAGTTGCTTCCACTCCTAAAGTGAGTTCTTTGTTGGCTGAACAATCCAATGCGAGAGCCACAGACCCTGTCACAGATGGGACAGACATTCGTCGGGGGAAGTGGGGGTTGGGACTGATTTGCCGCACGCTCCTTCCGCTGTCTGCGCCTGATCTCTTCATGCTCTCGGTGTTGAGATTCGAAGAGCTCAACGCCCACCAGGTTGCACTTACTCCACCTCGGGCGGTCTTCGGCCAGGGACTCCCAGTTGTCACTGATGATGTCGCACTTTACCAGGGAAGCTTTGAGTGTGTCCTTGTAACGTTTCCACTGCCCACCTTTGGCTCGTTTGCCGTGAAGGAGCTCCGCATAGAGCACTTGCTTAGGGAGCCTCGTGTCTGGCATGCAAACTATGTGGCCTGCCCAGCGAAGCTGATCAAGTTTGGTCAGTGCTTCAATGCTGGGGATGTTAGTCTGGTTGAGGACACTGATGTTGGTGCAATTGTCCTCCCATGGGATTTGCAGGATCTTGCGGAGACATCGTTGGTGATATATCTCCAGCGACTTGAGTTGTCTTCTGTACATCATCCATGCCTCTGATCCGTACAGGAGGGCGGGTATTACTACAGCCCTGTAGACCATGAGCTTGGTGGTGGATTTGAGGACTGCACTGGCGCACTGGAGATGATGTTGAATCTCCGCATCAATGTCTGCCTTTGGTGATAAAAGGCTCCCGAGATATGGGAAGTGGTCCACGTTGTCGAGGGCCACGCGGTGAATCTTGATGACTGGGGGGCAGTGCTGTGCGCCGAGGACAGGCTGGTGGAGGGCCTTTGTCTTACGGATGTTAAGCGTGAGGCCCATGCTTTCATATCCCTCGGTGAATACATCCACTATATACTGGAGTTCAGCCAGGCCTCAGCAATACCCTGTATAACTGTAGCAAGACTTCCCTGCTTTATTACTCCGTCCCTTTTGCAATAAAGGCCAAAATTCCATAGGCCTTCCTGATCATTTGCTGTACTTGCATACTAACTAACCTTTTGTGTTTCATGCATTGCGCACCGAAAACCGGTTTTGCGAGACCTTGCCAGTTCCGTATGTCTTCTGTATGGACATAGAAACATAGAAAATAGGTGCAGGAGTAGGCCATTCAGCCCTTCAAGCCTGCACCACCATTCAATAAGATCATGGCTGATCATTCCCTCAGTACCACTTTCCTGCTTTCTCTCCATACCCCTTGATCCCTTGAGCCGTAAGGGCCATATCTAACTCTCTCTTAAATATATCCAATGAACAGGCACCAACAACTCTCTGCGGGAGGGAATTCCACAGGTTAACAACACTCTGAGTGAAGGAGTTTCTCCTTATCTTAGTCCTAAATGGCTTACCCCTTATCCTTAGACTATGTCCCCTGGTTCTGGACTTCCCCAACATCGGGAACATTCTTCCTGCATCTAACCTGTCCAGTCCCGTCAGAATTTTATATGGTTCTCTGAGATCCCCTCTCATCTTTCTCAACTCCAGTGAATACAGGCCCATTCGTCCAGTTTCTCCTCATATGTCAGTCCTGTCATCCCGGGAATCAGTCTGGTGAATCTTCGCTGCACTCCCTCAATAGCAAGAAAGTCCTTCCTCAGATTAGGAGATCAAACTGAATACAATATTCCAGATGAGGCCTCACCAAGGCCCTGTACAACTGCAGTAAGACCTCCCTGCTCCTATACTCAAATCCCCTAGCTATGAAGCCCAAAATACCATTTGCCTTCTTCACCGCCTGCTGTACCTGCATGCCAACTTTCAATGACTGATGTACCATGACACTCAGGTCTCATTGCACCTTCTCTTTTCCGAATCTGCCGCCATTCAGATGATATTCTGCCTTCGTGTTTTTGCCCCCAAACTGGATAACCTCACATTTATCCACATTATACTGCATCTGCCATGCGTTTGCCCACTCACCTAACCAGTCCAAGTCACCCTGCAGCCTCTTAGCGTCCTCCTCACAGCTCATACCGCCACCCAGTTTAGTGTCATTTGCAAACTTGGAGATATTACACTCAATTCCTTCATCTAAATCATTGCTGTATATTGTAAATAGCTGGGGTCCCAGCACTGAGCCCTGCGGTACCCCACTAGTCACTGCCTGCCATTCTGAAAAGGACCCATTTATTCCGACTCTCTGCTTCCTGTCTGCCAACCAGTTCTCTATCCACGTCAGTACATTACCCCCAATACCATGTGCTTTAATTTTGCACCCCAATCTCTTGTGTGGGACATTGTCAAAAGCCTTTTGAAAGTCTAAATACACCACATCCACTGGTTCTCCCTTGTCCACTCTGCTAGTTACATCCTCAAAAAATTCTAGAAGATTTGTTAAGCATGATTTCCCTTTCATAAATCCATGCTGACTTGGACCAATCCTATCACTGCTTTCCAAATGCACTGCTATTTCATCTTTAATAATTGATTCCAACATTTTCCCCACTACTGATGTCAGACTAACCAGTCTATAATTACCCATTTTCTCTCTCCCTCCTTTCTTAAAAAGTGGTTTTACATTAGCTACCCTCAAGTCCATAGAAACTGATCCAGAGTCGATAGACTGCTGGAAAATGATCACCAATGTATCCACTATTTCTAGGGCCACTTCTTTAAGTACTCTGGGATGCAGACTATCAGGCCCCGGCGATTTATCGGCCTTCAATCCCATTAATTTCCCTAACACAATTTCCCGCCTAATAAGGATTTCCTTCAGTTCCTCCTTCTCACGAGCCCCTCGGTCCCCTAGTATTTCCGGAAGGTTATTCGTGTCTTCCTTCGTGAAGACAGAACCAAAGTATTTGTTCAACTGGTCTGCCATTTCTTTGTTCCCCATTATAAATTCACCTGAATCTGACTGCAAGGGACCTACGTTTGTCTTCACTAATCTTTTTCTCTTCACATATCTATAGAAGCTTTTACAGTCAGTTTTTATGTTCCCAGCAAGCTTCCTCTCATACTCTATTTTCCCCCTCCTAATTAGACCCTTTGTCCTCCTCTGCTGAATTGTAAATTTCTCTCAGTCCTCAGGTTTGCTGCTTTTTCTGGCCAATTTACATGCCTCTTCCTTGGATTTAACATTATCTTTAATTTCCCTTGTTAGCCACGGTTGAGCCACCTTACCCGTTTTATTTTGATTCCAGACAGGGATGTACAATTGTTGAAGTTCATCCATGTGATCTTTAAATGTTTGCCATTGCCTATCCACCGTCAACCCTTTAAGTTTCATTTGCCAGTGTATTCTAGCCAATTCACATCTCAAAGCATCAAAGTTACCTTTCCTTAAGTTCAGGACCCCAGTCTCTGAATTAACTGTGTCATTCTCCATCTTAATAAAGAATTCTACCATATTATGGTCACTCTTCCCCAAGGGGCCTCGCACAACAAGATTGCTAATTAATCCTTTCTCATTACACATCACCCAGTCTAGGATGGCCAGCCCTCTAGTTGGTTCCTCAACATATTGGTCTAGAAAACCATCCCTAATACACTCCAGGAAATCCTCCTCCACCGCATTGTTACCAGTTTGGTTAGCCCAATCTATATGTAGATTAAAGTCGCCCATTATAACTGCTGTACCTTTATTGCACGCGTCCCTAATTTCTTGTTTGATGCTCACTACTGCTGTTTGGTGGTCTGTACACAACTCCCACTAGCGTTTTCTGCCCTTTGGTATTCCGTACCTCCACCTATACCGATTCCACATCATCCAAGCTAATGTCCTTCCTTACTATTGTTTTAATTTCCTCTTTAACCAGCAACACCACCCTGCCTCCTTTTCCTTTCTGTCTATCCTTCCTGAATGTCGAATACCCCTGGATGTTGAGTTCCCAGCCTTGGTCACCCTGGAGCCATGTCTCTGTGATGCCAATTACATCATGTTCGTTACTTGCTGCCTGCGCAGTTAATTAGTCCACCTTATGACAAATACTCCTCGCATTGAGGCACAGAGCCTTCAGGCTTGTCTTTTTAACCCACTTTGCCCCTTTAGAATTTTGCTGTAATGTGGCCCTTTTTGCTTTTTGCCTTGGGTTTCTCTGCCCACCACTTTTACTTTTCTTCTTTCTATTTTTTGCTTCTGCCCCATTCTACTTCCCTCTGTCTCCCTGCATGGTTTCCATCCCCCTGCCATATTAGTTGAATCCATCCCCAACAGCACTAGCAAACACTCCCTCTTGGACATTGGTTCCAGTCCTGCCCAGGTGCAGACCGTCCGGTTTGTACTGGTCCCACCTCCCCCAGAACCGGTTCCAATGTCCCAGGAATTTGAATCCCACCCTTCTGCACCACTCCTCAAGCCACGTATTCATCTGAGCTATCCTGCTATTCCTACTCTGACTAGCATGTGGCACTGGTAGCAATCCTGAGCTTGCTACCTTTGAGGTCCTACTTTTTAATTTAGCTGCTAGCTCCCAAAATTCATCTTGTAGGACCTCATCCCATTTTTTACCTATATTGTTGGTACCAATGTGCACCATGACAACTGGTTGTTCACCCTCCCCCTTCAAAATGTCCTGCACCTGCTCCGAGACATCCTTGACCCTTCCACCAGGGAGACAGTATACCATCCTGGAGTCTCGATTGCGGCCGCAGAAACACCTATCTATTCCCCTTAAAATAGAATCCCCGACCACTATAGCTCTCCCACTCTTTTTCCTGTCTTCTTGTGCAGCAGAGCCACCCATGGTGCCATGAACTTGACTGCTGCTGCTCTCCCCTGATGAGTCATCTCCCTCAACAGTACCCAAAGCGGTGTATCTGTTTTGCAGGGGGATGACCACAGGGGACCCCTGCACTACCTTCCTTCCACTGTTCTTCCTGTAGGTCACTCATCTCCTACTGGCTGTGTCCCCTTTACCTGCGGTGTGGCCAACACGCTAAACGTGCTATTCATGACATCCTCAGCATCGCGAATGCTCCAGAGTAAATCCATCTGCAGCTCCAGTGCCGCAATGTGGTCTGTCAGGAGCTGCAGCCAGATACACTTCCTGCACATGTGGTCATCAGGGACACTGGGAGCGTCCCTGACTTCCCACATAGCACAGGAGGAGCATGACATGTGTCCAAGCTCTCCTACCATGACTTAACCCTTAAATTAACTTAATTTGGCAACAATGATAATGGTTACTAATATGTCCTTACTGTACAGTACAAATGCACATGAGGCCCATACTAGAGAGAAGGTCACTCTGTGACCAGTAACCTTTATTAGCCAGCACTGAAGTGATGAAGGTGGGTGGAGCTTCCCCTTTTATACCTGAAAGTCCAGGTTAGGAGTGTCTCCCACAAGTTCACCACCTAGTGGTCAGTGTTCTCACGGTGTACAACTTCGGTCAGTTTATACGTGGATTACAATGACAGTTGAATACATGACAGTTACCTACCTATAAATGAAAAGAAAAAGAAGAAAAACTACTCACCAATCACCAACCAATCACTTACCCCCTTGGCTATGATGTCACCCTTTGATTTCTTTCTACTTTTTTGCTTTCTCTCCCTGCTGTTGCTGCACCAGCTGGCCTCCTCGACGTCCCACTCCGCCTCTCTGACTCCCCGCTGGCTGATTGATGATGCTGGGCCTTTTGTAGGCCTCCTCGACATCCTGCTCCGCCTCTCCGACTCCCCGCTGTCTGATCGACGATGCTGGGCCTTTTGTAGGCCTCCTCGACATCCTGCTCCGCCTCTCCGACTCCCCGCTGTCTGATTGATGATGCTGGGCCTTTTGTAGGCCTCCTCAACATCCTGCTCCACCTCTCCGACTCCCCGTTGGCTGATTGACGACACTGGGCCTTTTGTAGGCCTCCTCGACGTCCCGCTCCGCCTCTCCGACACGGGGAGGCTAGAATTTCAGGCCCATTACCACAATGTCAGGTCTTGGATATAAAGTGCTCAGCATCCTTTAATGATAGGAATTTCTGTATTTTACAGGAACATTTATCTGTGTAGAGATAAGGGCCTAGAAATCCAGGGACAGGAACCAATCCTTGCCACTCATCAATCAGAACAATGATTTTTCAAAAGTGAGAATTAACAGCTCTCTCAGTCTCAAGTTTGAATTGGCCTTGATTTTAAACTTCCAAGAAATAGCTGTTGCTGTTGTTCTTGATATTGTCCTGGCCAATATTTATCCCTTAATCAACAAAGCAAAAACAGTTTAACTGGTCATTATCACATTGCTGTTTGTGGGAGCTTGCTGTGTGTAAATTATCTGCTGCGTTTCCTACAGTTGAACAGTGACTACACTCCAAAAGTACTTAATGGGCTCTAAAGTGCCTTGAGACATCCGGTGGTCATGAAAGGCGCTATATAAATCATTCTTTTTTTGTTGTTTGGATGACAGATGACGGTGCTGAACAATAGATGCTTTTTATAATGCTGGATTGAATGATTGGGCTGAAAAAATCCTAGGTCTGTTATGTCACTTATTAACAATGGCAAGCTGCTTTAGTAAGAGACCCTTCATCTCAACTTGGTTCCTGCAGCACTACAAACTCTGCTTTTTGACACAGCAGAAAGTGATATAAACAAACCTCAACTGTGTTATCATTTTATTTAAGAGTATCATTAAAATTTTCAGATTGGCCAAAAGCCAGTTACATGCCTATTAATCTTGCAACATAGGAACAGGAGTAGGCCATTCAGCCCCTCGAGCCTGTTCCGCCATTCAGTGAGATCATGGCTGATCTGCGACCTAACTCTATATACCTGCCTTTGCCCCATATCCCTTAATATCTTTGGTTAGCAGAAAGCTATCAATCTCCGATTTAAAATTAACAATTGATATCGCCTCAATTGCTGTTTGTAAAAGGGAGTTCCAAACTGCCACCACCCTTTGGGCTCAATTTTCCCCAGTAGTTGTTCTGTTTTTTTTTAGAGTAGGCTGCTTTTTCTGGTCTAACTTAAAAATCCCCAGTTTCCCCAATTAATTTGCAACATCATCATCATAGGCAGTCCCTCGGAATCGAGGAAGACTTGCTTCCACTCCCAAAGTGAGTTCTTTGCTGGCTGAAGAGTCTGATATGAGAGCCATAGACCCTCTTACAGGTGGGACAGAGATTCGTCGAAGGAAGGGGTGGGTGGGGCTGGTTTGCCGCGCGCTCCTTCCGCTCCCTGCGCTTGGCCTCGTCATGCTCTTTGCGTTGAGACGCGAAGTGCTCAACGCCCTCCCGGATGTACTTCCTCCATCTCGGGCAGTCTTTGGCCAGGGTCTCCCAGGTGTCAGTGGTGATGTCGCACTTTACCAGGGAGGCTTTGAGGGTGTCCTTATAACGTTTCCACTGGCCTCCTTTGGCTCGTTTCCCATGAAGGAGCTCCGCATAAAGCATTTGTTTAGGGAGTCTCATATCTGGCATGCGAACTATGTGGCCTGCTCAGCGAAGCTGATCGAGTGTGGTCAGTGCTTCAATACTTCAAGCCTGGTCGAGGACATTGATGTTGGTGCGTCTGTCCTCCCAGGAGATTTGCAGGATCTTGCGGAGACATCATTGGTGATATATCTCCAGCGACTTGAGGTGCCTTCTATACATCGTCCATGCCTCAGATCCATACAGGAGGGCAGGTATTACTACAGCCCTGTAGACCATGAGCTTGGTGGTAGATTTGAGGGCCTGGTCTTCGAACACTCTTTTCCTCAGATGGCCGAAGGCTGCACTGGCGCACTGGAGGCGATGTTGAATCTCCGCATCAATGTCTGCCTTTGTTGATAAGAGGCTCCCGAGATATGGGAAATGGTTCACATTGTCCAGGGCCGTGCCGTGGATCTTGATGATTGGAGGACAGTGCTGAGCGGCGGTGAAAGGCTGGTGAAGGACCTTTGTCTTACAGATGTTAAGCGTAAGGCCCATGCTTTCATATGCTTCAGTGAATACATTGACTATATCCTGGCGTTCAGCCTCTGAATGTGCACAGACGCAGGCGTCGTCCACATACTGCAGCTCAACGACAGAGGTTAGGGTGATCTTGGACCTGGCCTGGAGGCGGCGAAGGTTAAACAGCTTCCCACTGGTTCTGTAGTTTAGTTCAGCCCTGTTTGACCCCGGTCCGGACATGGATTGGATCTGTAATGGATTCATTGGTAAGGATCACAGCCTGCACATCATCGTGAAGCAGGCGAAGGATGTTGACAAACTTTTGGGGGCATTCGAAACGGAGGAGGACGCTAATTTGCACCAGCATAACTGACTTAGTTACGTTTTTTTAAGGTAAGTTTTTTTTTCTCAGAAGGGGGCGTTACCAGCCACCTACACGAGTTCTGGCCATTTAGGCAACTTTGGCCAGCTAATAGTTACTCCATTTCTACTTAGGGCAGCGTATGTGGCCTCTCGAGAAAAACCTTGCGGAGAGTTAAAGAAATCGGCGTAGGTAAGTACATCAGAGGCCATTCAGCCCGGGCTAGGGGCGGGAAGCAGAGAGGACCTGGACCTGAACCAACCAAGCCTTAGCAATATTAAATAAATCAATGCGGAGTGCATTTGCAAACAAAACCGACTAACGAGACATTGAAAAATAAAATCCATTCAATAGAAACACCACTTCTCAGAGGGAACAGACTTGTAAATGGAATCAATTATTAAGGATGTCATAGCAGCGCATTTGGAAAATGGTGACATGATAGGTCCAAGTCAGCATGGATTTGTGAAAGGGAAATCATGCTTGACAAATCTTCTGGAATTTTTTGAGGATGTTTCCAGTAAAGTGGACAAAGGAGAACCAGTTGATGTGGTATATTTGGACTTTCAGAAGGCTTTCGACAAGGTCCCACACAAGAGATTAATGTGCAAAGTTAAAGCACATGGGATTGGGGGTAGTGTGCTGACATGGATTGAGAACTGGTTGTCAGACAGGAAGCAAAGAGTAGGAGTAAACGGGTACTTTTCAGAATGGCAGGCAGTGACTAGTGGGGTGCCGCAAGGTTCTGTGCTGGGGCCCCAGCTGCTTACATTGTACATTAATGATTTAGTCGAGGGGATTAAATGTAGTATCTCCAAATTTGCGGATGACACTAAGTTGGGTGGCAGTGTGAGCTGCGAGGAGGATGCTATTAGGCTGCAGAGTGACTTGGATAGGTTAGGTGAGTGGGCAAATGCATGGCAGATGAAGTATAATGTGGATAAATGTGAGGTTATCCACTTTGGTGGTAAAAACAGAGAGACAGACTATTATTTGAATGGTGACAGATTAGGAAAAGGGAAGGTGCAACGAGACCTGGGTGTCATGGTACATCAGTCATTGAAGGTTAGCATGCAGGTACAGCAGGCGGTTAAGAAAGCAAATGGCATGTTGGCCTTCATAGCGAGGGGATTTGAATACAGGGGCAGAGAGGTGTTGCTACAGTTGTACAGGGCCTTGGTGAGGCCACACCTGGAGTATTGTGTACAGTTTTGGTCTCCTAACTTGAGGAAGGACATTCTTGCTATTGAGGGAGTGCAGCGAAGATTCACCAGACTGATTCCCGGGATGGCGGGACTGACCTATCAAGAAAGACTGGATCAACTGGGCTTGTATTCACTGGAGTTCAGAAGAATGAGAGGGGACCTCATGGAAACGTTTAAAATTCTGACGGGTTTAGACAGGCTAGATGCAGGAAGAATGTTCCCAATGTTGGGGAAGTCCAGAACCAGGGGTCACAGTCTGAGGATAAGGGGTAAGCCATTTAGGACCGAGATGAGGAGAAACTTCTTCACCCAGAGAGTGGTGAACCTGTGGAATTCTCTACCACAGAAAGTAGTTGAGGCCAATTCACTAAATATATTCAAAAGGGAGTTAGATGAAGTCCTTACTACTCGGGGGATCAAGGGTTATGGCGAGAAAGCAGGAAGGGGGTACTGAAGTTTCATGTTCAGCCATGAACTCATTGAATGGCGGTGCAGGCTAGAAGGGCTGAATGGCCTGCTCCTGCACCTATTTTCTATGTTTCTATGTTTCTATCCTTCGCACAATTAAAATAATCAAAAAATAATCATTACCGCAATTCTATAAGAAATAAACAATTGAAGTTGTAGCTTCAGCATCAAACTCCAATTGACCTTCCTGCACTGGGCCTGGGAAGGCAGCGGGCCGGTGTGGGAGGCCACTCAGCCTGGGCTAGGGGCAGGAGGGAGCAAACTGGCCGGTATCAGGGTCACAGAGTGGCGGCAAGTCAATGTAGAGGCTGGGGGAGGGGGCAGCTGGGCGGGGGCGGGTGGAAGGCAGCGTACTCACTGCACCGTACCAGGAAGGCACCTCACTCGGAGACCGGGGAGGGTTGCAGACAGCTGATCTGAAGGCTTGGTGCTCGGGGAGGGGGAGGGGGAGTAAGAGAGAGGTCACAAGACTCGAGGGGGCGGGGAGGGAGAGAGGAGAGGACTAAAGACCTTTGGGTGTGGTCCATCCATACAGAACTTGGGGAGAGAGAGAGAGAGAATTGCGAACCAGTGCTGTCTACTTTCCTGCTGTTTTGAGCTTCTTTGAAAGTTTAACTTTAAGTATGGGGGCAATACTGACAAAGCCATACTTTGTGTAAGCGTTCTGCATCATTGTGCAATGTAGAAGACAATTGATTAGAGCTCATCGCTTCAGGAATATCAGAGCCCTTATGGTGTTGGGCAGGTGGCCTTGCCCAGCTCGGCAATTTCGAGACAGGCATTTGTACCTGCACCTGAGTGAAGCAGACTGTGTCAGAAGGCTGTGTTTCCGCAGAGAAGTTGTCCGTGAGATCTGTGAGTTGCTGAGACCAGAACTGCAGCCGAGAAGCGTCAGGAGGACTGCTTTGTCAGTTGAAGTGAAGGTTACAGCTGCACTTTCCTTCTATGCCTCCAGATCGTTTCAAGCTACAGCTGGAGATGTGTGCGCCATCTCTCAGCATGCAACACATGTCTGCATTCGCCAGGTCACGGCAGCACTGTATGCGCAGAGGAATGACTTCATCGTTCCCAATGACCGCCCAAGCAATCCATGACAGGGCTGTGGGGTTCTACAGGATTGCTGGCTTCCCAAAGGTACAGGGCTGCATTGATTGTACCCACATCGCCTTGGGAGCACCTGTGGAGGATGCCAAGCAGTTCAGGAATAGAAAAGTCTTCCACTCCGTTAATGTGCAGCTCATGTGTGACGACATGCTTCGCATCATGTCAGTCGATGCAACATACCCTGGCAGCGCCCATGATGTGTTCATCCTTCGCAACAGCATTATATCTGCCATGTTTCAGCAGCAGCCAGAAGGGCAGAGCTGGCAACTGGGAGACAAAGGGTACGGTCTCGCCACCTGGCTCATGATCCCCCTGCGCGTAACCCGGACGGAAGCTGACCGTGAATACATGTCGCACATTGTGACGCACAGCATCATAGAGAGGACCATTAGCATCCTGAAACAGCGTTTCTGATGCCTGGACTATTCTGGAGGTTACTTGCAATACTCCCCTGAGATTGTCGGTCAGTTCACTGTTGTGTGCTGCATGCTGCATAACTTAGCCGTTATGAGGCAGCAGCAGCTGGTAGTGGAAGAAGACCCACCTGCGGTGAGAGTGGCTGAGGATAATGATGAGGAAGATGCAGGTGATGAGCAGGAGGAGGTGGTGGAGGAGGTTGATGACGAGGATGAGGAAACCTTGCAAGTGCCTGAGGCCGGAGCACGACGGCGGAGGAGGGCGGGCCATTGTGCTCCTTTAACGATTGCTCGAGCCTTACGCCAGCAACTCATCCGTAAATGCTTCATTGATGCCTGAGGGCTCAGCGACAACTATTCCACATGGACATGTTTATTTTTTGGAGCTGTTCCATAATGTTGTGTTGTGTTAATGGAACATGATTTAATTTTAATGTAAAATATATATTATTCAAAAGTTTACAATGTACTTAACTTTACTGTAGTAAAATTATTCTTGTATCAAACTTTAATATGACTGTTTAAGATCACTTAAAAACTTTAAGATCACTTATAAACTTGTAAATGTACATAACTTACATAGAAATATAAAAACATACAAAAAACTTTTAATTTGAGAACAGTTACAACAGTAACAACATCAACAACAACAACAGCAGCAAAGAAAGGCAGCACCCATCTCTCATCCCCCTTAGGCTAAGACCACCCGCTGCGCTTGGTCTTGAATTCTCCACCACCCCTGCCCACAGGCGGTGGCGCAGTGATTTTGGGCTTGGTACCAAGCTTAGTCCTTCTAACATCTCTGGTAATGCGCACTTCTTAATGGGAGCGGGATGGCAGGGGGCGGGGGCGGGTTCAGGTGGTAATGTGGAAGGCCCGGCTTGAGGCTCTTCAAAGGCTGGTCTGGGGATTTCAGTGGGAGTGGCAGTTGATTCTGTCAATGGGCGCGGGGTCTGTTCCCTTATTGCAGCAGCTAACTCACACATGCCGTCCCTCATTCACCCTGACAGTGCCTCAGCGGACTGAAACATTCCCTCCCTGATGGCCTCCACTACCCCTGACATTCCCTCACTCATTGCCAGTGTCGTCCTTTGCACTACCTCTGACACTCCCTCCCTCATGTCCATTAACATGGTTTGCACTACCTCTGACATTCCCTCCCTCATGGACACTGATGGTCCTGGACATCGTTCCCATTTCCCGTGTCATTGCTGTAACTTCTCCCGATAGTCCCGCTATCTCATCACTCACCCCACTGATGGTGTCCAGGAGTGAGTGGGTAAGGTCAGTGCTCTCCACACTCAATGCCATGATCTGAACCACATTTGTTACATCCTGCATCTCAGGAGAGCGTGGTCGATTTCTCCTTCCCCTCACCCCTGGGTCTGCCTCGTGGCACCCCAGTGGGACCCACAGCCTCGGACGGTGGGGCCCTGGGTGTGCCTTGCTGCATCCCACTACTGATACCTGCAACCTCGGAAGGTGGGAAACCATGGAATGTCAAACCACTAGTCACGGAAGGAGCTGCCATCTCCATGAGCTGCACCTCCTCCATATTCAGTAAAAAACATAGAAACATAGAGATTTACAGCGCAGAAAGAAGCCATTTTGGCCCATCGTGTCCACGCCGGCCGACAAAAAGCCGCATGGACCTTGGTCAGCAGCCCTGAAGGTTACATATAAACCCATGAACAATGACGGAAAGGCAAAGAGCACCGAGCCCAACCAGTCCTCCCCACACAACTGCGACACCCCTTATACTGAAACATTCTACACTCCACTCTGTCATGTATTCAACTGTCATTGTAACCCATGTATAAACTGACCTAAGTTGTACACCGTGAGAACACTGACCACTAGGTGGTGAACTTGTGGGAGACACTCCTAACCTGGACTTTCAGGTACAAAAGGGGAAGCTCCACCCACCTTCATCACTTCAGTGCTGGCTAATAAAGGTTACTGGTCACAGAGTGACCTTCTCTCTAGTATGGGCTTCGTGTGCATTTATACTGTATAGTAAGGACATATTATTGGTGATGAGAAACTGGGATTTAAACCACGCGAGTATGGCCACTAGCAGCACAGATGAGAAGCACTGTGTTGGTGATGGTTGGGACGATTTTATTGAGAGACTACAGCAAAGTTTCGTCACTAAGGAATGTCTGGGACAGGATTCGGCCGACAAACGCAGGGCTCATCTCCTGACGGTTTGTGGATCCAGGGCTTACTCCCTGATGAAGGACCTTCTAGCGCCAGAGAAGCCAGCGGACAAGACTTTTGAAGAGCTCAGTAAGTTGATCGGGGAACACTTTAACCCGGTGTGCAGCATGCACATGACCAGACACCGGTTTTACATGCACCGGCGGCGAGAAGGGCAAAGCGTTCCAGATTTCATGGCAGACCTTCGGCAACTGGCGAGCCGATATAAGTTAGCAGATGCATGCAGAGCGGAAATGCTGCAAGACTTTTTTATTGAGGGCATCGGGCACGCTGAGGTTTTCAGGAAACTGATTGAGACCAAAGACTTGACTCTGGAAACGGCAGCTTTGATGGCCCAGACATTTATCTCAGGGGAGGAAGAAACCAGAATGATGTTTGACAAAAATCTTGGTTTAAATGCAGCAAATGGACAGGGAGTCAACATTGTTAACGCGGCACACAGTTCTCCAGGCAGACAGGGACAATCGGACATGCCCGAGCATGTAGTCGAACCCAAAGGGGGAATTCAACAGAGACAATGGCTCGCTGAACGGCGATTCATGCCATCGCAAGGGACAATGCGGCCAGTAATGGGGCCATCAACACCTGTCAATGGTGCGTTTAAGGACAGTTGCAGACAGTCAGAGACGATCAACTGGTAATGGATCTTTTGTTTCCAACAACGACAATCACACAGCCAGAGCTTGCAGGTATCAGCAATATACCTGCAGAAACTGCAACGTCAGCGGTCACTTGGCGCGTATGTGCAGGAAGCCTGCAGCCAGGTTGATGTACAAGGAGGATGGGCCTGATGTAAGCCCCACGAGGCCAAATTGACACTGGGGGAAATCGCTGGAAGCTGAAGTTCAGCGAGTTCATGTGGAGCACATATACAGTTCATACACCAGGACGCCACCGATAATGATGAAAGTGCTCCTCAATAGCATCACAGTATCAATGGAGCTAGACATGGGGATCAGCCAGTCCCTGATGAGTATCAAACAGCTCGACAAGTTGTGGGCGTCCAAGGCCAGGAGGCCAAAATTATTGCTGATTGACGCACAGCTACGGACATATACAAAGGAGATCATTTGGGTGCTAGGCAGCACCACAGTAGTCGTGACACACAAAGATTCGGAGAACAGGTTGCCACTCTGGATTGTCCCAGAGGACGGTCCCGCACTACTGGGGAGGAGTTGGCTTGCTGTCATGAACTGGAAATGGGGCGATGTCAATGCAATTTCTTCTGTGGAGCGAGTATCATACTCACAGGTCCTGGACAAATTTGACTCACTATTTCAACCCGGCATTGGAACTTTCATGGGGACCAAGATAGTGATTCACATAAACTCGGATGCTAGGCCAGTACACCACAAGGCCAGAGCGGTGCCGTACGTGATGCGGGAAAAGATAGAAGGCGAATTGGACCGCCTGCTGAGGGAAGGCATCATCTCGCCAGTCGAATTCAGTGACTGGGCGAGCCCGATTGTGCCGGTGCTCAAGGCAGAAGGGTCGGTCAGGATATGTGGTGATTACAAGGCCACCATCAATCGGGTGTCACTCCAAGACCAGTATCCGCTACCGAGAGTGGCGGACCTCTTTGCGACGCTATCCGGTGGCAAACTTTTTTCAAAATTGTACCTGACCTCAGCTTACATGACCCAGGAGCTTGCGAGTGAGTCGAAGAAGCTGACCACCATCACAACACACAAGGCGTTGTTTGAGTAGAACAGATGTCCGTTCAGGATTCGCTCGGCCGCTGCGATCTTTCAACGAAAGATGGAAAGTATCCTTAAGTCGATTCCAAGGACGGTGGTTTTTCAAGACAACATCCTCATCACGAGTTGCGATACTGAAGAACACCTCCACAACCTGGAGGAGGTGCTACACAGACTGGACCGGGTAGGTCTGCGACTGAAAAATGCGAAGTGCGTCTTCCTAGCTCCAGAAGTAGAATTCCTGGGGATGAGGGTAGCAGCAGACAGGATCAGACCTACTTCGTCCAAAACGGAAGTGATCCAGAGAGCACCCAGACCCTGTAACACGACGGAGCTGCGTTCGTTCCTGGGGCTCCTGAACTATTTTGTTAACTTTCTTCCCAAATTGAGCACACTGTTAGAACCGCTACACGTGCTCGACGCAAAGGTCACGAATGGGTCTGAGGGTTCAGCCAGGAAAGGGCTTTTGATAGAGCACGCAATTTGTTATGCTCCAACAATCTGTTAACGCTATATGACCTATGTAAGAAACTTGTTTTAACGTGCGATGCGTCGTCCTATGGGATCGGGTGTGTGTTGCAGCATGTTAATGCCAAGGGTCAGGTACAGCCGGTAGCTTATGCCTCCAGAAGTCTGTCCCAGGCAGAAAGGGGCTACGGGATGGTAGAAAAGGAAGCGCTTGCATGTGTATATGCAGTAAAAAAATGCACCAGTACCTGTTTGGCAGGAAATTTGAGCTGGAGACAGATCACAAACCCCTAATGTCCCTTTTGGTCGACAACAAGGCCATAAATGCAAATGCGTCAGCCTGCATACAGAGGTGGGCACTCACGTTAGCCGCTTATGACTATACAATTCGGCACAGACCGGGCACTGAAAACTGCACCGATGCACTTAGCAGGCTTCCACTAGCCACCAAAGAGGGGACAACTGAGCATGCTGCTGAAATGGTCATGGCTGTTGAAGCTTTCGAAAGCGAAGGCTCACCCGTGACAGCCCGTCAGATCAAAGTCTGGACAAATAGAGACCCGCTATTGTCTTTAGCCAAGAAATGTGTCCTAAACCATTTCACAGGCGCAAGGATGACCTCTCGATTCAGGCCGATTGCCTACTATGGGGAAACCAGGTAGTCATGCCCCAGATGGGCAGAGAGGTGTTCATCCGAGAACTCCACAATGAGCACCCGGACATTGTCATGATGAAGGCAATTGCCAGGTCACACGTTTGGTGGCCAGGGATAGATGCAGACCTGGAACTTTGTGTTCGCAGGTGCAACACGTGTGCCCAGCTGGGCAATGCGCCCAGGATCTGGCCCGCCAAGCCATGGTCACGCATCCATGTGGACTATGCAGGTCCTTTCATGGGAAAAATGTTTTTGGTTGTAGCAGACGCCTACTCCAAATGGATCGAGTGCGACATTCTCAATTCAAGCACATCCTCTGCCACGGTAGAAAGTCTACTGGCAATGTTCGCCGCCTATGGTCTACTGGACGTCTTGGTCAGCGACAATGGCCCGTGCTTTAGAAGCATTGAGTTCCAGGACTTCATGGCAGGAAATGGTATCAACCATGTCAGAACAGCACCGGTCAAGCCGGCCTCAAATGGCCAGGAGGAACGAGCAGTGCAGATAATCAAACAGGGGATGCTCAGAATCCAAGAGGGTTCCCTACAAAGCCGCTTATCACTCCTCCTGTTGGCCAATAGATCCCGACCACACTTGCTCACAGGGGTTCCACCCGCAGAGCTGCTAATGAAAAGGACGCTCAAAAGCAGGTTATCCCTCATACACCCCACCATGAAAGAAATTGTTGAGAGCAGGCGCCAGTCACAATATGACTACCATGACAGGAATGCGAGGGCGAGATGTATTGATGTCAATGACCCTGTCTTTGTCCTCAACTACGCTGCAGGGTCCAAATGGCTCGCAGACACTGTGATTGCCAAAGAGGGGAATAGGATTCTGGTAGTTAAACTTACCAATGGGCAAATCTGCTGCAAACACGTGGATCAAACAAAAAGGAGGTTCAGCAACCCCATAGAAGAAGCAGAGGAAGAACACGATGTAGAGTTCACTCCACCACAGGTGACCGAACACCGGAACCAAGTGGAGGAGAGCTTAGTCACTGTGGGCAGTCCGGACAGGCCTGAGACACCACAAACAGCAGACACTCAGGCCAGCGCCCAACAACTGGAGCCCCAACTCAGGCGCTCTACAAGGGAGCGTAAACCACCAGAGAGACTTAACCTGTGATCCCAATAAGACTTTGGGGGGGAGATGATGTCATGTATTCAACTGTCGTTGTAATCCATGTATAAACTGACCTAAGTTGTACACCGTGAGAACACTGACCACTAGGTGGTGAACTTGTGGGAGACACTCCTAACCTGGACTTTCAGGTATAAAAGGGGAAGCACCACCCACCTTCATCACTTCAGTGCTGGCAAATAAAGGTTACTGGTCACAGAATGACCTTCTCTCTAGCATGGGCCTTGTGTACATTTGTACTGTATAGTAAGGACATATTGCACTCCAACCAGAGCCATGTGATCTCCTGGGAGAGGCTAAAACAGATAAAAACCCAGGCCAATTTAGGGAGAAAAAATCTGGCAAAATTAATCTCTGACCCATCCAGGTGATTGAAACTAGTCCAGGAGATCACCCTGGCCGTATCCTATTCCCTGCAGTACTTACCATTATATCTGCGCCGTCCAACAAAAGGTCATTCAGTCTAATCCCAATTACCAGCTCTAGGTCCGTAACCCTGCAGATTACTGCACTTTAAGTGCCCATCCAACCATCTCTTAAAAGTGGTGAGGGTTTCTGCATCCACCACTCTTCCAGGCAGCTTCATCCAGCTCAGGTCACTCCCCTCCCCCAACGTGTTCTTGGTCTGGAGGGTTGGATTGTAAAATGTTCTATTCAGGCTCATCCGCATCTGAATCTTTTTCTGCATCGTCAGGATTAGCCTCAGGTTCTGCAAAATATAACAGAACAGTCAAATGGTTAGCAGCAGAGGAGGGGGCAGAATGGGTGGCATGAGTAGGCTCACACGTAGCAGGCCAGGCAGTAGGTTGATTTGAAGGGCCAAGATGAATTTGCAGGACTTAACCCTCTCTCTCGAGTGTGGGCCCTGCTTGTGCAGTGGTGCTTGCTTTTCTCAGGCAGGACCCATCAAAGCAGCGACCCTCTCTTCCAAGGGTGTCAGTGCGTGCAGATTTGTCAGGCCTCCTCCTGTTCGAGTTCTGTCCCTTTTGTTGTGGGCCAATTTCTTCTGCAAAGATGAAAATGCAACTTTTTATGGAGGGTGTCTTTCTGCTGGGTGGGACATAGAAACATAGAAAATAGGTGCAGGAGCAGGCCATTCAGCCCTTCTAGCCTGCACCGCCATTCAATGAGTTCATGGCTGAACATGAAACTTCAGTACCCCCTTCCTGCTTTCTCGCCATAACCCTTGATCCCCCGAGTAGTAAGGACTTCATCTAACTCCCTTTTGAATATATTTAGTGAATTGGCTTCAACTACTTTCTGTGGTAGAGAATTCCACAGGTTCACCACTCTCTGGGTGAAGAAGTTTCTCCTCATCTCGGTCCTAAATGGCTTACCCCTTATACAGATAGTCACATTTACAATTGCAATTGCATTGAATAAATGAAAATATTACTTACACAACCTACTTGACCAAGGTCCTGCCATTTGTTTTTACACTGGCTTCCAGATCTCTTGGTGTTCACCACTGCGCAGAAATCTTCTGCAACTTGGTTCATTTCTTTTGGTGGCAATTTTATGTGACCTCTGCTGGTATCCAGCTCCTGCCATCGATTCTCAATCACAGTAACTAGTGTCTCCACTTCTTCCAGCAAGAAATTCTTTGTTCTTGGTCCACGTTGCTGCATTGTTGTATTGCTGCAGCTGCTCTGAGACACTCACAGCACGTTTCCAATGCTCTTAGACACACAGAACTGATTTTGCATGCAGCAGTGATTTTTCCAAACACAGCACTCCTTCTGGCACGCAGATACAAGTTGCTCTTTAAAAATGGCCGATTGCCAACTCGGAGTGCTACTGCGCATGCGCCGCCATTTCAGAGACGTCAAGAATGTCACTTTTTTCCACCACGCATGCGTAGACGTCCCGGCACATTTTCTAGCGCAGAATGCAGGCTCCACCATCCGAGGCGACTGACCATGTTGCGCGACTGCAGAGAAGAGGCCAAACAGCGGCAAAAGTGGGAAGATTTTTTTCTGGAGCATCTCCTTATGTACTGAAGCGGCGCATGTCGGGTAAGTACGCTAGAAAATGGGCTCGGGGAAAATTGAGCCCAAAGTGTGCAGAAGTATTTGTTATTCTCACTCCTGAAAGGTCTGGCTCTAATTTTTAGACTATGCCTCTAGTCCTAGAATCCCCAACCAGCGGAAATAATTTCTCTCTATCTACCCTGTCTGTTCCCCTTAATATCTTAAAAACTTCGATCAGATCACCCCTTAACCTTAGTTGCAGCATAACTTCTACCCCCATGTATTCTAGTCCTCTCGATATAAAGGCCAGCATTCCATTAGCCTTTTTGAATATTTTCTGCACCTTTTCATGACATTTTAATGATCCATGTACATGGACCCCAAGTCTCTTTGGACCTCCACTGTTTTTAGCCATTCACCATTTAGAAAGTACCCTGGTCTATCCTTTTTAGGTCCAAAGTGGATGACTTCACATTTGGCTATATTAAAATCGATTTGCCAAAGTTTTTCCCATTCACTTAATCTGTCGATATGCCTTTGTAATATTATGTTACTGTCTGTTTTGTGACCCTTTGCTGTTCTTTGTATCTTTCCCTCTTTAATCACCAGGGCTGTTTTTTTTTTAAGAAAGTAGAACTCTTGCCCTTCATGGGTATAAATAGGTTTGTATCACCTTAAATTCTTTTTTGAACATCTTCCACTGACCTTCTGTCATTATACCCATTAATAGGTTTGCCCAGTTTACTGTGGACCGTCTCTGTCTCATCCCTTTGAAGTTGGCCTTATCTAAATCAGGAATCTTAGGAGCTGTGTAGCATTTCTCCCTTTGAAACGCTACATTGAACTCGAACATGTTATGATCGTTATTGGATAAATGTTCACGGACAGTTAGGCTGTTAACTAAATCTGGCTCATTACGTAAGAACATAAGAATTAGGAGCAGGAGTAGGCCATTTGGCCCCTCGAGCCTGCTCAGCCATTCAATAAAATCATGGCTGATCTTCTACCTCAACTCCACTTTCCTGCACTATCCTCATATCCCTCGATTTCCTTAATATTCAAAAATCTATTGATCTCTGTCTTGAATATACTCAAAGACTGAGTATCCACAGCCCTCTGGAGTATAGAATTCCAAAGATTCACCACCCTCTGAGTGAAGACATTTCTCCTCATCTCAGTCCTAAATGACCGACCCCTTATTTTGAGACTGTGAGCCCTGCTTCTCGACTCCCCAGCCAGAGGAAACATACTTCCTGCATCTATCTACACTGTTAAGCCCTGTAAGAATGTTGTATGTTTCAATGAGATCACCTCTCATTTTTCTAAACTCGAGAGACTATAGGGCCGAAATTTCTAAGGATAAGGGGTAAGCCATTTAGGACCGAGATGAGGAAAAACTTCTTCACTCAGAGAATTGTGAACCTGTGGAATTCTCCGCCACAGAAAGTTGTTGCGGCCAGTTCGTTGGATATATTCAAAAGTGAGTTAGATGTGGCCCTTACGGCTAAAGAGCTCAAGGGGTATGGAGAGAAAGCAGGAATGGGGTACTGAAGTTGCACGATCAGCCATGATCATATTGAATGGCCTACTCCTGCACCTATTTTCTATGTTTCTATGAAATTCAGGGTCCCAGGAAGATTTTCAGCAGCCATTCGGCAAAATCGAGTGGCCACCGCGTTCCGGTCGGTTGGCCCCCGCGATGCATATTCAGCGGCGGGTTATTTTCGGCCGTGTGGACTTCCACGACGGTATGTGGCTTGTGGCCGCAGTGACATCATCAGGGTGCGCGCCACAGCTACGCGGCCACGCCACCCATATTCAGCTTTAAAAAGTGAGCTTTTTGTTGCACAGTGCCTCCGCCAGCTTTTTGGGTCGGTACACTTTGCTGTGCTACTCGACACCGCTGGAGGACGACAACGGAGGATTCCCGCGAGGTATATTTGGTGAAAACCTTTTCTGTTCCTTTGGTGCATTTGGTTAACCTGTTGAGTCGTATTCATCACTTTTGGGAGAGTTTTGAGGACTATTAGCTCCCACTGACCAGCGGAGGCCTGTAGGCCTCATTCCGTGCTCCACAGAGACCTGCCTGTCAGGGTCCAGCCTTCACACAGAATGGGCTCAGTGTTGGCAGGGGAACACCTTGTCCACCTTGTCAGATGCAGGGCAGCACGCAGGCGAAGGCAGCGCCATCAGCAACGGGTACAGAGGAAGCGGGCAAGGGAGGCAGCAGCCATGGCTGACCAACATCCAGAAGGGCCTGCAGATAGGCGCAGACCTCCACATAGAGAGGGTGGCCAGGAGGGAGATGACATGAGGAGGAGGATCAGGTACGCTGACCCCTGCAACACCTACTGGGCCAGGATCCTTGCCAGCAACAGCCTGCAAGAGGATCCCGAACATGAGGAGAAAAAGGGAGAAGGCGACCAGCCAGCTGCCATGGGAGGTGGCCAGCACAGACCTGGGGGAAGGAGGCCCTACAATCAAAAGGTCTACAGACGTCAGTTCTCCTTCCTGGAGCTCAGTGAAGAACAATGCTTGCGAAGGCTCAGATTTAGAAAGGACGTACTGAGGGAGCTCTGCAATGTCCTGCTCCATGATCTGGAGCCGCACACAAGGCTCAGGACAGCTCTGACCCAAGATGACCGTAGTTCTGAACCTTTATGCTGTGGGATCTTTCCAGTCTGCCACTGCAGACATATCCAACATTGCGCAATTCTCTGCCCATCATTCCATCCGGCACGTCACCGATGCTCTATATAGGAGAAGAGTGGACAATATCCTTCCCGATGACCAGGGAGAAGCAGGTGGAGCGGCAGGCCGGATTTGTCCGCATTGCAGTGTTCCCCAGGGTGCAGGGTGCCATTGACTGCACACACGTTGGCCTGAGGGCGCCACAACACCATCCTGAATGGATTCCACTCCCTGAATGTGCAGCTGGTGTGTGGCCACCAGCGTAGGATCCTAGCAGTTGATGCAAGGTACCCAGGTAGCAGCCACGATTCCTTCATCCTGTCCCCGCCCTCTTTGCCGGCCCAAATCAGGATTGTGGATGGCTACTTGGGGATAAGGGATATCCCCTGTCCACCTGGCTGCTGACTCCACTTCGGAACCCCAGGACAGCGGCCGAGCATGCCTACAACGACACTCATTCCGGCACCAGGTGCATCATCGAGCACTGCATCGGGATCCTCAAGCAGAGGTTCCATAGCCTGGACCAGTCTAGTGGTGCCTTGCAGTACTCTCTTGAACGGGTCTCCAAATTCGTGGTGGACTGCTGCAAGCTGTACAACCTGGCTCTCATGCGGGCCGAGCTGCTGGAGTACCACCTAATGAGGAGGAGTAGGCGCAGGAGGAGGAGGAGGAGCAGGCGCAGGAGGAGGAGGAGGAGGAGGAGGCGCTGGAGGAGGAGGAGGCGCTGGAGGAGGAGGAGGATCCCTGTTGCCACCCAGCCAGGAGGCGTTGTCGCCATCGCGATCCTGCAAAGGAGGTGCAGACACGTCTGATTGCTGCTCGATTCACATAATCTCATCTACACATGACTCCGGCTATTTTCCATGGCCATCCCAACGAGTGCCTTCACACAGAATTGCCCACTCTCAAATGATACACCTGCCCAGATATATGTGCAAAAAAAGAAAGATTTATGACATGATGCAAGTCAGTGCAAAAAGACAACAGAACAAAAAACAGTACCAGAAACGAACACAAAAACATCATTTTTTACCCCTCTGCATCTCCTTTTAACACCTCTTACACATGTCTATCCTAATACTAGACTTAAGTGTCTCCCATGTGGCTGCCTCATGGGTCTGAGACTTGTGTGGGACCTACAGATGTCCCTGTTGGACGCCCTCGACCACCTTTGGGCCTGGAAGGGCCAGGTGCAGACTGGGCAGTACCCTCCTGGGAGTGTTCAGTCTGGCTTGGCTCGGGCGAGGCCATGTGTGGAGGCACTGGTGGAGTGATAGGTCTGGGGCCAGGAATGTTGTGATCCTGAGAGAGCACATCATCAGGATCCTGGTCCGAGGAGCCTGAGTCACTTCCTGGGGGCGGCACATGACTACCAGCACCAAGCTGAGGGATGTCAGGTCGGTGCTGTGGCGTGACACCGGAAGGTCCCCCGTGGCCCATGGTGAACCCAGCCATGAGCGCAACACTGAGGTGTCGGGTGGCATCGAGCTGAGACTGCATGAAAGCCACCAGAGTCTCAAAGCCAGCAGACATGGCCGCAGTTTGACGCTCCATGGCAGCACTAAGACGCTCCGTGGCCTGTTGCCCAGAGAGCATAAGAACATTCTGAGCTTCCAGGGCCGCGGCCATCCTCTCCATTCCAGCACCAATCCGAACGTTCGCTCGTGCCTGTGCTGAAATGGCAGCTGCCACATCACCTGCAGGTTGCGGAATCACGGATGGATCCGCATGGTCTCTCTGGGAGTCCACCGTGGCCTGCATACTGGCAATGATGGATTCCATGGCGTGCGCAGAGCTGTCGACTATGCGGGAGGCGGTCTTCTCCAAGCTCCTGACCACTTCTGACAGGCTCTCTGGTACCCTTGTCAGTGCCCCCAACTTCTGGGAATGCATGGCCTCCACCCTTCTTTTGTAAGCCTTGACATCGATGGCATCATCTGATTCCCCGTCGGCAGAACTCCGGTGCGGACTGGTCCCCTGGAGAGGTGGCACCTGATGTTGCCTAGCCCCGTCACCATGCTGCAGCCCACTAGGCCCCGGTGCAACACCCAGTGCAAACCCCTGTACTACATTAACTATATCAGACCGCGCACTCCCAGCATCAGAGCTGGCGCGTGTGGGTGGAAGCAGTGACGCGTTGGTGCCATCTGTGTCCTCCTCCTCCTCTTCCTCTTCAGTCGTATCCCCAAACGATGGCGTTCTCTCGATTCTGTTAGCAGGGCTTGAGCCCTCAATGTCCTCACTGCTACGACTTGCGATGTCTGCTGTGATGTGGAGAAGGGTTTTATCCAGGTATCCCCGGCTGGTCTGCGAGGTCTCTCCTCACTCCCCACTGTGCTGGGTGTGCTGCCACTCGGGTCTGTCACCTGCAGGCATAAATGGGAGAAGGGCTGCTGTGAGGGGGAGGTGGGGGATTGGTGCATGGAGCCTGCAAATAAACTTCCAGAAGGAAAGGCACAGTAGGCACTGGCGCATTCATGTAGAAAGCGCATTTAAGGACGGCCTCACTTACCCATGCTGCCCACCTTGGCATCGCCAGTACCACAGGCCACAGGGGGCGTCTCATCTGCAAACATCGATGGGAGAAGGGCTGCCATGAGGGGGAGGTGGGGGATTAACACGGAGGATGCAACTAGCAGAGTTCCAGAAGGAAAGGAACAGTAGGTGCTGGCGCATTCAAGGAGAAAGCGCATTAAAGGAGGGCCTTCACTTACCCACATCGGTGTCAGCACTACCCTGGCCCACAGGGAACACACCATGTCCGCCCACGAGTGCCTCAACCCTCTCCTCGAAAGGTGTGAGGACCTGCGTGTCCGCCTCGCCACCACCAGTCCTCCTTTGCTCGGCTCTATTGTGAGCCAGTTTGGCCTGCAAAACAAAGAATGGTTGGTGAGTACCACTGTGATGACGCATCAGAAACGAGTGCACAAAATGAATGTTTATTGTCCCTGACATGCAGCTGTAAGTGTGATGATGAAAGGGAGTCTCCATTGCGAGAACACACACATATATATCGAGTTGTGAATAATGAAATGCTGCTTCAGTGACTAAACGGTGAGGATGGGAAATCAGAGAATATTGAAGGAGAGGCTCGCAGATGCAAGGGTAGCAGTTGGTGGAACAGGTACTCACTTTCCCTAAGACGGATGATATAATTGAAGCGTTTTCTGCACCGCGTGGGAGTCCGGCCATGAACGGAGGGTGCAGGAAACCTCCCCTGCAATCTCCCTCCATGCATTGCGTAACACCTCGCGACTTGGTCTCCCCACGTCAGGATAAATCAGTCTCCTCCTGCCCTCGACACCCTGCATGAGGGTCTCCAGCTCAGCATCAGTAAAGTGGCTTGCTCTCCTTGGTCCATGAGCACCAGTCATCCTGCAACCCAACTCCTTCCTCCTCATGGCCTAGCTGCAAACCTGGGCCTTTAAGCTGGCTCGTTAGCTCCACATCCGCACCATGCTGAATCTCTCCGTGGTGATCCTGCTTCAATCAAGACACCCATGCCGCTGAAAACGCGAGATTCCAGCCGCTCCTTAGTGCAGGATGCCTTTTTTTGGTTGCTGAATTTGGATCGGTGATGGCTCCAAAAAGTCAGGAGGTGCGCCAGCTTTCCGGCAGATCTGAATTTCGGCCCCTATAGGCCTAGTCTACTCAATCTCTCTTCATAGGACTCTTCCCCCATCCCAGGAATCAGTCTGGTGAACCTTTGTTGCACTCCCTCTATGGCAAGTATATCCTTCTTTAGGTAAGGAGACCAAAACTGTACACAATACTCCAGGTGCGGTCTCAACATGGCCCTATATAATTGCAATAAGACAGCTTTACTCTTTTACTCAAATTCTCTTGTAATAAAGGCCAACATAACATTTGCTTTCTTAATTGCTTGCTGTACCTGCAGGTTAACTTTCAGTGATTCGTGTACAAGGACACCCAGGTCCCTCTGAACAGCAACATTTCCCAATCTCTCACTGTTTAAAAAATACTCTGTTTTTCCATTTTTCCTACCAAAGTGGATAACTTCAAATTTCTCCACATTATATTCCATTTGCCATTTTCTTGCCCACTCACTTATCCTGTCTATATCCCCTTGAAGTCTCTTTACATCCTCCTCACGATGCACATTCCCACCTAGCTTTGTATCATCAGCAAACTTGGATATATTACATTTGGTCCCCTCATCCAAATCCCTTATATAGATTGTGAATAGTTGGGGCCCAAGCAATGATCCTTGCGGTACCCCACTAGTTACAGTCTGCCAACCTGAAAATAACCCGTTTATTCCTACTCTGTTTTCTGTCCATTAACCAATTTTCAATCTATGCTCGTATATTACCTCCAATCCCACTCGCCCTAATTTTGTTTAATAACCTCTTGTGTAGCACCTCATTGAATGCCTTCTGAAAATCCAAATATACCACATCCACTGGTTTCCCTTATCTATTCTGCTAGTTACAACTCTTAACAGATTTGTCAAACATGATTTCCCTTTCTTAAATCCGCATTGACTCTCCCCAATCCTGTTATTATTTTCTAAGTACCCTGTTACCACATCCTTAATAATAGGTTCTAGCATTTTCCCTACTCTTGATATCAGGCCCAGTTTTCTCTCTCCCTCCTTTCTTAAATAATGGGGTTACATTAGCCACTTTCAAGTCTGCGGGAACCTTTTGAGAATCTATGGAATTTTGGAAGATGATAACCAATGCATCCACTATCTCTATAGCCACCTCTTTGAAAACCCTAGGATGTAGGTCCAGGGGATTTATCAGCCTTCAGTCCCAATTATTTCTCCAATCTTTTTGTTTTATTAATACTAATTTCTTTCAGTTTGTCAGACGAGGGTGCTACCCACTGAGCCACAGCTGACACTAAGTGCCCCTTTCCCTCTCTTAGTTAAAACCACTGCCTAGCTTAGTGAAAGAAATGTTAATACTCACCAACCAATCACCTCCCTGATGTCCTGTTTTTTTTGTTGTTTTAGAATTCACCGGAGATATTGCTCTGGGTCCGTACTGCCTCTGCTCTCGTGCTGTTTATGTTCTGCCGCCTCCTCTGGTACCGACTCATTGTCAGTCCATATGCATTTGTTCCTGGTTTTTAATATGTCCCCTAAATTTGTATTTTTAAATGCCATGGGCTACAAATTCCCCAGCCAATCGTTATTTGATAAATAACGACATTTTTATGAAGAAATAAGAAGAAAAATTTCAACATTTTTTAAGGTGGTAATTTTGTCCAAAAAATACCGCCGTCAATAAATAATGCCATTGCTGGAGGAATCGTGTTTAATACTGCCATCCTCTCTAACTTTACAGTGAGGCCAATATCGCCAAAAATACAGGGGAGAAAACACCAAAAAACATTTGCAAAAATAAAAAAATGCAAAGTGAGAAAACATTCACGAAAGCCTTAAGAAATGAATCATTGAAAAAATGTTTAAAAAAAAAACTTCAACTTACCTATTTTGCAGGTTTTCTTGCTTACCGACATTTTTTAGGCTGCAATGCCTGCTTTTTTCATGCGTTGTTTTTTGACCCGAGTGCGGGTTTGCCAAACGGCGAAATTTAGGCGGTGCGATGTTTAAGGTACGGCGATCCGGAAAATGGCCGGAAAATGAAAAAAATCACGTTAAAACATGCGTTAGGCTGGCTAATTTTTAGCCCATAATATGCTGTCAAGGGTATCCTCAAGAGCTGGCTGAAGATATTTATTGTTCAACCCCTGTCATCAGTAAGCTAGTGATGGTTTAATCAGTTGTGCCAGTCTATAAAGTCACTCCACTACCACGTGTGAACATTTTCATCTGATTTAGCTCTTGGAATAATGGATGTGAATGTCACCGGGATCACTGCAATGGTTGAAATGTGGAGACATTTGCAAAGGAAATATTACCTTGTTTACTGGCTGGATGTTGAAGCAACTAGGCAGTCTCGGTGGATGAAGCCATTAGTCACATGCTTCATAGCAAAGCTGTAAATAATAAAACATTGTGCTCTCAAACTGAGCTGCAGGAATGACACTGATTTAAAAATGTTGAGGGTTTTCTTGCTGTTATAACACAGGTATTGCTTTTAATAATGTGAGCCATATAATAATAGACAATCAATGTGTTAAAATATTTGGGGATTTGTACTATATTTAAAGTACATTTTAACACAACACAGAGATAGTAATGATATCTCCTTCTCTCTCATTCTGGATGATTTTTAGGCTATCAGAATAAAACAGAAATGAATGCTGAAGGCCTACTGTTCTGGATTGTCTTACGTGCAGTCAAACTACTGCCTATTTAATGCTGATCGGGTTTCATTACCACTGGCAGCAAAATACCATTACTGTGACTCCACAACTTAATATTAAATGTCACTTTTACTGAAGACTGCCATTCCAAAACCTCAATTCAAGTCATCATCATCATCATAGGCAGTCCCTCGGAATTGAGGAAGACTTGCTTCCACTCCTAAATTGAGTCCTTTTGTGACTGAACAGTCCAATTCGAGAGCCACAGACCCTGTCACAGGTGGGACAGACATTCGTCGGGGGAAAGGGGGGGCGGGGGGTTGGTGGGACTGATTTTCCGCACGCTCTTTACGCTGCCTGCGCCTGACCTCTTCACGCTCGCAGCGTTGAGATTCGAAGAGCTCAGCGCCCTCCCGGATGCACTTTCTCCACCTCGGGCGGTCTTCAGCCAGGGTCTCCCAGGTGTCAGTGGTGATGTTGCACTTGACCAGGGATGCTTTGAGGGTGTCCTTGTAACGTTTCTGCTGCCCACCTTTGGCTCTTTTGCCGTGAAGGAGCTCCACATAGAGCACTTGCTCAGGGAGCCTCGTGTCTGGCATGCGAACTATGTGGCCTGCCCAGCGAAGCTGATCGAGTGTGGTCAGTGCTTCAATGCTGGGGATGTTAGCCTGGTCGAGGACACTGATGTTGGTGCACCTGTCCTCCCAGGGAATTTGCAGGATCTTGCGGAGACATCGTTGGTGATATATCTCCAGTGACTTGAGATGTCTTCTGTACATTGTCCATGCCTCTGATCCATACAGGAGGGTGGGAATTACTACAGTCCTGTAGACCATGAGCTTGGCGGTAGATTTGAGGGCCTGGTCTTCGAACGCTCTTTTCCTCAGGCGACCGAAGGCTGCACTGGCGCATTGGAGGCGATGTTGAATCTCCTCATCAATGTCTGCCTTTGTTGATAAAAGGCTCCCGAGGTGTGGGAAGTGGTCAATTCAAGTAAAAATGATTTGAATAGGTAAGACTAGAATTGGTCGATTTTTGGTGATAGTAACCAGGGCCCATATTAGCTAGGTTTGAATTGGAGCCTGTTACCTCCCAACCTGTCTCACGGGCATTCGCTGGGCAGAGGTTGTGCAAATAGCCCAACTCTCCACTTGCAAATGCCCTTTTCCCGAGGATGCATGTGATCTGTTCATTCTTGAAGGTCTGGGTTTTAGCGCACGCCAATCCCGGAACTTGCGGGGCCCCTTCGGGCGCAGGAGCACCTCGTACGCACCCATAGGGGCCGCAAATTAAAGCCCATTTTCATTTTTTAACTCAACCAGCACTGGAAATGAATTCGCTTATCCAGGTACTCTCAGGCTTTGGGGAACACCCATCCAGCAGAACACCATGTCCTCCCTCAAAGAAAGTGTACTGGCCATCACGGACAGAGTCGCAGCTGTGTCAAGTGGCAACACCGGAGGAGACACCGTGCAGGGTTTCTCAATCCCGACTCCTCTTTGTCCCTTCCGACTTCTACCTCACCCCACACACCCTGGGTGACAAGCTGCACCACCACTCGCTCGCTCTGCTCTCCCCTTAAGTCAGGTGTTGAAAATGTGAAAGCCCCACTTCCTGGAGATGCCCCACCACTCGATCTGACCCTCGCAAGCAGCAGCTCAGATACTGGCACTGTGTGTAATTTAGAGGCTGGTTAGAGAAGGTGTCTCCACGTGGTTTCTCACCGGGTACAAGTGAGATAGAACGCCACACATGCCAGCTTACAAGAGGGAAGGTCGCTTACTAGTTCTGCTGCAGAGGACTCATGCTAACTTCAAGAGCCCAGGTTACCCAAGAAAGCCTGATGCACTAGGCAGCCTGCCAGCATGCTTGTGCACAGCATCATGGACCATGCAGTCGCCCAGCTCCAACTTGTCTCAAGGTTTCACGCAGAGCATTGAGACCCTTCTGTCCGACATGGAGCGAGTTGTCAGCACAATGGCACTCACCAGGATAGAGCCTCTGCTGACAATTTCCATGGCAACATCTTCCCCCTCCCCCTTTCGAACCTTCCCCCGTTTCTACACTTTCTTCCTCACCTCATCTCTCCTTTCCTCTCTCCCCTTCCTACTCCTGTGTCTGCCCTACTCCTCTTCCTCTCCCCAATCTACTCTCCATTCTGCTCTCCCCCTTCCTACTCTTTTATGCCTGTCCTACTGTTCCTCTTCTCCTGCCTCCACCCTCCCCTTCTCCCTCCTGTCTTCCCTCATCATCCCCTCCTCTCCTCATGCCCTCCTCTTTCCCCTGCCCCCTCCTGCACACCCTTCTCATTCCTCTTCACTTGTCAATGAAGGATATCTTCTTGAACAAAATATTCCAGAATAACATTAGTGTCAGCTTGAAAAATTGTTATTTGGAGTGATAAAAATCTGTTGCTAATGCAACAAATATTGCACATCTCAGAGATTCGAGCTGAGGCCATATGCCTGGTGCTACTCACCTAGAGCTCAAAATTGGCCCACCCGTTTTTTCGGCGCACTCACCAGAGATGCGCCGACTTTGCGGGCTGAAAACGGCGTCAAAAAGGATGTCTCCGGATTCTGGCCACTCTGTGGCCTCTCCCATGGCTTGGCATGGCGAGGTCTGTCGATTAGGGGGTGGAGCTAGGGCCCTGCGCAGAAAACAATGCCGGCAGCTCTCCGCATGCGCACTGGAGCGTTCGCACATGCGCAGTAGCTCCTGCCGATGATGATGATGATGTGTGCTGCAGCGTGGGATCCGATGCGTCCTGCCCCTATCCCGGGCCAAGTGGCCTGCCACACAGGCCGGCCGCTGCCTTCCCGGGCTAAGGCTACAACAAACAGGTTGGTGCAGGGAAAGTTTTGATGGGGGGGCGGGGGGGAAGAGTTTTGATCGGAGGGGGGAGGAGGAGAGTTTTGATCGGCGGGGGAGGAGGGGGAGAGTTTTGATGGGGGGGCGGGGGGGGGAAGAGTTTTGATCTATGGGGGGGTGGGGTAGTTTTGATGGGGGGAGGAAGAGTTTTGATCCTGGGGGAGTTTTGAACCCGAGGGGGGCTAGAGTTTTGATTCCTGGGGAGTTTTGATCCGGGAGGGAGGGGGAGTTTTGATCCGGTGGGGGCGGGGGGTGATAACGGTGTAGCCAGTAATTTTAATGAGCTTACTCAAGACTTTCCTTAACCCTGTTGATGAAAATACATAAGAACATAAGAATTACGAGCGGGAGGTACTTCTATTTTTTATTTGGATATTTAAAAAAAGTTATGTAAATATGTTTTGTCTCTTTACTTCTTTTATTTTTGTAGTTTAAGCTTCCATTAATGCTTCTGTTGTATAGTAAATTAACTTTGCGAAGTTTGTCATATGATGTCCTGTATAGCTGTTTGATCCTATTCACATTCTTTAGTCAAGTCATTAAGTACCTACCTGCGCTGATTTCTTAACTCTCCGCAAGGGTTTTCTGTGCAAGTGGCCACATATGCTGGCCTAGGTTAGCTTGGAGCAACTATTAGCTGTCCAAAGTGGCTTAAATGGCCAAAATGGGCGTAGGTGGCTGCTAACGCCCCCTTTTGAAAAAATCTAAACTAAACAAAAAAAAATCCTAACTAACTCACTTACACTGGCGCAAATTGAATGTGCAAAATGGGAATTTTTAAGATACTCCAGAAAAATCAAGTTGCTCCAAAAAAAACGGAGCAACTCCTGGGCAATTTTGAGCCCCTAGAAACCACTCTAGCCCAAGGGTAGTTTTGTTTTGTGGTATTTCTTCGAAGAGGTAACCGCTTGCATAATTACTACACACAGTGTTCCCTTGGGTAAAGATTACTCTTGAAAAGCAGATGGAAACATTATCTTTCACACTACTGAGAAATAATCACAATTAAATGTAATGGGAGACAATTCAGTTTGTTTCTCATTTGTTATAGCGATTGGAGGAAAGATCATATTTAACACGAACAGTCACCATTAACTGGAGAACAAAATGCACGCTTCAGCACATGGATTTACAGGTAAAAGTGACAGCTACACATTTCATTTTCTTTAGAGACTACTTATTTATAAAGCCTCCTTGTTTGATTTTCATTTGCAGCTTGACTGGGAAATATTCCAAATCCACTCACATGTCTCTGGGCTCGTTTACTATCACTTTTGTAGCTTTTGATAAGCCAGTTGTGCTTTTTAGTCCATGAAAAAATATTGATTAAAAGAGGTCTTTGGCTGTTTCCACTGGCCTAAGATGATGATTAAAAAAATTCAGTGCTGATAAGATCACGGGCAGGTTAGCATAATGTGTAGATATATGACAGATATAATTCAAAGCAGAGAAATGTGCAGCATATTTAAGGAAGAGCAGTGAAAGGGGTAGACTGTGCAGAGAGATCTTAGGGTGCCAATACTTCGATCTTTTAAAATATTTTTTATTTATTCAATACATCCTTACATACATCTTGTAAAATCATCGTTCAGTTTTGTTAGGAAAATAAAATGACCTGTTGAAGTTGTTGGCACAGTTAAGAGCAAACTAGGAACTGCATACTTTAGGGTTGTAAATTGAGATTAATGCTCTGAGAAAATATTGATTCAGGGCACTAGATGTATTCTTAACACTTTACCTTAACTCCTTGTCAAGGAACTTTTTCATGTTTACCAACACAATAACAACTTGCATTTACGTAACGTAGTAAAACATCCCAAGGCGCTTCACAGGATCGTCAAACAAAATTTGATACTGAACCACATAAGGAGATATTAGTGCAAAGGACCAAAAGCTTGATCAAAGAGGGAGGTATTAAGGAGCGTCTTAAAGGAGGGGAGAGAGGTAGAGAGACAGAGAAGTTTCTGGAGAGAATTCCAGAGCTTAGGGCTTAGCAGCTGAAGGCATGGCCACCAATGGTGGAACCATTCAAATCGGAGTTGGAGAGATCTCAGAGATAGGGAGGAGTGAGATCATGGATGAATTTGTAAACAATTATGAGAATTTTAGCACTGAGGCGTTGCCGGACTGGGAGCCAATGTAGCTCAGCGAGCACAGGGGTGAAGGTGAAGGTGCGATTTGGGATATGGGCAGCAGAGTTTAAAAAAATTCATTCCTGGATGTGGACGTCACTAGCAAGGGCAAAATTTATTGCCTACCTCTAACTGGCCTTGAAAAGGTGATGGTGAGCCGCCTTCTTGAACCGCTGCAGTCCACGTGATGAACGTACTCCCACAGTGCTGTGATGGAGGGAGTTCAGAATTTTGACCCAGCGACAATGAAGGACTGGCAATGTATTTTCTGAATGGTGACAGATTAGGAAAAGGGAAGGTGCAACGAGACCTGGGTGTCATGGTACATCAGTCATTGAAGATTAGCATGCAGGTACAGCAGGCGGTTAAGAAAGCAAATGGCATGTTGGCCTTCATAGCGAGGGGATTTGAATACAGGGGTAGGGAGGTGTTGCTACAGTTGTACAGGGCCTTGGTGAGGCCACACCTGGAGTATTGTGTACAGTTTTGGTCTCCTAACTTGAGGAAGGACATTCTTGCTATTGAGGGAGTGCAGCGAAGATTCACCAGACTGATTCCCGGGATGGTGGGACTGACCTATCAAGAAAGACTGGATCAACTGGGCTTATATTCACTGGAGTTCAGAAGAATGAGAGGGGACCTCATGGAAACGTTTAAAATTCTGACGGGTTTAGACAGGTTGGATGCAGGAAGAATGTTCCCAATGTTGGGGAAGTCCAGAACCAGGGGTCACAGTCTGAGGATAAGGGGTAAGCCATTTAGGACCGAGATGAGGAGAAACTTCTTCACCCAGAGAGTGGTGAACCTGTGGAATTCTCTACCACAGAAAGTAGTTGAGGCCAATTCACTAAATATATTCAAAAGGGAGTTAGATGAAGTCCTTACTACTCGGGGGATCAAGGGTTATGGCGAGAAAGCAGGAAGGGGGTACTGAAGTTTCATGTTCAGCCATGAACTCATTGAATGGCGGTGCAGGCTAGAAGGGCTGAATGGCCTGCTCCTGCACCTATTTTCTATGTTTCTATGTAAGTCAGGATGGTGTGCGACTTGGAGGGGAACTTGCAGGTGCTGGTGTTCCCATGCATCTGCTGCCCTTGTCCTTCTAGGTGGTAGAGGTCGCTGGTTTGGGAGGTGCTGCCGAAGGAGCCTTGGAAAGTTGCTGCAGTGCATCTTGTAGATGGTACACACTGCAGCCATGGTACACCGGTGATGCAGGAGTGAATGTTAAAGATGGTGGATGGGATGCCAATCAAGTGGGCTGCTTTGTCCTGGATGGTGTCGAGTTTCTTGAATGTTGTTCGAGCTGCACTCATCCAGGCAAGTGGAGAGTATTCCATCACACTCCTGACTTGTGCCATGTAGATGGTGGAAAGGCTTTGGCGACTCAGGAGGTGAGACACTCGCCACAGAATACCCAGCCTCTGACCTGCTCTTGTTGCCACAGTATTCATGTGGCTGGTCCAGTTAAATTTCTGGTCAATGGTGACCTCAGGATGTTGATGGTGAGGGATTTGGCGATGGTAATGTCGTTGAATGTCAAGGGGCAGTGGTTAGACTCTCTCTTGTTGGTGACAGTCATTGCCTGGCACTTGTGTGGCACGAACATTACTTGCCACTTATCAGCCCAAGCCTGAATGTCGTCCAGGTCTTGCTGCATGTAGGCATGGACTGCTTCATTGTCTGAGGAGTTGCGAATGGTACTGTACACTGCAGTCATCAGCGATGGAGGGAAGATCATTGATGAAGCAGATGAAGATGGTTGGACCTAGGACACTGCCCTTGGGAACTCCTGCAGCAATGTCCTGGGGCTGTGATAATTGACCTCCAACAAGCACAACCATCTTCCTTTGTGCTAGGTATGATTACAGCCAGTGGAGAGTTTCTCCCCTGCTTCCCATTGACTTCAATTTTACTAGGGCTCCTTGATGCCACACTCAGTCAAATGCTGCCTTGATGTGAAGGGCAGTCATTCTCACCTCACCTCTGGAATTCAGCTCTTTTGTCCATTTTGGATCAAGGCTGTAATGAGGTCTGGAGCCAAGTGGTCCTGGCGGAACCCAAACTGAGCATCAGGGAGCAGGTTATTGGTGAGTAAGTGTTGCTTGATAACACTGTTGACGACACCTTCCTTCATGTTTGCTGATGATTGAGAGTAGACTGATGGGGCGGTAATTGGATGGACCGGATTTATCCGTAATTTTGTGGACAGGACACTCCTGGGCATTTTACACATTATCGAGTAGATGCCAGTGTTGTAGCTGTACTGGAACAGCTTGGCTAGAGGCACACCTAGTTCTGGAGCACAAGTCCTCAGGACGACAGCCGCAATGTTGTCGGGGCCCATAACCTTTGCTGTATCCAGTGCCCTCAGCTGTTTCTTGATATCACATGGAGTGAATCAAATTGGCTGCAGACTGGCTGCTGTGATGGTGGAGACCTCAGGAAGAGGCCGATATGGATTATCCACTCGGCATTTCTGGCTGAAGCTGGTTGCAAATGCTTCAGCCTTGTCTTTTGCACTTATGTGCTGGGCTCCACCATCATTGAGGATGGGGATATTCATGGGGATGTGGCAGGAGCTTTGGATGAGCAAAGTGTTACGGAACGTGGAAGATGGGAGGCTGGCCAGGAGGGGATTGAAATAGTCAAGTTTAGAGGCAACAAAGGCATGGATGAGGGTTTCAGCAGCAGATGAGCTGAGGCAGGGGCAGAGTTGGGCAATGTTATGGAGATGGAATGGATATGTGATCGGAAACTCGACTTGGGATCAAATATAACACCAAGTTTGCAAATAGTCTGGTTCAGAATCAGATCGTTGTCAGGGAGATGAAAAGAGTCAGTGGCTAGGGAACAGAGTTTGTGGCAGGGACCGAAGACAAAGACATTGTTCTTCCCAATACTTAGCTGGAGGAAACTTCTCCTGATCCAGTACTGGATGTCGGACATGCAGTCTGACAAATTAGAGACAGTGGTATGATTGAGATAGGTGCTGGTGAGGTAGAGCTGGGTGTTGTCAGCGTTCAGTGGAACCTGATGTTGTGACTTTGGATGATGTCGCCAAGGAGCAGTATGTAGATGAGAAATAGGAGGGGCCCAAGGATAGATTCTTGAGGGGGTGGGGCACCAGAGGTAACAATGCGGGAGCTGGAAGAGAAGTAATTGCAAGTGATTCTCTGGCTATGATTGGACAGATAAGAATGGAACCAAGTGAGGGCTGTCCCACTCAGCTAGACGATGGTGGAGAGGCATTGGAAGAGGATGGAGTGCTCAACCATGTCAATGGCTGCAGACAGATCGAGAAGGATGAGGAGGGATAGATTAGTAGAGGATGCCATTTGTGACTTTGATAAGGGTTGTTTCAGTGCTGAGGCAGGGGCGGAAACCTGATTGGAGGGATTCAACCATGGAGTGCCAGGAAAGATGAACACAGATTTGGAAGGCAACAGCATGTGCAAGAACTCGAGAGGAAAGAGAGGTTGGCGATAGGGGCGATAGTTTGCAAGGTTTTTTGAGGAAAGTGGTGATGACAGACAATTCTTTTTATTTCCTTGTTCTGTGAAAATTGAATATAAAAACTCTCCTTGCTACAATTACAGGCAGTAGTAAAGGCAGCTAATGGGGAGACGGGCAGAATGAGGTAATTGTGGTTGTGAAAATAGAAAATGCTGGAAACAGATTAATGTGGCGATGCTTAGAACATCAACCGTTCCCTTTCTTGACAGCTGCTGCCTGATTTGCTGAGAGTTTCCAGCATTTTCTGTCTTTGTTTCAGGGTTCCAGCGTCTACAGTGTTCTATGTTTATCACTTGCCTGGTTCTGGGCTTCTTGTGTCACTCAAGCCAGCACCTCAACCATCTCAGAGCCCGTAGGCCACCTGAAGGGCTCAGCGAACAGCAGTGACATTTTTTAAATCTTAAAAGATTAAGAATACGATCCTGATTTTAACCTTTGCATTTAAAGCCCAATCAAACTTACGTCACTTGCCACCGTCATCACTGTACCAATGGGTGGGTTCGGCTGACCCACTGCAGACCTCTCTCTGGGATGGGAGTGGACGTCAATCTCACCTGCACCACTTGCCTCGCCCGGATTGGACAGCTCAGACCCCAAGCTCCGGCTCCTCAATTGATGGTATTGCTGTCTATCAAGAGGCTTGCCATAGATGCTACCAACTGATTGGTGTAAATATAAAAGGTTCAGTTCGTAACAAGGCAACAGATGATCTGAATTATTGCATGTTTCGAGAGTGTTTGGCTTTTTAGGAGTCTGATGATTGACTGTATTGTGGTTGAGTGGACATCATACCTCACCCTTCCGAATAACTCCTTCGTTGGCTTGTGTCCATTTCCTCTGATTACGCCTCTGCGAAACGTCTTGGGAAGTTTTTGTCCATTGTACAGTGCACCTGTTTGGAGGCGGTGGATGAACAAAATTGGACTTGGATGTTATTGCCCTTGCAGTTGAGCTGTGGGATAGATAATCAATGAAGGTCCTGGAATCTTGTTCCAGATCAAATCTTGATTGCTCCCTGCTGAAAAGTCATTACCTTGAAATGTTAACTCTGTTTCTCTCTCCGCAGATGGTGCCTGACCAGCTGATTATTTCCACCATTTTCTGTTTACGTTTCAGATTTCGAGCAGCGGCAGTATTTTGCTTTTGTGATGCCTGATTGCTTGCTCCCCAGTGGTCCGTGATGAAAGGTGCACTCATGTGGATGTTGGGCGAAGACATGATTGGTCTCAGCAGTGTTGTTCCTTCCTGCAGTTAAGTAGACAGCCAACACTCGATGTCAAAGCTTATACATGAAGATTAGCGACACGGGTGAGGTGCTAGAAGGTGCCTGTCATGTGTGGAGCGCTATCCCAAGAGAAGTCAGCTCCTTCAGGAATTGAGGAAAGGGAAAATCGGCAAAAAAGCTGGATAAATAGCTGACTAAAAGGGCTAGTCTTTCCACTTGAGATCGCTGGGCAATCACCCATTTATCGCCCAAAAAGGCAGGCTGTCGCCTATCTAAGTGGAAAGTCTAACCCTATAAATGAAGGTGATCAGAATTACAGAGATCGATGGTGAAATCTTTGCCTCCATAACAACAGTGACTGCATGTCTAAAGGAGTCCACACATTGTAAAGTGCAATGGAATGTCCTGAAACCATCCATCACTCTCCAGCCATCACATGTTATGGAAAACACCAGCACATTTCAACTGAACAACCTTTTAAAAGAAAGTATTCAAAAAAGAAGGAAACCCAATCAACCCCTGCTGTTTTTTTCTGACTGCGACAGTGGAGCCTTTTCTCAAGCATAGATTCTAAGCTGGTACCAATTTAGAGAAACTACCAACAAAAACAATAATTAGCCTTAAATTGGTCTCAGAACATGTTTAGCCCACTTCTCCACAGGTAGCGACTGTAAATCGGGCAATCTCAAGAATCGGGCGCCCATTACAGGCCCCGCCAGACCAATCATGAACACAACTATAGGAGATCAACCATTTTATGAAAAGTGACAGTTTATGCGGTCGCATAGGTGAAGAAAGGTCTTTTGTAGAATGAAACTGTTCAGGATTCAATAACGTAGATTATCATCATCATAGGCAATCCCTCGAAACGAGGAGGACTTGCTTCCACTTCAACAAAGGATGAGTTCACAGGTGTTTCGAATGAAGGACCCGAACTACATCCTCAAGGGTGGAAGATGCCTGTGCGTGAATTTTATTAACGTGTGATGGCCGTTGTACACCAACCACCACACGGGCTTGACACAGCCACGTCTTGGTCCAATGGCAAGGATTACACAAGACAACTGGAGACCAGCTCTGCTGCACGGACCTAGTGTGCACACATATCGCAGTGTGGGCTGGCCCGTGCTGCCCCTGGGCCCCTGGCCCCGAACTCACGCCTCCCCTGGGCCCCGATCACATCCCTCCACAGTGTCTCACAGCTCCTTTGCCCCGATCTCGTCGCTCCTGCTGCATCTGCCCATGCGCCAATCACCGACCTGGACATTCCTGACGTCACTCTTCACTGCCGTTGCCCTCCTACATCAGCTCGCGCTGTACCTTCTAGTGGCATGCCTCCATGCTGCTCCCAGGCTGCTGCTCGCCACTCCTTTTATGGCCCCAACCTGCCGCTGATGCGAAGATTATGTGCAGGGAGGATCAGCCATGACTGGGGAAAAATGGCAGGGTGTGATGCTTAGTATTGCTAAAGGCAACTGTTCATATTTGCTGCTGTCAGTGCTGTGTCTTTGCGAGCACAGAGAATCGGGGGAGGGGAGGGGATTCACTTGAGGTATTCCATACTTGCAGTACCTGATTCATATTAGAGAACTGCCATCAAAATCAGAGTTGCTGCCAGCAACAATTTAATATAAACACAGCTCCTCGTCTCTGCTTCATTTTATCTTTTTATACGGCTAACCGAAGATTGATGACAGCTGCAGGTGTCCCTTAATTATACCGCACATTAACATACTTCCTTTCTTATTACAATTTGATCTTACACCAACTGACTGACTGTGCACTCTGTAATACCGCGGCGATGTGGTCTTCCTGACATAGGGATGAGCAATAAAAAAGAATCACTGTTGGCCTGAAGGTTGCACGGTTTGCCGTACACCAGTTGTTGTCCTAACGACACGGGGGACATCCTGATTCAATAAGGAAACGGTTTTCTCATTGTATCAGCAGAACTTTTGCTGCAATGTATTCGAAGCGCTTTCACTTTTGCGGATTAGGGTGTACCTGTAGCCTGTCTCGTGGGCCGACTTCATGCGGCCCTGCCTGTGTTGCGGAGCCCAGCCACGGTGGTAATCGCGGGGCGTATTTCATGGCTGGGTCAAGCCCAGCCCCCATTCACTTCATCCGCATCAAAAAAGCAACTGGTCCTATGATTCCTATACTGAAACTTTGGATTAACCAAATCAGTTTTCTTTTCTCTTGTTTAATGTGTCCTGTGAATTATAAAGCTTATGCTATTGAATGACATACATTTATATAGCGCCTTTCATGACCACCGGACATCTCAAAGCGCTTTACAGCCAATGAAGTGCTTTTGGAGTGCAGTCACTGTTGTAATGTGGCAGCCAATTTGCGTACAGGTACCAAGCAAGCTCCCACAAACAGCAATGTGATAATGACCAGATAAGATGTTTTTTTGTTATGTAGATTGTGGGGTAATAGATGCCTTTTCGAATTAACGTATAACGAGTCCAGTATCATCAAACAAAAGTGCCCCCATTTTAGAGGGGCACAGCTAATAAGGAACTAAACCATAAAACCAAGGAAACTTGTAAACTTAAATAATAATCTTGTTGCCAATATCCACAATGCACTCCTGTCCCTGTAGTGCTCACCGATCACAGAAGACCTCAACCGCACTCCTTCCCCAGGGCCACCTGGGCGCGGACAATACCTCGGAAGAGAGGCAGGCAGCCAAAGCGACCATCCCACGGGCCCCACCTCAAATGGATGCAGGACTGCTCCGTGAGTCTGATTTGTCGCAGTAATTTTTTATGAGAACACAGAAGTTTTCACCAACTTTGACTACAAAATGAATTATTCAGCATTGACTGTTAAGCTGCAATGCAGTTTGCTGTGGGATGGCTGACCTTTTCCTGCACTGAGTGAAGATCCAGATTTTGATTGATGTAACTTAGAATCAAACATTTTCACTATCAATTACCGTGCTTCTGTCATTTTTATTTGATTCGTAATGAAGGAGAGAAGCATTAGAAAAATTGGAATGAGGCTGCTGAGTGATGGAGGCTATGAAGCAAAAATGGTCATTGTATTTGATGGATCTGGAGTTAATTTAGAAATCCACTGAGCTAATAAACCTAAATTGGCTCCCTGACTCATGATTTTTCAATTTCATCATTGTGCACGGTAATATTCAAAGATTACCTCCATACTTGGGGATATTTCAAGTTTCATGTGTATTGCTCTAAGTTCAAGATATTGATGGTATAACAATCAAACCACTGAACCCAACAGTACTGAACATAATTCAGTTACAGAGATGAGAGAATTATTGCCTGACACATATTTTGGCTGTTACTGATTTTCCTTCAAACTATGTCTGCTCCTGCAATGGTTCAGCAAGTTTATCCAGTGAGTAGCTGAGCCAGATATTCCAGGTAAATACCAAGTTCAGTCGCTGGCCTATACTGAATTAGCAACACCGTTGCAATTAACCTCAATGTCACTGACCCATGGAGGAGAAAATGGTCAGCCAGGGTTCCTGTTCCTGACCACAGCTTCAGCTGGAAACGTCATGTGTGCTGAATGTCTGGTCCTCAGGCAAGGATATGATTAGGGTCGTCAACCCGAAACATTAACTCTGTTTTTCTCTCCTCAGATGCTGCCTGACCCGCTGAGATTTCCAGCATTCTCTGTTTTTATTTCAGATTCCAGCGTCCGCAGTATTTTGCTTTTGTGTAAGGATATGATTAGGCTTAGTCCTCGGGCTCCAACAAGTTTGAATAAATTGCAATGTCTCAATGGCCTTCTGGATTTCTAGAGGTAATAAATAAAGTACATACAGCCTAAAAATATAACGGTGGACTTCTGACTTAAACAGATGTGTCTACCTTTTGTCATGAGTTCCAGTAACAGTGAGAAATCTGTTGAGTTGACTTTGCAGCAATAGTGTCCAGTGCATCTACTGTCAACTGATGGCAGAGATTCTTGGATGCTCATTGCTGTTCAGAAGTTAGATGAATTAGATGATTCTGTTTTATTCTAGAAAAAAAAACAATAATCTCAAAGCCACTGGAGGTTAGTATGGTCTAAAGTTCATTTATGTACATTTTAAAGTTGACAAAAGTAGATTAGAAGAGGCTGATTGAGATAGTAGTCTCATCTCGTGCAATCATCATCATCATCATAGGCAGTCCCTTAGAATCGAGGAAGACTTGCTACCACTCTTGGAATGAGTCCTCAGCTGGCTGAACAGTCCAATACGAGAGCCACAGTCCCTGTCACAGGTGGGACAGACAATCATTGAGGGTAAGGGAGGGTGGGACAGGTTTGCCGCACGCTCTTTCCGCTGCCTGCGCTTGATTTCTGCATGCTCTCGGCGATGAGACTCGAGGTGCTCAGCGCCCTCTCGAATGCACTTCCTCCACTTAGGGCGGTCTTTGGCCAGGGACTCCCAGGTGTCAGTGGGGATGTTGCACTTTATCAGGGAGGCTTTGAGGGTGTTCTTGTAACGTCTCCTCTGCCCACCTTTGGCTTGTTTGCCGTGAAGGAGTTCCGAGTGGAGCGCTTGCTTTGGGAGTCTCGTGTCCGGCATGCGGACGATGTGGCCCGCCCAGCGGAGCTGATCGAGTGCGGTCAGTGCTTCAATGCTGGGGATGTTGGCCTGGTTAAGGACGCTAATGTTGGTGTGTCTGTCCTCCCAGGGGATTTGTAGGATATTCCGGAGACATCGTCGGTGGCATGCACAAACAGCCATTCGGATTTGTCAGCAAACATTGCCTTTGTTCTCCTGCAGTAATGCTGCAGCCCGAGAAAATACAGGTTGAACGTCCCTTATCCGGCACCCTCAGGACAAATTGAATGACCATAGCTATGCCATAACTTGAATAACGGAACGTTGTGCAGGGTGCCAATGAAAAGAAATGATACACTGACTATAGGAAAGGGGTGTGTGTGCATGCGGTGCGCGGGTGGGGAGAGCCAACTATGAAGCAGATGGAGCTATCTTTGAGCCCTTCTTATATATTTTCGAAATACATTACCTCCCAATATTCAGAAGAAACGTATTACCAAAGCATTCATGGGTAGTTGTGCAGGAGATTGCTGGAACAAAAAGCAAAGTACTGCAAATGCTGGAAATCTGGTCTATAAACAGAAAATGCTGGAACGACTCAGTAGGTCAGGCAGTGTCTGTGGAGAGAGAAACAGAGGCCCTGAAATCCCGGTCCTCCGCTTCCCTCGGACGTTCGCCAGAAAATGGCTAAAAAGATGCGCACCTGCCTGTTCCTGCTGCACCCACCAGTGATCCCGGTCCTGAAGCCTCCTCTCCCTGCGCATCGGAGCGTGTGCACATTGGGACGTCTGTCTGCTGGAGCTGGAGTCACATGGCACTGGGCAACCAATCCAGTTACAGTATTTTCTCAATCATAATAATGAGAACGAACAGGAGTTCTCATTATTATGATTGAGAAACACCTCCCCAACACCAAAACACCAATAAAACATTGAAAAAAAACATCACATTTAAATTAAAGTTAATAAATGTCTTAGTTAAAAAATATATTTTTCCGATTTTTTAAAACGTTTTTTAATTATGGTTTAAAATAAACTTACCTTCATTGCAGGGTTTTTAACGTTAAAATGTGTTTTTAAAATGTTATTTTCATATGTTTTTGTACGTTTTAAAACTCTTATGCTGCTAAAGGTAGGCTATGTGCTATGTTCATTCGCGGGCAAGAGGTGGGCAAATACTGCAATCTTGCTCATGCGAATGTCCTGGTTGTGGGGATATGGAGGATCTGTCAAGCCAGAGCTTGACAGATTGGAAAAGCCGTTTTTTGGCTTTCGCGATGCCTTCCCAGGTCTGTACACACTCTGCACAGACCCGGGAGGCCAAGATTTCAGGGCCAAAGTTAACGTTTCAGATCTGTGACCTTTTGTCAGAACTAGAAAATGTTACAGGTTTAAGCAATCATCATCATCATAGGCAGACCGTCGAATCGAGGATGACTTGCTTCCATGTCAAAAAGTCCACAGGTGTTTCAGTAAAGGACCTAATATTTCAGATCCCAAATTAAATCTTGAAGGGTGGAAGATGCCTGTGCGTGGATTTTTTTAACGTGTGGTGACCGTTGCACACCAGCCACCACACGGGCTTGACAGAGCTAGGTCTTGGTCCAGTGACAAGGATTAACCAAGACGACTGGAGACCTGCAATGTAATTTGTCGAATGTACTACAATGTATCCCGTATTGTAGCGAATTGTACTTGAACTGAAAAGCAAGGAAATGTATCGAACGGAACTGCCGTCAGCACCCAAATGTAGTGTATGGGATTGCTGACCGCAGCTAAATGTACTGAACTGCTTTTGAATGTACTGTACAAATTTTTATATGAATAAAGTATATTTTGAAATAAAAAAAAATGTATGTAACCTTCATGTAACAACACTGCAATATACTTGAGAAATGCACACATTGACCACAGGGGGTGAACTTGTGGGAGACACTCCTCACCTGGTCATCCAGGCATATAAAGGGAGGTCCCACGCTGGTTCATCACTTCTTGGTCCTGTGAATAAAGGTGTAGGTCATGGAGTGACCTTGTCCATAGAATGTGCCTCGTGTGGATTTGTGGTATTGGGTAAGGACTTTACAGTGGCGACGAGAAACGGGAATTAACGACCCACGAGAATGGCCACCGGTAGCACAGAGGAACGGTACTGTGATGGTGAGGACTGGGACGATTTCATTGAGAGGCTTCAGCAGAGCTTTGTCATGAAGGACTGGCTGGGAGATGCAGCGGCCGACAAGGGAAGGGCTCATCTACTGACCAGCTGTGGATTTAAGACTTACGCGCTCATGAAAGACCTGCTAGCACCCGAGAAGCCAGCGGACAAAACCTTTGAAGAGCTCAGCAAGCTAATCAGTGAGCACCTCAAACCGGCGAGCAGCATACACATGGCCCGACACAGATTTTATACCCACCGACGTCGGGAAGGATAGAGCATACCGGACTTCGTTGCGGACCTCCGGCGCTTGGCCAGCCTCTGTAAGTTCACAGACGCCTGCAGGGGGGAGGTGCTAAGGGATTTCTTTATTGAGGGCATCGGTCATGCCGGGATTTTCAGAAAGTTAATTGAGATCAAGGACTTGACCTTGAAAGCGGCGGCGTTGCTGGCTCAGACTTTTATGGCGGGGGAGGAGGAAACCAAGATAATATACGCACGGAACTCTGACTCCAACGTGGCGATGGATCAGGGAGTCAATATCATAAACGCGACTCAGAGCACAGCAGGCAGGCAAAGGTAGTTCGACACATCCCAGGCAGTAATAGACCCCAGAACAGGTTTTCAACACAGACAATGGCAGACTGAACGGACATTTACACCATCTCAGTGGACAATGCGTTCTGGGATTGGGCCAATCACACCCACTAACAGGGTGCTCAAGAGCAGTCAAAGGGACAATCAGCGAGGAATGCCTGGTAACAGCTCTTTTGTTCACAACAATGGGGATCTCAGTTCATGCTGGAGGTGTGGGGGCAGACATGCTGCCAGGACTTGCAGGTTTCAACACTTCGTCTGCAGAAATTGTAACCTCAGTGGCCATTTAGCCAGAATGTGCAGGAAGCCTATCACCTGGATAATTTACGAGGCGGATGGACCAGAAGAGGAGTCTGCCAGGCAGGATGACGCGTGGGGCAAATCAATGGACGCTGAAGTTCAGCGGGTTCATGTGGCAAACATTCACAGCTCATATACCAAAACGCCACCTATGATGATGAAGGTCCGATTAAACTGCATCCCTGTACGCATGGAGCTGGACACGGGGGCCAGCCAGTTACTCATGAGCGTTCAATGATTCGAAAAGCTATGGCCACTCAAAGCCAGCAGATCCAAACTAGAACGCATTGAGACTCAATTACGGACGTACACCAAATAAATCATTCCAGTGCTAGGCAATGCAACGTTAGCTGTCACACACAATGGATCAGTGAACCGGCTGTCGCTCTGGATTGTCCCGGGCCGTGATCCCGCACTGTTGGGGAGGAGCTGGTTAGCTGAGATGAACTGGAAATGGGGGGATGTGCACGCAGTGTCATCTGTGGAGCGAAGTTCATGCTTACAGGTCCTACTGCAATTTGAGTCGCTATTCCAACCTGGCGTCGGGACATTCAAAGGTACCAAAGTAGTGATTCGCATCACCCCAGATGCCAGACACGTGCACCACAAAGCCAGAGCTGTGCCGTATGTGATGCGGGAGAAAATTGAAAGCGAATTGGACCATTTGCTGAGAGAGGGCATCATCTCGCCCATTGAATTAAGTGATTGGGCGAGCCCCATTGTTCCCGTCCTAAAAGCGGATGGCTTGGTCAGGATCTGTGGCGACTACAAGGCCACTATCAACCGGGTGTCCCTACAAGACCAATACCCGCTTCTGAGAGCGGAGGATCTTTTTGCCAGGCTGGCAGGCGGCAAGCTGTTCACCAAGTTGGACCTCACTTCAGCCTACATGACCCAAGAACTGACCGACGAATCCAAACTACTGACCACAATCACCACGCACAAGGGACTGTTTGTTTACAACAGGTGCCCATTTGGCATTCGATCAGCGGCCACGATCTTTCAAAGAAACATTGAAAGCTTGCTCAAATCCATTCCTGGAACGATCGTATTCCAGGACGATATCCTCATCACGGTCGGGACACTGAGGAACATCTCCACAACCTGGAGGAGGTGCTACGCCGACTGGACCAGTTAGGCCTGCGACTCAAGAAGCCTGAGTGTGTGTTTTTGGCTCCCGAAGTCGAGTTTCTGGGCAGGAGGGTTGCTGCAGACAGGATTCAGCCCACCGAATCCAAAACAGAAGGGATTCGACGAGCGCCCAGGCCCTGCAACACATCGGAGTTGTGTTAATTTCTGGGACTCTTGAACTATTTCGGGAACTTTCTGCCGAACTGAAGCACATTGTTAGAGCTGCTACTCATGCTTCTGTGTAAGGGTTGCGATTGGTTTTGGGGGGCTGTCAAGAACGGGCTTTCAATCGGGCGCGTAACCTACTCTATTCAAATAAGTTGTTGATCCTGTACAACCCCAGTAAGAAATTGGTTCTGACATGTAATGCATCGTCCTATGGCGGTGGGTGCGAGTTGCAGCAGTACAGTGCTGAGGGGCAACTCCAACCTGTGGCTTATGCCTCCAGGTCGCTCTCTCAAGCAGAACGTGGATATGGGATGGTTGAGAAGGAAGCACTCGCATGTGTCTATGGGGTGAAAAAGATGCACCAGTACCTTTTTGGCAGGAGGTTCGAATTAGAAATGGACCACAAGCCGTTAACATCCCTGTTGTCAGACAGCAAGGCTGTCAATGCCAATGCGTCAGCTCGCATACAGCAATGGGCTCTCACGCTGGCTGCGTATGACTACACCATTCGGCACCGGCCAGGCACTGAAAATTGCGCTGACGCGCTCAGCAGGCTTCCACTGGCCACCACTGAGGGGGCAGCGGAGCAAAGCGCTGAGATGGCCGTTGATGCCTTTGACAGCGCAGGCTCCCCCATCACAGCCCACCAGATCAAAATCTGGACCAACAGAGATGCCCTCCTATCTTTGATCAAGAAATGTATCCTGACTGGGGATTGGGCGCCCGCACATGGAGCATGCCCTGAGAAGGTCAAACCGTTTCACAGGCGGATGGATGAGCTCTCCATCCAAGCCGACTGCCTACTATGGGGCAGCTGAGTAGTCATGCCCCAGAGGGGCAGGGAAGCTTTCATCAGGGAACTGCACAGCGAGCACCCAGGCATCGTGCTGATGAAGGCCATTGCCCAGTCACACGTTTGGTGGCCGGGAATTGATTCAGACCTGGAACACTGTGTTCGCAGGTGCACGATGTGTGCTCAGCTGGGAAATGCCCCCAGGGAGGCCCCGCTCAGCCCATGGCCCTGGCCCACCAGGCCATGGTCACGCATTCACGTAGACTACGCGGGTCTGTTCATGGGGAAAATGTTTCTCATCGTGGTTGATGCGTACTTGAAATGGATCGAGAGCATCATTTTGAATTTGTGCACGACATCCACCACTGTGGAGAGTCTACGTGCGGTTTTTGCGACCCACGGTTTGCCGGACATCCTTGTTAGCGATAATGGCCCATGTTTCACTAGCTACGAATTCCGGAAGTTCATGTCGGGTAATGGTATCAACCATGTCAGGACAGCACCGTTCAAGCCGGCCTCCAATGGCCAGGTGGAATGTGCGGTCCAAATCATAAAACAAGGCATGCTCAGGATTCAAGGTCCCTCCCTTCAATGCCGCCTATCGCGCCTCCTGCTGGCCTATAGGTCCCGACCGCACTCGCTCACGGGGGTCCCGCCCGTGGAGCTCCTTATGAAACGTACACTCAAAACTCCGCTGTCCCTCATTCATCCTGTCTTGTCCGACATTGTTAAAGGCAAGCGCCAGTCCCAAAATGACTCCATGACCATAGTTCAAGGGGGAGATGTATAGAAATTGGTGACCCCGTATTTGTTCTCAATCACGCTTTGGGGCCTAAATGGCTTGAAGGTACTGTAATAGACAAAGAGGGGAATAGAGTCATCGTGGTTAAACTTAACAATGGGCAGATATGCCACAAGCATCTGGACCAAGTAAAAAAAAGGTTCAGCATGGACTCTGAAAAACCTGAGGAAGATCATGAGATGATATTCACACCACCGCTAGTGAACCGAGCAGCAAGAACATTCAGCCGCATGCACAGTCCCTGCAGTCAGCCCGGACAGGCCGGAATCACCACAGGGGACAGCCAAGGCTCAACAGCCAGAGCCCCAACTGCGGCGCTCCACGAGGGAGCGCAGACCACCCGAAAGACTTAACCTGTGATCCCAATAAGACGTTGGGGGGGAGGTGATGTCATGTATGTAACCTTCATGTAACAACACTGCAATACTGTATGTACTTGAGAAATGCACACATTGACCACAGGGGGTGAACTTGTGGGAGACACTCCTCACCTGGTCATCCAGGTATATAAAGGGAGGTCCCACGCAGGGTCATCACTTCTTGGTCCTGTGAATAAAGGTGCAGGTCACAGAGTGACCTTGTCCATAGAATGTGCTTCGTGTGGGTTTGTGGTATTGTGTAAGGACTTTACAGTTTTGTGCTGCGTGCAATGTGTGATTGGCGCAGTTATGCACATATAGACCAGGGCAGGAGCCTCACTCTCTCTAGCCTACATGAAGGTTCTCTGGCCATCATCATCATAAGCGGACCCTCGTATCGAGGAAGACTTGCTTCCATGCCAAAAAGGGATGAGTTCACAGGTGTTTCAATGAAGGACCTAATATTCCAGATCCTGAACTACATGTTGAAGGGTGGGAGATGCCTGTGTATGGATTTTTTTAACATGTAGTGGCTGTTGCAAACCAGCCACCACACGGGCTTGACAGAGCTAGGTCTTCGTCCAGTGGCAAGGGTTACCCAAAACGACTGGAGACCTGCTCTGCTGCATGGACCTTATGCGCACACATATCGCAGTGTGGGCTGGCTCGTGCTACCCCGGCGCTCGCCTCTTCTGGCTCCGAACTCACTTCTATCCTGGGCCCCGATCACATCACCAATAATGAAGGTAACAAACCCCAGCAAATAGCTGCAATCCATGATCTTAAAACAACGATGCAGGCAAACTATGTGCAGATCCAATGCTGCAGATGTAAATATTCATGAAGCATTTCCTACAGAAACCAGAGCACGAATCAGACCTACTGATCTGAAGCAGTTCAGCAATATAAATGCACTGTTTGACAGATAAGAAACATAATAAGAACCACATGCATAACATGCCCATTTGGCATACCTAGAGGTATATTTTTGTCAAATCTGTTGCTTTGGAGTGTTGCAGAGCTTCTTATTGACAAGATGGACTGATCTAATTTCCCTTTTTCCCCCACCCCCACTCAGCCACCAGAATTTTCATCTTGCTAAAGGAATGAACAGATTATGGGCTCTACCTTCGCCATGACTGTGCGCCATTTTTTGGCAGCCAATTGTTTTTTGGCGTGAAATACTCACTTTCCAACTTTCGCCAACATTTGGACGTCAGCGCCGAGCATGTGCGGCAGTTGAAATATTTTTGGCGAAGACACGAGTCAAAACGGGATCCGCCGCCGTTTTTGGGGGCTTAATTGATTTTGGCCGTCCATGATTTTTTTCAGCGCGGCGCAAAAAAAACCGTACCTTAACTTAAAGAATCGGCACGGGGCACAAGAGGACAGGAGTGAGGCAATAAGAATACACAATAAAATACCTTTTCTTTCACAGGGAACTCTTCTTGGAGCAAGGGAAGAAGATTTCCAGGCCGAAAGGAATGCTTCCACCGCTGCAATCCCGGGCCGAATGGCCTCCCGCTCAGTCCCGCTCCTCCTGCGAGGTGAAGTTCGGGAGCGGGAGGGCCATTCGGCCGGGGATTACAGCGGGTCCAGCGGGGGAGAGGTCCTTCGGGGGCCTGGGATTACAGCGGGTCCAGCGGGGGAGAGGTCCTTCGGGGGCCTGGGATTACAGCGGGTCCAGCGGATTTCACTTTTTAAATGCTGGATTGTATGGTATAGAAATGAGCAGGTTAATCATTTTGGGGTACAGAGTACAGCAGTGATCAACTCATCGCTGAGAGCATGCAGAAATCAAGCACAGGCAGCAGAAAGAGCGTGCGGCAAACCAGTCCCACCCTCCCTTTCCCTCAAATACTATCTGTCCAACTGTGACAGGGATTGTGGTCCTCGTATTGCACTGTTCAGCCACCTAAGGACTCATTTTTAGAGTAAAAGCAAGTCTTCCTCGATTCCGAGGGACTGCCTATGACTGACTGACGATACCTTAGTAAAGTTGTCTTACGATCGCTAATCCCTCAGTGTGAATGTCCATGACTCAAAGACAGGAGCGGGCTTCAGCTTGCTTCAGCATCTCTGGTTGCCCCGGCAGCTTCAGCTTTTTGTGCATGCTCAGGGGGTTTTTGGCACAGACTTGAAGCTCCGCTCCCGAGACTAACAACGGAGAGCGCTGCACCAAATTCAAATAATTCTTTGCCGAAAGTCCCGATTTTTTTTTTGCCGCAAACAGGCACCAAAAAAATCGGCTGTACATCCTCCTGGGTGCCAAAAATCGTCAAAGAGGAAAATAGAGTCCTGAGAAAGTTGGGTTTGGGTGTCTGGAAGAATTGTGACTTAAGCCTGCAAAGACAGATGTGAAATGTAACCACATGCTACCAGGTCAGGGTTAAACATGCTCCTCCATGCACTCATGCATAAATTACATGATCTGGAGGCGGTGTTGGACCTCGTCTGCCCTTGCTAATAGTAGGCTCCCGAGGTATGGAAAATGGTCCACGTTGTCCAAGGCCGCGCCGTGGATTTTGATGACCGGAGAGCAGTGCTGTGTGGTGGGGTCAGGTTGGTGAAGGGCCTTTGTCTTACGGATGTTTAGTGTAAGGCCCATGCTTTCGTACACCTCGGTGAAGATGTTGACCTCGAGTCTCATCGGCGAGAGCATGCAGAAAACTAACACAGGCAGCGGAAAGAGCGTGCGGCAAACCAGGCTCCCCACCCACCCTTTCCTTCAACCACTGTCTGTCCCACCTGTGACAGAGACTGTAATTCCCGTATTGGACTGTACAGTCACCGGGGAACTTACTTTTAGAGTGGAAGCAAGACTTCCTCGATTTCGAGGGACTGCTTATTATGATGATGACATGATCTGGAAATTTGTTTTTTTATTGAGAAACCAAGACCATAATACAGAACACCATCAAGGTTGGAAGGAATAGAGGAAAAGAAAAGATAAATCAAGTTAGGATTTTAAATGCCAACACGGAGAAAGGTAAGAATTTCCAGAGTTGAAAAGTTTAAATTGGATTTTTTTATCCCATGGGACTGATACAACTTCTCATGGGAGTGACACAACTGATAAATTTATTTTATAGCAATTGCTCAGAACTGAAACCTTTTTGCTTCCAGACTGCAATCCTGCTACTGTGCTTAAGGTCATTCTTGCTATTTTATTTAAGATCCTGTTATGTCCTGTCCATGTATGAGGTAACCAAATATAAATGTGAGTGTAAGTGCTGGGTATAATTTATAATGAAATACATATCACAAGCAATCTTTTACACATTTTAACGCACATAACTATATTACATGTCAAACAAGATACATATTAATCCTCCAGCACAAAAGAACATTTAAATTCTAAGAGTAACAGTACTCAATTAGGTTTTCCTTCCATGCCTCGGTTCTCTTATCCACGGACAATGTAAAGTTCTGGGGAAATTGAGGAACTGGGGGAAAAATAAAGAAGGATTTTCCGCACAAGCATGACAAAAAGATGACCTAGGAAGTGGGGGATTTCATTTTGTTCCACTAGTTCTTAAACCGATTGATACGTCCTTACTATACAGTATAAATGCACACGAGGCCCATGCTTGAGAGAAGGTCAGTCTGTGACCTGTCCTTTATTCCATAGCACTCCAGTGATGGAAGTGGGTGGAGCTTCCCCTTTTATATCTGAAGGTCCAGGTTAGGAGTGTCATCCACAAGTTCACCACCTAGTGGTCATTGTTCCCACAGTGTACAACTTAGGTCAGATTATACATGGGTTACATTGCTGGCTGAATACATGACATCACCTCCCCCCCCAAAGTCTTATTGGGATCACAGGTTGAGTCTCTCTGGTGGTTTACGTTCTCTTGTAGAGCGCCTGAATTGGGGCTCTGGTTGTTGGGCGCTAGCTTGTGTGTCTGTTTGCGGTGCCTCAGGCCTGTCCAGACTGCCCACAGTGTTTGGGCTCTCCTCCCTTTGGTTCCTGTGTTCGGTCACCTGTGGTGGAGTGACCTCTATATCGTGTTCTTCCTCTGCTTCTTCTATGGGGTTGCTGAACCTCCTTTTTGTTTGATCCACGTGTTTGCGGCAGATTTGTCCATTGGTAAGTTTAACTACCAGAATCCTATTTCCCTCTTTGGCAACCACAGTGCCTGCGAGCCATTTGGGCCCTGCAACGTAGTTGAGGACAAAAACAGGGTAATTTACATCGATACATTGCGCCTTCGCATTCCTGTCATGGTAGTCATATTGTGACTGGCGCCTGCTCTCGACAATTTCTTTCATGGTGGGGTGTATAAGGGATAACCTGGTTTTGAGCGTCCTTTTCATTAGCAGCTCTGCGGGTGGAACCCCTGTGAGCGAGTGTGGTCGGGATCTGTAGGCCAACAGGAAGCGTGATATGTAGCATTGTAGGGAACCCCCTTGGATTCTGAGCATCCCCTGTTTGATTATCTGCACTGCTCGTTCTGCCTGGCCGTTTGAGGCCGGCTTGACCGGTGCCGTTCTGACATGGTTGATTCCATTACCTGCCTTGAAGTCCTGGAATTCAGTGCTTGTGAAGCACGGGCCATTGTCGCTGACCAAGATGTCCGGTAGACCATGGATGGCGAACATTGCCCGTAGACTTTCTACCGTGGCAGAGGATGTGCTTGAATTTAAAATGTCACACTCGATCCATTTGGAGTAGGTGTCTACTACAACCAAAAACATTTTTCCCATGAAAGGACCTGCGTAGTCCACATGGATGCGTGACCAAGGCTTGGCGGGCCATGGCCAGGGGCTAAGGGGGGCTTCCCTGGGCGCATTGCCCAGCTGGGCACACGTGTTGCATCTGCGAACACAAAGTTCCAGTTCTGTGTCTATCCCTGGTCACCAAACGTGTGACCTGGCAATTGCCTTCATCGTGACAATGCCCGGGTGCTCATTATGGAGTTCTCTGATGAACACCTCTCTGCCCATCTGGGGCATGACTACGCGGTTTCCCCACAGTAGGCAATCGGCCTGAATCGAGAGTTCATCCCTGCGCCTGTGAAATAGTTTAAATTCCTCAGGGCGTGCCCTGTACGTGACTGCCCAGTCCCCATTCAGGACACATTTCTTGACTAGAGACAATAGCAGGTCTCTATTTGTCCAGACTTTAATCTGACGGGCTGTCACGGGTGAGCCTTTGCTTCCGAAAGCTTCAACAGCCATGACCATCTCAGCAGCATGCTCGGTAGCCCCCTCAGTGGTGGCTAGTGGGAGCCTGCTGAGTGCATCGGCGCGGTTTTCGGTGCCCGGTCTGTGCCGAATTGTATAGTCATAGGCGGCTAACGTGAGTGCCCATCTCTGTATGCGGGCCGATGCGTTTGCATTTATGGCCTTGTTGTCGGCCAAAAGGGACGTTAGGGGTTTGTGATCTGTCTCCAGCTCAAATTTCCTGTCAAACAGATACTGGTTGTGGAAATGTATTTTTTATCTAAGCTGATACCACACAGTATTTGTGTGCCCTTTGCAATATATATATAACAAAATGGAGTCCTGGTCCTTCCAGAACTTTCTGCATAAAAGCAGTCGGCTTGATTAAACAGCTAAACCTGGTTTGAGATGGCTGATGGCCATCAGACAGCTAGGAGACAAGTCATGCTGAGACAAGTACCCCCCACCCCCATGGTGCTCTCCTATTGTCTATACGACACCAGTTCCATGCCACCCCACCCTTTTCGAAGTACTCAAACCACTAGCCATTATCTCTTGTAGAGACCTCATCCATTTGATGCAAAAAGATAACTGACTAGGAAACTGGACAATCCTGACACAATGCAAGACAGGTAATAGCTCATTACCACACTCTCATGGAGTAATGGCCGGCTGGCCAACAAAGAACCTTGACAAACCATGTCTGGAAACCATGTCAGGACAAGGATGTAGTAATTAACTCTTTATCTGTATTCACTGACTGCGAGACAGAGCCAATACACAGGGAGAGGCCATAACTTGGGTTTTTCTGCATAAATATCTCGTGAAACTGTACCATTTCGGAGGTGTTCACTTAGCCATTGACTGAGTGTGACCTGCAAGTAAATTAAAGAAACTTCTGCCGGAGCTGAAAGTTTCTTCACTGTTGAATCGCATATGTAATCTGTTGTCCACAGGGGAGGTACTGCAATCTACAAGACTCGACATTTAAAAGCTAAAGTTATTTTTTTTAACCATTTCTTTCTCAGCTTGCAAGCAGGAGAGAACGGGTTCTGGAAAAATCTCGAAACAGCCCAGGGAAGGTTTCAGTAGGTAAAGTAGAAACAGCGCTAGTCGATTGAAAAAGGTTCCTGAAGGTTCTTATGTAATAAGATTAGAAAAAAAAAGCGCTAATCGATCGAAGGTTCTTATGTGATAAGAGTTAATTGTTTTTAATTAGGAAAAGGTTCTTATGTGATAAGAGTAGGAAAAAAAAAGAAGCGCAATCAATCGAAGGTTCTTATGTGATAAGAGTTAGGGTAATGGAACCATAAGTTTTATCAGTTTTATAAGTTTTATTAGGATAAGTTAAGGACTCGGTCTGTAGTGGCATACAACGCAGACTGAGAATTGATTATTTGTTTAGATAGAGTTTAAAGGTTATGATTTGTGTACTCGCGTGAATGTTGTTTGTCCTAGTTATCCTTGTTATACTGTTGTGTGCAATACCTTTGTGCGACATTGCCATTAGAGAAACGGGAAGAGTCACGAGGGAAAATTGTGATTCGGAAAAAAAAACAAGGATTGATTCAGAAAAGAAACAGTAACTGATTGATCAACTACTGTTGGTTCGTGCCAACATATCTCACACACCCAGACTGAGCCCGAATTAAGAGCCTTTTCAGGCCACGTAACGGCCAGGAGGAATGGGCGTAGAGAACTCGGTTGGCCGAAAGGATTGTGAGATCAGAAACTGTGGAAAATCTTAATCATCCAGAATGGGGGCTGGAGCAAGTAACCCACCACCAAAAGGGACCCCAGCCCATTTTATGCTCCAGAATTGTGGTCAGTCTTCAATTGACCACCTAAGAGAATGAGTAAAGTGGACTAAGGGTGAAAACAGGCCATTTCCACCCGATGGGTCATTCAATTTAGAGAGAATAACATGTCTAGAAGAATGCCTTATCGACAGAGACCCAGGTAGAAGAGGTAAAAAGAAAGTGAATTGGTCAGCGTTTGGAGATTGGAAAAGGGAAGCTGAGGAACGACACGAGAAGAGCCTAAGAGTTAGCAAGCAGTGTACTAGAGGGAGAAAGCAGGTGGATGAACGAGTAGAGCAGGTGAATCGCCCTCGACATAGCAAACATCCATCTGTTATGGTTGCTAAAGAGACAAAGGCACACTCACCAAGTGCCCCTAAGGGTTGGGAAAAAGATGAGGATGACGAATGGGACGAGGATTGGACTCCCTACAGCCATCAACCACCGCCGTATGTTCCACCCCCGGGCGGCGCTCCAGGCCAACAAGGAGGAGACGATCCTCGGGCCGGAGCACAGGGAAATGGGGTAACACCCGCTCCCAACGATGCAGGTGCGGCTGCAGGTAAAATAGATCAGTCACAAGGGAATCAATACCATGTCGGCCCTGTAGGTGGCACACGAAGTCTTACCCGTGGACCAGGGCCAGGGCCCAGTGCCATCATCATCTGCATACCCAGTAAGACTTTTTCCCAGTCCACTCTCTGGGGGGGCTCCGGTCCCTATTTATCGATCATGGTCACCAAGTGAGTTAAGAATAATTGTGGAAGGATTGGCAGACCCGAAAACCAATATTGAAAAAGCCATAGACCAGTTAAATGTGATCATCTTGTGCCATGAACCCAGTATATTAGATGGTCAAATCTTACTGAAAGCATGGTTAAAGGACACGAAATTTGCCGAACTTGAGATAAAATTCAAAAATTTTAAAACCCATCGAGAGGCTCCAGATGCAGATTCCAGCACGAAGCCAGGAGAGGGGTTCTGGGAAAGATGTTGGGAAGCCTTACATTCGGTGTTCCCAAGAAAAACGAATTGGTCCAAAATTATGGAAACTACACAAAGAAAGGAGGAGGATGTTGAGGATTATGTAGAAAGAGTGCGAGAGATCATGAACCAATGTTCAGGCATGAAAATAGAGGAGGTAGAAGCTCCTATGATCAGCGCCGTGGTAAACGGGCTACGACCCGAACTCAGAGATCCCTTTAAATTAGTTTGTCCCGGATGGCGACAGGAATCGCTATCCAAGGTTGTATCTATGTTAAAGGACATACAAGAGCGAAATAGAGAATCTAAAAGCAAGGTCACCGTGTTTGTGGAACAAGCAGCTCCAACAACACCCACCCCGGTGACACCGTCCTACGGCTCCCCCCAGGGTAGAGGAAGAGGGCGAGGCAGAGGAGGAAATTTCAGGGGAAGAGGGAGAGGAGGTGCAGGGCGGGAACAATATGATACCTGTTACAATTGTGGTCAGATTGGACACTGGGCGAGAAATTGCCGGGCAAAACAGCAACAACCAAATTATGATTGGACTCAACAGGCAGGTAATAGAGCACCCCCTCCCCCTCCAGGACCCAACCCGTATGCGACCCAAGTCCAGGTACAAGCTAGACCTCAGACTAATTTCTCTGTTCAAGATCCATTTGGATCACAGAATCAAAAGCAATTCGGCCAACAACCAAATTGCCCGTATAATGATCAATGACGCCCAATCCCAGACCCGAGTGCTGCGAACAAACAGCTACCCATCATTTCGTTAAATGCCATAGGAGAACCTGAAATAAAAATACGAATACAAGGAAAGGATATCCCATTCCTGGTGGATACTGGTGCCACCTATTTGGTCCTTTCAAGGGAGGATACGAGGGGAATTCCCACTTCCACTAATTAAACCTCAGTGATTGGACTATCTGGACACGCTTGGCAAATGTTTTTCTCCAACCCTATCAATGTACAATTAGAAGATTACGAAGATAGTCATTCATTCCTACTGTCTAATGAGGTTCCAGTGAATCTGTGTGGACGTGACCTATTATGTAAAATGAGTGCCGCGATCCTCTGTTCCCCAGCTGGTCTGGAGGTTCGAGTCCCCATAGATAAATGTGGCGCATATCCACTACTTCAACCCACAACTCCCATATTGTATGCCTGGAAAAATTTGGACCCCACACTAAGCAAAACCCTATCCTATTTGGTTGGTTCATACTGGTGCGTAACAAGGTTAATCACAGACTACCTCAAATCTCAAACCTTGGGAAATTGGTACGAAACATTACACTGCACAGCATATTGTGACAACACGAGATCAGACGCTACAGCACAAATCTTTTATCAACCATTCCTGCACCAGAAACATCAATTGATGATCGAACAAATTTTTATTGAACCTGAAGGCATAGCGGCAGGGGTTGAATTATCCTCCCACAGTCAGAGCTTGTTTAGGGTTAAAGGGAGCGTTCCACACTGCACCCTTGCGGTTGCAGGCATACATAAACCCCAGGATTTGGGACGAATGGTTAAAAGAATGTAAGGATCCCCAGTGCAAGAGGAATGGCACACACTTAATGGAACTTTGGGGCAACATGAAAGGGGGGGAGGCTATTCTGTCAAGTTGAATGGGAAAATATACTTCGATGCTGTCTTAGAAGAAAGGATGCTTTCAGCCATTAGCTTCCCATTACAACAAAGCACAGTGGAACTTCTTGCTAAGGTTCCAGAGCAACTATGGTCAACACACGCTAATGAAGTAGGAAAGATGCTCACTGCCCAACCATATAAGGTAGCGATCAATTCAACCGCCCCACTCCCCAGGAAGCCCCAATACCACTTGTCCCCAGCCGCAGAACAAGGTATTGAGCCAGTCATTAAGTCCCTGCTGGCCCAGGGAATAATCGTTCCAACTAGAAGTCCATGTAACACACTGATCTTTCCGGTGCAGAAGCCCAATAGTGACAAATGGAGATTTGTCCAACACCTACGAGCTGTGAATCATTCTGTGTTCCCAACTTATCCGGTGGTACACAACCCGGCAATTATACTTGCCAGTATTCCGGCATCCTCAAAGTATTACACAATAATTGATCTGTGTTCAGCATTTTTCTCAATACCCATTCACCCAGAGTCTCAATTCCTGTTTGCCTTCACATATAAAGGACGCCAATATACGTGGACAAGACTCCTACGAGAGCCCTACTATATTCTCACAATGCCTAAAGAGGGATCTGGAAGATGTAATTTTACCAGCAGGTTCTACACTTGTGCAGTATGTTGATGACTTATTGCTCGCCTCACCCTCCAAATTGGCCTGCGAAATGGACTCTCTTGTGTTATTAAAAGCCCTGGCCTCGAAAGGAGACAAGGTGTCAAAGGCAAAGTTACAATTTGTCTCAGAAAAGGTTCGGTATCTAGGGCACGAATTGGTCAGAAATACGAGACAATTGACACAAGACCGAGTAAAAGCAATCTGCTCTGCCACACTATCAGTAACCAAGAGAGAAATGAAACACCTCTTTGGCATGACAGGATACAGCCGGCAATGGGTTATGAGTTATTCCGAGATCGTTAGACCACTGTTAGACATGTCCATGCCCGCACTACCAGAGAAATTGATTTGGAATGAGGTATCCCAGAATGCTTTCCAGAACCTTAAACAGTCCCTCACTTCAGCACCCGCCTTGGGATTACCAGATTACACTAAGCTATTCAACTTATTTGTGCATCACAAGTCGGGTTTTGCACAATCTGTTTTGACTCAGTTACATGGGGACAGGCAGCGGCCGGTAGCGTATTTCAGTATCCAACTAGACCCAGTGGCACGCAGACTACCAGGATGTCTTCCTTCGTTGGCAGCAGCTTATTATGCTATGCAACAGGCTCAGACAATAACTCTAATTCATCAGACCATTTTGTACATCCCATACTCTGTCGAGATTTTACTTACTAAGTGTGCCACCCAACACCTAACCTCCGCAAGAACCACTAAATATGAAGTTGAACTGTTATCAAATCTGAATCTTATCATCAAAAGATGCACGACCTTAAATCCAGCCACTCTACTCCCCACGGAAGAAGACGGCGAACCCCATTCATGTGAAATGGTAACCGAATTAGTGACTAAACCACGTATCAATCTAACAGATGTACCAATGTGTAACCCTGATCTAGTGTACTATGTTGATGGATCAGCCCTACAAAATGATAGGGACCAACCTACAGTGGCTTATGCAATTGTAACCCAGTTTAATGTTGTCAAAACAGCCTCTCTTCCAGACTCCTTTTCAGCCCAACAAGCTGAATTGTTTGCGTTAACTCGAGCCTGTATTCTGGCTGAAGGACAAACAGTTAATATCTACACTGATTCCAGGTATGCTTTTGGGGTATCACATGATTATGGACAAATTTGGAAGATTCGCGGGTACCTGACTTCTTCAGGAACCACTATCAAAAATGCAGAACAAGTGGAAAATCTTCTGCGAGCCATTGAGTGCCCCTTGAAACTTGCCATTATCAAATGCCAAGCACATACAGGCCAGTCGAATGAGGTGGCACTTGGAAACGCCAGAGCTGATAATGCAGCTAAGTCAGCAGCTCTGTCAAAAGGGGAGATGCAGGTGTCATTGTTCCCACTAAGGAACAATAATTGCTCAGACCCGCCACCGACTATTAATGATATGCTGGCCTTTCAGACACAGGCCAGTACGGAGGAGGTGGTGACCTGGACGAAGGATCAATGTTATAAAAATCCAGAAGGAATATGGGTTCACCATGACGGCCGCATGGTGGCGCCCAGATCCTTACTTCCATGGATTGCCCGATGTGTTCATACATTCACACATGTAGGCAAAGGGGGGATGGCAGATAATATTTTGGCAACTTGGTATGCACCAGGTATTTCGGCAATTGCAAAACAAATCTGTGAAAATTGTGTTACCTGTCAGACAATGAATCCGGGTAAGACGGAAAAAGTAGAATCTGCCTCCCACCGAAATCCAGTCGGGCCTTTTGTACATTTACAAATGGATTTTATTGAATTACCTATGTGTATGGGATTCAAGTATGTATTAGTTATTGTAGATGTGTTCTCTAGATGGATTGAAGCCTTTCCATGTAAAAAGGCCGATGCCACTACTGTTGCGAAATGTTTGTTAAGAGAAATCGTTCCGGGCTTCGGAATCCCTGCTAAACTATCAAGTGATAATGGGTCATATTTCACGGGAACTGTTATAAGAGAAATGTGTAAAGCTTTACAGATGAATCAACGTTTTCATTGCAGTTATCATCCACTATCAGCTGGACTTGTTGAAAGATATAATGGAATGCTTAAAAATAAGCTGGCAAAACTATGCAATGACACTGGACTGAAATGGACAGAACTGCTGCCCTTAGCTTTGATGGTAATGCGATCTGCAACCAACAGAACAACAGGCCTGTCACCGCATGAGATAGTTATGGGACGTCCCCAACGACTATCTTTTACAGCACCATTTACTGCAAAACAAATGGACATCCACAAAATGGAGGAAAATATGTTGAATTATTGTATTGCACTAACCAAATGTATTTCCAGCTTTCATTCACAGGTAAAGGAAGCTCAAGTCAAGCCAGCGGAAGGGAAGTGTCATAACCTGGAACCAGGGGAATTCATTTATATCAAGATTTTTAAAAGAAAAAGCAGTCTACAGCCAAGATTCGAAGGACCATACCAGGTCTTGCAGGCGACCAATACTGCAATCAAGGTAAAGGAAAGACCAACATGGATCCATGCATCCCAATGCAAACGGGCACCCGACCAGGAGGAAGGGAAGAAGGAACCAGAGGAACAGAAAAAGGAAGACTGAATAAGGAACTGTATGGACTATGGGGACTGATGGTGCTGGGCTTGACAGGGTTTTACTTTGCATTATTGATTACACCAGGGGTACAGACCCGCCACCGAAGGGAATTGCAAGTAAACGTATTTATGGCACTGAGTCATAAGTATGCTCAAGAAAGAAACTTGTCGAGTTGTTGGATATGTTCCCATGTACCTGTCCACTCCAAAGGGGGTATTCCCCTGAGATCTGTCCCCTTTAATGAATCAGAAATGGTAGAATGATTGATAGTGCAAAATAGGACAAACCTAACTAAGGGGCCAGAAACGAAGGAGCAAACAGAATGGAGGTCAGCAGGGTATAAACTTACAGCCTTCCAGGGATGGTACCAGCCCAATTATGATAATAACCGTCAGCCTCCCTTCCTAAGCATTACTCCCAGAATAGGAAATCCTGAAGGTATAATATGCATAGTGAGTAATGAGACTAAAGGAGCAGAAATGGGTCGCAGCAAGTGTTCCCAAATGACTAAATGGCATGCCACAACTAATCCCACTGATGGGAGAAAGATAGCAACCGTTGGCGGGACAATGGTCCATAACAAAGGCCCAGGTGAAGGGTGGGAAGGTGAGACCACTCGAGTATGGATGGCGCGAAAGGACCAGGAGCTGACGTCCTATAATTGCACCTACTTTATTTGTGGCCATAAAGCCTACCCATGGTTACCAGCCAACTGGACAGGGTCCTGTTACTTAGGATATGTGGTACCCTTTATCAGATCAATAAAGACTCTAACGGATGCCTATGGAAGTCATAGATTTAAACGGGATTTGACATGGCAAAACGGAATATTCAAGGTAATGGTGCCACCCTATGGAATAGCATCAACCGAATGGCAGTTACGGGAACTGGCTAACTTAGTCGAATCAGTAGCCAACGCAACTTCCCAAGCCTTTGAAGGGGTGAATGATGAAATGGTAGCTATTCGAACAGTGGCTCTCCAAAATCGTATGGCATTAGATTATCTCCTAGCCAAGGAAGGAGGGACATGCGCATTAATAGGTGGAGAATGCTGTACGTATATCCCGGATAAATCAGAAGAAATCGGCAGTCTAGCTGAATACATCAGGAAAAAGGTAATAGAGTATAAACAGACAGTTGGCCAGGACGGTATCACCTTGTGGGGTTGGGCATCAGGATGGTTGGGATCCCTAGGGAAATCTGTGGTACAGGGTTTGATTATATTCCTGCTGATAGTCTTCGCCCTGTATCTATTATTTGTCGTCGTTAAGTGTTGCTGTGCCAGGGTGGGAAAAACTATGTCACCTAACGAGACCACGGCTAGAGTTATGGTAGCAACAACTGCTGAAGGCTCTTGTGTGGAAATGGAAATGGAGAGACTATACAAGATCAGAATGGATTAAGTTGTCCTTGTGAAGGACAAAATGGGGGAATGTGGAAATGTATTTTTTATCTAAGGTATTTGTGTGCCCTTTGCAATATATATATAACAAAATGGAGTCCTGGTCCTTCCAGAACTTTCTGCATAAAAGCAGTCGGCTTGCATAAACAGCTAAACCTGGTTTGAGATGGCTGATGGCCATCAGACAGCTAGGAGACAAGTCATGCTGAGACAAGTACCCCCTCCCTCCCCGCCATGGTGCTCTCCTATTGTCTATACGACACCAGTTCCATGTCACCCCACCCTTTTCGAAGTACTCAAACCACGAGCCATTATCTCTTGTAGAGACCTCATCCATTTGATGCAAAAAGATAACTGACTAGGAAACTGGACAATCCTGACACAATGCAAGACAGGTAATAGCTCATTACCACACTCTCATGGAGTAATGGCCGGCTGGCCAACTAATAAGCCTGACAAAAGGAAATATCTGGAAACCATGTCAGGACAAGGATGTAGTAATTAACTCTTTATCTGTATTCACTGACTGCGAGACAGAGCCAATACACAGGGAGAGGCCATAACTTGGGTTTTACTGTATAAATATCTCGTGAAACTGTACCATTTCGGAGGTGTTCACTTAGCCATTGACTGAGTGTGACCTGCCCCTTGCTAGCAAGTAAATTAAAGAAACTTCTGCCGGAGCTGAAAGTGTCGGAGTCATTTTTTTCGGAGGTTGAGATTTTGACATGGTGCATTTTCTTTACCGCATATACACATGCGAGCGCCTCCTTTTCTACCATCCCGTAGCCCCTTTCTGCCTGGGACAGACTTCTGGAGGCATAAGCTACCGGCTGTAACTGACCCTTGGCATTGACATGCTGCAACACACACCCGACACCATAGAACGACACATCGCACGTTAACACAAGTTTCTTACATGGGTCATATAATGTTAACAGATTGTTGGAACATAACAAATTGTGTGCTCTATTAAAAGCCCTTTCCTGGCTGTCCCCCCAGACCCATTCGCGATCTTTGCGTAGGAGCACGTGTAGCGGCTCTAGCAGCGTGCTCAATTTGGGATGAAAGTTAACAAAATAGTTCAGAAGCCCCAGGAATGAACGCAGCTCCGTCGTGTTACGGGGTCTGGTTGCTCTCCGGATCACTTCCGTCTTGGACGCAGTAGGGCTGATCCCGTCTGCTGCTACCCTCATCCCCAGGAATTCTACCTCTGGAGCTAGGAAGACGCACTTCGCCTTTTTCCGTCGCAGCCCTACCCGGTCCAGTCTGCATAGCACCTCCTCCAGGTTGTCGAGGTGTTCTTCAGTATTGTAACCCGTGATGAGGATGTCATCCTGAAAAACCACCATCTCTGGAATCGACTTGAGGAGGCTTTCCATATTTCGTTGGAAGATCGCGGCGGCCGAGCGAATCCTGAACGGACATCTGTTGTACTCAAACAACCCCTTGTGTGTCGTGATGGTGGTCAGCTTCTTTGACTCACTTGCCAGCTCCTGGGTCATGTAAGTTGAGGTCAGGTCCAATTTTGAAAAAAGTTTGCCACCGGATAGTGTCGCAAAGAGGTCCTCCGCTCTCGATAGCGGATACTGGTCTTGGAGTGACACCCAAGATTGATGGTGGCCTTGTAATCACCACATATCCTGACCGACCCATCCGCCTTGAGCACCGGCACAATCGGGCTCGCCCAGTCACTGAATTCGACTGGCGAGAAGATGCCTTCCGTCAGCAGGCGGTCCAATTAACCTTCGATCTTTTCCCGCATCACGTACGGCACCGCCCTGGCCTTGTGGTGTACTGGCCTGGTGTCCGGGTTTATGTGAATCACTACCTTGGCCCCCATGAAAGTGCTAATGCCGGGTTGAAATAATGATTCAAATTTGTCCAGGATCTGTGAACATGATACTCGCTCCACAGAGGAAATTGCATTGACATCGCCCCATTTCCAGTTCATGACAGCAAGCCAACTCCTCCCCAGTAGTGTGGGACCATCCTCCGGGACAATCCAGAGTGGCAACCTGTTCTCCGAATCTTTGTGAGTCACGACTACCGTGGTGCTGCCTAGCACCGGAATGATCTGCTTTGTGTATGTCCGTAGCTGTGCGTCAATCGCCGATAATTTTGGCCTCCTGGTCTTGGACGCCCACAACTTTTCGAACTGTTTGACACCCATCAGGGACTGGCTGACCCCCGTGTCTAGCTCCATTGATACTGGGATGCCATTGAGGAGCACTTTCATCATTATCGGTGGCGTCCTGGTGTATGAACTGTATACGTGCTCCACATGAACTCGCTGAACTTCAGCTTCCAGCGATTTCCCCCAGCGTTCATTTCTGCAATTTCTGCAGGTATTTTGCTCATCTCTGCAAACTTCGGCTGAGTGTGTGCCACCACGCCTCCAACATGAGCTGCTGTTTGAAACAAAAGGTCCCTTGCCAGTCTATCGTCCCTGACTGCCCCTGTTATTGTCCTTGAGTGCGCCATTAACAGGTGCTGATGGCCCCGTTACTGGCCGCATTGTCCCTTGCAATGCCATGAATCGCCGTTCAGCTTGCAATTGTCTCTGTCGAACTCCCCCCCTGGGTTTGACTACGTGTTGGGGCATGCCCGATTGCCCTTGTCTGCCTGGAGAACTGTGTGTTGCTTTAACAATGTTGAATCTCTGTCCAACCATTCCTTAACACAGTACCTCTCATCTGTTCTGCTAGTGGTCATGCTTGTGTGGTTTAAATCCCAGTTTCTCGTCGCCATTTGATACGTCCTTACTATACAGTATAAATGCACACGAGGCCAATGCTTGAGAGAAGGTCAGTCTGTGACCTGTCCTTTATTCCTTAGCACTCAAGTGATGGAAGTGGGTGGAGCTTCCGCTTTTATACCTGAAGGTCCAGGTTAGGAGTGTCTCCCACAAGTTCACCACCTAGTGGTCATTGTTCTCACAGTGTACAACTTCGGTCAAATTATACATGGGTTACAATGCTGGTTGAATACATGACACCGACCTTAATATCAAAATTGTAAATGAATCTATTTCCACCTAGGATTGTATTCTTTCAGGTGAGACCAGACTGCTCACTCTCAGGGCACACACCCATGCTGATTCACGTCATCCATCAGATAATGGCCCAGAAATCTCGATCGGCTGCTTCCCGCAGGTAAAAAACTTTAAAAAGATGCGCACTTACCTGAAGCTGCTGCGCTCACGCGAGTTCCTGGTCCCGAGGCCGCCCCTGACTGCGCGTCGCAGCATGTGCGTGTCAGGACGTGTGCAGGGCTGGAGCTGCCGTCACATGGCTCTGGGCAGCCAATCAGGTAAAGTATATTTTCATTCATAATAATGAGATGTCCGTAAGTTGGAGTTCCCATTACTATGAATGAGAACCCCCCCCCCCCCCAACACACAAAACTCTAATAAAAACTAGAAAAAATACACTACATATTTAACATTAATTTAAATTAAAGTTATTTATGTATTATTAAAAATATATATTTTTCTGATTTTTAAAAAAGTTTTTAAAATTATGCTTTAAAATAAATTTAACGTCGTGGGCAAGGTTTTTAAAAAGAACATGTGTTTTATTAATTTTATTTTTTATGTTTTAAGTGTGTTTTAAAACTCTTACACCTATAAAAGTAGGCTATGCACCTGCCTTCAACAAGCACAAGAGTTTTCAGAACATTTGCTGGGCAAGATATGGGTAATTACCGCAATCTTGCTCATGCAAATGTCTTGGCTGCCGAGATACGGAGGATCTGTCCAGCTCCAGCTTGACAGATCGGAAAAGCCCGTTTTCAGCGCATGGGCATTGTGCACTGCAAACCGGCTTTTGCGATGCCTTCCCGGGTCCATACACACTCCGCACGGACCCGGGAGGCTGGAATTTCTGCTCCAGTGTTAAAATATCAGTAATATGTGCAATAGAAACCAGAAGATTACATCAGGTGTTTATATTTGCCTGCTGTAAATCCCATGATGGCATGGAGCAGATTTACATTTGAAGTAAGGTCAATGTAAATAAATGCAGCATTTACACTAGCAATAATCATCATCATAGGCAGTCCCTCGGAATTGAGGAAGACTTGCTTCCACTCTAAAAATGAATCCTTAGGTGGCTGAACTATTCAATACGAGAACCACAGCCTCTGTCACAGGTGGGACAGATAGTTGTTGAGGGAAAGGGTGGGTGGGACTGGTTAGAAATAATAGGCTGAAAACAACTACAAACTTGCAAAATTTCCAAATTTGCAGTTGATGAACAAATGAAGCTATACTTATCCTGTCTGAATGTATAGTCAATTAATTTAACCAAAAAGCTCTAATGAGATTGTGTGCTGGAGATAACTTGATGCATTTTATCGTAAATGAAGCTTTCAAAAACCCAACTCATTTCCTTTGGAGATTAAGTAGTAAATATATATTGTTTCGCATTTTGTTATTTTAAAGGGCAATTTAAATTCAATAATAGGCCCACAAAGCTTTGCCAATCATTTACGAGTCACAACAGTGCAGCGTAAGTGATTTTTGCTGTACTCAATGCTTTCTTTGGCATGAAGCCGTGTTGACTGTCACTGGTATTCTTGTTTTGAGTCAGATCTCAAATAGCCTTCAACAATAATTCCAAGATCCTCGGTAACTATGGCAATAGGAAAATAATCAAACACACAGTTATGATTTGTGGCTTTTAGTCACTTTAGTGTTAGACATAATATTCAAATATATTGGCATTGAATTTGTTCATGTTTTCTGGCATTATCGGGACTTACTGGCGAGCATAGCACAAATTGGAGCAGAATCTGTTTGCATCGAATTTCTACCCCATTGTCAGACTGAAAAGAAAGAAGGGACTTATATTTATTGAGCATTTTTCGTGACCTCAGGATATTCCACAGCCCCCAACAGCCAATTAAGTACTTTGTGAAGTATAGTCACTGTTTAATGTAAGGGAACATTTGCACACATCAAGGTCCCACAAACAGCAATGAGATAAAAAAGGACGCAATTATTTGCACCGGCAAAAAGCTCTGATTGTCTTTGATCTGCTCACATGATCACATAACCTGATTGCTGACTGGTCCCCTTGGAGGATAAGCCACACCCAGATGTTTCTCTGGAATGAGTAATTACAACCGCCCAGCCCAAGTTCTGAGTGACGTTGCAAAGTGCAATTTGAGCCATTCTGACTTCAGACCCCAGACAGATAGCGCTCCCCCATCCCAGCACAAGTTCCTGACAACCCCAGCCCAAGTTCATGCTCCCCAGCCAAAGTTCCTTACCAACACCCCTCCCCAGCCCAAGTTCCTGACTCCCCCCCAGCCCAAGTTAATGCCCCCGCCCCACCCAAGTTCATAACACCACCCCCTGTCCAGCCAAAGTTCCTGCCCCATCCCAGCCCATGTTCCTGACACCCTCGGCCCAAGTTCCTGACCACTCCATTCAGTCCAAGTTCCTGACTCCCCTCCCAGTCCAGGTTTCTGAGCCCCCAAAACCAAGTTCATACCCCCCTCCAGCTGAAGTTCTTGACTCCCCCCAGCCCAAGTTTATGCCCCCGAGCTGATGTCCATTACACTTCCCTCCCCACCCCCAGCCCAGGTTCTTGACCTTATGCCCCCCCCTCACTCCATCCCACCATAGATGGGGCATTGTGTGCGGATCGCAGATTGTTTACAGGTTGATTGGGTATGAAGTGAATAGTGACAATGTTGTGACTTCCGGATTTTATCCACTCCAACGATATCCCTTGTCACACATGCACCGAGCTTTCCGAGAAATCAGGTGTGGGTGCAAAGGAAGTTGGAAGAATGTGATCCATCTTCCCTGAGTTCCCTCTCTCCCCTCCGATCCTCTCCCCTCTCCCACATGCCCTCTCTCTCCCCCAGTCTCTGTCTCTCCCTCCCCAGTCTCTCTCTCTCTCTCCCACCCAGTCTCTCTCTCTCTCTCTCCCTCCCCAGTCTCTCCTTCCCCAGTCTCTCTCTCCCCCTTCAGTCTCTCTCTCTCCCCCTCCCCCAGACTCTCTCTGCCCCAGTATCTCTCTCCCCCCCCCCCCCCGTCTCTCTCTCTCTCTCCCACCCAGTCTCTCTCTCTCCCTCCCCAGTTTCTCTCTCTCCCCCCAGGCTCTCTCTCTCTCTCCCTCCCCAGTCTCTCTCTCTCTCCTCCACCCCTCTCTTCAGTCTCTCTACCCCAGTTTCTTGCCCCCTCTCCAATCTCTCTCTCCCACTCTCCAATCTCTCGCACCCCTCACCAGTCTCTCTCTCTCCCTCCCCAGTCTCTCTCTCTCTCCCTCACTAGTCTCCCTCTCTCTTGTCCACTACTTCAGATGCTTTCTCTCCCACAGAAGGCCGCAAAAATGTTCCAAATAATCCAAAAGCTCGAAGCAGCTCCGGCTCCAGCAGCAGCGCCACGCAGTTCATGGTTTGGCCCCACTTCCGACTTCCGGCTTCCTCGTACGTCGCACTGCGCATGCGCGACCGAATCTAGGGCCCATGCTCAAAAAGGGGGCGGAGTCCAATGCGCACATACGCAGAAGGACAGAAAAAAACTAGTGCAAATAGTCACTCTGGATAAATAACCAATTAAATTGTTTTAGTGGTGTTGCTTGATGGATAAATGTTGGCCAGCACAACGCCTGCTCGTCTTCAAATAGGGCAATACTATCCTTTACGACAACCGAAGAGGGCAGACAGGATGTCAATTTTAATGTCTTATCTGAAAGATGGTACCTCTGACTGTGTAGCGTTCCCTTAGTACTGCACTGGAATGTCAGCCGAGATCATATGCTCAAGTCCTGGAGTGGAGTTTGAACCCACAGCCTTCTGACTCAGAGGTGAGAATGCTACCAGTGAGCCACAGTGGCAAATCTTATAGAAATCCCATCATAGGCAGTCCCTCGAATCGAGGAAGACTTACTTCCACTTCTAAAGTGAGTTCTTTGGTGGCTGAACAGTCCAACACGAGAGCCACAGATCCTGTCACAGGTAGGACAGACATTCGTCGGGGGAAGGGAGGGGTGGGACTGATTTGCCGCACACTCCTTCCGCTAACTGCGCCTGACCTCTTCACGCTTGCAGCGTTGAGATTCGAGGAGCTCAGCGCCCTCCCAGATGCACTTTCTCCACCTCGGGCGGTCTTCAGCCAGGGTCTCCCAGGTGTCAGTGGTGATGTTGCACTTCACCAGGGAGGCTTTGAGTGCGTCCTTGTAACGTTTCCGCTGCCCACCTTTGGCTTGGTTGCCATGAAGGAGCTCCGCGTAGAGCAATTGCTTGCGGCGTCTCGTGTCTGGCATGCGAACTAAGTGGCCTGCCCAGCAAAGCTGATCGAGTGTGGTCAGTGCTTCAATGCTGGGGATGCTAGCCTGGGCGAGGCCACTGATGTTGATGTCCTCCCAGGCGATTTGCAGGATCTTGCGGAGACATCGTTGGTGATATATCTCCAGCAACTTGAGGTGTCTTCTATACATCATCCATGCCTCTGATCCATACAGGAGGGCGGGAATTACTATGGCCCTGTAGACCATGGGCTTGGTGGTAGGTTTTAGGGCCTGGTCTTCGAACACTCTTTTCCTCAGGTGGCCGAAGGCTGCACTGGCGCACTGGAGGCGATGTTGAATCTCCACCTCAATGTCTGTCTTTGTTGACAAGAGGCTCCCGAGGTATGGGAAGTGGTCCACGTCTTTGAGGGTCGCGCCATGAATCTTGATGACAGGGGGCAGTGCTGTGTGGAGAGGGTAGGCTGGTGGAGGACCTTTGTCTTACGGATGTTAAGCGTAAGGCCCATGCTTTCATATGCCTTGGTGAATACATCGACTATATCCCGGAGTTCAGCCTCAGAATGTGCGCAGGCGTCGTAAGATATCACACATCCAAATTTCCATAATTTTTGAAATAAAAGCAAAAGATACTGGAAATACTCAGCAGGTCAGGCAGCACTTGTCCAGAAAGAAACAGAGTTAACATTTCAGGTTGAAACAACAAAGAGCAAAGAGAATGTGGCAACATTGAGCAAGGATGAGGTCAGCCCAGAACCACTTGAACTCTGCTTCAATAGGGCCAGCAATTCTTATGGGGGACTGAGTGAGTCTTTGCAAACATTGATTCACAAAGGAAGTCCTGAATGACTTGTTCCAGCTTCCACACATTGACTTGAAGCCCAGAACAACTGCTAAACAGCTTGACCATCTGGTCCTACATTTGCGAGGTCATCAATGCTATCGTTACAAGAGCTGGGGAATACATCCATCTTTGGATGACTCTGAAGCGAGACTCATGTTGCTGGCTTCCCCAAAGTTCATGGGGCAATCAAAGGCACCCACATTGCAGCATGTGAGCCCATTTAGTTTCCTGATTAGAAAAGGGGTTCCACTCCCTGAAAGATCAAATTATTTCTGATCAGCAGCAATTACATCTCCATGGCATGAAACAGTTTAGCCTCCCAGATCTATTCAGAGAATGGGACTGAGTAACAAAGCAAACACCCCTTGCATCCATGGCTCATTACTTGACTTCAAGTGCCACCTTCACCAGCTAACATTAGTCCGGTGAAGCACATTCATCAACTCGAGTAGCCATTGGGATGACTATTAAGATTCTGAGAGGAAGGATTTGCTGCCTTGTGAGATCAGGTTGGGGCCTACAGTAGGCTCCAGAACACGATTCTCGCATTGCGGTTGCTTGCTGTGTCCTGCGCAAATTTGCTCACCTGAAGATTTCCGAGCCCCACCCACAGGAAAGGATATGCAGCAGCAGCATGGGTTCTCGGTGTGGGAATTTCTCTGTATGTAATCTAAATGGCCAGAGATGCAGAGAACAAAAAAGGAGAGTGAGGTAGCATTGAGTATCGATGAGGACAGCATGGATGAGAAAGAAATGGAACTGGAATTCCATGGGGGAGGCTGAGGAACTTGGAACTCAACATCATGAGGATCCTGACTCAGAGAAGGCTGCTGGTCCCATCTGCCCAGGAAATTTGGAGGCAGATTATTAGTAATACATTCTTTTCAGATTAACGCATTCCCTGGCTAAACTTTCATCGCTAAATCTCCCTAGCCGTCATGCCTACTCCAATTCTTTTATGACAACACAGATGTCTTTTTGACTTCCTAAACAAATATACCACTGCATCCCAACCAAACCTCCCGAGACCGAATGAGCTTATTGAATAACAGAGCAGATTCACATAACAACTTCTGAGTTATTATTCTTATATACAGTTGCACTTCAATACCATGCCCGACTTATTATCTGCATGGTTCCCCTGGGTGCCCGGATGTGCTATCCTATGACCTACCCAGGTGCCAGTGTTGTGAGAAATGGTTGGCTGCTCAATTGGAACAAAAGCCTCTTGAGACTGAGATGGCCTTCGTTTCATGACTGCCTGGGATACTAGGCTGTGTGTCCTATGTCCTTTTTGAGTAGGCCCCTGAGGGGCTAGACCAGAGACCCGGGGGAGAAACTGGGCTACCTTGTGCCTCCCATTAGCGCCCGGTGCGCGAATGAGTCTGCGACCGGACGCGGCACTGTTAACGACTCCTGCTAAACTTAGCGGCAGCGCTAGAATGTCGCGCCCCCGATCTTCTGCGCCTGGAGGCTGTGACGTCATCGCCGTCCGCATCGCCTCATTGGAGCCCCAGCCCCTAAATTGGGTCTCGCCCCCTGCAGCTGCGATGGGCGACAACAGCGACAGCTTCAGGGGTTGGGATATCGGGCGACCGATCTCCGACCGAAGCTAAAATTAAAGGGGAGGTGGCCGGCTGCTGAAAAAAATAAACCTCACCTTTTTGTTCCCGCTCCTGATGCAGTTTCTTCATGGTGTCAGGGCCGCGATCGCTCAGCCTGGCACTCTGCTTGAGTGTCGGGCTGATTGGGGCACCCCTGCTCCAAAGTGGTTCAGGAAGGTGCCTCCTTGGGGTACTGAGGTGAATGATCAGTCATGATCTTATTGAATGGCGGTGCAGGCTCGAAGGGCCGAATGGCCTACTCCTGCTCCTATTTTCTATGTTTCTATGTTTCTTCTTTTTGCAGAGGACGCAGCGTGGACTCTTGTCTTTGATTGAGTGATGAGCTGTGAAATCAATTGATTGCGGGGAATCCTGCAATTTGTTTACTAATTCCAGAAAAAGGGATTATTTGGGAAACTTATTCCAATAAGGGAGAATTAGTAACTGATGACTACCTGCACAATCATTTTACTCTTCGGAAAGAGAAACATTTGGGACCTTAATTTCCATTAGGGTAGGAGAGCGGAAGTGAAGCACATTGCCCAATTGTGGGGTCGGGGTGGCAGGGGGCGGGATTTCTGGGGAGAAAACCCAGAGCTTCTTGCTTTTCACTCCATGTAAGATCCAGCCCAAATTCAGATGGGGGAGGGGGGGGGGTGAAATGGGGCCAGTGTGGGGGGCGGTGAGGATATACAAGTCTCCAGCCTACCTCTCCTCCATCTGAAGGGCTCATTCGGTCTCGGGAGGTTTGGTTGAGATGCAGTGGTATATTTGTTTAGGAAGTTAGAAAGATCATCTGTGTTACCCCGGGAATTCTACCCATTACACTCTCCCTTGGCACAGCAGGGTCTGCCCCAGCTGGGAGCTGATGTAGGTCACACACTTGTTTTTCCAAAGGCCTGTAAAGAGTCAATGGCAAAGGTAATCTATCCCAGAGGGGATTGATTGCCTTAGAATTAAGACTACCATCTACCAATGCTAAAAAATGTTTTAAATGATCTTCGGCCCATCAAGAGCGTTTGCCACCACCCAATAGAGTGGCAGGGTGCTGTTTTAATTTTCCTCCTATCAGTGGGCCAGGCACCTGACAGGTGTGGGCGACCCACCTAACTATTTAAATAACCCAGGATTCGGAATGGAGCCCACAGCATTGGTCACCAGCAGTCTGGAGATCTGCTGTGATGCTCTGCCAGTGTTGGAACAGGGACCTTGCAATTTCCGGGTCTCAGTTCCTAAGATGCTTTGATGAGATGTTGGAGCATTCATGGATGCGTCTATTTGTACTAACTGAAATGCAACCATTTCTCTGATTGGCTCTCCAGACCAATTGCTGATTGGTCCCCTTGGAGGATAAGCCACACCCTGAAGTTCTTCTGAAATGTGGAACTGGAACTGCCCAGCCCAAGCTCTGAGTGATTTTCTGATCTGTAATTCGATCCATTTTGACTTCAGAAGCCACAGAGGATAGATCTCCCAAAAGCCACCAAATTCCAGCCAAAGTCCCTTACCCTAGCATAAGTGCTTCCCTCCCCCTGCTGAAGTCCCTGACCCCAGCGTAAGTGCTTCCCTCCGTTAACTGAAGACCCTTACCCCAGCAATCCCTCCATCAGCTGAATACCCTTACCCAAGCGCAAGACCTTACCCCGCCCCCGCTCCCCCCCCCCACCATAGATGGGACATTGTGTGCAGATTGTTAACAGGTTTATTGGGTATGAAGTGAATAGTGTCAGTGTCGTGACTTCTGGATTTCATCAACCCCAACGATGTCCCTTACACGCACCAGAGGCAGGAAGAACGTGATCCGTCCTCTCTGAGTTCCCTCTCTCCCTCCCATCCGCCCGCACCACCACCCCCCCATCCTGTGGCTGTCTCATCCACACCCCCCCCCCCCCCGCTCTCTCTCCCCCCCCTCCCCTCCCCCAAGCTCTCTGCCCCCCCTCCAATCTCTCTCTCTCTGCCCCCCCCCCCCAAGCTCTCTCTCTGCCCCCTCCACCCAAGCTCGCTCTCTCCGCACTTCTCGCGGTCACTCTCTCTCGCCACTGACCGCTGTCCCCGGTGCTGTGGGAGGCTCGGGGCCCGTTCGGCTGCTCAGTGGAGGCAACATAGTGTTGGACGCATGCGCAGAAAAGGGTTAGTAGGAATTGTGCTTGTGGGGGTGGGGGGGGGGGGTGGTGTCAGTGATATTTGTCTTAACTCTCGCTTCTGCACATGCGTCGGGAGACACATGCACAGAGGGGAGACTTAGTACAAATAGTTACTGCGAGGGGCTACAGTCAATGAACTCTACTACTGAGGAAAGATTAACAGTAGATAAAATGGTACCTGTACCCATGTCTGTGTAGCACTGTCTGGTAAAACAGTACCCTTTGTTGAAAGTTCCTCGTTATTTTGTTTTTGCTTAAGATTAAAAGGGATATCCAGTCTAATGCCCTTCAGTAGCCTAACAACATTATTGCTTTTTTTTATTATTTGTTATTAGGTTTCATGTAAAAGTGAATATCATTGTCCCACATGCATATGATGTCAGCATGGGCCTTCTGGCTCCCCAGAGACAAGCACAGTTACTATTTAGGTGCGAATTGCTCGTGGATTTCTTTTATCACTAAGATCGAAGGCAGCTTTGCAGCTACCTCTGCTGTGTCCTTCCGTTCCCTGGCTTTCAGCCCCCTCCAGTTTCCCCACCCATTCTAGCCCTGATCCTCCGTCTGTCTGCAGCTTCCGCCCCCTTTCCCCCTCGCCCTCTCCAAGCTAATCTCATTTGTGGGACCCACTTCCAGTTCAATCACGTTCCTACTTAACTGACAACCCAGCTTCCCTTGCTGGCTCAAATGCTAGCTGACATTTTCAATGGTTTTCTCTCCTCACGCACTTCCCCTAAACCCTTCAGAACTGCTGTCATCACCCGCCCTGCAAAAAAAAACACCCTCAAATCTTCTGTCATCACCAATTACTGGCCATCTCAAAACTTCCATTCTTCTCTAAGATCTTTGAACACGTCACCTCCTCCTATGCCCATGTGTCCCATAATTCCAAACCCTTCAATCTGACTTCCACATTCCTCACAGTATTGAAAGGGTTGTAACCAAAACCTTGAACATCCTTTGTGACTGTGGTTGTGGTGCTTTATGCCTTATTCATCTACTCAGCCTCCCTGCAGGGATTGATGTGATTGACCACATATGAGAGAGAGAATAATTTAATTTATAAACGATTTGGATTTTCTTTTTATTAGTTTTGTTTGTTTTGCCATTTTCTGTTTTGTCTTTTCAAAAGGATTGAGTCAGTACCACATATGTTCTGATACACCCAACTCTTACTTTCTCATTGATCCCAAATCTGTCACTGCGCCCTCCAACTGCCAATCTGATATTAAGTCCTGGATACGGCAGAAATTCTTAATGTTTCATGTCAGCAAAATCAAACCACCTTCTTTGGATCTGACCAGCATCTATGTGTCTTCTCTTGGCTCTATCAGACACCCAGCTGCCATCTCAAACTCAGTCAAGAGCTGTGGAACCTTGGTGTTCTGCTCAATCCAAAGCTCAAATTTGTCCCCTCACTCACCTGCTCCATTATCAAGGCAACTACCTTTCCCCTCTGCAACACTGCCTGTATCCATCCAATGAGTGCATGCCTTCATCACCTCAGGGCTCAATTTCTCTCAACATTTTCCCAGCCGACCTCAACCTTCCACTTCTGTAGCATTGGGCTTTCTGTTGCCCCCTCTCCCTCTGCTCCATCATTTGTAGCTGCCCATTCACTGACTATGCCCCTGCACCTTGAAATGAATGTTTCCTCTAGTTCCCTTTACCTTGCCTCCTCAATACCTGTTTTCAGAAATCTCCTCAAAACTCTTCTCTTCAAGATTCCTTTGGTTTCTCAGCCTTGGGCTTTCCATTTACCATTTCCCCTTCATGTTCAGTGCCCACAAATTTTGGGACTACCTTCAGCAACAGCACTGGAAAAGAAATATTGAGCTGTATGTACATTGGGTTTAATGGAATCCCAGGGCTGCTGATTCCTGAAAACACAGGTTTTAAACTGCTGGTGGCAACCCCAGAGTAAACTTACCAGATTTGCTAAGACAAATACCATTAAGGGACTGCTTTAAGTACAATATAATGGCAACTAAGTAAACAATAAAATAGGTGTTTCTGAATATTACAATGTTCCCAATATACATCACTACTTAACAGAGCGTAGGAGCAATTGAATATAGTTAAGGATTTAAGGTTCAGTAGAAATTGCCATAACGTTACTGTTCAAGCACTATTTCAGAATGCAGCCTCATATAATTACAAACTAGGAGTAATAAAGTGCACAAATTTAGCCCGGAACAAGCAATTTGGGAGATGCAGAGATAGGCAGTAAATTTATAAATGTAACTTTACATTGTGTACATCTCCTAATAAAATATTATTTGGCTGCTACCCAAGATGCTTGTTATATTGAGTATCCTGTATATTTTGCCATAAAAGTACAAACTGGTAAACTGCTTTCTATTAGATGTAAGTCATTTTAATTAAGCTTTTTATTGGAATATTCATGTATCATATTTCTGATATAGGCAGCACATGATTTGCACTCGACATCTCATCCACAAGTGAACTCACCCCCATGTCAAACAAACTCATGGCCTGCTTTTTGTTTTCCTGCAGCATCTGCTCCTTCTTATAATAATCTTCAAAACACTTACAAACGGTTTAATCCCCACCTAAGATTTTGTCCATCCCACCCTCTCCGGAGGTTGCATAGCGAAGAGCCTGGTCTGAATTTTCCCGCAGTTGGCTACCTGTTTTGGGGTGTGGCCAGCGTTACCAACAGAGCAAAATCAAAGGAGAGTTGAGGTGATTACCAGGTTATCAAAGTTCTGCAGGCACTACTTTCATCAACAACAATGTATTTATATAGCACCTTTAATGTATTGAAACGTCCCAAGGTGCTTGACAGGAGTGTTATGAGATAAAAAAAATTTGACACTGAGCCGCATAGGAGAAATGAGGGCAGGCTTGGTCAAATAGGTCGGTTTAAAGGAGTTAGAGAGGTGAAGAGGTTTAGGCAGCGAGTTCCAGAGCTTAGGGCATTCTGCACATTCGAGGCGGCATTCACCTGTTTCCATTCATCCTGGATTGCCTCAAGCACAATGACTGCCACCGTAACATAGAATTTACAGCACAAAACAAGCCATTCCGCCCAACAGGTCCATGCTTCACACACACCCCCTCCCACTCCTCTTCATTTCACCCTATCAGCATATCGTTCGATTCCATTCTCAAGCTTCCCCTTAAATGCATCTGTGCTATTCACCTCAACCACTCCATGCAGTAACGAGTTCTTTGCTTTTCAATTTTCTTCTTCTGGAAACAAACCTCAGATTAGCTGCACTTTTTATGACTTTGTTAACCTGCAAAGATAGAAGTGGAGTGCTCTCTGCTTTCTTGCAGTCCTTCATGTTATTTGCAAACTGGTGATCTTCCAAATTTGAATTTAAATCCTACAGCAGCACTTACGTTCCTGCTCATCAGTTAAGCTGTAAATCACAGACATTTTGCTCATCCGTACCTCCAGTTCTGCATTAAAATGAGGCTGGCCTCAGCACAGTGTGTATAAGTTGGGTGTGATTTCCACACTGGCCCAATTCCAGCTGGGCTTTTGCCTGATTGGAAACACCATACCATTCTGCATCTCTGCAGAACTCTAAAAATAGCTATGTCATAGCTTGATTGACTGATCATATTTAAACTCGATAAGTAAAAAGAGGAATATTGCAAATGCTGGAAATACACAGCAGCTCCACCGGTAACTGTAAATAGAATCAATTGATTAACTTTTTAGGTATCTTCTATGTGCTACTCGTCGCCGAGAGTGTGCAGAAATCAAGCACAGGCAGCGGAAAAATCGTGTAGCAAACCAATCCCACCCACCTCTTCCCTCAACGACTATCTGTCCCAATATGTAACAACACTGTGCATTGTATACAACTGTGAAATACACACCTTGACCACAGGGGGTGAACTTGTGGGAGACACTCCTTACCTAGTCAGCCAGGTACTTAAAGGGAGGTTCCACGCAGGCTCAGCACTCCTTGGTCCGGGGAATAAAGGTGCAGGTCATGAGTGACCTTGTCTGCAGTATATGCCTCGTGTGAATATGTTCTAGAGTTGAGAACTCTACACATGTCACATGTGCCCCATTTAATGGTCAGGCAGAGAGAGCAGTGCAAACCATCAAGCAAGGCTTGAAGAGAGTTACTGAAGGCTCACTGCAGACTCGCCTATCCTGAGTCCTGCTTAGCTACCGCACGAGACCACACTCACTCACTGGGATCCCACCTGCTGAACTGCTCATGAAAAGAGCACTTAAGACAAGGCTCTCGTTAGTTCACCCTGATCTACATGAACAAGTAGAGAGCAGGCAGCTTCAACAAAGTGCATACCATGATAGCGCAAATGTGTCACGCGTGATTGAAGTCAATGATCCTGTATTTGTATAAAAATTATGGGCAAGGTCCCAAGTGGCTTCCCGGCACTGTCATGGCCAAAGAGGGGAGCAGGGTGTTTCAGGTCAAACTTTCAAATGGACTCATTCACCGAAAACACTTGGACCAAATCAAACTCAGATTCGCGGACTACCCTGAGCAACCCACCTTGGACCCTACCTTTTTTGATCCCCCTACACACATACACGAGTGGCAACCAACACCACAGTTGACCACGAAGCAGAACCCATCATCCACAGCAGCCCTGCAGGGCCCAACACACCAGGCATCCCAGCAAGGCCAGCTGCACAGCAGCCCAGCGAGAGCCCAGCAAGTGATTCAACAACACCAGCCTTCACACCGAGACGATCAACCAGGGCAAAAAGGGCCCCAGATCAACTCACATTGTAAATAGTTACACTATTGACTTTAGTGGGGAATGTCATAATGTATGTGGACTTGTATATACTCTCTACAGCCACCAGAGGGCTCATTCCCCGGAGTCCCAAGGGATCTCATAATCCCTTGGGAGCACAGGTATTTAAGAGTGCTTCACAGGTTGGAGAGGCACTCTGGAGGCCTGCAATAAAAGACTAAGGTCACACTTTACTTTGAGCTCACAGTGTTCAGTCTGACACTTTCTCCATATACTACACACCCTAACGGAAAAATCATTTACCCGGAATAACCCAATCCCCGAGGGACCCGGATAATCGAGAGTTGCCTGTAATACTATGTCATTTCTGCTCATCTGTTGTCACTTTGGTGCAAGAGCCGCAGAAACCCATGAAAAACAGCACAAGCACTGTTGATGCCATTTTCCTGGGCTTTTGCCAGCTCTACCTTCAAAGTTATGGTGGGTGAATGAGAGAACCTGGTGAAAATCTGCCTTCAGCCACTAACACAAGGCCAGTGACAACTATTTTATAACTATATTGGGTGCACATTTTTCGACTACATTTTTTTTCTGTTGACTGCAATGAATTTTGGGTTTAAATTTAAACTGTGTTTTTTTTTTGTTATGCTTCTTTCAGATGACCGTTCAGAATTTAGAATTTATTCCTCGGATGTAACATTTTTGTTCTGCTCTCCGTTTAGAATTTAAGAATTGGTTCTGCAATCCAAATATCTTCATGTGAAATTAATGCCTGCTGGCCAGCGAATCAGAATCTTACGCTGTGCTCAATTTTGTATGAGCAGGAAAATAATTAACATTTCAACAAGATTGTACAGGGAGCTGAGAAATGTTTAAAGCTTGAGATATCATTGAAGCTCCTCGGAAAGAATTTCTTTTGTAAGTGACTGCCTCGAGATATTACAGGATTCTCTGCTGATTGCATTTACTGGCCAAATACCACATTGTACAATCACTGTCGCCGTGTGTAATGGAGGTGGTGTCACACAGCAGCTGAAGGCTGGTTAAAGAATGCAGGCTTTCAAAGTACATTAATGCTTAAATCAAGCATACCAATTTGGTTGCTTGATTTAATTAATCCATCTGCTAATAAATATAATTGAAACCTTGAATAAGGACTTTCAAAATAATTAAACCAATATTGAGGAGCGAATTAGAGGGCTATGGTCTGCAGAGTCAACAGAATCCCATGAAAATTGATTATTTCAGTTCTCTCAGTGGAATTCCCCTGGTCCCAAGTAATAAACACATTTCAAGCGGGTGATGGCTCAGTGATACAGTACATCAGTGCACTAATCTGCTGTGCCCAACTGCAACAAAAAACTTGTGATCTTCTTTGGATCTTTTCGGATCCTTTTTGGATCTTCTTTAGTCTAGATAATTTTCTCGAGTTCAGCAGCTCAGACCATTCCCATCGATGAGCTCTCAGGTGAACTGCCGTGATTGAACAAAAACACTCATCACTATATTTCAACTTGCTCTTTCAATCATGGGCCCTCATGCTCGTCCTTGACTTCAGAAAACAGTAAAATAAACAATTCACTATATGTGTTTTCAGACTGTAAACTGCCAAACAGATTTATTACACAGTAGCAAAGGTAGATTCACATTAGTTACAGGCTTAATTTCCCTTCCTCAGAAGATAGAAAATAATAAACAAAATAACTATCGATCTGGTGCACTAAAGTGCAAAGTAAACATGAATATTAATGCTTCATGTTGGTTTCTTATTGACTGTCTCTGGAGTCTGTCTGTTTTTCTATCTCTATGGGCTAGAACCTCCACTTTATGGCCACTTAACGCCCATTTAACCGCTGAAATGACATATAACGCCCAGATATCGCCCATTTGGGCACAAAATGGAAACTGACGGGCTTTTTTAGGAGGCTTATCGCAGAGCGTTATTTTCCCAATGGGCTTAACGTCGAGAAAAAATATTACTGCCCGCCCACTTTTTTTCGGCGGAATCAGCAGAATGGGTGATTTCAACGCCCCATATTGTCGCCCAGTGTTACTTTCCTCACGGACTTAACGCTGAGATTCAATAATAACACCCTGCGACTGTTTTTTGTCGTAAAGAGCATATTTACCCAAACTAGTGGTCATGGAGATCGCCCACCATCAATTTCACCACCTCCTACACATCGCCCAGTATATCGCCCGCAAATAAACGCCCACAAAAAGTGGAACTAACCGGGACGGACGCCAGCAGTGTAGCTGGCATTTGTTAAGTCCCACTCTTACATGAGGAGCTGATATCAGAAAGATTTGCCTGAAAGAGCGCTGATGTAAGTGACAATGCTGACACACTGCTGTGTGTGTGCAGCTCAGACATCAATGGTGCCCATCATCTTGGTGCCAGTTAAAGTTTACGTTGATTGATGTTAAGTTGTATTTAACCCTTTCACCATAAGGAATCACCAGTGTGCAATGATCCAGCTATCTGAGACAATGCGCAACAAGGTTACGTTCAATAACAAAAGTTTAATACCAACATTGGTCTGAAATCATAAGTGACTCAGCCAATCATGCCCAACCCCTGCCCACATCCCACTTTTTCCAACATTGACATAAATCACATGGTCAACATGTTCAGCTACACAAAATACAAAGGCAAAGCATGAGCGTGGTCCCTAGCCCCCATACATTGCATCAAATTGCATACACCCAGATGGAGATATAACACAGCCATCACCTGCGCACATGCACCTCACTTTCCTTCCCCCTCTCTTTCTTCTGCCCAACTCTATCCCTTCCCCGCCTCGCTCCACAGCGCCTGGCCGAGGAGCTCCTCAGGCGGTGCCTCATTGGGGGGGATGAGGGCAGATGCGTTGGTTGAACAGGTACAGGAACGGGGGGTGCCGACGGGGTAACATTCTCTGATGCAGAAGCAGAATCTTGGTCCTTGCTTGCATCTGTCGTTCACAGTGGTCGTGCCGAACCTAGGGGTGGAGTGCCGCGCTCGGGGACCACTGGGAGGGCTGTAGCAGCAGTGTCCCTGGCTATCACATCCAGAGACTCCGCCATGCGCGGAATGTACTCGGACATGGTGGCCAGGTGTCGGGATATGCCCCCCAAAGCTTCGATGAGCTGGTCACCAATGTCTACAGTCCTCCTGGATAACTGAGCCATCTCTCCGCTGTCATGTGGCGCTCGTGGAACAGACCTGCCGCGTCTACGAAGCCTCTGCAGGGTCGGCGCCGTCCTGGGGACAAATGGGGTGCCCTGTGGAGAGGTGCTTGGGGCTGGCACCTCCAGAGTGGAGGCGGGAATGACTGGAGGACCAATAGATGGCTTTGGGGTGGAATGGGTTCTGGAGCGTGGCGATGCAGGTTCTTCGAAGTCCGCGCTCACATCCGTCAAGAACAGATCCAGCGGATTGACGGGCGAGAAACGGAGATCCTCAGCACCAGATGTAGTAGGATCGTCTGCTGACTCCTGCCCCGTACCCTGACCCCCACCTTCTGGCCTCTGTGGTCTTGCCTTGGGCCGCGCTGCTAGCTGAGCTGCAAGACACAAATGAGATTGTTAGAGAAGAGGAGGCTGCTGGGGTGACAAGGTGAGTCCAGCGCATATGGATGACAAAAGCACCACCGCTCTCAAAATCATCACAGACATCACATTTCATGACCATCAACACACTGTGGATTGCAATGATTTTCATTAGGCCAGCATTATTTCTGTGACACTTTTAGAAATCATCTATCATTTCTGATTGGTCGGATATGAGTTGGTGTGGCATCTATTGACTTTATATCACGCAATGGTGTAAGCTTTGCTCAGTTGACATCACTTCAAGGTCTGCATCCGTGGCTGTCCGGGGGTGCTTTCCCACGAGTGCGAGCACTCGCTCCTCCATGTCAGTGATGTCGATGGGGACTGGTGGCCCCCCACCCGTTTGCCTCTGCATGGACCTCATCGTCGATCGCTTCTTCTGTAAAAGATGACAGGACGACATGGCATGAGATCATTGCATGATATCATTGCTAGGTACTGTCACAGACACTGATACACTACATAACCGACAGATGTAATCATGGTTATTATCATTCTTTACCTAAAGATGTACACCATGACCACAGGCTTTGAGTAAAACATTCCCTGTCAAAGTGCAAGACCTCACATCTACTGATTGTCCCTCATGACTGTTACAAATCAAATTATATAAATACATAAGTACTTGTAAATCAATGTAATACTTACTCTTGCGGATCCCACAAGGGATGGGCTTCCCACCCCCTCCCTGTGTCAAATCACCCCAGCGTAACTCGACCTCCTGCAGGAGGGAGACATTTGCCTCGTCCGAGAACCTCCTGGCTCTTTTGCAGCCTCCAATGTGCTCCTCTCACATCTCACTGCTCTCTCCAGCGTCAGTCTCCACAGCGTGCTGTGATGCCTCCTCCTCTCTCTCCATTATAGATCAAATTCGGGCAAATATATGGCTGGTAACAGCTAATTTTTGTTTGCCTACTTGCTGTGAAGCTCTAAAGTCTTCCTCCTTCCTCCCAAAGCAGCCACACCACATCCAGCCACGCCTTCAGTCCCTCTGAGCTCCCTCTCTCTCTGTCTCCTCTTCTGCGCATGTCATGATGACCCTTGACCTCCTGAATCGTGGGAATCGAGTGTTGTCATACTGTTGCTAAGGACGGCCACACTTTATGGCAGAAGGTCAAAAAAAGTTAACGCCTTCGCCCATTTGATAACGTTCACGGTAACGCCCATTTTCAAAACTGTAAACTCGGTGTTTTGAGAATGGGCGAGAAGCCAGCGATCTGAAAACCCTTTTTTACTGCCCATGCCGGAAATAAGACCCATTAAGGCATTCGTGAGTTTGGTAAGTAGGTGAGTTTAGGCAAGTGGGGGTGGCAGGTGCTGTTTTGTCTTGTTTTTCCTACCAGTGCTGACACTAGAGCAGCTGATAAGGAGTGCGAGAGTAGGAGACAGAGGCCCAGAGACCAGCCCAACCAGCTGCAGACAAAGATAGAGAGGTGCGAAATCGAGAGGTGACGTCACAGCCAAGCTGGTAAGTGGTTGGCTATTCGACTGGTAAGTATAACTCTCTTTAAGACTGACTTTTAGATTGGTTTAATTGGCAGCGAACTACTAAGTAGCTGTTTGGTGTTTAAGTAAATTTTAGTAAGTAAATTAATTTAAGGGTTAAGTCATAGCAGGAGAGCTCGGACTCAGGTCATGCTCCTCCTGTGCTATGTGGGAAATCAGGGACACATCCAGTGTCCCTGACTACTATGTGTGCGGGAAGTGTGTCCAGCTGCAGCTCCTGACAGAACGCATGACGGCACTGGAGCTGCAGATGGACTCACTCTGGAGCATGCGCGATGCTGAGAATGTTGTGGATAGCACATTTAGTGAATTGGTCACACCCCGCAGGTAAAGGTTAGGACAGATAGTGAATGGATGACCAAGAGACAAGGCAAGAGCAGGAAGGTAGTGCAGGAGTCCCCTGTGGTCATCTCCCTCCAAAACAGATATACCGTTTTGGATACTGTTGGAGAAGATGACTTACCAGTGTAAGGCACCAGCAGCCAGGTTCATAGCACCATGGGTGGCTCTGCTGCACAGAAGGGCGGGAAAAAGAGTGGGAGAGCTATAGTGATAGGGGACTCTATTGTAAGGGGTATAGACAGGAGTTTCTGCGGCCGCAACCGAGACTCCAGGATGATATGTCGCCTCCCTGGTGCAAGGGTCAAGGATGTCTCGGAGCGGCTGCAGAGCATTCTGGAGAGGGAGGGTGAACAGCCAGTTGTCGTGGTACATGTAGGTACCAACAATATAGGTAAGAAGCTGAATTTAGGAAGCTAGGAGTTAAATTAAAAAGTAGGACCTCAAAGATAGTAATCTCTGTATTGCTACCAGTGTCATGTGCTAATCAGAGTAGAGGGAGCAGAATAGTTAGAATAAATACGTGGCTTGAGCAGTGGTGCAAGAGGGAGGGATTCAAATTCCTGGGACATTGGAAACAGTTCTGGGGGAAGTGGGACCTGTACAAAAGAGACGGTTTGCACTTGGGCAGGACTGGAACTGATGTCCTGGGGGTAACATTTGCTAATGCAGTTTGGGAGTGTTAAAATAATATGGCAGGGGGGTGGGAACCTATGCAGCGAGACAGGGCGAAGTAATATGGAGTCAGAAACAGATGGTAGAAAGGTAAAAAGCAATAGTGGAAGGCCGAGTCAACAAAGGCAAGAAACAAAAAGGGCCGCACAACATCATAATTCTAAAAGAACAAAGGGTGTTAAAAAAACAAGCCTGAAGGCTTTGTGTCTTAATGCAAGGAGTATCCGTAATTAGGTGGATGAATTAACTCTGCAAATAGATGTTAACAGATATGATGTGATTGGGATTACAGAGACGTGGCTCCAGGATGATCAGGACTGGGAACTCAACATCCAAGGGTATTCAACATTCAGGAAAGATAGAATAAAAGGAAAAGGAGGTGGGGTAGCATTGCTGGTTAAAGAGGAGATTAATGCAATAGTTAGGAAGGACATTAGCTTAGATGATGTGGAATCTATATGGATAGAGCTGCAGAACACCAAAGGGCAAAAAACATTAGTGGGAGTTGTGTACAGACCTCCAAATAGTAGTAGTGATGTTGGGGAGGGCATCAAACAGGAAATTAGGGGTGCATGCAATAAAGGTGCAGCAGTTATCATGGGTGACTTTAATATGCATATAGATTGGGCTAACCAAACTGGAAGCAATACGGTGGAGGAGGATTTCCTGGAGTGCATAAGGAATGGTTTTCGAGATCAATATGTCGAGGAACCAACTAGGGGGGAGGCCATCTTAGACTGGGTGTTGTGTAATGAGAGGGGATTAATTAGTAATCACGTTGTGCGAGGCCCCTTGGGGAAGAGTGACCATAATATGGTGGAATTCTACATCAGGATGGAGAATGAAACAGTTAATTTAGAGACCATGGTCCAGAACTTAAAGAAGGGTAAGTTTGAAGGTATGAGGCGTGAATTGGCTAGGATAGATTAGCGAATGATGGGGTTGACAGTGGATGGGCAATGGCAGACATTTAGAGACCGCATGGATGAACTACAACAATTGTACATCCCTGTCTGGCGTAAAAATAAAAAAGGGAAGGTGGCTCAACCGTGGCTACCAAGGGAAATCAGGGATAGTATTAAAGCCAAGGAAGTGGCATACAAATTGGCCAGAAATAGCAGCGAACCCGGGGACTGGGAGAAATTTAGAACTCAGCAGAGGACAAAGGGATTGATTAGGGCAGGGAAAATAAAGTACGAGAGGAAGCTTGCAGGGAACATTGAGATGGACTGCAAAAATTTCTATAGTTAAGTAAAGAGAAAAAGGTTAGTAAAGACAGACGTAGGTCCCCTGCAGTCAGAATCAGGGGAAGTCATAACGGGAAACAAAGAAATGGCAGACCAATTGAACAAGTACTTTGGTTCGGTATTCACTAAGGAGGACACAAACAACCTTCCGGATATAAAAGAGATCAGAGGGTCGAGTAAGAAGGAGGAACTGAGGGAAATCCTTATTAGTCGGAAAATTGTGTTGGGGAAATTGATGGGATTGAAGGCCGATAAATCCCCAGGGCCTGATGGACTGCATCCCAGAGTACTGAAAGAGATGGCCTTGGAAATAGCAGATGCATTGACATTCATTTTCCAACATTCCATAGACTCTGGATCAGTTCCTATGGAGTGGAGGGTAGCCAATGTAACCCCACTTTTAAAAAAAGGAGGGAGAGAGAAAACAGGGAATTATAGTCCGGTCAGCCTGACATTGGTAGTGGGTAAAATGATGGAATCAATTATTAAGGATGTCATAGCAGCGCATTTGGAAAGAGGTGACATGATAGGTCCAAGTCAGCATGGATTTGTGAAAGGGAAATCATGCTTGACAAATCTTCTGGAATTTTTTGAGGATGTTTCCAGTAGAGTGGACAAGGGAGAACCAGTTGATGTGGTATATTTGGACTTTCAGAGGATCTTCGACAAGGTCCCACACAAGAGATTAATGTGCAAAGTTAAAGCACATGGGATTGGGGGTAGTGTGCTGACGTGGATTGAGAACTGGTTGGCAGACAGGAAGCAAAGAGTAGGAGTAAATGGGTACTTTTCAGAATGGCAGGCAGTGACTAGTGGGGTACCGCAAGGTTCTGTGCTGGGGCCCCAGCAGTTTACATTGTACATTGATGATTTAGACGAGGGGATTAAATGTAGTATCTCCAAATTTGCAGATGACACTGAGTTGGGTGGCAGTGTGAGCTGCGAGGAGGATGCTATGAGGCTGCAGAATGACTTGGATAGGTTAGGTGAGTGGGAAAATGCATGGCAGATGAAGTATAATGTGGATAAATGTGAGATGATCCACGTTGGTGGTAAAAACAGAAAGACAGACTATTATCTGAATGGTGACAGATTAGGAAAAGGGGAGGTGCAACGAGACCTGGGTGTCATGGTACATCAGTCATTGAAGGTTGGCATGCAGGTACAGCAGGCGGTTAAGAAAGCAAATGGCATGTTGGCCTTCATAGCGAGGGGATTTGAGTACAGGGACAGGGAGGTGTTACTACAGTTGTACAGGGCCTTGGTGAGGCCACACCTGGAGTATTGTGTACAGCTTTGGTCTCCTAACTTGAGGAAGGACATTCTTGCTATTGAGGGAGTGCAGCGAAGGTTCACCAGACTGATTCCCGGGATGGCGGGACTGACATATCAAGAAAGACTGGATCAACTGGGCTTGTATTCACTGGAGTTCAGAAGAATGAGAGGGGATCTCATAGAAACGTTTAAAATTCTGACGGGTTTAGACAGGATAGATGCAGGAAGAATGTTCTCAATGTTGGGGAAGTCCAGAACCAGGGGTCACAGTCTAAGGATAAGGGGTTAGCCATTTAGGACCGAGATGAGGAGAAACTTCTTCACCCAGAGAGTGGTGGAACTCTCTACCACAGGAAATATATTCAAAAAGGAGTTAGATGTAGTCTTTACTACTAAGGGGATCAAGGGGTATGGCGAGAAATCAGGAATGGGGTACTGAAGTTGCATGTTCAGCCATGAACTCATTGAATGGCGGTGCAGGCTGGAAGGGCCGAATGGCCTACTCCTGCACCTATTTTCTATGTCTATGTCTCTATGTCTATTTTTGGGCGATAAGTTCAAAAGTGGAGGTTCTAGCCCTATATCTCTATCTCGAGCAATTTCTATCATTCTATATCTCTTATTCTATATCTATATTTATATCTGTCATTCCATATTTATATCTATCATTCTAAATCTATATCTATCATTCTAAATCTCAATCTATCATTCCATATCTTTCATTACATATCTATGTCTATCATTCTATGTCTATCATTCTATGTCTATCATTCTCTATTTCATTATCTATCTATCTTTATGTATCTATCTTTATCTATCTATCTATTGTGTTCCTAACACAGATGAGACTGCACACAGGGAGGTTAAAGTAACAGCGACCTCAGTCTTTATTGAGACACTCCAGAGTCAGGAACAGGCCTTATGGGCTGGCTTATACACAGCGCTCCCAAGGGATGCTGGGATCCCTTGGGACTTCAGGGGATGCACTCCCTGATGGTGGAACATGGGAGTGCATGCTTTACAGACACACAACATCACTCCCCGCCAAAGTCAAAGTGGAAACTATTTACAAGGTGAGGCGGTCGGGAGCCTTTCTTTCCCTGGTGGACCGCCTCGGTACAAATGTCTGTTCTGGTGTGTTGGCTGTGCCCTCGCTGGGCTGGCGTGTTGTTGGCCCTGCAGGGCTGCTGGGTGAGCTTGGCCTTGCTGGGCTGTTGGGCGTGATGGGTTCGATTTCCTGGTCCGGCGTGGTGTCGTTGATCCTTTGGGTGTGTGTTGTGGGCTGAAAAAGGTGGTATCTACTGTGGGTTGTTCAGGGCAGTCTGTGAACTGCAGCCTCTTTTGGTCCAGGTGCTTTCTGCAAATTTGTCCATTGTCTAGTTTGACTACAAACACCATACTCCCTTCTTTAGCTATCACTGTGCCCGTGATCCACTTGGGACCATGTCCATAGTTTAGCACATACACAGGGTCATTCAGATCAATTTCCCATGACATAGTGGCGCGACCATCGTTTACATTTTGTTGCTGCCGCCTGCTCTCTATCTGATCATGCAGGTTGGGGTGAACCTGCGAGAGTCTGGTTTTAAGTGTCTTTTTCATGAGTAGCTCAGCCGGGGGCACCCCTGTGAGCGAGTGGGGTCTCGTGCGGTAGCTGAGCAGAACTCGGGACAGGCGGGTTTGGAGTGAGCCTTCTGTGACTCGTTTAAGACTCTGTTTGATTGTTTGTACTGCCCGCTCTGCCTGCCCATTGGAGGCTGGTTTAAATGGGGCCGAGGTGACATGTTTGATCCCATTGCGGGTCATGAATTCTTTAAATTCAGCACTGGTGAAACATGGCCCGTTGTCACTGACCAGTATGTCAGGCAGGCCGTGGGTGGCAAACATGGCCCTCAGGCAGTGGCGGTGCTTCCCGACATTATTTCACATTCAATCCATTTTGAAAAAGCGTCCACCACCACCAGGAACATTTTACCGAGAAACGGGCCCGCATAGTCAACATGGATCCTTGACCATGGTCTGGAGGACCAGGACCACAAACTTAGTGGTGCCTCTCTGGGCGCATTGCTCAACTGAGCACACGCTGCATTGCTGTACACAGGACTCTAAGTCAGAGTCGATACCGGGCCACCACACGTAGGATCTGGCTATCGCTTTCGTCATTACTATACCCGGGTGTGTGCTGTGGAGATCCGAGATGAACGTCTCCCTGCCCTTTTTGGGTAGCATTACGCGGTTACCCCACAACAGACAGTCTGCCTGAATGGACAGCTCATCCTTTCGCCGCTGGAACGGCTTGATTAGCTCTTGCATTTCAATGGGGATGCAGTACACAGTTTTTTACTCGGGACAGCAGAGGATCTTGGCTGGTCCAAGTCCTAATCTGGCGGGCCGTGACAGGTGATTTATCATTTTCAAACGCTTCCATGACCATCAGCAAGTCTGTGGGCTGCGCCACCATCAACAAGTTTGCAGGCTGCACCATTTCCACCCCCGTGGTGGGCAATGGTAGCCAACTGAGAGCATCCGCACAGTTCTCGGTGCCTGGCCTGTGGCGGATGGTATAGTTATACGCTGATAGCGCGAGTGCTCACCTTTATATGCGGGCTGAGGCATTAGTATTTATCCCCTTGTTTTCAGCGAACAGGGATATGAGGGGCTTGTGATCGGTTTCCAGCTCAAATTTGAAGCCAAACAGGTACTGATGCATTTTCTTTACCCAGAACACACAAACGCTAATGCCTCTTTCTCAATCATGCTGAAGGCCCTCTCGGCCTTAGACAAGCTCCTGGAAGCATAGGCGACAGGTTGCAACTTCCCCGCAACATTAGCTTGTTGTAATACACACCCGACTCCGTACGACGATGCATCACATGCTAGCACAAGTCTTTTACACGGGTTATACAATACAAACAGCTTGTTGGAGCATAAAATGTTTCTGGCTTTCTCAAAAGCAATTACTTGGTTTTTTCCCCATACCCAGTTCTCATCTTTACACAATAACACATGTAGGGGCTCTAAGAGGGTGCTTAACCCTGGTAGGAAGTTACCAAAATAGTTGAGGAGTCCCAGGAACGACCGCAGCTCCATGATGTTCTGTGGCCTGGGCGCGTTCCTGATAGCCTCTGTCTTGGCGTCTGTGGGCAGAATGCCGTCCGCCGCGATCTTTCTCCCCAAAAACTCCACTTCTGTTGCCATGAAGACGCATTTAGACCTCTTCAGCCGCAGCCCTACACGATCCAGTCGCTGGAGGACCTCCTCCAGGTAGTGTAGATGCTCGACGGTGTCCCAACCTATGACCAATATGTCATCCTGAAAAACCACCATGCATGGTACCGGCTTGAGTACGGTCTCCATGTTTCTCTGGAAGATCGCTGCAGCCGACCGAATTCCAAACTGGCATCTGTTGTAGATGAACAGTCCCTTGTGCGTATTGATGCAGGTGAGGCCCTTCGAAGACTCCTCCAGCTCCTGTGTCATGCAGGCCGAAGTCAGTTCGAGCTTGGTGAACATCTTGCCTCCTACCAGCGTCGCAAGTAGGTCGTCTGCCTTAGGTAGCGGGTATTGGTCCTGTAGCGAGAAACGATTAATAGTTACTTTATAATCGCCGCAAATCCTGACCATGCCATCATTTTTGAGTACTGGAACAATCGGGCTGGCCCACTCGCTGAATTCCACTGGGGAGATAATGCCCTCGCGTTGCAGCCTGTCCAGCTCGATTTCCACTCTCTCCCTCATCATGTGAGGTACCGCTCGCGCCTTGTGGTGAATGGGTTGTGCCTCTGGAACCAAGTGGAGCCGCACCTTTACCCCGGAAAAGTTTCCAATGCCTGGCTCAAAAAGGGAAGGAAATTTGTTAAGAACCTGGGTACATGAGGCCTCATCGACATGTGATAGCGCTCGGATGTCATCCCAGTTCCAGCAGATTTTGTCCAGTCAGCTCCTTCCAAGCAGTGTAGGGCCATCGCCCGGGACAATCCAGAGTGGCAGTTCATGCACCGTGCCCTTGTAGGTGACCTTGACCGTGGTGCTGCCCAGGATATTGATGAGCTCTTAGGTGTACGTTCTCAGTTTCGTGTGGATGGGGCTCAGGGCTGGTCTGAGTGCCTTGTTGCACCACAGTCTCTCAAACATCTTTTTACTCATGATGGATTGACTAGCGCCAGTGTACAGTTCCATGGCTACGGGTAAGCCATTCAATTTTACATTTAGCATTATAGGTGTGCATTTCGTTGAAAATGTGTGCACCCCGTGTACTTCAGCACCTGCCTCCTGTCTCTGAGACTCGAAATTGCTTTGATCCACCATGGACCGATCTTCCTCTGCCACGTGGTGGTTAGCAGGTTTTGCAGAGCTTGCAGCTTGTCTGCAAGCTCGTTGGAGGTGCCCCATTGTTCTACAGCTCTTGCAAACATACCCTTTGAAGTGGCATGAATAAGCTGAATGGAAGCCTCCCCAACGCCAACAAGGTGTGAATTGCCTTGCATTCATCCTTTGTTGCAGACTCTGAGTCATCTGGGTCACCTGAGGCCTGCTGGCAGTTGCAGACTCATGGTTTCTGCCCTGTACATTTCTGCTCGCAAACACAGTTCCAGTTAATTTATGAACATTGTTAGCACTTGTGTGCTGAGAGATTTGTTTGGTGTTATCACTGGTGGACATAATTGCCTGTGCTATCGCAATGGCCTTACTAAGGGTCGGTGTCTCTACAGCCAAAAGTTTTCATCGGATGGTTTCGTGGCCAATGCCCAGTACAAAAAAGTCTCTGAGCATTTACTTCAGGTAGCCATCAAACTCACATTATCCTGCAAGTCGCCTTAGCTCGGCGACGTAGCTCGCCACTTCCTGATCTTCAGATCGCTGGCACGTGTAGAACCGATACCTGGCCATCAGCACGCTCTCCCTCGGGTTAAGATGCTCCAGAACCAGTGTACACAGCTCCTCATATGACTTATCTGTGGGTTTCACCGGAGCCAGAAGATTCTTCATGAGGCTGTAGGTCGGTGCCCCGCAGACTGTGAGGAGGACCGCTCTCCTTTTTGCAGCGCTTCCTTCTCCGTCCAGCTCGTTAGCTACAAAGTACTGGTCTAGCCATTCGACATAGGCTTCCCAGTCCTCACCCTCCGAGAACTTCTCCAGGACGCCCAGTTTTCTCCATCTTTGCGTTGGATTCATATACTCGTCGCCAGTTATTGTGTTCCTATTGCAGATGAGACTGCACACAGGGAGGTTAATGTAACAGAGTCCTCAGTCTTTATTAAGACACTCCAGAGTCAGGAACAGGCCTTCGGGGCTGGCTTATATACAATGCTCCCAAGAGATGCTGGGATCCCTTGGGACTTCAGGGGATGCACTCTCTGGTGGCGGAACATGGGAGTACAGATACACAACACTATCCATCTATCATGGCTTCAGAATGACGGCTTGAGTGAAACAAGTCTGATTGAGCAGTACTTTTCAAAATTTGACTCAAACATGGAAGTTTAAATACGTGTATAGGTCTCACAGACCCCAAAAATGCTGGCAATGAAACATACAGTCAAAAACACATAGGGCTAGATTTTACACTTTTGTGCAGATCATCCAAAAATGGGCGTTATTTCCGGCGTGGGCAGTAAAAATGGGTTTTCAGATCGCTGGCTTGTTGCCCATTTTCAAAGCCCCTAGTCTCCATTTTAAAAATTGCCCGTTACCACGAGTGATATGAAATGGGCATTAGCGTTAAATCTCTCTGACCTTCTGCCGTAAAGTGTCGCCGTCCTTAGCAATAGCATGGCAACGCTTGATTCCCGTGATTCAGGAGGTCAAGGGTCATCATGACATGCGCATAAGAGGAGACAGAGAAAGAGAGGGAGTGAAGGCGTGTGTGGGTGTGGTGTGGCTGCTTTGGGAGGAAGGAGGGAGAGTTTTGAGCTTTATAGCAAATTGTGCAAAAACAATTAGCTGTTACCAGCCAGATATTTTCCTGAATTTGATGCCTATAAAGGAGGGAGCGGAGGAGGCGACACAGCACACTGTGAAGACTGACGCTGACGAGAGCAGTGAGCTGGGAGAGGAGCACATTGGAGGACGCACAAGAGCCAGGAGGTTCATGGACGAGGCAAATGCCTCCTTCCTGCAGGAGGTTGAGTCACGCTGGGGTGATTTGATACCAGGAGGGCATGGGAAGCCCACCCCAAAGGCCTACCAGAAGATATGGGCCGAGGTAGCAGAGGTGGTCTCGTCGGCGACCAACGAGGTGTGTGAGGACAACCAATGCCGCAAACGATGGAACGACCGTGTTGGATCCGCAAGAGTAAGTAATACATTTATTTACATTTACTTATATATTTATATAATTTGATTTCTAAGAGTCATGTGTGACTATCATCAGATGTGAGGTCTTTCACTTTGACCGGGAATGTTGTACTCAAAACCTGCGGTCACGCTGCACGTCTTTCGGTAAAGAATGATAATTATCATAACCGATAGATGTAATCATGATTATTATGTGTTGTGTCAGCCTCTGTGATAGTACCTAGCAATTATATCACTCAATGATCTTATGCCATGTCGTCCTGTTACCTTTTATAGAAGAAGCTATGGACAATTGGGTCCGTGCAGAGGCGATCGGGTGGGGGGGGCCACCAGTCACCAGCGACATCACGGAGATGGAGGAGCGAGTGCTCACACTCATTGGAAGGCACCCCCGGATGGCCACACAGGCAGCTGCAGACCCTGAAGTGATGCCACGTGAGCAAAGCTTACACCATTGCATGATGTGAAGTCAAGTGATGCCACACCCACGCATACCCATAAGAACATAAGAACATAAGAATTAGGAACAGGAGTAGGCCATCTAGCCCCTTGAGCCTGCTCCGCCATTCAACAAGATCATGGCTGATCTGGCCGTGGACTCAGCTCCACTTACCCGCCCGCTCCCCGGAACCCTTAATTCCCTTATTGGTTAAAAATCTATCTGTGATTTGAATACATTCAATGAGCTAGCCTCAACTGCTTCCTTGGGCAGAGAATTCCACAGATTCACAACCCTCTGGGAGAAGAAATTCCTTCTCAACTCGGTTTTAAATTGGCTCCCCCGTATTTTGAGGCTGTGCCCCCTAGTTCTAGTCTCCCCGACCAGTGGAAACAACCTCTCTGCCTCGATCTTGTCTATCCCTTTCATTATTTTAAATGTTTCTATATCCGAACAATAATATATGATAGATGGTTTCTAAAATTGTTCTATAAATAATGCTGGCCTCATGAGAATCATTGCAATGCAGAATGTGTTGATGGTCATGAAATGTCATGTCTGTGATGACTTTGATAGCAGTGATGCTTTGTCGTGCATCTGCTGTGTGTCGCGCTGTAATCACCTTGTGACCTTGTGACACTAACACCGCCTTCTCCTCTAATAACCTCATTTGTGTTTTGCAGCTCAGCCAGCAGCGAGTCCCAAGACAAGACCAGAGAGGCCGGAAGGTGGACTCGGCAGACGATCCTACATCTGCTGCTGAGGAGGTCCGATTCTCGCCCGTCAATCCACTGGGTCTATTCTCTATCAATGGGAGCGCGGACTTTGAGGAATCTGCATCGCCAGGCTCCAGAAGGCATTCCACCCCAAGGCCATCTAATGCTCCTCTGACCATTCCCACCTCCACTCTGGAGGTACCGGACCCAAGCACCTCGCCACAGGGCACCCCATTTGTCCCCAGGATGCTATTGTGGATACAGCAGGTCTGGTCCACGAGCACCAGATGAGAGCGGAGAGATGATGAAGTTGTCCAGGAGAACTGTAGACATTGGTGACCAGATACCAGATGCATTGGGGGGGCATATCCTGACAGCTGGCCAGCATCTCCGGCACCATGACTGAGTTCCGCGGATGGCAGAGGCCCTGGAGGCTTTAGCCAGAAACACTGCTGGCACAGGCCTCCCAGGTGGTCCCGGAGCGCGGCACTCCACCCCTAGACTCCGCACCCCCAGTGCCAATGACACATGAGAGGCAGCAGCAAGATCCTGCTTCTGGATCCAAGAATGTTCCAACCTCGGTATCCCCACTCCCGTACCCGTGCAACCACCGGCTCTGCCGTCAACCCCACCAATGAGGCACCGCCTGAGGAGCGCCTCGGCCAGGCGGTGTGGACCGAGGAGGGGAAGGGGTAGGGGTGGGGAGAAGAAGGGGAGGGGCGAAGGAAAGTGAGGTGCATGTCCGCAGATGACGGCTTTGTTATATCTCCATCTCAGTGTATGCAATTTGTTGTAATGTATGGGGGAAGGGGGCTACACTCCTGGTTTGCCTTTGTGTTCTGTGTTGCTGGATATGTTGACCATTTGATTGATACCAATGGTCGAAAAAGTGGGGTGGGGGTGGGGGTGGGGTGTTTTTGCCCGTGATACTTATAATTTCAGATCAATGGTCATATAAAATGCTTTTTATTCAACATAACCTTGTTGCGCATTGTCTCAGATAGCTGGACCGTTACACACTGGTGATTCCTGAACATGAAAGGTTATAATTAAACTTAACTTGAATCAATTTAAACTTTAACTGGCACCAAGGTAATGTCCACCATTGATGTCTGAGCTGCACACACACAGAAGTGTGTCAGCTTTGTCAATAACAGCAACGTTCTTTTAGGCAAATCGCTCATTTATGAACTCCTGACGTAACAGTCTTGCCACCACGGGCCCTTTCCTGTGGTCTGAGGGGTGGGGCGTGGGCATGGTTGCATAGTCAGCCTGATTGTCTGGCTTGAGGTCAGCATCCAGCCCCTCGTCCTCCTCTTCCTCTCTTTCCTGAGGTGGACCATCAGTCCCTTCTGGCAATTCTTGTCCCCTCCTGATAGCCAGGTTGTGCAGCATGGAGCACACAATCACAAATTGAGCTACTTGCTCAGGGTTGTATTGTGGCTCCCCTCCTGAGTGCTCCAGGCATCTAAAGCGCTGCTTAAGCACACTACTTGTTTTCTGGACCACATTGCGTGTGGCTCTGTGGCTCTCATTGTATCGCTTCTCGGCCTCGGTGTGGGTGTCACGCAGGGGGGTCATCAGCCAGGTGGCGAGGCCATATCGGTTGTCACCAAGCATCCAGCATTGACTTTGTGGCTGATTGTTAAACATGTCAGAGACAGCGCTTTCAGGCAGGATGTGCATCTCATTGAAGCTGCTTGGATATTTGGCATTCACTGCCATTATTATCTGGTTATGGTCGACAACTAGTCGGACCTTCAGGGAGTGAAATCCTTTTCTGTTGCGAAAAACCTCTGGGTCCTGAGAAGGTTGTGATGTGAGTGCAATGTATTGCTCCCTGCACCTTGGGGAACTTAGCAATGCGGTAGAATGCTCCAGCCCTGTCAGTCTGAGCCTCCGTGGTCATGGGGAAGATGATAAACGTCCATCCTTCATGTGTACAGGGCCTCCGTGACCTGGCTAATGCAGCGATGTGTGGCATGGTGCGACAGTGGGGAAATGTCAACCACGGAGGCACAGACAACAGGCAGAAGCCATCAAGGGCCACAGGAACGGCCGTTCACACCTCATTAAACCACAATGCAAGCAATCAACTACAAACTGAGAGAAGCTCAAGAGAGATCAGCCAAACGCAGCTCATTCTTTGCAAGCAGTCTGTGCTGGAGGTGTGGGGGTGGGCACTCGGCAAGGGGATGTCGATTTCAGCAGGCTGTTTGCAGGAACTGTGAATATACATAGCATTTGGCCCGCATGTGCAAAAAAACGGCAGCTCAGCTGGTACACGAATCAGATGGGTCGGAAAGCGGACCAGAAGATGGTGGGGACAGTACCCGGGACACCGGTGTACAGCGGGTCAACACGATCAATGGCCGTTGCTCCTACAACAGGACGCCTCCTATAATGATGAGGGTCCTACTCAACGGGATATCTGTCAACATGGAGCTGGATACGGGAGCGAGTCAATCTCTCATGGGCGCTCAACAATTTGAACAACTGTGGCCGCATAAAAGAGACAGACCAAAACTCACAAGGGTCGACACCACACTAAGGACCTATACCAAAGAAATCGTACCAGTCCTCGGCAGCGCCATGCTCTCTGTCACACACAAAGGGACAGTGAACCGACTTCCCCTGTGGATTGTCCCCGGAGACCCCCCAGCACTGCTGGGGAGAAGCTGGCTGGCAAAACTAAACTGGAAATGGGATGATGTCCATGTCATGTCATTCGAGGAACGGACCTCCTGCTCAACAGTTATAAAGCGATTTGAACATCTCTTTCAGCCAGGTGTGGGCACTTTCAAAGGGGCCAAAGTCAAAATCTACATCACACAGGATGCTAGACCGGTCCATCACAAGGCCAGAGCTGTACCCTATGTGATGAGGGAAAAGATTGAACACAAACTAGACAGGCTTCTGCGGGAAGGCATTATATCACCTGTGGAATTTAGCGACTGGGCATGTCCCATCGTCCCAGTTATGAAGCCTGATGGATCCGTACGAATCTGTGGGAACTACAAATCTACCATAAACAGAGTCTCCCTACAGGACCAGTACCCACTGCCCAGAACGGAGGACTTATTTTCCACATTGACTGGAGGTAAACTTTTCTCAAAATTAGACCTCACATCTGTGTATATGACGCAAGAATTGACCGAGGAATCCAAGCTACTCACCACCATCAACACACACCGAGGCCTTTTCATGTACAATCGATGCCCATTCGGCATCAGGTCGGCAGCTGCTATATTCCAGCACAACATGGAGAGTCTGCTCAAGTCCATCCCGGGGATGGTTGTATTTCAAGACGACATACTTATCACGGGCAGGAACACCGACTCCCATCTCCGTAATTTGGAGGAAGTACTAAAGCGGTTGGATCGGGTAGGCCTACGAGTCAAGAAATCCAAGTGCCTGTTTCTTGCACCCGAGGTTGAATTTTTGGGCAGAAGGATTGCCGCTGATGGAATCCGCCCAACAGAGTCCAAAACAGAAGCAATTCGCCTGGCACCCAGGCCCTGAAATGTCTCAGAACTGCGCGCCTTTCTCGGGCTACTCAATTATTTTGGGAACTTTATGCAGAACTTAAGCATGCTGCTGGAGCCTCTCCACGTGCTACTCAGGAAGGGGTGCGATTGGTTTTGGGGGGACGCCCAGGAACGCGCCTCCAATAAGGCACGCAACCTTCTGTGTTCCAACAGTGTTTTGACTTTCTTTGACCCAGGTAAAAAGCTAGTTCTCACATGCGATGCATCAGCGTATGGGGTCGGGTGCGTTTTGCAACATGTCAATAGTGCGGGCAAATTATAACCCATAGCTTATGCCTCCAGGTCACTTTCGCGGGCAGAGCGCGGATATGGAATGGTAGAGAAGGAGGCGCTCGCATGCGTGTACGGTGTCAAAAAGATGCACCAATACCTTCTCGGGGCCAAGTTCGCATTAGAAATTGACCACAAGCCCCCTCACGTCCCTCCTATCCGAGAGCAAGGCAATAAACGGCAACGCCTCGACACGAATTCAATGGTGGGCACTCATGCTGGCGTCCTACAACTATAGCATAAGGCACAGACCAGGCACAGACAACTGTGCCGCTGCGCTCAGCAGGCTACCCCTGGCGACCACGGAAGGGTCTGACGAACAGGACTGTGAGATAGTCATGGCAATCGATGCCTTTGAGTCCACAGGATCGCCCATGACGGCTCGCCAAATCAGAGCCTGGACGGCCAGCGACCCCACGTTATCCTTAGTAAAAAGATGTGTCCTAACCGGTGACTGGGCAGAGGCTCGCGATGACTGCCCCGAGGAATTAAAACCCTTTCACAGGCACATGCATGAGCTATCACTACAAACAGACTGCCTGATGTGGGGCAGCCAAGTAGTCATGCCTCTGCGAGGCAGAGAGGCATTTGTCCGGGAGCTCCACCGCGAGCACCCGGGGATCGTTCTCATGAAGGCCATAGCCAGATCCCACGTCTGGTGGCCTGGTATTGACGCGGACTTGAAGCTCTGCGTCTGAAGATGCACTATTTGTGCCCAACTCAGCAATGCCCCCAGACTCCACTGAGCCCCTGGCCCTGGCCTACCAAACTGTGGTCGCGAGTGCATGTAGACTATGCGGGCCCATTCATGGGCAAAATGTTCCTCGTAGTTGTAGATGCATTTTCAAAGTGGATCGAATGCACCATTTTAAACTCGAGCACAACCTCCACCACTGTGGAGAGCCTCGCAACCATGTTTGCAACGCATGGAATCCCTGACATAGTGGTCAGTGACAATGGTCCGTGCTTCACCAGCGCAGAATTCCAATACTTTATAATTGACCACTGCATAAATCACATCAAGACGGCACCATTCTAGCCGGCCTCCAATGGCCAGGCGGGGAGAGCAGTGCAAATCATTAAACAAGGCATGCTTAAAGTCCAAGGTCCCACGCTGTAGGGTTGCCTGTCGCGACTGCTATTGGCATACAGATCTCGTCCGCACTCAGTGACTGGGATCCCCCCGCGCAACTGTTGATGAAAAGGACTTTAAAAACAAGGCTCTCATTAATCGTCCAGGCATGCACGAAATCGTTGAGGCAAAGCGCCGTAAGCTGACTGAGTACCATGACAGAAATTCGAGGGGGAGATTTAATGAGATAGGGGACAAAGTGTTTGTACTAAACTATGGCAGGGGTCCCAAATGGCTTGCAGGGACAGTAACAGGCAAGGAAGGAAACAGGCTACTGGTAGTACAAATGGACAATGGCAAAACCTGACGGAGGCATGTAGACCAAGTCAAAAGCAGATTTACCAACAACACTGCGGAACCAGAGGCAGACTACAATGTGGAACTCACACCACACCTGGTGGACAGACAGAAGGAACAACCTGAGGAAAGGGCAATCCCAACAGATAGCCCAGGCGAGTCAACAACAATCACACCAATCGAAACAGACAGCCCAGGCGAGATACCAGCAACCACACCCAAAGAAAAACAGACACCAAGGCAAACAACTGAACCACAACTCAGACGCTCCACGTGAGAGCGTAGACCACCTGAGAGACTGAACCTATAAAGACAATAAGACCTTGGGGGAGGGTGATGTCATGTATCTTACATTATTATATATAACTGTATCCTAACATGCTATACATGACTGTAATAAGATATGACCTGTAACCACCAGCATACCTTACCACCAGGGGTGCACTTGCAAGAGACAGGTATATAAGGTCAGGTCTCAGGCAAGTGCTGCATTCCAGAGTTGTGAATAAAGGTGCAGGTCCAGAGTGACCTTGACTTCACTACATGCCTCCTATGAATCTGTACTGAGGGGACAGAACTTTACGATGTATGTAACACTCGGTGATAAGTGTCTGAAAAATGGGCGTCGGTTTCCATTTTGTGGCTAAATGGGCGATATCTGGGCGTTACACCTCATTTCAGCATTAAAATGGACGTTAAGTGGGCGTTATGCATGCCAAAATAATGGAAAATCTAGCCCATAAAATGCTTGTATTTGAATTGAATGGCTTGGCCCCTCCTTTGGATAACTGCTACAGACATAATGGCTGAGATTGTACTCCCAGCGGCAGTGCTCTGGCAGTATAGGCCGGGATTTCCACCGATCCCTCTGTCACTGCCAGAACCTCGAGCGACTGCGCAAGGAGATCAGTGTGGTTCATATGGAGGGAGAAGAGGCTGCTACAAGTCTCTCTGTTTCCATTGAAGAACCCAGGATCATTACTGGCATTTCCTGGGACCTACCGCCGCTTTCCTCAGAGAAAAGTTTTGAGGAAAGTTTTGAAAACAAGGAAGGAGGAGGCAAGGTAAAGGGAATTATGGGCTGTAATTGGTGTGGGCAGAGGGGACATCTTCTGGGGGGCTTGGCCCTGCATTCCAACTGCCATTGACATGTGAGAGTTGGGGAAGGAGTGGCCACCATTAGTCCCAGCGATGGGGGATGTAACTTCCAGTCAGGATGATGAAGGCCTCACTGTTTGCATTTCCCATCATTCTCCAGGGCAATGCCGCCCAATTTTGGGTGAGATCAGAAAGCAAATTTCTGGCCAATGTCTTTTATGGGGCTATTATGTATCAAACTTGCTGGATCATTTTCTGTAAGTGAACCTGGCTTTTAACCCTATATGTTCATAACAGAAAGAAGGATGCCAATACCAGGACACATCATCCCTAAGTCAGAGAATTTGGCACTCATGCTGCTGCCACAACTCATGCTGACTACAGATTGCAAATGATTGTGGCCAGAGAAATAGCTATGTGTCTACGTTCAGTCAGGAAGTGGTATTTGGCACAATGGTGAGACTAAGCTGGGAGAAAAAAGAACTTAAAAAAATAGGATAGAAGTTAAGGGAAATCGTCAAAATGATCATCTTAGAATTTTCAAACAATTGGAGAGTGAAGCTAAAGCTTTGTTATGTCTGCTAATCAGCTTGATTGTTTTAATTGCCCTAAAGCCATAAGAATTCATGAAAGTTCCCTGCAAATTCTGACATTTCCCACAAATGTGTATGGAGATTAGTATTCTGTGCTACCTGGAATGGCAACTGTTATGTTTAGAGTAACTCCAAGACTGAGTACTGTAAGCTTAAACTGATGTGACCTTCGTCTATTTAATAAAACTCCAGAGTGCCAAAGCAGCATGGCAGACAACCTTTTATACTCGCTTGCATGAGGTGTGTAGGAGACCCTTGGGCCTCTAACAGGTGCAAGTCTTACACAGTTATAATGTTTACATACATAACATCAATGCTCCAGGAAGATAGAAAAACTAACTGTCTAAAGGGACCCTATTCTCCAACTGCTTTCAGCTAATGAAGACTGCATTAATTAAATTGCCAAAAAAATACTTTGAGTTGCAAAAGGTTTTGCCACTCGCTCGTATAGCAGAGCACAATAACAGCATTTTCTGTACCTTGGGCTGTATTGTCTAGCCCACAATACAACTTGAGATGATTTCTCCTCCGAGATATCACTGTAACACAATTGGTATACATTTGAAATAATGCCCTGGGTAAATCTATTACGTCTTCAGACATTTTTATCGTTATAACATCAGTTTCATTTCCACTTCTCTCTTGGAGCTACTCATCCATGAGCAGTACCATCTCTCTTGTACCTTGCCCAAGTGGCTGGTTTTGTTTGCGTTAATGGCAGGCCGCTCAACTGTGGAGGACATGATAAGATAAATCTTTTGATTATCAACGTTCACATTTGAATACTTTAAACAAAGCTATCAATATTAACCTATGTACTTCATTGTTTCGTGAATCTACCCATATTCTGAGGTGAAAAACCAGCATTCTCACAAAAAATTACATTCAACTTAAAATATCGATTCCTTGGTTGGATTCAGATGAGAGCAGACCTTTTGAAACTGATTTGCTCGCACAATGAGTCTTATGATTGAACTGAAACAGATCCTCCCAATATTTGATTCCCTTTCCTACAACAATCACTCTTTCTCATGACTTTTGCATTTGTCTATTCATTTTCAATCTGGTCCAGTGACTCATGATACGTGAACCTGGTTCTTATTATCCTATTCCTGCATAAAACTCTGCCGTGAACTGTGCTACAATATCCATTTCATTTTTACAATGTAATTTTTTAATTGATTTTATGTGATTTGTAGTCATCTAATAAAGATAAAAATTGATTTACGGTTAAGGACTAGAAATTGTAAGTCCTATTAACATCTTTTTCCTTTTTTTGTAATTTGCTGGAATCAACCTTGTTGGTCTCCAAGGATCTGCAATGTACCACCAACTGTATCTCCTTTGGATGTGCTCATTTTTCTAAACCACTTATGCGCATAAATGTAAATGGCTCACTTTAGGTGATATCATAATTTGAACTGCTGGAGATACATATTGAATGGCTGAGTATGTTTTATTTATAATACTGGGTTATTTATTTTTTCTTCAGATGTAACCTGTATCAGTTTAACACTTAGCCACAGGAGCAATCCTGCAATGTGTTCAAAGATAATACAATTCTGACATATTCCACAGCCTCAGGTGGGACTATAAATAGAGGCGTTTTTAATATGCCTATATTTCATCTTCATTCAATTCTGCATTAGCCAAAATAATTTATTTATGAGCTATATCGCTGTAGCAAGATGCCAGGACAATGTCTGGATCTCCCTCATGTGAAGGCATTGGATTGTAAGGAAGCAGGTTCAATGCTGCACTCCAGAGAGATAGAGACATTTGCTCCCACTCTTTGCAGCCAAATAATGCAGGGCACAGGCTGCTACTGGTTGGTGTCAACACAAATTGAATGGTCCCAATCAGCTCTTTCAAGTCCTTTGAAATTATCCCGCAGAAAGTATCTATAGAAGCAGTTGTACCCGCCACTCCAGAAGCCACCAAAGTTTTTGGAAGCTCTTTGCAGCATCTTGGTGTCATGACATTGACCTTTTGAATATCTGGCTCCCCCGATTCCTTCAGCCAAGGACAGTCATCTCTTTCCTCTTCTGTGGGAGAACAGCACTCTTCCATTCTTCTACTGCCTGATCCTCATTCTCACTAATGCTCAGAGCTTCACTTGGTGACAACCCTTTTGACTCACTAATTAATTCCTTGTGAGTGGGTGTCTCTGTGCAGGTAAGATATGAGGAGTTGTTGAGGAAGTGACAGGAATGGCAGATCTATGAGTGACAGCATCTGCATCTCTGGAAGTGCTTGGGTGGCCTGTTGGTCTGAACGTCACCCCCTATGAATTGAAAGAGAGAGAATCTTGTTTAGTTGTGCGGTGATTTTTTTCCTGAAAGAATAGGTTGCTGAGTTAAAAGCATAGCAATACTTTGAGAAAGCACATGAAACCTCATGAAACCACTGAGAAGAGTTCTGAGCTTTGCCCGAGCTTCACCAACATTCTGCTGCCAGCTTGCCTCCAACGTTGCTCTGTCCTATCGAAACGTATCAGATTATGAGGGGGCTTGACAAGGTGGATGCAGAGAGGATGTTTCCACTGATGGGGGAGACTAGAACTAAAAGGCATGATCTTAGAATAAGGGGCCACCCATTTAAAACAGAGATGAGGAGGAATTTCTTCTCTCGGAAGGTTGTAAATTTGTGGAATTCGCTGCCTCAGACAGCTGTGGAAGCTCTGACATTGAATAAATTTAAGACAGAAATAGACAGTTTCTTAAAATGATAAGGGGATAAGGGGTTATGGGGAGCGAGCGGGGAAGTGGAGCTGAGTCCATGATCAGATCAGCCATGATCTTATTGAACGGCGGAGCCGTATGGCCTACTCCTGCTCCTATTTCTTATGTTCTTATGTTCTTATAATGCCAAAAAAGCAGTAAGCTTGAGGATTGGAAGGATTTTAGAATCAGCAAAGGAGGATCAAGAAATTGATAAAGAAACAAAAAACGAATATGATAGTAAACTAGTGAGAGACGTAAAACAGAATGTAAATGCTTCTATAGGTATGTAAAAAGAAAAATATTATCAAAAGTAAATGTGGGTTCCCAACAGGATGAGACAGGAGAAATTATAATGGGGAATGGGGAAATGGCAGAGAAATTAAACAAATACTTTTTTGTGTCTGTCTTCACGGAAGAAGACATAAAAAACCTCTCGAAAATAGTGGCGTACCAAGGGTCAAGCGAGAATGAGGAACTGAAAGAAATTAGTATTAGTAAAAACACAGCACTGGAGAAATTAATGGGACTGAAAGCCAGTAAATTCCCTGGACCTGTTGGCCTGCATCCTCGGATTTTGAAAGAGGTGGCTGTAGAGATAGTGGATGCATTAGTTGTCATCTTTCAAAATTCCATAGATTCTAGAACGGTTCCTGTAGATTGGAAAATAGCTAATGTAACCCCGCTATTTAAGAAAGGAGGGAGAGATAAAACCGGGAACTACAGACCAGTTAGCCCGACATAGTAGGGAAAATGCTAGAATGTATTATTAAAGAAATAAAAGAAAGATTTACATTTATATAGCACCTTTCACGAACACCGGATGTCTCAAAGCGCTTTGCAGCCAATGAAGTACTTTTGGAGTGTGGTCACTCTTATAATGTGGGAAAGGTGGCAGCCAATTTGTGCATAGCAAGCTACCTCAAACAGCCATGTGATAATGGCCAAATAAACTGGTTTAGTTATGTTGATTGAGGGATAAATATTGGCCAGGACACCAAGGATAAATCCCCTGCTCTTCTTCGAAATAGTCCATGGGATCTTTTGCGTCCATCTGAGAGAGCAGAAAGGGCCTCAGTTAAACATCTCATGTGAAAAACACCACCTCCAAACGTGCAGCGTTCCCTCAGTACTGCACTGGAGTTTCAGCCTAGATTTATGTGCTCAAGTCCCTGGAGTGGAACCTGAACCCACAACCTTCTGACTCAGAGGCGAGTGTGCTACCCACTGAGCCATAACTGAGACTTTAAGGACGTGGTAACAGGGCATTTAGATAAAAATAGGATTGGACAGAGTCAACACGGAAATATGAAAGGGAAATCATGTTTGACAAATCTGTTCGTGTTTTTTTGAGGTTGTAACTTGCAGAATAGCTAAGGGGGAACCAGTGGATGTGGTGTATTTGGATTTTCAGAAGGCATTAAATAAAGTGCCACACAAGAGGTTATTAAACAAAATTAGGGTTCATAGGATTGGGGGTAATATACTAGCATGGATTGAGGATTGGTTAATGGACAGAAAACAGAGTAGGAATAAACAGGTCATTTTTGGGTTGGCAGACTGTAACTAGTGGGGTACCGCAAGGGTCAGTGCTTGGGCCTCAACTATTTACAAGCTATATCAATAATTTGGATGAGGGGACCAAATGGAATATATCCAAGTTTTCTGATGATACAAAGCTAGGTGGGAACGTAAGTTGTGAGGAGGATGCATAGTGGCTTCAAGGGGATATAGACAGGCTAAGTGAATGGGTAAGAACATGGTAAATGGAATATAATGTGAAGTTATCCACTTGGGCAGGAAAAATAGAAAAGCAGAGTATTTTTTAAATGATGAGAGATTGGGAAATGTTGGTGCTCAGAGGGACATGGGTGTCCTTGCAGACAAATCAGTGAAAGTTAACATGCAGGTACAGCAAGCAATTAAGAAAGCAAATGGTATGTTGGCCTTTATTACAAGAGGTTTTGAGTATGAGAGTAAAGACGTCTTACTGCAATTATATAGGGCCCTGGTGAGACCGCATCTGGAGTATTGTGTCCAGTTTTGGTCTCCTTACCAAAGGAAGGATATACTTGCCATAGAGGGAGTGCAAAGAAGGTTCACCAGACTGTTTCCTGGGATGGGGGGATTGTCCTATCTGGAGAGATTGAGTAGACTAGGCCGAGGCAATTAGAAAGGAAAGTGACATGTTGGCCTTTATTGCTAGAGGGTTGGAGTACAAGAGTAAGGAAGTCTTGCTACAATTATACTGGACTCTGTTGAAACATAGAAACATACAAACATAGAAAATAGGTGCAGGGGTAGGCCATTTGGCCCTTCGAGCCTGCACCACCATTCAATAAGATCATGGCTGATCATTCACTTCAGTACCCCTTTCCTGCTTTCTCTCCATACCCCTTGATCCCCTTAGCCGTAAGGGCCATATCTAACTCCCTCTTGAATACATCCAATGAACTGGTATCAACAACTCTCTGCGGCAGGGAATTCCACAGGTTAACAACTTTCTGAGTGAAGAAGTTTCTCCTCATCTCAGTTCTAAATGGCCTACCCCTTATCCTAAGACTGTGTCCCCTGGTTCTGGACTTCCCCAACATCAGGAACATTCTTCCCACATCTAAATTGTCCAGTCCTGTCAGAATCTTATATATTTCTATGAGATCTCCTCTCATCCTTCTAAACTCCCGTGTAAAAAGGCCCAGTCGATCCAGTCTCTCCTCATATGTCAGTCCAGCCATCCCGGGACTCAGTCTGGTGAATCTTCGCTGCACTCCCTCAATAGCAAGAACGTCCTTCCTCAGATTAAGAGACCAAAACTGAACACAATATTCCAGGTGAGGCCTCAGCAAAGCCTTGTACAACTGCAGTAAGATCTCCCTGCTCCGATACTCAAATCCCCTAGCTATGAAGGCCAACATAGCATTTGCCTTCTTCACCGCCTGCTGTACCTGCATGCCAACTTTCAATGACTGATGAACCATGACACCCAGGTCTCGTTGCACCTCCCCTTTTCCTAATCTGCCGCCATTCAGATAATATTCTGCCTTCGTGTTTTTGCCCCCAAAGTGGATAACCTCACATTTATCCACATTATACTGCATCTGCCATGCATTTACCCACTCACCTAACCTGTTCTAGTCACCCTGCAGCCTCTTAGCTCACACCGCCACCCAGTTTAGTGTCATCTGCAAACTTGGAGATATTACACTCAATTCCTTCATCTAAATCATTAATGTATATTGTAGAGAGCTGGGTCCCAACACTGAGTCCTGCAGAACTCCACTAGTCACTGTCAGCCATTCTGAAAAGAACCCGTTTATCCAGACTCTCTGCTTCCTGTCTGCCAACCAGTTCTCTATCCACATTAGTATATTACCCCAATACCATGTGCTTTGATTTTGCACACCAATCTCTTGTGTGGGACCTTGTCCAAAGCCTTTTGAAAGTCCAAATACACCACATCCACTGGTTCTCCCTTGGCCACTCTACTAGTTACATCCTCAAAAAATCCCAGAAGATTTGTCAAGCATGATTTCCCTTTCATAAATCCATGCTGACTTGGACTGATCCTGTCACTGCTTTCTAAAGGCGCTACTATTTCATCCTTATGCAGGGAGGCAAAGGGAAATAAAAGGGAGACAGAGGCTAAAGATAGAAAGGAGAATAGTAAAAGTGGAGGGCAGAGAAACACAAGACAAAAAACTAAAAGGGCCACATTACAGCAAAATTCTAAAGGGGCAAGTGTGTTAAAAAGACAAGCCTGAAGGCTCTGTGCCTCAATGCGAGGATTATTTGGAATAAGGTGGATGAATTAACTGCGCAGATAGCAGTTAATGGATATGATGTCATTGGCATCACAGAAACATGGCTCCAGGGTGACCAAGGCTGGGAACTCAACATCCAGGGGTATTCAACATTTAGGAAGGAGAAACAGAAAGGAAAAGGAGGCGGGGTGGCGTTGCTGGTTAAAGAGGAAATTAATGCAATAGTAAGGAAGGACATTGGCTTGGATGATGTGGAATCAGTATGGGTGGAGCCATGGAATACCAAAGGGCAGAAAACGCTGGTGGGAGTTGTGTACAGACCATCAAACAGCAGTAGTGAGGTTGGGGACAGCATCAAACAAGAAATAAGGGACGTGTGCAATACAGGTACAGCAGTTATCATGGGCAACTTTAATTTACATATTGATTGGGCTAACCAAACTGGTAGCAATGCGGTGGAGGAGAATTTCCTGGAGTGTATTAGGGATGGTTTTCTTGACCAATATGTCGAGGAATCAACTCGAGAGCTGGCCATCCTAGACTCGGTTATGTGTAATGAGAAGGGACTAATTAGCAATCTTGTTGTGCGAGGCTCCTTGGGAAAGAGTGACCATAATATGGTAGAATTCTTCATTAAGGTGGTGAGTGACACAGTTAATTCAGAAACTAGGGTCCAGAATTAAGGAAAGCTAACTTCGACGGCATGAGGCATGAATTGGCTAGACTAGACTGGCAAATGATACTTAAAGGGTTGACTGTGGATAGGCAATGGCAAACATTTATAGATCACATGGATGAACTTCAACAAATGTACATCCCTGTCTGGAGTAAAAATAAAACAGAGAAGGTGGCTCAACCGTGGCTAACAAGGGAAATTAAGGATAGTGTTAGATCCAAGGAAGAGGCATATAAATTGGCCAGAAAAAGCAGCAAACCTGAGGACTTGGAGAAATTTAGAATTCAGCAGAGGAGGTCAAAGGGTTTAATTAGGAGGGGGAAAATAGAGTACGAGAGGAAGCTTGCCGGGAACATAAAAACTGACTGCAAAAGCTTCTATAGATATGATAAGAGAAAAGATTAGTGAAGACAAACGTAGGTCCCTTGCAGTCAGATTCAGGTGAATTTATAATGGAGAACGAAGAAATGGCAGACCAATTGAACAAATACTTTGGTTCTGTCTTGAGAAGGAAGACACAAATAACCTTCCGGATGTACTAGGGGACCGAGGGTCTAGTGAGAAGGAGGAACTGAAGGATATCCTTATTAGGCGGGAAATTGTGTTGGAGAAATTGATGGGATTGAAGGCCGATAAATCCCCAGGGCCTGATTGTCTGCATCCCAGAGTACTTAAGGAAGTGGCCCTAGAAATAGTGGATGCATTGGTGATCATTTTCTAACAGTCTATCGACTCTGGATCAGTTCCGATGGACTGGAGGGTAGCTAATGTAACACCACTTTTTAAAAAAGAAGGGGGAGAGAAAACGGGTAATTATAGACCGGTTAGCCTGACATCAGTAGTGGGGAAAATGTTGGAATCAATTATTAAGGATGAAATAGCAGCGCATTTGGAAAGCAGTGACAGGATCGGTCCAAGTCAGCATCAATTTATGAAAGGGAAATCATGCTTGACAAAATTTCTGGAATTTTGTGAGGATATAACTAATAGAGTGGACAAGGGAGAACCAGTGGATGTGGTGTATTTGGACTTTCAAAAGGTCTTTGACATGGTCCCACATAAGAGATTGGTGTGCAAAATCAAAGCACATTGTATTGGGGGTAATGTACTGGCGTGGATAGAGAACTGGTTGACAGACAGGAAGCAGAGAGTTGGGATAAACGGGTCCTTTTCGGAATGGGAGGCAGTGACTGGTGGAGTGCCGCAGGGCTCAGTAGTGGGACTCCAGCTCTTTACAATATACATTAATGATTTGGATGAAGCAATTGAGTGTAATATCTCCAAGTTTGCAGATGACACGAAACTGGGTTGCGGTGTGAGCTGTGAGGGGGACGCTAAAAGGCTGCAGGGTGATTTGGACAGGTTAGGTGAGTGGGCAGATGCAGTATAATGTGGATAAATGTGAGGTTATCCACTTTGGGGGCAAAAACACAAAGGCAGAATATTATCTGAATGGCGGCAGATTAGAAAAAGAGGAGGTGCAATGAGACCTGGGTGTTATGGTTCATCAGTCATTGAAAGTTGGCATGCAGATACAGCAGGCGGTGAAGAAGGCAAATGCTATGTTGGTCTTCATAGCTAGGGGATTTGAGTATAGGAGCAGGGAGGTCTTTACTGCAATGTTGCAGGGCCTTGGTGAGGCCTCACCTGGAATATTGTGTTCAGTTTTGGTCTCCTAATCTGAGGAAAGACGTTCTTGCTATTGAGGGAGTGCAGCGAAGGTTCACCAGACTGATTCCAGGGATGGCTGGACTGACATATGAGGAGAGACTGGATCAACTGGGCCCTGGAGGTTAGAAGGATGAGCGGGGATCTCATAGAAACGTATAAGATTCTGACGGCATGGGACAGGTTAGATGCGGGAAGAATGTTCCCAATGTTGGGGAAGTCCAGAACCAGGGGACACAGTCTTAGGATAAAGGGTAGGCCATTTAGTACTGAGATGAGGAGAAACTTCTTCACTCAGAAAGTTGTTAACCTGTGGAATTCCCTGCCACAGAGAGTTGTTGATACCAGTTCATTGGATATATTCAAGAGAGAGTTAGATATGGCCCTTACGGCTAAAGGGATCAAGGGGTATGGAGAGAAAGCAGGAAAGGGTTACTGAGGTGAATGATCAGCCATGATCTTATTGAATGGTGGTGCAGGCTCGAAGGGCCAAATGGCCTACTCCTACACCTATTTTCTATGTTTCTATGTTAATAATTCATTCCAACATTTTCCCCACTATTGATGTCAGGCTAACTGGTCTATAATTACCCATTTTCTCTCTCCCTCCCTTTTTAAAAAGTAGTGTGACATTAGCTATTCTCCAGTACATACGAACTGATCCAGAGTCAACTGACTGTTGGAAAATGATCACCACTGCAACCACTATTTCTCGGGCCACTTCCTTAAGTACTCTGGGATGCGACTTTCAGGCCCCGGGGATTTATCGGTCTTCAATCCCATCAATTTCCCTTACACAATTTCCCACCTAATAAGGATATCCTTCAGTTCCTCCTTCTCACTAGACCCTCGGTCCCCTTGTACTTCCGGAAGGTTATTTGTGTCTTCCTTCTCAAGACAGAACAAAAGTATTTGTTCAATTGGTCTGCCATTTCTTCGTTCCCCATTATAAATTCACCTGAATCCGACTGCAAGGGACCTACGTTTGTCTTCACTAATCTTTTTCTCTTCACATATCTATAGAAGCTTTTGCAGTCAGTTTTTATGTTCCCTGCAAGCTTCCTCTCAGACTCTATTTTCCCCCTCTTAATTAAACGCTTTGTCCTGCTCTGCTGAATTTTAAATTTCTCCCAGTCCTCAGTTTTGCTGCTTTTTCTGGCCAATTTATATGCCTCTTCCTTGGTTTTTACATTATCCTTAATTTCCCTTGTTAGCCATGGTTGAGCCACCTTCCCCGTTTTATTTTTTACTCCAGACAGGGATGTACAATTGTTGAAGTTCATCCATGTGATCTTTAAATGTTTGCCATTGCCGATCCACCGTCAACCCTTTAAGTATCACTCGTCAGTCAATTCTAGCCAATTCACGCCTCATATCATTGAAGTTACCTTTCCTTAAGTTTAGGACCCTAGTTTCTGAATTAACTGTGTCACTCTCCATCTTAATAAAGAATTCTACCATATTATGATCGCTCTTCCCCAAGGGGCCTCGCACAACAAGATTGCTAATTAGTCCTTTCTCATTACACATAACCCAGTCTCGGATGGCCAGCTCTCTAGTTGATTCCTCGACATATTGGTCTAGAAAACCATCCCTAATACACTCCAGGAAATCCTCCTCCACCGCATTGCTTCCAGTTTCATTAGCCCAATCAATATGTAGATTAAAGTCACCCATGATAACTGCTGTACCTTTATTGCACACATCCCTTATTTCTTGTTTGATACTGTCCCCAACCTCATTACTACTGTTTGGTGATCTGTACACATCTCCCACCAGCGTTTTCTGCCCTTTGGTATTCCGTAGCTCCACCCATACCGATTCCACATCATCCAAGCTAATGTCCTTCCTTACTATTGCATTAATTTCATCTTTAACCAGCAATGCCACCCCACCTCCTTTTCCTTCCTGTCTGTCCTTCCTAAATGGTGAATACCCCTGGATGTTGAGTTCCCAGCCTTGGTCACCCTGGAGCCATGTCTCCGTGATGCCAATTACATCATAACCGTTAACTGTTATCTGTGCCGGTAATTCGCCCACCTTATTCCGAATATTCCTCGCACTGAGGCACAGAGCCTTCAGGCTTGTCTTTCAAACACACTTTGCCCTTTTAGAATTTTGGTGTAATGTGGCCCTTTTTGCTTTTTGCCTTAGGTTTCTCTGCCCTCCACTTTTACTTTTCTTCTTTCTATTTTTTGCTTCTGCCCCATTCTACTTCCCTCTGTCTCCCTGCATAGGTTCCCATCCCCCTGCCATATTAGTTTAACTCCTCCCCAACAGCACTAGCAAACACTCCCTCTTGGACATTGGTTCCGGTCCTGCCCAGGTGCAGACCATTCGGTTTGTACTGGTCCCACCTTCCCCAGAACCGGTTCCAATGTCCCAGGAATTTGAAGCCCTCCCTTCTGCACCACTCCTCAAGCACATATTCAGCTGAGCTATCCTGCAATTCCTACTCTGACTAGCACGTGGCACTGGTAGCAATCCTGAGATTACTACTTTTGAGGTCCTACTTTTTAATTTAGCTCCTAGCTCCCTAAATTCGTCTCGTAGGACCTCATCCCATTTTTTATTTATGTCGTTGGTATCTATACGCACTATGACAACTGGCTGTTCACCCTCCCTTTTCAAAATGTCCTGCACCCCCTCCGAGACATCCTTGACCCTTGCACCAGGGAGGCAACATACCATCCTGGAGTCTCGGTTGCGGCCGCAGCAACGCCTATCTATTCCCCTTACGATTGAATCCCCTATTACTATCGCTCTCCCACTCTTTTTCCTGCCCTCCTGTGCAGCAGAGCCAGCCAGGGTGCCATGAACTTGGCTGCTGTTGCTCTCCCCTGATGAGTCATCCCCCCAACAGTACCCAAAGCGGTGTATCTGTTTTGCAGGGGGATGACCGCAGGGGACCCCTGCACTACCTTCTTTGCACTGCTCTTCCTGTTGCTCATCCATTCCCTATCTGGCTGTGTACCCTTTACCTGCGGTAAGACCAACTCACTAACCGTGATGCTCACGTCATTCTCAGCATCGTGGATGCTCCAGAGTAAATCCACCCGCAGCTCCAGTACCACAATGCGGTCTGTCAGGAGCTGCAGGTGGTTGCACTTCCCGCACATGTAGTTGTCAGGGACACCGGAAGCTTCCCTGACTTCCCACATATTACAGGAGCAGCATAACATGTGTCCGAGCCTTCCTGCCATGACTTAACCCTTAGATTAACTTAATTTGGCAACAACAGTGCTAAAAGGTTACTTACTGATAAAGAAAAGAAAAATAAAACTACTCACCAATCACTTACCCCCTTGGCTGTGACGTCATCTTTCGATTTCTTTCTCCTTCTTTTTTGCCTTCTCTTCCTGCTGCAACTGCACCAGCTGGCCTCTCCGACTGCCTCACGAACTCCCAGCTGGCCTTTATAGGCCTCCCGACATTGCTCCTTGATCTCCCACCTCTCCGACTGCCTCACGAACTCCCTGCTGGCCTTTAAAGGCCTCCCGACATTGCTCCTCGATCTCCTGCCTCTCCAACTTGAGACCACAGCTGGAGTACTGTGCACAGTTTTGGTCTCCATATTTGAGGAAGGATATACTTGTCTCAGAGGTGGTGCAACAAAGGTTCACGAGATTCATTCCTGTGATGATAGAATTGCCCTTTGAGGAGATTGGGCCTAAACTCTCTGGAGTTTAGAAGAATGAGAGGTGACCTCATTGAAACATATACATTTCTGAGAGGGATTGACAGGATAGATGCCGAGATTGTTTCCCCTGGTTGGAGATATGTTGGGGAGAGGGATGGAGTCGGTGGCTAGAGAACGGATTTAGTGGCAGGGACCGAAAACAAAGGCTTCGGTTTTCCAAATATTAATTGGAGAACATTTCTGCTCATCCAGAACTGAATATCAGACAAGCAGTCTGACAATTTAGAGACAGTGGAGGGGTTGAGAGAAGTGGTGGTGAGGTACAGCTGGATGTCATCAGCGTACATATGGAAAATGACGCCATGTTTTCAGATGATGTAGCTGAGCGACAGCACGTAGATGAGAAATAGGAGGGAGCCAATGGATAGATCCTTGGGGGACACCAGACGTAACGATGCAGGAGCAGGAACAAAAATCGTTGCAGGTGAATGTCAGTAAACTGGGACATTAACCTGCACTGAACCAACCAGAAAGCTAGCTAGATAAATAAATAACCTCTCGAACTTTGGACTCAATTTTCCCCAATTATCTGCGCCGTTTTTTTGCTGTGCACCATTTTTTTTTGGAGTAAATAAAAATCTCCACGTTTCCCCAAAGTTTCTGCGCCAGCGTAATTCAATTAGGTATGATTTTATTCGGTTACCATTTTTTTGCATCATGGGGTCGTAACCTGATGTCTGCGCCAGTTTTTCAGATTTAAGCGAGTTTGGCCAACTTTCATCTTTCCTTGGACGGCGTATGTGACCACTCCCAAAAAACTTTCTGGGCACTTCAGAAAAAGCAGCGCACATTAAGAGATCGGTGCAGAAAGACGCCATTGTTTTTCACTGAAGTTTTGGAGGGAGTCAAGAAGGCAGAGAATATGCATCATAAAGCTTAATTTTTCCAAGATCAAAAGGGAGAAATTGGAAATCTAATGCAATTCTTGGCTTTTTGTTCAAAGTACCACACCACCATCGAATGTCTCCTCACCGGGCTCGAGGGTCGGAGCGTCGGCCGGCAGAATCGCTCCCTCGCCCAGCCACAGGGGCTCTGGGCTCGGCTTCAAAAGAAGCCTGGAGTGGGGGTGGGGCGGGGTGGGGTGGGGTGTTTCGAGCCCAGTGAGGAGATGTTCGGTCAGTGATGGGGCGGTACTTTGAAAAAAAATCAAAAATTCAACAATTGCATTGGACTGTGTTGCCACAAATATCTTCATTGAATGCCTAACTTCCTGTTCTAAGCAAGCCTACCATGCTTGCACAGACCAGGGTGTGGTCCATACTAGGGCATGCACTTTGGAGAGAGAGAGGAAAGAAGAGGAGCGTGTGCTTTGTCCTGCTGTTTTAAGGTTGTTGCAAAGCTACAATTTAATTATTGGAGCAATATTGACAATGCCATTCCTCGTGCAAGCCTTCTGCATGATGGTGCTGCAGAGGAGAAGATTGATTCGACATCATCGCCTGAGGAACCTCAGAGCACATAGAATGATGGGCAGGAGGCCTTACCTACATCGGGTATATCGGGACTGGTGTTCACACGTGCACCTGAGTAATGCAGACTGTGTGAGAAGGCTGCGTTTCCGCAAAGAAGTTGTAACCGAGATCTGTGAGTTAGTAAAAGCAGACCTGCATCCTAGAAGCATCAGGAGGACTGGTTTATTAGTTGAAGTAAAGGTTACAGCTGCACTTTCATTCTATGCATCTGGATCAATCCAGGCCACAACTGGGGATGTGTACACCATTTCTCAACATACAACACATATCTGCATTTGGCAGGAGACTGTTGCACTATAAGCCCGGAGGAATGACTAAATAAAGTTCCCCATGACCGCCCAGGCAATGCGTGATAGGGCTGTGGGCTTTTCCAGGATTGCTGGCTTCCCAAAGGTACAGGGCTCCACTGATTGTACCCACATCGCCTTGCGAGCATCTTTGGAGGATTCGGAGATGTATAGGAACAGAAAAGGCTTCCACTCCGTGAATGTGCAGCTTGTCTGTGACGACATGCATCGCATCATGGCAGTTGATGCGAGATACCCTGGGAGCACCCATGATGTGTTCATCCTGCACGAGAGTGCTATATCTGCCATGTTTCAGCAGCAGCCAGAAGGCAGAGCTGGCTGCTGAGAGACAAAGGGTACGGCCTCGCCACCTGGCTCATCGGCACCCTACGCGTAACCCGGACAGAAGCTGGGCAGCAGTACAACATGTCGCACATTGCGACGCGCAGCATAATGGAGAGGACCTTTGCCATCTTGAAGCAGCGTTTCCGATGCCTGGACCATTCCGGAGGCTACTTGCAATACTCTCCTGGGATTGTCGGTCAGTTCACTATTGTCTGCTGCGTGCTGCACAACTTAGCCATATGAGGCAGCAGCAGCTGGTAGTAGAAGACCCAACTGAGGTGAGAGTGGCTGATGATGATGAGGAGGAAGATGACGAGGAGGACGAGGAAGCCATGCAACTATCTGAACTGGAGCATGCCGGCGGAGGAGGGCGGGCCGTCATGCCCCTTTAACGATTGCTCGAACCTTGCGCCAGCAGCTCATCCGTGAACGCTTTGCTGCCTAAAGTCTCAGCGGCAACTATTCCACATGGAGCATGTTTACTGTTTGGACCTGTTCCGTAATGTTGTGTTAATAATGGAACCAATAATGTAAATGATTCAGTTATAATTTAAAATATATATTTTATTCAAAATTTTAACACTTGTTTGTACTTAAATTAATTTTAATAAAAATATTTTTGTATCAAACTTTAAAGTATTCAGTTAAGATCACTTACAAACTTTTAAACTTGCAAATTTACATCACTTACAAAAAACTTTTAATTTGATGAGAACAGTAACAATAACAGTAACAGCAAACAAAGGCTGTCCCCATCTCTCCTCCACATTATTCTAAGACCGCCCGCTGTGCTTGGTCTTGTTGACTCCACCTCTGCCCACAGACGGTGGCGCAGCATTTCTCGGTTTGGTACCAAATTATTTTTTCCAGCATCTTGGGTAATGTGCACTTGTTGGGGGGCGTGGGCAGGTAGTAATGTGGAAGGCCTGGCTTGGGCCTCTTCAGCGGTTGGTCTGGGAATTGGAGTGGAAATGGCAGTTGATTCTGTCAATTGCCGTGGGGTCTGGGCGTGCTTCTTTATTGCAGCAGCTAACTCCGACATTCCCTCCCTCATGTGCCCAGAACCACATCTGTTAGATCCTGCATCTCAGAAGAGCGCTTTCGAGCTCTCCTTCCACTCCTCACCCTGGGTGTGGCTCGCAGCATCCCACTGAGACCCATAGCCTCAGATGGTGGGTCCCTGGGTGTGGCTCACTGCATTCAACTGGAACCTGCAGACTTGGACAGTGTGAAACCATGAAATCTCCCAACACTCGCACCACTCAGGAAAGGGGCTGAAGGGGCTTGCACCTCAATAGGCAGCACTTGCACCTCCTCCAGAGTGAGTACAAGAGTGGGGGCTTCATCGTCCCCCTCCCCCTACCCCTCCCCCTCCCCCTCCCCCCTGTTCTCTTGGTCTGGAAGGTGGGATTGGAAGATGTTCTCCTCAGGCTCGTCCGTGTCTGAATCTTCTTCTGCATCGGCTTCAGCCTCGTCAGGGTTGGCCTCAAGTTCTGCAAAATATAACAGAGCAGAGAATTGGTTAGCAGCAGAGGAGGGGCCAGGGTGGCATGAGTAGGCACACACAGCGCAAGCAGCAGGCTCAGTTGAAGGGCCACGATGAATGACAGCACATTGCATCAACCGAAGTGTAGCTGACGGAGACATCCCCATGAACCGAAGCATGGCTAGCCCGCGCAGTACTTAACATTTAGCAAAGCCAGACTGTGCAATTTGCAGGACTTACCCTCTCCCTCGAGTGTGGACCCAGCTTGTGCAGTGGTGATTGCTTTTCTCCAGGCAGGACCCATCAAAGCAGCGACCCTGTCATCCAAGGGTGTCAGTGGGTGCAGATTTGCCGGGACTCCTCCTGTTCGAGTTCTTTCCCTTTTGTTGTGTGCCGCCTTCCTCTGCAAAGATGAATATATAACTTTTTAGAGAGTGTGTCTTTTTGCTGGGTGGGGCATACATATGGTCACATTTACAATTGCAATTCCAGTGACTAAATGAAAATATTACTTACACTAACTGCTTGTCCAAGGTCCTGCCACATTTTGCACTGGCCTCCGGACCTCGGGGTGGTCACCAGTGCACAGTCGTCTTGTGAAAGTTGGTTCCAGCGTTTCTTCATTTCTTTTGGTGAAACTTTTATGTGACCTCTGCTGGTGTCCAGCTCGTGCCATCTGGCCTCAATTACAGTAACTAGTGCCTCCACATCGTCCTGTGAGAAATTCTTGGTCCTTGAGCCGTGTTGCATATTACAGCTATAATTTTTTTCCACTCCGAATTAAAGTTCTCACACACAACTGGCTCTTTAAAAATGGCTGAATGCAGACCGGGAGGTGTACTGGGCGTGCGCGCCCATACCAGTCACGTTAAAAAAAAAAAAAAATTTTCACACATGCGCAGGGCGGGTGGGGGGAGGGGCATAATTTTTTCGCCGCAGACATTAGGCTCCACCCCGCCAAAGCTAAATGACAGGCTGCATGGCGCCAATTTCAAAAATTAGAACATGGAAACTTTCAAATTCTTTTTTGGCGTAGCCGGGCCCAAAAAAAACAGGTGTAGCTCTTCAAATACGCCAAAAAACGACATTGGGGAAAATTGAGCCCCCTGTCTCTGGATCCCGGCATATTAAGTAACCTCCTCCCGTTCCCTGCCTCTTTGCTTGCTTAAAACCTGTTATATCTCTAATTTTTTTCCAGTCTGCTGATAGGTCATTGACCTGAAACTTGAACTTTGTTCTCTCTTCAAAGATGTTGCCTGACCTGCTGAGTATTTCCAGCATTTTATGTTTTTATTTCAGATTTCCAGCATTCGCAGTATTTTGCTTTTATATTAAATAACCTACACGTGCTGAACGGTGCCATTGAAATCACCAGGACTGGGTACAGCCTGGGAGCTAGAGTGTGGCATCGGCACCATTCTTAAACTTCGTCTTTTGGAATCGTCTTGGCACTTAACAGTTTTTCTGTGGCTACATGTTAAACTGAATTTCCATTTGGCAATCTGCTGGCTCACATTTACAATAAATTTGCACCTGTGGGAATTTCTGGAGCTGCAAATCAATTGTCTTTAGTAATGGGCAAGCACAGTAAGTGGAATTTTAGTTCCATGTTCGTGGGACTGATGCAGTGGGTCAGCACACCATCATTCTCAGCTTTTAAAGCAGCCCTGTCTGATGGAGTGAAAGCCTCCTGGCTGTAAATAACTTTTGTGTGAAATAGGTTTGGGTATGCTGTTTTTTTATTCCATAGACCCCATGCCATCAGTCACTTGTCGATGGCTGACTGTTCCTTAATTCTGGCATAACATTCCTATGGCTGAATTGCTAACCAGCTACACTAAGAATTACATTTAAAGTGTTAAGCAGCGATATGAAGTGAGTAATGAGAATGGAATGAAGGATTTAACATAGCTCACAGCCTGGGAATACAGTTTTAACTTGGTGCTGCACCACAATCCATGTGGGATCCTGTGCAAGGAAATGGTTAATAAAATGTTACTTTGGACTTCTTTGCTGGAATTAATTGTAGAAACATAGAAACATAGAAAATAGGTGCAGGAGTAGGCCATTCAGCCCTTCAAGTCTGCACCACCATCCAATAAGATCATGGCTGATCATTCCCTCAGTACCCCTTTCCTGCTTTCTCTCCATACCCCTTGATCCCTTTAGCCGTGATTGGAAAGACATTGAACCAAATGAAATCGGGTGCTCCCCATATCTTAGCCTATTGTGTCTAAACCCAGACTTCCAAAGAGTGCTCTTATTGGACCATGATGAGCTTTTCCTTTAATTCCAGACAACATCCATGGTACTATATATATATATAAAGTAGTTGGGCCCAAGTTTCAACCGACCCGTAGAACAGCTCATCTCCGAGAGGTTCACCGACTTTCTAGAACGAAAAGCACGCCTCATATTTACCTCGGTATTCTCCACGACGATCAGGCCTGCTGTGGACTCGGCGCAGCGCAGCAAAAGGAGCGAGGGGCGGAGCTACAGCCCTACGCCAAAAAGAGTGCTGGCAGATGCGCGTGTGCGCAGTGGAGTCTGCGTGCATGCGCAGTAGCTCCTGGACCTCCTTGCGTGTCCTGTCTCCGGGCGACCCTATCCCTGGCCGAAGGGATGTCGCGATGTTCGCCGTCCCTATCCTGGGCCGCACAGGCCGGCCACTGCCTTCCCGCGCTCCCTGAACAATTCCCACGGCAACACGGCCGTATGGAGCGTGTACACAGGGAGATTTAGGCCAATTTGTTTGCAGTGCTAAGGAAATAATGTTGGCAGTCGATATAATATACTCCAGTACATAAAGTTAATTACTTTGAGCATGCATATATGACATATTTACCTCGCACTCTTTTCAGGAGGCAGGACCCTTTGTTCTTGGATCAGCAGCCCTGCCAGAACTTCCCCCTTTGATGTTTATGTATCTCAAATAGTATCAGCATTTTACACGATGACTAAGTATGCTACAGTAGGTGATGTAGGAACTTTTAATGTTTTATTTATTGATTTATTTATTGATTGATTTTATTTATCATTTATTATTGATGATGGTTCTTTATTTTTAAAAGTGAATTGTTTAATGCTTTGGAAAATCCTCTAACTTCCCTCTAACTTCCCTTCCACCCCCCCCCCACCCCAACCTCTGGCTACTTGCGCCTGATTTCTAAAGTGCCCGCAAGGTTTTTCTGAGCGTACAAAAGTGGACACTTACTCTGGCCTAAGTTAGTTTGGAGTAACTTTTCGCTGTCTAAACTTGTTTAAATGGCCAAACCAGGCATAAGTGGCTGGTAACACCCCCTTTTGTAAAAAAAACACAACCAAAACAAAACTGAACTAACTGACTGAAACTGGAGCAAACTAAATGAGGTGAATTGCGATTTTTAGGATACTCCAAAAAAACTAGTTGATCCAAAAAAATAGGAGCAACTCCTGTCGAAACTTGGACCCATTAGCTCGAATTAAAACAGAAAATGCTGGATGTACTCAGCCAGCAAGTCAGGCAGCATCTATAGAGAGACAAACAAAGTTAATGTTTGAGGTCGATAACCGGTCGTCAGAACTGGAAAAAAGTTAGAGATGTAACACGTTTTAAGGAAGTACAGAGATAAGGAAAAGGGGGAGTGAAGGAAAGAACAAAAGGGAAGGTCTGTGATAGGGTGGAAGGCAGTAGGGATTAAATGACAAAAGGTTGATGGTGCAAGGCAAAAGGGGATGGTTATGGGACAAGTAAAGGAACAAAGGATGGGTCTGGGGGAGGTATAAATGGCAGTAACAGAACCATTACCAACAGCTGCTGTCAGTAACAACGGGAGCGGTGGTTCTGATCTTAAATTGTTGAACTCCGTGTTGAGCCCAGAAGGCTGTAAAGTGCCTAAAGTTCCTCAAGCTTCATTAGAACAGTGTAGGAGACCAAGGACAGAGAGGTCAGAGTGGGAGTGGAGCGGAGAATTAAAGGGATAGGCGACCGGAAGCTCAGCATCACTTTTGTGGACTGAACTGTTATGTATGTAATAACTCGATAGACTGAATACTGTAAACTAACACAGATACAAACCTGGCTCTGCTTTATTAGGGCCCAAAGTGATTACATTACATGATGGCTTGCCTTTTATATCTGGGTTGCACAGACGTGCGTACAGCTCAATGACCTCCGACAGTGGCGCCACTTGGTGGCTAGTAACCCCAAGCATACATACATGACATCCAGAAAGTAATCACCCAATCTGCACTTGGTCTCCCCAATGTAGAGGAGGTCGTATCATGAGCAGCGAATGCAGTATAACTAAATTTAAAGAAGTACAAGTAAGTCGCTGTTTCACCTGGAAGGAGTGTTTGGGGCCTTGGGCGGTGGCACGGGAAGGTGCTGTGTGAGGGGGAGGGGCTGTTGGGGGTAATTGAAAAGTGGACCAGGGTGTCACGGAGGGAACAGTTCCTTTACAATGCTAAAAGGGGAGAGGAGGGGAAGATGATAGACGTGTTCAAAATTATGAGGGGTCTCGACAGAGTAGCTCGGGAGAAACTGTTCCCATTGGTAGAAGGGTCGAGAACCAGAGGACACAGACTGAAAGTGATTGGCAGAAGAACCAAAGGCGACATGAGGGAAAACCTTTTTATGCAGCGAGTGGTTAGGATCTGCAATCCGCTGCCTGAAAGAGTGGTGGAGGCAGATTCAATTGTGGCTTTCAAAAGAAAATTGGATAAGTACCTGACGGAAATAATTTGTATTGCTATGAGGAAAGGGTGGGGAGTGGGACTAGCTGAAGCGCTCTTGTAGAAAGCCGGCACAGGCTCAACGGGCCGAATGGTTATAGCACAAAAGGAGACCATTCTATGATTCTATGATTTTGGTGGTGATATGGTGGAAATGGCGAGGACGATCTGTTGATTGTGGAGGCTGGTGGGATGGAAGGTGAGGACAAGGGGAACCCTAAAATGGTTCTGGAAGATGGCGGAAGGGGTGAGAGCAGAAGTGCGGGAAATGGAACGGGCACGGTCGAGGGCCATGTCAACCATGGTGGTCCTCCGTTAAGTCATTGGCTAGGTTTTTACAGACATTTTTGAGAGTACTTATGTCATTGTTCCTGATTGATGGGGTCTTGTGCATCCCTTCGCCGAGCCCAAAGTAAACTTGCTGGACTTGCGAAGTTTGGATGTCAGGAAGACCAAGTTAACAAAACATTTTGTTGTGTAAAACCATTGGGCCTGAAATTCCAGCTTCCCCGGGTCCGTACGGAGTGTGTACGGACCCAGGGAGGCATTGCAAAAGTCGGTTTTCAGCGCGCAATGCGCATGTGCCGAAAACCTGTTCTGGCTTGACAGATCGCACGCATCTCGGGGAAAAGGACATTTGCACGGGTGAGATTGTGTTATTTGCCCATCTCTTGCCAGCGAATGTCCTTAAAACTCTTGCGCCTGGTAAAATCAGACGCATAGCCTACTTTTACCAGCGTAAGAGTTTTAAAACATATAACAATAAAAATTTTAAAACACATTTTTATGTTAAAAACCTTGCCCCTAAGTTTATTTTAAACCCTAATTACAAAACTTTTTTAAGAAATCCCCAAAATATATATATATTTTCTAACACTTATTAACTTTAATTTAAATGAATGTTCAATATGTGAGGTGTGTTTTTTATTTCTTATGTTGTGTTTAGTGTGTCTGGGTTTTCTTTTCTCTAATAGCAATAAGAACTCGTAGATACGGAGTACTCATTGCCATTAATGAGAATACTGTACCTGATTGGTTGGGCAGTCACATGTGACTGCACCTTCTGCGTGGGAACGTTGAGGACGGGAGCGCGCTTCGCAGCGGGGGAAGAGAAGGCCTCCCAGCGCAATCGCAGGCGCCTCCGAGACCACCAGGTAAATTCGTTTAAAAATTCTCAGGTCGGAGGCGTTCGTTGGAAAGAAGCCTCCGACCCGAATTTCAGGCCCAATATGTTAGACTTGTGGCTGTAAAAATAATATATAAAATAAGTTTTGGTTGTCTCAACCCACTTTCTCATAGACATGGGTATGCACCACAAACCTGTTTATAATTCAGCAGTAATTGACAGTCACCCGTAGAGAAGCCATAAGGATGGGCGGTGAGAGAAGTGGAAAAATTCAGATTGGTACCATGGGGAGTGCTTTCCTCAGGTTCAGGTTGAGCAGAATAAATGAAGCAGTGCAGAAGGAGCATTACTCTGCATCTGACTCCTGCTATGTTGCATCTGGGAATGCTTGAAGCTGGCACTAGTGCTGAAGTAGTAAAATGTTCCGACTCCAGCACTGCCATTCCTTAGCATTAAGACACAATCCGTAAAAGTATATTTACGACATAAGTATCCTCTAATGCTTGTGTCAAAGTAGCTGATGGCTTTATGCATATGGGACCATGGATGTAGTCTGGAATCAAAGGAAAAACTCACCATGGTGCAGTAAGAGCACTATTTGGAAGACTGGGTTTAGACACAATGTCAGGCTAACATCGAGGGAGCACTTAATTATATTTGGTTCAATGTCTTCCATAAACTGACTGATTAATTCCATCACAGAAAATAAAGGAGGAAAAAAAAACATGATTATCTAGCATAGAAGCCCAAAGTCACTTTTTATTAACCAAATAATAAAACTTGCATAGTAGAGAAAATCACTCTTTTGTGCTCACTTTTTCAAAATAATCGACGAACTCCAAAGGAATGGGACAAATAAAAATGAAAACGGTTCAGTTGCCCAATAACTCAGTTGGTGAAGGCAGTGAGTCGGTGAGTCAAAAGATTACAACCAACTCATGTTTGCCAGGGTGACGCTTGGATGCTACAATTGGCCTCAGTGCCCTGGATCAGTGAGGGGAAAATTGGCCCAGATTCCTGTTGTAGAAAATGCATGTGTGGACATTGGCCGAGGGCTGCACTGGGCTTGAACCCGATGTCCCTTTTGTTCAATAGCCCACCAGCACTCATTACATCCTGCTCATTCACGACGAGAGCCAACGTGGGAAAGGTACCGAAGTGTAGCTGGTGTCAGTGGAGCCAGGCCCAAGTTAACACCTGCAGGAAAGAAAAATGAGAGAAAATTCATCAAAAAAGAGAGCTGAGCCATGTCCGCTATTTGTTCTGGTGCTAACCAGTGCTGTTGACACTGGGGATGAGCATTGTTGGGTAAGTACAATTACAACTGATTTTTTTGTTTACAGATTTCTTTTTCAACATTTACCATAGAAACAAGAATACTAGAGTGCTGCCATCTATTGACCACTATCTGACCACTAAAAAATCTACTGCAATGAATATATATCAGCGAATTCAACCTCACATTCAATGAATGGAGAGATTTATCACATCAACGTTCACAAACATTTGGTATTTTTATCAATGAGACAAATATCGATTTACAATCAAATGTAACAAAAACTCAATGAGGAATTTGAGGTTCAAACTCATTCCGTGGTTGTTGGTAACCATGTTGAACTTCACCAAAGTGCTCATTGTGATTATTGATATAAATACAAGGTTTTTTTAATGTTATACTATAATAGTAGATCATCACAGAAACAGGCCACTCGGCCCAACCAGTCCTTGATGGCATTTATGCTCCACGCAAACCTCCTCCCATTCTTCCTCATCTAACTCTATCAGCATAAGCCTCAATTCCAATTTCTCTCCTTATCTAGCTTCCCCTTCTATACTATTCACCTCAACTACTCCCTGTGGCAGCAAGTTCCACAGTCTTACCATTCTCTGGGTAAAGAAGTTTCTTCTGAATTCCCTCTCCCCTCCGACTCTCCTGCGGCCATTCAGGCTTGAATTCCCCTTGGATCATCATCATAGGCAGTCCCTCGGAATCGAGGAAGACTTGCTTCCACTCCTAAAGTGAGTTCTCTGGTGGCTGAACAATCCAATATGAGAGCCACAGACTCTGTCACAGGTGGGACAGATATTCGCCGAGGGAAGGGGTGTGTGGGACTGGTTTACCGCACGCTCCTTCCGCTGCCTGCGCTTGACCTCTTCATGCTCTCGCCGTTGAGATTCGAAGAGCTCAGCGCCCTCTCGGATGCACTTTCTCCACCTAGGGCGGTCTTCGGCCAGGGACTCCCAGGTGTCAGTGGTGATGTTGCACTTTATCAGGGAGGCTTTGAGGGTGTCCTTGTAACGTTTCCTCTGCCCACCTTTGGCTCATTTGCTGTGAAGGAGCTCCGCATAGAGCATTTGCTTCGGGAGTCTCGTGTCTGGCATGCGAACTATGTGGTCTGCCCAGCGGAGCTGATCGAATACGGTCAGTGCTTCAATGCTGGTGATGTTAGCCTGGAAGAGGACACTGGTGTTAGTGCACCTGTCCTCCCAGGGGATTTGCAGGATCTTGTGGAGATATCGTTGGTGATATATCTCCAGCGACTTGAGGTGTCTTCTGTACATCGTCCATGCCTCTGATCCATACAGGAGGGTGGGTATTACTACAGCCTTGTAGACCATAGCGACTCTGTATGCTTTTTGTTATATTCTTTGAAAGGCCCATCGAGTCACCAGTCACTACCATCTTACGAGCAGCAACCCCAACTGTCCTGTTCTCCTCTTTTGCTGACTTTCCCCCGCAGTGCAACTTCTGGGGGCTAACTGCATCAATCTCCTTCCTGTCTCACTCACCCCACCTACCACTGTCATATTGAACTCTGTCAGCGAACCATCAATTACTGTCCGTCTCCATATTTCCGTATAGAATGTCCCTTTACTAGCAAACAAAGCCACTTCCTCACACTCTGCTTTGATGCCCTTTACTCTCTCCCATCCTTGTTGATCTCCTGGCATTGTCCCCATTTTCCCTCCCACAGGTCCCAGGGGCGGAAACTTGAATGTATCTGGTGCACAAATGATTCAGCCATCCATCATCAGATCTCGCTGGACCACCTCGAGCACGATCGGGCCTCCTCTGCTAAAATCACACACGACTGCAGGATCATTTTGGAGAGGAAAGATAACCGCAGCTTCTTTTCTCCTCCACCAACCATCTCCCTAAACCCCTCTCTCCAGCTCCCTCCAACATCACATCCAACAATTGTGAGGAGCTCATAGACTCCTTTGTCACTCAGATTGAGACCATCCATTCAGCTGCTTCTCCCTTTCCCCTTTCATCGGACTCTTCAGTCACCTGTTGACTCATTTTTAGTGTGGAAGCAAGTCATCCTTGATTCCGAGGGACTGCCTAAGAAGAAAAACCCCGCCCCCGAAACCCTGCGCTCGGCCCGGTTATACCAACCTGCCTAGCCCTGAGCCCATATCTTTCTCCAGTCTCTGAGTCTCTGTCCTTTCTCCCTTAATGCCCTCTCCGAGCACAAGGAGTCCAAGGCATTTACCGGAAAACAATGGGGGACAAAGCACAACCCAAGAACTGTAGCTCTAGTCCAGCCAATTACTTCAAATTGATCCTTAGGCTCCTGACATAAGAGTTGGCCTCTCTGAGAAAATGTTTCCCAAAGATTTACAATATTATATAGGAAATTCCAAATGAGAATAAACATTTTATTCTGAATTATTTAATATTTTTATGGGTTTCTTAGCTATTAATGCTACTTTTATCAGCAAATTTTCAGATAGATGAAAAATTAAAGATGGTGGTTTCAACTAACTTTCCTAAACTATTTGAGATTTGATTGGTGACTTGCCATAGGGGCAGTTTGTGGTTGATAGCTGTGAAAAAAATGGAATGATTTAATTGGTCAGTTTTCTGCTCATTCCTCTTTTGTACTTGTTGATTGCAACTAGTCGCTTTTGATTAATTTACATTTAAGTCAATTGGATGTTTGATTGGTGACAACCGATAAATCCGTCTTTTGCCAATCATTACTTTTTGTCCTGCAGAGCTCAGCAGTAATGCCCTGAAGGGTTATACTTCCAGATGTGCAGCTTTTGACTGGAATGTGCTGAAGAATCAACACTTTTAGTTACATTGATCTGTGAGCTTCGGCTGGTTATTTATCTTGGGAGAGTATCATAGCCAAGCCCCTAATCTCGTCCTCACTCAACATCCATATGTACTTCTAAACTGAGCCAATGGATAACCAGTGGTTACAGAACTCTGGTGGATATTTTCCACTCTCTACCTCAGAGCACTGTCAATTGTAGGACCCCAACTGCATCCCCAGCTGAGGTTAGTGAACTCAACACAGAATTAAACTCGGGAAGCTCTGCATTGTATGGCTTCGTGTCACGCTAGGCAGTGCTATTATCAACTTGAGGGAGAACTTTAGCTCCCATTTTAATCTTCCTGTCGAAACTCTGCCAGTTAGAATGCAATGTATCTTGTCCATGTGCCATTGCCTTCCTTTCTAAGGAATTTGCACATCCTTGTTCTTCGCATGCAATTTTCATAGGGTTGTATTTCAGTCTGTGGATCCAGCCTGTGTTTGCTATTCTTTTGTAGTTGGTGTGTGATTCTTCCCTTCCATAACCTATGGTTTCTGAGGCCTGTTGCAGTGTTTCAGCTAAGACAAGCTCAACTGGCGCAAACTGAGATTGAACCGGAGACGTTCCTGGTTGTTATGGTTCAGTTCTGGGGTTGAAGCTGTTTTCCAATAGTTTTCCACAATTAAGTTGCTTCCCCAAGTTGTCTCATGCTTTTTGGCCCTTTCTGTTGTTGACCCACTGAGTCCCAAGTACCCTCATTTACATATATGGTAATTAGGACAATGGTATTGCAGCTCTGAGTTTTCTGCTTTACACTCAATGCCCTTAGGGTAACTGAGACCATAAGGTGCAGCTATTGCCCGGATCAGTTGAGACAAGTGAAAATGGAACAGTCTGGAGAGTTTGACCAATGATTTCTACAGCTGAGAAACAACGCTTCTCGGCCTTTTGGCTAAGATCAAGTGTAGTATCTGTTGATTGTGCATTCATATTCAAATTGACTGACTGCAGAAACACGTTTTTCCAGTTTTGCTGGCTCTGGCCTTTGGCTTGGACCAGGCGCCAATTGGAGAGAAGAGGAAAATCTGCATGTCGACCGACCATTCGGCGGGCCCGCAGGCCCATCAGGGGGCAAGCCCAGAGGCCCGGCCAAGCACCGGACTGGCACAACGAGAGATTGAGGGCTTCGGCCAAAATACACATCGAAAGGAGGAATCGGCAACCCGGATGGCGGCCAACCGAGCGGCGAACGAGGGTGTCCGAAACACCATCCGAGTGACGGTGAAGAAAGTGGAAGGCCAGACAACGATCAACCGGGACCTGTTTGTGAAGAAAATCCTGCTGGGAACATGCGGCATGAAAGTCGCCGACATCTTCGCCTTGCAGGACCTCCCGAAGAGAGGTTACTTCGATGTGACCTTCAGAACCGTCGCCCTGTTCCTGAAGTTCCTGAAGGGACTGAAGGAGGCGAGTGAACCACTGCGCTCAGTGCTGACTTGGGACTGTTCACCCTCCCGTCGCAGAGAAGACGCACTATCACAGTGCAGATGTACAACCCCCACATCCCCGTCATTGATGAGCTGACTTTCCTCGCCAGGTACATCGATGGGGCAGGAAACAGCAGCGACGTGAAAGACTTGCACGGGATATGGACCAGCAAGCGCCAGATCCAGGTCACCATGAAGGTGGACGCCAGCGGAACCATCTTGCACCCCCCCCTCCAGCTTCGCCATCGGAGGAAGTCGGGGCTACATGGTGTACGCTGGCCAGCCCAATGTGTGCCGGACCTGCGGGAAGGCAGGCCATGTGGCGGCAAGCTGCAAAACTCTCATCTGCCGAAACTGCAAGAGCGAAGGCCACCAGACAAAGGACTGTAAGGAGACCAAGTGCTGCAACCTCTGTGGTCTGGCTGGGCACCGTTACAAAAACTGCCCCAAGCGCAACTTCAGCTATGGGCAGGCAGCAAAGAACATTGCACCAGAGGAGGAGGAAGCTGAGGAACACAACGCTCCAGAGGAGAGCCACACCCTCCCCCCGACCAACGCCCCCGTGGACTCGGAACAAGTCGGCGAGGAAGAGAAGCCTGCCACGGCGAGCTGCGAGACACCAGCAGCGAAGCTCTCCCCCAGCGCACCGAGTCCAGCAACGAGGAGACAGCAGACGATGAAGCGGGATGGGAGACCGTCAAGAAAAAGGCCCGCAAACGTAAGGAGAACAGGCGAGCAAGGGCCCGTGCGGAAACGACAGGGAAGAGGCGGCTAGCCACCTCCGACAGACAGCAGCGGCGGCAGCTCGTCTCATGAGGAAAGGCGAGAAAAGGCCCCTCACTACCGACACCAAAACAAGAGGCAATACGCCAGCCCACAGCCACAGGCGACCGGGAGCAGTGAAGCGACCAACGCACACGAGCTCCGGAACACCGAGAGCGAAGAAACGACCAACGCAGACCAGCTCCGGGATAACAGGAGCAGTGAAGTGCCCAGCACACCCCACCTCCGGAATACCGGGAGCGACGCAGCGATCGAAGCACACCAGCTCGAAACCGCCGCGACTGAGGAAAAGAGGGAACCACCAACACCAGGCGAGGACTGCACAGAGGACATAACGGACTTAATTACAGAACTGCAGCAGTCCCCTGGTCAAAACACCCCCACGGCAGAGGACGACCACCACGCCAGCCCAGGTGCAGTAGACTTTCATAGTAATAACTTACGCATGCTGGAAATGGCCATTGAGCAGATGTCGGACTTTTAGAACAATTTATCCGAAGTGTAATGTTTGAAACTGTAAAAAATAGCTTTAAAATGGATTTAAAAATTGCTACTATTAACGTGCGTAGCGTAAAATCTACTACGCGATGTGTTTCCACCTTGGGGTACCTCGCCAAGGTCAAAGCGGATCTGCTGTTCTTACAGGAGTGCGGTCTGTCGCACTACAGCAGTTACTGGCAGTGGTCACGATGGTGGGCCCATGGACCATCCATATGGTCAGGAGGCAACGACAGCCGGTCTTCCGGCCTGGGCATTCTGCTGTGGGGAGGCCACTTCACCATCACCGAAGTTAAGGAGGTGGTGGGCGGCCGCCTCCACGTAGCAGACGTAATGTACAAAAACTCCCCTCTCAGGTTAATTAATGTTTACGCCCCAGCTCACAAGAACGAGAGGCTGGCCCTCTTCCAGCAGCTCCCACTGCTACTGGCAACGTCCAGGCCGGTCATTCTGGGCGGTGACTTCAACTGCATCATCTGCTGGACAATCCAGCAGAGCCGACAGCAAACTGGACGCCACGTCCAAACTCCTGATGGATGCGGTAAAGGATGCCAAGCTGTGCGACGTCTTCAGCAACCCTGCAGACGGAGCACCGCGCAGATACACCTGGTCGAGACCAGACGGGTCCGTCCGTTCCAGAATAGACTTCCTGTTTGTGTCCCACACGCTCAAGGTCAGATCCACCGACGTCACGCCGGTGTTCTTCTCTGACCACTGCCTCCTACTGGCCGACTGTCACCCACAGGAAAACCAGAAAGTTGGCAGAGGGATATGGAAGCTGAACGTAAAACTGTTGACTCCGGAAAACGTTGAGGAACTCAAGAGAGATTACAAAGGTTGGAGAACAGTAAAGCCCCTCTGCGACTCCCCGATGCACTGGTGGGAAACAATCAAGACAAACATCAAGAGGTTCTTCACCCTCAAAGGTGTTCAGCAGGTGAGAGGGAGACAGAGGGAATTGTGCCAACTCCAGACGAATATGCAAAACCTGCTCCTGCTGCGGTCGATGGGGGTCGATGTCGCGGGGGAACTCGAAGAGGTGAAGGGCCAGCAAGCCTCGCTCTTTGCCTCAGAATCTTCCAAGATCATCTTCTGCTCCAGAGTCCGCTCCGTCATGTAGGATGAGACGTGTTCGCGTTTCTTCTTCCAAAAGGTACACAAGGGGAGCTCTGTGATCACCAGCCTAAAGGAAGAAGACGGTTCTGTGACGTCTTCGCAGCCTGACATGCAGAGGATCAGCAAATCCTTCTATGCCAGGCTGTACGACGTCAAGCCCACAGACCGCGCGGCCTCCTAGTCTTTCCTTTCATCTATCTCGGAGGTCTTAGACGACAGCAAGCGGGAGAGTCTGGACCACCCGCTCACTCTGGACGAGCTGACAAAGGCCGTCCGGTCCTTCGAGACGAATAAAACTCCCGGAAGCAACGGCTCTGTGAGACTGGATAGGCCCAGACCTGCTGGAAGTGTACGGGGGTATGCTTCTGGCCGGCAGCATGTCAGAATCAATGAGGAAAGGCATCATCACCCTCATCTACAAGCAGAAGGGGGAGAGGGAGGAAATCAAAAACTGGCGGCCCATTTCGCTGCTCAATGTGGACTACAAGATCCTGTCAAAGGTCATCGCCAACAGGGTCAAGTCTGCTCTTGAGCTGGTGATTCACCTGGACCAGACCTGCGCTGTCCCCGGCAGGAAGATCTCTGATAGCCTCGCGCTACTCAGAAATACGATCGCCTACGTGTGGGACAGGGGGGTGGGCACCTGCTTAATCAGCTTAGACCAGGAGAAAGCCTTTGACAGGATATCGCACACGTACCTGATGGACGTGCTCTCCAAAATGGAGTTTGGGGAGGGTTTCCGCAATTGGATCCAACTGCTCTACAGAGACATCAGTAGTGCAGTCCTAATCAACGGGTGGGAAACTCAAAGCTTTCCAATCAGATCTGGAGTCAGGCAAGGCTGTCCTCTCTCGGCTGTCTTGTTTGTGTGTTGTATCGAGCCCTTTGCCGAGTCCATCAGGAAGGATGCGGGCATTAGAGGGGTGACAATCCCAAGCAGCGGAGGCGCTCAGGTAAAGACCTCCCTGTACATGGACGACATCGCCGTCTTTTGCTCGGATCCGCAGTCGGTCCGCAGATTGCTCGCAATCTGCGACTAGTTTGAACTGGCCTCGGGAGCAAAGGTCAATCGCAGCAAGAGCGAGGCCATGCTCTTTGGCAACTGGACCGACCGCGCATCCATTCCCTTCACCATCAAGCCAGACTTCCTGAAGGTGTTGGGAATATGGTTCGGAGCGGACGGGGCGTGCGCCAAAAACTGGGACGAGCGTATCGCCAAGGTCAAACAAAAACTGGCATTGTGGGAGCAGCGCTCCCTTTCCATTACAGGCAAGAACCTGGTCATCAGGAGTGAGGTGCTCTCGGTGTTGTTGTACGTGGCACAGGTCTGCCCCATCTCACACTCCTGCGCCGTGGCAGTCACCCGGGCCGTCTTCCACTTTGTCTGGACGTCCAAAATGGACCGTGTCCGCAGAGACACGATGTACAAATCTCTAGACAGTGGAGGAAAGGACGTTCCGAATGTGGCCTTCATCCTGATGGCCACCTTTGTGTGCGGCTGCATCAAGCTGTGCACAGCCCCCCAGTACACAAACACCAAGTGTCACCTCATGCAGAGGCTCTACCCGTCCCCGGTGTTGCGAAGGATGGGTCTGGCCACGCTACCACGAAATGCCCCCACCAGTTGGACCATGCCTGTCCATCTGTCCTTCGTGGAAAAGTTCTTCACAAGAAACCCCTTCGACCACAAGGCCATAAAACAGTGGTCAGCCTGTAAGGTCCTGGACGCCCTACGAAAGAAGGAGAGGGTGGACCCTGTCGGGTGATTCCCTGAGCGGACTGTTGAACTTGTTTGGCAGAACGTCTCATCGCCAGAGCTTTCACACAAGCACCAAGACGTAGCTTGGTTGGCGGTGAGGAGGGCCTTACCCGTCAGAGCGTTCATGTACAGCTGACGTCTCAGCAGCACGGCACGGTGCCCCCGTGTCGGCTGCGAGGCGGACAAGACTGTCACCCATCTCCTTCAGGATTGCGCCTTTGCAACGCAGGTCTGGAAAGAGATGCAGTGGTTGCTGTCGAGGTTCATCCCAAGCAGCTCCGTAACACAGGACTCTGTGCTCTACGGGCTGTTCCCAGGGACACACACCGAGACAGACATCACCTGCTGCTGGAGGGCCATCAACTCGGTCAAAGACGCTCTTTGGTCTTGCCGAAACTTGCTGGTCTTCCAGAACAAGGAGATGACCACGTCTGCGTGTTGCAGACTGGCGCAATCCAAGATCCAGGATTACGTGCTGAGGGACGCACTTAAAATTGGTGCAGTCGCCGCAAAGGCACGGTGGGGAAGGGCCACAGTTTAAAGCCCTTCTGCCACGGTAAACCCGGGGGGCAGGAATCAGTACAAAACCCCCCTCGGGCCGTACTTGTAATTTACTTTTTGTGTACATGGAGCACCAAATCTGTAAACACCTATGTAGTGCCATGTACAATGCAAGGTCTGTTGCGAAATGCATGTTGAAAAGAAAAATGTAAATGTACCGTCACCCATTCCGTGTACTGTATTGTAACAGATGAAATGTAATTTATTTGAATGTACCACAATGTATCCCGTATTGTACCGAATTGCACTTGAACTGGAAAACAAGGAAATGTAACGAACGGAACTGCCGTCAGCACCCAAATATAGTGTATGGGATTGCTGACTGCAGCTAAGTGTACTGAAATGCCTTCAATGTACTGTACAGATTTTTTTAATGAATAAAGTATATTTTGAAATTAAAAAAAACAATTTTTTCGTTGATTTCCAGCCCCCCTCCCCCCTCTCCGCCTCACCCCCGCCCCCCCAACAACAACAACTTGTATTTAGTAAAAAAAAGTCCCAAGGCGCTATGCAGGACTATGAGACAAAATTTGACACTGAGCCACATAAGGAGAAATTAGGGCAGGTGACCAAAAGCTTGGTCAAAGAGGTAGGTTTTAACGAGAGTCTTTACAGGAGGAAAGAGTGGTGGAGATGTATAGGCAGGGAATTCCAGAGCTTAGACAACAGAAGGCACGGCCGCAAATGGTTGAGCAGTTATAATTAGGTGTGCTCAAGAGGGCAGAATTAGAGGAGCGCAGACATCTTTGGAGATAGGGAGGGGCGAAGCCATGGAGGGATTTGAAAACCAGGATGAGAATTTTGAAATCGAGGCGTTACTTAACCGGGAGCACAGGGGTGATGGGTGAGTGGACTTGGTGCGAGTTAGCACACGGGCAGCCAAGTTTTGGATCACCTCAAATTTACGTAGGGTAGAATGTGGGAGGCCAGCCAGGAGTACGTGGAATAGTCAAGTCTCGATGTAACAAAGGCATGGATGAGGGTTTCAGCAGTGGATGAGCTGAGGCAAGTTGGAGATGGGCGATGTTACGGAGTTGGAACTAGCTGGTCTTATGCTGCGGATATGTGGTCAGAAGCTAATTTCAGGGGCAAATATGACACCAAGATTGTGAACAGTGTGATTCAGCCTCAGGCAGATGTTGGGGAGAGAGATGGAGTCAGTGGCTAGGGAACGGAGTTTGTGGCGGGAATTGAAAACAATGGCTTCAGTCTTCCCAATAATTAATTGGGGGAATATTTCTGCTCATCCAGAACTCTATGTTGGACAAGCAATCTGACAATTTAGAGATCGCGGAGGGGTCGAGAGAAGTGGTAGTGAGGTAGAGCTGGGTGTCATCAGCGTACTGTGGAAATTAATGCTGTGTTTTCTGATGATGTCGCCAAGGGGCAACATGTAGATAAGAAATAGGAGGGGCCTGGCGGACACCACAGGTAACGAAGAGAAATCGTTGCACGTGATTCTCTGGCAATGAATTGATAGACAAGAATGGAACCAGGCGAGTGCAGTCCCAACCAGCTGGATGACGTTGGAGAGGCCTTGGAGAAGGATGCAGTGGTCAACCGTGTTAAAGGCTGCAGACAGGTTGAGAAGGACGAGGAGGGACAGTTTGCCTTTGTCACAGTCACAAAGGATGTCATTTGTGACTTTGATAAGAGCCGTTTCGGTACTGTGGCGGGGCGGAAACCTGATTGGAGGGATTCAAACATGGAGTTGCGGGAAAGATGGGCACGGATTTGGGAGGTGACAACACGTTCAAGGACTTTAGATAGGAAAGGGAGGTTGGAGACGGGGCGGTAGTTTGCAAGGACAGAGGGGTCAAGGGTTGTTTTTTTGAGGAGCAGGGTGATGACGGCAGATTTGAGGGAGAGGGGGACAGTATCTGAGGAGAGAGAACCATTAACAATGTCGGCTAACATGGGAGCCAAAAAAGGAAGTTGGGTAGTTAGCAGTTTGGTGTGAATAAGGTCAAGGGAGCAGGAAGTGGGTCTCATGGACAGGATGAGCTCGGAAAGGTCATGAGGGGAAATCGTAGAGAAGCTGGAGAAGGATGTGAGGTCAGGACTACGGCAATGGAGAACCTTGGAGGAAGTTTGGCCCGGTGGGCTAGGGGAAGGAAGGGAACAGGCAGAGGCAGCTGATCGGATGGTATCAATTTTCGAGGCAAAGAAGTCCATGAGCTGCTCTCACTTATTGTCAGAGGTGAGGGTGGAGACAGGGGAGAGGGGTTTAAGAAGATGGTTAGCAGTGGAGAATAGAAGCCGGGGTTTATCTTTGCATTCCAGAATGTTTCTGGAATAGTGAGTAATTTTGGCAGACAAGAGCAGTACCTGATAATGCTTTATGTGGTCCAGCCTGATCTGGTGGTGAATGGCTAAACCAGTTGTCCGCCACATCCGTTTAAGTCTGCGTCCTTTGGACTTAAGGGAGCGAAGATGAAAGCTATGCCAGGGTGAGAGTGCGATAGTTTTAATAGGGACTAAGGCATCAAAAATGGTAGTGAGCATCTGGTTGAGTAGATCCCCCCGCCCCCCCCACCCCTCACATTCTACCATCACACCTCACTCTGCTTCTGGCAAGGTCAGACCACCAATAGATTTTCAGCCCCACTCCCTGACCCGACCTGCAGTGGGGTCTTCTCAGGGGCAGGTATGGCATTCTCTATTGGCGTCAAGATCCTGCAAATCCCCTGGGAGGACAGACGCACTAACGTTAGCGTCTCGATCAGGCCAATATCCCCAGCCTCGAAGCACTGACCACACTCGACCAGCTCCGTTGGGCGGGCCACATTGTTCGCATGCCTGACACAAGACTCCTAAAGCAAGCGCTCTACTCGGAACTCCTACACGGCAAGTGAGCCCCAGGTGGGCAGAGGAAACGTTTCAAGGACATCTTCTAAGTCCTCCTTGATAAAATGCAATATCCCCACCGACACCTGGGAGTCCCTGGCCAAAGACTGCCCGAGGTGGAGGAAGTGCATCGGAGAGGGTGCTGAGCACCTCGAGTCTCGTTGCTGAGACCATGCAGAAAACAACCACGGACAGCGGAAGGAGCGTGCGGCAAACCAGTCCCACCCACCCTTTCCTTCAATGACTGTCTGTCCCACCTGTGACAGAGATTGTAATTCTCATATTGGACTGTTCAGTTACCTAGGAACTCACTTTTAGAGTGGAAGCAAGTCTTCCTCAATTTTGAGGGACTGCTTATGAGGATGATGACCCATGTATTCCATGAGCATGGAGGAGGAGAGGAGCAGCATAAGATAGAGCTAAGGAAGTCAAATGGCATTTAAGGAGGATGCATCCCATTTTTCCTTTCTGTCTCTTTTTCTCTCTCTCACAATCCAATCTTTCTTTCCCTCTCTTTATTTCTCTTTCTGTACCTGATTTGAAATTGATTTCATCCACTTTAATTTACACTTCCTTCTCAGCCCTTGCGCTGTTATTTTCACAATCCATCAATTTGATTGGTTAAGGAGATGTACAGTTGCTTGTACTGTTCACTCAAGTCCGAGATGCCCGTTTCCCTCACTGCAACGTTATCAGCTCGCACTTTCAACAACTTGCCACGCAAACAAGTATAAAAACCTAAACATGCAAGGACAAGTCTAACTAACAGCAGACATCATTAGATGCCCTGCTACAGCAAAATTTGGCCCAATGCATTTGCAAGACCGAAGACATATATTTGAACATGAATCATGTTCACATGTCACAGGATTTGCTGGACACTTTCTAATATTGACATTGACAACAATCTTGCTCTCAAAGTTTAAGCGATGAGTAATACAGACCAAGAAGCCCGTAGGTTTGATTCTTTGTGCTGAGTTCGCTGATTGCAGCTAGAATTGTGGTTAGGTTCTACAACTGTCCTATAGACTTCGAGGTTACGTGGGTAAACTTGGCCAGGGTTTCTGCTTGACTCACTTTCCAGCCCCATGTGTGTCAATATGAAATGAACAATGGATTGGGCCCAGCTGTGATTCTCCCATGAAGGAATAGCCTGCGAACATTTTCTGTCAAGACTCTCAAATTTCAATGAAGCATAGGAGGGTTCACATGTAGCCACGCCCCAGAGAGAAGTCACCACCTTCAGAAGAGGAGAGAAATGAGGGAACGAGAGGTAAAGGAAGACAGGTGGCAGAGAAAACTGAAGAAAAATTAAAGCAATAAACAATTTTGCATTTTGCCCCAAGGTCTCAAAGAAGTGGCATTCCCCTTAAAATTTCTAGATATGCCTATTCCTCCGAATCAGTCAACCATCTCCCAATTCATTTATCTTTTAGTTCTACCTTCACTGAGGATGAGTGCTGGGGGAGGCACTGTCTGAATGACTTCTTCATAAATGACAAGCTGTTCTGCTATTTTATGGGACTACTCTCGCATGTTGTCCATTTGTGTGAAGGATTAATGACTTGGAAGAAATTCCTTTCGAAACGATTAATGAATTTTGAAATAGTCATCACCATCATAGGCAGTCCCTCGAAACGAGGATGACTTGCTTCCACACCAAAAAAAAGGATGATTCACAGATGTTTTGAATGAAGAACCCGAACTACATTCACGCCTGTGCATGGATTTTTTTAACGTTGCACACCAGCCACCACACGGGCTTGACAAAGCTAGGTCTTGGTCCAGTAGCAAGGGTTACCCAAGACGACTGGAGACCTGGTCTGCTGCACTGACCTAGTGCGCACACATATCGCAGTGTGGGGTGGCCCGTGCTAACCCTGGGCCCCTGGCACCGAACTCACGCCTCCCCTCCACAGTCTCTCACAGCTCCTTCGCCCCTCTTGCCGCTCCTGCTGTATATGCCCATGCGCCAATCACTGACCTCGACCTTGATGACGTCACTCTTCGCTACCGTTGCCCTCCTGCACCAGCTCACGCTGCCTCCACGCTGCTTCCTGGGCTGCACGCCACTCCTTTTATGGCCCCAACCTGCTGCTGATGATTTCTCACAGGTTGTGGCCTCCACTATTTGAAATATTACCTTTTCAAAATTACCTCAAAGATACTTTCCTCCTCGAAGTGCAACTTAGTATATTCTAAATTCTATGACCTGGACTAAGTGCACTTTATGACATAGTAGATAGAGAGAAACTGTCCCCATTCATGGAAGGGCCGAGAATCAGAGGACACAGATTTAAGGTGATTGGCGAAAGAACCAAAGGCAACATGAGGAAAACCGTTTTGACGCAGCAAGTGGTTAGGATCTGACGTGCACTGGCTGAAAGGGTGGTGGAGGAATTGGATAAGTACCTGAAGGACAAAAAAAAACATTTTCAGGGCTGCGGGAAAAGGGCGAGGGGGAATCGACGGGCCGAATGGACTCTTGCTGTGCAGGAACCGTTCTGTGATTGCTCACGGAAGAAGATAACGGGCTTTAGGACCCGGGTGAGGGCCTTTCCATCCGCGGTGTGAGGGCTGGCTGGCGCATGCGCCTGGCGCCGGCTGCTTTGAACCCTGTTGGCTGTGAGCTGGAACAAACAGAGTTGTGGGGATTGAGCAGGACACTGCAAAGAAAGTCGGAAACTGTGTGTGTGTCGGGTTAAAGCAGCCACAGGCAGGACTGCGAGAAAGTGCAAAGCGCCCTGAAGTTGGGACACTTGAGCCTCAAACACTTTGCAACTACAAAAAAAAACACCAATCTTTTTTTTGGTGTTGTTTTCCTTGTGTGGGGAAACTGTGGACCGTGGACGTTCCAAGCGGAGCCAGCAGCAAATGTTCACAGTGCCTTTTGAAAATGTGAAGCTATGATCCCTCCTGCAAGAAGTTGCCTTACAGAAGCTGCTCCAGAGGATATTCAGGAACTGATTGTCGAACTGGCGGCTAATGAGGCAAGTTACTGAAGGGGAGAGAGAGAGACTCTATGAGCCGTTCATCACCTGTCTGCGCTCACTCTGTTGAGGCTGCCTGCTGGCCGCAAGCACCATGTCTAAAGTGATTCAGAAGAAGAATCACTGGACCACGAAAGTGCACGAAAGTGTGGTGTGCAAGAACCGGCACGGGGAGCTGAATGTGGTGGTCTCGGGCGGAGCAGAGAATGGAGAGTTCTCCTATCTGAGGGAAGCCAACCAGGATCAGATCGTTTACAGCACCGGGGAATTAAGGGAAGGCGAACTGCTGCTGGAAGTTGACGGTGTCCATGTGTCCGGGCTGCCGCTTTATGATGTACGCGGTGTGGTGAAGAGCAGCAAAGATCCTATCCGCCTGAAAACTGTCAAACAAGGTATGAAACTGACCCGGGGATCTGAAATTGACCGGGGGTATGAAACTGACCCGGGGTATGAAACTGGGGGTCTGAAACTGACCCGGGGGTCTGAAACTGACCCGAGGTCTGAAACTGGGGGTCTGAAACTGACCCGAGGTATGAAACTGACTGGGGGGTCTGAAACTGACCCGAGGTATGAAACTGACTGGGGGGTCTGAAACTGACCCGAGGTATGAAACTGACCGGGGGTCTGAAACTGACCCGAGGTATGGTACCCATGCTCCAAAGATTAGCATTAGCATTCATAAGAACATAAGGAACAGGAGTAGGCCATACGGCCCCTCGAGCCTGCTCTGCCATTTAATACGATCATGGTTGATCTGATCATGGACTCAGCTCCACTTCCCTGCCCACTCCCCATAGCCCCTTATCATTTAAGAAACTGTCTATTTCTGTCTTAAATTTATTCAATGTCCCAGCTTCCACAGCTCTCTGAGGCAGTGAATTCCACAGATTTACAACCCTCCGAGAAGAAATTTCTCCTCATCTCTGTTTTAAATGGGCGGCCTCTTATTCTAAGATCATGACCTCTAGTTCTAGTCTCCCCCCCCCCCCCCCCCCAATCAGTGAAAACATCCTCTCTGCATCCACCTTGTCAAGCCTCCTCATAATCTTATATGTTTCGATAAGATCACCTCTCATTCGTCTGAATTCCAACGAGTAGAGGCCCAACTTACTCAACCTTTCCTCATAAGTCAACCCCTCATCCCTGGAATCAACCTAGTGAACCTTCTCTGAACTGCCTCCAAAGCAAGTATATCCTTTCATAAATATGGAAAACAAAATTGCAGGCAGTATTCCAGGTGTGGCCTCACCAATACCTTATATAGCTGCAGCAAGACTTCCCTGCTTTTATACTCCATCCCCTTTTGCAATAAAGGCCAAGATACCATTGGCCTTCCTGATCACTTGCTGTACTCTTTTGTGTTTCATGCACAATGATTCCATATCATTTAAACCTTAATTCATATGGTAGGTATTTGACTGATTTTGTATTGTTCTCCCGGTCAGTCTACTATAACCATAGTTGCACATCCCACCCCAAGAGATTTTCCAAGGTGTATAAAAAGATCCATCAGTCTGGGCGTTTGGTGACGAAGCAAGATGTTCGACTGAGTTCCTATTTTTAGAGAAGCAGCGACACAGTGTTGTTCGTGGTGTTTGTGTCGCGAGGTGGAATTCATTGGTCTATGGGGACTATGTGTAGCGTCACAAGTTTTGATAGGACTTGGAAGATGCCCAGGTTTATTCAAGCACATTGGGAAATAGTGAAGAAATACCGTTGGCCATTCCCAACTGTTGTTCCCCTGACACTGCTACAAGGCAAGAGAGTCGTAACCTCGCACCTGCTTATAAACATGAGCTTGAATGAAAAGTTGGCAATCAGTTACTGAAACGACTTACCGGCTTTATAATGCTGAATCCTTCTCTCTCTCATAACTCTGACCGCGAAAACCTTCTCTTTATATCCCTCTCGTCAGCAGGGTGGTCCCGAACAATTTCAGCGGCCTGAGAAACGTTAAGTTTCATGCCTCAGAACCCCCACACAAGTCATGGCCTCGTGTCTCCCAGCAAGATGAATCATTTTTTAATTGCCTTTATTTGGAATTTGAGATTGTTTGTGTGACTGCTTTCTGGGAAGACAACAGAATCGTAACTAATGAAACCTCTTTTTAGCAAGTTTTGTTGGCGATTAGGTAACATTCATTTTGAAATGTAATATATACTGTGTCCTGCAGGAGAAGGTAAAGCTGGGAGAGGTTGATGGCCTGCCTTTGATTTGTTGCGAGTGATATTGTAATTCATTCTGACCGCAGGGTCCCTGTAGAAATGAAGCAAAGTCTGCAAATTCCGTGTTGTGCAGAGCATAATACTGAGGAGGGAATGTGCTCTCCAAGTTGAATAGGAATGTCTCCCCTTTTGTAAGCATAAAATAAATCCCCGTCTTCTGCATTTAGTGTAAGGAATAGGAGGACGCACGCTTGGCAATGGCATAAGTCGGTCCCTGCCCACTCTTGGCTACAGGAATAACGTGGGTGGTGTGTCTAAGGGAGTGGGTGGGGAAGGAGGAGGCTTTTAAACGTTTTATATTAAAGCATGAGCAGGATTGTCGTGCAAGGCCGTAACACATTGAGGAGTCTCTGATGATGATAAACTGTAAGATTAAAGCCCTTGTGCTTTGTGGTCCCTACTGTGTATTGTTTAAATGCGCCTCAGTCCCTGTACTTTATGAAGTGTGCACAAGAAATCCATTTTCTTGTTTGGCAAATTGGAAAGAAACAATTCCCACTCAGCACAGTTAGAGTTTGTGGTTGCCCTTTTTTCCCTGTTTTGGGTGACATTTTTGTTTCACAATAGTGGGTGCTGTGATCACCAATCTCCGAGTTGGTGTACTCTAGGACTGCCTGTTGCAGTTGTCCAATAAAATCTTGCATATTTTTTTAGAAAACGGCAAAAGTTGTAGACTGGCCGTCCCCTCCCTTATGATGATAAAACCAGCCTGATTATGTTTACATGAGGTCCATTTACAGACATGGTGAATATGATTTGTATTGGCATGGATAACGAAGTGTACCAAAGCATGTTGTTTTAGGGCATATTTGAACTGTGGGTTACACTGGGCAGAGTTGGAGTTTAAGTAGAGGTAATGGTACCGTTATGGAATATTCTCAGATTATGTCATCTGAATAAACATGGCTCAGTTGTCAAAGGTTCAAAGGACATTCCTGAGAAGGAGATTTTGTATAACCACTTGGAATTCACCATGTCAAGAGTTTAGAGTCCACCCTTTCAGTTAAACAGGTCAGCCTGTAAACGTGCTGACAGTTGAACAACTGAATAATCGTAATATGTTGAGGTAGTGATTATGCACATCTAGCAAACTGTCTCATTCTGGCTGTGCAGCAGCTGTTTCTTGTCTTTTAAAGTTGGATGTCAGATTGCAGGACATTTCATCACGTTCAAAGTGAAAGCATCTGTGGGTTCATCCTGTCGTGGTCAAATGACAGCCTATCTGGCCATGTGTGTTTTATGTATGTTTCATGCCACTGTTTTTGTGGCAATGTCTGCTAAATTCATCATGGCTTCATGCGTTTGCAGGAGTTTGAATACAAGTGACTGCCTGTTTTATGGAGATTATACCAAGATAGTGTAATGCTCATTATTGACAATGGAGCCAGTGCATCATCAGTTGTCGAGGGTAATCTGTGTAGACAAAATCCTTTTACTATCTCTTGTGATTAGTTTATGATCACTAAGGCTTAATGACTTGCGAAAAGACTGATCCTTTTTCTGAGTTTATGGATTTTCTGAGTTACCACTGATTATATCCATGCCGTGATTCAAGGACAGCTTTCCAAACAGGAAAACAATTCTTCACCTTTTTCCTGCTCCTTTTGATGTATCAGTGAGCACATTTTTGTACCTTGTTACTGAGCTCTGAGTGGGCTAGTTAGCACCTCCGTTCCCCCGTTCTGCTATTCAATTAGATCATGGCTGATCTGTATCTCAACTCCAGTTACCCGCCTTTGTTCCATATCCTTTGATACTCTCGTCTTACAAAAATCTGTTGGTGCTCAGTCTCAGCATCCCCATCCTTTTGAGGGAGTGAGTACCAGAGTTCTACTATCCTTTGTGTTAAAGTAGTGCTTTCACATTTCATTCCCAAAGGGCTGAGTTGTAATTTAAGATTATGTCACCTTCTTCTGGATTCCCCATCAGAGGAACTAGCTTCTCTGCATCTACCCTATTGAATCCCTTTAATCATTTTTAAATACTTCAAATAGATCACCCCTCAACCTATTAAACTCAAGGGAATAAAAGCCACGTTTATGCAACGTGTCTTCATAATATAGCCCTTTAAGCCCCATTAACATTCTGGAGAATGAAGTCCCAAATGCAATACCTGGCCTCAGTTTGTTGATCTGATTTGGGTCAGTAGTGAGTGCACTCTGGCTGACTCAAGTGCCCCAGGATTCCTACTCCTTATTGCTGTCCAGTATGAGAGTGCATATGTGTAGACTTCAGAACTAATACCCTTCTCATCTCTTGCGGTGGTCTGCAAGCGGTCACTATCTCAGTTCATACACCAAAAAAAGGCCCCAATGGGGGGGCTGTTGATACTTGTGGAGCTGAATCCTAAGAATCAATTAATGCTTTCAGGAGGTGAGGGAAAAAATACCCTACCTTCTCTGTGAAATTCATGTCCATCACTGGGAATTTTAGATAGGTTATCTAAGTAGGCAAAAGAGCTTTTAACAACAACTTGGCAGTTTTCTTGGATAACCCTTGCCACTGGACCAAGACCTAGCTCTGTCAAGCCCATGTGGTGGCTGGTGTGCAACGGCCATCATACATTTTTTTAAAAATCCACGCACAGGCATCTTCCACCCTTCAGACCTGGAACATCAGGTCCCTCATTGAAACACCTGTGAATTCATCCCTTTTTGGTGTGGAAGTAAGTCATCCTCGATACAAGGGACCGCCTAAGAAGAAGAAACAGCATTTATATAACACCTTTTAACGTAAAAATGTCCCAAGGTGTTTCTTGAAGCATAATCAAACAAAAATTGGTGCCGAGCCAAAGAAGGAGATATTGGGAGGGTTGACGAGTGAGTTTTAAGGAGAATCTTGAAGGAAGAGAGGCAGGTGCAAAGGTAGAGAGGTTTAGAGTTGGAATTCCATAGCATAGGGCCTAGATAACTTTTTATTCGTACAGGAGGGGGGTCGGTTGCACAAAGTGGGAGGAACACAGAGTGCCTGGAGGGTTGTGGCCATGGAAAAGGTTGCTGAGATGGGGAGGGACAAAACCACGAAGGAATTTAAATACCAGGATGAGAAGTTTAAATAAATTTTTTTTTTTTTAGGTGTGCTATTTTTGTGTGACATGTTGGGAAAAGCTGGAATATCCAATGTGCTAGAGTTTGGAATGCTTCAACTTTCTGCCATTTCCACCAATATAACTGCAGCTACAAGGTTATCCAGAGGTGACTTGAAATTGTAACAATCATGTTCACTTATCTCATTTGTGATTAGTAGACTGGCTGAGTGGGACTGTTTACTATTCAACAGTTGTGCCTGATCTCAAAACTGAAGTTTGAGCAGTTCTGCTCCAGGTCTCTAAGGGATTTTGTTCCTGATTTTATTCCTCAAAAGTCTTGGGGTGCACTTCTTTTTGAATCGATGTTTCAAATTTTTAGTTTGCAGCTAATGGTAGCCTTCTGAGTTCTTACAGTTGTGCCAGAGTTTTTCTTGCATTGAAATTCTGGGAAAAAACATGGGGTGAGAAGCTTTGGTAGTTTTTAAAATACTGCCTGTAGCAGAACAAAGATGGGTAATATTGACCTGGGGATTTATGTGCTTGGTTACATAAGTTTTAGTATGTATAATTGAACAGTTGAGAGAATAATTTTATTCTATTTGCTTTTTTTCCTTTTGGTACTTGCTGCTGCCCGTGAAGTTAGCTGATCGCTCACATGTACATTTGTGATTGACTGGCATTAATTGTTACTGTACCGTGTTGAATTCCATCCCGTAGTCTTGAGGTATTGGAGATCATAGCACTAATACAGTAATATACCCACTAACTGCACAGAGTGTGAAAATTTAAATTCAACAGAATGCCTATCATGAACTTTTAAATAGAGTAATTTGGAGCCACTCCACTGTTTCATCTGCTGTCATTGTCGTGGCTGGTGTGCAGTTAAGGGAGTTATTTTTTTATCCTCTGCAGCTTGATCCCACCTTTTTAATTCTGTGATGATATGGATCCCTCTCAATTGTTTTTCAAATCTATGCTTTTTCTTGAGTCTTGCGGACCCACTCTCAAACTGCAGCTTTGAGGGCAGGTGGGAAACCATTGTAGCCTGGCACTCGCTCTTCCTATATTTGTCCCTTCTTTCTATGACGATAGGCCTAGCCGGCTCCACTTGATACTTCGCTAAGCAGCATGATGAGGTACAGCTCCCAGCCAGAAATGGAAGCCGCTCTCTTCCCTGTGCTGGCACTCAGTTCAACCACACCCCTGCGATACATTTCTACAGCACTGTTATTCAGGAACAGTTTGTCATTGTACCTGATCATGAGGAAGCATTGAGAATGTCGTACACCAATCATATTGAGCTTTTCAAAGGAAAAGTTTTGACGGTTTCAGGAGAAGGGGAAGAAAATTTAACATTATCACTGGAGCATCTTTTAACGGAAATAGAAAAATGAGAATTGGCGCGTACATTACCATTTGCTGCTTTATCTTTCCCTTGAGAGATGATGCATTGGAAAAGTTTAAAACATTTTCTTTATTTCCTGCTGTTTGATATTTATTTTCCTGACTTCTACAACATAAAAAGAGTCCTACACTTGGATTTTAGTTCTGTTGATCCTTGGCACTCTAAAATCTCTAGCATACGTTGCTGATTTTTTTCACCACCATTCGCCTTTTTTTTTTATCTTGGCTATTCAAATCCATTCACCCTGTTTGAGTTGTGATATTTAGCAGACAATCCAGTGTCTGCTTTTTGATCATACCCCTGGTTTTGCAGGTCCTAACTCCACTCCAGGATGTTGGAATGGGCCTGCCTACAAGCGTTCCATCAGTGGCCATCACCCAGCTCTATGTATTGGGATTGAAATAGACAAGACTGGATTCCCCATTGATGATTAATGCTGAAAGATTGCAGGGACAGCCAACCCGAGGAGTCAAAGCTGTCCGCTTTTGCACTGTGCCATGATTATTGCTGTCATAGCAGTGTGTAACAAGCATAATCCAGGCACAGGTGGCACTCCTTCTCCAAGAGGTTACACACATGTCATGTTGTTCTACATGGTGAGGTCAGTAATATCACTCGGAGGAAAACCATAAGATATAATTACCGCAACATAATTGAATAATAGAACACACAGCTTAGGACCAGGGGAGGTTCCTGGTACATAACAGCCAGCCGCGTGACACTGTGCCTGCCCCCATTACATAACCTGGTTTCTCCAACTGGCAGAGCCTTTGAAACAGAATTAAACAGAAAAATCAAGCTTAAAGAGAAAAAAAACAGCCTGATGCAGACAGATGGTTGAAAAATGATATAAATGTTAAATGTGATTTGCGACAAGAAGCAAATCATAGTAATAATGAAGGATCGTAATTTTGACTTATTTTAAATAAATAACCCAGGAAATAAGGCCAACCCTGGATGACTACATTGCTTCTCCCTGGAGAATGTACTAAGTTGGACAGATATTCTTAATCTGATGGAGAGGCTTTTTATTTTTGAAAGATTTGTGAACAACCTAATGCATTATAAATGTTTTTTAAAAAGTAGATACATGATTTATGAAATGAATCAGTAACAAAAACAGACACAGGAGAAAAAAATTGAGATCATAAAAATGGCTTTAAAAATAGTCAGGGAAAGTATTAAACACATATACCACTCTTAACATAGATATCCTTTTAAAAGTCCTATCAACATGTCTGTAAATGCCCCTCAGAATTCTACGTTTGCAATTTCAGCTACAGAGCTAGAGGCTCTGTGCCCGGGTGCAGTTGCTATCAATTGCAGTCTGTGAGTAGGCTGGAGGAGGTGTACATAGATAGCAGGACAGACATGTCTTCACTTTTTGCCCTCTTGAGATGGAGTGCACTGTTACCCCAAAATGCGTTGTCTGTTAGCTGTGTTGACCACTGAAATAAATTGTGTTTGAATGTAGGCCTCAAACACTCTCTGACTCACTCACTGTTGGAGCTTAGAACATAAGAAATAGGAGCATCCTCATTATCTTATATGTTTCGATAAGATCACTTCTCATTCTTCTGAACTCCAATGAGTATAGGCACAACCTGCTCAACCTATCCTCATAAATCAACCCCTTCATCTCTGGAATCAAACTAGCTTTCCAGATTATCCCAGGCAGACACATTAGTGAGTTAACATTGAAGTGTCAGCTGCTCGGGGCAAGTTGGTGCTCCAACATATTATACTGTTGCGTGAAGTAACGTCAGTTTCTGGTTACAGTTTCCTATGTGGTGAGTCCCCAAGTTATGAAACTAAAGCTGCACTTTCCTGCTGGGGTGATTGGGGATTGGAATCTGCCAGTTAGTCCCTCCCGGTGCCACTCTGGCATATCTTCTGTGAGCCAGCTCAAAAACCGAATTGGCAGATGCCTGGGCATAAGTCTCCTGCCCTTGAGTCAGCTGCCCACATAGTGGTTGTGGGTATTTTGTGCGGCATGGGAGTCCCAAAAGTTATGAAAAATTAATTTAAAAAGATCCCAAAATGTACTTATTACAAAACCGTAACAAAGGAGTACAGAGACTATCAGAGGGGAATTACAGGAAGCTCCTTGGGAGGGAACTTTATTGTGAACAAAGAGATCCTGTGTCCTTGCTGGTCTTCCTGGTACTTTCCTACATTATTGGATGCTTTTCCTGTTGTCGTGCTGCTTTAGCAGAATGTACAACTTTATTATTGTCTTACTGGAAGGAATGTAGAACTTTATCACAAAGAAATACTGTTTTACTTTCTAACAGCATAATGATTTGAATATCAAGAGTAAGGTTACTGAAATAAATTATGTGCCCTTCATAGTTATGGGGTTGTTGCAACCTGTACTATAAACCTGTCATAGGATCATGAGGGCTTGATAAGGAATCGTCCTGTTATTGGCCAGCATTCTCTGAACTTGCAGAGTATTGACTTGTTTTGACTGTATTTTGCATTAGCTAATTTTTCATTTCAGCACTTCCATGGGACTAACGAGCCCCGTTAACATTGCAAGCAACAAAGTGATTTGTGGGAGAAACAGGCAGAAGGTGAAATGTACAAGGAATGGTGGAATTCATTGGATAGTCTCCAGGCTGGTACAGAAAACGATCTAATCATTCACGGAATGTAATGCCGAAATAAGATTCAGGTATCTGCTGCAAAGCTGAAGCCAAAGATTCCACAATACCACAACAGCAGAATTAATTTGTAAAGGGAAAAGACACAAGTATTTTCCAATTGAAGCAACGTGTCCAGGCTGGATTTTTCTGGCTCCTGTTCTTTTAAGGCAAAATACAGTAATCTTTGGACGTCTCTCAAACAGTAACTGTCCTCACTGAGTACATGCAATAAAATAAGAAAAGAATCCAGATATAAGAAACTGATGGATTATTCTGCTAATTCAATAAATGTAAAATAAATACTTGCATTTATATAGCGCCTTTCACGGCTTTGCACAAAAGGAAATGCAGCAACCGATTTGCACACGGCAAGCTCCGACAAACAATAATTAAATAAATAGAAACATAGAAATTTACAGCGCAGAAGGAGGCCATTTCGGCCCATCGTGTCCACGCCGGCCGACAAAGAGCCACACGGCCCTTGGTCAGCAGCCCTAAAGGTTACATATAAAACCTATGAACAATGACTGAAAGGCAAAGAGCACCCAGCCTAACCAGTCTGCCTCACACAACTGCGACACCCCTTATACTGGAAACATTCTACACTCCACCCCAACCAATTATCTGTTTTCGGTGTTGGTTGACCAGAGCACCGGGACCACTTCCCTGCTACATATAATTGAATGAATAGTCTGATGCAGAGACCGTCATAACAATGGATCATTTACTAGTTAATGCAAATGTGTTCAGCAGATATGTGTCGGCACAATTGTTAATAGAGCCTTTTGGCATCTCTCTTGGCCCATTATTTACTTCAGCATGATTTCAAAATGCTGTTGTGATATTCGTGAGCTGTTTCAGTAGAACTCAACTATTTTTTTGTTCTCTCTGATATCGCAATCAGATGGGTTACTTGATGTATGTTGCTACAGGCGCATTGAAGTTGGGTTTAGTTTTCTACAGGTGTTTCGGCTACGACCAGCTGACTTGATACAGACAGGAAATTGATCCGAGGTATGCCTCCAGTGTGTGTGGCACTGTTGCACACTAAGGTCTTTTCACCAAGAAAGCCATCAGACAGTGAGTTCAGCTATCCTTGAATGGGAAATGAAAGGGCATTTGGCAACCAGCGAAACGAACAGGAATTGTGTGAATGAGGACTGAATATAGTGTCACTGTACGAATTTTGTTTGGGCCTGCAGAGCACATCCTGAGATTACTTCATGGGAATATAAAACACCTACCTTTTTTTTAATGTGGCTTTATTTTGTTGCCTTTTTGTGGTGAATGAACAAAATCAAATGGTTGTATTTGCACCAAAAAACCTGCATTGTGAGCCAAATGTACGTGTTTTGAGCTCCCTTGATGGCCTTAGTGAGTAAATAAAGTGCTCAGAGCAGTTTAGAAAGTAGAGATACCAGGTTTGATCCCCACTCTGTGCTCATGGAGCTTATTTTAGCCACTAAGAATCTGGATGCTATTGTTGGCCTCAGCACCACTGGCAAGGACTTAGAAAAACTCGGTAAGCCCTGCTGGAAAGCGTGCACTTGTGGACATCAGGTGAGGAGAAGATTGGGCTTGTCTAAATAGGCCCCACAATCTGTGATTCACTCCAAGCTTGTGTATGAGGAATGGCTCTGCCTGGTAATGTGGCTACCGGTAATGTGAGATCTCAGCTTGGCATGAAAGAGAAAGGAGGGGAGAACATTGGAAGAGTGAAAGTATCTAATTTAAAAAATAAAATCACATTTAGCTGTCAAATGTACATGTTTTCCATTTTTCATGGCCAATCATGTAATATAGGTGAAGGCATTTAAATCTCTTCAGTAAAGGAGGAAGATGATAATGGCTCCCCTTTCAGCCAAAACCCACTAATGAATGTTACAAGACTTCAGTTTGAATGTTGTAGAAGAGTGCAAGACCTAGCAGTGGTTGTACCATTTTATTCAATTACTGTCAAGTTTTTTGTTAAGAATTCTACACCATAGCCACGGTTAACACAACTGCCAAGGCCTGGAAAAAGCAGATGAAATCATTTTAGCCCCAAAAATGCATATTCTGTATTAAAGTACAAGGAAAGATTTTTTAAATTTACCTTGGAGGACTTTGGACAAACACTTGTGCGTCTGCCGGTTGAAGAATTTGGCTGCGTGGAATGCAGTTGTACCAGATAAGTATTTCCTTTGTCCTGAATGGTGCAATTTTGCTCCTGTAACCTCTGCAGTACCTTAATTAGTGCATTAAGGGTGGAGCTAAAGTAGTAAAATATTTAAAAGCAATATATATGCGTTTTGGTGCCACTGCATTTCTGCTGGGTTCAGAACTCTTGAGTGTGTGGGTTTTTTTTTAAAGCATGATTTTGCTTCTTGTAGTGCAGTGAAGTAGAAATTGCATGTAACAGCATTATGCTAAAGTCAATAAATTAAACCAGTTTTGGGGGGGACTGTGGTGTTTATCACTGCCACCTCTTTCACTTTCCCCTTTCAATTATCTGCCCACCTCTTCTGAAGGTGACTTGTGTAAGCAGCCTTCCGTTACTTTGTCCGGGTTGCAATTCATTATGTACGAGTCCAGATAGTCCGCCTCAGTGGGCTGTTTAGTTATGAAACACTCGACAGTCACACATGCACACTCCAGTCACGAAGTAGGAATTACGATTCTTGTCATGCTCTGGTTCCTCCTCCCAAATCGAGGGTTAGTCATAATGCCCATACTGCCGACACACAGACTTTATCCTCTGTAATGTTGCAGTAATTAAGAAGTAGTATTCTTACTGAGTTTTTTATGATGTTCAACATAATTTTAGAATGGCAGAAATTACAGCACAGAAAGAAACCACATGTCCCTCAATCTTCAGTTGGAGTTCCTGATTATAATCCTACTTCTGTGCTCCTTCCATACATCTTTTGATCTTCCTTTTCAATGATGCTGTGGTCTCTTGTCTCAATAGTCACTTGTGATAAAATGTTCCATGTTCGAATAGTAAAAAACGTTTCCAGTGGTCAAAGGGGTCCAGAGCAAGGGGACACGGATATGATTTAGGACAGAGGACAAGAAAAACTTCCTCCATGCAGAGTTATCAGCCTGTGGATTACAGTACCAGGGTTCGTGATTGAAGCAGAGACCACGTCAACATTTAAGAATAGATTGCATAAGTGGTTGAAGGAAAGGCAGATAGAGGGATGTGGGAACAGAGTGGGCACATGGGATCAGGACTACATCACATTGTGGAGGATGAACACCAATGTGGATTTGTTGAGCCGAGTGGCCTGTTTCAGAGATATCAATTGTGTGTGTGATATATATAATATATTTTGTGAAAAATTTCTTATGAGTTCCCCCTTCATTCTTCCGGTGATGATCCTAAGCCTATGCCCCCTTCACGATTCACCCCCTCAAAGCATTTCAGTATTTTGAAAATGTCCACTGGATTCCCCCCTTGACCGTCCTCTTTCTAACAGAAAAAGGCCTATTTTTTCAAGCCTGCCTTCATAACTATCACTTCTCATACCTGATACCATTTTAGTGAGCCTTTGAGTGTATCCTTCGCATAGCTCTAATATTCTTGGAATGGGGTGTCGAGAGTATGATACCAAACCTTTATCAGTTGTTTATTTTTAAATTGACTTAATAGTTCAACTGAAGAAAGCATGCACCACATTTACAAGCAGAATAACCTCAGGCTTTGAAAACAATAAACTCATCTCCCTTCCCGCCCCCGCTCCCAAGAGAGTTCCGTGTATGTCCCACTGTGTCTGCCGTTCTCTCACTATCATTCTTTGTCCTGCCTGTTGGCCCTCCACATTTCTGATTCAGAGAGTTATAGAAATGCATGAATGAAATGCCAGAGCCTTTGCCCCCACAGACCAAAAGCCAGGCTGCAAATATAGGACAGAAGACTATGTGATGCTGCACTAATCGCCAGGCAGCATCACTCTACTGACTTACCAGTTTCCACATGAATTACTACATAGAAAACGGCAGTATAATCCAAGAGAAAATATCATGTGCTTAGCATAATTTAAAATCTCATGAGCACATAGCCCATGGTATAGACAAGATGTACAATGCAACAGGCTTTACAGAAAGATAAATCATGAGGTGGATTCATTGGACATTAAGCCCATGAATATGTGCTTGATATCACTTGACTTGTTTTTGAGTAAACTTTTATACGCCTTAACAACATATCTGCTGCACACAGTGCGTTAAGAGATGGCAGTGCAACAGTGAAATCTTTATGTTCATATTCATTGAAGAAGCAATTTTGCCAAGAGCAATATTAAAATGCTAATGATCTTTAAAGAGTTACTTGGCTGCTTTGATGTAATTTTGCCTGCTTCTATTGCTGCTGCCTTTTAGTTTCTGCGTGTCTCCTGGCTGCAGAAATCCACCTGCAGTTCCTGCTTCACCTGTTCCACCTTTGTGACGCAGTGCATTCCAGAGCCAGCCACCTGTTTATGCTTCAGGCAGGCAGTCGCTTCCTCACAATAGTCAGCTTGACTTAATGCAGGAAGTATTTGCAGAGTGCCAGATACTGAAACCCAGTGGTTTCGATGGTGATTGATCTGCTGATACAATTGTCATCTTTTGCCAAGTCCAATTTATGAACTTTGACACGATCCCCAGTTGCAGCTTCTCTCTTCTGCAGAGAGAGTTGCTGGGAAACTTCAGTGCTGCAAAGACCGAGTTTAAACCTTGTTTCAACAAATCATAAGCTGTGTCGTAATGATGTCGCCTGGATGATGTGATGTGCCAGGCCCCCAGACAGAAATAATTGAAAATAAACAAGAATTGTATTTTAAAATGGGAATTGTGGTGTCTAGTCTTGATAATTCAGAGTTGTTTATTGCATTGATAATTTGAATTGTATAATAATTTGAATGAAACAATGGCAGTGTTGCAGTGTGGAAATTTGCATAAAAACTGGAATTACCAAATAATTTGAATTAAGCAACTTTGCATTGAAATGTTGACTGCATTCAGGACTACTTAAAAATTGAACTGTTCAATTCAAAACCAAATGGGTGGTGCCCTATTAATTGAGGTACCAACTTCTGCATAAATAACAATGCATTCAACACAATTAATTCATACAATTGTCAACATTTTTTATTGTGTTCTCTAAACTGTCAGGACAGGTTAATAAAACAGTTAATAAACCATGTGGGATCCTGGACTTTATAAATAAGAGGCACAGAGGAAGTTATGCTAAACCTATAAAAAACATTAATTTGTCCCCAGCTGGAGTATGGTGTCCAATTCTGGGCACCGCACTTTAGCAAGAACGTGAAGGCTTTGGAGAGGGCACAGAAGAGATTTACTAGAATGGTTCCAGGGATGGGGTATTACAGTTACGTGGATAGACTACAGAAGCTGGGGTTCTCCTTAGAGTAGCGAAGGCTGAGGGGCGATTTGATGGAGGTGTTTAACATCATGAAGGGTTTGGACAGAGGAGCTGTTTCCAATGGCTGTAGGGTCAATGACCAGAAGGCACAGATTTAAGCAGATTGGCAAAAGAACCAGAGGCGACATGAAGAAAAGCTTTTTTACGCAACAAGTGGTTAGGATTTGGAATGCACTGCCTGATAGGGCGGTGGATGCAGATTCAATAGTGGACTTCAAAAGGCAATTGGATAAATACTTGAAGGAGAAAAAAGTTGCAGGGATTTGGGGAAAGAGCGGGGGAGTGGGACTAACAATTGCTTTTTGGAAGAGCCGGCGCAGACTCGATGGTGCAAGTGGCCACCTCCTGTACTATACTCCAAAACAAGTGTTCTACTCAGAGCTCCGACACACCAAGCAAGCCCCAGGTGGGCAGCGGAAACGCTTCAGGGACACCCTCAAAGCCTCCTTGGAAAAAATGTAACATCCCCACCGACACCTGGGAATCCCTGGCCCAAGATCACCCAAAGCGGAGGAAAAGAATCCGGGAAGGCGCTGAACACCTCGAGTTTCTTCGCCGAGAGCAAGTTGAAGCCAAGCGCAAACAGCGGAAGGAGCGCGCGGCAACCCAGGCACCCTACCCATCTGTCCCTTCAACCACCGTCTGTCCCACCTGTGAAAGAGACTCTAGCTCCCACATTGGACTCTTCAGTCACCTGAGAACTCATATTAGTGTGGAAGCAAGTCATCCTCGACCCCGAGGGACTGCCTATGATGATTCTATGATTCTAAACAATTACTTCAATGGTTCACTCATGCTTTTTTTGAACGATGTCTTCATAGTGAACTCTTTTCTACAAAGGGTGACTTGATAGAGGTCCTTAAGATTATAAGAACATAAGAAATAGGAACCGGAGTAGGCCATACGGCCCCTTGAGCCTGCTCCGCCATTCAATAAGATCATGACTGATCTGTTCATGGACTCGGCTCCACTTCCCCGCCTGCTCCCCATAACCCCTTATCTCCATATCGTTTAAGAAACTGTCTCTTTCTGTCTTAAATTTATTCAACTTCCCAGCTTCCCCAGCAATCTGAGGCAGCGAATTCCACAGATTCATAGCCCTCTGAGAAGAAATTTCTCCTCATCTCTGTTTTAAATGGGCGGCCCCTTATTCTAAGATTGTGCCCTCTAGGTCTAGTCTCCCCCATCAGTGGAAACATAGAAACATAGAAAATAGGTGCAGGAGTAGGCCATTCGGCCCTTCGAGCCTGCACCGCCATTCAATGAGATCATGGCTGAACATGCAACTTCAGTACCCCATTCCTGCTTTCTCTCCATACCCCTTGATTCCCCCTAGTAGTAAGGACTACATCTAACTCCTTTTTAAATATATTTCGTGAATTGGCCTCAACAACTTTCTGTGGTAGAGAATTCCACAGGTTCACCACTCTCTGGGTGAAGAAGTTTCTCTTCATCTCGGTCCTAAATGGCTTACCCCTTATCCTTAGACTGTGACCCCTGGTTCTGGACTTCCCCAACATTGGGAACCTTCTTCCTGCATCTAACCTGTCTAAACCCATCAGAATTTTAAACGTTTCTATGAGATCCCCTCATTCTTCTGAGCTCCAGTGAATACAAGCCCAGTTGATCCAGTCTTTCTTGATATGTCAGTCCCGCCATCCCGGGAATCAGTCTGGTGAACCTTCGCTGCACTCCCTCAATAGCAAGAATGTCCTTCCTCAAGTTAGGAGACCAAAACTGTACACAATACTCCAGGTGTGGCCTCACAACTGTAGTAACACCTCCCTGCCCCTGTACTCAAATCCCTCGCTATGAAGGCCAACATGCCATTTTCTTTCTTAACCGCCTGCTGTATCTGCATGCCAACCTTCAATGACTGATGTACCATGACACCCAGGTCTCGTTGCACCTCCCCTTTTCCTAATCTGTCACCATTCAGATAATATCCTGTCTCTCTGTTTTTACCGCCAAAGTAGATAACCTCACATTTATCCACATTATACTTCATCTGCCATGCATTTGCCCACTCACCTAACCTATCCAAGTCACTCTGCAACCTCATAGCATCCTCCTCGCAGCTCACACTGCCACCCAACTTAGTGTCATCCGCAAATTTGGAGACACTACATTTAATCCCCTCGTGTAAAACATCCTCTCTGCATCCACCTTGTCAAGCCCCTTCATAATCTTATATGTTTCGATAAGATCACCTCTCATTCTTCTGAATTCCAATGAGTAGAGGCCCAACCTACTCAACCTTTCCTCATTAGTCAACCCCCCTCATCCCTGGAATCAACCTAGTGAACCTTCTCTGAACTGCTTCCAAAGCATGTATATCCTTTCGTAAATATGGAAACCAAAACTGCACGCAGTATTCCAGGTGTGACCTCACCCAATACCTTATATAGCTGAAAGTAAGACTTCCTTGCTTTTATACTCCTTCCCCTTTGCAATAAAGGCCAAGATACCATTGGCCTTCCTGATCACTTGCTGTACCTGCATACTAGCCTTTTGTGTTTCATGCACAAGTACCCCCCAGGTCTATCCTATGGTTATAAAATGGTTTGATAGGATAGAAACAGACAAAATGTTTCCACATGTTGGGGAGACCAAAACTAGGAGCCATAACTAAGATTAATAAATGCAGTAAATCTGATAGGGAATTCAGGAAGAACTTCTTTACCCAGAGATTGGTTAGAATGTGGAATGCTACCATATGATGTAGTTGAGGCGAAAAGCACAGATGTATTTAAGGGGAAACTAAACATATGAGGGGGAAGGATATGCTGATAGGGTTAGAAGAGGAGAGATGGGAACAGGCTCGTGTTGAGCCTAAACATTGGCATGGAACATTTGGGCCGAAGGGGCTGTTTATGTGCCATACGTTCTATGTGAACAAAAATGTTAGCACTGGTTGAATAATCAGGAATTACAGTGAGACCTCCATTATGTACGATAATGGGCAAACCATTACTCTTCTGAACTCTGAGTGGATAATGCAAATTGGTGGTTAAATGTGCGTGTGGAAATTTTTGTCATATGCTAATATCATGGAAATGAAGGGATGCACAACACAAATACCATAGATTAAAGTTTCATGGGCTGTGAGTTTAAAAAAAAAAAGTAACATTCATTCTTGGGATGTGGGCGCCGCTGGTATTTATTGCAAATCCCGAGTTGCCCTCAGATGGTGGCGGTGGGCAATAATCCCCCTTAATATTGTTTTGGGTGCGTGGCCCCTTTAACCGGCTGCGTGGTCCATTCAAAATTTTTCGCATGTGTGAAATTACACACTTGAAAAGCAGGTCCCGGACTGGGTGGCACCACGCAACCTAGAGAGAACGTTGGTGGTGGGCGTGCTAGGCTGCTTCAGAAGACATTTTAAGAGTCAACCACATTTTGTGGGACTGGAGTCACTTATAGGCCAGACCAGATAAGGACAGTATATTTCCTTTCGTAAAGGGCATTCGTGAACTGGTTGGGTTTTTATGACAATCCACTAGCTTCATGGTAATTTTTACCAAAACAAGTTTTCTTTTTCCAGATTTTTAAAAACTGAATTCAATTTCTCAAACTGCCATGTTGGGATTGAACTTCCATTCTCTGGATTATTTGGGCAGGCCTCTGGATAACTAGTCCAGTAACATAACCAGTACACTCTGTGCACCTCTGTCAGACATGGAGCTCTCTCACCTTTTGCTGAGTTCAAAGTCGAGCTGGGGGCAAACGTAAAGGAAAAAGATATCTTTATAACTATGACAGCATATTGATTCCAATTGAGTCTTTTCCTCCCTCAGAAAATTATATCATCTGGCCAAGAAAAGCAAAGGCAATAATAATAATCAGATAGGAGGAATTGGTATTCTGTATGGAGGATGATATTCTGCATAAGGCTTTGTTTGTGGTCCTGTGAGCCGCCTCGTGAAGTGTGAGGTCACTGACCGGACCACTGGGGTCACTGGCTCCGTGTGAGTCACCACAAAAAGGCCAGAGTCACCGGGGCTGAACTTCAGGGTCCCGACAAGGTCCTTTACTGTCGGAATGCGGCGACCAAGTGGCGGAATTCAGTGGCCGCCGATTTCTGATTGAATGGCTGCTGCCAGCCAAATTCAGCAAGGGAGGTTTTCTGGCGGCCCTCTCTTCTGCCCCGCCACTGCCGAGCGGCCATTAGTGCGTGCACTGCCAGGACTGCCCCAGCATCCCCCCACCCCCCCCAGCTCCCTCCCACCTCCGTCGATATTCAGACCAAAAAATCTAGTGCCCCCGACAGCTTAACTGATATCTGGCAGCAGTTTTACGGTAACAGCTCAATTAATACTTCGGCTCTGCTTCTAAATGTTTTGGGACAAGTGTTTGACCTAACCCAGTATAGTAAAAGTTTACAGTGAAAATCTACCAAAAAGGCACAATGCCCTGCCACCTTGGCTAACTGTTGTACTATAGGAATGTGACTATATGTGCACCAGCATAATAAGAATGTTCCATTATGTTAATGAATGCCAGTACAGATTTATCATCATCATCATAGGCAGTCCCTCGAGTCGAGGATGACGTGCTTCCATACCAAGAAGTTCACAGGTGTTTCGCTGAAAGACCTAATATTCCACGTCCCGAACTATATCTTGAAGGGTGGAAGATGCCTGTGCGTGGATTTTTTTAACGTGTGGTGGCCGTTGCACACCACATGGGCTTGATAGAGCTAGGTCTTGGTCCAAGATGACTGGAGACCTGCTCTGCTGCACGGACTTAGTGCGCACACATATCGCAGCATGGGCTGGCCCGTGCGGCCCCTGGGCCCTCGCCTCTTCTGGGCCCCAAACTCTCGCCTCTCCTTGACTTGCTGTGTGCAGTCTATCCTGTTTCCTTTCTTGTGCCTTGAGGCTTAGTTAAGTTTGCTTAAAGGGCATTTCCCTCCACAAAGTCATGACAAATCCTTTTAAATGGAGGCTTCAAACGGTCTGATTTTAATGTGCAAAGGACCCATGGAGTACTTGTAAAATCTGTAAAGTGCCATGCGTCAAACACTATCCATCAGTCAGTTTAAGATTTCAATTTTAGATTGTTGGCATGAGCGAGTGCAAAAACATGTTTAGAAAGCCTTTTGTCCAAGGTTGTTTGATGATTAGGTGGGATATCTGGAGCTGATTATGTGTCAGTAATTTGAAGAAGTCATTGTTATCTGACACCAAGCTATTCAATTCAAAAACCTCAGTTAAACTTTCCTGGTATTTTACAAAAAGTTTGGAAGTGTTCCGTATGCTTTGATTTAGCGAGCCTTCTATCATATATATGTAGTGTGGAGAATGATTGAGTGTCTTGATCTTGTTCAGGATTGTTTGAAGAAGTATAGTTACCTGTCATTTCATTTTCATTCCATATCATCATCATCATCATATCCAAAGTGTATGGGGTTAAAAGTGAATGAGCTGAATCGAGAGAACCTCCCATAGTTGTGGGAAGGAGTTGGAAAACTGTTGGGGTGGGGGCTCATCTGCCTGAAGGAAGCTGCCAAAACTGGTCGTCATGAGCTCATACAGGAAAATCTGCACATTTTCAAGGTCAATTTTATGCAAAGTGACCGGTTCCATTTGATGATAGAGTTGGTGTGGGGTGGGCGGGCATGGAAGCAGCTGAAAGCATTCAAATTACTGGGCACTTCAAATCATTGAATCGTGTAGAAAGTCGTGCATACTCCGGAATGATTCCAGCATCCATTCTTTGTAAATAAACCAAGGATTAAATTACGAGGAGAGATTACACAAACTATGATTGTATTGCCTGGAATTTAGATGGTTAAGAGGTGATTGGATTGAAGGTTTCCAGATATTAAAGGGAACGGGTGAATGGAGGAAGACCAATTCCATCAGCTGGGGAGCCCAAGACAGGGGGGCATAGTCTAAGAATTAGAGCTACCCCTTTTCTGAGTGAAGTTAGGAAATATTCCTACACGCTAAGGGTGGTAAAAGTTTGGAACTTCATCATTTTAAAGACCTTGATCAGGTCACCTCTCAGCCTTCTCCAAACTTGTTCAGTCTTTCTTGGTACTTATATCCTTTGATCTCTGTAATTGTTTTTGGGCCGTGCACAGCCCCTTCAAAATAACACGCATGCGCATTTTGTACATTGAAATGCCAGCAAGCCAGCTGCATGGGTTCCCTGGAGCAGTGTGTGGCTGAGCACCTCACAAGGAACACTGGTTATTGTTACGCTCATAATAAAATGATACAACTGAGTACTGTATGCAATGGGTAAGTGTGACCTTAGCTCCTTTAATTAAACTCCAGCGTGTTGGTACAGCATGGGAGGCCTGCTTATATACAGTGCTCCCAAGGAATGCTGGGATCCCTTAGGACTCCAACAGGTAGGCCCTCTGGTGGTGGTATGATACAGGTTGCCAAGGGTTACATACATAACAGTTATAACCTCCCACTTCTGGTATCATCCTTGTAAATCATTTTTGCACCTTCTCCAAAGCCTGTATATCCTTTTTATTGTATGGCTCAGAGACATGGACTGTGTACAGTAGACACCTCAAGTTGCTGGAGAAATATCACCAACGATGTCTCCGCAAGATCCTATAAATCCCCTGGGAGGACAGATGCACCAATGTTAGCGTCCTCGAATAGGCCAACATCCCCAGCATTGAAGCACTGACCATACTCGATCAGCTCTGCTGGGCAGGCCACATTGTTCGCATGCCAGACACGAGACTCCCAAAGCAAACGCTCTACTCGGAACTCCTTCACGGCAAGTGAGCCAAAGGTGGGCAGAGGAAACCTAACAAGGACACCCTCAAAACATCCCTGATAAAGTGCAACATCCCCACTGACACCTGCGAGTCCCTGGTCAAAGACCGCCTTAATGGAGGAAGTGCATCCGGGAGGGCGCTGAGCACCTCGAGTCTCATCACCGAGAGCATGCAGAAATCAAGCGCAGGCAGCGGAAAGACCATGCGGCAAACCTGTCCCACCCACCCCTTCCCTCAACGACTATCTGTGATGGGGACTGTGGCTCTTGTATTGGACTGTTCAGCCACCTAAGGACTCATTTTTAGAGTGGAAGCAAATCTTCCTCGATTCCGAGGGACTGCCTATGATGATTCTTTTTATTATATGGAGACTCGAACTGTGGTCAGTAGTCCCAAGAGTGGTCTAACCAAGTTTCAATACAAGTTTAACATTACTTCCATGCTTTTGTATTCTATCCCTCTAGAAATGAACCCCAGTGCTTGGTTGACACTTTTTATGGCCTTATTAACCTGCGTCGCTACTTTTAGTGATTGGTGTATCTGTAGCCCTAGATCCTTTTGCTTCTCTACCCCATTTAGAGTCTTATCCAAGCAGCGTGTGCCTCTTTATTCTTCCTACCAAAATGCACTACTTCACACTTATCTATATTGAAGTTCATTTGCCAATTCAGCAACCATTCTGCATGTTTATTAATGTCGTCTTGTATTTTGTCACAATCTTCCCTTGTATTAACGACAACCCCTAAATTGGTGTCTTCTGCAAATTTAGAGGGGAAGCTGTAAGGGCAGCTGTCGTGTGTATCTGGCTGTGATATAACTGACCTTGGAGTGCTCGATGCTGATTCTGTGTGCATTAAATGGGAAGACTTCCATTACCTGGCAAGCATATCCCTCACCTTGGTTTGCATAAAAAATGTCGTAACAATTGAAAGAAAAGTCTGTCTCTGTGCTGATGGGCTGTGAAGGTCCAGTGACTCACCATGTAGCCCGTCTCTCAAAACATAGCTAAGGCTGTACGGAAAGAAATAACTAGTATTTATCTAGTGCCTTTCAAGAAGTTCCAAAGTACTTCACAGCCAATAAAGTTGTTTTAAATTGTAGTTACTGTAGGGAAACATGACGGCCAAATTATGTGCAGTAAGGTTCCACAACTAGCTGAGATAAATGACCAGATCATCTGTTTTTTTTAAGTACTGTTGGTTGAGGAATAAATATTGGCCAGGACTCTAGGGAGAACTCCTCTACCCTTCAAATAGTTCTCTGTCTATCTGAGAGTGCGTAAGGGGCTCATCTGAAAGATGGCACCTCGAACAGTGCAGCACGCCCACAAGATTGGACTGAAGTATCCGCCTAGTTTATGTACTTAAGTCAGTGGAGTGGGGCTTGAAGCCTAAACTTTCTGATCGAGGGAAGAGTGCTGTAACCAAGCTAAGGCAGACACCTAACTGGCCCAGGGCCATATTGTGTACCTGCAGCTTCACAGAGTTATTGAATTTACAGCAGATAAGGAGGATCTCTGGCCCATCATGTCTCTGCTGCTTGCAGCATTAACATTCACTCCAGCTTCTTGGTCCTGAGATTGATGAGGTTGAAGAGCAGAGGCAACTGGAGTAAATGGATAGAAGGGTTACCAATAGCATTCACTACTGCAACAATTCTCCAAAAACAAGATGCGAGGAGCACAAATACTTCATTGGCTTTATTTCCGGTTCTCCCCAGAGAATTTCTCTGGGTTGTTTTGCCTGTCGCTGCTTCAACCTAACGATTCACCTTGCTACAATTGGGATCGGGCATTTAAAATTATAACATTTTTTGGATGTTGACCGAATTTGACTGTTGTGATATCCTTCATAAGTAAAAATGTGCAGATAGTGCTACATTTTCTCTGGCTGACCTGAAGTCACTGGCCCTAAGAGATGGAATGCTTTGAAGATGCACATCCGGTGAGAAACAGAATCTGCACCTTGTAGCACGGCAGCAGAGGAAGTGGTGATTACATAGCATTAACATTTGTGGAAAAGTCCAATGTTGGAAACAGAAGCAAGCAGGCTAGTATATAACTTTATCATAACTTGAATCATATTTATTCATTCTACAGAGACCCATTATTTGTTTCTCAATTTTCGAGGAAGCATTTGTTTAAGGAGCTGAAATTGCCATGTTCCATGCACTGAATGAGAATGACTGTCTCTGACTTAAATATGTCAATCTATGAAGCATATTGTTGGTAATATTGCAGCATCCACTATGAAAATCAACTCTGCCAAATGTTATTAGTGAATTGATATTGTTCCATAAGCCAGGACAGAATGGGCGAGTGGTTGTATGATTCCTATACTGAAACTTTTAGATTAACCAAATCAGTTTTCTTTTCTCTTGTTTAATGTGTGCTGTCAATTATAAAGCTTATACTATTGAAAGAAAAGAATGACTTACATTTATATAGCGCCTTTCACGACCACCGGACATCTCAAAGCACTTTACAGCCAATGAATTACTTTTGGAGTGTAGTTAATGTTGTAATGTAGGAAGCGCGGCAGCCAATTTGCACACAGCAAGCTCCCACAAACAGCAGTGTGATAATGACCAGATAAACTGTTTTTGTTATGTTGAGTCAGGGATAAATATTGGCCAGGACACTGGGGATAACTCCCCTGCTCTTCTTCAAAAAAGTGTCATTGGATCTTTTGCATCCACCTGAGAGAACAGACGGGCCCCGGTTTAACGCCTCATCCGAAAGACGGCATCTTCGACAGTGCAGCACTCCCTCAGCACTGCACTGGAGTGTCAGCCTAGATTTATGAGCTCAAGTCTCTGGGGTGGGATTTGAACCCACAACCTTCTGACTCATATGCGAGTGTGCTACCCACTGAGCCACGGCTGACAAAAATGGATAAAAGTAATTTGAGTCCAAGTAATTGCAGGATATGATTGGGCCCGATGTCTAAGCTATGTTTCCATCGATGGCTATTTCATTGATATTTTGGGGTCTGTTTTCCTGTTTTCACTAATTCTAGTGAAATAAACTTACTAAAAATTGGTGTAATGTCAGGAAGACATTTTTAACATACTTCCTCTGTATCCAAAAATAGATGATGGGATATTACTACAAGCAAGAGGTAAGGGCAAAAAAAAAAAATGCATTTTCTAAATTGTTAAAGGCTTACTAAAGTTAAGTTAAACATTAATTATGAACTCTCAGTGCATTTTGCACTTAGTCAAATGGAAATTAATGTTTTACTTCAGGTCAGATGAAAGGGAAGGTTTTGATGTATCTGGCACACAGCAGTGAGAGTGAATGGTATAAGACCATTTTCTGCCCATAAGGAAGTGGGACGTGTCCTTTAGCAGGTGCAGTCAAAAGAAGAGAGGGAAATCTGTGACTGCAAAGGATATCGGAGGTGCATGACTCACAATAGGACTTACACCAGACAGTGTTTGTAGTATAACAGAGCTACGTGTACGTGAGAAGAGCAGTACATGGGGCCAAGGTCATAACTCTCTTGAACTTTTGTCCACAAGCTCATCTCACACATCCATAGATGACATGACAGCAGTCACATTTTGTTTGGCTTTGGGTCACGTGACATTTGCTTTTCTGGATGGTGCAGCAATGAAGTACTATTTTAAGTGAATCAGATTTAAGCCAGTGATTGTTAGTACCTGTAGTATCTGTGCTGACTGCATTTTGCTGCACCATTTAGCCCTTGTGCTGTGAAGTTCTTTGTTGTGGTTGTGGATATGGTTAACTACTAATTACTCCTTAGTTGGGGGAATACCTCTCGTCGATGCCAACATGGCTCATTATTGAGTACAGGAGACACCGAAGGTCGACGAACTGAATCTTTGACTCACCAGGATGGATCCTCCTCTGTGGGTCAATGGTTTTTGTTGATGCTTATGTGGGCTTATCGCTTTCAGAGGCAGAACCTACTGTCACATGTCTAGAGCTATGTGATGGCATAATGCTGCATCTGACATAAATTCCACATGGTTGCTCCTGTGCTACTCTATGCATGCTCCTACTCAAAGATCTGCTTATAATGCACATTACTCTGTGAGCATAGAATCGTGAGATTTTGGAATCCTCCCTCATAATTATCTGTATTAATTTTCCAAGGCACTTGAAGCTGGCCATGTCTGCCTCTTGAAGCTTAGATCTCAAAGATTCCAAAGCTGCAGTGGGAACTTTCATCAGAGTACCCCTGGGAGGCGGACAGACGCACAAACATTAGCGGCCAACATCCCCAGCATTGAAGCACTGACCACACTCGATCAGCTCTGCTGGGCAGGCCACATTGTTCGCATGCCAGACACGAGACTCCCAAAGCAAGCGCTCTACTCAGAACTCCTTCACGGCAAATAAGCGGAAACATTGTAAGGACACCCTCAAAGCCTCCCTGATAAAGTGCAACATCCCCACTGACACCTGGGAGTCCCTGGCCAAAGACCGCCCTAAGTGGAGGAAGTGCATTGGAGAGCTCCTCAAGTCTTGTTGCCGAGAGCATGCAGAAATCAAGCGCAGGCAGCAGAAAGAGCGTGCGTCAAACTAGTCCCACCCCTTACCTCAACGACTATCTGTCCCACCTGTGACGGGGACTGTGGTTCTCGTATTGGACTGTTCAGCCACCTAAGGACTCATTTTAAGAGTGGCAGCAAGTCTTCCTCTATTCTGAGGGACTGTCAATGATGATGATGATGATCTATGGTCTTTGGACTTGGGCTATTAACTCCAGATACCATTGGTGCTAAAATATACTCACTAAAGCAATTGTTGGTCGAACCTAACCAATCCACCAAACATACTGTGTGTTTAGAGACATATGACTGTTCAGAGCACTGTGCTCTCACTGCCTTCATTGGGAAGAAGAACTGCTGTGCTCTGTATTCCTGTGCAACTCCTGTGCTGGATTTTCACCTGGCACTGGTCTACTTCTCATGAACCCTCAAGACTCTGTCCCCAAATCACAACGGCCAGATTCCTCACTATAATCTTATAGAATCATAGAAATTTACAGCACGGAAGGAGGCCATTTCAGCCCATCGTGTCCGTGCCGGCTGACAGAGCTGTCTAGCCGAATCCCACTTTCCAGCTCTCGGTCCGTAGCCCTGTAGGTTATGGCACTTCAAGTGCACATCCAAGTACTTTTTAAATGTGGTGAGAGTTTCTGCCTCAACCACCCTTTCAGGCAGCGAGTTCCAGACCCCCACCACCCTCTGGGTAAAGATATTTCCCCTCAAATCCCCTCTAAACCTCCAGCCAATTACTTTAAATCTATGCCCCCTGGTTGTTGATCCCTCTGCTAAGGGAAATAGGTCCTTCCTATCCACTCTATCTCGGCCCCTCATAATTTTATACACCTCAATAAGGTCTCCCCTCAGCCTCCTCTGTTGCAAAGAAAGCGAACCCAGCCTATCCAATCTTTCCTCAGCTAAAATTCTCCAGTCCAGGCAACATCCTCGTACATCTCCTCTGTACTCTCTCTAGTGCAATCACATTGTTCCTGTAATGTGGTGACCAGAACTGCACACATTACTCTAGCTGTGGCTAACTAGTGTTAACTAGTATACTGTTCAAGTATAACCTCCCTTCTCTTGTATTCAATGTCTATATGTGCTCTTAGCTCATCTGCCTTATTCCCTATACACCTTGCATTGAAGTATATATCATTTAGCAATGCCAAACTTCCTTGTTGTCTATTTTCTAGCCCTTGTTTCGTCTGTCTTCCAAATTCACTTTCTACTTTTCTGCTTTCCAATTCCAACTTTGCTTCTCCCCCTACTGAATCTATTCTCGGGTTCCCATCCCCATGCCAAGCTAGTTTAAACACTCCCTAATAGCACTGCAAAACCACCCACCCACCCACCCCCTTCATGGAATGTTAAAGATAAAAATGTACCCTGTTCTGAGGACATCCATTTTGTGCAGTATCCTTATGATGTACAATCATTGAGAACAGGCAAGTTACGATAAGATATTGTACCAATCATAAAACATATGGTACATACCTCCCAGCGTGAAGGTGGGAACATTGGATGAGCAGAGACATTTAAGGGTCCAAGTACAGAAATCACTAAAAGCTCAGACACGGGTCCAAAAAATAATTTAAAAGCCAAATGGAATATTGGCCTTTATCTCGAGGGGTGGAATATAAAGCGGTAGAAGTTATGTTGCAGCTGGGTAGTCAGACCCCACCTGCAGTACTACATTCAGTCTGGGCACCACACCTCAGGAAGGATATATTGGTCTTACCTTGGGGGTGTAGCGCAGATCCACGAGAATGATATCAGGGCTCAAAGGGTTACATTGTCAGGACAGGCTGCATAGACTAGGCTTGTCGTCCCTCAAGAATAAAATAAATTAAAAATGATTTGATAGGGTAGATAGAGAGAAGCTATTTCCTCTGGTGTGAGAGTCCAGAATTGGGTGTATACGTTAAAATTAGAGTTAGGCTGTTCAGGGGTGATGTCAGAAAGCTCTACTTCACATAAAGGGTAATGGAAATTTGGAACACTCTTTCCCCAAACAAACTATTGAGGCTAGGTCAATTGAAAATGTCAAGACTGAGTTTGCTAGATTTTTGTTAGGTAAGGGTATTAAGGATTACAGAACCAAGGTGGGTAATGGAGTTAAAATACAGATCAGCCATGATCTACTTGAAGGACAGAACAGGCTCTCTGGACTGAATGGGCAAATCCTATTCCTATTACTATTAGTTTTTCACAATACTCTAATTTCTGTCTTCACATACGTCAATTGTTGCTTGCTCATATATATCATCATAGGCAGTCCCTCGGAATCGAGAAAGTCTTGCTTCCACTCTAAAAATGAGTTCTTGGGTGGCTCAACAGTCCAATATGAGAACCACAGCCTCTGTCACAGGTGGGAAGGTAAAGGTGGGTGGGACAGATTTGCCGCACGCTCTTTCCGCTGCCTGCACTTGATTTCTGCATGCTCTCAGCAATGAGACTCGAGGTGCTCAGCGCCCTCCCAGATGTACTTCCTCCACTTAGGGCGGTCTTTGGCCAGGGGCTCCCAGGTGTCAGTGGGGATGTTGCACTTTATCAAGGAGGCTTTGAGGGAGTCCTTGTAACTTTTCCTCTGCCCACCTTTGGCTCGCTTGCCGTGAAGGAGTTCCGAGTAGAGCGCTTGCTTTGGTAGTCTCGTGTCTGGTATAATGAGTTCCTGGAGATCAAACAGTGAAACATCCAATTCCACATTGTGCTTCCTGTTATGTGCCACTACATGATAAAACCGCAATTAAAGTTTGCAACAAAGCCAACCCTGTGAAGCTGATCTAGTACCTGAATCCACCCGGACTGCAACGCTCCAGGGAACTGATGATGATGATGGACCAACTATTCTGGTTTAACAGAAACTCACCGGGGCTGGACTTCCTCCCACTCAGCTCCAGATAATCCTGCAAGATAATCCATGTCTCTACCAACCTGCACTTGAGCGTCCTGGATTCAGGCAAGTGGGGTGTGTCCCTGTGGGGAATGTGTGTGCACGCCATAGTGGACAAAGAGAAATCAAATGGGTGTGGATTTCTCAAAAGCTTGAATTAGTGACCGGTAAATGTGGTGATGGTTTTTTGTGTGTGTCAGAGACTGAGCTAACACACCATCAAAAACAAATCTGGAGTCAGGGCCCAACCTTGTGTTGTCAATGGCGCCATAATTGTGTCAATCTCCCTGTCGGAAACCCTGGGGGTGAAATTGCACGACATGACAGTTGTGATGTAAATGCAGCTTAGTACTCTCAGATATAGCGTAACGTTTGAGATAATTCACACTGCATATGTATCTTTAATTGAGAAACCAAATACCCATTCCATAGCTTGCCCCTGGCTTCTTCCTTGGATAGCGTTAAATCCAAGGAAGAGGCATATAAATTGGCCAAAAAAAGCAGCAAACCTGAGGACGAGGAAAAATTTAGAATTCAGCAGAGGAGCACAAAGGGTTTAATTAGGAGGGGGAAAGTAGAATATGAGGGTAAGCTTGCAGGGAACATAAAAACTGACTGCAAAAGCTTCGACAGATATGTAAAGAGAAAAAGATTAGTGAAGACAAATGTGGGTCCCTTACAGTCAGAATCAGGTGAATTTATAATGGGGAACGAAGAAATGGCAGACCAATTGAACAAATACTTTGGTTCTGTCTTCACTAAGGAAGACACAAATAATCTTCTGGAAATACTAGGGGTTCGAGGGGCTAGCGAAAAGGAGGAACTGAAGGAAATCCTTATTAGTCAGCAAATTGTGTTCGGAAAATTGATGGGATTGAAAGCCGATAAATCCCTAGGGCCCGATAGTCTGCATCCCAGAGTACTTAAGGAAGTGGCCCTAGAAATAGTAGATGCATTGGTGGTTATTTTCCAACATTCTATAGACTCTGAATCAGTTCCTATGGACTGGAGGGTAGCTAATGTAACCCCACTTGTTTAAAAAAAGAGGGAGAGAGAAAACAGGGAATTATAGACCGGTCAGCCTGACATCGGTGGTGGGAAAAAAGTTGGAATCAATTATTAAAGATGTAATAGCAGCTCATTTGGAAAGCAGTGACAGGATCGATCTAAGTCAGCATGGATTTATGAAAGGGAAATCATGCTTGACAAATCTTCTAGAATCTTTTGAGGATGTAACTAGTAGAGTGGACAAGGGGGAGCCAGTGGATGTGGTGTATTTGGACTTTCAAAATGCTTTTGACAAGGTTCCACACATGAGATTAGTGTGCAAAATTAAAGCATATGGTATTGGGGGTGATGTACTGATGTGGATAGAGAACTGGTTGGCAGACAGGAAGCAGAGAGTCGGGATAAATGGGTCCTTTTCAGAATGGCAGGCAGTGACTGGTGTTGTACAGCAGGGTTCAGTGCTGGGATCCCAGCTATTTACAATATATATTAATGATTTAGATGAAGGAATTGAAAGTGTAATATCTCCAAGTTTGCAGATGACACTAAGCTGGGTGGCAGTGTGAGCTGTGAGGAGGATGCTAAGAGGCTGCAGGATGACTTGGATAGGTTAGGTGAGTGGGCAAATACATGGCAGATGCGGTACAATGTAGATAAATATGAGGTTATCCACTTTGGTGGTAAAAACAGGAAGCCAGATTATTATCTGAATGGTGACAGATTAGTAAAAGGGGAGGTGCAATGAGACCTAGGTGTCATGGTACATCAGTCATTGAAAGTTGGCATGCAGGTACAGCAGGTGGTGAAGAAGGCAAATGGCATGTTAGCCTTCATAGTGAGAGGATTTGAGTATCGGAGCAGGGCGGTCTTACTGCAGTTGTACAGGGCCTTGGTGAGGCCACACCATGAATATTGGATACAGTTTTGGTCTCCGAATCTGAGGAAGGACACTCTTGCTATTGAGGGAGTGCAGCGAAGGTTCAACAGGCTGATTCCCGGGCTGACAGGACTGACATACGAAGAAAGACTGGATTGACTGGGATAATATTCACTGGAATTTAGAAGAATGAGAGGGGATCTCATAGAAACATATAAAATTCTGACAGGATTGGACAGGTTAGATGTAGGAAGAATGTTCCCGATGTTGGGGAAATCCAGAACCAGGGGTCACAGTCTAGGGATAAGGGGTAAGCCATTTAGGACCTAGATGAGGAGAAACTTATTCACTCAGAGTTGTGAGCAGATGGAATTCTCTACCACAAAGTTGTTGAGGCCAGTTTGTTAAATATATTCAAAAACGAGTTAGATGTGACCCTTAAGGCTAAAGGGATCAAGTGGTATGGAGAGAAGGCAGGAGTGGGGTACTGAAGTGCATGATCAGCCATGATCATATTGAATGGTGGTGCAGGCTCGAAGGGCCGAATGGCCTACTCCTGCACCTATTTTCTATGTTTCTATGTTTCAACACACAGTGAATTTGCGGGATTAGGTTGGCGCAAAGACTGGGCTGAATGGCGGCCTCCTGTGCTATAAATTTCTATGATTCTATAAATTAGTGTACAAGGATGTTAATTGACGACATATATTGTATTGAAACATACTGCACACAGTATATATTTTTACCACAAAATTTGAACCTTGCCACCGATTCAATCCCACACCCTGCTCACTGTCTCTGGTTGAAGCAGACTGTTTCCAACTTCGATGTCCCTTTTTACCCCTTATGTTCTTCGCCATGACGATCACTTACTTCCATCTCTCTAACATTAGCCTGCTTCTGCCTCTCTTCCGGCTGGCTTCCCATCTGTAAACTTCACCTCCTCCAAAACTCTGCTGCCTATCTCCTATGCTGCACCAACTCCCGCTCACCCCTCACTCCTGTCCTTGCTGACCAACATTGGCTCACCATCCTCCAAAGCTACAAATTTAAAATTCTCATTCTCAAGTTTATATCCTGTGGTGGCCTCACCCTTCTGTACCTTGAAACCTCCTCAAGCCTTACAATCTCCTCAGAACTCTGTTCTTCCGACTCTGGCCTCTTGTACATCCCTCTTCCTTTTTTGCACCACTATTATTGGCTGTGCTTTTAGCCATCAAGGCCTGGCATTCTTAAATTTCTTCCTTCGACAGGCCTTCTGCCTCTGCACCATCCTCTCCGCCTCCCTCTCCTCCTTCACGACCCTCCTTAAAACCCACCTCTTTGATAAAGCTTTTGGTCACCCTGAATGAACCAGACTTTGTGGTGGGTAATGATGGCTAACTGTCAGCATTCATCGTCATTAGTCCTCTGAAACAGACTACAACTTCGGGATTTAGCATGTACACATCTAAGTGCGGAAATCCTGTAGTTGCAGTCAGTTATTCGCTACTCTGACACAGGCTGCACTGTGGACCCGTTTCGCCCTATAGCCGGCAATCAGTGAAACTGATGAAAACTTGAGATTTATATTTGTGAAATGTTGACTTTCTCCATTTAAAAATAAATAAATAAATAAATAAATAAAAGCTGGTTTATGATATTTCAGCATCTATCTTACCCCCATGTGAAAGTCCCAATCTATATTTCACTCTAACATTTTTAAAAAGTGAGGAATAAAGCTGCTTTTTATTTCCTGGTTTGCCATCTGAGAATTATTTAATATGATTGGCTGCAGACAGCTTGTTGATGTCACTGCAGCATCACCATAGGAGACCCCTATTCACAGCACTCCACTCAATTACATGTCGAGAAACCTGAAGTTTTCGCTACAGAGATCACAAGATCTCTGTGGGCAGCTTTTTTTGAGGTTAGCAGTAAGCACCTATGCTTTGCAATTTGCCCGCAAATTACGGGCCGATATCTCCTTCTTTGTCTTGGCGACTATATTTGTCTGATTGCACTTCCTATGAAGCGTGGGACTTTTTTCTAGGTTAAAGGCAAGTTGTTGTTCAGCAAATGTGAACTGATAGTCTGCTTTTTGAGTTGTGTCAATGTTGACTGTGCCCAGGAGGACGATTCTGCAATATTTATATTGCTCTAAACAGCAGCTGATCTTGAGGAGCTGCCACCTTCTGATGCCTCTCGGCCAAGGTCCGTGTCGGCCGGATTCAGGAAAAAAGCTGTCGACTGAACAATTTCCTGTTTAAGCTGCTGATGCTGAAAGGGATTTCCTCCTCTCGGCCCTTTGCTTCTTGCCACCCTGATCAGCGGAAGCCTTGTTTGCTGAACGAAGCAGAATCCTTTTTCATCATTGTTATTCTTGAGGAAATAGCTGAAGGCAGCATGTAGCACAACTTTGGAATTGAGTGTCTGCAGACCAACACCATCGTGCCAGTCAGTCCCCTCAGCAGCTCAGTGAACAGTAGTACTAAATCATTGACATCACAGTTGCTGTTTGTCATCCACGAGCTTTATTTTTGTTGCTGTGATTTATATGCAAGATGAAATCTGGCTGGAACATTTTGCGTAAGTAGTTTATAGTCTGCCCATTCCTTTTGGTATGTTCTTGAGTCTCATCTTGATTGGAAACATAAAACGGGGCTGTCCATGAACTATGTGAGTGAAAGATCATAATTCTTTGTCCTCTCTGCCTTGCTGCTAAACATTTGCCCTTCCAACCTTCAAACACATACTTTTGATCTCCTGCAGTCTCTGCCACCCAAAAAGCTTTTTACTTCAGTTCATTTTCAATAAAGCATTTTGAGTAGAGATAACACTTAAAAAAAAAAAAAAAAAAAATAACTAAAAAAATAATTTAAAAAAATATACACGAGCTTTGACAAAACTGCCTCTTCCCCTCTTTTTGGTATTTAAAAAAAAAAAATCATTTTTGGGATATGGGTGTTGCTGGCAAAACCAGCATTTTTTTGCCCAATTCCTAAACGCACTGAGAAGGTGGCGATGAGCCGAATTTTAGAGCCGCTGCAATCCGTGTATTAAGGTAAGGGGTTCCAGGATTTTGGCCCAGTGACGATGAGAGAATAATGATGCATCCTCAAGTCAGGACAGTGTTTTCAAAATCCGGACCCTATTGTTTCCGCCTTTTGTTCAGAGAATTACAGCTGGAGAGACTTGATGTCAGAATCTGTTATTAGTGTATTCACAAAGCATCATGTACTGTTGATTTTTAGGGAGTTCTACTCAATTATCTGTGTATCTTTTGAAGCGAGACATTTTTCCTTTGAGCATCTTGAGTTTTTTTTAAACTGTCTCAATACTGTATGTTCGAAACGTTTCATTTTAATTGGCATCAGAAGGCTCCTTGGTAGTAATTAGAATGAGAAACCATTGCATGTGGACAAGAAGATTGCTTTTCAACAACTCTCATTTTTAGAAAAACAATGACCCTTCAAACCTTTTCCTGTTCATTTGTGATTTATTCTTCTTTCCCTGCCACTCTTTGTGTGTAGTTCCCAGCTGAAAGTCTATGTTTGACCAAGTGTAACACACACGAGCTGAATTATTGTTGGATTAAAGTATCTTGATTTTGGCAATTAGAAATCAATTAGCAATTTCCACCAAGGTCACAGTCATCGTCATCGACGACGAGATCCAACACCGCCTCCAGTGCAGCCTTCGGCCACCTGAGGAAAAGAGTGTTTGAAGACCAGGCCCTCAAAACTGCCACCAAGCTCATGGTCTACAGGGCAGAGTTAATACCTGTCCTCCTGTATGGCTGAGACATGGACCATGTACAGTCGACATCTCAAGTTGCTGGAGAAATATCACCGACGATGTCTCCGCAAGATCCTACAAAATCCCCTGGGAAGGCACACCAACATCAGCGTCCTCATTCAGGCTAACATCCGCAGCATTGAAGCACTGACCACACTTGATCAGCTCCGCTGGGCAGGCCACATAGTCCGCATGCCAGACACGAGACTCCCAAAGCAAGCGCTCTACTCGGAGCTCCCTCACGGCAAACGAGCCAAAGGTGGGCAGCGGAAACGCTACAAGGACACCCTCAAAGCCTCCCTGATAAAGTGTGACGTCCCCACTGATACCTGGGAGTCCCTGGCCCAAGACCGCCCTAAGTGGGGGAAGTGCATCCGAGAGGGCGCTGAGCATCTCGAGTCTCAATGCCGAGAGAATACAGAAATCAAGTGCAGACAGCGGAAAGAGGGTGCGGCAAACTTGTCCCACCCACCCCTTCCCTCACCGACTGTCTGTCCCACCTGTGACAGAGTCTGTGGCTCTCGTATTGGACTGTTCAGCCACCAAAGAACTCCCTTCAGGAGTGGAAGCAAGTCTTCCTCAATTCTGAGGGACTACCTATGATGATGATGATAAGATCTGTTCTTAATGTACATATGGTGATGACAGTCCCTCGTGTTTCCTGCTGTGTTTTCTATCTTTTACACAAGTGTTATTTTACAGCCTACTCTGTCTGTAATGGAGGTACTGTACCCAGTGGACTTAATGTTAATTCTTCTCCTATGTTCATTAACAAAAACGTAATAAAAAAATCATTATTGCAAGAAGTATTTCTCCTTGGCTGTTTTTAAATTGATTTGGGCCATGTTTGTACCACCAGCTCCTGATGCAACAGGACGTAACCTCCGAGTAAACTTGTTGGATTTCTGGAGGCTGCCCATCAAGTTTTTAAAAAATTGGCGATTTAGCCGAGAAGGGAGTTTTGGGTGAATTTCTATCATGATGTTGTATATGAAGTTACATTCAGTGTACAAAGCGGTTAGCTCCCAGTAGCACAGAAGCTATCTGGGATACTGATTGGGTCCATTAGCGAAAGCACCAAAGTCGTAAACAGAATTGTGTACTTTCCACTTCCTTCTGACTCCGAGCTAAGATGGCATTGACATTTTAATTTTTAGGTATGCATATTAAATTACCAGAGTGCAGGTGCCTGTTATTATGGTGACTGTTGAGATGTCTGAATTTTTTGCTGGGAAATTGGGTCTGAACTTCCACTGCGATCCCCACTTCATCGCCATGCATTTCTATTCATTACATTGTTCATGTATTGTACAGGTTTCTGCACAGTACATTGCTAGAGTCAGCAGCCATTGAAATGGACAAGATTGGAATTAATGTAGTCCCTCCCAATCATCATCATAGGCAGTTCCTCTGAGTCGAGGATGACTTGATTCCACATTAAAAATGAGTTTTCTGATGACTGCTAAGTCCAATGCAGGAACTACAGTCTCTGTTGCAGGTTGGACAGACGTTGGTTGAAGTGTCGGTTTGTTGAAGTGCTTGGTTTGTCATGCACTCCTTCCACCATTTGAGCTTGGTCTCCGTTTGCTCCCGGCAAAGAGACTCGCAGTGTTCAGCGCCTTCACGGGGCTTCTTCTCCTGAACTTTGAGCGATCTTGCGCCAGGGATTCCCAGGTGTCGGTGGGGATTTTGAACTTCTTCAAGGAGACTTTGAGGGTGTCCTTGAAGCATATCCTCTGCCCACCTGGGGCTCGTTTACAGTGTCGAAGCTCCAAGTAGAGGGCTTGCTTTGGGAGTCTCATATCTGGCATACGGACGATGTGGCCCGTCTATCGGAGCTGATCGAGTGTTGTCAATGCTTCGATGCTGAGGATGTTGGCCTGGGCGAGAACACTGACGTTGGTGCACCTATCCTGCCAATGGATTTGCAGGATCTTCCTGAGGCAGCGTTGGTAATACTTCTCTGGCACTTTTACGTGCCTGCTGTATATAGTCCATGTCTCACAAGCATATATGAGGGCAGGTATCAGTACTGCTCTGTCGACCATGAGTTTGGTGCTGGTTTTAAGGTTCTGGTCTTCAAACATTATTCCTTAACGACCAAAGGCTGCACCGCCACACTGAAGGTGGTATTGGAGCTCGTCATCAATGTTTCTCCTTGTTGACAGTAGGCTTCTGAGATATGGAAAATGGTCCACGTTGTCCAAAGCCTCATGAATTTTGATAATCGGGAGGCAGTGCTGTGTTGCAGGGACAGGTTATAAGAACATAAGAAATAGGAACACGAGTAGGCCATACGGCCCCTCGAGCCTGCTCCGCCATTCAATAAGATCATGGCTGATCTGATCATGGACTCAGCTCCACTTCCCTGCCTGCTCCCCATAACCGTTTATCCCCTTATCGTTTAAGAAACTGTCTATTTCTGTCTTAAATTTATTCAATGTCCCAGCTTCCACAGCTCTCTGAGGCAGTGAATTCCACAGATTTACAACTCTGAGAAGAAATTTCTCCTCATCTCTGTTTTAAATGGGTGGCCCCTTATTCTCAGATCATGCCCTCTAGTTCTAGTCTCCCCGATCAGTGGAAACATCCTCTCTGCATCCACCTTGTCAAGCCCCCTCATAATCTTATACGTTTTGATAAAATCACCTCTCATTCTTCTGAATTCCAATGAGTAGAGGCCCAACCTATTCAACCTTTCCTCATAAGTCAACTACCTCATCCTGGAATCAACCGAGTGAACCTTCTCTGAACTGCCTCCAAAGCAAGTATATCCTTTCGTAAATATGGAAACCAAAACCTCACGCAGTATTCCAGGTGTGGCCTCACCAATACCTTGTATAGCTGTAGCAAGACTTCCCTGCTTTTATACTCCATCCCCTTTGCAATAAAGGCCAAGATACCATTGACCTTCATGATCACTTGCTGTACCTGCATATTATTCTTTTGTGTTTCGTGCACAAGTACCCCCAGGTCCCGCTGTACGGCGGCACTTTGCAATCTTTCTCCATTTAAATAATAACTTGCTATTTAAATAATAACTTGCTCTTTGATGTTTTTTCTGCCAAAGTGCATGACCTCACGCTTTCCAACATTATACTCCATCTGCCAAATTTTTGCCCACTCACTTAGCCTGTCTATGTCTTTTTGCAGATTTTTTGTGTCCTCCTCACACATTGCTTTTCCTCCCATCTTTGTATCGTCAGCAAACTTGGCTACGTTACACTCAGTCCCTTCTTCCAAGTCGTTAATATCGATTGTAAATAGTTGGGGTCCCAGCACTGATCCCTGTGGCACCCCACTAGTTACTGGTTGCCAACCAGAGAATGAACCATTTATCCCGACTCTCTGTTTTCTGTTAGTTAGCCAATCCTCTCTCCATGCTAATATATTACCCCCAATCCCGTGAACTTTTATCTTGTGCAGTAACCTTTTATGTGGCACCTTGTCAAATGCCTTCTGGAAGTCCAAATACACCACATCCACTGGTTCCCCTTTATCCACCTTGTTCATTACATCCTCAAAGAATTCCAGCAAATTTGTCAAACATGACTTCCCCTTCATAAATCCATGCTGAATCTGCCTGACCTAATTTTGCTTTACCAAATGTCCTGCTACTGCTTCTTTAATAATGGACTCCAACATTTTCCCAACCACAGATGTTAGGCGATGTCTAAAGTTTCCTGCCTTTTGTCTGCCTCCTTTTTTGATAGAGCACCTTTGTTTTATGGATGTTTAATGTAACGACCATGCTCTCTGATGTTTTAAAAAATATATTTTGAAGACATTTAATTGAGAATTTTTTTGATGAGTCAACATTTCCTTTGTCTTTAATTAGTGCCTCCCTCCCCTGACCTGCCTCCCAGTATTCCTGGTTGAGCGAACAGATGACCTGTTGCCAGGCCTCTCCCAAGGCTGCTCTGAAACCATTTACCTTCCTTCCTGTGTCAGGCAGCAGCTTTAGCAGCACAGCTGAGATTGGGAACTCGCTGGGTGGAGGCGGCATTTTAGTGAACACAAAAATAGAGACACGGAGTAAATAGTTGCAAAGATTTTTTTTTTAGTGAGTGTGAAATTTACATTGATTATGCTTTGTGCCCTCTGTCAATATCAAAAAATGTTCAAAACCCGAAGATATTTTCCCAATCCCTATGGATGAGCCTTAATAATATAGATATTATATTTTTTGGTGTAACTGTCCCCTATATCCTTACCGTGTTTGGTGCGAATGATCGGTTCATCCTGCAGACACGTGCACAGATGCTACCACATCATTCCTTAACAAATTGACTAGGTGCTTTGTTGGAGCGATTTATTGTAAACCATTTTCTATAGCACCATTTCTCCTTCCTCTCTTAGACAAGTAACAGTCGAGCCTTTGATAATTTACACTCCAGTCTCCTGATTGGCAGTCTGACCATGGATCCATTTTTGCCTTTCTTTGCCCCTGCCCCCCCCCACCCCCCGACCCACCACCTGCCGGCCCCCAAATCAGCATTATGCATTATGACAGCTAATAACAGACACAAAATCTTTATATATTTGTTGAAGGCACTTTCTGTTTACTAATGGTTTATTTGATAAGTGAGGCTAAAATGGTTCGGCAATTGATTGTGCTTTTGGATCATAAATGTTGAATTTGTTGAATTTCTTTCTGCTGCAAGGTCATTCTGTGTTGACTTGTTGTCTAGGTGTATGATTTTAAAAAAGGAATGCTCGATAAGAATTACCATAACCTTTTTCTATTCTCATTCTATCGTCAAGCAATCTGGGAATGTCTGATTGACAGAATTGATAGAAAAGATGGAACATTATCCTGTCAGGGGATTGAGTAGTTCTTGGTCTGAACTATTTCAACCACCCCACTGCTTAGGGGCCAGTCAGCTTACATTACAATTATTGATTCTTCCAGTGCCTTTGAATTTTCTCAAAGATCACTGCTGTTCAGGGGCAGTTCTGCAAGAAGAAGCATAGCAAGGACTGTTGGATATCCATCTCTCGTGTTGAAATGTCTGCACTCAGCTCAGAATGGACACTTGCTTCAGCCGCTTATGATTCAGAAGCTGTTTTGCATCGGATTTTGCTGCTGGTATTAACTGCTCAGTCTCTCAGCTGTAGTGTTGATGCCCCTAAATCCCATGCAGGCTGTAAGTGGTTGAGGAAGTTTGGGAACTTGTGGAATTGCATTTTGATGTGTCTAAAGTTCATGATATAAGCTTTCACTGGAGAAATGCAAACTGCATATCTGTGGAGTGACATGAAGCTGAAAGCTCTACGATCAACTGGGGAAAGAAAACTTTGAAACATAGAAACAGAAAATAGGTGCAGGAGTAGCCCATTCGGCCCTTCGAGCCTGCACCACCAATCAATAAGATCATGGCTGATCATTCCCTCAGTACCCCTTTCCTGCTTTCTCTCCATACTCCTTGATCCCCTTAGCCGTAAGGGCCATATCTAATTCCCTCTTGAATATATCCAGTGAACTGGCATCAACAACTCTCTGCGGCAGGGAATTCCACAGGTTAACAACTCTGAGTGAAGAAGTTTCTCCTCATCTCCGTCCTAAATGGCTTACCCCTTATCCTAAGACTGTGTCCCCTGGTTCTGGACTTACCCAACATCGGGAACAATCTACCCGCATCTAACCTGTCCTGTCCCGTCAAAATCTTGTATGTTGCTATGAGATCCCCTCTCATCCTTCTAAACTCCAATGCATAAAGGCCCAGTTGATCCAGTCTCTCCTCATATGTCAGTACAGCCATCCTGGGAATCAGTCTGGTGAACCTTCGCTGCACTCCCTCAATAGCAAGAACATCCTTCCTCAGATTAGGAGACCAAAACTGAACACACTATTCCAGGTGAGGCCTCACCAAGGCCCTGTACAACTGCAGTAAGACCTCCCTGCTCCTATACTTAAATCCCCTTGCGATGAATGCCAACAAACCATTTGCCTTCTTTACCTCCTGCTGTACCTGTATGCTAACATTCAATGACTGATGAAGCATGACACCCAGGTCTCGTTGCACCTCCCCTTTTCCTAATCTGCCACCATTCAGATAATTGCGTTTTTGCCCCCAAAGTGGATAACCTCACATTTATCCACATTATACTGCATCTGCCATGCATTTCCCACTCACTTAACCTGTCCAAGTCACCCTGCAGCCTCTTGGCGTCCCCCTCACAGCTCACACCGTCATCCAGTTTAGTGTCATCTGCAAACTTGGGAGATATTATGCTCAATTCCTTCATCCAAATCATTGATGTATATTGTAAAGAGCTGGGGTCCCAGCACTGAGCCCTGCGGCACTCCACTCGTCACTGCCTGCCATTCTGAAAAGGACCCATTTATCCCGACACTCTGCTTCCTTTCTGCCAACCAGTTCTCTATCCACGTCAGTATATTACCCCTAATACCATGTGCTTTGATTTTGCACACCAATTTCTTGTGTGGGACCTTGTCAAAAGCCTTTTGATATCCAAATACACCACATCCACTGGTTCTCCCTTGTCCACTCTACTAGTTACATCCTCAAAAATTCCAGGAGATTTGTCAAGCATGATTTCCCTTTCATAAATCCATGCTGACTTGGACCGATCCTGTCGCTGCTTTCCAAATGTGCTGCTATTTCATCCTTAATAATTGATTCCAACATTTTCCCCACCACTGATGTCAGGCTAACCGGTCTATAATTACCCGCTTTCTCGTTCCCTCCCTTTTTTAAAAAAGTGGTATATTAGCTACCCTCCAGTCCATAGGAACTGATCCCGAGTCGATAGACTGTTGGAAAATGATCACCAATGCAGCCACTATTTCTAGGGCCACTTCCTTAAGTACTCTGGGATGCAGACTATCAGGCCCCGGGGATTTATCGGCCTACAATCCCATCAATTTCCCCAACACAATTTCCCGCCAGTAAGGATATTCTTCAGTTCCTCCTTCTCACTAGACCCTCAGTCCACTAGTACTTCCGGAAGGTTTTACAATTTAAAAGAGGAGGTCATGAATGTACTTTTGCAACATTCAGTGTGAATTAGCTCCGCCTGTGTTCTGTGTATTTCTATGTAGTGTATATATAGATAAGGAAGGCCATTTGGCCCAATGCTATCTAATCAATGCAGAAAGAACCTACAGCCCCATCCCATCACAACATCCATCTTTTTATTTAATGATTTGGGGGAGGGGGTTGCCTCCAGTATTTGGTTCATGTATCCTATCCAGAAGTAAATCCCACACATTGTTCACTTTTGTATGAAGAAAAATTCCTGATCGTTCTAATTTTGCTTTCCACTATTTGAACGCATGTCCCTTTGTCTTGATGTTACGGTTGGATTTGAAGCAATGATCTGGATTTTCCTTCTGCATGCCAAATAACATCTCACATACTTTCGATCTCCTCTCAGCCACGTGCTTTCAAGGCTGAAAATCTCTGTTATTTCCTCAAATTTAAATCTTCTGATGCGAGGACTTTGTTCCATGCCTGCGCTTTGTGCTGTTCCAGAAATTGAAAGACTGCCTTTTGTTTAATTGACCACAGATCAATACAGTACGCTGTGGCGTGAGCAAGAGCTGTTTTGGGATTAGTATAAGATCCATGCAGTTCACTATAAATTAAGTAATGGTTTGCTGTTCTCATACAGCTACAGACCCTGGATGATCTTAACCAGTATTGTTGCTTTGATGACGGAAGTGGAATGTGATCACATTTGGCCAGTACACGGTCATGAATTGTGCAGAAATGCACAACTAGTCCTGTGGGAACACAGGATTATAATTGTACTGTCGTGATGCAGTTGTGGAGGTAGAGGTTACACCTTTGAGTGTAATCTGTTTGTTTTTTGTTTTCACTTGGGACAAGACTGTTCGTGTATAACTGGTTTTAGTGCTGAGTTTTGTTTGTACAGGGGGAATGATTTTTAATGCTATCTGGCAGTCTTGGGGCACTGAGAGGCGTTCAAATTATTCAGTAATTTAAGAAGTATGCCAAAGTACAGATTAAACTGAAGGGGAAAAGAAAACTTAGGCAAAGCATTATATTTTTGAAGAAGATAATTATTTTCTCTTTTTGAAAATATATTGTGTATTCTGACTCTGGACTCTGAACAGCAGCTCATGAATAGTGCAGATTTCAGGTTGAGGGAGGATAAGGTAACATAAGAACATAAGAAATAGGAGCGGGAGTCGGTCATTTGGCCCCTTGAGCCTGCTCCGTCATTCAATAAAAGATCATGGCCGATCTGATCATAGGCTCAGCTCCACTTCCCCACCCGCTCCTCATAACCCTGTACTTCCTTATCGCTCAAAAATCTGTCTATCTCCGTATTAAATATATTCAATAACCCACCCTCCACTGCTCTCTGGGGCATAAAATTCCATAGATTAACAACCCTCTGAGAGAATAAATTTCTCATCTCAGTTTTAAATGAGCAGCCCCTTATTCTAAGACTATGTCCTCTAGTTTTAGTTTCCCTTATGAGTGGAAATATCTTCTCTGCATCCACCTTGTCGAGCCCCCTCATTATCTTATTAGTTTCAATAAGATCACCTCTCATTCTTCTGAACTCCAATGTGTATAAGCCCAGCCTACTCAACCTATCTTCATAAGTCAATCACCGCATCTCCGGAATCAACCTAGTGAACCTTCTCTGAACAGCCTCCAATGCAAGTATATCTTTCTTTAAATACGGAGACCAAAACTGGATGCAGTACTCCAGGTGTGGCCTCACTAATACCCTGTACAGTTGTAGCAGGACTTCCCTGCTTTTATACTCTCTTCCCCCTTGCAATAAAGGCCAACATTCCATTTGCCTTCCTGATTACTTGCTGTACCTGCATACTCACTTTTTGTGTTTCATGCACAAGGACCCCCAGGTCCCTCTGTACTGCAGCACTTTGTAATTTTTCTCCATTTAAATTGTAATTTGCTTTTATATTATTTCTGCCAAAGTGGATCAGCTCACAATTTCCCACATTATACTCCATCTGCCAAATGTTTGCCCACTCACTTAGCCCGTCTATATCCCTTTGCAGATTTTTTTGTGTCCTCCTCACAATTTGCTTTCCCACCATCTTTGTATCATCGGCAAACTTGGCTACATTGCACTCGGTCCCTTCATCCCAAGTCATTAATATAAATTGTAAATAGTTGAGGCCCCAGCACCGATCCCTGCGGCACCCCACTAGTCACTGTTTGCCAACCGGAACATGACCCATTTATTCAGACTCTCTGTTTTCAGTTAGCCAATCCTCTATCCAAGCTAATATATTACCCCCAACCCCGTGAGCTTTTATCTTGTGCAGTAACCTCTTATGTGGCACCTTATCAAATGTCTTCTGGAAATCCAAATGCACCACATAGACTGGTTCCCCCTTATCCACCCTGCTCATTACATCCTCAAACTCCAGCAAATTTGTCAAACATGATTTCCCTTTCATAAAACCATGAATCATGCTTTACCAATAGTCCCGCTACTGCTTCCTTAATAATGGAGTCCAGCATTTTCCCAACAACAGATGTTAGGCTAACTGGTCTATAGTTTCCTGCTTTTTGTTTGCCTCTTTTTTTTTTAAATAGGGGTGTTATATTTGCGGTTTTCCAATCTGCTGGGACTGCCCCAGAATCCAGGGAATTTTGATAGATTACAACCAATGCATTTACTATCACAGCCGCCACCTCTTTTAAGACCCGAGGATGTAAGGCGTCAGGTCCAATGGACTTGTCTGCGAATAGTCCCATTATTTTACCTAGTACTACTTCATTAGTGGTAGTGATTTATTTTGATGGAGCTGCAGTTTGGAATGTGGGCTTTCACACATCTATCATTGGGAGCTGTACTCATAGGGAGGCCAAGTATTGATTACCACCTTATCCCAAAGTTGAATATTTCTTGATTTGTGGAGCCATCGATTGGGTTTGCTGGGAATTTTACGACAGTACAACTAAAGCTGGCAGATTGGAACTCTTGACAGTTCTGGTGATTCTGGATATTCATTGAATCATAGAAATTTACAGCATGGAAGGAGTCCATTTCAACCCATCGAGTTCACGCCGGCTGACCAAGAGCTATCCACTTTCCAGCTCTTGGTCCGTAGCCATGTAGGTTACAGCACTTTAAGTGCTATGGGCCCAAATTTCCCCAGGGGTTCCTCCATTTTTTTTTTGGAGCAACTTGATTTTTCTGGAGTATCTTTTTAGTTGCAGTTCTGGCCATTTAATTTGCGCCAGTGTAAGTGAGTTAGTTAGGTTTTTTTTTTAAGTTTAGTTTTTTTTTCAAAAAGGGGCGCTCCTAGCCACTTATGCCTGTTTTGGCCATTTAGCGGGTTTGGCCAGCAAATAGTTGCTCCAAACTAACTTAGGCCAGCGTATGTTGTCACTTCTGTCCGCACAGAACAGGCCTTACCTAGAGTTAAGGAATCGGCACAAGTAACTACATTTAAAGCACCACCAAGTACCAAGCAAAGCACGAAAAGTAATAAGCATTCAATAAAAAATAAAGAACTGAAGTAAATCCTACCTTCAACTAAACTCGGCAGCAGCTGGCCTTGCGGGAGTCCCTTCGGCCTGGGATAGGAGAGGGAGAACGCGGCATCTGAATGATGGGGGGGGGGGGGGTGGGGGACACACGCACACTCACACCTTGCCTTGTCTTGGAATGTTCCTTCACTTTCACACGCTGCACGAAACCGTCCCTGCTCTCTGAACGCTTCATGTGCCCCACACGCGCATAAACCCTGTTGCCAAGCATCTCCTGTCTTTGACTTGCAGGTTGGCAATCATGCCTTCGGCAAGTTATGCTGCAAAGATCCCAATCTTGTCAAGATACTTTAAATCAAAGCGTGCGCCCACACATAGGCACAGCCACTAAAATAATGCTGCTGGGGCCATTGGGGGCCCGCTCACATGAACGCGGCATCGGGGGAGCCCATTCAGCCAGGGCTAGGGGCGGCGTGCTTCGGGCCCTTCCCGCACAGCCTGCAGAGATTCTGGTTGCGAGGAGCTGCTGCACATGCGCGCACACTCTAGCGCGCATGTGCAGAGGTCCCGGCACTGTTTTCAGCGGCGGGACCTGGCTCCGGCCCCCCACGCGTTCTGCTGCGCTGCGCCAAGGGCCTGGATCGACCGGACTGCGGGGAGAATACCAAGGTCAATAATAGGCGCCATTTCTGTTCTTAAAAAGTCGACGCACCGCACGGAGGTGCACCGTTCTAACCCTGGGGGCAAACTTGGGCCCTGTGACACTAAAATAGGCTGTGTGGTTGCTAATGAAGGAGAAAGCTGCAGATTGCAGGAAGAAATAAATGTACTGATCAGGTGGGCGGAACAGTGGCAAATGGAATTCAATCCAGATAAGTGTGAGGTATTGCATTTGGGGAGGTCTAACAAGTATTTTTAAAATGTGGTGAGAGTTTCTGCCTCTACCACCCTGTCGGGCAGAGAGTTCCAGACCCTCACTACCCTCTGGGCGAAGACATTTCTCCTGGTTGTTGACCCCTCTGCCGAGGGAAACCGGTCTTTCCTATCCACTCTATCCAGGCCCCTCATAATTTTATACACCTCAGTCAGGTCTCCCCTCAGCCTCACCTGTTCCAAAGAAAACCGACCCAGCATCTTCAATCTTTCCTCATAGCCAAAATTCTTCAATCCAAGCAACATTCTTGGAAATTTCCTCCATACCCTTTCCAGTGCAATCACATTTTTCCTGTAATGTGGTGGCCAGAACTGCACACAATACTCTAGCTGTGGCCTAACCAATGTTTTATACAGTTCAAGCATAACTTTTTTTTTCAAAAATATACTTTATTCATATAAAATTTTCACAATACATTGGAAAATAGCTTAATACCTTGTGGTCAGCAATTCCATGCAATTCGTTTGGATGCTGACAGCAGTTCCATACAATGCACTAGGTTGCATTTCATTTCAAGGTACAGTTTAGTACAATCCGTAAATCACGTGACATGTGCAAATGGGGGTATTACATGGAGCAGATGAGAACAGGTTTACATTACATTCCAGGATACATTTCAATACCGATCACCAATCATGTTACATGTAGCACTATGCAGATGAAAGCAGTACACGGACCGGATGGGGATATATTTACATTTCTTTACAAGTTACTAAACTGTGCAGAGACTTTCATTATACATGGCACAACACAGGTGTTTTTCAGTACATGGTGCTCTATGCATACAAGCAGATTAACAAGTACAGCCCGAGGGGGGTCTGATTCCATCCCCTGGGTTTACCGTGGCGGAAGGGCCTTAAACTGTGGCACCAATCTTTAGTGCGTCCCTCAGCACGTACTCCTGGACCTTGGATTGCGCCAGTCTGCAACACTCAGCCATGGATATCTCCTTGCTCTGGAAGACCAGCAAGTTTTGGGAAGACCAAAGTGCGTCTTTCATCAAGTTGATTGCGCTCCAGCAGCAGATGATGTCTGTCTCGGTGTGCGTCCCTGGGAACCGTCCGCAGGGCACAGAGTCCTGTGTTACAGAGCTGCTTGGGATGAACCTCAACAGCAACCACTGCATCTCTTTCCAAACCTGCCTTGCAAATGGGCAGCGCATAACCTCCTTGCTCTTGTATTCCATGCCTTGAAAGGCAAGTATTCCAAATGCCTTCTTAACCACCTTATTTACCTGGCCTGCTACCTTTAGGGATCTGTGGACCTGCACTCCAAGGTCCCTTTGTTCCTCGACACTTTTCAGTGTTCTACCATTTAATGTGTATTCCCGTGCCTCGTTAGATCTCCCCAAATGTATTACCTCAGCCTTATCTGGATTGAGTTCCATTTGCCACTGTTCCGCCCACCTGACCAGTACATTGGCAAACTTCCTGCAGTCTGCAGCTTTCTTCTTCATTATCAACCACACAGCCTATTTTAGTGTCATCTACAAACTTCTTAATCATACTCCAACATTCAAGTCCGTCATTGATATATGCCACAAAAAGCAAGGGACCCAATACTGAGCCCAGCGGGACCGCACTGGAGACACCATCCAGTCACAAAAACACCCATCAACCATTACCCCTTGCTTCCTACCTCTGAGCCAATTTTTGATCCAACTTGCCATTTTGCTCTGGATCCCATGGGCTTTTACTTTGATGATCAGTCTGCCGTGTGGGACCTTATCAAAAGCTTTGCTAAAATCCATATACACTACATCATACGCACTGCCCTCATCGACCCTCCTGGTTACCTCTTCACAAAATTCAATCAAGTTGGTCAGACACGACCTTCACTTAACAAATGCATGATAACTGTCCTTGATTAATCCATGTCTTTCCAAATGAAGATTTATCCTGTTCCTCAGGACTTTTTCCAATAATTTTCCCACCACTGAGGATAGGCTGACTGGCCTGTAATTACTCAGACTATCCCTTTCTCTCTCTTTAAACAAAGATACAACATTAGCAGTCCTCCAGTCCTCTGACACCACACCTGTAGCCAGAGGGGACTGGAAAATGATGGTCAGAGCCTCTGCTATTTCATCTTTTGCTTCTCAACAGCCTGGGATACATTTCATCCGGGCCTGGGGATTTATCCACTTTCAAAGCTGCTAAGCCCCTTTATACTTTCTCTCTCACTATGTTTATGTTTATCTTGTCTAATATTTCACAGTCCTCCTCCCTCATTGCAAAGTCTGCATTGCCCCTCTCTTTAGTGAAAACAGATGCAAAGTATTCGTTGGGAATCATACCCATGTCTTCTGCCTCCACACACAGATTTCCTTTGTGGTCTCTAATAGGCCCCACTCTTTCTCCAGTTATCCTCTTGCTCTTAATGTATTTATAAAACATCTTTGGATTTTCCCTGATTTTACTTGCCAACATTCTTTCATGCTCTCTTTTTGCTTTCCTGATTTATTTTTTAATTGCCCCCTGCTCTTCTTATACTCCTCTAGAGTTTCTGCAGTGTTGAGTTCTTCGAATTTGTCATAAGCTTCCCTTTTTTTCTTTATCTTACCCTGTATGTCCCTTGACATCCAGGGGCTCTAAATTTGTTCGCCCTCCCCTTTTTTTTAAGGGAACATACTTGCTCTGTACCTTCAGGACCTCCTCCTTGAATGCCTCCCACTGCTCTGACACTTAATTACCATCAAGTAGCTGTTTCCAGTCCACCTTGGCCAAATCCCATCACAGCTCAGCAAAATTGGCTTTACCCCAATGGAGAACTTTTTTTCCTGGTCCACCATTGTCTGTTTTCATAACTACCCTAAATCTTACAGAATTATGGGGCCCAAGTTTCGGGCCGTGCCTAAAACGGCGCAGCCCGGACCTGGACGCCCGTTTCTTGCGCCACAAAGTGCGCCTAAAAAAAACTTGCCTATTCTCCAGCTCCCTGCAGACTCTCTGGAGCTGGGCGCGGTGCAGCACGAGCTGTTGGGGGTGGAGCCAGGTCCCTGCGCTGAAAACAGTGCCGGGACCTCTGCACATGTGCGCTACAGTGGGCGTGCACATGTGCAGTAGCTCTAGGCGCCCAAAACTGTGGGAGGGGCCCAAAGCACGCAGCCCCTAGCTCTGGGGCTGCGTGGATAAGGCTCCTCCCACCGGCCCCCGCTCTCTTTCCCCACCCCCCCCCCCCCCCCCCCACCCCACCCCGGCGACTCGACCCCTGCTTCCCCCAGCCCCCCCGGAAACCCGACGCCACCTGTAAATCCAGCCCGAAATCTTGGGCCCGGCTGTTCAGCCTCCTTCTCTTCCTCCCTTCCCTCTCCCTCCCTTCCCTCTCCCTCCCTTCCCTCTCCCTCCCTTCCCTCTCCCTCCCCTCCCCTCCCTTCCCTCTCTCTCCCTCCCCTCCCTTCCCTCTCTCTCCCTCCCTTCCCTCTCTCTCCCTCCCTCCCTTCCCTCTCTCTCCCTCCCTTCCCTCTCTCTTCCTCCCTTCCCTCTCTCTTCCTCCCTTCCCTCTCTCTCCCTCCCTTCCCTCTCTCTCCCTCCCTTCCCTCTCTCTCTCCCTCCCTTCCCTCTCTCTCTCCCTCCCTTCCCCCTCTCTCTCCCTCCCTTCCCCCTCTCTCTCCCTCCCTTCCCCCTCTCTCTCCCTCCCTTCCCCCTCTCTCTCCCTCCCTTCCCCCTCTCTCTCCCTCCCTTCCCTCTCTCTCTCCCTCCCTTCCCTCTCTCTCTCCCTCCCTTCCCTCTCTCTCTCCCTCCCTTCCCTCTCTCTCTCCCTCCCTTCCCTCTCTCTCTCCCTCCCTTCCCTCTCTCTCTCCCTCCCTTCCCTCTCTCTCTCCCTCCCTTCCCTCTCTCTCTCCCTCCCTTCCCTCTCTCTCCCTCCCTTCCCTCTCTCTCTCCCTCCCTTCCCTCTCTCTCTCCCTCCCTTCCCTCTCTCTCTCCCTCCCTTCCCTCTCTCTCTCCCTCCCTTCCCTCTCTCTCTCCCTCCCTCCCTTCCCTCTCTCTCTCCCTCCCTCCCTCCCCTCTCCCTCCCTCCCTTCCCTCTCTCTCCCTCCCTCCCTCCCTCCCTTCCCTCTCTCTCCCTCCCTCCCTTCCCTCTCTCTCCCTCCCTCCCTTCCCTCTCTCTCCCTCCCTCCCTTCCCTCTCTCTCTCCCTCCCTCCCTTCCCTCTCTCTCCCTCCCTCCCTTCCCTCTCTCTCCCTCCCTCCCTTCCCTCTCTCTCCCTCCCTCCCCTCTCCCTCTCTCTCCCTCCCTCCCCTCTCCCTCCCCTCTCCCTCCCTTTCTCCCCCCTCCCTTTCTCCCCCCTCCCTCCCCCCTCTTCTCCCCCTCCCCCCCCCCTCTTCTCCCCCTCCCCCCTCTGTCGGAAAGTGAGTGAGACACACACAGACACACTGGGGGGACCGTCCCAGCACACTGTTGGAGGACTCCCGGTGCTGCAGTTGGTAAGTAGAAAATGTTTTATTTATTGATTTAAAAAAAAAACATTTTATTTTTTATTTTTTTTTGATTGATTTATTGGTTGATTTATTGATGTATTTATCATTTATTATTGATGATGGCTCTTTATTTGTAAAACTGAAATGTTTAATGTTTGTAAACTTCCCTTTTAAACCCTCCCCACCACCCATTCCCTACGCCTGATTTGTAACCTACGCCTGATTTTCTAAAGTGTAGACAAGGTTTTTTCGAACGTACAAAAATCTTCACTTACTCCATTCCTAAGTTAGTTTGGAGTAAGTTTTCACTGCCTAAATTTTGAAAACAGGCGTAAGTGGCCGGACACGCCCCCTTCTGAAAAAAAAATTCTGTTCCAAAGTGAAACTGTTCTAACTGACTAGAACTGGAGCAAACTAAATGCCGAGAATTCAAATTTCTAAGATATTCCATTCTAAACCAGTTGCTCCAAAAAAACAGGAGCAACTTGGCCCCATGATCACTAACACCAAAATGCTCTCGCACTGATACCCCTTTCCACCTGCCCCTCTTCATTCCCCAAAACCATGTCCAGGACCGCCCCCTCCCTTGTTGGGCTTGTTACATACTGGCTAAAGAAGTTCTCCTGAATGCATTTTAGGAATTCCGCATCCTCTGTACCATTCACATTGCTTTTTCCCCAGTTATTATTAGGGTAGTTGAAATCCCCCACTATTACAACTCTATAGTTTTTGCACTTCTCAGCAATTTGCCCACATATTTGTTCTTCTATCTCCCTCTGACTGGGGGTCTATAGAACACTCCCAAGTCGTGTGATGGTCCCTTTTTTGTTCTTCAATTCAACCCAAATGGCCTCGTTTGATGACCCCCTCGAATATATCATTCCTTCTCACAGCTGTAATTGTTTCTTTCATTAATATTGCAACACCTCCTTTTTGCCCCCTCTCTATCCCGTCTAAAAACACTGTAACCAGAAATGTTGAGCTGCCATATCTATCCTTCTTTCAGCCATGTCTCAGTAATAACTATAATATCGTACTCCCAAGTGTCTATCTGTGCTCTTAGCTCATCTGCCTTATTCCCTGTACTCCTTGCATTGAAGTATATACCATTTAGTGGTGCCAAACTCCCTTGTCGCCTATTTTCCAGCCCTTGTTTCCTCTGTCTTCCAAATTCACTTTCTATTTTTCTGCTGCCCATTCCAGCTTTGCTTCTCTTCCCCACTGAATCTATTCTCAGGTTTCCATCCCCCTGCCAAGCTAGTTTAAAACCTCCCCCAACAGCACTAGCCAAACCCCCCCCACGAGGATACTGTCCCAGCTTTGTTGAGGTGCAATCTGTCCGGCTTGTACAGGTCCCACCTCCCCCAGAAATGGTCCCAATGCCTCAGGAATCTAAAGCCCTCCTGCCTGCACTATCTCTCCAGCCATGCATTCATCTTCTCTATCTTCTTATTTCTGTACTCGCTAGCACGTGGCACCGACAGTAATCCAGAGATTACTCCCTTTGAGGTCCTGCTTTTTAATCTCTCTGCTAGCTCCCTAAACTCTGCCTGCAGGACATCATCCCTCTATCTACCTATATCATTGATACTGATATGGATCACGACCTCTGGCTGTTCACCATCTTTCCCCCAAAATGTTTTGCAGTCGCTTCATGACATCCTTCACCCTGGCATCACGGAGGCAACATACCATCCTGGAGTCATGTCTGCGGCCGCAGAAAAGCCTGTCTGGTCCCCTGACTATCGAATCCCCTACCACTATAGCTCTTCCATTCTTCTCCCCCCCCCCAGTGCAGCTGAGCCACCCGTGGTGCTGTGGATTTGGCTCTGGCTGCACTCCCCAGAGGCAACATCGCCCTCAACAGTATTCAGAATAGAATACTGGTTGGAGAGCAAGATGCACTCAGGACTCCTACCTTACCTGCCTAGTCCTCTTCTGTCTGGTAGTCACCCACTTCCTCCCTGCCTGCACACTCTTTAGCTGCAGGGTGACCACCTCTAGAAACATGCTATCCACGGAATTCTCAGTCTGGTGGATGCACCGCAGTGACTCCAGCCACTGCTCAAGCTCTGAAATGCAGAGCTCGAGTTGCTGCAGTTGGAGACACCTCCTGCACACATGGTCATCCAGACGATGCGAAGTATCCAGGACTTCCCACATGCCACAGGCTGTGCACTCCAGGGGACTGAGCTGCCCTGCCATGCCTCTAGTTAATTGATGATAAGTTTATTTCATAGTTTAGTTTAACACTCAAAGGCAAAAAAGACCCCACTCACTGGCAACTCACCAATCAGCTCCTTCCCTTGTGCTGATGTCACTTTTAGTTTCTGACATCACTCCGCCTGTTCGCTCCTGCCACTGCTCCGGTCTGCGCTGTCTCTGGGCCTCCCGTTCAATGCCGTGGTCTGCCCTTCTTCCCCCTCTTCTCCGAATTCCCACTCTTTCCAAATTCCCAAATAAACCACTCTGTTTAAATCTACTCCCTTTAAGACCACTCTATGCAGACCACACTGTGCTTTGAAAAGCTGTTGACTTTTTGGAATGAGTGTTCTTGCTGAGGCTATTGCCTGTTACTCTCTATGTATCTTTATACCGGCTTTTCATTTAGGTCATGTTTAATTGTACATGCTTAATATTGCTCGAAGGAGTGTCATTACAAAGTTCTATTTGATCTGATGTTTTTTTAGTCCTACTTTGCATCTTTATCGAATTGAATCTTTGAACAGGACAGCTCCACCCTAATTACGCAGATGAACTAAAAGGTCACTACTGTTGTAGTCAGTCATTCTCTGTCCAGCTCCACAGAGTTGCTGGTGATCCAATGAACGGAGTCATTTATCTCCGTTACTTGACACTAATTCATTGCTACCACTTAGCTGGGTTTTTTTCAGAGTCTGGCTTCTTCCTGTTTAAGGTGGCCGAGCACATCGATAGTGCAGGTCCCAAACTGCTGGTGGAATGTCAGAGCAGTTACGTACTGCTCTCGCAGAGAGGAGCTCGGCAAGACTTTTGAAGAACAGTGTCGTCTTCTTTTCCCAATGGAGCAAGGGGCCTCTTGAGGAAGCTAATCGATGCCCTCTGACATTGATTACCTTTGCTTAATAAAGGTCTGCAACCTTTTTTTTTTACAGACCTCAGTGGAGATCCCCAGACATGCCATTTGATGTGTGGTGGAGTAGGCAGAAGATTGGTCCAGAAAATGGTGGATGCAAAACACTGGGTGGAATCCCCGCAGACTGGGCTTCTGTGGTTTCATGGAGACATTGAGCAATTGACCCTCTGGCAGCTTCCCAATAAATTGAAGAAATTCACGTTTCGTACAACTTCAACATCAATTAGTCTTTAGAGTTGGGCCAGTGGGGATTAAAAGTTCTAGAGCCTGACTGTTACAAATAGATGGGCTCAATACAGATTTAAAGTATTGGTGATATGTTGATCCAATTCTAAACCGAGCCACAACAGAGGGCAGTTGGGATTCTGCTTTGGCTCTGTTTAGAATTGGATCAACATATCACCAATACTTTAAATCTGCATTGAGCCCATCTATTTGTAACAGTCAGGCCTTAGAATTTTTAATCTCCACTGGCCTGTCTCTAAAGACTAATTGATGTTGAAGTTGTACGAAACGTGAATTTCTTCAATTTATTGGGAAGCTGTCAGAGGGTCAATTGCTCAATGTCGCCATGAAACCATCGAAGTCCTGTCCAGATCGATTGATTCACCAGGAGTAGAGAAGAATGAAAAATAAACATTGGTTGCAATAATCAATCTGTATTCTTAAATTTCTGCGTGTCCAAAGCTTGCAATCTGCTGTAATGCATAACTTAACACATCATGCCAACAGTCTATCATTTGGGATAAAGGTTCATTCATGTCTCTCAGAACAAATGCTGTGGACCATGCATGAAACTGATTACAGTAGGAAGTTCCTGAGGGATTCAGAGATATTGCGAGATAGAATTACCATCTCTGGCTAACCGATCTTTCAACTTGTAATTTCATAATCAATGGGCTCAATTTTCCCCAAAGCATTTTTTTGACGTACTTGAAGAATTGCGCCCGATTTTTTTTTTTTTTTGGGGGGCCCAGGTATGCTTAAAAAATGTTCTAAGTTTCCCCGTTGGATTTCATCATTTTAACCCGAGCTTTAGTTTTGGGGGTGGAGACTTGATCTGTGCCAAAAAGATCGTGCTGCCACGGTAACCAGGGACACAACGCGAGCTGAGGCTGCAAAGTGAAGCATACAGCCAGCTCCAAACGTATTAAAAGAATTGAAAAACACATAGCAGCAGCTTCTCCCTCCCTCCCTCCCTCTCTCCCTCGAACTGGGGACCGAGAATGGGACCGAACCCCAGACAGCCTTCGGGCGGGGTTGGAGGCAAGTTGCTGCTATGTGTTTTTCAATTCTTTCACTGTGTGCGGGAAACTGTGGTTTTACAACTTAGAACAAAAAGAGCAGCCTGTTCCCCCCCAAAAAAAGCCGCAAATCATTGGGGAAAATTGAGCCCATTGTCTTTTGAGATCTGCTTTTTCTTCCTGCCAGTGGCTCAGTTGAAGAAAGCCAGCACGTAGCTGCATTGTACAGGCCAACGTTTTGCAAGCTGTACTAAGTTAACTGTTCTTGTGTTCAGGTGGCAGTCGGGGTACTGCCCTTAGCGCGGCTGGGCTAAGTAATGGCCACTTGAGTAACGTACTGTTTAATGACTCAAATCATATTTCAGCAGGAGTCAGTGCCTCTAGAAGAGGAGAGGGAGGAAATATTGGCCAATAAAAGATTGTGTTTTATTTTGAGAAAGTTAAACATTGTTGATTGGACAGGGAATTTCTCCCCTTTTGTCCAGTAGCGCTAACCAATGCTGGAGAGCAGTTCCATGGGTGCTACCTACCCATCAACCATTATTTTGAAAATGCCTATCCTTCATGTGTAACTCCAAATGGTGTGCATCAGCAGCCTATTCTACAGTGGGAAGCATCGCAAGCATTACTTGAACATATCTAAAACTCTGCTGCACGCATCCTAACTCGCACCAAGTCCCTTTCACCCATGTGCTCGCTGACCTACTTTGGCTCCTGGTCTGCAAACACCTCACTTAATTAATAAAAAATTAAAAAATTCTCATCCTTGTTTTCAAATCCCTCCATGGCCTCGCCTTTCCCTTTCTCTGTAACCACCTCCATCCAAGATCTCTGCGCTCCTCTAATTTGGGCCTCTTGCTGATCCCCAATTTTAATCGCTCCACCATTGGCAGCCGTGCCTTCAACTGCCGAGGTCCAAAGGTCAGGAATTCCCATCCTAAACCTCTTTCCTCCCCCCCCCCCCCGTGACCCCTCTCTCCTTCTTTAAGAGGCTCTTTAAAACCTACCTCCTGTCCTAATATCGCCTTATGTGGCTCGGTGTCAAATTGTGTTTGATAATGCTCCTGTGGAGCGCCTTAGGACATTTTACTACGTTAAAGATGCTACATAAATGCAAGTTGTTGTTGCCCTTCACTGGACATGCACGTGTGCAGTTTTCAGCAGGTGTCGATGGATCAGTTGAAAACTTTTGCTGACTTTATTTTCCCCCTCCCTAGATCAGGAAGTAGCTTCCAGCTAAAACCTCGAGCAGTAATAAGCCTCTGTGTACTGCTAATAGACGGTGAACAAGTCTATTCTGCATGATTGGAGTACGAAAGCTGCATGAGCGGGAATTACCTTTATTGCACTCAAAAAGCTGCACTCTCGACATACGTGCTTAAATTGCAATATTAATCTGCACCAGTTAAATGTAATAATGCGATTTACTCTGAACTAATGGGGGGGAAAATTACAGGGATGTTGGGAATGAGCAGGGCAGTGGGAGTAATTGGATATCTCTACCAAAGAGCCAAACAGGCACGGTGAGCCAAATGAGCTCCTTCTGAGCTGTATCATTCTGTGAATCTATATCCTGTTTTTGCGTAAAGTGGTTGAACTTTTATTGTTTTATATATTCCCTACAAGGAAGCTGCTGTGACCCCCAGAACAGTTACTGCAATGTAACATTTGCAGTCTGGATGGTACAATCACTGAATCATTTTCTCATAATTGACTGTGGATCATCTCTCAGTCAATGTGAGGTAATCACGACTTGATCGTTAAATCTTCAGTGTGGACAACACCACACATCAACTGCAAGAAGTGACTAGCCCATCATGACACTGAATGCTCGTAGACAGAAACTCGAAAGACATTCCATCAAATTCACTCTCTAGTTGTATGTTACAAGCTCATCGTGCAGGAGACATTCATAAACCAGTGACAGACGCGACCAAGGTTGACAAGGATGGGAGAGAGGTTAAGTGATGCCAAGCTTGAGTTTTAAGAGCATGCAGGAAGAGGGTAAAGAGTGAGCCAAATGGCGAATTCTACAGTTTGAAGATCTTGGGGAAAGAATGAGTTTAATTTAGGAAATCGATCATGATTTTACCACAGTGCAGATGAAGGGAAAATGAAGTGTGTCGGATGCGAAATTTGGAGTATTGAAAGAACGAGAGAGGAAAGTTCAAAGGAGCAAATACTACTGTGGTATCAACAAGATTTCAAAAGGTCCAAAACAGTTGCACTGCAGAGAGAGAGGTTGGAGGTTAGCAATGAGAGAAGAATCAGCCATCACATGACGAGTTTTTTCTTACATTCTGTCCAGATATTAGAAGTTCCCAAGATTTCTGGCTCAATTTTCCCCAAAGCTTTTTTTTTGGCATACTTGAAGAGTTACGCCTGTTTTTGGGGGGCCCCAAGTACGCCCCAAAAAAATCTTCCAAGTTTCCTCATTGGATTTCTTCATTTTGCCGTGGCCTAACCTGTCCTTTAGTTTTGGGGGCGGAGCCTTGATCTGCGCCAAAAAGATCGGGTTGCCACGGTAACCAGGGACACAATGCAAGCCGAGGCTGCAAAGTGAAACATACAGCCAGCTCCCAACACATTAAAACACATTGCATCAACTTACAAATACATTAAAATATACTGCAGCAACTTAGCACCAATTATTAAAGCTGGTCCCGCTACCCACCAACCCACCCCCCCCACCAGCCCTGGCCAAAAAGCTCGCCAGTCTGCTCCCCCACCCGACGCTGGCCCTGAGTACCTTGCCGGCCCACTCCCCCACCCCTATGCCAGGCCGAATGGCCTCCTCCCTCCCGGTCCCCGCACCTAACTACACACAAAAGGCTTCCCCCCACCCCCTCTTTCTCCCCCCCCCCCCCCCCCCCCCACCTCTCTCTTCATCCCCCCCGGCCCATCTCCCCCTCTCTCTTACCTTTCCTGCTGCTGCTGTCTGGGCATCTGCTGCACTTACCTGCGCCGATTTCTTTAACTCTCCAGAAGGTTTTTGTGCCGAGGCCACATACGCTGGCCCAAGAAGAACTGGAGTAACTCTCAGCTGGCCAAACTTGCCTAAATGGCCAGAATTGAAGCGGGTGGCAGGTTTACGCCCTCTTTGGCTGAAAAAAAAAACTTGCCTAAAAAAATCGGAACTAACTGACTTACACTGGTGCAAATTGATTGGGGAAACTGTGATTTTTCAACTTGGGCCAAAATAAGCAGCTTGCTCAAAAAAAAACGGCGCAAATCACCGGGGAAAATTGAGCCCATAGGAACAGCAATCATAACATCATGTCCCTGAATTTGCGGTCGGAGGCTTCCTTTGGGGAAATGCCTCCGATCCGCAAATAAAATGTCCGCATAACAGGAAGTGTGGAGATTTGCGGTCCTGGGCCGCTCCGGGTATCTGCAGGCAGAGGTCCACGTATCTCTGGGGGCGCAGGCGGTTCGCAAGCGCTCCTGGGATCATGTGGGCCAGCCCAACCAATGAAAGAAGGGAATTTCCATTCATACATACATACGAATCCCCGTACAGAATACCCCACAAAATGCATCTACACATCAAATAAATAAATACAAATTACATACCGGTATTTAAATTGAATTAAAATGGCATTTAATTATTTTTAATTAATATTTAAAAACATTAAATTATTAAAAATGTTTTAAAGGGGCTAAAAATAAACTTGTCTTATTGTACAGGTTTTTAATGTATAAATTATATTTTATTTTTATGTTTTTTTTAACCTCTTGCACTGGTAAAAGCTGGACTTTGGCTTGCTTTTACCAGGCGTAAGAATTTCATGGGCATTCACTGGGCAGAAGATGCAGTTTCCCGCGAATGTGTTGGATCTGTCAAGAAGATTCTTGACCGATCACAAGTTCTTGGTTTTCGTGCATGCGCTTCGTGTACGAAAACTGGAACTTGTGCGGCCCCTATGTAACACTTTTTTTTAGTCCATTTGTAACACAGTTACTGCACCTTGTACGCGCCTGTAGGGGCCGCAAATTATGGCCCAACTTTTTAAGGCATGTCAGAGAACTTTGTGCACTTTTCCTTTGGCCCCACATTGTGCTGGAGAGAAGAAACAGGAATTAGGAGGGAAGGGGATGAAAGCATCTTTGAAGAGGTGAACAGGAAGAGTGGTGGCAGGGGGAAGGACTTTGGGAGGAAGGGAAGAGGGGACCGGGAGCAAGGGAGCGTTTCAAAGGACAGCTGTTGGAAGAGACTCCCCTGGTATTATGTAGTCACCTGTTCCTCTTGATGAAATTACCATTTTTCTAATCAGTCCTGCTCATCTTTTGAGTCCATTCTGGAAAACTATTAGCGATATTGGTCCTATGACATGATATAATTTCAGATGTTATGCTTCCATGGCCTTGTTTACAATCCCCTAATCTGTGCCACAACATTTCTGTTATCCTTTGCATGTATGCTGTAGACCATTAAACATTAAACTTCATAAATATGATATTTCTTAAAGCAATAGTTGGTATTGAGCTAGAAATTCAGTTTCCGACATCTGCCCACGTTCATAAATCGCCACATTTCATTCCTGTGGTTTGTGACGCCATTAAGACCATTTGATTGATTTACTGCTATGTAATTCACCGGCAGCTATGTATTATTATCGTTTAAATAGTTTGCTGACAAATCTCTGATCTCTGATAGTACAGCTCCTTTATCAAATGGTAAACAATGAGTCCTCTCCTGCTGTGAAATCCTTGCAGCTTCAGCACCAAACGCTGATCTGTGAGTTTATGTGGCAATTAGCAGTTGATGTGTTGTTAGTGAGAGTATTTAAATAATGAATTAATTGATGAATTTTAAACCTTGTTTCCCAAACTAAAGCTGGTAATATGGGCCCCAAGTTTCCACATGATTTGCTCCTGATTTTTAGGAGCAACTGGTGTAGAACGGAGTATCTTAGAAATCGGAATTCTCCACATTTAGTTTTCTGCAGTTCTAGTCAGGTAGAACAGTTTCACTTTGGAACTGAATTTATTTTTCAAAAGGGGGTGTGTCCGGCCACTGACGCCTGATTTGCAAGTTTCCACAGTGAAAACGTACTCCAAGCTAACTAAGAATGGAGCAAGTGAAGATTTTTGTACGCTTGAAAAAACCTTGTCTACACTTTAAAAAATCAGGCGCAGGTTGCAAATTAGGCGTCCGGAACGAGGTGGGGTGGGGGGGGAAGGGAAGTCATTAAATTCTACAATTAATCCTTAGTTATACTTATACAAATATTATACAAATAAATCCAACCTGAATAAAAATTAATAAGCAAAGAAAAGATTAAATAAACCATCTTCCTACCTGTGTGAAAGTGCTTCAGGCAGGCCTTTCAGGCAGCGGTGTGGCGTCGGTCTCGGGGGCAGGGGCAGGCAGCAAGCAGCCTTTGTGCTTGAGGCAGGCCTTCATTCCCCGCGAAGATGCAGCACCCGGACGGACTTGAGGCCATTCGGCCATGGGATTGCAGCGGCGTCAGTGGCTGGTCGAGAGCAGCAGCAGCCTTCGAGCTGTGAGAGGGACTGACTGAGGCCATTTGGACAGGGAGAGGCAGCCACATCGACATCTTTTATATTTAAATTTGCAGAATGAGTGCACCACATATTATGCGATGGTTTGCTTCCTCATGCAAGAAATTCTTTGTTCTTGGTGGAAGTTGATCCATTGCAAAGTTGAATTGGCACTTTTATTTCTCCAAACACACAGTCCTTAACTTGCAGGCACCGGTTCTGCAAGTTTAGCAGTGAAAAGCTGAACTCACTGATTTCAGCAGGTGATTTATTCAGCAGTGCTGCTAAAAGCACTCCCTCACACACAGAAATATCAAGAAAATTAAAATGCAAGCCTTTGCAGGGACCCAAGAAACAAATCTTCACTTTTTCTGCAGCACTTTTAAAAATGGCCGAGTGCCAATGTTTACTTCAGACTGCGCGTGCGCGAACACTCCAACGCGCACGCGCAGGGTTGCCGGCACCAAGAAGCCTCATTTAAATTGTACCCGCCCCCTCCTACTTACAAAATCGGCGCGAGTGGTAGGCTCCGCCCCCTGTGCGCCGCGCCAAGCAGACATCGAGCTCCAAGGAGCTTGAGAATACCGTGTTTTTTTTCAGGCGCCGTTTTCGATGCAAAAAACAGGCGCCCAGCTCTGAGGGGCGCCTTTTTCGCCGCGTGTGGAAACTTGGGGCCATGGTGGCAGCTGTTAGCACAGCACAGATAATCTACAAGATGCAGGTTATTTTCAAATTGATTTCTGGTGTTTAGATAAAGTAAGCTGTGCTTAGTAATAAGATTTTTCTCTGCCTACGTGTATCTTGAAATGTCACAGAGCAGAATCATAGAATAGTACAGCACAGAAGGAGGCCTTTTCGGTCCATCGAAACTGCCTCTGCTCTTTCGAAGAGCAAATCAGTTAGTCTCACTCTCCTGCTCTTGCCACGTATCCCTGCAGTTTGTACTCCGTATTTATCCAATTCCCTTTTGAAGGGTGCTGGATACAGATTCAATAGTAACCTATCAGGCAGTGCATTCCAGATCCTAACCGTTCCTTGTATAATATTTTTTCTCATGTCGCCTCTGGTTCTTTGGCCAATCACTTTAATTCTGTGCCCTCTCGTTATCAACCTTTCAGCTATTGGAAAGTGCTTCTCTTCAGTCTATCTAAAGCCATAATGATTTTGAACACCCCCATCAAAGCTCCTCTTAGCCTTCTCTTCTCTAAGGAAGCAGATGGAAATGTAACAAGTTGTATTTTAAAGACTTTTCTGCCTAAATTACATACACTGCACGAGTCATACTTGATTATAAGGGTGCAAAATTATAATGGGCATTGAAATCTAACACGATTACATAAAAGTAATGTTGAAAGACCTCTATTCATGCACTTTTTTGTGAAAGCCTATTTGTAATGAATCTGCTTAAGTGAGGACATTAATAATCAACATCTAGCAGTCAATCCAATGAAGGTCTTGACTCTCAATCCTTTCTCGGCAAAGGCTGCAGATATTTTTGAAAAAGCAAGTTTGCAGGGTATTTAATCTTCGATACATTTCGAAACATCTCCAATAACTTTGCGCTGCATGGCATTGTCGTGTGCATGTGAGAGAGGAATGTAAATTTACTCAAATGTCAGCAGATGGGGAAAGCACATTGCCCAGCAGGTCAGAACAGATCCATTAAATGTCACTGGCCAACCCTTGCATCAATCGAAGCTTTTCAGCTGGTTGGCAGTTTTCCGACTTCTACCCATTTCTCCAACTGTGTCCCATATGCCCTTCCAGTATTCCACTGTCCTCCCATAGGTCTGTTTCCCCTTAAAATCTCTTGGACTGGGAAATTAATGGCGAACAAGAAGTCAAGAGCTGTTCTAATCCAAGATAACCAAACTGCTTTTTAAATAGCTGTGTCTGGTCAAACTGACCAGACAGAGATATTTCATTAGTACCTGGAGTGGTTGTGGAGAGCCAGAGCATCTGCTATGGTTTTTGAAACTTATTTCGGGGTTGGTCAAGGAATAAATAACTCTTGTTTTAGTCCATTTGTAACACAGTTACTGCTTTTAAACTGTCCACGTAAATGTGATTGTCTGCCGTGCTGTAAAATATAACTTAAATCATGCTTGCTCCACGTATTGTTTCATATGTGGTCAACCATTGTGCTGCTATGACTTTACATTTTCGTGATCATAAACTGAGAGTCCAATTAACTCTCCAAGTGAATCAATGAGCCCAGTTGGTGCAATGGTCTCCCATATCCTGGAATAACGCAAGCTATGGACAGTGTTCTTGGAGACAAGTGATTCTAATGAGTGTTCATGTAGATGCAGGGAGTTTAACTGAATTGAAGCTGTAATATTCCAATTCAACCTCATTATTACTAAAACAGCAAAGTAGTATCAGGGATTCAAGAAATGTAGCTTCTTGTGCCTTTACTGTGTATTATACAGCTCCCTGAGGGCACAAGGGAAAAACATTGGAATGAAGTTCCTCCATTCTTTCATCTTTAGTGCAAGGATGGGAGTTTGATTTTTGTCAGAGATAAATCAGGTGTTGCCAAAATATTTTCACTCTTTTTAAAATGTTAGCAAGTATGTACGCTCTCAGAACTTTGCACATAGTAAAACGGTGAGCTTTGAGCAGCAGGAGAGCAGAAATTACTGTTGGTGATGTTGTATGAAAACATAACACACTCCTCCTGCTATTTAAAAGTAAACAGATTAGTGGCTCTGTTTTAATAGCGGTGTGTGCAATATGATACCAGTGCATTTAGTGTTCATACAATAACATTACCACTAGTCATTTCTGCCTTAAATCTTTTAGTCGTGACTGCTCTGGTACAATGATAAATGCTGTTTGAATCAGTGATGATATATTGAGCACAGTGCTTGCTCAGACTCTGATGGGTGTATGGAGCCATCATCAGGGGAGAAGGTGATAACGTGGCTGCAGCTGGATTTAAATTAAACATTCCAGATTTATTCTTGTTGAGAAGCTCGACTCCCGATCTGTGGGTGTATTGATAGTACAGGCAGGAAGAAAGTACAATTTTAAGCAATTGCATTTTTGGGTTCTCTCATTGGCACTCACTTATTGATGTGGGATGCAGTGTGTTACCTAGACACATCCCTTTTTTGTTGTAATGGGATAATATATCAGTACTGATGTGCTGCTGCCACAGCATCTGGGTCCTTTCTCAGTACTAAAGAAAGCGCAAAGGCCCTGCACGATGAAGCAGTAACATGCTGCATCACAGTATGTAGTTAAAATTGATCTATAGACGTATGCATCATTGCACAGCCTCAGCCAGTCAAGTGCTGTGTTTGTATAATGTCTGAAATGTCTTAATGGAATAGGATGGTTGTAGAATGAGATTAAAAAATAGAATCAATTCCTTCTCACTTAGACCCTACATTTTGATTGCTTCTGTAGGCAATGGACATTTTCCAGAACATCAGCAATGAGATAAATTCAATTCTCAAAGTAAGTGAAAGTAATGACCGCTGCTTTATTAGCAATATCGCTAGGAAAAAAGGTAATGGATAGCGTTTAGTAATCTAGAACTGCTGCAGCTGGCTAGTAACTGCTGACTTTGTTTGGCTAAATGGCTAAATGCAGTAAATGAACTGATTACAGGCTTTCAAGTGAGAAACAGAGGTGACCTTGTTCTTGATGTTTATACATTGTACAAAATGTGCATAGCTGTGACTGAAAAGAGCTCAATGGCATAGAAACTGGGTGTGGCTTGATACCATGGTGAGCTGGGCTATACATGACATGAAGGATCGTACTGAACAAAGTGCACTATATGGGATGAGTACAGTCTTTAAAAAAAAACCTAGGTTTATTGTATAAAATAGCAGATGTTACACAATGGAAAGATTGGGCAGAAAGAGTGCTTATTCACTCTTGTATCACGGAGTTCGCCTACTCATTTTCCAGTCATAACTGAATTGCCATAGATTGGGAGCAATAGCTGCAGCGTGTCAGAGGAAGGCCAATGTTAAATGTTGTCCGATCAGCACAAAGGAAGTGGGTCTTGATGTTACAAGGTTCGGTTGTTGGCAAAAGAACATGCTGGGAAGAAAGCTCCCAATAAGACTTGCATTTAGCGGTTTGTCCCTCAACTGAATGTAATTTATGTCTTGCTGAATACTGCTACTATGTCAAGGCCTTGGAGAGGGTGCAGACAAGATTTACCAGAATAATACCAGGGATCAGCGACTTCAGTTTTATGGAGGTACGAGAGGCTAGGATTGTTCTTCTTGGAGCAGAGAAGCTTAAGGGAAGATTTAATAGAGGTGTTCAAAATTATATGAGGTTTTGATAGAGCAAATAGGGGCAGCTACCAGGAGACGTAGATTTAAGATAATTGGCAAAAGAGCCAGAAGGGAAATGAGGTATTTTTTTTAACTTAGCGAGTTATGATCTTTAATGCATTGCTTGAAAGGGTGATGGCAGCAGATTCCATATTAACTTTCAAAAGGGAATTTGAGATATACTTGGAAAACAAAAAGTTTGCGAAGGGGGAAAAAAAACAGGAGTTGGGACTAATTGGATAGCACTTTCAAAAAGCCTTCGCAGGCATGATGGGCCGAGTGGTCTCATTCTGTGCTGTATGATTCTATGGGTTAGATTTTTGGTTTTCGGCAAAAACGGTAGTTGTATGCCAAAATTGCCATTTTCACTGCACTGCCGTTAGGCCTAACCTTCGGCCTTTACGTCTGCACCATGGGTAAAGTTGGCATTGCACGAGGATTCGCGGCGTAAACCGCGATTTTTGGCAATTTTTGTCCGATGCTGGTAGCGCTGCGAGAGAGGCCTTGGGAGAGGCGAAAAACAAAAAATAAAACTGCAAGAAACATTCACAAAACATTCAAAAACCCTTGCCTACTAAATCGCTGAAAAACAATTTAAAAAAAAATAAAAACTTTTAACTTGCCTTTTTGCAGTCTTCATACTTTTACCGCTGCTGGCAGGGCTGCACCAACAGGTTTGACCCTGTCGGTATTCTGGGTGTGGTTTAAGGGTCGGGGGAGGGCCAAAAGTATGTCGTTTCACGTTGGCGCACCTCTCCCCGGCGGTACGTGGAAGCGCCGCCACAAAGGGGTGCCCGAGGATCCCGCCAACCAGGTTTTTGCGCGGAGGGTCAAATCGTGGTGAAAACCCGATTGTAAAGTTAGCGATAATCCAGCCCACTATGTTCCAGCCTCCTGATAATAGCCAGCCTTAGTACTGTAGATAGATTATAATATTTACAAGATTTAATGGGCTAATAATTGGATTTTCATGTGCAATTTATTCTTGTATTCAAAGAATTTTGTTTTGAATTTTGTCAGTTATGAGTGCAGAATTTGACTGTCATGGCCTGAGAATATGATAGTTACAGGTTCCATTCTGGCTTTAGTCAGTTCCTTGTTTTCTGCTTTAAAACTCAGTAAGGATTTCAGTGAAATCCTGTCCAATGGGGTTTATAAAAAAGAGTAGGCAAGTGGAAGCTGTGGGAAGAGCGAGGAAGTAGATGTTTTCGGAACAGATGTTGAATATGGTGTAGCATTCCACGCAGCCTGTGGAATTTTGTTTTAGCGGAATTTTCCGATTTGAGGTCAGTAGTTTCAAGAGCAGAGGTTTTGGTGGCATTCAGTTTTCTTCCTGTTTTAGATAGTTGGGTGCATGAAATGTTATATTACAGGAAAATACATCTTATCCTGGGAATAGCAAACTAAAAGGAATACTCTCTCTGCTCTGTAAATTCAGTGAACCAGGAGCTTAGGGTTTCACACGTTTATGTAATGTAATTCTTCGTGATGTTTGAGAGTGCTTTTCTTGAAAGGTCTGATGTGCATTCGAAGTATGCATTGCTTCTGTACCACAAATCACAACATTGAGGAGTAATCTTTGCCTCTTAACAGCAGTGACCACATTTCATAATGTAATTCATTGGATGTCAAGTACTTTGGGATGTGGTAAGGGACCCCATAAAGGCAACTTTCTTTCTTGCTTGATTTCTTTCTTGCTTATTCTGGCCATGTTGGCATGTTTGTTGCCAAGGTGACTTTTGTGAGTGAACCTGGCTACTTTGTGCACTTTCAGTTTTGTCGACGCAACCCAGTGCTCCTTAAACTGATGAGCCCTGATGTGCACTATTGAATATGAACTGCTGTGTCCTTCCGGGAAATCTGGATGTATTGCAACAACAACTTCCATTTATATAGTGCCTTTAATGTACAGAGAGGATGTACTGGGCATTAACTGTTTCACATCCAGACCTCCAACAGAATAGCAAGAGAGGGAAAAGTGACTCAGAATGGATGTGCTGTCTGATCTTTGCAGCAAAGGCAATTCTTTATAACTTTGAGTGCCATAGTTCTTTCTACATTTTTAACAGTTGCTGCAGCCAAAGGTGAACATGGCGTCTGGTTGCCAGGGAGACTCTGGTCTACATTCTGTGTAGCTACATTGGTAACTATCTCTCGGGCCTGTTCAGCAATGTTCAGTTAAAATCAAATCATAGGCTTTCTTCAAAATTATTCTTGCAACAAACATTTAAACATGCTCGTAATGGTGACCAATGCCTGCAAACAAGATATCTGACCTGACTTCAATTATCAACATCTGTACATCGCTGAAAGCCAATCTCAGCGCAGCCGTTTCTGGTTTGCATTCAGCCTTGCATGTTTACCTTCACTGCCTTCTGTTCAAAGCATTTTTTGATTGTCTTGAATTGAAGGCAGTGGAATTGAATACTTGTTTCCCCTCCTCCCATAATGCTCAGTTCACTGTCATAAATGACGAGATTTCCTTGATACCACTTGCATCATTTGAAATCTCTGTGAATGAGTGGGCGGGGGGAGGGGGGAGGGGGGGTGTCCTCCGTGTCCATGTACCCAAAATTTCCAGTCATTCATGTAATGTGTGTAAGGATTTGTATATTGCACTCTAATTATTTTAGTAGCAATTAATAACACAAATGAATAAACCTGTCTTTACGTCCAGAAGTTTACGTTTTAAAAAAAAAAATCATTTGTACTTCTGAACATTTATGACATGTTTCATGTTTGCTCCATGGCCTCGGCCATGTCAGAAGTCTCCTATCATTTTAGTGTATACAAAAGCAAAGATTAAATTGATGGGTATTGATGCTGATTGGAGGACCAACCTTAGTTATTGGCCTGGATTTTGCGTCCGTGGCGAAAAAACGGCGCTTGCCATGCACTATGCTTACAGCTGCCCACAGATATTTCATGGGCTTTTGCGGAACAACCTTTTCAGTGTGGTGCCCTCTACAGTAGATCTATGTCGTGTGTAACCATCATCACAGGCAGTCCCTCGAAACGAGGATGACTTGCTTTCACGGCAAATAAGGATGCGTTCACAGGTGTTTCAATGAAGGACCTAATATTCCAGGTCCCGAACTGCATCCTGAAGTCTGTAAGATGCCTGTGCGTGGATTTTTTTAACGTGTGGTGGCCACTGCATACCAGCCACCACACGGGCTTGACAGAGCTAGGTCTTGGTCCAATGGCAAGGGTTATCCAAGACGACTGAAGACCTGCTCTGCTGCACGGACCTAGTGCGCACGTATCACAGTGTGGGCTGGGCCCGTGCTGTCCCTGGGCCCCGGTCACTGCCCTCGACATTCTCTCACCGCTCCTTCGCCCCGACCTCGCCGCTCCTGCTGGACCTGCCCACGCTCCAATCACCGACCTGGACATTGATGCCGCCCCTCTTCGCTGCCGTCACCCTCCTGCACCAGCCCGCGCTGTGCCCTGCAGTGGTACGCTGCCCATGGCCGCCGCTCGCTGCTCCTTTTATGGCCCCGACCTGCCGCTGATGGTCTCTCACAGGTCGGGGCCTCCACGCTGCTCCCGAGGCCTCCAAATCGCTGTGTGTGTAAACTGGGCAAGCAACAGCGTGTCTCTTCAACCAATAAGATTGAAGAAGCTTCACTGAGACATGCAGGGTCTAAGCCAGGAAGTATCAATTAGAATATTTAATTCCTTGTAAAACCATATACAGAAAGCAAAATAAAGAGAGGGAAAGAACTACGGGATTAAGAGAAGTCAAAGAGACAAAGAAAAAGTTTTTGAAAATTTAAAATAAAAAAAAAAATCTTCAACAATGATTAAAATCTGAAGGACAGAGAGTCCACACTTGGAAAAGTAACTTTTCAATGCCAGACAGCTTGTTTGGCAGTAATTTAGTAAAAATTCACTTTACACCTGAATGCACCAACTCTAACTTTTTCTGGTATGTTTAGTGGATGTCTAGTGGGCAAATACTGCAACTTCATATCCTCCTTGCGTTTGAATGGCGAATCTATCGGCAAGGTACCAGTGTAGTGAAGCTGTGGAGGAACAGGGAAAATCGCACCGGGATTTCCGTGGTTTTCTGCGCACGTATGGACTCCCGGAAGTTGCTGTCCGATTTACTCCATAATAGTGGTGAGCACTGATAGCCTCACCATTATTCCTATCTCAAAATCCAGGCAATAGTGTCAATGTGAACTTCTGAAGACTGAAAGAACAATGTGTCTCTTAGAAGCCTCTGAAAGTATGGATAATACAGAATGACCCAATGGGGTGATAGTTTTCTTTTTAACAAAAATTGGGAGAATTCCCATTGTAAAACATAATTAATGATCAAACAAAATTGCACATGTCAAAGCTGCACGTTCCCACAATGTTAGAAACAGGTCAGTAACGACAGAGAGCAAAAAAACCCTCCTCCTCCTGTTTTTCATTGGGGTGAAATTTCACCCCTAAGCATCTACTATTCCTTTTTGTCATCATCATCCGCAGGCCCTCGGAATCGAAGAAGACTTGCTTCCACTCCTAACATAGAAAATAGGTGCAGGAGTAGGCCATTCGACCCTTCGAACCTGCACCAAAAGTGAGTTCTTTGGTGGCTGAACAGTCCAGTACGAGAGCCACAGACTCTTGTCACAGGTGGGACAGATAGTCGTTGAGGGAAGGGGTGGGTGGGACAGGTTTGCCGCACGCTCTTTCCGCTGTCTGCGCTTGGTTTCTGCATGCTCTTGGCATTGAGACGCGAGGTGCTCAGCGCCCTCCCGGATGCATTTCCTCCACTTAAGGCAGTCTTGGGCCAGGGACTCCCAGGTGTCAGTGGGGATGTTGCACTTTTTCAGGGAGGCTTTGAGGGTGTCCCTGTAATGTTTCCTCTGCCCACCTTTGGCTCGTTTGGCTTGAGGGAGCTCCGAGTAGAGCACTTGCTTTTGGAGTCTCATGTCTGGCATGCGGACTAAGTGGCCTGCCCAGCGGAGCTGATCGAGTGAGATCAATGCTTCAATGCTGGGGAATAGAGCACTGCAGATCTCTTCCTTTCAGGGTGGTGAATCTGATGATATGGCTCTGCATTTCTATTCAGATTTTTTTCAATGAAGGATGTGTGAACAAAAAGCTATGATTGGCTTTTGTTGCTCTGCAAAAAAAAAAAATGCACTGGGATTACTCCATCTGCTGTCAGTTCTTTAGCTATCTATCAGGAGACTGATTGATTGATTAATGTGCGTCATTCATTTATGAACATTCTGTGAATGCAGGGGTGCAGTATCTTGCCAAGATAATGTAAGACTGATTCATTGAAGGAGAGCACCACGTGTTGTGGTCTAAAGTAGCTTTTCGCTTCAATTCAGTTCATTCACACACGCCATCCTTTTATTTCAGCACCTGTGTGCAGTTCTTCCCCTCGCCAAATCCCTGACTTACTCGGGAAGGGGGAGGAGGGGTTCCATTACAGGAAGGTTCATTATAAATGACTGATGTGAATGTCTTTACCCTTCTTAGTATTTGTCTAGACATAGAACCAAGCTTCAGAAGTGTTTGTTTTTGGTTAACTAATTCCAGGTCACCACCTAATCACTGTTTCTCGATCTAATGAGTCTTCGCTCCTGTTGTACTCAATTTAGGTGCTGTCCTGTACTATTGGCATTTGGCCTTTTGTACATTTCTCCATACAAAATGGATTTCGACAGAATGATATAGTCAAACATGGTGATGCTCAGAAAGGCTATTTGGCAGTAATTTGCTGGGTTGTTCACAAAGAATTATTCCTAAGAAATTCACATTTAAATAGATGTGAACTGGCTGTTGTTCCACTTCAGATGATGATTACAGTGGCACCTGGGGAATACAAACACATCAGCACAAACCTCTCATTATAACCAGCCTTATTCCTGCTTAATTATAGGAGCTCGAACCGCAGTGAGATGAATCCCTGATGAGAACGGCTGTTTTGCCAATTGCTAAGAGTTTGGGACTTAACACAATGTTCCTAATTTGTTAATTCATATGATATTCCTTAATTGATATGGTTACTGTTGAAATCATCAAGAATGGCACTTTTAAAAAAAAATGTATCATTTTATCGGCTTTCTCCCAATATCTCCTGGGAGAATGCATTGCATAGTTTACTCCTAAGTCATACAGCAAAATCCCAGCTTTAATCGCCAGTCTTTAGCTGATCTCACGTGGGGCAGAACGCAGTTGGCCTGAGGGAGGGGGAAGCGGGGTGGTGGAGAAAGAGCTAGAGTTGCTGTTTCTGGTCACTATCCAATGACCTGTGCAGGAAAGGTGTGTGTGCATATGTGTACAGGTGTGAGTGCACATCCGTCTGGTGAAAACTGTTTTTCAGGACACAGATGTAGCAGCCATTGTACGTTCTCAATGTCATACAAAGACACCAATGGAATCAATGGACAACAAGCTAATCTGTTTTTTGATGGTATTGATTGAGGGAGTGATGTTGGTCAAGCTAGTGGAGACCTCCCTGCTTTTTGATCAGTGCCATGCCAAATTTAACACCTACCTGAACTACTGGAATCGGCAGCTTGCAACCTGTTTAAAGACTCTGCTGACCATACAGCACTCCCTCAGTCGTGCACTCGTGTGCCAGATGGATTTAGTGTTCAAACTCTGGTACAGGGGATGAAGCACAGTCTCTGACCCGGGGGTGAGTGTGCTAGCTCATTGATGTGTCTCACAATCAAGTAGCCTTTCAGCATACCACTTGGGCGAGGATCTGGAAGACCGCCAGTGTTACACTCATAATAAATGGTCAGACTGAGTACTGTGTGCAATGAGCAAGTGTGACCTTAGCTCCTTTATCAAGATGCCGGAGTGCAGGTACCTCGTCGGTGGCCTGCTTATATACTGTGCTCCCAAGGGATGCTGGGATCCCTTAGGACTCCCAACAGGTGGGCCCTCTGGTGGTCAGGTGTCATGCAGGTTACAAAAGGTTAAATACATAACAGCTGGGCAGGGGCCTGTGCCTTCAAGGGAAGAAGGACATTGAGGGGAAAAAACATTTAATTTCAAAACAAACAAACAAATGAATTCCGACAGGACTCCTGCTCCCTTTCCAATGGCAGCCCTGGACAGATGAACAGATTGCAGCAGCCGTTTAGTGTTAGCAAAAAAATCTTGCTAAAAATTTACCAAAGTATTGATGTATGTAATATTTCAGAACTCCATCGAGCATATCACACAAAACAGATTTTCTGTCCATAAAATATGATTCAAGTTAGTCTTAAAGTTAAGAATAATTGGACTGTTGCTTTCGCGGATGTCAGATACTCATTTGTTAGAGCCTGGATTTAATGCTTCATTTCTTGAATTGCCTTGCATACCTATTCATTATGCTGCTTGTAAAATAATAGTTCATTCCATCCAAACAAAAGCCAGAGCCAGGAAGCAGGGTTGTCTGTCTAATTAATCTTTCCTTAATGTTGGAAGCTGGACTGTTGCCATGGTATTGATCAAAGCAATTGAAGTGGGTTTATGAATGAAGAATGTCATTCTTCACCTTCCAGAAAGGATGTATATGGTATGTTTTAATATGAACTTATTAGAATGTTTTTTTATGGGATCTTACCCTCATGATGTGTGTCTCCCACCCCCTCTTGGCACTGGAATGTTTCTGAGAATGATGAATATGTATGGGTTGTGGCATTGTTGGAGCTGCATTTCAACTGGCTTTAACACCCTGCTTCCAATCTTAAAAAAAATACAAAGGCTATTCTTTTCACATCAGTTCCTGGGCTTCTCTGACCTCTGGATCCATCCTGATTTCAAACCATATCCAATCAATGTGCACTCCTGTTTGAGCTCAATGAACAGAAGAATCTGAAAATAGACAAGGGCATGATGTAAGGTTATCATCATTGGCAGTCCCTCAGAATCGAGGAAGACTTGCTTCCACTCTTTAAAAATAACGCCTTCGGTGACTGAACAGTCCAATATGAGAACCACAGTCCCTGTCACAGGTGGGACAGATAGTCGTTGAGGGAAGGGGTGGGTGGGACTGGTTTACCGCACGCTCTTTCCGCTGCCTGCGCTTGATTTCTGCATGCTCTCGGTGATGAGACTCCAGGTGCTCTGCGCCCTCCCGGATGCACTTCCTCCACTCAGGGTGGTCTTTGGCCAGGGTCTCCCAGATGTCAGTGGGGATGTTGTACAGGGAGGCTTTGAGGGTGTCCTTGAAACGTTTCCTCTGCCCACCTTTGGCTTGTTTGCCGTGAAGGAGTTCCGAATAGAGCGCTTGCTTTGGGAGTCTCGTGTCTGGCATGCGAACAATGTGGCCTGCCCAGCGGAGCTAATCAAGCGTGGTCAGTGCTTCAATGCCGGGTAAATGTAAGATTGGAGTACAGATAAAGGGTCCCGGCACGTGCACAAAAGGGAGAGATCTGTGATGGAGGAGGGCAGAAGTGATTAAATAATGGCGCTCGGGTGGGCTGCACTCCTGGAGTCTACCTGCTGTTCCGAGACCAAGGAGGCCTTCCTATCTTTGCCAGATTTACCATGCTTCCCTCCTCTTCTGCTATTCTGCACTAACCATTTACACTTCCCCGGGACACTCTTGTTTCTATATAAGTTTATTATCCCCTCAGTATGCCTTGCACCATCATCACCTTTGTCATTTAATCACTCCGACCCTCCAGGCCATGATCGACCTCTCCCAATCTTTTTCTGCCCCAGCCCCCGCCCCCATTTTTCTCTGACTCTGTACTTGCTTAAAAGCTGGTCATCTCCAACATCTTGCAGTTCTGATGAAAGATTATCGACCTTAAGTGTTAACTCTGTGTCACTCTCCACAAATGCTGCCTGCTCATCTGAGTTTCAAGCACTTTCAGTTTATATTTCAGATTTCCAGCATCTGCAATATTTTTCTAGCTTTTTACATTTTCAGATGCTGATTGACTTACTGTGTATTTCCGTTGTTGAACTGCAGTATGTGGACGACGCCTGCGTCTGCGCACATTCTGAGTCTGAACTCCAGGATATAGTCAATGTATTCACCGAGGCGTATGAAAGCATGGGCCTTACGCTTAACATCCGTAAGACAAAGGTCCTCCACCAGCCTGTCCTCGCCGCACAGCACTGTCCCCCAGTCAGCAAGATTCATGGCGCAGCCCTCGAAAACGTGGATCACATCCCATACCTTAGGAGCCTCTTGTCAACAAAGGCAAACATTGATGCGGAGATTCAACACCGCCTCCAGTGCGCCAGTGCAGCCTTTGGCCGCCTGAGGAAAAGAGTGTTCGAAGACCAGACCCTCAAACCTACCACCAAGCTCATGGTCTACAGGGCTGTAGTAATACCTGCCCTCCTGTATGGATCAGAGGCATGGGCGATGTACAGAAGACACCTCAAGTCGCTGGAGATCTATCACCCACGATGTCTCCGCAAGATCCTGCAAATCCCCTGGGAGGACAGACGCACCAACATCAGTGTCCTTACCCAGGCTAACAGGGTCAGGGTCTGTGGTTTTCGTGTTGGACTGTTCAGCCACTAAACAATTCACTTTAGTAGTGGAAGCAAGTCTTCCTCGATTCCGAGGGACTGCCTATGATGATTTCCAGCATTTTCTGTTTGAATTTCAAACTGGGTGGTTAATTGTGGGACATAATTTGAGACAGATTTGAACTATATAAAACACTAGGCCACAACTAGAGTATTGCGTGCAATTCTGGTCACCACATTACAGGAAAGATGTGTTTGCACTAGAGAGGGTATAGAGGAGATTTATGAGGATGCTGCTGGGACTGGAGAGTTATAGCTATTAGAAAATGTTGGATAGGCTGGGGTTGTTTTCTTTGGAATAGAGGAGGCTGAGGGGAGACTTAATTGAGGTGTACGACATTATGACACGGACTAGATAGAGTGGATAGGTAGGACCTATTTCCCTTCGCAGAGAGAGAGAAAGAAAGGCTTGGATTTATATAACTCCTTTCATGACCACCAGACATAGAAACATAGAAAATAGGTGCAGGAGGAGGCCATTCGGCCCTTCTAGCCTGCACCGCCATTCAATGAGTTCATGGCTGAACATTCAACTTCAGTACCCCATTCCTGCTTTCTCACCATACCCCTTGATCCCCCTAGTAGTAAGGACCTCATCTAACTCCTTTTTGAATATATTTAGTGAATTGGCCTCAACAACTTTCTGTGGTTTACAGGCAATGAAGTGCCTTTGGAGTGTAGTCACTGTTGTAATGTAGGAAACCACTGTTTTAATGAGAGGTCACTAACCAGGGGGCACAGATTTGAAGGAATTAGAAGTAGGATTAGAGGGGAGTTGAGAACTTTTTAAAATCCAGAATGTGGTGGGGGTCTGGAACTCACTGCCTGAAAGTGTGGTAGAGGCAGAAACCCTCATCATATTTTAAAATTATTTGGATATTCACTTGAAGTGAACCTACAGGGCTAAGGACCAAGAACTGGAAACTGGGATTAGGCTGGATAGCTCTTTTTCAGCCGGCATGGACACAATGCGCCGAATGACCATCTCCTGTGCTGTAAATTTCTATGATTCTGTGGTTCTATTAAAATAGAAGTATTAAAATTATGTATAATCTTTGGTGGGGGGGCGCGGTAAACAGGTCTTCCATAGCATTACTGATAGAGGACGGGCTATTTTATTATCCACAACCATGTCAAGGTCCCCTGTGATGGATCTCATTGCAGCACTTGCACTGACAGGAGAAGAACATTATACTGGAAGCTTTTTATGTGTGATACGTAATCTTTTCGAGCACCACGTTGAAGATGCCATCTTTTGGATGAGATATTAAACCAAGACCTTGCCTGCCTGTTATAGTGGATGTAAAAGATCCTATGGCACTATTCAGAGCTCCGAAATGGAGAAACGGCCACAAAGGCAATTGAGTGATTAGAACTGGGTGAGGAAGGTAGGCTTGAGGCCTGCCACTGTATCATCAAGAAAGCAAACAGGCCGAGTAGGAAGTGAGTCAGCCAACACCTGAAACTGAACAGTTAGAAATTGGATTGTGGAGGTGGGAGGGAGTCTTGGAAATGGCTAAGGGGTGGTGGGGTGGGTGCGTAGGTGCACCCTGTATCAGAGGCCCAGCTCTTACCTCCTCACTCCTTCCCACATAGCCATGACCTTTGTGCTGACGGTCTGTGTCCAACATTAAGTCATGGATGAGTCCCAGCTTCCTCCAAGTGAACGGCAGGAAGGCCAAAGCCATTTGCTTTTGGACTCCGCCATAAACTCTATTGCCTTTGCAGTGGCTCCGTCCTCCCCTCGCTCAGACTGTGAAATCCTGGCATCCAGTTTGACCTTGAGCTGAGCTTCAAACTTCACATTCTATCCATGACCAATGCAACTTAATTATACCTCCACAACACTTCCAACCGCTGCCCCTCGTTCAATCCCCTGCTGCTGAAGTTTTTATCCATATTTTTGTCATCTTAAGAAAATATTTTCTCAAGTCTTCCTTGCTGCCCTACAATAACTCTCTGTCTCCCAACACTTTGAATTTAATATCCTCATTTTCATCTTCAAATTGCTTCATGGGCTTGCCTCATTCCATCTCGCAGAGCTTGCCAACCTTGTATCCCTTCCTGCATCATGTCATCCTCTGGCCCTTTCTGCATCCACTATTGGTGGCAGAGTCTTTCGCTGCTTTTTTTTGTCTTGTAACACTCCTGTGAAGCGCCTTGGGACGTTCTATGTTAAAGGTGCTATATAAATACAAGTTGTTGTTGTTTCATCCCTGTTCTCTGGAACTCCCTTCCTTAACTCTTCTGCCTCTCCACTTCATTATCCACCTTTAAAAAAACCTTTGCAAACCCTCCCTTTGTGACCAATCTTTTAGTCACCTCTCCTAATAATTTTCATCTGGCTTAGCAGCCATTCTTTGTATTTTTTTTCCCGCTCTGTCAACACCTTGCCTTATGTTAAAGATAGCAATTGCAAGTAGTTATGGTTGTGGCCATTGTAGTTAAATCTTTATGAAGGGCACATTGACAAATAAACTGGTGCAAAATATTTGGGCAAATTGTATCCAGCTGAATAAACTTTATTGGCGTATATCTTTCTGTAGCACAAAGTTAAATTCTCCTTCACTGGCATAGTTTTGCCAATGTGTAAAGAGACTTTTTTAAACTTCTGTGCAGTAATTATGATCTAATATATGCTAAAGATTTACAGTAGTATTGAAGGATAACTTAAAAAGGTTACTTTTCTCAGGAGTTTGGACTTTTCAGAAGCTCGCAGTTAGCATACATTCTTGCAGATAGGCCCGGATTTTGCAGTGGTAACAACGTCAGCATTCACCGTCTTTACCCCTCTGAAACTGACAGCAACTTCAGGATTTAATGCAAGTGCTGATAAATGTGGAAATTGAAGGTGCAGTGAGTCATTCATTACTCCACCACAGACTGCGCTGTGGAAATCCCCAGAGCCGGCAATCAATTGAAATCACATGTAAGGATTAAAACTTGCTCTATTATGCTGGAATATCGCTATTAACCTGCCCTTCTCCCCATAAGATGTTACACCTTGTTGAGAGAGGTGTAACTGGGGTTTTGATGATGTATTGACTGCTGAACAACCGTTCTGGCCCTGAAAAACTAATTTTATATTGTGAAATGTCAAATTTTCCATTTAATTTAATTAAGAATTACAGGTCTTTTAAATATATATTACATTTCTTTGATATTTCAGCTTCTACCTTAACCTTGTGTGTATCTCAGTCTTTATTTCACTCTCTGTAAAATTTATAAAAGGTCAAGTAGAATCTGTGCATTTCACTTCCTGGTTTGCTGTCTGTGAGAATTCTTCAATGTGATTGGCTGCTTCGCCAGATTGATGACGTCGCTGTTGCTGGACACTGGAAATTCGCTTGACAGCGCCAGATTCAAACAAAGGTCGGAAGAGCAGAAATCGACACCACTGAGAGCATTAGATCTTTGTGACAGCTTTCTTCACGGTCATGGGGAGAGCGCCGTCACTTCATCACTAGACCACAAATTCGGGGCCATTGCCAATATCTGCCGCTAGCTGTAGCTCCAGTGTGATCTAAATAACCAATCTCTACACAGTTGCCACCTAATGGTAAAAATACACGTTTACATCTTATAATACTGACTGATGTCTAAGATTATAACCTATGAGGTTCCATCAGAATACATAGTCTAATATCAAGAGCAGTTTTTTTTTTTTTCTTTTCTCCCTAATTTTCGAGGGTCAAGCGTCAGTGAGCCAAAGCAACTTTGCTGGTTCTTGGGTTAATTTTCTGCCCTCCTCTGCTGGAGGGCATTAAAGTGAGCTCGGGTATTGTCTTCATCCAATGTCCGCACATGCTTATTTTGCAGCACAGGTCACTGAATAGTCGTATACCTACCACCTTTCCTAACCCAGTGCCGTGTCCTTTACTGCTCTGGCTAAGATCAGCTAATCCAACGCAGGTCACTATCTTGAACCTAATTCTTGATCTGTTTGTACAACAAAACATTGAGTGGCTTTGGGGTTTTGCCTGCTTTAAAAAAAAATATATATATTATTTAATTTGTTTTGGGGGCGGGGAAAACATTGCTATATGCGGTGTGAGTAATTACCATGCTGCATCGCACTCTTAAATCAGGCCCCATTGTCAACAGCAGCTGCATGTTGCATTTATTTCAGTAGCAGCAAATATTGTTTGGAGGCTGAGCGGGATCAAAGCAAACTGATCAACTCATGAGGTCGAGCAGCCGATGAACCAGGAACGGAATAAGTGGAAAGAGAGCAAGCTCTTTTATTTAAAAAAAAATTGTAATAATTCATTGGAATCATAGAATCTTACAGCACAGAAGGAGGCCATTTGGCCCATCATGCTTGTGCTGGTTTCTTGAAAGGCTTAGCATAAGTTCCTTGCTTTTGTACTCTATGCCACTATTTATAGGATCCCATAAACTTTTTTTTAACCACTGTTAACTTGTCTTGCTACCTTCAAAGGCCTCTCTGCTCCTGCACCCATTTAAAAATTGTTCCATTTAGTTCATATTGCTTCTCTTTCTTCCTCCCAAAATGTATCGCCTCACACTTCTCTGCATTACATTTCTTTGACCATGTATCCGCCCATGTCACCAGTCTGTCTATGACCTCCTGAAGTCTGTGACTGTCCTTCTCACTGTTTACAACATTTCCAAGTTTTGTGTCATCTGCAAACTTTAAAATTATGCCCCCGATATCCAAGTCCAGGCTATTAATATATATCAAAAGAGCGGTGGCCCTAATACCGACTCCTGGGGAACACCGATCTTCCCTCCAACCTGCAAAACATCCATTCAACTCTGCTTTCTGCTTTCTGTCCCTTAGCTAATTTGGTATCCATGCTGCCCCTATGGCGTACATTCATTGATTTGCAGTCTTTTATTTTGTTGGGAAACATCAAACAATTGCCTCTCATTTGCACATAATTACCACAGTTATCAGAACACCGGTTTTGGTGAATTTTCAGTGTAATGGCCCAGAAATCCCGGTTGGCTGTTTCCCACGGGCGATCGGGTGAATATACCAAAAATGAATTGTGACATTAGTTAACTATTTTTGAGATTCACGTTTTATTTTTTGGTTTCATACCTCATGTACTCTGATGAAAAACATCCAGACAAAGGAAAAAGAGGGAAGGAGTGGCTTACAGAAAGAGTCACTGGAAGAAAGAGTGAGAGAAAAAGAAAGAGTCCTAGAAAGCAAATAGTAAACAGACAATGAAAAAAGTAATGTGACATCTAGAGAGAAAGAGGGAGAGAGAAAGACTAAAAGCAAACAAAGACAGAAAAGATGGAAAGAATTAGTGTTGGGAAGCAAAATAAAAAAACAATTAAATTGTACATGCCACAGGAATGTGTTTTGATTTGGATAAAATGAATGAGTGAAAACATTCCGAAAATTTTCTTTGATAAAATTGAAAGAATGAAAAGACAAATGAATGGCTATTTTAAGGGTACAGAGATTGCATAATTTTGTTTAGATACCTGCTACACCAGGTTAAAATGTTCTACTGCATATATATATATATATATATATATACTTTAAAAATAAATGAGATTGTAGATGAATCATCAAGATCCTAACAGTATTTAATGCTGCTGTCATGAATTTTTTATAAAGTATATCTGAAATGACAATTTTCATCATGCATTTTATTTCATTTTTTCTCAAAACCGGTAAAGGCCCATGAGCCAGTCAAATCCGTGTGACTACCGGATTGTCGTAAAAAACCCATCTAGTTCACTAATGTCCTTTAGGGAAGGAAACCTGCCGTCCTTACCCGGTCTGCCCTATATGTGACTCCAGATCCACAGCGATGTGGTTGACTCAACTGACCTCTGAAATGGCCCAGCAAGCCACTCAGTTGTAACAAACCGCTACAAAGAGCAGCGGTTCAAGAAGGTGGCACATTAGCACCTTCTCGAGGGCAATTATCGATGGGCAACAAATGCTGGCCTCGCCAAAGGGGCCCACATCCCATGAATGAATAAAAATGTTTTTAAAATGCTGGGATTGTGTGAAGACTTGTATAATTCCCGCTTCCAGTAAATGTTACTGTCATATTGACTTCATGTAAAACCTAAGGTGATTTTAACTTTTCTGAATTATACTTAATGCTGGAGATTGCACATTTTAAAATTCAGATTGTACGATTTACTGTGAAAATAATTTCCGTCCATAAATGACTTGCGCAAACCATGACTATTCATGTGACATCATTTTGAACGGAATAGAATAGAATTATTAAAACTGTAAAACCGAGTTTAACAGAATTGGACATATGAAAACATCATCTGTTTAGGATTTCGAAGTAGATCACCTTGTCAAAGCTTTACAAAAAAAAACAGCACCACTGATTTTGAGTCACTAGTTCCTGTACTTTATAATTGAAGAATACAGGTGTGTTTGTATGGAGGACTTTGTACCAATGAGAGATAATAGACTTCAGGTGGATGTAGGAAGAATAGGAGCTGAAGTAAAGTTTCACAATTCTCTTTGTACTTCCTCCTACAATTGCATATAGTAGGTAATCCCCTTATCACAATATGATGAACTGCACATATTAATAGCTGCTGTCCTGTATAATCTTTCCATTAGCGAGTGCCACTCCTCATGTGGCTGGCACATGTGAATGTTAGTTTTAATTGGGACCTGATCCTTGCCCACAGTAATTTGTATATTTTGAACTGTTTTACGCAATAGTTTATCAAAATAATGCAGTATTCAGGGGAATCTGGCACAGTCGCTAGCAAGGCATCTTTCTACTTTCAGGTTTGAGAGTTCAAATCCACCACAGACTTCCGGCTGCTAAGTTAAATGATTTGGAGATGGCCTCCAACTAGTTCCTAGGTGGCAGGAATCTATAATATGCTATTGCCCATAACCTGCTGCTAAGTTGGTAATACCCTGTATCATCAATATGTTCACAGGATGAATGATAAAGGAATGGAAATGTTACTGTGGTGCCACAGGGCATGCTTTCCTGTGGTCGGGTGAAGGTCGATAGTTGGACTGGAGAAGAGGAAGGCAAACTGTTTATATCTAACCTAGCAGTGTTAGATGTTGATGGTGGTGTGAAAAGTGCTCCTTTGTTTGGAGTGACTGCCCAATGTGTAATGCACAACATTTTAGTTAGAAATAAATAACCACTCTACAAGAGAGAGTTCAAGACCTCAGATAAATGGTTGGTTCTAATAAACATGCCCACGTAAAATTCTGGGCAAGACTGAATGGTGTGTTAGATTCTTTCCCATTTTGTCATTTAAAAGCCATTTATTTATTGAGTGTTTTATTTTTTTTCTTGATCCCTTGTTCAAAGGATTGCTATTTGTTTCTCGCTCAATAATTCAAGCAATACTCCCATCATTTTACGAGCTTTATAAGATAATGTTGGAATTTGTCATGCTTTCTTGCATTGCTATCTGGTGCATGAACACATTTATATGAAGGTGATGTCATTTTCTAGTAGAAAAAAGACATTTACTGCTCCGGAAGAGGGATGACTAGTTAATCTGGTTAAGTGCTAGTTATGAGCATTCCCATTTGAGGCAGGGCTGAATCTGAGCTTTATCTGATCTTTCTGTTCTGAGCGCTTGTCCTCCTACACTGTGAGCGTGGACGCTAATGGTGTTCTGTGTTGATCATTGTAGAAACCCTGACAGAATAAATAAATGACAGAAAAAATTCTCTGGCTGTATTTTTCTGAATTCTTGTCTGTGATGTTGAGATTGATTTGAACTACATTAAGGATGATTTCTTGTGACCTTGTTTTTTGCTTTGTGAAATGCTTCAAAGACGTGTCATGTCCCAGAGTGTGGTAATCTAAGCATCAGAATGAAGACTGAGCAATCACAATCGCAATATGGAAGAATAACGAACAAGTTCTCTGGTGTTCCTTGTCATTGAACAAATTCTCTCTTTCAGCAAATCTGCCAGACTTACATTATTTTTTCCTGCAGTGCTCTGTATCTCTAGCCAATAAAAACAGGGAGATGTCTATGAAAGCCAGAGTGTCATCTTGGATAGAAATGCTTCCAAGTAATCCGAGAAATATTTTTAATCTGCTACTGTCTTCATTCTACTCTCCACCCGCTCCAATTTTCTCCCCTCATCTCAAGGTGCTAGCTCATGCCTGGTATGCGCCACCCTTCAGTATTTTGTCTCTGTGGTCATTCATCGTACATGCGTCACTGAATGCCGTCAGGCAATGTGACGTTGGTGGGTGCATTATAGCCGAGTCCAAAAATTCCCTCTGCTAGTGTTCACATAAATGCACTTTCCAGCACCAGTTCGCAATCAGCACCCCCTCCCCAACTTGCTCCAGTCCAGGGGAACTAATACCAACTGTAATCTGGCAAACACGACCCCAAATGAATAACTTACTTGGATCAAGCCTGGGATTTTTCTGGTCTGTACAACTCTGCTGCATATTAGGCAGCACCTTCAGCAGCCGAGACATTAAAGCAGTTTTGTGCAGAAACCTTGAAACAAAGGGAAGATTGGAGCTTAGTAATCTGTAAAGATCATGTAATAAAAGATAAATGCTTCCACCAGTGAAGAAAAAAATACTTGCGTAATTGTAATGGAAATCTTTGACAATTATATTAGCAAGTATGTGAGATATCCCAGGTGCAGAATTCTGTTCAGTACAGTTAGAAATTTCGAGGGTATTTCACGCATGCACCTTTCTAACACAGAGAGAAGGGAGTACCGAGGCTTCCAGACCCTGGTGAGGTGTTGGCCCGGAAATTTCCTGGAAAGTTTTAATGTAACTATGGAGTAAAAGTTTCGGAGGGAATTTGTGCAGAACTGAATTTTACCGGTTTTACGATCAAACACGACTTTGTGTGCAAATTTCCTCAATCGTTTGCGCTGCTTTGGGGATATGTACACTGAGCCCCTGTGCCATTTATTTACATAGCCCCCGCCCCCATGCAAAACACCAGCTCGCGCCAGGAAACCATACGCAGCCATAGATTTATGGTCAAATATTTAGGCGCGGCACGGCCCGAAGTCTCCCGATTGCAGCATAACTGAGATTTCTGGAGTTTGATCGCGATTCCCTTTTGCATTTATTAACTACATTTAACCAGAGTGCTGTCCGTCTCATTGTAACTGACATTTTTCATACCCCACTGATGTATTCAGAAGGACTAAGCAGCTAGAATGGCCTCCCCAACAGGCGCATTCCTGTTCTGAAGTAACAGTGGACAAGGAGCAGCTAAGGCAAGCAGCTTGGAGGGTGAAGGGCCATGGTAGAAGACAGCAGCCCAGTATATTTCCTCGATCCGCAGCACTGCATTTTCACCTGTTTTATATTGGTTTTTACATTCCAGTGTCGGCAAATGAGCTCTACAGAGAATTCGGGCGTAATTCCCATCAAAGATTTGTGCAGCAACGGGCATTCATTTTGGTGTAATTTCTGCATGGTGTAACTCAGGAAATTTCAGCCCATTATATCTGTTATATAGGTGTGGCCACAAGTGCGGGAAGAAGAGATAATGGCACTAATCTCAATAGTCAGACACAAATAAAAAAATTTTTGCAGGCTTTCCTATTTTTTTATGGCATTGCATCCATGGATTATTTTGTTGATGCCAATAAAAGAAGGGCTACTGCCAGGGATATTGCAAAACTTTGTTATTGAACTTGGAAATCCCATATGTATTTTTAGTCATGGTCAGGGTGCTGTGTCCAAAAATATGTAGCTGGTAAATAGGCCGTATTCCCACGAGTTTTTTAAAATTGTACAGTAATAATGGTTGGGACAAACAAAATATTGTAGAGTGTAATGGAAAAGATTAAAACTAATATATTTCTGGTCAAATTCCTATAATTTTGACCTCTGATTGTGTCTCTAACTCTTGGCATGATACTAATTCAGGAAAGTTAGGCAATACTGGATGCTGTTCCACCCATCATCATACCCCTCAAGTGTCTGGACTTTAACACAGTACACTGATGTTGCTTCTCCACTTTATCATAGAATAGTACATATCATAAGAACATAAGAAATAGGAGCAGGAGTAGGCCATACGATCATGGATGATCCGATCATGGACTCGGGTCCACTTCCCTGCCCTCTCCCCATAAACCCCTTGTTCCCTTATCGGTTATGAAACTGTCTATCTCTGTCTTAAATGTATTCAATGTCCCCAGCTTCCACAGCTCTCTGAGACAGCGAATTCCACAGATTTACAACCGTCTGAGAGAAGAAATTCCTGTACAGCACAGAAGGAGACCATTCAGCCCATTGAATCTGCATTTGTGCCGGCCCTTTCAAAGAACAATCCAGTTAGTCCCATTCCCCGGCTCTTTCCACATATCCCTGCACTTTATTTTTCTTTCAAGGACTTATCCAATTCCCTTTTGTAAACTACTATTGAATCTGTGTCCACCACCCTATCAGGCAGTGCATTCCAAATCCTAACCACTCGTTGCGTAATTTTTTTCCCTCATGTCGCCTCTGGTTCTTTTGGCAGTCATCTTAAATCTGTGCCCTCTGGTTATCGACCCTTCAGCCATTGGAAACCGTTTCTCTTATTTACTCTGTCTAAACTCTTCATGATTTTGAACACCGCTATCAACTCTCCTCTTGGCCTTCTCTACTGCAAGGGGAACAACCCGAGCTTCTCTAATCTATCCACGTAACTTTATACCCTCGTCCTTAGAACCATTCTAAGTAATTCTCTTCTGAACCACCTTCAAAGCCTTCACGTTCTTCCTAAAGTGTGGTGCCCAGAATTGGACACACTAGTCCAGCTGGAGCCAAACTAGTGTTTTATATGGGTGTTGCATAACTTCCTGGCTTTTGGACTCGATATTAAAATGGGCTGGAAATTCGGCAACTTTTGCGACCGGCTTTTTGGTGCTATTTCACTTTTTTGGCAAAAACTCGGTCGGCGGAAATTTCAGTGACGTTTTGCAGCAGCGGTTTTCAAATACCGCTGGAGAGCGGAGCGCCACCGCGCAAGACCTGAAATAGCGTTTTCGCCAGAAATTTGGCTCTGTGCGCACCCGTATTTTGCGCGAAAAATACCGCCAGGGAAAAAAGCTGCATTGCAGCCCTTGGAACTGTGGTAGGTTTGAAGACTTGCAAAAAAAGTTAAAGTTTTTATTTTTTTAATTCTTTTGCAGCAATTCGTTAGATTAGTGTCTGGTAAATGTTTTGTGAATTTTTTTTTCTAGTTTAATTTTTGGTGATATTTTTTGCGGCGGCGGTCCTCCCAAGGCCCGGCTCGCTGCAATATCGGCCACGGACTAAAGTTGGCAAGGATCGCGGTTTGCGCCACGAATCCTCGTGAAACGCCGCTTTTTACCGCTGTGCAAATTAAGGCCTGAATTTACAGCCTGATAGCGATAGCGAAACGATAACAGTAATTTTGGTGAAAAAAATACTGTTATCGCTGAGAACCGAATTTCTTGCCCATTTAATGCCTCTATTTATAAATCCCAGGATCCCCTATGCTTTGTTTACCTGTCCTGGCACCTTCAAAGATTTGTGCACAAACACCCCAGCTCCCTCTCTTCTTGCACCCCTTTAAAAATTGTACCATTTAGTGTGTGTGGTCTCTCCTCATTCTTGCCACCAAAATGTATCACCTCACACTTTTCAGTGTTGAATTTCATCTGCTATGTGTTTGTCCATTATGGTCATCTTAGAATAGTTTGCCTTCATTGTTTCCTCTTGCAGTTATCCTGGCATACTCCTCAATTTTCTCAACAACTCTTGGCCACTGTTGCCCCTTCCCTACAGTAGCTAGGGCATCCAATGCAAAACAATTTAGCATACAATGAGTACCAAAGGAGTGCAGAAGATTCATAGTCATGTGCCTGTTAGTTGTGTACATTGGCAAACAGCTTGTTTAGTCTTACTTTTTCTTTAAACCTTCCACGTTCATTGTTTCCTGAATTTCCAGCGCTCAAGTGATGGGAGTTCAGTAAAGCTGCCTGTTTTCAAATGAGTCACATTTGAACTTCCAACCTTCAGAAAGCCTGACTTCAGAAAGTGCTGTACATAGCTCCGGGAGGTCCCTGTATTCTGAGGATCATCAAAGAGAGACTGAGACTGAACAATTCTAAGATGACACATGTTACAGAAAAGAATGTCTCCGTATTGCCTTTGAGTGCTGTGATGCGTACAAAAACCTATGGAGTCCTGTTGTGATAAGGATAAAATATAGTAATCGTGATAAATATAGGAGAAGCATCCACAGAGCACAGGTTGCGATGGATTATATACTAGGATAAATGAAAACTCGGGTTCCAAGCAAAATTACTGGATTAATTTTATTTAGAAGTGTTGTCATTATTAAAGTGCAGCTTTGTGTAGATCCTTCCAGTTTGGGCATTCCACCTTATGATTAAGTAGGGGGACTACTTTTGTTTTTAGTGGCTGATGACCTGCATGTTTGATTTGCACCGTCTTTTCTCTAAGTTGTTTCCTTATTTAAGATTCTTATTCAAATCTTCTCAGCGGTCTTTCATTCCAAAGGTCAAATTTGACTTTTGCCTGGCAGCTTATTGCTGAGTAGGCAGGGGCTGAACTTTCATTCTTTGCATTTATGATGCTGCAGGGTGAATCCCTAATTCCTTCGAGCTCAATCTTTGTGCTGCTCCTGTCCCTGAATATCTCGATGTTGTCGCAAAAGCTATTTAGCCTCCAACCCCACACCAAGCTCATGGTCTACAGAGCAATACCCGCCCTATATGTTCAGAGACATGAACTATGTACAGCAGGCACCTCAAAGCACTGGAGAAGTACCACCAATGCTGCGCAGGATAGGCGCACCAACGTCAGTGTTCTTACGCAGGCCAACATCCCCAGCATCGAAGCATTGACCACGCTCGACCAGCTCCGTTGGACGAGCCACATCGTCTGCATGCCTGATATGAGAACCCCAAAACAAGCGCTCTACTTGGAGCTACGACACGGCAAGCGAGCCCCAGGTGGGCAGAGGAAACACTTCAAGGACACCCTCAAAGCCTCCTTGAAAAAGTGCAACATCCCCACCGACACCTGGGAAATCCCTGGCCCAGGACTGCTCAAAGTGGAGGAAAAGCATCCGGGAAGACGCCGAACACCTCGAGTCTCTTTGCCGGGATCAAGCTGAAGCCAAGCACAAACAGCGGACGGAGCGCACGACAACCCAAGCACCCCACCCACCTGTCCCTTTAACCACCGTCTGCCCCACCTGTGACAGAGACTGTAGGTCCGTATTGGCCACCTCAGAACTCACTTTTAGTGTGGAAGCAAGTCATCCTCGACTCCAAGGGACTGCCTATAAAGAAGATTTAATAAATGGATTGTACTTAGTACAAGACGACAACAACAACTTGCATTTATATAGCACCATTAACATAGTAAAACGTCCCAAGGTACGATTATCAGACAAAATTTGACACTGAGCCACATAAGTAGATATTGGGACAGGTAACCAAGAGCTTGGCCAATGAGGTAGGTTTTAAGGAGCATGTTAAAGGAAGAAAGGGAAGTAGAGCGGCAGAGAGCTTCAGGGAGGGGATTCCAGAGCTTAGTGCCTTGACCATTGAAGGCACGACTGCCAATGGTGCAGTGATTAAAATTGGGGATGTGCAAGAGACCAGAATTGGAGGAACGCAGAGATCTCGGAGGGTTGGAGGAGCTAAGAGAGACAGGGAGGGGTGATGCCACAGAGGGATTTGAAGACAAGGATAATAATTTTTAAATCAAGGTGTTGCTTAACCAGGAGCCAGTATTGGTCAATGAGCATAAGGGTGACGGGGAAATGGGACTTGGTGCAAGTTAGGATACGGGCAGCAGAGTTTTAGATGAGCTCAAATTTATGTAGCCAGGAGAGCACTGGAATAAGACAGCAGTAATTGTGAGATTGATTAGATAAGAAGAAAAGAGGCAAGTGTGGAAAATCAGAAATATAAACGGAAAATGCTGAAAGTGCACAGCAGGTCGATCAGCTTTAGAAAGAGAGGGATAGCTAAACGTTGAGTTGAACTGGGTACTGATGAGGGGTCATAGCCAAAGCTTTCGCCCATCTTTTTTATTCAGATACTGATTAATGTGTGCATTTCTGTTTTTATTTCATAATCATGTTATTGCTCAATGCCATATTTTGCCATTGCAAACCTAGAATCGGCTTGAATACAGTGAAGCTGATGACTGAAGAAAAATCTCTGCCTTCATTCGTTACCAGGCTTTGCGATGCTCACAGTAGCCGAAGGTTGTGATGTCTGGCTGCAGAGTTGGATTGTTCCTTTAAGGCCACAGCTGCTGTGAGAATCCAGGTAATTGTAGCTGCTTGTATATTTTAACTAAATTAGAGCTCAGTCAATTTTGGGCTCGATGTCTGAAGAATGCAGGATTAAATGCCTGGCTTTATTTTTCTTCTCTCTGCGTTCAAAGATTGCTTTACACCTGTACGAAATACGCTGTTGAGAGTGGGCCAGGCGTGTGTGCCTGACTTTCTTCTACATATCAGTGGATTTCTGCAGCATTGCTCACAGTAAATTGAATGGTTCACCGTTTTATAATGACAAGAGCACTATACCATGTGTTTTGCGTTTTTACTTCAGATGTTTTTCTCTAGTCAGCCATCTCTGACCACTCCCTTACCTTTGCCTGCCCAGAATCTAAATAATTTGTTGGGAGTCCAGTGATTGAACAGAAAAGCCTTGTTACAGTATTGTGGTTTACTGGCTATATCATGTGTCCTCGTATGATCATCCTCCACATTGGAAGGTGGTAGAATAAAAACTGCACTAGACTAGGCTATAAGATGGCAAACTAATTTATTAACTCCTAAATAGTGAAGTGAAAAGAAGCAATGATGTGCTGTAGATTTTGGCATTACAGTAGTGAAATGGCGGTTGTTGGATGAGTCACCTCGAGATCCAGACTAATAATCCGTAGAAAGTGAGTTCCAATATCTCCATAGCAATTTGAGGAATTTGAATTGTTTTTTTTAAATCTTGAAGTTAAAAAGCTGGTATCGGTAAAAGATTTTGAATACCTCCCATCAAATCTCCTCTCAGCCTTCTCTGCTCCAAGGAGAACCACCCCAGCTTCTCCAGTCTATCCACATAACTGGAACCATTCTTGTAACTCTTTTCTGCAATCTTGTAAATCTAAGGCCTACACATCCTTCCTAAAGTGCAGAGCCCAGAATTGGCCGAACCAGTGTTTTATAAACTTCCTTGCTTTTGTACTCTAGCGGCTAGAAATTCACCGACTTTGCGACCGGGTTTTTGGCGATATTTCGCCATATTTGGCGAAATCCTGGTTGGCGGGAAATTGGTGACATTGTGCGGTGGTTCTTTCCACATGCTGCTGAAGAGAGGAGCGCCGCCGTGCAAGACCCGAAATAGCGCTTTTGCCAAAAATTTGTGTCTCTCCGCACCCGTATTCTGCGCTCAGAGTACCGACACGGTCAAACCTGTCGTAGCAGCCCTGCAAAAAGGTAAGTTAAAGTTTTTATTTTTAAATTCTTTTTCAGCCATTCGATAGATAAGTGTCTTGTACATGTGTTGTGAATTTTTTTTTGCCTCTCCCAAGGCCCAACTCTCAGCGTTGTCGGCCTCGGACTAAAGTTGGCGAGGATCGCTGTTTGCGCCACGAATCCTCATTGAACACCGATTTTTTACCGTTGGGCAAATTAAAGCTTGAATTTCTGGCATGATAGTGATAGCGAAGCGATGATGGTAATTTTGGCGAAAAAATACCATTTTCGTTGAGAACCGAATTTTTAGCCCATACCCTCTATTCATGAAACCCAGGATCCGGTAAGCTTTTTTAATCGCTTTCTCAACCTTCCCTGCCACCTTCAACAATTTGTGCACATATACCCCCAGGTCTCTCTGTTCCTGCCCCCACTTTAGAATTGCACCCATTAGCTTATATTGCCTCTCATTCCTCCTACCAAAATGTATCACTTCACACTTTTCTGTGTTAAACTTCATCTGCCACGTGTCCGTCCATTCCACCAGCCTGTCTATGTCCTCTTGAAGTCTATCACTATCCTCATCAATGTTCATTATACTGCTAAGTTTTGCCATATGCAAAATTTGAAATTGTCCCCTATACACCCAAGTCCAAGTCATTAATATATATCAAGAAAAACAGTGGTCCTAGAACCGACCCCTGGGGAACACCACTGTATACCTTCCTCTGGTCCGAAAAAACAACCGTTCACCACTACTCTTCGTTTCCTGTCAATTAGCCAATTTAGTATCCATGCTGCCACTGTCCCTCTTATAACATGGGCTTCAACTTTGCTGACAAGCCAATTATGTGGCACTTTTTATCAAATACCCTTTGGAAATCCATGCACACTACATCCACTACATTACCCTCATCAACCCTCTCTGGTTACCTCATCTAAAATCTCAATCTAGTTAGTTAAGCAGGAATACAAAAGCAAAATATTGCGGACGCTGGAATCTGAAATAATAAATGCTGGAAATCTCAGCGGGTCAGGCAGCATCTGTGGAGAGAGAAACAGAGTTAACGTTTCAGGTCAAAGGTCCTTCGTCAAAACTGGCCGTAGTTTGAAATGTAACCGATTGTTAAGGAAGTGCTGGGGCCCTGACGGTGGGGGGAGGGGAGGCAAGAACAAAAGGGAAGGTCTGTGATATGTGGAAGGCAGAAGAGATTTGAGAGACAAAGGGGATGATGGGCCAAATTGAGATGGTAATAGCACAGGTTAGGAAACAAAAGGTGAGTGTAGATGGAGTGTGAATGGCAGAATGATTACCAGCTGCCACGGAAAACCGAGAGAAACAAACTAAAAATAAAGAAGTGGAGGGGGGGAGTTTTTGTTTTTTTTAAAAAAAAAGGAAAGGGAAGAAAATGTAGGCAGAGATTATGGCCTGAAATTGTTGAACTCGATGTTAAATCCAGAAGGCTGTAAAGTGCCTAAATGAAAGATGAGGTGCTGTTCCTCGAGCTTGAGTTGAGCTTCGTTGGAACAGTGTAGGAGACCGAGGATGGAGAGGTCAGAATGGGAGTGGAGTGGAGAATTAAAGTGACAGGCGACCGGAAGCTCAGGGTCACCCTTGCGGACTGAACGCAAGTGTTCCGCAAAGCGGTCACCCAATCTACGTTTCGTCTCCCCAATGTAGAGGAGACCACATCGTGAGCAGCGAATATAGGATACTAAATTGAAAATGAAGCAGGATTTGCCCGTAACAAATCCATGCTGGTTTTCCTTCATTCATCCAAATTATCCAAGTAACGTTAATTTTGTCCCGGAATATCATTTCTAAAAGCTTCCCCATCACCGAGGTGAAACTGACTGGCCTGTAGTTGCTGGGTTTATCCTTGCACGCTATTTTCAATAAGGGTCTAACATTTGCAATTCTCCAGTTCTCTGGCACCACTCCAGTATTTAAGAGGATTAGAAGAATGTGATCAGTACCTCCGCAATTTCCACCTTTACTTCCCTAGGATGCATCTCATCCGATCCTGGTGACTTATTGACTTTAAGTATAGCCAGTCTATCTAGTACCTCTTCTTATCAATTTTTATCTCATTCAGTATTCTTATACTCGGTGCCCCTCTTATTTCAATTTTCTATAGTCAGCTTGGTTCTCACATATTCTCAACCTGACATCGGTCATATGCCCCCTTTTTCTGCTTCATCTTACTCTATATCTTTTTCATCATCCAGGGAGCTCTGGCTTGGATTGCCCTACCTTTCCTCCTCGTAGGAATGCACCTTAACTGTACCCAAACCATCTCCTCTCTAAAGACAGCCCATCGTTCGATTACAGTTTTGCCTGCCAATCTCTGATTCCAATTTACCCGGGCTAGATCTGTTCTCATCCCATTGAAACTGTCCCTCCTCCAATTAAGTAGTTTTACTCTAGATTGCTCCTTGTCCTTTCCAATGCTAATATAAATCTTAAGTAATATAATATAAGTCCCCTGTTATTACTGTTCTATAGTTCTTGCACCTCTCTGTAAATTTGCTCCTCTACATTCTTCCCACCAGTTGGTGGCCTATAGAATACACCTAGTAGTGTCATGGCACCTCTAATGTTTCTTAACTCTAACCAAATAGATTCTGTATTTGACCCCTTCAGGACATCTGCTCTCTCCAGCACTAAGATATTCTCCTTAATCAATACTGCCCCCCCCCCCCAACTCCTTTCTTTCATTCCCTATCTTTCCTGAACACCTTCTATCAAGGAGTGTTTTGTATCCAATCCTGCCCAATTTTGAGCCAGTTCTCCGTTATCGCCACAACATCATATTCCCATGTGGCTATTTGCGCCTGCAGCTCACCAACCCATTTACCACACTTCGTGCATTTACACCACACATGCACCATAAGCCTATCTTCAACCTTGTATTCTCTCTTAATCTGACTCCACTTAATACCTTACTATTTCTTACTCTAGTGCTGTCGGTCTTTCTCAATCCCTTGTGCACCTTGTTTCTCCTTTCTAATGCTACATCCTGGTGCCCACCCCCTGCCAATTAGTTTCAACCCACCCCAACAGCTTTCGCAACCCTCCTCCCCTCTCTTCTCCCTCCCCCCAACCTCCCCGCCATGAGGATATTGGTCCCAGCTCTGTTGAGATGCAACCCATCCGACCTGTACAGGTTCCACCTCCCCCAGAGCCAATGTCCCAGGAATCTAAAGCCCTCCCTCCTGCACCATCTCTCCAGCCATGCATTCATCTGCTCTATCCTCCTATTTCTATACTCACTAGCTCATTGCATCGGGAGCAATCTGGAGATTATTACTTTTGAGGTCCTGCTTATTAATCACTTTCCTAGCTTCCTAAAATCCGCTTGCAGGACCTCATCCCTCTTTTTACCTATGTCGTTGATACTGATATGGACCACGACCTCTGGCTTTTTGCCCTCCCACCCCTGCCACCCCCACTCACCCACCCCAGAATGTCCTGCAGCTGCTCAGTGACATCCTTGACCCAGGGAAACAACATACCATCCTGGAATCATGTCTGTGGCTGCAAAAATACCTGTCAGTTCCCATAACCCGACCCCCCCCCCCCCGGTCCTATACAGCTGAGCCACCCATGGTGCCATGGATCTGGCTCTAACTGTACTCCCCAGAGGAATTATTGCCCTCATTGGTATTTACAACTGAATACTGGTTAGAGAATGAGATGCACTCGGGACACCTGCACTATCTGCCTGGTCCTCCTTGTCTGTCTGGCAGTTACCCATTCCCTCTCTGCCTGCACGCTCTTGAGCTGCGGGGTGACCACCTCCTGAAATGTGCTATCCATGATGCTCTCAGCCTCACGGATGCACCGCAGTGATTCCAGCTGCTGCTCAAGCTCCTCCAGCTGACGACACTTCGAGCCCATGTGGTTATCCAGTACACGGGAAGCGTCCTGGAGTTCCCAGATGGCACAAGATGTGCATTCCACGGGACTGAGGTGCTCTGCCATGCTTCGATTAAATTGTCTATTAACTAACTTCACAGAAATAAACTCGACATAAAAAAAATTATCACCATCTACTCACCAATGAGCACCTTCCCTTGTGCTGACATCATTTTAGGTTTTCTACCTCGCTCCTTGATGCTTGCCATTACTCCAGGTTCGGGTCTCTCAGGCCTACCTTTATCTCCAGGCGCTCCCCTCGCTCTCCCGCAGATCCACCCTCGGGCCTATTAACTGAGAGCCCTTGGGTTCTGTGGCTCCATTCCTCCTTTTCAGTTGGATGTCACAACTGCCTTCCTCCTCTCCACCGATTCCTGTCATCACAAATTCTCCCACTGCTTGCGATCCACTCCGATTGTGTTCACCCAGCTCTGTCTCCAAGCTCTGTGCTCAAGCTAGTAGTTGAACTCCATGGTTTGGCTGTTCCCTGAGATACCTGACCACATTTAATCACTGTGAGCTTTCTCGGGTGTTTTCCCGATTGGTTGCCGTAAACTGGGTTTCTGCCGATCATTGGCCAAAGTTACAGCGGCTCATCAGCTTCCGTGAGGAATTTCTGGACGAATGTCTGTGTATCGAAGTAAAAGGGGCCATTTTCTGTGAATGTAAGTGCATTTTAACATCAAATATGCCTTGACAAAAAGAAAAAATCTAATACTGTGATGCATTACAGACACAATGCTTCACTTTTGTCTTGCCAAGTAATGCAAAAGGTATTATTCTGTTGCTAATATGCAGCTGCTTTGAAAGTCTGTTTCTTTGCCATAAAATCTAATTGGTATGTGAAAATAGCCTTCGAGTTTAATCTTGGTTTTGTCAAAGAACGAGATTGGAATATGCCTGCCAGTTTAATATTGCAAAGCAGAAGTAATCATCATTTGAAGATTTAGTTGTACCTGCAACAGAGTGTTCTGCCGAGTGTTAATGTGTCATGATATATTGTACACGAATCAACCATACTGTGGTGCAGCTTACATTAAGTCAGAGGATACGCTTTTGCAAGAGGAAGGATTGCACATTTTTGCTGAAAGGATTTGGAAAGAGGTTTGTGAGAGAGAATCTTTAAAGGAAGTGCTTTTTAGTTTATGGAATTCAGTAGTAGTTTTCCCTCGTCATCATCATCATAGGCAGTCCCTCGGAATCGAGGAAGACTTGCTTCCACTCTTTTATTAAAAAAAAATGAGTCCTTAGGTGGCTGAACAGTCCAATATGAGAACCACAGTCCCGGTCACAGGTGGGACAGATAGTCGTTGAGGGAAGGAGTGGGTGGGACTGGTTTGCCGCACGCTCTTTCTGCTGCCTGCACTTGATTTCTGCATGCTCTCAGCAATGAGACTCGAGGTGCTCGGCACCCTCCCGGATGTACTTCCTCCACTTTGGGCGGTCTTTGGCCAGGGACTCCCAGGTGTCAGTGGGGATGTTGCACTTTATCAGGGAGGCTTTTAGGGTGTCCTTATAACGTTTCTTCTGCCCACCTGGGGCTCGCTTGCCTTGAAGGAGTTCCGAATAGAGCACTTGCTTTGGGAGTCTCGTGCCTGGCATGCGAACAATGTGGCCTGCCCAGCGGAGCTGATCAAGTGTGGTCAGTGCTTCAATGCTGGGGATGTTGGCCTGGTCGAGGACGCTGACGTTGGTGTGTCTGTCCTCCCAGGGGATTTGTAGGATCTTGCGGAGACATCGTTGGTGGTATTTCTCCAGCAACTTGAGGTGTCTACTGTACATGGTCCATGCCTCAGATCCATACAGGAGGGCGGGTATTACTACAGCCCTGTAAACCATGAGCTTGGTGGCAGATTTGAGGGCCTGGTCTTCAAACACACTTTTCCTCAGACAGCCAAAGGCTGCACTGGCGCACTGGAGGCAATGCATTTTTCCCTCGTACCACTGGTAAATAAATAATTCTGTACACGTGGGGAAAAGGGCAGCTTCGTGGCTCAAGCGAGAAAAGACAAACTCTGAGTAAGAATAAGCATTTAATTCTGATTTGTTTTTGCATTTTATGGGTTTCTTATGCTATCAATGTTACTTATATCGGTTTACCTTATTTAATATTGTGCCCCCCTCTTGGCCAAGTTGTCATCATTGTTTTTAAAAAGAAATGGTGCTTGAGCAATGAGTGGTGCAGTGGGTGTTAGTTCTATTGGTGCTTCACGTTTGGGATCTGCAGTTGAATTCAGGCAGCTGTGGTTGTTGGAATGAAAGGCTAATCTGCTGTCAGCAAGGGTCTTGTGCCAATCGTATCGCAGTGTGGGCAGGCTTGTGCTGCCCCTGGGCTCTTGGCTCTCTTGGGCCACGTACCCTCATTCGCTGCACCTTCGCCCACGATGTTCCAGGGCCCGGCGTTCCAGCTCTATTTATAGCCCCGACCTGCAGTGGTGTTCTCATTCTAGGTCTGTGCAGCAGAGCAGGTCTCCAGTCATCCTGGTTCAACCCTTGCCACTGGATAAAGACCTAGCTCTGTCGAGCCCGTGTGGTGGCTGATGTGCAACGGTCACCACATGTTAAAAAAAATAAATCCACGCACAGGCGTCTTCCACCCCTTCAATTGGAGTTCAGGACTAGAACATCGGGTGCTTCATTGAAACATCTGTGAACTCTTGTGGAAGCAAGTCATCCTCGTTCGAGGGACCACCTATGATGATGATGAGCCAATCAGATTGGACTGTCTCCACCCAGCTCCTGATGGTCAAAAGTCTTTGGACAAAACTGCCATTGCACAGCACTAAGGCTGCCTTATTCTAGGGTGACCATATTTTTGAATCCGAAGCTGAGGACACACAGGGTGGGGGCACAGCAAAATAGCCAGGATTGGAAATGTAGTTTCCGCAGCATAGTGAGGAAAACTGCTGAGATCCGGGGACTGTCTAGTGGGGTTGGGGGTTGGAAGAAGGGGGTTTAGAGGAGGGGCGTAGGAGAGGGGGTGTGGAGCATGCGCACTGCGGCTACAGAGCATGATCTCTGCATAAATTGAAGTCCCTCAGTGAGCCCACTGGTTGAAAACAGGAGATTGACATCTCTCGCACCAATCGGAACTTGCCCAGCTGCACAGGCCCATCCAATGCGTTGACCAATGACAGGGCAGCTCAGGGTCACATGGCTCCAAATTTGAACCCGGCGGCCATTAATACAATAGAAACATTCTGATATTTCTCTCTAACACATTTATTATTTTTTTAGATATTTAGCAGACACCATTATTGAATTCATTGAATTGATGCTAGATCAATTACTAATTTTAATTACTTTATTCGGCAAGGCCACAAAGATGATTGGTGATGGAAATGGAGCTATGGCACGAATGCAGCAGAACCATCTCCTCAGATGTGGTGCGTCAAGTCACATTGCTGAGGCAATGCAGAGCTGGCTTTGTTCAACATCTAATCCGTACTGTGCTGATCTGAGAGCATTTGAAACTGTGCAAACAGTGAAAAACATCTAGCATTGACATTCCAGCACAGTGACCCTCAAATTACACCCTGCAGATAAAGTTAACTCCACAACAGCCAGAGGTTAATGTTGCAGTAAGTGCTTTGAATAATCGGTTTCCCATTACACAGTGGCATTGGTCTTTTGGTCTCAACATTATTGTGGCAGCTGGCACTTCATACCACTTCTGTTTCAGCAACTGATGTGCTGGCAGTCACTGAAAGATATGTGGAACGGTGAGCTGTGCCTTCATCTTCAGCCTAATATGACAGCACTGGAAAGTGAGTATCCATGAAATTAAATTGTTAATATTGATATCTTTACTCAATATGGTGGGAAGTATATTAACAATCGCTACTAAATGTCCAATATACTGCAAATCTCCCAGATCATCATTAGACTATTGCTTCAAACAAGATTATTTATACTGTCCTGGTATTCTGGAATTAAGATGAACTCAAATTGAAGAGAATTCTTTTTTAAATAAACGGTGTGATTGTCAAGTTTCATGTTCATAATCTTGGGTTTCAGGTCAGTTATTTGTTGACCTATGATTATTGTTGTAAGCCCTCTGTTCTATGATGTATGTAACCTCTCAATCCAATTAGTTATAGGTTTGGGTGTTGCACCATGCCATGGTATCCCCCATGTCCAGACAGATGGCTGCTGATTCAGAGTTTCTCGTGAAACTGCCGCCAGAAAACTGAGATGTCATTGAAATCTGAACAATCTGTTAAATTTGACCTAAGCTTCATGTTTCTTCGAAGGTTCACTTCTTTTTCTCTTTTTGTTTGGTTGCTCCATCTGTAAAATGTTTACTCTTCAGCTGAAAGCCTTTTATGTTTGCACAGCGCTGATACATCTGATGATAAAGTCAGCTGAACAAGTTCCTTTTTTACTTGATGGAATTTCATTTGTTCAGTGGCTGGTTTGAAAAGTTCCCCAATCTGCTTGACGCGAGTCTTTTTTTTGCAAAATGCCTATCTCCAGAACAAGGGGTGCCCTCTGTGCAGCTGTAGATACCTGATTGATGGGTGAGCAGCGTAATAATACACAGGTGGCTGGAGGCAGGAATAGGGAAAGGCAAGTCTTAAATCCTTGGAAACAAAAATTGTTTTAAGAATGACCTTGAGGAACAAATAGGGTAGATAGAGAGAAACTATTCCCACTGGTTGTGGAGTCTAGGATTAGAGGTCACAGTCTAAAAATTAGAGTCAGACCTTGGAGTCAAATTAGGAAACACTTCTACACACCAAGGGTGGGAGAAGTTTGGAACACTCTTCCGCAGACTGCAATTGTTGCTAGATCAATTGCTAATTTTAAATCTGAGATTGATGGATTTGTGTTATCCAAAGGTATTAGGAATATGGGTCAAAGGCAGGTCTATGGAGTAAGGTTGCAGATCAGCTATGATCTCATTGAATGGCGGAACAGGCTCAATGGCCTCCTGTTCCTATGTTACCTGATATAGAAACATAGAAAATAGGTGCAGGAGTAGGCCATTCAGTCCTTCAAGCCTACACCACCATTCAATATGATCATGGCTGATCATGCAACTTTAGTACCCCATTCCTGCTTTCTCTCCATACCCCTTGATCCCTTTAGCCGTAAGGGCCACATCTAACTCCCTTTTGACTATATCGCGATGGATAAATACAAAGCAAGCTGTGGTTCTGAGCCATACAAACCTGGAAGGCCCCACTTTGATCCTCTGTTTGTACTGACTGAGCTAAGCTGTCAGATTGCAGTAGGCCCACTACCGATGGTCTCGCTAGGGACGGGAAACATTTGCCAGAGTTGCCTCATCTGCATACAATCCAGTGAATTGTGTTGGTGTGTCTGGATTTTTACTGAGGACAGCCCGACCATGATCATCATAGGCCGTCCCTCGGAATCGAGGAAGACTTGCTTCCACTCTTAGAATGAGTCCTTAGGTGGCTGAACAGTCCAATAAGAGAGCCACAGTCCCTGCCACAGGTAGGACTGACAGTCATTGAGGGTAAGGGAGGGCGGGACAGATTTCGGTTATAGCTAGATGTCAATCGCAGATAAGGCCATCTCTGACCACTTCCTTGTATCGCTCTCCACCCACATCCACTACCTCCCCGCCTGTCTTCCTGCACACCCCCCCCCCCTCCCCCTTGCTGGTCTACTTCTCCCTGGAAAAACTCTCTAACAACTGCACTTGTGAAATCTCAACTGTCCAGCCTTTGGCCCTCCATTCATCATGACATTTCTGTAGCTGCCAATCTGCTCAACCACACTCTAACCATCATCTTTGATGCCCTAGTGCCTATTAAAACCATAATTCTCTCTCACCCTGGCCATTCCCCCTGCTATGGCCCTCATCTTTGCTCCCTTAAGTCCAAGGGACGTAGACCTAAACAGATATGGTGGACAACTGGTTTAGCCATTCACCGCCAGATCTGGCTGGACCACATGAAATATTATCGGGCCCTGCTCCCGTCTGCCAAAACAGCTCCCTATTCCAGAACCATTTTGGAATGCAAAGATAAACCCCAGCTTCTATTCTTTACTGCTAAACATCTTAAACCCCTCACCCCAGTCTTCTCACCCTCACCTCCAACAACAAGTGCGAAGAGCTAACTAACTTCTTTGTCTCTAAGATTGAGACCATCCGATCAGCTGTCTCTGCCACTTCCCTTTCTTCCTTCCCCTAGCCCATTGCCAAACTTCTTTTAAGGTTCCCCCCCTTCCCCAGTCCTGACCTTGCATTTTTCTCCAGTTTCTCTCCGATCTTCCCTCATGGTCTCTTCACGCTCATTCTGTCCATGAGACCCACTTCCTGCTCCCTCGACCCTATTTCCATTAAATCTGCTGTCCTTCTGTGGTCTGGCCTATATGTGACTCCATCCATACCTTTGGCAATGTTGGTGACTCTTAACCACCCTCTGAAATGGCCTAACAAGATACTCGGTTGTATCAAACTGTGACAAAAAATAAAAGTAAGAATAAAACCGGATAGACCACCTGGCTTTGGACACAACAAAGGCACATCCAGTCCAGACGACCCTGCAAAGTCCTCCTCACTAACACCTGCCGACTTTTGTATAATTGGGAGAGCTGTCTCACAAACTAGCCAAGGAACACTGCCACCGTGCTAAATGGGATAGATTGTCCCACCGGCAGGACACGCCCACCAGAGATGCCAGCACAGTGCTATACAGTCGGGAGGGAATGGCCCTGGGAGTCCTCAAATTTGACTGTGGACCCCGTGAAGTCTCATGGCTTCAGGTCAACCATGGGTAAGGAAACCTCCTGCTGATTACCACCTACTGTCTTCCCTCAGCTGATGAATCAGTAACTCCTCCATGTTGAATGTTGTACAGTTTTATTGCTCTTTTCACTTCGTTGCTTTAAACGTCAAATTACACACACACTCAGTTGTAGTAAATGCCGATCAGCTCTTTTATTTAGACATTCATACTATACAAACCAAGTATGAAAGTTACTGAGACACTTCACAAAGGCAGCTCTTCCAATTTCCATGGCTGGTTGTGACACACACATCTTCCGAGATTCCAATGTCTAGTGTCTAATGAGTGTGTGTCAAACTCTCACCTTTATACCAAAAAAGCCTTTGAACTCTTGTTTCTTTGCATATTACATATAGACAATTAACATGCAGATGATGTAGAATCAAAATGACATTGTCCTAAAATCACGGCTAACTGCTTTCTGAATTACTATACACAAACCAGATCATTTAACATACAGACGATGTCATCAAATTATTATTTGCATAGTAACAAGGTACACTCAAATACAGACAATGTCATGAATTACTATACACAACTCAGATTACTATTCGCATGGTAACAAGGTACACTCAAATACTTAACATACAGATAAATGACCAGCCACTCATTATCCTGAAGCCAATGCTCACTGGCATAAATCGACTCGCACCATGAAGTACTGTAAACGCACAGATGATCAGATAGACACATTTCAATGGCTAGATGGCTCCATATCATCTAGCAGCCTGCTTCGATCCAAACATCCTGTTTTAATCCAAACTTTAATCTTCCAACCTTTAACCTTTTCGATATCTCCAGACTGTGCCGAACAAAGTGTTTCAGAAATGCGGGCTTGTGCTCCCACATTGAATACCACTTGGAAGAGGCACGGAGGATAGCAAGGGTACAGAATGTACTCAGGTGGGGTACTTCAATGTCCATCAGCAAGAGTGACTCAGTAGCACTACTACTGACCGAGCTGGCTGAATCCTGAAGGACATAGTTGCCAAACTGGGCCTGCTGCAGGTGGTGAGAGAACCAACATGAGGGGAAAAACCTATTTGATCTCGTTCTCACCAATCTACCTGTCACAGATGCATTTGTCCATGATAACATTGGTTGCAGTGATCGCCACACAGTCATTGTGGAGACCAAGACCTGCCATCACGCTGAGGACCTTGAACATCCCCATCCTCAATGATGGCGGAGCCCAACACGTGAGTGCAAAAGACAAGGCTGAAGCATTTGCCACCGTCTTCAGCCAGAAGTACCGTAGGGCTGATCCATCTAGGCCTCCTCTTAAGGTCCCCACCTTCACAGAAGCCAGACTACAGCCAATTCGATTCACCCAGCGTGATATCAGCAATGTCTGAGTGCACTGGATGAAGCAAAGGCTACATATCCCGGTGGTTGTGCTGAAGACTTGTGCTTCAGAATGAGCTGCACCTCTAGCCAAGCTGTTCCAGTACAACTACAACACTGGCATCTACCTGAGAATGTGGAAAACTGCCTAGCTATGTCCTGACCACAAAAAGCAGGACAAATCCTATCCAGTCAATTACCACCCCATCAGTTTACTCTCAATCGTCAGCAAAGTGATGGACAATGTCATTGACAGGGCTATCAAGCAGAACTTACTCACCAATAACCTGCTCCCTGATGCTCAGTTTGGGTTCCGCCAGGACCACTCGGCTCCAGACCTCATTACAGCCTTGGTCCAAACATGGACATAGGAGCTGAATTCTAGAGGTGAGTTGAGAGTGACTGCCCTTGAAGGAAAAAGGTCTAATAACTTGGTGGGGGTGGCAGATTCAGATCGGGCAGCACCGGTTGGTAAAAAAAAATCCTACAAACATTGAATAATGTGTTTTATTATTGGTTCCTGGAAGGTAGGTGACTATTGTTTTCCATATCACAGCTACATCAGTAATTAGAAAGATTCTCTTGCATCTCTGCCCCTGTGGAAGAATAAACACTTGGTTGCTTTAATATTTATTTTTACATTCCAGCAGCAAAATTTAGTCAGCCATTTCTTGCATTGTTTGGGAAGCAGGCAAGGCGTGTCGTCAGCAACTCTTGTGATGGGCCAGTCTTGCTGTCAATCATAAACACCTCCAGAAATGACCTGAGACTTGAGTCGAAAATAGTTTTATTTTGGATTAAAAACCTTGATAACAAAATTGTTTATTATCAGGTTAATGCAGAAAAAAAAATTACCTGACACAACTTCCAGGATTGTACCCTGAACAGTCAGTAATAGATTCAAGGTGAGCAAATCTTGCTCCGATTTTAACTCAGTGTGGGAATCGGGTCGGTGTGTGATGAGGCTAGTGGCACTCCCTCCTCCCTCCCTCCTCCCACAGACCTCGGTAGCATGAGGCCTGGACAGTTGAAGCACCAGGCTTCACCTTTATGCCACCGGTCAGCTGTCTACCCGAAACAGGTGTGATGCAGTCGCTGGCCAGAGGGCAGGATCGCAATATCAGGTGGCAGAAGGTCACCAGCCAGCACCAAAGGAAAGGAAATAAGAGCATAGCATTGCCTTTCCGCCTACCTGATGCTAACTTCCCAGGCCAAGGTGAAAGCCTCGATCTCTGGGCTCCACCAATGCTTTTCCATAACTTGCTGTGGAAAAACATGAGAATAACTTGGGTGACCCTCCCTCTTTTTTTTTTTTTCTCTTCCTTCCTATCACCAAGCCTCTAGTCTTTATTTGACACCTTGACCAGATAGTACAGCTGGTGACCGAAAAATCCCTGCGTGGGGAATTGCAGACTCAAATAAAGATCGTATCACTTAATGACACAACAAATTGGAGATCTGGTGTACTATGCTTCTGTGGCATTTTGCACTTAAGAGACATTAAATTTGTATTAGGTCAATAATGCTTGAAAGGCTATGTGAAAACAACACAGGAAAAGGAAGCAACCTTTGTAAAAAAATCAGGCCCTTTTATTTTTGTGTCTGCGTACACTTTGTTGTAGCATTATGACTGCTGCTTAAATTATTTACACAACCTTCATTATCAGTACTTAATGGTGGTGAAATTCCTGCAAGCATTGCTCAAGGGTTTAGTTTAGTTATTGAACTGACAACTTTAATGTTTGCATGCATTGCCAGAATATCAATCCCCTGGCTTAGAAATGAAAAATTTAAGGCCCGTTTGAGTTCCAAGGCTTCTTGTCAGTTGAATTTGCCAGGTTAATTTATCATGTGTAACAATTTATTCTTCCTCCATTTTTCTCCCCTCATCTTGTGAACTTTCCAACTCCTTGATGTGGGATGGTTCTATGAGAGCAAACAGCTCTCTGATATCTCAGTCAAGTGCCATTCTTTATGTGGCAAAAGGCAAGTGTTGGGGACCCCACCAATGTGAGTGGGGTAATGCTCGAGACGAACAAGCGGAAACTGCACAATTTACTCACACAGCACATGAGTAGGCTTCCCACTGATCATCGAACTGGGATCATGCTACCTAATAGGGCTTTGATGTCCAAGTTTATCCGGGACTGAATGGGAAGATTCCTAACCCACAGGTATACCACTCCATTTCCCATTCATGAGCTAGCTTTTCCAGTAAATTATCAACAATGCCCTAGGATGTTGTAGGCCTCTAGCAAACAACCAACACAGACATAATGGGCTGAATGCCCCCTTCTGTGCCATAAATGTTCATGGTTTTCAGGACGTGTTTGGCTTGTATTCGCTTACTGAGTCTTCCATGGAGGGTCAACTCAGTTCCAATGTTCCATCGTCAGGTGTGTCAACTGGGAACTAACCTGACTCCAAAGAGATCCTGCCCTGTCCCAAAAAGGATGGTCCTGGACAATTGACAAGTGTGAGGTTCTGCCTTGCTAAGTAGATATCAGATAGCATCACAAGGGCCATGGTGAGCAGCACAATGGAATCATAGGCAGCCCCTCGAAATTGAGGAAGACTTGCTTCCACTCTAAAAGTGAGTTCTTAGGTGACTGAGCAGTCCAATATGGGAATTACAGTCTCTGTCACAGCTGGGACAGACAGTCGTCGGAGGAAAGAGTGGGTGGGACTGGTTTGCCGCACGCTCCTTCCGCTGTCTGCATTTGTTTTTTGCTTGCTCTAGGCGACGAGATTCGAGTTGCTCAATGCCTTCCCGGATGCTCTTCCTCCACTTAGGGCGGTCTTTGGCCAGGGACTCCCAGGTGTCGGTGGGGATGTTGCATTTTATCAAGGAGGCTTTGAGGGTGTCCTTGTAACGTTTTCTCTGCCCACCTGGTGCTCGTTTGCCATGAAGGAGTTCCGAGTAGAGCGCTTGCTTTGGGAGTTTTGTGTCAAGCATGCGAACAATGTGGCACGCCCAACAGAGCTGGTCGAGTGTGGTCAGTGCTTCGATGCTGGGGGTGTTGGCCTGATCGAGGATACTAACGTTGGTGCGTTTGTCCTCCCAGGGGATTTGCAGGATCTTGCGGAGACGTCGTTGGTGGTATTTCTCCAGCGCTTTGCGGTGTCGACTATATAAGTCCACGTCTCTGAGCCATACAGGAGGACGGGTTATCAGTACAGCCCTGTAGACCATGAGCTTGGTGGCAGACTTGAGAGCCTGGTCTTCGAACACTCTCTTCCTCGGGCAGCTGAAGGCTACGCTGGCGCACTGGAGACGGTGTTGAACCTCATCGTCGATGTCTGCCCTTGCTGATAATAGGCTCCCGAGATATGGAAAGTGGTCCACATTGTCCAGGGCCGTGCCGTGGATCTTGTTGACTGGGGGGCAGTCTGTGTGGTGGGGTCTGTATAACATGTATGAGTGTATTACCATGATCCTCCTGAGCACAGCAGTGTAAATGCGTTTCCCCAGAACCTGATGATATTCCACCATCTCTTATAACACTATAAACTGCCTTACATATACCCAGAAAGAGTCAGCTTCCTTTTTGATTGCTCCACAAGCTTCCAAAGCATCAGATAAGCATGCTGCCATGATCTGAGAAAATCAAGTGACATTAATGAGATTCTTTAGTATTTTTTGGTCTCACGGGTTCCCCCATCTTGTGGATAGAAAGCACCGTTGTGCTCTACAGGGTATGCATATTGCAAAAAGAATCCTGTTAGCATCAGCATCCTGCTGAGTTATAATGGCAGTTTCAAGGTGAGTTAAAAGCTCCTGGGAGTAAACTTCAAGACTAGAACCATATTTCCTCCCTACACTCACTGAGAGCAACTTTGAATTAATTCAGCATGAATACCACCCAACACTTGCCTAGCTAGTGTAGTGTGGAGTATTTTTCTCTCAATGAACTGGGTCATTCAGACCTTTGAATCTGTGCAGCACATTTGACCAGCTTTCTGACATCAATGCAAAGGGATCGTTGGTGTAGCCTATTGGGCAAGATCCCAGGGATGGTCTCACTGGTTTGTTGAAATGCACCAGTCACCAGCAGCCTGAAAGCCTTTAAACCCCCAATCAGAGTGGTTAACGGACCTTGCGTTACAATTGGTCGCTCCAAGATGCTCAGCTGTGAAACCTGGGACCAGGTCTCTCTGATTGCTGATGGGGTGGACTAAATGGTGACTTTCCTGTCCAGGTTACTGGATAATGATCAGGATTGTGAATCATGGATGATTCCTTCCCCTTTCCCAACTTAGTTTCCTGATAGCTGCCATGGCTGAGACCAGCTAACTCGATATAAACTGGGGAACTGAATCTATGACCTCCTGGTCACTGGCTCATCATCATCATCATGGGCAGTCCCTCAAAATCGAGGAAGACTTGCTTCCACTCTAAAAGTGAGTTCTTAGATGATTGAACATTCCAATACGGGAATTACAGTCTCTGCCACAGGTGGGACAGATAGTCATTGAAGGAAAGGGAGGGTGGGACAGGTTTGCCACAGGCTCCTTCCGCTGCCCGCGCTTGATTTCTGCATGCTCTCGGCGATGAGACGCGAGGCGCTCAGCGCCCTCCCAGATGCACTTCCTCCACTTCGGGCGGTCTTTGGCCAGAGACTCCCAGGTGTCGATGGGATGTTGCATTTTAACAAGGAGGCTTTGCGGATGTCGCTTGCCGTGTAGGAGTTCCAAGTAGAGCTCTTGCTTTGGGATGTCTTGTGTTGGGCAAGCGAACAATGTGGCCCACCCAGCGGAGCTGGTCGAGTGTGGTCAGTGCTTCGATGCTGAGGATGTTGGCCTGGTCGAGGACATTAACGTTGGTGCGTCTGTCCCCCCAGTGGGTTTGCAGGATCTTGCGGAGACATTTACAGAAGGCTTAAGGCTGTGGTCCACAAAAAACCCGCGACCTAAAGAATAGATGGTGTGCGGAGAAAGCACAGGAGATTCATCAGCTGGCCGACAGCCATGAGTATGGCTCAGTCCTGTACTGGGACACAGGACTTTTGTAGTCAGCCTTGAGGGTAGCTCAGTTTCTTAATTTCTGGTTGAAGCTATTTGGCAAAGTCATTACACATATACAGCCCTATGTTTGGGTGAAGGAGTGGAAAAAAGAAATACACTCACAGTATCTTCGACAATCTTCAATGCTGGCTGGAAGTGAGCATCTTGATGATGGATAAATGAAAGCATTGAGGTTTGGGGAAAGAATAAAATTAGCAGGAAGGGAAAACAGGGGGAAATGGTTTTAAATGTGTGCCAGAAAGTCCTTTATCTTAACCTGCATGATTGGGTATAAATTAATTCATGGAGAACCAGATTTCAAACGGTTAGCTCATTTAATCAGAGTTTTGCAGATGTTTTGAATGTTAGAAAGCTGCTGTCTGTCTTTTAAAATCCTGGGAAATAGATGACTAGCAGATTTTGCAATGAACTGTTAACTATTCAAATTACTTCATTCTTGCTTCATCTATTACCCAGCACAATTAGCCCATAAAGCAGTAATAAATTTAGATGAAGTCGTTTCAATCAAAATCACATCTATATTTTTTGGCTGTCTTATTTTTTTCTGCTATTCTTAGTTAAAGGAACTTTAGTGCCATTACACTGTTGAGGGCCGTATAAAAGAAGGAATGCAAGTGTAGTACACAGTAGGGGTGATTTTAACTGGGCGTTGGTATAAAGCGGGTGTTAGCGAATTCGCCGCCCATTTTATACCACACCCAATTTCCCTTTCCATTGAAATCAATGGAAGAATAAACTCGGTGGGGCGTAAATGGGATGACCAATCCAATATCACCCATTGTACACCATCGCTCAGGGTTAAAAGTATCCCCAGTGAGTGGTGGATCAAAGTTGGTCAAGGTTTCTCACTGGATTCATTAAGCCAGGCTGAGGACGAAAATATTTTGGAGCAGATTTGTCAGGAATTTGTTGCAATTGACAAAATCCTTTCTTGTCACACTTCCCCTTTATATCTCTCACTTGGAGCGAAATTCCGTGCAGGAATGAGAAGACCAGAAAGGTCCAAGGTATAACCGATCTGTCCTCTGTTCCTTGATGTGGGAGCCAATGATGTTAAGAAATGGCGAAAGCTATTTGGTTTACACTTGAAGCTCTTAGCGTTTCTGATAATAGTCATGTTGGTCGGCTGCAGAGTTGTCTGCCAAATAAAAGCCTGGGATTTCCTGTGCATTTGCTCTGCGAGTCACTCACAATTAGGGCGGAAGTTAAATACACGGGCCAAAAAAGACTCTGGGATTTGGGGCTTAAGTGAGCCACGCGTGCAGGTACAATACGTCCAAATCTCCTTGGTCTTTTACAATCGTCCATTGAACTCTCTGCCCACAGACACCTGTCTTTACTACGGGTGAGGTATATAATGGGCTGCCCAAAGTTACAGGGGCCTTATACACATGTTTCCTGCAATGGTGCATGATCAGAGAGTCTCACTTCCAATTACGACCAGAATTTCAGGCACAACAGGGAAGAGCCATGTTTCTGCTGTTTTGTAATTTTTGAATATTAAAAAAAAAAATGATCACTGTTTCTTTGAATGGATTTTTATAGCATCAGTATAAGTCACATTGAAAAATAGAAACGCTTCCTCGATTGTTTCACCTGGAAGGAGTGTTTGGGGCCCTGAGCGATGGCAAGGGAAGGTGCTGTGTGAAGGGGAGGGGGTATTAGGGGTGATTGAAAAGTGGACCTGGGTATCATGGTGGGAACAGTTCCTTTGGAATGCTGAAAGTGGAGAGGAGGGGAAGATGAAGGGAAGGTGATAGAAGTGTTCAAAATTATGAGGGGTCTAGACAGAGTAGATAGAGAGAAACAGTTCCCATTGGTGGATGGGTCAAGAACCAGATGACACAGATTTAAGGTGATTGGCAGATGATCCAAAGGCGACACGAGGAAAAACTTTTTTACGCAGCGAGTGGTTAGGATCTGGAATGCACTGAAGGTGGTGGAGTCAGATTCAATCATGGCTTTCAAAAGGGATAAATTGGATAAGTACCTGAAGGAAACAGATTTTCTAGGCCAAGGGGAAAGGGAGTGGGACTAACTGAAGTGCTCTTGCAGAGAGCCGGCACGGGCTCGGCGGTCTGAATGGCCTCCTGTGCTGTGACCACTTTATGATTTTATTCTTAATAAGCCTCCTATATGGTGGCACTTTGTCAAGTGCCTTCCGAAATTCCAGATATACAACATCTACTGCACTACCTTGATCACTTTCTCTGTTACCTCATCAAAGAATTCAGTCAAGTCAGTCAGACACGATTTTCCTTTAATAAATCCATGCTAACTCTCCTTGATTAACCCATGCCTTTTCAAATAAAGTTTATTTTGTCCCTGATAATGGTTTCCAATTACTTCCCCACCATTGATTTTGATGGATAATCCTAAACGAAATTGACCAGGAGTTTGAAGGTTTAATTCCCAGTCTGTGAGAGTTAGCTGATCTCAATTAGGGTGGCAGTAGAGGTATTACAATTGGTCTCCAGGCTAAGGAAGAGAAAGAAAGCCAGGGTACTACCTTTAGATGGTATCCCAAGGCTTTTGGAAATGTGTATATCAGGTGTGGACAGGATTGGATTCAAATGTGATGCCTGGTGTGATTGTTTTTTCTGGTGATACTATCTGTCACTGACTACTTTAGAGTACCTAGGGAGGCAGACTTTTGTGATTTGTATCCTAGCGAGGAGTCAGTTCCTTGAGGAGAGGAAGGAGGAGAGGAAACTGGCGAGAAATTAATCCTATATTGTAATGTTGTAAAGGTTTGTGAAGGTTGGCATAACCGAGAGATTTAACTATATTCCCCAAACCCCGGTTACTATTGGTAGTGGTTCGATTCTGGTACTGAGTTTGAATTGGTGCAAATGGACAACCCATAATAGAATCCACACTGAATGTGCTAACTACATAAAATTGATTGGTATTACTATTGCTGCTGTGTGGTGAACTGCGAGGTGATGCTATTTATAATTCATTAAGATGCGTCATGAAACCTACATACTGCAATATATTGATTGTCGGGTAACATTACTTGGTGATCAACATAATCCAATGTGTGACAAATAACTGGAAAATAACTTGCTTAATTTTTGTATGAATTATTAAACCTGTAACTAGATGTTATTGATATGTTTATAAAAAAATGTGAATTAATTTACGACTATCGTGTATATATTGTTTATATAGTCCAGATATGTGGTCCTGGTGACTTGCATAGAAACATAGAAAATAGGTTCAGGAGTCGGCCATTCGGTCCTTCGAGCCTGCATCACCATTCAATATGATCATGGCTGATCATGCAACTTCAGTACCCCACTCCTGTTTTCTCTGTCTACCCCTTGATCCCTTTTAGCCGTAAGAGCCACATCTAACTCCCTTTTGAATATATTTAACGAACTGGCCTCAACAACTTTCTGTGGTAGAGAATTCCACAGGTTCACAATTCTCTGAGTGAAGAAGTTTCTCCTCATCTCGGTCCTAAATGGCTCACCCCTCATCCTGATACTGTCCTGTAAATATGGCCCCTTTGGATCTGTACAGAATTTGTCACATTGGCCGGTAGAGATTAACAGTTGTAACGGGAATGTGGCTGGTGTTTGTTTAAAATCACCAGTATTGTTTCTCTAATTATCAAGCTGTCAGTTTCATTATTTCAGAATCAGTTAACTGGTGATTGGTGTACTCGGGCTGAATACAGAAAATGCCATAAAATCTAGACTATACGCTCAATAACAATATGTTGTATGGATCTTTTTAAATTAACTTTTTTTTCTTGGAAGGCGCTCACTTAGCTCTTTTTTTTACATTTTTATCTTTATTGGTCCATCTGTAATTTGCAATTCTCTTTTCTGTTTCTTTGTCTAATCTACTCTAGCTTTGAAGCTCCCTCCTTCTCACAATGTTGGGCCTTGCCCTCTCTCACTCGGTCTCCTTATTTGAGCTACAAAGGAAGTAAAAAAATATGCTTCATAACCAGTCACTTTTTATTTTCCTCTCCTAGTCTGCCCATGCCCCATTCCCCAGTTGGGAAGATACGCAGATACTCCAGTTCTCCTGAGGACCATGGCCAGGCCGGAAATTGTAGATTTGTAACTCTGAGCTCACATGTTACTGCTCTGTGAAGCGATGCTTTTGCACACCAGTACCGATAAAATCCAGCTAAAATATGCCAGAGTCGAACTTGGACTCATTCAATTATCACATCTGAATTTTAAAAAAAATTAATACTGTTCTGCAAAAATTCACAAGTTATCCCAATGGATTTGTTCAAAAGTCATCTGAAGTAACAGTCCCAAAAGCAATTATTTTTAGATTTAAAAAAAAAAAATAGGTGGTAGGTTTTTACCAATAAGGGAATTAAGGGTTACGGGGAGCGGGCGGGTAAGTGGAGCTGAGTCCACGGCCAGATCAGCCATGATCTTGTTGAATGGTGGAGCAGGCTCGAGGGGCTAGATGGCCTACTCCTGTTCCTAATTCTTATGTTCTTATGTTCTCGGCCTACATATGTTCATTCATGATTTTGTTTGCCAAATGTTGCTAACCCTGACTCGTCTTGTTTCATCTCTGAAATATGAGTATTAAGATTCTGCTTAATAACTACACTGTAGAAGATCACTAATAACCTCTCATGAGACTTTACAATACCTGACAGTGTCTCTAGACTTCGTAAAGCACAGATATTTTTGCAGTCTGATGTTCAGTTCCAGGAACACTGCATCAGTCTGCAAAGCTTTTGTTTATATTAAAATTAAAAAGCCGGTACACTTGTTCTCAACACTTATCATTATAGAGCAGCACAACGTGATCTGGGGGTTTTGCATAGCTGAGAGAATGCAAACATTTCTTGTACTGTTTAATATTCTTTAACTTTGTGACTCAAAAGCACTTTGCAGTTTTGCGGCAGCGGAAAGAGCGTGCAGCAAACCAGTCCCACCCTCCCTTACTGTCAATGGCTATCTGTCCCACCTGTGACAGAGACTGTGATTCTAGTATTGGACTGTTCAGCCACCTAAGGACTCATTTTTAGAGTGGAAGCAAGTCTTCCTCGGTTCCAAGGGACTGCCTATGATGATGATGATGATGCGGTTTTGTGTTGTCATACATCTAAAGGACAAGTTGTAGAAGAGCTGTGACTCCATTTTGAAATGGTTTTGCAGCATGGCGATACTATGTGCAGTGACCTGGTGAAGTGGTTTTGCACCCTGTTGCACACAGTGACATGGTACATAAGAACATAAGAATTCGGAGCAGGAGTAGGCCATGCAGCCCCTCGAGCCTGCTCCGCCATTCAATAAGATCATGGCTGATCTTCAACCTCAACTCCACTTTCCCCGCCCGATCTCCCTATGGTGATGTGACTTTCTTTGTCATGACATAGTGACATTGCACACAGTATGCAACGATGTCACACGCAGTGACACAAGTTGCATTTATATAGCTCCTTTAATGTAGTAAAGATGTCCTGAGGTGCTCCACAGGAAAGTTATCAGACAACATTTGACACCGAACCACATGAAAAGAAACGAGGACAAGCAACCAAAGGCCTGATCAAAGAGGTAGGTTTTAAGGAGCGATTTACAGGAGGAGAAAGAGCTTGAGAGATTTTGGGAGAGAATTCCAGAGCTTAAAGCCGAGGCAGCTGAAGGTACGGCTGCCAATGGTGGAGCGATTAAAATCGGTGATTCACAAGAGGTCAGAATTGGAGGAGCGCAGAGATCTATTTGGGGGGGGAGGGAGGGGGCAGGGGTGGTGTTGTCGGGCCTGGAGGAGGTTGCAGAGCTCGGGAGGGTGAGTCCTTGGAGAGTGTTGAACACAAGGATAAGATTTTTAAAATCAATGCGTTGCTGGATCCAGAGCAAATGTAGGTAGTGAGCACGGGGCGAAAGGTGAACGGGATTTTTGTGCAAGTTAGGATACGAGCAGCAGAGTTTTGGATGAGCTCAAGTTTGTAGAGGATGGAAGGAGGAGGCCGGCCAGGAGAGCATTGGAATAGTCAATTTAGAGGTCACAAAGGCATGGAAGTGGGATTCAGCAGCAACTGAGCTGAGGCAGAGCAGAGATATAGTGCACAATAATGCAGTGACATGGTACACTGTGATGTTGCATGCAGTGCTAAGATAATGTTTCACTGTAAATTGTGGCCCAGGCTGATGTCTTGACAAACATTAAGGGAAAAACGTGCTTTGCCTCTTCGCATGTTCTGGATGCCCCTAAAAGAAAAAAAGATTGGCATTTCTATAAGGCCTTTCCCGAAGACTGGAAGCCCCAAAGCGCTTTACAGCCCATGAAGTACTTTTGGATTGTAGCGTAGGAAATGTGGCAGCCAATTTGCGCACAGCAAGCTCCCACATACAGAAATGTGATAATGACTTGATGATTTGTTATGTTGATTGAGGGTTAACTATTGGAGCTGACTGTTTATGGCTCTTGTTTGGTCTTTCTGCGCATGTGTCCCCTCGAGACTCCGCCCCCATGTCTGCAATCATTCCGACCATGTAGCTGATCCTCCACGAGCCTGCATCAGTCAGACCACGTTGTTGAAGGGGCGGGGCAGGGCAGAGAGAGAGAGAGAAGAGAGAGAAGAGAGAGAGAGAGAGACTGGGGAGGGGAGAGAGAGAGCCTGGGGAGTGGGGGGGAAAGAGAGCCAGTTGGTGGTGTGTGGGGGCGCGGGAGAGAGTCTGGGGGAGGAGGAGGATTGAGAACGAGAGAGAGCCGGTGGAGGGGAGGAGAAAGAGAGAGAGAGAACCTGGTTGGGTGGGGGGGGAGGGAGAGAGAGAGATAGCCTGGAGGAGGGATGGGGAGAGAGAGCGCCTTGGGGGGCTGCGGGGGTGGTAAAGAAGAGAGAGAATTTACAACACGGGAACAGGCCATTCAGTACAACTTGTCAATGACTGGGTTTATGCTCCACATGAGCCTCGTTCCACCCTCTCCATCTCGCGTTAAGAGGTTGGGTTACATTTATGATGTTTGTATAGGGAGGTTCACAGGTCTTTTAGGATTCCCAAGTACATTTGATAAGTTTACATTTCTGCTTGGCTTGTATTTGGCAATGTACAGTTTTCAAATACTACTGGTTACTTTCCCTGGAAAGCACTGTGACTGACTGCCATTCATGAGAATGGAAACTGAGACTATGTTTGTTATATGTTGATAGGGATAGTGTACTGAAGAAAATAGGACCATTCTTTGTGGAGGATGAAATTTGTCTAAATTTAAAGAATAATTTAAATATGTGCTTACTTTTTGAAGCAATCAACCCTATCCATGATCTCTGAACTGAGTGAATTAAGTGGATTCATCCTCTGAGATTCCTGCGATTGTATGCAGTGAATTCACTGATTTACTTCAGATTTGAGATTGGTTTGATGTTCTATGGATCTCACTGGAGGTCTCTTTTTTTCTATCATGATGGAAATGGAACCTATTGGATGTAAAATTTAATATGTGATGCTAATCTGTAGCACAAGTGTTTACATCCATTACAGATACTGCAAAATTCTAATCCCACATGAGCCAGGTACAGTAAACTAGCTGTTGTGCTTACACAGATTTTTGGGGGTGCAGCTTAGCTGTCAATAGGGCACTGATCAAACTTAACTTCTATGTTTCCATGTAGAGATTATCTTGCATTTAAAATCACTCCTTGAGCTGGCGAGCTTGTCTGTGTTGAATACATTATTTGGCCCACTGCTTTCGAAGTATGTGGTGCTCTGTGTGGAAGTGGTGTTGCTGCATTTGTGCCCAGTGATCAGAAATAAATAGCTTTAACACAAGATAAAATACTTTGAATTTAAAAGTGAACTGACTGTTTAGAGGAGCAGCGTTAACATGCAGCATAGTGAAGGGGCAGGATGACAATTAAACAAATCCATTGCACAGTACTTTGTGCTCGGTTCATTCTGCATGAATCTTGGCTTGTCGGTGGAACTTAATGTGGTGCCACATTGCAGATTATCACAAAACACAGCTGTTTTGAAAGCTACAACCTGCAACTGCACAAAGGTCTGTATTCTCATGAACCCCAATCCTTTCCTCTGGTTCTCTTTGCCCAGTGAATTGATTTCAAGATTTTCATGCTCAGTTTCAAATCCTCCATGGTCGCGGCCCACCTGAGCGACACTTTCCCACGTGCACCGCCTGCACATCTGAGACCACATGAGACACCTGGGAGTCCCTGGCCAAAGACCGCCCTAAGTGTAGGAAGTGCATCCGGGAGGCCGCTGAGCACCTCGAGTCTCGTCGCCGAGAACATGCAGATATCAAGCGCAGGCAGCGGAAAGAGCGTGCGGCAAACCTGTCCCACCCATTCTTTCCCTTAACGACTATCTGTCCCACCTCTGACAGGGACTGTGGTTCTCGTATTGGACTGTTCAGCCACCTAAGGACTCATTCTAAGAGTGGAAGCAAGTCTTCCTCGATTCCGAGGGACTGCCTATGATGATGATGCCTTTTCCCCACTCCCACTGTTCCACCACCAGAGCCACTCTTTCAGCCATTGCATCCTCCAAAAATTCCTCCCTGCTTTCGTAAACCTCCACAAAACCTTCCCTTCATACTTCCCAGCTTCTGTGTTTTCATTTTGCCTCCTGCTCGTCATCCACTGTTCGGTCTCTGCCTTTTAAAGCGCATTGAGGTGTCTTTCGCTACCTAAGCCCTGAAGCTGTTACTGGATATCCTGCAAGAAGGTTGCCTGCTGTCAACTGAATGGGTTTTTGAAGTGTTGACCTCCCAGTCAGCTGGCAGACACTCCATAGTAAATGACAGCAACACAGGATTTACCTACACCATCATGTTGCACATAAGTGGATCCAAGACTTAGAGCCACTTGTGCACAACACACATTGATGCTGAATTTAAATGTGTTGAGGGGGAATATGATCCATGTTTTTTTTTTAAGCTGAAAGAATGATGTAGTTGCGCATGGAATTGTAGATGCCGAAACCAATAAGCACATTTAAAGGGAGGCTTGATGCATCCAGCAAGGAGAAGACAATACAAAGAAATGGGGTAGGGCAGGAAGAGGAAATTATAGAAAGAAGCGGCTCGTGTGGAATATGAACCCTGGCATAGACCAGTTGGGGCGAATGGTCTGCTTCTGAGCTGTGGATCCAAGTAATGTAGGCACAATTAAATCAGCTAATTTGGATGAAGCAAGTGTAAAATGAACCACTCTCCAAGTAAGTAAGGCTTAAGATTAGGACAGATCCAATACTAATCTGGTTCTGAATAATGAATTGAATGAAACAGGACAATTAAGTGAGATGAAGGTAGACAAGTCTTTTGAAATTGTTTCGCATTAACAATAGATAAAGTAGAAGATTATTCGAAGATTCAAAGATAAATGTGTTGGACTGGAAATGAGCTCATTTTAGTGAGATGAAAGGGCACCTATCCAGATAAATTAGCTAGAAAAATTGGCAGATGAATAAATGGACCAGAAGTGGGACATATTTAAGTATGTGATAGATATGGTACAGAGTAAATACATTCTGACTAAGTAAAAAGATGCATCAGGGGCTGGGTCTCATAAATAAATAGAGAGATCAGAGAAAGAATGAGGTTTAAAAAGGAAATGTATGATTAAATACAACAGAAAACTGAGAAATGTACAAGGCCAGAAAGGAAAATAAAAAGGGAGACTGAGGGAGGCTAAGAAGCAGCATAAGGCAATACTCATGGGCAACATACGGGGAAATAGCAAGTGCTTTTATGACCAAATAAGTAAAAGGATGGTCAAAGAAGGGATGTGGAACCCCATTAAGTTGAAGAGGACAGTCTTGTACTTGAGAATGTGGGAATAGCAGAGATGCATGCATTTTGTGCTACTCTGTATTAAGATGTGGAAGAGGTACTCTGGGAGATAAATATTCACAAGAAAGCTGTATTAAAGAAGTTGATGTGACAAAGTAGAAAAGTCACCAGCCCAAATGGCAGGCATCCCATAATTCTAAGGGAGGCTGAAAAGGAGAAAATGGAGGTGCTAATCATCATTTTCCAATAAAATCTTGGGAAATACGAGATAGTGTCAAAAGATTGGAAGATGAAAAATGTTACACGTTCAAATAAATATGAAAGGTAAAGCAAGAAAATCATTGTTGAGAGTTTTCTCTCAAAAATGAGTAAAGTTCTACAGTGCATCATATGAATGGAATTAATAAGCACCTAGAAAGGCATGGCTTAAGTGGGTACAGTCACCACGTTGTACAAACGGCAGGTTGTGCTTGGCCAATGTAATTGTTTCTTTTTGGAAATCAGAGTGTATAAATAAAGGGATGTGGTGGATGCAGTGTATATATAAATTTTCAAAACCATTTGATAAAGTGCCATGTAAGAGACTTATTGCAAAAACTAAGGCACATTGTAATAAATGGAATTTGGCTGCATGGAGACATGGCTAAACCAGAGAGTTTGGGTAAAGGATGTTTTTCTGATTGTGACAGGTCCTAGCGATCTGTGTTGGTATCTCTTTAGTTTTCCATTTATATTAATGAATTGGACTTGGGCACAAGAGGAATATCAAATAATTGTAGGAGAACATAGAGATAACAACAGTAACTTACATTATATTGTGCCTTGAACATAAAACAACATCCCAAGGTCTATCACAGAAATGCAAGAAAACACAGATGTTGAACCAAAGAAGGAGAACAAAACCTTGGTCAAAGAGGTGTGTTTTAAGGAGGAACAGAAAGAGGAAGGATTTAGCAAGGCTGTTATGGGCATCGGGGGTGGGGGGGGGATTGTCCAAGAGACCAGAGTTGCCAAGATAAAAATTGCTTTTTTCAGTTGTCTCTGTTAATCCATGTCTATATCCCTCCACTTATGAACATGGTGCCCCTTGGCGATATCATCGCAGACATGGTTAACAGGCAGCTAAGTGGGTAGATAGGTGCCAGATCCAGTTCAATGCAGAGAAGTATAAGGTTGTACATTTTGGAAATAAGAATGTGAAATCAAGTAAACCTAAGTGGTAAGATTCTTGACAGAGTGGAAGAACAGAGAGATCAGGGGTGCATAGACATAGATCTTCTTGATCACATCTTTGTTCACCTCCATAACTCCGATTATTCAATGTCTATTTCGGCTATGTGAAGCTCAGTGGGATGTTTACTATGTTTAGCACTATTTAGTATATAAATGCAAGCTGTTGTTTAGGAAGGAGATTAAGAGTTATGAGAGTCAGTGCAGATGGTGAAACTAGAACATTATGGCTGCTAGAACCACAGAAATTCAAGCCAAGAAAGGCAACTGGTGTAATGTGGAACACAAGTTTACCTCCGGGGACAGGAAAAGCATTTCCTCAGTAAATTAAATTCGTTGGTTAGATTTCATGAGAGACATTCTGTGGACTTAATGGGTTTAATAGGATGAATTGCATTTCTTGTTTTATTGTCTCTTGGGTTCTTGCACAGCAGGAGCTTATGCACTTGAGACAACATTGGACCACACCAGAAAAAAAAGGAATGGAATATTCCCAGAAGGAGTTGAATGGCACAAAATCCATGATGGCTGCCAAAAATCCATGAGGCTGTATTGGCTCCATAGTTAAAATGAGTGGTTCATGACTTAATCAAGTGCTTGTTATAAGATTGTTTTTGACAGAAGCACACATTGTGACCAGTGGTGAAATGGTAGGGTTGGGGGAGGGGTAACCTTGCTGTGTTTTGTAGTTAAGCATAAACACAAACACTGTAGCATACAATTCTAATTATGGGTTGAGAGGAGGAGGTTCTTAATGGCCCATCCCATGTAAAATTAAGCAATACCCCATCCCTGCCAAAAGTCTTTCAGCATTATAGTCTTAGTTATACCACATTCTAGAAAATCTGACCCCAGAAAACCTTCTCCGTTTCTCTAGTTCATTGCAACTGGTCTCTTGCGTGTCCTGTACCATCCTGAATTCAAAACAAGCTCTCTCTCTTTCATATCCCTTTTGCATAGATCGCTTAAAAGCAGTTAAAGGAATAAGCTTTCCTGTTGGCAATGGATGGCACTCAGGGTGTGGGATGTGTATAATGGTAATGGATAATGCTTGTGGACACTATTGTCTGTCGCTGGCCTCCATTAGTCACAACAGCAACCGATGGCTGGTTATTCATAAGCGGTCCCTCGTATCGAGGATGACTTGCTTCCACACCAAAAAGGGATGAGTTCACAGATGTTTCAATAAAGGACCAAATATTCAGGTCCCAAACTACATCCTGCGTGTGGATTTTTTTAACGTGTGGTGGCCGTTGCCCACCAGTCACCACACGGGCTTGACAGAGCTAGGTCTTGGTCCAGTGGCACGGATTACCCAAGACGACTGGAGACCTGCTCTGCTGCACAGACCTGGTGTGCACACAATCGCAGTGTGGGCTGGCCCGTGTTGCCCCTGGGCCCACGCCTCTTCTGGTCCCAAACTCACGCCTCTCCCGGGCCCTGATCACCATCATGCTGGAACCCCACTGCTGATTTTGGGAGGCCCTGCCCCATCTGGGAGGAGAGAATAGCGATGCCTCCTGGAAATTATGGGGCTTCCCCAAAGTCGGCAGTGGGGATCTAGCACAATGGTGATAACTGTCCAGTGGTTCCTGTTGTGACTAATGGAGGCCACGACAGATCATGCTTGTGGACATATCGTCTATTACCATTATACACATCCCACACTCATTGGCAACAAGGAAACTTATTGAACTGTTTTTGGGGATCCATGTAAAAGGCATATGAAATAGAAAGATCCTGTTTTGAATTTGGTATGGTGTAGGTCACTCTTGAGAGACCAGTTGTGATGAACTTGAGAAGCAGAGAGGGCATTCTGGGGTCCGACTTTCTGGGTGAATGCGATATAGTTGTGGATTATGCGAATGACTTTTTGGGGGCCTCTTCCCAGTCGAGTAATGTCAGATATGCATGCTGTTTTTGCAATAAAGCTGCTAAAGACCTACAGTGTAGTTACACACATATAGCCATATATACAAGCTACGAAAATCCGGTATCGGGCACTTTTTGCTACATATAAACATGATTGGTGGCGCATGAGAGAGGGAGATAGTTAATGGCTCACCCGATGTTAAAATTAAGCAATGTTCCCTCACAGCTGAAAGTTGTTAAGCATTATAATCTTGCAAATTGAACAAAAAAACACTTTCTTTTTTTTAGGTACCAGTGGTGCCTTTGCAGAAACGGTCTTTAATAACCTTAAGTGAGTGATGCACAATACACTATGTGCCGTTGTTTAATGGTCCATACTCCAGTAAAGCTTGGTGTCGGTACTATTCGTCATGTCAGTAATGGCTGCTGCAGCTTATGGTTTGCCCATAGCCTGAACAGATTTCAGAATACTTCTTCCCACACCTCTGCCATATAATTTACAGCCAACATATTTCAGTGCAACACTTATCTGCCTTTTTGGCATTATCTTGTATCTGTCTAATTATCTCAGGTGAATAATATCCCTAGCTGACAAAACTGCTTTAATTTTTCTTACATTGAGGAAACTGCCCCCTTACTTTATCACATTTGTGCCAATGTTTGTTCATTTTCTATAACTACAAACTATTCAAAAGCTTTGTTTATTGCAATGAGTTGTATTTAATCCACTTACCTGAGCCTGCAGTGTTGCTCTGTCTCTGAAGGCAGTGAGTAGAATTTGATTACCTTTGTGTAATAAAATGAGGCATTGCTGGCCTACAGAAACGCTACTTGCAAAATATTTGATTATCCTTTGTAGCAATGTGCCACCCTGGAGGTGGGGAAATTTTCATTGTTGCGCATTGCTGATGATATTTTATTGTAATATCAGGACCTGGTGGTATTGTACAGACAATCTTTGTAGTGGTATAAGGGACATTATACTACCACTTCCTCTTTATTTTTTTATGAGAAATGATCTTTCTACGGGAGCACCATTTCCAGTTCTTGCGCATATTTATTCCTGAATTACCCTTTTCTGAGGAGTGATCAATCACAGAACCATGCAGCACAAATCGTTTATGTCCAGACAAGGCCTCATTTTTGAGGATGTAACGAGCAGGGTGGATAAAGGAGAACCAGTGGATGTGGTGTATTTGGATTTCCAGAAAGCATTCAATAAGGTGCCACATAAAAGGTTACTGTACAAGATAAGAGCTCACGGGGTTGGGGGTAATATATTAGCATGAATAGAGGATTGGCTAACTAACAGAAAATAGAGAGTGGGGATAAATGGGTCATTTTCACGTTGGCAAATTGTAACTAGTGGGGTGCCACAGGGATCGGTGCTGGGGCCTCAATTATTTGCAATCTATATTAATGACTGGAATGAAGGGACCGAGTGTAACGTAGACAAATTTACTGATGATACAAAGATAGGTGGGAAAGCAAGTTGTGAGGGGGCTGTAAAGAATCTACAAAGGGATATAGATAGGCTAAGCGCATGGGCAAAAATTTGGCAGATGGAGAATAATATGGGAAAATATGAGATTATCCTCTTTGGTAGGAAAAATAAACAAGCAAATTACTATTTAAATGGGGAGAGATTACAAAATGCTGCAATACAGAGGGATCTGGGGGTTCTTGTACATGAAACACAAAAAGTTAGCATGCAAGTACAGCAAGTCATCAGGAAGGTAAATGAATTCAAATGGAAGGAAGTCCTGCTCCTTGGGGCACTGGTAAGACCACACCTGGAGTACTGTGTACAGTTTTGGTCTCCTTATTTAAGGAAGGATATCGAAACATAGAAACATAGAAAATAGGTGCAGGAGTAGGCCATTCGGCCCTTCGAGCCTGCACCGCCATTCAATGAGTTCATGGCTGAACATGAAACTTCAGTACCCCCTTCCTGCTTTCTCGCCATACCCCTTGATCCCCCGAGTAGTATACTTGCATCGGAGGCAGTTCAGAGAAAGTTCACTAGGTTGATTCCTGAGATGAAGGGGTTGACTTATGAAGAAAGGTTGAGCAGGTTGGGCCGATACTCATGAGAGTTTAGAAGAATGAGTGGTGATCTTATTGAAACGTATAACATTCTGAGGGAGCTTGACAGGGTAGATGCAGAGAGGGTGTTTCCCCTCGTGGGGCAATTGAGAACTAGGGGGCATTGTTTCAGAATAAGGGGTTACTCATTTAAGACAGAAATGAGGAGGAATTTCTTCCAAGGGTTGTAAATCTTTGGAATTCTCCACACCAGAGAGCTGTGGAGACTGGGTCATTAAATATATTTAAGGTGGAGATACAGATTTTTGAATGATAAGGGTGCCAAGGGTTATGGGGAGTGGGCAGGGAAGTGGAGTTGAGGCCAGGATCAGATCAGCCATGATTTTGAATGTCGGAGCAGGCTTGAGAGACCAAATGGCCTACTCCTGATCCTATTTTTTATGTTCTTATGTTAATGTCTCATCCGAAAGACAGCACCTCCAATACTGCAGCACTCCCTCGGTAGTGCAGTGTAGTGTTAGCTTAAATTGTATGCATAAATTTCTCGAGTGGGGCTTGAACCCAGAACCTTCTGACTTCGAGGCAAGAGAGCTACCACTGAGTCACGGTTGACGCATTACGCAGACATATGAGGCAGCTATTTTGTGCACAGCAAAGTCCCACACAGCAGTGAGATGAATGATCAGTTAAGCTAGTTTTGATGGTGTTGCTTGAAGGAGGTATGTTGACCACGAGAGGAACTCTTGACCTGTTCCTCTTTTATATCATGCTTTAACATCAACCTAACATCTCTTTCAAAGAATGGCATCTCCGGTGAGATATCGCTCCCTCAGTTCTGAAGTGTCTGGCTCGATTACATGCTGAAGTCCAGGAGGACTGTTTGAACCTGCAGCTTTTTGAATTGAAGGCTAGAGTACGACCAACTGAGTGGAGCTGAGGTTTTACTGTGAGAGCTTTATTCCACATGGACCTAGCTCAATGGGAATAGCCAACTTGGAGCATTTAAGTATATTTTTAACGTCTAAAGGGTTGTCTTAAGTGTATGATTCCATTGACCATAGAGTGGTTGTATTAAGAGTTGCTGCTATGAGACCTGGACCAGGTGGATAGTGCTTTACCTGCCAGACTTCATAGTTTTGTTTTTCATGATATTTCTGTGATTTCAACAAATTAAGCAAACTGCTTTGAGGAAAGCGGTGTATTTAAAATGATGTAAATAGCCTGTTGAGATGTTGGCGTTTAAGGGGTTGAGTTATGGTTTTGGAAGTCATGGAGTCTGATGGAAGCAGGTGTAGGAGCGTACTATTCCACCAAACTGTGGGTGAAGCGATTGAGAGGGACAGTCATTGCATTTTTTGAAAATCTCTTGCTCTTTTTACATCTCAAAACCAATTTGGGGTGGGCAGGAGTGGGGAAATCTCTGAAATGTTGTCAATTAAGAAAGAAATAATGTGCATTGATAGCCTGCCTTTTACATCCTCAGGATGCCCCAAAGCACTCTGTGACAAATAAATGACTTTTGATGTGCGGTCACTCGTTGTTTTCTAGGTGAACACGACAGCCAATCTGCAAATATCCCAGTTCATCTGTTTTTGGTGATGTTTGTTGAGGGATGAATATTGGCCAGGACACCAAGCAAACTTCCCTGCTCTCCTTTGAAGAGTGGCATGGGATCTTTTACAGTGCTGAACCCCCATCCACTTGCTCAGGTGTCATTTAAACTTCGCACCTGAAAGACGACACCTCTGACAATGTGCTGCACTTAAGCATCAGCTTAGATTATGTGCACAAGTTCAGAGGGTGGGGTTTGAACCCACAACCTTCTGATTCAGAAGCAAGCACGCTACCATACAGCCAAGCTAACACTTGATTAATACAGTAAGCAGATTTAATTTTTGCAATGTAACAGCAGTATCATCGTTTTGGAAAGCCTTCATCGTTCAATAGCATTTTTGCAATCTAGCTTTGTTAATTCAGAGTCATTAAAAAATGTTAATAATCCAGGTGGGCGAATTTAAATAAAACAGCTGTTTGTTCAGTTTCACTTAATTGAATCAGCACTGGAGCAGTTTCAATTCAGATTGACACATTATTTGAATTAAGCAACCTCAAATTAAGAGAAGATACTCCTTGTGAATAGGTACGAATATTTTTAAACAGAATTCATGTTATCAAAACTCGTCAACTCCTTAAAGGAAGAGGATTAAAATGACCTGCTTCAGGAGATGCATCGATACAAAAACTCTGGAAAACCTCCAAAAGGTGGGGTGGGTAAAATTCCTTCGTTTTATGGGCTAGAATTTCCCCCAAAGCCTGCCAACGCCAGATTGCCACCCAAAAAACCACTAAGGCTGGGAAGATTATCGTCGGCGCAAACTTCCCGAAAAAATGTTTTCAAATCACCCCAGCGAAAAATATGGGTCTTGCATCCCCAATCTGGGCGAAAATGTGCAATTTGGGCTAGATTGGGCGGTGCCGAAAGAAAATGGGCGATTAAATTAAAAAATCTATAAAAATTTACCCCGAGGCTGCGAGTTGGGCCTAACACCAAAAAAAAAAATATTTTTTCAAAAAAACGAACTAAAAAATCCCCAAAAACATTCCCAAGACACTTTAAAATTAAATCCCGCCAACAGATTTTGAAAACTAACAGTAAAAAAACCAATCGCTTACCTTTTTCTTGCAGACTTACTTACCGACTGCCCAGCTCCACTGATCGTCGTAGGCGGTTTTTACAATTTTTTTTTCATACTTGCCTACGGATCCCTGCTCAGCCAAAGATCACCCCAGGGCGATCTGTGGAAGTTGCACGCCGGCGGTCTGCTCCCCAGCGGGACTTCGAAACCGCTGGCGTGCCTCAGCTGGGGAATTCTTTGCCGACCCGCTCCTCGCCCAAAATAGCCAATACTGCCGAGAAACCGGGCGGTGAACCAGTGCACATTGTAGCCCTATGTTTTTTGGTTATATCAGAGCTTTTGAACAAACACATATTTAATAGATCCCAGTGACAAAGCTGATGAATTTTGGTGGAAATGCACAAAGCCCTCCCGAGCAGCTGAAGCTTTTTTTAAAAAAAAAATCACGTAATTCTATCTCTGACATGGGAGCAGGCTTGGAGGTGAATTCAGCCAGGTTTTAAATTACCATCTGGAATAAATCAGCTGGAATTTTCTTTCTGAATCGTTTACTGTTTTGATAACGGACGGCAAAATTGTTGATGGCTGACATTTCTAACCCCTCGCTGCGAGGGTTTCTCTATATCTGTCGACACCGGCTTTATAACAAGAGAGAGGTACTGTTCTTCTTTTTCATTAGTTGGGAGGAAATGCTGCAATTTGGGGAATAGTGTTCTGTAAGGTCACACTGTATGCTCCACAGGGGCTAATAAAAGATCTTCCCTGATCCTTTCTTGACTCAGGATTTGCGGCACGTACTGGCCCATTTACTTTACCAAGTTGCTTCAAACAATGTCAACGGCACTAAAGTTGCTTCTATATTCTAGCAGTCCAGCCAACGGCCTCTGTGCCATCCTCCTCCTGGACTGTTGACTTAGCTTGTACAAGCGGGAGTGAAATGCTCCTGGGTTGTGAATGCCTATCATCTGACGTGGGAAAATAAATGGTGGGGGGTGATGATGGAGCAGGAGGCCAGAATGGCATTATTCTCCTGAAATCATAATTGCGAAATAAGAATGGATCTTGTTTTCCCTTGAGGAGCTGGGGGTTCCCTGGGGTGTCCCCAATCTCTGGGTACTGTCGCGAGCAGCGGAAAAGCAAACACCCAGGTTTTGTTCAACAGAAATCTGCTTGTCGCCCCACCCATGTTTTTATTGCCATCTCCAAGGGATGTATATCTGGGTAAGTGATGGTACAGATAAGATCATGTGACAAGTATGCAGGCATTGGATAGATTATGTTGCAAATAGGGTTATGTGGCACTCGATGGTTTTGAATAACTATGCACTTATTCCTTATTGAGATAATTAATTGGAAGGAACAAGGAGGCTTTAAAGCTGTATTTGCAGCAACACAACACCACTTGCTTTTGTGTTTGCCGACTGGGACCACACTCGACCAGCTCCGCTGGGCAGGCCACATTATTCGCATGCCTGACACAAGACTCCCAAAGCAAGCGCTCTACTTGGAACTCCTTCACAGCAAACGAGCCAAAGGTGGGCAGAGGACACTCTCAAAGCCTCCTTAATAAAATGCAACATCCCCACTGACACCTGGGAGTCCCTGGCCAAAGACCGCCCCAAGTGGTGGAAGTGCATCCGGGAGGGCGCTGGGCACCTCGAGTCTCGTTGCCAAGAGCATGCAGAAATCAAGCGCAGGCAGCGGAAAGAGCGTGTGGCAAACCTGTCCCACCCACCCTTTCCCTCAACGACTGTCTGTCCCACCTGTGACCGGGACTGTGGTTCCCGTATTGGACTGTTCAGTCACCTAAGGACTCATATATTTTTAGAGTGGAAGCAAGTCTTCCTTGATTCCGAGGGACTGCCTATGATGATGATACAGAATACCCTGATAACAATCCTCACCCCCACAACAAATAAGCAAACCAATGTTTGATTTTGCTTTAATGCTTTCCATGGTGCCTGAGGAAGATTTATAATTTACAACACAACTCCTGAGTTGTTTTTCTGTGACGGATTGAATCTGCTGTAAATTGGAGAGAGGTACTCCCTTCACCTCACCCCACCCCCTCACCCAGCCAGACTCATTTCAATTTGTATCCCGAACAACTGTTTGCGAGATGAAATCTTTATCCCTTCTGTCCAACCTATATTTGAACCTGACTCCCAGAGGTGAAAAGACAGTATTATAATGCGTTGCGTCAGTCAATTCCCTGAGGGATTTTTCACAAACAAGTCCATGACAAGTGCGATGAGATTCATTTTCCATCAAATATCATGTGACAAATAACTGCTTTTTATTTTCATTTTTCACATTAATTGAATGCCTGATCCAGCTCTTCACCGTGGTTTATTTGGAAGCAGTTTTAAGCACATTTTTAACTGAAGCAAGTTCACACTGCTCCTCTGTCAACACTTTGGACATGGAATTGAAGGATAACAAGGGACCAATGAAATGGCAGTGATCATGACATGCATTCATATTTATAGGTTTGTATCCAACTTCAAGAAAAGAAACTTATTGTACTTTGAATAGAATCTGTAACGACTCTGGTTAGAAAGTCAAATTCCCGGGTAATTGGTGATATTAGTTTTGTGATATATTGGTACTTTTTGATCTCGATGAATGGACTTTTACTTTCAAGGACACATTTGCATTGTGGTCTTGGTTTGCATTGGCTGTGGTATAGATTCAACTGTTCAATAAAAAGGAACTACAAATTCCAGGGTCAATAAATGTGAAAACGCCCCATGAATTATCAAGTCAGGCCAGCCCACAGCAAATAACCAGCCTGCATGAGTCCAGAGTACATATCCTGCCTGATTTTACAGTTGCCTGGCAACACAGATGTTGACATAGGAGAGGCTTAAAGGTATACAGGGCACGTGCAACTCCCGATCAGTATGCAGAACTATTCTATGAATAGTTTCAGTAAGAAAGATTATGTCTTGAATTAGTATTAATGGGGTAAGGTCATTTTCATGGCAATTAATATACATTCACTCAAATTTTCAAACATTTTTTTTTCTCTCCCTTGCCTTTATTTCCAGCACCTTCCTACTCATAAGGGTTGTCTTGGAAGTCAGCTGTTGAAGTAAATTATCAATGTTTAATACCTTTTGAAGTCATCGAGACTACAGTTAGGAGGGTTTCTGCAGGGTGACTTTGAACTCTGGATGTCACAGTTGATGAATATAACTACAATCATCAGACCACTCCACTGGCAGTGGGCCATTAGGGGATTTGCATCCCAAGCAGCAACTCTCAACCTCCTCCAACCCTGGAAGTGCTGGTACACCTATCCTACATTGTCAGCACCTGCTATCAGAGAAAATGGGAGCTGCGATTGGGTTAAAGTCAACGTTCAGGCCAAAGTGCCGAGTAGAACGATGAGATGCTGTTCCACAAGTTTGCGTTGAACTTCACTTGAAAAGTTTAGATGGTCAAAGACAGAGAAGTCCGAGTGGGAATGGGACAAAAAATCAAAGTGACAAGTGGTCGGGAACTCGGGGTCAATCTTTCAGACAGAATGAAGTTCTTCAGCAAAGTGATCACCCAGCAAAGCAATCACCCAATTTGCGTTTGGTCTCATGGAGTTAATGGTCCCTTCAGAATGCTGACGGAGATGTGGAAAAGATGTGTTTGGTGTTGGGAATCGCATTGGAAGTGGCAGAAATGGATAAAGATGACCTGTGGGGTGGAAAATGAGGACAAAGGGGACTCGATCTTAGTTCTGGGAGGGAAGTGAAGGCAGAAGAGTGGAAAATGGGACAGACTCAGTTGAGGGGCCCCATCCACCAAGGTAAAGTTAAATCCTTGGCTGAGGAAAAAGGACATTTTGGAAGCTCTGGTTTGGGAGGTAACATCGCTAGAGGAAATGCAACAGAAACAGCAGTTGTTTCCTCCTGTTGTGTGCCAGTTTCTACAAGCAGAGAGGAGGTGGATTCATTTTGTGCCCTGGGCAAGAACCTTCAACCCTTGCCTCATGAGCCAACTTACTATAGTATCAACAAGCACAGGAAGAAGCAGCAAGTGTAGCCAAGATGGAAAAGTAGTTGTGAGGGCAGTAACAGCTTTTGTGAGAGAGAGAGAGAGAGAGAGTGAAAGCAGAAAGTATGTACAGTGAAGCTTTCCCTACTGATTTATGTACACCCTCGGCAATGTGGGGAAAGGAAGAATTGAGACAAAGGCAGAGTCCAGTCGGGCTGTGCAGAAATTGAGAGCTGTGAAGGGAAGGCTTACTTGGTGAGATCAGTCCATTGCTTTCTGCAGTTGAGCTGGATCCTGGAGATAATACTGCTTGGATTCCCATATTGTGCCACCCTTTGTCAGGTCCAGCCCGTAACAACAACAACAACTTGCTTTATATAGTGTCTTTAACCTATCAAAATGTCCACCAACTTGGCTTGGCATAAGAACATGGCATAAGAAATAGAAGCAGGAGTAGGTCATTTGGCCCCTCGAGCCTGCTCCGCCATTTAATAAGATCATGGCTGATCTGATCATGGGCTTAGCTCCACTGACCTGCTGGCTCTCCATAACCCTTTACTGTCATTGTTCAAAAATATGTCTATCTCTGCCTTAACTATATTCAATGACCCAGCCACCACAGCTTGCTGGGGCAGAGATTTCCATAGGTTTACAACCCTCCGAGAGAAGAAATTCCTCCTCATCTCAGTTTTAAATGGGCGACCCCTTATTCTGAAACTCTGCCCCCTCGTTCTAGATTCCCCCATGAGTGGAAATATCCTCTCTGCATCCACCTTGTCGAGCCACTTCATTATCTTATATGTTTCAATAAGGTCACACCTCATTCTTCTGAACTCCAATGAGTACAGGCCCAACCTGCTCAACCTTTCTTCATAAGTCAACCCCTTTATCTCCAGAATCAACCGAGTGAACCTTCTCTGAACTGCCTCCAATGCAAGTATATCACTCCTTAAATACGGAGACCAAAACGGTACCCAGTACTCTAGGTGTGGCCTCACCAATACCCTGTACAGTTGATTCAGGACTTCTTTGCTTTTACACTCTATCCCCCTTGTAATAAAGGCCAACATTCCATTTGCCTTCCTGATTACTTGCTGTACCTGCATACTAACTTTTTGTGTTTCATGCACAAGGAGCCCCAGGTGCCAGCAAATACTGCAGCATTTTGTAATTTTTCTCCATTTAAATAATTTGTTTTTTTATTTTTTCTGCCAAAGTGGATAACATCACACGTTCCCACATTATACTCCATCTGCCAAATTTTTGCCCACTCACTGAGCCTGTCTACATCCCTATGCAGATTTTGTATGTCCTCCTCACAACTTGCTTTCCCACCCATCTTTGTATCATCAGCAAACTTGGCTACATTACACTCGGTCCCTTCATCCAAATCATTAATGTAGATTGTAAATAGTTGAGGCCCCAACACCGATCCGTGTGGCATCCCACTAGTTATTGTTTGGCAACCGGAAAATGACGCATTTATCCCGACTCTCTGTTTTCTGTTGGTTAGCCAATTCTCTATTCATGCTAATATATTACCCCCAACCCCGTGAACTTTTATCTTGTGCAGTAACCTTTTATGTGGCACCTTCTCGAGTGCTTTCGGGAAATCCAAATACACCACATCCACTGGTTCCCCCTTATCCATCCTGCTCGTTACTTCTTCAAAGAATTTCAGAAAATTTGTCAAGCATGATTTCCCTTTCATAAAACCATGCTGACCCTGCTTGACTGAATTATGCTTTTCCAAATGTCCTGCTGCTGCTTCCTTAAGAATGGACTCCAGCATTTTTCCAATGACAGATGTTAGGCGAACTGGTCTATAGTTTCCTGCCTCCTTTTAAATAGATGCAAATGCCAAGCATCCTAGCGGAAGGGGGTCCTCGTTTCTATTGTGAAATTGTTTCAACAGCCTCTCCACAGCTGTACCTGAAAGTGTTGGGGCCCTGTTGGAACTCTTGTTGCTCCCAGACATCTTTCTGCAGCTGCAGCATGTTGCTTCCTTGCTTCGACCACAAAAATTCCACTTGCCCTTTAAGCCCCTTATTATCATTATCATAGGCAGTCCCTCGAAACAAGGATGACTTGCTTATACGCCAAAAAAGGATGAGTTCACAGGTGTTTCAATGAAGGACCTAATATTCCAGGTCCTGAACTACATGTTGAAGGGTGGAAGATGCCTGTGCGTGGACACCAGCCACCACACGGGCTTGACAGAGCCAGATCTTGGTCCAGTGGCAAGGATTAACCAAGACAACTGGAGACCTGCTCTGCTGCACGGACCTAGTGCGCACATATATCGCAGTGTGGGCTGGGCCCGTGCTGCCCCTGGGCCCGCGCCTCTTCTGGCCCCGAACTCGCACCTCTCCAGGGCCCCAATCATGTCCCTCTATATTCTCTCGCCGCTCCTTCACCCCGACCTCGCCACTCCTGCTGTACCTACCCACGCTCCAATCAGCGACCTGGACCTTGATGACGTCGCACTTCGCTGCCGTCGCCCTCCTGCACCAGCTCGCGCCGTACCTTGCAGTGGTACGCTGCCCATGGCCGCTGCTCCTTTTATGGCCCCGACCTGCCGCTGATGGTCTCTCGCAGGTTGGGGCTGCCTCGTCCCTCAACAACCTGTAGCAATATCTAATTTCCCACTTTTGTATTGGCAACCTGTCTATGGCGAGTGCAATTTATGTTTTGTGCTGGCAAGTTGTCTCACTCGTGCAAATGACTAAAGAACTGGAGACTGAGATGGCTCCGTTGCCAACTCGTTCAGGAAGTTGTTGGTCTCGCCCCTCTCCCGACCACCATCACCTTCTGCCAGTTTCCCACTGAGAGACAAAACATTGACCCCATTATGTTTTCCATTAAAATAACCCTGATAACTCAACCGTAAAACTCGTTGGAGGGGGGAATAAACTTGTCATTTTGCTGTGTATTCAGCAGTGAACTGTCGTGTGATTTTTTTATTTGTGTGTGTGAGAGAATGGGAAGGGAGAGGGAGAGGAAGTAGTTTTGTTTTATGAAGCAGTGTTACATTAAATCATATGTTTAAAAATGAACAAAATGATTGCTTCTGTCTTGGAACAAAGATTCCTTGTGAGATGGAAAATGGTTGATATTTCATATGAAACATTGAAATTCTGCTTACCTTTAAGCTGAAAGAAGATTGCTGGGAATATTTGGTGTTCCTAGAATTTATACTTTTTAAAAGCAAACTTAGCATTTGAAAATCTCTTGCATCAAGAGTTAATTTTATCAATACTGCCTCGAGTTTTGTTGAACAGTTACATTACCTCAGTGTGTCAGTATAAGATGGTTTCATATGCCTAAAAGTGGCAGTATAATCTGACTTTTTTGTTTATTTAATATTCCATACATCAAAGCAAGAGCCTTCTAGTAGACATATTATTCCAGCGTAGCACAAAGGTGTGTTTTAGATGTGTCCAATCGGTCCATTAAACTTCTGTAGACTTCATAAACTTACTTTTCACTTTAAAAAAAAAAAAATGGAGTCAATAGGTTGTGGGTTCAAGCGCTGTTCCAGAGAAACATAATTTAGTTTGACACTTCAGTGCAGTGCTGAGGGAGTGCAGTACTGTTGGAGGTGCCGTCTTTTTAATCACATGTTAACAATAAAGCCTTGTCTGGACAGAAAAGATCTCAATGATACTATTCACAGAACAGTGAGGCAGTTCTCCTAGTGTCCTGGCCAATATTTATCCCTTAATCAATACCACCCAAACAGATTATCTGGGCATTGGATTTTATTGCTGTTGGTGGAACCTTGCTGTGTGTAAATTTACTGTCGCTTTTCCTACATTATAAGTGATTACACTTCAAAAACTACTTAATTGGCTGCAAAGCGCTTTGGGACATCTGGAGGTCATGAAAGGTGCTGTATCGATACAAGTTTCTTTCTTACCAGCCAGAGAGCAAAGCTGTGTGGGTGCATTCAATCATACAGAACAGAGTTGCAGTTAGCAGTATAATTCCCTTTGCTAACTGAGTTTTATGTGGGTATCAGTCTCACAACCCAAGTGGAGGTTCTGTTCACTTGCATAGATTCAAAAATTCATAGATAAAAATGGCATAAGCACAAATCTGACGAGAGTTAATTTAGTCTATCTCATTGATTTCTTCACTATTTAGGTGACTTAAATTATCCAATCACCGACCTGGATCTTGGTGAAGTCCCTCTTTACTGCCGTTACTCTCCTGCTCCAGCACGTGCTGCTCCCTGGAGTGGTACACCGCCACACTGCTCCTTCCGCTCCCCAGCCTGCTCCGATGGTGCTCGCAGGCCGGGGGCCGCATAGACTGTTGGGCTAGGCCGCCACGCTACACGAAGTGTGGGCATGTACTGAAGGAGCGGCGAGGTCAGGGCGAAGGAGCAGCAAGAGATTGTAGAGGGATGTGACCGGGGCCCAGGAGAGGCGTGAGTTCGAGTTCCAGAAGGGGTGAGGGCCCAGGGGCAGCACGGGCCAGCCCACACTGCGATATGTTTGTGCACTAGGTCCGTGCAGCAGAGCTGGTCTCCAGTTGTCTTGGTTAATCCTTGCTACTGGACCAAGACCTAGCTCTGTCAAGCCCGTGTGGTGGCTGGGGTGCAACGGTCACCCCACGTTAAAAAAATCCACACACAGGCATCTTCCACCCTTCAGGATGTAGTTTGGACCTGGAATTTTAGGTCTATTATTGAAACACCTGTGAACTTTTTGACATGGAAGCAAGTCATCCTCGATTCGAGGGACTGACAATGATTAAATTATAGTAGATATGCACCATGGTTTTCTGTAATATATATTGTCAAATATCCTTTAAAATGGTTTACAATGCAGACATTTCCATAGCTGATGCAGTGGGTCCTTTTCTCAATCTTCCATTTACAGTTTCAATTTCTATAGGATGTCCCCATGGTATGCTGATGTTGCACACTCCAGCTTTTTTTCTTGCATTGGATGAGGCAGAGTTTGGCAATCAGGGTCTGCTCATGTAATGTGTATTAGATTTAATGCTGTACAGTACCATGGTTTGTCTGAGAGTGACACATCATCAAATGCTTATTTGAGGACAGTGGACTGGGAAGAGCTGCTAAATTTCAAAATTATGTTTCTTAACTGTCTTTAAAACGTCTTCCATAGAATGGAAGTTACTCTTCCAGAACTCCAGCATTTTGACTTAGGCCAGCTATTCCTGAATCACATAGAAACATAGAAATTTACAGTGCAGAAGGAGACCATTTCGGCCCGTCGTGTCCGCGCCGACTGACAGAGACTTGGTCAGCAGCTCTGAAGCCAATGAACAATGGCGGAAAGGTAAAGAGCACCCGGCCCAACCAGTCCGCCCCATACAACTGCGGCACCCCTTGCACTGAAACATTCTACACTCCACCCTACCCAGAGCCATGTGATCTCCTGGGAGAGGCAAAAACCAGATTTAAAAACCCAGGCCAATTGGGGAAAAAAATCTGGGAAAATTTCTCTATGACCCAAGCAGGCAATTGAAACTAGTCCAGGAAATCACCCTGGCCGTATTCGATTCCCGGCAGTACTTACCTTTATATATGCGCCGCATAACAAGAGGTTATCCAGTCTAACCCCAATTACCAGCTCGAGGTCAATGGTAATGCATTGTTTCTAATTTGAACTTTGCTTTCTCTTTGGTCTCCAAAAAAGGTGTCCATCATCTAATTGAAAGTACATTAGATCCTCAACACTAATAGCATTACTTGAAGTGAAGCATGACATTTTAATTATCCCTGTTCCACCCATAGTCACCATGTAAGCAGAAGCCCAAATTACTGTAAAAGTTTTAGTGATCATTAGGACGAAGGAAACCTGTGTTGTTTGATTTCTATACGATTCCTGCAGACAACTGTGGCTAGGTATTGTTTTGAGTTACTCAAAGTTTGTTATTTCTGGGTGTTTGCCATTAAACATGCCTTGGATACCATCAGTGTTTTGGTTTTGAACCAGTAACCAGATAATAATCTGTCCTCATGAATAATATGCTGAAGTGTGACTCCCTTTGCTAATACTAAGGTATTTCTGCAGATAACTAATTCTCACATCGTCAATGCCAGCCCAACTTCCTGCATATTTGCACGCTGCCGAATGAAATAAGAAGTGGTGGTGTAAGGCGGCCTGAGTGTTGTCAGAGGTGGAGGAAACTGTCCCTTTTAATCATTATTGATATCCAAGGTCTTTTTAGAATCAAATATTTGAGGTAGTAAGTTGAGATAGAAAATCTCTGGGTCTCACCACCAGAATCTGCACTTGCCTCTGCTCTTGATGCTGTTTCTCCAGTTGTAATTATCTTCAGCAGCAAGACTGTCAGTCATCGGACTCATTACCTCCTCGGACCGTGCAGTCTTCTACTTCCAAGGCAGCCAATCCTGTCTTGTAGTATAAATGATCAGCTTACTTGTTTCTTGGTCTTTCTAGTTGTAGCATGGAACCATTATCAGCATCAGCCTCGAGCAATTCTTCTGGATTAGATTTAATTCCCTCCAGTTCTTGGAGTAATATCATGCTGGTGATTGCTGAAGATGATTGATCGCCAACTTGACTTGTTGAAGAGAACTTCAGCGAGTTTCTGTTTCTCTGAGTTAGCATTGTATTTTACAAAGGTGGTTCTCTTGTTTGCAACTGAAGCCATATTTCTCCGAGGTTTAAACTGATTATTTGGTAGGGGTGGTGTAAAATTGTACTGTTGAATGTGGGCTTCAGTCACCCCATTATCCCTCAGAGGCGTCACATGCATCTGTTGCCTAGCATTTTGCGGTAAAGATTGGTTTTGATTAACTCTCTTCCAATATATCTATGTTATTGATAGCCTTCCGAATGTGCAGCAGCCTCTTGTATCATAACTTAGTCATAAAATAACAGATTGTACTATTTCAAAAGTAATAAAATAAATTTCAGATACTGTACATAAATGTATTTCCCCCAAGTCTGTCTGTGCAGCATCACTAATGATCTTTAATAACTACTGTAACCCACAGAGTTCAAATGCTGTTTTCATCAAAACAGATGCTAGAATTACTGTTAACATTTTTGCAATTTTTTAAAGGAAGTTCGGCATCCTAAAGTAACAGTAAAATTTTGTGTGCATGTGCCAAACTAAACCTGCACATTTTGACAGCTGCAGAGGACGTTCGATAGTCGGAGGGTTCATACCCTCACCCTATAGCACAATACCAGCCATGTAGTTGGGCTGTAGCATGCTTAAGGTATCATTTCCTTCCTCTTTGAATAACGATGCTCAAGAATTTCTTCTCCCCTCCCCTTTACACTCCCAGGTTTAGCTTGTATTTTATGATAGAAAACAACAAGCGATACAAGAACTCGAGGCATTTGAGTGCTCATTTATAATCTCATTTTTAGTTCAATAGCTGAACAGTTAAATCAGCCAGCTGAAAAAAAAACTTGTTATTTGCTAATTGTTGCAATTTGCAGCACAAGCGTTTCTTTATAAAATGCTATTGTAGAGAGTGCAATCCTTTCAAATCTCCTCGTCTGTGCTTCATGTTCTGTTTTATCCGGCCTGAGCCCAGTGCTCTGATTCATAACCCTTTGTCCTCTCTCTAAATAAACCTTTTTATTAACCATCAATGCACCATGATTGGATCAGTGTACTCTGCAGTGGCAGGAGTTGTGGGCTGCAACAGTCTGAAAGAAAACCCTGTTTGTAGAAGATCTCTGTTGCAATTTTTCTTGGCAGTGCAACCATCCAAGTTGCACTTTTCTGCTTAATCAGTTTTATAAGCAACTATTGGGCACATTGTGTAAGTGCAATATTATGGTAAGCAGGCTGATAATATGTCCCATGGGGAAACCCCTAATGGGTTCCAATGTGGCAGCAGCAGCAGACATCTGCAAGGGTTAGTTGATGGATCACAGCATTAGTTCCACAACACAACAGGTCAATCTGACAGGAAAACTTCATAGTTCTAAAAAGGTATTCTTATTAATGCAACATTGAGATAGGTGTGAGTTAAAGTGATGCATTTGTTTTCGATAGAGCAGAGATGAACATTTCCATTAGTATGCTGTCCTATTTGGTGTAGATTTATGTATCTCTAAAAACACAACATTTTATGCATATACTGAAATAAGAGCAGATGGGATTTCAACGTAATATTTTTCCACATTATTGAGACACTAATGGCCATCAGTAGCATTTTATAATGTTACCTTTGACACTTATCGGGAGGATCAGAAGGGAACATCTCCTCACAGATGGGAAATGGAATCGATTCAAATTGTGAATATATTAACTGATAGTTTGTAATGGTCTGCAGTGGAAAGTTTGAACTATTGCCACGGACATGGCACACAATCCAACAATTCAGCACTTAATTCGCAACCTCGCTCAGAGGATCGCTGATGTGGGAAATTAAGAAAATATCACACTGGTTCAGTCGTGTATACCTTTCACTGGTTGGGCTGGGGCACATTGTCCGTGTGGCAGACACGAGACTCCCAAAGCAAGTGCTCTACTCAGAACTCCTTCACGGCAAACGAGCCAAAGGTCGGCAGAGGAAACGTTACAAGGACACCCTCAAAGCCTCCCTGATAAAGTGCAACATCCCCACTGACACCTGGGAGTCCCTGGCCAAAGACCGCTCTAAGTGGAGGAAGTGCATCTGAGAGGGCGCTGAGCACCTCGAGTCTCATCGCCGAGAGCGTGCAGAAATCGAGCGCAGGCAGCGGAAAGAGCGTGCGGCAAATCAGTCTTACCCTCAGCGACTATCTGTCCCACCTGTGACTAGGACTGTGGTTCTCGTATTGGACTGTTCAGCCACCTAAGAACTCATGTTAAGAGTGGAAGCAAGTCTTCCTCGATTCTGAGGGACTGCCTATGATGATGATTGTTGGGCAGAGTAGTGGAAGCTTTACTGTGCATTTGACTGCTCTAAGCTTGACCTGAGATGGCTAATGCTGAAATTGAAAGAGTTCCATTTCCAGCACTAACATCCTTCATGGCGATGAGCACAAAAATGGAAGATTTTTTGAAAAGCGCTTTGTAAAGTTATGTTATGTCCCAATTAGCATAAATGATAGGGATATCCTGTGTGCTGAAGGAGTTATCCATTGTGAGAATGTCGAAATCTGTGTGTGAGATGAAGTCTCAGACCAAAATGGATGTTGCTGATGGGATAATGTTTCAACTGTTGTTGAATTTCCCAAGTTGTCCTGCATCGCATCTGTTATATTTGAAAACCTGTAAATACCTTGTTTAACCACCAGAGGGCTCATCCCCTGGAGTCCCAAGGGATCCTACAATTCCTTGGGAGCACCTGTACTTAAGGAGGCCTCACAGGTTGGAGAGGCACCCTGGAGACCTGCAATAAAAGACTACGGTCACACTTTACTTTGAGCTCACATTATCTGATCAGACTCTTTATTCATACACAACAACATCAACTGTCACATTTGATACTGGCTGTGTGGCTTTTTACACCAAAGCCTGTTTAAACACTTGAGATTATGTGTTGATTCATTTATACAAAACAAAAGCTTGGTCATTAATTTCAGGATCTATAAAATCCTTCCCTAATGAGCAAAAACAGGTTCTCTGCCGCATTGAGGCTGACTTGTTTGGAAATGCTCTGAATGTACCATCTATAAATGTACCATGACTATATTGTTGGCTCGGATGTTTTATACATCAGGTGTCAGGATGAACTGTAGTGGCCATGATGTGTTCCTGAACTCCGGTTTTCAAGGTCAGGAAGTGAGTATTTAGCCAAGTGTGTTGTCAGTATGGCAGTGACAATTAATGGAGCAAATTCCTCATTATGTGAGACCTTTTTGAAATGTCTTTATTTTCCATCCTTCCCCAGAAACTGTCTGGCGTTATCTTTTTCTTTTGAGAAAAGTTGTATTTCTATCATATTTCGTTCATTTTCAGACCACAAGTGCTTATCTCTGCCACGTATGATACTGTTTGCATTCAAGAGATTGGTGACATTTATAGGCAATTTTCAATTCAATGTTCAAAATGGTATTGGGGGTGGGGGGGGGGGGGAAAGAAACATTAAATCTGTAAACTACAAAAATAAGATTTGTGTTTATTACTTAATGTTCTGCATTCTATGTTACAATCTGAATGACTTGTACTCGTAACAATTAATAGTGCGTTTTCTAATCCTGTCGGTTGCTACATTATATTCAGTGGGGGAAGATTTTCTGTGTTCTGCACTTAGTGGAAACAAAAACACATTACTGAAGAGCAGATTTATAGTTTCATTACACTGAATGTACAGAAGAGATCATTGTCCTCTGTTTATATACTTTTGTACGAACGGAAAGTTTATACCATGTAAAGTATTGCTTCGCAAGTACAAAAAACAATAACTTTATTAAGATTTAATATCTTTTATTTATTTAGCACCTTTTAATGTAGTAAAACGCCCCAAGGCGAGTGTTGCATACAAACAGATAAAGTTGACACCGAGCCACAGAAGAAATGAAAGTAGATTATCAAAAGCTTGTTTAAAGAGGTAGGTTTTAACGAGTGTCTTAAAGGAGGAAAGAGACGTAGAGAGGTGTAGAGGTTTAGGGAGGGAGTTCCAGAGCTTAGAGTCCAGGCAGCTGAAGGCACGTCCACCAATGGTTGAGCAATTGTAATGAGGGATGTTCAAGAGGCCAGAATTTGAGGAGTGCTGTCATCTTGTGGGATTGTGAGGCTGAAAAAGATTAGAGATAGGGAGGGGCAAGTCCATGGAGTGATTTGTAAACTAGGATGAACATTTTGACATTGAGGCGTTGTTTAACTGGGAGCCAATGTCGGTCATCTTGACTTGGTGCGGGTCAGTGCACGGGCTGCTGAGTTTTGGATGACTTCAAGTTTACGTAGTGTGGAATGTGGAAGGCCGACCTGGAGTGAGTTGGAGTAGTCAAATCTAGAGGTAACAAAGGCATGAATGAGGATTTCAGCAGCCGAAGAGCTGAGGCAGGGCGGAGGCGGGCAACGTTAAGGCAGTGGATAAAGGCAGTTTTAATTATGCCGCGGATATGTGGCTGCAAACTCATTTCAGGGTCAAATATGACACCTAGGTTGCGAACAGTCATGTTCATCCTCAGATTGATGTTAGGGAGAGGGATGGAGTCAGTGGTTCGGGAACACAGTGTGTGGCGGGGACTAAAGATAATGGCTTTGGTCTTCCCAATATTTAATTGGAGAACATTTGTGCTCATCCAGCACTGATTGTCAGACAAGCAGTCTGACAATTTCGATACCAAGCAGGGGTCGAGGGAAGTGGTGGAGAGGTAGAGCTGGGTGTCGTCTGCGTACATTTGGAAACTGACTGTGTTTTCGGATGATATCGCCAAGGGGCAGCATATAGATGAGAAATAAGAGGGGACCAAGAACAGATCCTTGGGTGACACTAGAGGTAACGATGCGGTTGTGGGAAGAGAAGCCATTGCTGGAGATTTTCTGGCTACGATTCGATAGATAAGAATGGAACCAGGCGAGTGCAGTCTCACCCAGCTGGACATTGGTGGAGAGGCATTTGGAGGAGGATGGAGTGGTCAACTGTGTCAAAGGCTGCAGACAGGTCAGAGTGTGACCTTTGGCTTTAAAATGTTGAACATTTCAGATGCTTTGCTAATCATCAATACCTGTGGCCAGGCCTTGAAGCAGGGCCTCTGAAAGGATGAAACCATGGAGATATACATTCGGAGGAACATTTTTTTTTCATGGACTGCTCTCTTTTTTTTCCTGCTGGCTTTATCTGTCACTAGCTTCTAATTGCAAAATGCATCTCCGTGAAAAAGATCCACAGTTCACTGTTGTGTGCTGCACGCTGCATAACTTAGCCATCATGAGGCAGCAGCAGCTGGTAGTAGAAGACCCACCTGCGGTGAGGGTGGCTGATGATGATGATGAGGAAGATGCAGATGACAAGCAGGAGGAGGAAGATGAGGAAGCCATGCAACTACCTGAACCCGGAGCACAACAGTGGAGGAGGGCGGGCCGTCATGCCCCTTTAACGATTGCTCGAACCTTGCGCCAGCAGCTCATCCGTGAACGTTTTGCTGCCTGAAGGCTCAGCGACAACTATTCCACATGGAGCAATGTTTACTGATTGGACCTGTTCTGTAATGTTGTGTTGTGTTAATTGAACAAATGGTGGAAATGATTCTTCTTTACTTTAAAACGTTGTGTTAATAATGGAAATGATGCAGTTATAAATTAAAATATATTTTATTCAAAAGTTTAGCAAACATTTGTTTGTACTTAACTTTAATAAAAATATTCTTGTATCAAACTTTAAAGTTTTCAGTTAAGATGACTTACAAACTTTTTAAAAAAACGATTAATTTTTAGAACGGTTACAGCAGTAACAACAATAATAACAACAGCAGCAAAGAAAGGCTGCACCCATCTCTCCTCGACCTTATTCGAAGACCACCAGCTGTGCTTGGTCATGTTGACTCCACCCCTGCCCGCGTGCAGTGGCACAGCGTTTCTCGGGTGTTACCAAGCTTCTTCTTTCAAACATCTCTGGTAATGCGCACTTCTTGATGGGGTGGAGGCAGGTGGTAATGTGGAAGGCCTGGCTTGGGCCTCGTCAGAGGCTGGTCGGGGGATTGGAGTGGGAGTGGCAGTTGATTCCGTCAATGGGCACGGGGTCTGGCCGTGTTCCCTCATTGCAGCAGCGAACTCCGACATTCCCTCCCTCATGTTCACTGACAGCGCATCGGCTACCTGCGACATTCCATCCCTCATGTTCGTGGACAGTGTTCCCATTTCTCGTGAGTGTTGTTACTTCTCCCGACAGTCCCGATACCTCATCACTCACCCCACTGATGGTGTCCAGGAGTGATCGCGTAAGGTCAATGCTCTCCGTATTCATTGCCATCCTCTGAACCACATCTGTTACATCCTGCACCTCAGGCGAGTGCTGTCAAGCTCTCCTTCCCCTCCTCACCCTGGGTGTGCCTCGCTGCACCCCACTGGAGTTCCTAGCCTCGGATGGTGTGAAACCATCGAATATCTCACCAACACTCATACCACTCAGTGAAGGGACTGGCACCTCAATGGGCGGCACCTGCACCTCCTCCAGAGTGAGTACAACAGTGGGGGCTTCATCCTCCCTCTCCCCTGCCCCTCACCCCCATGCTCTTGGTCTGGAAGGTGGGATTGGAAGATGTTCTCCTCTTCAGGCTCATCCGCGTCTGAATCATCATCTGCATCGGCTTCAGCCTTGTCAGGGTTGGCCTCAAATTCTGCGAAATATAACAGAACAGACAAATGGTTAGCAGCGAGGAGGGGGCATGGTGGCATGAGTAGGCTCACACAGCACAGGCAGCAGGCTCATTTGAAGGACCACGATGAATGATAGCACATTGTATCAACCGAAGTGTAGCTGACGGAGACATCCCCATGAACCGAAGCATGGCTAGCCCGCGCAGTACTTAACTTTTAGCAAAACCAGACTGTGGAATTTGCAGGACTTGCCCTCTCCCTCGAGTGTGGAGCCCAGCTTGTGCAGTGGTGGTTGCTTTTCTCCAGGCAGGACCCATCAAAGCAGCGACCCTCTCTTCCAAGTGTGTCAGTGGGTGCAGATTTGCCGGGCCTCCTCCTGTTCGAGTTCTTTCTCGTTTGTTGTGTGCCACCTTTCTCTGCAAAGTTGAAAATATAACTTTTTAGAGAGTGTGTCTTTCTGCTGGGTGGGACATACATATGGTCACATTTACAATTGCAATTCCATTGAATAAATGAAAATATTACTTACACTAACTATTTGACCAAGGTCCTACCATTTCTTTTTGCACTGGCCTCCAGACCTCGGGGCGGTGACCGTTGCACAGTAATCTTCTGAAAGTTGGCTCCAGCGTTTCTTCATTTCTTTTGGTGAAACTTTTATGTGACCTCTGCTGGTGTCCAGCTCGTGCCATCTGACCTCAATCACAGTAACTAGTGCCTCCACATCATCCTGTGAAAAATTCTTGGTCCTTGAGCCGCGTTGCATCTTGTATTGCTGCTCTGATTTTTCCAATGAGAATTAAAGTTCTCACACACAACTGGCTCTTTAAAAATGGCTGAATGCAGACCAGGAGCTGTGCTGGGCATGCGCGCCCATAGGAACACTTGAAAAATGTCCCTTTTTTTTTTAAACGCATGCGCAGAACGGGGAGGGGGCGGCGGGGGGGGGGCATCATTTTCTCGGCGCAAACATTAGGCTCTACCCCCCGAGGCTACAGGACTGGCTGCACGGCGCCAATTTCAAAAAATTGACCGGTGAAACTTGCTCTTTTTTGGGGGGGAATAGTTGGGACTGAGAAAAACGGGCATAACTCTGGCAATACGCCAAAAACCGGCATTAGGGAAAATTAAGCCCTGGCCAGATTGGTTACACAGCTCATCCTTCTGAAGAAAATTATTGTGCATTCTGGTTATGAAACACATGGGCTATGTTTATGTTATGTCTTTAGATGCTCTGATAATGACTCCACGAGGCAATGTGTTGTACTTGAACTGTAGTGACCTTAGTCCTTTATTGATAACTACAGAGTGAGGATCACCCTGGTGGCCTGCCTTTTATACTAGGCCAGGCACACCTGTACAGGTAACCTTCAAGTCTCCCACTGAGGTGCCCCCTAGTGGTACACCTTGTAATAGTAACATAGAAACATAGAAAATAGGTGCAGGAGTAGGCCATTCGGCCCTTCTAGCCTGCACCACCATTCAATGAGTTCATGGCTGAACATGCAACTTCAGTACCCCATTCCTGCTTTCTCACCATACCCCTTGATTCCCCAAGTAGTAAGGACTTCATCTAACTCCTTTTTGAATATATTTAGTGAATTGGCCTCAACAACTTTCTGTGGTAGAGAATTCCACAGGTTCACCACTCTCTGGGTGAAGAAATTCCTCCACATCTCGGTCCTAAATGGCATCCCCCTTATCCTTTGACTGTGTCCCCTGGTTCTGGACTTCCCCAACATTGGGAACATTCTTCCTGCATCTAACCTGTCTAATCCCGTCAGAATTTTAAACGTTTCTATGAGGTCCCCTCTCATTCTTCTGAACTCCAGTGAATACAAGCCCAGTTGATCCAGTCTTTCTTGATAGGTCAGTCCCGCCATCCCGGGAATCAGTCTGGTGAACCTTCGCTACACTCCCTCAATAGCAAGAATGTCCTTCCTCAGGTTAGGAGACCAAAACTGTACACAATACTCCAGGTGTGGCCTCACCAAGCAGTAACCATGTAGAATACATGACAATTAATTAACACGAGAGATGAATAAATTGTGGCAAAAATAAAATGTGTGGTAATGTTATTGTCTTTGATAATTGGCATTTTTCACAATCTGTGCAGCCACGCCTGTTGCATAAATTTCTGTTTGTGTTCACTGTAACTCTGGGGAGGAGTGGACCCTTTTGAAAAGTCCTGTTTCATGTAGAGAAATTGGTTCTTTTGACTTGATCACTGCACCATAAGCATTCAGGCAAGCTCGATGGCTGAAGAGTACATTTATATCTGGGTGCCATGTTGTTGCTCTGCATTAACTGTGAATTAGTTCATTCTAAATTCCTTTTGCAGGAATTTGCCATCCATAGAACTTGAACTCTGATCTGTAAAGCGCTTAGCAACCAGTTCCACCTTTAAACCGCAGTGTGTTTGCAAATGTACAGCAGCTGGCACAGCATGTCTTTACGTTTATTCACTGCGCACAATATAACAGGGGAACATCCTGGTTTGTGCACATGAATCAGATGTGAACAAGTTTCTGATTATGGATTGTCAGGGAAAGCACCCAACAGAGGTTGGATATTATCGGGACAATTGGTAGCTGATTGACTGTGCAGCTCCTAATGCTAATGTACGGATCCAGAGGCATCGAATCAAGTCATGCAGTGGCCCGATCACCTGAGGAAGAGGACCAGAAATGAAAAACATACTTGAAACATTTGGAAACTGTTTCTAATAAATGTGGAAGATATCATATGCCTTTCATTTGAATTCACATTGTTAGGCGAGGGACGTGCGCTTGATTTTATCAGCACCAAAATGCCTAAACATGTGTCCATTATTAATGTTGCTTCCTGTGACATGTCTAATGAAGCCAGTGTTAATTGGTGACCTTTAACAGTGTTCTCAGGCTTGGTCCACACATTCTTCCTTGCCTGAAGCATGTTGCCTTTACTTCACATCTTGTAATTTGACAACAAGATATGTTGTTTTTAATAATGTTGATTTTAATAACGTTGATACAGTAAACATTACAGCAATATGTTACAGGAATGCATGCAGGCAAGTTGTATTCCCAGAAACCGTTTGCTTAAGTGTTAAATTATCACAATGTGAGCTTCATCATTCAGAAAATTATGCGCCAAAAATGTTGCACCTTAATTGCTGTTGAGAATGGAGTTGTTGATATTGTAATTTGATAAACTCTCTTCATTGTTTCTCACCTTGGTTGCCATTTTGCATACTGCATTGTGTACTGAGCAAATTGCTTGTGCATGTCCCTGCATATTTATAACCTGACCCTATTCCCCTGTCAGCAATACAGTAATACGTGTAGTAGTTCATTATTATGTCTGTCACTCAAGATGATCACACTGGTGATAGGACCAGTTGGGTGATGGGCATGATGGACAATCTTTCAGTGATGAGGGTGTATTCTAGTCTTTTAAATAATGAGTAGATAGGCTCCTGGGTTAACTTGGAAAATATAAAAGAGGCAGTGTGAAACTCTTCATGAAGGAATTAAATAAAGATTCATGCTCAGAAATTAGGATTCCAGACTGAGAACAAGCAGCTGCATCTATTACCACACAGCCTCTGATTAGAATTATGAAGGTATTGTCAACAAAAGAATTCCTTTCCAATTACTCAAGGTTGAAAAAGAGGGGTGAGCTCTCCTGGTGGTTCAGTGAATAGCTGAACCATACAGAAGGAAGTCGCAAGTTAATTTCTTGCACAGCAGTAGTGGTGCTACAATTGGCCTCAGCATCTCTGGGTTGGAGAGAAGAAATTGAGCCAAGGCCCTCGCTCCCAATTGTTATCCAGCAGCTGCGAGAATTACATCATATTTACAACATGGAAACTGGCTGTTTGGTCCAACAAGTTTGTGTTGATGTTTATCCTCCACACAAGTAGTAGTCCCATGTGCGTGTCCTGTTCCCATATCCCTTTATCCACTTTTTCTTCAACCACCTATCTAACCTATTCTTAAAAGTTGACATGGCCTCTGCTTCAGTCACTAAGTCTGGTAGCACATTCCACAGCTTTATACAGGTACAGTGTCGGGAATCCACAAGCCTCGAGAATGAGGCCGCTCCAGATTCTGTGTATTTCTGGACTTCGGAACTTCTTTCTGACTTCCCGAATTCGGAAACGCCTGGGCCAAGGTGGGGGGGGGGGGGGCGGCCCGAGGCGAGGGCAAGGTCGGTGCCAGCGGTCCGAGGCGGGGAAGAAATCGGTGGCGGCCTGAAGCAGGTAAAAGGTCGGCAGCAGGGGCGAGGTCGGCGGAGGAGAAGTTGGCGGCAGCCCAAGTTGGGGGAGAGGTTGGCGGTGACTCGAAGCGGGTAAGAGTTCGGTGTGAGCGGTGGCCCGAGGCGAGGCGGGAGGTCGGCGGGTGATAGGTTGGTGGTGGCCCGAGGCGGGGCGGCGGGTAATAGGTCGGTGGTGGCCCAAGGTGGAGATCCGGATTCCGAAACATTTTCCCGATTCCGGACGACCCCGGTGTCCAGATTCCGAAACAGTACAGATTCCAGAACTCTGGATTTTTGATGCTGTACCTATAACCTTCTTTGCATAATTAATTCTCCTGCTGCCTGTTTGTCATCTCTTGCATTTAATCTTGTATCGATGCCCCCATTTTACAGACCCCGCAACCACTGCATTCCCTATTTGGACAACCTTACTTATGGGATGGTTTATTTTCTTGATGTTCTTTCTCCATCCATGCTTCACATCATTCTCCAATCCAGTGAGGGGAGTGTTGGGTAACCTGACTGTCCGCCTTGGCCAGTCATGATCTTGAGCCACACGCTAGATGGTGTTTTTTCCCTCATCTTTGAACAATTACCTCAACTTGACTCCGCGCCACTCCTTAAAGACAGTGCCAAGTTTAGCAGATCAAGCGAGAGAATTTGGGCACCAAACTATCCTTCCATCAATGTCCTGCACCATAACATTGTTCAGAGAGCAGTTTTAGGCAAATATATTAGTTTTTCAAAATTCCCATCTGCTTCAGTGAAGCTATCCGTGCACTTCTGTATAATTCTACTTTATACTGCAGATAGTGCTGAGGGAAAATGTGCTATTCACCGTTTGTGTTATGGCTGTGAGATAATTGGTATTAAAATGTACAACAAACAACTTTAGCCAATCTAATAGAGTGGAAGATATATTGGAAGGTTTTGAGAAAGGCAATTCCCACGTGCTTCAGATTGGTGGTTTGAGGCTCTTTGACTGAAGAAGATGTAATTTAATTCGAACAAAGCCAACAAGGATTAGACTCAGTCTCCAAGTGTGGATGGTTGAAGATATCGTGGGCTGTGGTTTAATGCCCTGAAACTGGTTTCTGTGGCACACCAAAGCGCTCCAGAGCTGATAGCTTTGTGCTGTCACTGATCAGATGCATTTTCATCAGCGGCAGGTCGGGGCCATTAAAAGGAGCGGCGAGGGACAGCATGGCGGCGTACCACTTCAAGGTACAGTGTGAGCTGGTGCAGGAGAGAGATGGCAGCGAAGAGTGATGTCATCAAGGTCCAGGTCGCTGATTGGAGCGTGGACAGATACAGCAGGAGCGGTGAGGTCGGGGCGAAGGAGCGGCGAGAGAATGTAGAGGGATGTGATCGGGGCCCAGGACAGGCATGAGTTCGAGGCCAGAAGAGGCGAGGGCCCATAGGCAGCACGGACCAGCCCACACTGCCATATGTGTGCGCACTCGGCCCGTGCAGCAGAGCTGGTCTCCAGTCGTCTTGGGTAATCTTTGCCATTGGACCAAGACCTAGCTCTGTCAAGCCCCTGTGGTGGCTGGTATGCAACAGCCACCCCACATTAAAAAAAATCCACCCACAGGCGTCTTCCACCCTTCAAGATGTAGTTCGGGATCTGGAATATTAGGTCCTTCATTGAAACACCTGTGAGCTCATCCCTTTTTGGCATGGAAGCAAGTCATCCTCATTTCGAGTGACTGCCTATGATGACGCATTTCCACCGTAAAAGCTTGTTTCCATTATGCAATGGCGTGCATAGCTCCTTTAATGCAAATAAGCATCCAAAGGTGCTTTAAAGAGGGGAAAAATAAAAGAACCACACCAAGTTAAGATGCTACAAGGGCTCACACGCAAGAATGATCCGCTGTGTGCTCTGTATTGGTGGCCATGCCTTCACCAGTGTTATCCATAAGCTTTGGAATTCTTTCCCTAAACCTGCCTGCTGCGCTACCTCTCTCCTTGAAGATGCTCCAAAAAACCTACCTTTTTCATCTGTCCTCATATCTTCTAATGTAGCTTGGTGTCAAATTTTGTTTGGTAATCACTCCTGCGAAGCGCATAGGAACATTTTACTTCGTTAAAGGTGCTATCTAAATGCAACTTGTTGTTGTACCATGGCCTGCAGAAATCCAGCTGATAATGTTACTTTTTAATACTACTTTTTAGCCAGCATTCTTCGGGGAGTGGAGTAGAAAGAGTGAATGATGTGCCAGTACCTTGCTGTCCACAGTGTGCTCTGGATAGAATACTGTGATTGTATGTGTGCTCTGTTACTGTGGTATATAGCTATGCATATAATTTTGGCTCACAGGAAATAAGCAATTCATAGATTCTTCAGAGGCCAGATTCTAAAATTCAAAGCTATCCCTTTCAACACACAGCCCTTTTTAAGTATATCATTTGTATAAAAGCCAACATTCCCCTCAGAAATGTGTGAAAACCCGTTCTGTTCGGGTTATGAAAACAAGTGTAGGTAATGATTTGAATCTAGTTTTCCATTCTGTGCCTGCTTTGCACTCCTGAGATGTTTATTAAATGTGTGAAATATGGGGGGAAAAAACATGATGAAACCTCAACCGTCTGAAGGGTGTAGTTTAAAAAAATATATATATATTCCTTGTATTCTTGGGTTAAGCCAACTTTTAGCTTCCAGGGTGAATGCTGCAGCAACATTCTCATCATGGCCTTTGTGTGATGTGTTGCAGGGTAACGTTGGTTTGGATACAGCTTTCTATTTTATTTATTCTCGGGTTGTGGGTGATGCTGCCCACATTTATTGGACAAATATGGACACATTTATTGCCCAACTGTGATGGCTTGCTTCACTTCAGAGGCTATTAAGAGTCAACCATGTAGCATGGACTGGAGCCACATGTAGGCCAGTCTGAGTAGAGGTGCTTAATGGACCAGTAGGGGTTTTACAGCATTTCAGCAACTTTAAAGGTCATATTTTTCCCCATTCTGGCCCATCAATTATCAGATTTACTGAGTTCAATTTCACAACTTGCCATGGTGGAATTTGAACTCATGAACATAAGAACATAAGAAATAGGAGCAGGAGTAGGCCATTTGGCCCCTCGAGCCTGCTCCGCCATTTAATAAGATCATGGCCGATCTGATCATGGACTCGGCTCCACTTTCCTGTCCGTTCCCCAGAACCCTTTACTCCCTTATCGCTTTAAATATATTCAATGACCCAGCCTCCACAGCTCTCTTTGGACTTTGGAACTTTGGAGTACCATGCTGCAGTACCATAACTATTACACAATCATACCTGCTTGTACATGAAAGTGTCCATCTCCAGCTCTCTGACCTTGGTATTCTTCCTATATAGTGGACCGATACTTTTCAGGTGCAAGATGGACATCTATGAGTTAAAGTTCTCCCCCTCTACCTCCAATAGCTTTTTTAAGCCAAAAAACCTCGACAGTGCATGTTGTTTATAAGGTTATTGCCCATTTATATTATCGTCTTGCATTGGGTGGTAAAAGCCACACAGAAGGCACCCTTGCAACAGAAAGGAAAAGGAGCACGTTTACTATTGGAGGAAATGAAAGTCTCGTTGAGAGGGCGTTTCATTGGATGACTCTGATGAAAAGTGTCACCAGCAACCAGGCTAACTGGCTCCCATTGTTGGTGCTTGCATTGGCTCCGTTGCCCTTGTGTTGTGAAATGGGTGAGTTGATTTCTCAGCTAGCCCCTACCAGATGCAGTAATAGAAACATAGAACATAGAAAATAGGTGCAGGAGTAGGCCATTCGGCCCTTCGAGCCTGCACCACCATTGCAATAGGATCATGGCTGATCATGCAACTTCAGGAACCCATTGGCACTTTCTCTCCGTACCCCATGATCCCTTTAGCCGTAAGGGCCATATCTAACTCCCTTTTGAATATATCTAACAAACTGGCCTCAACAACTTTCTGCAGTAGAGAATTCCACATGTTCGCAATTCTCTGAGTGAAGAAGTTTCTCCTCATCTCGGTCCTAAATAGCTTACCCCTTAATCCTTAGACTGTGACCTTGGGTTCTGGACTTCCCCAACATCGGGAACATTCTTCCTGCATCTAACCTGTCCAATCCCGTCAGAATTTTATATGTTTCCATGAGATTTCCCCCCTCATTCTTCTAAATCAGTAATGCACTTCTCTCACTGGTAGTCTGTAGCAACTCCTTCTAACATCGCCGAACAACATAACAGTTCTAACGTCAGAACTAACTATTTAAAGTTTTATTTAAAGTTTCTGAGCAACTGTGATTTAGTTATTAGCCAGTGCTGGCGTACTTACAAAACCATTTCCAGTGGAAACATTTTGGTAAAACAAAATAACTATTGGTGGAATAGGGCACAGTGTAAGTATCCACTCCGAGAAGTAGTTTTCATTTGCTTCAAAGCACAGTAAAATAATGTCAGTGGAAACCACACACAGTTCATCTGAAATTAGTTCTTTGTTCTTTTTGCATTTCACTGCCAGTTCTGGCCAGTCTTTCACTCATCCTTTTCTTCTACTTGCTGTGGGAATGCGAACATTTCAGAGTTGCTGATATCCACCTACAGGCTTCTGGCTTGCAGCTGTCTAAATTGAATCCCTTTGCCACAAGTATTTCTTTGATAGAGCTGAATTTTGCTTTTCTCTTCTGTGGCTCTTGGGAGAGATGGGGGGGGGGGGGGGGGGGAAATGTAGTTATTTTGATATTACGACAGATTTTCCTCTGATGGCAAATCTCCCAGCTCACTGGTCCACTTGAATATCTTCATTTTATCTCAGAATTGTCAATTTAAATATTATTTCCTGGTAATCTGCTGACTATTTGGATCACTGCCATTATTCCTATTGTATCTTCGGAAATTGAGGCACTGTTTTCCCCAGGGGGGCCCAGGTGGGTCCTAACGTCTTCATCGTCACTTCCCTCCAAAACCTTGCAAGCTATTCCCGTGGGATCTGGCAAACCTGGTTTTAACTTTAGTGATCATTTTTAAGGTTCCATCAATTAGTATTGACCCATTGAGTTCTAAAAGCACTGAAATAGACTATTTGGTTGATCAAGTCCGTTCCAGGGTGTTTCTTCTAAACAACCTAACCCACTCCACTGCTCATTCTCCAAAACTCTATCCTTAATATTCTTCTTTGTCCAGCTCCAGACTGATTATCTGTTGAAAGAATTTATCGATTCAGTTTCAGCAACTGTTTGTGGCACATTCCACATTCCAACCACCGTCTGTGTGAAGAATTCTTTTCCATCCTTTCTTTCTTTTGATGATTTTCTTAAATGTGTGTCATTTTATTACCATCTCGCAGACCAGTGAAAACAATTTATCTCTATTTACCTCATCATAACCTGATATTAATCTTGAAGACCTCTATTGGATCATCCTTACCAAGGACCTAGTGAAAAACAAATTCCTCAAGGGCTAGAAATTAAATTTTTGGTGATATCGGGTTTTTCCCGTTATTTTATGGACAACATACCACAAAAACCGCGATCCTTACCAACTTTACATAAGAACATAAGAAATAGGAACAGGATTAGGCCATACGGCTCCTCGAGCCAGCTCCACCATTTAATAGGATCATGGCTGATCCGATCATGAACTCGGGTCCACTTCCCTGCCCGCTCCCCATAACCCCTTATTCCCTTATCAGTTAAGAAGCTGTCCATCTCTGTCTTGAATTTATTCAATGTCCCAGCTTCCACAGCTCTCTCAGGCAGCAAATTCCACAGATTTACAACCCTCTGAGAAGAAATTCCTCTCATCTCAGTTTTAAATGGGCGGCTCCTTATTCTAAGATTATACACCCTTGTTTTAGTCTCGCCTATCAGTGGAAACATCCTCTCTGCATCCACCCTGTTAAACCCTCTCATAATCATATACATTTTGATAAGATCACCTCTCATTCTTCTGGATTCCAATGAGTAGAGGCTCAACCTTTCCTCATAAGTCAACCCCCTCGTCTCCGGAATCAACCTTGTGAACCTTCTCTGAACTGCCTCCAAAGTAAGTATATCCTTTCGTAAATATGGAAACCAAAACTGCACACAGTATTCCAGATTTGGCCTCACCAATACCCTGTATAACTGTAGCAAGATTTCCCTGCTTTTATACTCCATCCCCTTTGCAATAAAGGCCAAGATTCCATTGGCCTTCCTGATCACTTGCTGTACCTGCATACTATCCTTTTGTGTTTCGTGCACAAGTACCCCCAGGTCCCGCTGTACTGCAGCACTTTGCAATCTTTCTCCATTTAAATAAAAACTTGCTCTTTGAACTTTTTTCTGCCGAAGTGCATGACCTCACACTTTCCAACATAATACTCCATCTGTCAAATGTTTGCCCACTCACTTAGCCTGTCTATGTCCTTTTGCAGATTTTTTGTATCCTCCTCACACATTGCTTTTCCTCCCATCTATGTATTATCAGCAAACTTGGCTACGTTGCACTCAGTCCTTTCTTCCAAGTTAATATAGATTGTAAATTGTTGGGGTCCCAGCACTGATTCCTGCGGTACCCCACTAGTTACTGATTGCCAACCCGAGAATGAACCATTTACCCCGACTCTCTGTTTTCTGTTAGTTAGCCAATCCTCTATCCATGCTAATATATTACCCCCAACCCCGTGAACTTTTATCTTGTGCAGTAACCTTTTACGTGGCACCTTGTCAAATGCCTTCTGGAAGTCCAAATACACCACATCCACTGGTTCCCCTTTATCCACCCTGTTCATTACATCTTCAAAGAATTCCAGCAAATATGTCAAACTTTAGCCCGAGTCCTATCACTGCCAAAAATATAGGCCCTGGGAGGGGCAAAAACAGAGACAAAAATGTATTTTTTAAAATTAGAAAACATTCACTATACACTTAACTAATGAATTGCTGAAAGATAATTTAAAAATAAGCACTTCAACTTACCTTTTTTGTAGGTCTTCATATCTACCACTGTTTCTGGGACTTCAACACAGGCTTTTCTTGGGCGTTTTTTTTTCACCCTGAGTACGGGTTCCCCAAACGGCCAAATTTATCGGTGCCTTTTTTTTGGTATTGCACGTGATCGATCCGCTTTTCGGCGATATTTCAAAACTGCCATTCATTAACTTTGGCCAATTTAGGTAAGTATCTTTTAACGGCAAAAAACGCAAAATATCGCCGGAAAAAACATGCGCAAGGCTGGCCAATTTCTTCCCCACGTCTCTTTATAACTACAACATCCTAGGGAGTTCTACACAACACATTTTCCATTGCTTTTATATCCTTCCCATAATGGAGTATCTATAATGCCGCTAATGCTGTAATGATGGCCTAACTTAAGTTCACCGTTACTTACTCACTTTTGTATTCTATGGGGGTCATTTTGATATTGGGCGGTGGTGTGTAATGGGCGATATTGATTCAGCCGCCTGTTGTACATCTCAGAAATGAAAACCGCCGTTTCGCCCAGCGTCAAAACTACCCCCTATCACTCCGGTTACAAAACCAATTTGCCTTATCTGTTTGCACTGTGTATCTGTTTGCACTGTCATCTGCATACCTATACTCTTCTGCTCTTCCTTTTATTTAAAATCATCATTAAAGAAGTATTTCCTTTCTCGGGTCTTGCTTCCAAAATGTAACCCTTCACATTGAACATCATAGAAAATAGGTGCAGGAGTAGGCCATTCGGCCCTTCGAGCCTGCACCGCCATTCAATGAGTTCATGGCTGAGTTCATCTGCTCGTCTTCCCAATTTCCAGTTGCACTCTTCTCAGTCTTTATCACAATTTACCATACCTTCCAATTTGCTGTCATCAGGAAATGTCAATGTTCTCTGTTGCAGAATGTTTATGTATCTGGTAAATACCAGTGACTCCAGCACAGACCTCTGTGGAACACCTTCACCACACCCCCCCTCCCCTCCCTCTCCTTTGCTTCCTCACTCCCAACCCAAGAGTTTAGTGAAGCAAGACCTGCTTTTTAGGAATCTCTGCTGACTTGCCCTGATTGTCTTAAGTTTCTCCAAATGCTCAGTACTTTTATCCTGTGTTATACACTGGTAGTTTACAAACAACTGAACTAAGCCTGACTTCACTAAAGCTGCTGGCTTATCCTTGTCTCCTTTTTAGACATTTGTCATCTCCAAACATCTGGCACAATTTTCCTTTCCACAGCATTCTGGGACATTGGCCCAGATTTTGCGGTCTGGCAGTGTTTGCCATCATTCCGCCTTTGAAACTGACCGCGACTTCGGGATTTGGCACAGGCCTATGTGTAAATCCTTAAGTTGCGGTCTGTCATTCACTGTTCTAACACGGGCTATGCTGTTTTACCCCCCACCTCCACCCCCCACCACAGAGCTGGCAATCAGTGAAATCACTCAAATCAGGGAAACTGACCAAACTTCAGCCTTTCCGCAGTAATATCGCTGTTAAATTCCCCACTGAAAGTGAGATCAAAGGGATTAGGTGTAACTGGGGTTAAACAAAGGTTATGGGCCTGAAAAACTAATTTTAATTTTGTGCAGTGTCAAATTTAAACATTTTAATAAAAAATACATTTTTTTTAAAGAAAATTTAAAAAAAAATGTTGAAAGTTTGTTGATCTTGATTTCAGGTTACCTTTTCACCAACTGAAGCCCCAATCTTTGTTTTGCTCTCTCTAACATTTTTTAAAAGTTAGAATTTTATGAATTTACGCACGTCCTTGTTTGCTGTCTGAGAATTCTGCGTTTTGATTGGCTGCTTAGATAGCTTGTTGACGTCACAGCAGCTCGCACTAGGGGATCCCCACTGTACTCTGTTGATTTGAATAGAACGTCGGAAAACCCAAACTTCGAGGGAGCTTTGGGACCAGCAGTGAACAGCTTTGCTTCGAGGCTGACCTCAATTTCTGGACCATTATTCTGGCTTTCTTTATTATTAGCCCTGTAAATGCGAAGTACTATGTTTCATTTCAGATTTCATCTAATCTCCATGGAGCACCAGCCTTGAACATACTCTGTTTTTCCTCTGACTTGAATATACTTCATTTGTACCCTTTCATCTCCTGACTAAATATTGCTAATCTATGCTTCTATTTTCCAAGTTTTCCTTTCATCTAATCTGACCCAAGTCCTTCTTGCTAAAATGCTCTTTTTGGTCAGTGAAGTACCCTTGTCCTTGACTCCTTTTTTGTACTTCCACTAAACGGAATTATATTACGGTCACTGCTTCCCAGATATTCCCTTACTTTTAGATTCCATAATTGTTCTGTTTCATTAACCAGAACCATGTCATACTGTTTGTTTCTTTTATTGCAGTTGAAACAAATTGACTGAGAAAACCGTCATGAAGATAAAAAATAACTCCGTTTTCTCACCATGTTTTCCCCATTCTTTGGCAGTTTTGGGATAATTAAAATCTCTTGTGTTCGCAATGCTATTGTTAAAACATGCCTGTCCATTTTGTCTGGGAATTGCAGCCATTATTTCCTTTCCATGATTCATTGGTCTATAATGTATGCCCAGAGTGCCACTGATCGCTTGTTATGTTCAATCCCAAGGAATTCTGTTTGAACCATTTCTCCATTTAAATCCTCATATTCTGGTCTTATGATAATGGCCCGGATTTTGCAGTGGGAATGATATCGAAGCTGTCGGTGTTCACTGTCATTACCCCTCTGAAACTGACTGCAACTTCAGGATTTAGCGCATGCGCAGATAAACGTGGAAATACTGAAGTTACGGTTAGTCATTACTGCTCTGCCACCAGCTGTGCTGTGGAATGCCCATAACCAGCAGTCAGTGAAATCAGTTAAACTAATGAAAACTTCCCCATTTACGCTCTAATATCGCTGTTAAACACACCATAAAAAGTTAAGCCTTGTTGAAATAGGTGTAACTGGGGTTTTAATGGTGTATTAACAGCTGAACAACCGTTCTAGGCTGGAAAAGAATTTTATATTTGTGGAATGTCCAATTTCTCCGTTGTGATTAAAAATGAGTAGTCTTTTAAAATAGATTTGTTTTAAAGATTTGTTTGATATTTCATATCTCCATATCTCCATATGTCCGAATCTTTATTTTGCGCTCTGAACATTTTTTTTTTAAAAGTCAATAATAATCGGTGCCTTTTATTTCCTGGTTTTCTTTTTGAGAGAATCATTGCTAATGCAAGCTGGCGATCCCCTTTTGACAGCGCTGCAATCAAATTAAGGTGGAGAAAGCTCAACTTTTCGCAACATAGATCGCAAAAACTTTTGCAAATCCTGACCCAGCTTCAGCCACATTCCTGTTACTGCTACTGTATTATGTCATAAATTGTATTCAACAACTCTATAGTTCCCCCAGTTTTGTTTGTTGCACTCTGGGAATTGATGTACATACATTTATGTTTGGATTCCTTTATTTTTTCAATGTTTCATTTTTATTGACTTCACTTCTGATTTCTTTTTGCATCTAAAACTTGCTTTATCTTCCATGAATCCTTCTCTGCTCTACAGCTTTAATTCTCGTTCACAACATTTAAGTTTGAAACCTCTGATTGTTGAATATCCAACTTGTGACTTCAGTTCTTATATAAGAACATAAGAACATAACATAAGAACATAAGAACAGGAGTAGGCCATACGGCCCCTCGAGCCTGCTCCGCCATTCAATAAGATCATGGCTGATCTGATCATGAACTCAGCTCCACTTCCCTGCCCGCTCCCCATAATCCCTTATCCCCTTATCGTTTAAGAAACTCTCTACTTCTGCCTTAAATTTATTCAATGTTCCACCTTCCACAGCTCTCTGAGGCAGCGAATTCCACAGATTTACAACCCTCAGAGAAGAAATTTCTCCTCATCTCTGTTTTATCCCTTATTCTAAGATTGTCCCCTCTAGTTCTAGTCTCCCCCATCAGTGGAAACATCCTCTCTGCATCCACCTTGTCAAGCCCCCTCATACTCTTATATGTTTTGATAAGATCATCTCTCATTTTTCTGAATTCCAATGAGTAGAGGCCCAACCTCCTCAACCTTTCCTCATAAGTCAACCCCCTCATCCCCAGAATCAGCCTAGTGAACCTTCTCTGAACTGCCTCCAAAGCAAGTATATCCTTTTGTAAATATGGAAACCAAAACTGCACGCAGTATTCCAGGTGTGGCCTCACCAATACCCTGCATAGCTGTAGCAAGACTTCCCTGCTTTTATAATCAGATACCATTGGTCTTCCTGATCACTTGCTCTACGTGCATACTATCCTTTTGTGTTTCATGCACAAGTACCCCCAGGTCCCGCTGTACTGCGGCACTTTGCAATCTTTCTCCATTTAAATAATAACTTGCTCTTTGATTTTTTTTCTGCCAAAGTGCATGACCTCACACTTTCCAACATTATACTCCATCTGCGAATTTTTTCCCATTCACTTAGCCTGTCTATGTTTGTCTACTGATTCCCAACCCGTCTTAATATGTGTGTGCCCTTTCATTAGCGCAGCCCTTACTGGACCCCCGGTATCCTTGTCTGAGGTATGCCCAAGAATCGTACTGCTGCTTCCTTCCTCTCCCCCTTTCCTTTGTATTTTGCTCCCCAGTCCATGTTCTGCTATTTTCACCTGATCTCTACAGTTTTCCTAAATGAAGATTGTAGCTGCATAAAATTATTTGTAGCTTAGCAGGACACACGAGATGTTTCTCATTTCAGCCTGTACATCACATGACTTTTTAAAATGTATTTATTCTTGAGATGTAGGTGACAGTGGCACATCTGCATTTGTTGCCCACCCCTAGTTGCCCTGAGAAGTTGACGATGTACCTGCTCCTTGAACTGCTGCAGTCCCTGAGCTGAGTGATGGCGCTGCTTCCAAGATGGCGTCATGGCAAGTTGTGCAATTGAATTCAATAAATGTGGTCATTTGTGGGCTGGCACATGGAGAAATGATCATCCAAGCCGTTGGACTGTCGTAAAAACCCAATTGGTTCACACATGCCCTTCAGAGAAGGGAGCCTGCCACCGCGATCCAATCTGGCCTACATGTGACTCCAGTCCCACAACTTCTTCATCCCTCTGAAGGGGCTTAGCAAACCAGTTAATTGTAGAATGACTGCAGTTGAATTTTGCTCTTGTGTTGGCAGTACCAACTGTGGAGCTGCTAAGTACAAATCAAACTGTTCCTCACAAATGGCAATTATTTTCTGAAATAATTAATGAAGTAACAGATTGTTGTCTACTCGGAGAAAGCAAGAAGTATTCTTTGACAAGAATATTAAAAAAAACAAAGCAAAATTGGAACGATTTCCTGCTGTGGGGTTTCATATGGTGAATCTTTGTTCCAGCTAATAGTCTGCAAGTCTATTAACCCATTCTATACATGTCCTTTTTAATGGTTCTGTAAATTTGCTACTGCTGGCTCAGTGTATATTTGCTGTTAAGAAATAAGATATTCTGTTGACACCAGCTTTCTAAATACAAGAGTTCTTTTTACAAGGGTATTGTGTTCAGAACCTTTTTTTTAAAGAACATGAATTCCAGCATGTTAGCTGTGGCTCAGTGGGTAGCACACTTGCCTGTGAGTCAGAGGGTTGTGGGTTCAATTCGCACTCCAGGGACTCGAGCACATAAATCTAGGCTGACACTCCAGTGCAGCGCTGAGGGAGTGCTGCACTGTCGGAGCGGATTCGGCGGTGGTCCGTCCAGTCAGCTCCGATCATGGCGCGGGTGATACGCACGTCCTTGCGGTCCCTCGTTCGGATGACGTAGTCGAGCAGGTGCCAGTACTTGGAGTGAGGGTGTAGCCATGATGCCTTGTACTTGTCCCTCTGATGGAACAAGGTGTTGGTGATGACAAGGTCATGTTCTCGGCATTCTGTCAGGAGCAGGGTATCGCTGGAGTTGGTTTTCCCTACCCGCTCTCTGCTGATCATACCTCGCTAGAGGTCTGTGCCCTTACCGACTCTGGCGTTGAAGTCGCCGAAGATCATCTGTAAGACAAAGGTCGTCCACCAACCTAACCACGCCACACAACACTGCCCCCCGGTCATCAAAATCCATGGTGCGGCCTTGGACAATGTGGATCATTTTCCATATCTCAGGAGCCTACTATCAGCAAGGGCAGACATCGATGACCAGGTCCAACACCGCCTCCAGTGCCGTGCAGCCTTCGATCACCCGAGGAAGAGTGTATGAAGACCAGAACCTCAAATCTAGCATCAAGCTTATGGTCTACAGGGCAGTGGTGATCCCTGCCCTCCGATATAGCTCAAGAGACGTGGACTATGTACAGCAGACACCTCAAAGCGCTTTGAATTACCACCAGCGCTGCCTCTGCGAGATCTTGCAAATTCACTGGGAGGATAGATGCACCAACGTCCATGTTCTCGCACATGCCAACATCCCCAGCATCGAAGCATTGAACACACTCGACCAGCTCCGTTGGGCGGGCCACATCGTCCACATGCCCGACATGATACTCCCTAAGCATGTGCTCTACTCGGAGCTCCTACACGGCAAGTGAGCCGCAGGTGGGCAGAGGAAATGCTTCAAGGACACCCTGAAAACCTCCTTGATAAAGTACAACATCCCCACCGGCACCTGGGAATCCCTGGCCCAAGACCACCCAAAGTGATGGAAGAGCATCCGGGAGGGCGCTGAGCACCTTGAGTCGCCGAGACTATGCAGAAACCGAGCGCAGGCAGCGGAAAGAACGTGCGGCAAACCAGACTTCCCACCCACCCTTTCCTTCAACCACTGTCTGCCCCACCTGTTACAGAGATTGTAATTGCCGCATTGGACTATACAGCCACCTGAGAACTCACTTTTAGAGTGGAAGCAAGACTTCCTCGATTTCGAGGGACTGCCTATGATGATGATGATACACTGTCGGAGGTGCCGTTTTTCAGATGAGAAATTAAACGTTTGCTGTCTCGGGTGGAAGTAAAAGATCTCATGGAACTATTTCGAAGAAGAGCAGGGGAGTTATCCCCCGGTGTCCTGGACAATATTTATCCCTCAATTAACATAAAAACAGATTGGCCCAGAAATTCTTGCCACCCGGGTCCGTACTGAGTGGGAAGATATCGCAAAAGCTGGTTTTCAGCGCACAGTGCGCAGGCGCTAAAAACTGGCTTTTCTTATCAGCTCATCCGCATATCGGGAGCGAGGACATTTGCTTGGGCAAGATTGCAGGATTTACCCATATCTTGCCCAGCAAATGTCCTCAAAACTCTTGCGCCTGATAAAAGCAGGCGCATAGTCTACTTTTACAGGTGGAAGAGTTTTAAAACACACTTAAAACATAAAAAATAAAACTAAAAACACTAATTTTATTTTTTAAAACCCTGCCCACTACGTTAAATTTATTTTAAACCATCCTTTAAAAAACTTTTTAAAAACTCGGAAAATGTTTTTTCACTAAGATATTTATTAACTTTAACTTCTGCGTGGGAACCTGAAGGACGGGAGCGCGCTTCGCAGCGCGGGAAGAGAAGGCCTCCCCACCGGAATCCCACGCTCCTCTGGGACCACCAGGTACTTTCGGAAAAATTCTCCGGTCTGTGGCATTCGTCCAAAAGAAGCCTCTGACTGCAATTTCAGGGCTGTTATCTGGTCGTTATCACATTGCTGTTTGTGGGAGCTGTGCGCTAATTGGCTGCCACGTTTCCCACATTACAACAGTGACTACACTGCTAGTACTTCATTGGCTGTAAAGCTCTTTGAGGCGTCCGGTGGTCATGAACGGCGATATCTAAATGCAAGTCTTTCTTTCTTTCATCTTATGTTCTGCGGAGTGGCAGAAGACGGTGGAGTTAGGGGCTTCTAATGCAGAGGGTCTCTTGAACTCCAATTACACTGCTCCAAATCTCTTAACCATAACATTTGACTGAAAATGTTGAGATCCGCCAGGATTTTATGTTTTCACAAGATTCTACAACTAGTGAACACTATCTAAAAACTGCACACCCCCACAAAAAAACCCATAATGAACTAGATCCTAAGCTGCAATGTGTGGCCATTAACTATTGACTTTTTATCCTACATAATAAGTAAAAACCAAGCAAACTGCAAGTATGAAATGCAGGTATTTTAAAGCACATCTGATGTATGGCCATTGAGAATTTCTGGCTTATAAGTTAGAAGACGCCAGATTTTAAGAAATGGCTATGTTGGAGACTGAAAATCTCCATTATGTAAAACAAGTCCAAAACCCCCAAACTCTCTTTTTTGACAGTGCAACTTTAATTTCTTTTTGAAATCCAGGCTTGGAAGGTACAGCACTAACCACAAATTGGCAGAGACCCTTGAGTATTTTTCTTGCAGTCATGTTGCTTCTCCCTGTGGATATTCTCTTGACATCTCTAAATCGCTAACGCCTCGTTTGATGACGGAATGTTTTGATTTGCTTTTCTTTCTCTCTTTTTTTTGGCTACACTCTGACCTTACTTGGCTTGGTTATGTGCAGCCCTTCTGATCAGGAGTTCGAGCACAAAACACTGACTGGTTGTTTCACTTATCACTATGGAAATCTGTATTATTAAATCTTCCAATATGCAACATGTTTTATCCAACTTGACACCAAGAAGTTCCCTTTCATGGTCTGGTTATTCTAAATGTTGTCCTGTCAGTAACTGAAGCTTGGCATCTTGTTTTACATACACAAATTAGAAATATTTAAAGGAAATGTCAAAGAAAATATACTATTTTAGTATATTAGAGACTGCCTTGTATCTTTTTCCTTGCGTAAATGATTTACTTATTTGCCCTCTCACTGTGAATGGTGTATTATGACACCAAGAGAGACGCAATGCCCTCTGTTAAAATACAGTTAATGGCCTCTTGTTTTTAATGTGTAAGTGTATGAACATAAGTACAGGAGTAGGCCATTCAGCCCCCCTCCCCCCACCCCGAGTCTGTTCTGCCATTCAATAGATCATGGCTGATCTGTACCTCAACTCCACTTATCCACCTTTGTTCTACATCCCTTGAACTGTTGCCCAACAAAAACTAGTCGATCTCTGTCTTAAACATTTAAATTGACCCAGGATCCACAGCCATTTTAGTAGATTTAACGTGAGCAACATGAACAGTGAGTGAAAAAGCTTGGCAACTATGCTTATAATTTCTTAAATAGTCTGTTGAGGCCATACTGATTTGTTGCAATAAAGAGATGTATGTCTTATCACAAGGTTCTGGATTGCACCACAATAAATTCCAATCTTTTAAGCATCATTCTGCTTGTCCTTTGATTTGCATTGGGGTATCTGGTTGAAAGAAGACTTATTCAGAAGCTGAATGTTTAAAATGAAAGTTATTGACTGATACAGAGAACGATCCTGTTAACTTTTGAAGGGCATTCGGTGCTCCACAGACTAAATATTTAGCTTTCTGAGATCTCAAAGGCATTTAGCCAGGAAAGAGATGAAAAACTTTCGGACAAAGCATAGTGATGTGATTTACAACCAGCGTGGTCTCATCCGAGTCTAAAAATGGTAATGTTCGTACGTTTATAGAAAGCTACTGTTGTATGATGCAAGGGGCACAAAGTTTCTGCTATAAACATCATTTTGAATACATCTGTAACCAAGTAAAGAGTCAATCAGCAACATGCATCTACAGATCAGATTCTAACATTCAAATGAAAGCCTTGGGTAGTACGTATTGAAGTTATTCATTGCACAAGTAGCATGTCGGTACTGACTTTGATCAACGTACATAAACGTCTCACACAGCTGGCTTGGTTTCAACATTTCAATTGCAGTGTTATGAATATAGTGCTGGTGGGATATGATTTCTGCTTGGACATAATTTCTATTCTTCAGTTTTCCCCCGTGTGGTTTCCTTAAGTTAGTGAAATGGAGCGTTCCTATAAAAACACGGCAGTCCTCAAATACGTTCAACCTGCTGGTTTGTGTTTTGAATGTTTTCCCTTTTAAAATACAGATGGCGAACTGTTAAATCAAGAACTTTTTGAAAGAAACATAGCTGCTGACCCTCTCCACAAGCACTGCACACTATGGGCTCAATTTTCCCCAAAGCGCTTTTTTGGCATACTTCAAGAGTTACGCCCTTTTTGGGGCCCCAAGTACACCAAAAAAAATGTTCTAAGTTTTCCCGTTGGATTTCTTCTTTTTGGCGCAGCCGAACCTGTCCTTTAGTTTTGGGGGTGGAGCCTTGATTTGCGCCCAAAAGATCGGGTTGCCGCGGTAACCAGGGACACAATGCGGGCTGAGGCTGGAAAATGAAATATACAGCCAGTTCGCAACCTGCACAAGCACATTAAAATACATTGCAGCAACTTCACAAACACAAACACCTTGCAGCAACTTACCTCCATTAAATTATTAAAGTCCCCCCACCCCTCCTGATGCCGGTGCCGATTCCCTGCTCCTATCTCAGGCCGAAGGGCCTCTCAGTCTGCTCCCCCGCACCTAGCCCTGGCCAAGTGGCCTTCTCCCTCCAGGTCCCCGCACCGAGGCCTGGCCAAGTGGCCTCCTCCCTCCAGGTCCCTGCACCTACCTCTGGCCGAGTGGCCTCCTCCCTCCCGGTCCCCGCACCTAGCCCTGGCCAAGTGGCCTCCTCCCTCCCGGTCCCCGTACCTAGGCCTGGCCAAGTGGCTTCTCGGTCCGCTCCCCCGCACCTAGCCCTGGCCAAGTGGCCTTCTCCCTCCTGGTCCCCGTACCTAGGCCTGGCCGAGTGGCCCATCAATCCGCTCCCCCACACCTAGCCCTGGCCAAGTGGCCTCCTCCCTCCAGGTCCCCGCACCTACCTCTGGCCGAGCGGCCTCCTCCCTCCCGGTCCCCGCACCTAGGCTTGGCCAAGTGGCCTACTCCCTCCCAGTCCCCGTACCTAGGCCTGGCCGAGTGGCCTCCAGGTCCCCGCACCTAGCCCTGGCCAAGTGGCCTCCTCCCTCCAGGTCCCCGCACCTACCTCTGGCCGAGCGGCCTCCTCCCTCCCGGTCCCCGCACCTAGCCCTGGCCAAGTGGCCTCCTCCCTCCCGGTCCCCGCACCTAGCCCTGGCCGAGTGGCCTCTCGGTCCTGTACCTAGGCCTGGCCAAGTGGCTTCTCGGTCCGCTCCCCCGCACCTAGCCCTGGCCGAGTGGCCTCCTCCCTCCAGGTCCCCGCACCTAGCCCTGGCCGAGCGGCCTCCCGGTCTACTCCCCCGCATCAATCCCAGGCCGAACACCCTCCCGGTCCGCTCCTCCGCACCTAGCCCTGGCAGCTCCAATCTCAGGCCGAAGGGCCATTCTGTCCGTTCCCCCGTACTGGCCTCCTCCAGGTCCCGCTTCCCCACACCTATCACAGGCCGAATGGCCATCTCCCTCCCGGTCCCCGCACCTAACTATACCTGAAAGGTTTCCCCCCGTCCCACCCTCTCTCTTACCTTTCCTGCTGCTGCTGTCCAGGCATCTGCTGCACTTGCCTGCGCCGATTTCCTTAACTCTCCGGAAGGTTTTTCTACAGAGGCCATATACACTGGCCTAAGCAGAGCTGGAGTAACTCTCAGCTGGTCAAGCTTACCTAGATGGCCAGAATTGGCGCGGGTGGCAGGTTACGCCCCTTTTGGCTGAAAAAAAAACTTATCTGAAAAAAATCGTAACTAACTGAGTTACACTGGTGCAAATTGATTGGGGAAACTTTGGTTTTTTAACTTAGGCCCAAAAAAGCGGCCTGTGCCAAAAAAATGGCACAAATCAGTGGGGAAAATTGAGCCCCATAGCTGTACTTTTTATATCACAAAATATATATATATATACATTGAAAAAATTATATACCAAGATGGGGATATTTTACAAGTACATGGCATACATTTCCAACACTCGCTGGCAATGGGCAAGCTCAGGATATGACTCCTATAGTCTGTATTTTGTGATCATTAAGGTGAGGGATCTTTGGGTCAGGGAGCAGAATAATTTTCATTTTCAGCCTCAAGCATTCTCATTGTTAAATGTGCCATTTTAATATTTTTCCATTTCACAATGGGCATCTTATTCATCATCATAGGCGGTCTCTCGAATGAGGATGACTTGCTTCCACAAGAGTTCACAGATGTTTCAATGAAGCACCCGATGTTCCAGTCCTGAACTCCAATTGAGGGGGTGGAAGACGCCTGTGCGTGGATATTTTTAACGTGTGGTGACCGTTGCACATCAGCCACCACACGGGCTCGACAGAGCTAGGCTTTCATCCAGGGGCAAGGGTTGAACCAGGACGACTGGAGACCTGCTCTGCTGCACGGACCTAGTGTGAGAACACCACCACAGATCGGGGCTATAAATAGAGCTGGAGTGCCGGGCCCTGAAACATCGTGGGCGAAGGTGCAGCGAATGAGGGTACGGGGCCCAGAAGGGCCCAGGGGCAGCATGGGTCTATCCACACTGCGATATGATTGGCACAAGACCCTTGCTCACAGCAGATTAGCCTTTCATTCCAACAACTTCAGCTGCCTGAATTCAACTGCAGATCCCTGAAGTGAAGCACCAGTAGCCTACCCACTGCACCATTGGGTGCATGCTCAAGCATCTTATTACCACTAAGGGATTAACGATTAGTGTAATTACCTGTGAACCATGCCCACTGGAAACTGGGTTGATAATGTCCAAACTAATTTTAGAGAAGACCTTTGTCCCATCAGTCTGGGCTAGTTTTAAATCTGAGCCACTGCACCCAGCATGCTGCTTGCCATTTTCAGTAATGTCCTTTTCCCATCCCCTGCACTTTTCCTTGACAATCAGTGCATGCTGCATCACAAATGTACCTTGGTGGTCAAGATGGATGTCTTTATTGATGGTTTTCAGAGTGGTCTCTCCATGGTTGTTATATTTTTTTTCCCCCTCCAATTTTCACTCCTCTTCTGGAAGCTCTGCCACATGCTTTGGTACAGTGACACGTAAGTGGTCACCCTTTTATATTTCAGCCAAAAGGCCATTTTTGATGTGCGAGTCTCGGTAGTGAGCCTTAACACAATGTTCAAATGTGGAGAGATCACAACCAATCTGGATGCTGTCAACATCAAGTCAGCATAAACCTGAGTCTCAAGCCTTGGATCATCTTGAACTTTATTTTTTGTCCCAGAAACTGAATCTGCCCAAAAACTACAGCAACAACATTGCTTTTAACATTGATTCTAACGCAAGTTATTTAAAAATAAAATCGACCCAGGAGCTAACTGCTTATATATTTTATATTACTGACTTGCCTGCCTCTTGATTTATGAATTTAATTAAGACCTTGTTAGCTGCGAGATGATTAGTAACATCTTCACTTTTTGTGTTTTCAGCAGGAGTGCAACATAGAAACATAGAAAATAGGTGTAGGAGTAGGCCATTCAGCCCTTCGAGCCTGCACCACCATTCAATAAGATCATGGCTGATCATTTCCTTTGTACCCCTTTCCTGTTTTCTCCCCATACCCCTTGATACCTTTAGCCGTAAGGGCCATATCTAACTCCCTCTTGAATATATCCAATGAACTGGCATCAACAACTCTCTGCAGTAAGGAATTCCACAGGTTAACAACTCTCTGAATGAAGAAGTTTCTCCTCATCTCAGTCCTAAATGGCCTACCCCTTATCCTAAGACTGTGTCCCCTGGTTCTGGACTTCCCCTACATCGGGAACATTCTTCCCGCATCCAACCTGTCCAGTCCTGTCAGAATCTCTTATGTTTCTATGAGATGCCCTCTCATCCTTCTAAACTCCAATGTATAAAGGCCCAGTTGATCCAGTCTCTCCTCATATGTCAGTCCAGCTATCCCGGGAATCAGTCTGGTGAACCTTCACTGCACTCCCTCAATAGCAAGAACGTCCTTCCTCGGATCAGGAGACCAAAACTGAACACAATATTCCAGGTGAGACCTCACCAAGGTCCTGTATAATTGCAATAAGACCTCCCTGCTCCTATACTCAAATCCCCTAGCTGTGAAGGCCAACATATCATTTGCTTTCTTCACCACCTGCTGTATCTGCATACCAACTTTCAATGACTGATGAACCATGACACCCAGGTCTCGTTGCAACTCTCCTTTTCCTAATCTGCCGCAATTCAGATACTATTCTACCTCGTGTTTTTGCCCCCAAAGTGGATAACCTCACATTTATCCACATTATACTGCATCTGCCATGCATTTGCCCATTCATCTAACCTGTCCAAGTCACCCTGCAGCCTCTTAGAGTCCTCCTCACAGCTCACACCGCCATCCAGTTTAGTGTCATCTGCAAACTTGGAGATATTACACTCAATTCCTTCATCTAAATCATTAATGTATCTTGTAAATAGCTGGGGTCCCAGCACTGAGCCCTGTGGCACCCCACGAGTCATTGCCTGCCATTCTGAAAAGGACCCGTTTATCCCGACTCTCTGCTTCCTGTCTGCCAACCAGTTCTCTATCCACGTCAGTACAAAGTTATTTTGAAAAGATTATTCTTCAAAATCTTGCTCAATGCTAAAACTTATTTCTTTTACCTGTTGGTGAAATGAAATATTTGACAAAACACATAAAGTCTGGTCTGTTGTGAACGTGTTCCTAAAATACCTGGAAATGAAAATAATTCTCGCTCAAACGACCAACACTTTTTACAATGTTGCTGGCAGCATCTTGATAACTGAATTTATTGCCACAGTGTTTGAGATGCTGGACATGCACTGGGTCCAGTTCTGAAACTATCTGAACTGTTTGCATGGCAATTTACAAATCTTAAAAAAGCTGACTGTTTCAAAAATGATGACAAATCTAAAAAACAGTGTACAACTGAAAATAGCCCCGAATAAAGGCCAATAACATAGAAACATAGAAACATAGAAAATAGGTGCAAGAGTAGGCCATTCGGCCCTTCTAGCCTGCACCGCCATTCAATGAGTTCATGGCTGAACATTCAACTTCAGTACCCCATTCCTGCTTTCTCGCCATGCCCCTTGATCCCCCTAGTAGTAAGGACCTCATCTAACTCCTTTCTGAATATATTTAGTGAATTGGCCTCAACAACTTTCTGTGGTAGAGAATTCCACAGGTTCACCACTCTCTGGGTAAAGAAGTTCCTCTGCATCTCGGTCCTAAATGGCTTACCCCTTATCCTTAGACTGTGACCTCTGGTTCTGGACTTCCCCAACATTGGGAACATTCTTCCTGCATCTAACCTGTCTAACCCCGTCAGAATTTTAAATGTTTCTATGAGGTCCCCTCTCATTCTTCTGAACTCCAGTGAATACAAGCCCAGTTGATCCAGTCTTTCTTGATAGGTCAGTCCCGCCATCCCGGGAATCAGTCTGGTGAACCTTCGCTGCACTCCCTCAATAGCAAGAATGTCCTTCCTCAGGTTAGGAGACCAAAACTGTACACAATACTCCAGGTGTAGCCTCACCAATGCCCTGTACAACTGTAGCAACACCTCCCTGCCCCTGTACTCAAATCCCCTTGCTATGAAGGCCAACATGCCATTTGCTTTCTTAACCGCCTGCTGCACCTGCATGGCAACCTTCAATGACTGATGTACCACGACACCCAGGTCTCTTTGCACTTCCCCTTTTCCTAATCTGTCACCATTCAGATAATAGTCTGTCTCTCTGTTTTTACCACCAAAGTGGATAACCTCACATTTATCCACATTATACTTCATCTGCCATGCATTTGCCCACTCACTTAACCTATCCAAGTCGCTCTGCAGCCTCACAGCATCCTCCTCGCAGCTCACACTGCCACCCAACTTAGTGTCATCCGCAAATTTGGAGATACTACATTTAATCCCCTCATCTAAATCATTAATGTACAGTGTAAACAGCTGGGGCCCCAGCACAGAACCTTGCGGTACCCCACTAGTCACTGCCTGCCATTCTGAAAAGTACCCATTTACTCCTACTCTTTGCTTCCTGTCTGACAACCAGTTCTCAATCCATGTCAGCACACTACCCCCAATCCCATGTGCTCTAACTTTGCACATCAATCTCTTGTGTGGGACCTTGTCGAACGCCTTCTGAAAGTCCAAATATACCACATCAACTGGTTCTCCCTTGTCCACTCTACTGGAAACATCCTCAAAAAATTCCAGAAGATTTGTCAAGCATGATTTCCCTTTCACAAATCCATGCTGACTTGGACCTATCATGTCACCTCTTTCCAAATGCACTGCTATGACATCCTTAATAATTGATTCCATCATTTTACCCACTACCGATGTCAGGCTGACCGGTCTATAATTCCCTGTTTTCTCTCTCCCTCCTTTTTTAAAAAGTGGGGTTACATTGGCTACCCTCCACTCTATAGGAACTGATCCAGAGTCAATGGAATGTTGGAAAATGACTCTCAATGCATCCACTATTTCCAAGGCCACCTCCTTAAGTACTCTGGGATGCAGTCCATCAGGCCCTGGGGATTTATCGGCCTTCAATCCCATCAATTTCCCCAACACAATTTCCCGGCTAATAAGGATTTCCCTCAGTTCCTCCTCCTTACTAGACCCCCCGATCCCTTTTATAACTGGAAGGTTGTTTGTGTCCTCCTTCGTGAATACCGAACCAAAGTACTTGTTCAATTGGTCCGCCATTTCTTTGTTCCCCTTTATGACTTCCCCTGATTCTGACTGCAGGGGACCTACGTTTGTCTTTACTAACCTTTTTCTCTTTACATATCTATAGAAACTTTTGCAATCCGTCTTAATGTTCCCTGCAAGCTTCTTCTCGTACTCCATTTTCCCTGCCCTAATCAAACCCTTTGTCCTCCTCTGCTGAGTTCTAAATTTCTCCCAGTCCCCGGGTTCGCTGCTATTTCTGGCCAATTTGTATGCCACTTCCTTGGCTTTAATACTATCTCTGATTTCCCTTGATAGCCACGGTTGAGCCACCTTCCCTTTTTTATTTTTATGCCAGACAGGAATGTACAATTGTTGTAGTTCATCCATGCGGTCTCTAAATGTCTGCCATTGCCCATCCACAGTCAACCCTTAAGTATCATTCGCCAATCCATCCCAGCCAATTCACGCCTCACACCTTCAAAGTTAGCCTTCTTGAAGTTCTGGACCATGGTCTCTGAATTAACTGTTTCATTCTCCATCCTAATGCAGAATTCCACCATATTATGGTCACTCTTCCCCAAGGGGCCTCGCACAACGAGATTGCTAATTAATCCCCTCTCATTACATAACAGCCAGTCGAAGATGGCCTCCCCCCTCGTTGGTTCCTCGACATATTGGTCTAAAAAACCATCCCTTATGCACTCCAGGAAATCCTCCTCCACCGTATTGCTTCCAGTTTGGTTAGCCCAATCTATGTGCATATTAAAGTCACCCATTATAACTGCTGCACCTTTATTGCATGCACCCCTAATTTCCTGTTTGATGCCCTCCCGAACATCACTACTACTGTTTGGAGGTCTGTACACAACTCCCACTAACGTTTTTTGCCCTTTGGTGTTCTGTAGCTCTACCCATATAGATTCCACATCATCCAAGCTAATGTCCTTCCTAACTATTGCCTTATTCTCCTCCTTAACCAGCAATGCTACCCCACCTCCTTTTCCTTTTTATTCTATCCTTCCTGAATGTTGAATACCCCTGGATGTTGAGTTCCCAGCCCTGATCATCCTGGAGCCACGTCTCCATAATCCCAATCTCATCATATTTGTTAACATCTATTTGCACAGTTAATTCATCCACCTTATTGCGGATACTCCTTGCATTAAGACACAAAGCCTTTAGGCTTGTTTTTTTAACACCCTCTGTCCTTTTAGAATTTTGCTGTACAATGGTCCTTTTTGTTCTTTGCCTTGGGTTTCTCTGCCCTCCACTTTTCCTCATCTCCTTTTTGTCTTTTGCTTTTGCCTCCTTTTTGTTTCCCTCTATCTCCCTGCATTGGTTCCCATCCCCCTGCCATATTAGTTTAACTCCTCCCCAACAGCACTAGCAAACACTCCCCCGAGGACATTGGTTCCGATTCTGCCCAGGTGCAGACCGTCCGGATTGTACTGGTCTCACCTCCCCCAGAACCGGTTCCAATGCCCCAGGAATTTGAATCCCTCCCTGCTGCACCATTGCTCAAGCCACGTATTCATCTGAGCTATCCTGCGATTCCTACTCTGACTAGCACGTGGCACTGGTAGCAATCCCGAGATTACTACTTTTGAGGTCCTACTTTTTAATTTAGCTCCTAGCTCCTTAAATTCATTTCGTCGGACCTCATCCCTTTTTTTTTACCTATGTCGTTGGTACCAACGTGCACCACGACAACTGGCTGTTCTCCCTCCCTTTTTAGAATGTCCTGCACCCGCTCAGAGACATCCTTGACCCTTGCACCAGGGAGGCAACATACCATCCTGGAGTCTCGGTTGCGGCCGCAGAAACGCCTATCTATTCCCCTTACAATTGAATCCCCTATCACTATCGCTCCCCCACTCTTTTTCCTGCCCTCCTGTGCAGCAGAGCCAGCCACGGTGCCATGAACTTGACTGCTGCTGCCCTCTCCTGATGAGTCACCCCCTCAACAGTACTCAAAGCAGTGTATCTGTTTTGCAGTGGGATGACCACAGGGGACCCCTGCACTACCTTCCTTGCACTACTCTTCCTGCTGGTCTTCCATTCCCTCGCTGGCTGTGGACCCTTCTCCTGCGGTAAGACCAACTCGCTCCACGTGCTACTCACGTCATTCTCAGCATCGTGGAGGCAGCAATGATTTGGATGAAGGAATTTGAGTGTAATATCTCCAAGTTTGCAGATGACACTAAGCTGGGTAGCAGTGTGAGCTGTGAGGAGGAAGCTAAGAGGCTGCAGGGTGAATTGGATAGGTTAGGTGAGTGGGCAAATGTATGGCAGATGCAGTATAATGTGGATAAATAAGAGGTTATCCACTTTGGTGGCAAAAACACGAAGGCAGAATATTATCTGAATGGTGGCAGATTAGGAAAAGGGGAGTTCCAACGAAACCTGGGTGTCATGGTACATCAGTCTTTGAAAGTTGGCATGCAGGTACAGCAGGCGATGAAGAAGGCAAATGGTATGTTGGCCTTCATAGCTAGAGGATTTGAGTATAGGAGCAGGGGAGGTCTTACTGCAGTTGTACAGGGCCTTGGTGAGGTCTCACCTGGAATATTGTGTTCAGTTTTGGTCTCCTAATCTGAGGAAGGACGTTCTTGTTATTGAGGGAATGCAGCAAAGGTTCACCAGACTGATTTCCGGGATGGCAGGACTGACATATGAGGAGAGACTGGATCGACTGGGCCTTTTTACACTGGAGTTTAGAAGGAGGAGAGGGGATTTCATAGAAACATATAAAATTCTGACCGGACTGGACAGGTTAGATGCAGGAAGAATGTTCCCGATGTTGGGAAGTCCAGAACCAGGGACACAGTCTAAGGATAAGAGGTAAGCCATTTAAGACTGAGATGAGGAGAAACTTCTTCATTCAGAGTTATTAACCTGTGGAATTCTCTACCACAGGGAGTTGTTGATGCCAGTTCGTTGGATATATTCAAGAGGGAGTTAGATATGGCCCTTACGGCTAAAGGGATCAAGGGATATGCAGAAAAAGCAGGAAAGGGGTACTGAGGTGAATGATCAGCCATGATCTTATTGAATGGTGGTGCAGGCTCAAAGGGCCGAATGGCCTACTCCTGCATCTATTTTCTATGTTTTCTATGCCCCTGTGCCAAGGTGACTGAACTAAGTTCAGAGAGGTCAATAACCAGGGGGCATAGATTTAAAGTAATTGATCGAAGGATTAGAGGGGAGCTGAGAGAACATTTTTCACCCAGGTAGGGTAGTGGGGGTCTGGAAGTCACAGCCTGGGTGGGTGGTAGAGGCAGAAATTCTCAACACATTTCTCAAGTACTTGGATATGCATTTGAAGAGCTGTAACCTACAAGGCTATGGACCAAGAGCTAGAAAGTGGGATTAGGTTGGATAGCTCTTTTTCAGCCGGCACAGATGCGATGGGCCGAATGGCCTCCGTTCGTGCCGTAAATGTCTATGATTCTAGTTTAATTTTATTACATTGAGCTTTCGGGGTTTTATTAAGATCGCATTCTGTAATTCATTTTTAATTGAGGAAACAGAAACCCAGTAGCTTCTTGTATGACATATGAAAAGCGGTAGCTATGTGGAACTGCAGTTACTGAGGCAGCAATTGTGGCAGCAGTACTGGAAGCACATGAAGAGTAGGACCAGAGCTTGTCTGGTACACCAGCACTCCGACAAGGGAGGGAATAGAATGGATGGTGGCAGAGTTTGTGTTATCCATTGAATACAGACCACAGGTATGGACAACACAAACACAAGTCTCAAATGCTGACTGCCTGTATGACCCCTCGCTGTAACGCATTCCAGCCTATGTGACACCTCCTTTGTCTAGTAGCATGCTGCAACCTGCATATTACTCTCTCTAACAAGTTTCAGCCTGTTTATTACTGTCTGCAAACTGTTCTAGCCTGAGTGTTACTCTCTCACTTAAAGGCTCCATCCAGCCTGTGCATTAATCCCTCTCTCTCTCGCTCTCTCTATATATAACATGCTCTAGCTTAAATGTCGCCCTCACTGTAACACAATCCAGCCCGTGTATTACTCTTGCTGCATCATTTTGCCTTGAACCTCATTTCCCTTTCTCAGCCCTTTCCCATCTGCTTGTTAGTCAATTGTTGGAGGGTCTAAGTCTATTGTCTTCTCCAAGGCCACATGATTAATGGGATCCTGATCAGCTGACAGCTTGCTCAGTGGTCATTTTCCTGAAATACTTTTTATTAAAGCACTAAGTTAGTACAGGCATTGACTCTCCACAAAAGATTAAAGGAGGCGTATTGCTCCAGTGACGGATGCTAAGGAAATTTGCAAATGGAATGCATTTATTCCAGAAAGTGAACACTGGGAGCACTACGTGAGTCATGTAAGCGGAAGGCTGAAACATCGATTGCTCACGCAGAAAGCAAGAAGTTGCTGACTCAGTGCTCAGATGTACTTTATGCTGTGTCCTTATGAGGGAGATGATGAATCCCCCCCCTCGCTCTTTGTGTCCAAGAGAGCATCATTAGTACTGGAATTTGACACTTTCCTTTTTTCTCTCGGCATCAGCTGCTTCAGGTTAATTGCAAGGCACAGCTGTATGTTCTCCTGGCTGGCCTCTCATCATGCTCTGCAAACTTAGGGTCATCCATAACTCTGCTACCTGTATCCTGTCCCGTACCAAATCCCACTCAACCATCACTCATTCTTGTTGAACTACATTAATCCCCAGTCCTCCAACGTCTCCAATTTAAAGTTATCCTCCTGTGTTTAAATCCATTCATAGCCTTGTCCCTCCCTATCAACCCCCTCCAGAACTTTGTTCCTCTGACTCTGGCCTCTTGTGTATTCTTCCCTCCTTTTGCCTCACCATTGGTGGCTGTGCTTTCAGCCACCTGGGCCCCATGCTCTGGAATTATCTCCATGGACACCTCTGTCACCTCACTTCCTCTCTCCTCTTGTTAAGACCCTCTTCAACCAAGCTTTTTGGTCACCTTTCCTAGTTGTGCCTTATTTGGCTTGGTGTCCATTTTTGTCTAATTGGGACATTTTTCTTTATTAAAGGCACTATATACAAGCAATTTATTGTTTGAAAAGCAAAAAAGTTTTTAGATATGATGGAACTGGCCTTCGCATGATATCTTTGAAGAGTGTACTGTGCCTTTCATTGCAATTTCAAAAATTTGCCCCTTCCTTTTGTGAGTTGGCTATCGAGCCTATTTTTATTTGCTGAACAAGATAAATGTATCGTGCAAAACATAGTTTTCAAGATTGTTACATGCTTTTTAAAAATGTTATTCTTCGGATGTGGACATCGCTGGCAAGGCTGGCATTTATTGCCCATCCCTAGTTGCCCTGAGATTTTGGGCCTTCTGGTAGTGGTTTGATACAACTGACTGGTTTTGCTAAGCCATTTCAGAGGCATTTGAGAGCCAACTATGTTGGTGTGGGACTGGAATCACATAAAGGCCAGACTTGGGTAAGGACGGCTCGTACTGCTCATACTATCACATGTAAGGGTACTGCACGCAACACGTTCAGTGTAGGATGGAAAACAATGGGAATCAGTTGAATACAATGTTTGAAGTATTAAAGCGCAGCATATTTTGGATGAAGATTAGTTAGAGCTTCTGTTACCAAGAAAAGTTTTTTAAAAAAAAAAGAAAAATTTTGGTTTACTGATATAAAACTATAAAACTAGCTGTTGTATATGATCTCACTTGGGGAGTGCCCGTGAGTACCACAAGGTCAGGAATGTCATATTGCAAGTTCAGGAACATCTTTATGTAGATGTTGATATGAAAAATATTTCCTGTAACTGGAGCGAGCCAGAACATTTACATTGCATCAATCCATCGTAACATGAGAGGTTTCAAGGGTGAGATGCATTCATCCATTGACCTCTGCCTTTATTGTTTCGACTCACCTGGTCTAGCATTCAACTGTATCTTAAAATGCCCCAACTTTTCAGTTCCACCACCTCAACTGGTAGATTGTTCCAAATATTTACCATCCTTTGAGTAAAGAATATTTTTCAAAAACTGTTTTAAATTTAAATTTTATTTTCACTCATTTAATTTAATGTCTTATCCTATTGACTTCACTGACTAGGTAAAATTCTGGCTTCAACTTGTTCATAATCATTGTATAACTCGATAAAGTCCATCCTAAACCTGCTCTCCAGGTTTAAGGTTTATTCTTTCCTTCAAGCTCATCCCCATTATAGTTGAGATCATTTTTGTTGCTTTTCTTAGCATCCTTGCCAATGCCTTTATGTCTTTCTTGAAATCATCATCATCATAGACAGTCCCTCTGAATCGAGGAAGACTTGCTTCCACTCTTAACATGAGTTCTTAGGTGGCTGAATAGTCCAATACGAGAACCACAGTCCCTGTCACAGGTGGGACAGATAGTCGTTGAGGGTAAGGGAGGGTGGGACAGGTTTGCCGCATGCTCTTTCCGCTGCCTGCGCTTGATTTCTGCATGCTCTCGGCGATGAGGCTCAAGGTGCTCAGCGCCCTCTCGGATGCACCTCCTCCACTTATGGCAGTCTTTGGCCAGGGACTCCCAGGTGTCAGTGGGGATGTTGTACTTTATCAGGGAGGCTTGGAATTTGCATTTATTGAAATGCAGTGAAGTTGTTGTAATTCATTGACAATAAATGGACTTCTGCTTTGGAAAGGTGTTAATAATTGTTTCAGAAAAACTGTCCCTTGGAAATATGGTGACCAGAATTACACAAAGTTTTCCAAATTAATTCTGATCAGTACATTACAAAGCCTCAGCAGACTCTGTATCCTATATATCCACGTTAACTCTTTCTCTTTCCACAGATGCTGCCTGACCACCTGAGTATTGCCAGCATTTTCTGTTTTTTATGTCTGCAGTTACACCCAGGTCCCTTTCGACCTCAACAAAACCGGCCCCAATATCCCAGTGGGGGGGTTTGCTAGTTCTGTTGGGCAGGGTTTGAACAAGCTTGGGCAGGGGGATGGGAACCTGAGAGGTGATTGAGAAGGGAAAGAAGCAAAGCTGGAATTGGAAAGCCAAAAATTAAAAAGTGGATTTGGAAGGCAGGGGAAACAAAGGCTAGAAAATAGATAACAAGGAAGTTTGGCAGTGCTAAATGCTATATACTTTAATGCAAGGAGTCTTGTGAACAAGACAGATGAGCAAAAGCACAGATAGACCCTTGGGAGTATGATATTATAGCTATTACTGAGACATGGCTGAAAAGAGGGCAGGTATGGCAGCTCAACATTTCTGGTTACAGGGTTTTTAGATGGGACAGAGAGGGGGTCAAAAAAGGAGGTGGGGTTGCAGAATTAATTAAAGAAACAATCACAGCTGTGTGGAGTGAAGTCAGTCATAGGCGGTCCCTCGAAACGAGGATGACTTGCTTCCACGCCAAAAAAGGATGAGTTCACAGGTGTTTCAGTGAAGGACCTGAACTACATCCTGAAGGGTGGAAGATGCCAGTGCGTGGATTTTTTTAACGTGTGGTGGCCGTTGCACACCAGCCACTATACGGGCTTGACAGAGCTAGGTCTTGTCCAGTGGCAAGGATTACCCAAGACAACTGGAGACCAGCTCTGCTGCACGGACCTATTGCGCACAGGGGATATGTTAGAAGGATCATCAAATGAGGCCATATGGGTGGAATTGAAGAACAAAAAAGGGACGATCACACTTCTTGGAGTGTACTATTGACCCCCAAGCAGTTAGAGGGAGATAGAAGAGCAAATATGTAGGCAAATTTATGAGAAGTGCAAAAACTTTGGGCAGTAATAGTTGGGGATTTCAACTACCCTAATATTAACTGGGATGGAATTAGTGTGAAAGATATAGAGGGTGCAAAATTCCTAAAAATGCATTCAGGAGAATTTTTTAACCAGTATACAGCAAGCCCAACAAGATTCTGGACTTAGTTTTAGGGAATGAAGCTGGCCAGGTGGAAAGAGTATCAGTGGGAGAGCATTTTGGTGCCTTTGGTCATAATTCAATTAGATTTAGGGTAGTTATGGAAAAGGACAAAGATAGATCAGGAATAAAAGTTCTCAATTGGGGGAATGCCAATTTTACTGAGCTGAGATGGGATTTAGCCAAAGTGGACTGGAAACAGCTACTTGATGGTAAATCAGTGGGAGGCATTCAAGGAGGAGATCCTGAGGGTTCAGAGCAAGTATGTTCCCTTAAAGAAAAAGAACACTTCGAGAGCACCCTGGATGATCAGCCATGATCTTATTGAATGGTGGTGCATGTTTGAAGGGCCGAATGGCCTACTCCTGCACCTATTTTCTATGTTTCTATGTCAAGGGGCATACAGGGTAGGATAAAGGAAAAAAAGGAAGCTGATGACTGATACCATGGGCTCAATATGCAGAAACCCGAGAGGAGTACAGAAAGTGCAGGGGTGAAATTAAAAAGGAAACCAAGAAAGCAGAGAGAGAACATGAAAACATTTTGGCAAGTAAAATCAAGGAAACCCCAAAGATGTTTTATACATTAAGAACAAGAGGATAACTAGAGAAAGGGTAGGGCCTATTGAGACCATAAAGGTAATTAAAACTGCTGACAAGGGTGATTAATCAAGGACAGTCAGTATAGATTTGTTCAGGGAAGTTTGTGTCTGACTAACTTAATTGAATTTTTCGAGGAGGTAACCAGGAGGGTTGATGAGGGTAATACGTTTGATGTAGTGTATATGGATTTTAGCAAGGCTTTTGATAAGGTCCCACATGGTAGACCGATCACGAAAGTAAAAGCCCATGGGATTCAGGGCAAAGTGGCGAGTTGGATCCAAAATTGACTTGGAGGCAGGAAGCAAAGGATAATAGTTGATGGTGTTTTTGTGACAGGAAGGCTGTTTACAGTAGGGGTTCTGCAGGGCTCAGTGCTCGCTCCCTTGCTTTTTGTGATATATATCAATGATTTAGACTTCAATGTAGGGGGTATGATTACGAAATTTGCAGATGATACAAACATTGGCTGTGTGGTAGTCGTGAAATGCCTTAGAAGGACAACATTTTATAACCAGCCACAACAGCTCCACCATCGAGATACTTGTGTTTAAATAAATTCCTTGCATTCCTTACAAATATGCTTCTCACCTTTAAGAACTGTCCAAATAATTTTTTTAATTAATTCCTGCATTACCACATTCCCATATTACAATAGTAACTACACTCCAAAAGTACTTCATTGGCATTGAGATGTCTGGTGGTCGTGAAAGGTGCTATATAAATGCAAGTCTTTCTTTTCTTTGGGCATGGGCCAGCATTTATTGCCCATCCATAGATACAACTGAGTGGCTTGCTCAGCCACTTCAGAGAGCAGTTATGAGTGAACTGTGTTGGTGTGGGATTGGAATCGCAAATCGGCCAGAATAAGTAAGGGCAACAGGTTTCCTTCCCAAAAGGAGATTAGTGAATCAGCTCGATTTCTATGACTATCCAATAGCTTTTTGGTCACTTTTACCGGCACCAGAATATTTTTTATTAAACTTAAATCAAATTCTCATGGTGGGCTTTGAACTCTCATTCTTATGGATTGAGTTCAGGCCTCTGGATTACTCGTCCAGTAATATAACCACTACAATACCGTACCCTATGATTGCAGAACAGGTCCATTTTATGGGAGTGAATTCATAAAATAGTACAGCATGGAAGGCGGCCATTCCACTCATTGTGCCTAACCTGACTCTTTGAAAGAGCTGTCCAGTTCATTCCACTCTCCCTGCTCTTTCCCCATAGCTCTGTTTCCCCTTCACGTACTTATCCAATTTCCTTTTGACAGTTATTATTGAATCTGCTTCCACCACTCTTTCAAGCAATACATTCCAGATCATCATAACTTGCTGCATAAAAAAATCTGAAGTTTGCACAGAAATGATAATGGAATTATTATCCACTTACAGAAAATTAATGGTTATATTTTAAATATTTACCACTTCAACAGCAGAATTTGCTTTCACTGTGAGGCCTTGCAAAACTGATATTTGTAGATTTTATGTATTTAAAAAAAAAATGTATTCAAGTGTGCTAGTGCACAGAGATATATATTTTTCTGGAGCCACTCATCATCATAGGCAGTCCCTCGAAATCGAGGAAGACTTGCTTCCACTCTAACAGTGACTGAACAGTCTAATACGGGAATTACAGTCTCTGTCACAGGTGGGACAGACAGTCACTGAGAGAAAGGGTGGGTGGGGAGTCTGGTAACGGGCCTTAAAAAAAAAAAAAAAAAAGGGGGGGCAATTTCGCCCTCAAATTATCTTTAGCAGTAGATGTGCAGGAAAATTATTTCTGATAGAAGATGAGCTGTCAGGTAAACTCTCAGTGTTGAGGTCCATTTACGTGAGAATCAGGTTTGCTGTTACATTCCCAGATGCACAGAAGAGGAGACAGAGAGAGGGTCTGAAAGTGTGTGTGGATGTGGTGTGTCCTTGTTTGGCTCTTGTGGGAGGCAGGAGGGAGATTCACCAGCAGCAAAAAGCCTACTAAGCACCAGGAATATAGTTGGCACTGAGTTTTGGTCCAACAAATGATATATAACATTAAAGGGATGGTGGAGCCCCTGGAGCTGATAGACAGGAATACTGGTGGCAGAGGGCTCCCAGTGGTCCCGGAGCGCGGCACTGCACCCCAAGGTGCCGTACCCCCATTGCCAACGACACATGAGAGCCAGGAGGAAAATGTTGCTTCTGGCTCAGAGCACATTCCCACCTTGGGACTCCATCATCCCCCCCCCCTGCCAATGAAGCATCGCCTGAGGAGCTTCTCAGCCAGGCGGCTTGGAGTCAGGAGGAGAAGGGGTAGAGGTCGGGAGGAGAAGCGGGGGATGGGGGAAGGAAAGTGAGGTGCATGACCGCAGATGTTGTCTGGGGCATATTTTTAGGTTGCTGCTGCTATTTATGGCAAGGGGCGAGGGGGCTACCTTGTTGGTTTGCATTTGTGTTCTGTTTTTCTGGAAATGGGGACCATTGTAATGATGTAAATATGATAAATTTGTTGTGCGGTAGGGTGTTTTTTTACAGTTATACTTATAACTTCAGACAAATGGTAGGATTAAATGTTTTTTATTTAACACAACCTTGTTGCGCATTGTCTCAGATAACTGCACCATTACACACTGATTCCTTAACATGAAAGGGTATAATTACACTTAACTTGAATCAACTTAAACTTTAACTGTCACCAAGGTGATGCGCACCATTGATGTATGACCACATCCAGCAGTGTGGCAGCTTTGTAAATACCACCAACGCTCTTTCAAGCAAAGCGCTCATTTATGAGCTGCTGACGTAAGAGTCTTGCAGCTATGTAGCCACCATGGACCCTTTTCTGCGGTCTAGAGTGGGGTGGGGGCACGGTTTCAGCATGAGCCTGATTGTCTGGCCCGAGGTCAACGTCCGACTCCTCATTCTCCTCTTCCTCTCTCTCCTGAGGTGGACCGTCAGTCCCTTCTGGCAATTCTTGTCCCCTCCCGATAGCCAAAATTGTGCAGCATGGAGCACACCACCACAAATTGAGCTACCTGCTCAGGGTGGTATTGGAGCTTGCCTCCTGAGTGGTCCAGGCATCTAAAGCGCTGCTTAAGCACTCCAATGGTTTTCTCAACGATATTGCGAGTGGATCTGTGGCTCTCGTTGTATCGCCTCTCGGCTTCGGTATGGGTGTCACGCAGGGGGAGTCATCAGCCAGGTGGCGAGGCCATATCCTTTGTCACCAAGCATCCAGCATTGACCTTGTGGCTGACTGATAAACATGTCAGCTACAGCGCTCTCACGCGGGATGTGAGCATCATGGATATTGCCCGGAAATGTAGCATTCACTGCCATAATAATTTGCTGGTGGTCGACAACAAGTTGCACATTCAGGGAGTGGAATCCCTTTACCTTAAAAGGCCTCCAGAGTACATCCAAACTCCCCTGAGGTTGAAGCAGAGCAGCCTTTTAAATGATGCGACCTGTGATTTAGAAAATGGCATCCATACCACTGTGATTAGTTCAGGTCAGTTCAACATTTTCACCGCATTTTTTTCGGCGAGCGATATTGTCGGCGAGATGTGTGCGAGGTGCCGAAAGTAAGGCTGGGCGATTTTTCTGGGCATTAGTTTTGGAAAATGTGATCTTTACGACGAAAAACAGTGACCGGGCAGTATTATTAAATCTCGGCGTTAATTACGTGCCGAAAGTAACGCTGGGTGATATTATGGGTGTTGGTTTTGCCCATTCTGATCTTTCCGCCCAAAAAAAGTGGGCCAGCGGTATTATATTTTATCGGCATTACATATATCCCGAAAGTAACGCTCGGTGATAAGTGACTGAGAAATGGGCGTTACTTTCTATTTTGTGGCTATATGGGCATTATAACTCATTTCAGCATTAAAATGGGCGTTAAGTGGACGGTATGCATGCAAAAATAATGGAAAATATGGAATGTTGCCCTCAAAGAGAATGCTGATTTAAATTTGTTTCAATTCTACAGCGTTTGTTTCTCTTTCAAAGTAAAATTTAATTCAGAAATTGTGTGGATGTGTGTTGTGGGTGTGTACATGTCTAATTGTGTGTGTTTGTGTGTGATAAACCACAATGTACTGGCTTTTAAAAGCTGGCTTCAACAAGTTACAGTAACTCCCAATAGGTCTCCTGGTGAGATAGCTGATAAAGATTTCTCACTCTCACATACCATTCATTGTTGCTGCTGTTGTGAAAATAGACCGAAACCCAGCGTATCATGTTCTGATAATTATGTCAGATGATAATAATGTGGTACATAAGGAATTCATGTCACTACCTCCCTCAGTTTTATATTTCATTAGCTGTCCTTGGAAATTTTCTCGGCCTCAAAGCATAATTTTAATAGTTCTATTGCAATTGTTGAACCCATTTTGTGAGTTTTGTAGCCCTACTACCCAGCCGTGAACTTTCATGACCGTTTGCAGTGTTAGAAGTAACATTTATGAGGGGAGGGAGAATTTAAAAAAGAGATATTGGCCTTTACTGATTTACGGACCACTTTCTAATCCTAACACAAATTGCTTCTAACTTATTCCCAGCATTTAATGAATCTCATTTGTTGGACTGTGGGGCAAAAAACCTAGCATGAGAATTGGACAAAACTTTGTAATTTCCCACTTGGCTGAAAGCTGACCGTTTCTATTGAAAGTAATAGAAATTGCTCTGATTATCAGGAGTAAGGGTTCTCAGTAGGAATTATTAAAGGTACAGACTTGACGTCAAACTTTCAGGTTGTTGTTGCAGACCTTCCACACCTCTCGTGACTTTAAAAAAGAGACTTTTCAATTGTTAAAAGAAAGCATCAGGGAATTGAGACTAATTTCTAGGAGTCTTGCAGTTTGGTTGGAGAGGTTTACCATCTCATCCTTCCATGTATCTTCTATGTATCACATGGTCACAGGGTTTCAGGTGGGGTGGAGTGTGTAAGTTGTGATACACAAGGTATCGCAATTGCGTGGGACAGGCTCAATGGACCAGATGGTCTTTACCTGTCCGTCATTATTTGTATGTTTGTATATTATTCTTTCAAAATAAACATAGCTTTAACCTTCATACTGATTGGACAAAGCAAATTGGCCAGGGTATCCTTGAGGAAGAGTTCATAGAGTGTATCCAGGATATTTACCTTGAACAGTACGTTGCGAAACCAACTAGGGAGTAGGCTATCTTAGATCTGGTACTTTGTAATGAAACAGGATTAATAAATGATCTCTTAGTAAAGGATCCTCTAGGAATGAGTGACTATAACATGGTTGAATTTCAAATTCAGTTGGAGGGTGAAAAAGTTTGGATCTCAAATCAGGATCCTAAGCTTAAATAAAGGAGACTGCAAAGGTATGAGGGCAGAGTTGGCTAAAGTGGACTGGGAAAATAGATTAAAGTGTGGGATGGTTGAATAGCAATGGCAGACATTTAAGGAGATATTTCACAACTCTCAACAAAAATATATCCCAATGAGAAGGAAAGACGAAGAGAAGGGAGAACAAACTGAGGAAATAAGGGATGGTATCAAATTGAAAACCAGGGCATACAATGTGGCCAAGACTAGTGGGAGGCCAGAGGATTGGGAAAATGTTAAAAGCCAGCAAAGAATGACTAAAAATATAATAAAGAAAGGGAAGATAGATTATGAAAACTAACTAGCACAAAATATAAAAACAGATAGATAGTAAGAGTTTCTACAGGTACACAAAAAGGAAAAGAATGGCGAAAGTAAATGTTGGTCCCCTAGAGGATGAGACTGGGGAATTAATAATGGGGAACAGGAAAATGGCAGAGACTTTGAACAAATATTTTGTATCGGTCTTCACGGTAAAAGACACTAAAAACATCCCAATAGTGGATAATCAAGGGACTATAAGGAGGGAGGAACTTAATACAATCACTACCACTAAAGAAGTCGTACTTGGTAAAATAATGGGACTAAAGGCGGACAAGTCCCCTGGACCCGATGGCTTGCATCCTAGGGTCTTAAAAGAAGTGGCTGCAGAGATAGTGGATGCATTGGTTGTAATCTATCAAAATTCCCTGGATTCTGGAGCGGTCATAGCGGATTTAAAAAAGGAGGCAGACAAAAAGCAGAAAATTATAGACCAGTTAGCCTATCATCTGTCGTTGGAAAAATGCTGGAATCCATTATTAAAGAAGCAGCAGCAGGTCATTTGGAAAAGCAAAATTCAATCAAACAGAGTCAGCATGGTTTTATGAAAGGGAAATCATGTTTCACAAGTTTTCTGGAGTTCGTTGAGGGTGTAATGAGCAGGGTGGATAAGGGGGAACCAGTGGATGTGGTGTATTTGGATTTCCAGAAGACATTCGATAAGGTGCCACATAAAAGGATACTTTACAAGATAAAAGTTCACGGGGTTGCGGGCAATATATTGACATGGATAGAGGATTGGCTAACGAACAGAAAACAGAGAGTCGGGATAAATGGGTCATTTTCCGGTTGGCTAGTGGGGTCTCGCAGGGATCAGTGCTGGGGCCTCCACTATTTACAGTCTATATTAATGACTTGGATGAAAGGACCGAGTGTAATGTTGCCAAGTTTGCTGATGATACAAAGATGGTGGGAAAGCAAATTGTGAGGAGGACACAAAAAATCTGCAAAGGGATATGAACAGGGTAAGTGAGTGGGAAAAGATTTGGCAGATGGAGTATAATGTGGGAAAATGTGAGTTTATCCACTTTGGCAGAAAAAAAAGAAAAGAAAATTGCAAGTTAAATGGAGAAAAATTGCAAAGTGCTGCAGTATAAAGGGCCCTGGGGGTCCTTGTGCATGAAACACAAAAAGTGAGTATGCAGGTACAACAAGTAATCAGGAAAGCAAAAGGAATGTTGGCCTTTATTGCAAGGGGGATGGGGTATAAAAGCAGAGAAGTCCTGCTGCAACTGTACAGGGTATTGATGAGGCCATACCTAGAGTACTGTGTACAGTTTTGGTCTTTGTATTTAAGTAAGGATATACTTGCATTGGAGGCTGTACAGAGAAGGTTAACTAGGTTGATTCTGGAGATGAGGAGGTTGACTTATGAAGATAGGTTGGGCCTATACTCACTGGTGTTTAGAAGAATGAGAGGTGATCTTATAGAAACACATAAGATAATGAGGGGGCTTGACAAGGTGGGTGCAGAGAGGATGTTTCCACTCATAGGGGAAACTAAAACTAAGGGTCATAGTCATAGAAACATAGAAAATAGGTGCAGGAGTAGGCCATTCGGCCCTTCAAGCCTGCACCGCCATTTAATAAGGTCATGGCTGATCATTCCTTCAGTACCCCTTTCCTGCTTTCACTCCATACCCCTTGATCCCCTTAACTGTAAGGGCCATATGTAACTCCCTCTTGAATATATCCAATGAACTGGCATCAACAACTCTCTGCGGCAGGGAATTCCACAGGTTAACAAACTTCTGAGTGAAGAGGTTTCTCCTCATCTCAATCCTAAATGGCCTACCCCTTATCCTAAGACTATGTCCCCTGGCTCTGGACTTCCCCAACATCGAGAACATTCTTCCCGCATCTAACCTGTCCAGTCCCGTCAGAATCTTATATGTTTCTATGAGATCCCCTCTCATCCTTCTAAACTCCAGTGGATAAAGGCCCAGTTGATCCAGTCTCACCTCGTATGACAGTCCAGCCATCACTGGAATCAGTCTGGTGAACCTTCGCTGCACTCCCTCAAGAACAAGAACATCCTTCCGCAAACTAGGAGAACAAAACTGAACGCAATATTCCAGGTGAGGCCTCACTAAGGCCCTGTACAACTGCAGTAAGACCTCCCTGCTTCTATATTCAAATCCCCTAGCTATGAAGGCCAACATACCATTTGCCTTCTTTACCGCCTGCTGAACCTGTGTGCCCACTTTCCGTGACTGATGAACCATGACACCCAGGTCTCGTTGCACTTCCCCTCTTTCTAGTCTGCCGCAATTCAGATAATATTCTGCCTTCGTGTTTTTGCCCCCAAAATGAATAACCTCACATTTATCCACATTATACTGCATCTGCCATGTATTTGCCCACTCGCCTAACCTGTCCAAGTCACCCTGCAGCCTCTTAGCATCCTCCTCATAGCTCACACCGCCACCCAGTTTAGTGTCATCCGCAAACTTGGAGATATTACAATCTATTCCTTCATCTAAATCGTTAATGTATATTGTAAAGAGCTGGGGTCCCAGCACTGAGCCCTGCGGCACCCCACTAGTAACTGCCTGCCATTCTGAAAAGGACCCGTTTATCCCGACTCTCTGCTTCCTGTCTGCCAACCAGTTCTCTATCCACGTCAGTACATTACCCCCAATACCATGCGCTTTTATTTTGTACACCAATCTCTTGTGCGGGACCTTGACAAAAGCCTTTTGAAAGTCCAAATACACCACATCCACTGGTTCTCCCTTGTCCACTCTACGAGTTACATGCTCAAAAAATTCGAGAAGATTCGTCGAGCATGATTTCCCTTTCATAAATCTATGCTGACTCGGTCCGATCCTGTCATTGCTTTCCAAATGCGCTGCTATTTCATCCTTAATGATTGATTCCAACATTTTCCCCATTACTGATGTCAGGCTAACCGGTCTATAATTACCCGCTTTCTCTCTCTCTTCCTCCTTTTTAAAAAAAGCGGCGTTACATTAGCTACCCTCCAGTCCATAGGAACTGATCCAGAGTCGATACATTGTTGGTAAATGATCATCAATGCATCCACTATTTCTAGAGCCGCTTCCTTAAATACTCTGGGATGCAGACTATCAGGCCCCGGGGATTTATCAGCCTTTAATCCCATCAATTTCCCTAACACAATTTCCCAGCTAATAAAAATATCTTTCAGTTCCTCATTCTCACTAGACCCACTGTCCCCTAGTACATTCGGAAGGTTATTTGTATCTTCCTTTGTGATGTTCCTCCTTACTATTGCATTAATTTCCTCTTTAACCAGCCACGCCACCCCGCCTCCTTTTCCTTTCTGTCTATCCTTCCTAAATGCTGAATACCCTTAGATGTTGAGTTCCCAGCCTTGGTCACCCCGGAGCCATGTCTCCGTGATGCCAATGACATCATACCCGTTAACTGCTATTTGCTTAATTAATTCGTCCACCTTATTCTGAATACTTCTCGCATTGAGGCACAGAGCCTTCAGACTTGTCTTTTTATCACACTTTGCCCCTTTAGAATTTTGGTGTAATGTGGCCCTTTTTATTTTTTGTCTTGGATTTCTCTGCCCTCCACTTTTACTCATCTCCTTTCTATCTTTTGCTTCTGACTCCATTTTATTTCCCTCTGTCTCCCTGCATCGGTTTCCATCCTCCTGCCATATTCGTTTAACTCCTTCCCAACAGCACTAGCAAACACTCCCCCGAGGACATTGGTTCCGGTCCTGCCCAGGTGCAGACCGTCCGGTTTGTACTGGTCCCACCTCCCCCAGAACCGGTTCCAATGCCCCAGGAATTTGAATCCCTCCCTTCTGCACCACTGCTCAAGCCACGTATTCATCTGAGCTATCCTGCAATTCCTACTCTGACTAGCACGTGGCACTGGTAGCAATCCTGAGATTACTACTTTTGAGGTCCTACTTTTTAATTTAACTCCTAGCTCCCTAAATTCATCTCGTAGGACCTCATCCAGTTTTTTACCTATATCGTTGGTACCTATATGCTCCACGACAACTGGCTGTTCACCCTCCCTTTTCAGAATGTCCTGCATCCGCTCCGAGACATCCTTGACCCTTGCACCAGGGAGGCAACATACCATCCTGGAGTCTCGGCTGCGGCCGCAGAAACGCCTGTCTATTCCCCTTACAATTGAATCCCCTATCACTATTGCTCTCCCACTCTTTTTCCTGCCCTCCTGTGCAGCAGAGCCAGCCACGGTGCCGTGAACTTGGCTGCTGCTGCTCTCCCCTGATGAGTCATCCCCCTCAACAGTACTGAAAGCGGTGTATCTGTTTTGCAGGGGGATGACTGCAGGGGATCCCTTCACTACCTTCCTTGCGCTGCTCTTCCTGTTGGTCTTCCATTCCCTATCTGGCTGTGGACCCTTTACCTGCGGTAAGACCAACTCGATAAACGTGCTATTCACGTCCTTCTCAGCATCGTGCATGCGGAATCCACCCGCAGCTCCAGTTCCGCAATGCGGTCCGTCAGGAGCTGGAGGCGGATACACTTCCCGCACACGTAGTCGTCAGGAACACCGGAAGCGTCCTTGACTTCCCACATGGAACATGAGGAGCATAACACGTGTCCGAGCTGTCCTGCCATGACTTAACCCCTAAATAAACTTCAATTGGCAACAACAATGCTAAAGGCTACTTACTGATAAAGAAAAAAGAAAAGAAAAGATACTTGCCAATCACCAGCCAATCACTTACCCCCTTGGCTGTGACGTCACCTTTCGATTTATTTCTACTTCTTTTTTGCCTTCTCTCACTGCTGCAGCTGCACACCGGTAGGCTTCTCGACATCCCCGGACCAAGGGGCCAAATGGCCTACTCCTGCTCCTATTTCTTAGTTGTTTATTTAAATGGGTTTGCAAAACCCTAAAGAAAATTGCTTAGAAGTCTCCCACTTTTGGAACCAAGTGTAACCTATTAAGACAATAATCACTCGTCTGTAATATTTAAATAGGTTTCAGTTTTACAAGGAATTTCCAATTCTAATGTGTTGAATTAGTTTGTCAGGTTCCCTTTCAAAGTAAGCCTGAAATCTTTTTTATGGTAGATCATGTCTAAGATTTCAAAAATGCAAAGGTAATTCAGCATCCCTCTATGTCATCCAATCAAAGCCAAAGAAGGTGTTGACTTATCAGCAGTGTTAGATAACGGGATTGAATGCAGCGCAGGCTGAACATTTCAAGCTTTTTCCTATTTATTTATCAGGTATTCATTCAATTACATGAATTGGATCCTAAAAAATAATTATTTTAGTAATTCAGAATAACCTACTTCACACCTTGAGATTTGCCTGCTTGAGATTTCATATCCAGGTAGCCCTGGATCAGTGTCAGGCTACAAACTGTAATGTGAGTAAATTGGGAGAGTTAATTATTTATTATATCGTGTACTCAATTTTTATAGGGCCTCTTTTATAGAACCGATTACAGTTCACTACAGTAAGATCCCCCAGTGTATGATCCTATATCCATCTCGATGTCGTGCTTTATTTAAAGACTACAGTTTTAAATTTTTAATTGAAATAAAACCGTTCAGTCAACAACTCCTGACTGAGCACATGAACAGCAGGAGGGCTGGTGCACCACAACATGCTGTACAAATAGTGTCAGGGTCAGTGCCTTTCTAATCGCATTTTCACATTTAATTTTCTTAATTTGGGTGAGAAACTGGGATGAAATCAGCTGCCTGTTGAATACATGCATTTTGTGGTCAAAAAGGAAACTGTTTTTCATTAGAAAACTTTGTGTTCAAGTGGCAAATTCATTTTGATAAGAATAAACTACCATTACATAACATCACGTATAATCTGCAACACGGAAATAGGCATTCCAGCCCAACTAATCTATGCTGGTGTTAATACCCCACATGAGCTTCCTCTCACTCTAATTACCTTTGGCCACCCTGATCCGATATCCCTCTATTCCCTTCTCCACATTATGCATCGAACCTCCCATGGAATGTGTTGTGTATCTATAAAGCATGCACTCTCATGCTCCGCCACCAGTGAGTGCATCCCCTGAAGTCCCAAGGGATCCCAGCATCCCTTGGGAGCGCTGTATATAAGCCGGCCCCGAAGGCCTGTTCCTCACTCTGGAGTGTCTTAATAAAGACTGAGGTCACTATTACTTTAACCTCCCTGTGTGCAGTCTCATCTGTGTTGGGAACACAATAACTGGCGACGAGTATACGAATCCAACACAAAGATGCAGCAAACTTTGGGCATCCTGGAGAAGTTCTCGGAGGGTGAGGACTGGGAAGCCTATGTCGAGCGGATAGACCAGTACTTTGTAGCCAATGAGCTGGACGGAGAAGGAAGCGCTGCAAAAAGGAGAGCGGTCCTCCTCACGGTCTGCGGGGCACCGACCTACAGCCTCATGAAGAATCTTCTGGCTCCAGTGAAACCCACAGATAAGTCGTATGAGGAGCTGTGTACACTGGTTCAGGAGCATCTTAACCCGAGGGAGAGTGTGCTGATGGCGAGGTATCGGTTCTACACGTGCTGATGATCTGAAGGTCAGGAAGTGGCAAGCTACGTCGCCGAGCTAAGGCGACTTGCAGGACAATATGAGTTTGATGGCTACCTGGAGCAAATGCTCAGAGACTTTTTTGTACTGGGCATTGATCACGAGACCATCCTACGAAAACTTTTGACTGTAGAGACACCGACCCTCAGTCAAGCCATTGCGATAGCACAGGCGTTTATGTCCACCAGTGATAACACCAAACAAATCTCTCAGCACACAAGTGCTCGTAATGTTCATAAATTAACTGGAACTGTTTGCGAGCAGAAATGTACGGGGCAGAAACCAGATGACTGAGTCCGCAACAAAGGATGAATGCAAGGCAATTCACACCTTGTTGGCATTGTGGAGGCTTCCATTCAGCCTATTCATGCCGCTTCAAAGGGTATGTTTGCAAGAGCTCCTCCAACGAGCTTGCAGACAAGCTCTGCAAAACCTGCTAACCACCACGTGGCAGAGGAAGATCGGTCCATGGTGGATCAAAGCAATTTCGAGCCTCAGAGAGAGGAGGCAGATGTCGCAGTACACGGGGTGCACACATTTTCGACGAAATGTCCACCTATAATGCTAAATGTAAAATTGAATGGCTTACCCGTAGCCATGGAACTGGACACTGGCGCTAGCCAATCCATCATGAGTAAAAAGATGTTTGAGGGACTGTGGTGCAACAAGGCACTCAAACCAGCCCTGAGCCCTATCCACATGAAACTGAGAACGTACACCTAAGAGCTTATCACTGTCCTGGACAGCGTCATGGTCATGGTCATGGTCACCTACAAGGGCACGGTGCACAAAATGCCACTCTGGATTGTCCCGGGCAATGGCCCCACACTGCTTGGAAGGAGATGGCTGGGCAAAATCTGCTGGAACTGGGATGACATCTGAGCGCTACCAGATGTCGATGAGGCCTCATGTACCCAGGTTCTTAACAAATTTCCTTCCCTTTTTGAGCCAGGCATTGGAAACTTTTCTGGGGCGAAGGTGCAGATCCACTTAGTCCTAGAGGCACGACCCATTCACCATAAGGCGCGAGCGGTACCTCACATGATGAGGGAGAGAGTGGAAATTGAGCTGGACAGGCTGCAACGCGAGGGCATCATTTCCCCAGTGGAATTCAGCGAGTGGGCCAGCCCGATAGTTCCAGTATTCAAAAGTGATGACACGGTCAGGATTTGCGGCGATTATAAAGTAACTATTAATCGTTTCTTGCTACAGGGCCAATACCCGCTACCTAAGGCAGACGACCTATTTGCGATGTTGGCAGGAGGGAAGATGTTCACCAAGCTCGACCTGACTTCGGCCTACATGACGCAGGAGCTAGAGGAGTCTTCGAAGAGCCTCACCTGGATCAACACGCACAAGGGACTGTTCATCTGCAACAGATGCCCTTTTGGAATTCGGTTGGCTGCCGCGATCTTCCAGAGAAACATGGAGAGCCTACTGAAAAACCACCAACTTTTCGAGCCCACAACACACACCCAAAGGATCAACGTCATAACCCTGGACCAGGAAATCCAACCCATCACGCCCAACAGCCCAGCAAGGCCAGGCTCACCCAGCAGCCCTGCAGGGCCAACAACACAGCAGCCCAGTGAGGGCACAGCCAACACACCAGAACAGACATTTGTACCGAGGCGGTCCACCAGGGAAAGAAAGGCTCCCAACCGCCTCACCTTGTAAATAGTTTTCACTTTGACTTTGGCGGGTGGGGAGAGTGATATTGTGTATCTGTAAAGCATGCACGCCAATGTTCCGCCACCAGGGAGCTCATCCCCTGAAGCCCCAAGGGATCCCAGCATCCCTTGGGAGCACTGTATATAAGCCAGCCCCTCAGGCCTGTTCCTCACTCTGGAGTGTCTTAATAAAGACTGAGATCACTGTTACTTTAACCTCCCCGAGTGCAGTCTCATCTGTCTTAGGAACACAATAGAATGTATCAATGTTATCTGCACTAACACTCTATTAGCCAGCGAGTTGCACATTCTCACCATTCGCTCTAACAAAAACATTACTCCTAAATTCTTTATTTGATCTGGTCGTGGCTATTTTATATGCATGCCCCCTTGTACTCGGATTTACCCACAGGTGCAAACAGTTTCTCTGCTATCACCCTATTGAACCCCTTGATAATTTGGAAGACCTCTATCAGGCAATGTTCCCACTAAGTTGCACGGCCGTGCAGCCACACAGCGGTCTGGAGGTCCCGCACAGGCCGTCCACCGGCTTCTAAATGGAAGAAACTGCGCATTCGCAAAAATTTGAATGGGTCACTCGGCCAGTTAGAGGGACGGCAGATGTAAATAAAAAGTAGAGGGAAAATTGCCATCAGGTCTCCTCTTAGTCTTCTCCATTTTAGAGAAAAGAGCCCCCAGCCTGCTTAATCTTACATGACGAGTTGCATTTTTTTCAATTCTGGGAACATTAATTTTCATCTTTTCTGTATTTTTTCCAGTGCTTCAATATCCTTCTTGTACAATGGAGACCAGAACTGCCCACACTACTCCAAGTGTGGTCTAACCAAGGTTCTATATAAATATAACATTACCTCCCTGCTTTTGTATTCTATTCCTTTAGAAATGAATCCCAATTTTTTGTTTGCACTCGATGGCCTTGCTACTTTTAGTCATTTATGTATCTACATACCCAGATCTCTTTTCTCCTCTATGCTATTTAGCTTTTTACCTTTCAAGTAATAAATGGCTTCTTTATTCCTCCTACCAAAATGAGCTACCTCACTCTATGATATATTAAAATTTAATTTGCCATTTATCCACCCACTCTGCAAGCCTGATAATGTCCTGCATTTTCATGCAATCCTCCACTTTATTAACAAAACCCTCAAATTTGGTATCAAATGCAAATTTCAACTGAGACAAATTCTGGCTTTTGGTACCCTGACAAAGATAAGAACATAACATAAGAAATAGGAGTAGGCCATATGGCCCCTCAAACCTGCTCCGCCATTTAATACTTTCATGGACTCAGATCCACTTCCCTGTCCGTTCCCCATAACCCCTTTATTCCCTTATCGGTTAAGAAACTGTCTATCTCTGTCTTAAATTTATTCAATGTCCCAGCTTCCACAGCTCTCAGATTTACACCCCTCTGAGAGAAGAAATTCCTCCTCATCTCCGTTTTAAATGGGCGGCTCCTTATTCTAAAATTATGCCCCCTAGTTCTAGTCTCCTCCATCAGTGAAAACATCCTCTCTGCATCCACCTTGTCAGGCCCCATCATAATCTTATATGTTTCGAAAAGATCACCTCTCATTCTTCTGAATTCCAATGAGTAGAGGCCCAACCTACACAATCTTTCCTCATAAGTCAACCCCCTCATCTCCGGAATCAACCTAGTGAACCTCCTCTGAACTGCCTCCAAAGCAAGTATATCCTTTCTTAAATATGGAAAATCAAAACTGCACGCAGTATTCCAGGTGTGGCCTCACCAATACCCTGTATAACTGTAGCAACATTTCCCTGCTTTTATACTCCATCCCCTTTGCAATAAAGGCCAAGATTCCATTGGCCTTCCTGATCACTTTCTGTACCTGCATACTATCCTTTTGTGTTTCATGCACCAGATATGCCAAATAACCAGACAAATCCTTAAGTCCTTACCAAGGAATTGTCTCGGGTTTTACTTCTCAGCGTATGTTTTGTTATCTCATCTTTTAGCAATGATTCTACTATTTTAATACCACTGATAAGCTGATTAGTCTGTTGTTCCCTGGATTACTTCTATCTCCCTTTATGAAGAAGGAATTACAATTGCTGACTGCTCGTCCTCTGGCAATATTCCTTTTTCTATTATGAGAAAGAGAAAAGATCAGCATTGTAGCCAATCTAGTCTTATGCGTCAAGTACTTGTCACTCTTTGCTATAAAACAATGAATCACTTTAAAGATTTTATATTTATAAGTGAATCTCCAGGGAAACATATAAACATAGAAAATAGGTGCAGCAGTAGGCCATTCGGCCCTTCGAGCCTGCACCACCATTCAATAAGATCATGGCTGATCGCTCACCTCAGTACCCCTTTCCTGCTTTCTTTCCATACCCCTTGATCCCTTTAGCCATAAGGGCCATATCTAACTCTCTCTTGAATATATCCAATGAACTGGTATCAACAACTCTCTGCGGTCGGGAATTCCACAGGTTAACAACTCTCTGAGTGAAGAAGTTTCTCCTCATCTCAGTCATAAATGGCTTACCCCTTATCCTTAGACTGTGTCCCCTGGTTCTGGACTTCCCCAACATCGGGAACTTTCTTCCTGCATCTAACCTGTCCTGTCCTGTCGGAATTGTATATATTTCTATGAGATCCCCTCTCATTCTTCTCACCTCCAGTGAATGCAGGCCCAGTCGATCCAGTCTCTCCTCATATGTCAGTCCTGCCATCCCAGGAGTCAGTCTGGTGAACCTTCGCTGCACTCCCTCAATAGCAAGAATGTCCTTCCTCAGATTAGGAGACCAAAACTGAACACAATATTCCAAGTGGGGCCTCACCAAGGCTCTGTCCAACTGCAGTGAGACCTCCCTGCTCCTATACTCCAATCCCCTAGCTATGAAGGCCAACATACCATTTGCCTTCTTCACCGCCTGCTGTACCTGCATGCCAACTTTCAATGACTGATGTATCATTGCTCTTAACAGAAATGGTGTGCCCCTTGGCACTATTTGTTGAGCTAGGCTGTGAAAGGTAAAAGTGCCATTGTTGGAGCAAGCAAGAGACAGCAGATGACATCTGCAGCATTCTCCATGATTTCAATGTACTAGAGGTATGGCAGCTTTACCAGCTCCTAAGATTTTAGATCTGTTGTGGACATTTTAACAGTATTGGCTGGAGAGCAGCATTCATTGATGAATGTCCTGAACTGAATTAACGGAATCCCAAGTTTTGCATGAAGATCTTTGATATTGGGAATAAGGTAGTGGATGAGATGTACTTCATAGCCTGATTTGTACAGAGTCTCTGTGTGATAGAGTTAATCGTATTTGTTTGCTTCTATTGTTTTGCACTGTCGAAGACTGACCCAGGCAATCATTCCTTTCAAATTAATCAGTTTTCATGCTGAAAGTCACAAGTATGCTATTCATTTTCAAATGGAGACAATTATCTGTTCTGTTGTGAACAAACAACTCTGTTTTCGAGGCCCAGAATAGAGCAGAATCCAAGAGCTTTGAAGCATTGCGACTGGAAGGGTCACAGTGGTTTCTCCAGAATATTAAAGATGGCTACAAAACAAAAAGGTAGTTGTGTACTATTTTTGTAATTGCCATCCCTGTCCCTTTCCCCTCAGTCCATGATATCGATCACAGTTTGGTGAGAACAAGTGCCTTTAGTCCTTGGCTATTTACATAGCTATTGCTTTTTGGTGGTTGTTCCAGGAAAACCAGTGACCTGGGATGAGACTCACTTGGCTGAGACTAGCAAACTGGTTCATGTGGATAAGTCTGAATTATCAGTCAAGACTGAGTTGTGAACGTGAGATTTCTGTTTGAGAGTTCAGCACTGCGATGTTGTCAGTATCAGGGCAGACATGTTTCTTGTTCTTTCTCTACAATTTAGTTTGCCCAGTCCCAACAATCTTCAATTGAGAGGGCAATTCAGTGACAATCTCTTGCTTTTACCAAAGCTGCTCTGTAATTTAAGTTGTTTGACAGTGTTTCTGTAAACCTTTAGATATTATTTAGCCAAGGCAGATGATAGGAAACCAATAAATCTGCAACTTATTCTCCCAGGTGAGAACAACAAAATAATTGAAGTGCCACTGTTGTGTGTACTATAGAAATCTCATTTATATATTGACTTGTGTTGGAAACATAGAAACATAGAAAGTAGGTGCAGGAGTAGGCCATTTGGCCCTTCGAGCATGCACCACCATTCAATATGATCATGGCTGATCATGCAACTAAAGTACCCCATTCCTGCTTTCTCTCCATACCCCTTGATCCCTTTAGCCATAAGGGTCACATCAAACTCCCTTTGCGCACTAATCTCTTGTGTGGGACCTTGTCAAAAACCTTTTTAATGTCCAAATACACCACATCCACTGGTTCTCCCATGTCCACTCTACTCGTTGCATCCTCAAAAAATTCTAGAAGATTTGTCAAGCATGGTTTCCCTTTTATAAATCCATGCTGACTTGGACCGATCCTGTCACTGTTTTCCAAATGTGCTGCTATTGCATCTTTTAATAATTGATTCCAACATTTTCCCCACTACTGATGTCAGGCTAACCGGTCTATAATTCCCTCCTTTTTTTAAAAAGTGGGGTTACATTAGCTACCCTCCAATCCATAGGAACTGATCTAGAGTCTATAGAATGTTGGAAAATGACCACCAATGCATTTTATTTATCCACAAATGTTACATAAAATATTGTATGTTTTTATGTTAATGTAAGTAGTGCTCCTTAGACGCTTGGGGCTCTGTCTTGCTAGCCCACTCAAAATTGGAAAATGGGGCAAAAGCGCACAGAGAGACCTGCAGCAGAGATTTGTAGCATAAAATATTGATGTATGCAGTTTTATTGGTAGCAAAATGTTCTCCTGTTGCTGGCCATTCTCACCTCGGTGAAATGAAACTCCAGATTCCATTCAATGTTTATGTTGCAAATTTGTTTTTCACTATTTATGCCAAAGGTAGCATCAATAGTACATTTTCTGTCACCTCTTCGTTGCCTCTAAGTAATGTTGAAAGCAGTGGAAGCTTGCATCAGGACTGCTGGAGGGTGCGCTTGTTGCTGCATCGTCCCATTTTCATCCGAAATGTGGGTTGCGGAGGAGCAGTGGATCAGTCAGGGAATAATCGCTTCTTGGCCTCACTGATTCTGTATTGGTGCAGTGCTAACCAGCCGCACTAAAAATGACACTTAAAATATCATTAAGTAGCGATATGAACTCTGTAATGACAATGAAATGGAGAGCTCAGCACACCCTCCTGGCTTGATAATACAACTTTAAAAATGAATAAAATGAAGAACGTCTAGTTTGTTGAAGAGATGTATAGGAATGAAGGCACGCCAAAACCTATGAAGTAGCTTTGCAAGTATTTGGTTAATAAAATGCATATATGGGCTTTGTTGCTCGTAAATTATGTTTTCTTTCCTACTTTGCTTTCAGTGACGCCATTAATCAGTCTCAGATCAGATACATGTAGCACCAGATATAATAGAGTTGTTACCCGGATGTTGTGCAGAAACCTAGACTCTCAAAAGTACTCGTGCTAGACTACGTTGAGCATTGCCTTTGGTCCCAGACATTGATCCTAAACCTAAAAAGTCATTGGGCTGTAATTTGTGACTGCTACGGGTGCGTACGTGGTGTGTACACGTAAGACCTGCTTTTACCAGGGCAAGTTTAAAAATGCATCAACATTTTTTTCTATCGTTTTATTCATTAAAAGCCCTGTGCAATAAGGTAAGTTTATTTTTAGTCCCTTAAAACATGTACATTTATTTATCAAAAAATTTTAATTTTTGTTTTAAATATTTAAATGCCATTTTAATTAATTTTACATATGTATTTGTTTATTTATTTATTTGATGTTGATGTATTTTTTATGTGATCTCCATTCATGCTTATGGGCATTCCGTACATACGGAATCTCTATGAGCATGAATGGGGATTACCTTCTTTGGTTGGGCCAGCTCATGTGATCCCAGGGGTGCTTGCGAACCGCGTGCGCCCCTGGGATATGTGGGCCTCTACGCAGGCCTATGCCTACAGGCCCAGGAGCACAAGTCTCCGTGGATCCCAGGGCAGAAGGTAAGTGCGTAGATTTTTTGTTGGTCGGAGGCCAAGGCAAGCCTCTGACCGCAAATTCAGCCCCATTGTGTCAGAACAAATATGCATTTGTGTAATTTGTCAATGAGGTTTGGTGTTTTAATGACTAGTTCATTATATAACAAACAGAATAGGGTGGTTTATTTTTCAATATCCTGCAAATGACCTAGTTATTCTCATTTTTATCAACAGGAAGTAGCTATCTGTGCAGACAGAATTTGATGCAAAACGAATGATGAATGAATTGGTAGATTCTGCTTGCAGCAAATATCAAACCTTCAGTTCTGACAACATGAATTGTACCAGATGCCAGTGGCTCCAAAATCTGGCCATATACAAGGACTAAACTTGCTGATAAAATACTGACTATGTGCAGACAATCAGAACTTCACTTTTTCCTGTTTGTCAATTACATTCAAAGTCATAAGCAAAAGAATCTGACATTATTAACTTTTTGTCAATTGGGGTGCTTTAGGTGAACTGCCAAACAGACCAGAATTGCTTTGCAGTTGAGGGCATTTCTTTTAACCTTTTGGTGCAGTCAACAAGGTAACTTGTTTTACAAAAGCAAAATACTGCAGCTGCTGGAAATCTGAAATAAAAGCAGAAAATACTGGAAATACTCAGCAGGTCAGGCAGCATCTGTGGAGCGAGAAACAGAGTAAACGTTTCAGGTCGATGACCCTTCATCAGAACTGGAAAAAGTTAGAGATGTAACAGATTTTTAAGCCAGTGTAGTGGGAAGGGAAAGCGGGGAGGGGAGGAAAGAACAAAAGGGAAGGTCTGTGATAGGATGGAAGGCAGCAGAGATTAAGAGACAAAAGGAATAGTGGTGCAAGGCAGAAGGAGATGGTAATGGGGCAAGGTTATAAAACAAAAGATGAGTCTAGGATAGGGTGTAAATGGAAATGGCAGAATCATCAACTGCTGCCATGGAAAACAGAAAAAAAACAGAAAGAAGAGAGAAAATAAAATGGGGCAGGGGTTATGGTCTGAAATTGTTGAACTCGATGTTGAATCCAGAAAGCTGTGAAATGTCTATACGAAAGATGAGGTGTTGTTCCTCGAGCTTACATTGAGCTTTGTTGGAACATTGTTAGAGGTCGAGAACGGAGAGATCAGAGTGGGAGCAGAGAATTAAAGTGACAGGCGAGTAACTTGTTTTGTCAGCTTGCTATTCCCTTCACCACTGTGACTTAGCTCGTCGGGAAACTTCAGGTTGACAAATGTTGGCCTGCAAATCAAATCATATTGTCTGACCTATGCTGTGACTGAACTAATTAATCTATGCTCATCAGACAAATAAGCAGTTTTTGCATGCCCTTTCGTAAATTGTTTTTAGAGGCTGATGATTTTAATTTAAGTGGGTTGATTTAGAATAATGGTTGACAGAGATGAACAAATTGGGCATGGACATAATATAAACTTAAATAAGAAAAAAGATAAAATGGTATGCATGGAAGAAAAAACTGCTCAGGATCAAGAAATAATATTGAAAAATGTTACTGTGTCAATTTTCTCCCTTCTGACGATGTTGACTGCGATATGATTCTGTGCGCACTCCCTCAGTAACACTCTCCAGTGTCGGCAGCCTATTGCACTATAGTGCGGGGCAATGCAGCTCAATAACAACTTGCATTTAAACATTTGAAAACATCCCAAACACATCACGGGAGCGTTATCAAACAAAATTTGACACCGAGCCACATAAGGAGGTATTAGGACAGGTGACCAAAAGCCTGGTGAAAGAGGTAGTTTTTAAGGAGCATCTTGAACATAAGAAATAGGAGCAGGAGTAGGCCATTTGGCCCCTCGAGCCTGCTCTGACATTCAATAAGATCATGGCTGATCTGATCGTGGCATGACTCCACTTTCCTGCCCACTCCCCATAACCCTTATCTCGCCTGTAGTCCAAGAAAGGAGTAGAGAGAGGTGGAGAGGTTTAGGGAGCTCAGCCCGAGCTGTTGTCAGTCAATGGCCTGAAAGATACAATTCATACAATAGATAGAAATTGGGAGCAGCAACGACAGCCAATTTTCGCTTCTTTAACCAAGGAGTGTTGGACTTCACTGTGCCACTGTCGTTACCGAGGCTGAAACTGATTAAGTCAGCACAGACCAGGAATGGGATCTGGAATCTTTTCTTTCTTAAAATAGTTAAAAATGCTATATGTTAGTGGCTTAGCGTTAAATGGTTGGAATTGTGTCTTTTCCTGATGAATATTCTTATTACAGTAATTTACTAGTGTGTCTGTGTGTGAGATAAACTCCTTGAAAAAGAACTGGCTTATCCAGGGGAAACGGAATTAATTCTGTGTGTGCGCGCAAATCTGACTACGTTTTTAAAAAAAACTTGTGATAGTTGGGATATTGGATAATAAAAAAATTACATGCTACAAACTCATCGCATTGTAGAAGTGTTGTGACCTGAAGGTTGATGTATAATTAAAGCACTTCTGTGAATATGAAAACCGCCTCGGGCTTTCTTCGACTGCACTGTGGGATGTGTGTTGCTGTATTTTATGTTGTGCAACACAGTCCTACTACTAGTCCTCAAAGATTTTTTAAAAATAGCTGTTTGACATTTCCACATTTGTGCTGTTTTTAAACCTCGCAATCCAAGTTTTTACTTCTGGTGATGTGCTATTTACTTGAACTCCTAGTCTGTGGAAGTTGTAATTAATACAAAGTATTGATCTAAAAAAAATTGCATTTATCAGTTGAATAGTCATGGATATTTTACACAAACTCTGAAGAAAAATGTGGAGCCTTTATACCTCCCACTAGAACTGCAACAGAACTGATAAATCTCCACCGATATAAATATGCAGACATGTTTTGAAGCGAGATTGGGTGATGGAAGCAGTCCCTGACCTTTTGAACTCCTGTAATCCTGGCTTGTGGTTTCAGCACAGTTCCCTTTCTAGCTGTGAAATAAATCTCTGCTGTTCCTGGGAATGTGCTTTGGAACAAGATTTTGTTGACATTTAATTCATCACTGTATCTGATGAAGGATGAGCTCAAGGTTAACAAACGATGATGTTGACAAAAGAAAATGCAAATATATGGTAGCATAAAGTGTGCTGTGACGGATCCTAAAAGCAGCAGAGTTCCATTGAATTTTAAACGTACCCTCCACCCTCTAGACAATACCTTTTGAGAGCTGTGTTTTCTTTACAGGCCCGGTGAACCTGTAAACCAGCAATCTCTATCTCTTGACCGATCAGCTCGGGCAATGGACACGCCAGTCAGTGGCGTCTTACTATCCCGTGCAACCTGTCAAATGGGGAGGCAGCAGGTGTTTGTTGAAGAGCAAAGGTGGAGTTTGTTTGGCCCTGTAAAGAATGTAAGCAGCAGACCTGGCCGGGGAGCTGGTGAACAAGGCCGCGGGCTTTCTGCTCGGTTGCGCTGTTTTTTTCGGTGCAACTTGCCCGAAGAATTGTGAACCTGTGGAATTCTCTACCACAAAGTTGTTGAGGCCAGTTCGTTAGATATATTCAAAAGGGAGTTTACCCTTATGGCTGAAGGGATCAAGGGGTATGGAGAGAAAGCAGGAATGGTTGACTGAAGTTGCATGATTAGCCATGATCATATTGAATGGTGGTATAGGCTCTAAGGGCCGAATGGCCTACTCCTGCACTTATTTTCTATGTTTCTAAATCGGTGCAAAAGATTGTGGAATTTGAAGAGCAAATCGAGTTTAAAAACATCATGCTCTAAGCCGGCCCCGCCCACAAAACTGACCACGGCAGGGTGAATTCATCAGTTTTGGGAGTTTCTGCTAATTGCATCCGTTTGCAGGCCTTTAAGGAGGCTTTAAAAAATGAAGCTGGTTCTTTTGGGTGCAGGGGCACTAATTAATAGGAGCCTTTCAAAAGTTTTTGAATATAATTATTTTTTGAATTTACTAAGAAACTGGCTAATGTACCCCAATATAACTCGCAAATGGTTCTGAAAAGTCATTCTGTGAGAACATTGATGCCTGTTGAGGAAGGTAGGAACACTTTTGTTTTACATGCCCTTGCATACAGTTGTATTATTTTAATTTCTAAAACTAGATAAACATGGAGCCAAGTTTTGTTGGTGAAGTTGAGCAGGTCCAAAGTTATTGGCTTCTTGAGGAAGGGTGTGTGGGACATTTGCACCTTATCTGTCATTCTGTAGCCAATTGAATCCTAAAAATGATGTGGTTTGAAGCAACACATTTAGTTCCCCAAACTGGAGGAAGGAAACCGCCACTAGGGGGAGCCCACGCCATGTTTCCCATTGGTCGTCAAGTTTGAATAATTCTTTTGTCCAGATTAGGATAGATTTGTTCCTGGTCAAAGGCAGACCAGCGTGAATCCTCACATTCTACCGTAGAATTCAGAAAAACAGTTAAGCGGTTTGATGTTTCATATACAAAGAAGTTCACAGACCAGCTGTCATAGAGTAAAAGCAGTATCGAGTTGAAATGTGATTTATTGCTACATGTCCCTCATGTGTCTTTGAGAACTATTTACTATCGTTGACCTCTCGCAGAAGTCTTCTGGGTATTCTGACTTGACTTCACCTCCTTTATATCAACACGAGCTTCAAAGCAACCATAATTCTTTCCCCCTGCAATTAAACGCTCTGTTCAAGCAGTGACTGAAATACAAACTAGCCTCGTAACATCAGGACTGCACCAGGACAACTCTTTCAGACTTGAGAGATATGCAGACAATTACATCAGGCCATTATTTTTCACGGCCCACATATTATATTGCTTCTCTACTTTTCAGACACTTGTATGCTGCTGAGAACCCATACCTTTTTGCCTTTTTCCATTCTTGAGGTATATCTATGCCCTCTAGTGCACCGGCAGATGAACTACAATTTTTCTTTATTGTAGAAACTAATACTGCACTCTTGCATATTTCATTTTGTTTTGTAAATTGGACCATATATAACAATAAAGACGCCCCTGTTAATCTCCCATGACTGATGTAGAGGGAGGCATTTAATGGAAATATACAGCACCTCTGGACTACAATTTGTGAAATAATACATCAAAATGAATAAAATATTTGTTAATTCAGTCAGCTGCACAAATTCACAACACCCAATTTGTTATATGATTGTGTATCTTTATATTCCCCTTGTTTCACTATCCCAAATCAAAACCTCTGTTGGATCCTGCTTTCAGAATCCATTTGTATCCCATTTAGCTTACAAGGATGTCTCCAACTGCAAATAGGCTGTTTGGCTTTAACCTTGCAACAGTAACGTGCCATTTGGGCACCTGAGTGCCTCTGAAACAAAGTGCTGAAAGCTGCTTCACAAAACAAGTGCCATCAGAGGGCACTTGCATTCGGCCACCATTTTGAGTGGGTTGCGTCTGCTATATTATAAACCAGTACAGACCTTTCCCTGACAACAGGGAAGACTTGTGTCAGAATGACACATTATAAACTAGATTTTGTTGTAACTCTGCACTCGATTTATAGGTGTATTTGAGGTTTTTGAGTAATTGCATGTGCTCAATTCTTGTGCATGCACCATGGTTCCTGAATCAACATAACGGTATCAACAGGATAAATTTAGCAAAAAGTACCTTGGCAAATGCTACAGAACGGCTTTAATTGGAAGCAGTTCCATAATATAGTATTAAGGAAGAATTAGTCAATAAACTGTCTGATGGAGAAAACTATTTTGTTGAAAATTGTTGTGTATATTTTTGCCAGGTTAATTAAGATTAATGGGAACCTTCAAGCAAATGAGAAGCAGTGACTTGCTTGAGGGATTCAGCTAGTTTTCAGAGCTTGTCTCTCTACTATCTATCTGTGTGTATATATAATATATTAAAAATCTTCGGTCTGTATGCAATAACTGTCTATTTTTCTCAATTATAACTTCCTATGCTCACTTTTGCAATGAAATCTTGCCCCACTGTAACGACACCTTCCCACAATGGAGGCACTAAGAAAGAACTTGCATTTATATCGCATCTTTCATGATCTCAGGACATCCCAAAACACTTTACAGTCAATGAAGTACTTTTTGAAAGTAGCCGCTGTTGTAACGTGCAGAAATTTGACTGCCCTTTGGTGCACAGCAAGTTCCTTCAAACAGTAATGTGATAATGACCAGGTAATCTGTTTTAGTGATGTTGGTTGAGGGATAATTGTTGGCTCGGATACCGGTGAGAACTCTCCTGCTCCTCTAAGAATAGTGCCATGGAACATTTTGCATTCACGTGAGAGGGCAGAGAAGGGCCTTGGTTTAACATCTCATCCAAAATACATAGGAATTAATAATGGAAATATATATAAAAATAAGGATAGAATGTTCAGGATATGAAGACAACTGTGCTGGCAGCCATGCTGGAAGAAAAGAGACACCAAGAGATTAAAATCTCCACGTTTGACTGAAGATGTAAACGCAAGGATTTTGGTGTTTTTGTTAATGGTTTTCAGTGCTGATTTACAGTTTGTTTTCTGTTTGTGCTAAACCTGGTGTTTCAGCATTGCTTTCAGCAGGAGTTAATATTGGGTAAGCAGCAGCTGATCAGGACCTTGCGACCAGACCCCATGTTGGTTTAGATTCCCATCAGGTCACTCTAAAGCAAGGCTGCTCTGCCACAGTTGATCCCAAAAGAATACAAGTTGGCTTCCTGAGTTCCGACCAATAAACCTGGAAAACAAGATCAAATGATTTTGTGACAAGTGAAAGTACAGCTCTCCCATGGCCTCATCAATACAGCAGAGGATTTTAACGGTTCTCAAGAAGAACTTCTATCCTAAATCTCTGAGCTATGGTTAAACACACCAATACTACAGAATAGAAAGTGGAGACAAAATATAACCTATAAATAATGATTACCTTACCTGATTGATTTTGCAGTTTGAATGGCACTCACTAAATTGAAGTTCAAATTACTTCTTTTTACAAGATTAGAGCAGAGATTATTCAAATTGATTTACTTAATACACAGAGCATATAGAATATATCCATTCTTTAATAATTATTTTGACCTTAAATCCACATCTATGTGTGCTACCTAAACCTCCTTGCATCAGACCAGATAATGCCACAGTAAAGGGGAATTACCAAACAATTACTGGTGCTTTTTAATTGCCATATACTTATCTCATTAAACAGTTTACTAGTATATTTTGTATCAAACAGAATAAATGAAGAGCTTATGACAAACTAAAGCTTATGAGTCATAAGGAGATTTGGCTACATTTCACGCTTTCTGCATTTGGTTGAGTTTTCACCCTAATTAAATTTTCCTTAGGCTGAGAGGTCTGTGGAGGATATTAGCTCCCTCCAGTGCCTGATGCTTTAATTTGAGACTTATAGGAGATTGATCACAAGCAAACAATGGTCTAGTGCTGCATTTGTTAAAATCCCACACAATGTGTTTATATCTTTCAAATGAGGGATTGCCAAAGCCCTTGGACTAAGGCACGCATACATACCTGTTTTAGGAACAAATATTTTTAGGTTCCTTTATACTAGATCCACTTTTCAGAAAGCACCATTCATGCACTGATCTCCCCACTTTTACATTCCGATGAAGTCGTTATCCCCTTGACAGAAGCCTAGACATATTTATTTGTGGGTCTCAGATGCTTCTGCTCCCTGGAACTTGGGCTTACTTACACTACAAATGGAGACCTTTCACATTTGCATTTGGCACTTAGTGTATAGTTGTTTTTGTACTGATTCCAGGAGGCTGATGTTGATGAACTCTTGGCTGGCCTCCCATCTTCCACCCTCCATAAACTTGAGCTCCTCCAAAACTTGGCTGCCCATGTCTTAACTTGCACCAAGTCCCATTCATCCATCACCCCTGTGCTCGCTGAAATTCATTGGCTCCCGGTTGAGCAAAGCCACGATTTTAAAATTCTCATCCTTGTTTCCAGATCTCTCCATGATCTTGCACATCTCGATCTCTGTAATCTCCTCCTGCCCTACAACCCTCTGAGATATCTGCACTCCTCCAATTCTGGCCTCTTGTGCATCACTCTACCATCGGTGGCCGTACCTTCAGCTGCTGAGGCCCTGAACTCTGGACTTCCCTCTCTGTACCTCTCTGCCCCTCAACCTCGCTTTCATCCTTTAAGACGCTGCTTAAAACCTATCTGCCCGAATATTGTCTTATGTGGCTCGGTTTCAAATTTTGTTTGATAAGCCTCGTGTGAAGCACCTTGGGGCATTTTACTGCATTAAAGGTGCTATATAACTGCAAGTTGTTGTTGTTGGACTGGCTCCCAACATTTACATTGCTAAATCTAACTCCTTCAAACGTAGACTTGTTGGCGTCTGGGTCTGGATAACAAAGCTGGATTTAGCAGTGCAAACATCGGATGTTGGTCATGGCTGTTGGTGTCTGGAATCCGATCTTGAGCTGCTTTTGTTATACAGGTATATGAGATCCATGCTGGCACTGGTCTTGCACAACTTGTGACAATCCAAAGATAAACTTGCCAGGATACGCTAAGTCAGATCCCAGGAAGACTTTGCTCGAAAGTGGGTTTTCCTGGCCATTGGCCCTGGCGGGTCTACCTCGGGTTGGAAGCCTGCTGCACGAGACCCACATGTTGGGCATCACCCAGCATTAAACCAGTTTCAAACAGTGCCAGTATAAAATCGATTTTAAAAAATGCCCTTTTTCTTGCTTGGTCTACATGTGTTCAATTTATGGCTGCAATTTCCATCTCGTGCTGTATTTGTTTATGCTGAAGGATCACTTCAAGAGATGGTCATGCAACATTGCCTCGGGGTCCAGATGCAAAATGCAGCATTAGACCATCCAGAAACCATTCTGTTGCCATTTTGGGGCAGACCGCACAGCACCGAGAACAACAGATAAACAACTGCGTTAAAGCAAGCTTTTGAAGGGGATACTATGTTGTGTGTTGCGATAGTGGAGAGAAGGTGCAAGCAGATGCCCCACTCCCTCCCCCGCCCCTTGTTCTACCTCTGGTGGTAACCCTTTAACCCCTTAAAGAGTTGGTTCTTTGACAGAGTCAGGTGCAGAATTCATTTTCTTTACATTGATGTGCCAGCAGTGGAAGGGTTACCGTGTAGCTGCCCCTGCCCCCACATTTTCAGCGTAATAAGTCACCTTGCAATCATGGTTTCCAAACATTTTCTGGCAGCTGTACTCCCCCATTGAAGGTGCATGGAACCAGTGAACACAAAGTATTTCACTGGTCCGAGCAAGTGGAATGAACTGCCCAGGTCACCCGTCTGCATCTCTGACAGCAATGTTTATATTGCCACCAAGGTGGCAGTGCCTCCAGAGACCCTCCTCTGAAATCACCTCTTTAAGTAGACCTCTCACATTCTCCCCCCCCTGCCCCCGGCTTATTTGATGTGAAGTTCAACAATCTCTGCTGTTTTATTTGAATTTGCTTGATGTGGGCTGAATGCAACTTCACTGTGTAACACTTGTAAGATGAGGGCAATAAAAAGGCTTGAAAGACTTGCATTTATCTAGATCCTTTCACGACCACTGGAGGTCTCAAAACGCTTTACAGCCAATGAAGCACTTTTGGAGTGTAGTCACTGTTGTAGGAAATGTCTTGTAGGAATCTGTAGACAAGGGCAAGGTGCTTCCACTAGTGGGGAAGACCAGAAGTAGGGGCCATAAATATGATGGTCACTAATAGATCCAATAGGGATTTACGGAGAAACCTCTTTACCTAGAGAGTGGTGGGAATGTGGAACTTGCTACCACGTGGAGTATTTGAGACAAATAGCATAGATGTGGAGCTGAATCCATAGTCAGATCAGCCATGATCTTGTTGAATGGAGGAGCAGGCTCGAGGGGCTAGATGGCCTACTCCTGATCCTAATTCTTATGTTCTTATGTTCTAATTAATGTTGGGGAAGTCCAGAACCAGGGGTCACAGTCTAAGGATAAGGGGTAAGCCATTTAGGACCGAGATGAGGAGAAACTTCTTCACCCAGAGAGTGGTGAACCTGTGGAATTCTCTACCACAGAAAGTTGTTGAGGCCAATTCACTAAATATATTCAAAATGGAGTTAGATGTAGTCCTTACTACTAGTGGGATCAAGGGGTATGGCGAGAAAGCAGGAATGGGGTACTGAAGTTGCATGTTCAGCCATGAACTCATTGAATGGCGGTGCAGGCTCGAAGGGCCGAATGGCCTACTCCTGCACCTATTTTCTATGTTTCTATGCATTTAAGAGGAAAGGTCAACCCTTGCCACTGGACCAAGACCTAGCTCTGTGAAGCCCGTGTGGTGGCTGGTGTGCAACGGCCACCCCACGTTAAAAGAATCCACGCACAGGCATCTTCCACCCTTCAATACGTAGTTCAGGACCTAGAATGTCAGGTCCCTCATTGAAACACCTGTGAACTGATCCCTTTATGGTGTGGACACAAGCCACCCTCGATACGAGGGACTGCCTAATACTACTAGATAAGTAGATGAGGGAGAAAGGACTAGAAGCTTATGCTGAGGGTGGTGACAGGGTGTGGGGGGGGGGGGCAGCTGGCTGGTGGGGAGAGGAGACTTGTGTGGAGCATAAACACTGGCATGTACGAGTTGGGATGAATGGCCTGTTTCTATGCTGTATATTCTATGTAATTCTATGTAAAGCGAGCATCTATGTAAAGAAAGTTATAAAGATTTGGATTTGTATAGCCCATAAACACATCACACTGTTTTGCACAATAAGTTGTTTTTGTGATGTAACATTTTTGTGCATGGCAAGATCCAACAATGAAATGAACAGCATGCTAATCAGTGGTGTTGGTTGAGTGAGCAATCTTTGACAGTTCACCCAAGAATGCCTGAATGTTGTTGTTCCACATATACAGAGCTGCAAATCCTGCAAACATTCTGACTTAATTAAATAAATGTTAATACATCCTTAAGTCACATTGGCTTCATTATAAATTGTCGATAGAAATAGGTCTCTGCTGTTGAAACTCATTTTTATTTTAATTTCCTGTTGGAACTCATTTTTATACTTTTTATTAAAAAGAAGTGTGAAGTGAATTCTTGGTTCTGTTCCATGTCTTTCAAAATGGCAAAATCAGGATCTGTTGCACATGAAGCCTGGTTCCTAACACACTTCCAGCAGTAAAATGTATGTTCAGTAATTATGCACACTACGTGCACACTATGCACACTACACACAATACACTAGGATAGAGCACCCTCATGTGGCCAGGTTTTTGTGTGTAGTTTTTACTCCAATGAGTGAAGTACTCCAACAGAGTACAATGGAAGGTCATTCGGTCATTAATTTGGAAACTTTAGCATGTTCTGGAGTAAAATTTTAGTAGTCTCTCCAATGGGATATTCCTACAATTACTTTTGCAAGTGGTTTAAAGTTGTATTTGAACATTAACATATGCCGGATTTCTGAGCACAGCTACAGGTAAACACACAGGTGATAGTTCTGGCAGGTTTCATTGTCAGTGATTTTAACAAGAAAGGAGGCACTTGTTTAATGAAAAGAAGTTTGAAAATGCCAAAAATAATGAAGGTAATGTGGGAAAAGCAGGTTTGGCATGTTCTTCAATCTCTTGCAGTAGAAAGGGATGATTTAATTGGCCTTGATCACATCTCCCTTTAAAAATGTGCCTTTCTTGAAAATCAATCTTTGAGAGGAAATGTCAAGACTGATTTGATGAAAAAGGTCATCACTGTAATAATATTTACTGAAGCATGGTGCATAAAAGTGCAGTAAATCTGCCTTTTAAGAATTTAAGGTCTTTCAGAATGATACCACATTATATCATTTCAGACTTGATGTTCAGTAACTAAATGACCAGAAACGCTGCACCTGTACATAGAAGCGTGCGGTACCCTGGCTCTTCACTGGGCTATCTTTCCACGTTTGCAGCCTGTATTTTATGCTCCTGTCTAAGATTTCTGCCTGTTAAAGATTAGCTCAGGGGATTTTCAGCTTACCCTTTGGGTTTTGGTTTACACTTTGTGGACTAATGTACCCCTTGCAGTGTAGAGGGGCAAAGAAGCGGCAAGAGTTTGTAGCAGGAAGTAACGGGGTCCAGGAGAGGTGAGTCTGGAGCCTAGAAGAGGCGAGGGCCCAGGGGCAGCACGGGCCAACCCACATGGCGATATTTGCGTGCGCTAGGTCCGTGCAGCAGAGCTGATCTCCAGTCATCTTGGGTCATCTTTGCCACTGGACCAAGACCTAGCTCTATCAAGCCCGTGTGGTGGCAGGTGTGCAATGGCCACCACACGTTAAAAAAATCCACGCGCAGGCATCTTCCACTCTTCAAGATATAGTTCGGGATCTGGAATATTAGGTCCTTCATTGAAACACCTGTGAACTCATTCCTTTTTGGCATGGAAGCAAGTCATCCTCGCTTTGAGGGACTGCCTATGATGATGATGCAGTGTAGATGGTTCTTCCTTTGACTTCTCCCTCTCTCTCTCCCTCCCTGTAGGGAAAGTGCCTGCTGTTGCCTGCACCTCCTTCCCCTCCCTCCAAAACACACACACACACACACACACACACACACACACACACACACACACACACACACACACACACACACACACACACACACATTTGCTGACACTCCTGAGTCAGAAGTTTGACGTGATGGATCTGACCCGCCATGGATTTCGCCATGTTCTCATGCAGTGTGTTCGGGCTGCAGCATGTCACAGCATTCTCAGAATAATCATTTTTTTTTTAAAAAAGAGCCTTTTTTTAGAGAAAACAAAACTTACCTCAATGATGCTCACATAGTTTTAGATCGATTCTATAAAGTTAAAAATGGGCTCCAGTTTTCTGCCCTTCGCCACTTCCTGAAGGCCGTTTGAGTACTGTGGTTGCATGCAGAATGGGAACTACCAGTTGCGGTTTGCAGGGTTAAATAGTCAATCGGCTCGGAGCCAACCTCATTTAAATGAATTCCCAGTAACTTGCTCATGCTTCTCACTGCAGTGACTGGAAGTTGACAAACTGCTTGATATTCTGATACAGGGGGTACTGCATATTCTGCTCATTGATCAGTTATACCAAGAGGAGCTTGACTTGTCACTATTGTACCTTGCTGACTTGTGGAACAGCCCAGCATTCCTGTTTCGGTTCCTGGGGCCATTATAGGTTTCAGTTGACGTTTAAACTTGCTCTGCTTTGCTTATCAGTACCACGGTAGTCTATTACTTTTAGCACAAAGAGCTGTTGAATATTGATAATGTATTCATTTGGGAGTTTGCCGAAGACAGGTTTGGGCTTAAAACCATGATTGATTAAAATGTTCTATAGAAATTAGCAATGAGAGCAGAATATACAGCCAGGATACTCTTGTGCAGGGCCGTACTTAAAAAAGCAATGCCCCGTGACCTTTTGTAGTATTTTCTTACACTGAGCATTGCAAATGTATTGCTGGACACCTAATGGAAGAACCTGTGCACCTTCATTCAGCATTGCGGACAGCAGAATCAAAATCCGGTGATTCTATTGGGCCCATTCTGCTAAATCCAAATCCAGTTCTGCAGGTTAATTCTCCTTTTTGTAAACTTTTTGATCGTAAATTTGAAACAATTTAACATCGTATACGTTCTAGCCTAGTTCAGTTTGTGGGTGTTTCTGCTGCTTACATCGGTTCTTGATGGGAGGGAGATGAGACACTTGGATCACTCTCACCTCACATCACTCTCACCTCTGCTGCTAGATTACTGCATTGTTTATCACTATCTTAAGAAACACTGCTAAGTGCCATTTGCTACATGTTTAGGTCAGGGCCATTCGGGTTTGGATTGAGGAGATGATCTGTGTTGGATTTTTTGACTGAAACTGATGGGGTAGGGAGAGGGAAAGTCCAGGGGCCCGAAATTCACGGTCCCCGAAGGGACGATGACAGCGGAGTTTGGGCGCTCGATGGATAAAATCGATGGGCCGTCACGGTCGGGTACTTTTCCCTCCCCGAGCCATATTCAGCTCGGGGAGGATTTCAGCAGTGTTCACTTCCGCTGGAAACGGCGCGGTGAAGCCACTGTAAAGGAAGGTTTCCGGCGGTGAGCTCTGCAGCGTGTGGGCCGCTGAAAAGGGACTAGCACAGCGAAATTCACCGAGGAAAAAGTAGGACTTTTCCGGGCAGTGCCCCCGCGAGGTTTTCGATGTGGTGCTTGAACACGACACCACTGGGGCCCTTTGTTGGTAAAAAGTTTTATTACTGTTTTTATTTCATTTTCCAGCATGCATCTGCAGTATTTATCTTTTCATATCGTTTTATTAATTGTTTTGGCTCCATTAAACCTGCTGAATGCTGCTCAGAGGTTTGCACATACCCCTGCACTTTTGTACAACTTTCAGGTCTGACTCTTTAGTGGAGGCCTGTGGGCTGCAGAGACCTGCTGGGCAGGGTTCACCCTGAGGATGGGAGGAGTGTTGGGAGGGCGACACCTGGTACACCTGCTCAGAAGCAGGGTGATGTGCAGGAGAAGGCATCGCCGTCAGCACTGTGCAGACAGGCAGCGGGCAAGGGAGGCAGCAGCCATGATTCATTCATTCTGCGCCAGACCAATGTGTCCACCGTCTTTACCGGCCCAAATCAGGATTGCGGTTGGCTGTTTGGGGACAAGGGATATCTCCTGTCCACTTGGCTACTCACTCCTCTGCGGAAGCCCAGGACAGCGCCAGAGCATGCGTACAATGACGCTCATTGTGCCACCAGGTGCATCATCGAGTAGTGCATAGGCATCCTTAAGCAAAGGTTCCGGTGCCTGGACTGCTCTGGTGGCACCTTGCAGTACTCTCCTCAACGGGTCTCCATAATCGTCATGGTCTGCTGCATGCTGCACAACCTGGCCATCATGAGGGGCCAGCTGTTGGAAGTCGAGCCAACAGTACCACCTGAGGAGGAGGAGGAGACGATGCAGGAGGAGGAAGATCCCCGTCGCCCCAGAGCTAGGAGGCGTTGACCCATCGCCATCCTGGAAGGGCCGGGTGCAGACTGGCCAGAACCCTCCTGGGAGGGTGCGTCCTCACATATATGGAGGTGCCTGACACCTCCCCTGCAATCTCCCTCCATGCATTATGTACTGGCGGCCTGCCAGGTCTCCCCACGACAGGAAACAGTATTCTTCTTCTGTCCTCCACACTGTCCATCAGTGTCTCCAGCTCCATATCAGTGAACCTGTTGGCTCTCCTTGCACCTCTTACACCAGCCATCCTTCCAAACTTCTTCCCCCCTCAGGACCTTGCTGCAAACCCTGGCCTTTTTAGCAGCTGGCTCATTAGAAACCCTTACCTGCATGCTGAATTTCTCAGTGGCGATAACGCTCAAATTAAGACAGCCACACCTCTAAAAGATCCACTTTGGAAAGGTTCATTAGCGCTGGAACCCATTTGTTCACTTTTGGAGCTGAATATGAGGTGGCCCAACCACTCAAAAATGTTGGCGCTAAAGGCCACAGAAAGGTAGGGGAGAGCACCAGCTTTCCAGTGGTACTGAATTGCGGGCCCTCGGTGTTGGAGCTGCTGGGTGTACATAAAAGATCAAGTCATCTTGAAGTACACAGATGGTGATTGTTCACAATTCTGAAGCTGATGGTATTCTGTGGGAGGCTCGTGTCTTTATGTTCGTGGCAAGTTTGCGGGAGTGGATTGGTGAAAGAAGTACTGACAGCCTTGGTAGGGAATCAGCAACGAGCCTGCAAGGGTAGGCTATGCAGGGGAATATGTCCAAACGTGATGCAAACTGGTTCAGTACCTAAAGTGTTTCTCTTACTTTAGTTATGAAGAGCAGAAAACACAAACCGAGTCACGAGCTTAAAGAAACAAAACTGGATCATTGACCCCATCAACCAATGTCCTGTGTTTTTCGTGGAGGCCGCAGATTGGTAGATCCAGTTTTTGAGGGCCTATGGGCTGCTGCCAGAACAAAGGAGCCAGATTTAGTAATGTAAACGCTGAGAGTTGGCTCAGCAACGAGTCTCCCAGAATTCGAATTAAAACCAGGCCGATATAAACTCAGCTTTAGTACTTCAGACCATCATCATCATTATCATCGGCAGTCCCTTGCAATTGAGGAAGACTTGCTTCCACTCTTAAAATGAGTCCTTAGGTGGCTGAACAGTCCACTACGGGAATTACAGTCGTTGAGGGAAAGGGTGGGTGGGACAGGTTTGCCGCACGCTCCTTCAGCTGCCTGCGCTTGATTTCTGTATGCTCGAACGTGTCAGTTGTCGTGTGAAGTTGCGCGACAAGTGGGCCCATAAGAATGTGATTGTTGAGGCACAGTGGGAGTAGGGCTGCACCACATGTCTTTAAAACACTGAAGTAAAGAGATGATTAAAAGAATTGTATTGAAATCGGGGAGAGTACACCCCTCTAATCCATTTCCCACTTTCTGCTCTTCCTCCGTTTTTTTTTCAGGCTAAGATTGACACTGACCGACCTATATTTAAAAAAAAAAACGAAGACAAAGCAAAACTCTTCCCAGCTGCTCTGGCATGTAATGCAGTTGCACCCGCTGAAACCAGGCGTATCTAAGCACACAGTATTATGTGGCGGTGCATTTCCTGGACTGTTGTTTATCACCCAGGCAGAGCTGTAGAATTAGTTCAGCAGTCAGTAATACAACTCACCGGGCCAACAGCGTCCAATCATTTCACTGGGAATAAATCCTGATAAACTTCAGACAGCCAGAGAGAAGCACTCCCTTCAATTGTTTGTGAAAGGGAAGAGCATGAAATCATCTCCCTCCCATCTGCCATTGGCCCATTGTAGGATTTGCAGGCCTAATTAGAGACATTTGTTTTAGCCCGCCAGGCCCGACCACCTCCAGTGTAATTAGGCCTCGGTAACCAAATGTTTAATGTGGAGATGGCAGATGGCAGCCTGTCGTTTTCACAGTAAAACACAGTCAGTCAACAATTTCAGTAGGGACTGTGTTCTGGGTCAGCATTTGATTTCAGTGTAGAAAGTGTCATACAAGTGCCCATAGCTTTTGGTTGTTGTCCTAAAAGCTTTGTAACCTTATACGCCTTGATATAAATGCAAGTTGTTGTTGCCACGGAATGTTTTTTTGATATGAATTGGTTCCCTGAATTCTAAATTCACTCCATCTGTAACCCAGGGCAAATTTGGAGATGGGCAGTTGTCATGAAGGAACTGTGATCTTGTACATGCACAATTGCTCTGTAGTCACACTTGCATCTTTCCCGTTCTGGCTGCAGGTCTTCCCCCATTTGGGCGAGGGTCCAGACAGGGTAATGATGCCCAAATCACATTGCTGGGTCAGAGTTCAGCCCACCAATGGCCAGAATTGGGCTAGCAGCAGTCATTTCAAATGTTTCCGCTGCTGGCATTTTGCCTCCAGAGACAGGTCTACAGGTTCATTTATTTTAGCCGTGGAGACATTGTGATATAAATGTGATGCAAGAAATCAATCGTCGAATGTCAGTTGTTGCTATGCTGGTGATCAGCCTCCACAACCGATCAACTGCACAGGGCCCAATTAAACACACACACATTTTACAATTTTCTTTGCTTTGGGGAGCACTGAAGTATTTGAAATGTGTGCTGGTAGCAGCACACTGAATGATATCTCATTTTCTATCGGCTAATGCCTCCTACCTGGAGACTTGCTAGGAATCCACTCCATGCATACTGTAGTACAGTACTTGCAAAGCAGGCAGCTGCTAAGCCCTATAAACCTTGTCAATAGGCTGGACAAATGATAGAGAGGTCATTACATAGAGACAGTGCAGAGTGACTTAATATCGTAAATAAATCAATAAAGACGTTTACTTTCTGCATCAGCAGCATTGTGGAATTAGATTAGGTTTTCTTAGACAACTTTTTAAAAAATTACATTTAAACAGCTTTGTTTCCTTATCGTCACAGTTCATCAAGAGGCCTCAAACCTTAATCTGAAAATTAATCGGAGATACTTAATGAGGAGTTGTTGATTTACAGAATTGTAATCACACGTAAGGAGGGTTGGGATTATTCATGAGCTGCACAAGTGAGTCAGTTGCATTGTTCCAAGTTGTATGCGGAACACATTTGTTAGTGAGCACTTATAAATGATTATTCTCTTTATCATCATCATCATCATAGGCAGACCCTCGGAATCGAGGAAGACTTGCTTCCACTCCTAGAATGAGTCCTTAGGTTGCTGAACAGTCCAATACGAGAACCACAGTCCCTGTCGCAGGTGGGCAGACAATTGTTGAGGGTAAGGGGGGTGGGACAGGTTTGCCGCACGTTCTTTCCGCTGCCTGCGCTTGATTACTGCATGCTCTCGGCGATGAGACTCGAGGTGCTCAGCCCCTCCCAGATGCACTTCCTCCACTTAAGGCGGTCTTTGGCCAGGGACTCCCAGGTGTCGTGGCGATGTTGCACTTTATCGGGGAGGCTTTGAGGGTGTCCTTGTAACGTTTCCTCTGAACACCTTTGGCTCATTTGCTATGAAGGAGTTCTGAGTAGAGCGCTTGCATTGGGAGTCCCGTGTCTGACATGTGGACAATGTGGCCTGCCCAGCGGAGCTGATCAAGTGTGGTCAGTACTTCGATGCTGGGGATGTTGGCCTGGACAAGGACGCTAATGTTGGCGCTGTCTCCAGGCCAGGTCCAAGACTATTCCAACCTTTGTCGTCGAGCTACAGTACGCGGGCGATGCCTGTATCTGCGCACATACAGAGGCCAAACTCCAGGACATAGTCGACGTATTTACTGAGACGTACAAAAGCATGGGCCTTACGCTAAACATCCGTAAGACAAAGGTCCTCCACCAGCCTGTCCTCACCGCACAACACTGCCCCCAAGTCATCAAGATCCATGGCGCGGCCTTGGACAAGGTGGACCATTTCCCATACCTCTGACGCCTCTTAACAACAAAAGCAGCCATCGATGGGAAGATTCAGCATCGCCTCCAGTGCGCCAGCGCAGCCTTCGGCCTCCTGAGGAAAAGAGTGTTTGAAGACCAGGCCCTCAAAACTGCCAACAAGCTCATGGTCTACAGGGCTGTAGTAATACCCGTCCTCCTGTATGGCTGAGACATGGACTACATACAGTAGACACCTCAAGTTGCTGGAGAAATACCACCAACGATGCCTCCGCAAGATCCTACAAATTCTCTTTATACCACGCACAAGACTCCAAAAGGTCAGTTTGGATGTAGACTTTTTTTCCTGGTGGTAGGATACAACTCTATGGGAGCTGGCCTCCTGCACCTTGCCTAAGCAGCCATTCTTCATTTTTGAACATGATACAACGAGTGTCGTCTGCGATTCACTACCACCTTACACTTATGTAGCTCATTAAATGCCTCCCACTGCTGCTGAGGTCTGACCCCCAACTATGGCACTTTTGATACATTAAAGGCACTATATGGATGTTGAAGAGGTAAGTTTTACGGAGGATTGTGAAGGTGGGGAAGATGAAGGGGTTTAGGAAGAAAGAAAGACTTGCATTTATATAGCACCTTTCGTGACATTAGGGCACCCCAATGAGGTGCCTTTGATGTGTAGTCACTATTGTAATGTAGGAAACAAGGTAACCAATTATGCACAGCAAGCCCCCACAAACAGCAATGTGATAATGACCAAATAATCTGTTTTAGTGATGTTGATTGACGGATAAATATTGGCCAGGACACAAGGGAGAATTCTGCTGCTCTTCAAAATGGCGCCATGGGATCTTTTACATATACCTGAGAGGGCAGATGGGGCCTCGGTTTAATATCTCATCCAAAAGTCGGCACCCTGACAGTGAAGCACTCCTCAGTACTGCCACTGAGAGTGTCAGCTTGGAATATATGCTCTAGTTTCTGGAGTGGGACTTGAACCCACAAGTTTTCCAACTTGGGGGCGAGGGTGCTATCACTGAGCTATGGCTGACACATGGCAGAAAGTTCTTGAATGTGAGACAAGATGGTTGAAGGCTCTGTCGCTGATGGTGGAGGGAATATACAGTGGACCAGAGTTGGAAGACATCGGGCTGGAGGAGTTTTGGAGCTATCTCTTCACCAACAAGTTACAATGATATTATGCCTTTTAATGTACCAAACGTCCAGTGGTGGGGTTAGTCCCAAGTGGAAACACAGTAGGGGGGCATATTAGAGGATGTAGCATGCTGCATTTACTCTCAGCAGTAACCCTGTAAATGATATTTAATGAGACCAGTATTGTCTGCAGGAGAGTGAATGTAGTGGGCTGCCCTCGCAGTCTGGTTGCTGGTAGCAGCAGATTTAAATCACAGCTGCAATCAGTTTCAAGGTGTGGCTGCTTTCTCACCCACATAGGCCAGGAATTTGCTATCCTCTTTGCTGACTTGTACAGTCATTCCCTAACGCCAGAGATGGTCCTGGCCAAATTCACAAAGTTCAGAATGGTGACGTACGCTCGAGGTTCGTGACTGTGACTTTGGAGTAGCTACACATGTGTAAATCTCACACGTGCAGTTAACCTACTGTTGCTCAATCTGTCCCGCAGTCTAAACAGGCTGATTCATCAGCAAGGGAAGCAGCAGTTACTGAGTCACTTCCAGTGGACGCCGTGGGACGTTTTACTACGTTAAAGGCGTCATTAAGAATGCAAATTGTTGTAATACGTGGAGTGTGAAGATCCCTCTGCTCAACCCCAAGGATACGCTTCAACTCCCAGCATTGGAATGGAATATGGTGCCTCTTGATTCACTGATGTGAGATTTTTCCTGTCCCACATCAATTAACATTGGAGCCTTTCTGACTAAGACTGCCAAGTTTGTTTCAATTTGTGCTAAGGTGCGGTTGATTCTCTGCTGTGAATCCACGCCCAGTAGAAACTGGAGACTGCCCAAGCTGGTTTTCTTTTTGACTCTTGTAGCCAGGAGGAGGAGAGAATTTCACTTCCATTAATCCGGGCTGGATTCTGACTCAAATGTGCAAACACAGTGTTCTAAACCACTGCACCACCTCACTCCTCAACCCAATCTTCCCAGTTAGAGACCTCCTGCATCTGGTGATCTTTCTCAACTTGCTGAATGGGACACTGACACAGGAAATGAGCCTTTCATAGGTAAGGGACGCAATATCATTATCTCTGATGAAAGTAAAACTAGTTATGCTATATTGGAGCTGCAGAGACCGAGGTATAATCTTTTGGAAAAGTAATCTTTGTTCCGATGGTGGAGTTTAACAAATGAGCAAGTATGAAGGAAAGAAAGAACTTGAATCACAGCACTGTAACACTTTGTCACATCTGTCAAAAATGGGCTGAACAAACAACACATTACTTTGCAGTTCATTGAATCTTTTTGGTAAAGATCATTGAGGGAGTATTTGCCAGGATATCTGCTCCTCTTTCAGTAGTTGCATGGAATGTTTAAAATCCACCCGAGCTGTCAGAACAGATGTCAGCTCATTTAAACATCTCACCTGATAGGTGGTAGCTTTGACAGTGCGTCAATCTCTCAGTACCGCACTCGAGTCAGCCTAGATAATAGAGTGGGGCTTAAACCCACAAACGTTTTGCTCCGAGATGAGAATGCTACCACTGATTCATGCTTGACACAAATACATTTATGCTAAATCTGTTCTATAAATGGGATTTCACTCTCCGTATTTATTGAACGCATATTTATTTTACTTAGATACTGTATCAATCTATTTACAAGCAATTTAATTGAGTCTCAGAGAATCATGATGCTTATGGGGAAGTGCTGAGTCAAATGCCTCAGTGATCGGTGTTAGCATCCTTGGTGTTTCTAATTTATGTTAATGGCTACTTCTATTCTGCTGCCGTTTTAGATGTGATTCCTGGAGACCATTTTCTCTGCGCCAATTCCCTGAGCTTAACCACAAAGTCAAGCCCTCTTATCCTGACAGCAGAATTTAGGGATAGATTTTCCACTTACCACCATGAAACTGGACTTGTGGATTGGCCACCCACTAAAAGTGGGCAAAAATTTGGCAGATGGAGTATAATGTTGGAAAGTGTGAGGTTATGCCCTTTGGCAGAAAAAAAATCAAAGAGCAGGGTATTATTTAAATGGAGAAAGATTGCAAAATGCCGCAGTACAGCGGGACCTGGGGGTACTTGTGCATAAAACACAAAAGGATAGTATGCAGGTACAGCAAGTGATCAGAAAGGCCAATGGTATCTTGGCCTTTATTGCAAAGGGGATGGAGTATAAAAGCAGGGAAGTCTTGCTACAGCTATACAAGGTATTGGTGAGGCCACACCTGGAATACTGCATGCAGTTTTGGTTTCCATATTTACGAAAGGATATACTTGCTTTGGAGGCAGTTCAGTGAAGGTTCACGAGGTTGATTCCGGGGATGAGGGGGTAAAATTATGAGGAAAGGTTGAGTAGGTTGGGCCTCTACTCATTGGAATTCAGATGAATGAGAGGTGATCTTATCGAAACATATAAGATTATGAGGGGGCTTGACAAGGTGGATGCAGAGAGGATGTTTCTACTGATGGGGGAGACTAGAACTAGAGGGCATGATCTTAGAATAAGGGGCCGCACATTTAAAACAGAGATGAGGAGAAATTTCTTCTTTCAGAGGATTGTGAATCTATGGAATTTGCTGCCTCAGAGAGCTGTGGAAGCTGGAGCATTGAATAAATTTAAGACAGAAGTAGACAGTTTCTTAAATGATAAGAGGATAAGGGGTTATGGGGAGCGGGCAGGGAAGTGGAGCCGAGTCCGTGATCAGATCAGCCATGATCATATTGAAGGGGCCTTATGGCCGACTCCTGCTCCTATTTCTTATGTTCTTGTAGAAACAGCCCGATTTCCATTGAAATCATGTTGAAACTCCATTGCACAGACTTTATTTTAGGTGGGGGGAGGGGGTGTGTGGTCTACAATTCTGCTAGTGAGATAAGGAAGCCACATTTAGCAGAGTAAACTTACTGAGCAGGTTCACAAATGCCAGGTTTCCAGAATTTGATCTGAAATGGTGCCAGTGTAAAAGTGATTTTGGATGCAGAAATTCAATGGAAACGGGTCGTATTGTCTGACAATGCCAATCTGGGGTGGCAGGTGGCCGTAATGCACCGTTGAATCTGTTTAAATTTGTAGTCTTGAGGTCAAACATTTAAGTGAGCAAAGAATGTCAGATGAAATTCAGTTCTGTAAAGTACTAAAGTTTAGAAGAATTTGTAGGTGGTATAAGTACTCCATGTGTGAAGCTTTTATCAATCCAGTTTACTTGCCATTTAATATAAGGGAACAGCCAGTTGAAACCAGATTTGCAATCTATTTCAACACTTCTACAGTTCTTCTGTTGACATAATAGGTTTCAGTCTGTGGTTGAATCCGTATCGTCCTCATCCCAGAATGAAGCAACTAAGTAATTCATTATTTGGCCGTATATTTTTATTTACGATACTGGAGGCTGTCCATGATATTAATAAGATGGGCATTATGTGATGTTACTATTGCAAGTAGCTCTTGCCTGTAGTGTGCCAGTGATGCATATTGGTGGTTAGGGTGTAGGAAGGATGTAATAAGTAAGTAACTAACTAACTTGAAGACGAAGGAATGAAATAAGTAACTAGGAAGGGCCATTCTCTAAAACATGGGACAAAGTGAAGGGCTGTTTTGAGATAAATCAACAAATGAGCTGAAACATAACTCTCCGGAAAGAAAAAAGATAGGAATATTGAAAGGAATAAGAATCATGAAGTGAAAGACTCGGGATGAACCTTTGTGGGAATTAAATCAATAACTGGAAAGGGACAAATTTAAGACTGACTTCAAATAAACATAAATGAAGGAGTGGCCTATTGGGAAGTCACTCAATGGGAAGGGCTGACCTAGTTGCAAAATTAATAAATAACCACTGACGAGACTGCAAATAAAAATAAATATGAGCAGCAACAGCCCTCTGTGGAAATAAATGGAGAGGCATGGGAGAAAAAGAAAGCAGTTGGTGGGTGCTGGCGCGGAGGGAATTGAAGGAAGAGTGATTTAGGCTAATGGAGGAACCAACATGAAAGAACTTGGGGCGGAGTACATTTTCAGGAATGTGCTCAGAGGGCATGAAGTAAGTATCGAATTGGTTTTTAATTGGTTGGAATGATTTGCGTCCTGTGGATGTCAGCAGTTTTTCCATGGCTTAAGAATTTTCTTATGACCCCTGAACACAAAACATAAATAATAATTTTAAGTTGTTGGTCTAAACGGTTTTTCAGATTTTGCCACAAATTTTCTTCTATGAGTGAGAGGGAATTTTTATTGAAGAAAGATCTGTGTGTTTAATTAGGGTGAGATGATACTAATAATTGTTTTTAAAACATTGTTTTAATTAACTTTCAATAAAAGTATGTAGGGTGACAGTGTAATAACGCAAAGAGAAAATGTATTCTTTCACGTGTTGTGAAAAGATATCATAATTTCTGTTTGTTATGTATGCAACACCTTGTAACCAGCATTCTACCACCACCAGAGGGCGCATCTGTTGGAGTCCCAAGGCATACAAGCAGGCCTCCCATGCTGTGCCAGCACTCTGGAGTCAGAATAAAGAGACTATGGTCTACAGTACTCAGTCACATTGCTTTATTTGAGGCATAACACTATTCATGGCTGAATGTGGTGTTTTAAAGGGCAGATACTCATTTTACTTGAGGCTGAATTTACCTTGTGCATGGGATATTTGTACAATGCACTCCACATGTTTTTGAGATAAAAAGCTTTTTGATTCATCTTTCACACTAATTGAAGAGAACATTATTCAGTTCAAAAAATTGTTGTTCAATGAATATTATTTGTAGGACTGTGAAAATATATACTTAAAGTAGCAACGTTGTTCAGAATGTTTGACTTTGGAATGTGACAGTCAGATGCAAGATGTTGAAATGCATCTTTTTAAAAAAAAAACATCGCACAAAAAGCTAGGTCAGTGCTTCAGGTTGATTAATGTTTAAAATGAAAACTGCCAGAACGACACAAGTGATATTAGCAGCTAAAAGAGAACTGCTGGTTAATGTACCATGTGTGAAATCTCATCAGAGAGTTTGTTCAAGGTCTCCATTTGAGGCTATTTTTACTGTGTTTATATATTGGGATATGTGGATTGAAAATTCTATGGGGCATAAATTCAACATAACCAATTTAGCAGGGCAGAGGTCCGTGCCTGATTTGTAGGGGCAGTTGAGCCACTGCTAAATCGGTTGGGCCATTTTTAGGCTCCTGTGCTCATTTACTGACCTGGATTCATTTACACTCGTGTGTACAGGTCTTGAGCGGCTTATCCATTGACGGCCATTCAAGGATAGGCTCCAAAACTTTGTGAAATTGGAAGGAGCACGAGTGTGGGCCACCATCAACTGTCGTACCAAAGGTCCTTTTACATTGTGACTTGATGCCAAAATAACCTTGTATCGCAATGCCATTTTTATGTTTGAGGTCTGTTTCTAGAGTTCTGCATATTTCTAATGGCCGATCCAGACACCTACAAAACCTCAACATGGTAAATTGGCCACATCGTTGACGCTACAGTTTGATGGAGTTGCAGTTGTGCAGGTCATTACAGATTTTTGAGCCATGCAGAGGTGGAACTTCCTAGGATTGATTTGTGCTCTGTGCCAAAGCAGTGGCCAGAGTGATATAATTAGACTCATCAATCTTAGGCCAACACAGAGAAAATTAGCCCGAGTTTCTTAATTATGATCCAATGTCTCATGCTGAACCATGCGGCCTGGAGCTCTGGTGAGGACATTATCTGCTGAACTGGGGATTTCCTCGTTCAATAACTTACCCCCACCCCACCAGGAACTTTCCAGTTTTTGATGGGGTTTTCGGCACCCACACTCATGCTTCTGTAGCTTTGAAAGTCTAATGACCTGTGCATGGTAAAAATACAAATTTTTAAAAAAACGTTCATTTGAAATTACACAGAATATGCTGAAAAAATGCAGCAGGTAAGTGAGTATTTGTAAAGAGAAACAATAGGGTTATGATGTTTCAGGACCGCACCCTGCTGTGTACATCCAGAATTTTCTGTTTTTTAATCTATGACTAGACTACGGAAATAATCTATGGGTTTTGTTTCTGTCTTGGTCTGTGTTTTTATTATCTGTTGTAGTCACGGTGCTTATTTTATGCATGACTCAGCTGGACGGAATCCGAGTAATTCTGAGGAATCTTAGTAAGATTAAGGGGTGATCTAATTGAGGTGTTTAAGAAGATTAAGGATTTGATAGGGTATATAAAGAGAAATCATTTCCTCTGGTGGGAGAGTCCAGGACAAGGAGGCACAACCTTAAAATTAGAACTAAGCTGTTCTGGGTCACGCCAGGAAGCATTTTCTTCACACAAAGGGTCGTGAAAACCTGGAACTCTCTCCGCCAGGCTAGGTCAATTGAAAGTTTCAAAACTGAAATTGATGTTTTTTTTAGCCAAGTATATTGAGGGTTACAGAACCAAGGCGGGTAGATGGAATTAACATTCAGATCAGCCATGATCTAATTGAATGGCGGAACAGGCACGTGGGGGCTGAATGGTCTACGCCTGATGCTACGCCTGCTTAATCAACCAGAAACAATAAATGACGAGCTCTATTTTCTGACCTTAGATGTATGTTCATAAAGTTCAAATGCTTGATGGGTTTCCCTCTGATATGGTCAGAGCAACTGAGCTCCCACGAGATTTTTTCATTTATGTCATGTCTGTAAAATGGATGTAAATCCTAATAAGGGAAATAATGCAGAAGGAAAACAGAAAACGTTGGAACTAATTAACAGGTCAATCAGCATCTTTGAACAGAACAGATAGGTTAATGGTTCAGGTGTAACTCTTCATTAGAACTGAAAATTTAAACAAGTATTTTAGTAGAGTTGGGAAAAAGAGCCAGGAGGAAGAAGAAATGAGCGGTTCTGCAGTCACGGAGAGGAAGTTGATGGACTGGAGTCTATGATTGGAGTATCTATTCTTTCTTCCTCACCCTCCATTCCCCACACCCAACTCTATTAGGAGGGCTTGCTTATATTTCAGTCTTCAGTTCTGACGCAAAGTTGGAGATGTTCACTGACCTGCTGTGTATTTCCAGCAGTTTATGTCTCTCTATGTAAATATGTGTGTAAGAACATAAGAAATAAGAGCAGGAGTAGACCATTTTGCCGCTTGAGCCTGCTCCGCCATTCAGTAAGATTATGGCTGATCTGATCATGGGCTCAGCTCCACTTCCCTGCCCGCTCTCTGTTAGAGTACAGCAATCCATTAGGAGAGGGGCTGGTGAAATAACTGGTCCTCACAACAACAAAAAAACTTGCACTGTCGAGCCTGGTTGTTATTCCTTTAGCTAAAAGATGCAAAGGCTAATTGCTAAGGTTCCCATGGTTCACCCATCTAAAATCAGCTTGTTTCGCGCAGACAAAGGATTATCCTCAACTGGCATGGCCGCCACATATTTGGGAAGCAGCTTAGCAGTTCTGCTTTTATATGAAGGAACCATTTTGTGTTGGTTATTTTACTGTCTGGAATGAATATCATTCAGTGTCTGCACGTTCATAATGTCTGTAAGAACTAACCAAGTCTGATTAAACTACCAGCCAGGATTGCTACCTCATGCTTTAATGACAATGTAGCTTGATATATGACAAAGCACATAGACAGTTTCTTTTGAAGAGGATGATCCAATTATGGATGAGCATCTTCAGGAATTTGTTTTAAAAAGGAAATATTTATTCGTGTTTCATCAAAAATATTACCCTAAATAATTATCTCAAAAATGAACAAACAGCTGAAAACTCACAAAGTATCATTTGGGGGTTCCAAATTCAAGTATTATTATGTTCTTACTGTTTGTAGCAGTGAAAATTGAATAATATTACTATCCATTTTATGCAAATGTTTGAAGTTTGTCACAGAATTTCTGGGAGAAATACACACACAATACTTCCCTCAACAACTTGGGTTAACTCAGGAATTCATTGTGGGTGGAATCTTGGCCGCAAAGTCACCTCTTTCACTCTTGTGACATAGTGTGTTGGTGTTACAGTGGGCCACACCTGCCCTGTTGGGCACCATTGATTTAGGATGTTATTGTTGTCCCAAGTGATTTCTTTTTTTCTCTGCTGAAGGTGATGAACCCATATTAGGGCACAATTCCATGGGCGCTGATACCTCTCTCAAGTAGATAGTCTCCATATGTGAGCCCAGATAGTGTTGTTTCTGCAAGTTGTTTAACCCAGGGGTTATCCTCGCCGAGCTTGGCTCTCCCTTCAGAGGATGTCCTGATACAACTTTTCCAGTAGGGCCACTTGGCTGGTCTCCCTCCCCCACCTCCCCCTTCCCCCCCTCAGTATAGAGGCACTGAAGTGCATTGTAATGACCCTACAATCATTACAGCTGAGATCAACTCATTCAACATGGGTGAGATTGATGGCGTTAAATAGGTTATCTTGCTAGTATGCAACATTTTTTAAATAACCATGCTTAAAAGAAGTTTTTTAAAGTCAGGCTGGAGCTTTGACTTTGAGATATAGATTTGAATCTTTATATTCAGCATCCTTCATTCACTGGTCTGGTTTTACAAATACTTGCACAATGTCAAGTGCATTGGAACTTTTCTTTGTCTGATACTTGAGTGCATTTCAGAAAAACTGTTTTACCTTATAAAGGAAACCACTTCAAATCCACACATATGTAAATAGTTGCACAGTCAAGTCTCAATCCAGACACGTGTTTAATTAACTAGGTTACTAAATAAACAACCTTGAGTTACATGGAAAGTTCTGACCGACAAACATTGGCATCTTCAGAGTGGCTGATTACCTCCGACCAATACATCACCGACTTTGAAGTATCTGCAGTGTTTGCTTCTCTGATTAAATGCAGCAACTGCCATCGTTTTCTCATGAATTATGGATGGTAAGGCTTTTCAAATACATAAATATTGATGCCAGTCAAAACCAAAATCTAAATGGTAATTACTTAATTCCTGCATCAGTGGAGTCTCCGTTCCCTGTACATGACCCTGATGTTTTTCAGTTTAATTTTTCTATCCAAACATACATAATGAGTCTTGGGAGTAGTAACCTGTACCTCCCAGTGTTAGCAGTCAGAGAGCAGAACTGCAAAATGAGCATGAAACAGTTTGGAGTTGTAAAACGCCTGCCACAGGACTGGGTGTTGTGTTTGGTGATTAAAAATTTTAAAACCTTTTTTTGTACTATTTAAAAATGTATAATTCACTGTCAAATCAGTTGTCGGGGTCAAATTAGGCCTTCCCTCCAGGCCTTCACTCTTTGAGACTGAGACACAGAGCAGCTCTGCGCACATAGCTCTGGTTCCAGCCTCACTCTCCACACCACCCCCCATTGCAAGCAGCATCCTTCACCTCGAGCCTACACCCAGACCTGAACCATTGCTCTTGCCTTGCTTAGGAGAGGTTCATTGGTGGAACTTGTTGCCCAATAGCTTTCTTGTACTTTGCAGTCGGCTAAATCAGAAGATTCAAATATTCCATGTAGCTGAGAACATTCTTAACCAACATCACAGCTCCTTGAAGCATGGGAAATTCAAACCAACTTAACGAACTAGCTGCAAACGACAGATGGGCAGCTGACTGGCAAGATTTGTCAATGGTCCTCGCCAATCAACACAAACACAGGCAGGATGGGCTCTCTGCATGGGAGACTTCAGCAACTGAAGGTAAATGGTCATCATCGTAGACAGTCCCTCGAAGTGAGGATGACTTGTTTCCACACCAAAAAGGGATGAGTTCACAGGTGTTTCAATGAAGGACCTAATATTCCAGATCCCGAACTACATCATGAAGGGTGGAAGATGCCTGTGCTTGGAATTTTTTAATGTGTGGTGGCCGTTGCACTCCAGCCACCACACGGACTTGACAGAGCTAGGTCTTGGTCCAGTGGCGAGGATTACCCAAGGCTAACTGGAGCCCAGCTCTGCTGCACAGACCGAGCGCGCACATATATCGCAGTGTGGGCTGGCCCGTGCTGCCCCTGGGCCCTCGCCTCTTCTAGGCCCCAAATTGACGCCTCTCCTGGGTCCCGGTCACTTCCCTCTATGGACTCTTGCCACTCCTTCGCCCCTCCTGCTGTGCCTGCCCACACTGCAATCAGCGACCTGGCTTCATAGCAGTCGCCCTCCTGCAGCAGCACGTGCTGCTCCCTGCAGTGGTATCCCGCCACACGCTGCTCCCTCCGATGGCCCCGGCCTGCTGATGGTCTTGCAGGCTGGGGCAGCACTGATTTCCGGGCTGGACCACTGCACACTGCTCCCTCCAAATGGTACACCACAGATGGAGGCCATTTGACTTATTGTGTCTCTGTTTGTTCCAGCTTCACATTGGGGTAATCTACTCTAATCCTGTTCCTCAGCTCTTTTCCTGCCACCTTTTAACATTTTTCCTCAATGATAATCTAAATACCTCTTAAATGCCTGAATTGACTCAGCCTCAATAGTTACTTATTACATAGAATATACAGCACTGAAACAGGCCATTCAGCCCAACTCATCTGTGCTGGTGTTTATATGACACACAAGAACATAAGAACATAAGAATTAGGAACAGGAGTAGGCCATCTAGCCCCTCGAGCCTGCTCCGCCATTCAAAAAGATCATGGCTGATCTGGCCGTGGACTCAGCTCTACTTACCCGCCTGCTCCCCATAACCCTCAATTCCCTTATTGGTTAAAAATCTATCTATCTGTGACTTGAATACATTCAATGAGCTAGCCTCAACTGCTTCCTTGGGCAGAGAATTCCACAGATTCACAACCCTCTGGGAGAAGAAATTCCTTCTCAAATAATAACTGCATTGGCCGGGAACAAGTCTCCTCCCATTCCATCTGCCTCATCTCAGTCTTTTTGCAGATCTTTCTATTCCCTTTTCTCTCATGTACTCGCCTAGATTCCTTTTGAAAGCATCGAAGCTATTTGCCTCAACCACTTCCTGTGGTAGCGAGTTCCACTTTCTGAGCAAAGACATTTCTCCTCATTTCCCTATTGGTTTTATTAACTAGCTAGTTTTGGATTCTCCCACAAGTGGAAATATTCGCTCCATATCTACCCTGTCCAATCCATTCATTATTTTGAAGACCTCGATTAGGCCATCTCTGAGTCTTCTCTTTTCTAAAGAAAAAAGCCCCAACCTGTTCAATGTTTTCCAATAGCTATATTCTCTCAGATCTGGTACCATCTTTGTCAATCGTTTTTGCACTTTCGCCAGTGCTTCTATGTCCGTTTATAGTGTGGCGACCAGATCTATGCACAGTACTCTTAAGTGCGGTGCCCCCAAAGTCCAATACAGGTTTAACATAATTTCACTACTTTTGAATTCTGTAGCCCGAGAAATAATTCCCAGTGCTTTGTTGGCATTTTTAATTGCTTTGCTTACCTGCGAGGCTGCTTTTAATTTGTTCACCTGTATCCCGAGTCATCTCAGATTTATCAAAGTTAAGGTTCATCTGCCCAACCTGCAAGTTTTCTAATGTCTTTTTGTATTATGCTGCATTGTTCCTCCGTGTTAGCTACACCTCCAGTTTGGTTTCTTTCTGCAAATTTTGATAATGAGTTACTTGTTCCTAAATCCAAATAATTAATGTAAGTTATAAATAACAGTGGTCCCAGAATATATTCCATGCTAATAATATGTGTAACTTTCCCCTTTATGCTTTTAGTAAAATTCCTCATTGTTGACTCACAATTGGGTAATGTGTACTGTATAGGGCAGCTTATTATGCAAAAGATATTGGGGCCATGGAAAAAGTGCAACGTAGAATCATTGAGATAATACCAAGAATAATAGAATACAGTTATGGTGAGTGACTTGAACAAACTTGAACAAACTATCTGGATAAGCAAGGGTTAAGGGTAAATGGATCTTATCAGTCCACATTCTACATTTTGAAAGGGTTTGCGAAAGTAAATAGAGAAAGATTATTTCCACTGGTCAGTGAATTGCTAACAAGTGGTCAACAATGAGGAATTTTACTAAAAGCATATAAGATCATAAGAATTAGGAGCAGCAGTCGGCCATTCAATAAGATCATGGTTGATCTTCTACCTCAACTCCAGTTTCCCATATCCCTTGATTCCTTTATTATCCCAAAATCTATCGATCTCTCTTTTGAATATATTCAAAGACTGAGCCTCTACAGACCTGGGGTAGAGAATTCCAGAAATCCATCACCCTCTGAGTGAAGACGTTTCTCTTCATCTCAGTCCTAAATGGCCGACCACTGATTCTGAGACTGTGACCTATGGCTCTAGACTCCCTAGCCTGGGGAAACATCCTCCCTGCATCTACCCTGTCAAGCCCTGTAAGAATATTCTATGTTTCAATGAGATCACCTCTCATTCTTCTAAACTCTAGAGAATATAGGCCTAGTCTGCTCAATTTCTCCTCATAGGACAATCCCCCCCCCATCGCAGGAATCAGTCTGGTGAACCTTTGTTGCACTCCCTCTATGGCAAGTATATCCTTTCTTGGGTAAGGAGCCCAAAACAGTACACAATACTCCAGGTGCGGTATATGGCTATGGTTATCTTCCTGAAATCCTGGATGTGGCCTTGCTCCTCACTGCCAGGCAGCTGTTGATGTTCGCTCGCTCTGCTGATTGGCAGTTGGGTAAGATCCTGGGTGGTGCCTGTGGAAGTGAATCCCAGCAAAGAACCACATCTTCAGAAGCAGCCAGGAGTTGCTTTCTCTTATTTTGGCAGACTTTGAGGATTTACTGAGGAAAGTAGCAATTGAAAGCAGGTTCAGGAACGAGCTTTACTTCACTTTCATTCTTTGAATAAACTTTAGAGAGATATTTTTCACTTAATGAAGAAATACAGTTCTCAGTGCAGGACATGAGAAACAGATTTTTATTTTTATGATCCTCCGAGAGAGAACAAGCTATTGAGTTGTTAACTGTACAGTACACTTGAGGCACTTTTTCCATCTGTAGAACATCATTCAGAATTGATGAGTGATCTAAGATGTTAAACGGTACAGATGGTTTGTCAACTGTTTGTTCTACATATGTCGACTAGCTTCAGAAGATCTGTAGTGAGTGTTTTTAATGTAATGTTACACAGAAAATATTTTAGTCGATGTTGAAAATTGAGTTTTTCTGTGAAGTTTGGAACAAAATAACAAGCCACAGGATATTTTTTCTAGTAAGTTCATAATGCTATCCTGGCTACTTCTATAAGTGCCTAGTAATTGTTCAGCTATGTTATGGAAAATGCGTGATCGTTTTCAAAAAAAAAGACAGACTTGCATTCATATAGCGCCTTTCATGACCACGGGACATCCCAAAGCGCTTTACTGCCAATTAAGTACTTTTTGAAGTGTAGTCACTGTTGTAATGTAAGACAGCAGCAGCCAAATTGCGCACAGCAAGCTCCCACAAAGAGCAACGTGATAATGACCAGATAGTGATGTCTACTGTTTTAATGATGTTGGTTGAGGGATAAATATTGACCAGGACACCGGGAATAACACTCCTGCTCTTCTTCGAAATAGTGTTATGGGATCTTTTACATCCACCCCACGTCAGTTTGACATCTCATCTGAAAGATGGCACCTCCGACTGTGCAGCACTCCTTCAGCACTGTAGTGGAGTGTCAGCCTAGATTTTTGTGCTCTGGGGTGGGACTTGAACCCCCAACTTTCTGACTCGGAGGTGAGGGTGCCACCCATGGCTAACCAAGCCTCCTTCAGTACCGGATGTGACTTTTAAACAGGTTGTCAATGTAATATCGATCATGAGCTTGGATCAATGAGCTTGAATTTCCAGATCAAATGAAGTTTTTAGAATCTTTCTGCTTCCATCATTCATTAAAGCAGAAGTAATCTGAAGGACACACCTTGGCCCTTGCTGAAGAACATTGAACAATAACTCACATCTTTAGCCACTGAGTCTTTGGAAGGCTCCCTACACCAAGTTAGCTGATAGATTGGACCCTACAGCTGTTTGTTTTCAGCTTTTTCCTCCTTTAGTCTTGCAAAGTTTGACAATCCTTCGATATTAGAAATATGATTCATCTCAAAGAACCTGATTCAGTTTCAAACACATTTGGGATTTCAATATGAAACAGCATTAATCCTTTGAAAAGTTCAGTGTTTATTTTTGATGAACTTTTTTTCCGCTCAGAATATCAGAAATATTTGTTCCACACTGTAGATGAAAGAAAAAAACGCACCCACTGAAAACCTTTTATTAAAAAAAGTAGGAAATGCTGGAAATATATCTGAAAAGAAAAGACAGGTTTAATATTGTCAGAATCTCTTGTTCTGTTCGTCGGTCTACACCTGAACGTTAACCTGTCCTTTCTCTATAGATGCTGATGGTGCTGCTGTCCATTTATATCATTTTTTTTGTTTTATTTTTCTATTTAAAAAAAATTGTTTTGGTGTTTTTCACCACATAGCTTTGACCAGGTCTGGGCTCATTAACTCTCAAATGGCCTTTCTTCCGTGAGGTGACCACATCCACATCAACAATTGTGCTACCCGTTAAGCCAGTCTACTATGCAGAGTTTGTCATGGTTCTGCACCAGGGATCAGGATAATTGGCTGGTACCTCTGAAAAGCGTATGGATTCTTTGGAACAAAATATTGCTGTGTGTCTCCCCTCTACTCCCTTTCATTACCAGGACTATTTACAAGGAGCAAAGTACACTGATTCTCTTAACATCCCATTGGCTAATGAAAGACTTGTTCTTTGATTTTCTGGTCCTATGGGTTTAAAAACCTTAACCAGATCCCTTGAGTCACAAATGGAGGGTCAGTAACTTACAGTTAACACACTGATTCTTGAGAGGACTAGCTTAAGAAGAGCTTCTGTCCCTGCACAGTTCAAATGCTATGGGTATTAGAAAAGCTTCAACCCTGAAAGCTTGCAAGAACAAGTGGAAGTATGTTCACTGGTGCTAAGATTACAGCTGTGTAACCTGCTGGAACAGGAACTTTTACCCAGTTCAGTCACAGCTTATCTTCTGTGTACAGCTTGAACCTCGCTTATCCAGAACTCCCTTATCCGGAACCACTCCTCGTCAGGAACAGGTGGTGCATGCGCAGAACTCCGACATGAACAAATTGAAGTCCTTCCTCGTTGCCGACTCCCACAATCGCTGGTCTGACCCCGTGATCCACCGCTCCCGCCCCCCCCCCCCCCCACCCCCGCCTCATGATCTCTCCGCCACAGTTCCAGCCCCAAGCCCGCCAGCCCCAATATCCCCTTGCTCAGTACCTACCTGTACCATCCAATTTAACGTGACCACCCCTCGTCCGGAAAAATCCCTTATCCAGAACAGGCCAGGTCCCGAAGGGAGGTTCAATCTGTATTATTCATAGCAAAATCGTGAACTTGACAATAATAAATATATTACGATTTCTTATTAATATTGAACAGAGGAAACCTTTCCCTGCATGGCAGTTATACTGACACATCACATTTTAGAAGTACTACAGGGTATATCAATAATAAACAGCTATGCTGTCTGTGAAATAATTTTAAAGAAATCCCAAATTACATATAAGTGCTCAAGTAGACTGCTTTACAGACCCACGAGGAATGCTGGAAATATGTTTTTATAGTGACAAAAGCTCTTCATCAGAAACTCTTCTAAATATGATTTAAGTCCTTAACTGGCAGCAGATGTTGAAAATCCCATTAAGGTTTCTGTTAGATTCCTGAATCAACGATTTTTTTATTAACGATTATAGAATTTTTTGTTTGTTTGGAATTCCTGTACTTGGGCTGATGCGCATATTCTTTTACAAAGTAGATATGTCATATCAGAAAAATATAATGTACCGTGTTGTGCATGTACAGAATAAAACCTGTAAACAGCTGTCAAAAGACGTTCTAAGCTTTGGGTGAGTTATCACTGTTTTGTGGAAAAAACCCACCCCAAGACATTATCAATCGAAGAACATAAGAACATTTTTCAGCATGAATGATGATTGCACAGTTTAGCTAAGACCTTTTCAGGCCATCGGTCCTTCAAAGAATTGACTGTTTTTTTATGTTGCCTCTGCATGCATTTTTGTTTGATCCTCTATTTAACCCAAAGCTGAGTATCAAACCCCATATCTCCCCATCGCAAAGATCACAGAGTTACTCCTGAACATCACTGACTGCCTCTGCCCAAGTTTCAGTTCATTACGCAAGCCTTTGTCATCGCCAGACTCGAGTATTCCAGTGCTTTCTTTGCTGCCCTCCAGTCCTCCACCCACCAACTCTAGTTTGTCTTCAACTCTGTCAAATGTTTTCTGTCTAATTCTAAATCTCACCCACCCATCACCCCTCTCCTAGCTGACCTGCATTGGCTACCCATTCCTCAACTTGTTAAATTTGAAATCGTAGCCCCATCTTTAAATCCATTCATGGCCTTACCTCACCCTATCGCCATAATGCCTTCCAGCCCGATGCCTCTGTACCCAAACTCTCCATTCTTCTTACTCTGGCTTCTTGTGCAACCCCCTTCCTTTGCTCCATCATTGGGAGTAGCCCCTTCAGCCCCATGGGTCCTATTCTCTGGAATACCCTGCCTAGCTCTGCTGCTCCAAACTATGACCACGTTTTTGTTCACCCTTCCAAATACCTTTCACCCCTCACCTGGATCAGTGTCCAAATTCCTATCTGTGAGGTGCCTTGGCATTTTTTTGTTATACGTCAATATATTGCAGTTTTTGTAGTGATTGTAGAATATACATTCCTCTGTGCACTGTGACAAATGTTTTAACTCATGACTTGGATACACTTATCACATTGTGATTATGAACTGGGTAAATTATATTTGTTCATATATGTTGTTTTCATTTTCGGCAATCTTTTTTTACATGTGGACAATATGTTGCACTCCATTAACTAATGATTAATATTTGTAGCTATCCAGAGTTACAGCCTTCCCATTCCTTGGTAACGAATATTCCTACATTTAGTTGTGCTCTGTATTCAATCTAGATATACATCCTGCAAGAGTGTGCAGGGACAGAGAGACCTGGGGGTTCATGTGCATAGATCTTTGAAGGTGGCAGGACTCATTGAGAGAGTACTTAGCAAAGCATATGAAATCTTGGACTTCATAAATAGAGCTATTGAGTACAAAAGCAGGGAAGTTATGCTGAAGCTTTCTAAAGTTCTGGTTCGGCCACAATTAGAGTATTGCATCCAGTTTTGGCTATCACACTTGAGGAAGGATGTGAAGGTCTTTGATGGGTGCAGAGGAGATTTGCCAGAATGGTGCCAGGGATGAGGGATTTTAGCAACAAGGTTAGGTTGGAGAAGCTGGGGTTGTTCTCCTTGGAACAAAGGAGGTTGAGAGGAGGTTTGATAGAGGTGTACAAGATTATGACGGGTTTAAATAAGGTAGACAGGGAAAGGTTGTTCCCATTAGCTGATGGTACAAGGACTAGGGGACACAGATTTAAGGTTTTGGGCAAGAGGTACAGGGGGATGTGAGAAAGAACTTTTTTATGCAGCAAGTAGTAATGACCTGGGACTCGCTGCTGGCGGGTGGTGGAAGCGGAGATGATCAATGATTTCAAAAGGAAATTGGATGGGCACTTGAGGGAAATAAACTTGCAGGGCTCCGGGGCTAGAGCGAGGGAATGGGACTGACTGGATTGCTCTAAAGAGAGCCGGCATAGACTCGATGGGCCGAATGGCCTCCTTCTGTGCCGTAATGACTCTATCCTTGCTGTTCCAATTACTGGTTGTTTAGAAATGTGGATTCCCTTTCGTACTACTGCAGATATTTACTATCTAATAGTTGTCTCTTCTTGTAGCAGGTGTCGGCCTCTTGTCTTTTATTTCCTCAGCAACTTCAGGTGTTCCCTTCACAGTCACAAACACTGAATTTAAACATTTAAATGTCTGTCTGAGACATTTCATGTGATGCAGCTGCATTTAGCCAACTGATGCCATTGCATAGTGAGCAGAAACCCAACTGTTGCATTAATACCCTTCACAGAAGAGACCTGCTTCACCCAGTCCATCCTACATGCATTTCCAGTCTCACCCTCTTTCACTCTTAATACAGGCTACCCTCAAAGCAACTAGGATTGGGCAATTAATATTGCTAATGTGGGCCACAATTTTTAAGAAAATGTCTTGCGTATTTAAAATTTATTAACATTTATTAGCATAGGATTACATAGGATATGCTGCCCAGGGGCAGCACGGGCCAGCCCACACTGCGATCTATGGATAGTTCGGAGCATGTGTGCGCACTAGGTCTGTGCAGCAGAGCTTGGTCTCCAGTCGCCTTGGTTAAGCCTTGCCACTGGATCAAGACCTAGCTCTGTCAAGCCTGTGTGGTGGCTGGTGTGCAACGGCCATCCCATGTTAAAAGAATCCATGCACGGGTATCTTCCACCCTTCAGTATGTCGTTTTGGACCTAGAATGTCAAGTCCTTCATTGAAACACCTGTGAACTCATCCCTTTTTGGTGTGGAAGCAGGTCATCCTCGATACGAGGGACTGCCTAATAGTATACATAGGATATGCAACACAGAAACAGGCCATTCGGCCCAGCCAGTCCATGCTGGCGTTTATGCTCCACTCAAGCCTCCTCCTGTCTTTCCTCATCTAACTCTATCAACATAACCCTCTATTTCCTTCTCCCTCGTATGCTTATCTAGCCTCCCCTGAAATGCATCTAGACTATTCATTTCAACCACTCCGTGTGTAGCGAGTTCCCCATTCTCACTACTCTCTGTGTAAAGAAGTTTCTCCTGAATTCATTATTTGATTTCTTGGTGACTATCTTATATTGATGGCCTCTAGTTTTGCTCTTCCCCACAAGTGAAAGCACGCTCAAAGCCTTTCATAATTTTAAAGACCTCTATTAGCTCACCTCTCAACCTTCTCCTTTCAAGAGAAAAGAGACCCAGCTTGTTTATCCTTTCCTGATGGGTATAACATCGCATTTCTGGTATCATCCTTGTAAATCTTTTTTGCACCCTCTCTAGTGCCTTTTTAATATGGCGACCAATATAGCAGACCAATATGATCACAAGCTAAACCCAAATAATTCTATATGATGAAGTAGTGTTGGTGCCGATAATCATACAAAATAGGTTTAAGATATTTGATTCTTGTTTTAGAGGCATTCCGTTTAGTCACAGCCAGACAATAGAATGGAATACAGGTTCATTGTATTAACTCATGTGGGAATTGCTCAAAAACTTCCATGTGTATTCATAATTATTGATTGAAGCCTCTGGAAGAGGCAACGTTGGCATTCGTCTGTGCAGTGTAGGGATAACTGGTGTTTAAACATTAACTGGACATGTGACCAAACCACCATGAACAATTTCCCCACCGCCGGTTTGTCCCCTCTGATCATGAAGTTCATGCTGCTGTACTGTTCCAAAGGCACCAGCTTCCCACCTCACTCTTCATGTGTGAACCTGGCCAGTGAATGTCAATAGGTTGTTTGACCATGTCCGAGGGGGAGATGGCTTGTGACTAGGAGTTAAACCTGATTGTGTCCTCATTGAAGTTTAGAAGGACACACTTTCGAGCGAGAGTTACTGGACAATGATCAGGTTTAGTAGATTTATTTTCTTTGTTAGTCCAGGGATGTCATGACTCGAGCACAGCCACAGCTGAAGATTTTTGAGAGCTTGGGTTCAATCTACATTCTCGTAGACACCGCCCTCCGTCCCAGAATTGTTTGTTTCAGTTGTATTTGGTTTTGTATGGCTGTAATACGATCATTTATATCTTCCTTACTGTGTGAATAGGTTTGGGGCTGCTGTGTTTTGAAAAGGTCTGCTTCAACTCATTTCCCTCTGAGCACTGTCACCTTGATGTAACCTAATCACAAAAGCAAATAGGAGATTTATTTACCAAAGCACCCAGTGGGTGGCAGTATGCTGGGCTTTTGAGCAGTTCTAACAGTGTAATCATCTTGGTTTCCATGGTGATAATTTTATAGCGATCAGTGTGTTAGCTGCTCAGAGAAAAATCCTTATAGGGGGCAGCGTTGCTTTGAAACAGCAGATAGGTTACATCTGGCACTGGCATCAGCTGAAACAACTGCACCAGGATTGAGGCTACTTTTCAGAGGATTGACACCCAATTATGTCAGAAACGGCTTCATTACAATCTAATGAAAATGTGGCTGTGCCTTCCCTTATTTTAAGCACTGCATTAAGTGATACGAATTAAGAAATACATTTCTTCAGGACAATTTTATGTTGACGCTGTGAACTACAACAGAATGTACCTGCACTGTAAAGTGAAAGTTACTGTAAATACAAAGGCCCTAATTTCACTTGATGTGCAATTAGAGTTGTTATCTGTCCGGCTATGTACTGGATAGTCTCGATTTTGCGTGGTGTGTCCGTAGATATCTAAAACCGAAGGCAGACACCTGTATAAGGTTTAAAATGGAACTTTCTTTCCATTCCTGTATTTTTAATGTTCAAGTTGTCGCTGGTAAGGTTTTCAATGAATTTTCATCATCAACGAAACAAACAAGAGAACTGAAGCTATGATCCCACCCGTAGTTTTGTCCCCGACCTGCCACCAGTCCACCTATGGAGTTTGCAAAAGGTGACGGCACAGAAACACGAGCTGCTGCTCTCTTCCTCCCTGTGAGCCAGGTCAAGGAAGTTTAGAGTAAGGAATAGAAATGATTGGAGTGGCTAGAATCAGGGAGCACATTCTTCTCTTGCAGCCAGCGTTGCATTTCTCCCACACTCTCATATACATGGGCATAAATCGGACACCGACACCACATCCTACCTGTTTTGTCCCAGAACACACTGCTCTTTTTGCCCCCATGGGGATTGAGGGCGACGGGGAGAGCAGATTCATTTCCCACTGGAACAGATGTCAATCCACCATTCCAGATTATTTGACAATCTATACTATATTAAAAACCCTGGATCTGCATGCACTGCTTGTCGACATTTCCCATTATAAATTTCAGTGTCCACAACTGTAATGGAAACTGCCTGAGTAAACTGGTCACGTTGTAATTACACCCGCCAACCAATGTCTGCTGGCTACTCAGCTCATACTAAGGAGAGAAGCCTATGCTGCAACCAAATCTACTTCTCTGCTTTCCAAATTGTAATATGAAATCAAAATATATAGAATTAAAAGCAAAAATGTATGTACTTAAAACAGCTACTGGACCCCCAAAGGATCTTCATTTTGAAAAAAAAAATGTTTCCAAAAGGTTGAGAGGACCCTTGTCAGGGCGAAGGCCTTGTTATGGGTCGACCAGAGATTTGCTCAAAGTGCCGCTTGCAAATGAGGTGCTCTCTCTGATCCTTTAGAGAAATTAATGGTAATGAAAGCTGATAAATCCCCTGGACCTGATGGTCTACATCCTAGGCTTTTTACAAAAAAGTGGCTTTCAAGATGGTGGATGCATTGGTTGTCAACTTTCAAAATTCCACAGATTGGAAGGTAGCCAGTGTAACCCCATAATGTAAGAAAGGAGGGAGAGAGAAAACGGGGAACTATCGCCCAGTTAGCCTGACACAGTAGGAAGGTAAATGCTAGAATCTATTATTAAGGACATGGTAACAGGGCACTTAGAAAAGAATAATAAAATTGGGCAGAGTCAATGCGGATTTATGAAAGGGAAATCATGTTTGACAAATCTGTTGGAGTTTTTTGAAGTTGTAACTAGCAGAATAGAAATGGGGGAACCAACAGACGTGGCGTATTTGGATTTTCAGAAGGCATTTGATAAGGTGCCACACAAGAGATTATTGAACAAAATTAGGGCTCATGAGATTGGAGATAATATACTAGCGTGGATTGAGGATTAGCAAACAGAGTAGGAATAAACAGGTCATTTTTAGGTTGGCAGACTGTAACTAGTGGGGTGCCCTAAGGATCGGTGCTTGGGCCCCAGCTATTCACAATCGATACCAATGATTTGGATGAGGGGACCAAATGTTTGCTGATGTTACAAAGCTAGGAGGGAATATAAGTTATGAGGAGGATGCAAAGAGGCTTCAAGGGGATATAGACAGGCTAAGTGAGTGGGCAAGAACATGGCAAATGGAATATAATGTGGAGAAATGCGAAGTTATCCACTTTGGTGGGAAAATAGAAAAAAACAGAGTAGTTTTTAAATGGTGAGAGATTGGGAAATGTTGGTGTTCAGAGGGACCTGGGTGTCCTTGTACATGAATCACTGAAAGTTAAGATGCAGATGCAGATGCAGGTACAGCAAGCAATTAAGAAAGCAAACGGTGTGTTGGCCTTTATTACAAGAGGATTTGAGGACAACAGTAATGACGTCTTACTGCAATTATATAAGGCCCTGGTGAGACTGCACCTGGAGTATTGTGTATAGTTTTGGTTTCCTTACTGAAGGAAGGATATACTTGCCATCGAGGGAGTGCAATGAAAGTTCACCAAACTGATTCCCGGGATGGGGGGATTGTCCGATGAGAAATTGAGCAGACTAGGCCTTTATCCTCTCGAATTTAGAAGAATAAGATAATTGAAACATGCAAAATTCTTACAGGGCTTGACAAGGAGGATGTTTCCACTAGCTGGGGAGCCTAGAACCAGGAGTCTCAGCAAGTGTAGGACAGTTGATAACAGTGGTGTACATTTAAGGAGATATTTCACAATTCTCAAGAAAAATATATTCCAGTGAGGAGGAAAGGGTGTAAGAGAAAAGAGAGCTATCTGTGGCTAATGAAAGAAATAAAGGACGGTATCCAATTTAAAAACAAGGGCATACAAAGTGGCCAAAACTAGTGGGAGGACAGAAGACTGGGAAGCTTTTAAAAGCCAGCAAAGAATGACTAAAAAAATGATTAAGAAAGGGAAGATCGACTATGAAAGTAAACGAGCACAAAATATAAAAATAGATAGCAAGAGTTTCTATAGGTATATAAAAAAGAAAAGAGTGGCTAACATAAATATTGGTCCTTTAGAGGATGAGGCCGGGGAATTAGTAATGGGAAACTCTGAACAAATATTTTGTATCAGTCTTTACGGTAGAGGACACTAACAATATCACAACAATAGATAGTCAAGAGGCTATAGTGGGGGGAGGAACTTAACACAATCACAATCATTAAGGAGGTGGTACTCAGTAAGATAATGTGACTAAAGGCAGATAAATCCCCTGGACCTGATGGCTTGCATCCTAGGGTATTAAGAGAAGTAACGGCAGGGATTGTGGATGCATTGGTTGTAATTTACCATAATTCCCTGGATTTTGGGGAAGTCCCAGCAGATTGGAAAACTGCAAATGTAACGCCCCTATTTAAAAAAAGGAGGCAGACAAAAAGCAGGAAACTGTAGACCAGTTAGCCGAACAACAGGGGTTGGGAAGATGTTGGAGTCCATTATTAAAGAAGCAGTAACAGAACATTTTGAAAAGTAAAATTCGGTCAGGCAGAGTCAGCATGGATTTATGAAGGGGAAGTCATGTTTGACAAATTTGCTGGAATTCCTTGAGGATATAACGAACAGGGTGGATAAAGAGGAACCCATGGATGTGGTGTATTTGGACTTCCAGAAGGCATTTGACAAGGTGCCACATAAAAGGTTACTGCACAAGATAAAAGTTCACAGGGTTGGGGGTAATATATTAGCATGGATAGAGGATTGGCTAACTAACAGAAAACAGAGAGTCAGGATAAATGGTTCATTCTCTGGTTGGCATCCAGTAACTAGTGGGGTGCCGCAGGGATCAGTGCTGGGACCCCAACTATTTACAATCTAGATGAGCGAATTGGAAGAAGGGACTGAGTGTAATGTAGCCAAGTTTGCTGACGATACAAAGATGGGAGGAAAAGCAATGTGTGAGGAGGACACAAAAAATCTGCAAAAGGACATCGACAGGCTAAGTGAGTGGGCAAAAATTTGGCAGATGGAGTATAATGTTGGAAAGTGGCAGAAAAAAATCTAAGAGCAAGTTATTATTTAAATGGAAAAGGATTGAAAAATGCCGCAGTACAGCAGGACCTGGGGGTACTTGTGCATGAAACACAAAAGGATAGTATGCAGGTACAGCAAGTGATCAGGAAGGCCAATGGTATCTTGGCCTTTATTGCAAAGGGGATGGAGTATAAAAGCAGGAAAGTCTTACTACAGCTATATAAGGTATTGGTGAGGCCACACCTGGAATACTGCATGCAGTTTTGGTTTCCATATTTACAAAAGGATATGCTTGCTTTCGAGGCATTTCAGAGAAGGTTCACTAGGTTGATTCTGGAGATGAGGGGGTTGATTATGAGGAAAGGTTGAGTAGGTTGGGCCTCTACTCATTGGAATTCAGAAGAATGAGAGGTGATCTTATCGAAACGTATACGTTTATGAAGGGGCTTGACAAGGTGGATGCAGAGAGGATGTTTCCACTGATGAGGGAGACTAGAACTAGAGGGCATGATCTTCGAATAAGGGGTCACCCATTTAAAACTGAGATGAGGAGAAATTTCTTCTGAGGGTTGTAAATCTGTGGAATTCGCTGCCTAAGAGAGCTGTGGAAGCTGGGACATTGAATAAATTTAAGACAGAAATAGACAGTGTCTTAAATGATAAGGGGTTATGGGGTGCGGGCAGGGAAGTGGAGCTGAGTCCATGATCAGATCAGCCATGAATTAATTAAATGGCGGAGCACGCTCAAGGGGCTGTATGGCCTACTCCTGTTCCTATTTCTTATGTTCTTATGTAATAAAGCTTCGGCCATTTTGGACTGAGATGAGGAGAAATGTCTTCACGCAAAGGTTGGTGAATCTTTGGAATTATCTACCCCAGAGGGCTGTGGAGGCTCAGTCATTGAGTATATTCAAGACAGAGATCGATAGATTTTTGGATATTAACAGAATCAAGGGATATGGGGATAGCGCAGGGAAGCGGAGTTTAGGTAGAAGATCAGCCATGATCTTACTGAACAGCGGAGCAGGCTCGAAGGGCCGAATGGCCTACTTCTTATGACCCAGCTAACTCTAAAAGAAAGACTTGCATTTAAGTAGCACTTTTCACTAACTCAGGATATCCCAAAATGCTTAATAGCCAATTAAGTGTGATGCAGGAAACGTGGCAGCCAATTTGCACATAGCAAGCTCCCATAACCAGCAATGTGATGAGGAATAGATAATTTTTTTTTAGTGATGTTGATTGGCCAGGGCACCAGGGATAACTTTTCAAAATAGTGCCATGGGATCTTTCACGCCCACGTGAGAGAGCAGACTGGGCCTCGCTTTAATATCTCTTCCGAAAGACAGCATCTCCGACAGTGCAGCACTCCCTCAGCACTGCCCTGTAATGTCAGCCACACTCTGGTGGTTGTGGGAGTCGGGAGGCAAGGGTCAGTGATGGAGGGCACTTTTTGGTTGTGACCCCTGTGTAACCATGGGGATCGTGACCTGAGGAATTCTAACCTAGGATCAATGCATCGAATTGTGGATGGGCTGAGCGATGATTTCATTTTTGAACCGCTCACAACTTTGAGCAAAGAATAACAGTAAGGGAAAAAAAAAATCAGTCCCAAGTATTTTGTATAATAAATATGCACCAGTTCTATTCGAGGGGATGTTAAAAAGAAGCCGCTGGTGTTTATAGCTTGTAATTCTGTAGCATTATGTAGCATGTTCAGAGATATTATTGTTTACTAATAAGAGATCTCTTTACAGCGGAGACTGATTTTCATCATCAAGTCTGTAACAGTCTGTCAACCCCCAAGTGTATTGAGAAATAAGCTCCCTTGTTTCGTTCCTGATGTGTTTTTCACTGCATAGACTTTACCACCATTATCTCACTATAATTAAATCTTTAAGACTTGATCATTTGACTTTTATTAGCAAGGCAAATATAATCATTTACAAAAATATCTAGGACCTGAATAATTTGATTGTTCTGAGAATTGTGTGATCTTTGTGACAGGATCAGACTTGGATCCAGCTGTTGGTTCCTGTCAAAACATTGTTTATAGTAAAGTCACGGTGGGCTCAGTCTGCCTGAAGCCATCTTTAGTGTTACTAAACACAGCTCTTTTGGCAGCTAAGACCAGAGGCACTGCTGTGCTGAATGTCTTCTGCTTAATTATTTGCAAGGAAGAAAATAGAGGGCATATTGGCTTCAAGCTAATCACAGTTGGCAAATTCATAATAACTGCTTTGCAGCATTTATTAACATATAATGTATTGTACCTCGAGCATGAAAATAGATAATTGTCTTTTTTTTTAATTTTGAGGTAATGAATCTCTCTAGTTCCTCCCTTTCCCCCCCCCCTTCCTCTGGATGTCTCACTAGACCAAGTGCCTTCTGTGGTTGTGTGGGCCAGTGACCTCATCCCAGACCTTCATCAATTTGCAACTGCACTGGTTGCTAGGAGGCAGGCAACAGCAGGCAGTGATGAATCCTGCTGTGGGGTAGCATTTGGTCCATCCACTTTGCAGCAGTGTGATAAGATCAGGAATGCAGGAGTGTGGTCCCAATGTACTGCAGCAGTCATTTTCATTCATACAGGTTCTTATTCTTGGGTCTCTTTTGATGACTGACTGGACAAATGTACCACATTGTGCGGGACTGAGCCATTACAGATCAGGCTGGTCCCAAGGTTGGCCCATCTTTGTGGGAAGTCAGCTGACCAATTGTAGTTGCCTCAATGCAAAACAGTTCCAATTGGTCCAAGTGCTCCTGGACTAGGGCATGGAAGATGCACCTCAAGGACCAATATCCACTCGTTTCTGCTAGAAGGTACACAAGTACATCAGGATGTTCTTGGGCTCGAGTGGGTTGTTTTGCACAGTTAAATAACGAACTGAACCACACTGTCAGAGTTTGACATGAAGAATGGCCACTTGGGAGAGATGACAGAAGACTACCAGAGCTTTTGAAATCGTACCCATGCAAGGACATAATGCCTCCTGGAAAGTCGTGCATTTATATAGCACCTGCCATTACTTCAGGATGTCCTAAATCACTTTAAAAAGTACTTTTGAAATGTAATCACTGTTGTAATATAGAGGAACGCAGCAACCAATCTGTGCACACCACAATTCCACAAACCGGAATGAAACAAGAAAATGTTGGTTGAGAGATAAATATTGGCCAGGACACCGGGGAGAACTCCCCTGCTCATCATCAAATAGTGTCATGGGATTTTTTCTGTCCACCTGTGGGGGCAGACGGGTCTCGGTTTAACGTCTCAGTCTTCAAGTTGGCTCATGTGAAAAGAACAAGTCCTGCTCAGTTTGACTGCCTTGAGCTGTTTGTCCACCTGCGGGTAGAAAAAGCCCAGCTAATTATTTTGCTGTAAATATTCAGGAACCAGATCCTGACTAACCCTTACTTAGCATACAGAAAAATGCACATTCACGTCAAGAGGGATTTAATGGATAATATAAGGATCATGAAGATTCTTTCAGGATATAATCTAGAATCCCTTGAGTTTATGAAAAATTAATAAGTGCATGTTTAGTCATATTTTCTCATACTGCAAAGAATCATGGGAATTTCTGGGAACAATGCATTATTCCATAATGCAGTATCTATCAAATATGCTCAGTACATCATGAGATAGATCCAATAAACAGATGAAAACTTGTTCATTGTCTGCCTGCAGTGTAAGGCCACTGTGTTAAAACCAAGGAAGAGGCATATAAATTGGCTAGAAAAAGCAACAAAGCTGAGGACTGGCAGAAATTTAGAATTCAACAGAGGAGGACTAAGGGTTTAATTAAGGGGGGGAAAATAGAGTACGAGAGGAAGCTTGCAGGGAACATAAAAACTGACTGCAAAAGCTTCTATAAATATGTGAAGAGAAAAAGATTAGTGAAGACAAACGTAGGTCCCTTGCAGTTGGATTCAGGTGAATTTATAATGGGGAACAAAGAAATGGCAGACCAATTGAACAAATACTTCGGTTCTGTCTTCATGAAGGAAGACACGAATAACCTTCCGAAGGGGATAGTGGGTCTAGTGAGAAGGAGGAACTGAAGGATATCCTTATTAGGCGGGAAATTGTGTTAGGGAAATTGATGGGATTGAAGACTGATAAATCTCCGGGGCCTGATAGTCTGCATCCCAGAGTACTTAAGGAAGTGGCCCTAGAAATAGTGGATGCATTGGTGATCATTTTCCAACAGCCTATTGACTCTGGATAAGTTCCTATGGACTGGAGGGTAGCTAATGTAACACCACTTTTTAAAAAAAAAAAGGAGGGAGAGAGAAAACAGGTAATTCTAGACCGGTTAGCCTGACATCAGTAATGGGGAAAATGTTGGAATCAATCATTAAGGATGAAATAGCATTTGGAAAGCAGTGACAGGATTGGTCCAAGTCAGTATGGATTTATGAAAGGGAAATCATGCTTGACGAATCTTCTGGAATTTTTTGAGGATGTAAGTAGCAGAGTGGACAAGAGGACAATGGATGTGGTGTATTTTGACTTTCAAAATGCTTTTGGCAAGGTCCCACACAAGAGATTGGTGTGCAAAGTCAAAGCGCATGTTATTGGGGGTAGGACCTCAAAAGTAGTAATCTCAGGATTGCTACCAGTGCCACGTGCGAGTCAGAGTAGGAATCGCAGGATAGCTTAGGTGAATAGGTGGCTTGAGGACTGGTGCAGAAGGGAGGGATTCAAATTCTTGGGACATTGGAACCGGTTCTGGGGGAGGTGGGACCAGTACAAACTGGACGGTCTGCAGCTGGCCAGGACCGGAACCAATATCCTAGGGGGAGTGTTTGTTAGTGCTGTTGGGGAGGAGTTAAACTAATATGGTAGGGGGATGGGAACCAATGCAGGGAGACAGAGGGAAATAAAAAGGAGGCAGAAGCAAAATGTAGAAAGGAGAATAGTAAAAGTGGAGGGCAGAGAAACCCAAGGCAAAAAACAAAAAGGGCCACATTACAGCAAAATTCTAAAGGAGCAAAGTGTATTAAAAAAACAAGCCTGAAGGCTCTGTGCCTCAATGCGAGGAGTATTCGGAATAAAATGGATGAATTAACTGCGCAGATAGCAGTTAACGGATACGATGTGATTGGCATCACGGAGACATGGCTCCAGGGGGACCAAGGCTGGGAACTCAACATCCAGGGGTATTCAACATTTAGGAAGGATAGACAGAAAGGAAAAGGAGGCGGGGTGACGTTGCTGGTTAAAGATGAAATCAATGTAATTGTAAGGAAGGACATTAGCCTGGATGATGTGGAATCGGTATGGGTGGAGCTGCGGAATTCGAAAGGGCAGAAAACGCTCGTGGGTGTTGTGTATAGACCACCAAATAGTTGTAGTGAGGTTGGGGACAGCATCAAACAAGAAATAAGGGATGTGTGCAATAAAGATACAGTAGTAATCAGGGGCGACTTTAATCTACACATTGATTGGGCTAACCTAACTGGTAGCAATGCGGTGGAGGAGGATTTCCTGGAGTGTATTAGGGATGGTTTTCTCGACCAATATGTCGAGGAACCAACCAGTGAGCTGGCCATCCTAGACTGGGTGATGTGTAATGAGAAGGGACTAATTAGCAATCTTATTGTGCGAGGCCCCTTGGCGAAAAGTGACCATAATATGGTAGAATTCCTTATTAAGATGGAGAGTAATAAAGTTAATTCAGAAACTAGGGTCCTGAACTTAAGGAAAGGTAATTTCGATGGTATGAGGCGTGAATTGGCTAGAATAGACTGGCAAACGATACTAAAAGGGTTGATGGTGGATAAGCAATGGCAAACATTTAAAGATCACATGGATGAACTTCAGCAAATGTACATCCCTCTCTGGAGTAAAAATAAAACTGGGAAGATGGCTCAACCATGGCTAACTAAGGAAATTAAGGATAGTGTTAAAGCCAAGGAAGAGGCATATAAATTGGCTAGAAAAAGCAACAAATCTGAGGACTGGGATAAAGTTAGAATTCAACAGAAGAGGACTAAGGGCTTAATTAAGAGGGGGAAAATAGAGTACGAGAGGAAGCTTGCAGGGAATATAAAAACTGACTGCAAAAGCTTCGATAAATATGTGAAGAGAAAAAGATTAGTAAAGACAAACTTAGGTACCTTGCAGTCGGATTCAGGTGAAATTATAATGGGGAACAAAGAAATGGCAGACCAATTGAACCAATACTTCGGTTCTGTCTTCACGAAGGATGATACAAATAACCTTCCGAAGGTACTAGGGGACAGTGGGTCTAGTGAGAAGGAGGAACTGAAGGATATCCTTATTAGACGGGAAATTGTGTTAGGGAAATTGATGGGATTGAAGGCTGATAAATCTCTGGGGCCTGATAGTCTGCATCCCAGAGTGCTCAAGGAAGTGGCCCTAGAAATAGTGGATGCATTGGTGATCATTTTCCAACAGTCTATCGATTCTGGATCAGTTCCCATGGACTTGAGGGTAGCTAATGTAACACCACTCTTTAAAAAAAAAAGAGGGAGAGAGAAAACGGGTAATAATAGATCGGTTAGCTTGACATCAGATCAGTAATGGGGAAAATGTTGGAATCGATCATGAAGGACGAAATAGCAGCGCATTTGGAAAGCGGTGACAGGAACAGATCAAGTCAGCATGGATTTATGAAAGGGAAATCATGCTTGACGAATCTTCTGGAATTTTTTGAGGATGTAAGTAGCAGAGTGGACAAGGGAGAACCAGTGGATGTGGTGTATTTGGACTTTCAGAAGGCTTTTGACAAGGTCCCACACAAGAGATTAGTGTGCAAAATCAAAGCACATGGTATTGGGGGTAATATACTGACGTGGATAGGGAACTGGTTGGCAGACAGGAAGCAGAGAGTCGGGATAAACTGGTCCTTTTCAGAATGGCAGGCAGTGACTAGTGGAGTGCCGCAGGGCTCAGTGCTGGGACCCCAGCTCTTTACAATATACATTAACCATTTGGATAAAGGAATTGAGTGTAATATCTCCAAGTTTGCAGATGACGCTAAACTGGGTGGCGGTGTGAGCTGTGACGGGGACGCTAAGAGGCTGCAGGGTGACTTGGATAGGTTAGTTGAGTGGGCAAATGCAGTATAATGTGGATAAATGTGAGGTTATCCACTTTGGGGGCAAAAACACAAAGGCAGAATATTCTCTGAATGGTGGCAGATTAGGAAAAGGGGAGGTGCAATGAGACCTGGGTGTCATGGTTGATCAGTCATTGAAGGTTGGCATGCAGGTACAACAGGCGGTGAAGAAGGCAAATGGTATGTTGGCCTTCATAGCTAGGGGATTTGAGTATAGGAGCAGGGAAGTCTTACTGCAGTTGTACAGGGCCTTAGTGAGGCCTCACCTGGAATATTGTGTTCAGTTTTGGTCCCCTAATCTGAGGAAGGACGTTCTTGCTGTTGAGGGAGTGCAGCGAAGGTTCACCAGACTAATTCTAGGGATGGCTGGACTGACATTTGAGGAGAGACTGGATCAACTGGGTCTTTATTCACTGGAGTTTAGAAGGATGAGAGGGGATCTCATAGAAACGTATAAGATTCTGACGGGACTGGACAGGTTAGATGCGGGAAGAATGTTCCTGATGTTGGGGAAGTCCAAAACCAGGGGACATAGGATAAGGGGTACGCCATTTAGGACTGAGATGAGGAGAAACTTTTTCACTGAGTTGTTAACCTGTGGAATTCCCTGCTGCAGAGAGTTGTTGATGCCAGTTCATTGGATATATTCAAGAGAGAGTTAGATATGGCCCTTATGGCTGAGGGGATCAAGGGGTATGGAGAGAAAGCAGGAAGGGGGTACTGAGGGAATGATCAGCCATGATCTTATAGAATGGCGGTGCAGGCTCGAAGGGCTGAATGGCCTACTCCTGCACCTATTTTCTATGTTTCTATGGTATCAGTGTAAATCACAAGGTTGGGTGACTTTTACAAAGCAGTAACAACTTTTACTTTGGTTACAGTTAATTAATATTGCATAAATCTTCTATAATCCCAATCAAAGCAAAATAAATTCAACCTATTAATAGTATTTGACATCTTTATGGGACAGTTTTGAAGTCAGAACTGAAGATTTGTGTTTTGCAGTGTATGTAAATGAGATTAAAAAAAAAGGCCTGAAGTTATTTGACTGATTTTATTATACTGAATAAATATTCTGCTAATTTAATTAATTAAAATTGTTGGTATTTTTTTCAAAATGGGTTGGCAGTGTATTGCTTTTGTTAATTTATCTAACTTTTATTTTCATTAAACATGCTGAAATATTCATCAGAAAATAGATTGAAACAGCTGCTTTGGTTGTGAAAAAATGCTTTGCAATCTTCACGTATTGAAGTTATTTTTAAAAGAGAGGACTTGCGTTTGTTTTAATATGTTGGGGTGTATTTTCTTTCTGCAAGTTGGAGTTTGATTAGTGAGTACAGTTGAGATATGCTTTTATGATGTATAAATAATGCGGGCAAAGTACACATTAAGTTGCAAATTCTCTGTTGGTAAACAAAATTAAGAAATAAGCTACCACAATAAAACCTTTCTTTTAAACTTTGCACAGTATGTTTGCAATTTAGGCTATTCTGTCTGTCCCCTCCCTCCACTACCATCACAATGCCTTGGTGCAGTTGGTCCATCTGTACACATGGTACGTTGCCATAGTAAACTAATATTTCCAGGCTCGAGCTTGCTTTTGATAATGGAATGACATTTTTAAATTTCTCCGGCGCACCATAACAACCATTTTGTTGTTGCACACATCCCATTGCTGACATGAAGCACACTTGATAGCAGACAATCCTCTTGAAAGATATATTCGGAGAGATACTTTATAGAGTGTTGCCTTCCTTCCCAAAATAAGTTTCTCGACTGGCTTCAGATTGGAATGAAATATTTCTAAATGATCTGCTTGTGGGCATCTTTTACACGCCTGATACCAGCTGACTGTTTTCTGTCTCGCCTTGTTGAGTTGATTTGCTCTGTGGAAAAACGGGTAAATTGCCTGGTCATATGTACAAAATGCCGTCCCATATTCCATAGTCGCTTTTATAGTCATTGCTTATGTAATTCAAACCAGATCTCCTTATGCCAACAGCAGAATTGTAGACCAGTGGAAATATGGATGTAGAATTCTGGCCTAATGATAAAAATACACTGATGTTGCTTGTCCCATCCACGCTGAATGTACAAGTACCTAATCACTATCCTGATTCATACAAAAAAATATATATTTTTAAATCAAATATTAGTGTAACGGATGACTACATTTTTATTCATAAACTGGATTTTGGCGTCATTACAGATTGGAGTATTAAAACGGTTCTGGTATAGTTATGGAAAGGTGCAGTAGTATCTGTTGCTTGAATTTACAAGCCTGTTTCATTGACCTTTTGACCTGGTGGAGTGGAAAGTGAGGTTTGCCGAGAGATGATAACCCACTTCATGAGGTGATCGAATCAAATCCCTGAGCGAATAGAGATGCAGATTGTCACCTTGAATCATGTTGACCCTGAAATCCCGGTTTCTTCTTCCCGCGGGCGTTCGAGTAAAAATAGAAGAAAATATGCGCACTTACCTTTTGTTCAAATGCTCACTAGAGATCTTGGTCCTGAGGCCTCCTCTTCTTGCGCAACGGAGCGCGTTCATATTGGGGCGTCCGTAGGAGTCACGTGGGCCTGGACACCCAATCACGGTAAAGTATTTTTTCATTCATCGTCATAGGAGTTTCGGAAGTCCGAAACTCCTATTAACGTGAATGAGAAACACCCCCAAACTCTACACCAAACATTAAAAAAACACCTCACATAAATACATTATAGAAATTAAAGTTGATAGAAATGTTTTTGGAAAAAAAAATTGCTGATTTTAAAAAAAGTTTTAATTATGGTTTAAAATAAAATTATCTGAGTGGGCAGGGTTTTTAACATAAATATGCATTTAAAAATGTTATTTTGATATGTTTTTGATATGTTTTTAAATTCTTACGCTGGTAAAAGTAGGCTATGCGCCTGCTTTTACTGGGCGCAAGAGTTTTAAGGGCATTCGCAGGGCAAGAGATGGGCAAATAGCCCAATCTCTGCCGTGGAAATGTCCTTGCTCCCGAGATGTGGCCATCTGTCAAGCCAGAAACTTGATAGATCGGAAAAGCCGGTTTTCAGTGCATGCGCATTGTGCGCCGAAAACTGGCTTTTCCGATGCCTTCCCGGGTCCATACACACTCCGTACGGACCTGGGGAGGCCGGAATTTCAGGGCCGTTATCTTTGAAATATGTTCAGTCTCTTAACACTAGATTTAAATTGGTGCTGATACATTCCGACAATATTTATTTTATCTCCTGTTTCAGCAGGTTCGGCCATACAGCACTCAGTGCTGTTTTTACTTATTCCAGTGTTGAATACGTCTGAATAAACTTAATGTCATGTACTTTTCCCATTTATAGTGCTGTTTCCATTTCTTTCTACTCTCGCCTTCAGACCACTTCAAAGGAATCTGCATAATAGGGGTTCTTCTGACAGATAATACAGCACATGACACACTGTGCACGGTGGCAGAATCCCAGCTGCCCCACATGGTGAATGCATATGTTGGATATTCCCCAGGAGGGAAGCAGAGCCACTCTACCCCTCTTCAATACCCACTGGAACCAGGTCAGGCGTGGCATCAGAAGAAGCCAAGGAACAGGTTGTTTACCATGTATAATGTATTTGCTTCATGGGTTCTTTGCTTAAGAATTCATAGCAACACATTGCTATTAAGAACTAGTTGGTTTATTAACAAAGGTTTAACAATCTCACAGCACATTACCAGTTCATCCACCAGGCTCTCAATGGCATACCTCATCGTGAATGACCTAGACCCAACTGGCTGGGGTTTTATTGAGTCTTGTGAACATCACGTGACTGGCTAAGCCACTCACAATGCAATAAACAGTTAATCCAAGTGCCCCCTCATTAAAGGGGGGACACTCCAAAAACTTTTCAGGTGCCCTTTTTTTTTGTTTTCTTTTGTGTTTTTTAGGGCACCCAACAGCTCTACAAAGCTGAGAGCATACTCACAGGTGCCTACATTACACCATGGATTTCGGCCAGCGAGTGATCAGAAGGAAAATTAAACAAAATAATTATTCTTAAAAAAAAAAATGGGAAAGGGGAATCAAAGACTGCATGTTGTGATGGCTGCATTGCTATTGATCAAAATTCCAATATGATTTCCTGTCAGGAAATCTACTCGACGTATTTCAAAATTTATCAAAAAAATCGGAATAGTTGTTATTACAATTCCAAGGAAAGATGCTAACTCATTAATTGTCAAAGCCATGTTTTAAACATGTTAAAAAGTAAAATGTTAAAAGGAAACTGCATTACATTCAGCAATCTTGTGCAATATATTTTGCTTGTTCATAAATGACACGTAGGTCAACAAAATGAATACAGTGACTCTAATGAGGACTCTACAGTTCTGCTGAAATCATATCTTTTGTATTAAGATTGAGGGGCCATCCATAATTGTCATCATTTTCACAAGAGCACAAAGACTATTCTACAGGGAGGGGGTTAAGCTCTGGTATAATATCTAAATATATAGAAAAATCAATGTTCTACTATTTTTAAGTGCATTCTGTGGAGGGTGGCGGGGGAAGCAAGAATTTTCTTTTGTACTATTGCAAACAAGTGCAATTAGGAGTGGCCCCTTAGCAATAGCACAAAGCGTTTGTTATACAAAAGGCTTTACATTCAAGAAGCCATGATTATCCCTGATTTCCTGTTGCTCCATATGGTGAATTCATTCAGTGTTTTTAATTTCATGGACTAGTTGCTGTCCTTGTCTACTGTAGATTATATATATTTTGCAGTTGAAATGATAGCTTTATATTCCATCAAACTACATCCTGGTGGTAAGTTCCTGGCTAGCAAACAAATAACAGATTTTGGAAACATTAATTACCCTAAAGATAAGATTGCCTGTGGTGCTTCTCCAGTGGCTGGACTAGTTTGTTCACTTGCCTATCCGTATAAGGCAGCAAGGTCCCAAATTCAACCCGCAGTCCAGGTTGAGTTAGCGGATCTCCACTGGAGTGCAAGCAAGAACGCTACAATTGGCCTCAGCACTTCAATGTCGGGAAAGGAAAACTGGCCAGGACCCTCCGCTGTTACATAGGCTGCTGACTTCAAGGTCTTTGCATGAATTAATGGCCATATGGTGACAGACTGGAAGGCAACCAAGCAACAGTGAGGAGTCAACCGCATCAAAAGGGAAGGGAAGAAAATGGCAAGCCAAATGTCCTGTGATCAGCCATGATCATATTGAATGGTGGTGCAGACTCAAAGGGCCGAATGGCCTGCTCCTGAGCCTACTTTCTATGTTTCTGTGTGATTTTCTACACCAGTAGCACATTATTTAATATTGCAGTTGAGATTGTCTTATTTACTTTAAATAAGTGGAAGTTCAGAAGCAATGAAAATGAATGTTACAGAACAGTTTTCCCCAATTTTCTCCTCTCCTCTCTCCCAAGGCACTAATTCATGACCGGGTCCAGTTCGAAGGCCACCGACCACTCTCCAATGCATTCCTTATTCTTCATTTGAGAATCCAGACAGTGAGTGTTGGCAGGCTATTTGGCTCTGTGGGGAGGAGAAGGGAAAACTCATCCTAACTGATCTTGTGACAACCACACACATTCCCAGCAGGGGGGACTGGTACAAACTCCCAGTTGATATTTAGCTCAAGGATGCTGAGGCCAATTACAATGCTTCCACTACTGCCCTCGCCGAGACAGCACAGACTGGGGATTAAATCTGAGTGTTTCTTGGTCTTCATGGCTCAGTATCAAAAATGGGTAATGTTTATACCCACTGAGCCATTCACGGAATCATAGAACGGTACAGCCCAGAAGGAGGCCAGTTGTCCCATCATGCCTGTGCCAGCTCTTTGGTAGAGTTATCCAATTAATCCTATTACCCTGCTCTTTCCTCATAGCCCTGTAAGATTTTTTTTTCTCTTCAAATAATTATCGAATTCTCTTTTGAAAATTACTATTGAATCTGCTTCCACCATCCTTTCAGGCAATGTATTTCAGATCACAACAGCTCACTGTAAAAAAAAATAAAAAAAAAAAATATCTGTTTCCTTAAGTTTCTTCTGGTTCTTTTGCCAATCACCTTAGATCTGTGTCCTTTGGTTACTGACCCATCTGTTGCTGGAAACAGTTTCTTATTTACTTTTACCAAAATCCTTCATGATTTTGAACACTTTTATCAAATCTCCTCTTAGCTTTCCCTGCTCAAAGGAGAACAACCCCAGCTTCTCCAGTCTATCCACATAACTGAAGTCCCTCATCCCTGGTCCCATTCCAGTAAATCTCGACTGTACTCTCTCCAAGGCCTTGACATTCCTAAAGTGTGGTGCCCAAAATTGAATGCTATACTCCAGTTGAGGCCTAAGAAGGGTTTTATGAAGGTTTAGCATAACTTCCTTGCTTTTGCATTCTATTCCTCTATTAACAAAGCCAAAGATACCATATGCTTTTTAAAAAAAAAAACAGCCTTTTCATCTTGTCCAGTCATCTTCAAGGATTTGTATACACATACCCCTAGGTGTCTCTGTTCCTGCATCCCATTTAAAATTGTACCATTTAGTTCATATTTCCTCTCTTCATTCTTCCAATCAAAATGTATCACTTCACACTACTTTGCGTTAAATTTCATCTGCCATGGGCCTGCCCATTTCACTCGTCTTTCAGTGTCCCCCTGAAGTCTGTTACTATCTTCCACGTTGTTTACTATATTTCTGAGTTTCATATCATCTGCAAACTTTGGAATTATACCCTGTGTCCCAAATCCAGATCATTGATATATATTTAAAAGAGCAGTGGTCCTAATGCCAACCGCTGGGGAACTCCACTGTATATCTCCGGATAGTCTGAAAAACAACCGTTCACCACTGCTCTTTGCTTTTTGTCCCTTAGACAATTATGTATCCATACTGCCACTGTTCCTTTAATCCCATGGGCTTTAATTTTGCTAACAAGTCCATTATGTGGTACTTTTTCAAACGTCTTTTGAAAGTCCATATACACAACACCAACCCCACTACCGTCATCAACTCCCTCTCTTATTTTATCAAAGAACTCCATCAAGTTAGTCAAACGTGTTTTACCTTTGACAAATCCATGCAGGCTTTCATTTATTTGCTCATACTCTTCCAAATACCAATTAATTTTGTCCCGGATTATTGTCTCTAAAGGTTATCCACCATCAACGTTCGGCTGACTGGTATGTAGTTTCAGGGTTTATCCCTCACCCCTTTTAAACAGGGATGTAACATTTGCAATCTTCCAGTCCTGTGGCACCAGCCTGTATCCAAGGAAGAGTGGAAGATTGTGGCCAGAACCTGAACAATTTCCACCCTTCCCTCAATAACCTAAGATGCATTCCATCCAGACTGGGTGATTTTCTACTTTGAGGACTGCCAAGCTTTTAAGTACCTCTATTTATGTTTACCCTATACAATACTGCTTCATCCTTTGCTGCTACATTGGCAGAATCCTCTTTAGTGAAGACAGATGCAAAGTACTCATTTAGTACCTCAGCCATACTCTTTGTCTCCACAAGGAGATTTCCTTTTTAATCCCTAACTGGACCCACCCTTCTTTTGAGTATCCTTTTTTTGTAGGAGAAAATTGAGCAGTGGGTGTGATTTCAAATCTCTCTAAAATAATACCAAATAACAAGCACTTTTTATGAATACAGTACTGAGAAAGAAGTGGAATAGGAACAAGGTGATTTTTAAATTAGTTTTAATGAAAAACTGGACAGAATTGCAGAGTGCAATTCTGAAAATGGCAGTAAAACAAAATCTTCTGTAATGAAAATGAACTTGACTTAACTGCCCACTATAAACTAGAGTATGATGATGTAATGTATGTATGCCTGGGATTACCTGCCACCAGGGGGAGCGACCGTCGGAGGTCATTGGGCCACAGATGCACATGTGCAGCCCTTGTATATAAAGAAAGCCTCCATGTTTAATCCTCACTTTGAGAGCTAATAAAATAGAGTCAGGTTGCACCTGATTGAGTTCACGGTACTAAGCCTATTGAGTTATTGTGTATGCAACATTTGCCAACGAGGCACAATACGAACTTTCAGGCACAAAAAAAATGAGCATCGTTGGAATCCTGGAGCGATTCGTGGAGGGAGAAGACTGGGAGGATTTTACAGATCGCCTCGACCAGTACTTCGTGGCCAACAAGATGGATGAAGACGCTGACACAGTTAGGCGCAGGACGGTTTTCCTCACGGTTTGTGGTCCAAAAATCTATAGCCTCATAAAGAATCTGCTCTCACCTGCACGTCCAACGGAAAAGACCTATGAGGAATTGTGTGCTCTGATTCAGGACCATCTCAAACCTAAAGAAGGCATCATTATCTCGAGATATCGCTTTTACAAGCATGTTCGTTCTGAGGGCGTGGTGGAATTTGTTGCCGACCAGAGACGTCTCGCTGGGCCGTGTAAGTTTGGAACCGCGTTGGAAGACATGCTGCATGACGACTTTGTAATAGGCATAAACCACGAGGTGATCCTGCGGAAGCTGCTGGCTGCGGAGACGCTGGATCTGAGCAGGGCCATCACGATCGCCCAGGCTTGCCTGACCACGGTCGATAGTACAAAGCAGATGTCCTCGCAGAGTCGGAACTCCACGGCAAGTACTGTGCACCAGATTGTGTTGTCGGTTGGCAGAGCTGCACCTGGCAGGGTCTACCCGACTGTTTGCGAAACCTATAGCTACTCGAAGTCTGCCATTGGGCACGAATTTGATTTCACCCTGTTGACATTGTGGGGGCAATCATCGGCCTCATCACTGATGTTTCAGGCAGTATATTTGTAGAGGCTGTGTGAAAATGGGGCACCTTCAGCGTATGTGTCCGCAGCTCAGCAAGCGTGCTGCAACACACCACGTGGATTATGATGACCGATCCGGAGCGGATCCGGCAATGCAACCCGAGATACCCGAGGAGGAAGTATATAGTGTACATTTGTCCTGACAAAGAGCCAACCGATAATGATTGAAGTAAAATTGAACAGCGTGCCGGTATCTATGGAATTACACACAGTTCTGAGTCAGTCAATTATGAGCCAGAGGACTTTCGAAAAGCTGTGGGACACCATGGCCATGAAACCCAAGCTGAGTCCAAAAAATGCAAAATTGCGTACCTACACAAAGAGCTCATACCAATGATTGGCAGTGCAGCATGTCAAGGTGTCATAGGATGGGGCGGTTCATGATCTATCGCTATGGATCATAGAAACATAGAAAATAGGTGCAGGAGTAGGCCATTCGGCCCTTCGAGCCTGCACCGCCATTCAGTGAGTTCATGGCTGAACATGCAACTTCAGTACCCCATTCCTGCTTTCTCGTCATACCCCTTGATCCCCTTAGTAGTAAGGACTACATCTAACTCCTCTTGAATATATTTAGTGAATTGCCCTCAACAACTTTCTGTGGTAGAGAACTCCACAGGTTCACCACTCTCTGGGTGAAGAAGTTTCTCCTCATCTCGGTCCTAAATGGCTTACCCCTTATCCTTCGACTGTGACCCCTGGTTCTGGACTTCCCCAACATTGGGAACATTCTTCCTGCATCTAACCTGTCTAAACCCATCAGAATTTTAAACGTTTCTATGAGATCCCCTCTCATTCTTCTGAACTCCAGTGAATTCAAGCCCAGTTGATCCAGTCTTTCTTGATAGGTCAGTCCCGCCATCCCGGGAATCAGTCTGGTGAACCTTCGCTGCACTCCCTCAATAGCAAGAATGTCCTTCCTCAAGTTAGGAGACCAAAACTGTACACAACTCTCCAGGTGTGGTCTCACCAAGGCCCTGTACAACTAGTAACACCTCCCTGCCCCTGTAATCAAATCCCCTCGCTATGAAGGCCAACATGCCATTTGCTTTCTTAACCGCCTGCTGTATCTGCATGCCAACCTTCAATGACTGATGTACCATGACACCCAGGTCTCGTTGCACCTCCCCTTTTCCTAATCTGTCACCATTCAGATAATAATCCGTCTCTCTGTTTTTATCACCAAAGTGGATAACATCACATTTATTCACATTATACTTCATCTGCCATGCATTTGTCCACTCACCTAACCTATCCAAGTCACTCTGCAGCCTCATAGCATCCTCCTCGCAGCTCACACTGCCACCCAACTTAGTGTCATCTGCAAATTTGGAGATACTACATTTAATCCCCTCGTCTAAATCATTAATGTACAATGTAAACAGCTGGGGCCCCAGCACAGAACCTTGTGATACCCCACTAGTCACTGCCTGCCATTCTGAAAAGTACCCATTTACTCCTACTCTTTGCTTCCTGTCTGCCAACCAATTCTCAATCCATGTCAGCACACTATCCCCAATCCCATGTGCTTTAACTTTGCACATTAATCTCTTGTGTGGGACCTTGTCGAAAGCCTTCTGAAAGTCCAAATACACCACATCAACTGGTTCTCCCTTGTCCACTCTACTGGAAACATCCTCAAAAAAATTCCAGAAGATTTGTCGAGCATGATTTTCCTTTCACAAATCCATGCTGACTTGGACCTATCATGTCACCTCTTTCCAAATGCGATGCTATGACATCCTTAGTAATTGATTCCATCATTTTACCCACTACCGATGTCAGGCTGACCGGTCTATAATTCCCTGTTTTCTCTCTCCCTCCTTTTTTAAAAAGTGAGGTTACATTGGCTACCCTCCACTCCATAGGAACTGATCCAGAGTCTATGGAATGTTGGAAAATGACTGTCAATGCATCCACTATTTCCAAGGCCACCTCCTTAAGTACTCTGGCATGCAGTCCATCAGGCCCTGGGGATTTATCGGCCTTCAATCCCATCAATTTCCCCAACACAATTTCCAGACTAATAAGGATTTCCCTCAGTTCCTCCTTCTTACTAGACCCTCTGATCCCTTTTATATCCGGAAGGTTGTTTGTGTCCTCCTTAGTGAATACCGAACCAAAGTACTTGTTCAATTGGTCTGCCATTTCTTTGTTCCCCGTTATGACTTCCCCTGATTCTGACTGCAGAGGACCTACGTTTGTCTTTACTACCCTTTTTCTCTTTACATATCTATAGAAGCTTTTGCAGTCCGTCTTAATGTTCCCTGCAAGCTTCCTCTCGTACTCTATTTTCCCTGCCCTAATCAAACCCTTTGTCCTCCTCTGCTGAGTTCTAAATTTCTCCCAGTCCCCAGGTTCACTGCTATTTCTGGCCAATTTGTATGCCACTTCCTTGGCTTTAATGCTATCCCTGATTTCCCTTGATAGCCACGGTTGAGCCACCTTCCCTTTTTTTATTTTTACGCCAGACAGGGATATACAATTGTTGTAGTTCATCCATGCGGTCTCTAAATGTCTGCCATTGCCCATCTACAGTCAACCCCTTAAGTATCATTCACTAATCTATCCTAGCCAATTCACGCGTCATACCTTCAAAGTTACCCTTCTTTAAGTTCTGGACCATGGTCTCTGAATTAACTGTTTCATTCTCCATCCTAATGTAGAATTCCACCATATTATGGTCACTCTTCCCCAAGGGGTCTCGCACAACGAGATTGCTAATTAATCCTCTCTCATTACACAACACCCAGTCTAAGATGGCCTCCCCCCTCGTTGGTTTCTCGACATATTGGTCTAGAAAACCATCCCTTATGCAATGGTCCAACGCCGTTCGGCAGGAGTTGGCTCGAAAAAATAAAGTGGAACTGGAACGATATTAAAGTTTTGTCATTGGTGGATGACGCTTCGTGTGCTCAAATGCTGAGCAAATTTCCCTCGGTATTTGAACCGGGCATCGGCAACTTCACGGGAGCCAAGGTGTAGATCCAGCTGGACTCTGATGCAAGACCTGTCCATCACAAAGCCCGGGCGGTCCCGTACATGATGAGGGAGAAGGTCGAAATCGAACTGGACAGACTCCAAAGTGAAGGGGTCATTTCACCGGTCGAATTTAACGAATGGGCTAGTCCCATTGTTCCTGTGCTGAAGAGTGATGGCACTGTCAGGATTTGTGGAGACTACAAGGTTACAATCAACCGAGTTTTGAAACAGGATCAGTACCCGTTACCAAAGGCTGATGACCTGTTTGCACTGCTAGTCAGGGGAAAGTTGTTCACCAACTTGGATCTGACGTCGGCCTAAACGACACAGGAGCTTGTCGAGTCATCGAAGAAACTTACATGCATCAATAAGCATAAAGGGCTGTTCATTTACAACAGGTGTCCTTTCAGAATTTCAGAGAAACATGGAGAGTTTACTGAAGTCTGTCCCTAGAATCGTGGTGTTCCAAGACAATGTTCTGGTCACAGGTCGTGACACTGCCGAACACCTGCACAACCATGAAGAGGTTCTACGTCGTCTGGACAAAGTGGGGCTCAGGCTGAAACGTTCAAAGTGAGTCTTTATGGCACTGGAAGTCGAATTCCTGGGAAGGAAGATTGCTGCAGACTGCATCAGACCTACGGACTTGAAAACAGAGGCCATCGAAAATGCACCCAGACCCCAGAATGTGACGGAGCTGCGCTCATTCCTTGATCTTCTCAACTACTTTGGTCATTTCTTACCTAAATTGAGCACATTATTAGAGCCACTGCACATGCTGCTCAGAAAAGGCGACAACTGGGTTTGGGATGTATCTCAAGACAGAGCCTTCGAGAAGGCTAGAAATCTGCTTTGTTCCAACAAATTGCTGGTACATTATGACCCGTGCAAGCGTTTAGTATTGGCCTGTGATGCTTCATCATATGGGGTTGGTTGTGTGCTCCAACAATCCAATGAGTCGGGCAAACTACAACCCGTTGCGTCCGCGTCGAGAAGCATGTCTAAAGCGGAAAGGGCCTACAGCATTGTAGAGAAAGAAGCTTTAGACTGCATATATGGGGTTAAAAAGATGAACCAGTATATGTTTGGGCTTCGTTTCGAGCTTGAAACCACAAGCCGCTCATAGCTTTGTTTTCCGAGCATAGAGGTATCAATACTAACACGTCGTCCCGCATCCAGAGGCGGGTGCTGACATTATCTGCCTATGATTGTCATTCGACCTGGCACCGAGAATTGTGACGATGCATTGAGCCGTTTGCTGTTGCCCACGCCGGAGGTGGAAACGCCACAGCCCGCAGACCTATTGTTGGTCATAGATGCTTTTGAGAGTGAAGGGTCAACTGTCACTGCTCAACAAGTTAGGACCTGGACCAGCCAGGATCTGATCTTATTGGTTGTAAAATGTTGTATCCTTAGTGGTGATTGGTCGGCCATTCCCAGGGACATGTGTGATGAAACCAAACCTTACAACCGATTGCTATGGGGTAATCATGTTGTTATACCCAAGAAAGGCAGGGAGAGATTTGAACGGGATTTACACAGAACCCGTCCCAGTATTGTGATGATGAAGGCCATTGCCAGGTCTCACGTTTGGTGGCCTGGCATTGACTCTGATTTGGAGTAATGTGTGCATCATTGCAACACTTGCATGCAGTTAAGCAATGCACCAGTGGAATTTCCGCTAAGTCTGTGGTCGTAGCCATCCAAACCATGGTCGAGGATCCAGATCGACTATGCGGGTCCTTTCCTGGGCAAAATGTTTTTGGTGGTGGTGGATGCGTATTCTAAATGAATAGAATGTGTAATCAGGTCATCCAGCACATCTACCGCCACCATTGAGAGCCTTCGTGCCATGTTCGCCACTCATGGTCGACCTGACATCGTTGTGAGCGACAACGGATCGTGCTTCACAAGTTGGAGTTTCAAGACTTTGAGACTCAATGGCATTAAGCACGCAAGGTCAGCACCATTCAAACCCACATCCAATGGTCAAGCGGAGCGGGCCGTCCAAACCATTAAGCAGAGCCTGAAACGTGTAGCTCACAGTTCTTTGTAGACTCGCTTGTCACGCATACTGCTTAGTTACAGGACGAGACCCCACACGCTTACCGGGGTCCCCCCTGCTGAACTGTTGATGAAGAGAGGTCTCAAGACCAGGCTCTCGCGTGTCCACCCTGATCTTAACGATCACGTTGAAAACAGACGTCAACGTCAACAGTGTTATCATGATCGCACTGCCGTGCCACACAACATCTCTCTTAATGATCCTGTGTGTGTGCTAAATTATGGTCAAGGCCCCAAGTGGGTCACTGGCACTGTTACGGCCAAGGAGGGTAACAGGGTACTTATTGTCAGGCTCACTAATGGGCAAACATGCAGGAGGCACATTGATCAGACGAAATTGCGGCACACAAACAAACTGGAACAGCTTGAAGAAGACACCATCAATGACCAACCGATTCATATTCAGCCATCAGAAGACCCTGCTGTTGTCAATGAATCTGGACCTTTAATCCCCGACATGGACACTGCCACTCCCATTAGATCGGCTACCCAGCCTCAAGTCATGATTGACTCGGAGAGCTCACCCAGATCTGTAATTGAACTGAGACAATCAATTCGGGAGCGGAAAGCCCTGGACCGTCTCAATTTGTAAATAGGACTGATAGCAAGATCTTGGAGGGGAATGATGTGATGTATGTATGCCTGGGTTTACCTGCCGCCAGGGGGCGCGACCGTCTGAGGTCATTGGGCCACAGACACACACATGTGCAGTCCTTGTATATAAAGAAAGCCTTCATGTTTAATCCTCACTTTGAGAGCTAATAAAGTAGAGTCAGGTCGCACCTGATTGAGTTATTGCATATGCAACAGATGTATATCCTTTCCATGAATGACTTAAGCTGTCTGCTTCACTTGTAGAATAACCACACATTCAATATTCTCCAGTCCAGGAAGTATCCTCTGTGTATCCTTTTTTTATCGGCACTATGGTAATCGAGCAAAACTGATATTAAAATCAATTAGATCCATTGTGCTGGGGTCTCTTGGAGCCTGTTTTTTTTTAAGGAGTGATAATCACTAAAGTCTTCACTGTGCCTGATATAGTGCATATATGTTGTGTCAGAACTTTCTTTCTGTAATATTATGTACAATATATTCACAGCCAAGAGAAACTTTGAAACTGCATTTTTTCATTGAGTACCACTCTGTTTGGAGTGTGCCGTACACTGGCAGCACGAACTCCCATTAATAAAGCAAGGACAAGATGTGAAAAGTGTGAAATGTTTCTGTACTTCTGAAGTGCATGATCTAATTAATTGGCAATTACAGCTGCCATCAGAACTTACCAAATGGGATAATTACCCTGTGTGCATACTCTATTTGTTTGTTACAGCGCACAGGACGGGCATTAGGACCCTGCAGGAGCTGTTCACAGTTGCTGTACTCATGCTGGTTTGGGGACTCCATTTTGCGTTATATAAAAGCAAGTTAAGTTAAGTTACATTTCTCCTGGCTCAGTTTGTCAGTTATTTACGTGTACACAACACACAAAATCACCCTTTTTAAAAAAATTAATCATTTTGATAACCCTTTGGAGACTGTACGAATTTAAAAATATTTTGAAACACACAGCCATTTTTTTTCCAGATGTAACTTGCACAATGCATGCAACTCTTCAAGGAATTTATTCATCTCTGAAATGAATGTTTTCAAATTCATGATTGCTGTGTATTGGCAATGTTCTTAAAGCTGGTAACTGCCAGAGGAACTCAATTCTCAAAGGGATACATGGTATCTTTTTATTTCATTTGAGTTTCTGAGACAGCAATCAAGTGCTCCTGAAGGACATTTTCTCTTTTTAAAAAAAAAATTACGCTAACAGCTGTGAATCGCCCTGTCAGCAGGCTGTGAGACCTTTGAACTGTTGGTTGCTTGTGCTGATCTATACTGCCTGTAGTATGTTGGCAACAGAGCTTGCAGTGTTGTCTTTGCGCTGAAATTGAGCACTTCAACTGTGAGCACTTTTTTTTTTGAAGTCCAAGAACATATTTTTCCTCCTTTTTTCTTCCCACTCCCTCCAGGTGGTAACACCATCGCAAGGGAATTTTCTGTTGAAAATTGTTGTGCAGTTCTCTGCTGTGCAGGCTTGGTATCCCAGCCAGGTGATAATTGATTTCTTGTTTCCTGCCAAACATCAGGATCCAGTATTGTGGCTGATTCCAGAGCCAGAGGAAGCTCTCAATCTGGCACCACCTGACCCAGCAAAAAAAAATTCAATGTTGTTGTCATCCTTCTAGTTCCAGTGATCTTTCAGCATCACTTCAGAATGGACAGTATTTGAAGTAAATGTTAAGACATTCGGCCTGATTTTAATCCGTCACGCCTGGCAGGAATGGTGCGGAGGGTAAGGTCCGGGGGCTTCGCTTTGAATTTCCAACCTCCCATCTTAACTAGTCTGAATTCAGGCACAGGGGGGCTGCCTGCCACAGAGGAGCGGAGGCCTAATTTAAATGTCAAAGTCACATCGCACTGACGGCATTGGGATGCACAAGCCATTTTAAATGTGGGGCTGCCAAGTGTCAAACCCGCCAGCAAAAGCTAACGGCAGGCCACATCCTGGCCACAGGAGGCGTAGGTAAGTTGATTTTTGTTTAACATTTTATAGGTTCCTTGTGGGCCATGGGGAGCAGGAGTCTTTCTCGTAGCTCAGTAACGATACCTTGAGCCTCCCCTTCTCCGGGCTTCCCAGTCCTCCCCCCCCGATCACGAACCTTTAACAATCCCACCCTCACCTGAATCTGTCGAGTTCAATTTCTATCGATCGCCAGCAGCGGCCAGACCATGACGATGTCTGACACCCGCACACCGACAGTCATATCATTCCCGTCAGCTGCGGGCGGGAGTCAGCAACCTAACAGGCAAATGAGGCCTGTGCCCCTCACGCATTCTATGTGAGAACATAACAAGAAATAGGAGCCGGAGTGGGCCATTTGTCCTCTCGAGCCTGCTCCGCCATTCAATAAGATCATGGCTGATCTGATCTTGGCCTCAACTCCACCTTCCTGCCTGCTCCCCATAACCCTTGACTCCCTTATCGCTCAAATATCTGTGTCCCTCCATCATAAATATATTCAATGACCCAGCCTCCTCAGCTCTCTGGGGTAGAGAATTCCAAAGATTCACGACCCTCTGAGAGAAGAAATTCCTCCTCATCTCCATTTTAAATGTACAACCCCTTTTTCTGAAACTATGCCCCCTCGTTCTAGATTCCTCCACAAGGGGAAACATCCTCTCTGCATCTACTGTGTCCAGCCCCCTCAGAATCTTATATATTTCAATAAAATCACCTCTCATTCTTCTAAACTCCAATGAGTATAGGCCCAACCTACTCAACTTTTCTTCATAAGACAACCCCTTCATCTCAGGAATCAACCTGGTGAGGGTTTCCCAACCCGTACATCTGCCTGATTCCTGGCTCAAGTTCCAATCGGGGCATTTACAGATGATTCACTGACACAGCCATGTGCCAGATGTTCTAATCTCACAACATGTCGACTGAGAAAACGAGCAATAGTTGATGAACAGCTTCAAAAAAAGACCAACAGGAATCTGGGGATTAGGTAGTGAGGCAGGGACGGAGGTTGGAAGTGAGGCAGATGTCAGAAATGCCCTGCCTGTTTGTCAATTGTATCGCTCAATTTGAATGGCATTTGTTTCATCGACCTGTCCCAGCAATCCACGTAGCTGGTCAATGGATCGAGTTCTGTCACGAGGAAGCAATTTTTTGATTTTTGTACTTCTAGGAACAGTTTTATGGAAATATATTAGCTGTGAATTTAATTGCCAAGCATCATTCATTTTGTTTACTGCAACAAGATTTTGATATTAACCAAGTCATTTGTCTCCTACCTGAAAGTGAAAAGTAGAACTGGTTAAATCCAGCCTTGATTTCTGGTGCCTTAAATTCTGTGAATTCTGAATTGAAACATGTTCATTAAAATGCAGTATAATTTTGAATATGAAAAGTGGCCACGCAAAGACCCTGTGATTGACAAGTGGTAACTAATCTATGTAATGGGCTGATTTCAACGGCTGTTAAATACTTTACAAATAGAATCCAGGTCAGATGTTGATGAATGCTTCTGTGTATTCAGAGATTGAGGTTGATAAGTATGTAAGTGTGGCTGTTAAATTAACTACTATTATTAGAGTTGGAAGCAAATTGATTATGAGTGTCATTTAATTTCACGTGTACTGTTCATATCAGGCTGTAAATGTTTGTGTTGCAGAGTTCTATCGAAGTATAGCTTCTCATTAAATCCATGCTTCTGTAGACCTTAAATTGTTGGTCACAAGATAATTTTGGATGAGAAGGCCTTTTAGGCCCTTAAATTTCTACAATACCAACCCAACCGTCCTTCCTTTACAACATCGAGCTGTTCCCTGAATAAACCTCCGCCATTGGCAGCTGTGCCTTCAGCTGCCTCGGCCCTAAGCACTGGAATTTTCTCCCTAAACCTCTCAGCCCCGCTAACACTCTCTCTCCTCTTCGTCCAAGCTTTTAGTCTTCAGTCCTAATATGTTTTGTTATGTTGGCGCAGGTTAGGTTTATAGCGATCACCACTTCTGAAAAGTAAGGGAATCATGCCAGAAATTGTGGTTCACATAGGAACCAATGACATACGATTGAGTAGGAGGAGATCTTACAGATGGAGATGATAGAAGTGCAAGACCTCAAGGGTAGTGTTCCATTCATGTAGAAGCAGATTATATACATAAACTAGTGGCTAGATGACACAGAAGAGAGGGTTGAGATTCCTCAGACACTGGGACAAGTAATCTATTCAGATGAAGCTCTGGGTGAATCTACAGGGCATCAGTGAATGCAGGGTCGGAGGGTGCGGGAGTGGCAGAGGGGTTCTACCGCAAACAAGCAAACGTGATATCTATTTTCAAAAAGCTGTTTAAACAAACCTATGCAAATATAGACTCATTGCTCTAGATTAGTGACTGTCAAAAACATGGAATTGATCATTAGGTTTAAATTCAGAAGTACCAACCCAATAAATGGCAGCCAGCACAGTTTCAGAAGGAGCAAATCCTTCATGATCAACATCCTTGACCCTTTTGAGGAAGTTACAGCCAAATGCCTGTTCTAAAGCCCATTGATACAATAGACAGACTTCCGGAAAGCCATGAATAATGATCCACATGAAAGATTGCTGCACAGGCTTAATGCAGTGAGTATTGGAGGTGAATAAAGAATTGGCTGAAAGCGAGGAAGCAGTGAGTACTAGTTAGGGGAGTGATGGTGAGCTAGGAAAATGTACTGACAGGACTACCTGTAGCCCCCTACTGTTTCTGGCCTGTACAAATGATCTGAATTCAGTAGCGCAGTAAGTTGGTCAAATTCTCAGATGATTCTAATGGAGGGGGGTAATGGAGTCTTGACAAAGCAGCTAAGAAATTACATAAGGAGCGAGATAATAATTGGACCGAACAATGGCAGATGCAACTCCATTCAAATAGGTAAAAGGTCTTGCACATTGAGGAATAAATTGAAGGTATACTTTAAAAAGTGGTAACTAACGAGGGATCTGGGAGTAACCATAGACTACATTAACTGAGCAGCAATTAAAAAAGCGAACAGGATACTGAGCTAGATTGCCAAATATGTAGCGTGCGATACCATCATGTGGAAGCTCTACACTGCTTTTTTCAGGCTGTACCTTGAGCACTGTCGGGCCACCCAGGTTCAAGGCAAATATCCAAGCCCTAGAAGGTTGCACAGAAAGGCCACAATGCTAATTTACAGTGTCAGAGTTATGAGGGAAGGTCAGGAAACCTGAACTCTTCAGCCTTGAAAGGAATATGAACGAGAGGGGACCTTGTTGATATGTAACGTGCTACGTGGAATGGGAAAGGTTAATCTGCGGCACTAATTCAACTTAAACCACGGCAGCAGGGCAAGTGATCAGAAGTACAAACTAGTAAAAGGCAAGCTCAGGACTGATATTGGGAAGCACTTTTCCATATAAAGAATGGTTGATGCCCTGAATGGGTTTCTGGGTCAGGTAGTAGAGATACAACTCAGTAACACGTCGGTTTGACTTTGTGATGGGGGTTGTAGATTTGTACCGAAAGATGTGCGCGATGGGCCAAATGGCAGTACTCATCTGTACTTATCTTTGTGATTTAAAATGATAAGCCATTGCATACTATTTATTGCTTGTAAGGTTCAGTGTGATTTATCTGGTGCTGACCCTACAGATGGGATCTTTTCTAGGTATGGGTATTGTCAAGAGAATTTATCAATCAAAATATTTATAGACTGTCGGAGACTGCGAACACAGACTGGAGCTAAGCTTGGGACTAAATTTGAAGAAAAAGAGAAAAGTGTTCTTATTGAATTTTTCAGCTCAAATTTATTGCCTATTCATTCAAAGAAGCTGCTCGTCTGCTGGTATGTTTTTTAATTGAATATCATAAAACTGCTGGAACGTATTGCACTACGTGCCATTTTCTCTGAAGAATTTAATAAATCATGGTGGTATGTGTTTTCTTTAATATAAATATATGTTGTTGTGGCGCTCTATCAAAATGATGTCTCGCTTCTTGGAATCCTCAGTCTGGAATTGTGGGTCCAGTAAAAGCAGAGAATTTTTTTTTTTTAAATCAGGGTAGATCCGAATATCGAACCATATATTTTCCTCATTCTCAGTGTAACTGTACAACTCCATTAGGTTAAAGTTTTCCCTATGCCCCACCATGGAAAATACTTTTTGACCAACCATGAACTATTGTAATAACTTGCAGCTACAAATCTATGCTGATGACTTGCTCAGAGAACATCAGATGTCTGTATGATTTTTGTTTTTTCATTGCGGATCAGTCTACAAATTCTGATAACTTCTCACACACAAAACACAAGTTCATTTTGCAGCAAATTAGTTGCAACCTATGACAAATGGTCAAAAAGGTGCAAGTAAGGGAGGGAAAAAGCTTCTTAAAGTTGATGCAGGTTTTGTTGTTGCTTATCAAGACACCACTGTTTCAGTCCAACATCATTGCTGTTCTGTTAATTAAAATGCTACCCTTTAGGCATTGGATATAATGAATTACTTTCCTCTTGCAGTATAATTTTCTTCCAATCTTTAATTATACACGTTCTATATTCTGTAGTAATTTAGGCATTGGTATGCCCTAAAACCTTTATCATATTAGGTTTACAAAGTAGCCTTTATCACACATCTACTCTAAATGTTCCAATAATTATACAATTACTAAAGAAAATGTAGCTGAACTCAAGTGATTAATTAAATTATCTAATCTTTTTTTCCAGTCATTCCCAATATCTTTGAGGACCATTATGCACATTTTGTGTATCACTTGTGCCATCATACTTTGTGTAATCAGGATCAATCACTGGAAAATGACCGCAGTTACTAGATGTTTTTCCAGTATTTCTGCTGAAAGCCTTCTGCATGAAGACTGATAGAAGCAGCTGTGCTGATGCTGCTTTGAAAAATGATCTCTCTCTCACAGTCAATACGTTGCTTCTGCAGATATTTTCAATACATTGTTAATGTGATAGCCGTGTGCCTCTCCAGTTTGGTTATAAATCTGTTTAATAAAGTATGTAGTCAGAATGCAGTAACCTGAAAGATTGGATGGCTATTAAGAGTTTCAAGCTGGAGACAAAGCAACTTTTCCAAAACAAATAATGTAATCCTGTCCGAAGCAGTCCAGTGGAACTGAATTATTTTCTGCTTTCAGCTTTTTTTGCATTTTATGTTTTAAGTTTGTTCTGGACCACCATTTTGAGGTATGCATTTCAACTACAAGTGTTATTTTAAACATTGATTTTAGATAGAAGTTAAAACTTGGTTAATATCCAAAGTTATTTTGCTACTTCTGAGACCTGTGCTCAAACGCTACCTAGACTGTGCCACCCATGCATACAATATTTGCCCAGTCTCAATCCAGTTCCTGCTATGCACAATTGTCCATAGATTGGCGGTAAATTGGCAGTCTTACTCAGAGAGGCTTTAAGGTAACTTTCCTGATGGCTCAAGGTAGCCTGCTAGATGACTGTGATTAGGTTCCCAGCATCAGTCATGCAGACCAGAAAGATCCCAAGGTCAATTGCTGATCGATGATAAGTGAGTTGCACTCAGACAGGATAACTGTTGGAGTACTGTGCTTTGTTTCAGTGCCCCTGGGCTGAGTAGGGGGGAAAAAAATCAGGCCGAATTTCTGTTCCTAATCATTATTCACTGACCTGTGCTGAAGAATATGCAGACGGATTTAGTTTGGTTACAATGCTGTCTGTGGTTTGTGCCAGGGTAGGGTTCCACAAGTATTAAGTCTTAGCTACAATGCTCTTTATGGTTAAATAGCATGCGGCAGACAGTGTTTAGGCTTATGCCTGAAGAATTGCCACTTGGATGAGGTACAGGGGGAAGTCACTGCTTGTGGAACCTTATCTTAGCACAGGGCAGGGCCTTCAGAAAGTGTGAGAGATGAAGAAAACAATGGGGAGCTAACATTTTAATGAGCTAAGAATGGAAACTGGGAGTTCAATCAACCTTTTCCGGTGCAGTGTGCGATGCTCTGTTGAGGCCGGGTTTGGTGTTGGAGCAGCGTAGAGCAATTTTACATCGAGCTGCATTCTACCCGACGAGAATGTTGGCTTCGGACACTAGGTGCTGAAAATGGAGAAAATCTTGCATTAACCAGCGAATTCCTTATTGTGATGAACATAAAAATTCACCGAAAAAGATAAATAATTGGAAGGTAAAAGTTGTTGGATGTTGCCCATGCTGATTGGCGTCCATTGGCAGTTTGTTTTGATATGGTTCGGTTTGAGGAAGGGGAAGAGTGTTGTATGAGATGTTTTGCCACATGTTCCACAGCTGCATTTTTTCTTCTCGGGGCCAAGTGGGGAAGCCTGGGGAGCGGGTCCTCTCATCCTCTGGTCTAGCAAACTGATGCATGATCGAAAGAGAGCTGGATAACTTCTTTACGTTCAAAACTTTAGATGCAGAAGAATGATATTTAAAGTACATTGTGGTCATTTAAAAGATCAATAAAATCATAAAGAGGAAATGAAATTTGCAGATTTGAATTTCTTTCATGGTTTACTTTGTATAGCATGGCTCGGAACAAGTTTGCCACAAGCCAGTTTCCAGTTGGCTGCAGCTGTGCAGTCCAATAAGATGTGGTGCTGATGTGGGAAAAACCCACAGAACCCACTCCATAATCAAACTCACATAGTTAGCCTTAATGCTGCATTGCGATTAATGTTCACAAATGCTCTTTGTGAAAATCACAATATCTCATTTCTAATTCTGCAGTTAAATTGTATTGAGAGTAGCCATGCTCTGTCCAATTGCTTCTGCAGTCTGGCGCTGGTTGAAATTATTTTCAATCACTGTACAAAATAACTTTTTAGGTTATCCAGTTCTCTGTGGCTTAAGACTCAGGATTTGAAGATATGAAATGCTGATCTTTTGTGTTCAGCTTCACCAGGTTTGATCAGGTTGCCTGGAGGAGAAGTGGGAGGGAGGAGAAGCCACTTTGAAGGAGGGGAGTTTTCCTATATTGCTAAAGCAGGGGTCAAGAGCGAGCGAGCAGTGGCCATCAATATAAACTGTACGCAATGTGCTTATTCCTCCTAACTGACCAGCGTAGCACATACTCATGGCGATGGGAAGGTTGGGCCAACAACATTGGTGTTCGTTGTTTAAAGAAACCTCCTGTTTGTTTGAGCACTTGTTTTCAACTGCCCTACTTTTGATATTGTGTTAGATTTTTCATGCCTAGTTTGATGTGTATATAATCTAGTCGGGCTGCAAAGTAGTATAATGCATGGATTTGTACAGTGCTTTATTATAAATCACCCCAAAATGCTTCACATAATGAATAACTTTCAGTTATAGTGACCGTATAGTTACTGTGTCTGCAAATTAAGCAGCCTTTCTGTGTCAGCTAAGTCCTCCAAATAGCAATCAGATGAATGACCAGTTTGTCTAGTGTCTTGGTGATATGGATTGAGGGAAGAATATTAGTTTCTCTTTGAATGGTGGCAGATTAGGAAAAGGGGAGGTGCAACGAGACCTGGGTGTCATGGTATATCAGTCATTGAAAGTTGGCATTGAAGAAGACAAATGGTATGTTGGCCTTCATCGCTAGGAGATTTGAGTATAGGAGCAGGGAGGTCTTAATGCAGTTGTACAGGGCCTTGGTGAGGCCTCACCTGGAGTATTGTGTTCAATTTTGGTGTCCTAATCTGAGGAAGGATGTTCTTGCTGTTGAGGGAGTGCAGCGAAGGTTCACCAGACTGATTCCCGGGATGGCTGGACTGAAATATGAGGAGAGACTGGATTGACTGGGCCTGTATTCACTGGAATTTAGAAGAATGAGAGGGGATCTCATAGAAACATATAAAATTCTGACGAGACTGGACAGGTTGGATGCAGGAAGAATGTTCCTGATGTTGGGGAAGTCCAGAACCAGGGGACACAGTCTAAGGATAAGGGGTAAGCCATTTAGGACTGAGATGAGGAGAAACTTCTTCACTCAGAGTTGTTAACCTGTGGAATTCTCTACCGCAGAGAGTTGTTGATACCAGTTCATTGGATATATTCAAGAGGGAGTTAGATATGACCCTTACAGCTAAAGGGATCAAATGGAGAGAAAGCAGGAAAGGGTACTGAGGTGAATGATCAGCCATGATCTTATTGAATGGTGGTGCAGGCTTGAAGGGCCGAATGGCCTGCTCCTGCACCTATTTTCTATGTTTCTCTGAATCTAGCCAGGGGATCTCAATGGCTTGATGTGGCAGACAGGCTTCAGTTTAACGTTTCATCTGAAGGGTGGCACATTGCAGCATTTCCCGAACATTGCACTAGAATGTCACCCCAGATTATGAGTTGAAAGTTTTCAGTTAGTTACACAAATCTTATTTCTGCAGCATGCCACGCAAACAAATTTGCTCCTGAATCCCACTGATGATTATTAGTAGACTTTTTCTAATCTGCCTTTCTGTTTTTGGTACATAATGGGAATATTGCTGTGATACTAAAAATAAACGCACAGTTACATAATTTCACCATTTAGGGTTTCTTGAAACCCATTATGGAAACTCTGGATTAAGAATGCCTCAAAAGGGTTTGGTGATGCTGTGGATTAATATCAACATGAACTAGTTGGGTCAAATGGCTTATTTCCTTGTTGTAATTCTATGTAATCTCTGAAACCTAGTTTAAATTCAACTTAAACCAATAGAATAAATGTTCCTTTCAAAGTCATAAATGACATCCTTTATGACTGTGACAAACGCAAACTATCCCTCCTCGTCCTTCTTGACATGTCTGCAGCCTTTGACACGGTTGACCACTTCGCCCTTCTCCAACGTCTCTCCACCATCGTCCAGCTGGGTGGGACTGCACTTGCCTAGTACAATTTTTTTCGATCGCATCATTACCTCAGGTGTCCCCCAAGGATCTATCCTTGGCCCCCTCCTATTTCTCATCCTTGGCGCCATTATCCGAAAACACAGCATCAGTTTCCACATGCACGCTGATGACACCCAGCTCTACCTCACTACCACTTCTCTCGACCCCTCCTAGGTCTCTAAATTGTCAGACTGATTGTCTGCCATCCAGCACTCATCCAAGCCTTTGTTACTTCTCGACTTGATTATTCCAACGCACTCCTGGCTGGATTCCCACATTCTACCCTATGTAAACTAGAGGTGATCCAAAACTTGACTGCCTGTGTCCTAACTCACATCAAGTCCCGCTCACCCATCACTCCTGTGCTCGCTGACCTACATTGGCTTCCGGTTATACAACACCTTGATTTCAAAATTCTCATCCTTCTTTTCAAATCCCTTCATGGCCTCGCCTCTCCCTATCTCTGTAATCTCCTCCAGCCCCACAGCCCCCGTTGCCCCCCCCCCCCCCCGAGATGTCTACGCTCCTCTAATTCTGCCCTCTTGAGCATCCCTGATTATAATCGCTCAACCATTGGTGGCCGTGCCTTCTGTTGCCTGAGCCCTAAGCTCTGGAAATCCCTGCCTAAACCGCTCTGCCTCTCTACCTCTTTCCTCCTTGAGGACGCTCCTTAAAACCTACCTCTTTCACCAAGTTTTTGGTCACCTGCGCTAATTTCTACTTATGCAGCTGGGTATCACATTTTTTCCCCATAATACTCCTCTGAAGCGCCTTGAGATGTTTCACTACGTTAAAGGTGCTATATAAATACAAGTTGTTGTTGTTCTTTTGGAACGCAATGTGAAATTAGTTTGGGAAGTTTCAGTTGTGAGTGCTTGTTGCCCCTTGGTGCAACACCGCCATAGATTAGTGCAAAATTGGCGTTCAGAGCAAGAAGAATGGCGAGTGTGAGAAATGGAAAATAAAGTGTTTTGGTGCAATAAAATGTGACTTGGAGGGAGTTGGAGGTTACATTTCTGTAATTGGGGCTAAGATGCATTTGGCTAGACATTCCACCATTCGTTACATTTATTTCATGGGCAAAATCATAGTAATTGCATCATCTTTCCTATGGGTTAAATGCAGAGTCTTTTCCTCCATTGTCAGTAGTTGCAATGGAAATTATCTTTTTTTTTATCCAGTACTAGCATCCTTTGATTGTATGAGTTGAAAAAGAAAATCTCTCTCGTATGTCAAGTCCACATTAACTGCCAGGAGAATGTGACTGACTTTAAAGGGTAAGATGCAGTTTCAGCACTGACTGGTGGCTATATTCAGAGGCAGCCCGATGGACAAGAAAATGAAATGTTGTTGCTTACAGTTGAAGGTTAATTTCAAATTGTTTAAAAGCTGAGTGTAAGGGATTTCTGTTTATTTGGGGAAATATTCTGGTTTTGTTAAAATAATTTTGAACAAAAACTCTGCACGTCAGTATTAAAGGTAGACTTCCATTGCTTTAGTTTAATTCCCTGAGCATTTATTCAATTGTTGCACAAAGAATAATTAAATCTAGAATGATCATTAAGGAACTACTCGGGATATTTTGTGAAAAATACACAAAATAAACGTGTTTTCGTTATAAAAAGTGTATTTTTTAATTGGCTTCCAGGAAAAACCAAGAAACTGAACAAGTGTGTGTTAATGACGGAGTAGGCACTTAGAAGTTGAGCGATTGGTACAAACTAAACAAGACCAATTCGTTGTCTTTATTGATTACTATGGAGTCCAGGATTTAAAAAGTCATGTACATTAATATCCGAGAAGATTTACACTTATTTTTCTCTCAATTTTCTCCTATTGAGGGCCCCTTGCTGAGACACAAGTCTATGGTGCTGATGTTGGTTGAGGGATCTTTTACATCCTCCTAAGAGGGCAGATAGGGCCTCGTATTGACGTCTTATCCAAAAGACGGCATCTCAGAGTGCTGCACTCCCTCAGTACTGCATTGAAGATGTCAGTCTAGATTGTGTATTCAAGTTTCTGGAGTGAGGCTTGAACCCCAGAGGCAAGGTTGTTACCACTGAGCTAAGTCTGGCATCTTGATTTACACCACTAAAGTTGAAGATTTTCATTAATAGATACATTAATATCACACATTACTCTTTGGCTAAAGCTAAGTGCTGAAAATTATACATCAGCAAGCTTTATCTCCCCTCACATGTAAAGTTCTTATTACCCTTCCTCTCTCCCATTGTGTTATCCCTGTCTCCTGTTTTCTCCCTCCATTGTGTAAGCTGAGCGGATCGATAGGCAACCAGTTGCCAGGCCTTATCAGCAGCATGTTAGAACTTGATTCTGGAACGTTGCTGGTTGATTTGCTTTCAAATTTCCTCCGAGTATGTTACTGCATTGAGCATGGTACCTCCCCTGATCACTTGGGTGAAATCCAGATCCTGGCATGTGAGCAAATACTCTGAGGAAGTCCTTCAGTGGTGCGGTGCATTAATAATAAATACTAATTAATAAATCACACTGAGCAGCTGAGCTTGCCTTCTGGGTACTTTACGCAGAGAACTGTTGCTCTAGGCCTGAAAGTGCGAGAGCTTTATTTTCTTCATACTTTTAAGCTTTTTAACTACAGGGGCTACTCATTTCTGACGACTTGAACCCAGAGATTGATTAAGCTACTCGCTCATATTGAGCATCTTTTGTTAATGGATTGCAGACCCAAAATGTGTTTCTCTTTCTACTGATCAGATATATTTCACTTTAAAACACCAGTAAATATAAATTGTTCCCATGCACTGGATACCAACACACGGCCAAATTTTAGATTCTATGGTATTAAATGTTCTTGCTTAGCTCACGTGCTGAAATCATTGCATCCTCTTTCCTATATTACAATAGCGACTGCACTTCAAAAATCATGGGAGGCGCTGTAAAAATTCAAGTTTGTTTTTCATGTCAGCTGTCTGAAAACTGAATGGGGCTTTGTCTCATGACAGCTGTCTGGTTGATCGATCCTGTATTAGGATATCATGTCCATCTGTTTGATTATTGTACATTTCTGATCACTAAGGGCAACTCTAACATTGATGAGGGTAATTGGGATTCATCCAGATTGAGCTATCAGCTTTTAGGAGCAGTAGGAAATTAATGAATGCAATTAATTGCACCGATATTCATTAGAAACCAGTTTTCTGAGTTTTCTGTATTGTACAAGATTCTTCAAACTGTTCCAAACCAACGGTAGTTGGATATCATAGTCCAATGCAGAAATGTCTCTTTCAATACAAATTCTTCTACAGATTAAGCTTGATTCCTCAGCCCTCTGAAGCTCCATTTTCCTGTTGGGGCTGTTTTATTTTGCACTGTGCAGAGCATTGCTTCTGCAGTAATGAATCGGCTATGCTCCCTGTTGGCCTGTTGTTCCAAGTAGCTGAACAGCACAGAGAAAATACAATCAGATCTGGAAGTGATTATGTAAGATTTGCCGTATAAAAAAGCCTTTGGAACCAGAGCGAATAAAATCATCATTTTGTAAAGATATCAGTGCAGTATTTATTTAATTTTAGTTGGGGGATATCGTATTAATGTATTTGTATATGGCAGGAAAAAAAAGCATCTGAACAGAGTAGGCCTGTGAAATACAGTCAATGCTTTTCAAACTCTGAATAAGGTTAAATATTAAACTCATTGGGCCCAAGTTTCGGGCCGTGCCTAAAACGGTGCAGCCCGGACCTGGACGCCCATTTTTCGCGCCACAAAGTGCGCCTAAAAAAAACTTACCTATTCTCCGGCTCCCTGCAGGTCCTCTGGAGCTGGGCGTGGCGCCGCGCGAGCTGTAGGGGGCGGAGCCAGGTCCCTGCGCTGAAAACAGTGCCGGAACCTCTGCACATGCGCGCTACAGTGGGCGTGCACGTGCAGTAGCTCCAGGCGCCCAAAACTGTGGGAGGGGCCCGAAGCACGCAGCCCCTAGCCCTGGCCGAATGGCCTCACTGGGGCTGCGTGAATAAGGCTCCTCCCACCCGACCGGACCCGACTCGACCTCTGCTTCCCCCCCCCGGCGACCCGACCTCTGCTCCCCCCGGTGACCTGACCTCCGCTCCCCCTCACCCCCCGACCCGACCTCCGCTGCCCCGACCCCGACCTGACCTGACCTCTGCCCCCCCCGCCCTTCGCGACCCCTCCCGAGACCCGACGCCACCTACCTGTAAATCCAGCCCGAAATCTTGGGCCCGGCCATTCAGCCTCCTTCTCTCCCTTCTCTCCTTTCCTTCCCTCCCTCCCTCCCTCCCTCCCTCCCTCCCTCACCCCATTCCCTCCCTCCCTCCTCCTTCCCTTCTCCCCCTCCATCCCCCCTCCTCCTCTCCACCCCCCCACCACCCCCCCTGCCTCGCCCCCCTCCTCCTCCTCCTCCCCCCTCCCCCTTCACCCTCCTCTCCCCTCGCTGTCAGAAGTACAGACACTGACAGAGAGTGAGAGACATACACACAGACAGACAGAGAGATGGAGACACTGACACTGACAGAGACACACTGGTGGGGCCATCCCAGCACGCTGTTGGAGGACTCCTGGTGCTGCAGTCGATAAGTAGAAAATGTTTTATTTATTGATTTTTTTTTTAAATTATTTTTTATTAATTTTTTTTGATTGATTTATTGGTTGAGTTATTGATGTATTTATCATTTATTATTGATGATGGCTCTTTATTTGTAAAAGTGAAGTGTTTAATGTTTGTAAACTTCCCTTTAAACCCCCCCCCCCCCAATTCCCTACGCCTAATTTGTAACCTACGCCTGATTTTCTAAAGTGTAGACAAGGTTTTTTCGAACGTACAAACATCTTCACTTATTCCATTCTAAGTTAGTTTGGAGTAAGTTTTCACTGCCTAAGCTTTGAAAACAGGCATAAGTGGCCGGACACACCCCCTTTTGAAAAATAAATTCTGTTCCAAAGTGAAACTGTTCTAACTGACTAGAACTGGAGCAAACTAAATGCCGAGAATTCAAATTTCTAAGATACTCCATTCTAAACCAGTTTCTCCAAAAAATCAGGAGCAACTGAGGCCGAAACTTGGCCCCGTTGGAATTCTCTGATAATTATCTAAACACAGATCATTTGGTGATTGTTTGAAATACGTTAGCCTGTATCCACATGGACTTGTGTACCTCCGATTAAGGGGAAAATTGAGTGACCCAGAAAGAAGCTGCTTGTTGTAAATGTTTAACGGTTGGGTGGGGCTGCTTTGAGTCTGTATCAGGTAAATGGCACTGGATCACAGCAGCATGGCGGCTGCTTGAACTTGCTGTAGCATCCTTAGTAGCAATTTCTTTACAGCTGGATAAACTGGTGTTCGTATTATTCCTGCAAACTGTCTGGGCCAGGCTATTATTTCTTTCAAGAAAGAGCATTATCTTCAAAATTAATTGCTACCAGATCTTTTATTACAACTGAAGACAGCAATAAAATTGATTCACCGTGGAAGACCATGCTGGTCTTAGATAACCAAAGAAAACCAGTTTTCAGTTTTATGTCAAGTCTGTAATGGGATTTTTCAGGAAAATAAGACCAAATCCATTTATCTTTGAGAATGTGGTTTTCTTAAGTTAAGTGGTGTATTTTTCAAAAATATGTGGAAGAAAACCTCATTAGCATGCACTGCGTTAACAACAGCTTAAAAAAATAATCTTGAAATGTTCCTTCGTGTCTAAGCGCCCATTTAACTATTGTTATTGATCAGCCCACTACTTGCATGCTGGCCGAAGGAACAGATGTTGCTCCTGTTTTTTTCTCTGATGTTTGTGTACTGGAAGATCTTCAGTAATAAAGAACTGTCAGTAGTTCGTGCTCTGTAAATTCACTGTGATTACATTTCCCAGAGACCCTGTGCTAGTCCAAAGAAATTGTGTCCAAATAATGTATCATTAAACAATTTAAGGAATGCGGCAAGATGAGCTGCTTTTAAAAATTTGCTCTGTTTAAAAACTCCAGTGTATACACTTGGGTGCACAGAGTTTGAGCTGACATATATCTCCAGCCTAAAGGGGTTAGATCACATAGCTGGGATATAGTTCAGGTTTGATATTTGACGTTTTTCATGTAATAAATGAAGATGCCGAATTTTATAACATTTGAAAAAAAATCATAAATCTTCCTTCAATTTCTGCAAAATGACAGTGTGCCAATATTGTGGAATCAAAGCTGGAGGGAAGGATTAGGTTAGAACGCTGACTGCCTTTATGGCCCTGGTACTTTATTTCATGTCCATCTCAAACTGAAAGCTTGATAGATTCTTAAGGATTACCGTACCATATTAACCTAGTAAACAGGAATCAACATGGATTCAGATGAGGAAGATCCTGCTTGACTAACCTCCTTGACTTTTATGGGAAGGTGACATTGGAAGTATATTGCAGAAAGCCTTCTGACATGGTATATCTTGATTTTCAAAAAAATATTTCGCAAAGTTCTACATGAAAAGTTACTACGGGTACTTAAGCTGCCAGCAGTGGGGATTTGGGGTAAAACCTGTGAATGGGTAAGAAATTGACTGAAGAGTAGGAAGTATGCTATAGGCAGTCCCTTGAAATGAGGATGACTTGCTTCCGTGCCAAAAAAGGGATAAGTTCACAGGTGTTTCAATGAAGGACCTACATCCTGAACTACATCCTGAAGGGTGGAAAATACTTGCGCGTGGTAGCCATTGCACACCAGCCTCCACACGGGCTTGACAGAGCTAGGTCTTGGTCCAGTGACCAGGATTACCCAAGACGACTGGAGACCTGCTCTGCTGCACGGACCTAGTGCGCACACATATCGCAGTGTGGGCTGGGCCGTGCTGCCCCTGGGCCCCTGGCCTCGAACTCACGCCTCTCCTGGGCCTTGATCACATCCCTCTACATTCCTTTGCTGCTCCTCCGCCCCGATCCCGCCGCTCCTGCTGTAACTGCCCACGCTCCAATCACCGACCTGGACCTTGATGACATCACTCTTGGCTGCCGTCGCAGCTCGTGCTGCTCCCTGAAGTACTTGTAGGAGGAATCATGTCGGGATGGGAGGAGATACTGAGTGGGATGTCCCAGCGATCAGTGTTTGGAGCCCTACCGTTTCTAACTTATATGAATGATTAAGATTTGGAAACTCAATGCAAACTGATCAAATTCATAGACAAAGCCAAAATATAACTGCTTACTTATTGTTGTTTTAGTTTGGATTCCCGGAGACCAGCGTCGGTCAGCCAGTTTCCAGTAATTTATACAACCAAATCTCAAAGATTGCCAGCTCTCTTATCATAGCAGCAAAATAGTAGACACCATTTTTCCTGGGTCTAAGACAGATTCCACTGTCATTGTGTCTGTAAGCACGCTAGTATTGACTCCACGAGGTAAGGTATTGTACTTGAACTGTTGTGACGTTAGTGCATTTATTGCAGCTCCTGAGTGAGGGTACAGTATGGTGAGCTCCCTTTTATACCTGGTTACCTGTAGTGTACAGGTGACCCCGAGGTCTCCACCAGTTGCACCCTCTGGTGGTACAAACATAGGACATACAATGTAAATGTACATCCAGTAGTCTTATGTATCTGTACATTGAGTGTACAGGGAGTATACTTACCACAGCAACTGTCAAGACAACAGGGCCAGATTTACTCCTGTAAGGCTGTAAATGTCAGCGCCCTGGGTCCAAATTAAAGCAACACTCTTATAAAACCTGCTTTTGAGGGGCAGTTGAGTCTCGGGAGTTGAAATCCACAAGAAATGCAAAATGAGTTTAATAAAATATGTAAGTGGGCAGAACAGTGGAACGTGAAATTCATTATTGAGAAGAATAAAGTACTGCTTTAGGGAGAAAAAAATAGCAAGTCCACACCAAGTTGTTAGTGATTATGATATAAAGAGGGAAACTACAAATGCTAGAAATGTGAAATTCAAAACAAAATGTTGTAAATGCCACAGGTCATCAGCATCTAAAAAGAGAAAAGACAGGTTATCATTTTGGGTGTTGGGTGTTGACACTTTGTCAGAACAGCTGGAAGGGTCAATACCTTAAATGTTAACTTCATAGAATCACAGAATGGTTACAGCACAGAAGGAGGCCATTCGGCCCGTCGAGCTCATGTCGGCTCTCTGCAAGAGCACCTCAGCTAGTCCCGCTACCCCACCCTTTCCCCGTAGCCCTACAATTTTTTTTTTCTTTCAGATACTTATCCAACTCCCTTTTGAAAGCAGTGATTGAGTCTGCCTCCATCACCCTTTCAGGCCGTGCATTCCAGATCCTAACCACTCGCTGTGTAAACAAGTTTTTTTCTTATGTCACCTTTGGTTCTTTTGCCAATCACCTTAAAACTGTGTCCTCTGGTTCTCGACCCCTCCACCAATGGGAACAGTTTCTCTCTATCTACTCTGTCAAGTTCCCCCATGATTTTGAACACCTCTATCAAATCTCCTCTCAACCTTCTCTGTTCTAAGGAGAACAACCCCCAGTTTCTTCAGTCTATCCACTTAACTGAAGTCCCTCATCCCTGGAACCAGTCTGTAAAAAAATTTCTGCCCCTTTCCAAGGTCATCGCTCCTACAGTCCCTTGTCTTTATCTTTACAGATGTTGGTGGGCCTGCTGTGTATTTTGAATAGTTTCTGTTTTTATTCCTTCTAGTTGAGCGTTCACATCACAATATAGCTTGGAGTGTTGCATTCATTTGGTTTGATAGAGTAAGTGAGGAATGGAACTTGCACAGCACTGGATTAAGATGCTTTTTTATGAGGTGACCAACTATTTTGTTATGCACTGTGTACAGAGGAAATCTTCCCATGGAAGGTTTGTGCAGATTGGGGTGTGTTGAGGGGTGATTTACCTTGTGTGTAGGTTCTGTTATAGTTAACTGTGGAGTACTTGATGCTGAGAAGAGGTGCAAATATTAAGGTGAAAATAAAACATGCAGTTTATCAAGGCTTTAAAAATTCCTATTTTTTTCACATTGAATACCCAGCTTAGAGGATGGTTTGGTAACATGGGGGAATTAGAACTAGGGGGCATAGTCTCAGAATAAGGGGCCGCCCATTTAAAACTGAGATGAGGAGGAATTTCTTTTCTGAGGGTTGTAAATCTGTGGAATTTTCTGCCCCAGAGAGCTGTGGAGGCTGGTCCATTGAATATATTTTTAAGGTGGAGATAGACAGATTTTTGAGCAATAAGGGAATAAACGGTCATGGGGAGTGGGCACGGAAGTGAAGCTGAGTCAATGATCAGATCAGCCATGATCTTATTAAATGATGGAGCAGGCTCGAGGGGCCAAATCGCCGCCTCCTGCTCCTATTTCTTATGTTCTTATGTCCACAGGCTTCTGACATTGCTGGTCTATGATCAGAGGCGAGGATAGGAATTGCTTTGGGAATGATACGGGTTTTTTTTTCTATCTCAGTCATCCACCACTTTTCTAACTGTTGAAAAGTATCTGGACTTTGTGAAAATGTTTTAGTACAGCCTGTACTGCTAATTGGAGGCATGAACCCCTTTTGACCATTCCATGCCCAAGTATGTTGGTAAATTAAGCCTCTGTAGCTCCGTGCTTCATACTTACTGTGGCTCTAAATACAGACAGATCATAACAAGCAACAGCTACAACCGAGGAGGAAAAATAGTAACGACTGATGCATTTCATGCTACCTATAAGGCAGACCAAATTATAATTCTACACTCATTCATACATCCAGAGAGCTTGACTGTATAAATCCTCCTAATTTTCGAGCTGACTGTCGCAAAATGAGCTTAATTTATTGAGTGCTTAATATGTTCGGATTCATAATGAAAAGGCAGATCTTCCAGGGACTGTACCAGTATGTCAGTTCTTGGAGCTGCTGAATCTCAATTTATTACTGGGACTCATTTTATTCAGGTTACTGTTCACATCATCTGTCGAGCAAATATCTTATTGCACGAAGAGATTTATTTTCATTTAGATCTACTCAAAAACGAATGTTTTCACTGCTTCTGGAAATTGTTAGATTCTAAGGGCTAGAACCTCCACTTTTGTGCTTATTGCCCAAGATTGGGCATAATTTCCGGTGTGGGCGTTAAAAAAAGGGTTTTCAGATCGCTGGCTTCTCGCCCATTCTCAAAACACCTAGTTTCCATTTTTGGAAATGGGTGTTACCGCGAGCGATATCAAATGGGCGGTAGCATTAAATTTTTTTGACCTTCTGCCGTAAAGTGTGGCCGTCCTGAGCCACGGCTTGGCAACGCTCGATTCCCGCATTTCAGGAGGTCAAGGGTCATCATGACATGCGCAGAAGAGGAGACAGTGAGAGAGAGCTCAGAGGCACTGAAAGCGTGTGTGGCTGCGGTGTGTGTTTGTCTGGCTGTTGTGGGAGGCACGACGGAGATTAACCAATAGCAAAAAGCCTACTCAGCACCAAGAACATAGTTGGCACCGAGTTTTTGTCCAAAAAATAAGATATAATGTGGAAGGGATGGAGGAGGCTCTGGAGCCGGTAGCCAGGAACACTGGTGGCAGAGGGCTCCCAGTGGTCCCGCAGCACCGCACTGCACCCCAAGGTGCCCCACCCCCATTGCCAACCACACATGAGGGCCAGCAGCAACATCTTGCTTCTGGCTTGGAGTACATTCCCATTGTCCTCTGTCCTCTCCCGTATCCATCCAAGCAGCACTTCGGCCGTCAACCCCCCCCCCCCCCCGCCCCCCCCAACGAAGCATTGCCTGAGGACCTCCTCAGCCAGGCGGCTTGGAGTCAGAAGGGGAAGGGGTAGAGACAGGGAGGAGAAGCGGGGTGGGGGGTTGGTTTGTACAGAAAAACTGATGATTTCAGACTAATGTTCGGTTTAAATGTTTTTTATTCAACAAAACCTTGTAGCACATTGGCTCAGACACGCTGCATCAAAGGGTATAATCACACTTAACTTCAATCAACTTAAACTTTAACTGTCACCAAGGTGATTGATGTATGACCTGCACACTCAGCAATGTGTCAGCCTTGTAAATAACACCAACATTCTTTCAGGCAAAGCGATCATTGATGAGCTCCTGATGTAAGGCTCTTGCAGATATCATGCCACCATGGGCCCTTTCCTGTGGTCTACAGGGGGGCAGGGGCATGGCTTCAACGTCAGCCTGATTGTCTGGGCCGATGTCAGCATCCGCCGACTCGTCCTCCTCTTCCCCTCTCAGGTGAGGTGGACTTTCAGACTCATCAGGCAATTCTTGTCCCCTCCTGATAGCTAAGTTATGCAGCATGGAGCACACTACCACGAATTTAGCTACATGCTCAGGGTGGTATTGGAGCTCGCCTCCTGATTGGTCCAGGCAACTAAAGCGCTGCTTCAGCACTCCAATGGTTTTCTCCACGATATTGTGAGTTGCTCTGTGGCTCTCGTTGTATCGCCTCTCTGCTTCGGTGTGGGTGTCACGCAGGGGGGTCATCAGCCAGATGGCGAGGCTATATCCTTTGTCACCAAGCATCCAGCATTGACCTTGTGGCTCATTGTTAAACAAGTCATATACAGTGCTCTCACGCAGGATGTGAGCATCATGGATGCTGCCCGGAAATTGAGCATTCACTGCCAGTATAATTTGCTGGTGGTCGACAACCAGTTGGACATTCAGGGAATCCCTTGCAGTTCCTGAAAACCTCAGCATCCTGAAAAGGTGCCTGCATCGCGATGTGTGTACAGTCCATTGCTCCCTGCATCTTGGGGAAGTTTGCAAGTCTGGAGAATCCTAGAGCCCTCTCACTCTGAGCTGATCCCTCCTGCATGCATACAGGGCTTCAGTGACCTGTCTAATGCAGCGATGTGTGGCATGCTGAGAAAGTCCGCAAATGTCGCCAGCTGAAGCCTGAAAAGAATCCGAGGTGTAGAACGACAGTGCCGCGGTGACTTTGACCTCGACGGACAGGGCAGTAGTGATGGTGCTGGCAGGCTGCAGATCTGCCCTTATCAGCTGGCATACCTCAGTTGATAACCCTTTTGTGGAAGCGCAGTCTCCGAAGGCAGGTGGTGTTGGGCAAGTTGAGGTAAGAATGCTTCTCCTTGTACTTGCGTGGGGTGTAACGTCTGGTCCTCCTCATCAGTCTGTCATGTCTTACATTGGGCACATAATGCAGTGGATCGTTCCTTTGGCGATGTCGAGTCTGCTGTGTGTAATTGGTCAGCAAGAGAGGGTGAGAAAGGACAGGCCCCATTGCAGTAACTCTCTTTTCCACTAATTGGTCACAAACAAGGAATGCCCTGACGAAGACACCTATTCAATTCCAATCGGTCACAGTGTGGTCAAGATGTTTTTACCGATGTTCACATCAACTCCAGCGACCTGCAGAGTACATCCGAACTTCGCCGAGGTTAAAAGATGCGATGTGATCTAGAACATGGCGTTCATAGCGCTGTGATTCATTCCGGTTCGATCCACTTTTTCTGGGCGTTTTTTTGGGCGAGCGATATTGTGGGCGCTTTGTGTGCGAGGTGGTGAAATTGACACTGGGCGATCTCATGGCCGCTAGTTTCGGTAAATATGCTCATTACGACAAAAAAAAGTGGGCGGGCGTTAATGAATCTCGGTGTTAATTGTGTGCAGAAAGTAACGCTGGGCATTGAATTTGCCCATTCTGCTGATTAAGCCCCAAAAAAGTGAGCAGGTGGTAATATTTTTTCCCGGCGTTAAGCACATGGGGAAAGTAACGCTCGGCGATAAGTGTCCAAAAAATGCCCGTCAGTTTCCATTTTGTGGCAAAATGGGCAATATATGGGTGTTATATGTAATTTCAGCAATAAAGTGGGTATTAAGCATGTAAAGAAAAGTGGAGGTTCGAGCCCATAGAATGGTAACAGCACAGAAGGAGGCCATTCGGCCCGTCGAGCCCGTGCCGGCTCACTGCAAGATCATTTCAGCTAGTCCCACTCCCCCACCCTTTCCCTGTAGCCCTGCAAATCTTTTTCCTTCAGGTACTTAACCAACTTCCTTTTGAAAGCCATGATTGAGTCTGCCTCCACCAACCTTTCAGGCAGATCCTAACCAATCACCGCGTATAAAAGTTTTGCCTCATGTCGCCTTTGGTTGTTCTGCCAATCACCTTAAATCTGTGTCCTCTGGTTCTTTACCCTTCTGCCAATGGGAACAGTTTCTCTCGATCTACTCTGTCCAGACCCCTCATGATTTTGAACACCTCTATCAAATCTCCTCTCAACCTTCTCTGCTCTAAGGAGAACAACCCCAGCTTCTCCAGTCTATCAACGTAACTGAAGTCCCTCATCCCTGGAACCATTCTTGTAAATCTTTTCTGCGCCCTCTCCAAGGCTTTCACATCCTTCTTAAAGTCAGGTGCCCAGAATTGGACACAGTGCTCCAGTTGCGGGTGGATCAGTGTTTTATAAAGGTTCACCATAATTTTTTGCTTGTGTACTCTATGCCTTTATTCACGAAGCCTAGGATCCCGTAAGCTTTTTTAACCACTTTTTTAATCAGTGATTTGTGCACATATTTGTGCACATATACCCCGAGGTCTCACTGTTCATGCTGGGGCAGCGGATCATGCTCCACACGTTATGTGTGAGATGTCCTTTCCTAATCTTTCACCTGCCCCCAACTCTCCCCCAGGATTTTCTCCACTTATCCAGTGATTGTTGCTGCTGGAGGAGTAACATTTCTTTTAAACTTGAGTTCACATCACCATAAGAACATAAGAAATAGGAGCAGGAGTAGGCCATACGGTCCCTCGAGCCTGCTCCGCTATTCAATAAGATCATGGCTGATCTGATCATGGACTCAGCTCCACTTCCCTGCCCGCTCCCCATAATCCCTTATCCCCTTATCATTTAAGAAATTGTCTATTTCTGTCTTAAATTTATTCAATGTCCCAGCTTCCACAACTCTCTGAGGCAGCGAATTCCACAGATTTACAACCCTCAGAGAAGAAATTTCTCCGCATCTCTGTTTTAAATGGGCGGCCCCTTATTCTAAGATAATGCCCTCTAGTTCTAGTCTCCCCTATCAGCGGAAACATCCTCTCTGCATCCACCTTGTCAAGCCCCCTCATAATCTTATACGTTTCGGTAAGATCACCTCTCATTCTTCTGAATTCCAATGAGTAGAGGCCCAACCTACTCAACCTTTCCTCATAAGTCAACCCCCTCATCCCCGGAATTAATCCAGTGAACCTTCTCTGAACTGCCTCCAAAGCAAGTATATCCTTTCGTAAATAAGTCTTCCAAAACTTGAACTCTCAGTTGTGTCATCATCATCATCATGAGTGGGTTAGCGTGCCCAGGTTTAACAATTACCCTTTAGCCATGGTATGTCGCACCAGAGATGGATTCTATCCTCTTGCTTAAAACGATAGGTGATAAATACCACACATTTGAACCTTTATATTTAAAACTAATAGGTTTACTTACAAGTTAGATAATTAAAAACAAAATAAAATGTTGGAGATGCCATAGCATCATCATCATAGGCAGTTCCTCGGAATCGAGGAAAACTTGCTTCCACTCTTAAAATGAGACCTGAGGTGGCTGAACAGTCCAATACGAGAGCCACAGTACCTGTCACAGGTGGGACAGACAGTTGCTGAGGGTAAGGGAGGGTGGGACAGGTTTGCCGCACGCTCTTTCTGTTGCCTGTGCTTGGTTTCTGCATGCTCTTGGCGATGAGACTCGAGGTGCTCAGCGCCCTCCTGGATGCACTTCCTTCACTTAGGGCAGTCTTTGGGCAGGGATTCCCAGGTGTCGGTGGGGATGTTGCACTTCATCAGGGAGGCTTTGAGGGTGTCCCTGTAATGTTTCTGTAAAGTCCTTACTCTACAGCATGAAACCACACGAGGCACATTCCAGGGACAAGGCCATTCAGTGACCTTAACTCTTTATTACAGCACTCCAGAAGTGAAGACCCTGCATGGGACCTCCCTTTATATACCTGAGTGATCAGGTAAGGAGTGTCTCCCACAAGTTCACCCCCTATGGTCAAGGTGTGCATCTGTGTTGAGTGTATACAGTAATACAGTGGTGTTACATTGTAGTTACAAACATGACAGTTTCTTCTGTCCACCTTTGCCTCATTTGCCGTGGAAGAGTAGTGCGCTTGCTTTGGGAATCTCGTGTCTGGCATGCAGACAATGTGGCCTGCCCAGTGGAGCTGATCAAGTGTGGTCAGTGCTTCAGTGCTGGGGATGTTGGCCTGGTCAAGGACACTAATTGCCATCAGACGCAATAAGACACAACAAGTCGCTGATGGCAGAAAGATAAAAGAAAACAGCAAGGATGGAATCAGACCAAAGGGATTGAATTATCCTCTTTAGAACATAGTTCAAAATATGCAAGACCGTTGGAATGAAATGGTCTTTTATAGACTTCCCAATGCAATATTTATACAAGTTCTGGTTGGGTGAATCGAGTAAGGCTACTTCCTCTAGTCAGGACGTCTGTGATCGGCGGGGGGAGGCAGTGGCGTGATCCATTTAAAATGAGTACTAAGAACGGAGGAGACATTTCTTTATCCAAAGAGTTGTTGGAGCATAGAATGCTTTGCCATGGAGATTAGTTGAGACCATTGCACCTTTTAAGGGGAAATGGAATAACATCTGAAGCAGAGGAACATACATAGCTATGAGGAGAGAGCAGGGCAATGAGTTTGGATTGCTCTAATGAAGAGCTCACTGAATATCCTCTTTCTGTGCTGTAAACTTACATGGCTCTATGGGTGATGTGATCAGACACCAGCTTCACAAGTATATGCAGGTTGAGCAGCTAAGGCAATGTCTTTATGCCAAAGGAACTCTTGATTGTCACAGATGACTTTAACTGTCTTTTGTCCTCTGATGGAACGGCCCTTACAAGTAAAGAATTTGCCTACTTTCCAACTGTCTGCTGACTCACCTAAATTAGCATTTTGAAGTGACTGCCAAGTTACCAAGTAAATTTTGATCAAATTAGTTTCTGAATACAGGCTATGGCCTCGACAAAGAAGACTTGCTTGTGTGAATGGATCTGGCCAATTTCATGCATTGACCATCAATCACCTTGCCATACAGATAAAATGCCACCATTTCAGGTTAGAGCTAATTGACACCAACTTTTAAGTTGCATTTACCCTGTTGAATTTACCCAAATCCATAATTGGTAATAAAATGAGAGAGTATTTAGAAATGCAAGGATCAATCAAGAACATGAATCAAGTTCGATAGGATTTATTGAAGGCAAATTGTATTTGACAAATTGACTTAAGACATTTTTTGAAGAAGTGACAGATAAAGAGAATGTGGTAAATGTGGGGTATGGTAGCATAGTGGTATTGCTACTGGACTAGTGCTCAAGAGGCCTGGACTAATAATCCAGAGATGCGAGTTCAAATCCCACCATGGCAGCCGGGGAAATTTAAATTCGGTTAATTAAATAAATCTGGAATATTTTTTAAAAAGCTAGTGTCAGTAATGATGACCACGGGCTGGAATTTCCCATCAGTCTACTAGCGCCCGATCCCTGCCCAAAAAACCACTAAGACTGGGAAGATTATCGCTGGCAAAAACGTCCCAAAATTTTTTTTAAACTTGGGTGTTGCCCCCCCACCCATTCTGGGCAAAAAAGTGCAATATAGGGTCGAATGGGGGGTTCGTAAACAAAATGGGCGAAAAATTAAAAAATCAATTAAAAAAATTTACCCTGAGGCTGCGGGTTGGGCCTAATGCCAGAAAAACAATAAAAATAATTTTTCAAAAAACATCAACTAAAAAAAAAATCAAAAAAACACTTTAAAACAAAATCACCACAACACATTTTTAAAATAATTAGTAAAAAAACAATTACTAACCTTTTTCTTACCTACCGCCCAGCTCCGCTGATCCTCGTGGGCGTTTTTTAAAAACTTACCTATGGGTCACCACTGAGCCAAATATCATGCCAGGGCGATCTGAGGATGGTGCGCGCCGGCAGTCCGCACCCCAGCCGTACCTTGAAACCGCCGGCGTAACTCAGGTGAGGACATTTTCGCTCACCTGGTTATCGCCCACAATGGCCAATACCGCCCAGAAACCCGGCGGTAAGCCATTGGAAATTCCAGCCCCGTGAAACGACCGGATTGTCAGAAAAACCCAACTGGTTTACAAATGTCCTTTAGGAAATCTGCTGTCCTTGCCTTGTCTGGCCTATATGTGACGCCAGACCCACAGCAATCTGGTTAACTCTTAACTGCCCTCTGAAAAGGATTCAAAACCATTAAAAAAAGCCAATACAATTGTGTGTGTTTTTCATTAGGGCCACACAGCACAATAATGAAGAAATAATGATTGAATATATACACAACATTGCTTAGCCCACAGTTGGAGCACTCTGCAGTTTTTGAGCACCCCATTATAGAACGGACATTAAAACCATACCAAGATGATGCCAGGGATGGGAAACTATAGTTATGGGAAGAGACTTCTCAGCAATTGTGGAAGGAAATGACTCGAGGAGCTCGATGGGATGAACAGTTTCCTCATTTCATTCTCATGTTTAAAATTCTCAGCCTTACAGAAAATTTGATTTATTTATCAATGCCATGTGTATATATGTTTTGAGCGACACTTTATTTTATTTCATCTTTTGATAACATTGGTTTTGGAGGACTGCTATAAGTTCTTTAAAATGTATTTTATTTGTATATTATCAATGTTTTAAAAAATTCACCAAACCAGCTGCCAAATGTTTAAATTCTAGTATTGATTCACTTTCTCATCTGCAAGCACCACCTATTGAACGGCTTTAAAATTCATAAACAGCTGTGCCATTGATCTCTCAAGACTACTTTACTCCTTACCCTTGGCTTAATATCAGACTCTTTCATTATTAATGACTATTCTACCTATGCTTCAGCACCAACTAGCAATCAATCATTTCTGGAACTCTCTGCTTGAAACAGTTTCAGCTATAAAGGCAAATCTCTGACTTATTTCAAGCTTCCTTTAACTACACCCTTCTCTCAACATACATGCTACTCTAATGCTGCTAGGATTTATTTTGTTTACCCGGTTGCACATAACATAACCCCTGTTCTGATTATTTGGATTCTGTTCTGCATCTAGGATACCCGGTTGCACATAACATAACCCCTGTTCTGATTATTTGGATTCTGTTCTGCATCTAGGACTGGTGAACTGAATCTATTGGATTGTTCTCCATCACTGTATCCTTGTATGAATGTTAAACATGAGTATCACCAGTTACTACAGAATAACTGTCGTGGCAAGATGGTCTTCTGGATGTTGAGATATTTTTACGGGATTATACGGAATACTGGGTGGAGACCAGATAGCCTCATTAAAAAGTCAGATATTGCTACCAGGGCTATTCTCCCACATTGTCTTTACAAAAAAGTGAATTGTAAATCGTATTCCATGCTGAAGTGTCAGTATTGGCTCAATAGTCATGCTCTCACCTCTGGGTCAGGAAATTGTAGGTTCAAGCCCCGCTCTCTCAGATCTTGTGCACCATTTCCCATCTGAAAGGTCCACATATTGTTAGGACTTTCTTAATGCAGTCCTTGAATCAGTCGCTATAGATGTGCAAGAGCATCCCTAGTTGGCTGCTGAAAGAAATAAAAATAGACTGACTGGAACATTTTACCACAGCAAGATGTTTTTAGAGATGTGGTTTAGCACAGATGAAGTCTGGTGTTCAGGTACTGCAGTGTATGTGTTATTTAACAGAAGACTATGAGGTACATATTGGCAGCAGTAGCACATGTAATGCAGCGTTGAGTAACAATTTAAATGCTAGGCGAATTAAGTACAGCTCACATTATTTTTCAGACATGCGAGAAATGCAAACATCTAATTATTCTTCACACATACCCACATGCCATTTAGCTATGTCACATTAACAAAAATGTGTCTGGGCCTATTATAAAAATTTCAACAGCTATTTATTTCAATTCATCTGTGTTTTGATATACCAAGAGCCTCCTGAAAAGGTTGACGAGTGTTTGCATTGCATTGGTTTGTGGCTTTGAAAAGACGAAATACATAGTTCATTTTATCAGCTGACAAAACGCAGGGGAGTTCATTTAGCAACAATGAGCATTGTGTTGAATGTTGCTACAACTGAAATTTTCCTCTGTACTACAGCAACAGGAGGAAAATGGAGATGACACAATACATTAAAAGGATTAACATACTTTTAAAGTAGAGATAGAGGTATCCTGAATGTTCCCTGAACCTTGGACAATCGGAGCTCAAACAGAGTTAATCAGGTTTACTTGAATGTATTGTTACAGTTTAGGTTATCGCCAGCATTTTTACCTTGTGTTCCATAAGCAGGCTGAGTCCCCTATGAACCCAAACCTGCATTCTTATACATACCATGTACAGATTAGTGTACCTAGATTTAATAAAGAACTGGTAATCATGGAATATTATTCGCTGGAGATCACATGGGATTCCCACAACTTTTTCTTGCCTCTTGCAAATACCAAACTCACGGACCAATACGTATTGGTTAAAACTACTTTGATGGACTAATTTACAGCTAAATCGAAGATATGCCAAATGATGCAACAAAATACTGATTTGACACAACAACAAAGCAAAATTAGAATCAGTCAAGAGGAGGTTAACATGCCTTTTGTTAGAACAGATTTCTTGGAAAATGATATGTAGGATGAATTTTGGGTGAAACAGTCAAGTTTGCCTTGTCTGAACCAGACTATTCGCAACCTTGGTGTCATATTTTCCCCTGAAATGAGCTTCCAGCCACATACCCACAGCATAACTAAGACCTCCTATTTCCACCTCCATAACACCGCCCATCTCCGCCCTTGCCTCAGCTCATCCGCTGCTGAAACCCTCATCTATGCCTTTGTTACCTCCAGACTTGACGATTCCAACACACTCCTGGCTGGCCTCCCACATTCTACACTACGTAAACTAGAGGTGATCCAAAACTCGGCTGCACATGCCCTAGCTCACACAAGTCCTGCTCACCCATCACCCCTGTGCTCGCTGACCTACATTGGCTTCTCATGCTTATTTTCCAATCCCTCCATGACCTCGCCCCTCCCGATCTCTGCAATCTCCTCCAGCTCCACAACCCCCCGAGATGTCTGCGCTCCTCTAATTCTGCCCTCTTGAGCATCCTTTGGGTGGCTGTGCCTTTTGTTGCCTCAGCCCCAAGCTCTGGAACTCCCTGCCTAAACCTCTCCGTCTCTCTACCTCTCTTTCCTCCTTCAAGACGCTCCTTAAAACCTACCTCTTTGACTAAGCTTTTGGTCATCTGTGCTAATTTCTACTTATGCGGCTCGGTGTCAAATTTTTATCTCATAATACTCCTGTGAACCACCTTAGGACGCCTTTAACGCAAGTCAAAGCGACGGACAGGTCAGTAAATATAAGCATTGAGGTTTTTCCCTTCTTTCTTTCCTTCTTAATTCTTTCTTTCACCCCATCCCACCCCATCCCATCCCATCCCATCATCGTCATGTGAAGGGAAGAATGAAGTAAAATAACCAAATGTACCTAATGGGTAAAGGTGAAGCCAAAATCCTGGTTCCATCAGCAGCTGTTACTATTGCCGTGGTCAGCTCTTGTAGTATAGTGCTCTCACCGCTCCTTCGCCCTGATCGCGCCGCTCCTCTGCTGCTTGCTGCCTCTCCTGCTGTACCTGTCCACACTTCGTTCAGCGACCTGGATTAAGGTGACGTACAATCCAGTCGCCCTCCTCCAAGTCGTCGCCCTCCTGATCTGGCGTGGCTGTCCCTTGCAGTTGCATGCCACCGTCACACTGCTCCCCTCTTTTGGTGTGGAAGCAAGTCATCCTCGATACGAGGAACCACCGAAGAGAGAAGAGAAGAGTGTAGGGTTGGGTGACCATAATGCCCTGTTTTCTGGGGACAGTCCCTGGATGAGGTACTGTGTCCCCAGGCAAATAATGTCCCTGATTCATGAAACTCGTCCCCGAAGTGTACCCGTGGGCAGTGAGTGTACCTGTGGGCAGTGAGCATACCCCCGGGCAGTGAGTGTACTTGCCTTCCTGGGTCTGTCAGTTTGCGGCTCTAAAACTAAATTAAACACCACCTTATGGAATTGCAAGAGTGACTGCACATGTGTGACCAGATGGTCTTTCTGCGCGTGTGCTGGTGGTTGTTTGAGTTTCTGGTTAATATTGTGCTGCTTGAATTTTGGCGCCGGAAGTGCCTGGGAGCACAGCAACCAGAGTGCGTGGGGGAGGGCCTGGGTTTTGGGTGGGGTGTGGGGGGGGGCTTATCCTAGACACTGAGTGGGGGAGGGGGGGGTCAAGTGTGAGCTCAATCACTGGGGGTGAGGAGGTCAGGTGCAACTGGCTGAGGTCAGGTACCTGAATGTGCTTCAATAGTGCGACGTCACATTCACGGTAATTATATGCACATTTATTTTGCATTTGTAGTGTATATGTGCAACTGTTAATATATAGGCTTCTAAAAAATTTGCTTCGCAACGCTGCGCAAACGACATTTTCTGTCCTGGCTGCCTTGCTGTGCTGCCACCCTTTGTGTCCGCAAATTTGGTTTAAAAAATATGGTCACGTATTGTAGTGGATACCTTTGTGGAATCTGTTATCATTGTACTCCGGTTATTGTCATATCCTGTATATGACTTTTGCCAATTACCTTCTGTTGATGGTAGAATGCAGTTGACAAATAGTTAATTACTGAATGACCCTTATGTGACCAATATTTCATTTGTCTGATTGCAGAGCAGCTATTAGGTACTTCCTACAGAAGACAGCAGGATTATCATTGGTTTCTTAAAATGCATATAAATTACATGATCTGTTGTGATTAATTTGGTGTATTATAATCATTGGATTTAAACCAGACAGCACACTAGAACAATTTTATGCTTCTTGTCATCCTTCCTTTCTTTAAAGTACTGGCACATGCTGGGGAAATAGATTTACACACACAAGCAGCCGATCTTGAGTGATCCTGGAACCTCCTTGAGTACAGGTGGTGCCATCCAGAAACATCGGGACCGAGGCCGTTCCGGATTTCGGAACGTCTTTCCGACGTCCCGAATCTGGAAACACCTGGACTGAGGTTCGGGTATTTCCAGATTTCATAACATCTTATGGTGGGAGAGGGGGGGGGGGGGGGGAGGGAGGAGAGGTGAGATCGGCAGCGGCCCGAGGCACGGATCGGTCTGGATTCTGAAACATTCCGAATTTCCGAACTCCGGATTTCAAATGTTCAACCTGTACTACCGTTTATAAATGGGAAAGGCAGGGAATATGACATTTGCATTAACTCTTGGGCCAGTTTATGTAGCATTTGTACTAATGCAGAAAGAACATTGTGCCGGTGCATTTTCTTTACATTGGCTGACCTACTGTCTGACAATATTTAGCTGAAGTCTTTAAAATAGTATAAGCCTCAATGTGTGGAATATTAAAATGGATTTACACTATTTTGAATTTATTAGGCTTTCAAAATATATCTCCAGTTGAAACATTGAAACCCAGTTATTATGGCCTCTCTTCTGCATTCATTACCCATGAAGAAGTGGCATACTATCAAATGGCCTACATATACAGGGATAAACATAGTAACATAATAGTTTCAGGCAAGAGAAGACATTTGGTCCCTCTCGCCAGTTATCCACAGTGCTCCCTTGGTGCATTTCTAATCATTCTCAATCCCATTTGTTGACCAGAACCTGTCTACTTCCTTTGTGAAACTCATATTAAGGTTTCTTTTCTGCCAGCTGGGCCAGTAATCTGTTCCACATACTTATTGCCCTTTTGGTTTAAAAAAAAGTTCCACCTGCAATTTCTTTTGTTGTCCTTAATTTGTAAATATAGTAATATGGTCCTTCAATGTCCCTGCACTGATTCAGTTCCAAGATAGCGAACCAAGCATAGGTAATAATGACTATTTTTTCACAAACTGTTAGATTTGCTTTATTAATCTACTGTTAATGTTTCCAGGATAGCTTTGTGTTATATTCTATTGGAAGGTTTTTCATAAAGATTTTGGATAATTTTTAGCAATGTGACTTTCGGGGACCTGTAGGCCTGCCTTTCCTCTTGTCCTATTATTTGTGATTTTTAAATTATTAACAGCAGGTGTCAATCACCTACAAAGCAGTTTATAAGCCCAGAGGCACCTAGTCTTGTTTTATACTGTGGGAACGTAGCTGCTTGTTATACTTTGAGCCATTAAACCATATTGATAGTTAGCTTTCTGTTAAAGATTTACTTTACATGCACTGCATCGCATTTCTTTGAACAATACTTGAGTTTGAGGTCTGCAGATCTTTATTGATTACCAAAAGACCTTACTAAAATCTCCCATTTCAGGTAACATTTGTGCTCTGAGATGGACAATGCCATTAAGCAATTCAGCAAAACTGAATTCTTGGAGACCTGAAGAGTGGATTTAAAAAATATATTACTCGTCCTCAAGTACCTGCGTTAGAAGTTTTAAAAACAATTTTTGCGTCTCTCCTGTTCATTGTAAAATGTTTATATTTTGATTAGTGCTTCTGCAATTGTCCAGAGTCAAAAAGTGAGCTTGCGCCTGAACCTTTAGCACATACTGCCATGGAAATGTGATTATGATCGAGCTGCAACTGTAACTCTTTCAACTGGTGCACAATAAATATGGTCATTCCAATGGTGATTGAGGAGCCTATCCAGGTTGTGCAGAGGATTTTTTTTTGTTGTTGCAGCAAACTGCCTGCCAGTTACTCTGTAATTTACGCTTTGTGCAAGAACATCGGAACATTACCTGGGCAGCAATGTAAAATCTTTCATGGCATCTGCTTCACACTAGGCTTCATTGGCTATTCGACCAGCACTAGAGCAGCTTTTTGTTTCTGTTTATCATGACGTTGCTTCAATAATGAGATGCATGTTGTGATGTACTGCATGTGGAACCTATTGGCAACTAGGTGCAACAATTGCATTTCCAGTAAATTGTGCCTGAGAGTTTAAAACGCTGTTAGATGGGCAATTGTAGTGCCAGTTTGTGCCCTAACCATATTCAAAACAGTGTGAAATTCCCCAGTGACACGCTTTCCCGTTCTCTCCAACTTTGGCATTATTTTATACTTCTGAGTTGTCGTAAGCTTATGTTGTTGACAATTTATCATGATTTAGAAGGAAATTATATTTTAGACAAATAGTGGAGATGTAAGAATTGTGTTGAGTGAAGCAGATGCTTTAAATGTGGTAATTTTCAATGTGTTAGCAATGTTTTAATTACAGTCGGCCCTGGGACAGATTGAAAAGAGGGAATAATCTGATACATGACTGCTTTGCAACAATAGGAGAGTTGCATTTCCCACGCCTTGTGCCTTTTTAGGAAATTTGTGAGAGCTGATTACCATTAGTGGGAGGAGATAACATACAACCCCATAAAACATCAGAGCCAGCAGCTATAATTCTTCCTGACTCTGCACCAGCAGTTCCCATTGTACAAATCAACCTCTTACAGTTCACCTAGTTTCATGTAATGACAAATTAGCTGCAGAACGGAAACTGAGGATATCATGAATAGTTAATGTTTTATATTTCCTGAAGTTCAAAACAAATTATTCCATTCATCCAAATTTTTAACTTTCAAAATATAAAGATACATGTTGCATAAACAATTATTTTGACAAACCGAACTTGAATATTCTAGTCGATCGCCCGTGGCATTGCACGCAAGCAGTCAAGACCAATATGCAGGTGAAGCAGGAGATAATTCGACCAGGGTGAACAGATATAATTGAATCCCTAATTTAAAATACATACAATCTGCTTTTATTTTGTATAATACTTGAATTTATGTGGAGTTGGTTGGAGCATAAGAATTTCTTTGTGGTACAGGCTAAGGAGTTGGGACATGCACAATTGAGACATGACAGTGCCACTACTGGCAGAAGGATTTTAATTACAACATGACAAGTTTACATAAAGAAAGACTGGCATTTATATCATAATCCTAGGCAATCCCTCGGATTCGAGGAAGACTTGCTTCCACTCTAAAAATGAGTCCTTGGGTGGCTGAACAGTCCAATGCGAAAACCACAGTCCCTGTCACAGGTGGGACAGATAGTCGTTGAGGGAAGGGGTGGGTGGGACAGGTTTGCCGCACGCTCTTTCCGTTGCCTGTGCTTGATTCTTCAAGCTCTTGGCGATGAGACTCGAGGTGCTCAGTGCTCTCCCGGATGTTCTTCCTCCACTCAGGGTGGTTTTTGGTATAGCACCTTTCATGACCTCAGGACATCCCACAGCACTTTATAATGAAGTACTTTTGAAGTGTAGTCACTGTTGTAATGTAGCAGACGAGGCAGCCAATTTACACTCAGCAAGGTCCCACAACCAAATAATCTGTTTTTGTGATGTTCATCGAGGTATAAATATTGGCCCAGACACCGAAGATAACTTCCCTGCTCTTCTTCGAAATAGTGCCATGGGATCTTTCACGTCCACCTGAGAAAGCAGACAGGGTCTTGGTTCAACATCTCATCCGAAGGACGGCACCTCCAACAGTGCAGCACTCCCTCAGTACTGCACTGTAGTGTCAGCCTCGATTTTTTTGTGCTCAAGTCTCTGGAGTGGGACTTGAACCCACAAACTTCTGATTCAGAGGCGAGAGTGCTGCCCACTGAGCCATGGCTGAGACTTTGCACAGGCAATTTCCATTATAAATGTAAATATGGAAATTTCTAAATGAGAAATGTTGACAGCAGGAAAATAGGTTTTGTAGACAGGAAGTGCGCACACACAAGATTTTTAAGATAGCTGTTTGATCATAGCATTTAGAAATGCAATGCTTGCATTGTAGCTGACTATTGGACATTCAAAATCGGTTGACCCCACCCTTGAGACATGGCAGGAAGTTGACCAGCAAATAAATGACAACAGTAGCAGTGGAGAGTTCGCAGTGTGTGAAGTGATTATTTTTTTTTTGTAAGCTGTAAAGACTGAAAATTCAGATTGAAACAATAGCAGAGACTGCAACTGAAATCTGGACCTGGACTGTGTTTGAGAACTGAGTTAGCCAGTTGTCTCGAGGTTTTTGCCTGATTTCTTCCTTCGAATTGTCTTGCTACACTGTACTACAGTTCAAGCATAGTAAAATCTCTTACTTGTTATATTTGTTTAGAAATTGAATTCTGGTTCTTAAGAATTATTTTATTTTTACATTGTTAAGAACAATATTTCAACAAAACCCAAGTAATCCAGATGCATTAGAAGTCACGTGATATGATAGCTCTCTGGAAACACTAATTTTATCACACAAATGGAACAATTTTAGGCAGGGGGGACTCTTCAGGTTGCTATTGACAATCAGCATCAAAATTAATATTACTTGTTAAATAATCATATTGTCAAATATTTTGCAGTGCGCAGTTAGCACGATGTATGGTAATAAAGCATGATTAAGATTTTTTAAAATATGTTTGCCAATATCTTCTCGAGTGTCTTATTTCATATCCAATATTCCCATGCAGTGAGCTCCTGTTTCTCAGCCATGAGATCAGAATTTTTCTTCTTTATTAGTTTCACTATCAATCAATCAATTAGATAAATGTACAGGGTTATTAATGCACCAACAGTCCTTTGATTCAGGCTTCTGGCCGTGTGGTCACGACTCAAAGTGGGCTAACCCTTTTATTTTCAATATCATTCAGTAAGTATACTGTGTGGATTCTTAACATTTTCTATCAGTGATCATCTGTAAATTTTAACTTGACTATGTTTTGTGAAATTAGGTACTTCTGAGATGATTTTGGAAAATGTATTTTTTTAAATTCTGGTCATGTTTTATTTCCAAATATTGTGCTTAACTGAGCATCTCAAGATGTTTAGTACAAAAGCAAAACACTGCGGATGCTGGAATCGGAAATAAAACCAGAAAATGCTGGAAATACTCAGCGGGTCAGGCAGTAGCTGTGGAGAGTTCTGACAAAGGGTCATTGACCTGAAACGTTAACTCTGTTTCTCTCCAAAGATGCTGCCTGATCCGCTGAGCATTTCCAGCATTTTCTTCTTTTATCTCGAGGTCTTTGATACTTTGATCCAAAGTGAACATTCATGTTGAAATTTTGACTGTTACATGCACATAGAAACAAAGAAACATAGAAAATAGGTGCAGGAGTAGGCCCTTCGAGCCTACACCACCATTCAATATGATCATGGCTGATCATTCAACTCAGTACCTCTTTCCCGCTTTCTCTCCATACCTCTTGATCCCTTTAGCTGTAAGGGCCATATCTAATTCCCTCTTGAATATATCCAATGAACTGGCATCAACGACTCTCTGCGGCAGGGAATTCCACAGGTTAACAACTCTCTGAGTGAAGCAGTTTCGCCTCATCTCAGTCCTAAATGGCCTACCTCTTATCCTAAGACTGTGTCTCCTGGTTCTGGACTTCCCCAACATCGGGAACATTCTTCCTGCATCTAACCTGTCCCGTCCCGTCAGAATCTTATACGTTTCTATGAGATCCCCTCTCATCCTTCTAAACTCCAGTGTATAAAGGCCCAGTTGATCCAGTCTCTCCTCATATATCAGTCCAGCCATCCCTGGAATCAGTCTGGTGAACCTTCGCTGCACTCCCTCAATGGCAAGAACATCCTTCCTCAGATTAGCAGACCAAAACTGAACACGCTATTCCAGGTGAGGCCTCACAAAGGCCCTGTACAATTGCAGTAAGACCTCCCTGCTCCTATACTCAAATCCCCTAGCTATGAAGGCCAACATGCCATTTGCCTTCTTCACTGCCTGCTGTACCTGCATGCCAACTTTCAATGACTGATGAACCATGACACCCAGGTCTCGTTGCACCTCCCCTTTTCCTAATCTGCCACCATTCAGATAATATCAGGGTCCTTATGAGTAAGACGAGTACAAGTAGTTGTATATGAGAATAGTCTTCGGTGACTAAAAGTTGTGCTTTTGACTAACTATATTTTTATCTTATTTCAGGAAGCAAACTAAACAAAGACCTTCGGCACTATCTCAGTCAGAGATTTCAGAAAGGATCTGCAGATCATGAACTGCAACAAATAATACGAGACAACCTTTATCGACATGCTGTGCCTTGTATGTATAACTCCAGAAACTGCTTGCCTTTAGCGATTAATTTAAATCACTTAATATTGTGGTACTGTGATGATTTTGGACCTCTTCAATATTCATGATGTTCAGCTGGTACATTTTGTTTTACACTGCTGTTGCCTTCACCAAGAGATTCCTTCCTCCTTTAGTCTCGAACTAAAAGGATACACGTCAGCTATCTATGTAATGATGTGGGAAGGAACTGGGCCTTGTTGAGATGCTTCTTGAAAAGGGAAGGGAAATTGGAAGGTGATTGACAAGCTGCTGTTGCGTATTTGAGAATGGCATTAGCAGAGACCCAGGAGAAGGTTATCTGCTCACCTCAGTTAGAGATTATTGTTGCATGTTTAAGGCCTTGCCTTAGATATTTTCTGACCATTCCTGTAATTTCAAGTGTCATTATGTTGCCCAACATCCAATTATATGATGGTGACACCTGGGAGTCCCTGGCCAAAGAGTGCCCTAAGTGCAGGAAGTGCATCCGGGAGGGTGCTGAGCACCTCGAGTCTCATCGCCGAGAGCATGCAGAAACCAAGCGTAGGTAACGGAAAGAGCGTGCGGCAAACCAGTCCCACCCTCCCCTTCCCTCAACAACTGTCTGTCCCACCTGTGACGGGGACTGTGGCTCTCGTATTGGACTGTTCAGCCACCTAAGAACTCATTTTTAGAGTGAAAGCAAGTCTTCCTCGATTCCGAGGAACTACTTATGATGATAATGATGGTGTAACTCAGGGCATAACAATAGAACTACCTTGTCATCTGAATTGGATATCATGTCTTTCTCACGCACGCTTCCTTAATCCTTCCAAAGGCAGAATGAGAAACACTTAGGATGTGGCAAGAAAAATAATCGTTAAGGTGCTATATTTTACAGACAGGAAGCAAGACTGTGACGTGACATTCATGACGCATTTTCAGCTGGGATCTTTAAAGGGACCATGGCCACATTATATTTGAAATTTAATCTAACAAAGTGGGTGTTGAATCTTTACTCTACAATAATATAATAAAAGTTATATATGAAATATTTAAATAATATTATCATTAAGTAATATGACACCATCTACATAATATAATTTTAAAAGTACATTAATTGAATAGTTATTGGTGCTTTAGTCACAAATCTAAAGACCTGGTAACTGGTACAAATAAAAGATGTGTGTGTATGGGCAATATATAAAATTAAACAGATTTTCCAGAGCAAAGGTCACTAAATTGCACCTCTCTCCTAGCAAGATGGGAATAAATAATATATTAGGCACCCTGTCCCTTTTGTGGGCGGGCTGGCTTGTTTTTGGCAATACCTTTCTTTCACAACAAGTTATAACTGCAAAAACAGACCTCGTGCATTTTAGCTTCCAGCTGTGGGCCTAAGCCAGGAACTTAGTCTTTTGTTTAAAAACCCGATTGACTGCCCATGTGTTTCTTTGTCCCTTTCTCCTCGTACGTGACTTTATTCCTGTTCAGTGATTTGCCAGTAGGCCTGTAAATCAAACCCGCAACTTCCCACCACCCTCCTTGCTGGGTTGCAGGTTTAAACAAAACACCTCCTGTTAATCTCAGGGACATCGTGACTTAATCGATGTGGGGTGAACAAAATTGATCTCTCACAAACTGGCTCATCCGGCTTTAATATAAATCTTCAATGACTGGAGCCAGTGGCTTTTTATTTAAAAAAGGTATGAATTCACTTTTAAAACTGACTACTTAAACATAACTCAATATCCCCATGAAGAAAGTAACGATCAAAACTCTCAAAATGTGACCATATTTTTATATATCCTTTTGTATGGAAAAATATCTGAGCATACATCACACATGGGATAAGGAGAAAGTGGTTGAAGAAGGAGGTTTTTAGATGGGGCGAACAAGTATTTGGTCGAAAAAGTGGGTTTTAAGGAAGGCCTTAGAGGAAGGGTACTAGTGAAGAGGCAGTGTGATTTAGGAAGGGAATTCCAGAGTGTGGGGCCGAGGCGGCCGAAAGCATGGCCACCAATTGTGAGACGAAGAAGTAGAGGAGGCACAAAATTTCGGGGTCAGAAGAATGCTTGGAGTGGGAGTTTGTAGTAGTGGTTCCTTGGAGCAGCACAGCAGTTTGAGTTAAGATGAGTAATTGGTTTGTCAATACTTTTAACTCTGTCTGTGAATTTGTGTGTTCTGTGTTCTTTTCTTCGCCCCTAATTACCAGAGTTCTCAAAAATATTTGAAAGGCGTGATGATCTTAATTGTTGTCATTTTTAAACTGTAACCCTTAAATCTCTACCTCTTGGAATTTTACATTTCAATTGGACCTGTTGGCAAAGATCCGTCCTCTGTATCGCTACAGACATTAGTCATTGGAAAGGACAGAATAAATATTCAAAGATCTAACACGGTGGATCATAATATTATTATTACCTCTAGAAAGATTGGCACTTAAAGAAAGAAGGTTCTCCTGTGCTGAAGCCCTTAGACGTTTCCTTACCGTCAAGGTATATTAGGTAAAAGTCTAAAGCAGAATTCCATCAGTGTAAATGTATGTATGCATTTTGCTGTCTTTTGAAAGAGCATCTAGATTTTTGAGAGACTCGGCAAACTAGCTCCCCTTATTAAATTCTAGCTTCAGCACAATTTATACATTTGATCTTGTGGTTCATCCCTTTGAAATCTGTGGCTTAGAATAGGACAGGACTTTTCCTTGATGTTCCAACAAAGTAATCAATCTGGATCAAAAAAATTCCATCAAAAAAAGAAAGACTTGCATTTATATTGCATCTTTCATGACCACCAGACGTCCCAAGGTGCTTTACAGCCAATCTCGTACTTTTGAAGTATAGTCACTGTTGTAATGTAGGAATCACCCTCACTCCACATAATGTTACATTGTAGAAATAATGATTCGTGGCAGAAATTCATTCATTTGTTTCCGTACCATGGTAACTTTTATCTCAGTCATTATATAGCAGCTGGTGAACAAAGATTCTTCCTGGATAGATTGGTGATTCAATAAAAGTAGTAGCATAGGGCTCAATTTTGGTCAGAAGTTTTCTTTGGATTAACTTGATTTTTCTGGCGTATCTTAAAAATCCCCATTTTACACATTCAGTTTGCGCCAGTGTAAGTGAGTTAGTTACGATTTTTTTTTAGTTTAGTTTAGTTTTTCTCAAAAGGGGGCATTACCAGCCACCTATGCCAGTTTTGGCCATTTAGGCCAGGTAATAGTTACTCCAAATCTACTTAGGCCAGCGTATGTGGCCACTTCAGAAAACCCTTGCGGAGAGTTAAGAAATCAGCGCAGGTAGGTACATCGGAGGCCATTCGGCCTGGGATAGGGGTGGGAAGGGAAGCAGAGGGGACCTGTACCGAAAGCACCAAGACTTACAAAGCACTAAATAAAGCACAGAAAGTAATAAGCATCCAATAACAAATAAAAAATAGAAGGAAGTCCTACCTTCATCTGAAAACTTGGCCTGGGAAGGCAGCAGGCTGACCGGTGCGGGAGACTACTCGGCCAGGGATAGAGGCGGGACGACCGGGAGACCACTCGGCCAGGGATAGCGGCGGGACAACCGGGAGACTACTCGGCCAGGGATAGGGGCGGGACGACCGGGAGACCACTCGGCCAGGGATAGGGGCGGGACGACCGGGAGACTACTCGGCCAGGGATAGGGGCGGGACGACCAGGAGACTACTCGGCCAGGGATAGGGGCGGGACGACCGGGAGACCACTCGGCCAGGGATAGGGGCGGGACGACCGGGAGACTACTCGGCCAGGGATAGGGGCGGGACGACCGGGAGACCACTCGGCCAGGGATAGGGGCGGGACGACCGGGAGACCACTCGGCCAGGGATAGGGGCGGGACGACCGGGAGACCACTCGGCCAGGGATAGGGGCGGGACGACCGGGAGACCACTCGGCCAGGGATAGGGGCGGGACGACCGGGAGACCACTCGGCCAGGGATAGGGGCGGGACGACCGGGAGACCACTCGGCCAGGGATAGGGGCGGGACGACCGGGAGACCACTTGGCCAGGGATAGGGGCGGGACGACCGGGAGACCACTCGGCCAGGGATAGGGGTGGGAGCGATTGACCTGCTGACAGCAGAGCACACACAGGCTGCAGGAAACAAATTCACCGGACAGGCTGCAGCAAGGGCAAAACAGAAGCAGCTACAATTTCTTTTTTTTTTTAAAAAAAAGGCCGATTGCCAAATTTCGGCGCTACTGCGCATGCGTGGACATCGCGATCCGACTCCAATGCGCATGTGCAGATGTCCCAGCACTGTTTTCAGCGCAGGACGCTGGCTCCGCCTCCGACTTGACTGGCCACGCTGCGCGACGACCGGGGAGAGGCCGGGCAGCGGCCAAAGCGGGGAGGAATATTTTCGGTGCACTTCTGAATGGAGAAAAGTGGCGCATCTCCGGTAAGTGCGCCGAAAAAAGGGGTTGGCCAAAATTGAGCCCATTGATTTGTGTAAAGTGAAATTTCTCCCAGAAAGTAATAGTTTTTCACTTCGTTATATTTTGAAATACATTGGTGCACTTTTGTAAAAATGAAGTATTATTTAGGTGTACCTGTGGGCTTATGGTCAAATAGTATGTCCAGGAGCAGAGGAGGAGGATGAGCAGTATTTGTACATATGATATTAATATCCAGCTGTTGTCCACTGATGGGCTCCAAAGGTCACGTTATTTAAGATAGGAAGAAATCTGACCCTGGAGATTGTAACTCCATGAGTTTGACTTTGGTCATGCGGAGCTGTTCTAATATAAGATATATGGGTTGTGATCTGATTACTTGAAAGATTGGTGGTTATTTGGATACCCAACAGGGATTTATAAAATGTTATTTCTGCTTTCCAAACCTGATTGAGTTCTTTGAAGAAGTGACTAAAATGGTAGATCAATGATCATGCAGTTGATGTTGTGTACTTGATAAAATATCATGTAGATAGCTTTTAGAAAAATATAAACATCACGGTATTGGAGGACAGTTATTATGATCGATAAGTTGCTGGATGAAATTGAGTAAGCAGAGATTTGTTTTTTATGGGGGTGGATTTAATTGGGGTATAGTTAAGAGCGGTGTTTCTCAGGGCTCTGTACTCAATCCATTATTGTTTATCATTTTGATAACCTACAGAGGAATTTAAACAGTAATGTTCTCAAATTTACTGATGGTTCAAAATGTGCATTGGAACCTGTTGTGTATCTGTAAAGCATGCACTCCCATGTTCCGCCACCAGGGAGCTCATCCCCTGAAGTCCCAAGGGATCCCAGCATCCCTTGGGAGCACTGTATATAAAGCCGTCCCCTAAGGCCTGTTCCTCACTCTGGAGTGTCTTATTAAAGACTGAGGTCACTTACTTTAACCTCCCTGTATGCAGCCTCATCTGTGTTAGGAACACAACAACTGGCGATGAGAATACGAATCCAACGCAAAGATGCAGCAAACTGTGGGTATCCTGGAGAAGTTCTCGGAGGGTGAGGACTGGGAAGCCTATGTCGAACGGCTAGACCAGTACTTTGTAGCCAACGAGCTGGACGGAGAAGGAAGCGCTGCAAAAAGGAGAGCGGTCCTCCTCACAGTCTGCAACTGCCAGCAGGCCTGCAAAATCTTCTAACTACCACGTGGCAGAGGACGATCAGTCCATGGTGGATCAAAGCAATTTCGAGCCTCAGAGGAGGCAGATGCTGAAGTACACGGGGTGCACACGTTTTCGACGAAATGTCCACCTATAATGCTAAACGTAAAATTGAATGACTTACCCGTAGCCATGGAACTGAACACTGGCGCTAGCCAATCCATCATGAGTAAAAAGATGTTTGAGAGACTGGTGCAACAAGGCATTCAGAGCAGCCTTGAGCCCCATCCACACGAAACTGAGAACATACACTAAAGAGCTTATCACTGTCCTGGGCAGTGCCATGGTCAAGGTCACCTACGAGGGCACGGTGCACGAACTGCCACTCTGGATTGTCCCGGGCGATGGCCCCACACTGCTTGGAAGGAGCTGGCTGGGCAAAATCCGCTGGAACTGAGATGACATCCGAGCGCTATCACATGTCGATGAGGCCTCATGTACCCAGGTTCTGAACAAATTTCCTTCCCTTTTTGAGCCAGGCATTGGAAACTATTCCGGGGCGAGAGGCACGAACCATTCACCACAAGGCGCGAGCGGTACCTCACATGATAAGGGAGAGAGTGGAAATCGAGCTGGACAGGCTGCAACGCGAGGTCATCATTTCCCCAGTGGAATTCAGCGAGTGGGCCAGCCCGATTGTTCCTACTCAAAAGTGATGGCACGGTCAGGATTTGCAGCGATTATAAAGTAACTATTAATCGTTTCTCGCTATAGGACCAATACCCGCTACCTAAGGCAGACGACCTATTTGCGATGCTGGCAGGAGGCAAGACGTTCACCAAGCTCGACCTGACTTCGGCCTACATGACGCAGGAGCTGGAGGAGTCTTCGAAGGGCCTCACCTGCATCAACACGCACAAGGGACTGTTCATCTACAACAGATGCCCATTTGGAATTCGGTCGGCTGCAGCGATCTCCCAGAGAAACATGGAGAGCCTACTCAAGTTGGTACCACACACGGTGGTCTTTCAGGACGACATATTGGTCACGGGTCGGGACATCGCCGAGCACCTACAAAACCTGGAGGAGGTCCTCCAGCGACTGGATCACGTAGGGCTGCGGCTGAAGAGGTCGAAATGCGTCTTCATGGCAACAGAAGTGGAATTTTTGGGGAGAAAGATTGCAGCGGATGGCATTCGGCCCACAGACGCCAAGACAGAGGCTATCAGGAACGCGCCCAGGCCACACAACGTCATGGAGCTGCGGTCGTTCCTGGGACTCCTCAACTATTTTGGTAACTTCCTACCGGGGATAAGCACCCTCTTAGAGCCCCGACATGTGTTATTGCGCAAAGGTGAGAACTGGGTATGGGGAAAAAAACCAAGTAATTGTTTTTGAGAAAGCCAGAAACATTTTATGCTCCAACAAGCTGCTTATATTGTATAACCCGTGTAAAAGACTTGTGCTAGCATGTGACGTGCGTCGTATGGAGTCGGGTGTGTATTACAACAAGCTAACGTTGCGGGGAAGTTGCAACCTGTCGTCATGGGGGTGGAAATGGCGCAGCCTGCTAACTTGTTGATGGTGGCGCAGCCCGCAGAGTTGTTGATGGTCATGGAAGCGTTTGAAAATGATAATTCACCTCCTTGGGAGCATTGTATATAAGCCGGCCCCTAAGGCCTGCTCCTCACTCTGGAGTATCTTATTAAAGACTGAGGTCACTGTTACTTTAACCCCCCTGTGTGCAGCCTCATCTGTGTTGGGAACAGAATAGAACCCAATTTAGATAAGTTATTCGAAAGGGGCTGTTTGTGACATGTCATTTAAATGCCATCACACCTTTTAGGTTAAAAACCCCAGTTATGTCTAGACCTCACAAACTCACTTGTTTAAGGTTCATCTGGGTATGCAACGGTCTTCTTTTGTTGCGATTGAGAATTTAGCTTTTTCTCTTGCTCTGTCCTATAGGTAGATAATACTCGGGGTATGAAATGCTCTGGCATATCTGCACTTGAAATATTACTTGGAATCCTACATTACAACAGTGACTACTTTTGAAGAGTACTTCATTGGCTGTAAAACACTTTGCCCCGTTTTGCGCAGGAAGTTATTTTTGCCCAGGGTGGGGATGGGGGCTGGTGGGGGGGTGAGGCATGACCATCTGCCGCTAAACTGCGCGGGAGTTAGCGGGGGTGTTGACAGGGTAGCGCCACGCCCTGAGGTAGTGCCCCGGGCCACCCCGCAACCGGCGATGTGGGGCGCGAACCGGGCTGGCGTCCACTTGCAGGTCAGAAGTTAAAGAGGAGGAGGGCTATGCCACGTGCCACCATTTTGTATATTTGGCCAACTCGCCCAGTGGAGGCCATCGGAGGCCGTGCAGAGTGCGCAGCGGCCTTCCTCCTTAATGGAAGGGGTGGGGCATTGAAGCATGTCAACACTATACGCAACAGCTGTGTAGTACTTCCGAACGCGACCCCGAACCCACCCCAACAGGAAGTGGAGCACGCGACATTGTGCTTCACTTCCTATAAGGGGCGGTAACCGCAATTTTGTGATGTCCTGAGGTCTTGAAAGACACTATATAAATGAAATACATTCTTTATTAAAAACATAGAAAATAGGTGCAAGAGTAGGCCATTCGGCCCTTCGAGCCTGCACCACCATTCAATATGATCATGGCTGATCATGCAACTTCAGTACCCCATTCCTGCTTTCTCTCCATAACCCTTGATCCCTTTAGCCGTAAGGGCCACATCTAACTCCCTTTTGAATATATCTAACGAACTGGTCTCAACAACTTTCTGTGATAGAGAATTCCACAGGTTCACAATTCTCTGAATGAAGAAGTTTCTCCTCATCTCGGTCCTAAATGGCTTACCCCTTATCCTTCGACTGTGACCCCTGATTCTGGACTTCCCCAACATCGGGAACATTCTTCCTGTATCTAACCTGTCCAATCCCGTCAGAATTTTATATGTTGAGTGTAGAAGCACTCCTGCAGCCATTAAAGGAGTGCCTTAGCACCAAGGCTTTGGCCGAAGGAAGCTCCTTGGGCCTACTTGATCTCATTCCTCTGGACTGGTAACCCATTCTCCAATTACAGCATCTATTTCTTTCTTAAATCAACGAAACAACAACTTGCATTTATATAGCACCTTTCATGTAGTAAAACGTCACACGACGCTTCACATGAGCATTATTGAACAAAATTTGACCCCAAGCCACAGAAGGAGATATTAGGGCAGATGACCAAAAGCTTGGTCAAAGAGGTAGGTTTTAAGGAGGGTCTTAAAAGGCGGAGAGAAACACGGAGAGGTTTAGGGAGGTTCCAGAGCTTTAGGGCCCAGGCAGTTGAAGGCACGGCCACCAATGGGCGAGTGATTTAAATCGGAGATGCTCAAGATGCCACAATTGGAGTAGTGCAGAAATATCGGGGGGTAGGGGGGTGCGGTTTGTTACTGGAGGGCTGGAGGAGGTTACAGAGATAGAGAGGGGCGAGGGCCATGCAGGGATTTGAAAACAAGGGTGAGAATTTTAAAATCGAGGCGTTGGGGGATCGGGAGCCAATGTAGGTCAGCGAGCACAGGGGTGATAGGTGAGCGGGACTTGGTGCGAGTTAGGACACAGGCAGCTGAGTTGTGGATGAGCTTAAATTAACGAGGGTGGAAGATGGGAGGCTGGCCGAGAGCTGTCTCCAATCAAGGTTGGAGACTGCGTGGCTGTGAGTGACTGGGATCGATATTATGCACAGAATTTGTATGTAACTATTCGCCAGACATTGCAGTTTGCCAGAGGTTGGAAGGTGTCGGAGAGAAGATGAGGTGTATCATAAAATAACGATGAAGTGATATCAAGCTTGAACACTGTAGGAAATGGGAAAAAATTGAGTGATGTGAGGTGTTTCACAATGCTGTGGTCTTGGGGTGGAATAAGTTAAATTAGGGAATTGAAAAAAGGAGTTTCTCGACAGCAACTATTGAAATCAGACTCTCCTATTTAAAAGTATCAGGGTAGGCACCGTACTCAGTGTTATATCTTTAGATGCTCCGACAATGACTCCACAAGGCAAAGCACTGCACCCGAACTACAGTGACCCCAGTCCACTCAATACAACTCCAGAGTGAGGACCACACACGGCGGCCCGCCCTCCACACCAGGCCTGGCACACCCGCACAGGCAACCCACAAATCCCCACTGCAGCCCCCTCCGGCGGCACACCCCAGCGACCACACAGCCGGTGCACAAGTCTCCCACAGCAGTGCCCTCCGGTGGGAAACATGTCTGGGATACATGATATTCAGGAAGGGATATCGAATCATTGATGTCTTCTACGGTAATAGATGCAAAGGAAATGTTCATTTTGTGCGCAATCTTCATTGTATGATGCCCATGATCAGGCAATGTTGAAGATCCCATGGCTATGATCAAAGAGCAGGAGGTTCTCCCAGTATCCTGGGAAACATTTGTTCCTCAACCATCTCTACCACAACAGATAAACTGGTCCTGACTTGGAATCTACTGCAACAAAGAAGGGTTGATGAGAGGATCCTCACTGGGTTTTATTGCCCATGAGGTTTCCGTTTTAATTAAGCCCTACAACCTAGTGTCAAGATTATGCCCAAGGTAGAAACCCTCATTCAACAAACTATTCAACATTCACTCCCTCCACCACCGGTGCACCGTGGCTGCAGTGTTCACCATCTACAAGATGCACTGCAGCAACTCGCCAAGGTTTCTTCGGCAGCACCTCCCAAACCCGCGACCTCTACCGCCTAGAAAGACAAGGGCAGCAGGCACATGAGAACACCATCACCTGCAAGTTCTCCTCCAAGGCATACACCATCCTGACTTGGAAATATATCGGCCGTTCCTTCATCGTCGCCGGGTCAAAATCCTGGAACTCCCTCCCTAACAGCACTGTGGGAGCACCTTCACCACACGGACTGCAGCGATTCAAGAAGGCGGCTCACCACCACCTTCTGAAGGGCAATTAGAGATGGGTAATAAATGTTGGCCTTGCCAGCGACGCCCACATCCCGTGAATGAATAAATAAAACAAATTTAAAATCAGCTCATTGCTATTTGTGGGATTGGACTGTGTGGAAAATGGCGGCTATTGGGGCCAATTCCCATGCCGAACACAAATGAGGCGTGCAATGGGTTAAAATGGAGATAATGTCCGGCAGAGCACCCCACACTTACTGTAATTTTAACTCAGGTTTCAAGAGGTCTGTGTGGCTGTTGGTTCATAAATAATCAAAAGTTGGGGTCCATTGACATAATTTGGATGTGATAGATTTTAATTGGCAGTTGTGTGCTCAGTGAGGCACTACACGGCAGCAGGCTCAGAAGAGGACCCATAAGAACATAACATTAGAACATAAGAAATAGGAACAGGAATAGGCCATTGGCCCTTCGAGCCTGCTCCGCCATTTAATAAGATCATGGCTGATCTGATCATGAGCTCAGCTCCACTTCCCTGCCCGCTCCCCATAACCCTTCACTCCCTTATCATTCAAAAATCTATCTATCTCCACCTTAAATATAGTCAATGACTCAGCCTCCACAGCTCTTCGGGACAGAGAATTCCACAGATTTACAACCCTCTGAGAAGAAATTATTCCTCATCTCAGTTCAAAATGGGCGACCTCTTATTAAACTATGCTCCCTGATTCTAGATAGTAAGGATAAGTTACTTTGATGTTTTTAAGTTCCTTGTGGTCCAGAGGAGCAAGAGTGCTTCACAAATAAACCTTGGGCCTCCTTTGCTCTGGGCTGCTTCCACTCATCATCATCATCATCATAGGCAGTCCCTCGGAATCGAGGGAGACTTGCTTCCACTTTAGAATGAGTCCTTAGATGGCTGAACAGTCCAATACGAGAGCCACAGTCCCTGTCAGACAGTCGTTGAGGGAAGGGGAGGGTGGGACTGGTTTGCCACACGATCTTTCCGCTACCTGCGCTTGTTTTCTGCATGCACTTGGCGATGAGACTCGATGTGCTCAGCGCCCTCCCGGATGCACTTTCTCCACTTAGAGCGGTCTTTGGCCAGGGATTCCCAGGCGTTGGTGGAGATGCCGCACTTTATCAGGGAGGCTTTGAGGGTGTCCTTGTAACGTTTCCTTTGTCCACTCTTGGCTTGTTTGCCATGAAGGAGTTCCGAGTACAGCGCTTGCTTTGGGAGTCTCGTGTCTGGCATGCGGACAATGTGGCCTGCCCAGCGGAGCTGATCGAGTGTGGTCAGTGCTTCAATGCCGGGGATGTTGGCCTGGTCGAGGACGCTCATGTTCTCCCAGGGGAGTTGTAGGATCTTGCGGAGGCATCATTGATGGTATTTCTCCAGCGACTTGAGGTGTCTACTGTACATGGTGTATGCCTCTGAGCCATACAGGAGGGCGGGTATTACTATAGTCCTGTAGACCATGAGCTTGGTGGTAGATTTGAGGGCTTGGTCTTCGAACATTCTTTTCCGATGGCTGTTCACCTTCCTGGCGCACTGGAGGCGGTGTTGAATCTCCATCAGTGTCTGCTATTGTTGATGAGAGGCTCCCAAAATATGGGAAATGTCCCGGGAAATGCCATGGAGCTGCCAATATCCACCTCCGAGTCAACAAGCTCCCCGCTGGAGTGGAACTAAACTACAGAACCAGTGGGAAGCAGTTTAACCTTCGCCGCCTCCAGGCCAGATCCAAGACCACCCCAACTTCTGTCATCGAGCTACAGTACGCGGACAACGCCTGCGTCTGCGCACATACGGAGGCTGAATTCCAGGAAATAGTCAACCTATTTACTGAGGCATACGAAAGCATGGGCCTCAAGACAAAGGTCCTCTACTCGCCTGTCCTCGCCGCACAGCACTGCCCCCCAGTCATCAAGATCCATGGGGCAGCCCTGGGCAACGTGGACCATTTCCCATACCTCGGGAGCCTCTCGTCAACAAAAGCTTTCACTACCCCGATAGCAATCCCCGCTGACCCCCTCAACATAGTTCTCTGACTGCCGGGGATCGCTTCCTTAGATCCTGGGCAATGGCATTGCAGCCATGCGATTTTCTGCTTCTGCCTGCTGGTCTGCACGTCATTCCTGCCAGGTTGAGGCTGGAATCACTCCTGGGATATTGCACTGAGACCCTGGGGTTAAAATAGCCTGGGTCTCATGGCTGCGAGTCAGGAGAGATCTGCAGCCCATGCTCGCACCGCACCCCAGGTTAAAATTGAGTCTATTATGTCCAATTTTGGTCCACGCATGATGAACGATATCAAGGCACTGGAGAAGGTGCAGAAAAGGGCAGCCAGAAGGATACCAGATCTCCGAGCTCTTGGTTAATGAGGTAGGCTCCCAGAGAAACATTGGCTTGTGTGGGTGAGGGGGCACTTGATTAGAGTTTTTAAAATGATGAGGTGATTGGATACTTTATTTAATATGTTACTTGGAATGGATATGGTGGTGAGAACTAAAGGTTATGCCTAGATAGTCCTTAGGTGCTTATGTTTTAGGTTAAATGTATCAAACTCTGGGACAAACAGATGAGTCATAGGCCATCATAGTTTCCTGGAACTTCGCTTAATTGCATTAGAGAGTCAGAGAGGAATTTTTGGAATTTGCCCTGACTTATAAGCAGGTTTTTCTCTTTCTTTCCTCGCAGGCAGCTTTGGCAGAAGGTGGAGGAATAATGTGCAAGGTTGCACCATTGACTGGATGGAGCAGGCTTGATGGGGCTCATGGTCTTTTCTTGTGCTTCAGTGTCAACATGGTTCAGTTAGCAGCAGTCTCGCCTTTGTGTAAGATGGCTGTGTGTTCAACCTCCACTCCAAAGTTGAGCGTTGAACCTTCAATGCAGGGCTGTAGCATGCTGCATTGTTTGAGGTGCCATCTTTCAGTTTAGATGTTAAACTGAGGCTTAATCTGTCTGCTTAAGTCGATGTGAAAGGTCCCACGGCACTCTTGCAAGAAGAGCGAAGAGGTTTCCCGCTGTCCTAGCCAATGTTCTTCCCTCAGCTAATACCAACAAAAACAGATTAACTGGTTAATTATTCACTTAATGGTTGGCTGCTGTATTTGCCCACGTAACTGTTGTGTATGGAGAAAGGGTCAGACTGAACACTGAGCTCAAAGTAAAGTGTGACCTTGGTCTTTTATTGCAGGTCTCCAGAGTGCCTCTCCAACCTGTGAAGCCTCCTTAAATACCTGTGCTCCCAAGGGATTATGGGATCCCTTGGGACTCCAGGGAATGAGCCCTCTGGTGGCTGTACAGAGTAAATACAAGTCCACATATATAACAGTAACAACAATGGCTGCGCTTCAAAATTACCCCTGGGTTTCACAGAGTTTTGGGTTGTCCTGCGATATGGCAAGACATTTACATACTTCAAGTTTGTTTGTTGTTCCTCTATTTCCTTCATGTGTTTAGATGAATAGACCCAGTTTGGTCATTCTTGATGAGCAATGTCCAATCCAAAAGTCCATTATCAAACGTAATGATTTTCAACTGGGCTCATCCAATTGCGTTACACACGATGGCTTTTTGATATAGTTCCACACAAAAGGCTATTAATGAAATTTAAAGCTGTATGTTTTCAGATTACATGCATAAGAAACTAGCTGAAGAGTAGGAAACAATGAGTACTCATTGGAGGAACTATTTAAGTGTGGGGCATGGGGTGGGGGGGAGGCGCGATTGGGGGGATTACACTCGACACTAAACATGCGCAACCAATGCAGAGCAGCATTCAGCAGAGTCAGAGGGATGGTGAACTGCATCGCAAAAACAGGAGAATGCAAATTCAAAGAGGAGATGATAGAAACTTTATTGCGCTCTAGTCAGACTGCATTTTATGACTGCATCCAGTCCTGGTTGCCAAGAAATGAGAGAGACATTCAAGTGCTTGAGGTAGTGCAGAGAAGAGCTGTGAGGCTGATCCCTAGTATCTGGGTCAGAGTTATGAGAGGAACTTATGCTTTTCAACCTACAAAGGAGAGGTCTGAGAAAGGAGCTGTAGAGGTATATAAACAACAACAACTTGCATTTATATAGTGCCTTTTAAGATAATAAAACATCTCAAGCCGGGTCACAGGTGCGTTATCAAACAAAATTTGACACCAAGCCACATAAGGAGATATTAGGCCACATTGGTCAAAGAGGTCAGTTTTAAGGAGCATCTTAAAGGAGGAAAGAGAGAGATAGAGAGGCGAAGAGGTTTAGGGAGGGACATCGAGAGATTAGGGCCTAGGCAACTGAAGGCACAGCCACCAATAGTGGAGAGTTTAAAATCCGGGATGTGCAAGAGGACAGAATTGGAGGAGCGCAATTCGTAGGCTTGTATGGCTGGTGGAGGTTCTAGAGATGGGGAGAGATAAGGGCATGGAGGAATTTCAAAACAAGACTGAGAATTTTAAAATGGAGGCGTTGGTTGACCGGGAGCCAAAGTCGGTCAGTGAGCACAGGGGTGATGGGTGAACGGGACTTGGTGCGAGTTAGGATAAGGGCAGCAAAGCTTTGGATGAGCTTAAGTTTATGGAGGGTGATAGGTGGGAGTCCAATTAGGAGTGCATTAGAATAGTCAAGCCTAGAGGTAACAAAGGCATGGATAAGGGTTTCAACCATTGCGAAAGTTAGCGCAAAAGCTGCTCCAGATTATTAATTTAACTTAAACTGTGGGAATAGAGCAAGGGAACACACATTCAAACAAGTAAAAGTTCATTTTAGAAGTACCTGTAAGTCAAAAAATTAATTTATCACATGGGGAAGAAAAATCCAGATGGAGGCACAAATCCTGCATTTATTTGAAACAATGGTGGGACATTAAAATCTCTCTGGATGGACGAATTAAGATTATCCTTCTCATCCAAGTGGCCATTCTCATTTATTTTTGGCCCAGAAATTGTGGTCAAGGCTTCCCGTGGGCGGATGCCTCCAATAAAAATTTTTAAATGAAACATAGAAACATAGAAAATAGGTGCAGGAGCAGGCCAACAGGCCCTTCGAGCCTGCACCACCATTCAATATGATCATGGCTGATCATGCAACTTCAGTATCTGGTAGTCCCGGAGGAACGTAGACTTGTGCTCCAAGGCCTAGCTGTGCAGTCCATATAGGGGCCCACGCATTCCAGGAGTGTATGTGCAGCCTGGGATCACATGGGCCGGACCAACCAATGAAAATGGCGTATACCAATTCACAGTAAAATGGTGATCTCCGATTGTACGGGAATCTCCATTTCTGTGAATGTGGATACCCCCAAAAACACAAACATTTAAAATAAATAAGAAAAACGCTTCACACATTTAAAATGAATTGAAATTGAATTTAATGTTTTAGACCAAAGATTATTTTTTTTTTTGAAATTTTTTTTTGTATGTGCCCGTGGAGACCGCGATTTTTGATCCAATGTCTTGTGGCCTATAAGTTTTTGCAGAGAGCAAAATGGACAGTCTATTTTACCAAGTATTTGTTCGCACGGTGTGGACCACTGACCTCTCTGGTACAAAAGCATATTCAGCACAGAAGGTATTCGAATGTTCTGATGTGAGCCTGTCAGGGCCTGAGGCCAATGCCTTTTGCTATCTCCTCTTAAAGAAACATGGGGCAGGGAATGAGTCAGGCTTTTCTTTCCTAATTGAGAGAATGAAAGGGGAAATACTTGCAATTGATATTCCGCTGGGAGTTTTTACTCTCGGCTGATTTAGAGTAGATGAATGCAGAGTCCTAGTTTTAGGTCCAAAGAGACCATACCATCTAATCACTTAACGTTTTCAATGGTTAATTATTGATTTGTTTATGGAGGTTACAGGCACTCTGGATTATCGGAAGGGAGTTTAATTCCCGACTGGATTGAATTGCTGCTCAGATTTTCGGGCCAGGAGTTGCTGGTGTTGTATTTCTTTATCCTGTTTAAGGATCTTCTGACTGCACATGTAATCATCCCCTTTTAATTGAGGTATCTCGGAGTGCACTTTTTATGCATTTGAGTAAATTGTGAAATTTTTGCTATATTCTATATTGAAAAATACCAACACTTTTCTTCTAAACAAGGGATATGAAAGTGGTTCTATTTTGATTTACTTCTTTGCTTATGTAAAACTTAGCTTGTTTTTAAAAAGAGTATCATATGGAAGCTTTCAAAATACAGATTAGAGGCAATTTTCCTGGGGCCCATGGAAATGTTCAAAACATATGGGCAGTGCACAAAAATAGTGGTGCACTTTATCTCACATCAGGCGGCCTGAATTTCTTCTTGGGCCTCACTTGCATCTTCTGGGTGTCCTCTGAGAGGTCTATGAATGTCATCCTTGGTCCATACAGGCACTCAGCTGGGTACCTCTGCATTACCACTCTCCTCTTCTGGGCATGGCTCACTTGCCCTCGCTGGCAATATTTTTTGCTCCTTCTCCTCCTCCATATAACATGCCAATGAGGATACCAAAGGGCATTCCTATCCTTCGCCTTGCACTGCTATCCCTCCAGCCACCACAATTAGCAGAAGAAAATACCCCTTTTAACAGCAGCTCAAGTGTTCCTGTATCAGATTACTGGCTTTACCTTCACAAATCTACTGACTTACTGACTCAAGACCTCTCTGTGATGTAGCAGCTCTTTAACTTTTCACTATGTCCCCTTTTTATGGGGACAGCTTGTCAATTATATGCGACTGCGCACTGCAAGTCTGCATGCAACTATACTTTTTCCCATCAGATATGAGCAGATTGTAAACAGCAACCCACAATTATCTATTTAATGTAGAAAAAGTGCCCAAGTGACCCAAATCTTGGCCTAAGTGGTGGGGTTTAGGAAAGTCTTAATGAAGGAGAGGTAGAGGAGTTTGGTGAGGGAATTCCATAATGTGGGACCTCGGCAGGCGAAGAAACAACTGACAATGGTGGGTGAAGGTTGGGGAGATGCACCAGAGGCTAGAATCATCAAAATTGAGAGTTCCGGAGGTTGTGGTATAGGCTGGAGGAGCGAGGCCTGAAGGGTTTTAAACACAGGCTGAGAATTTAAACATGATGTAATCAGGAAACCAGGAACCACTAAGTTAGTGAGGACAGGGGTGATGGGTGGGCGGGATAAGTTATGGGCAGCAGACTTTCAGATGAGCTGAAGTTTGCAGCGGGTGGAGGATGGGAGGCTGGCCAGGAGAGCATTGGAATAGTTGGAGTCTGGAGATTATAAAGGCATAGATTTAGATTTCAGCAGCAGATGGGTTCAATCCACTTACAAATTGTCATCAGACCAGCAAATGTGAAAACAATGCAAATGCACCCAAAACTCTTAACAGTGCATTAACTACCAGACTCTTGATGGCCTGGTGCAGAGATAACTCTGTATTAATTTGCCAGATTGGGAATTTTGATGACAAGAGTTACTCACTCCATTGAGTAAATGGACCATGAGATAGAGAATAAGGAGCATAAGGATTGTTTTTAAAATTCTGCAATGCTTTAGTTCGATGAACCTAGACAGTGAAGTGCAGGAAATTGTAGGTGGGTATATTGTACATCATTCTTGGGAGTTGGGGTCTGCTCTCCTAAAAATATTAGGTTTTTAACACTTGCAAATCCTGGATTTTGGTGTAAACTTTTTGTATTTACACAAACATTTTCTGATGTGACACTATTTCATATGACCGATTATGTCCAACGAATATGGAACAAAATCAAGATCGAGTGAGTCACACATATTTCACTATCCATTAACAAAATGAAAATGTGTTTCTTGACCCTTGTTGCTAGCTATATCAGTATATACCTTTTTAAACCAGGAAACCTGTTGGTGGTATTAGTCATATAGATCTGACCACTATTTTAACACCAATGTTATAATATAATATAATATAATATAGATAGTGGATGCATTGGTTACAATCTACCAAAATTCCTTGGATTCTAGAGAGGTCCTAACGGATTGGAAAACTGCAAATGTAACACTCTTGTTTAAGAAAGGAGGGAGACAGAAAGCAGGAAACTGTAAACCAGTTAGCCTAACATCTGTCATTGGGAAAGTGCTGGAATCCATTATGAAGGAAGTAGGAGCAGGACACTTGGAAAATCATAACACAGTCAAGCAGAGTCACCATGGTTATATGAAAGGGAAATCATGTTTGACAAATTTGCTGGAGTTTTTTGAGGATTTAACGAGCAGGTTGGATAAAGGGGAACCATTGGATGTAGTGTATTTGGATTTCCAGAAGACATTCGATAAGGTGCCAGAAAAGATTACGACCCAAGATAAGAGCTCACGAGGTTGGGGGCAATATAATTCGCATGGATAGAGAATTGGCTAACAGAAAACAGAGAGCTGGGATAGATGGGTAATTTTCCGGTTGGCAAACTGTAACTAGTGGGGTGCCACAGGGATCATTGCTGGGGCCTCAACTATTTACAATCTATATTAATGACTTGGATGAAGGGACTGAGTGTAATGTAGCCAAATTTGCTAATGATACAAATATAGGTGAGAAAGCAAATTCTGAGGGGGAACCAAAGAATCCGCAAAGGGATATAGATAGATTAAGTGAGTGGGCAACAATTTAGCAAATGGAGTATAATGTGGGAAAATGTGAGGTTATCCACTTTGGGAGGAAAAATAAAAAAGCAAATGATTATTTAAATGGGAAGAGATTACAAAATGCTGCGGTACAGAGATTTGGGGGTTCTTGTACATGAAACACACAAAGTTAGCATGCAGGTACAGCAAGTAATTTGGAAGGCAAATGGAATGTTGGCCTTTATTGCAAGGGGGATGGAATATAAAAGCCGAGAAGTCCTGCTACAGCTGTGCAGGGTATTGGTGAGACCACACCTAGAGTACTGCGGACAGTTTTGGTCTCCTTATTTAAGGAGGGGTATACTTGCATTGGAGGCAGTTCAGAGAAGGTTCACGAGGTTGATTCCTGAAATTAAGAGGTTGTCTTATGAAGAAAGCTTGAGCAGGTTGGGCCTAAACTCATTGGAGTTTAGAAGAATGAGAGGTGATCTTATTGAAACGTATATGATTATGAGGAGGCTTGACAGGGTAGATGCAAAGAGGATGTTTCCCCTCGAGGGGGCATCTAGAACTCGGGGGCATAGTTTCAGAATAAGGGGTCACCCATTTAAAATGGAGATGAGGAGCAATTTCTTCTGAGGGTCGTGAATCTTTGGAAGTCTCTACCCCAGAGAGCTGAGGAGGCTGGGTCATTTAAGGTGGAGATAGACAGAATTTTGAATGATAATGGAGTCGAGTGTTATGGGAAGCGGGCAGGGAAGTGGAGTTGAGGCCAAGATCAGACTAGCCATGATCTTATTGAATGGCGGAGCAGGCTCGAGCAGCGAAATGGCCTACTCCTGCTCCTATTTTTCTTATGTTCTTATGTTCTATAACTTGGATGCTTATGACCTTCGTGGGAGAATGACTGCCCTTGTTCCTTTTACCTTGTATAATTTGCCATTTTGTGCTTTTTGAGCCAAATGTTACCTACAATGACGTGGTTAAAAAGTATATTTTAGGATCCAAAAATTTTAAAAAATGGGTTTATTCTGTATACACTGGTATGTCCTCCAATATACCCCTGCAAATATGTGTACAGGTTTAAGCTGCCCCCCAGCAGTATGTCCTTTTTAATACCAATACGCTGTCAGTCACTCCTTGCAATTCAACTACCCTGCAATTGAAGGAATGAAAGCAGAATCTCGAACCATCCAAACTCTGCTGAGTTAATCCTGCTTGCATTTGTTGAGGTGGATTTCCTGGAAGAAAGTCAATATGGTATGTGTGTGTGCTATAAATTCTCTAATTTGTAGAATCGTTGAACCGTATTGCTTGAAGGGAGTTACTGGACCTGGCCATAAATGAAGCATGTTTATGATTGTTGGCTTTGGAGCCATGTGGCTGTTGGCACTCGTGTCTGAATACTTCGAGAAACAGATTAGTAAATTTGAGTTAAATAGGGTGAGAATTATATTAAAAGGCCATTGGGTTTTATCTTGAGTCATTGCGACAGAGGTCATATGGCTGTATACAGTAAAATGTGCTCCCTTCTCACTCCACTCTAGCATGTATACTTGTTTTAAATTTTTAATTATTTTCTGTAATTGTAATGCTTGGAATTGCAGCAATACCATCAGCTGTTGGGTTATTGCTGCCATGTTGTCTCTGCAAGATCCTACAAATCCCCTGGGAGGAAAGACACACCAACATTAGTGTCCTCGACCAGGCCAACATCCCCAGCATTGAAGTACTGACCACACTTGATCAGCTCTGCTGGGCAGGCCACATTGTTCGCATGCCAGACTCGAGACTCCCAAAGCAAGCACTCTACTCGGAACTCTTTCACAGCAAACGAGCCAAAGGTGGGCAGAGGAAACATTACAAGGACACCCTCAAGGTCTCCCTGATAAAGTACAACATCTCCACTGACACCTGGGAGTCCCTGGCCAAAGACTGTCCGAAGTGGAGGAAGTGCATCCGGGAGGGCGCTGAGCACCTCGAGTCTCATGGCCGAGAGCATGCAGAAACCAAGCGCAGGCAGCGGAAAGAGCGTGCAGCAAACCTGTCCCACCCACCTGTTCCCTCAACGACTATCTGTCCCACCTGTCACAGGGACTGGAGTTCTCATATTGGACTGTTCAGCCACCTAAGGATTTATATTTTTAGAGTGGAAGCAAGTCTTCCTCGATTCCGAGGGACTGCCGATGATGTTGTGGAGGAGTTATTTTGATCAGTGAGCTTCTGTTGACTCGTGCTTCTCAGTGTTTTTGGAGATAGTTGTGTCTGATGTGATATGATGTCTCCGTCAACTTGAATTATTTTTGTTGTCAACTAAGAACCAGCAATTACTTTCAAAGAGAACTCTTTACACTGGTACAGCATTTTTTTTGGTTCCAATTTGTTAAAAAAAAAAATTTGAATTTCTGACGAAGGGTCATCGACCCAAAACATTAACTCTGCTTCCTCTCCAAGGAATCTGCCTGACCTGCTGAGATTTCCAGCATTTTCTGTTTTTATATATAATAAAATGGTCAGCTTGTGTGAGGGGCCACAAGTCTGTATTAGACGGCATCACCAAGATCGAAGAGCAAAGACTAGTTGCATCAGGAAAATGAGACCTTATTTGGTATGCTTCAGATTTGTAACTCAATTCTCTATCTCTGTCAGGCTGTCTGCTAGAGGTATGGATTGAAAGTAAGATGCTTCTGCACAAGATACTTGGAGAGTCTATCCTATTTCTCCACATGGCACCGACTGCTCTACAAGCCCCCCTCCCTCTGCTGCACATTTCACCTACTGATGCAAATTATTTTTTGGCAGAAACCTGAAAAAAAAATCTTCCTACACTTTCAGTTGGGGATTGGAGATTGGCATGGGAGACCTGAAGAAAGATAAGCAAATGCTGACATTTATTCTATGCAGTTCTGCATAATATTCACTTGTTATTGCTTGATTAATAAATATGCATGTTTAGGACTCACGACTATGACTTTTGAAGCAATGACTCAAAATAAGTACCAACAACTTTTAAAATAATGTATGGACCTGTTCACTCAAATGTAATAATCCATGTTTATAAGTGTCTGGCACAGGAGGCAACCGACAACCGGCTCACGGCTCCAAACCCAACTTCAGACCATTAGCAGTTGGTACTTCTCACTTTAGAATGTCACAAAGTGAAAGAGTGAGGTCTGCTGTGCTGTGCTGTGCTATCCTTTATCGGAATAGATCCTGTAGAGGTGCAAGAGCAATTCCAGTAGTTTATAAATAATTAATAGACCAGGTTATCCTGTATTATTTTTCTAGGCACATTACTGAACATCTACCTAGGTAGTAAGGCTAGTGAAGACAAGAATTAGTAGCAGGAGGAGGCCATATGGCCCCTCGAGCCTGCCCCACTATTCAGTAAGATCATTGCTGATCCTCGACCTCAACTCCACTTTCCTGCCCGATCCCCATATCCCTCGATTCTCCATGAGTCCAAAAATCTATCTATCTCAGCCTTAAATATAAACTACTCTGTTTCCACAGCCCTTGGGGGTAGAGAATCTCAAAGATTCGCAATCTTCTGAGTGCATAAATTCTTCCTCATCTCAGTTTTAAATGACCGACCCCTTATCCTGAGACTGTGCCCCCTAGTTCTAGACTCTCCAGCCAGGGGAAACAACCTCTCAGCATCGACCCTGTCAATCTCCCTCAGAATCTTATATGTTTCACTGAGATCACCTAAACTCCAGAGAGTATAGGCCCAATCTACTCATTCTCTCCTCATAGGACAACTCTTTTGTCCCAGGAATAAATCTAGTGAACCTTTGTTGCACCGCCTCGAAGGCATTTCTGCCATTTCTCAGTTAAGGAGACCAATACTGTGCACAGTGGTATGGGCTCACCAAAACCCTGGACAATTGTAGCAAGACTTCCTCACTCTTGTACTCCAACCCCCGTCCAATAAAGGCCAACATGCCATTTGCCTTCCTAAATGCTTGTTGTACCTGCATGCTAACTAACTCTGTGCTTCCTGTACGAGAACACCTAAATCTCTCTGAACACCAACACTTAATAGTTTCTCACAAATTTAAAAAATATTCTGTTTTTCTATTCTTCCTTCCAAAGTGAATAACCCCACATTTCCCCACATTGTACTCCATCTGCCACCTTATTGGTCACTCACTGAACCGGTCCATATCCCTTTGCAGAATCTTTGTGACATCCTCACAGCTTACTTTCCCACCTAGCTTTGTATCGTCAGCAAACTTGGATACATTACAATCGGTCCTTTCTACTAAATCATTAATATAAATTGTGAATAGCTGAGTCCCAAGCAATGATCCTTGTGGTACCCCACTAATTACAGCCTGCCAACCGGAAGATTACTAGTTTATCCCATGGGCTAGATTTTTGAGAAGTTTGCCACCAGATTTTCGCCGCGATTTGACCCTCTGCGGCGAAATTCCAGTCGCAAAGCCTGGGCGGGATCCTCAGCTCATTGTTTGCAGCGGCGATGGGGCGTACCGCCGGGGAGAGGAACGCCAACGTGCCACACCGCGTTACCGTGGGACTTTCGGCTCTCTCCTGACCCATACGCCGCGCCCAGAATACGAACAGGAAAAGCAGTGCAAGGAAGGTAGTGCAGGGGTCCCCTGCGGTCATCCCCCTGCAAAACAGATACACCGCTTTGGGTACTGTTGAGGGGGATGACTCATCAGGGGAGAGCAGCAGCAGCCAAGTTCATGGCACCTTGGGTGGTTCTGCTGCACAGGAGGGCAGGAAAAAGAGTGGAAGAGCTCTAGTGGTAGGGGATTCTATTGTAAGGGGAATAGATAGGCGTTTCTGCAGCCGCAACCGAGACTCCAGGATGGTATTTTGCCTCCCTGGTGCAAGAGTCAAGGATGTCTCGGAGCGGGTACAGGATATTTTGAAAAGGGAGGGTGAACAGCCAGTCATCGTGGTGCATATAGGTACCAATGATATAGGTAAAAAAACGGGATGAAGTCCTACGAGACAAATTTAGGGAGCTAGGAGCTAAATTTAAAAAGTAGGACCTCAAAAGTAGTAATCTCGGGATTGCTACCAGTGCTACATGCTAGTCAGAGTAGGAATCGCGGGATAGCTCAGATGAATACGTGGATTGAGAAGTGGTGCAGAAGGGAGGGATTCAAATTCCTGGGACATTGAAACCGGTTCTGGGGGAGGTGGGACCAGTACAAACTGGATGGTCTGCACCCACGCAGGACCGGAACCAATGTCCTAGGGGGAGTGTTTGCTAGTGCTGTTGGGGAGGAGTTAAACTAATATGGCAGGGGGGTGGGAACCTATGCAGGGAGACAGAGGAAAGTAGAATGGGGGCAGAAGCAAAAGATAGAAAGAAGAAAAGTAAAAGTGGAGGGCAGAGAAACCTAAGGCAAAAAGCAAAATGGGCCCTATTACAGCAAAATTCTAAAGGGGCAAAGTGTATGAGAAAGACAAGCCTGAAGGCTCTGTGCGTCAATGCAAGGAGTATTTGGAACAAGGTGGACGAATTAACTGTGCAGATAGCAGTTAACAGTTATGATGTAATTGACATCATGGAGACATGGCTCCAGGGTGACCAAGGCTGGGAAACTCAACATCCAGGGGTATTCAACATTTAGGAAAGATAGACAGAAAGGAATAGGAGGCGGATGGCATAGCTGGTTAAAGAGGAAATTAATGCAATAGTAAGGAAGGACATTAGCTTGGATGATGTGGAATCGGTATGGGTGGAGCTACGGAATACCAAAGGGCAGAAAACACTAGTGGGAGTTGTGTACAGACCAATAAACAGTAGTAGCGAGGTGGAGGACAGTATCAAACAAGAAATTAGGGATGCATGCAATAAAGGTACAGCAGTTATCATGGGTGACTTTAATCTACATATTGATTGGGCTAACCAAACTGGTAGCAATGCGGTGGAGGAGGATTTCCTGGAGTGTATTAGGGATGGTTTTCTCGACCAATATGTCGAGGAACCAACTAGAGAGCTGGCCATCCTAGACTGGATGATGTGTAATGAGAAAGGATTAATTATCATAGAAACATAGAAAATAGGTGCAGGAGTAGGCCATTCGGCCCTTCTAGCCTGCACCGCCATTCAATGAGTTCATGGCTGAACATGCAACTTCAGTACCCCATTCCTGCTTTCTCACCATACCCCTTGATCTCCTTAGTAGTAAGGACTACATCTAACTCTTTTTTGAATCTATTTAGTGAATTGGCCTCAACAACTTTCTGTGGTAGAGAATTCCACAGGTTCACCACTCTCTGAGTGAAGAAGTTTCTCCTCATCTCGGTTCTAAATGGCTTTCCCCTTATCCTTAGACTGTGACCCCTGGTTCTGGACTTCCCCAACATTGGGAACATTCTTCCTGCTTCTAATCTGTCTAAACCCATCAGAATCTCTCATTCTCTCTCATTCTTCTGAACTCCAGTGAATACAAGCCCAGTTGATCCAGTCTTTCTTGATAGGTCAGTCCCGCCATCCCGGGAATCAGTCTGGTGAACCTTCACTGCACTCCCTCAATAGCAAGAATGTCCTTCCTCAGTTAGGAGACCAAAACTGTACACAATACTCCAGGTGTGGCCTCACCAAGGCTCTGTACAACTGTAGCAACACCTCCCTGCCCCTGTACTCAAATCCCCTCGCTATGAAGGCCAACATGCCATTTGCTTTCTTAACCGCCTGCTGTATCTGCATGCCAACTTCAATGACTGATGTACCATAACACCCAGGTCTCGTTGCACCTCCCCTTTTCCTAATCTGTCACCATTCAGATACTAGTCTGTCTCTCTGTTTTACCACCAAAGTGGATAACCTCACATTTATCCACATTATACTTCATCTGCCATGCATTTGCCCACTCACCTAACCTATCCAAGTCGCTCTGCAGCCTCACAGCATCCTCCTCGCAGCTTACACTGTCACCTAACTTAGTGTCATCCGCAAATTTGGAGATACTACATTTAATCCCCTCGTCTAAATGTAAACAGCTGGGGCCCCAGCACAGAACCTTGCGGTACCCCACTAGTCACTGCCTGCCATTCTCAAAAGTACCCATTTACTCCTATTCTTTGCTTCCTGTCTGACAACCAGTTCTCAATCCATGTCAGCACACTACCCCCAATCCCATGTGCTTTAACTTTGCACATTAATCTCTTGCATGGGACCTTGTCGAAAGCCTTCTGAAAGTCCAAATATACCACATCAACTGGTTCTCCCTTGTCCACTCTACTGGAAACATCCCCAAAAGATTCTAGAAGATTTGTCAAGCATGATTTTCCTTTCACAAATCCATGCTGACTTGGACCTATCATGTCACCTCTTTCCAAATGCACTGCTATGACATCCTTAATAATTGATTCCATTATCTTACCCACTACCGATGTCAGGCTTACCGGTCTATAATTCCCTGTTTTCTCTCTCCCTCCTTTTTTAAAAAGTGGGGTTACATTGGCTACCCTCCACTCGATAGGAACTGATCCAGAGTCAATGGAATGTTGGAAGATGACTGTCAATGCATCTGCTATTTCCAAGGCCACCTCCTTAAGTACTCTGGGATGCAGTCCATCAGGCCCTGGGGATTTATTAGCCTTCAATCCCATTAATTTCCCCAACACAATTTCCCGACTAATAAGGATTTCCCTCAGTTCCTCCTCCTTACTAGACCCTCTGACCCCTCTTATATCCGGAAGGTTGTTAGTGTCCTCCTCAGTGAATACCGAACCAAAGTACTTGTTCAATTGGTCCGCCATTTCTTTGTTCCCCGTTATGACTTCCCCTGATTCTGACTGCAGGGGACCTACGTTTGTCTTTACTAACCTTTTTCTCTTTACATATCTATAGAAACTTTTGCAATCCGTCTTAATGTTCCCTGCAAGCTTCTTCTCGTACTCCATTTTCCCTGCCCTAATCAAACCCTTTGTCCTCCTCTGCTGAGTTCATAATTTCTCCCAGTCTCTGGGTTCACTGCTATTTCTGGCCAATTTGTATGCCACTTCCTTGGCTTTAATACTATCCCTGATTTCCCTTGATAGCCACGGTAGATTCACCTTCCCTTTTTTATTTTTATGACAGACAGGAATGTCCAATCGTTGTAGTTCATCCATGCAGTCTCTAAATGTCTGCCATTGCCCATCCACAGTCAACCCCTTAAGTATCATTCGCCAATCAATCCAAGCTAATTCACGCCTCATACCTTCAAAGTTACCCTACTTTAAGTTCTGGACCATGGTCTCTGAATTAACTGTTTCATTCTCCATCCTAATGTAGAATTCCACCATATTATGGTCACTCTTCCCCAAGGGGCCTCGCACAACGGTATTGCTAATTAATCCTCTCTCATTACACAACACCCAGTCTAAGATGGCCTTCCCCCCTAGTTGGTTCCTCGACATATTGGTCTAGAAAACCATCCCTTATGCACTCCAGGAAATCCTCCTCCACCGTATTGCTTCCAGTTTGGTTAGCCCAATCTATGTGCATATTAAAGTCACCCATTATAACTGCTGCACCCTTATTGCATGCACCCCTAATTTCCTGTTTGATGCCCTCCCCAACATTACTACCACTACTGTTTGGAGGTCTGTACACAACTCCCACTAACGTTTTTTGCCCTTTGGTGTTCTGCAGTTCTACCCATATAGATTCCACATCATCCAAGCTAATGTCCATTCTAACTATTGCATTAATCTCTTCTTTAACCAGCAATGCTACCCCACCTCCTTTTCCTTTTATTCTATCCTTCCTGAATGTTGAATACCCCTGGATGTTGAGTTCCCAGCCCTGATCATTCTGGAGCCACGTCTCCGTAATCCCAATCACATCATATTTGTTAACATCTATTTGCACAGTTAATTCATCCACCTTATTACGGATACTCCTTGCATTAAGACACAAAGCCTTCAGGCTTATTTTTTTAACACCCTTTTTCCTTTTCGAATTTTGCTGTACAGTGGCCCTTTTTGTTTTTTGTCTTGGGTTTCTCTGCCGTCCACTTTTCCTCATCTCCTTTCGTGTTTTGCTTTTGTCTCCTTTTTGTTTCCCTCTGTCTCCCTGCATTGGTTCCCATCCCCCTGCCATATTAGTTTAACTCCTCCCCAACAGCACTAGCAAACACTCCCCTTAGAACATTGGTTCCGGTCCTGCCCAGGTGCAGACCGTCCGCTTTGTTCTTGTCCCACCTCCCCCAGAACTGGTTCCAATGCCCCAGGAATTTGAATCCCTCCCTGCTGCATCACTGCTCAAGCCATGTATTCATCTGCGCTATCCTGCGATTCCTACTCTGACTAGCACGTGGCACTAGTAGCAATCCCGAGATTACTACTTTTGAGGTCCTACTTTTTAATTTAGCTCCTAGCTCCTTAAATTCGTTTCGTAGGACCTCATCCCTTTTTTTTGACCTATGTCGTTGGTGCCAATGTGCACCACGACAACTGGCTGTTCTCCCTCCTTTTTTAGAATGTCCTGCACCCTTTCATAAAACCATGTTGACCCTGCCTAATCATATTATGATTTTCCAAGTGTCCTGTTACTACTTCCTTAATAGTAGATTCCAGCATTTTCCCGCAGACTGGTGTTCGGCTAACTGGCCTGTAGCTCCCTGCTTTCTCTCTCTCGCTTTTCTTGAATAGTGGGGTTACATTTGCTATCTTCCAATCTGCTGGGACTGTTCGAGAATCTAGGGAATTTTGGAAGATCGCAACAAATGCATCTACTATTTCTGCAGCAACCTCTTTCAGAATCCTCGGATGTAGGCCCGAGGATTTGTTTCCCTTTAGTCGCATTACTTAAATACTTTTTGTCTTCTGATATTAATTACTTTAAGTTCCACTCTTATTAGCCCCTTGGTTCCCCACTATTTTCGGCATGCTTTTTGTGTCTTCTACTGTGAAGACAGATACAAAATATTTGTTTGAAGTCTCTTGTAATTTCCTTATTCCCAATTATAACTTCACCTGTCTCAGCCTCTAAGGGACCAACACTTACTTTTGCTACTCTCTTCCTTTTTACATACTTGTAGAAGCTCTTACAATCTGTTTTTATATTTCATGTTCGTTTATTTGCTGGACACTTTGAAAGCAGGGAGTTGAGGCGCACCTACACGTGTTTTACAAGAACTGAAAAATCTAGAATAAAGAAGGATAGCAAAGACTGAAAAATCAAACAATGGATTCAAGCCCAACTTCAGACTTGAGCACAGAATCCACGCTAATTTTCTGTGCAGTACTAAGGGAGTACTGCATTGCTTTTCACGTGAGATGTTAAACCGAGGCCCCGTCTGCCTGCTCAGGTGTACATAAAGGAGCTGCTGATGCTGTTCAAAGAAGGACAGGGGTTTCTCACTGTGTGTTGATTAACTTTTGTCCTCCAAGCAACACGATTTGAAAATAGGTGAACCAGCCGTTCATCTGATTTGCTGTTTGTGGGAACTTACTGTATATTAGCTGCTGCGTTTGCTAAGATATCAATAGTGACTGAACTTCTAAAGTAATCCAGTGATTTTAAATCCTTTTGGAATGCCTGAGGTGCGATATAAATGCAAATGAAATTCTTCTCAAACACACCAATAACTTTGACTCAGCATTTCTGCCTCAAGTTGCTGCGCAATTGACAATGAGAGAAAATGTGGCCTGATCGATTCCGACATCTTTGAGTCGTAACCTGCTACTGATTTGTGGATTTCTAATGCATTTCAATCCCACCCGCCAAATGATTTGATTGGCAGTCCTCTGTGCAGCCCTCCAACTGATTGGGCTGGTTTGAACAACCGTCACTCCAGCTCTCCAACTGATCTGTTAGTTCTGCTGACCTTGGGTCCTGTTCTCCATCTGAACGGCTCTGTCCTGCTTCCTAATGATGTGACTGTTGACATTGACAGCCTCCAATCCCAGTAAATAAAAAAATGATTCTTGTGATAACCTCACAGATTCACAGATGGATTGAAATGCTGCCTGTCAACTTGAAATGCTGGTGGTTGGCATGGATGATTCCAGAAACCTAACATTCCTTTTCTCACAGGGAGGGAAGAAAGAAGACAAAACCTTCAACTGTTGTTCTCTCTTTCTCTGGTTTTGTGCCTTACCACTCACTCTCCTGATGAGAAAAGCTTCCATGAGTGGCATTAGCCCGTTCCATGAGTGGCATTAGTTCATTGATACTGAAGTTTGCCTTTACATATGCAGAAACCAAGCGCAGGCAGCGGAAAGAGCGTGCGGCAAATCTGTCCCACCCACCCTTTCCCTCAACGACTATCTGTCCCACCTGTGACAGGGACTGAGGTTCTCGTATTGGACTGTTCAGCCACCTAAGGACTCATTTTTAGAGTGGAAGCAAGTCTTCCTCGATTCCGAGGGACTGCCTATGATGATGATGATGCATATGTGAGCATGAGTCGTGGTTGTCAGCAGGTCGTCTGTCTGTGGAAACTCGTACATCTCCAGCCTGACGCCACCTACCATTTCACCTGAGTAACATACAGGTTGATGCATGACGTGACGAGACACTGAACACTGATTATGAACAGAGAACCCAACCCTGGGGTGTGTGTGTGGTGTGTTTATATAATCCACCACATCATAGGTTACATTTACTTATGGAGCCATCTGGGAATTTTTGGGAGCCCATTTTGTTTTGTTTGTATAAATCTGTGTTGTTGAGCAGGTGTGGCGGGAGAGGGGGGAAATATTTTTCCAATTCTCAACTGAAGTTTTTAAGTTTCATATTGTAACTTCATATTTTGGTAAGACCTGGAGGTGAACCACATGGGGGCACTATATTAAGGTTATGGGAAAGAACAGTCTTTCACTTCTCAGTTGGATTGCCTGAGTTACCACATAATACATGAAGGACAAAATTACCAGATGAATTTGAAAAATCTGTGTTTTATCATTGCTTGTTATAAATGATAAATCAAGCCCGATGTTGATGCAGTTCTGGAGTCATTTTGTGGCGTATTATTTTTAGGTTTTTCTTAACTGCCCTTTAAAGTAGTTCTTTCCGAGCTGCGAGCGCCGAGTTGAGCATGGCGAGGGTTGCAAGCAAACAATTCGGCTCTGTTTGATTTTTTGCTTTTGAGCTTTTTGTTCTGCAGTATATAATTTCATTTTTTAATTAAAATTCTTTATTAAATAACAGTAGTATTTAGTCATTGAGTGCTACATATTCATAGGACTTTATTAATTGTACAAAGGAATAAAATAACCAAAATCATAAAAATAGGTTAATGTTATGCTGGGGGCATTTTGTTCAAACCTATGTATGGGTTTATGTTAGCAAAATCCTTTGTGATCTGATGTGTGTCGTTTCAGCAATTAAGCTCACATGTTGATGCATATGTAATGCTTATTTAAAGATAAGAACAAGGGTAAATGATAAAATACATGACACATTTATTTTTTATGAATTGAAATTAAAGGCATTGCTGCTTTGCCTAATAACATGATTGCTGCTGTAGGCCTGGGGAATTAATGTGGAGCCCTGGATGTATGTGACACACACAACATTTGCTATTTTCAGAGTGCATGTGACTTGCAAATCCAGCTGGCTTGGCCAATGGCGAATGCGGTTGGATTATTAAATCTTGTATTTTTGAAAAGTACAATTTCAAGTGATTTAAAGGCCAGTCAATCCCAGGGTTACCTTTCCTGTCACCAGAAATGTTGGTGCAGTCCGAAGAGGTGATTTAGCAAGGCGTGCGATCACTGCAGCGGGTGACAAATGGCACTCGAGAACCAAAAGGTGTAGCTTTTGTTCCTTGACGCATGTGTTTTGCATCCCAAAAGAGAGAAGTGATGATCTGGGCTCTCAGCAGGAAGAATCAGTAATAAAAACAGGAGCAATCAACAGTGCAGTGCTAGATCGCCACACACTTGCGAATGAGTTCATTAAGCTTCACTTCAGAAAAGTCTCTTTGTTTTTGTTAAATTATTTTAATATTTTGAAGTAATTCAGTTACACCTTTAGGCCTCAATTTCCTGGTACGATTGAGCAAATGTTGAGACAAATCCGACTGAACAATTTTGTAAGCTAATATTTAATATTGAAGGGGAAGCTTGAAAAGATACAATTTCTAGTTACCAAAACCAATGAAATTATGAAGCAAATATGTTTTTTTTTTAGAATTCAGCCATGAGCGTGATATAGTTCTTTAATTATTATTGTATTTTTCCAATTGTTATGAATTTACACTACAGATCCTTAAGTTACTCTGTACTTTAAATTGATAATGTGACACGTTGTTGGATCACTGAGTAATTATAGGACTTGAATTACCCCAGAGTTGGGATATTCTAAAGTTTCCTTTACATGCAGGTCATCATGGGCAGTCCCTCGAAACGAGGATGACCCGTTTCCATGCCAAAAAAAGATGAGTTCACAGGTGTTTCAATGAAGGAGCTCATATTCCAGGTCCTGAACTACATCTTGGATGGTGGAAGATGTCTGTGCGTAGATTTTTTTTTTTAAACATGTGGTGGCCGTTGCACACCAGCCACCACACGGACTTGACAGAGCTAGGTCTTGGTCCAGTGGCAAGTGTTATCCAAGACAACTGGAGACCTGCTCTGCTGCGCTGACCTAATGCGCACACATATTGCAGTGTGGGCTGGCTCGTGCTGCCCCTGGGACCCTGGCCCCGAACTCTCGCCTCTCCTGGGCCCCCACCACATCCCTCCACAGTCTCTCGCTGTGTCTGCCCACGCTTCAATCACCGACCTGGACCTTGATGACATCACTCTGTGCTGCCGTCGCCCTCCTCCACCAGCTCGCGCTGCTCCCTGGAGTAGTATGCCTCCACGCTGGTTCCGGGGCCGCTGCACCGCCCCTCCTTTTATGGCCCCGACAGTGGAAGCTCTGTCACTCTGCAGTTCTATCAACACGGTATCAATGCTGTCTGCCCTTCACCAAAAGAACCTCCTCTGGGTTTCTCATTGGTGGTGCTCCTGAACCCTTTCAGGAGTCTGGTAAGAGCGATGCTGATCTCTTTTTCTCTCCAGCTGCAATGTTCTTCTTCTTGCACCGGGCTGCAGCTTGGTTGCAAAAGCTGTCGCGCCTGGGACTGCGCTAGTTTTGGAAAGCAACCTTTAAAAGAATAATAACACTGGAGGTGGGACGAGGCAGGTGAATCAGCGAGCCACCTCAGTGCAAAGAACCAGGATCACTGCTCCCACCGAGTGTCAGCCCTTCCTGATTGAACCCACCTTCCCCCCTCCAATGCAGGTACAATGTTGTCCCAGGGCTTATTTTAATATATTGGTATCAATAAACTATAAGAAAAGTTGTACTTAAGACAATAAATTTGTTTAATGTTCATACTTTAACATTTCAAATTGCTTCCACCAAAGCACATATTCTGTGATTCAAATGGACACGATATGAACATTTCACACATACTAAATGATGCTTTACCAAGATCCTAGTAGAGAAAATGACTACAGTGCATTTGCATTTAAATTTTACTTACTCACCTTTACTCCTGACTGAAATTCCACTGACAATGAGATTGGATATAAACAACAGCTTATATTTGTATGGTGTAGAATGTCTCAAGACACTTAACAGTGCAGGGATAGAAAATACCAAGCGGGCGAGAGAGCATGAAATGGGGGATTGGAAGCACAGTTAAAGAGACAGGTTGATAGAATTGACAAGGCAAAGTAGTTTGAGAGAATTCCAGAGTGCAGGTGTATCGTGACTGGCGGTTTGGCTGATGGTAGAACAGAATGAGAAGGAAACAGTAACCGGAATCAATGAAGTAAGGGTACGTGCTGGAATTCACAGTTGGAGGAAATCACTCCAGTTGGAATGGGCAAGAGTGTGGAGAGATTTGAAAAGAAGGATAAGGACCTTGAAATTGATGTTCTGCAGTATGGAGAGTCAGTGATAGTTGGGAGTGTGCAATCTGGATGCACTCTGCAGGCCATCCTCTGAAAACAGTGCCTTGTGTGCAAAAATAATGTGCACAACTGACGACCCCTCCCACTTTTTGATCCATATTCTTGACAATGAAGCTAGAATTTGGGGCCAAACATCAACAGCGTGAGTTTGCTAATTGCGCAATATTGAAGTTTAAACTGCTGCAAAAATCGAGCTGATGAGAGATTCGGGTTACGTGTTTCAAGGGAGCTATCTAACTCCTATCTATACATGATGCAATGTTAATTATGGGTTAACATTGCAGCTTTAAGTAAGAATAGGTGGTTAATAATGATTCAGCTCAATATGTTCACTTTAGACATCTTTCCTCCCACTCAGCCCAATTGTTTCCCTTTTTTACTGAAGCACTGACTCCAGCTGGGTAATTCTGATAGCTCTCAGATGTCCCATTCAAGCATCCTCACGTGTGAATATAGATATTAACTATTAGCAGTTCACTTGACACAACCAAAGCCTGATTCTTCCTTCATCCAACCAAGCTTTCCAGCAAGGGCAGTGACTAGGAGCAGGACCCCTGACTATGCAGTCGAGGGACACGCGAGCCATTGTAACACCTCCCTGATGTTATCCCAGCTGAAAATAGCCAACTCAGCACAGGCCGAGGACCAAATCTGAGACCTGGGCCATTCGGCTCAGTGCAATACCTGCTTTGGAACCAGCATTCACGCTTTTACAATAAAATAAATGATTACATTTCAATACTTTTATTATTATGATGAATAATAAGAATTCCATTGTATGTAGATAGGGCTTTTAATTCTGATTATATTGCTTATATTGATTACATTCTGCTTAAAGTGAGGATACTAAAAATATACAGTACAGACTGTTTCTACATAAGCCAGTTCTACATCTGTATTTAATTTACTGGGCCCAACACATGCTTACAATTTCCACAGCGCTCCTGTACATTGATGAGTGCAGGCTACATTCTGGACCTTTCAGGAAGCGTCATTTAGTTTCCAACAAATACATGGAGATCAAAATTCAATTGTAGTGCAAGGCTTGTGGAGAGCTGCAATTGAATCCTGTTCTCTAGCACAAGCTGAGAATTGTAATGACCTGCCCAAATAGTGATCTCTCGCTGTACTGTTTAAGTTCGACATCTGAAACTTCCAATGTTGCACAGAACCAGTTTTCATCCTCTATGGATACAAAAATTATTGTTGCTGTTCTCATGTATATCAGTAAGACTGCTGTAAACAGAAGTGATCTGTTATAGGTTGGAAGGACTCAAGAAATGGACACACCAGCCTGGCAGCTATACTTTTCCTATATTTTAACAGTGGCTACCCTTCCAAAGTATTTATTGGTTGAGAAGCACTTTGGGACATCCTGAGACCATGAAAGGTGCTGTATAATTACTCGTTAGTTTTTTCTTTTTTCGTGGGTGAAGAGATTGGACTCTCGATGACATGTCACAAATTTGACTCCAAATATATCCAGTCAAATTTTACCTTAATTTAAAAAAAATATTACTTCCAAACATGAAAATAATTATTTTATTATTTAGAATCTGATAAAATATATTGAAGTTATTATTGACAGTGTAGGTAAGTGGCAAGATAGGACTGTGAATGTAGTACCTTTGTTTAAAAAGGGAGAAAGGGCTAGACCAAGAAATTACAGGCCAGTCAGCCTAACCTTGGTGGTGGGAAAATTATTGGGAAAAATTCAGAGGGACGGGATAAATCTTCATTTCGAAAGATATGGATTAATCAAGGGACAGTCAACATGGATTTGTTAAATGAAGATCATATTCTACTAACTTGATTGGAATTTTTGAGGAGGGTCAATGAGGATAGTGCATATGATGTAGTGTATATGGATTTTAACAAGGCTTTTGATAAGGTCCCACATGGCAGACTGGTCATGAAAGTAAAAGCCCATGGGATCGAGGGCAAAGTGACAAGTTGGATCCAAAATTGGCTCAAAGGCAGGAAGTAAAGGGTAATGGTTGATGGGTGTTTTTGTGACTGGAAGACTGTTTATAGTTGGGTTCCGCAGGGCTCAGTGCTGGGTCCCTTGCTTTTTGTGGTATAAATCAATAATTTAGACCTGAATGTAGGGGGTATGATTAAGAAGTTTTCAGATGATACAAAAATTGGCTGTGTGGTTGATAATGAAGAAGAAAGCCGTCGACTGCAGGAAGATATCATTGAATTGGTCAGGTGGACAGAATAGTGGCAAATGGAATTCAATCGGGAGAAGAGTGAGGTAATGCATTCGGGGAGGTCTAACAAGGCAAGGGAATACACTGGTAGGACACTGAAGTGTCGAGAAACAAAGGGACCTTGGAGTACATGTCCACATATCCCTGAAGGTAGCATGTCAAGTAGATAAGGTGGTTAAGAAGGAATACGGAACACTTGCCTTTATTAGCCAAGGCATAGAATACAAGAGAGGGAAGTTATGCTTGAACTGTATAAAGCACTAGTTAGGCCACAGCTAGAGTACTGCATGCAGGTCTGGTCACCACATTACAGGAAAGATGTGATCGCACTAGAGAAGATACAGAGGAGATTTATGAAGATGTTGCCTGGACTGGAGAATTTTAGCTATGAGGAAAGCTTGGATAGGCTGGGGTTTTCTTTGGAACAGAGGAGGCTGAGAAGAGCCCTTATTGAGGTGTATAAAATTATGAGGGGTCTAGATAGAGTGGATAGGATGGACCTATTCCCTTAGCAGAGAGGTCAACAACCAGGGGGCATAGATTTAAAGTAATTAGCAGAAGCTTCAGAGGGGATTTGAGGGGAACTTTTTTACCCAGAGGGTGATGGGGGTCTGGAACTCACTGCCTGAAAGGATGGTAGAGGCAGAAACCCTCACCACATTTTTTAAAGTACTTGGGTGTACACTTAAAGTGCCGTAACCTACAGGGCTATGGACCAAGAGCTGGAAAGTGGGATTAGGTGGATAGCTCTTTGTTGGCCGGTGCGGACACGGTGGGCTGAAATGGTCTCCTTCCGTGCTGTAAATTTCTATGATTCTATGATATTCCAAACAGAGTGAAACATGTCAGAAATGATCAAACTGATCTTTTTCCCAAAATCTATAAAATGCTGCTCGATGGTCCTTTTCCCAAGAGCCCTGTATTCAGTCGATTGGTCATAGGACATTATTGAATCTGCCCTTGGCGAAGATCATCCGACTCCCTGTGGCGAATGGGCAAAGCAAGATGGCAGCAGCAGAGGGGAAGCGAAAGGCCCCATTTTGAGGTTGGGATGGCTGCTATAAAGTGCTCAACATTCTGTCATTACAGTGGTCTGAATCCCAAGATTACATTTTTGTCTTGCAAGTCATTCCTACCTATCAATATACAAAGCATTGGTTTATAGGCAATATTACAAAAGAATATCTGTACCTCATTTTCTGCAGCCATATATATTTTTTTAAATGAACAGCTGCTTCTTGAACACTTGTTCCAAATTTGAGGACAGTTTTGGCATGTCATTTTTACTCTGCGAGTCCCCAAATTGTGTGCAGATGGGCTTTGTTGTCATGTACCAGAAATGTCATGAATGATGTAAAAACGAGGCTGCTGCACTTCTCCCTTTTGCACCGTCAGCTGCCGGAAGATTATTCTTCCCTGAAATCTTTTGTTGTGTGGCAGCAGCCCTGATGTAAGTAAACCCCTGCCTCTGTCATCCCTCAGCACTCGGTACTGCAGGGGCTGCACAGCGTTACTCCGAAAGGTCTGAGACACGATCGCTACATAAAGAGGATTAATTCCCCATGCAGGTTTTGAATTTCGTAGGATTCTGGCAAACTGTAGGTATATCTGTGCGTTTTGTGCCATTTTCATTTGTTTTAAATTGCGAGCGGTGGCAAATCGAAGCCTTTTTATGTGCGATCGGTGCAATGGTGATGAATGCAGTGCAGTTAGTGAGGTTTAGCAGCTTGGGGTTGTGCATGAGTAGAGAACTTGTTTAGCAGTAGCCTGTCTTAGGGAACAGATGGCTTGTGGTGCTTTTAATTCATCTCGCAGGCTTTACATGAGGCCCAACAGCACACTGGGACCTTCTTTTCACTTCAGTGGTGATGTGCAGCATTGAAAGAAGGTCAACAGACACGAATAGGCGGAGATCAGGTCCAGATGCTTTCAGAACAAAAGGGCTTTGAAATAAATTCAGGAGGAAGTGTGGCGCTTGCATTGTATTCTCTCCGCAATGCAGGTTGGGTTGCCCAGCTAAATTTTAATGAACTGCATTCCACAATTTTTCTTTTTTTCTTTTTCTTCCAGTTTGCATTTTTAAAGGCCTTGTCAAAATAGTGCATGAGATACAATAAAAGAAGAAAAGATTGCATCATTAGAGTCTGAAGAAATCAATATAGTCTATCAATAAATTGTAAAGTATGTTGTTGTGCTGTACCAGGTGGTGTTAGCTGGTAATGGTCATTATTACATTGGACAGGCTATGTGTGTCTCTGTATGTGTATTTACTGCAGCTTCGCAAAAAGGCTTTTTGTTACTTAACCACAATTGCATGATCAAGAATTTTCAATTGTTACCCTGCCTTAAAATCGCTGCTTTTTTTAAAAAAGGTGCCCCTTATATATGTGACATCATAATGCTGAAATCTTATTGTTAGCTTTTAAAACCTGCAGAGATTTCAATTCTTCCACTGACCACTGCTGGAACTTGGACATTAGGGCAGCCAGTAAATACCGTACAAAACATTAGTCATTCAAGTCTGAGCAGCCAAATCAATAATGTATAATTTTTGGATTCCTGGGAGTGCACCAGTGGGTTGCAGTATATTAATATGCAGCAAGTAGTGCAATAAAAATTGGAACTGCTCTGTCATGGTAACAAAGAATTGGTAATTTATAGTAACATGTCTGTGGTTTCAGATGAATCATTGAGGTCACGACAGCAGTATGATTAGTAGCTTGACGTTTCCCCAAGCCTGTTTCACATGCAAACCCCTTCACGAAAACTATGCAAATCTTCTAATACTGTCTGAATTTTTTTCTTTAGTTTGGAATATTCTGGTATCCTTTGGATTTGAAATCTCATTCTGTATGCTAATCCTTTATGGTTTCACATCTAGGTCTTGCACCTAATCCTGCATTGTATGGTTGGGCTTCATGCACATATTTCAGAAATATCTCAGCTGGCTTGAAGGTGTTTCCTCCAGCTGAACACAATGCACTTTGCGTTGGAAAGGCTCAGTGCTCAAGCCCATTACATTCATCAGCATGCAGCAACTTTGGTCTTTATGCATATAGAGTTGGGTTTTTTTCTATCTCCCACTTTAATCTCTTTATAATTTAAATCCATTTGCAACTGTTGAAAATCTCTCTGTCGTTCATTCCCGAAATCTGTGCATCAGTGATTTCTTTTTTAATCGCTCAGTGGCTGTCAGCATCTGCATGTATTTAGATTGACTGTTCAGGTCCTCCACTAACCAAAAAAAAACATGCATTCCCTGGCACTCGTGAGAACAAGATGATACCATGGAAACTAATTATGAAAATTACTTTGTGGGTATTAAAAGCCCCATTGGTAAGCATCTATATTGAATGTAATGAGCATTGAACATGCCTTTTTGTATCGCCTTTGGTAGTTTTGCAAGATTGTCATTTTTTAGTTTGTTGCCAGCAGGTTATTATAAAAGGTTTCCTGAGCGTATTCTTTCTCTTCACACTATTAATAATTATGATTTGACACAGAGGGAATGTAGTTGCGACTCTGTTGTTGTGTCTGCAAGCTGCAGAATTGCTCAGCTTTCAGCGTGGTTATCTTTTGTTAAGATAATATTTCACCTGTTTCATCTATCAGCCTTTGTCTCTGGGGAATCTGGAGATTTAAGGAAAAGCAGCAGGGGGTGCAACTAATCTGTTGAAGACAGGTTTGCATCAGGACCACTTTCATGCAAGGGCGTGCCCTTAGCACAGAAATGAAAGAGCAGGATTACTAAAAGTAATCCTGCTCTTTCATTTCTGTGCTAAGGCACGCCTTGCATGAAAGTGGTCCTGTGCAAACCTGTCTTCAACAGATTATATTGATGTGTTTTCTTAAAATCTCCAGGGTTTTCATTTATATATCTCAAAACATTCGGGCATCTACTCATTCTTCCAAAAATAAACAGCATGGTACCTGTCGGCAACAGAGAAGTGGGATCAGACAGCAGGGATTTGTGGCAAGGTGCATGAATAACTCCCCATGCTGACTCAGCTCTAAAATGGCAGTCTGAGATGGGTTGACACATGCTCAGTTCATCTATTATTTAAAAAGCGTTCATCAGTGATCAATCTGGAAGTCTCTACTAGTCTATCTCCTGTGGCATTACACATGGTAAGTTGGAGCACATGGTTATTCTCTCGTATCTTTGATGTCTCTCTCTCTCACTTTCTGTTAACTTTGTGCTTCTGTCCTAATTTGTTCTCTCTCTGCTTTTACCTATTTTCTTTTAGGTGGGAGGTGTTGCTTGTGTGCCAGGGGAAGGTGCTACCAATGGCTGCAGGCAGCAGTTGGGCTGGGGGTTTCTGGGAGAGGCTGGCCCTCAGTGGCTCTCTCTCCCCCCGCCCCCAATCCAGTCACTTGTGGTTCCCCTCACTCCCATTGCTTTCTCTATCATTACTACTCCCACTTCATCTTTGAATTATGCACTCAAAACCTCTATACTCTCTTCATTGTTGCTCCACTGTTAGTCACTTCTTTTAAGTTTTCATCCACTCTCACTCTCCCCAAGGATAGGTATTGAGACGTCATAGGCCCATGCAGCTTCTATCCCTTCCCCAACTCCTCTTCCTTGTTCCCTTTCCCTCCTCCTCCTCTCCATGGCTCCTCTTTTCTACTCCTGCCTGCCCTCTCTTCTCCCTCTCCCTCTCCAAATTTTTCCATCACCACTTGCCTCCCCTTTCCCTTCCCCTGCTCTCTTGCCCTCCTCCCCTTCCCTTTCCACCTACTCCCTTGTCCCCTGCTCCTTCCTCGTCTCCCGCTACCTTCCTGCCCCAACTGTTTCCCTCAGAGGCATTTATTTGCTTCCAAATTTCACCATGTCAAAAAATAAATTCAATTTGAAAGATGGAAAGATTGCTTCTCTATTTGTGTCCTTCCCCTTTCTGTCTTTTTTTCTCCCTCTGCCTCAGTTTCTGTCTCAGTTATTAACTTTGACCTTTTCTAAATGTCAGGTGGATAATCAGTTGGCTTTAAAATTCAACTGTTTTGACGCAACATGAAATAAAAAAAGCACACTCTCTCACCTCTTTCTCTTTCTTTTTTTGTTTCTGGCCCCAGTCTTTTTCTGCCCCCTCCCTCAGTTTAATGCATTTTTGAAAGTTTACATAACATAAAACCAAAGCTACAACAGGTGTTAAATAAAAACAGTGTCATTTCTTCTCACTCTCTCCCTTTCTCTCTCGCGCAAGACACACACACACTTGTTTTCATTCTATAAATTTTACCTCATTAAAACTTTAAAAAATTTGCCCTCTTGTTTTTTGAAATTATTTGAAGAAAGGCAACTGAGCAGAAATTGCTCGGGGCTAAAGAAAAATATTCCGTTGTTAGAGCTAACTGAATAGTACTGAGGCACATGCCCAGACTGTACAATCCAAATTCAGCTTACAGTGTCATAGCTCTGGCAAGAATATCAAGACCAAACCCAGCATTTTGAGAGAGGCTGTAGTCTTCAAGCATAAATTTAAATTTAAGGGCAGAGAAATCAAAGGCAAAGAGGGCCACATTACAGCATAATTCTAAAAGAACAAAGAGTGTTTAAAAAAAACAAGCCTGAAGGCGCTGTGTCTCAATGCGAGGAGCATTCGTAATAAGGTGGATGAATTAACTGCGCAGATAGCTGTTAACGGATATGATGTAATTGGGATTACGGAGACATGGCTCCAGGGTGACCAAAGCTGCGAACTCAACAGCCAGGGGTATTTAATATTCAGGAAGGATAGACAGAAAGGAAAAGGAAGTGGGGTGATGTTGCTGGTTAAAGAGATTAACGCAATAGTAAGGAAGGACATTAGCTTGGATGATGTGGAATCTGTATGGGTAGAGCTGCGGAAAATGCCAGTGGGAGTTGTGCACAGACCACCAAACAGTAGTAGTGAGGTTGGGGATGGCATCAAACAGGAAATTAGGGATGCATGCAATAAAGGTACAGCAGTTATCATGGGTGATTTAAATCTACATATAGATTGGGCTAACCAAATTGGTAGCAATACAGTGGAGGAGGATTTCCTGGAGTACATAAGAGATGGTTTTCTAGACCAATATGTCGAGGAACCAACTAGAGAGCTGGCCATCCTAGACTCGGTATTGTGTAATGAAAGCGGATTAATTAGCAATCTTGTTGCGCAAGGCCCCTTGGGGAAGAGTGACCATAATATGGTAGAATTCTTCATTGAGATGGAGAATGACACAGTTAATTCAGAGACTAGGGTCCTGAACTTAAAGAAAGGTAACTTCGATGGTATGAGACGTGAATTGGCTAGAATAGACTGGCGAAGGATACTTAAAGGGTTGAAGGTGAATAGGCAATGGCAGGCATTTAAAGATTACATGGATGAACTTCAACAATTGTACATCCCTGTCTGGCGTAAAAATAAAATGGGGAAGGTAGCTCAACTGTGGCTAGCAAGGGAAATTAGGGATAGTGTTAAATCCAAGGAAGAGGCATATAAATTGGCCAGAAAAAGCAGCAAACCTGAGGACTGGGAGAAATTTAGAATTCAGCAGAGGAGGACAAAGGGTTTAATTAGGAGGGGAAAAATAGAGTATGAAAGTAAGCTTGCAGGGAACATAAAAACTGACTGCAAAAGCTTCTACAGATATGTGAAGAAAGAAAAGATTAGTGAAGACAAACGTAGGTCCCTTGCAGTCAGAATCAGGTGAATTTATAATGGGGAACAAAGAAATGGCAGACCAATTGAACAAAAACTTTGGTTCTGTTTTCACTAAGGAAGACCCAAATAATCTTCCAGAAATACTAGGGGACCAAGGATCTAGCGAGAAGGCGGAACTGAAGGAAATCCTTATTAGTCATGAAATTGTGTTAGGAAAATTGATGGGATTGAAGGCCGATAAATCCCCAGGGCCTGATGGTCTGCATCCCAGAGTTACTTAAGGAAGTGGCCCTAGAAATAGTGGATGCATTGGTGGTCATTTTCCAACAGTCGATAGACTCTGGATCAGTTCCTATGGATTGGAGGGTAGCTTCTGTAACCCCACTTTTTAAAAAAGGAGGGAGAGAGAAAACACGGAATTATGGACCGGTTAGCCTGACATCGGTAGTGGGGAAAATGTTGGAATCAATTATTAAAGATGTAATAGCAGCGCATTTGGAAAGCAGTGACAGGATCGGTCCAAGTCAGCATGGATTTATGAAAGGGAAATCATGCTTGACAAATCTTCTAGAATTTTTTGAGGATGTAACTAGTAGAGTGGACAAGGGAGAACCAATGGATGTGGTGTATTTGGACTTTCAAAAGGCTTTTGACAAGGTCCCACACAAGAGATTAGTGTGCAAAATGAAAGCACATGGTATTGGGGGTAATGTATTGACATGGATAGAGAACTGGTTGGCAGACAGGAAGCAGAGAGTCGGGATAAACGGGTCCTTTTCAGAATGGCAGGCAGTGACTAGTGGGGTACCGCAAGGTTCAGTGCTGGGACCCCAGCTATTTACAATATACATAAATGATTTAGACAAAGGAATTGAATGTAATATCTCCAAGTTTGCAGATGACACTAAGCTGGGTGCAATGTGAGCTGTGAGGAGGATGAGAAGAGGCTGCAGGGTGACTTGGTCAGGTTAGGTACGTGGGCAAATTCATGGCAGATGCAGTATAATGTAGATAAATGTGAGGTTATCCACTTTGGTGGCAAAATAGGAAGACAGAATATTATCTGAATGGTGACAAATTAGGAAAAGAGGAGGTGCAACGAGACCTGGGTGTCATGGTACATCAGTCATTGAAAGTTGGCATGCAGGTACTGCAGGTGGTGAAAAAGGCAAATGGCATGTTGGCCTACATAGCTAGGGGATTTGAGTATCGGAGCAGGGAGGTCTTACTGCAGTTGTACAGGGCCTTAGTGAGGGCACACCGTGAATATTGGGTACAATTTTGGTCTCCTAATCTGAGGAAGGACATTCTTGCTATTGAGGGAGTGCAGCGAAGGTTCACCAGACTGATTCCCGGGATGGCAGGACTGACATATGAAGAAAGACTGGATCGACTAGGGCTTATATTCACTGGAATTTAGAAGAATGAGAGGGGATCTCATAGAAGCATAAAAAATTCTGATGGGATTGGACAGGTTAGATGCAGGAAGAATGTTCCCGATGTTGGGGAAGTCCAGAACCAGGGGTCACAGTCTAAGGATAAGGGGTAAGCCATTTAGGACCGAGATGAGGAGAAACTTCTTCACTCAGAGTTGTGTACCTGTGGAATTCTCCGCCACAGAAAGTTGTTGGGGCCAATTTGTTAGATATATTGAAAAGGGAGTTAGATGTGGCCCTTACGGCTAAAGGGATCGAGGGGTATGGAGAGAAAGCAGGAATGGAGTACTGAAGTTGCATGATCAGCCATGATCTTATTGAATGGTGGTGCAGGCTCGAAGGGCCGAACAGCCTACTCCTACACCTATTTTCTATATTTCTAAATGAATGCATTAAAATACACCAAAGGCAATTAAATTGATAAATTAAATCATATGATTGTGAAATATGTATTTTTTTGAATTTTTCATTTCATCTAAACTCTTATTAGACCATTAGAAATTTTATTGATCAAGTGACAGATGAAAACATTTCTTAAAGCAGCATTTGAACGTTTTTTGAGAATCCAATGGCTGGTTTGCACAATCCCAAGATAATGTACTCTAATTATAAAATAGCAGCTGTTGTGTGACACATTCCACATTGAAAATTCTTACCACAGTGTCACCTACAGGCGTAACAGGTAGTGCAGGTACTTATAATGACACGTGTCTCCCACATATTGAATTTCATAAAGATCAGCAATTCCGTTGGCAACTTCTGAATCGTGGCAGGGCCATTCTGCGAAGTAGTTGAACAAATTATAATTCCTAAGATTGCTTGATTTGTATTTATTTATGTAAACGGTGATTTCAACTGTGCTCATGTATAACTGAATGATTGGACTGCAGATTGTGTGAGCAGGAGCGCTAGATTCCATGCTGTTCTCCAGATTGGTTTTCTGCTGACCCAGCCATTATCTCTTCGCCATTATGTCATTCAGTCTGTTTGAGGAGCAGTCGGGCTTAGAGCCCCAAATCTTTTCTCAGATCAGGTTCTGCACGCCAATCATGCCTGTCCCTGACCAGCTCGACTGACTCCCTTATCCCCAGTGCATGAACTTCAAGGTGGGTTTGGAAATTGGGAATTGCAGCAGTGGCTAGAATTTCTATTTTCATAGTGCCCCTTTATAGAGGAGCATTGCCGAGTGCTTTACAATGGGGAAGGGAGAATGCTGAGGAGGAGATAGGGTGGATAATATGGAAGAGAGACTGAAACAGGGTCAAAGCGAGAGGTTTTCAAGAGAAAGGAAGAGACTTAGCAAGACAGTGTGTCTTTGGGAGGGATTTGCAAAAAGAGGGCCAGAGGGTGTGGGTGAGAATGCACTGCTGAAGTAAACTGCCCATCAAAGGTGGGCTGAGAAGTGAATGTAAATGATAAGGATCTTGAAGTCCATGCTGTGAGGAAAAGGGAGTCAGCGGAGCTTGGTAAAGATGTGAGTGATTACCGTGCAAAGCCCTACCTAGTTCTGCTAGAGTGATGAATGGAGCCAGAGGCAGAGTTGAGACTGTTGAAAACCAAAAAGGATTGCTTTGATTTTAGCAACATTGATCTGAAGACATTTTCAACTCACCGAAGGTGTACTGTCCATCAGGCAGTCAGTGAATATGGCAGCAGCCTTGGAGTCAATGCTGGTGCGAGAGAGGCTGGCTTGGGTATCATCAGCATGCGAGTGAAAGTTAATCCCTTGTTTGCAGATGATCTGCCCAAGGTGTAGCATGTAGGCAATAAACTATAGGAGACAGAATCATGAGATACAGCACAGCTGTCTGTGCAGGCAAGGTCAATGAGAAGAAAATCCGTGTGAGCAGATAACATGGCTACATTAAGTGAGACAGAATAGAACCTCGGAAATGCAGTGCTGTGGAAACAGGCCACGTAAGAGGCAATGGAGCATTCAACAATGTTAAATGTGGCAGAGAGTTTGAGGATGGATGATAACCAATGGTTGCAGTCACAGAGGATGTCATTGATGACAACAAGGATTTATGTTTTTTTTAAAAAAAACTTCCAATTTTTTAAGTGTAGCTTTTCATTCATTATTCTTCATAACACTTGGAAAGTGGGAATATAATGTATTTAATTTGAGAGCACTTCATTTGAAGTGTCTGCAGTAAACCAGTATGGAACTCCCTAACCCATATTCACGGCCACCCCCTCGACCTTGGCGTCTCTCGTGGCCTCGCTACTCCCATCGTGTCAATCGCAAATAAGGCCGTCTCTGACCACTTCCTTGTATCGCTCTCCACCCACATCCCCCTTCCACCCCACTCCAACCCTATCCCCCTGGAAAGAAACTCTCTCCCGACTCTTACAACTGCACTTATGAACTCCCAACTGTCCAGCCTTTGGCCTTCCATTCACCATGACATTTCTGTAGCTACTGACCTACTCAATCACACCCTCACCACCACCTTTGATGCCCTAGTCCCTGTTAAAACAATTACTCTCTCTCACCCTGGCCATTCCCCCTGGTACAGCCCTCATCTTCTCTCCCTTAAGTCCAAGGGACGCAGACTTGAAGGGATATGGTGGACAATTGGTTTAACCATTCACCACCAAATCTGGCTGGACCATATAAAGCATTATCGGTTCCTGCTCTCGTCTGCCAAAATCGCTCACTATTCCAGAATAATTCTGGAATATAAAGATAAACTCCAGCTTCTATTCTCCACTGCTAACTGTCTTTTTAAACCCCTCTCCCCAGTCTCCACCATCACCTCTGACAATAAGTGTGAGGAGCTCATGGACTTCTTTGTCTCTAAGAGTGAGACCATCTATTCGGCCGCCTCTGCCGCATCCCTTCCTTCCCCTAGCCCACCAGGCGAAACTAACTCTCAGGATCCATCCTTGCCCTAGCCCTGACCTCACATCTTTCTCCAGTTTCTCTACGATCTCCCCTCATGACCTTTCCAAGCTCATCCTGTCCATGAGACCCACTTCCTGCTCACTTGACCGTATTCCCACCAAACTGCTGACCACCCAACTTCCTTTTCTGGCTCCCATGTTAGCTGACATTGTTAACGGTTTGCTCTCCTCAGGTACTGTCCCCCTCTCCCTCAAATCTGTGGTCATCACCCCTCGTCAAAAAAACAACACTCAACCCCTCCGTCCTTGCAAACTGCCACCCCAATCTCCAACCTCCCTTTCCTCTCCAAAGACCTTGAACATGTTGCATCCCAAAGCCGTGCCGATCTTTTCCTCAATTCCATGTTTCACTCCCTCCAATCTGGTTTCCATGCCTGCCACAGTACCAAATTGGCTCTCATCAAATTCACAAATGACATCCTTTATGACTGTGACAAAGGGAAACTAACTCTCCTCGTCCTTCTTGACTTGTCTTCAGCCTTTGACACGGTTGACCACTCTATCCTTCTCCAATGCCTCTGCACTGACGTCCAGCTGTAGGGACTGCACTCGCCTGGTTTCATTCTTACCTATCTAACCGTAGCCAGAGAATCACCTGCAATGGCTTTTCTTACCACCATGCATTGTTACCTCTGGTGTCCCCAAGGATCTATCCTTGGCCCCCTCTTATTTCTCATCTACATGTTTCCCCTTTGGCGACATCTTCCAAAAACACAGCGTCAGTTTCCACATGTACGCTGATGACTCCCAGCTCTACCTCAGTACCACTTTTCTCGACCCCTCCTAGGTCTCTAACTTGTCAGACTGCTTGTCCGACATCCAGTTCTGGATGAGCAGAAATTTTCTCCTATTGAATTTTGCGAAGACCAAAGCCATTGTTTTCGGTCCCCGCCACAAACTCCATTCCCTAGCCACTGACTCCATCCCTCTCCCCAACTTCTGTCTGAGGCTGACCCAGACTGTTCACAATCTTGGTGTCATATTTGAACCTGAAATGAGCTTTTGACCACATACCTGCAGCAGAACTAAGGCCGCCTATTTCCACCTCTGCAATATCGTCCGCCTCCGCCCTTGCCTCAGCTCATCCGCTGATGAAGCCCTCATCCATGCCTTTGTTACCTCTAGACTTGACTATTCCAACATACTCCTGACTGGCCTCCCGCCTTCTATCCTACGTAAACTGGAGGTGATCCAAAACTTGAAGCTGCCCGTGTCCTAACTCGCTCACCTATCACCCCCTGTGCTCACTGACCTACATTGGTTCCCGGATAAGCAACGTCTCGATTTCAAAATTCTCATCCAATTTTTCAAATCCCTCCATGGCCTCGCCCCTCCTTATCTCTGTAATCTCCTCCAGCCCCACAACTCCCCCCCCCCCCCCCCCAGGTGTCTGCGTTCCTCTAATTCTGCCCTCTTGAGCATCCCTGATTATATCGCTCAACCACTGGTGGCCATGCCTTTTGTTGCCGAGGCCCCAAGCTCTGGAATTCCCTGCCTAAACCTCTCCCTGCCTCTCTACCTCTCTTTCCTCCTTCAAGACGCTCCTTAAAACCTTCCTCTTTGACCAAGCTTTTGGTCATCTGCCCAAATTTCTCACGTGGCTCGGTATCAAATTTTAAAAATCTCATAATACTCCTGTGAAGCACCTTGGGATGTTTCTCTACCTTAAAGGCACTATATAAATGCAAGTTGATGTTGGAATGCTTAACAAGGCTATATTGCTTCAGTTATTAGTTTACGATAATACTTGTTACAAATAAATATTTAAGCTGTTACACCAGTACAATTAATATTTCAGCAAACCTGTAACCTATGTTGTTTTTAAATACAGATAGTTGAATTTTGTGTCAATAAATATAGAGCGATAAGATGAACAATAAATAATTATATCACCATACAATATTGGTCCATACATATCATCCTAAATTACCTCCCGACAACCCCTTTATCAAGTGCTTCAAAATATTACATCCTCTCCAAGAGTGCAAAGAGAGTAATAATTAATTGTCAACAATAAGTGTTGCAGCTTCACCTGTAACTCAGCTATAAATAGGCAGTTAAATAATGTAATGTGCATGACTAATCAACAGTAATCACTGACTCTGAAACATTTAGTTTAATGCCACCAAAGGCACATCTTTCCTTCTGAAGCTATGTAATTCTCATTGAGATTATTCAGAAAATGGGCAACTTCATTCATTAGTGAGCACATGTACTGCAGTTATATTATCTCATTTTTGTCTTAAAACCATTGCAGAATGAGAATACATTGGGCATGCAATAAATTGTTATAATTCATCACTGCTTTATTTAAAATCTCTTAACTTCTTAAATAAATTCTTGAGTAAGTTCAGATTAGTGATGTCACTTGGCAGTGGTTTGATAGATCTAGTGTCGCACCATTGGTGATGGCACCTTTGGAATTTCGCATGGCTCGAACTGAAGAGGTAGGCCAGAGCATGACTCCAAATGTGAGAACAATGCAGATAAACCTTTCTCCTCTTTTTGGTGTATTATAAATTAATAATGTGATGCGCCAAATTGTCAAACATTGCTGAAGTGGGTCTAGTTTTGTATTTGGCATTCACAAATTAATTCTGATTATATGATATGTTGGTATAAATAATTAATGTTACGACAACTGCTAAATTTCCTTGAGCTGGGATATTACAGCTCAGCCTGTATAGTCTTCGTGTTAGTTTCAGAAAGTGTAACGAAAGCTGTCCGTGCAGCACTGGCTCTTGTCGTCGCATGAGGCCGTTTATTATCATTTAGAATTTTTGGCACCATTCTGCGCCGTTTTTTTGGCGTCCGCTGTTTTTTTTTTGGAGCAGCTTAAAATCTGCAAGTTTCACCAAAGTTTCTGCGCCATCCTAAACTACTTTATGGACGATTTATTTTTTTTTAGTTCCCGATTTTTTTTTTGACATCACTGGGGGTGCCAGCTGCCGTCAGTGCCATTCCTGGCCATTTAAGTGAGTTTGGCCAACTAGGATTTTTTCGAAAACAGCGCAGTGCACCATTCTGAAAAACCTTACCTAACTTAAGAAAATCGATGCAGAGAAGACGCCATTATTTTAGCGGAGCTGAGTTAGGTTTTGGAGGGAGGGAAGAAAACTTGACACCGGGGGCGGGGGGGGGGGGGCATTCGGCTTGGGATAGTAGCAGCATCAGCACCAGAGGTGGGGGCCATTTGACGCGGGATAGCAGCGACACAGACACCGTGGGTGGGGGGCATTCGGCCCGGGATAGCAGAAGCACCAGGGCTCGACAATTGCTTGCTGCATCTTGTATGTTTCACTTTGAAGCCTCAGCCCCTTCAGTGTGTCCCTCGTTACCCTGGCAACCTCATTTTTTTGGTGCAGACCTTAAGCTCCACCCATCTGCGCCGCTCCAAAATGAAAGTTTATTACGGCGAAACTTGCAACTTATTTTTGGCGCAGTCGGCCACGAAAAAAATCGGATGTACCTCGACAGCTGCGCCAAAAATCGGCAATGTGGAAAATTGGTCCCATCGTTTCCATCATACTGTCACGTGACTCCAACTGTCTTTTACACCCAGCTCTCTGGTGAACTTGTTCCTAACCGGCAGTAGCAGACCGTTGACTCCAGTGACCAATCACATCATACAGCTAGCAACAGGCAATAATATTTGTAGTGTACCAGCTAATAAATAGGTTGGTTGAAGCGAGTGACTTATGGAGAGTAATAATAATCTACAAAAACCATTGCACCCTGACGTTTGATGCTATGTGTAACCCTTGTGGAATTGCCTCATCATACACCACCTTACATTCTCCGTGTCGCTCACTTAAAACGACTAAGCTATTTTTAAAAACAGTTTTTCACCCCCTTCAGATGCCTTCTACTCTGGCAGGTCTTCCCTTACTCAGTGTTAACCTTGCTCCCGTGAGCCTATGCTCTGTAAAGCATCATTGCATTGTGGCTACGTAGCTGTGGCAATGTAATATCTCCAACTTTCGAACATATTGTCACCCAGTCACCACCATGTAATAAAGGTTAATGGAATGTTGTCTTTATCTCAAGGGGGTTGGAATTCCAAGGGGAAGTAGTTGTACTTCAGTTGTGCAGAGCCTTGGTCAGACCACAACTGGAGCACTGCGTCCAGTTCTGGGCACTGCATCTCAGGAAGGATATATTGGCCTTGCAAAGGGTACAGTGCAGATTTACATGAATGGAGCTTAAAGTGTTACATTATGATGACAGGTTGCATAAACTTGGTTTGTATTCCCTTAAGTGTAGAACATAAGAACACATAAGAAATAGGAACAGGAGTAGGCCATACAGCCCCTTGAGCTTGCTCCGCCATTTAATACGATCATGGCTGATCTGATCATGGACTCAGCTCCACTTCCCTGCCCGCTCTCCATAACCCCTTATTCCCTTTTAAGAAACTGTCTATTTCTGTCTTAAATTTATTTAATGTCCCAGCTTCCACAACTCTCTGAGGCAGCGAATTCCACAGATCCACAACCCTCAGAAAAGAAATTTCTCCTCATCTCAGTTTTAAATGGGCGGCCCTTTATTCTAAGATTATGCCCTCTAGTTCTAGTCTCCCCTATCAGTGGAAACATCCTCTCTGCATCCACCTTGTCAAGCCCTCTCATAATCTTATACATTTCGATAAGATCACCTCTCATTCTTCTGAATTCCAATGAGTAGAGGCCCAACCTTTCCTTATAAGTCAACCCCCTCATCTCCGGAATCAACCTAGTGAAACTTCCCTGAACTGCCTCCAAAGCAAGTATATCCTTTCGTAAATATGGAAAGCAAAACTGCACGCAGTATTCCAGGTGTGGTCTCACCAATATCCTGTACAACTGTAGCAAGACTTCCCTGCTTGAAGATTGAGGGGGTGATCTAATCAAGTGGATTGAAATGATAAAAAGGATTCAATCGGCTGGACACAGAGGGCTCAAGTTTCGGACTCCTGCTAGAACAGCGCACATCGGAGAGGCCCGCCTAATTTGTAGAATAAAAGTTGCGCCGACTACTTACCTCGCGATTCTCTGATAGCTGTAGGCCCGTTTCTTGCTCGGCGCGGCACAGCAGGAGCTTCTGGGGGGGGGAGCTACAGACCTGCGCCAAAAACAGTGCCGGCAGCTGCACGCGTGCGCAGTAGCTCCCAGCGCGTCCCGTCTCCCAGGCTATGACCCTATCCCAGGCCGAAGGGACGTCGCCCCTATCCCGGGCCGAGTGACCTGACACATCTTACCTCGTCGTTGAAGGGGCCCGCCCGCTTGGCCTCTCTCTGGGGGCGGGCCCTGCCCGAAGAGTCGTCGGCGTCTTCTGCATGCGGGCCCCGCTCGAAGTCCTCGGCGGGGCCCGGCTTCATTGGCAGCAGCGTGGCCCGCCTGCCCGGCCTCTCGCTGGGGGTGGGCCCCACCTGAAGAGTCGGCGTCGGCAGTAGCCCGGCATCGGTTACACGCGGGCCCTGCCCGAAGTCCTCGGTGGGGCCCGTTCAGCTTCTTCTCTCTCTTTTCCCCCTCCCCCACCATTCATCTTTTCCCCCTCCCCCCCCTGTTCATCTCTCTTTTTCCCCCCCCCGTTCATCTCTCTTTCCCCCCCCCGTTCATCTCTCTTCCCCCCCCCTCCCGTTCATCTCTCTTCCCCCCCCTCCCGTTCATCTCTCTTCCCCCCCCCTCCCGTTCATCTCTCTTTCCCCCCCCGTTCATCTCTCTTTCCCCCCCCGTTCATCTCTCTTTCCGCCCCCCGTTCATCTCTCTTTCCCCCCCCGTTCATCTCTCTTTCCCCCCCCGTTCATCTCTCTTTCCCCCCCCGTTCATCTCCCTCCCCCCCCCGTTCATCTCCCTCCCCCCCCCCGTTCATCTCCCTCCCCCCCCCCGTTCATCTCCCTCCCCCCCCCCGTTCATCTCCCTCCCCCCCCCCCCGTTCATCTCCCTCCCCCCCCCCCGTTCATCTCCCTCCCCCCCCCCCGTTCATCTCCCTCCCCCCCCCGTTCATCTCCCTCCCCCCCCCCGTTCATCTCCCTCCCCCCCCATTCATCTCTCTTTCCTCACCCCCGTTCATCTCTCTTCCCCCCCCCCCCGTTCATCTCTCTTTCCCCCCCCGTTCATCTCTCTTCCCCCTCTCCCCCCCATTCATCTCTCTTTCCTCCCCCCGTTCATCTCTCTTCCCCCCCCCCCCCCGTTCATCTCTCTTTTCCCCCCCCCGTTCATCTCTCTTCCCCCTCTCCCCCCCATTCATCTCTCTTTCCCCCCCCCCGTTCATCTCTCTTCCCCCTCCCCTCCCTCGTTCATCTCTCTTCCCCCCCCTCGTTCATCTCTCTTCCCCCCCCCCCGTTCATCTCTCTTTCCCCCCCGTTCATCTCTCTTTTCCCCCCCCATTCATCTCTCTTCCCCTTCCCCCCCCTCCCCCCTCCGTTCATCATTCCCCCTCTTTCCCCCCCCCCCCCCCCAGGTCATCTCACCCCCGCCCCCGTTCATCTCCCCCCTTCCCCGCCCGTTCATCTCCCCCCCCCGTTCATCATTCCCCCTCTTTCCCCCCACCCCCGTTCATCTTCCCCCCCCTTTCATCTTTCCCCCTTCCCCCCCCACCCCCATTCATCTTCCCCCCCCTTTCACCTTTCCCCCTTCCCCCCCCTTGTTTATCTTCCCTCTCCTCCCCCCCCCCCCACTCTTCTTCCTGGTGCTGCAGTAGGTGAGTAGAAATAATGTTTTTATTTACTGAGTGATTTTTTAATTATTTTTTTTATTTTTAATTTTTTAATTTTTTAAAATTGATTTATTGATTTATTTATCATTTATTATTGATGATGCCTCTATTTGTAAAAGTGAAGTGTTTAATGTTTGTAAAACCCCCTCCCACCCTGCCCCCACATCTCGCGTTCCCTACGCCTGATTTATAAGTGTAGACAAGGTTTTTCTGAGCGTACAAAAATCTACACTTACTCCATTCTAAGTAAGTTTGGAGTAAGTTTTCGCTGCCTAAACTTGCAAAACAGGCGTAAGTGGCTGGACACACCCCCTTTTGAAAAAAAATCTCTTCTAAAATGAAACTATTCTAACTCACTAGAACTGGAGCAAACTAAATGCCGAGAATTGCAATTTCTAAGATGCTCCATTCTAAACTAGTTGCTCAAAAAAAATGAGTAACTCAGGTTGAAACTTGAACCCAGAGAAACTATTTTGTCTGGTGGGGGAATCCAGAACAAGGGGGGCACAATCTTTAAAGTTAGAGCCAGGCCGTTCAGGAGTAAAATCATGAAGTACTTCTTCGCATACAGTGCAGTTTGAAGCTGGAACTTGCGTTACAAAAGGCTGTGGATACTGGGTCAATTGATAACTTCAAGACTAAGATCGATAGATTTTGGTTGGGTAAGGCTATTAAGGGATATGGAGCAAAGGCGGATAAATGGAGTTGAGGTGCAGACCTGCCATGTTCTAATTGAACAGGCTCAAGGGACTTAATGGCCTAATCCTGTTCCTGTGCTTCTAAGTAGATGGCACAGTTCTGCAAAACCAGTGGTGCGGCCAAGTGTGAAAGGATGGAGCCGATCTTTTCACAGAGGCGGTGAGCCACAGGAGACAGCAGGAATTTTTTTACATGAAGAATTCTCTATGTGCTATGTTCTACTTACAATGTGCTGCCATTTTACATGTTGACAGTCCAACATTGGGCGAAGTTTTCATCCTCTGGTGTTAAACATTTCTAATTTCATTTTCACTGCTTTAAGATCCACCATGTCCTCAAGTGCTAATACCACTCAATCTTCTGGGGTGGGGAGCAGAAAATTAGAAAGCTTCTCTCGAGCATTGAAAGACATCTCAACCCGTCAACAACCTTTGCCAAAGCTAACGAGGTGGGTGGTGGTGGGGGGGTGGGGGGGGGGGGGGGGGTGAACAAGTTACAGGCCACGATGAAGGGAAAGGGATCCATAGGTGCAGGCACAAGTCTACAGGCAAGTGACAGTGCAGCCGAGCACTTGGCTGAAGTTAAGGTTGTGCTGCACGAGATGTTTGTGGGGTAGGTTCTCCTCTGTGCCACTGCACAGCAGCATCCCAAAGGTCATCACTGTAGCATGCCTCCAAGAAGGGGCAGTCAAGGCCACAGCTGACCATTACTGTCCCTGCAGGTGTTCAACAGCAAAAACTTGTATTTATGTGACACCTTTAACGTAGTGAAATGTCCTAAGGCGCTTCACAGGAGTATTGTGAGATTAAAAATTTGACATAAGGAGAAATTAGGGCAGGTGATCAAAAGCTTGGTCAAAGAGCTAGGTTTTAAGGAGCGTCTTGAAGGAGGATAGAGAGGCGGAGAGCTTTAGGCAGGGAGTTCCAGAGCTTGGGGCCTAGGCAACAGAAAACACGTCCACCGATGGTTGAGTGATTATAATCAGGGATGCTCGAGGACAGAATTAGAGGAGCGCAGACATCTCGGGGATTTGTGGGGCTGGAGGAGATTAGAGATAGGGGCGAGGTCATGGAGGGATTTGAAAATAAGAATGAGAATTTTGAAATTGAGGCAATGTAGGTCAGCGAGCACAGGAGTGATGGGTGAGCGGGACGTGGTGTGAGTTGGGACATGGGCAGCCGAGTTTTGGAACACCTCTAGTTTATGTAGGTCAGAATGTGGGAGGCCAGCCAGGAATATGTTGGAATAGTCAAGTCTAGAGATAACAAAGGTATAGATGAGGGCTTCAGCAGCAGATGAACTGAGGCAGGTGCAGAGACGAGCGATGTTACGGAGGTGGAAATAGACGATCTTCGTTGTGCTGCGACAATGTGGTCGGGTGATCTTTTCAGGGTCAAATATGACACCAAGATTGTGAACAGTCTGGTTCAGCCTCAGACAGAAGTTGAGGAAAGTCAGTGGCTAGGGAACAGCGTTTGTGGCGGGGAGCTAAAACAATGGCTTCGGTCTTCCCAATATTCAATTGGAGAACATTTCTGCTAATCCAGAATCGGACAAGCAGTCTAACAATTTAGGGGAGGAGATTACAGAGATAGGGAGAGGCGAGGCCATGGAGAGATTTGAAAATAAGGATGAGAATTTTGAAATCGTGGCGGTGATTAACCAGAAGCCAATGTAGGTCAGCAAGTACAGGGGTGATGGATGAGTGCGTCTTGGTGCGAGTCAGGACACGGGCAGGCGAGTTTTGGATTACCTCTAGTTTACTCGGGTCAAGTGAAGTGGTAGTGAGGTAGAGCTGGGTGTCATCAGCATACATGTGGAAGCTGGCATTGTGGTTTTGGATGATGTCGCCAAGGGGCAGCACGCAGATGAGAAATAGGAGAGGGCCAAGGATAGATCCTTGGGTGACACCAGAGGTAACGATTCAGGAGCTGGAAGAGAAGCCATTGCAGGTGATTCTCTGGCTAGATATGAGATAGATAAGAATGGAACTAGGCAAGTACAGTTCCACCTCGCTGGATAAGGATGGAGAGGTGTCGGAGGAGGATGAAGTGGTCAAACATGTCAAAGGCTGCAGACAGGATGAGAAGGACGAGGATGGATAGTTTGCCTTTGTCACAGTCACAAAGGATGTCATTTGTGACTTTGATGAGAACTGTTTCGGTACTGTGGCAGAGGCGAGACCCAAATTGGAGGGATTCAAACATGGTGCATGGTAGCTGCTGGTAGCCTTGCAGATGGTAGAGCTTGACATCTTCTTTGCGGATTCAGACTCTCAGAAGGTAGATTACAAGAGTCATTCCCAGGTGGCCTTCCAGGGGCTGCAGAGATGGTTGGTGAATTCTTGGGAGCTGTGACCAAACAGGCAACACTGGCTCCTGACCACTCTGGTATGCCATACCCTGGAAAGCATGACCAGTTGTGATTGGGGTGCATCTGTAGAATCTGCCAGCGCAAATATTAGTCAGGCTTTTACATCTTGATGTGAGGCCACCGCAGGTCTGCTGGTGCAGCCATCATTGGGAAGAAGGGCCTTCAGCAAAAACAGAAGTCCATTTTGCGTCCTCTCTGTGCGGATGTTGCAGTGCGGGCAGGAGGGTACAGAGCACCTCTTGGGTATCTTGACGTGCCTGGTATCTGTCTGCCAGAAGACTTCTTTCTGCAAACCCTCCGGTGCTGGTGTCAATAAAAGAAACTTGGAGCAAAATAAATAAACAACAATAACTGGCACAAAGGCTCATCAAAACCGAAATGCCAGCTGGGGTGCGGGGGTGGGGAAACAAAATGAAACTACAGGAAAGACCTTAAAATCATCTATTACACCTACCCTTAAAGTATGTAGTCCTTTTTAAGGACCTCCTGCCTGCAGGTCCACCCAAGGCCTCATTCCTGGCAGGTTACACTGGGTGTGCCGGTAAGTGATGACGTGGGCCCGAAAATGGAACCTTTCCCGGTCCACACCGCTTACATACTGATCGGCTAACCGTTTGAAATGCCCGCCCAGGGTTCGAGCAGAAGAGCTGGCCTGAAACCAGTGGGAATCTGGCATAACTAGATTTACCGGTTTCTACCATGTTGCTATTGCTCCCACCTTCCTTTCCACTGTGGCCATTCTTATATTTAAGTCTATGTAGTGTCAGTAGGTGATTCAGCCGCAGTGCCATCACAGCTAGGATTGCAAAACCTCCCGGACAGGAAGGTTGATCTCCCAGGCGCACTGTAGCTAGCAACCAGGTGGGAAACTACCACATTCGTGCTTCGCGCCTGCATACTTTGACTTGAGTTTAAAGGTTCTGAGCTTTGCCTGCAGGAATGCTGAAGGTGGTGGCCAAGCTTTGTGCCACCAGGGGGACGTACTGCTACTTCATCGGCAAACAAGTGGGCTGGTGTGAGATGACCTGGTCACTGGACTGTGCATCGATCTCAAGATAGTGCCGACCTCCCCATGACTCTCCCTGGGGTACAGTTTGATGGGCACTGACTCTCCCTGGGGCATGGTTTGATGGGCACTGACTCGGGTATGGTTTGATGGGCACTGACTGGGTATGGTTTGATGAGCACTGATTCTGGGGTATGGTTTGATGGGCACTGACTCGGGTATGGTTTGACGGGCACTGACTGGGTATGGTTTGATAAGCACTGACTCTGGGATACGGTTTGATGGGCACTGACTCTGGGGTATGGTTTGATGGGCACTGACTCTGGGGTATGGTTTGATGGGCACTGACTCTGAGGTATGGTTTGATGGGCACTGACTGGGGTATGGTTTGATGGGCACTGACTCTGGGGTACGGTTTGATGGGCAGTGACTAGGGTATGGTTTGATGGGCACTGACTCTGGGGTACGGTTTGATGGGCACTGACTCGGGTATGGTTTGATGGGCACTGACTCTGGGATACGGTTTGATGGGCACTGACTCTGGGGTATGGTTTGATGGGCACTGACTCTGGGGTATGGTTTGATGGACACTGACTCTGGGGTACGGTTTAATGGGCACTGACTCTCCCTGGGGCATGGTTTGATGGACACTGACTCTGGGGTATGGTTTAATGGGCACTGACTCTCCCTGGGGCATGGTTTGATGGGCACTGACTCTCGCTGGGGCACGGTGCCAGCCGCCCTTGAGGGGCCATTCTTCACGTGTGAGCCTAGAATAGGTCACGTGATCAACCATCCAGGAATATGTCGAACCAGAGTTGGAAAGCCTAATCACAGCTGATCCCAATCCTAACTTCACCCAATGCCCATACACATGCACCTGACAGGCAAGGGTGACTGGACAACACTCTTCAGCAGGTTAGGAAGTCTAAGTGTCTGTATATTTTCCCTCTATAACTCACGGGTTTGACCCCAGTTTTAGCACTCCCATCAGTTGATTCAGCACAGATTGACATTGAAGCTGGGACCTTCCCGACTTTTATAGCTCAGTATCACACAGACTGCGTTTATTTACTTGGCTATTCAGGGTGCCAAACAATCAAATATTTAAAAGAGGATTGAGCAAGAGTATCAAAAGGATAAATGTAGGGAGAAGAATCCTTTAGAAAAAAATCACCTTAGAAAAAAGTAATTGTAAATGATAAGAATTCAGTAGAGAAATCAATCTGAAGGATGGCATGAGAGAGACTGCAACGAAACGCGTTTGAATGAAGTATTAAAAGGAAAGTAACACTTCATGATTAAATGGGGTCATAGCGAACCTTTGATTCCTTGTGTGCTTTTCATTTTAACTTCTGCTTAAAACGCAAAAGCTGCAATGGAGGGAGCTCGAAGCCATTAAAAGATATCAGTAATGAAAAATAATGTGCTCGTAAAATGACGCTGGGCTCAGCTGCTTCAAATGTTATATTTTGCCTGAAAAGTTGGGAAAGATCCTGCAAACCTGTGCGTGATTCCTGGATTTGGCCGCCTGTGAGTAAACTGGTTTGTTCGTTGGCAAGTCGTGCTGAAGGAGCGCAACTAAAGTCACATCTGCTGGGGAGCTGGAGATGGGAATGGGCCTCACTATTAACGGGCACTCGTCCAGTTTCTTCATTGTCACTGGTACCAACAGCTGAACTCTCAAACTACATGTGTGTTCCTCCCTCAGTTTAACCCTTTAACTGAATGCTGACTGCCAATCAAATTATCGCTGAAATCGGTGAACAATTTGGTGCCTTCAGTTGATTAAGGCAGTGAACTATTGAGCGGCCCCGATCGGGAAAGCTGCAGGCTCGATCCACAATCTGTGCCGAGTTACCGGCTCTCCGCCCGGTTGGCTACCAGTTGGCCTCAGCACCCTGCGGTGAGGGGAGAGAAAATTTAGGACCTCGTGATTGCTATCCGCCATTCCTTGCTGGAACTACAGTTGTGGACATTGAATGAGGACAGAACCAGACTCGGCTCTGATGTTTCCCCCATGGATGAACGATTGGCCGATATTCACTGTCTGGGCCTCTAAGTGAAAATTGGTTGCTTTGGTGAGGTACTGAAGGCCGTGGAACTGCACCCCAGCAGGTCTTCAGAAGAAGGGAGGAGAGAAATTTGGCAGAAAAAGTGTTCGGTGTCAATAAAGCATTTTTGAAAGTGGTTCATGATTCGTTGGGCAAAAAGCCTACAAATTATCCAATAGGTATTATGTCCAACCAGTGGAGTTCATTTTGCCATGTTGTAACTTTTGACACCTGTATCTGCAATATGCTGTAGACAGGAATCCTCAGTTGTGTATCTTGTTCAAGAAGATTAAACATCAAAGTATGAAGTGTTACCTATCTATGTTAAACAAGGTTACCCGACAACATGTTCAAAAGCTGGACGTTGAAGAGCAATGGTGTTACGTCACTTAGCCCATTGGTTTCATCCTGCTGAAGTACAGACAGAGCAACTGAAATACAATCGAGTTCCAGGTTCAGTGGCGAATGAGTTTGTGAGTCTGGTTACTTTTATATACCACCAAAGTGAGTCCACCCATGAAGTGGGAAGGGTGGCCCCCTCAACGAACCTGAATCCAGCAATGGTAATGCCACACTCCGATACTTGTGAGTTAATCCTTCAGCGTCTCATCATTTGCTTTTCAGTGTTGATTGTCGGGGTCACATGGCCCTTTTCTGGGTGATGCAAGTACCTTGTTTGTCTAAAGACCATGTGGAGGTGGGCGGGTAGACAGCAGGGGAGAGGGAGAGGAGGGTGCAGTGGAATCAGAGGAGCATTCATTGAGTTGGGTCTGAGTGGAAGAAATCATTTGCTGTGCCTGTGGGCATTATAAAAGGAGCAGCTGTTGGTAAGTACTTGTTTAGATGCATGTAGATCAGCTGGAGATGAGCTGCTGAGAAGCCCGACCAGGAATTACTGTATGTGGTAGCTCTTTGTCTTGGTGGAACAAGCTACAGATTTTAATGAGGATGTTGTTTATTGAAATGATTCCTCTTTGGTGACAAATGTCCGCTGCCGTGGTTCATGTGTGGAATACAGTTTATGAGGAGAATGGCTGCTACTGTGTGAAATCCTCCTCCCTGGCATACAGCTTGGAAAAGAAGAGGATTAATGCGTGTTGTATTGTGGTTAAACTGTGTGTTTTTTTTAAAGTGGTGGCATTCTTTATTGTGAACCTGGCTCTAATGGTGAATGCATTTAAGCCTGACCCTGGTCTTGCCGCTGTTTGACATATAGACCAGCTGCATTTAACAGATGACTATCCCAGAACTGATGGTTCCTGAGAAAGGTAGGTAGGCTATGTGTTGTCCCTTTTTGCTACTGGGCCTCCACAGGCCGAGAGTGTCTTTAAAATTAAAATCACTTCTTTTTGGATTGATGTTTCCTCCAGTTGAAGAATTTGCTTTAAATCTTAAAGTTTCTGTCGGTGTGGATGTTTTTACCAATTAATTCGGCTTCCGATTTCAGCCTGTAGGGTTTTTTTTTAAAGCAGCATTTCAATAAAGCTGTGGCTCAGCTGGAAATATGGAGAATTGGAGAGTGTGAATGGATGGCCTTTTGTGTTTCAGCTCTATTGTGTTGGAGTCCTGGTTCGAAAGTGCTGGCAGCCGTTTGTATGCTGCACCTTAGTCACCAGGTTCCCAGACAGCCGGTCACTGACAGCGCTGACGGAACCATTGAATTGAATTGTTGCTGTCAGACTGTAAGATGTTCTGGAACCGGAGTATGTGGGATGCTGTAGAGATAGCTCCGTAGGCGGGGATCCGAAATAAGGTATTGTTCAAAAGGGAGCAAGTATAGCTTTGTGCTTGTAGTGCGAGGATGAATTGTGGAGGCACTGTTGTCATTGGGCATTTAACTTTCAGCAACATGGCTTGAGATATGCGCCATTCATGAAAATACTGTCCGCTTGCGAAAGAATGAAAGTGAATTTATGTGTGTGAGCTATTTACTTTGACTTCTGGATGTTTATGCCTAGGATATTATCTCTGGAAATTGTGCCGTTGTTGTGCAAGGAGAGAGCAGCACACTCTCTCTTTCTGGATGATGCTGCCAATATTTGCACTCGACAAAGGGACCGAGAGGAAGGTTCGAGTTTATGCTGTTGTGTGTTGGGTCTTTTCAAAACTGCAGCTAGCATTCAGCATTCAGAATCCGTTCAGCGGTTCAGCCACTCAGCAACGAGCGCCATACCCTGCAGAGCTCCCTCATAAAATATTAAACCCGGCTTTGCAGAAAATAGGCTCCTAATCAAATACAAATTCGGGTACATCTTTTTGTAGCTATTGTGATTTGATGGAATATTGGAACACTGTTACTAATTGATTTGGTCGAGGAAAGTTTGCTGTTGATTTTGCATGTTGTGCTGCCGACAAATCTTTTGTCCAGCCAGCCGATAGTACAAGCTATTGTTTGGTGATGTTAGAAACTATTAACCCTTGACGAGCCTAAATCTGAATGTATTCCCCTTTGCGTATTGCCTCCTGTTTACCAGAATACGCAGTAAGTCTATTGCACTGCACATCCCAGAAGCGACAAACTTTGGCATTCTTTCGGTTTTGCATGATTTTTCCGCGAGCCGAAGCTGTATTTGGAAATATTCTAGTTGCCATCTTGGTCACTGGGTTGGGTGGAATGGCCATGTGTTATTTTTTTTTAAATCAGGATAGCTTTGGGGCTCATTTTGACACACATTGCGTTGTTACTTTACAATGTGTAGCAAACACGGAGAAAAAGGAAAAGGTTTGCTGATCACTTCAATGAAGACAGTGCCCCTTTAAGAAGTCATCCTACGCTTGGTAATGCCCTGCCCTTGGACTAGGAGACAGCTTATTGTAGGGTGTCAGCAAAAGAAGCCTACCCTCAGGCATTCAGTAGTGGGCCCATCACAAATAATTCAAAACACGGGATTACAAATCTAGCTTTACTGTAGATTTGTAAACTGTACACGATTAAGTTCTGAAATGTGATATTTTATCCTCGTGTATTCCGTGTTCAGTTGCAGAAAGTGGTGAACGCTAATGAACACAGTTCCATTGAAAATGATAGTATGCATGGGAAGATATGTTTAGATTCTGGCATACTGTGGGGATGCACTTTGGAAGGGCTTAAGAGGTGGAATTCAGGTCAAAACACTATGAACTGGTTTTAGGCAACTTAAAAGCACCATTAGGTGATTGTCTGAACTGCTGCGGATTGCAGAGGTGCTGTGGTTCAGTAGTGACGTTCCCAGTTGTCTGCAGTGCTTGGGACTTAGTCGACAGAAGCTGACGATTGATGTTGAGGCTGGGAGCAAACAGCTGTTGATTCGATGATTAGTGTTTCATCTCTAACCTTTTGGAGTGTTAAAAGAATATTTATACACCAAGCCCTGCTTAACAGCATTCGTCATTGTGTTAGCGCTGTGCTGAGGGTAAGATATCTTTGTGTGACTCAGATTGTACTGGCTTTTATCTATTGCTGGAGCTCATTACATGTTATTGTATGGACAAAAATCTTTTAAAGTTCTGTATTGCAAGAAGCAAAATTAGATTTGTTAGTGCCATTTGATACAAATAATAGGAATCGTATTAACTGTGCATGTCTGTTAACCCATTCATCATCCATTAGTCCCCAGAAAACAAGCATTTTCAGAGTCTTTGTTTCCTGGGCTTAATTTAGCATCAACATTATGACCAATTTGTTCTGGCCTGTTAGTTTTATATCCATTTTAATTCAGTGTCAGCTACTAGTGTATTTAAAAAGTCGGAAGATTGATCTTTGGTTAGGAACCCAGTGAATCTACCTCTGATTCTTCTGTTGCTCCAGTTGTCCCATTGTATCGTAAGTAACCGGCTTTGTAAAAAAAAAACACCAATCTGGAAAATTTCAGAGAGTATCGGTAAAGATTTAAAACAATGTCGTTCAGCCGGGACTTCTGCCCCATTCATATTGCAGAGCCGATCCACTTAATTCTGCGGCCCTTGGAGCTCTGAAATACTCGCCATTTACAGTGCAGGCAGATTCCAGAGCACCAGTGACGGTGGAGGTACAAACGCCTACAGAAGGCCACAGATTGTACTCCAGGCAGGGGGAAAGTCAGTACAGGTCTGATATGCTCAGCCTACTTGTGCCCTGAAGTAGTTAGTACTGCCAGATGTGGCTGACCACATTTACTGCCAATGCCAATGTGCCTTCAGTGGTGCTAATATAAAACAATACACCTCCTTGAAGCAGTTACAAAGCTTGGTTTATGTTCCAGTACTGAGTCTGAACTCAAGGCTGCTTTCAGTGATGGTGTTTAAATCTAAAACACATTAAACTAAATTGCCAGTCCATGTCAAACCACTTCTATTTCATACTCAGGGAAAGGAATTAGTTTAACAGGTGTTGATAGAAAACAAGTTTGGGGTTTTCAGCAGCCAGTCTGAAAGCTGTGTTTGGTTCAAGTCTCCTTGTCTCTGGCAGGTGGCAAGACACCTCCTGGGATTAATGAAAGAGCGGGGCTGTGAAGGCTGAGCCCAGAGTGTTTGATTAATTGCATGTGGCTGACAAGGTTAAAAGAAACAAAATATTGATTGTAATACTCAAGCCAAGAAATTGTTCCTACTTTGCAGGAATGAATATTACTACACGTACCATGTTTGCTATTTTTTCTAATTTTTTATTCGAACAAAGAAACGACTGGAAAAACTTTTTTAGTCTTGCGAAAACTATAACGAATCAAGAATAAACATTAGACGTTTCACATATTTTTAAAAATTTAGGACAGTATAATTCTTAGCATGAGATTAATGATTTTGGGATGTTTACGAACAATCTTACTTACAGAACTAACATTTGAAGTGGTGCATTGAGAAAGGCTATTGAGGGACATGGGTTGTCTGCAGTTAATAGGAAGTTCCTTTCAGATTATGAATGGGGAAAGTGCAGCGATCACCTGTTGATGTGGCTCATTGTTACCTAATAACAGCATTCAGGTTTCCAAATGTTTTTCTTTAAGGGAAATTATACACCAGACACAGACTTATTTTGTTCATTGTAGAAGATCTTTCTCAGTGGCGGAGGGCGAGAAAAGTGCCATAGGAATTGTGGGCAATATAATTGAACTATTGAGTGATCAATTGCAGGTCTAATTTATAGGCACAAATTGTTAACCTTCAACGTGAGGAGATTTTAAATGTGGGCTTCCCATTGAAATCTATAATCAGGTTAAGCTAATTCTTCAGTGAAATGCAGATACAAATTTTACATATAAAAATGAAGTTAATACACTTGCAATTTAAAATTCCTGACATTTGGGACATAGCACTTCAGGCTGTCCAAAGGTTAATAGCACTCTGCTAAACTCATAATGCGGTTTAGTGATGCGGGAAGTAGAAGGGAAGCCATATCATGTTGGACAGGTATTTTCATGATCTCATTAAATGTTGGACACATGAGGAATGACTGTTTGTTCTCTGAAAGTTTGATAATCTAATCAGGTTTTGTGCAGTGTGTTGGATTTTCACTCCAGAATTTGAGTGCATAAACTCGTCTGTTAGTCCAGTGTGTTATTATGCATCGTCTGAGGTACTCTCCATCAGACAAAATGTTTAACCAAGATTCTGTCTGACTACTTGGTAGTTCAGTGAACATTAAATGTTCCATGGCAGTATTAGAAGAAGAGCAGGTATCATGATTAGCATTTCTCCATCAATGACTACCAGAAACCGCTTAACAGATCATTAATCGCATTGCTGTTTTATGGGATCTTACTGTCTACAAAATGGCTGCCCTGGTTGTTCACTGCATGTGAAATGCTTTAAGATTTTTTGAGAATTATTATAAGGCACTATATAAATAAATCCTTCTTTCTTTCCTTCTATGCTTTTTGTTCCTTTTTTTTTGTTCTTTCTGATTAGATAGCATGTATTGCTAGGATAATGTTTGGTGCATCAGTCTATGCATTGATCACAAAGCCATATATACTTGCACCTCGACTGAAGGGAGAAGGCCCACCTTGCCCAAAGTGGAGTGTTGATTGCTCTCGTGTTTCATGAAATGCTTCAAATACCAGGGATCAGCCCCTAGTTGCTGCTATAAATCAAAACAAGGAAAGACACGTCGGTATCACAAAAGTAATACGACAAATATCAATTGAACTCTCCTTGTAAAGTGATTTATTTTTGGAGGTGACACCTGCCTGCTATAAGGTTTCATTGTTAATCAAAATTTTCAGGACACTCTGGATTTAGCATTTACGCACAGGAAAAGGATGTTTCACAGTGACCAAGTAGATGAGGAAAATGTGGAACTTTATCTCCACCAATAACTCTTTCTTTCCCCCCCCCCCTCCTCCAAAACTAATATGAGGTGTGCGGTGAAACTGCTACACTAGATGCTTTAGAATCTCAAAAGGGGAACGTTTAGCTCCACCCAGGGAAACCTTATCCTTGTTTTTTCCCTTTCGCCGAGGCAACAAGACAAAGAGTTCCAGATCCAGTTGCATAGACGAGACTTGTATTCCCTTGAGCATGGATTAAAGGGTGATCTAATTGAGGTGTTTAACATGATTAAAGGATTTGATATGGTAGATAGAGACAAACTATTTCCTCTAGTGGGAGAGTCCAGAACAAGGGGCTATCACCTCAAATTAGAGCTAGGCTCTTCTTGTGATGATGTTATGAAGCACTTCTTCACACAAAGGGTAGTGGAATCTGGAATTCTCTCCCCCAAAGAGCTGTTGAGGTTAGGTCAATTGAAAATTTCAAAACTGAGATTGATAGGTTTTTGTCAGGCAAGGGTATTATGGGTTACGGAACCAAGGCTGGTAAATGGAGATACAGATCAACCATGATCTAATTGAATGGCTGAACAGGCTTGAGGGGCTGAATGGTTTACTCCTGTTCCTGTTCTCTGAATAGTCGCAGCAACAACAACTTTAATTTATCTAGCACCTTTAACACAGTAAAACATCCCTTCACAGGGGAACACTTCACACAACTCGAAGTTCACCCACGAGCCAAGATGAACATTCAGCCGACAAATGTGATGTGTACTGCTGATTCTGAAAATACTATTTTATTTAAACAATAAAATGTGCCATTATTTCATAATTTTCTGTGCTTTTGTCTCCAAGTCACAACATTTTAAAGACAGAAATCAACAAAGTCTGCTTGAAAGTAAGGATTCTCCGAACAGCTGCTTGCTGGGCTGGGTGATTTTTCAAAGCTTAAGATCCAGAAATTGTAACCGACAATTTTTTATACCCTTTTGGATTACAATCTTGACAGAGTGACAGCAAGAGTGAGTCTTAACTCTACAGAGCATTTAAAACAATCACATTTCACACCCGGGGCCTCGGACTCCATTGTTGAGAGACTTCAGCGCAGTACCAACAACTCGCATGGTACATCTTGTTTAATTTCACCATGTTTTCGTTTTCGTCTTCCCTTGCCTCTCGTTGAAGGAGAGTTTCTCAGTGTAATTCCATCAGACTGGGATAGGACCACAGCTGTCTATTCCTCGTATTTTATTAAATATTTACTGTACCGAAAGTTTCACCTCAACTCCAGTTTCCCCCCACCCCAAAAGGAATCCAATTAAAGAAAAAAACAGTTGACATCTCAAAGTTTCAACGCTCTGTAGAATGTCATTCCATTAAAAGATGCTTATTTTGGATTACTTGTTCTGAACCTGAAACCCCTCAGTGCATTATTAGGACTAAGTCTTGCAGAATGAACAGCCTGAATCATATAACGGTAACAATTCTCCAACACAGCAACATTTTTTTTTCATATTTTGAAGCGTTGATTTTTTCCCCATATTTATAGCACTGAAGTAGCTATGTTTTTCTGACCATTTTGTTTACTTCTTCCTCTCTTGGTTTCACTCGTCACTCAACCATGCTTTGTGCTTCCGTGTGTCAGCTGTGGCTCAGTGGGTTGCACTCTCGCTTCTGAGTCAGAAGGTTGTGGGTTCAAGTCCCACTCCAGGAACTGGAGCGCACAGATCTAGGCTGACATCCAAGGAGCACTGCACTGTCAGAGGTGCCGTCTTTCGGATGAGACGTTAAACCGAGGCCCCGTCTGCTCTCTCAGGTGGACGTAAAAGATCACATGGCACTATTTCGAAGAAGAGCAGGGAAGTAAAGCGCTTTGAGAAGTATGGTAGTTGTAAAAGGCACTATATAAATGCACATCTTTCAAAATATAGGTCGCTGTCTTCTTAAAAGGTAGCTTCGTGCCTCTAATAAAGTGCTGCCCTCTGCCCCTCACAAGATGTCACCTTGCATTCCTCACTCCATGATATACTTGCATTGGAGGCAGTTCAGAGAAGGTTCACTAGGTTGATTCCAGGGATGAGGGGGTTGACTTATGAGGAGAGGTTGAGTAGGTTGGGCCTCTGCTCATTGGAATTCAGAAGATTGAGAGATGATCTTAATGAAACATAAGATTATGAGGGGGCTTGACAAGGTGGATGCAGAGAGGATGTTTCCACTGATGGGGGAGACTAGAATTAGAGGGCATAATCTTAGAATAAGGGGTCGCCCATTTAAAACTGAGATGAGAAATTTCTTTTCTCAGAGGGTTGTGAATCTGTGAAATTCGCTGCCTCAGAGAGCTGTGGAAGCTGGGACATTGAATAAATTTAAGACTGAGATAGACAGTTTCTTAACCGATCAGGGGTTATGGGGGGGCGGGCACGAAGGTGGACCTAAGTCCATGATCGGATCAGCCATGACCGTATTAAACGGCGGAGCAGGCTCGAGGGGCCGTATGGCCTACTCCTGCTCCTATTTCTTATGTTCTAATGATGCTACACTCAGTGCAGCACGCTAAATTGTTGAAGCCCCCCAGTCTACAACTGGCCGCAGCAGGTCACGCGCAGCACAGCCAACGAATTAAAAGTGGCGAGATGTTGCAGCTCGCTGTTCGCCAGCGTGGTCTGTTCGCCACCTTGGGGTTGGTGGCTGATTTCCCATGTTTGCGAGGGATGTAACTGAGAATGCTTGCCGCAGTAGTTGAAAATGAGTTTCTTGCACAAGATAGCAGAGATATTGGGTACTATTGAAATTGCATGGATTTTGGCTGTGCTAAACTTAGGGTGAGTATTTTGCATGGATTTGCCTACTCCGGAGAGAAAATTGTATTTTACCATGCAGATATTGTGGAATTCAAATCTGCATTTTGACTTCTATTTAAATTTGCATTATTCAGCTGGCAGTCTAAACATGACCTCCATTTGTACAATGCAGATAGTCATTGCCTTCGCTATCTTGTTTTAGCAGATGTTGGATTTAACCCCAGCTGATCTCTGTGTCAGAAAATGGTGGAGGTGGCTTGGAAAACACAGGGAAGGCTGAGATCCTGGGCCAGACGGGAGAGAGCCGAGAAACAATTTAAAACAAGCACTTGTGCTGTTTTCTGTTCAAAATACTGCACCAGACCTTCATCTTGAACAGGCCCCTAACTTAACCACAAAATAAACAACCAACAGCACTCAAGTGCTTCCTACAGAGACCAATTTAGCCAAACTTCATTTGACTTTGACAGTCATGTTCTTGTGTTTGTAGGAATCAGATTAAGTGCACCCACTCACACCTGGCGAGAAGAATAATCAGCCTCTGAAAGGTGCCTCCTTTTAAAAAAACACGCACACTAATATTCCAAAAGTAAAATGCCATTTTTGTCAGATTTTGTTCGTATGCATCGGTGATCCTGTAAGAACCCAAACATTATTCAAAATCAAGTTTTAAGCCTGAGAAACATGTCTTCCAATGTATTTCGAAGTCTTTATTCCCAAAATGTAGTTGAATTTAAATGAAAGAGGTCGTCAAAGCCACAACCTGTGACCATCCAGTCTGATTGTCCCAAATCTCAAAGGTGCACAGTTTCTGTCTTTATGTCAGCCTGGATAAATCATCCTGCACTTTGTAGCAGCTCATTCATGGCTTTTCCTGAGGTATTTTCAGAGATCTTAGGGGCTGAAGAAACTTCAGCTATTCAGCCTTGAAAGGAAGCAATGGGAATAGGACATCAGAGAGGTGTGTAGGATAGCAAAAGGTATATAAAGGGTAAATCTGGAATATTACTCCATATTGAAGCATGTTATTGGGACAGAGAGAATGTACAGGTTCAAAGTAATATACAGCAAACTTGACACACAGTGGGATCAACATGGAATGGACTTTTAAATACAGTTGTGTGAAGCAGGAGCTCAAGACACATTTGACACAGATCTGTTCTGTGATAGAGGGATGAGATTTTTCTTGCACAAGTTGATGGCGCTTCTTAATTTGTATCTATTTTGTGATCTTGTGAAAAAGCCACATCTTTTAGGTTTGCAGCTGTATGTTGTAATTAAATCTTTCATTTAACTTTAGAAAATAATTCAAATCTGACCAAAACCGTCAAGAACTCAGGTTGGCAGAATTTGATTGACCCTCTTCCCAACCATTCACATGAGCGCAGAGTTCAATTTTATGGTTATGTGTGGAAGCTTTAAAATAAAGTCCAAATAACCATTTTGAATTCTGGCTAGCAATTATGTTAAACCGATTAGAAAATGAGTAAATCAAGGGATATGGAGATCGGCTGGGAAAGGGAAGTAGAGGTCGAAGATGAACGATGATCTTATTGAAGGACTGAGCAGGTTTGAGGGGCCGTATGACCTGCTCCTGCTCCTAATTCTTATGTTCTTATATAAAGAGACCTTCAGTCTTTCTGCTAAAAGTTTATCCTTTATCATTGTAATGGAAGCACTAATTCAGTATAGCACTAAGATAAAATACTGGCGTGTGTGTGTGTGTGTGTATGTATGTATGTATATATACATTCACATCTGGTCTTATTCATATAGCTGCTTAGTTTTCCCTTTGTAGTTCGTGCCATACAAAATTGTGAGAAAAAGTGCCAGAAAATCACACTTTTGGTATTATTAGAACATGTACAATAGACAGAATATTAATCACCATATGGACATTTAAACGACGCCCTGTGCCTATTTAAAACCACAAGAGTCTTTTGTATGCTGAAGTCAGTCCTGCTGTGGAGTAGTCCTCTAGTAAGGCGTCAGATGTCTTAATTTCTGAAGTTGCCAACCACCAGGGCCAGTCGCTTAGGTTGTCCTCTCTCATGCTCTCCCAGGCCGCGTGCTGTTAGATTGTGGCAGGAAATCTGCCCCCAAAAAATCCCAGTGCTGTAATCTCTGGGCATTTCTTGTAATTGCTGCTTTCATGCCGAGTTCAGCTTGATTGTGAATTGGTTCTGAATTGATTATGTAAGATGTCGGGTATGACGACATTGAACATGTTCTTCATCACATAGGCTGCCATTTTGTCACAGTACAAGCTAACCTGCAGCTGTCATCTAGTTATACATTTCTGTCATTCAACTGGAGTCAAGTTCTGCACTCTCAAATTAAAGGCGGATCTAACCCATATGCCATTTGTTTCAGTGCTGACTAATATTTTGTTTACTTCTGCTTGTTATATATCTGCACAGTCGCATATTGTCGCAAAAACTATTCAGGTGAGCTTAAAATGCAAATGAATGGTACAGTGCAGATTGGAGTGGCAGCCTCCACAAGATGCAAATCCATAAAGGTAAGAATGTAAAAGGAAAGTGGCCCACTTAATTAAGTAGTGCTGCTGTTTTCTCTTCTCTTTGGTGTCCATCTAGGTCTATCATTTTTCTGGGCCCAGCTTTGCACCATGTAATAGAAAGATTTTATTTTAAATTGTAAAACATTATCAGGTTGGCTAGCTGGCTGACTGAAAGACAGAATGCAGAGAGTAGGGGTAAAAGGTAGCTATTCCGAGTGGCAGAAGGTGGGAAGTGATGTTCCACAAGGATCAGTGCTGGGACCACTGTTCACAATTTATGTTAACGATTTAGACTTTGGAATCAAAAAAACAATTTCTAAATTTGGTGATGACACCAAATTGTGAGGGATAGTCAACACTGAGGAGGACAGCAACAAATTACAAGACAACATTCATAAACTTGAAGAATGAGCATATAATTGGCAAATTAATGTCAGCATAGATAAGTATGGGGTAGAGGAGCGAAGGGGAGAAAATCACTGAAAGTTGTGACGCAGGTCAATAAAGCCATAACACAAGCAAACCAAGCACTAAGGTTTATTTCTAGAGGGATAGAATTGAAAAATAGAAATGTTATGCCAAACTTGTATCGAACATTGGTTAGACCACATTTTGCAATTCTGGTCACCATATTATAAAAAGGATATTGAGATTTACAAGGATGATACCAGAACTGTGAGATCATACCTAGCAGGAAAGGCTGGGTCTCGTTTCCCTTGAAAAAGAGAATACTGAGGGGTTACTGAAAAGAGCTTTTTAAAATTATGAACGGTTTTGATAGTGTAGACACATAGGGCTCAAAATTAGCCAGGAGTTGCTCCCTTTCTTTTGGAACAACTTGTGTTTTTGGGGTATCTTAAAAATCCCCATTTTGCACATTCAGTTTGCGCCAGTGTAAGTGAGTTAGTTACGATTTTTTTAGTTTAGTTTTTCTCAAAAGGAGGCGTTACCAGCCATCTATGCCAGTTTTGGCCATTTAGGCCACTTTGGCCAGCTAATAGTTACTCCAAATCAACTTAGGCCAGCATATGTGGCCACTTCAGAAAACCCTTGCGGAGAGTTAAGAAATCAGCGCCGGTAGGCACATCGGAGGCCAGCAGAACTTAATGACTTGATTAAAGAATGTGAATAGGATCAAACAGCTATACAGGACATCATATGACAAACTTCGCAAAGTTAATTTACTATACAACAGAAGCATTCATGGAAGCTTAAACTACAAAAATAAAAGAAGTAAAAGATATTTGAATTAAATTGCCCTAATCTCACAACTAATTTAAACAACTATTTGTTTGCAATGATTATACTGGGCCAAAATTGAACCCCATATTATCTAAATAAAGTCTACTTCAATAATTAAGATATTCTCTGTGTTCCTCCGTCACTTATGTCCTTCTTTCACAATGGCACCAGGTAAATAGGCTTGACAAATGGTCACCACGATTCACAAGAGACAAAACATATTTACATAATTTTTTCAAAATATCCAAAAGTCCAGGAAAATGACAAGCCATTAAGAAAGTTCAAAAATAGCCACAGTGCACAAAATTTCAAACCCCGAGGTTGATCGCACCAGAATGCCACTCGGCCAGAGCTAGGGGCGGGCAAAGAGTCCCACACACACAGCGCGTACACCGAGGCTGGTGGCGAGGAACTACTGCACATGCGCAGACACTCCACTGCGTATGTGCAAACGTCCCGGCACTGTTTTCAGTGTAGGATGCTGGCTCCGCCCCCGACTCGACTGGCCACGCTGCGTGAAGACAGAGGAGAGGCCGGACAGTGGTCAAAGTGGGGAGCGATTTATTTTTTTTTGGCGCACTTATCAACGGAGAAAAGCGGCGCATCTCCGGTAAGTGCGTCGAAAAAATGGGTGGGCCAAATTTGAGCCCATAGTGTTTCTAGAGGCCATCAATATAAGATAGTCACCAAGAAATCAAATAGGGAATTCAGCAGAAACATCTTTACCCAGAGAGTGTGGATCACGCTACCAAAGGAAGCGAATAGTATAGATACATTTAAGGGGAAGCTAGATAAACATATGAGGAAGAAGGGAATAGAGGGTTATGCTGATGAGCTAGATAAGGATGGATGGGAGGAGGCTTGAGTGAGCATAATTGCCGTCATGGACTGTTTGGGCCGAATGGATTGTTTCTGTGCTGTATACCCTATGTAATATTCATAAAGATACAATATAATAACTTCATGACTATGGTAAGTGTATTGGGCTTGTATTCACTGGAGTTCAGAAGAATGAGAGGAGACCTCATAGAAACGTTTACAATTCTGACGGGTTTAGACAGGTTAGATGCAGGAAGAATGTTCCCAATGTTGGGGAAGTCCAGAACCAGGGGTCACAGTCTAAGGATATAAGGGGTAAGCCATTTAGGACCGAGATGAGGAGAAACTTCTTCACCCAGAGAGTGGTGAACCTGTGGAATTCTCTATCACAGAAAGTTGTTGAGGCCAATTCACTAAATATATTCAAAAGGTAGTTAGATGAAGTCCTTACTACTAGGGGGATCAAGGGGTATGGCGAGAAAGCAGGAAGGGGGTACTTACTGAAGTTGCATGTTCAGCCATGAACTCATTGAATGGTGGTGCAGGCTAGAAGGGCCAAATGGCCTACTCCTGCACCTATTTTCTATGTTTCTATGTAAGTGGATGTGGTTCCACAATATAACTCCGTTTCCATACTGCTGTATCTGCTCTGTTCACATTCTGGGACAGATTCTTTCAGCTCAGTCTTTCCATAATGACTGGAGAAAGTCAGCAATTTTAGAAGCATTGACGTATTCCCAGTTAAGTGATCCGACCTAGTCAGTGCAAGTTCTGCCAGTCACACCTAGCTGTCAGAAGCACCCTTAGAAACCCATCTCAGGGACAGTTTGGTGCATCCTATGATGGTGACTTCATTCATTTACTTTGTGGCCTTGCTTCCAAGGGACTCTTGCCATTGACATCAATCTGACAAAGTAGGAGAAATCACCTTTGAGATAGAAGTTGTACAGGGAACAAGCTGGCTTAGTTGTGGTTTATCAATCTGTATGACTTTGCAAAAAATGTTTTCAGTTAATCCCTGTCATAGTTTAAGTTCAGTACATCGCTAAAATCAATTGGATCCTATTTGATTCTACCAAGTAACTGCTATCTTAGAAGGGAAGTGTTCTGTGGAAAAGAGATTAGAAAGACAATTAATTGCATGGTATATGGTTTTTGATTTCTTTGCAGATGTGCAAAAAAATGCATGTGTAAAATTTCTAAAATGGTGGTGAAATGAGGCAGTATTTTGACATGCAAACTCCAAATCACAGTCAACAGTGGCATTGCATCATAAAATTATAAAACCACCTGCTCTCCCCACCCGCCCCCCCCCCCCCCCCTCACACATACACACACATTAGGTATACACACACTTTATTCCCTGACTAAGAAAGGCAGCAAGACTTCACCTTCCAGGTGTTTAGGAATCTGGCGCAAGTTGCCATTGAAGCAAAATTGGGGAGGGAGGCAAGGCACATTTGAAAAGGAAAATGGGAAAACGCTGAAGGCAAATAAAGGCAGGTTGCTCTCCGGGAATGTACTGATAGCTGGCTTGAGAGCGGCAGAGACAAGGGGCAGATTCCTCGTCTGCACCCTCAGCCAGGGGATGATGGATGAAATACATTTGGAGAAATGGGATAATTGTAACCTGGCCAGTTGCCAAGATTGCTTCTCATACCGCATTAAAAAAACAATGGTACCAGATATATATTTAATTGAACAATTCTCTCCAATTCTGCTGTGTCACAGGAAGCAAAGAATTAATTTATGTTTCATACCCTCTTTAAAAGGTGATATCTAAAGTGTTGCTGAACAGAATCTTAAAAACTTCTATATAGGAGACCATTTGGTCCATTGTTTCAGAGCTACCTCTCCCACTGGAGTAATAGAGTAAAATCTCATTTCCCTTCACTTTCACTGTAGTCCTATACATCTATTGTAACATTTGTTACAATAACAAAAAAAAAATGGATAGATATCTTGTAAATTTTCACCTGATGTAGATGTTTGTATGACTGACCTGAATGCATTTACGTGTGGGTTAGTGTCACTGTTGAATTCGCAGATGGTTTATGAAAACCACGCGAAATGCCATCTGTCAGGCGTGTGTCTAGTTGTAAGCTTATCGTCCTTCGACATGAGGGTAGATGTGCCTTTCTTTTCAGCTCCATTGAATGTTGCAACTCAACAATTGGTCAGATGCGAGGCTGCCTTTCTCGAGGGTGACCTGCACATTCCAGGGCATCGAGCTTGGCTACAGTAGGCACGCGCAGAGAGAGCCTGCACTCCGCTTTGGCCTCCCTGCTGTTATGTTCAGCAAGGGTACTTGGGATTATTTCTTTGTTCTATGTCTGGCTTTTTCCCTCCCCAGACACAAAGCAGTCTTAACAGTTTAAAAACTGGAAGTAGCATGATGTGGTGGTTGCTTTGGGAGTTCATCTCCACAGGCAATACCCATCAGAAATGTACATGACTGGACACATATTTAATAGTTTGTTTTTTTGGACAATACTTTCCAAAACATTTGTGCCACTTCTCGCCTCCATTATTGCAGCATCTATGCTTCAGTTATATCTATCTCAGTGCACTCTTTTAAAAAAAAAAATTATTTTAAAGTCAAGATAAAAAAAAATGATTTTAAAGTCAAGATAAACTCAATCAGTGGAGGTAAAAATGATCTTTCTTATGTTTTCTTTTTCTGTTACTCAGAAGTGTGGCAGGCACTTAAACACAAACAAAGGGGCAGTGCTGCTCAATTGCCTGACCTGTCACTGTGGCTCCTTGCCTATTCAGGGACGCTGCATCTTCATGACTCTGCATCTTTCCTTCCGTTCCCCTGCTCCACAGCCTAATCTTACTTCCATGGCAACAGATAATTCGTGTCAGGCCTGATAGCCTAACTATGGTGCTTTACACTATACCTGACCTCCAAACAACCTGAGATGATGGACAGAAGTGTTGGAATGTTTAGGGTGCAAAACCCTAAAAACAAGATCATTGCTTCTGAAATCTGATGTTCAAGTACAAAAGTTCATGGGGCCATTTCCCACGCATCTTCAGTTGAAATTGAAAAGAAAGAAGAAAGGCTTGCATTTATATAGTGCCTTTCACAACCACTGGACATTCCAAAGCGCTTTGCACCCAATGAAGTCATTTTGAAATGTAGTACTGTTGTAATGTAGGAAACGCGGCAGCCAATTTGTGCACAGCAAGCTCTCTCAAACAGCAACAAGGTAATGACCAGATAATCTGACTTTGTTATGTTGATTGAGGGATAAATATTGGCCAGGACACCGGAGATATCTCCCCTGCTCTTCTTTGAAATAGTGCTATGGGATCTTTTACGTCCACCTGAGAGGACAGACAGGACCTCGGTTTAATGTCTCATCTGAAAGACAGCACCTCTGAACGTGCAGCACTGCACTGGAGTGTCAGCCTAGATTTATGTGATCCTGGAGTGGGACTTGAACCCACAGCCTTCTGACTCAGTGGCGAGAGTGCGACCCACTGAGCTACAGCTGACACTGAAACTAGGTAATTGAATAATTTATTATAAAAATTGCATTCCCATACAATAAGTGTATTGGAATGTTGAGACTTATCTCTAAAATGGTGGCCAGAACCTTCAACAACATAGCGCAGAATTATAGCTTTGTGACTTAGCGAGGTCCCTTTATTTTCTGTCGAATGGAATGAAGCTACAGTTTAGTATTGCTGGTTTATAGCCATGGCAATTGATTTGGCGCAGTGGCAAATGCTGAAAATTGTAATTGGAAAAAAGTAAATTGAAAGTTTTTACTTTCAATGCTGCTTTTATTCAGCTCCAACATGTGAGGTCCTAGGGGAATAAAATGGCTAATCTACAGTCCAGCTGCTCAAAATAATATCAAAACATCGAAATTAGGTGGGTTTACCTTTCATTGCAAAACCTTCCAGCTCCAGATCCATTAGAGCAAGAACTAACCACTGACATCACTGGCATATGCAGCGTAACAGAACAGGTTCAGTCATTAGGAGTGGAGTTTCAGAAAAGTCAGCAAGAAATGCTTCCAGTGTCTTGGAGTCAGCTCTAGCGAAGTGTGAAACTGGCAATTTAAGTAACTTTGGCACCTTTCTTTGGAAAGCATGCTATCAGTGATCAGTCCTGTCACAAGGTGGCATGCCATGACTTACTTACAGTTCATTTACTTTGCCAGCAGCAGTCCTGCTATCACAACAGCAAGGAAAAATAAACAAGGTGGCATGCCTTACCTCCTGACAGTCTGCACCCTCCCCAAAAAAGAAGTTTCTGTAGCACTGATGGTGACAGAAATATTGAGGACCTTGTCGACAGAGACGGACAGGTCGTATTATCGTGCTAGTGTTGACAGGCGAGCCTCGTGGTTTTGCTGGTCTCCAGTCGTCTTGGTTAATCCTTGCCACTGGACCAAGACCTAGCTCTGTCAAGCCCGTGTGGTGGCTGGTGTGCAACAGCCACCAGACGTGAAAAAAATCCACACACAGGCATCTTCCACTCTTGAGGATGTAGTTCGGGTCCTTCATTGAAACTCATCCTCGTTTCGAGGGACCGCCTATGATGAAGTGGTTTTACACCCACTGGCATGGATGCTTCCCCATCCATTAAGGTGCAATTTTAAAAGAACTGCACAGGCAGAATTGTTTTTCTGTTCTGGTTGCTATCGACACACCTGTCCAATATAAACCATGTGGTCTCCACAACAAACCAGGGCGCCACTGTTGCAACATTTCTTGCAGTTTTTCTGTGATATATAATGCTCAATTAAATTCAAGAACTGTGCTGCTAACGATAACTTTGAACAACGGAAGTGAACCCTGGAACAGCTGTGAGTTCCAGTGCTTGTTGCTCTTCTCTCCAAATAAATCTCGCTGCAAATTACACCGTGCAGTCATTTGATAATCTGCTCGAGCTGGCTTTCAGTTCCTGTTTTTTTTTCTCCCCCCCCCCCCCCCGCCCCATGGAAACTGTATTTTACCTTTCAAGAATATTCTGTTCAAATTGACTACTTGAACAGTTATTAGTTTACAGACATCTGAAGAATTTTTTGTGGAGTAAATCTAAACACAGAACCTGGACTTTTGGAAATAAAATTGTTTTTTTTATATAGTTTCACAATATAAATCTATATGTACAAAACATTTATAAAAAAAAAAATGCTCATAGTTTGATTTTTTTTTAAACTCAGAACATCAGATTTAATTGTATTGACCTCACCTTCATATCGAGCAGACAGCTAGGGCCAAGCATTCTATACATTATAACAGAGTCTATATTCAATTAAATATCAGAAATCCAGCACAATGCCTGACATACAGAAGCCTTCTACTAGAAGTCACATTATAATTGAAGAGCCGCTTTGTGCAGGCTTTCTATAGAAAAAAGCAGCCTGATGATGCTGCCCCGAGATTGGAAATCTGCTGTTTCTTAGAGTAGTTTTTGCAGAAATCAATTTGCAATAGCTGATCATTATTGCAGTTTCAGAGTACTGTCATCTGGTGCTTTAATGTTTCAAGACTGAATTATTGTATGTCCCAATGAGGTGCTGCAAAAGTATGTTTTTGGAGTTGTGTTGAGATATTATCTATATAGGTGGAGTTAAGGAACAGAAATGGAAATAATATTCTCAGTATATTACAGGCTACCAAGCAGTGGATTTAAGATAGAGGGGGAGATTTGTAAGGCAGTTCAGAGAGATATCGAAGAACAACTGGGTAATAATATTGCATGATTTTAACTATCCCCAAATGAACTGGGATAAAGATATTCTATGTAGTCAAAATGGAGAATGCATTTTGGAACCAAGATTGATTCCTGGATGAGTATATTTCTAGCCTTTCCAGAAAAGAAGCATTGTTTGATTTAGTTCTGGGAATTGAAGTGGAACACACAACTGATGAGAATAGTAGGGCAATTAGGAAATAGTGATTACAACTTAGTAACGTTTAATGTGGAAGCAGCAAGGCACAAAAAAGATTCAACGATAAGGGTGCTAGACTAGAAAGATACAAAATGCGGTAAGGTAAGAAGGGATCTGGCCCAATGTAATTGGGCATAAAAGATGGCAAACAGGAGGAAAGATCAGCAGTGGGAAATCTTCAGATATGAGATGGATAGAATAGTTCCACAGTCCACTTGAGATGTCAGTTCCTCAAACATGTCAAGGAAGTTATTCTGCTGTGAGGTCTTGGGTCAGGTGGGCAAAGAAGAAGCATATGTAAATCCGGATAAAGGGCAAAATGCAACCAAAAATTTTCCTAAGGAAAAATATTTGACATTTCTTGTTAAGGAGATGAGCATTTTGTATTTTTTCCCCTCAAGGCACAACTCGGCCACCGCGAGACGGGGAGGCTCCTGGTGTTGACTACAACTTTCTCACAGTAAAGGAGTTCTTTGACCTTGAGGAAAGTGGGACTCTTCTGGAAGTTGGAACATATGAAGGTAAACCTTTTATGCTTAAATAATTATCTTCTAAACACCAGGGCTAACCGCAATGGCCAGAATGATTTATTTTCCATGGGACCATCTCCCCGCACAGCCTTTGTCTATCATCATCATCATCATCATCGGCAGTCCCTCAGAATCGAGGAAGACTTGCTTCCACTCAACATGAGTTCTTAGGTGACTGTACAGTCCAATACGAGAATCACAGTCCCTGTCACAGGTGGGACAGATAGTCGTTGAGGGAAGGGGTGGGTAGGACTGGTTTGCCGCATGCTCTTTCTGCTGCCTGCGCTTGGTTTCTGCATGCTCTCGGCGACGAGACTCAAGGTGCCTATTAATGTCACTGGTGACTTCAGTCTCCTGTCTTCAACTTCTCTCAAAGCTTACTCTGGCATTATTGTCTCTCAAGTATGGCTTTTATGTTTTTTTTGAATGTTGTCTGTTTGGAGCACTATAAGCAATCACTCCTGTTTATATTGATTTTCCAGAGTCATTTCTGGCAATTTTCAATCGGTAGTTTTGAAAGGGCTAATAGTTCACCAAATGAACATGGTTTCACTAATACTACAGCGGTGTCAAAAGCAGGTATTAGTGCTTTGATACCAAATATGGTGACAGGTTAGTTAGTTAACAGAACACAGCTACATCACGTATGGAAATATGCAAGGAATTAATTTCCAATTGAGCGGTTCATATAAATTAAAATATGAATTTCTATGTAGAGTAAAGTCTTAATTTGAATGCCGTATTGTATTCTTGTACTGTGGAAAGCACACTGATTCTGGTCCTGTGCCACTACAATAAATAATGTGCAGCAGTCCTTTACTAATTAGTTGTTTACTTCATCCTGAAAATGTTCCTGGGCTGGTCCATTCCACTCACTGTACATCACCAAGGATGCAATTCATATTGTTCAGAAGTTTACATGGGCATTAAATAAAGGATTACCTCCATGGTCAGCTTTCCCTCTATCCTCCTGACTAAAAGCTGAGCACAAATACTCATCAGGTCCAGTATTTGATTGAGGTTTTGCAGGTTCAGACTGGGTTTCTAACCAAACATGAATAACTGAATTACTGACAAAACTGAAACCTATTTCCTCACCCCCCCGCCCCCGACTTCACCAAGAGTTGGTAGCACTAGAGTTGACAATGGGACATAGTAATTGATGGTAGTAATCTGTAAACATACATTTTAATACAGTTCTATTATCTGTTGTTTAAAATAGTTATTTTTTTTAAAGTAGAAAGAAATAAAGACTTGCATTTATATGGTGCCTTTCATGACCACCGGACGTCCCAAAGCGCTTCACAGACAATGAAGTATTTTTGAAGTGTAGTCACTGTTGTAGTGTAGGAAACGCAGCAGCCAATTTGCGCACAGCAAGCTCCCACAAACAGCAATAAGATAATGACCAGATAAGCTGTTTTTGTTATGTTGATTGAGGGATAAATATTGACCGGGACACCGGGGATAACTCCCCTGCTCTTCTTTGAAATAGTGCCATGGGATCTCTTACATCCACCTGAGACAGCAGACAGGGCCTAGCAGACCGGGAGGGTTTAAACTAATATAGCAGGGGGACGGGAATCTATGCACTGAGACAGATGGAAGTAAAATGGGGGCAGAAGCAAAAGGTAGAAAGGAAATAAGGAAAAGTGGAGGGCAGAGAAATCGAAGGCAAAAATCAAAAAGGGCCACATTACAACATAATTCTAAAAGGACAAAGAGTTTTAAAAAAACAAGCCTGAAGGCTCTATGTCTCAATGCAAGGAGCAATTGTAATAATGTGGAGGAATTAACTGCGCAGATAGCTGTTAATGGATTTGATGTAATCGGGATTAATTAGCAATATTGTTGTGCGACACTCCTTGGGGAAGAGTGACCATGATATGGAAGAATTCTTCATTAAGATGGAGAGTGACACAGTTAATTCAGAGACGAGGGTCCTGAACTTAAAGAAAGGTAACTTCGATGGCATGAGACGTGAATTGGCTAGGATATACTGGCGAATGATACTTAAAGGGTTGAGTGTGGATAGGCAATGGCAGCCATTTAAAGATCACATGGATGAACTTCAACAATTGTACATTCCTGTCTGGTGTAAAAATAAAATGGGGAAGGTGACTCAACAGTGGCTAACAAGGGAAATTAAGGATAGTGTTAAATCCAAGGAAGAGGCATACAAATTGGCCAGAAAAAGCAGCAAACCTAAGGACTGGGAGAAATTTAGAATTCAGCAGAGGAGGACAAAGGGTTTAATTAGGAGGGGGAAAATAGAGTCTGAGAAGAAGCTTGCAGGGAACATAAAAACTGACTGCAAAAGCTTCTATAGATATGTGAAGAGAAAAAGATTAGTGAAGACAAAGGTAGGTCCCTTGCAGTCAGAATCAAGTGAATTTATAATGGGGAACAAAGAAATGGCAGACCAATTGAACAAATACTTTGGTTCTGTCTTCACGAAGGAAGACACAAATAATCTTCCGGAAATACTCGGGGACCGAGGGTCTACCGAGGAGGAGGAACTGAAGGAAATCCTTATTAGTCAGGAAATTGAGTTAAGGAAAATGATGGGATTGAAGGCCAATAAATCCCCAGGGCCTGATAGTCTGTATCCCAGAGTCCTTAAGGAAGTGGCCCTAGAAATAGTGGATGCTTGGTGGTCATTTTCCAACATTCTATAGACTCTGGATCAGTTCCTATGGATTGAAGCGTAGCTATGTAACCCCACTTTTTAAAAACGGAGGGAGAGAGAGAGAACAGGGAATTATAGACTGGTTAGCCTGACATCGGTAGTGGGGAAATAGTTGGAATCAATTATTAAAGATGCAATAGCAGCACACTTGGAAAGCAGTGACAGGATCGGTCTAAGTCAGCATAGATTTATGAAAGGGAAATCATGCTTGACAAATCTTCTAGAATTTTTTGAAGATGTAACTAGTAGAGTGGACAAGGGAGAACCAGTGGATGTGGTGTATTTGGACTTTCAAAAGGCTTTTGACAAGGTCCCACACAAGAGATTAGTGTGCAATATTAAGGCACATGTTATTGGGGGTAATGTATTGACATGGATAGAGAACTGGTTGGCAGACAGGAAGCAAAGAGTGGGAATAAACGGGTTCTTTTCAGAATGGCAGGCAGTGACTCGTGGGGTACCGCAAGGATCAGTGAATTGGACCCCAGCTATTTACAATATACATCAATGATTTAGATGAAGGAATTGAATGTAATATCTCCAAGTTTGCAGATGACACTAAGCTGGGTGACAGTGTGAGCTGTGAGGGGGATGCTAAGAGGCTGCAGAGTGACTTGGACGGGTTAGGGTGAGTGGGCAAATGCATGGCAGATGCAGCATAATGTGGATAAATGTGAGGTTATCCACTTTGGTGGCAAAAACAGGAAGGCAGAATATTATCTGAATGGTGACAGATTAGGAAAAGGGGAGGTGCAACGAGACCTGGGTGTCATGGTATATCAGTCATTGAAAGTTAGCATGCAGGTACAGCAGGCGGTGAAGAAGTCAAATAGCATGTTGACCCATAGCGAGAGGATTTGAGTAAAGGAGCAGGGAGGTTTTACTACAGTTGTACAGGGCCTTTGTGAGGCCTCACCTGGAATACTGTGTTCAATTTTGGTCTCCTAATCTGAGGAAGGACATTCTTGCTATTGAGGGAGTGCAGCGAAGGTTCACCAGACTGATCCCCGGGATGGCAGGACTGACATATGAAGAAAGACTGGATCGACTAGGCTTATATTCACTGGAATTTAGAAGAATGAGAGGGGATCTCATAGAAACATATAAAATTCTGACGGGACTGGACATGTTCGATGCAGGAAGAATTTTTGTTCCCGATGTTGGGGAAATCCAGAACCAGGGGTCACAGTCTAAGGATAAGGGGTAAGCCATTTAAGACCGAGATGAGGAGAAACGTCTTTACTCAGAAAATTGTGAACCTGTGGAATTCTCTACCACAGAAAGTTGTTGAGGCCAGTTCGTTAGATATATTCAAAAATGTGTTAGATGTGGCCCTTACGGCTAAAGGGATCAAGGAGTATGGAGGGAAAGCAGGAATGGGGTACTAAAGTTGCAAAAATGATCAGCCATGATCATATTGAATGGTAGTGCAGGCTCGAAGGGCTGAATGGTGTACTCCTAAACCTATTTTCTATGTTAACGTCTCATCCAAAAGATGACACCTCTGATAGTGCAGCGCTCCCTCAGTACTGTCAGCCTAGAATTTTGTGCTCGTGTCTCTGGAGTGGGATTTGAACCCACAGCCTTCTGACTCCGAGGCAAGAGTGCTACCCACTGAGCCACAGCTGACACTGAAAGGAAGGCAGCTTTCCTGCTGCCTCGCCAGGTTGTCATTGTGGTCGAATTGACCATGCATGTTCATTCTTGCGCACCTGTGTTTTGTTTTCATTTTTCAGGTAAAGTGTGGGACAGTGAACAATGCACACAAGCTCACTGTTGCAGATATCCCTCGATTGATCTCGTATTGTATTTTATTCATTTTCAAATAAATCATGCTTATTTTCCCCCCTTTTTTGCCCCCTTTTTCTTTCCTGAAGATGCAGTCCCATGAATATTGTTTTGGCAAAGTTTTGTTGGGAAAGAAATGCAAATATTCTATATTGATAACTTGGCACCTGCTGTCATCTATTGGTGTTTCTTCATTCTTTTTCACACTCCTCATTTTACTTTTCGTGAGGCCTGATCTGTGCTAAATACTAAAAGTGCACATTTTACATGCAAGAAGAAAACAGGACAAACAGTAGAACAGAAGCTGGGACAATTGTGACCTTTTCAATCAATCATACGCAGTCCCTCGGAATCAAGGAAGACTTGCTTCCACTTTTAAAATGAGTCCTTAGGTGGCTGAACAGTCCAATACGAGAACCACCATCCCTGTCACAGGTGGGACAGATAGTCGTTGAGGGAAAGGGTGGGTGGGATAGTTTTCCATTGCCTGCACTTGATTTCTGCATGCTTTTAACGTGCTGTTTGCAGCCCTGAATGTCATGTTACTCAATTCTGCTGCACAGGAATGGACTAATGTTAAATGGCTTTGCCATTTGGATTTTGCTCTTTCCAGAATCTGCTGCTGTCCATTTCCCGCTGCTGCAGTGGACCAGGTCTGCAATGAAATCAATTCACTGGGAGCCTCTGTTAGAAAGTGCTGGCCTGTCTTCTCACAGCAGTTGTTCACAGTTAGTTTTAAGTGTACATTCTTAATTAAGTGCCAGATCCAATGCCAGCAGCTCCAAGAGGTGCCTGTAGCAGCAAAATGTGTGAGCTTCATTGGGACCTCGGGAGAGGAACAGAAAATTATTTTCAAACAACTCGTGGGCATTATGCTGAGGGTAATTTTCACCTTCACCGCTTGGCAGAGCAGTTTGCCCACAAGGTATAGAAACCGCCCAATTTTCATTTCCATTGTCCCACTCGAGGAGTTTACCGCCAAGTGGTGAAAGTGAAAATTACCCGCAGTATGTCTGTACTGTTTATCATTTCTATACACGATACTAGTTGCGATTCTCAGTAATTTCACAAAGCATATTCAAATTAGTATTTGATTCAGAGTTTGACAGATTTATATAGAAACCACTTCAAATTAAGGGTACATGACACAGCATCTGGAGTTGATCATTGAACAAATTTGTTGCTAATATGCAATAACAATTATAATTGGCATCGAGTTTTGGAGCTGTTGAACTCAATCTCCTGGTGTGCAATATATGCTGTTGAATTCCTGTTCCTTCCAAAATTATCTGCTTGCACTCTATACAATCATTTACAATTAATTTAAATTACAAATCTGAATACTTCCCTCAGATGATAGGTTTTGTTAAACAGTGTACTACTGTCATACTAGGTGTGAGGTTGGTCTTGGAAGGAAAACAAAATTTTCAAAATTTCGTTGTAGAAGTTAGGCTTGAAAACAATCCACAATTCTCACATGAACATGCTGTACGACACTTACTGACCCATAAGAAAATTAGGTCAAAATATCACCCTATCCAAGGAAAGACAAAAATCTTATGTGATAATCTTTTCATGTGACAGATTTATATCTCGTGCAATTTCACAACCTGGACTTTGTATCTAGCAAGGACTAACATTTTTTAAAAGTGATAAAAACATAAATGATACCTAAATACTGTCGTTACAGAAATCAGACATGATTTATGGCTGCAGCTTTTGCGAAAATGTAATACATTCATTCTTATCGAAACTAAAAGTAGGTGTGGTGCAAAGCAATTTTGCTCTTTTTTTTTTGGAGTAACTTGGTTTTTCTGGCGTAACTTAAAAATCCCCATTGCCCCAATCAATTTGCACCACCGTAACTGAATTGGTTACGATTTTTTAAGTTTTGTTTTTTTTCTCAAAAGGGGGCGTTACCAGCCATCTACGCCAGTTCTGCCCATTTAGGCAACTTTGACCAGCTAATAGTTACTCCAAATCTACTTAGGCCAGTGTATGTGGCCACTTCAGAAAACTCATGTGGAGAGTTCAAAAAATCGGTGCAGGTAGATACATCGGAGGCCATTCGGCCTGGGATAGGGGCGGGAAGGGATACGGAGAGGTCCTGCACCTAAAGCACCAAGACAAACAAACCACCAAACCTTGCAAACAAAAAGTAATAAGAATTCAATAAGAAATAAAAAATTGAAGAAAGTCCTACCTTCATCTTCAAACTCTGGGAAGACTCCTGCCCGCCCACCCCTAGCCCTGGCCGAGTGGTCTCCCGGTGCGATCGATCTCTTCGAAATCGCACCGGGAGGCCACTCAGCCTGGGCTAGGGGTGGGAGCGATTCCAGTGGCTGGCATCGGGTCCCACAGAGCGGCTGCAGCAAGACACAGAGGCTGGGGGCGAGGAGCTACTGCGCATGCGCGGACACGCCACTGCGCATGTGCAGACGTCCCGGCACAGTTTTCGCCGCAGGACGCTGGCTCCACCCCCGGCTCGACTGGCCACGCTGCGCGACCACAGGGAAGAGGCTGGACAGCGGTCAAAGTGGGAAGGAAATTTTTCGGCGCACTTCTGAGCGGAGAAAAGTGGCGCAACTCCGGTAAGTGTGCCGAAAAACGGGCAGGGCTGAAATTTGAGGCCAGGGTTACTAAGGATTTGGACTTTTCTCAGAATTCCAGTGTTCTGTTGGTGTTTCATCAGCAGCTGGTTGAGGACTGTTAATAATCACTTAATGAAGGCAAGTGGATTAATGTGTTCATTCTCTCCTCTCATGAAGGCAGTGGCTCATACTAGGGTATGGTTCCATGGGCAGCAACAGGCCTCCTTTGCATTACCCTTAGGGCCATACTTCATGCTTGTTCCGGAACAGAATGTGTCAGCAGGTGATTTGACCCTGGAAGCAACTGAGCAGTATTGGCCTCACTGGATCTTCACATATGAACACTTTCATCAGAGATAGCTATTAGGAATGGGAACTAAGTTCAGTTTCCTGCCCACTCTTTAAGCTGAAGCTGCTCCTTTCCCATTTTTATTCTCCTCAGCTTGCTAACTGAGATTGGCTAACTTGGCCCTGAGCTGATCTGGGGCCAGGTGTGCACTAGTCTGAGTGGGCTGATGAACTTTTGTTTACCTTCCTCTATCTCAAAGTTGTCTCGGGCATCGCACCATTCTTCTTCTAAGATAAGGACTGTCAATACTTTAAGCTTGTTTGTGGGATGTACGTGAGAGAAGTTACTACATTATAGGACAACATATCCTTTTAAGCTTCAGTCGCTTCTTACCTGCCTCAAAGATCTGTCCAAATATGCCAACTCCTGACAGGAGCTTTTGTCAACAAGATTAAGAGTGGTGGAGTCAGCTTTTTTGGCATATTAGTATCTGGGAAAGGGCTTGTGGTGGAAAAGCATTCATAAAGCAGTTTTAATCTAAGGTAATATGCTTGTTTACTAGTGGCAAACTCATTTTTTTTTTTCCAGAACATTTTACTTTCAATGCAAATATAGACAACTGAGTTTTTGCTTGAACCAGTGATTTCATACCCTTTAAGGGTTTTATTTTGAATGTTGTCTTTTTGGCCAGCGATAAACAACATTTTTTATTTTGGTTGTATCACTCTCTCGTCAACTATATAAATAACTACCTGATAAGTTAATTAAATGAAAATAATGGTACAATTCTGATGCTGCCAAATTCCATGACTATTATAAACCATCTCCACAGAGCCAGTGCCAGGCTCCATTATCTTTAAAGTCCCAGGTATGTCATCCATGAATCAGCCACAGTCTTCCACAAGGCCACCTTCTCACTAACTACCACATCTCCAGGGCAACTGTAGCCATCCCTGAGGATGCAACCTTCCTCTCCCAAAGACACCACCAACATTTACAAGGACAGTGCCATGTTCCACAGACCTGGCCAGCCACCACCTGAGGCTGATGGAATGATCCCTGAGGATGTTGGTCACAGGGAAACTGCCATCATTGATGGAGCTGCTGACAGCTTACTTTGGATATGCACCCCGAAAGCACTGACGTTGTGCATAAATTGACTCATTTCTTGCTCCCTCCCCAAACCCCCCTCATCCAGCAGACATTATTTGTGCAAAGGATGGGTCCAATTGGTGAGCATCACTTACTTAGATATCAGCTTCACAGTTCTATATATCCTACCTAATTTCCTTGTATATCACTTTGGATCAAAATGGGTTTCTAAATGTTTTGCTTCCTCCAACCCCTCTCTAGATTCTAATACTCCAACAAGATGACTCAACAGGTCCTAATCCTGTTGACAAAAGCTCCTGTCAAGAGATGGAATTATCCCCAAACAAAGGCTGTTTTTCAATTTCAGTGCATGAAGGAGTAAACGCAGGGCAGAATACCTAGAGCATTAGATAGACGAGGAGCTCAAAGTCTTTGAGATTAAAATTCCTTGCACACACAACATATCTGGCTGTGCTCTAGTTGTTGTGCACTTTCATTGTTTGAAGAATACTAAAAACTGAATGTGTGAGTGTTGATCATAGAATATGTATTTTTTAAAGACGGTGCAAATTTGCAGAGCAAAATATTGTACTTGCTGAAAAAATGAAGTGTAAGATTTTTGTGGAAACCAGAGGGGACATTGCAGATGAGTGAGCAGCAGATATTGCAAAGTGAATGAATGTATGGTCCCTTTAATACATGTAGATGCTGAACTCTGGATAAAGGTGGTGCCCCTTTGATTAAAAGAAGGAAAGAATACGTCTTTCAAAGCTATACAGAGGAAAAATAATTAATGGGAGCTCAGCTTTTAACAAATTATCTCCATTTCTGAAGTTAACATGGAAATTTGTTCCTGTTGCCTAGGTAACTATTATGGAACACCCAAACCTCCAAGCCAGCCACTCAGTGGGGAAGTAATTACCAGTGATGCTTTGCGAGGCCCTCAGTCTGGCTCAAAGCCGACTCCAAAACGAAGCAAGTCATACAATGATATGCAAAACGCTGGAATAGAGCAACCAGAAAATGAAGATGATGAGGAAAACCCTGAAATGAACAGTAGTTTTACAGGTAAACTGAAGGCTTCCAGGAGATCTCAACAGCCTAACAGAAATGTGTAATACAAAATTGTAGTAATGTCCAATTCCATGCATTAGAGCGTGTTTAACATAATTAGAACAAGATAGAAATAAATAAATAATGGTGTATTTTGAAATCTGCAGTACACTTAGTGAAACATGTTGTACAGTTAACCATGTGATACAATAACTGAGAGGGTATGGCAGCATAGTGGTTTCTTTACTGGACTAGTAATCCAGAAGCTGGGACAAATGATCTGGAGATATGAGTTCAAATCCCACCACGACAGCTGAGGAATTTTAATTCAATTTATTAAGTAAATCTGGAATTAAAAATCTTGTATCATTAACGGGGACCATGAAACTACTGGATTGTCAGAAAAACCCTTCTGGTTCACTAATGTCCTTTTAGGGAAGGAAATATACTGTCCTTACCTGATCTGGCCTGTATGTGACTCCAGACCCACAGCCAAGTGTGCTCTTACCTGCCAACTAAAATGGCCATTCAGTTGTACCAAACCTTCACCCCATGGATGCTGGCTCACCACCATCTTCTCAAGGACAATTAGGGATGGGCAATAAATGCTGGTCTTGCTAGCGACTCCTACATCCAATGTATTAAAAAAAAATCACAGAAAGATGAAAACAAATTATCAGTTTGGTAATCTTCTCACTTCTGACTTAAGGATTTGGGCACAAATTAAATTCTAGATTTAACATTGCACCATGACCTCCGTCGTTTCCCTAACGATCTAGCCTTGATGCCCACCTATTCCTCATCTATAGGCTGCCCCTTGGCAGCATCATCTGCAGTCATGTGATGAGCTGTCACATGACGGCACCCTGCCCTACCAGTTTCTCTCTGCTGTCAGACTGCTTGTTCAACATCCAGTCTCGTTTGAGCCACAATTGTTTTCAAATTATACATTGGGGTAAAACCCAAAGCTGTTGTCTTCGGCCCATGTCACAAATTCTGTACTCTTGCCGCTGGTTTCAAGTTGCTTCCCCGGCAACTGTCTCCGGCTTTACCAGACCTCTGGCAACCTTGGCGTCCTCTTTGGCCCTGAGCTGAGCTAACCCTATATCCTTCTGACCACAAAGATCGCCTACTTCTACTTCCGTAGCATCACCTGTCTCTGCGACTGCCTTACCTTATCTAGTGCTGAAATATCACGAGTCACCTCGGGCTTGACTAATCCAATACTCTCCTGCCCATCCTCCAACCTCCATAAACTTCAGCTCAGCCACAACTCTACTGTCCTTATCAGATCCCACACCAAGTCCTGCTCAACCAGTCCTTCAAAGTTTCAGACTTAAAATTCTCATTTATTTTTAAATCCCTTCATTGCCTCACCCTTACCTATCCCTGTAACCTCCTCCAGCCTTAGAACCCCTCTGAATTCTCCATTCCTCCAACTTCTGGCCTTTTTTGAATTCCCCCTCTCCTTTCATTGCATCATTAGTGGCCGTGCCTTCAGCCACCAAGGCCCCACAGTCTGAAATTCCCTGTCTAAACGCTTCCAATTCTCCAACTGTCTCCTCCTTGAAGACCCTGCTTAAAATCCACTGGTTCAACCAGGATTTTGGTCATCCCCTCCGAATGTCTCCTCCTTTGGCTAAACGTTCAGTTTTTCCTTTATGCTTCTATTAAGCAAATTGGGACATTTTCCTATTTTAAAGGTATGATATAAATGTGAGTTGTTGTAGATTTGTACATATAATCCAGGCTGATACTCCACTGTAGTATTGAGTGACTGCTCCATTTTCAGAATGCTGTCCGTCAGATGAGATATCAAACTGAGTCATTTTCTGCCTGTTATGATTTGAATAGATGTTAAAATTCCGTAGCACTTTTTGAAGAAGCACAGAGTGTCTCCATTCCTCAACCAACACACCAAATAACAGATTTATCAATCATTTGTCTTATTGTGGTTTGTGGAATCTTGATGTATACAAAATAGCTACTGTGTTTGTGTACATCGCAACAGACACTGCATTTTAAAGTTATTCACTGTAACATGAAGTGCTTTGAGATATTTTTGAGATGTGTGATAATGTGTTAGATCAATAAAAATCTTTTTTTTTCCTTTCAATGATATGTAAAGGTCAGCTTTCCTGATGGCTTAATTTTTCATAAACATACCCTTAATTGTCAAGACTGTGAGTAGATTACATAATCGTTTGGCAGTATAACTGCACTGCAGCACACCATGTGCTCTATCTACTAAATTAAGTAATCAATTGTGTATATATGTAAATTAGGGAATCTGCTGCCAATGTTGTTGGCCAAGCTAAAGAGTACAGAGGCATTTAAAATAATCTCTGTAAATAAAATGGGAATTATGAGATTGTTTTTTTTAATAGGAAACATTGCAATAGAGGTTTTTATTTGAGTTCCATAGTAACATCGAAAATAGGTGCAGGAGCAGGCCATTCGGCCCTTTGAGCCTGCAATGCCGTTCAATATGATCATGGCTGATCATTCAACCTCAGTACCCCACCCCAGCCTTCTCTCCATACCACCTGATCCCTTTAGCCATAAGGGCCACATCCTTTTGAAGATGTTCAACGAACTGGACTCAACAACTTTCTGTGATAGAGAATTCCACAGGTTCACAACTCTCTGGGTGAAAAAGTTTCTCCTCATCTCGGTCCTATATGCCTTACCCCTTATCCATAGACCGTGTCCCCTGGTTCTGGACTTCCCCATCATCGGGAACATTCTTCCTGCACCTAACCTGTCCAGTCCTGTCAATTTTATACGTTTCTATGAGATCCCCTCTCATTCTTCTAAATTCCAGTGAGTATAAGCCATAGCCGATCCAGTTTTTCCTCATATGTTAGTCCTGCCATCCCGGAAATCAATCTGGTGAACCTTTGCTACACTCCCTCAATAGCAAGCACGTCCTTCCTCAGATTAGGAGACCAGAACTGAACACAATATTCCAGGTGAGGCCTCACCAAGGCCCAGTACAACTGCAGTAAGACCTCCCTGCTCCTGTACTCAAATCCCCTCGTTATGAATGCCATTTGCCGCCTTCACCACCTGCTGTGCCTGCATGCCTACCTTCAATGACTGATGTACCATGACATCCAGGTCTCGTTGCACCTCCACTTTTACTAATCTATCACTATTCAGATAATCTATCTTCCTGTTTTTGCCACCAAAGTGGATAACCTCACACTTATCCACATTATACTGCACCTGCCATGCATTTACCCACTCACCTAACCTGTCCAAGTCCCCCTGAAGCCTCTTAGCATCCTCCTCGCAGCTCGCACTGCCACCCAGCTTAGTGTCATCTGCAAATTTGGAGATATTACATTCAGTTCCTTTGTCTAAATCATTAATGTATATTGTAAATAGCTGGGATCCCAGCACTGATCCCTGAGGCACCCCACTAGTCACTGCCTGCCATTCTGAAAAGGACCCGTTTATTCCCACTCTTTGCTTCCTGTCTGCCAACCATTTCTCTATCCACGTCAACACATTACCCCCAATACCATGTGCCTTAATTTTGCACACTAATCTCTTGTGTGGGACCTTGTCAAAAGCCTTTTGAAAGTCCAAATACACCACATCCACTGATTCTCCCTTATCCACTCTACTAGTTACATCCTCAAAAAAACTCTATAGACGATTTGTCAAGCATGATTTCCCTTTCATAAATCCATGCTGACTTGGACCGATCCTGTCACTGCTTTCCAAATGCACTGTTATTACATCTTTAATAATTGATTCCAGCACTGTCCCCGTTACTGATGTCAGGCTAACCGGTCTATAATTCCATGATTTCTCTCTCCCTCCTTTTTTAAAAAGTGGGGTTACATTAGCTTACCCTCCAGTCCATAGGAACTGATCCAGAGTCCATAGAATTTTGGAAAATGACCACCAATGCATCTACTATTTCTAGGGCCACTTCCTTAAGTACTCTGGGATGCAGACTATCAGGCCCTGGGGATTTATCGGCCTTCAGTCCCATCAGTTTCCCTAACACCATTTCCTGGCTAATAAGGATTTCCCTCAGTTCCTCCTACTCACTAGACCCTCGGTTCCCTAGTATATTCGGGAGGTTATTTGTGTCTTCCTTAGTGAAGACAGAACCAAAGTATTTGTTCAGTTGGTCTGCCATTTCCTTGTTCCCCATTATGAATTCACCTGGTTCTGACTGCAAGAGACCTACATTAATCTTCACTAATCTTTTTCTCTTCACACATCTATAGAAGCTTTTGCAGTCAGTTTTTATTTTTCCTGCAAGCTTACTCTCATACTCTATTTCCCCCTCCTAATTAAACCCTTAGTCCTCCTCTGCTGAATTCTAAATTTCTCAGAGTCCTCAGGTTTGCTGCTTTTTCTGGCCAATTTGTATGCCTCTTCCTTGGATTTAACACTTTCCTTAATTTCCCTTGTTAGCCATGGTTGAGCCACCTTCCCTTTTTTATTTTTACGCCACACAGGGATGTACAATTGTTGTAGGTCATCCATGTGATCGTTAAATGTCTGCCATTGCCTATCCACCGTCAACCCTTTATGCATCATTCGCCAGTCTATCCTAGCCAATTCACGTCTCATACCATTGAAATTTCCTTTCTTTAAGTTCAGGACCCTAGTCTCTGAATTAACTGTGTCACTCCATCTTAATAAAGAATTCTACTATATTATGGTCACTCTTCTCCAAGGGGTCTCACACAACCAGATTGCTAATTAATCCTCTCGTTACATATCACCCGGTCTAGGATGGCCAACTCTCTAGTTGGTTCCTTGACGTATTGGTCTAGAAAACCATCCCTTATACACTCCAGGAACAACTCCTCCACAGTATTGTTACCAGTTTGGTAAACCCAATCAATATGTAGATTAAAGTCACCCATGATAACTGCTGTACCCTTATTGCACGCGCCCCTAATTTCCTGTGTGATGCCGTCCCCAACCTCCCTACTACTGTTTGGTGGTCTGTACACAACTCCCACTAACGATTTCTGCCCTTTGGTGTTTCGTAGCTCTACCCATATAGATTCCACATCATCTACACTAATGTCCTTCCTTATTATTTTGCTAATCTCTTTAACCAGTAACGCTACCCCACCTCCTTTTCCTTCCTGTCTATCCTTCCTGAATTTTGAATACTCCTGGATGTTGAGTTCCCAGCCTTGGTTACCCTGGAGCCATGTCTCCGTAATCCCAGTTACATCATATCCGTTAACAGCTATCTGCGCAGTTAATTCATCCACCTTATTATGAATGCCCCTCGCATTGAGACTCAGCCTTCAGGCTTGTTTCATTTTTAACAAACTTTGTCCTTTTAGAATTATGTTGTAATGAGGCCTTTTTTGATTTTTACCCTTGATTTCTCTGCTCTCCACTCTTGTTTTTCTCCTTCCTACCTTTTGCTTCTGCCCCCTTTTTACTTCCCTCTGTCTCCCTGCATTGATTCCCATCCCCCTGCCATTTTAGTTTAAACCCTCCCCAACAGCACTAGCAAACACTCCACCTAGGACATCGGTTCCGGTCCTGCCCAGCTGCAGACCGTCTGGTTTGTACTGGTCCCACCTCCCCGAGAACCGGTTCCAATATCCCAGGAATTTGAATCCCTCCCCCTTGCGCCGTTCCTCAAGCTACGTATTCATCTGAGCTATCCTGCGATTCCTACTCTGACTAGCACATGGCACTGGTAGCAATCCTGAGATTACTAGCTTTGAGGTCCTACTTTTTAATTTAACTCCTAGCTCCCTAAATTCAGCTTGTAGAACCTCATTCCGTTTTTTATGTATACCGTTGATACCTATATGCACCACGACAGCTGGCTGTTCACCCTCCCCCTCCAGAATGCGCTGCAGCCGCTCCGAGACGTCCTTGACCCTTGCACCAGGGAGGCAACATACCATCCTGGAGTCTCGTTTGTGGCCGCAGAAGCACCTTTCTATTCTCCTTACAATAAAATCCCCTATCACTATAGCTCTCCCACTCTTTTTCCTGCCCTCCTGTGCAGCAGAGCCACCCACGGTGCCATGGACTTGGCTGCTGCTGCCTTCTCCTGATGAGCCACCTCCCTCAACAGTACCCAAAACGATGTATCTGTTTTGGAGGGAGGTGACCGCAGGGGACCCCTGCACTACCTGCCTTCCCTTGCTCTTCCTGATGGTCACCCATTCCCTATCTGGCTGTGCAACCTTTACCTGCGGTGTGACCAATTCACGAAACGTGCTATTCACGACATCCTCAGCATTGCGGATGCTCCAGAGTGAATCTATCCGCAGCTCCAGTGCCGCAATGCGGTCTGTCAGGAGCTGCAGCTGGATACACTTCCCGCACACACAGTAGTTGGGGACACTGGTCGTGCCCCTGATTTCCCACATAGCACAGGAGGAGCATGACATAGGTCTGGGCTCTCCAGCCATGACTTAAGCCTTAGATTAACTTAATTTGTAACAATGCCAAAGGTTTCTTACTGCTAAGAAAAATAAAAGATCAAATACTCACCAACCAGCCAATCACTTACCCGCTTGACTGTGACGTCCCACTTCGATTTCTTCTTACTACTTTGTTTACCTTCTGCCCCTGCCCCTGCAAGCCTCCTTCTACTCTCGGGCCTTTATATTCCTCTGGAAATTGTTTTTTCAAAGGATGTTATCAGTATTTCAGAATATATTAAATATTAGGAAAGGTATTTGTTCACAATAATCTATGTTGCCTTGAATGATTCATAAAATTTAATTTGGAAACGCATATGAGTTATTGAATGCACATAATCACCAATCACTGGACAAAATGGCGATCTCTGGTGAGTGTCCTGGCAAATCTCTCTCACCCTGTCTCTGCTGCTTAGTTGCAAAGAAAATTCTTTACCTCTGATGATGTACTGGATCCCCTACAAATTCAGAGGATCCTTTGTGAATTAATTATCAGACTGTTGATTTGTTTAATGCATTTAAGTGATTACATGGTGCTCATCCTGTTTGTTAACTCATTTGAATGAAAATGGAAAAAATGTTTTTGGCAAGTTCAGAAATATGGACTTTGTTCATAGATGCCATTTAGAATATATAGTCTTTTCAAATTTTTTTTTTGGACTTGAAAATTGAACATTTACTGTGTTTTGAGTCTGCTAAAACATTAACTGCCCAGTCACATGACCCGCAAATACTTCAGTATTCCAGAATGAAACCGTAAGAATGTGTTTTTTTTTTCTGACTTTAATATTCAGCTGGTTTTTAGATTCTAGTGAACAAGACGAGCAAAACACTCACGCTCCCAAAGAAGCGGCACCTCAATACAGCAACCTCAACAACTCCAATACCCAGAGCACAGAGCTGACTCAGCAAACAGTACAGAACTCTGATCTCACAATAGACAACCTTGGCCCTTTGCCTGACAACTTGGAAATGGCATTTACTGAAAATGGAGAAGTCTACTTCATTGAGTGAGTAGTTTCCTTTTTATTGAAATCATATTTAGTGGTTTGCAATGTGTGAGTCATAAATCTATGAAGAATTATAGACCTGGTTCATTGAAGATCAGAACTTCTTTGGTGACTTTGGGAAAAGTTAAGCACATTTGCAGTGGTAATGAAATGATAAACCAAGTTTTTCCATACACCACCTCATGGCATGATGGAGAGCAGCATCAGCAGATACTTTGAAGCAAGACATAACAGCTTGCATTTATAAACCGCCTTTAATGTAGTAAAATGTCCCAAGGCACTACACAGGAGTATTATCAGACAAAATTTGACACTGGAAATATTGGAACAGATTAGTCAAAGAGTTTGGTTTTAAGGAGCGTCTTAAAGGAGGAGAAGTAGTTATTGAGGCGGAGAGGTTTAGGGTGGGAATTCCAGAGCTTAGGACCTAGACAGCTGAAGGCATGGCTGTCAATGGCGGGGAGAAGGAAATAGGAAATGCACAACAGGCCAGAATTGGAGGAACACAGAGTTAATAAGAACATAAGAAATAGGAACAGGAGTCGGCCGTACAGCCCCTCGAGTCTGCTCTGCCATTCAATAAGATCATGGCTGATCTGATCATGGATTCAGCTCCACTTCCCCGCCTCCCCATAACCCCTTATCCCCTTATCGTTTAAGAAACTGTCTATTTCTGTCTTAAATTTATTCAATGTCCCAGCTTCCACAGCTCTCTGAGGCAGCGAATTCCACAGATTTACAACCCTCTGAGAGAAGAAATTTCTCCTCATCTCTGTTTTAAATGGGTGGCCCTTATTCTAAGATCGTGCCCTCTAGTTCTAGTCTCCCCCATCAGTGGAAACATCCTCTCTGCATCCAGCTTGTCAAGCCCCCTCATAATCTTACATGTTTTGATAAGATCACCTCTCATTCTTCTGAATTTCAATGAGTAGAGGCCCAACCTACTCAACCTTTCCTCATAAGTCAACTCCCTCATCCCCGGAATCAACCTAGTGAACCTTCTCTGAACTGTCTCCAAAGCAAGTATATCCTTTTGTAAATATGGAAACCAAAACTGCACGCAGTATTCCAGGTGTGGCCTCACCAATACCTTCTGTAGCTGTAGCAATACTTCCCTGCTTTTTTACTCCATCCCCTTTGTAATGAAGGCTAAGATACCATTGGCCTTCTTGATCACTTGCTGTACCCGCCTACTATCCTTTTGTGTTTCATGCACAAGCACCCCCAGGTCCTGCTGTACTGCGGCACTTTGTAATCTTTCTCCATTTAAATAATAACTTGTTCTCGGAGGGGTTGTAGGGCTGGAGGAGGTGACAGAGATGGGGAGGAGTGAGGTCATGGAGGAATTTGAACACAAGGATAACAATTTGAAATTTGAGGCATTGCTGGACTGGAGCCATTGTAGGTCAGCGAGCACAGGGAAGATCTCCTATGAATAGAGCATGATGCAGGATTATCCTAAGGGAGGAAGAAAACAAAAGTTAAAAAAAAATAATTGGGTGGAGAGTGATTATTAATTGGATAATTTGATCCAAATGTCTCAATTGTTAATTCAATTTAAGAAGTTGGTAACTGAACTCCTCTGCACTCTGCTTTGATATTTGTATGAGTATAGAACACTCAATTCATAATTCTTTCACCTTGACTATTCCAACACACCCCTGCCTGGCCTCCCACATTCTACCCTATATAAACTGGAGATGATCCAAAACTCGGCTGCCTGTGTCCTAACTTGCACCAAGTCCCATTCACCCATCGCCCCTGTGCTCGCTGACCTTCATTAGCTCCCAGTTAAACAATACCTCAATTTCAAAATTCTCATCCTTGTTTTCAAATCCCTCCGTGGCCTCGCCCCTCCCTATCCCTGTAATCACCTTCAGCCCCACAACCCCCTCAGATATCTGCGCTCCTCTAATTCTGCGCTCTTGAGCATTCCTGACTATAATCGCTCAAGCATTGGTGGCTGTGCCTTCTGTTGCCTTGGCCCAAAGCTCTGGAAGTCTCTGCCTAAACCTCTCCACCTCTCTACATCTCTTTCCTCCTTTAAGATGCTCCTTAAAACCTACCTGTTTGACCAAGCTTTTGGTCACCTGCCCTAATTTCTTTTTATGTGGCTCAATGCCTTAGGATGTTTTACTATGTTAAAGGTGCTATATAAAAACAAGTCGTTGTTGCTTAATCTGGATATATTCCTCGCTCTCCCACTGTTTCAGTCATTATTATTTCTATTTGTTCACACTTTCTGTTCAAGTCATACGAAGCTGAAAAAGTTTGGCCCAGTGGCAGTGTCTTGGCTCAGAGGCAGCACTCTCGCCCCAGACCCATCCCAGAGCCTTGAATGCGTAAACTAGGCTGGCAATTCAGTGCGGTACTGAGAGAGTTCTGCACAGGCAGAGGTATTGTCTTTAGGATGCGACGTTAAACCAAGTCCCTGTCAGCCTTCTTCGATGGACGTAAAAGATCCCCTGGCACTATTCGACAAAAGGCAGGGGGCATTCTCCCCGGTATTCTGGACAATACTCCGCCTGCAACCAACATCACTTTATAAAAAAAAAACACAGATTATTTCATTGGTGTGTGTGGGACCTTGCTGTGCGCAAATTGACTCCCGCCATGTCCCTACAGTACAACAGTAAGTCCACTTCAATAGTGTAAAATTGGGTGTAAAGCATTTTGGGACTTCCTGAGGTCGTGAAAGACACTATATAAATGCGCACTCTTCCTTTTCAACTTGTAATCAAGATACTCTGATAATTTTTCTGTGTATCTAAACCTTTCAAACTACTGTCTTCAGGATTTACATTTCTGCATCATAAAGCGGAGTTCAATATTTAAATCTTTACATATTTGATATAAAGCTATGATGACCCACATAGAAGGTATACCGTGGGATACAAGTGTTTAAATGTTTAATTCATTTGTCTGAAATTTCTCTGCTTGCTATTTTAGTGAAGCTGTTAACCTAGTTATATTTCAATATTTGTATTCTGTCTATGAGGAACATATTGTTGCTAAGAAGACAGTTCTTTTGCCTCTAGGCTGAAATCTACCCCACAGGATGAAAGTCTCCCCTCTTCAGTTGTAAATCTGTTATGTGAAAAGTGCAGAACTAGGAACAATTCCACAGTTTAAAAAAAAAATCAATAATTTAATCCTAAATTACCTTTTTATTCAAAAACATCACAGAGATGGCTGGTGTGGGAATTGGATGCTTTATTTTTAATGTCAGAATACTTTTCTGAGAATGAGAAAATGGAGGGTGATCTACTCTGCTTTTTATCTTCATCTCAGAACGTGGCTGGATGAAGATAAAAAGTGTATAAGTATTCCCTCTCTAGCTTGATGAATAGAAACTTTACCAACGACTTTGCATTATAAGCATGGCAGTAAGAGAAATATATGACACTTTAATTTGATATTTAATTATCATTTTAGTTGAATAGACATTTTGCAGACTTTATTGTTTTCTATTTCCAATTTTTTTTAAAATTTGTTCATGGGATGTGAGTGTTACTGGCAAGCCCAGGATTTATTGCCCATCCCTATTTGCCCTTGAGAAGGTGTTGGTGAGACACCTCAAGGTTCAACCGCTTTGTAGTGATTTGGTGCAACTGAATGGCATGCTGGGCCATTTCAGAGGGCAGTTCAGAGTCAAACACATTGCTGTGGGTCTGGAGATACATATAGGCCAGACCAGGCAAGGTTGGCAGATTTCCTTTCCTAAAGGACATTAATGAACCAAATGGGTTTTTACCACAATCCGGTAGTTTCATGGTCACCATTACTGACACTTGCTTTTTATTCCAGATTTATTTAATTCGCTGAATTTAAATTCCACAGCTGTCATGGAAGGATTTGAACTTGGATCCCCGGATCATTAGACCCGCCTCTGGATTACTAGTCCAGTAACATAACCAGTATGCTATCACTCTCATTTGGAGCCTCCAAAAGCTTACTTTGTGATAGCTGGTATTTCTTGTGTGATTGTCCGTTAACACTGTGATCCTGCAAGGTTTTGTCCAGGCAGTATTTCATGCACAGTTTACTGTTATTTTTTTGTTGTTGTTGACTGCCTTTATTGCTGGGTGTTTTTTGTAATTGGGGTTTAACTTGTCTCTGAAAAAGATGATTACATGACATTAAACATAGTTTTCAGGTAGTGCATGACGTCACCTCACCAGGGAATAGTGGAATGTTCAATATTTCCCTATAAATGTGCACGTGCCTGATTTCTGATCTCGGCTGTGTTCTTGGTGCAAGTGCCAAATGATTTTCAAGCATTTCAGATAGACTGAATAAAAGGCGCAAAATAGGGTGAATCAAGAGCAGCATTGCATTTCTTTTGATTAAAAATTAATGAGTGTTGCGTGTTATTGACTCTTGTTGCCAGAAACATATTGAAAATCTATTTGACAAAAGAGTAAATTTAATTTGTAGCAAGTCACAGGTCTCATTGTAAATCTGACTTGGCAGCCACAATCTACTGCACCCAAATCCACAAACTGCACGTGTAGTAGATGTTGAAGTAGCCTAATCATTGCTCACTGTAGAAAAATGCATAAGTATCAAAATGACAGTTCACAGATTATACATTCAGAAGGGGTGCACCTTTTTAAAAAGAAAAAGTGATGTTATTTTCATGGCACTATAGCTTTAGAGAACTAAATTCAACAATGACCTTTATTTATGCATTGTCCATGTCGGTTAAAGATATCGGAATCAATGTTGAGTTTTGGGCGACTAACCTACGGAGTGTGCTGGCTGGTTGCCCACACTTAAAGTGAAGAAATGACAGTGATTTTGAGCCGCAGCCTCATTAATACCAGCTACATGGCTGCAGGCACTAAACAGACGCCCCGATGCAGCTCGGCAGTTTGAGGCCTACCAGTATCTGGGGCCCAGAGGAGCACTCCTGCTCTTCCTGATCCCACAAAAAATATCAGACTTATTCTGACTGGGGCCCATCTCCTCAATCACCCATGGAAATGACATGAGCTTTGACCATTTCTAACCTAAAATGGCATTTGGGGCCCTAAGATCACAATTTGCATATTGAACGGGCCTACAGTCTGAAACAGGCAGGTGCTTCGGGCGGCTAGCGGTCAGTCCCTTTCAAATGTCAGGGTTTATGCGACGGTACGGCTACTGGCCCCATTTGGAGGCTATTCCTGTGCTGTTAACACCAGCCAATACAAGTTTAAATCAACCCCATCTAGTAGAAGAATCCATCCTTAAGTCCCTTCTTGGATCTCTGATTGTCTCCTTGTCATAAAGAAATAAAACTGCATCTCTTGGAAAGTCAGTGTTCATATTTTTTCAATAATGAAGCTAATAAGCTGATATTCTATGTCATGATCCGCATCCAATAATGTTCCAGTTCTGCTGGAAACCTACTCTACAGGATCCGAAACAACTATGAATTTTTATGTAAAAGTTTGAGGTAGAGATTGAGACATCCTCAAGTGGATGAAAACTGTTTTCTATTTGGATCTTTATGTTGTCCATCTGACAATCCAGAAATGACCATACATTTGCAACCACTCGATCCACTCTACACCTGGAATCTCTGCCCTAAATGCTGGGCTGGAGACTCTCCCTTGTGCCACTTCCTTCAAAAAGGAGTGTTGAAGGCTCCTGTTCTGGTTGCATTTTGCTTGTATGTTCCTTGTGCAAGTTGACTTGATATTATTTCTATTACTCTCCTCCTCTGTTTGAATTCTATAATTTGTCTGTGTAACAGGTTTCGGTTCTAGTTTTTGGATGGGCATTTTCACTGTTTGAAAAATGATTGTTCAAATCGTTCATTCCACTTTGCTCATTACCCTTCTAATTTGAGATTTTCCTTTTGGGCTCCTGTTGACATTTGTCAGATTCATGTCTCCCTGAACTCAATTTGCCTTTCTGTTTTAAGAAATGGCTCGGTTACAATCCATAGTAGTTGCTGTCTGTTTTCTCCGGTCCATTTGCTCCCGTTTTAAATCTGCTCGGTTTCTTTTCGGATGGGTTCTTGATCCATCTGCAGCAATAGTTTAAAGCAACCCCGCTCCTCCCCCGAGAAGATCAGTTTCGGATGGAAGTGCCTAAAATAGCTGTGTTAAAAATTTCTCATCATTTGCTTCTGTAAGATTTGATATAATTGTGTGATCAGAGGCATTTCAGTTAATTGCCTGGGGTTGAACATTTTATCTCCTTAAGAGTAGCTGCCCGTCAAGTTCATTCAGAGCATGTTGGTTAAATTATTATGCCTTTTCGCAATGTAGAATTTGCAGTATTTACCATTGTATTCAGCATGCTATAGATTCACCTGGCCTGTTCCGGATAAGGGATTTTTTCCGGACGAGGGGTGGTCACGTTAAATTGGATGGTACAGGTACTGAGCAAGGGGATATCGGGGCTGGCAAGCTTGGGGCTGGAAGTGTGGCAGAGAAATCATAGGGGGGCGGGATGGAGCGATGTCAGGTCAGTGATTGCAGGAGTCGGCAGCGAGGATGGACTTCAATTTGTTCGTGTCGGAGTTCTGCGCATGCGCCACCCGGTGGCCGGGAGTGGCTCCAGGCAAAGGGGTGGTTCCGGGTAAGGGAGGTTCAACCTGTAAAACTAAAGCTTTCGAAATTTTGGGTAATATATGCGAATACTTATGTACATTGTTAACTTCACAGCCATAATACAAAGACCACATCATGGCTTGATCCGAGGTGCCTGAGCAAACAGCCAAAGCCACTGGAAGAATGTGAAGATGATGGTAAGTGTGTGAAATGTGCCGATTCTTGCAACTGAAAAGCATTCATTTGTTCTTCAGAAAGGTTTGAAGTTGCAACAAAGCACAATTTATTTGCTGACAGAAATATACTCTTAAATTCTTTTTTTTGAGCAATCCACTAATTAATTAGCTGCTCTAAAACACCAATGGCTCCACTCAAATACTTAATGGAATGTCACTCCAGGTTACAGATTTCAGTGACTAAGCTGGTGTGCACCTTCAGTTTTAAAGATTGCTTTGAAGTCCAAGAATTTCCTTGCAATGTTTATTTATGCTGTTGTTTGTAAAGATATTGGGTGCTAGCAAACCACTCACTACTTCCAAAACCAGTCAGTGTTCTTAGAAAATAAATAGAAATTCTTAGATGTAAAAGGCCGCAGATCAGCCATGATCTCATTGAATGGCGGAACAGGCTCGAGGGGCTCTATGGCCTACTCCTGTTCCTATGTCCCTAAAGTGTTGAAAGTTTCTATGCCTATATGAACATACATAATTTGAAACTTTACCAGTTTTAGGTGATTACTCTGATAGTCAAAGTGATTTAAAACATCTCGAATTCTGTTGAAATTATTGTCCCTGTTTAGAACGTTAGCTTTAATTTGATCTTTAAATGAGCTATTGCCCTTTGACTGACTTAATGACTTGGGGAAATATAGCAGCTTGAAATATATGTAGCATTTTGGTTGTGTTCTCAGTTAGCCCTTTCCTCTTGGAATTCCCTTTCCTGGATTATGCCTGTGCTGTTCATTTATTTAAAGCTGCGGTATCCTTGTTGGTCTCTTCATTTGATAACCTGCCCTCATTTACAAACCTCATCTTAATTGTGGAGGTCTTTCGTATTTACTTACATAAGCAAATATAAATTATTAAAGAAAATAGCGTTTTTTTAAAAACAATTGATGCCAGCTACAGAGTTTAAAGCATTCAAAAAGATGATTGAAAGATTATTAGAATAATAAATTTGATGTCTATATTATATGGCTGTTTCTTTAAGCCATTTGCACAGGACAACCCAAAATGGATACAGTAACTTAAATGGTGTGGAATGCTAGACATCCTTTAGAAAATCTGGGATTTTGTGGGTTGCTTTTGTTTCCTGATGTTTTTAAATAACTCTGTGTGTGAAGCTACTGCTGTTGGGAGTGGGGTCTGTGGTTGTTGGTATAACTCTGATTTTAGCTAAATTCTTTTCTGTTGCTTTCTTCTGCCCTTGCTTGGTGCATTTTCCTTGGAGAAGAAGGGGTACACACAGAGGAACTGGACAGTGAAATAGGTAACTCACCATATAGCATGATGTGCAGTAACCCGTGTTTCCCCTAATATTCTCAAATTGTTAAAACCCTGTACTATTTTTTTTCTCAAATGTTTTAATTATTATTGTGATGAAAGCAATTCAATGCTCCTGTTAGTTGACTCGACGTTTGTGTCTAACTGGAAGCCCTGTCCTTATAGCAAAGCAATCTGTATGTAATTTTAGACCATTCTGACCTGTAATCAATGGTTATCGATCACAAAAGATACAAGATGCATCTATGTGGTTACTGTGGTGGATGAGATTAGTCTGAGGGTACGACATTAACATTTCTCAAAGTATAAGGCCAGCATCAACATTGAATGATCTATGGGTTTGAATAATGTGCGTGTGCGAACATATATTCAGAATCAGACGATCTAATTTGAATCATTCACAGTTAGGGAATGTACACTCCGGAGTCAATCATTATGCAGCTGTATAGAAGAGCTGTGTATTTTGGAGCTGCCACCTCCTTTAAATATCTGGCAGAATTGTCTTTTTACAGAATCTGAAACCTGAAAATTTGGCCATCACAAATGAATGGTACTACATTACTCAAGAGTGCATTTCTGGAGTGCCTCTTATTCCTTCAAATGCTGGTAATTTGTTGCAGTCTCACCTGGGCGCAGACTGCTGGTGCCAGCTTTGAGAGCTGCTCGGAGAGTGTAGCGACATTCAGCAAAGGTTGTACCAAGCTGAGCTGAGAATTCATTACTATCTAAATTATAAAAACCTCTAGCAAGATGCTGTTCAGACAAATGCGTCACTCCAGGCAATGTCGTGTAGTAATTAATGGGATGAAAAACATAGATTGCTGGAGTTTAAAAGCAAAATTTTAAGTATATTTAGAGCAATGGATCCTTTTTTATTTATGCAATAATCTGTTGAAATTAATGCACTCTCAAAATTATTTTTTCTATTTCTGTTTCATTTAATAATGGGTGCAGCACATTTACATCCATTGCTTTTTTTCAAGTGTGTGCACAGGTGGCGAGACATGCAGAGTAAGTGTTCAAACCTCCTGACTTTTTTTTAAAAAACGATTTTGGTGAAGTCCTTGCATGATTAAAATCTTTTTTTCATGCCCCACATGAAAACACATTGAGATTAAATTGTTTGTTCCATAACACAATATCAAGAGGGGGAGCTTACACACAAATAAAAATTAAACCGGTCAATGTTTCCTTTTAATTTGACCTCTATACAGGGAGGGAGAGTCAATTCCTGGGCATTTGTGTGTATAATATCTTGATTCCAGCTGGTGTCCACCCCTCCCCTCCCCCCCCCCCCCCCCCTGCCCCGCTATGATGGTGGGCGAAGATCAGAATAGCTATTATTAGCATAAACCCTGTTTTGTGCTTGCTGCAGGTACAAATGCACATTGACAAAGAAATCTTAATTTGCACCCAAAAAGTCACAAAATAAATTGTGAATGCTTTGCTTTCATAAATTACTTCTAAAATCTGATTTGCATAGAATTACATTGAATATACAGCACAGCAACAGGCCATTCGGCACAACCAGTCCATGCCGGTGTTTATGCTCTGATCAAGCCTGTTTATAATCAGTACACATCAATTTATAATTTTTTTAAAAAAAAGATGTTTTTAGGTTTTGACTCAATTGGACTTTTAATAGTAGTGATACAAATGTAAAGTAACATAAGAAAAACTAGCCAGTTGTATGTATATCGGAAGGATTAAACAGAGCTAACAGATGTCTGCATGTTCTCCATTGGAACTGAAGCAGGTATCATCAAACTCTAGAAATGTTCATTGCTGGGAGGCCATTGCAAAAGTGGTACTCGAGGGTTAATAAAGCATGCAATTTCTGCCAGATGTAATTCATTTACTGTTTGACAAAAAACTGCCAAATCATTGGTGTATTTACAGACTTGAGGGCTTATAGGGAAGAGCAGAGAATGGTCTGGGAAGGGTGGCCTTATGTATTTCCTCTGTCACTGGTAGAGTTGAAGAGGTATTGAATATACTATGACAGGCAGATGTGTATACACAAACACGCTTGCACGTGCATATGCACACGCACCCTATTTTTATATATACATACACGTGCGCACAATTTTTCTGTACACGCACGCACACACCGACATTATATATATATATATATATATGTATCCGCACACACTATTTTTATGCAGACACACGTGCACAGACTATATATAAATATAGTATGTGCACGTGTGTGTGTGTGTTTATCACACAAACACGCTATATATATATATACATACACACACAAATCCATATATGCACACACACAGACACCCATATACACACACACACACATACAAATATATATAAAACAATATATGTACTTAAAATTTGATTATTTCAGTTATTTGATCCATACCCTCGTACTTCAAACTGATAAACTGATCGTAGGTCTTGGCCAGTGCCCGATAATAGATGAAAGGGAAGTAAATTGGGGACTTGCCAGACACATTATCCAAAGATTATACCTACACAAAAGGAATGTGTTCCTTGGCTTATTTCCTGTTAAAACCATGAGTATAATTAGAATTCGATATAAATTTTTTAAACTAGAAATAGGATAAAAGTGAGGCAGAATATTGAGGATTCAGGTTATATCGGAAATAATTGCATTACTAAAGATGAAAACAGTGGCTATGAATCATTGTTTCTGTCTTTGTGGCTGCAAGGGCCATGGAAATCATTTGGCCTGGGTCTTGTGTTCTCTGGTGGAGGTTTGATTGCCAGAGAAATAGTGTTTAACCACATAATTTTTTTATCTGAAGCTTGGAGAAGGGAAGACAGCTTAAACCAAAAACAATGGTCCAAAAAATAGTTATATTAAAATTTCTGAATGATGCAAGTTACATTCTTCAGAACTCATATACACCACAATGTAACCATTTAATATTGCATGGTGTAGTTAGAAGATTTTTTTTTTAAATGGGACTAGGTGGTGCAGTATGGTAGTATACTGTCTTATGACCTCTGGACCCTGGATTTAAATCCAGTCCAAACTGAGGGAATGAAAATCTACTCCCCCTCTCCCCACTGCCTTTAATGGTCCTGTGTGTAATGAGCATTGATGCCTAGTGTACAAAGCCATTGCTAATTTGGCACTGTGTTGCCGATCTCACTCTGAGAACCCACAAGGATAGCAGACGTGGAAATAGGAAAATATCCTAGAATGTAATAAGTGTGCTGTCACGAGGTTGGCGCCCAGGCACATTTTTGGATTGGCGTTGATTCTGACTGGGTAGTGCCCGAATTGCAGCTGCATGCTACTGATATGGAAGGTGTCCATACCCCAGTGCTAACATCCTTCACCTTGGTGAACACAAAAGATTGCCCAAAAAAGATTTGTAAAAACCTGATTGCTTGCTGTGGGAATTTTACGAGTCACAAAAATTAAAGAGAAAATGTCAAACGTTGCAGGGTGATCTTTGAGAGAGAGGAGGTCAGGATTACCAGAGCAGGTACCAGGTTTTAATGCACACACACAGCAATTGAATTGCAGAACATGGCACAATAGAAATAGAAAATGCCAATCGCGTCAAGGGCTTTTGACACAGTTTTCAAGTTTGACCCATTTTTAAAATGTGGGCCACTGCAGCTTCACTGGGGGAAAAAAAACGAGAATATTCTTCCAAGAAAAAAAAATCCTCCTCTTACACTGCTGACGTCTGGGCCAGAATCAGTCTGCAAAGATCTAGTCACATGTCTTTTGTTCAGTGTTTATTTATTTCAAAGCTCAGTATTCGTGGAAATTGAGATTACTGGAAGATTTTTTTCACGAGGGTTATTACGGCATATATTATCATCATTATTGATGCATTAAATTGCTGTAAGTGCTTGCTCGAGAGCCAGTGTAGAGTAATTCCAGTCATGCTGCATGCTTTTGTACCAATACGGAGAAAAATGATGATTTGACAATCCTGTGCATTTTTTTTTAAGTCATTCTCCGAAGACAGATGACATATATACATAAATAAATTCAAAGATTTTTTAAATATAAAATTCAGAAGTGTATTTTAAAATGAATGTCGATGCACTGATTCAGTGGTCTGTGATAGGTCTGTTTGATGCTGAACACCTGCCCCTGATGGACTGAGTCTTTGGTTTAGTGAAAGCATTCCCATCTCTAGCCACAGGGTGTAAGGTTCAAACCCTGCTCCAGACAGATCTGCTGAGTGGAGACTGGAGCTCCAGCTCTGAATTCTGGGTTGACATCTAGCGGGATACTCATGTCTGGTGGGTGTGGTTACCCTCCTCCACCTATTGCCGCATGGGTTGTGGGAGCCCATAAAACCCTTCCACCATATAGGACTCATCACCCTATTGGTTTGTACAGGTTGTACCTCTCCAGTCCGGGACTCTTTGGTTCGGCAACATCCCTGGTACGGCATCATTCCTGGGGGGGCGGTCGTGACCCGCGCTGCATCCTGGGGCTGGCTGCTCCTCTTCTCCCTGCTGCCTCCGGTATTCCCTCCTTGGTCGGGCCGACGCGGAGAGGGAGCAAGTAGCGTGACGGTTGACTGAGGCGCCAAAGCTGGACCTGAGAAATACTGCATAGTAGGCTTCTGCGCAACGCATGCACAGAACACGGCCGGGTCATTGTCAGCAGCGTTGTCAGCAGTACCCGGTAAGTCTCATCATAGGCGGTCCCTCGAAACAAGGCCAAAAAAGGCTAAGTTCACAGGTGTTCCAATGAAAGACCTAAAATTCCAGGTCCTGAACTACATCCTCAAGGGTGGAAGATGCCTGTGCGTAGATTTATTTTAACGTGGGGTGGCCGTTGCAAACCAGCCACCACACGGGCTTGACAGAGCTGGGTCTTGGTCCAGTTGCAAGGGTTATCCAAGATGACTGGAGACCAGCTCTGCTGCACGGACCTAGTGCGCACACACATCACAGTGTGAGCTGGCCCGTGCTGTCCCTGGCCCCGAACTCACGCCTCTCCTGGGCCCCGATCACATCCCTCCACAGTCTGTTGCCGCTCCTTCGCCCCAATCTTGCCGCTCCAGCTCCAATCACCAACCTGGATCTTGATGACGTCACTCTTCGCTGTCATCGCAGCTCGTGCTGCTCTCTGAAGTGGCCTGCCTCCACGCTGCTCCCAGGCCGTTGCTCGCTGTTCCTTTTATGGCCCCGACCTGCCGCTGATCTCACGCGGTAAGTGGAGGGTACTGCTGACAACGCTAGGATTGCCGTGACCTCCCATGGTCCGGAAAATTCTTTGGTCCGGCACCGGTCAGGTCCCAAGGGTGCTGGACTGGAGAAGTACAACTGTATAAAGATGGCAATCGCCATTGAAGGAGGGTTCACGTTGCGGCCTGTCAGGTTGTTGTTGATCATCCCACGAATGCTTCCACTACTTCGTATTGTTCTCCGAAGATACAAAACCAAAACACCATCTGTTCTTCATAAAGCAAACTCACTTTGGCACAGGAAATAAATCTCTTTTTTATTTTACATTTATACAGGAGTCGGCTCATTGATTCTAGCTGTAGTGAATTATCGTAAACAGTAAATGGTACCTTTACTTTACTGTCCACAGTACTATCTTCTGAAAACCACTCAGGATTCTAGGCTTTTCCCTTTTCCTCAGCTCTGTGCTTACTTTTGAGGTTATTTGTACCTATTTTTGAATTCATTTTGTCTCCCTAGACATAAAAAAGAATTTCCTGTACAATATTAGCTCATTCAGTTTTATCCAAATCTACAAATGGATAGACTGGTTTTAGAATGTGTCCAGCCCGAGGAAAAATAAATTAAGTGCTTTTATTCAAATGTTTAAAATGCACCCCTCCCCAAATCATGTCCTCACCTGACGGTGTCAGCTGTGACTCAGTGGGTAGCACCCTCACCTCTGAGTCAGAAGGTTGTGGGTTCGGAGTTCTTCTCCAGAGACTTCAGCACACAAATCTAGGCTGGCACTCCAGTTCAGTGCTGAGAGAGTGCTGCACTGTCAGAGGTGCCATCTTTTGGATGAAGCGTTAAACCGAGGCCCCGTCTGCTCTCTCAGGTGGACGTAAAAGAACCCACGGCACTATTTCGGAGAAGAGCAGCAGAGTTATCCCCCGTGTCCTGGGCAATATTTATCCCTTAATCAACATAACAAACAAACAGATTATCTGGTCATTATCACATTGCTGTTTGTGGGACCTTGCTGCGCACAAATTGGCTGCCGCGTTTCCTACATTACAACAGTGACTACATTTGAAAAGTTCATTGACTGTAAAGCGCTTTGGGATGTCCAGTGGTCGTGAAAGGCGCTATATAAATACAAGTCCTTCTTTCTTTCTGACATCTACATGTGGCACTTACCATGAGATTTTATTTTCACACTAGCCAATGGGATCAAATGTAGCATTTCACCATTCTATATTGTACTCTTCAATTAGAAAAGCTTTAAGTCAGGGCCATAATCCATATAAAATAACAATTGCTTTTTTTATCATATTTATAACACAAGTACATTTCTCAAAGCACTTCATAAATAAGTATAAAGAAAATGAATGGTGAGTCAAGAAGGAAAGGTGCCTGAAAGCTTGGGCCCAGAGTTGGATCTTGCAAAGAGTTCTAAACTGTGAGTGAGTGAGTGATTGACTTTGGAAGGGAGTTGCTCCGGATAAGGAGGGGTGGGGTGCACAACAAGTCAGAGTCCGAGGAATGAAGTGTTCAGAAGAGGAGATAGGAACAAAGAGATGCATTGTCACAAGGCCACAGAGGGAGTTCGAGAAGAAGACAAAAAGTTTGAATTTAATATAAGGTACTTTTCAAAATAAAAGATTGAGGTGAAATCCTGGCTTTGTTGACTTTAGCAGAAGGTGGATGTGAATGAAAATGCCATTGCATTTACAGGGGTAGAGTTTCTGCCTTGGGTGCAATCATCTATCTGGGCATAAATTGCGCTTGAAATTGTGCTGGGTTTCCAAAGTGAGGTTGTGATTCAAGTTTCCGTTCAAATATATTTGCATAATTACAAATGTAAAACATTTCCTGAACCAATGCAATCGATCAGCATAATAGAATGCAATGGTTGATTTTATTTTCCTTGTATTAGAATATATTAATTGATGTATTTAAAAGTGGTAACCTGGTGCAGTTTTATTAATACAACTGAAATTGGGTTTAGCGCAAAAAAGTAAGCATTTTTACTAAAAATGTCCACCAGTGAGTAATCTGATTTTAAATCACTGAAAATGACTTTAGATAAACTAAACTGAACCGTTTACTAGTTCATTGGTGTACCCCAGTCAGTTTCTTAGTAAATTAAGTGTTTTTTAATATTTGCAAACTTTCATACCATGCCTTTGAGCAGGCACGAAGGGCTGTAGGGCCTTCTCCTACTCCTATTTCTTAAGTTCTACTAGTGCCTTTTGTGCCTAAAGAAAACCGGCTTAATTTGAAGAGCCTTCTCGAACGGGTGCAATCGGTGAAAACTCGCTATGCTTATCATTTTAAGCTGAGGGCGTAGCCAGTTTTGAGGGCGGGGCCGGCTTCAAGCGCAATGATTCTTAAACTAGTGTTAAAAATCGCAAAACCTCAAAGTAACTTGCACTTGAAATCCCTCGATCTTTGATGCTGGTTTGGCGAATTTCAGGTGAATTGGACTGGTTAAAACCAACCGGAAACTCTAGGCCACTATCTTGGTAAAATTGGCAACGAGAAGAATTTGAGCCTCATGTTTTTAAATATCTGCATTTAATCTATACTAGAAGTGAATCAACAAAGGCATCTTTCTGTCCTTTCAGAGCTGCCCTCTGGGTGGGAGAAGATAGACGACCCTGTATATGGTGTTTACTATGTTGAGTAAGTTTGTGATTTTCTGCCATATCTAGAAGATAACTGAGCCAACAACCAATAATTTTTAAGCAGAAATGATTGTAATCAAGAAAAAGGTACAATTCAGTTTTACCTTTTATTTTACAGCTTCTGTAAAGCTATTCCTTCTCCCTCACCCTTCTCTTCCCCTACCAACCCACCCCTACCCCCACTCCCCTACCAACTCACACCCCCTACCAACCCACCCCCACTCCCCGTACCAACCCACCCCCACCCCCGCACCCCCTACCAACCCACCCCCGCCCCCGCTCCCCCTACCAACCCACCCCCACCCCCGCACCCCCTACCAACTCACATCCCCTACCAACCCACCCCCACTCCCCCTACCAACTCACCCCCGCCCCCACTCCCCTACCAACTCACACCCCCTACCAACCCACCCCCACTCTCCCTACCAACCCACCCCCGCCCCCGCTCCCCCTACCAACCCACCCCCACCCCCGCACCCCCTACCAACTCACATCCCCTACCAACCCACCCCCACTCCCCCTACCAACTCACCCCCGCCCCCACTCCCCTACCAACTCACACCCCCTACCAACCCACCCCCACTCTCCCTACCAACCCACCTCCACCCCTACTTCCCCTACCAACCCACCCCTACCCCCACTCCCCTACCAACTCACACCCCTACCCCCACTCCCCTACCAACTCACACCCCCTACCAACCCACCCCCACTCCCCCTACCAACCCACCCCCACCCCCGCACCCCCTACCAACTCACATCCCCTACCAACCCACCCCCACTCCCCCTACCAACTCACATCCCCTACCAACCCACCCCCACTCCCCCTACCAACTCACATCCCCTACCAACCCACCCCCACTCCCCCTACCAACCCACCCCCACCTCCACTTCCCCTACCAACTCACCCCCGCCCCCACTCCCCTACCAACCCACCCTCACTCCCCTACCAACTCACCCCCGCACCCCCTACCAACTCACCCCCGCACCCCCTACCAACCCACCCCCGCCCCCACTCCCCTACCAACCCACCCTTCTCTTCCCCGACCAACTCACCCCCGCCCCCACTCCCCTACCAACTCACCCCCGCACCCCCTACCAACCCACCCTCACTCCCCTACCAACCTACCCTTCTCTTCCCCTACCAACCTCACCCCTGCACCCCCTACCAACTCACCCCCACTCCCCTACCAACCCACCCCCACTCCCCTACCAACCCACCCTTCTCTTCCCCTACCAACTCACCCACCCACCCCCAAGGATACAGACATGTGACCTTCTCTTGGGATTCTGCCAATACCTCACTGTGTGAGGCAGCTGCACGTCAATTTATTTTTAAACTATTTGTATGAAGAAATATCTGACCACTGTTTCTTCACAAATTTTAGTTTCTGCATTATTTTCAATGTTTTTTGTCTTTTTTTTTAAATGTTATTCCTTCCTTTGAACTAGCAGGTCTGCTTTCCCAGGGGAAGAAGCCTACATGAGGCATTGACCTGTTGATGAAAGGCACGAGTGGTGCTCCCTGCTCGGCTGATGGAAGGCACTCTGTGGCCTAAAAAAAGTCCCTCTTTTACCTTTTTACCTTCATCTTTTGTCACGTTTGTTAATTTATTAAATATCACCAGCAACTCTTTGCTTATTTGATTAGGCACTGATCAATTTCCCAGATTAACCACTTGGCTGGTAATCATGTCATAGAATGTCTCTGAAGACATCACAGTCTTTTCTGGCTGAGATCCACTGTTCTTTGCCTTGTGTTGCAGTCCACAGAGAATGGAAGCCTTTTATTTATTTGTATCTGTCTAAATTCTATGGGAAGTTTGGTTGTGACATATATACATTATATATATATATACATGTATACATAGATTTATATTTGTTTAGATTGTTTATGGTATTCGGTGTTCTATCATATTTTACCGGCAACGTGAATTTGTTAATATGAATGGTACATGGTTGATGCAAATGCAACATAAATTTTGATTTCTCTGGGGATATGTGTTTTTTCTTAAGGAGGATTTATTAAGGAATAAATGCATAATATATATTTATCTGTCAGCTTCTGAATTTGCTACAGGGATGCTGATACAAAATTAAAAACTCATTCCCAGAGCTAGTTTGTATCCTAACACAACGCTGTCTCTCTCATTAGTCACATCAATAGGAAAACACAGTATGAGAATCCTGTTGCTGAGGCCAAACGCAAAAAGCAACGTGAACAACAACAAGCAGAAGGTGAGTTGTGAATTCTGACTGGCGCATCACTCAGAAGATATAATGAGGAAAATGTGCAATCAGATAACTTCTCTCACAAGACATCGGCACTGAACACATCTGCTCAATCATCAGCATGGCATAATATAGGTTACGTACTGTACCTGGGCTTGGCAAGAAAACTATCCCGATTATAGAGTGATTGGTAAATTTAATGCTCATCACCATAATGAAGAAAAATAATACAGACCATTTCAAACAGTGGAAATGATTTCTTATTGTTAAGGCAATGATTCCTTAAATAGTCATTGAAAGCAAACTTGGGTTGAGGCCATTGTTGAAGTAGATCATCCACTGAAATAATACTTTGAATTCATTTTTCTCACCTCTCCAGAGTGGACGGAGCAACAAGCATCTCCTGGTCCCAAAGCTCCTAGCTACATGCAGAATAGTCAGGAGTCTTTCAGAGAAACCCCAGCACAAGGTATATATGCTTCGGCATAAGCATGTATAATTTACAATCTGAAAACAACTGAACTCTATCATAAAAATTAAAGGGAAAACAGTAGATAAAGCTCTGAAGGTTCATTTGTTGAGGGATTTTGAGAGTGGGATTGGTTGGGGCAGGGTTTATGTGTTTATTTGCTATAAAGTCACAAGAATCCTGTTCCTTGTAGAGTAACAGCACAACATTCAAATTGCCAACTGCAATAAGAAAGGTTTTAAAAGCCATTTTAAGTCAACACTACCTTGCCAAAGCAAATTAATAATCCTTAACTGAGATATAATTTGGATGGTGTGCACAATAGTAACATCCTTATTAATTGAGCTGACAGTTAACTTCAAATCAAATAGAAGTTTCTGAAATCATTCTTCGCTGATTTCAACACGTTTAAAATGTTCAACAAAGGTACAATTTCTCTAGTTCATTCCTAGCTGGAAGGCTGACACTGAACAAAAACTATTTCATTTGCAATTCATTTCTATGAACAGGCAAGCCCTTCTTTACAAGAAACCCTGCAGAGCTGAAGGGGCAGTTCATCAACACCAAACTGAAGAAGAGCACCCGAGGATTTGGATTTACTGTTGTTGGCGGTGATGAACCTGATGAATTTCTACAGATTAAAAGTTTAGTCCTTGATGGACCTGCAGCACTGGATGGCAAAATGGAGACAGGTACCAAATGAGCAGAACCATTCTCGACAGCGAGTTGGGCCGATCCATGATGCAGATGTCTCCATGACAACCTCTGGCCAACCTCTGTGGGATAAGGACCAGGACTGGGTCTTCCACTTTTTCCCTTCTCTCTTGAAGTGTTTTGCTCCACTGTGAAGCTGCACTCCATTTATCTGCTAAGATGAGAATCAACAGGGAAGTTTGAATGCAAGTCATTGCTGAAATTCGAGCTTGTGATCCACTACGCCACCCAGCCTAGTGCAGCCTCCATTACCACCAGGGTCACTGCTCTTCAGTGTGGCTGAATAAATCAAATTGTGCTGTTATTAAATGGAATTTTGTGGATCGCATTCTATGATTCTGCCTGTTTCTAATTCGGTTTATGTTGACTGAAAAGTCAAATTCCAGGATTCTGGGGTCTCCCTTGAAAACCACAAACCACTGGCCTTGATTGTAGTCTGGTTGTTTCTCTTGACTTTTAAGTTATTGGTTACATTCAGTATACCTACCCTTGGTACTCACCAGTATTCAATTGCTGCCATTGTCAAAATGTTATGCAAATTGTTTAAAAAAAAATTGCATTGCACAACACCATTTGTGAATTAAGTATGTAATTGTGAAGGTAATGTGCATAAATGAAGTAACTTACGATGCATTAATGTGACTAATCTCTTCTAATTTTCTCTTTTAGGTGATGTGATAGTAAGTGTAAACAGCAGTTGTGTGCTGGGGTATACCCATGCTCAAGTTGTGAAAATCTTCCAGTCTATTCCAATTGGTGCAACAGTGGATCTTGAACTTTGCCGGGGTTATCCTCTGCCATTTGATCCAGATGATCCGAATACTAGTTTGGTGACATCAGTTGCTATTTCAGATAAAGAGCCAATTATTGTCAATGGCCAAGAAAACTATGACTCCCTTTCAAGCCACAGTAGCCAAACAGCTCCTGCAAATGGGAATGGAGTGAAAGACCAGAGACCATATAGTCCATCATCTGGTGATGTTTCATCAAATGGATCCCATGCAAGCTATCCCAATGATAACGTCTCCTTGGCTTCCTCTATAGCAACTCAGCCTGAACTTATAACTGTTCATATAGTAAAAGGCCCAATGGGTTTTGGTTTTACCATAGCAGACAGCCCTGGAGGTGGTGGCCAAAGAGTTAAACAAATTGTGGATGGTCCACGTTGCCGCGGCCTGAAAGAAGGGGATCTCCTACTAGAAGTCAACAAGAAGAATGTCCAGAACCTAACCCATAATCAAGTAGTTGATACACTGTTAGAATGTCCCAAGGGAAGTGAGGTGACGCTCCTGGTTCAGCGAGGAGGTGAGTTTTGAATCTACATTCTGACGATTTTAGATATGTATGAAACTTTTCAATAAAAGTTACATGTTGTGAAGCCCATTCCCTCCTAGCAATCATTCTCTAGTCCCTGCAGTCCATAAACACAAATATATTTTGTATAGTTATATAATCGACATGATCAATCATCTTTATTGCTTTAGGAAACATTCTTGTTAGATCTCTTAATTCCCAATGAAATACAAACTCCGGTTGTAGATTTAATGTAACTTTATTCTGGCAGCAGCAACAAGCTTCTGGCTTTAAGCCAGGCCTTTGTCCTTCTGAGACCACATGGCCAAAATGGCTGTACTTATACCTGGTTCAATTTACAGAAAAGAACTCGCCTTCTTTGACTTTATTGGCTCAATTAATAGTCTGTTAACCTTTAATTGGCTCGCTACCCAAAGGTCCTAAAATGTCAAGTTGATTGATGACTTAATGCAATGTGGTCTGTGTTTTCTCAAAACTACAGCCGGGCTGCAGAGCTTGAATTCTCTTATCAATCCCCCCTTTGATTCTTTCGCAAACTGAATCATAAAACATCAGGTATCACTGGTTAAACATGCTAAAAAATAATTTCATGCATATTAATAGAGTTTCCTTCTAAAATGTGTTGATGTATTTCACCACATGTCCGGACTAGTAGCTTCCACACAAATTTACACTAACCCGAGTTCTATTGTGGCCACAATGGAAGTCTGGTTTTAGGAGGTTAATTAACCTTATTCCAATTTAATCCAAATCAGTGTCTTAATTCAACCAGTAAACAGCCTTCCCTTAAGCATAACATACCCCTGTGCTGTGTACAGACGGTCTGCTGGGACAGCAGCTATAGCCGCCTGGTCGCAACAACATTTAATCAACATAAACAAACAATATAAAAGTAAAATAATTACAATGAATAGAATTAAGCCTTCCACCAATGAAGTTCCTATTGAACCTAGCCATTCAGTGGCTCCGCTCCACAAAGTGAATGATGGGGGTTGCTTAAGTTTTTCTACCTCCTTTTGGATATGCTCCGCTAAGTGGGGAATTTCTTCGGAGCTATCTGGGATATATGTGCAACACTCAGTTCCGAGTAGGTGCAAGTACCTCTCTTTTCAGCCAGGATGTAATCAGGGGCCAGTCTATTCTGTAGGGCTACTGTGCGGATTGCTACCATTTCTGCATTGATTTTAACTCGGGCCTCTGAGGTATCATTGGCTACCCGTTCCACAACGGATGCCATGTTAATGGATTCCCTTGCCAGTCTGGCGGTCCCATACCTGGGGATCAGAATGGCAAAGAACCTCCCTGTTTCTGTGATAGCTCTCTTAGGACGGTGTAAATGTTCCGACAGTGACTTTATATGATACATATAAGGCACAATGTAGGTTAAATAGCAGGATCCCGTCCAATTCTGGGGCAGCCAAGGGTAGGCCTTGTGGCCACATACCCAATAGATGCCATTATAGGAAATAGGCTGTTTCTTTGTCATCAACACTCCGGGGCCTGTCCAGGCTTTTCCATCTGTTTTATTCAGAATCCCTGTTGCGTTATAAACTCCCATATCGGCCCAGTTTGGACGGTTCCGTGGCTTGATTACATTATAATTCCGGGAGCAGTTACTATAACCCATATTTTGGCCTCCTTTGATGTTTCTAATCAGACAGACCGATTCCCCCGGTCTTCCTATTCCCGTTGTATTAGTGATAACAAAAAATGGGGGCCGTTTGGAATTATTGCAGCACGGTTGGTATCCCCTTTCAAAGGTAGTCAGGTTGTAACCTGCTGACTTCCATTTACGTGCCCAGTTTTCTGTATCCTGAAACGCATTGCCTGTTTTGTTTTGATTAATTATCCACTCAGCCATTTCCGAGATATTCAAGGGAACTCGCCTCAAGGGAATCCCTCCCTTTGAGTGAATAGGAATATGCACACATACCCAACAACTATAAATGTTACCTTGTTTGGCATAAATGTATGACATATATAAAAAGGTATTTACATATAATTCCCTTGCTACCCTCTTATTTCCCTTTGGTGTAGAGGGTCGGCTAGTAAGAAGTAGGCCTATGCCTATGCCTAGAATACCTACAGTCAGTAATACAGTAAATTTATACATTTTGGCAAAAAGTAATTGTCCTTATTAGATTTCAGCTTCAGTTACGGGTGCTCGTTTAACGTGTGAAGCGTGGATCCAGGCTTTCTTTCCTTGGACTTTAACAGCTGCCTGGGTGGTCAATAACACTTGATAAGGTCCCTCCCACTTGGCACCCAAAGAAAGGTTCTTTATGCAACTTTTTCACATACACCTAGACTCCCGGGATGATGTCGTGTCCTCCTTCGGGTGGATTACCCCAAGCTGCCGATACCTGTCGGGAAACAGAACTAATAGCATTGGTTAGGTTCTGACAGTATGATAACAGTGTCACTCATTAAGTGAACATCAGCTTTCCTTAAATCAATAGTTCCTGGCAGGACATGGGTCTTCCTGTTATAATTTCAAATGGGCTTAGACCTGTAGTTCTGTTCGGGGTTGCCCTAATGCTACATAGCACTATTGGTAGTGCCTGGGGCCATGGTGTTCCTTCTTAGTGATATTTGGCAAGCTGTTGTTTCAGAGTTCGATTCATTCGCTCTACTTGTCCTGATGATTGTGGATGAGAAGGACAGTGTAAATCCCACGTAATGTTCAGTAACCTATAGACTTCTTGGCAGACAGCACATGTGAAGTGTGTTCCCTGATCTGAGTCAATGCTACTCGGGATCCCCATCGGGGAATGTAATCCTTACACAAGACCTTTGCAGTGTGATTGGCTGTGGCTCTTTTAGTTGGGACAGCTTCTACCCATCTAGAGAATCTGTCGACCATGACAAGAATGTTAGTGTATCCTTGGCATGAGGAAGAGATATATAATCAACCTGCAGATGCTGGAATGGTCCGACAGGGGCAGGGGGCCTCAGTTGGGGCATTACCGTGATGTGTCCAGAATTATTTTTCTGGCAGACCACACAGAGGTCTACTATCAGCTGGGCATGTTTTTTAAATCCCCGACCCCACCAGCTTTTCTGGAACCGTGCCGTCATCTGTTGTGAGGCCAGGTGTCCCCACGAGTGGATCTGTTGGGCTAAAAAAGGCATAAGCGCTTGTGGCGCGACTGGCTTGTCGGTAACTCTTTATCTCCAGACACCATCTTCACATAGCTTAATTCCTGCCTCAATCCTTGTCCATTTTTCCTCTCTGGAGCACTCGCCTTGCATTGTTTGAAGGTCTCGTGTCAGAGTCCTGAGTGCTTTCAATCTGCACATCTGTGTTGGTTCTTATGGGGGAGCGCCCTGTGAGGCGGTATCTTTAGCTGCATGGTCGGCTAGGGCATTTCCCTGTGCTTCCGTGATATTTTCCTTGGTATGGGCCTTACACTTCAGGATGGACACTTCCTGAGGTAATTGTATGGCCTCCAGTAAGTCTCGGACTTCTTTTCCATTTCGGATAGGTGTACCAGCAGCAGTGAGGAATCCTCTTTTCCGCCATAACAGACCAAAGTCGTGAGCGACTCCAAAAGCATAACGTGAATCTGTGTAGACATTAGCTGTCTGTCCTTCTGCTATTCGACATGCTTCTGACAGGGCCCGTAACTCGGCCTGTTGTGCTGACATTCCTGAGGGTAAACATCCTTTTGCCACTACCTCATATAAGGTTGTAACTGCCCATCCTGCTTTTCTGGTACCATTGTCAACAAAGGAGGAACCATCTGTAAACAGGATGAGGTCTGGGTTGTGCAGAGGCTCCTCTGCTGCTAAGGCTGCTTCTTCTGTTTCTTTTAAAATCTCCATGCAGTCATGCTCTTCACATTCTCCCCTCTCTTGCTCCCTCGATTCTGACATCGGGAGCATAGTTGTGGCATTAACCGGGCTGGCCCGGACGATATGGAGATTAGGAGCTTCCAAAACTGCTGTCCAGCGGGTCCATCTAGCTGCCGTCACCTGAGACATTCTATTCATAGACAGCAAAGCGTATACGGTGTGGGGACACTTGACAATCAGCTTTTGGTCGAGGACTAGACCCGCAGTGATCATTACCGCTCGACATGTAGCTTCCATGGCCCTTAGGCACTTTCCCCATCCGAGGGCTACCGCATCCAGTTTTGCCGAATAATAGCCAATAGGTTTTTGTCGATCCCCATGTTCTTGTGTCAGTATAGCTGTCATGTATCCTTCTTTCTCATGGACAAACAGGGTAAATGGTTTACCACTGTCGGGGATTCCCAGAGCCGGTGCCGAACACAAAGCCTTTTTCAAACTCAGGAAGGCCTCTTGCTGTTCCTTAGTGAGGGTGATGGCTTCTTTAGAGGCACGTTTCCCCTTTAAGATACCATTCAGTGGCTGAGTGAAGGAGTCAATCCAATTTCTGTTAAAGTTACACAATCTCAAAAAGGACCTTAGTTCCTGAATAGTGGTGGGTTTTTTTAGCAGCCCGAATGGCTGCAGTTCTATCCTGGGTAAGTTCTCTCTTTCCTTGTGAAATCTTTTGTCCCAGGTATACAACCTCTTCTTGGGATATTTGTGCTTTGTCGATGCTGGCTTTATGTCCTTTCAGCCAAAGGTGGTCCAGCAAAGCTCGTAAATCTTGTTCACGCTGTTCTTCCTTGTTTGAAGCTAGCAGGATATCATCTACATATTGGATGACTGGATGACAGGGGAGGTAATTCTCGCAAATAGCTTTGTAAAGCCATGTGGAATACCGTAGGGCTGTTGTGGAAACCCTGCGGTAACCGCGTCCAAGTATACTGTTGTCCTTGGACAGTGAAAGCAAACCACTGTCGAACCTCCGGTGCCAGAGGCACTGACCAAAATCTGTTGGCCATATCTATAACCGAGAAATATTTATGTTCCGGTTTGAGGGCATTAAAAATGGTGGAGGGATCTGCGACCAAAGGAGCTTTTTGATCAATACACCTGGTTAGCTTTCCTATAATCGACAGTCAAACGCCAAGTCTCATTAGATTTCTGTACCGGGCACACGGGGCTATTGGAGGAGCTATGCGTTTTAATAAGCACCCCTTGTTTCTCCAATTGCTGAATAACCGGTAAGATTCCCGCGATGGCAGTTGGACTGATGGGATTCTGTTTAGTGCATGGAGGCTTGGTCCCAGTAAATGATGCAAGCTCCATCTGGAGTAGGCTGCAATCGTTCTTATCTTTTGCCCATATTGGGTGTTCCTTCAATTCTTCTTTCTTCAAAATTCTAATTGAGCATGTCACCCGACCATCCTCGAAATGCAACGATAAATCTACTTGGATTAGAACGTCCATTCCCAAAAGGGGTTGATCTACTGGGCCTGTCCAGACCGGCGTGGTTAGTTCATGTGGACCCAGCCCTATAAGTCCTTTTAATTTCCATTTTATGGCCCCCAACTCCATAGGCTGTACGTGCCCTACCATCCAACGGCAAAAAGTCTCCATATTGTAGGGGTAAGCATGTTAATTCCGCCCCTGTGTCTAAAAGACAGTCCACATCCTTATTGCCCACCCTCACAGTTATATATAGCCCATCTCCCCTCTGTTGTATTAGTGCGAGGAGGGGGGCCAGGGTAGGCTATAATAGTTTTTTGCTATCCCAAGTAACTCCTTCTGTTGTTGTATTGTCAGTCGCTTAAATGCTTCTATGAGGTCGGTATCTTGTGACAAGCCTGGTTTGTTGGCTGAATTGTAACCCTGGCTGCGTCCTTTTTCCCGGCCGCGACCTTGCTGTTTTGCCCTGCACGTCTTGGCCCAGTGACCACCTTTCCCACAATAATGACATTTTCCGGGTAATGTTCCTAAGAACTGTTTATCGGAATCCTGGGATTTCTATCCCATAGCCTGTACAGCTCGGACTTTAGCTCCCATATCCCTATCTAATTGGTTACATCGATCCACCAATGCTGCAAAGGTCGTTCCTCTACCTTCCCAGTCCGGTAACACTACCTTAAACATTTTGGACAATTCTGGCTTTAGACCTGCCACGAAAGCTGCTTTCAGAGGTCCCAACACTTGTTCATCCATTTCCTCATCCGTATTATTCATACCCGAATGTTCTAGCCTCGTGCATCTAAACCGCTCGCCATAATCCAGGACCTCCTCTGTTCCTTTCTGTTGGCAGGCTGCAATTTTTCCCCAGTCTGTCTTTGCTGGACTGAAGGCTTGCAGCCAGTGTTGAATCGCCTCCCGTCCTGCGTTTAATTCTTGCTCATCCTGCCCCATCTTCTACCTTGTCGTGCAATTTTCTTCCTTGTGTTTTTGGCACCATTATGGTCAAAATTTGCACTCCGTCCCAGGGATGAAGTTGATATATATTTCTTAAGCGGTCCAATTGGTCCCACGTTTTTACTCCCCTTTTCTTTGGATTGGGCAATTCCTTGGATCATTTATCAATTTTCTCTGGGTCTGCCGGATCATGAACTAAGTATACACCCTTTTCCTCGTTTTTTTTGGTTCCGCCCTCATCCGTAGTCTTTTATGATTTGACTACAACTCGTCTTTTTTTAAACGGGGCAAAGCGCACCCCTAATTCTTCATCCTCCGACACTGTATCGTCAGAGGATTCAGAATCCGTATCTATTCCTTGGTCGTGTCTTCGGGTTTGCGCTTTTAATTTATCCAAACATGGGTACCCTGGGAATTGACCGATATATTTTCCTTTTCCTATTACTGTCTCCTCACCTAATGATTTTTTCCATTCTTTAATTTCACCTTTAAGATCTTTAACTTCCGCTTCCGATTTTTCAAGTTCAAGTCTTGTCTGTCGCAGCTGTGCACAAACAGCTTGCAATTGGTCCTTTGTACTTGTCAATTCTCGATCATGTTGGGAACGCATTATAATTTCATTCCGCTTTCGGATCTGTCCCATAACAGCTAGGGACCATCTAGTTCGCTCTTTATTTTTCATACGGGTCGTTTTTCCCCAGACCCTTTTAATCTCGTCCAAGGACCATTGTCCTTTGGAGGTACCGTATTTTTGTTTGATCTTAACACAGGTTTTAGATAAGTTGAATTGTTGCTTTATGTATTCTTTCAACTGTTGGAGGATTTCATCTATCGAAACTTCAGGTGGTGCCTGCCCACCTTTAACAGTTGTAGGCAATTCTTTGCTCTTGTCTCCTGCTGCCATAATACTGATTTCTTTACTGGGGTCTCGAGTCGTAGGCTTTCTAGCCGATCAGTAGGTCGGTGATTAATTAACTAACACACCGCCGAAGTTAGACGTCTATGGGATCTCGAGCCGACTATCAACCGGAGGGTTCGCAAACCGGAGGCTTTCGGAATCGTGTAGAAGGAGAGGCGAATTTAGACTTTTGACCGAGGACTTTTATAAAGAGGAGTCCTTGCCTCAGTATGTAGGTCCGATGTCTAAAATTCAGTTTCTTCCCTCAGCGATCGTGTTCGTCACACCAAAATTGTTAGATCTCTTCATTCCCAATGAAATACGAACTCCGGTTGCAGTTTTAATGTAACTTTATTCTGACAGCAGCAACAAGCTTCTGGCTTTAAGCCAGGCCTTTGTCCTTCTGAGACCAGATGGCCAAAATGGTTGTACTTATACCTGGTTCAATTTACGGAAAAGACCTTATTGGCTCAATTAATAGTCTGTTAACTTTTAATTGGCTCGCTACCCAAAGGTCCTAAAATGTCAAGTTGATTGATGACTTAATGCAATGTGGTCTGTGTTTTCTCAAAACTGCAGCCAGGTTGCAGAGCTTGAATTCTCTATCAATTCTGAAGTTGCCCATCCTTTGGAAAAGCTATTCACCTGTACTTTGTAATTTGTATTTATACACCATTTTAGAATGTGGCAGAGCGCTCATTCAATTTAAGATTGCTTTTAGTTAAATCTCTTTACACTTGTACAGGTTTAATAGCTTTTGCTGCATGCTGTTCTTGGGTAGGCTTGTCGCAATGATTGAGCTTGCTGTGGTGCAGTGAGTTTAATCTTCTGATTAACTTTTGACAAAGTGTATAAAACACAATGAAATAATAGGATAATTTAATTTGTGCAGTTTGTGAACACAATAAATTGTTGGGGAGGGGAAGAACTGATGGAAACTTCTGTATGGAAGAGGTGAGAGAAGTCATTAAATGTTTCTACGTTATGAGTTTGATTCATGTCTAGGGCTTAATTGGTGCAACAATACTAAATGGCTCAAATGACTTGAGTTCGATTCGTAAATTGATTGTAACTGCTGTCGTGGCAAAGTATTATTTTGTCCTTGTGATTGAAATAAATTGAACTATAGAAAGCAAGTCATTAATGAAAGTTAAATATGTTAGCTGAAAGAACTAAAGTCTGATAATGGATGAACATTTCACATATTTATTTGACATTCCTTTGTCTACTATATGTCCTCGTAAAAATAGCAGACAGAGAATTGTTAGATGAATATTATTATTTTCAAGAGTAAGTTCCAGTCTTAAATATATATAATACATCCATCTGTATAACTACAGTTCTTGCGTCATGATCGCGTCAGCTATTTCTCTCATTGGTTAAGTGTGTGTACCTCAGGCATTTTTCTGTTTTCGAACAGACTAGTCCTATGACTCACCAATCATACTGCATGGAATTATTTTCCCAAAATTCAATTTTCTCAATCAAATTGCACCAAAAGAACATTTCTCAGATGAGATGTTAAAGCGAGGCCCTCTCAGGTGGACGTAGATCTTCCTGGTGTCCTGACCAATATTTATCCCTCAATCAACATCACAAAAACAGATTATCTGGTCATTATCACACTGCTGTTTGTGGGAGATGCCGTGTTTCCTATATTACAACACAGACTACACTTCAAAAGAACGTAATTGGCTGTAAAGTGCTTTGGGACGTCCTGAGGTTATGAAAGACACTATATAAATGCAAGTGTTTCACGTCTTTCTTTAGATATGCCACCACCTGCTCAATTATAAATCCTTAATATAAATTTGGAACATATAAAAGGGGGGGAAAGTTACAGACTTGCCCATAAACTTACTCATTCCATCTTTTAGTTTTTGAACAATTCCCTCTCTGCTTGTCTGTGCTTTCAGTGCACCTCCACCAGATATCACTGACAGCCTTGACCCCAGGTATACCTTCCTCAGGCAACAGAGAGCAGCTCACAGTACTGACATTTCACAGCTCGGCCTACAGGGAAAAAAAACCTCAAAACATTAAATAGCTCTCTCCACCACATCATCATCCGAAAAAAAAACCCAATCGCACTTATCTGAGGTCGACATTATTTACTCACTGCAGCCGCTACAGGTTGGACCGCCCGCATTCACAGGCAGTCCCAGCTCTACGCAGTGCTACGGATCAGGCGGAGGAAAAACTCGAGCCGGTATCCCAACCAGGGGCATTGCACACCGGCTCGCCTCTTCCGGGCAGTAATGCTCCACGCCTTGCCGAAGCCGGCCCCGAAAATCCCGGTGGGGCTCTAGAAGCTGGCCGCCCGCCCAGAAGAGCTTACCGTCGCCATTGCCACCCCTCCCGGGCGAAAACCGAGGCAGCAGCAAGTCGAAAATCCAACCCTTAAACTTTTTTCCATCAATAACAAATTGGCGTGTGGAAGAGGTCAGCTCTTGTGATGCAATTAAACTTTATCAAACGACAGAATGTAGATTTGGCAAGTAGCCCTTGGTTAGAATTTGAGCAGTTTTAAAACATTTTTGCTTTTGGTAGAACATAGAATAATAGTTATATTGTTGAGAATTAGTGTGGTGAACGGTAGCTCCTTCATTCCAGCTGTGTAGTGTATTAGTTGAGCTTACAAATAATACAATCCTAGTTAGACTTCTGTACAGCTGCAGAAATGAGGCGTTGCATTTTGAATGCAGCTACAAGTCCATTCTCACAAAATATCACTGCTCTTATGCCGTGCTGTTGTATCAAAAATGAACTTGCATGTCTGGAAACATTACTTTTTCTTATATGGTGACTCAGTATTCATAAATGTGCTTTTGTGCTTTTTTCAGTGTAGGTGTACATAAATCTGACCTCTCTAATCTGGATTACAGATATGTTTGGAATGAAATCTCCAAGGATTTGTCTGTTCAGGAACCTGTAACGTTAGGTCACCTTCCCATTACGGTTGAGATACATTGATTGTTGAATAATGCATCGCAGTGTTTCTTTCACATTTGACATGTACCTTACAGTCATCGGATGGTGCTTTTGGTAACATAGCTGCATGTGCTCTCATTTCCAGCAGCAATGAGAGCCATTAGTGTGAATTATTTATTACTGTCTGCTTGCACTTTAGTTCATATATAGACCACTGGATGTTGGTGACAGAATGGGAAGAATGAGTGAAGTAGTGTTACTCATTTCATTTTCGTTAAGTACCAAGATGACGGTTTTCAAGCTAGTTGGCAAGAGATTGATATTGTTTCTCGGGAGATCACAAAGTGGACTCTGAGATTCCAGAGCATTCGGGGGTCTATGTGAGGATCCCAGCAGGACTCCAGGGTCATCAGATTGTTGTTCATTTTGTACAGGTTGTAGCTCTCCAGTCCGGGACGTTCTAGTGTAGAACCAGCCCTGGTCCGGCATCAGTCCTGGCGTAAGTGGCATCCATTGGCAAAAACAATTGTGGCTCCACGTGTTTAACATACATGTGATGCATTTTGGATGACAATCTTGACAGTTTGCCCTGGCCAGCTGGAGGTTTTACACACTGGCTGGTGCCATGGTTTGACACGCACTCCTCACTGCCGAGGCCGCCTCTCCTTGCCTGATTGGCGGCGGGTGCGCTGAAGGCTGCGGCTGCAACTGCAGCGCTGGGCTGAACCGACATTTCCCCCCCGTCCCCCGGTCTCGAGGGGGGAGTTGTGTGTGTGTGTGTCTCGGTGCGAGGAGGCTGCCGTTTCCACCAGTCAGGTTCTGCTCGCAGCTTACACACAGACTGGCGCCGGGAGCAGCATAATGAGTAAGGGTCGTTTTTTTTTGTGTATGCATGTATTTTTTTTGAGGTGTTGGTGTTCATTGAGGTTAGTGGGCTGGGCAAGGAAAGGAAAGGGCAGGTGGCTGACTGAGGTGCCGAAGCTGGGCCGGAGGGTTTAAAAAAATGGAGTGATTCTGGATGACTAAATGCTGCGCAGTAGGCTTCTGTGCAGCGCATGCGCAGAACGCGTCTGGGTCGTTGTCAGCAGCGTTGTCACCAATTGACCTCCCGTGGTTCGGAAAATTCTCTGGTCCGGCACCGGTCAGGTCCCAAGGGTGCCGGACCAGAGAGGTCCAACTGTATTTGTTCTATTAATTTTATTGTTGTATCTGTTTTAAATTAAAATCACAGATAGTGGGTCACAACATTCCATTTCAAATGACATTGAAACTACAGTGTCAGGCTCCAATAGATTTATAATAGGAAACCCCATTTCTAACTATGCTAAAATGTAACGTCATTACCGATAGCTCCTTTAAGTGGCACTGTAATGAGGGTTTTCAACATTAAATATCATGCAACGTTAGCTGTGAAAACAATAACTATCAAATAGAGTCATAGAATCTTTTATGTCCACCTGAGAGGGCAGACTCAGTTTAACGTCTCTTCCAAAAGACAGCATCTCCGACAGTGCTGCACTCCCTCAGTAGTGCACTGAAGTGTCAGCCTAGATTATGTGCTCAAGTCTCTGGAGTGCACTTGAACCCACAACCTTCTGACTCAGAGGCAAGAGTGCTGCCACTCAGCCACAGCTGACATCGGCCTTTAAACCGTTCTATAACATTAAGTTAAAGTTTTTAATTTTTTTAAATATTCTTCCTGATATATTCCATGGATAGCCTCCCACCTAATCTGCCTCTTTTCCAAGGCTCCCAATCTCCCAACCCAGAACGTTAGCCTTATCAGAGCAGTCGGCAGCCCAACTATCCTCTGCTGAACTGTGCCTTTTTGCCCTGAGCCCAAAGTCTCTGTCACTGTTACATGGCCGAACATTCCCTTGTGTGTCTAGCTGCTGCTGTGGCCTTTTTACCCTTCCATTTCTGGGTCCAATGAACCCTCCACCTTCTAACCCTGCTTGATCTGAACACTGCACTTGGTCTTGACTCTCTGTGTACAACTTGGCTGGTACTGATCAAACTTGTTTTCTACAACAATAGCACAATGTTCTGTTTGATAGCTAACACTATCTTTCAAAACTTAGGTCAGCGTCCCTTGGTGTCTCACTATTTTCAGCAGGTTGATGATATTTTTGCAGGAGGTCCCCCATAGAGACTAATGCAAAAACTACTGACCTAGACTAGAGTTTATGCTGCTTACAATACAGCCAATAGACTAACTTAAATGGAAAACATGATTAATGTTAGCTATTATCTCCTTGGCCAGCCTATTTCATTAATGGGAAAACATTTCATTCTTGCATTTACTTTTCTTCCTCATTAAAATGTTTAAGTGCAGCCCACAGAATGGTATATATAATACAAAAAAAATGGATTAATGCTGCTCAGAGGAATTTTTGTTCAAACCTAAATATAATATAATTTGTCAATCATTTAATGCAGTCTTGTATCAGCGAATGTGCTAGAATTTTTTGATAATCTTTCACATTTGACATTTATTTTTAATTACCAGGGACCGAGACTGGGGAATTAGTAATGGGGAACATGGAGATGGCAGAAACTCTGAACAAATATTTTGTAACAGTCTTTACGGTAGAGGACACTAAAAATATTCCAACAGTGGATAGCCAAGGGGCTATAGGGGGGAGGAACTTAACACAATCAAAAATACTAAGGAGGTGGCACTCAGTAACATAATGGGACTAAAGGCAGATAAATCCCCTGGACCTGATGGCTTGCATTCTGTGGTCTTAAGAGAAGTAATGGCAGGGATTGTGGATACGTTGGTTGTACTTTATCAAAATTCCCTGGATTTTGGGGAGGTCCCAGCAGATTGGAAAACTGCAAATGTAACGCCCTTATTTAAAAAAGGAGGCAGACAAAAAGCAGGAAACTATAGACCAGTTAGCCTAACATCTGTGGTTGGGAAAATGTTGGAGTCCATTATTAAAGAAGCAGTAGCAGGACATTTGGAAGAGTAAAATTTGGTCAGGCAGAGTCAGCATGGATTCATGAAGGGGAAGTCATGTTTGACAAATTTGCTGGAGTTCTTTGAGGATGTAACGAACAGGGTGGATAAAGGGGAACCAGTGGATATGGTGTATTTGGACTTCCAGAAGGCATTTGACAAGGTGCCACATAAAAGGTTACTGCACAAGATAAAAGTTCACGGGGTTGGGGGTAATATATTAGCACGGATAGAGGATTGGCTAACTACAGAGAACAGAGAGTCGGGATAAATGGTTCATTCTCTGGTTGGCAACCAGTAACTAGTGGGGTGCTGCAGGGATCAGTGCTGGGACCCCAAATATTTTTAATTTATATTAATGACTTGGAAGAAGGGACTGACGTAGCCAAATTTGCTGATGATACAAAGATGGGAGGAAAAGCAATGTGTGAGGAGGACACAAAAAATATGCAAAAGCTCATTGACAGGCTAAGTGAGTGGCCAAAAATTTGGCAGATGGAGTATAATGTCGGAAAGTGTGAGGTGATGTACTTTGGCAGAAAAAAATCAAAGAGCAAGTTATTATTTAAATGGAGAAAGATTGCAAAGATCGCAGTACAGCGGGACCTGGGGGTACTTGTGCATGAAACACAAAAGGATAGTATGCAGGTACAGCAAGTGATCAGGAAGGCCAATGGTATCTTGGCCTTTATTGCAAAGGGGATGGATTATAAAAGCAGGGAAGTCTTGCTACAGCTATATAAGGTATTGGTGAGCCCACACCTGGAATACTGAGTGCAGTTTTGGTTTCCATATTTATGAAAGGATATACTTGCTTTGGAGGCAGTTCAGAGAAGGTTTACTAGGTTGATTCCGGGGATGAGGGGGTTGACTTATGAGGAAAGGTTGAGTAGGTTGGGCCTCTACTCATTGGAATTCAGAAGAATGAGCAATGATCTTATCGAAATTTGTAAGATTATGAGGGAGCTTGACAAGGTGGATGCAGAGAGGATGTTTCCACTGATGGGGGGGACTAGAACTAGAGGGCATGATTTTAGAATAAGGGGCCGTCCATTTAAAACAGAGATGAGGAGAAATTTCTTCTCAGAGTTGTAAATCTGTGGAGTTCGCTGCCTCAGAGAGCTGTGGAAGCTGGGACATTGAATAAATTTAAGACAGAAATAGACAGCTTCTTAAACGATAAGGGGTTATGGGGAACGGGTGGGGAAGTGGAGCTGAGTCCATGATCAGATCAGCCATGATCTTATTGAATGGCGGAGCAGGCTCAACTCGGCCTACTCCTGTTCCTATTATGTTCTTATGTATTAACGGTTCACTTCATGTTGATAGCCAGCTCACCTGAGCATGTCTGGGACTATTCATTATTGCTGCACACCCTGCCCCACACGTACTTTTAAATGAAATCAGAAACTATTTATCAAAATAACGCAATGGGGGGGGGGGGGGAATCAGCCTTTAATTTTGATTAATTCTTGTGAAATTTTAATGTAAATTGCACTATAGAACACTCTGCTGGTTATGCATTTGTGCCACACAAAAGGTTACTACAGAAGATAAAGGTACGCGGAGTCAGAGGAACTGTATTAGCATGGATAGAGAATTGGCTAACTAACAGAAAGCAGAGAGTCGGGATAAATGGGTCCTTTTCAGGTTGGAAATCGGTGGTTAGTGGTGTGCCGCAGGAATCTGTGCTGGGACCAGAACTGTTTACAATATACATAGATGACCTGGAAGAGGGGACAGAGTGTAATGTTACAAAATTTGCAGATGACACAAAGATTAATGGAAAAGCAGGTTGTGTAGAGAACACAGAGAGGCTGCAAAGAGATTTAGATAGGTTAAGCGAATGGGCTAAGGGGGTTTGGCAGATGGAATACAATGTCAGAAAATGTGAGGTCATCCACCTTGGGGAAAAAAAACAGTAAAAGGGAATATTATTTGAATGGGGAGAAATTACAACATGCTGCGGTGCAGAGGTACCTGGGATCCTTGTGCATGAATCCCAAAAAGTTAGTTTGCAGGTGCAGCAGGTAATCAGGAAGGCGAATGGAATGTTGGCCTTCATTGCGAGAGGGATGGAGTACAAAAGCAGGGAGGTCCTGCTGCAACTGTACAGGGTATTGGTGAGGTCGCATCTGGAATACTGCGTGCAGTTTTGGTCACCTTACTTAAGGAAGGATATACTAGCTTTGGAGGGGGTACAGAGACGATTCACTAGGCTGATTCCGGAGATGAGGGGGTTACCTTATGATGATAGATTGAGTAGACTGGGTCTTTACTCGTTGGAGTTCAGAAGAATGAGGGGTGATCTTATAGAAACATTTAAAATAATGAAAGGGTTAGACAAGATAGAGGCAGAGAGGTTGTTTCCACTGGTCGGTGAGACTAGAACTAAGGGGCACAGCCTCAAAATACGGGGGAGCCAATTTAAAACCAAGTTGAGAAGGAATTTCTTCTCCCAGAGGGTTGTGAATCTCTGGAATTCTCTGCCCAAGGAAGCAGTTGAGGCTAGCTCATTGAATGTATTCAAATCACAGATAGATAGATTTTTAACCAATAAGGGAATTAAGGGTTACGGGGAGCGGGTGGGTAAGTGGAGCTGAGTCCACGGCCAGATCAGCCATGATCTTGTTGAATGGCGGAGCAGGCTAGAAGGGCTAGATGGCCCACTCCTGTTCCTAATTCTTATGTTCTTATGTTCATTAATCAATCTTGAAGAGATGAAGTGCCCACAAAGATTTTATATAAGAAATGTATCTGAGTGATATAAAATGACTAAATCAACTAATATGTGCAAGTTAAGTTTTAATAAAATCCAAGCATTTCTTTCTGTGAGAGGCACAAATACGCATTGATGGAATTCCTCTTGCTGGATGGGGTAAACCTGTATTATCCTGGAAGGTTAAATTTGCCTCTGTCTTAAACTGAGAAATCTCTCTAATGTTTCCTCCCTATCTCTGACCCCTCCATTTTTCAGTGCACCTTTTAAGTGAACATTCAGCATTTTCAATATTCACAACTAGTTAATGTCGGAAAAACCATGCACGAGGGAAAAAAACTATTTGGCCCTTCTGAGCTCATCTCTCTAGTACTTCATGGCATCTAAATGTGCTTTGAATAACCCAGATGCTTTTGTCTCTATTACTTGGGTGGATTGTTTCATATCTACCAATCAAAGTATTTGCAGTATTTTCTAATCTGTTTTCCATATTTTTTCTTTTTATTTCTCATGTATGATATCTCTTCAACTGGGGCAAATGAATGTTAGTGAGGATATTTTCAAGATAGGAAAATTGTACATATTCCTTAGGTATTATTGAGAAAAGGATTATACTGAAAGTACGATTGTGCACATACGTGCACATTACTCTCTTTCTCCCCCTCTCTTGTTTTTCTAATTGATAAGTGGCTAGTTTTAACTAAACATTTCCTGGAAGAGTTTGTGTACCTGGTATTGCAAGTCATCCCTCATAACTAATCGGCAAATGATGATTCAAACGGCAGCAATTGATATCAAGAGCATATTAAATAGGGGGTATTCTTGGAAACTGTCTCTTTGCCATCGCCTTTGCACTCTTATTTATCCCTCTAGTCTATCCGTATGCCTGTTACTCATCTCTTTCCTTCCTGTCCACCTCGATGAGATGTATGCTGTGAAGTAGAATATTACAGCAGGCCCTACCAGTAATATGAACTTTGAACAAATTCTGCATGGATCAATCTCCAATGAAGAAACTAAATAAACATCCTTTTTAGAATGACCATTAAAACCTGTTTTCCTGGTTTTCAAAGGCTGCATTATACAGGAGATTTAGATCTCAAAACAATGAATGCAATAGAGAGCTGTGGCAGCAAATGAATGACCCTGAGGGTTCTGGAAGTGACTGACTGTTCGAATGCATGACACAACACTCAAGGTCACTTCTAAAAACTGAAAGACCAGTTTTTTGTACTTGAAATCCAAAACCATACTTACATATTATATCATAATTAGAGACTGCAAAATATAGCAGATAACAAATGAGTTATGGGAGCAGAGATCAAAAATAAAACACATTCTTTGCATCCCAATTCCTTGGCAGCAATTGTCATGGATCCAATGAAGTGAAGCTGTTGACATTTTTGCAGTGCTCTAGTTTGCACTTGGGATACGATGTGTGTGTTCCAATACTTCAGGGAAACCTTTTCACTGGTTTCATGCAGTATATGCCAACTGCAGCACTCATTGGTAGCCACTAGTTAAGATCTATTGAACACTAACATAAATTGGAAAGAATTGCTCAGAATTTCTTGCATAAGGTGCTCGTCAGCAACTTGTGATTATTGTATCAATCTAAGATTTTAAAAATTAGACTGAGAATTTAGTTTGTTTCCACTGGCAGGAGGGTTTGATAATAGTAGACACATATTCAAGATAATTTGCAAAAGAACCAGGGTGGAGATGAGGAGAATTTTTTTAACGCAACGAGTTGTTATAAGGAAAGAGTAGTGGAAGCAGATGCAACAGTAACTTTCAAAAGGGTTGTATACTTGAAAGGGAAAAATTTGCAAAGATTTGGAAAAAGAGCAGGGGAGTGGGACTAATTGGATAGCTCTTTCAAAGAGCTGACTTGGGCACAATGGGCCGAATGGCCTATTTCTGTGCTGTCAGATTCTATGATTCTAATTGTATTTTTATATATTAATAATAAATTGGTCATTCGTCTTGTCGTGCACAAAATGGCTGTCATGTTTGCTTGCAGTCACTGCACTTCAATGGTTCATTGTACATGAAGAGATGTGAGATGCTTCTGATCAGGTGCTTATCAATGCAAGTCTTGTCCTATTCTCATTTGTTATCAGCAGTGATAGAAAATAATAAATTGTAGTATCAGTGGGTTCCGGTTTCTGTCTTTCCCCCTCTGCCAGTGCTTTAGGTTTCACATTTTATTGGTCCATACGCCATGGGGCATCACAAGCAACAAATGGCCGTTATTTCACCTGTGGTTAAATAGGTAAATGCCCATTACATGGTGTGGCACTGAGCCCTGCAGTGCAGGGCAGCCTTAATCTATGCTGAGTCGGTCAGTCCTGATGCAAGTGCTTCTGGCCTTGGTACCCCACGGTTGAGGAGAGGAAAAGTTAGCCAAGCTTTCTGTCTTTGATTGTTGACAAATTAACTGTGAGTGCGCACGCGCGCGAGCGATGACAGGATTGGGATCAGATGTGGATGGCAACTCATTTGTTCCAAGCTCATCTCAGAGAATGAGTCCTTGAATGAGGTACCAGGAATCTTCAATGGAATTACATTCAGCAGGATTTGCTGTCTCCAGAGAGGAGGGGTAAGGAGAAAAATCTGAGGAGAGCAGGGGGAAAAGGGGAGGTTTTGATAGCCCAATCACAAATGAAGCAGTGAAATGTTGAGAATAAAGCCATTTGGCCAGGTGCACTGTTAATGGTTAGTATCAGTGTTTTTGATGCCAGCACTGACAGATGGGATACGCTGTTGGAAACCACACCTCTCATGCTGCCATCACATTGAGTCTTTATCTGTCTTGACATTTGTCTAGTGGATGCCATGAATGTGATAATTTTACCTTAAATGGTTTAATATTTTGTCTGCTGAGTTTGCCATTTTTCGATTTGACCTGGGGTGCGCTGCACTCTTGATATCTGACAACCAATCAGCCTGTCACTGGTGTGGGAAAGGTACAGACACAGTAAACTATTTATTCCATGTTGCACCTTCCCAGTGCAGTCAAAAAATAATAAACATCGACATTTTAATAAATGGTGTTGGTTTGTACTAATTACGATTTCCATGATATTCTGTATGATACGTGCCTTCTGGTTAGAGGCAGATAAATACTGATTAAATGTATCTTCAAAATATGGATTTTACTTGGTTTTTGAGGGGAGAAAGATTAGATTTTTTTTTAAGTCTTCCCCTCTCCCCAACAAAAACTTCAAGCCACCGCTCACACTAGTGACTACATGCTTTGTGTGCTCTCTCAGAACTAGAGACCAGGAAGGTCCACTGGTCAGTCTTTGATCTAGGTTGGGTCAATGTTCAGGGTGCTACAGTTGGCGGCCTCAGTGTCCTTGGACAGAGGGAAAAAGCCAGCTGTGATTCTCACTCCTAACTGCAGTGCAGTGCCCCTTGCTGAAAATGTGTAGGAGTGGATCTGTTGAGAATAGAACTGGGTTTGTTGTCTACGCTCTCGTGAAGATGGCCAATAAAGCAAGGCGCTGGAGGGCTGCCACAATCATTCAAGTATCAGCATACTCTGGAGAAGTGCAGAGACAAGTTAAACATTTGCCTCTTTTAGGGGATCATGTCTTCGAACAATAAATAAGAAAGATGCTGGCTGATCGCTCATTCTTCACACTATTCATCTTTTCTCTTGACTAGAACTTTTTGGAAGAGAATGGAGAGAAAATGAGTGTGGGTCATTTTCAGCAAGGGAGAGGAAACCAGCAGGCAGGTGAAGCTAGACCTTCCACACACACTAGCTGACACCTAACTCAAAACACTGGCAGAGGCCTGGAATCATTGTGGTTGGGAATAGTATGAAATAGATAAAAGGAGGGGGGGGCGGGGGGGGGGGAGATAACAAAATCTCCATGTCCGACCTAAACTGCTCCCTCATTAATCTTTTAATTTGCCACATGAGAGAAACTACATTCATAGACAACAGTCAGGATAGGAATGATTTATAGACCTTACATAGATTGTCAAATACCTATAACTAAATAACATTTTAAATCAGGCTTCCAGCTGTTCCAATCATCTTTTAATAGCACAGATAAATTATATATAGTACATGTGTCTGTGTGATGCTGTGAATTACGTCCTGGTACAATTAAACATGGTAATGACTCGGTTTCTGGAAGTTCCGAGCTGTGGCATCGAGTGGAAACCTGTCAAGCTCTGTTTCTGGAACCTTCTCTGTGTTTTTGCTAACGTCTAAAATGAGCCGGAGGAAGCTGTTAACTGTTGGTGTGCTGACATAAGAGCACAGGCTTGCTATTTATAATCTCTCATTTTGGGGAATTTTAGATTTTCTAAAATTTAAAAAGAGGATAATAATCCTGACTATTTCAAAAAAGAGTTTGACTGTTAAATTGTAGCTCTAATATCATTTGAACTTGCTGGCCTTTACTATACTTTGAAAGTTGTCGATAATCCTGGCTGGTTGCTGGATGGAGCACTGTTTCAGGGGTACACAAGGGACCAGTCCCTCCTAAAAGAGCTGCACCTCTTGCTGGCTGATCTCGCCTGGAATCATTGTGGTTGGGAATAGCATGAAGTAGATGAAAGTGGGGAGATAGATGACAAAAACTCCATACCTAAGCTGTTCCCTCATTAATCTCTTAATTTGCCACATGAGAGAAACTATATCTGACAGCAGACAAGATAGGAATGATTTATAGACCTTACATGGATTGTCAAATACCTTGAACGCATCATAGACAGTCCCTCGAAACGAGGATGACTTGCTTCCACGCCAAAAAAGGATAAGTTCACAGGTGTTCCAATAAAGGTCCTGAAATTCCAGGTCCTGAACTGCATCCTCAAGGGTAGAAGATGCCTGTCCGTGGATTTTTTTAACATATGGTGACCGTTGCACACCAGCCACCACACGGGCTTGACCGAGCTAGGTCTTGGTCCAGTGGCAAGGATTAACCAAGACGACTGGAGACCAGCTCTGCTGCACGGACCTAGTGCGCACACATATCGCAGTGTGGGCTGGCCTGTGCTGCCCCTGGGCCCCTGGCCCCGAATTCACGCCTCCCCTGGGCCCCGATCACGTCCCTCAACAGTCTCTCACTGCTTCTTAATTAAATAACATTTAGCTGGCTATACTGTTGGTAGCAAGCATAGAGAAGCATTGTGGTGGGAGGGTTGCACAATTCCTCCTTGGAGGTAGCCTGTTCTGCAGGCAACTTAAGGAAAAGGGTACAAGTCAACTTTGATCAATGTAAATGTTTTTCTTTGTGAACATTATTCCATCTGAACATTTATATTTCTTTGTTTGACATGGCTACCATAGGCGTCAGTAGGTTAGCTAACTGGAGAACTTCCATCTATTGCAGCATCTCTGTCATGTCTGCACAATCATATGGTACAAATTCACACGGAGGGGTGATAGTTTGTGTATCCATAAGACTATGAATGATGGGCTGCCTGCACAAGTTTATGAATAAAAAATGCTCTGAAGCTGTACAAGTATGGAGGCACCAGGGAAATGAGAGGCATTTGAATTCCTACTATTTGAACGGAAAATTTAAAATTCCTTTGATTTTATGTTGCTTTTACAATGTCTCCATAACCGGTGCTGTAGAATATTTTCTGTTTTTGCTGTAGAATTTGGTTTCCTAGGTCACGCAGACTTGTTTAGACTGCTAGCCTCGAGGCTGCTGATTCACGAGTCAGCATAAGCGATGCACCTAGAGTTCATTGTGCTGTAATCTGATGTGATCAGACTCCGAACACAACGGCTGACACAGAACTTAACATAGTCCAAGAGCTACATGCTCACTATACACACTTTGAGGATTTCCTGTGTTTTTTTTTAAAGGTTGTGTTATTGCTGTGATCCTGAATGTGTCTTTTTGTTTTTGCTGTTTCACAGGATTGCCTCCCAAGAAAAGCCCAAAGTCGGTAAGTTTAATACAAAGCCTGTTGTCTCGTCTCTTATTGTGCATCTGTGTGCTCCTGAAGAACATGTTGGTGTCTGCTCAGTAATGCGTTGCTCCCTTCCTCATTCTTTCTCCTGATTATCAATTTTCCCTCAATATTACTGAGCTGTGTGTATATGTGTTATTTATGAACGTGCCCTCTTTGCCTGGCTGATCGGACAGTACTGCAGATTGGGATGTGGAAGCTGAGAGCAATGAACAATAAATCTCCTGTTTTCTCATGCCAAGTCTCCGTGTATGTTTCCCCCCCCCACCTCTTGACCACGAAGAAATTCCTAAAATAGATAATTAATGCTTTTCTAATGGTTGCAAGGCAACGCTGATTAAAGTCACATTAAAGTAACTTCAGGCCCACTCCATTGTCAGATTGTATTAGGTCTGTGAAGGGGAAGCGTGGTTGTATTCACTATCAAATCATAGAAATGTCAGCCTGCATGGGCTTCTTTGTCAGTTTCAAATAAATTTACCCTTTGGCAGAATACATCTGTGTGCACAGTATATGTTCACTTTCCGTGTGTTTTGCAGTTGTTTTTAAGGATACCTAAGCGTTCTGTTCGAAGAAAGTAATACCCTCTTGTGTATTTTTGAACCTGATATTAAACGCGTCACTTATATTCCCCAAGCGTTAGAAATATCTGAAACTGTTCGAACAAGCAGGATTATCGTAGCTCTCTATTCAATGCGGAGTAGGCTTTTTATGATGGGCTGCACTTCTGAGGAGAGATGTTTTTTCAAAATGGGAGCATTGTATCGATTCCTCGCACTCTCTGAAAAGCTGGACTGACCTTCTGTTCTCTTGAATAATTGCAGCAGGCACTGGAAAGAAAGGACAGCCAGAACAGCTCCCAGCACAGTGTCTCCAGCCAGCGGAGCACACACACTGCTTCACCAGTCCTGGGCGCCCCTGGGCTTCCAGATTACCCTTCAAACGAAACACCAGCACTGGATCAAACAGATAACTCTGCGCAAAGGAAGCCCGATCCTTTTAAAATCTGGGCCCAGTCGAGAAGCATGTATGAAAGTAGGCGTAAGTAACCGAGGAAAATTTAAAACATGCATTCTTTCATTTGACTAACTCTGCCTCTTTCACCAGAAATGCAATTGTAATTTGCACACAAAGATTGACATTTGTGTCCTGTGCATTTATGTACTCTGCAATTCAGGATTAATTTCTACTCAATTCATTGAGGTCACTGGCATTACCAAATGTCACATTGTTAATGTTGTCGCAGGTTATCACTAAAACATGCAGAAAATGCCTCTCGGCACCTCAGTAAAGAACTATTTTGTTTTTTCATGATGGCCTTTTATTCAAAACGCTAATTGTTTTACGCTGTGAACTGAAGAGGAGCGCGCTGCATCGATGACTTTGCCACTGTCGTTGTCCGACTGTTCAATGTGCAACTGTCCTGTGACGTTGCCTTTAATTGTGTCCATGGAACTGTTCAGAAGTAAGGCTTTAGTGTTATTCTATCAAAATGCAGGACAAGAAACAAATTTAGAGCTGTCGAACAGCACCATTTAAAAGTAGCTGGTTACTAAAGATCAGTTCCAGCAAGCATAGTTCCCAATTTCAGTCTCGCATCTCAATTCCCTTCAGTATCCAATGACCTGCAGTAACAATCTGGGCAAAGAGTTAGAAATAGAATTGGCTGGCGGCCGATGTCTTTGTCTCCCGGCATAAACTCTATTCTCCAGCCACTGGTTCCATCCCCCACCCTGGCCATTCTGGAGTTGTTCTCTACTACTTGCTGGATACAAATGTTACATGAGTTTACCTCAGTGTGGGATAGTCTAACAGGTGTGCAGCGCAGCACTCATGGTTCCAATGTATCTTCCCTACTATCTGATTTCCCCATCCAACACTGTTGCTATCATTTATAATGTGAGCACTGTTGTGTATAGAAGAACTCCACGAGGCTGAGTACTGTGAGCTAAACTTAGTGTAACCTTAGTAGTCTTTATTACAACCCCAGAGTGCCTAAACAACATGGCAGCCAACCTTTTATACTGGCCCTGCACGTGTGTGCAGATGGCCATTAGGACTCCCAACAGTCGTGCCCTCTGGTGGCAAGTATTACTTAGTTACATACATAACATCCACCACCGCCAAATTAACCATAATCAAGATCTCAGATCTGCCAGAAAACATCAACATCAGAAATCTTTGTATCTCCCTTTAGTATTTCTTTAGGTTTCTGGCTCTGTGTTGTATCTTCACAATGGCTTTTGTCTGCTTCTTTCAAGGGGCCTCAATCATAGCTTCAGTGGTGAACAGTTGCTTCTACCCTGCAGCTCCCTTGCTCATTGTTCCCTCCACACCTCAAGTTGCACATTGATGTGACTCCCACAGAGTTTTCCCATCACTGGTGCTCTCCCATCACTGTAGGCAAACATCTTGTTTTAAATTTCCACATTTTTAAAACGAATAGGAATCTCAATATGCAATTGATGGCGACCCAGTCAATATTTGCCACATTGTGGATCATCATATACTTCTTTCTCCTCTCGGTGCAAGGGAAGACTTTTTTTACATTGTTGCAGTTGTTCGAGGTACAGATGGAGCAAATGGTAATCTGTTGAAAGCTGCTGAGAGAACAGGAGCATATTGGCATTCCCAGCAGAGCCATTTGCTCCAGACAGACTAAAGCCAGTGATCTGCCTGGCAATGTGTAAATGGTAACAGAATCCCACATGGTGGCTATGCACTTGTGTCCAAGAAAATGATTTGTCAATTGCTATACCTTTAAACTAACTGAGTTTTAATCATCATCATAGCATTGCGAATGGAAAATTGGTCATTGTAAATCCATGACAGTTAGTTGCTGTACTACAAGGAATAACAATGATCATTGAGATACTGATGTAATAGATGCATTTAGATTGCTGTCTTATTAGTTGCTCCAGTTACCATATTAGCACGTATAAAACATTCTTGATGGTTTCATTCAGCAGATGTGATTTGTTATCCTGCTACACAGATTGATCATTTCCTGCAGGAAAGCCACTAGTAAATCACAGATGTGAATGAACCTTTTAATGGCCAATGACACCACAAAGCAATAATCATTTACAGACATAGTAGGATTGAGGAGAGGCACAGCCAGATACTCCCTCCACCACCCTGGCTGCAGTGTGTACTATCTACAAGATGCACTGCAGCAACTTGCTCAGGGTTCACCGTCAGCACCTCCCAAACCCGCGACCCCATCACCTAGAAGGACAAGGGCAGCAGGTGCATGGGAACACCGTCACCTGCAAGTTCCCCTCCAAGTTACACATCATCCTGACTTGGAAATATATCGCCGTTCCTTCATTGCCGCTGGATCAAAATCCTGGAACTCCCTACCTATGGGAATACTTTCACCACAGGGACTGCCGCCATTCAAAAAGGCAGCTCACCACCGCCTTCTCGAGGGCAATTTGGAATTGGCAATAAATGCTGGCACATCCCATGAATGAATTTAAAAAAAAAAAGATAAATAAACCAAATCTTCACATCGGGCGGCAAAATCCTGAAATTCAGAGATTCTATTTATAGATGGCCATATTGTGGAAATCCACCAAAAGGAGTTTCAAGCACGAGATGATGCGATTCTTCCCCTTTTTAAGTTTATATTGAGATTCCAATTTTTTCTTCTGCTTTTTCTTGAGAAGTCTTTAATTTTCTTTTCAAATTTTATTTTTATTTTACCTGCTTTTTCTTGCTCCTATTTGAAGCATTATCCCAACATTTGCCCTAGTACTTGTTATCACGTAGGAAATTGTGTATTTGTAGACTATTATTATTTCAGTATCTTTCTTCCTTGCATATTATTAAAGTGTTCTCTTCCATTTGTCTGTCGCGATGTGAGGAAGATGGTGACTCATACTGGGGTTTGGTACCACATTCGCTGGAAATCTTCTAATACTTGTTGACAGTGAGGGTCAGTAGGCTATTTAACAGTAGGAGCCATCAGAGCCAAGCCTGGTCCTACCCTTGTCCAATGTTCACACATGCAAACTTTCCAGCAGAGGTCAGTGGATAACAGCAATCTTGTTATCCCCAGCATTGAAGCACTGACCACACTTGATCAGCTCCACTGGGCAGACCACATTGTTCGTATGCCAGACATGAGACTCCCAAAGCAAGCGCTCTACTCAGAACTCCTTCATGGCAAACGAGCCAAAGGTGGGCAGAGGAAACGTTACAAGGACGCCCTCAAAGCCTCCCTGATAAAGTGCAACATCCCCACTTACACCTGGGAGTCTCTGGCCAAAGACCGCCCTAAGTGGAGGAAGTGCATCTGGGAGGGCACTGAGCACCTCGAGTCTCATCGCTGAGAGCATGCAGAAATCAAGCGCAGGCAGCGGAAAGAGCATGCGGCAAACCTGTCCCACCCTCCCTTCCCCTCAACGACTATCTGTCCCACCTGTGACAGGGACTGTGGTTCTCGTATTGGACTGTTCAGCCACCTAAGGACTCATTTTTAGAGTGGAAGCAAGTCTTCCTCAATTCCGAGGGACTGCCTATGATGATGATGATGATCTTAGCTGAATTTTTTTTTGCCTTCCCTTCCCTTCAAGACAGAGGTCCAATGCTGTACTCTCAGCCTGAGCCCAGCTTACTCAGCACAGGCTGGAGACCAAACCTGGAACCATTCTGATCTACATAGCTCAGCAGCATAGTGCAGTAATGGGTTAACCTACTGATGCCATCAAGAGAACTCCTTTTAGTTACATTTCTATCATCGAATACATTTTCATATAAGATCAATTTAACTTAACAACCACTCATGTCTCCTTTTTTGGATTTTACATCTATCCAGTTGACAGGTTAATTTTGATGAAAAATGCAGAACAAAATTTGGGATAGTTAAGTTCATATATAAAATGATTGCTGATGTAGTAATTGTTCATGGGATGTTTGCTGGAGTAAGGTGACAGATAGGTGATTAAAGTATAGCTGCTATTCAACAGTAAACTTGCGGCTGTGTGCATTATTACCACCAGTAAAATCTGGTCGTCTTAGCAATGCAGACATTAATACCGGCTTTTTTGACCAATTGGGTCACTTATTTCATTCAACCTTTAACCAGCTGAAAATATAATTGACTGCACAGTAGAACTATGCGAGGACTGAGGTTTGATCTCTCTATGAACACAAACCAATTCATCTTGCACGTTTGGCAAATGCTTCAAAAGCTTCCATTGAAGCAGCTGCCTTTTCAGAATGGCAGGCAGTGACGAGTGGAGTGCCTCAGGGCTCAGTGCTGGGACCCCAGCTATTTACAATGTACATTAATGATTTGGATGAAGGAATTGAGAGTAATATCTTCAAGTTTGCAGATGACACGAAGCTGGGTGGCAGCGTGAGCTGTGAGAGGGACGCTGGAGGCTGCAGGGTGACTTGGACAGGTTAGGTGAGTGGGCAAATGCATTGCAGATGCAGTATGATGTGGATAAATGTGAGGTTATCCACTTTGGGGGCAAAAACGCGAAGACAGAATATTATCTGAATGACGGCAGATTAGGAAAAGGGGAGATGCAGCGAGACCTGGGTGTCATGGTTCATCAGTCATTGAAAGTGGGCACGCAGGTACAGCAGGCAGTGAAGAAGGCAAATGGTATGCTGGCCTTCATAGCAAGGGGATTTGAGTATGGATGCAGGAAGGTCTTACTGCAGTTGTACAGGGCCTTGGTGAGGCCTCACCTGGAATAGTGTGTTCAGTTTTGGTCTCCTAATCTGAGGAAGGACATTCTTGCTATTGAGGGAGTGCAGCGAAGGTTCACCAGACTGATTCCCGGGATGGCAGGACTGACATATGAGGAGAGACTGGATTAACTGTGCCTTCATACATTGAAGTATAGAAGGATGAGAGGGGATCTCAGAAACATATAAGATTCTGATGGGATGGGACAGGTTAGATGCGGGTAGAATGTTCCCAATGTTTGGGAAGTCCAGAACCAGGATAAGGGGTAGGCCATTTAGGACTGAGATGAGGAGAAACTTCTTCACTCAGAGAATTGTTAACCTGTGGAATTCCCTGCCGCAGAGAGTTGTTGATGCCAGTTCATTGGATATATTCAAGAGGGAGTTAGATATGGCCCTTATGGCTAAGGGGATCAAGGGGTATGGAGAGAAAGCAGGAAAGGGGTACTGAGGGAATGATTAGCCATGATCTTATTGAATGGTGGTGCAGGCTCAAAGGGCCGAATGGCCTACTCCTGCACCTATTTTCTATGTTTCTATGTTAATCCTGCCCTCTCCTATTGGGCATTAAGAAAGAAGCTGTGGTGCAGCCAAAGTGTTTTGGATTTGCTGGCAGCAATGTCCTTATTGAATTTCTACCCTACCGCCATCTCGGAGCCATTGCCGTGATTCACAATCTAGATGTTGCAGTAAATTGCAACACTAGAACAGCAGCCTGTGAGTTAGACCTAAAATCAATTGGGGATGGTGACACCAATTCAAACAATGGAAGCCTTTAATTTGATAGTGCCATTTGCTGAACCATTCTAAGGCTCATAAAACTGTCAGAAGAGCAAACAAAATACTGTTTCTGTCCAGTTGTTCATGGATACCAATTGACCTTCATTATGTTTTTATGGATGTATGATGTTATGACATCTATATGCTTTTCCCACAGTTCCCGATTACCAGGAGCAAGATATTTTCCTCTGGAGAAAAGAAACTGGATTTGGATTTAGGATACTTGGTGGAAATGAGCCTGGGGAGCCAGTGAGTAATTAAAGATGGCTTACAAGTGCTGGATATTTTGTTTGTGATGCTATATTTAGGGAAATAAGATCTACCCTTTTCCTGCATCAGGCCCGAGGTGAAATTGATGCAGTACTTTACCATTTTAAAATGACGCATAAGTAATACACCACTTAATGGCTGCCTACTAGGGTTTGAGGCTAGTTTGGTAGGTTTAGTCTTATCTGAGACGTGGGCTGAACACATGGAGCTACTCGGTATTATTTTGAGTTAATTATGTAGCACAAAATAATGTACATCCATTTTGAAGTTTCTCACGTTACAGACAGTTTATCAACGTACAGCTGACATAATGGATAGGATTTTCCAGGGTTCTACCAGGCTGGGGGGAGGGGGGGAATTGGAAGAGGATGGGGAAACATGGAAGGCTGTGTCTCCTGGCACACTGGAGTTTTAACTCCACAACATGCGTGCGATGTCGGGGGCAGTTTTCCAGCCCAGAAGTCAGCCTGATTGACAAGCTGGCTTTCAGTCGGACGGAAAACTCCGAGAATGAGGCCACAGCAACAGGGTTAGTGCTGGGCCCGGGAGGGTGGGGGCGCAGCGTGGGTGGGAGGTTGTCTCAGCTCAGGGCGGAGGCCGGGAGAGGGAGGGGCTGTGGGGGAGTCCGAACTCCGATTCGGGGAGGGGCAGGCTGTTCTTTGGGGGGGGGTACTCCCGCTCTTCCCGGCCCACAAGGATTGCTCCCCGGGACTTGTTGAAACCCGAGCCCCAGGATCCCCAGCCGCCTGCAGTAAAACCTGCAAAACATTACAATACGTAAATTGCCATCCCGCCTCTTGGCAGCGGGTTGCCTGCCCGACCCCCTGTCCCGCCTCAGTGAAAGGTAGAAGGTCGGGGTGGGGTCGGGGTTCACATTTTCTCAACTTTCACTTCCCACACCTCCAACCCACCCGTTCTTACCTCTGAAAATCCCGGCCAATATTTTCTTTCCTCCCTTTCAGCTAATAACAAAGATTAAATATTTTTCCTGTTTCTTTATGTGGATCAGCGCCCTCCTGAATGCCAAGTTAAATTCTGCGCCAATAAGTTTTGAAGTCACTAATGCTGCTCTAGTAGCATCAGGGGTTTTCCCACTAACTTAGCAGGAGTTGTGCTTTAAGTTGAAGTCGTTCCCTTCTTTGTTTAGACATGTATCTGTGAGCCCAATCTCACAGTGTTGTAGCTCTTACCTCCTCTGTACGCCTACATATCCAAAACACAACATTTACTGCTTTAGGTGCAGTGTGCGTTATCAATAACGTGCTCTCTATTTTTGTTATAAAGTCAGATGTTTATGGCAGATTGAGCTGAACTGAACAAACCAAAAAACACCTACCTGTGTTAAAATTTCTTCCAGAAACTTCAATCAGAATAAAAAGAAAATGATTAATAAACTTAACTTACCTACATTAAAATGCCAAATATTTTGGGATCTTTTTTCAGAAATTCAGGTCTTGAAATCTGATCTTTTATTTTGCAAGGATTAGGTGCCATTGGTTCATCTTTTGCAAAACAAGAGCCGGAATGTTTACGTTTTGACCCATGAGCAGCGGGGGTGGGAGGGGGGCCTGCCAGGTGGGAAGAGCCCGCCAGGGAGGGGCCACTGGGGGGGTGGGGGGGGGTGAGGGTGTGCCTGCCGTGGGGGGGAGGGAGAGCCTTCTGGTGATTGGGGGGTGGGGAGGTAGGATGGGGGCGGGGGGGAGGTAGGAGAGGGGAAGGGAGGGAGGGGAGGGGAGGGGAGGGGAGGGGAGGGGAGGGGGGGGGAGGGAGGGGGAAAGAGGGAAGGTAGAGGGAAGGGCCCAGTAGAGCGCGAGAACCTCAAAAGTTTGTTTTTTTCCTGCACGCTCTGGAGTTTTAGCTCCACGGTGTAGGTGTGATGTCATGACAGGTTTCCTGCCCGGAGGTCAGCCTGATTGACGGACCTGCTTCCAGTTGGGTGGGGGAAGGTCGGGTAGGTGCGAGCTCCGACCTGGGGGGAAACCGATCCCGCCGGGGGTGTCCGATCTCTGTGCAGAGGGCGGAGGGTGGGGTGGAGGAGGAGCTGATGACAGAGGAGCTTGGGGGGTGTTGGGAGGGAAGCATTCCTGCTCCTTCCGGCACACAAGGAGTGTTCCCCGAGGTTGTCTTCGCCTCGCTGCAGCTATCGCGAATCTCGAGGCCTGGAATCGCCAGCCGGCCACAGTTAAACCTGCATAGCAGGTTAAATCCGAAGCTTAATATAATATTTAATATAATATTATATTAAATATAATATTTAAAGTGCCAACCCGCCTCCTGTTAATATTGGAAGTGGGCGAGTTGGGTTTGGGATTTCGGTTTTTAAACACTTTAACCTCCCACTCTATCCTAATCCACCTGTTTAAATTCCCCCAAAGGTATGCAAAAAAAATTTCAACGTCAACTAAATCAGAATTTAGACTTTTAAATTCTAAAAGTTCTCGAAGTTTAATACTGTACTAAATTTTGTAACTATAGCTGTTTGAAGGTTAACAGTATTTTACGAAACTGAACAAACCTTTCCTGCTGCGTAGGCTTCTATGTATCAAATTCTGAATCATGCATCGGTGCAGCTGTTATCCCATTAAAAATTCCTTGTTGAGGTTTGAGGGACTCATTTTCACTTTTTAGTGCTGTAAACCTGCTGATTGTGATTACATGCTGACTTCTCACTGAAGTTTGTATAATCGCTGTGGCTAACACAAGAAATGTTAAATGTTGTGACTGATCATTTTGATGAATTGAACTTTGCAAACTGTGCAGTTCGGTTCCTGACATATTCTGAATAATTTCCTATTTTAATTTCCCATATTTTAATGTGCTTATTGAGCCTTTTTCTTTGGATCATAAAATCATTGCAGTTTTTCCAGATAACAATCCAGCATTTCCTGTTGGCTGCATATTTCTGTATTATCTCCCACTCCAATAAAAGCTCAAAGTCATTGGCAATGATTTATTTCGCTAAATAGTAAAAGAAGCGCAGTATTTGCACCTGGATGAGACTGGCATACGTGATTGGCCCAAAATGCCACTTAGTGGGCACCATTGTTAGTTTAGTGATGGATGCCTGGCGGATGCATGTATCTGATCTGTTCTGTTTCATACATCTCATAACATCCCCATTTTAAACTTGCTATAGCCTGTTAATGCACTATTACCAAATGTCCATTGGACTTTTATTTTCTCCTGTTTTTTTTTTCTCCCAGTACATTTAGCTGTGAAAAATGGGAATTAAACTGCTCTATACTTAATCACTTGAATATTGTGGAAGACACATAGAAACATAGAAAATAGATGCAGGAGTAGGCCATTCAGCCCTTTGAGCCTGCACCACCATTCAATATGATCATGGCTGATCATGCAACTTCAGTACCCCATTCCTGCTTTCTCTCCATACCCCTTGATCCCTTTAGCCTTAAGGGCCACATCTAACTCCCTTTTGAATATATCTAACGAACTGGCCTCAACAAATTTCTGTGGTAGAGAATTCCACAGGTTCACAATTCTGAGTGAAGAAGTTTCTCCTCATCTCGGTCCTAAATGGCTTACCCCTTATCCTTGGACTGTGACCTCTGGTTCTGGACTTCCCCAACATCGGGAACATTCTTCCTGCATCTAACCTGTCCAATCCCATTAGAATTTTATATGTTTCTATGAGATCCCCTCTCATTCTTCTAAATTCCATTGAATATAAGCCTAGTCGATCCAGTCTTTCTTCATATGTCAGTCCTGTCAACCCGAGAATCAGACTGGTGAACCTTCGCTGCACTCCCTCAATAGCAAGAATGTCCACATATTAATGCTATTGTGTCTCCATCAACTTTTCTTCTTCCTTTCGATGCACAGATCTACATTGGCCATATTGTGCCCCTAGGCGCTGCCGATGCAGATGGACGGCTGCGCTCGGGCGATGAGCTGATATGCGTGGATGGCACAGCCGTAGTTGGGAAGTCCCACCAGCTCGTGGTTCAGCTAATGCAACAAGCGGCCAAACAGGGCCACGTTAATCTTACTGTGAGGCGTAAAGTGGTTTATGCAGGTTAGTGGCCGTCAGCGATTGATTGGGAATAAAATGTACTGCCTTGCTCGTGCAGGAAAGGTGTTGCTCCTTGGAATACAAAGATTTTCGCAAGATCAGTTGACAACAAAATACTGGATTTTGTACATTAGGGAATATTGCAGTAAACAGCATAATTTTGCTCTGTTTTTGAACTAAGTCAGTAAAACACGTTAATTAAACTACAAATGTATTCCACTCTTATTTTAGTACACACTTGAATTGTGCCCACTCATGTCACTACACTATATAATTTATAGATTCCTAGAATAGTACAGCGCAGGAGGCAGGCTTTCAGCCCATTACTCTCTGAGGGTTGTAAATCTGTGGAATTCTCTGTCCCATAGAGCTGTGGAGGCTGGGTCATTGAACATATTTAGACAGATTTTTGAGCGATAAGGGAGTGAAGGGTTATGGGAAGTGGAGTTGAGGCCAGGATCAGATCAGCCATGATCTTATTAAATGGCGGAGCAGGCTCAAGGGGCCTACTCCTGCTCCTATTTCTTACGTTCTTATTGCTCTTTCGAAGAACAATCCAGTTAGTCCCACTCCCCTGCTTTTTCAAAGCTCTTTTTAAGTTTTATAAAATTTCACAACCTTCTGATACTGCACAGCTTGATACAATCTGATAAATGAAAGTGAAATTACTGGTTCGTAAAAGTTGACAGTCATTCCCACTAATTGTAGTTTTTGCATAATCTGTGCATGTTTAGAAGCTTTTTCTCCCTAGATGCATATTTACTGGATGAGGCACTTGCTTTTGTGCTCTGTGCTGTGCAGCTTAGGGAAGTCCACCAACCGCCTGCCTCATCTTGGAGTGACTGCAGGACCCGAATTGAGATTTCTGGATGATTCTCTCAGTGACTCATCCTGCAGCATTCATTCGAAAATGGCCTACGTATGAGTTTGCGTCAGTGTTAATGAAAAAACGTGTGAAACGGGTCATGCCAAAAGGAGCTCTGGGGCTTCTTGGAAATTCCTGGGAGGTAGGACACAGAGTGCTGCCGACTTTCTGTTTGGATCCGTACACTTCACACGCTGAACTATGGAGCTGCTAAGAAAGAGGTTAGAAACTCCATTGTCTGGCACGGGTCACAAGGTCTCACTGAGCCTGTCATAGACATGAAAACAACAGTATTTTTTGCTCACTGGCAAATGTGTTTCAACGCAGTGGGGTTTTTTTTAAAGACGCGGACAGCAATTCTTCTTGGGTAAAGGTCGCCTTTGTGATGTGCTCAAAATTGTCAGGTTTCAAATTGTATGCTGTGCTGCCCTGTGACCGTGAGGCACATGTGATGCAGGAGATGGAAATGTTTTTGAGCTTTGTTGGGGAGTGGAGGCACAGTTGCAGAGACGTTGGCTCACATTTAAGCTTTTGGAATGTGGCCAGGTCCTGGATGTGTTGAATTTTGGGCAGAGTACAGAATAATTTCTGTTGGAGGGGGCTGAATTTGTTCTTCCTGCTACCCTTTTCATGGCACGCATAAGGGCACAGGATACAGTGCACGAGAGATTCAACTGCTTATGGAAATGGTCTTTTTACTGTGAACATACATTGAATTGTTGGGGAAAAAGTCCAAAATGTGCAGTGGTCATCACTTATGAAGAGCAAGACCCACCTTGCTCGTGTGATAAACATGTCACCTCCATTCCCATCAAGTAGCTTTTATTTACTAAATCTCATCATCACAGTGTACAGACTTCTGAATTTCTGTCTAAAAGTTTACAGCAAGTTGGAAACCCTCTATGGTTCCAAGGGTGCGTGTTGCCCTCTTGCATCTTGCGTAAGTGGTCATTATTCATGTACAAGTTTTGTTGGTAGTTTGTTGTCAGGATATTTGACCATGAGGAGCACCACAACTGCACCTGATTTTCTCATCTGCACACTTTCAGCAGGTTCACAACCTTGCCGACTTATTTGACCCGAGTTGAGATTTTGACTCCATATCGTCCGCATCAACAAGACCGCCTACTCCCACCATCTCCCGTCTCTGACCCTGCCTCAGCCCAGCTGCTGCTGAAACTCTTACCCATACTTTTATTACATTCGGACTCGACAATTCCAAAGCTTTCCTGGCCAGTCTCCTATCTTTCACTCTCCATAAACTTCAGCTCATCCAAACTCTGCTGCCTTTATCCTGCCTCACAGAAAGTCCTGTTCATCCATCTCCTCTGTGCTCTCTCAGCTTTTTTTGGCTCTCGATCCAGCAATGCCTCGGACTTAAAATTCTCATCCTTGTTTTCAAATCCCTCCATGGCCTCACCCCTTCCCATCTATGTAACCTCCTCCAGCGTTCCAACTCTCCGAGACATCTATGTTCCTTCGACTCTGGCACTTTTGTGCATCCCTGATTTCCTTCACCTCTTCCACTGGTGGCAATGCCTCCAGCTGTCTAGGCTCTAAATTCTTGAATTCCGCCTCTCGAGCTCTGCCTCCTCCTTTTAGGTACACCTTTATACCTCATTTTTTGACCAAGCTTTTGGTCACCTGTCCAAGGTGCTTCACAGAAGCTTTGACAGACAAAATTTAGACCCAATCACAAAGAAGACATTAGAAAGAAAAGAAAGACTTGCATTTATATAGTACCTTTCATGACCACCGGATGCCTCAAAGCTGTGTCAACTGTGGCTTTGTGGGTAGCACACTCGCCTCTGAGTCAGAAGGTTGTGAGTTCCAGTCCCACTCCAGGAACTGGAGCATATAAATCTAGGCTGACACTACAATGCAGTGTTGAGGGAGTGCTGCACTGTCGGAGGTGCCGTCTTTCAGATGAGACATTAAACCAAGGACCCGTCTGCCCCCTCAGCTGGACGTAAAAGATCCCATGGCACAATTTCGAAGAAGAGCAGGGTAGTTATCCCTGGTGTCCTGGCCAATGTTTATCCCTCAATCAACATAACAAAAACATTATCTGGTCATTATCACATTGCTGTTTGTGGGAGCTTGCTCTGTGCAAATTGGTTGCCGCATTTCCTACATTACAGCAGTGACTGCACTCCAAAAAGTACTTCATTGGCTGTAATGTGCTTTGAGATATCTGGTGGTCATGAAAGGTGCTATATAAATGCAAGTCTTTCTTTCTAATATCTCCTTTGTGGCGTGGTCTCAAGTTTTGTCTGATAATGCTTCTGTGAAGTGCCTTGAGATGTTTTACTACGATAAAGTTAATATATATCTATCGTATACATATGTTCTTGTTCATTATGTTCAGGATTGGGAATCCAGATTGATGTTCCTCTTCCTAATCCAAGGCACTGAGGCTAATTGTAATGCCCCCATTTTCTCCCTGGCTTGAGGCTAACTTACTCAGTGCAGGTTGGGAATCCTTGCCGATATGGCTCAGCTAATTGCTGAATGAACCCATTAAGTTTTCAGGGAATCTGCAAGCTGAAATCTGTCTGATTGCTGGCAGTGACGGGTTAAATTGTATTGTGTTTTATCCCCTCGCTAACCAAATGAAGAGCAATGCTGTTATCACCAGTAACTGCCTAAAAATGAAAAGAAATTGTGAGCCATTTTTCGTTCTTCTGGCGCTTTCTGGCTAATGGTTCTGTAGAGAGCAGCTGCCATAATTCAGGGGCGAACCTAAACCGTGAGTGTCAGCAGGTTGATTGGCTGTGTGGGGCATCACACCATAGTCCTCGCCCAACTTTCGCAGGTAAGATTTTCCAGTAGGGCTGACTGGAGGCGGACTCAATCATGGTTTTCAAAAGACAGTTGGAGAAGTATCTGAAGGAAAAAAATGTACAGGGCTACGGGGAAAGGGTGGAGGGTGGGACTAGCTGAAGTGCTCTTGCAGAGAGCCGGCACGGGTTCGAGTGGCCGAATGGCTGCCTGTGCTATAACCATTCTATGATACAAATCAAGATTGGGAATCCTGGATGATTTTTATCCCCTTCTCTGGCATAGGTTGCCGCGACAAATTCTCTCAGTGCAAGTACTGCCCCAGCTGATGTTAACTAAGCGTGGATTAGTCATCTGTGTTTTCTTTGTTTAACCCTTTCAACTTTACTTGCGTTTCAAACGTAATCCGAGATGCTAATTCTTCAGTGTGTAAAAAAAAAAAAATGAAATTGTTTCACTCTTCTAAACCCAGCAGCCATTCCAAAGCCCGAGACCGAAGTCCCTGCCTCTCCAGTCTCATCGCACCACAGCAGCAACCAGGCCGTCTCTCTGACTGAAGAAAAGCGCACCCCGCAGGGCAGTCAGAACTCTTTGAACACGGTGAGCTCTGGGAGTGGCAGTGCCGGTGGTGGCGGCGTTGGTGGTGGAGTGGGTGTGCAGCCATACGATGTGGAGATACGGCGTGGAGAAAATGAAGGCTTTGGCTTTGTTATTGTATCTTCAGTCAGTCGACCAGAAGCGGGCACCACTTTTGGTAAGTTATTTTTTAAATCATACATTCGGATAAAATACAAAACCAAAATGGCAGATTTTAAGATGCAAACTTTGTCCATATTCTACAATGAGCAAAACTATTAAGATATTTCATATTTCTCTGAACTAGTACTTAGATAGTGAAGGTATTCCCGTACGATTTTTTCATTCAATCGTTCAGGTGAGCTGCCTATGCGAAGTAGAGCACAGAAATTATTTAATTCCAGTACACCATTTATTTTTAATAGTTTGTCTTCTGTATTAGAACAACAATGTCATGAAAATATTTAATGTGTCCTGTTTAAGGAAGAACCACAAAAAAACTTGTTTTCAAGCAACAGATTAATTGAATCGATAGAGTAACTTGGTTTAACGTATCGGATATCTTAATTGTGTGTGGATTTATTGTGGTCGTTGGACTTTCCTAAAACCCTGCATGAAATGTCTGCTTTCTGCTTTGCCTTGCTACTTGTATGGTTCATCTTAACTGGGCAATTCTTTGGGTTACAATGAGTGTGCTTTCTTTGCTAATGGTTAAATGTAGCTGATTCAAGCCTGCCTTTTAATTGTTTTTTCAGTTATGAGGTCACAGAAGAATCCACGCAGTTTACTTGCTATCACACTCTGCAGCTCACAGTTTTTAATCAGTGGCAGTTTTTTTTTTCTCTGAGTATCAAAGCTGTAGTGTAGAAACTAACGTCTTGGTTCAAAATGGTTCTCACTGGGTTTGAGGTTTGCTTGCCTTTCTGCAATGAGAAAGAACAGAACATTGGCAAAATACTAAATTTAAACACCACTCCACACAAAACAGCTCCTCGAGTGTAATGTTGGCACGATGGATACAGGAGACAAACACCAGAAAAAGCGATAGCTAACCGCAATCAAAGTGTTGATTTGCATTCGGATGTTGTATTGGAATTATGACACCCTAAAGGAATGAGTCTGTACTGAAGTTTCACCTTCGACCTTTTGGAGGTTTCACAAGTCCCTTATCCCCTTGTGTTTTCATGTTTATGCATGCTAACACACAGTTCTCCTTTGTGTTAATTAATCTGGATGAAAACAGATGTCTGAATATACACAGTTTAAATGTACATTCATGGGGCCTTTACTTAAGGCTTCAAATTTCCAAAGGTTTTAAAGGTACATGAATTAAATTTACACTTTTCCTGTTAAAATACAGGCATTTTTGTATTTGTGAACAGATATTTTAGTGTATAATAAATACTTTGTTAACTAAATTAAAGGTCCCAGAATATCTCAAAAAATATACTATTCCATTTTTCCTTTTACTGCCCATGCTACTCAAAGCTTAAAATGTTACATGTTGACTTGCATGAACTTTTAAAAATTTTAACTTTTTGAAATCTGGAATGATTATTTGTTGTCTGAGGTAATGGATCTCAATAGAGTGCCTGCTTCTTGCAGTTGGCCTTTACTTGCTCGAGCCTTGTCCCAAGTGTCCATTGGCGTAATGCGCTGGAATTATTTTATTAAAGAAGGAAACAGACCGTGTACTTAAGCAGTAGGAACTGCATGCACCCTCTGAAGACCCTATGATAATTACTGGAAATTATATTTGATTATTGACACCTAAAAATTTTTATTGAAATAGCTAAAGAAAGAGCAGCACATTACCACTTCACAGCTGCATTAAGTAGAACTGATTGCCAATGTTTTGATCATTAACCATGGGATGTAATGCATTCCATCATTAATTTTGCTTGGTGGCACAGTGAATTAACCCCTGACCTTCTGTCTCCCTGTCCTCCTCTCCTAATGGTTCACCTTTACCACCTTCCCAATTAAAACTTGTACAAAACCAGGCAATGCATGTGTAGCCATGCCTCACAAAATAGGTCGGATAATCGAAGGAAGCCCTGCAGACCGCTGTGGCCAGCTTAAAGTTGGAGACCGTATTTTGGCCGTTAATGGATGTTCGATTACCAACAAGTCCCACTCAGATATTGTCAACTTGATCAAGGAGGCTGGAAACACCGTAACCTTGCGCATCATTCCTGGTGATGGTGAGTTAACAGCCTTCCCACTTTTACAGAGATGAAACAAGTAATAACACTTTGGTTATGTGTTGCTAATCGCTATTTTTACTTAAATAATTTTCTTGCTTTAATTTGTGGTGTATTTTTATTTTAGTAATTTACTTCGTTTGTTGCATTCAAATTAGTTGATTTTTGGAATGTAATTTAAGAAGTCCCGTGAGTTTCTGGCTACATCAGTTTACTACTATATATTTGTGAGTGATGCGATAACTTTTATGATTTGGCATTCCCAGCACAGAGTTTTGTGTGACTGAAGAGCCCATTGGGAATTTGGGCCTGGGGGTCTGTGCACCTGATTTTCAGCTCATACAATTTTCTGTCTGTAGTTTCCTACATGACCTTCTGTTGTCATACATTGTAAAACTGATATCATTATCCTATGCCCAAGGCCACTGCTTTTCGGTCGATCTAATTTTTATTATTTGAGATATCGGCTTCTCCACCGATATTTTAGTGGTCCCATTTCTTGATTCAGTGCATTTATAATTCAACCCAATAGTTTTATGATGACTGAACAAATCAAATTTTGTTTTTATTTCATGGCATTAAGGAATTTTTCCTGGTGCTTTGTTTAAAAAAAAAAAAATTTAATCCACATTCCTTTATGGTAAAATCTGCATAATCAGATGCATTGTTCTTATGAGTCTGGAATAACATGGGAATATGTAGATAACCACCAGTGCTATATAATCACACAGTAAAACATTGTTCAATTCCTGGTTAGTTCAACATACATATAGTTAAACTGAATTGCTCTCAACTTGTGAGTATCAGTCTGCTTAAGAATTAGGAATAAGCTATATAGTTATATAACAAATTATTATAATATAAAAACAAAATTATTAGTTGTCCAAGAATTGTCAGTATAAGTGAAGCTAAATATCAGGTGCTTGTAAAATGATAACAATGAAGAAATGTTTCTCCCTGAACTTTTTTATAATCTATTCCGTATAATTATAATCTTATATCTGTTTGGAAGATGTGTAAAATATTAATATGACCAGTATAGCATCTTATTTAACATTTCATTTTTTATCTTTCAGAATCCTCCAATCCATCCTTGCTAACAAATGCAGAAAAGATTGCAACAATTACAACCACTCATACCCCCCAGCAACCACCACAGGAAGGACGGTAAGAATCTTCCCTTGAGTCCAGTGGTTTCCAAGATGTAACTATGTTTGGAAGCACTCCATTAGTTTCTGGGGGCTAGAATTTCCCTAACCTGTTTTTCTGGCGCTGTTTTTGTCCGCCTCCAAGCGCGCCGAAAAAAGACGTCGGTATTCTGGCTGCTCCCCAGCCTCTCTTCGGTCGTGACGCAGCGTGGCCCAATGGATTGGAGGCGGAGTCAGGTCCCGGCGCTGAAAACAGTGCCAGGACCTCTGCACATGTGCGATAGAGTCTGCGTACATGTGCAATAGCACCTGGCAGGCTGTTTCTGCAAATGCGCATTGCAGGCTGTGTGGGAAGGGCCCAAAGCACGCTGTCCCTAGCCCTGGCCGAATGGGCTCACTCATCGGTGGCCCGCTGCCTTTCCTAAGGTAGGACTTCTATTTTTTATTATTTATTGATTGATTTTGGTGCTTTAGGTGCAGGGTTCCTTCTATTTTATTTTTAATTAATTGCTATTACTTTTTGTGCTTTGTTTGGTGCTTGGTGGTGCTTTAAATGTAGTTACTTGTACCGATTCCTTAAGTGGACACATACGCTGCCCTAAGTTAGTTTAGTACAACTTTTTTCTGGCCGAATTGGCAAAGATGGTGTAAGTGGCTGGGAACTTTTGAAAAAAAAACTGACCTAACAGCTCACTTACAGTGGCGCAAATTAAACGGCCATATTTGCAACTAAAAAGATACACCAGAAAAATTAACTTACACCAAAAAAACCAGTGCAACTCATGGGGAAATTTGGGGCCCTGGGTTAGAACAAAGAAAAATCTACATCTTCATCACTATCCAGTTCTACATCTTCATCACGATCCAGTGCCTTCTGTTTTTGCACAGACATGAGGGCTGAACTTCCTCCTGCCACTAAATGTACTCCCCTCTGATGAAGTTATCAGCAGGAGGAATTTCCCTACAGTGCTGAAGGCAGGCAATCTGCCTGCCGATAGGCAATATCTAGGGTTGCTCATGAAGAATAGGGATTTGGGTGAGTTGCCACAGGGCTGCCAATGGTCATGGAACTGACCCCCATCATAAGAACATAAGAAATAGGAACAGGAGTAGGTCATTTGGCCCCTCAAGCCTGCGCCGCCATTCATTAAGATCATGGCTGATCTGATCTTGGCCTCAACTCTACTTCCCTGCACACTCCCCATAACCGTTGACTCCACTATTGTTCAAACATCTGTCTATTTCTACCTAAATATATTCAATGACCCAGCCTTAATAGCATTCTCGGGGGTAGAGAATTCCAAAGATTCACAATCCTCTGAGAGAAGAAATTCCTCCTCATCTCCGTTTTAAATGTGCAACCCCTTATTCTGAATCTATGCCCCCTAGTTCTAGATTCGCCCATGAGGGGAAACATCCTCTCTGCATCTACCCTATCCAGCCCCCTCAGAATCTTGTACATTTTAATAAAATGACCTCTCATTCTTCTAAACTCCAATGAGTATAGGCTCAACCTGCTCAACCTTTCCTCATAAGACAACCCCTTCATCTCAGGAATCAACCTCGTGAACCTTCTCTGAACAGCCTCCAATGCAAGTATATCCCTCGTTAGGGTTACACCCTTGAGGCTGTAGTTCGGGTTCTTCATTGAAACACCTGTAAACTCATCCTTTGGCGTGGAAGCAAGTCATCCTCGTTTCGAGGGACTGCCTATGATGATCCCTCGTTAAAGAAGGAGAACAAAACTGTACGCGGTACTCCAGGTGTGGCCTCACCAATACCCTGCACAGTTGTAGCAAGACTTCCCTACTTTTATACTCCATTTCCCTTGCAATAAAGGCCAACATTCCATTTGCCTTCCGGATTACTTGCTGTACCTGCATGTGTTTCATCTACAAGAAGCCCCAGATCCTTCTGTACTGCAGTATTTTGTAATCTCTCCCCATTTAAATAATAATTTGCTCTTTTATTTTTCCTACTAAAGTGGATCGTCTCACATTTTCCCACATTATACTCCATCTGCCAAATTTTTTCCCACTCACTTAACCTACCTATATCCCTTTGCAGATTCTTTGCGTCCTCCTCACAACTTGCTTTCCCACATATCTTTATATCATCAGTAAATTTGGCTACATTACACTCAGTCCCTTAATATAGATTGTAAATAGTTGAGGACCCAGCACTGATCCCTGTGGCACCCCAATCGTTATAGTTTGGCAACCTGAAAATGACCCATTTATCCCGACTCTCTGTTTTCTGTTAGTCAATTCTCTATCCATACTAATATATTGCCCCCAACCTTGTGAGCTCTTATCTTGTGCAGTAACCTTTTATGTGGCACCTTATCGAATATTTTCTGGAAATTCAAATAAACTACATCCACTGGTTTCCATTTATCCACCCTGCTCGTTACATCCTCAAAGAACTCTATAACAAATTTGTCAAACATGATTTCCCTTTTATAAAACTATGCTGACTCTGTTTGACTGTATTATGATTTTCTAAATGTCCTGCTACTGCTTCCTTAATGATGGGCTCCAGCATTTTCCCAATGGCAGATGTTAGGCTAACTGGTCTAGTTTTCTGCTTTCTGTCTCCCTCCTTTTTTAAATAAGGGCGTTACATTTACGGTTTTCCAATCCGCTGGGACCCCTCCAGAATCCAGGGAATTTTGGCAGATTACAACCAATACATCCACTATCTCTGCAGTCACTTCTTTTAAGACCCTAGGATGCAGGCAATCAGGTCCAGGGGACCTGTCCACCTTTAGTCCATTAGCTTGCCTAATACTTTTTCTCTCGTGATAGTGATTGTTTTAAGTTCCCCACTCCCTATAGCTCCTTGATTATCTATTATTGGGATACTTTTAGTGTCCTCTACCATGAAGACCGATACAAAATATTTGTTCAAAGTCTCAGCCATTTCTCTGTTTCCCATTATTAATTCACCAGTCTCATCCTCGAAGGGATCAACGTTTGCTTTAGCCACTCGCTTCCTTTTTATTTACCTGTAGAAGCTCTTTCTATCTCTTTATATTTCTTGCTAGTTTACTCTCATAATCTATCTTCTCTCTCTTTATTATTTTTTCCATTGTCCTTTGCTGGTTTCTAAAAATGTCCCAATTCCCTAGCTTCCCACTAATCTTTGCAACATTGCCTCTGTTTTCAATTTGATACCATCCTCTGTCAGTACATTCGGGAGGGGGGGGGGAGGGGCAGGAAAGTGGTGTAAAAAAGGATAAAACTGGAAAAAAGTTGTGTTAATGCATAAGCACTTACCGTTTGATTTTACGTTATTCTGTAAAATTACCATTCAACAACTGATTTTTATTGCAGCATTTTAGCCCAGTGTGAATAAATTACTTGAAAACAAGAAGGAAAGCTCATCTGTATTTTTTTTCTCATTTTGTTTGAAGGAATAACACAAAACCAAAGCCAGATGTATCGTTTGATTACAAATCGGCTCAGGTAAGTGACAGTCTTGGGTTTATGTACTAGAAATAGATGCAGTGCCTAGTGTAGTGCCATTAGACCAGGGCCATTTACAGGAGGGGGAACACCTCTCAACATCAAGTTCACTGCTGCCATCCTTAACCTCGTACTTGCTGAGATCAGTAAAAGGTTTTGAGTGGGGGAAATTACTCATTTAAAAAGCTCTAATGTAATTTTATTGTCGCCTACACACTATTTCATCAGCGAGGAGGCTACTTGGCCAATGCCACTTTTGAACCAAGAACTAGGAAATACTAAAGTGGACTGGGTTAATTTGCTCTCTGGTGTTTCCTCCCTCTCCATGGGGGAATGTTGGCCTTCTGCTCAACACCCACTGCCTGCTTCACATCTGCCTCCACTTTGGTGGACGTTAGAGATTGAAAACTCTCGATGCGAGTCCAACTTTTTACCACCGTGCAGCACGGCATATTGGAGTACCAATATTTTATTCGACCAACATGTTACCGTACCTTGAGTCTTCAGTGTTTTGGTCATGTAGATAAGGTTGCTTCTGAGCATTACTTTTTGGCCTCAGCAATTAATTCCTGAATGAAAGAGGTTAGCTTAAATGTAGCTGGTTTAAACTATTTTCTAGAGTGTGACTTTCATCCAAACATACTGAGGATTTGAACGTGCAGTCATTAAGTTTAGGCGTACTGATGCACTATTATTGCAATTGAAGTGCTGAATGAAATAGATGCAAAGGATGAATAGCTTTTGTATCTCTTCACTTTGCAAAATTTGTTGAAATTCAGTGAATGATTTAAAAATACCAACATTTTTACAAATACAAAATGGTCAAATCATGCAGGACAGTGATAGCAGTTTCATTGAGAAACAAAAACATGTTCTGTCTGCGTTTCTATTTTGTTTTATCAGGTAATGATGCAAGAATTACATTAAATTTTACAGGACAGAAACAGGCCATTCGGTCCAACAGGTCTATGCCACTGTTTATGCTCCACACACACACACCTCCTCCCACCCTCTTCATCTCACTCTATCTGCATATCCTTCTATTCCTTTCTCCCTCAAGTACTTATCCAGCCTCCCCTTAAATGGTTCTATGCTGTTCTCCTGAACTACTCAATGTGGTAGTGAGTTCCACTTTCTCACCACTGTGTAAAGAAGTTTCTCCTCAGTTGCTTATTGAATCAACCCTATCAAATTCCTTCACTGATTACTGATTACCCTGCAGATTCATAATTTTAAAGAACTATTGCAGGTCATCTCTCAGTCTTTTCTAGAGAAAAGAGCCCCATCCTTTTCAGCCTTTCCTGACAGTTTTCTGATATTAATGAAACAATTGCAAATGGCCATTAATGTATTTTTTCAACACTCCCCTGAGGGCCTAGTAGTTAAAGGCACTGTGTAATACTGTACAGCATTAAATTCTTCAGGACAAAGTATCTCATGCTCAGTTTGTGATTTATCTTGATCACAACCAGAGCAGTAGTAGGGCTGGTATTAATGTGACTATCTCTGATTAGAAAGGGGAAAATTCCACTCACCCCCCCCACACCCATCCCAAATTATTATCCACTGATTCCCTGCTGGAAAATACATTGTGTGGATGTCAGATGGTGTCTAAATCAGACTCAGCTGTGATACCCTCAGTGGTCAAGAGCCACAGGACACCTGCCCCACCAGCAGCAGCCTCACTGGCACTGCACGGAGAGCCGGGCCACCAGAGAATGCATCGTGGGATGAAATGCTTTGTCAATACAATGGAGAGTTCCTTTGCCTACTGTTCAGGTGGCTGAGATTGAGGATTTTGGACAGCTGAAGATAGCTGAAGAAATTAATTATGAAGGTCCAGAAGAGGCAGGAGATATAAAGATGGAGCTGCAGAACTGAAATTGTCATAAACAGTTTAAAAGCAAAAAAAAAGGTTGCCAACACTGTCTAGACTCGCAAACAAGGAATGGCCATTTCAGAAACAGACTGCAGTCACAATGGCATCATAGACCATTGTCATTTAGGGATGAGGAGAAAGTTGAATGAAAATATTTTCTCCGGGATGTTTTTTTTTTGTTACGACTTAACGGACAGTAATATCATAACTATATCAAACTTAATTAGAGAAAACTGATCACCCTGCAGAAATAACAAAAGAAATCCAACTTCTGATACCTCCGTTAGCAGTTACACTGTGCAGTATGAAACAAGAAGGTCCCAGGTTTGTTCCTTCGCCTGTGCTGAGATAGTAATAGATCTCATTACATATCTCACTCGAGATGTTATAGTTGGCCCTGTATTTCTGCATGGAGAGGAGAAAAATAAGTCAGGGTTCCCACTCCTGATGACTATCAAGTGACCCCTGGTGGAGATGCATGGAAATCGGGTGGGAACTGCATTAGATGTAGCTGTGATGCTCCTAAGCCTAATTTCCTGCCAATGCTGACGGTATAGGAAAAGATTATCAGCATTTCTGTTCCCCTCCTACTCCAAACGTGGATTAAAGGAATAGCTTAGCAAATGTTTATTATCTCCTACTTTGCACATATATGTCTGATATCTCAAGAAGGGTTCCATCAAATTAATTAAGAAATTCTAATCTACTTACTATCATAACTGTCAAGATTTTTTTATAGGTAAACAATTTTAATAAAATATTTTCTTCATCTGTTGAAAATTTTTTGTGGTGAAATCACACCACAGGACAGGAAACTGGACCACGGGGTAACAAAGGCAAACTGTATTCCGAGTCTGAAAAAAAACATGTATTTTACACAAGGAGTCACTCGGTTTAAAGTACAGTTTTGACTATGTTGATTTTTCAATCAATTAAATTTTTTTGTATGCAACAACGAGCCAAATTTTTAAAAACTTCATTATTCTGTAGGAGGCATGTCGATACCACTGAGAATACCAGCCTCCAGATGTCTGCTATAACATCTCACTGAGGGGCTAGAGGTGGGCGTCAGACCAGAGAATCTGTCTAACTCATGTAACTGCCAAATTTATTTTTGTAAAGTCATCAGGATCAGCCCCCTTACTCGGAACAGGAGAGGCGGGGGGGCGGGGGGGAGGCCAAGGTATTATCACTGGTTCGGGGGGGTCCGAGGCAACCTCCCTCACAAAAAACAGCCAAAAAACATTCTAATTGAATGGCAAAGGCAGACACAGTCGAGGCACCTGCACTATTGCGTGCCCATGCCAGTTAACTGCCCTTCCGCTGAGCCCAGAAACACGGGAGGGCACATTCCTGGCATAACCACAGGAATGGTGGCCCCTGGATTTTCAATACTTATGCTTTAAATTCACATAGAGTAAAACTGACGTGAACTCAGACTTTGGGTCTGCTTTTATAAGGCCACATACGCAAAACGTTCTCAGTCACGTAGATAGGGAGCAGTTCATCTTTTATAGAGAAAAGTAGCTAAATGGGTTTAATGTCTACACTTGACTGGCATCCAACAAGTTGGAGAATATTAATTGAAAAGAATTGTGCATTCTTGTTTCTGAAATGCCATTCTCATAATAGATATTTTATTAGCATGGCTTTAATTACAATGTTAATCTTGTTGCAGTGTGATGCAATATATAAAAATGAAAGATTTAATTGGCTTTCCTAACGTATGGATCATGGCTTGTAATTTTTTAATAGTTCTGCATACCCAAGATTCTGCCTTTGAAAAGGCTGCGTTCCTTACTTTGACATTGCTCGTGGCAGAAGCTATTGTAATGCGTCTGCCAAATAGAAATGTTTGATGTTAATTAAAAGCAGAATACAACGCTGCAGGAGTGCCATTTTACAGGTGGGTGGCCTGAACAGGCTACAGCTGCAGTGTGAGCACATCCCTCAAACATCTAAAGAGATAGAAATCACAGTCCTGGAGGGAGATGAACTCGCTGCATTAGGGAATCACTTTATGATTAATTAACTTTAAAATAAATGTTTAAAAAAATATATATTTATTTTTATTAAGAATTGTGGTGCATCGAATTTATTTTTTTTGAACGAAGCAGAGAAGCATGCAACTCCTCCATTCGTACCCCATATTCCTGGGTCACACACCATACACATTCTATGTATCGGAGATGCTTGTCAAGCCTTAAATGCATCTATAAATGTAACTAGTAGAGTGGACAAGGGAGAACCAGTGGATGTGGTTTATTTGGACTTTCAAAAGGCTTTTGACAAGGTCCCACACGAGAGATTGGTGTGCAAAATTAAAGCACATGATATTAGGGGTAATATATTGACGTGGATAGAGAACTGGTTGGCAGACAGGAAGCAGAGAGTCGGGATAAACGGGTCCGTTTCAGAATGGCAGGCAGTGACTAGTGGAGTGCTGCAGGGCTCAGTGCTGGGATCCCAGCTATTTACAATATACATCAATGATTTAGAGGAAGGAATTGAGTGTAATATCTCCAAGCTTGCAGATGACATGAAGCTGGGTGGCAGTGTGAGCTGTGAGGAGGATGCTAAGAGGCTGCAGGGTGACTTGGACAGGCTAGATGAGTGGGAAAATGCATGGCAGATGCAGTATAATGTGGATAAATGTGTGGTAAAAACAGGGAGGCAGAATATTATCTGAATGGCGGCAGATTAGGAAAAGGGGAGGTGCAATGAGACCTGAGTGTCATGGTACATCAGTCATTGTATGTAGGCATGCAGATACAGCAGGCGGTGAAGAAGACAAATTGGCCTTCATAGCTAGGGGATTTGAGTATAGGAGCATACTGCAGTTGTACAGGGCCTTTGTGAGGTCTCATCTGGAATATTGTGTTCAGTTTTGGTCTCCTAATCTGAGGAAGGACGTTCTTGCTATTGAGGGAGTGCAGCGAAGGTTCACCAGACTGATTCCTGGAATGGCAGGACTGACATATGAGGAGAGACTGGATTGACTGGGCCTGTATTCACTGGAGTTTAGAAGGATGAGAGGGGATCTCATAGAAACATATAAAATTCTGACAGGACTGGACAGGTTAGATGCAGGAAGAATGTTCCCGATGTTGGGGAAGTCCAGAACCAGGGGACACAGTCTAAGGATAAGGGGTAAGCCATTTAGGACCAAGATGAGAAGAAACTTCTTCACTCAGAGAATTGTGAACCTGTGGAATTCTCTGCCACAGAAAGTTGTTGAGGCCAGTTCATTAGATATATTCAAGAGGGAGTTAGATATGGCCCTTATGGCTAAAGGGATCGAGGGGTATGGAGAGAAAGCAGGAAAGGGGTACTGAGGTGCATGATCAGCCATGATCTTATTGAATGGTGCAGGCTCGACGGGCCGAATGGCCTACTCCGGCACCTATTTTCTATGTTTCTATATTTTTGCGGCTCACTGTCTGCATGTGACTTTCCTCTCATTTTGTTTTCCCTCTATCATCCGGGCACGTTTCCTGCTTCAACTCAGTGACTCTCCACAGGTGAAATCAGAAACTTAGAAGCACCGGGATTAAATATATGTCATCACCACTGTAATCAATCATCATCATAGGCAGTCTCTCGGAATCGAGGAAGACTTGCTTCCACTCTTAAAATGAATCCTTAGGTGACTGAACAGTGCAATACGAGAACCACAGTCCCTGTCACAGGTGGGACAGATAGTAGTTCACATAGGCAGTTTCCACTATAAATGTAAACATAAAATTTTATAATGGAAAAACTTGTTTTAAGTATTGTGTGCAGACAAAAGATTTTTAATACATTATGCATTATTGTTAGAAATAACCTCTTTACAGCTATCTCTGGTCACTTTAAATAATCAGGTTCAAGTGCAAACCAATATGGTCGGTATATTGTGTTTAATCAGAGTTTAAGACAGAATATAACACATTAGTTATACAGCAAAAACATATGGCCGTGACAAGTAGCTGATGCCGATCCGATTGGACAGGCGGTTAGTACACGTGAGCAGTTCTCTGAGCGGTTTCTCTTCCTTTCATCGAGAGCCTATAGCTCTCTCCTCTGCCTGTGAGGACAGGCCCACAGGAGATTACTTTTATTCTATTTTTAAGGGTGGCCCTGAAATGGGATAATGACAAGACCTTTTGGCCTATAGAGGTTCCCCATAAAACTTAGTACCCAATGGGGCTTTGAGTTCTTTGTCTCAATTCTTGAAACAAAGCCCTCCTTAAAGATATCTCATGATCTTGTCCACATGTCTTTCCTGTTTATATTTTCTCAGGGTTTTTTTCATTGGAATTCATGTCTTATCTCCCTGGATCCTGTCCTCTCAGATACCATTAATACAAGGCCTAGCCCAGTACTCTTTCAACCATCGATCATTACCTTTCTTTAGGTCCTAGCAAATTACTCCGCTCTAAGATATTGTTTATATTAACTTACCAACTTCCTTCAATTCTAAGTGTTTCTATAACATGTTAACTTTTACTGTCCTTTAAGATTCTATGTAATTCTATGTAAGTCTTGCATCATTACCTTATAAAACAAAATAAAAACTCAGCCAGAACATTTTTTTGTTTCTCAAGCAGTTCTGTTAAGCTAACTCCAACTCCTACCGTAGCATTATAACTTGATAAGGGATTAAGGGGTTATGGGGAGAGGGCAGGGAAGTGGACCTGATTCCATGATCGGATCATAGAAACATAGAAAATAGGTGCAGGAGTAGGCCATTCGGCCCTTCGAGCCTACACCACCATTCAATAAGATCATGACGAATCATTCACCTGAGTACTCCTTTCCTGCTTTCTCTCCATACCCTTTGATCCCTTTAGCCGTAAAGGCCATATGTAACTCCCTCTTGAATATATCTAATGAACTGGCATCAACAACTCTCTGCGGTAGAGAATTCCACAGGTTAACAACTCTGAGTGAAGAAGTTTCTCCTGATCTCAGTCCTAAATGGCTTACCCCTTATCCTTAGACTGTGTCCCCTGATTCTGGACTTCCCCAACATCGGGAACATTCTTCCTGCATCTAACCTGTCCAGTTCCATCAGAATTTGATATGTTTCTATGAGATCCCCTTTCATTCTTCTAAACTCCAGTGAATACAGGCCCAGTCGATCCAGTCTCTCCTCATATATCAGTCCTGCCATCCCGGGAATCAGTCTGGTGAACCTTCGTTGCACTCCCTCAATAGCAAGAACGTCCTTCCTCAGATTAGGAGATCAAAACTGAACACAATATTCCAGGTGAAGCCTCACCAAGGCCCTGTACAACTGCATTAAGACCTCCCTGCTCCTATACTCAAATCCCCTAGCTATGAAGGCCAACATGCCATTTACCTTCTTCACCGTCTGCTGTACCTGCATGCCAACTTTCAATAACTGATGTACCATGATACCCAGGTCTCGTTGCACCTCCCCTTTTCCTAATTTGCCACCATTCAGATAATCTGCCGCCTTGTTTTTGCCCCCAAAGTGGATAACCTCACATTTATCCACATTATACTGCATCTGCCATGCATTTGCCCACTCACCTAACCTGTCCAAGTCGCCCTGTAGCCTCTTAGCATCCTCCTCACAGCTCTCACCATCACCCAGCTTAGTGTCATCTGCAAACTTGGAGATATTATACTCAATTCCTTCATCTAAATCATTGATGTGTATTGTAAATAGCTGGGATCCCAGCACTGAGCCCTGCGGCACCCCACTAGTCACTGCCTGCCATTCTGAGAAGGATCCGTTTATACCTACTCCCTGCTTCCTGTCTGCCAACCAGTTCTCTATCCACATCAATACATTACCCCAATACCATGTGCTTTAATTTTGCACACTAATCTCTTGTGTGGGACCTTGTCAAAAGCCTTTTCAAAGTCCAAATACACCATGTCCACTCTACTAGTTACATCCTCAAAACATTCTGGAAGATTTGTCAAGCATGATTTCTCTTTCATAAATCCATGCTGACTTGGACCGATCCTGTCACTGCTTTCCAAATGCGCTGCTATTACATCTTTAATAATTGATTCCAACATTTTCCCCACTACTGATACCGGTCTATAATTACCCATTTTCTCCCTTCCTACTTTTTAAAAATGTGGTGTTGCATTAGCTACCCTCCAATCCATAGGAACTGATCCAGAGTCGATGGACTGTTGGAAAATGACCACCAATGCATCCACTATTTCTAGGACCACTTTCTTAAGTACTCTGGGATGCAGACTATCAGGCCCTGGGAATTTATCAGCCTTCAATCCCACCAATTTCCCTAACACAATTTCCTGACTAATAAGGATTTCCTTCAGTTCCTCCTTTTCACTAGACCCTCGGTTCCCTAGTATTTCCAGAAGGTTATTTGTGTCTTCCTTCGTGAAGACAGAACCAAAGTATTTGTTCAATTGGTCTGCCATTTCTTTGTTCCCCATTATAAATTCACCTGAATCTGACTGCAAGGGACCTACGTTTGTCTTCACTAATCTTTTTCTCTTCGCATATCTAAAGAAGCTTTTGCAGTCAGTTTTTATGTTCCCAGCGAGCTTCCTCTCATACTCTATTTTCCCCCTCCTAATTAAACCCTTTGTCCTCCTCTGCTGTATTACAAAATTCTCCTAGTCGTCAGGTTTGCTGCTTTTTCTAGACAATTTATATGCCTCTTCCTTGGATTTAACACTATCCCTAATTTCCCTTGTTAGCCACACTTGAGCCACCTTCCCCGTTTTATTTTTACACCAGACAGGAATGTACAATTCTTGAAGTTCATCCATGTGATCTTTAAATGTCTGCCATTGCCTATCCACCGTCAACCCTTTAAGTATCATTCGCCAGTCTATTCTAGCCAATTCACGTCTCATACCATCGAAGTTACCTTTCCTTAAGTTCAGGACCCTAGTCTCTGAATTAACTGTGTCACTCTCCATCTTAATAAAGAATTCTACCGTATTATGGTCACTCTTCCCCAAGGGGTCTTGCACAACAAGATTGCTAGTTAGTCCTTTCTCATTACACATCTCCCAGTCTAGGATGGCCAGCCCTCTAGTTGGTTCCTTGACATATTGATTGAGAAAACCATCCCTAATACACTCCAGGAAATCCTCCTCCACCGTATTGGTACCAGTTTGCTTAGCCCAATCTATATGTAGATTAAAGTCGCCCATGATAACTGCTGTACCTTTATTGCATGCATTCTTAATTTCTTGCTTGATGCTGTCCCAACCGCATTACTACTGTTTGCTGGTCTGTATACAACTCCCACTAGCGTTTTCTGCCCTTTGGTATTCCGCAGCTCTACCCATACAGATTCCACATCATCCAAGCTAATGTCCTTCCTTACTATTGCGTTACTTTCCTCTTTAACCATCAATGCTACCCCACCTCCTTTTCCTTTGTGTCTATCCTTCCTGAATGTTGAATTATCCTGGATGTTGAGTTCCCAGCCTTGGTCACCCTGGAGACATGTCTCCGTAATCCCAATTATATCATATTCGTTAATAGCAGCCTGCGCAGTTAATTCGTCCGCCTTATTACGAATACTCCTCGCATTGAGGCACAGAGCCTTCAGGCTTGTCTTTTTAACACACTTGGTCACTTTAGAATTTTGATGTAATGTGGCCCTTTTTGATTTTTGCCTTGGGTTTCTCAGCCATGATCGTATGAAATGGTGGAGTAGGCTCGAGGGGCCGTATGGCCTACTCCTCCTATTTCTTATGTTTTTATAGAGCTTAGTTGGTTAAATTAAAGATATATAACCAAAGTTGAAGTCTCAACTTGAAAACAACAGAGAATTGTATATGGTTGTCATAGTGCAGAATGATATAATATCAGCAGGGAACCAAAACATTAGCACTTCTAAGCATCTATCAAGTCTGAGGAGACTTGTTGTCTCCAACTTTTATACCATCATGTAAACACGGCATTCTTCGTATCACAGTTTTAGTTGCATAACGAAATGTTTTTTAGGTATCCCTAGTTTCTAACATTATGCAGTTAGGCAAGGAGTGAGAATGGTGTGCAAATAGAGAAGATTTATATCTGTAGGAGTGAATAATTCTAGATGATCGCCAAGATACCAGAGATTCTTGTCTGTAGAAGAAAATCATGTTTACAATTTGTGATGGGATAATAGTCCCTGCTCTTGGTTTCAATTAGTTGTCTGGGCAGGAAGATAGCTTGACTGAAAAACCAACGGAGAATGGAGAGCAAAGGAAAATTAATTCCAGCCCAGAAAATTCCATGGAGGTTTTACTAAAGCAGGAATTCAGCAAATCCTGGAGCAAACTGAGGAGACCTGGAGACGTTGAGTTTTCCCCGTTTCTCCGAATTTCCGGTTGCCTGGGACAGGGAAGAGTTGCTGGGTCCCAATAACTTGAGGGTCCCAATAACTTGATGGTGTTAATCTGCAGAATTCCCGCAGGCCTGGATTGCTCCTTTTTTAAATTAATCGGGCGTGTTTTCAAAGTGAGCGGCACTCATTTGCCTAGCCTTTGTAATGTAAATTTGTTTTTGTGAATGTTTTCATGATCTCAGAATTCAGGAACACGTCTCTCTCTAATTTACCGCAATCATTGTTCCAACACGATTTGTATCTTAAAGGAACCTGAACTGTACACTGTGGAGTTGGATAAGGGACCAAAGGGTTTTGGATTCAGTCTTCGTGGTGGGCGTGAATACAACATGGATCTGTATGTACTTCGCTTAGCTGAAGATGGTGCTGCCATAAGAAATGGTAAAATGAAGGTGCGTAGATTTAATGCAGTCTCAAAGAACAGATGGTGCATTTATTTATTATTAGATACCAGAACAGATGATTATAGTCTATCCTTAAAAAATGCTGCCAAGCTTATGGGGTTTGATAACTCTTTTGCAAAAATTAAAAAATGCAGGTTCAAGAGAGGGATGAAGCATGACCTCAGTTGATTGAGTATCATGTAAAGTTTTGAATTTAGCTTAAGATTAAATATTCTGGTTTGTGAAGTAGAGTAATTTAATGTGATTGAAAGATGATATGACTTCCAAATGAGTTTACAAACTCAAATATTAAAGAAATTGAATGACCAGGAAAGGCTAGGAATTTATCAGGTTACACAGGTGTCACTCCAAGTAAAGCCTAGATGCTTCTCACGAGTTCTGATTTTTCTGTTTAACTTAAGGTGAATAATCTACAATGATCTGAGTCTGCAATGGGACAACCTGGTTAGCAATGTAAATATAAGTTAGCTTTAGTTTTCAAGTCAAAAAGTTTTGGAACAATGACATTTGCCCTTCCCTACAGTGATACTGTAACTAACCTGTCCTACTCAATTAGAATTGCTCTCATCACTATAATTTCACTTTTTTTGAAGATTATTAGTGCATGCACGATGAGCCAATAATGAATAGGATGACGTACATACTGAGTGACTTTTGATCCTTCCCTTTGGCTTGAGGTGAAGATGTATATTTGGTTTGTAGTTTGCAAACCAAATATAGCTTCAAGACTGTTTATAGCAATTGGATTCCTTTTAAGTAATTCATTTACTTTTGCAATAAGATGCTTCCTCATTTTCACTTGCCTTGATTGCAATGGCAAATCATAAATATTAATAAGAAAGAAAACATTGAATTAAGCATGCAGGTCAGAAATGTTAAACTGCTATAATAACGGACAGCAACACATGAAAGGTTCAAATACAATGTCCTGAAATGATTACACGAGCAGATTAGCAACTATTTCAATAAAGTACAGTGTTGAGATTGATCTCCTTGTCTCAGTTTGTGTCTTATTTGCCAGTCTTTTACAGCTGAGCCTTTTTTGTTTTTTTTCGGGTCGTTGTAGTTATATGGGTGGGAGAAGATTGCCTCTGTGTGCTTTGTGTAAGAAAATCATAAATCTCGCTTATTATTTCAATACCCGTAGCACATAGACATTACTTTGAGGCAATACTGTTTCAGTTCATTTTGCCGGTAATTATTTCTACATCAGGAAATTTTAAAAATATAGGTTCAGTACACCCTTTTTGGAATCTTCTCGTGGGAAACTGATGGCATTGGCTCAGTTTTACACCCCACCCAATTTTACTTTCCACTGAAGATAGGTTGATATTCCCTCCCCCTGCCCCCCCCTCCCCCCCATTTAGTGCTATCTTTTTATAACTGAAATTGGTATTTATACAGATAAGATCCTCTTTAAATTATTGAGATTCTAGTAATATTTCAATAATGCACTCCAAAATGCAACAGGTTACAGGGTTTTTCAAAAGTTTGTTCCAAAAATTCTACGCATAATATTCTTTCCTTCTGGCTGGTTCTTTAATTATAACTATACATGATAGAGACTGAGCAGGAAACCATTTTCACAGATGCTACATGAAAGAAAAGCTGTGCACATTCGGACATCTGAAAAAGTTTGTAACTCCTTGAAAGCTCAACGTTTTTTCAGTTTACACATATGTTGGTCTTGTCTCATCTCTTCTCATTTCCACCAATGCTGGATTTCAGAATACACAGATCCATGCAATATTCTAATTCATGACATTCCTGGCCCCAAATTTTGCTATATAATTATTGCTGCAATCCACAGAGGGTTCAGTAATCACTGTTAGAATATTTTTAGAGGGAAAATCTGGACTGAAGCTAAAGGGCTGTTGAGATATAAGTGCCTGATCTAATCCAATTTAGCATTCTCTATTCTCATGGTGTCTTGAAATGATCAACTTTGTTTCACGATGTAATTTTTGGCATCTAATAAAATTACAAGCTTCATCAAGTTGTGATTGTATTTTCCAGGGGTTCCTGTGACAGTCAGGCAGATAGACACAGCTTATTTCAATTATCCCCCTGTCGGTTTTCCAGCTGGTGATGTGACTTAATAATTGCATGCAGATTTTAATACACTTACATGTCATTTCATTCAATAAGGCACATGTTATTTTTCAACAAATACTTAAGAATGCAATGACACATCAGCTGCAATTCTTCTGTACACCACCCAATTTGTTGAAGTTATTTGTGCTCGTGAATTACTGTTTAAGAATCGGCCACCTACTTTTAAGTGCAAAACAGCCTGCGTTACTGAGCCGTAAAGACTTGGGAGGTCCCAGGTTCAATTCCTGCTCTGTGTGGAATGAGCTTGTCTCAGTCTGAGCAGTGATAGGGTTGTTACAATTTGACCTCAGTATCCCTGGACTGTGGAGAGGAAAAAAAATCAGCTAGGGTTTCTGCTTTTGATCTTGCTGGAAAGCAGAGTGTGTAAAAGCAAGCTGTGGTCTTTATCCTTTACGCTCAGCTTGGGCTAATAAGTGGCAAGTAATATTCACGCCACACAAGTGCCAGGCAATGACCATTTCTAACAAGCGAGAGTCTAACCACCTCCCCTTGACATGCAATGGCATTACTATCGCCGAATCCACATCCTGGGGTTCACCACTGACCGGAAACTTAACTGGACCAGCCACATATATACTGTGGCCACAAGAGCAGGTCAGAGGCTGGGTATTCTGTGGCGAGTGTCTCACTTCCTGACTCACTAAAGCCTTTCCACCATCTACAAGGCACAAGTCATTGGTGTGATGGATTACTCTCCACTTGCCTGGATGAGTGCGGCTCGAACAACACTCGGGAAGCTCAACACCACCCAGGACAAAGCAGCCAACGATTGGCACCCCACTCACCACCTTAAACATTCACACCCTCCACCCCCAATGCACCCCGGCTGCAGTGTGTACCATCTACAAGGTGCACTGCAGCAACTTGCTGAGGCTTCTTCGACAGCACCTCCCAAACCCGCGACCTCTACCACCTAGAAGGACAAGGGCAGCAAGTGCATGGGAACACCATCACCTGCAAGTTCCCCTCCGAGTTATAAATCATCCTAACTTGGAAATATATCGCCGTTCCTTCATCGTCGCTGGGTCAAAATCCTAGAATTTCCTCCCTAACAGCATTATGGGAGCAACTTCACCACATGGACTGCAGCGGTTCAAGAAGGTGCTTCCCCACCCCCTTCTCAAGGGCAATTAGGAATGGGCAATAAAAATGATACTCACTGTTGTAAAAATGGCCACTTGAGAAAGCTACCACATGGCACCTGCTGCCTGAGGAACCTTAACCCAGTATGACTCATGAACATAAGAAATAGGAGCAGGAGTAGGCCATTTAGCCCCTCGAGCCTGCTCCACCATGGCTTATCTGATCATGGACTCGGCTCCACTTCCCTGCCAGCTCCCCATAACCCTTTATTCCCTTATCGCTCAAAAATCTGTCTATCTCCGCCTTAAATATATTCAATGACCCAGCCTTCACAGCTCTGGGGCAGAGAATTCCACAGATTTATAATCCTCTGAGAGAAGAAATTCCTCCTCATCTCAGTTTTAAATGGGCGACCCTTTATTCTGAAACTATGCCTCCTCAGCAGCTTTATAAGAAACGAGGAGAAAATTGGAAGAGGGAATAAAAAAATATTTGACCAATATGGAAATATCTGACATGATTATTCTCAAAGGTCCCCTTGTGCTGCTCTTGTGAAATCTTATTTATATTTATGATTATCTCCTCCTTAGGTTGGAGATGAAATTCTGGAGATCAATGGAGAAACGACCAAGAACATGAAGCATTCTCGTGCTATAGAACTGATTAAAAATGGTGGTCGAAGAGTCTGCCTATTTCTGAAACGTGGAAATGGTTATGTGCCAGAATATGGTGGGTTGCCCTATGAAAATGTTACTTTCTCCCATACTGTCACACAATGAGTGATTTTTTTTTTGTTCTCTCTCTCGTATTTTCTGTTAAGATCTGGGAATTTTTTTCTTCTTTTCACAAATGTCTTACGCTTCTGTACAGTTTTTGGTTCTAATCTGCTGGTACTAATTCTGCACATTTGCTGTTTTGCTTTAGAATGGTCTGGAGTAAATATAAGGATACATAACAGAGTAGTCAGGACAACATCTCTTTTACACCTAAAAATATTTTAATGTATTAAATTCTCTGTAGTTCAATTGCTTACTGAGTATACAACTGTAAAATCGAATGTAATTAGTTAAATAGAAATGAAACCGCAATCTGAGTTTACATCATGTGGCCAAAACTTGAATACAAGTGTTCTAATATTTATTAATTTAACTTATCATTATTATGTATAGCGTTTGAAAACATCATTTTATAACCATTCTTTTAGTTATGGACATTTAGCTTTTCATTAACAGCACTGAACAATCTCAGTTACCTGTGGAAATTTTGCATAAATACAGATTAGTTTTACACTTGCATTCTGCAGTATCCATACTCCAGACCCTTTCTAAGGGATATTTTCTCTTTAACAAGTTGATTTACCCAAACAAAATAACTTCAGATCCTCTTTATGACTTGTTTAATGCCTTGCTGCTTCTTTGAAAGGTTTATGAAGTTTTGCAGGAAAATATGAAGCTGAATTTGAACAGCTAAATCTACTAACATCTTTCTTGAATCCAAATTAATGGGATTATATATTATTTTAAAAAATATATAGTTACCAAAAATAGAATTCTGAACTTCCTGAGCTTTTGAATTTTTTGATCTCCATCAAAATAATGGGTCTCATCTATCTGTAAGGGTATATATTTTTGTAACAAGTTCTGTAATTACTTTTAATACGATACATAACTTTCCATGGATTTAAATGTAGAATTTGTAAATATTTAAATGAGTCATTGTTTACATGCCATTTTGATTTGTTGTATTGTGATAAAAAAAATGGAATGAATTTCCCAGTAGAATTTCCTGGTGCTCTTTTTGCTGTATTCTTTGGTCCTGCAACTGCTGTCTTTGCAGTCTAATTGTTTTTGCCTGGACAATCTGACTGGAACAATAATAAACATCTTTCCATGATCAACAGAGTGATCAATCCTGTTGCTGCTTACTAATAGGGAATCTAAACCTATCTTCTGCTCTTTTTCTTTCTCGTCTTTCCTGGGTGCTGGGCTCTTCGTTCTGCCCTCAGCGATGATACCTCCTAATCTCTCCTCATGCATAAGAAGCGACAAGCACGGGGAGTCTTGCTTCTACTTAATGGGCCCTAATCAAAATACGGTTGGTAGATAAATCAATATTTGCTGCTTCCATCTTGCTGCCTTATTTATAAAGGCTCATACTATGTTCCATTTATATCCATTCAGCCATATAGTATTCAGTATGCTTGCGTTCGTCAGGTTGCCAACTGATCATGCTAGCCAGACTCATTTGCCTACATTTGTGGGACACAAGCTCTTTTACAGAGATTGCTCTGATGTTTTCGTAGTTGCTATAATGCTGTCTTTTCACAAAGATGCAACATTCCATAACATAATTGGTTCCACGAGCTAAAATTAATGGTGTTTTTTGTTTTCATGATAACACAAGCAGTTGCCTCAAGACTTTATTTTAAAAGGTAAACATTCAAAATAAAATTCTGAAGGAGAAGGAAGCATAGAATTGATGAAGGCTTTTCATTTTCAAATCTTGCTTCCTTTTGAAAACTTGAAAAGCACATCCATTGTGCATATCACTTTATTATGCTTTAGCGAGTATCGCTGGAACTTCCACCAAAGGTAGGGGTGCATAACGGGTGATCAGCAGCTGTTATAAGCCTTGCCTGATTTTTTTTTTCTATTTGAAGTTTATAGAAAGAAATCGAGCAGGGTGTATACGGGGTGCCAATCTGATGCCTGTTATTCACGTTTGCTGAAGTTGGTTCCTAATCTAAAGTTGTGGTAAAGTGTCACACTTGAATATCATGCCTAGTCCCATCATTCATACCGAACAGCAAGGCATTTTGCCACAAATAGTTTATGCTTTGTGTCATTTATTTTATACAGCCCCGTTCATTGATTAAGATATACAGACCTGAATTTTGATGATTTTGCCAACCACAAGATGTGAAGCTCAAATTGTTATATTGCAGTACAGAAGTTTGTTGTTTGTGGTTGCATTGGGTTCTTATTTTGGCATACTGAATTGCAAGCCTTCAGACTAACATATGAGCAGCTTCATTAATTTCTGACACAGTGCACCACATTAAGTTCCCGATGCCCGAAACCCTGTGTTTGATCTTGTGGTATTAAGTACCTTTAAACATTTCTTGCGACACACCATACACACTGTTAATAGTTTTGACTGCATACCTCAGTGTTTAATCTTTATCAAAATTGGGATTTTTTTTAAACATGTGGCTTCTATACTGCAACATAATCCGAGCTCAGCTCCATCTCATAACATTAAAAGTGTTTTCCTACAGAAAGGGGACAAAAATCTCTGCCATTACAAGGTGTCGAACTTGACGTAATGTGTTCGGAGCTTGGATGGGGAGTATGTATGATTGACACATCTCATGTAAAGTGGAATTGGATTCCTCACACGTGCATGAAAGAAGAGGCTGGATCACAGAAATGATATCACATCAGTGATTCTATCATTTGACAAATTAGAAAGGTGTATATCTCACGAGGACTGTATGTGAGTTAAGAGGAACAGCACACCATGGGTACCTAGTCGCCCAGCACAATGTTTGGTTTATCCAGTGGCTATTGAATTGAGATTTAAAATGGTTACAAATACACTTATCAGTTAGAAGCAGTGCAACTGGCATGAGGTTTGGTTTGTAGATAGGACAGCAGATGTAACTAAATCAACCCATCACTTTAAAGGAATGCTCCAGAGAATGCTCACTGAAGCACATTTGTACTCTTCGAACTACTCCAAGAGCTAAAAAGTACATCTGGATTGTTGGCTGAGAGGCATTTGGTTGTTCGAAATAACAGGCCCAACACTGAAGTGTGAGGAATAGAGACTCTATGTAACTATTCCCCAAGTCACCTTAGATCAGCTTCAAGTGTCAGCATACTCGAAGAAACGAGAAGATAATTCAAACACTGGGACAAGTATTTGGGAAATTAAAATGATCATTTAAGTGTCTTTAAGTACCAGGTTTCAAATTTTAACTTACAATCTCAATCAGATTTTTAAAAATTTAATGGCACTAATGTCCTTTTCGTAGATGTCCCCTGAATATTTCTTCACTGAATTCCCTGTGTTCCTAGATTCCATTATACAGGAATGGTTGCTGGATCTGATGACTTTTTTCAGAAAATATTAAGTGAATTGAAGTTCCCTTTTCTACCCAATTTCTTCACTTTGTCAATTTCAGCCCCAACCGAGGTTGTCTGATGATGTAACCAAGGTCACTTTTAGAATCCCAGAGATGTTCCACATAAATGGATTTTAATCTCTCTATTGATTGGACAAATCAAATTGGTCAGGAGAGCCTTGAGGAGGAGTTCATAGAGTGCATAAGGGAAGGGTTCCTTGAGCAGTATGTAACGAAACCAACCAGAGGGCAGGCTATCTTGGATCTGGTCCTGTGTAATGATACAGGATTAATAAACAATCTCCTCTTAAAGGATCCCCTCGGAATGAGTGATCATAGCATGGTTGAATTTCAAATTCAGATGGAGGGTGAGAAAGTTTGATCTTAAACCAGTGTACTAAGCTTAAATAAGGGAGACAATCAAGGTATGAGGGCAGAGTTGGGTAAAGTGGACTGGGAAAAGAGATTAACGTGTAGGACAGTTGATGTACAGTGGCGTACATTTAAGGAGCTATTTCACAACTCTCAAGAAAAATATATTCCCGTGAGGAGAAAAGGGTGTAAAAGAAAAGAGAGCCATCCATGGCTAACTAAAGAAATAAAGGACGGTATCCAATTAAAAACAAGGCCATAAAAAATGGCCAAAACTAGTGGGAGGCCAGAAGATTTGGAAGCATTTAAAAGCCAGCAAGGAATGACTAAAAAATGATTAAGAAAGGCAAGATAGACTATGAAAGTAAACTAGCACGAAATATAAAAACAGATAGCAAGAGTTTCTATAGGGAAAGAGTGGCTAAAGTAAATGTTCCACCTTTAGAGGACGAGACTGGGAAATTAGTAATGGGGAACATGCAGATGGCAGAAACTCTGAACAAATATTTTGTATCAGTCTTTACGGTGGAGGACACTAACAATATTCCGACAGTGGATAGTCCAGGGGCTATAGGGGGAGGGAGGAACTTAACACAACCACAATCACTACAGAACAAATTGGAAAACTGCAAATGTAACGCCCCTATTTAAAAAAAGGAGGCAGATAAAAAGCAGGAAACTATAGACCAGTTAGCCTAATATCTGTGGTTGGGAAAATGTTGGAGTCCATTATTAAAGGAGCAATAGCAGGACATTTGGAAAAGCATAATTCAGTCAGGCAGAGTCAGCATGGATTTATGAAGGGGAAATAATGTTTGACAAATTTGCTGGAATTCTTTGAGGATGTAACGAACAGGGTGGATAAATGTGAACCAGTGGATGTGGTGTATTTGGACTTCCAGAAGGAATTTGACAAGGTGCCACATAAAAGGTTACTGCACAAGCTAAAAGTTCACAGGGTTGGGGGTAATATATAGCATGAATAGAGGATTGCTAACTAACAGAAAACAGAGAGTCGGGATAAATGATTCATTCTCGGGTTGACAATCAGTGACTAGTGGGGTGCTGCAGGGATCAGTGCTGGGACCCCAACTATTTATAATCTATATTAACGACTTGGATGAAGGGACTGAGCGTAACGTAGCCAAGTTTGCTGACGATACAAAGATGGGAGGAAAAGCAATGTGTGAGGAGGACACAAAAAATCTGCAAAAGGACATAGACAGGCTATGTGAGTGGCAGAAATTTGGCAGATGGAGTATAATGTTGGAAAATGTGAGGTCATGCACTTTGACAGAAAAAAATCAAAGAGCAAGTTATTATTTAAATGGAGAAAGATTGCAAAGTGCTGCAGTACAGCGGGACCTGGGGGTACTTGTGCATGAAACACAAAAGGTTAGTATGCAGGTACAACAAGTGATCAGGAAGGCCAATGGAATCTTGGCCTTTATTGCAAAGGGGATGGATTATAAAAGCAGGGAAGTCTTGCTACATTTATATAGGGTATTGGTGAGGCCACCTGGAATACTGCATACAATTTTGGTTTCCATATTTACGCAAGGATATACTTGCTTTGGAGGCAGTTCACAGAGGGTTCACTAGGTTGATTCTGGAGATGAGGAGGTTGACTTATGAGGAAAGGTTGAGGAGGTTGGGCCTCTACTCACTGGAATTCAGAAGAATGAGAGGTGATCTTATTGAAACATATAAGATTATGAGGGGGCTTGAAAAGGTGGATGCAGAGAGGATGTTTCCACTGATAGGGGAGACTTGAACTAGAGGGCATAATCTTAGAATAAGGGGCCGCCCATTTAAAACTGAGATGAGGAGGAATTTCTTCTGAGGGTTGTAAATCTGTGGAATTCGCTGCCTCAGAGAGCTGTGGAAGCCGGGACATTGAATAAATTTAAGACAAAGATGGACAGTTTCTTAACCGATGAGGGATTAAGGGGTTATGGGGAGCGGGCAGGGAAGTGGACCTGAGCCCATGATCGTATTAAATGACGAAGCAGGCTCGAGGGGCTGTATGGCCTACTTCTGCTTCTATTTCTTATGTTCTTTTGTTATGTTAAATAAATGAAAATGACTAATTGCATTAATTTTCACTGGCAAGCTGGGACAAAACTAGCAAAGCTTCAAAATTCAAGCTTACTAAATTTGGTTCTTGAATATAATGCAGTGTCTATTCTACATATAATGTGGACTACACAGGAACAGCAGGATCCAGATATCTGCAGTATGTGGGTGTAATAAAAAAATGTTGTATCATAGATTTGTGTATATTGTATGAAAGCTCTTTTTAAATAAACTATTCTGCAGCCGTTGCAACCTGAACCTTGCCATGTCTCTACCCTCCTGTCCTCCCTTAACTTCTCCCTCCATATAAACTCTCCTACCCATGTTCACGGCCATCCATTCGATCTTGCCATCCCAAGTGTGGCCTTCTTTTCCCACCGTCTCAATCACAGATAATGCCATTTCTGACCACTTCTTTGCATCCTTTATCATTTGCATCCCCATTCCAACCCCACTTCCTTTAGCATCTACACCTGGAAACACTCTCCCCAAGGTCACTTACAACAACACTTCAAAACCACCGAATGTCTAGCTTTGGCCTGCCATTTGCCACAATACTTCTGCAGTTACCATTCTGCTCAATCACACCCTCACCTCCACCCTTGATGCTCTTATCCACCTTCATCATTCTCAACCTATCTGAAGCCTTTGCCATGGTTGACTGCAACATCTTCCTCCAACACCTCCTTTGTTGTGCGGCTGAGTGGGACTGCCCTCGCCTGGTTCCTTTTTTACCTATCCAGTCATAGCCAGAGAATCTCTTGCAATCTCTGGAGTCCACCAAGGATCTATCCTTGGCTCCCTCTTATTTCTCCTCTGCCTGCTGGCATCTGGCAACATCATCCGCAAGCACATCGGGCATGTATGTTCAGCCATGAACTCATTGAATGGCGGTGCAGGCTAGAAGGGCCGAATAGCCTACTCCTGCACCTATTTTCTATGTTTCTATGACATCCAGCCCTACTTCACCACCACTTCTCGAACCATCCTCTGAGTTGTCTGACTGCTTGTCCAACATAGAGTCCTGGATGAGCTGAAATTTCATCCAATTAAACATTATGAAGACCAAAGCATTGTCCCACCACAAACTCCATCCTCTTTTCTAGCCACTGTCTCAGACTGTACATAACCTCTGCGTCCTATTTACCTTGAGCAGAATTTCCGGCACCATATATTCTCCGTCACCAAAACTGCCTACTTCCATCTCCGTAATATTGCATGTCTGCACCCCTTCCTCAGCTCATCTGCTGCTGAAATCCTTATCCAGGCTTTTGTTACATCCAGACTCAATCATTCAAATGTTCCCCTGGGCAGCTTCGCATCTTCCACCCTCCATGAACTTAAGCTCATCCAAAACTCTGCTACCTGAATCCTAACTCGCAACAAGCCCCGTTCACCTATCACCCCTGCGCTTGCTTATCTACATTTGGTCCTAGTCCCCGAACGCCTCCATTTTAAAATTCTCATCCGCATGTTCAAGTCCCTCCATGGCCTCACCCCATCCCATATCTAACCTCCCCCCGCCATACAATCCTCCAAAAACTTTGCATTCCTCTAGCTTTGGCCTCTTGTCCAATCCCCCCTTCCTTCACACCATTGGTGGCCGTGCCTTCTGCAGTATTGGCCCCTAATCTCTGGAATTCACTCCCTAATCCTCTTCACTTCTCTAGCTCTCTCTCCTCCATTAAAATACTCCTTAAAACCTACCTCTTCCCTGTCCTAATGTCTCCTCCTTTGGCTCGGTGTCATTTTTTTGTTTGATTATGCTTCTAAGACATTTTACTACATTAAAGGTGCTATATAAATGTAAGTTGTTGAGGGATGTGTTGAGAAAATAGAAAGCATTTACTTAGAATTTAAATTTTTTAGCTTTAATCTGGTTAGGGATATGAATTTTCATAAGTTTGTTTTACTATTGGACTGGCAATTGGTAATGGATTGACTATTACTTATGGTAGCATGCTGTTCTTTTAAATAGAGAGGAACAGTGGAGCCCAGACAGACCAAACTCTAGAATTCAATGATTGTAGAGTCGTAGAATCATACAGCAGAGCAGGAGGCCATTCGGCCCATCATACCTGTGCTGGCTCTCTGAAAGAGCTTCTAATTAGTGCCACTCTCCTGCTCGTTCCGCCAATTTTTCCTTTTTACATAGTTATCCAATTCACTTTTGGAAGTTACTATTGAATCTGCTTCCCTCACCCCATCAGGCAATGCATTTCACATCATAACAACTGGCTGAGTTTTTTTTTTTAAATCTCCTCATCGCCCCTCTGGCTTTTATGCCAATTATCTTAAATCTGTGTCTTCGGGTTACTGACCCCCCTGTCAGTGGAAAAAGTTTCTTCCTATCTATACTTTTCAAACCCCTCATAATTTTGCGCACTTATATTCGATCTACCCTTAATGTTATTTGCTCTAAGGAGAGCAATGCTAGGTTCTATAGTCTCTCCACATAACTGAAATCCATCATCCGTGATACTATTCTGGTCATTCCCTTCTGCACCCTCTCCAAGGTCTTGACAGCCTTCCTATAATGTGGTCCCCAGAATTGGACACACTACGCTAGCTGAAGACTAACCAGTGACTACTTGATTAGCATAACTTCTTTGTTTTTGTACTCTCCGCCTTTATTTGTAAAGCCAATGATCCCAGGCTTTTAACTGTACCATATTTGTTTCCATTCTCCACTACCCCACCCCCCCTCCCCCCACCCCCAATTTATTCCCATCCCCTCCAAGTATTGATTCCTTTGCTGGTTTAAGTTCCACACACTCCAATTGTGCTCTGCTACGTGGTCCAAGTGGCCATTCTTAATGTCTGAGCCTCACCACTGAGCGTCAGAGGGCTATTCAACAATGAGATAGAGATAAGAGATCATAGCCGAGCCCAATCTTATTCCAATGCAGCATCTACATATGTGCACCTTTAGAATTAGAAAGCATGTCTCTTCTTTTCCCTTCCCAAATCTACAATTGCTAATACCACTTGTGACTGTTGTCTCAGCTGAGATTAGCGAACCCCCAAAATAACTTGTTTGATCTGTATGACTCAGGTACTCACTGCCTTAAAACAGCTGAGCGATCATGAAGCCCATGATGTGAAAAATTAATAGTTGCCTTGTCTATTTCTTCTCAATGCCACTTGATACTTTCACTCTGAGTCTCCCTAGCTCGTGACTGCATGATCGTAGCCAGATTATTGGACACAACACTGAGTTTCGGCAAGGTGCCTGGCCTAATTGATAGAAAAGAAAGAAAATCTTGCATATACATTAGTATCCCTTCTATGAGGCTGAAGAGTAGTGCTGGTAGAAGCTATAGTGATGATTTCTCTGTCCTCTTGGCTGCTGACTATTTCAGGGAGCAATGTGGAGAAAAAAGTACTGGCCAAAGTTCATTTTATTCAAAAAAAAATTGTTAAATAGAAAGAGTACCTAGACATTATATATAACTATTCATTATAATCCTCATATTTGTGGCACTGTGCTCATCAGAAGATGATCACTGTTTTGATGCAACAAAACACCTTCCCACGATTTGTAACCTGATTAATGGGAGCTTAAATATGAAATGGGAATTATTATTGCATTGAATTTAATGCACAGAAACAGGCCATTCAGCCGGTGTTTATGTTCCACATGAGCCCCCTTCCACTCTATTTACCATCTCACCTTATCAACATATCCTTCTACTCCTTTCTTCCTCCTTCCCCTTAAATAGATCAATGCTACTTGCCTCAACCACTTCATGTGATAGCTAGTTCCATGTTCTCACCACTCTCTGAGTAAAGGCATTTCTTCTGAATTCCTTATTGGATTTATTAGTAGCTATCTTATATTTATGACCCTTAGTTTTGGATTCCCCCCAACCCCCCTCTCCCAACAAGTGGAAACATCTTTTCCACATCTACCTTAGAAACCCCTTCATCATTTTACAGACCTCTATCAGACCTCTTCTCAGTCTTCTCTTTTCAAGAGTAAAGAGCCCCAGACTGTTCAGTCTTTCCTGATAGTTCTACCCTCTCAGTTCTGGTATCATCCTTCTGAGAGTACCAAGGGGATAGGGCAGGAAAGTGGAGTTGAGGTCGAAGATCAGCCATGATATTGACTGGCGGAGTAGGCTCAAGGGGCTGTATGGCCTACTCTTGCTCCTATTTCTTACGTTCTTATGTATATTTGTTTCACTTTCGTGCTTCTATATCTTTTTTGTAATATGGAGACCAGAACTGTGCATGGTACTCTAAATGTGGTATAATCAAGTTTAACGTAACTTCTCTGCTTTATGAATTGTATTCCTCTTGAAATGAACCTCAGTGCTTTGTTTGCACTTGTTATGGCTTTGTTAACCTGTGTTGCTACTTTTACTGATTTGTGAATCAGTACCCCTAGATCTCTTTGCACCTCTAATCCATTTAGATTCTTCTTTTCCAAAGAGTAGGTGGCCTCCTTATTCCCCCTACAAAATGCACCACCTCACACTTGCCTATATTGAAATTAATTTGCCATGTACATGCCCATTCTGCAGGTTTGTTGATGTCTTCTGTTGTTGCAGTCCTCCTCGGTGTTAACTTTACCCCAAATTTTGATATTCTTCCAATTCCTGAGTCTAAGTCATTAATGTAACTAGTGAACAACAGTGGCCCCAGCGTCGATCCATCCCTGTGGAACACCACTTTCCACCATCTGCCAATCGGAGTAACCACCTTTAATCCCTACGCTCGGTGTTTTCTGTTTTGTCGACGGTTTGCTATCCATTCTACTTGTCCCCTGACTCCATATGCTCTGATCTTAGTCTACTCGTGCTATCTTATCGAAGTCCATTAAAAGTCCAGTAATAAAACTGCAAAGTAGAATTGCAATAGAATTAACAAAATCAAAACTACTTACGATTTTGAGTAGGATGTGTCTAATATCAACTCCTGTTTGCTCCTTGTGGGAGCTGGTGATGTTTTAACATATAACAAAAATTGTTCAAGAGGTGGAAGACATTTTTTTCTATTTTTTTGTTGCAGGAAATATCCCTGCAGTGACCCACTAATCAGTTCAGAGAGGTTCTGTATGCGTGTGTATTAGCTTAAAAACCTTATTACCCGCCTCCTATTTAAGTACAGCATTACTAGTTAATGAAAACTGTAGAGTTAGTTTTCATTTGATACAAAAAGAAACGCTTCTTAAGTAATTGTAATGTTTTGCCTATTAATGCTGCTTATTGCTGGGATTTGTAGTCTGATCCTAAAATCTCCCAAATTTAATATTTTAATCAGACAATAACTCCCAACACACACAGCAAGTCAGTTAAATAGCACAAAGCTTCAGAGGCAACTGTATTTAGTCAGGTTTATTACTGTAAAGCTATTCCAATGCACTCCTGGCTGGCCTTCCACGTTCTACTCAACGTAAACTTGAGATGATCCAAAACTCGGCTGCCCATGTCCTAACTTTCACCAAGTCCCATTCATCCATCACCCCTGTGCTTGCTGACATACATTGGCTCCTAGTTAAGCAACGCCTCAATTTCAAAATTCTCATACATGTTTTCAAATCCCTCCATGGTCCTGCCCCTCTCTATCTCTGTAATCTCCTCCAGCCCCACAAACCATTCTCCCCCGCCCCCGCGATATCTGCGCTCCTTTAATTCTGCCCTCTTGAGCATCCCTGATTGTAATCATTCAACCATTGGTGGCTGTGCCTTCTGTTGCCTAGGCCCTAAGCTCTCGAATTACCTCTCAAAACCTCTTTCCTCCTTCAAGACGCTCCTTTTAAAACCTACCTCTTCGACCAAGCTTTCAATCATCTGCCCTAATTTCTCATGTGGCTTGGTGTCAAATTTTTTTCTCTTATAATACGACTACAAAGTGCCTTAGGACATTTTACTACATTAAGGGCGCTATAGAAATACAAGTTGTTGTTGTAATCTTTTAACACCTTATTTACTGCAAAGTTCTAATCTGAATTCAGAAACACCGATTGATTTTCTGTTTGCTCCGCAGAGTCATTGAAAAGAGGACAACCGGGTATTTGGAAGTATTTGAGCCACAATAAAACAAGCTGAATTCAAATAAATGACAGGGACATGACAATAATTGCTGGAATGGGATAAGCCTGGCGTGTGTCATAGCAGCTAATGTTAGAGAAGGCTCTTGACTGAACTGGTCAGTTCAGCTTGTTCTCTGACACTGCCATCAAAGCTGTAAACAGCACACTGCTTAGTGGTAATTAATTGAGTTTCTACCATTCAGCTAGTTCAATAGTTAAGGAATTGTTCAGGCTGGAAGTTGTTAGGACAGGAATGAATAACCTGCTTTGGTTTAAATACCATCTGTCTGCTGGTTACATGCATCAGTTGGACCGATTAAAACATCCGTGCTTCCTTGAAAACAGTTGTTTGATGAGGTTCGGCCCTTGAAGCTTTCCACTGTCTGCATCCTTTGCTTGCAAAATTAACATTTTTCTAGCGATCATCTGTTTGATTCAGTTTGCTTTACATAGGTTTTATGAATATTTTGTCACTGTGCCTAGCTTGTGTCTATTTTAGTATGTTTTGTTTTAAATATAAATTCTGAGCTTAAAGTTGTGGAACTGGTTATGCAAAACAGAAATAAGCTTTGAATTAATAAAATCTTGAGGTCTATTTTCTTCAGCCGCTAATGTGAGAAAAGAAACTTCTGCGAGTATATAATAGGTTTTCCTGTTTTATACTCAAAATGGCTTTTTTTTGTTCACAACTTGTATGCTCACAGCGCATATATACCCCGTAATATTGGGTATTTAGATCCCATTAATTTACAGCTTATTTCTGTTCAAATCAGTGCACAAGTGTTTTAGAGGAAAAATCTTACTACATTCTAAGCTGATCTATGATTGTCCTTGTCCTCACATGATTCCAAACTAAAATTGAATCAACTTATCCATAGAAACCAATTGGTATACACAAATCCAATTGAGCCCATTGTAAAATATGTTTGAATAATTATATAAAGTGAGTGTAGTCTCAAGGAGGAAGCATTGAATAGTAAAACTGTTGCATGAGCTTGGGTCACATCGAATCACTACTTGTGGGAAGTGTCGGAAACTCTTTATATAGATGACAGTTACTTCTGCGCGGGTTCTCCTGATTGTTCGCCGTAACTTTGACAGAAGATCAGTGGAAACCCTGGAGAAATGGCTCTTCTGATGCATAGGCCCAATTAGATAAAGTCCAGTAATGAGCAGTCAGATGGACTCCCGACAACAGCGATACTATATCTATTTTTTTTTTTGGCAAAGAAAGCTAGCTACTAGCTTGCCAGTATTTCAACACAATGGCAGTTCAATTTGAAAAGGAAAATGTTGTATATCATAGAATCACAGAAATTTACGGTGCAGAAGGAGGCCATTTGGCTCATTGTTTCTTGGGTCTTCTGTTTGCTCCCCATACAGCCCTATTTGTCTTTTGCTCTGTTGTTCTCCTGCCCTCCCATTTCCTGCTGTCTTGTTGCCATTATCAGTTGCCAGTGCAAAGATGCAGTGCTGCTCCTCTCTCTCTCTCTCTCTCTCTCACTATTCAGTTAGCAAAAGCATTCCATCGTCCCATCAACAAAAAGAAGCCCCACTGAATGCAGCAGAGCTGTAACTTGGATGGAGCTCTGTTACTAGCACTGTAGATGATGGGGAAGTCTTACCTGCTTCCTGCTTTCTCCGATTGAAGCGGGACAAGAAGCAGCATTGCACCCTTGCACTGGTAGCTCTGTAGCCCAAGTATTGGGGATGGATGTGCAAAGACCTGATTCAGGTTTGCATGCAAGCAAAAGACTTGCTTAAAAATAAGAATAATTGCACTGCAGGTGCCATCATGGGTTTAGGAAGGGCGGGAGGTGGGATTCAGGAGACCTGTATACAACTGGGATTTGTTTACAAGTTGGCTTCCTTGTCTTGATAAATTTGTTTGGGTGAGTACCAAGCTCGAGTATAAATAAGGAAAGATTTCTGTGGCTACCACTCTTGTGACTGATACTTCGGTTTCCTCTACTTTGTTATTTAACTTTATTCATACAGAATATGGAAAAAAAAATCAAAAGTTGACAAAAGTATTGGCCTTTTGGAATCTCTGTTCCCCGTCTAATACTTCATCCTTTCAAAAGAGCCAAAAATAATGAAGTAATTGGATGCACAAACCCTAATTCCTTTAATCAGTACAACATTTAAATCTTAATCAGTATCAAGTCATTTGAATGTTTGAGGGTTATGGATAAAAATAGTTTTTTTTAATTAAAGATTACTATGCACTAATTTTCTTAGAATGATGTAGACTCCATACATTTCTATTTTTATTTTGTTTCTCAGAGCTAGAGCTGCACTGAAATCTTTTAAATGAACTGAAATCTGCTGATAATGTATCACCTTCTGTGGAGCCTTTTGCTGTGTTTGCATTGCCAGTGAAACACTAGCAGTTTCAAATGTTGACTTTTTGTTGGTGTGAAACAAGTTGTCCTAACACAAATATGCACATGCAGTCGGCCATCTCTTCATGTACAAAATACTCTACATGATCTGTTTGCCCACATGGATTTTGTTGCAGAGCAACAGAAAAAGGATGAGCCAGGCTGTTTTTTGTAAAGTTGAGGATATATTGTCTTATAGCAGAAGAACATGAATTCTTTATTCCCGGTAGGAAGATCATAATTTTGAATTTGAATTGTCTGTTTCTTAAATCTGCCAATCATGATCACATGCTTCTCATCAGTTCTATAAGGATCATATGAGCAAGAACAACATCAAAACGGTGGGTGAATGGTTGGGATCGAATCTCCAGTCCTTTGAAGGCTCAGACGAGGTTCATTTATTTTTTCTCCAGTCGAAGCTGTTTTTTAGGGCATTTTTTTCTATGGACCATCTGCGGCTGAAAGAACAGGTGACCTCCTTCCAACCCAATACCAATCCAAGTCTGTAACCAGCTACTTGGAGATGTGTGAGAGTGACACACGAGCGAGGAATAACCCTTGGTCCGATTTCCCCCATCTCCATGTGGAGAAGTATCGGGCTTGCAGTCATTGGGGTAGACATTGTATCCGCTGCCCGTCATTGGGGTAGACATTGTATCCGCTGCCCGTTACATGCCCGTTGCACTTCTATTGACTTCAGCGGAACTGATTATTGGGTGGGCCATATAACGAATTTCTACTCCAGTGTTTTTCTGGGGACAATGTAGTGTTCAAGACTATTTAATAAATTAAATGTTACATTCCAGAATAATCAATTTAGCTACCGTTGGCTTATGTCAGTAATGATTAAGTAACCTGTGATCCACTATGCCAACTGCCAACATGAGATCCCCAGAGTGACTACCTCGTTTAATCACTTTCAAATGCCAATTTCTAAGATTCTCCAAAGGAATTGGTATTGGACGCATTTGCTGTTGTTTACTCTGAGTTGGTGTCTTCCAGTCAGTTCCCATTCAGTCCCTGCTAGACAATTACCCTCTCACAAGCCCCTGTCCTCTCAAGTGAAATCTCTTGCTTCCCAATGCTCACGGCAGAAGTACTGATAAAGATAAGAAATATATGTGACTGGAGTAATGTGGAACATCACGTCTATTAATTTATTAATATTCTTATTAATATTGTGCTATTATGTACAAACCTCATTTCCGAGCATTATTGCTGAATATTGCACAGCTGTATTGTGCAGTGGGTTAGTTCAATATTATTCTGGCATTTTGAAAATGAATTTATTTCTGTAGATCGTTGATGGATAAAGACACCATATTGCTCAATTATATTCCCGTGTGTATGTAAATTACCATGACCTTGCAGGCCCATACTCTTCTGACTGGTCTAATGTGGAATGAATAGATTCTCATTGGTTGACAGCAACTGTGATGGTATTGCTGCACTCTATAACTAATCTCAGTTACACTACCAGATGGAGCATGTTAATGAGGCATTGCAATCTGCAGAGTTAAGGAGCATATTGTATATATATTTGAATTCCTGATCTATTTCTGTCACACTAATTGTGCCTCCTTCCAGTTAAGTGCAAAACGTCATTGATAGTTGTCTGAGAGAACTACAGATCCTTTGAAGCTTACTAATTCAATGAGAGATTCCCTTTTTCCCCTCAAATATATAACTTTCTTGTATGTGTCTTTTTATAAATTAGACTATTCAAAAATTTCAGCAGCTTTTCAGACTGTTACCCTGGTTTGTCTCATACGATGACTCTGCTGTGAATGGCCTGTTACCTTTTACACTCAGCACATTTATCATTCAGTGTATCCCACCCTCCCAGCTGCAGGAGGATATATGGTAGACAGTGGCCTGCAAGGGAATAAAAATAGATGAAAATAAATCTAAAGAATTAAAAAAACAATTCTATGTTTAAAGGATTACGAAGCTGTAGTATTGGAGTTTGGAGGATGCTGTATTTGAGTACAATTCAGTACAGGCCATCATGGAACCAGCATGTGTGGTGAATGTAGGAGTATGCTACAATGCAGCAAGTTTTGTCAGCCAAAGTTATGAATTAAACACAATAAAACTGATGTTGATAAACAGTTTTAGCTTTGCTCTTAGATTATATAATCGATTCAACCCACAGAGTTTACTGCATTGTAATCTACTATATTTATCACACATACACGTTCCAATATGGCTAGTGCTAAATTGTAAATGGGTGCCGCATCCTGCAAACTCCAGCACAAACCTCCCTATGCATTACTGTATGTGTTATATACAAAAATAAAATTTCTAAACATTTTATGGCAAATCTGTAACTAAAGATTGAAATAAACAGACCCTTACGAGTGTATCATGTGGCTCCGGCTGCAGTAATACCGCAATGCGATGGCAGTGATGGAGTTTTATTTCACTGAATGTTCGAGTAATTCTCTGGGTTTTTTATATTATAGACATAAAATAATATAATGGAATAAATGTTCTCTCACTGGGATCATTTTTGTGTGCGTGCAGAACTTAGCTTTGTACTTAAAACCAAGAACAAGGTATTTTTAACACCACTGTTATATATTTTTTAAACAATCTAACATTTGGTCAATTCTAGTTCATCAGGAATATTCACGAGATTGATTTGTATAATCAAGTTTTGTTTGCAACAGGACCTAAGATTGTTGTGTGCCATCATTTTACATCATTTATGGCTGACTTGTGGAACAAAAAATAAATCTTTACCAGAATTTTTGGAAACAGTTCCCCATATTTTAAATATATAAATTGATAAATAATGTAGCTGCGACAATCCTGATTGAAATGTATGATATACATATTTCCCAATTTAGATATTTACAATTGTTATATTTCTACTTCAAATATTAGTAAACTATGGAAGAGTGAATGAGCCATGCAATGGGGCGGTGTGGATAAGTTTGATATATGTGTTTACTTAATGATATGAACAGTCCACAATGTTCTCCCAGATTATTTTGGAAGTCTGAAGACTGGTTTGAAGTGGCTTTCATTCAACTCATGATGAAACTAACAATGAACTTTTTCCATCATAAACATCCCTGAAAATCTGTCAACCATCCCTTTAATGCAATCTGAGTGTAACCCTTTCACCTCACCAAAATATAATCAGCTCTTCAAACATCTGTCTGCCCCAGCAAAACTGTCGTTGGTGAGGACAAAGACTTATCATGTTCAAATCTGAACTTTGACTTGCTGATGTAAATTACACACATACGATTCCAAGAAAATATCCTTTACACCCTTGTAAAACTGCAGTTTAAATGAATAGTTGCAATGCTTCGTGTTTAGGCAGGATTGTGTAAAATGACGGCACACCACAACCTTGGTCCTGTTGAAATCACTTCATTGTATAAACCTATTGTTCGTGTTTGCACTTGTAGTGTAATAACACAGAAAGGGAAGAGTTATGTGTCATCTTTCCTTCCATTTGTAGAGTTATCGACATGGCCTTTCATCTGGTAGTTGCTCTGTTGTGGGACTTGTTTTAAATTCTAAACATCATTGTGTTGAATAGACATGCAAGACATGCACACTGTATCTGGCATATATGGAAAGCAAGAAATTGATCACCGATATTTTTCTAAACCAATTTCCTGCACAGAATATTAAGAGGTGAAGTCCATTACCAGTTGCCATTATTGCACAGACTGCCCTTGACTAGTTTTTTAAAAATCCACAAATCTGAAAGGAATTTTCAAATTGTCTGATGCTATTCATGCAAATGAAAACCCAGTAGGGATCGATTACATGGTCAAGGAGTTCAGGCACTCTAAATTGTGAGAGTGAAGCTCAAGTGGGTTTTGAACATCTATTCAACCCATGGTTTAGTTAACAGACAGGAGGGTCTAATTTCAAATTGTGATTTAGAATGTATGCTAGTGTTTATATAGTAGAGTTTCACTCTTTCTGTAATTGGACCTTTTGTTAACTTATTTGTAGCTTGGTGGTGCTATTCTGGCTTCTGCTAGAAGGTGAAGATCATGACACATAATGTTACAGAACTATTTAGTTTTCGTGACATCTTACTACATGGTTACAGAAAAAACTAACCTGTATTAATTATATTGAAATATTTCTATCAAATATATATTATAGAAGAGAGTGGATATCTGCAGGTGAATTATAAAATGGTTATCCAGTCAAGGACTTCAGATGTCACTAGTCATGAGAGTTAAATTTGAGCAGTTCGGTTTTTGTTTTTGTCTGAACCCTCAGGTTGGATACATTTGAAATTCACTTATATGTATGTTATAATTTATACTACAAGCCAAATATTGAGTTTTCATTTAAAATGGTTTCCTACTCTAGCTAATGATGTTTGAAGATGAAAGCAATGCCTCATGACACAGGTCAAAAAGCATTATTGATTTCATAATGTAGGACCTCAAGGTGTAATGGCTGACATTATGTATTGCTATTTCCCCCCCATCATGGATTACCAGAGAATTCATTATCGGATATCAATTATTTAGGGGAGACTTATAATTAGGAACGTGCTCTGCTGCAAGGCAGCAACACACTGCAGGATTCCAATTACATCGTAAACTGCAAGATCGAAGGTTGTGGTTTATTACGAGCCTGAGATGCATTACTGCTTTGAAACATTAGTGCTTAGCAGAAATTGATATTGGAATTGATTAGTAAGTTCCTGGGCAGAAAACACCTGTAACTGTACCACCCTGCCTCTATGTGGCATTCTATCTAAACTGGCTGAGAATTAATCATCCATCTGACGCACGTGAGCACCAAAGACAAACAGGTAGATGATGCAAACTCAACTTTCTTGTTAAGAGCCAAGTACTTGATTGCCATAATTTCTGACTTCGAAAGATTGATTTATTGGAAGTTAATGAGTTTTGTTGCTTAAAATAGCTATATGTCATTTGAGGATTTTCTTATGCCTGAAGTAAAGGCTCCTGCCATAGTACTGTAGGTGCAGATTTAATATTTTAGCAAATGTAAGTATTCAGTGACCATAACACTGGACTACTGTTCTACTGGAAACATATTACATAAGAACATAAGAAATAGGAACAGGAGTAGGCCATACGGCCCCTCGAGCCTGCTCCGCCATTTAATAAGATCATGGCTGATCTGATCATGGACTCAGCTCCACAACCCTATTTTCCCTTATCGTTTAAGAAACTGTCTATTTCTGTCTTACATTTATTCAATGTCCCAGCTTCCATAGCTCTCTGAGGCAGCGAATTCCACAGATCAAAAATCCTCTGAGAGAAGAAATTTCTCCTCATCTCAGTTTTAAATGGGCAGCCCCTTATTCTAAGATTATGCCCCCTAGTTCTAGTCTCTTCAATCAGTGGAAACATCCTCTCTGCATCCACCTTGTCAAGCCCCCTCATAATCTTATACGTTTCGATAAGATCATCAGTTGTTATTCTGAATTTGAATGAGTAGAGGCCCAACCTACTCAACCTTTCCTCATAAGTCAACCCCCTCATCTCTGAAATCAACCTAGTGAACCTTCTCTGAATTGCCTATTGATCAATAGTTTTTGTGTGTAACATTCCACTTGGTTAGTATTTTGAAGTTGGGGTTCTACGTCGTAGAGAATCCAGGAGTGATTAAATTCTCACGGTTTGAGAGTAATTTAAAAAGCAAGATAGGGTCAGTCTTTCACAAATGACTACTTAAGTAATGTTACTTTGTAAATCTGTTGCAATCAATAGGAATGATGAAAGAATTCAAAACTTTTTTACATTACAAATATCACATTCATAACATATACAGTAGTGTTAAAGTTTGAATTGAAAATGACTGTCAAAAGTCATTTTAATTGAGGCAGCCATCAAATCCTGTACAAAATCCTTATGTATATAAGCTTAGATTGTCATATATTTGAAATATCATGCTTGTGACATTAAGATGCATTGCCCTTGAAATGGCTTTGTGGGATATGCATTCGTCTGAAATTCCTCTCTCTGCTGCTTGAAAAGTTAACCCGTTTAAAATAAATGAGCTAACATCTTTATTGAAATAGTGGAGAGAGGAACTTTAAATGAATGTGCTAAACATCAACAGCCTAGTATCCCAGTGTATAATTTCAGGGCAAAATTGATAGAGTTTTACCCATCATCCATTTTGTGCTATGATTGATATAGAACTAATTGATAACACTATGCAAAAAAAAAAAGTTCCTTTTAACCTATATTCTTAGACAATCTATACACCAATATTCTTTACATTGATGAGCACATAATTCATTAAAAATTATGAAATATTTACAACATTTAATATATTAAATGGCAAATTGCAGTCAGTCAGAGTTTAATTTAAGGTTATTCATTTAATAAAATACATATAGTTAATTAACAAATGATTATTTACAATGAGCGGTCATACATGAAATTCTTCTGGGAGAATAGTTCCAAGGATGTTAGTAGTAACAGAAAAATTGAGGGGGTACTTTTTTTAACGGACCATGTTAAAAGATTTTACTCTTATCAATACTTGAACAAAATTATCTTTCTTTTATCTTTCAGACCCAAACAATGACAGGGGCAGTTCCACAACAGGTTCACAAAATGTACCGGAAGTGAAATACTTATCAGAAAGACGACCTCATCCATCACTGGAATCCAGTTATCCACCAGAAATTCACAAATCATCACAGCACAGGGAAAGGAGGATTAGTGAACAAGAAGAGCCAATAGGCAGAAAAGAACACAGCAGACCAACCAATGAACACCACAATACGACCTGGAATGGTACTTCCAAAAGAAAAGAAAATGTACCCGGAAGGAGGAAGGACAGATCACCTGATAGGAAACAACGTCAAGAAAGGAAGGCAGAGAATGGATACCATCGAAGATCTCCCGAAAGAGGTAGGGAAATATCAAGGACGACAGGTCAAAATATGGAACGGAATGAAAGATCTCTTGGCAGACATAAGGAGGGACCGTCTGAAAGCAGAAAAAGATCACCCGAAGGGAGATGGGAAGATTTACCTGATAGAAGGAGAGAAAGGTCACCTTACAGGAAGAAAGAAACGGCAGTTGAAAGAAGAAGAGAACGGTCACCTGATAGAAGGAGACACAGGTCACTAGACACAAAAAGAGACAGATCACCTGAAAAAAGAAGCAAAGGTGATGAAAGATTGAGGCACAGAGATGAACATAACACGGAAAAAAATGATTTTACCAGAAGCTCTAGGCAATCCCCACAGCCTAGAAGGAAGGCTGTTAGAGAATGCAGCACTGATCTCAGCATCTGAATGAAAGATTATGCACTGGACAAGTCAAGTTCTGTCTAAAAGGACAACATAGGTTCTCTGAAAAGATCCCAAAGTTGATTAGAGTTTGTCAGCTTGAAAAGACTTGAGGCCTACTGATGTAAAAAAAATTACAGAATACATACAAAAATGACACTGTACATATGTCAGGAAAATGTTAACAGTAAAATGTGCCTGACCCAACACAAGCTAGGGATTGCTTAAAAGGAAAATAGTATTGAAATTACATGTCAAATGTAAGCCTTAATTGTATTATTGATTTTAGATAACTTGCCAGATATTTTGTTAGTTCTTGGGGTGTCTCCAACATACTAATGAAACAAGACGACATTAGCACAAAATGATTGCACTTTGTCGAAACACTATGCCGTTTTAATACTAAGTATTTTTCTACATCACACAAAAAGTTTGGAGGCTTTCCAAAACATCTAAAAATTGATGGGTATGGTATTTAAACTGGTGAGTTGCTGACCAGATAACTTAAAAGAGCAAGCTTCTAAACTGGAGTAATATGACTCATGATGCTGATATACTTATGAAGGAGAGAGTGTGTTTAGACCAATAGAAAAATGGCTAAAACGATTGTGCAGACTTTAGCATCAATTGTAAACAGGTGGTTTATTCAAAATTCGAAGTGGAATAGTAATGTAGGTTCATTTGATAATTTTTATGCCAATTGCAAAAGGGGACTGTGTGGTGGAAGGTCTGCTGTGGCACTGCTTGAAAAATGAGAGGAGAAACTGCCTAGCTGAGCCATGAGGATGCTCTTCATTACTGTTGAACCACTAAGTGAGCTGCTTTCAGTGCTTCAGTGTGTATATGTATACTGTTCACATTTCCATTACAACACAATGTAAGCATTGCAAGTTCTATCACTGTTGTTGCCATGGTACTGTACAGATGTATGACTAACCATCTTGTGTACAAAGTTTAAATTGTAATTAATAGAGCCTGTTGGAAAATGTTGCCTTTCTTGTAAAAAGAGCAAAACTATGGCAGAACTAGTTGTGAGGAATGTGATCGTGTTTATATTTCGGAAATGGAACAAACTGATTTATGGGACATATTTTAAAGTAAAATAATTCAGGTATATAAAACTGTTTTCAAAAGGAATACTATATCAGTAATTATTAAGTTTTTGTTGGTTTTGAAATTCTATTTCTTGATGGTGAACTTGCCTGTATATTATAAAACACTTGTATGCAGTGTGTGTTCTTTAAGCATTAATTCTTGCAATGTGCTATAGACCTAATGTTCCGCTATGTAGATTGAAAGCAATATATGGGCAAATCTTTTTATAAAACACTATGCATATATAAATACTACATTGTTCGTAGCTTGACCCATGTGGCTATATACATAGCTTTAGTGTAGTAAAGTATAGTAAGTAGATGTTAATATATCCGTATAGCTTATTCCCCATCCCCCCGCCTCCCGAAACAGATCACATGTATATGTAGCTACAAAAAGAAGTCTGTGAATGCTATTTTTATTATCAAATAAAATTTTCCATACAAATTCTTCAGTTTAGTGTTAGTGAGTGTCATGAAGGGTCTGTCCTGTTTTCTACTATTTGATTGTCTTCCAGGCTATATTTTTATAAGATGCTCATAAATGATTTATTGATGTTTTATGTTCCACTGTTACCTCGATCTACATTGTTTCATTATGCACACCTTGGATCAGATACTCGAGAGATAGAGGGTTGAAGGGGTAAAGTTGCAATATATGATTGGCATTAAATAGATCTTTAAAGATGGGCCTGACAATCGTTTGTCTCTGTTTCAGCCTCAAGATATGTTAACTTGCATTAGGAATGTGCTGCAGGTTACCAACAATGGATTTTTAATGTTGGTTTCACAGAAGAAAGAAACCATTTGCATAGTCATCCTGCATGATACAGATTTGATGGCAACTCGTATAGTTATAAATGTGTATACTTAGTGACAGTAATTGTAATTATAGACCTCAATTGGTATACAGTTGTCACTAATACAATCCATGCATGGTTTCCTGTCTAAAATAGGCTGTTTTCCCACAGAGTAAGAGAACTCTACTGTTGTCTTTGAATTCTCTTTCACAATTTTGGAAATTTCTACTATTAACATGGGAACATTGTTAAATAATTTACAAGAGCCACATGATTATTAATTGAACACAAATCCTCAATCAGGAGTGTAATAAAAAAAATGTTGAGAACAAAAAAAACAGTTAAGGAGTTTGGAATTATTTTCTTGGATTGTGAATAAATGTACCAATAGCTCCAAAATGGAATGTGCCAGCAAAAGATCTATTATTAATATTATAAATAATAATCCAAGTTTTTCCCTGTTGAAAGACTGCTCATTAACTGAAAGATCTACACTACAAAAACCACACTGACAGCTATAATATAATATATATTCTATATATATATGGACAAGTCTGAAATGTAAATGTTATTTCATCAGTGCTGTTTTCAACATGTGAAATTAACACCCAGTATTCATACCGTACAATCTTGTATAAATTCCATGAACTACCCGGCACATAATTTATTGACAAATTTAAACCACAGTTGGTGAGACTATCTTCTAAAATGTTACATCATAATACCAAATAGATAATATTCAGTAACCTTTAGTTTTGAAAGCAAGAGTACTAGGTTTTATTTTTGCAATGAGCATTGACAGTAACAAGAGATGCAATGCACACCGAAGATATCTGTTTAAATATACTTCCTGTGTGTTTTCATGCTGCCATCATTATTTTGCTGCAATGTTTGGAAGAGTGGCCACATACAGCGCCTGCAGTTCCAAATGACCATCCTGCTGTGTACGGAGAAAGAGAGTCAGACTGAACACTGTGAACTCAAAGTAAAGTGTGACCATAGTCTTTTATTGCAGGTCTCCAGAGTGCCTCTCCAACCTCTGAAGCCTCCTTAAATACCTGTGCTCCCAAGGGATGATGGGATCCCTTGGGACTCCAGGGGATAGAAACATAGAAACTAGGTGCATGAGTAGGCCATTCGGCCCTTCAAGCCTGCACCACCATTCAATATGATCATGGCTGATCATTCACCTCAGTACCCCTTTCCCGCTTTCTCTCCATACCCCTTGATCCCTTTAGCCATAAGGGCCATATCTAACTCCCTCTTGAATATATCCAATGAACTGGCATCAACAACTCTTTGCGGCAGGGAATTTCACAGGTTATCAACTCTCTGAGTGAAGAAGTTCCACCTCATCTCAGTCCTAAATGGCCTACCCCTTATCCTAAGACTGTGTCCCCTGGTTCTGGACTTCCCCAACATCGGGAACATTCTTCCCCCAACTAACCTGTCCCGTCCTGTCAGAATCTTATACGTTTCTATGAGATCCCCTCTCATCCTTCTCAACTCTAGTGTATAAAGGCCCAGTTGATCCATTCTCTCCTCATATGTCAGTCCAGCCATCCCTAGAATCAGCCTGGTGAACCTTCGCTGCACTCCCTCAATAGCAAGAACGTCCTTCCTCAGATTAGGAGACCAAAACTGAACACAATATTCCAGGTGAGGCCTCACTAAGGCCCTGTGTAACTGCAGTAAGACCTCCCTGCTCCTATACTCAAATCCCCTAGCTATGAAGGCCAACATGCCATTTGCCTTCTTCACCACCACCTGTACCTGCATGCCAACTTTCAATGACTGATGAACCATGACATCGAGGTCTCGTTGCACCTCCCCTTTTCCTAATCTGCCACCATTCAGATAATATTTTGCCTTCGAGCTTTTACCACCAAAGTGGATAACCTCACATTTGTCCACATTATACTGCATCTGCCTTGCATTTGCCCAATCACCTAACCTGTCCAAATCACCATGCAGCCTCTTAGCATCCTCCTCACAGCTCACACCACCACCCAGCTTAGTGTCATCTGCAAACTTGGAGATATTACACTAAATTCCTTCATCCAAATCACTAATGTATAATGTAAAGGGATGGGGTCCCAGCACAGAGCCCTGCGGCACTCCACTAGTCACTGCCTCCCATTCCGAAAAGGACCCGTTTATCCCGACTCTCTGCTTCCTGTCTGCCAACCAATTCTCTATCCACGCCAGTACATTACCCCCAATACCATGTGCTTTGATTTTGCACACCAATCTCTTATGTGGGACCTTGTCAAAGGCCTTTTGAAAGTCCAAATACACCACATTCACTGGTTCTCCCTTGTCCACTCTGCTAGCTATATCCTCAAAAAATTCCAGAAGATTTGTCACTGCTTTACAAATGCGCTGCTATTTCATCCTTAATAATTGATTCCAACATTTTCCCCACCACTGATGTCAGATGAACCAGTCTAAAATTACCCATTTTCTCTGTCCTTCCTTTTTAAAAATGTGGTGTTACATTTGCTACCCTCCAGTCCATAGGAACTGATCCAGAGTCGATAGACTGTTGGAAAATGATCACCAATGCATCCACTATTTCTAGGGCCACCTCCTTAAGTACTCTGGGATGCAGACTATCAGGCCCCGGGGATTTATCGGTCTTCAATTCCATCAATTTCCCCAACATAATTTCGTGCCTAATAAGGATATCCTCAGTTCCTCCTTTTCACGAGACCCTTGGTCCCCTAGTACTTCCGGAAGGTCATTTGTGTCTTCCTTCATGAAGACAGAACCAAAGTATTTGTTCAATTGGTCTGCCATTTCTTTGTTGCCCATTATTAATTCACCTGAGTCCGACTGCAAGGGACCTACGTTTGTCTTCACTGATCTTTTTCTCTTCACATATCTAAAGAAGCTTTTGCAGTCAGTTTTTATGTTCCCGCCAAGCTTCCTCTCGTACTCTATTTTCCCCCTCCTAATTAAACCCTTTGTCCTCCTCTGCTGAATTCTAAATTTCTCCCAGTCCTCAGGTTTGCTGCATTTTCTGGCCAATTTATGTGCCTCTTCCTTGGATCTAACACTATCCTTAATTTCCCTTGTTAGCCACGGTTGAGCCATCATCCATGTTTTATTTTTACTCCAGACAGGGATGTACAACTGTTGAAGTTCATCCATGTGATCGATAAATGTTTGCAATTGCCTATCTACCGTCAACCCTTTAAGTATAATTTGCCAGTCTATTCTAGCCAATTCACGCCTCATGCCGTCGAAGTTAGCTTCCCTTAAGTTTAGGACCCTAGTTTCTGAATTAACTGTGCCGCTCTTAATGAAGAATTCTACCATATTATGGTCACTCTTCCCCAAGGGGCCTCACACAACAAGATTGCTAATTAGTCCCTTCTCATTACACATCACCCAGTCTAGGATGGCCAGCTCTCTAGTTGGTTCCTCGACATATTGGTCAAGAAAACTATCCCTAATACACTCCAGGAAATCCTCCTCCACCGCATTGCTACCAGTTTGGTTAGCCCAATTAATATGTAGATTAAAGTCACCCATGATAACTGCTGTACCTTTATCGCACGCATCCCATTTCTTGTTTGATGCTGTCCCCAACCTCACTACTACTGTTTGATGGTCTGTACACAACTCCCACCAGCGTTTTCTGCCCTTTGGTATTCCACAGTTCCACCCATACCGATTCCACATCATCCAAGCCAATGTCTTTCCTAACTATTGCATTAATTCCCTCTTTAACCAGCAACACCACTCTGCCTCCTTTTCCTCTCTATCCTTCCTAAATGTTGAATACCCCTGGATGCTGAGTTCCCAGCCTTGGTCACCCTGGAGCCATGTCTCTGTGATGCCAATTACATCATATCCATTAACTGCTATCTGCGCAGTTAATTGGTCCACCTTATTCCGAATACTCCTCGCATTGAGGCACAGAGCCTTCAGGCTTGTCTTTTTAACACACCTTGCCCTTTAGAATTTTGCTGTAATGTGGCCCTTTTTGTTTTTTGCCTTGGGATTCTCTGCCCTCCACTTTTACTATTCTCCTTTCTATCTTTTGCCTCTGCCTCCCTTTTATTTCCCTTTGTCTCCCTGCATAGGTTCCCATCCCCCTGCCATATTAGTTTAACTCCTCCCCAACAGCACTAGCAAACACTCCCCCTGGGACATTGGTTCCGGTCCTGCCCAGGTGCAGACCGTCCGGTTTGTATTGGTCCCACCTCCCCCAGAACCGGTTTCAATCTCCCAGGAATTTGAATCCCTCCCTTCTGCACCACTGCTCAAGTCACGTATTCATCTAAGCTATCCTGCGATTCCTACTGTGACTAGCACGTGGCTCTGGTAGCAATCCTGAGATTACTATTTTTGAGGTCCTATACTGTAATTTAGCTCCTAGCTCCCTAAATTCATCTTGTAGGACCTCATCCCGTTTTTTTTACCTATATCGTTGGTACCTATGTGCACCACGACAACTGGCTGTTCACCCTCCCTTTTCAGAATGTCCTGCACCCGCTCCGAGACATCCTTGACCCTTGCACCAGGGAGGCAACATACCATCCTGGAGTCTCGGTTGCGGCCGCAGAAACACCTATCTATTCCCCTTACAATTTAATCCCCTATCAGTATAGCTCTCCCACTCTTTTTCCTGCCCTCCTGTGCAGCAGAGCCACCCACGGTGCCATGAACTTGGCTGCTGCTGCCCTCCCCTGATGAGTCATCCCCCTCAACAGTACCCAAAGCGGTGTATCTGTTTTGCAGGTGGATGACCGCAGGGGACCCCTGCACTACCTTCCTTGCACTGCTCTTCCTGTTGGTCACCCATTTACTATCTGGCTGTGTACCCTTTACCTGTGGTGAGACCAACTCACTAAACGTGCTATTCACGTCATTCTCAGTATCATGCATGCTTCAGAGTGAATCCACCTGTAGCTCAAGTGCCGCAATGCGGTCCATCAGGAGCTGGAGGCGGATATACTTCCCGCACACGTAGTCATCAGGGACACCGGATGAGCCCTCTGGTGGCTGTACTGAGTAAATACAAGTGTACCTATATAACGCTCCCCGCCCCCCAACCCCCAAAAGTCAATAGTGTAACTATTTACAATGTGAGTCGATCTGGGGCAGTTCAGCAGGTGGGTTCGCAGTGAGTGAGTGGGGTCTCATGTGGTAGCTAAGCAGGACTCGGGATAGGCGAGTCTGCAGTTACCCTCTTCAAGCCTTGCTTGATGGTTTGCACTGCTATCTCTGCCTGACCATTGGACGCTGGTTAAAACGGGGCAGATGTGACATGTTTGATCCCATTATGGGTCATGAATTCTTTGAACTCAGCACTGGTAAAACATGGCCCGTTGTCGCTCACCAGGACATCGAGTAGGCCGTGTGTGGCAAACATGGCCCGCAGGCTTTCAGTAGTGGCAGTGGACGTGCTAGCCGATATTATCGCACATTCAATCCATTTGGAGTATGTGTCCACAACCACAAGGAACATTTTACCCAAGAACGGGCTTGCATAGTCGACGTGTACCCTAGACCATGGTCTGAAGGGCCAAGACCATAAACTTAGCGGTGCCTCCCTGGGTACATTGCTAAACTGCGAGCATGTATTACATCTGTGAACGCAGGACTCTAAGTCCGCATCGATACCTGGCCATCACACGTGGGATCTGGCTATCGCTTTCATCATTACAATGCTGGGTGGGTACTGTGGAGGTCATTGATGAAGGTGTCTCTGCCCTTCTTGGGGACCACTACTTAATTGCCCCACAGAAGGCAGTATGCCTGGATAGACATTTCATCTTTGCACTGCTGGAATAGCTTTATATCTTCCTGCATTTCCACTAGGACACTGGACCAGCTCCCGTGAAGCACACAGCTTTTGACTAGAGATAATAAGGGGTCCTGGTTTGTCCAGGTTTTGATCTGCCAGGCAGTGACGGGTGATTGCTCACTCTCAAATGCTTCCATAACCATGGCTAGATCTGGGTATGTGCCATTTCCAGCCCCATGGTGGACAATGGCAGCCTACTGAGCGCATCGGCGCAGTTTTCTGTGCCTGGGCTGTGGTGGATGGCGTAGTTTTATGCAGACAACGTGAGTGCCCATCTCTGGATGCGGGCCGATGCGTTGGTATTTATCCCTTTACTCTTGGAGAACAGGAATAAAAATGGCTTATGGTCAGTTTCCAATTTGAATTTTAGCCCAAACAGGTATTGATGCATTTTCTTTACCCCATAGACACACGCTAAAGCTTCTTCCTCAATCATGCTGTAGGCTCTCTCAGCCTTAGACAGACTCCTGGATGCATAAGCAACCGGTTGCAGTTTCCCGAAATCATTAGCTTGTTGCAATACATACCCGACGCCATATGACGACGCATTATATGTTAGTACCAAACGCTTACGTGGATCATACAACACAAGCAATTTGTTTGAGCATAATAATTTTCTCGCTTTTACAAAGGCATTTTCTTGGCTTTTGTCCCAAACTCATTCGTCCCCTTTTTGTAGTAAAACATGCAGTGGTTTTAACAGTGTGCTTAGACCCGGTAAGAAGTTACCAAAGTAGTTCAGGAGTCCCATAAACGACCGCAGCTCTGTCATGTTCTGTGACCTCGGTGCTTTCTCGATTGCCTCCGTCTTCGTGTTGGTGGGCCTGATGTCATCTGCCGCAATCCTCCTTCCCAGGAACTCCACTTCAGGTGCCAGGAATACTCACTTCGAGCTTTTCAACCTGAGCCCCACACAGTTGAGTCGACGAAGAACCTCCTCCAGGTTCTGCAGATGCTCGACTGTGTTCCGACCTGTGACCAAGATGTCGTCCTGGAAGACCACGGTGTGCGGGACCAACTTCAGTAAGCTTTCCATGTTTCTCTGGAATATCGCCGCCGCCGATCATATTTCAAATGGGCATCTGTTATAAACAAAAAGACCTTTGTGCGTGTTGATGCAGGTGAGGGCCTTCGATGATTCCTCCAGTTCCTGCATCATGTCGGCTGAAGTCAGATCCAGCTTCGTGAACGTCTTTCCTCCCGCCAGCATTGCAAAGAGGTTGTCGGCCTTTGGTAGTGGGTATTGGTCCTGCAGGGAGAAACGATTGATAGTTACTTTGTAATCGGCACAGATTCTGACTGTGCCATCTCCCTTGAGGACTCGGATGATCAGACTGGCCCACTCGTTGAACTCGATTGGGGAAATTATGCCCTCTCTTTGCAGCCGGTCTAGCTCGATCTCTACCCTTTCTCTCATCATGTATGGTACTGCTCTCGCCTTGTGATGGATGGACCTGCACTTTTGCTCCTTGGAATTTCCCGATGCCTGGTTCGAACAGCGACGTAACTTTGTTTGAGACTTGGGCACACGAAGTGTCATTAACGGGCAATAGCGCTCGGACGTCGTCCCAGTTCCAGCGTATCTTTCCCAGCCAGCTCCTGTCGAGCAATGTGGGACCATCGCCCGGTACCACCCAGAGTGGTCGCTTGTGCACCGCTCCATCGGAGGAGACCTTTGCGGTAGCACTGCCGATTACAGGAATCAGTTCTTTCGTGTAAGTTCTTAGTCTCGTGCGAACTGGAATTAAGACTGGCCTTGAGGCCTTGTTGCACCACAACCTTTCGAAAGGCTTTTTGCCCATGATGGACTGGCTCGCGCCTGTGTCCAGCTCCATTGACAACGGGAGTTCATTTCGTTCAACATTCAGCATTATCGGGGGACAATTCGTGGTGAATGTGTGCACCCCATGTACCTCTGCCTCCTTGATCTGAGGCTCTGGTTCGTCGTGATCCTCCGTGGATCTGTCCTCCTCTGCAACATGGTGGTGTGCAGGTTTAACAGGCTTTGCAGCTCACCTGCACATTCGTTGGAGGTGTCCCATTGTTCCACAGCCCTTGCAAATGTACTCTTTGAATCGGCATGAATGAAAACACTGATTCCCCCCCCGCAGCACCAACAAGGTGTTAATGGCCTTGCATTCATCACCCTTGATGGTGGACTCTGTGACATCTGCGGACGTGTAGCTGCAGGTATGTGTAACCTGCCCTGTATGTTACAATTCGAAAACAACAACATCACTTTGTTCACAGTACTTGTAGCAGCATTTGTGTGCTGAGATTTGCTTCGTATTGTCAATGGTTGCAATGAACGCCTGGGCTATCGCTATGGCTTTACTCAAGGTTGGGGTCTCTACAATCAAAAGTTTGAAAAGTATGGTTTTGTGGCCAATGCCAAGTACAAAAACGTCTCTGAGCATGTGCTCTAAATGTCCTTCAAATTCTCAATGTCCTGCAAGGTGTCTTAGCTCAGCAACATAAATCGCCAGTTCCTGGCCTTCAGACATTTTGTAGATGTAGAACCGGTACCTTGCCATCAGAACGCTTTCCTTCGGGTTCAAATACTCTCAGACCAGTGTGCACAAATTGTCGTACGATTTCTCCGTGGGTTTCGTTGGAGTGAGCAGATTCTTCATGAGGCCATACGTTGGTGCCCCACAGACAGTGAGGAGGATCGCTCTAAGTTTGGCTGCGCTCTCTTTCCCCATCTAGCTTGTTGGCCACGAAGTATTGGTCGAGTCGCTCCACAAAAGTTTCCCAATCATCTTCCTCCGAGAATTTCTTCAGGATGCCCACTATTCTCTGCATCTTTGGGTTCGCTATCTGTATCTCGTCGCCAGTTGTTGTGTATGGAGAAAGAGTCAAACTGAGCTCAAAGTAAAGTGTGACTGTAGTCTTTTATTGCAGGTCTCCAGAGTGCCTCTCCAACCTGTGAAGCCTCCTTAAATACCTGTGCTCCCAAGGGATTATGGGATACCTTGGGACTCCAGGGGATGAGCCCTCTGGTGGCTGTACAGAGTAAATCTAAGTATACATATATAAGACATTCCCTGGTGGAGAATCATTGTGAAAGATAAGAAGCCAATCTACAAAAGGTATTTAAGTCATTCAGAAGGCTTCTGTACAGGGATTTATCTTTTTTGTTGCAATTCCTTTTGTGAGCACTTCATCATAGGCAGTCCCTCGAATCGAGGATGACTTGCTTCCAGGTGTTTCAATGAAGGGCCTAAAATTCCTGGTCCTGAACTACATATTGAAGGGTGGAAGATGCCTGTGTGTGGATTTTTTTAACGTGTGGTGACCGTTGCACACCAGCCACCACACGGGCTCGCCAGAGCTAGGTCTTGGTCCAGTGGCAATGGTTACCCAAGACAACTGGAGACCTGCTCTGCTGCACGGACCTAATGCGCGCACACATCGCAGTGTGGGCTGACCCGTGCTGCCCCTGGGCCCTCGCCTCTTCTGGGCCCCGAATTCACGCCTCTCCTGGGCCCCGGTCACATCCCTCTACAATCTCTCGAGAGATTGTGAGGGCACTTTAAATGATAATGAAGTGCTTCCCCTGTACTGCTCGTCCTGTACTGCCACAGGATAATATAAATATAAATGACTTGATACATCATATTCAAGTGGATTTGCTTTACCCCTGTGGAACGTCCACCCCAATAAAATGGGAGAATGGGAAAGTAAAATATATTGCTGTTTTATAAGCTGTGAACCTATGTTATTACCACAACCTGTGATGTTAACACTAACTAGCAACCACACAATTACAATTAAATTTGCCCCAGTGTTTGATGATCCTAAAATTTAAGATTCTATAGGAGCTACGTACTCGCAGATGAAGATGCAAATGTGCTTGAAGTTATTTCACCAGGATCAGCCTATGAATCACCTAATAATGCAATTATAATCCCGTTTTGTGTATTGCTACAGAACACATTCTGTGATTTAACTGCAGCTACTTGTTCATTTAACTGATGTATCCATATCTCCTATAATTAAACTAATTATAGAGACAGCTGGTTGCAGTGAAGTGAGGTCACAGAGCTGTGGAATCAATGCATGGAACTTTACAGCACAGAAACAGGCCATTCGGCCCAACAGCTCAATGCTGGTGTTTATCCTCCCACCTTACTTCATATCCTATATCTTCCTCATGTACTTATCTATGACAATTAGGGTTCCCATCCTTGGGTGGAGTTTATCGGATCGGGCGATTGGTCTCCTGAGTGCTGCTGCTGGCAACTCAAGAGAAACGCTCGTTGTATGTCCGGTTCGTGCATGTGCAGTACACTGGCTGTCACGGCTTGCAACCAAACTACGTGCTCCGGGCCCTGCTGGTCTCCCTCCTATTTGAATACACTGCTTCCTTACCGGTTGTGAGGATGACCGTATCGGGCCAACAAAAATCAGCTGGAAACTCTTGAGTCCTGAAAAAGCAACAGAGAGAAAAACAAACTGGGGGAGGGAGGGAGAGAGGAAGCAAGACAAACTGGGGGAGGGAGGGAGAGAGCAAGACAAACTGGGGAGGGAGGGAGGGAGAAACACAAACTGGGGGAAGGAGGGAGGGGAGAGAGTGAGAAAGACAAATTGGGGCAGGAAGGGAAAGAAACATGCCATGAGGAAGGGGGAGAGAGAGAAACACAATCTGGAGTGAGGGAGGGTCCCTGTCAGCCTGTGATGTGGGCTATTATACAGTATGCTTTATTAAGAGAGTCGGGCAGCTTTGGTGCTGTCCCTGAAGATTGAACCTCACCTCCTGAACGTCAGTAGTGGGGTGTGCGAGTCAGTGAATTGAATTCGTTTTGGTTTTAGTTTTATTTATTGTTTTCATAGCTTGCTGTGTATTGTAAAATGTCATAAAATTGTACAAAAACTTTAGTTAGAAGTTACTTCTATCGGATTTTGTTGAATCAGTGGTATTTACTTAGTGTTTCTCATTGTGGTCTATTGTGGAAACATTACAGAAGTAGCTTTTATTTAAACATTACTGATCCTTAAACCTTTCTATTTGTGTTTTTTAATTTATAAATTGTTATTCAACTCACTCTACAACAAAAAGTCAAATATTTTATTCAGGGCTTGGCGATGCTAAGACACTCATCGAAGGGAAATGCACTAACATTTGCAAGCATGGGCAAATGTCATGTGATCAGGTGTCGCGCGATCAAATCTCCAGGAATACGTAAAACGTGTGGTGGTTGCACACTAGCCACCACCACTCTGCTGAGAATATGAATCACCTGTGAAAATGTACGGGTAGATTTTACCGTTCACGTGGCCAACTAGCGCAGTGCGCCGGCCAGTCACCTCCCACAATTTTGAGGCCGGGCCTCGTGAATCTAAGTGCTGAGCTGCGGATCCCTAACTGGTATTCCATGGCCCCAGGAACGTGGCAGGCTTGGACGCTGGCAGCAGTGGCAGATAAATCCTGGGAGAAGTGGAGGGAGCAGGACCGAGGGGGCCATGCCGAGGTCCCAGTATTTATGTGAGGCCTGCAGGAGTACTCCTGCTCCTCCTCCTAGTCTCTCAAATATCATTTCATGGCCTCTTCGGCTCTATTGGCAATGAAATGAGTCAGAGCATGCACGGTGCACGCTCCCAACCAGTTCGATCCTAAAATGGTATTCGGGTCCCATGTACATCATAGAATCCCTATTTCTATGTTAAAAGGGCCCTACTGCCTGATACAGGTAGGTCCCTGTGAAAGTGACAGCGACATGAGCTTTAGGGTTAACTGCTCCAAACTGGAGCGTGGGCAAGTACAGCAGGAGCGGCGAGGTTGGGGCGAAGGTGCGGCGAGAGATTGCAGAGCGACGTGATCGGGGCCCAGGAGAGGCGTGAGTTCGGACCCAGAAGAGGCGAGGGCCCAGGGGCAGCATGGGCCAGCCCACACTGCGATATGTGTGCCCGCACTAAGCCCGTGCAGCAGAGCTGGTCTCCAGTCATCTTGGTTAATCCTTGCCACTACACCAAGACCTAGCTCTGTCAAGCCCGTGTGGTGGCTGGTGTGCAACGACCATCACACGTTAAATAATCCACGCACAGGCATCTTCCACCCTTCATTGATGCAGTTCAGGACCTGGATTATCTGATCCTTCATTGTAACACCTGTGAATTCATCCCTTTTTGGTATGGAAGCAAGTCATCCTCGATACGAGGGACCGCCTAAGAAGAAGGAGGGTGAACTGGCAGTAAGTCTACTGGCTCAATTTTGAGGTCATTGCCACATTGTTACGGCATGTTAAAATCAATCCTTTGTAAATTAACTTTGGGAGCATAGACTTACTCGGACACTATACTTTACATTATAAAACTACAGTGCTAACTTGAATGAAACTACAAAGCTTGGATTTACAGTGCGAACTAAAAATATTAATATAACGCAGAAATGTTGCTGAGGGGATTATGAATATGCATCATACACACATAGAAACAAAACCATAATCCAGACACGTATTTTATTAAAGAAGTCATTACCAGCAGGTTTTATGATAAAAGCAGGGTCTCAATTATACCTCACAACTGAAGCTATTTTGTTATTATTTGAATTTGTTTTTTAAAAAAAATAGAGGTAGCTGAGGTGGCTAGTTAAAATGTGTTAACTTTCTTCAATCAATTAAATGACAATAAATATTGTATTAACCATTGAACTAAAATGACTGGCCATTCGTGAAAAAACTGCCAATTCTATCTTAGTTGGAGAGGGGGGGCCATCTGAAAAATTCGAAATCCTATCCCATAAGAATTTTTTATTTCATAATACTCCTGTGGAAGCGCCTTGGAACATTTCACTACGTTAAAGGCGCTATATAAATACAAGTTGTTGTTGATGAGAGTAAGTGGATGATTTTATGAATGAGCAATGTAACACAAGTGTTTCAATACAGAAAGTGAAATTTAAAATGGCTGATGATAGAGTTGGAAATATTGGCTAGTATTTTTCTCTCAGCTGCAAAGGAAAGACACTCACCATTCACCGAGCTGACAGCTGCCCACAGATCTTTTGCAGGCTTGTCAGCGAAGATTTACTCGAATCTGGTGTCTGATCCAGTGTGGCGCCCTGTGGCATCTGTGAACAGGACAAGCAACAGCAAGGCTCTTCAACCAATCAGATTGAAGAATCCTCATTGAAATTCACAGAGTCCAAACCAGGAAGTATAAAGCAGGAAATATAAATTTGATTAAAATGATGTACAGAAAGCAAAATAAATATTGGGAAATACATATGAGATTAAGAGAGAGAGATAAAAGAGACAGACAGAAATACAAAAAAAAAGTTATTTAAAAAATAATCTCTAATTTTCTAATGTTCCCCTTATATTTTGGGGGGTGCGCTGGTCCTTTAAAGGATTTCACGGCCCATTCAAGTTTGACACGAGCACAAAATTTAACATTGGAAAAGCTGGTCCCGGGTTGAACAGGACCAGAAGAGTGTTGTGCAGCCGTGCAGCTTAGAGGGTATGTTGCTCCATACTTAAAAAAATTATTTTTCAGGGTCAGAGAGGTTGTTCAGCAGTAATTATCACTTATTCTGTGGTTAAAAACTCACTTACTCCAAAATGCACCAGCCCTAACTTTTAGTGGGCAAGTACAGCAAATTCACATTGTTTCAGTCTTTTCATGACCAGTTTATCAGCAAAGACTGCAACAGCATAACCTTTGGAGGAGCGGGGTATCCGACAGCAACTTCTGGATTTCTATGTTTAACTGCACATGTGCATACTCCAGAAGTGTCAGAGTTCCTCCATTATAAGGGTGAGCACTGATAGACTCACCTTTATTTTCATCGCAAATTCTGGGCCAATACTACTGTAGAGTTGGAAATATTTCCCATAAATCTATCTTTGTTCCCCTCCGATTTCTCATCTACATGCTGCCCCTTGGTGACATCATCCAAAAACACAATGTCAGGTTCCACATGTAAGCTGATGACACTTGGCTCTACCTCACCACCACCTTTCTCTCCCCCTTCACTTCGTTTGATTTGTCACACTGCTCGTCTGATATCCATTACTGAATATGCAGAAATTTCCTCCATCTAAATATTGGAAAGACCGAAGCCGGTGTCTTCAGTCTCCGCCACAAACTGCGTTCCCTAGCCACCGACTCCATCCCTCTCCCTGGCAACTGTCTGCGACCGAACCAGACTGTTCAGAAACTTCGTGTCATATTTGACCCCGAGCTGAGCTGTTGTCCACATATCCGCTCCATCACTAAGACCGCATATTTCCATTTCTGTAACATCGTCTGACTCCGGCCCTGTCTCAGCTCATCTGCTACTAAAACCCTCATTCATGCCTTTTTTACCTCTAGAATTGACTATTCCAAAGCTCCCCTGGCTAGCCTCCCATCTTCCACCCTATATAAACTTGAGCTCAACTTATATTCTGCTGCCCGTATCCTAACTCGCACAAGTCCCGTTCACCCATCACGACTGAGCTCGCTGACCTACATTGGCTTCCAGTCCAGCAACGTCTTAACTTTAAAATCCTCATCTTTGTTTTCAAATCCCTCCATAACCTTGTCCCTCCCTATCTCTGTAACCTCCTCCAGCCCTACAACCCACTGAGCTATCTGCGCTCCTCCAATTCTGGCCTCAACCGTTCGACCATTGGCAGCTGTGCCTTCAGCTGCCTAGGCCCCAAGCTCTGGAATTTTCTCCCTATACTTCTCCACCTCTCCCTCTCTCCTTTAAGACACTCTTAAAACCTACCTCTTTGACTAAGCTTTTGATCATATTTCCTAATGTGACTTGATGTCAAATTTTGATTGATAACACTCCTGTGAAACATCTTGGGATGTTTTACTATGTTAAAGGTGTTATATAAATTCAATTTGTTCTAGAGTTTGAAGTATTGTAGGGTTGGATCTTTTACTGAACGAGAATAATAGAAAAAGCATCAAAACCTTGTTGAGGATCACCATAAGAATGTTTAGGATGATTTTGAAGCGAATTATATAAACATATACAGCTAGTTTTCCATCTTTTTAAAATGGTCGCGCTGCCTATGGAGGCATGAAAGGCACCAGCAGCTCACAGAAATCATCTAAGGCCTGAGGCTGAAACTAAATCATAGCTCTACTTGTTAATCTTGGTGATTATTTAATTTGGTTTGTAATGTGGCGAATGTTACAGTGGTGAGGTCCCATCAAGTGCGTTTTCTGTCAGTCACACCAGCAGAATACACACACATTGTGAAATTCAGGAATGCACAGACTTGTTTGCAGTGTAGTGTGCATGATATCGCTCATTATGGAGTAAATGAAATGACTAGCCAGAAAACATTGATTTGGTTATGATTTACCACACCTGACATCTGCTTGAAATTGCCCATTTTGTTGCATATATATTCAGCTTGGCTTCTAGAGAGTACAGCAGTTGAATTAATGTAGCACGCCTTTATTTATATGCTAGCTGCAGTAAAATAAATGTATAACATCTGTTCTTACCCTGATAAAGAAAGTATTGTTGTGTGCTAACACAAAGATTAGGTAATGAAAGTAATGAGGCTCCAAAGCAAAAAATATCTCGGCTAGTTCCTTTGTTCATGTATAACTCATGCAATAAGGGCAGCAACTGCACAGCTAGCTATAGGCTACGGCCATTGACTGACCTTGATGCACATTCTATGGTTGTCATGGGAACTGAAATAAATTCTGCATCAGCCGCTGGATGTGAACAGTGCAGTTACTTGGGGTCACAAGGCATCATTCCTTGGCTGCTGTATTTAAACCATGAAGGAAATGTTTAACTCTTATCAAAGAAGGATAGTTGGAAAGCTTGGGTTTTTTTGCCCCCAACCCATGTGCATCAGTAAAAGGTGGCAAGGATTAGCAAATTAATTCAATTCATGGCCGACTTATGTAGCCCTTAGTAACCATGTCAGAGACGTTGGGGTAAAAATGAGTTATGGCCCATTTTCGGATGCATAACCAGCAGCACACTGTCAGCATGTACCCGAGCCAAGGGGTCTGAGGCTGGCCCAAATTTGGACCTTGGACCTTATTTATATGATTTCAGTGAGCTACTGGTGCCTGTCGAGCCTCCACAGGAAACTCGGCCATTATAAATAAATGATTAGCCCTAAGCTATGTAATGGTTGCGATGTTATGGAGGAGGGGATGATCATGAGTACTGTGGAGTCAGAGGGACACTCCTGCTCCTTCTAGCTCCACAACAATGCTTTTTCAATTGTTATAAAAGAAAAATGACTTTTTGTTGGTAGCTGCTGCTTTGACTGCAGAAGCATCCTTAATGGAGCAGGCCGGGTGCCTGTTCACTGCTCATTTACGTATGTAAGGACCTAACGCCTGTTTTGGGTGGCCACCATTTATTCCTTCTTGTCTTCAATTTACATGGTGTCAATCCTGATGCTCCATGCTGGAAAATAATTATGAAGTAGTAGAAGTGAAAGCCTTGGAATCATTACAAAAACTTCCAGATAGTGGGGAATGATGTCGGGTACTTCAGGTTGAATGAATTAAGATAGGCCCGAATTGCCTTTCTCATCTATAATTATTTTGTGAAAATGAATTCCACCACCTGATTCTGAATGTAATACATTTTTGGTAAATGAGAAAAATAATCGCTTTGTGTGAGGATGAAAAATTATAGTTATTTCAGCCTCTGGAATCAAACCCTGCAATGTTTCTCTCTTTCCCCCTCTGTATTGTCTATTATAGACCATTCATAAAACCAATTGTATTGAATAGTAAAAGGATGATGAATTTGTTTTCATCTAATAACTTAAGTCGTAGTTGTTATGTATTTAACCCTTTGTAACCTGCATGACACCTGACCACCAGAGGGCCCAACTGTTGGAGTCCCAAGGGATCCCAGCATCCCTTGGGAGCACTGTATATAAGCAGGCCTCCCATGCTGTACCAGTACTCTGGAGTTAGAATAAAGAGACTAAGGTCACATTTACTCACGTCTACAGTACTCAGTTACATTGCTTTATTCTATATCAAAAGACAGCTGTTGCACCCAATTGCACTTCAATTTAGTGAGAATTAGAATGGACCATCTGCAAAGTGAAACTTTGCCATTATAAATCTCTACTTTGCAACTTTCTCTACGTTATCTTTAGCACATTAATATTGTGAACGGGCTTGTTTTGCTTGTGGGGGACTGTTTGGCATGCCCTATGGAGGTTGGATGTTTTCCTGGAGGGAAAGAAAAAATTGGACACTGAAATCACCATTCTTGTGATCGTGATTTATTTAAAAACAGCAAAGGTCACGGAGCAGTGTACCGCCGTCACCAGTCAGTAAAGGGGCACAGGAGCGGCGAGAGACCGTGGAGTGATGTGATCGGGGCCCAGAAGAGACGAGGGCCCAGGGGCAGCACGGGCCAGCCCACACTGCGATATGTGTGCCCACTAGGTCCGTGCAGCAGAGCTGGTTAATCCTTGCCACTGGACCAAGACCTAACTCTGTCAAGTGCGTGTGGTGGCTGGTGTGCAATGGTCACCCCATGTTAAAAAAAAAAAAATCCACGCACAGGCATCTTCCACCCTTGAGGGTGTAGTTCGGGATCTGGAATATTAGGTCCTTCATTGAAACACCCGTGAACTCATCTGTTTTTGGCGTGGAAACAAGTCATCCTCGATACGAGGGACCGCCTATGATGATGAATATTGTGGAACTGTTTCCATTCAAGCCTTGCCCTGCAGCACACTGGAAACCAACCTGCTTACAGTATTTGCAGATCACAAAGCATTGGTAGCAACGAAGAAACATCGGGGCAAAATTGCACAGGTGCACTTGTTTAAAATCATGACTGGAATTTAGAAGCAGCTGCACATACACAAACTCTTGCATGCATCATTGAGAAAGCAATAAGTTGCATTTGTATAGCACCTTATGGAATGCTCAAGATATCTTTCCAACCAATGGATTACTTTTGGAGTGTAGTCACAGTTATCATATACACAAATGCGGCAGCCAATTACCAGTAAGTCCCACAAACAGTTGCAATGGTATATGGTATATAAATTCCTCTGTTAGGGAGGAAGCACCATTCAGGCTAGCAATGCAAAATCTGAGAACTCAGGCCCCTCCCTCCAGCCTTAAGAAATGGCAATCACCGATAACAGTGCTTTAATATAGATGCATGAGAACCACCTGACAGGAAGGTCTGACTTCAAGGTAATTCTACTGTACAGGAACACTTTCCATAAAAATGGGATAATCAGAATCATATTCTGATAAGTCACACCCTCCCAATGCCAACGATCCTTTTTGTCCACTAGTTTCACTTTGTACTGTCACCCTCCCTGCATGCTAGAATTTTAAAAAAAATACATAACCATCTATACCTGTGTGTGTGTATATATATATATATATATACACCAACTACAATGCATTTAAATTAAGCCTCTATTTTCAATTTGGCTGAAATACATGAGGCAGCAGCAGGAGGAGGTGATATGTACTCTTAAATGGCATGTGGTACCAGCAGGAACCATGTCTGGACTGATTTCAGTGGGAGATCCTATTTGAATATAGAGCCAAGATTACAATAACCTAACTCAACATTAACACTGCTTATTCTAATTTTAATCCCTGTCTGGCGTGATACTGAACTATGCAGACCAGAATGGGCCCTGGTTTGTTCCTTGGCCTGTATTGAGATAACTGATCTCAGCTAAGGAGGCAGTGGGATGCTATAACTGGGGCCTCAGTGTGCCGAGATGCGGCAGACAACGATTTGCCAGGGTTTCCCTTCCTAATCACTTTTCGGTGAACTCTACTAGAAAAATGTGAAGATTGGCTTTGGGTGTGACTCTTCCTATAGTCAAGTAACTTGCAGAAATTTGCAGTGCAAGATCATATATTGAGATGCTCACTTGGAGGTACTGGAGGTCTGTTGATGTATATTGAACTGTACCCTAAGAGGAGGTGTCATTTTCAGGAGAGGATGCAAAATAACTGAAGAAAAAAATGAGCAGTATAAATAGCATTAGCTGTAATAGGAGCGACTTCTAGGCTGAAATCTAATCTCCTGTTTTGAACAACAGTTATAAACCATTCAAGCTTTGCTCTCTTAGTTTTTGATGTGATATGAAACATTGAATTATATTACTTCTAGGTGTCTATGATTTATCATATCAGCACACATACGTACACAGGTTTTCAGTTTCTCTGACACAGATTCCTTTGCTCGATTTCCTAGTTTCATATTTTGTATAATTAATAATGCATGGGCAAGTGTAATTTGTTTTGATCTTCGCAATTCTGGTTAGAATAATCTACTTGACTTGATTTATATCACCATCTAGGGGATCTACATGGAATTAGCGCTAGAACATCATTCTGAGTTACATTTGATTAAGTTCTGCCATGTGTTACAGAGACAGTGTTTATTCACTAACATGAGCAATCACATTTGGCCCACTCAACATTTTAATTAGATTTTTAAGATATCAGATAAATGCACATTTTATGACTTGCAGTGCAAGCCAGTTTTTATATTGCAGCAAGAGAGGTTGATCATATTATGAATAGGGGAAGTAATTTTCAATTTTAGGAAATGAAGTGTGCAATATCGATTGGCACATCATAAACTCAACACAGTAAGGCTTAAGTATTCAGGAGTGCCGAGTTATGTCAAGCTGGCAAACAAACTTTGCACCTGCATTTTCAGAGCTGAATGCAGGTCTTGCAAAACTGCACTAATGTTGAGACTAAGTAGTTCTGTTACAAAAGTAGTGATATGTCCTTACTAAACAGTATAAATGCACAAGAGGTCTATACTTGAGAAAAGGTCACTCTGTGACCAGTTACCTTTATTACCAAGACCTCAAGTGATGAAGGTGGGTGGAGCTTCCCCTTTTATACCTGAAAGTCCAGGTTAGGAGTGTCTCCCATAAGTTCACCTCCTTGTGGTCAATGTTGCCAAGGTGTACAACTTATGTCAGCTTATACATGCGTTACAATGATAGTTGAATACATGACATCATCTCCCCCCACAAAGTCTTATTGTGGTAGTTAAGTCTCTCTGGTGGTTTACGCTTCCTTGTAGAGCGCCTGAGTTGGGGCTCCGGTTGTTGGGCGTGGCCTGAGTGTCTGCTGTTTGTGGTGCCTCAGGCCTGTCCGGACTGCCCACAGTGACTGGGCCCTCTTCCACTTGGTTCTGGTGTTCGGTCACCTGTGGTGGAGTAAACACTACGTTGTGTTCTTCCTCTGCTTCTTCTATGGGATTGCTGAACCTCATTTTAGTTTGATCCACGTGTTTGCGGCAGATTTGTCCATTGGTAACTATCAAAACCCTATTCCCCTCTTTGGCAATCACAGTGCCTGCAAGCCATTTGGGCCCTGCAGCGTAATTAAGGACAAAAACAGGGTCATTGACATCAATACATCGTGCCTCGCATTCCTGTCATGGTAGCCACATTGTGACTGATGCCTGCTCTCAACAATTTCTTTCATAGTGGGGTGTATAAGGGATAACCTGGTTTTGAGCGTCCTTTTCATTAGCAGCTCTGCGGGTGGAACCCCTGTGAGCGAGTGTGGTCGGGATCTATTGGCCAACAGGAGGCGTGATAAGCGGCTATGAAGGGAACCCCCTTGGATTCTGAGCATCCCCTGTTTGATTATCTGCACTGCTCGTTCCACCTGGCCGTTTGAGGCCGGCTTGAACGGTGCCGTTCTGACATGGTTGATTCCATCGCCTGCCATGAAGTCCTGGAATTCAGTGCTTGTGAAGCATGGGCTATTGTCGCTGACCAAGACATCCGGTAGACAATGGGCGGCGAACATCGCCCGTAGACTTTCTACCTTGGCAGAGGATGATCTTGAATTTAAAATGGCACACTCAATCCATTTGGAGTAGGCATCTACTACAACCAAAAACATTTTCCCCATGAAAGGACCTGCGTAGTCCACATGGATGCGTGACCATGGCTTGGCGGGTCAGGACCAGGGGCTAAGGGGGGCTTCCCAGCTGAGCACACGTGTTGCACCTGCGAACACAAAGTTTCAGGTCTGCATCTATCCCTGGCCACCAAACATGTGACCTGGCAATTGCCTTCATCATGACAATGCCCGGGTGCTCATTGTGAAGTTCTCTGATAAACACCTCTCTGCCCATCTGGGGCATGACTACGCGGTTTCCCCACAGTAGGCAATCGGCCTGAATCAAGAGTTCATCCTTGCGCCTATGAAACGGTTTAAATTCCTCAGGGCATGCCCCGTACGTGGCTGCCCATTCCCCATTCAGGACACATTTCTTAACTAAAGACAGTAGCAGGTCTTTATTTGTCCAGACTTTAATCTGACGGGCTGTCACAGGTGAGCCTTCGCTTTCGAAAGCTTCAACAGCCATGACCATCTCAGCATCATGCTCAGTTGCCCCCTCAGTGGTGGCTAGTGGGAGCCTGCTGAGTGCATCGGCGCAGTTTTCAGTGCCCGGTCTGTGCCGAATTGTGTAGTCAGAGGCGGCTAACGTGAGTGTCCACATCTGTTTGCGGGCCGATGCATTCGCATTTATGGCCTTGTTGTCAGCCAAAAGGGACGTTAAGGGTTTGTGATCTGTCTCCAGCTCAAATTTCCTGCCAAACAGGTACTGGTGCATTTTTTTTTTTACTGCATATACACATGTAGCGCTTCCTTTTCTACCATCCCCTAGCCCCTTTCTGCCCGGGACAGATTTCTGGAGGCATAAGCTACCGGCTGTAACTGACCATTGGCATTGACATGCTGCAACACACACCTGACACCATAGGACGAAGCATCGCACGTTAAAACAAATTTCTTACACGGGTCATATAACGTTAACAGTTTGCGTGCTCCATCAAAAGCACTTCCTGGCTGTCCCCCCAGACCCAATCGCGACCTTTGCGAAGGAGCCCGTGTAGCAGCTCTAGCAGCGTGCTCAATTTGGGAAGAAAGTTACCAAAATAGTTCAGGAGCCCCAGGAATGAACGCAGCTCCGTCATGTTACGGGGTCTGGGTGCTCTCTGGATCGCTTCCGTTTTGGACGCAGTAGGTCTGATCCCGTCTGCTGCTACCCTCATCCCCAGGAATTCTACCTCTGGAGCTAGGAAGACTCACTTCACCTTTTTCAGTCGCAGCCCTACCCAGTCCAGTCTGCGTAGCACCTCCTCTAGGTTGTGGAGGTGTTCTTCAGTATCATAACCCGTGATGAGGATGTCGTCTTGAAAAACCACCATCTTTGGAATCGACTAGAGGAGGCTTTCCATATTTCGCTGAAAGATCGCAGCGGCTGAACGAAACCCGAACAGACATCTGTTATACTCAATCAACCCCTTGTGTGTTGTGATGGTGGTCAACTTCTTCAACTCACTCGCCAGCTCCTGGGTCATGTAAGCTGAGATCAGGTCCAATTTTGAAATAAGTTTGCCACTGGATAGCGTCGCAAAGAGGTCCTCCGCTCTCGGTAGCAGGTACTGGTCTTGGAGTGACACCCGATTGATGGTGGCCTTGTAATCACCACATATCCTGACCGACCCATCCGCCTTGAGCACCGGCACAATCGGGCTCGTCCAGTCACTGAATTCGACTGGCGAGATGATGCCTTCCTTCAGCAGGCAGTCCAATTCGCATTCTATCTTTTCCCGCATCACGTACGGCACCGCTCTGGCCTTGTGGTGTTCTGGCCTGGCGTCCAGGTTTAAGTGAATCACTATCTTGGCCCCCATGAAAGTGCCGATGCTGGGTTGAAATAATGAGTCAAATTTGTCCAGGACCTGTGAGCATGATACTCGCTCCACAGAAGAAATTGCATTGACATCTCCCCATTTCCAGTTCATGACAGCAAGCCAACTCCTCCCCAGTAGTGCGGGACCATCCCCTGGGACAATCCAGAGTGGCAACCTGTTCTCCGAACCTTTGTGGGTCACGACTACCGTGGCACTGCCTAGCACCGGAATGATCTTCTTTGTATATATCCGTAGCTGTGCGTCAATCAGCAATAATTTTGGCCTCCTGGCCTTGGACACCCACAACCTTTTGAACTGTTTGATACTCATCAGGGACTGGCTGGCCCCTGTGTCTAGCTCCATTAATACTGGGATGCCATTGAGGAGCACTTTCATCATTATCGGTGGCGTCCTGGTATATGAACTGTATATGTGCTCCACATGAACTCGTTGAACTTCAGCTTCCAGCGATTTCCCCCAGTATTCATTTGGCCTCGTAGGGCTTACATCGGCCCCATCCTCCTTGTATATCAACCTGGCTGCAGGCTTCCTGCACATACGCGCCAAGTGACCGCTGACGTTGCAGTTTCTGCAGGTATATTGCTGATACCTGCAAGCTCTGGCTGGGTGTTTGCCTCCACACCTCCAGCATGAGCTGGAGGCCCCATTGTTGGAAACAAAAGGTCCATTACCAGTCGATCGTCTCTGACTGTCTCTGTAACTGTCCTTAAGCGCAGCATTAACAGGTGTTGATGGCCCCATTACTGGCCGCATTGTCCATTGCGATGGCATGAATCGCCATTCAGCTAGCCATTGTCTCTGTTGAATTCCCCCTTTGGGTTCGACTACATGCTAGGGCATGTCCTATTGCCCTTGTCTGTTAACAATGTTGACTCCCTGGTCGTTTGTCGCATTTGAGCCAAGATTTTTGTCATACATCATTCTGGTCTCTTCCTCCCCTGAGGTAAATGTCTGGGCTATCAGAGCCGCCGCTTCCAAGGCCAAGTCTTTGCTCTCAATCAGTTTCCTGAAAACCCCAGCATGCCCGATGCCCTCAATAAAAAAAGTCTCGCAGTGTCTCCGCTTTGCATGCATCTGTGAACTTACATAGGCTCGCCAGTCACCGGAAATCTGCCTCGAAATCTGGAACGCTTTGCTCTTCTCGCCGCCGGTGCGTGTAAAACCAGTGTCTCGCCATGTGCATGCTGCTTTCCAGTTTAAGGTGTTCCCCGATCAACTTACTGAGCTCTTCGAACGTCTTGTCCGCCGGCTTCTCTGGTGCCAGAAGGTCCTTCATCAGGGAGTACGTCCTGGATCCACAAACCGTCAGGAGATGAGCCCTGCGTTTGTCAGCCGAATCCTGTCCCAACCATTCCTTAGTGACAAAACTTTGCTATATAGTCTCAATAAAATTGGCCCAATCATCACCAACACAATACCTCTCTTCTGTGCTGCTAGTGGCCATGCTCGCATGGTTTAAATCCTATCCTCGTCGCCAATGATATGTCCTTACTAAACAGTATAAATGCACACGAGGCCCATACTTGAGAGAAGGTCACTCTATGACCAGTTACCTTTATTACCAAGACCTCAAGTGATGAAGGTGGGTGGAGCTTCCCCATTTATACCTGAAAGTCCAGGTTAGGAGTGTCTCCCACAAGTTCACCCCCTTGTGGTCAATGTTGTCAAGGTGTACAATTTAGGTCAGCTTATACATGGGTTACAATGATAGTTGAATACATGACAAGTGGAACAAGAACTTCTACGAGAAAATAATGAATACGTGGAATAAACTGTCAAAAGATGCCATTAATGCAATAATGATTTGATTACTTAAGAGTTGGTGATGCTTTTATTCCAGGAGGGTACATGAAGATACAAGTTGCATCTACGACTGGAATGAAGAAAATGTAAACATTGGAGTTGAAGGAGAGACTTTTATTTATACAGTACTTTTTCAATTCATCATATTCAATGAATTATTTTGAAGTGTACTGACAGCTATTAAAGTATATAATATATTATATATAGTATATTATATATACGTCTGACTGCTATTATGTAGGAAATCATAGTAACCATTTTGTGCACAGGAAGTCTCTCAAATAGAAATGAGAGGAATGACCAATTAATTGGTTTTTGGTAGTGTTGGCCATGAAACCAGGAGAACTCCCTGCCCTTCTTCAAATAATGCCACTGGATGTTTGCCATCAACCTAAACTACCAGGACAAATACCCAGGCCTTTGTTTAAACATTTCACCTGAAGAAATGCAATTTCGCCAATGTGGCACTCCCCATCAATATTGTTTTGGAGTGACAGACTAAATGATGTACTTGGGTCCTAGCGTGGGTCTTGAACACAATACATAGTAGCCCATTTTTCAGGCTTGAAATGGGCACTAAGGGTCCAGTTTGGCAGGTGGCATGTGCACCTTTCCGTCCCGTGCCAGAAGTGTGCCATCTGCCATATTGGACTATTAGTGCCTGTTTCACACCACAACAAATTTGGTCAGGATGTACTGCGGAGCATCTCCAGGCAGAGGAAATCTTTGGTTGATCTTTCCTTCCCATCATTCGTAGAGAGCTCATGATTCATGGAAGGAATGGCTAAGCCTTATTGCCCAAAAAGCCATTTGGACATTTGACTCTCTTCCATGAATAGTTTGGGGGGGGGAGGGGGGTGGGGGGGGGGGTGGGTGCTGGAATTCTTGAGCAGAAAGTCGTTGGGATAACTGCCTGCAAATTCAGCATTGCCATGCGGACATCTTTGCAGCTGGTCATAGATTATTTGTACGTTGAGCAAATGGTATCCCTTTCTATCTAGAAAGTTTAAAGGGTTGAATGTTGGAGGCTTCAGTGCAAAAAGAATGTCTTGAACTTTGAGGTAGCCAGAAATACAATAAAACTGTAAAGCCCCAACACACCACTGCCTTACTGTTGTCCCAAATTGTATGAATTCCCTAGCTCTCCTGAAGACTGTTATCTGTAATCTGGTGAATGTATACCCAGAGGGCACTCTGGGTAATGTTGCACCGGAGCAAGTGGTTGTTTTCCAAACTCTGGAAAAATGCAGAGAACCATCTTGTGTTTGTTGTGCACAGATATTTAGTAACACTTTCTTATTCCATTGAATTCCTTTCATTTGTCCATAATTCTTGGGCAACCCATAAGTTGGAGATGCATTAACCCTACCAGGTTAGTTTGCCCTTGCACACTATTTTCCTGGAATTAATAATTTAGGAATTTTACCACCAGCACATATGTTTTATTTAGATCTGTGGAGCTTTAGAAAGGGTACATTACATGGTGTTTCAGTTAATTACAGATCCTTTGTGTAGACAAGGAGCGAAAATTTAACAGTCTCTGATTTAATAGCATAATGTCTAATATAATTGCTTATGCAATTAAACTGCTCAGTAAATGTCATGTCGGGTAGTCCTGTACTACAAAGGGAGTCTTAAGACTACACTTTTATGTTGAAGATAATTCCCTGTAAAAAATGTAAACATATACAAATGTAATTTGTTGTCACAAGTTGAACATCGTTCATGTAGCCAGTATTGGGGGGGGGGCGGGGCGGAATACTGCAATCTTCCTTTAATCATAATATGGTAGAGACCAGAAGAAATGTAGCTAAATTATTCCGATAGAATACCAGTGTATTGAAGTATAGAAGTAATTTACATCTTTGTTTCTGCCTGTGAAAATTAATGAAAATGTCATGGTATTTGTGTCTATGTAGATTGCCGGTTGAGTGGTTCCATATTAAGTATGTTATGTTAATATCAACACATTGAATTGTTATACAGTGACATTTTTTGGCATTATATAAATTGTGATATTTTATTCATTGACGTGGTGTGACAAGTAATGATAAGGGTTCAGGTTTCTTCATGCAACAAGTAAGAAAATGTCTCAAAAAAACTCACTTTCCATCATCAGTGTAATATAACAAATTATAACATGCAGAAAGGCAAGAAAATCTATATAGATTTGACTACTGATCTGTGGCATTGTTTTTACAGTAGGATTGAGAACAGAGTTCTGATCTACAATGGTAATATGTAAAATATTGTAAAGTTACATTTATCTTTTGTTCTGATTTATGGTTAATGTGCAATGGTACAGTGCATAACATACGCTATGATATCACCCGAGCAATATACTTTATTACAGGATAAAATATTGGCAGGTATTGTATAATTACTGATTGCTTGTAGGTACCACTGGTCCTGCTTTCCATGAAGAAGGGTTGAGGAGCTTTATTGTGGTGGATTCATGAGCTCTTAATGCTAAGCATGTTTCTCTCAATGAGAATGGCTGCTATGTACTTTTCCAGTTTACTTTACTTAATCTGGAAATGGCTGGTTATCTGATTGTCTATCAAGATTTCTTTCTTGCAAGTATTCAAGCTTTTGTTGTTTAACAGATACAATACAGAAACACATAAATAGACCATCTAATAAAGGGATGAGTATCCGGAATGCTGATATCAGTTAGATACTACCCTGCTCTATTGAGCTCATGGAATTGATGAAGGCAGTGACTTAATGTTATGAACCTTGATTCCACCTTATGCTGTTTTCATTACAACCATTTAGCAGTGATGCCTAAAGGAGGCATAGCTTCTCTGCACACTAGTTAAGAAACACTTCCACCGGGCTGTACAGGATGTCAGGAGATCCAGTCAGCAATATAGGAGTAGAAGATACCTCCATTGTTTATGTATAACTTTTTATTTTGCAACATCAACAGTCTCCTATACATGGCTATACCGATCGTGCGTCTGATCTTGTAGCTGTATTGCATTTTCTATCATGAGTAACTCTGGATTATCTAAGACGTGAAATGTAACAATTTCTGAGACATTCCACAGAAAAACTCTTCAGAGATATTTCAGTTGTAGGCAAAACAATAAAAAAGCGTTTCCCATACCAACTATTCTAACAGCCATCAATCCTCCAACCCTCTATTAAATCCTGTACAAATTATTAATTTATACTATTTGCTCTACAATCCGTGCATCTCCATTAATCATTGCCTCCAGTGCGCCAGTGCAGCCTTCGGCCGCCTGAGGAAAAGAGTGTTCGAAGACCATGTCCTCAAATCTGTCACTAAGCTCATGGTCTACGGGGCTGTAGTAATACCCGACCTCCTGTATGGCTCAGAGACATGGACCATGTACAGTAGACACCTCAAGTCGCTGGAGGAATAGCACCAACGATGTCTCCACAAGATCCTACAAATCCCCTGGGAGGACAGATGCACCAACATTAGTGTCCTCGACCAGGTCAACATCCCCAGCATTGAAGCACTGACCGCACTTGATCAGCTCTGCTGGGCAGGCCACATAGTTCGCACGCCAGACACGAGACTCCCAAAGCAAGCGCTCTACTCGGAACTCCTTCACGGCAAATGAGCCAAAGATGGGCAGAGGAAACGTTACAAGGACACCCTCAAAGCCTCCCTGATAAAGTGCAACATCCCCACTGACACCTGGGAGTCCCTGGCCCAAGACCGCTCGAAGTGGAGGAAGTGCATCCGGGAGGGCGCTGAGCACCTCGAGTTTCAACGCCGAGAGCATGCAGAAAACAAGCGCAGACAGCGGAAAGAGCGTGCGGCAAACCAATCCCATCCACCCTTTCCTTCAATGACTATCTGTCCCACCTGTGACAGAGTCTGTGGCTCTCGTATCTGTGACTGTTAAGCCACCAAAGAACTCACTTCAGGAGTGGAAGCAAGTCTTCCTTGATTCCGAGGGACTGCCTATGATAATGATGATGAGGTGCTCCCAATCGTCCCCTGTAACTCCAGCAGAGGATCCATGGAAACCCGAAATATATGGGTTTGATTCTCAATTATTGTTACAACATTATAGAAATTGATCAAAAACTGCTACCACCGGTTTGCCGCCAAAAAACACACTATGACTCTGCTATGATTCCAAGGAGGAAGTTTGGTGAAAAAAATGGGGAAAAATCCGCCCGGTGGGAAAAATCGGCGGTGCACGATGATTCTTGGTGGAAACCACGAATCACCTGCAACTTTTCTCCGCGGCCGATACCGCTGTGAGTTGAGCCAAGGGAGGGGGGAAAACACACACAATATTTTTTTAAAGAATCAAAAAACATTCACAAGACCCTTTTGGAGTGGATCACTGCAAAAAATGTAAAGATAAACTTTAACTTACATTTTTTTCAGATTTTCATAGCTACCGTCGTTCTAAGGGCTCCACCGACATGTCTTTTCTCGGCGTTATTTTTGAGCCTATCTACAGGTCACCACTGTAGACCAAACACGGGCAAGTGCGATATTTCCATTCTTGCACGCCAGCGGTCCGCTCCCCAGTGTTATTTCAAAACCGCTGGCAGAAGACGGCAATGAATTTTCCGCCGCATCGTTTTCCGCCCAAAACGCCGAAACGCCGCCGAAAAACCCGGCGGAAGGCTGTTGAATTTCCAGCCCTATATATGGATTTGAATGCCACTTTTTCCTCAAACAGAAATGCCTATTTAAAAGGTTGCAGGTGTGGGCCATATTTACAAAGAAATGGTAGGACATTGAGAAGTGTAGAGGAATGGGGGGATCTGGGAGTGCATGTCCACAGATCCCTGGGGGTGACAGCCCAGGTGGATAAGGTGGTTAAGAAGGCATATGGAATGCTTGCCTTTGTTAGCCGAGGCATAGAATATAAGAGCAGGTGGGTTATGCTTGAACTGTATAAAACACTGGTTAGGCCACAGCTGGAGTACTGCGTGCAGTTCTGGTCCTCGCATTACAGGGGGAGGGAATGTGATTGCACTGGAGAGGGTACAGAGGAGATTTACGACGATGTTGCCGGGAGTGGAGAATCTTAGTGATGAGGACAGATTGGATGGGCTGGGTTTGTTTTCCTTGGAACAGAGATGGCTGAGGGGAGATCTCTTTGAGGTGTATAAAATTGTGAGGGGCCTAGATATGATGGATATAAAGGGCCTATTTCCCTGAGCAGAGAGGTCAACAACTGGGGGCATAAATTTTACAGAAAATTGGTGGAAGGTTTGAAGGTGATTTGAAGGGAAATTTCTTCACGCAGAGGGTTGTGGGGGTCTGGAACTCACTGCCTGAAAGGGTGGTAGAGGCAGAAACCCTCACCACATTTAGAAAGTACTTGGATGTGCACTTGAAGTGCCGTAACCTGCAGAGTTATGGACCTAGAGCTGGAAAGTGGGATTAGGTTGGATAGCCTCTTGTTGGCCAGGCCGAAAGGGCCTCCTTCCGTGCTGTAAACTTCTATGATTCTACCTGAATAGTTTTTTACGATTCTTTGCAGGTGAGAAAGATGGTTCTATCCTTATGCGCAGCTTGAACTAACTACATAAAAGTACTCGCTCAACTTTCCACACCTTCAGTTCTTTAATATTTTGTTTGGTTGGGTCTGGTAATAAATATATATATATCAGCTAAGCATCCTTTTCTTGTCTCTGCAGTATTATAGGATAAATGTTCTAAGACCTGCACCAGCAGCAGAGCCTCACATGCAGTGCATGATTAATTGGAAACCTGCAGGTTTAATGCCCACAATTTTCCGTCAATTGATTATCCTACATCTTACGTAATAGACTGTGTTCTGTTCTTTGTTGTGCACAGCATTATCACAGGCCCTCCTGGGTGGCGTTATGATTTTTGTGGCCACTGATCAGATACAAAGCAAGTTTGGGCATGTGGACAAAAGTGTGTTGATGCTATAACAAACTGAAATGCCATGCATGCTTGCAGAGATCAAATGAAATGCCCAAAAGCTGAGTGACGAAAGCCAGTCACCAAATTTGGTAAACCTTGGATTAAATCTTAAAACATTAAGGAGAAGAAATGAATGTTGAAGGACCGTGTTTTAATTAATGATACCTAGCATTATTCACATTATTCAGAAAGAAATTTAGGATTCGATATTCGTTACCGTCATTTTTGAGGCGGTGTCACTGCATGAGAGAAATTTTTAATGTCTTGCTTCAGGTGCGCTCCCCAAATGCGAAATTCAGTGTTGACGCCTAAAGAATTGATAGCAGTGTAAAATCATGGCGTTGCACACATACCTGGATGCGCTAAGTGGGCCGTTAAGCGTGGGCTTAACATCCGGGAGTTAGGCAGCATTTGGAGCTGCGCCATAGATATAGTGACGCCACCGGGATTGAATTGCGGCGTTGATTGGGCGCCTCAGTGCCTCGTGGGTATATTCGCTTCCGACGCACTCACTCAGACCGTGAGCATGACAGACCTTGCAGCAGCATCTCGTCAGCGTGCCCACCAGTTCACGGATGCCGCACTGGATGCACTCCTTGATATACAGGGAGAGGCGTCGGCAGGTGCTGAGGACAGAGGCTGGGAGGAGACCCCAACCCCAAATGTACCGAATGCTATAGAGGGAAATAGCAGAGCGAGTGCCTGCGAGCGACACGATGCCAAGGACAGCGATGAAATGCCAATAAAAGTGGAAGGACCTGACGCGGATAGTGAGGGTGAGTATCTTTAATTTCAAACATCAACATGCTATGCTCTGACCTCAATCTACACTTTCTGCTCAATGTAGTGTTTCTGAATCCATGCTCTAAGTGGGTGAGGCCACAGTCAAGGTTCCCATTGGCAGCCTCACCCACTGCAAAGGACTGCATGCAGTGTTAACCTTGCTACTCGGTTCTGCAGACCCAACCCTCGTTGTTGACTCCTCAGTCTTCATATGCATGTCGAAGATGGTAGCCTCCCCGTTACTGTTAGGTTCTATCACCCTAATCCACCATTGCCACAGCAAGTCCACGCAACGAATAGTACTTGCATCTAACTGTGAAGACTGTCATAGAGTAAAATGTACTAAAGTACGTAAGGCACTTGGGACACACTGATTGAAGGTCTCTACCTTCGACTTTCTCTTTAATGTTATGGTCAAAGATCGCACACAACAGACAGGAGCAAATGCGACTGGTGGAGGGGAGCCAGAACTCCAAGTGCTCACTCCGTTGGAGGAACGGATAGCTGCCCTGATGGGCTTGCAATTTGATGCGATGGCAGTGGGTGCGGCCGACCCCTCGGGACAGTGACGGTATGTTTGAGTTCCTCTGCAGCGTCCTGCAGGACACTTGGCCCTCACACCATCAACATGCAGCTATTTCCATGAGACTGGCATTCAGGAATGCCTTTCCCGCTCCGGGCCCCCTCCCCTGCAGGTAACCGCTATTCTGTGCTTGTGCTTTCAGATGATCAGCCAGATCCACCGGGACCTTCCACGGGCGCAGATGGTGGCAATGATGACAAGGACGAGGAGCAGCAGAAGGACGACACCTCCTTCGACCTCACACAGGAGGCTGCGCTGTCTGAGAGCGGGGCCAGCAGCGGTGCTGACCAAGGGGTGGTGGGGGAGGTGGAGGTGGGTGAAGCTCTGGGACCCAATGGCCTCCAGCAATGCCACGGGGGAGGGGAAGCCCGGTGGCCAGCTCCCCGGAGGGTGAGTGCACGCCTGAGTGATGCTCATCAACACGCTGACGATGAGCCCGACCTAGAGGTTGTCCCAAGACAATCCCTGCAGTTGCACAGCAATCTGCTGGATGCAGTAGCATGGGTGCCCCAGAGTCTCGATGCACGAGCTGTGAGGATGGAGGAGTCCGCCTCAACTATTACTCATGGCTCTCAGCAGTCCACCGAGCCCATCCTTGGTAGATACCAATGGATGCTGGATACAAACAGTGACCATGGGGTCCCAGACATGATGGTATGGGCTATGGCTGATGTTGCAGTGACCATTGAGCACCAGGCCGAAGCTATTGTAGGCCTGCATACTCAAATGTCTTCAGTGCGTGATGCCCTGGGTCAGCTCTCTGGTATACTGCAGTCACAGACACCCTTAAGGCAGAGGCAATAGATTCAACAGACGCACTGACTGCTGCCATCCGGTCTGGGGCCCCATCAGTTGGACGGGGACCTAACCTTGCTGAACCAGGGCAGGATTCGGCCACACCCAGATTTCTGCAGATATTCAAGGGATAAGGTCCTACGAGACGAATTTAAAGAGCTCGGAGTTAAATTAAAAAGTAGGACCCAGTGCCACGTACTAGTCAGAGTAGGAATCGCAGGATAGCACAGATGAATACGTGGCTTGAGCAGTGGTGCAGCAGGGAGGGATTCAAATTCGTACGGCATTGGAACAGGTCCTGGGGGAGGTGGGACCAGTACAAACCGGACGGTCTGCACTTGGGCAGTGTTTGCTGGTGCTGTTGGTGAGGAGTTAAACTAATATGGCAGGAGGATGGGAACCAATACAGGGAGACAGAGGGAAACAAAAAGGAGACAAAAACAAAAGACAGAAAAGAGATGAGTAAAAGTGGAGGGCAGAGAAACCAAAGGCAAGAAACAAAAAAGACCAATGAATATAAAAGGGCTGCAGGAGGGGTAAAAACTAAAAATCATGGTTTAAAAACTAGGATGAAAACACTCTACCTAAATGCACGCAGCATTAGAAATGAGTTGACGGCACAAGTCATTGCAAATGGGTATGATTTGGTGGCCATTACAGAGACATGGTTGCAAGGTGGCCAGGACTGGGAATTAAACGTACAGGGGTATCTGACGATTCGGAAAGATCGGCAGGAAGGGAAGGGAGGTGGGGTAGCTCTGTTAATAAGGGATGATATCAGGGCAGTTGTGAGGGATGATACTGGCTCCAATGAACAAAATGTTGAATCATTGTGGGTGGAGATTAGAGATAGTAAGGGGAAAAAGTCACTGGTCGGCGTAGTTTATAGGCCCCCAAATAATAACTTCATGGTGGGGCGGGCAATAATCAAGGGAATAATGGAGGCATGTGAAAAAGGAACGGCAGTAGTTATGGGGGATTTTAACCTACATATCGATTGGTCAAATCAAATCGCAGGGGGTAGCCTGGAGGAGGAACTCATAGAATGCATACGGGATTGTTTCTTAGAACAGTATGTAACAGAGCCTACAAGGGAGCAAGCCATTTTGGATCTGGTCCTGTGTAACGAGACAGGAAAAATAAACGATCCCCTCGTAAAAGATCCTCTCGGAATGAGTGATCACAATATGGTTGAATTTGTAATACAGATTGAGGATGAGGAAGTTGTGTCAGAAACGAGAGTACTATGCTTAAACAAAGGGGACTACAGTGGGATGAGGGCAGAGTTGGCTAAAGTAGACTGGAAACAAGGACTAAACGGTGGCACAATTGAGGAACAGTAGAGGACTTTTAAGGAGCTCTTTCATAATGCGCAACAAAAATATATTCCAGTGAAAAAGAAGGGCGGCAAGAGAAGAGATAACCAGCTGTGGATGACCAAGGAAATAAAGGAAAGTATCAAATCAAAGACCAATGCGTATAAGGTGGCCAAGGTTAGTGGGAAACGAGAGGATTGGGAAGATTTTAAGCAACAGCAAAGAATTACTAAAAAAGCAATAAAGAAAGGGAAGATAGATTACGAAGGTAAACTTGCGCAAAACATAAAAACAGATAGTAAAAGCTTTTACAGATATATAAAATGGAAAAGAGTGACTAAAGTAAATGTTGGTCCCTTAGAAGATGAAAAGGGGGATTTAATAATGGGAAATGTGGAACTGGCTGAGACCTTAAACAATTATTTTGATTCCGTCTTCACAGTGGAAGACACAAAAACCATGCCAAAAATTGCTGGTCATAGGAATGTGGGAAGGGAGGACCTTGAGATGATCACTATCACTAGGGAGGTAGTGCTGGACAGACTAATGGGATTGAAGGTAGACAAGTCCCCTGGTTCTGATGAAATGCACCCCAGGGTATTAAAAGAGATGGCGGAAGTTATAGCAGATGTATTTGTTATAATCTACCAAAATTCTCTGGACTCTGAGGAGGTACCAGCGGATTGGAGAGCAGCTAATGTAACGCCCCTGTTTAAAAAAGGGGGCAGGTAAAAGGCAGGTAACTATAGGCCAGTTAGTTTAACATCTGTAGTGGGGAAAATGCTTGAAACTATCATTAAGGAAGAAATAGCAGGACATCTGGATAGAAATAGTGCAATCAAGCAGACGCAGCATGGATTCATGAAAGGGAAATCATGTTTAAGTAACTTACTGGAATTCTTTGAGGATATAACGAGCATGGTGGATAGAGGTGTACCGATGGATGTGGTGTATTTAGATTTCCAAAAGGCATTCGATAAGGTGCCACACAAAAGGTTACTGCAGAAGATAAAGGTATGCGGAGTCAGAGGAAATGTACTAGCATGGATAGAGAATTGGCTGGCGAACAGAAAGCAGAGAGTCGGGATAAATGGATCCTTTTCCGGTTGGAAATCAGTGGTTAGTGGTCTGCCACAGAGATCAGTGCTGGGACCACAACTGTTTACAATATACATAGATGACCTAGAGGAGGGGACAAAATTTGCAGATGACACTAAGATTAGTGGGAAAGCGGGTTGTGTAGAGGACTCAGAGAGGCTACAAGGAGATTTGGATAGGTTTAGCGAATGGGCTAAGGTTTGGCAGATGGAATACAATGTCGGAAAATGTGAGGTCATCCACCTTGGGAAAAAAAACAGTAAAAGGGAATATTATTTGAATGCGGAGAAATTACAACATGCTGTTGTGCAGAGGGACCTGGGGGTCCTTGTGCATGAATCCCAAAAGGTTAGTTTGTAGGTGCAGCAGGTAATCAGGAAGGCAAATGCAATGTTGGCCTTCATTGCGAGAGGGATGGAGTACAAAAGCAGGGAGGTGTTGCTGCAACTGTATAAGGTATTGGTAAGGCCGCACCTGGAGTACTGCGTGCAGTTTTGGTCACCTTACTTAAGGAAGGATATACTAGCTTTGGAAGGGGTACAGAGACGATTCACTAGGCTGATTCGAGAAATGAGGGGGTTAACTTATGATGATAGATTGAGTAGACTGGGTCTTTACTCCTTGGAGTTCAAAAGGATGAGGGGTGATCTTATAGAAACATTTAAAATCATGAAAGGGATAGACAAGATAGAGGCAGAGAGGTTGTTTCCATTGGTGGGGGAGACTAGAACAAGGGTCACAGCCTCAAAATACGGAGGAGCCAATTTAAAACCGAGTTGAGAAAGAATTTCTTCTCCCAGAGGGTTGTGAATCTGTGGAATTCTCTGCCCAAGGAAGCAGTTGAGGCTAGCTCATTGAATGTTTTCAAGTCAAAGATAGATAGATTTTTAAGCAATAAGGGAATTAAGGGTTACGGGGAGAGGGTGGGTAAGTGGAGCTGAGTCCACGACCAGATCAGCCATGATCTTATTGAATGGCTGAGCAGGCTCGAGGGGCTAGATGGCCTACTCCTGTTCCTAATTCTTATGTTCTTATGTTCTTATGTTGATGCTCTGCCCCAAGAGAGTATCAGCCTGTTGGGCCAATTAGAACGTGATGTCATTTCTCAGCACGACATAATTCCACCTTCGCACCTGCCGCCCTCTGCACCCCATCTACACCAGAGTGCTGCCGCCCATGCTGAGGTGATGCAGTCCGCAGCCGGGTCTTCCAGGTTCCAAGCTGGTCGGGGACATCCTGCTAGGCCATCATGTGTGGCTGCGGATCTCAGTCAGCAACCGTCTACCAGCCTTTCTGAAGGCCCTGAGACCCCATTGAGGAGGAGCAGTAGGTGTGGGAGGGGGCAGAAGGGAAAGGTGATAAAGCCTTCAAGACAAAGCAATGACCTCTGGGAAGGTGACTACATATGCTCACCTTGTTAAGATATGAGCTTTTAAAATTAGTTGCACTTGCATGACCCACCAAACACTTGCTTGATAGTCAACAGAGATGGCTAGGTTGTTGCACTATGAGCTCATGTAAATTGTTGCACTTGGATGAACAATGCCACAATTGTTTGGTAGTCGCCAGAGTGGCTGCCTTGTTACAAAATGAACTGATGTCAATAGGTCCACTTGGATGTCTCTGAGAATGTTTGAAGGGGTTTTGTGGGTATGTTGACGTGTTGGGGATGAAGTTGTTCTCTTGTGGTTGTTTTAAGCACAGATGATTTATGTTTGCAATAAAGGAAGTTTGGATTATTCACATGGTGAGGCACTGATTATTTACAATGGAGGGTAGCAACTGTAGCGATGTGTTTAGTTGATGCCCACATCTATAGGCTGGCCATTTGGCACGTCAAGACTCATTCACTGGAATCAATGAGCGATGAGTCTCTGACGAGCATTCCTTCCAGCCACAGCAGTGTCAGGCTGCCTCCTCCATCAGTGAGGCTTCTCGTCTTCCTCCTCATCGATGTCGTCCTCCCGAGCTGGATCATCCATCCCTCATAATGGCTGGCCCCTCATAATGGCCAGGTTGTGCAGCATGCAACAGTCAATGGTGAATATGGAGACTCTATCAGGTGTTTACTGGAATGCCCCTCCAGAGTGGATCGCTGCTTCAGAACCCCGATAGTTTGCTGGATAATGGCCCAGGTTGTGGTATGGCTGGTGTTGTAGCGCTGCTCAGCAGGGGTAATGGGATTGTGGAGGGGTGTTATCAGCCAGGGGAGACATACTATATCCTTCGTTGCCACGGCCTTCATGCGGTGGCTTGAAAAGTTGTGGCACAGGATGAAGGCACCGTGGCAGCTGGCAGGATATCGGGCATTGACAGCAAGGATCATCTGCCTGTGATCGCCGACCAGCTGTACATTGAGGGAGTGGAATACCTTGTGATTCCGAAAGATCTCTTCATTGTGGGAAGGGGCCCTCAATGTCAGATGCGTACAATCAATGGCTCCCTGAACCTTGGAAAGGTTCGCTATCCTGGCAAAGCCATGGGTGCGCTCATCCTGGTCTTCCCTGGACATGCTGAACTTGATGTAATCCATTCATTTGCAGTAGAAAGCATCGGTCACCTGGGGAATGCAGCAATGTGCTGCAAGCTGCGAGATGTTGCATCTATCGCCTACAGAAGACTGTAAGGAGCTCGTAACATAGAGGTTGAGTTCTGCTGTCACTTTCACTGTCACTGACAGCGAGGTCCTGGTGCCGATGTCAGCTGCCAGGTATGTCTGCAGAAGGTTGCAAAGCTCCGTCACCACCTCCTTGCGAAACTTCAGCGTTAAGCACTGCTCCTCGGACATCTCAAGGTAAGAGTAATGCACGCGGTAAACCCTGCGTGTGTATGGCCGCCTGCCCCATCGCCTGAGGTGTCACCTCTGGGGAGGATCCACATTTGCTGTAAGCTGTCTCTGCAGCCGGCGCCTTTCAAGTCATCGCCGCAGGACGACATGGTGTGCTATCACTGCCCCAATCCCTTGGCACAGGTCACAGCGAAATGCAACTTTCAAATTTTCCCGATATGGAACCCAATGTGTCCGAGATACTAGTACTGAATCTGACGAGTCAACAGCAGTATGAGGTCAACACACCCTACTGTCTGTGCGAGCATCGATCGCAGCACTGACCGAGACCTCTGAGCCCCAGCTGCAGCTCTCTTTAAATAATGCCATGGATTAGTTTCTCCACCTTGTGCAGTCCAACTTTTTCAGGCGTCATGGACGCCAGCCGTTAAGTGAGGCGACAAAAGTGAATGTGGCAAGAAGGGCGCCAAGGAAACGTTGTACGCGTTCTGACCTCATGATTTCCATGGCGTTAGCCAATGGGATGTAACGTTTTAACGCCCTTAAAAAATGACCACTGAATTTCCCGTCGGGCATGACGAGCACCCAGCGCCACTCCCAAATGCCTAACTCCCAGTTAACACCAAACACTGGCGTTATCAGCAGGCATTAGCAACCGAATTTTGACCCCTTAATAAATGGCCACATTTAATTTGTACAAAATGAAAAATCCCGAGTTGTTTTAATGTAGTCAGTTTAGGGCCAAAATTGCCCCTTCCCTTAAGGCCTATTACCGCCGGAAATCCGCGGCCACGCTGCGGAGTGCAATGGCCGCTGATTTTTCGTGTTATGGCCGCCTTTTTGAAAATTCCGTTCCTGTGGTATCCCGGTGGTGACTCGCTCCCCCCCCTCCTACCGCTCCGCTGCTGCCAATCCGATCGAAGTGTGTCATCAGGATGTTCCCCACGATGGCAAAATTCCGCCGAAAATATCTTGCTCCTTCCGTACGGTGCCAACAGCAGCTTTTTTCTGCCGGTCCAGTGAGGTTGTAGTCCTTCTAAAATGGTGGTGTGGCTCCCATTAAAGGGGAGGGCCTACTGCCGCAGCCGCCATGTTCTTTTTGTCGGTCGGCTGCCATGTCGGGCTGGCAATTATGCCCCTGAGTTCGGCTGGGCTACTGGCCCGGCCAAAACCCTCCCTGGTGGCCCAGTGGATCGAACTTAAAGAATCGCGCAGGATCTCCCCTTTAAGTAAAGGAGTGAACCATGGTGACGTGGCACTGTGATGATGTCATCAGTGCTACGCTGATGAGTGATAGCGGCGGACTCTCTGCCCGCTCCCAACCTCCGCCCCTCTGGACTGCGAACGTCCGCTCACCACCCTATTATGACCGACTTCCGGTCCGCCTGAAAAAAAGCCAAAGAGTGGAATTTCGCTCAAGAGGCCACCACATCCACTGCGCCGGTAAAATCAACAGAAACAGGTTCGGTGCACCCCATTTCCAGTGGTGGGCAATTTCGGCCCCTTTATCTGCAGCAAAAGCTTCTCTTTCCACTCTTGCACCTTTACCTCTACTATCCCCAAGGATTTAACCTCGGCCTCGCTTGTTCTCTTCTACTTGCTGCTCATTGTTGACATCATCCACAAGCATAGGGACAACTTCTATATGTATGCTTATGATGTCCAGCTCCATCTCACCATTAGTTCTGTCAATCACACAACCACTCCTGTGCTGTCATACTGCTTGGCTGACATCAAGTCGTGGGTGAGTCACAATTCCCTCCAACTGAACATTGGAAAGTCAAAAGTCATAGTTTTTGGCCACTGGTGAACCAGAACACTTATTTCCACATCCGTAAGAGGATCATCTCTGCCATTACCTTAGCCCTCTGCCAATGAAGCAAATTTACCCATGCTTTTATCGCATCTATCCTCAATTTCTCTAATGCCTTCCTTGTTAGCCTTCCTACTCGACCCTCTATGAACTCCAACTGATCCAAAATGCAGTTGGCCATTTGCTGTCCTGCAGTCAGTCCCACTTTCACATAGCCTCCTCCATACTGACCTACAGTCCCCACAAAGCATTCACTTTTAAATCCTTGTTTTCATCTTGTATTCCCACCATGGCCTCACACCATCATAGCTTTGCAACCTCCTCCTGTCTTATATTGGCTCCTGTATCCTTTGTTTCTCTCACTTTGGCCTTTTGTGTATCAAGAGCAGGCATTGACGATGAGATCCAACATCGCCGCCAGTGCAGCCTTCAGCCGCCTGAGGAAAAGAGTGTTTAAAGACCAGGCCCTCAAAACTGTCACTAAGCTTATGGTCTACAGGGCCGTAGTAATACCTGCCCTCCTGTATGGCTCAGAGACGTGGACCATGTACAGTAGACACCTCAAGTCGCTGGAGAAATACCACCAATGATGTCGCCGCAAGATCCTACGAATCCCCTGGGAGGACAGACGCACCAACATTAGCGTCCTGGTCCAGGCCAACATCCCCAGCATTGAAGCACTGACCACACTTGATCAGCTCCGCTGGGCAGGCCACATAGTTCACATGCCAGACACGAGGCTCCCAAAGCAAGCGCTCTACTTGGAACTCGTCCACGGAAAACGAGCCAAAGGTGGGCAGCGGAAACGTTACAAGGACACCCTCAAAGCCTCCCTGATAAAGTGCGACATCCCCACTGACACCTGGGAGTCTCTGGCCAAAGACCGCCCTAATTGGAGGAAGTGCATCCGGGAGGGCGCTGAGTTGCTCGAGTATCATCGCCGAGGGCATGCAGAAATCAAGCGCAGGCAGCGGAAGGAGCTTGCGGAAAACCAGGCTCCCCGCCCTCCCTCCCCCTCAACCACTGTCTGTCCCACCTGTGACAGAGACTGTGGTTCTTGTATTGGACTGTACAGCCACCTAAGAACTCATGCTAAGAGCGGAAGCAAGTCTTCCTCGATTCTGAGGGACTGCCTATGATGATGATGATGATGATGATCTCCTTTCATTCCACTATTGGTGGTAGAGCCATCAACTCATCCCGGCTCATCTCCACCTCTCCGTGTTTATACACCTTCTCACAACACAACTTTGACCGGACTTTTAGTCACCTCTCCTACTCTCTCCCTCCATGTTTTGGCATCTATTCCCTTATCTAAAATGCATTGGGATATTTTCTATGTTTGAAACACTGTAAATAAATGAAAGTTGTTGCTTGCCTGTGTAAAACATGGATGGTTTTCCTGCATACGGCCTTTGAACAAAATAGCACATTAGTGTGACAACTGGAATCCATATCCTATAAGCATCATTATCATAGGCAGTCCCTCGAAAGGAGGATGACTTGCTTCCACATCAAAAAAGGATTTCACAGATGTTCCAATGAAGGACCTAATATTCCAGGTCCTGAACTACATTCTGAAGGGTGGAAGATGCCTGTGCGTGGATTTTTTTAACGTGTGGTGGCCGTTGCACAGCAGCCACCACACGGGCTTGACAGAGCTAGGTCTTGGTCCAGTGGCAAGGTTTGTCCAAGATGACTGGAGACCAGCTCTGCTGCACAGACCTAGTGCGCGCACATATCGCAGTGTGGGCTGGGCCCGTGCTGCCCCTGTCCCCGAACTCTCCCCTCCGCTGGGCCCCGATCACATCCCTCCACAGTCTCTCACCGCTCCTTTGCCCTCATAAGCACTCACACTGCGAATGACATGGTATCATTTTAAATGCTACAGAAAATTAACATCTGAAGCTGAGTAGTGAGTGGATGTGGTCTTCTTCCTCACAAACTTTAATAGTGGGATTGTTTTCTGCTCTACAGCAGTGACTTGTTCTTTCTCCATTCTTGCCCATTCTTCCGAGACAGTTATTTTAAATCACCTTTAATCTCCCATTCTTTAGTGGTCTGCGGTGTTGCTACTGATATTCTGCAATCCACCCCAGAATGTAAACTGGATGAAACCAGAGCACCAGTACCCTTATCACTGCTTTCAGTAGAGGTGGCATGATGTAAACATGCAAATAGCATCTCAATACTTCATAGTTATAGTCCATAATGTTCCCTTTTAATAAATTAATACATGTGTATAAAACTTCCTTTTTTCTGAAACATGGCTTTTGTGTGGTTGTGGTTTTGAAGGTCCTTTTCCTTGATTTACAACCAATGGAAACCAAGCCAAACTTATTAATAATGCTTTGCAGGTTGAAATTTCTAAAATATTATTCTGACTGTTCAGTGGCAATATTCATGTGATTAATGCATAGTTACTACTTGAACATTGTCTCAAATTAAACTGTGACAGGAGGACAAAGTCAAACTAGATAGAGGCAAATTTAGGTCTATGGCAGCAAGTTCTTCATCAGATAAAGAGTAATGAGCATGCAAAAGACACCTCAAGTAGGACAATGAAGGTACCAACCCTGAAATAATTTAATAAACAGCTACATGCTGTGATGGAGATAGAGGCTGTAATTTTTTTTTAATGGATGAATGAGAATGCTGAATGGACTTCCTCAACTGTATCTTTCCTATAATTTTGTGTCAAAAGCCTTTACTTTTGCTCCAAGGACAATTCCGTATAATATTTTCAAACATAGCTTCTATAATAAAAACAGCTAAAGAACATCAGTGCTGAGATAATTTACTGGATTACTTCTATTTTGGTTATGGGAGCACCATCTTTGTTTGAAATTATTGCTTGTGTGGCACAGCTGACAGTAGAATCACTGACATTGTGACTTAATGACCAACAATCTTCCAAGGGTACTATTAAAATATATGGGGGTGAATTTGGTCCTGGGTGTTAGAGCATAATAGGTGATAGTTATCATGTATTCAACCAGCATTGTAACCCATGTATAATCTGACCTAAGCTGTACACTGTGAGAACAATGACCACGAGGTGGGAGACACTCCTAACCTGGACCTTCAGGTATAAAAGGAGAAGCTCCACCCACCTTCATCACTTGAGTGCTAAGGAACAAAGGACAGGTCACAGACTGACCTTCTCTCAAGCATGGGCCTCGTGTGCATTTATACTGTATAGTAAGGACATATCAATGGCGACGAGAAACTGGGATTTAAACCACGCGAGCATGGCCACTAGCAGAACAGACGAGAGGTGCTGTGTTAAGGAATGGTTGGGACAGAGATTCAACATTGTTAAAGCAGCACACAGTTCTCCAGGCAGTCGGGCATGCCACAACATGTAGTCGAACCCAGAGGGGGAGTTCGACAGAGACAATGGCAAGTTGAACGGCGATTCACACCATTGCAAGGGACAATGCGGCCAGTAATGGGGCCATCAACACCTGTTAATGGCGCACTCAAGGACAATAATAGGGGCAGTCAGGGACAATCGACTGGCAAGGGACCTTTTGTTTCCAACAGCAGCTCATGTTGGAGGCGTGGAGGCACACACTCAGCTGGAGTTTGCAGAGATGAGCAAAATACCTGCAGAAATGAACGCTGGGGGAAATCGCTGGAAGCTGAAGTTCAGCGAGTTCATGTGGAGCACGTATACAGTTCATACACCAGGACGCCACCGATAATGATGAAAGTGCTCCTCAATGGCATCCCAGTATTAATGGAGCTAGACACGGGGGCCAGCCAGTCCCTGATGGGTATCAAACAGTTCAAAAAGTTGTGGGTGTCCAAGGCCAGGAGGCCAAAATTATCGCCGATTGACGCACAGCTACGGACTTACACAAAGCAGATCATTCCGGTGCTAGGCAGTGCCACGGTAGTCGTGACCCACAAAGATTCGGAGAACAGGTTGCCACTCTGGATTGTCCCAGGGGACGGTCCCGCACTACTGGGGAGGAGTTGGCTTGCTGTCATGAACTGGAAATGGGGCGATGTCAATGCAATTTCCTCTGTGGAGCGAGTATCATGCTCACAGATCCTGGACAAATTTGACTCACTATTTCAACCCGGCATCGACATTTTTATGGGGGCCAAGGTAGTGATTCACATAAACCCGGACGCCAGACCAGTACACCACAAGGCCAGAGCGGTGCCGTACATGATGCGGGAAAAGATAGAAGGCGAATTGGACTGCCTGCTGAGGGAAGGCATCATCTCGCCAGTCGAATTCAGTGACTGGGCGAGCCCGATCGTGCCGGTGCTCAAGGCGGATGGGTCGGTCAGGATATGTGGTGATTACAAGGCCACCATCAATCGGGTGTCACTCCAAGACCAGTACCCGCTAGCCAGAGCGGAGGACCTCTTTGCGACGTTATCCGGTGGCAATGTTTTTTCAAAATTGGACCTGACCTCAGCTTACATGACCCAGGAGCTGGCGAGTGAGTCGAAGAAGCTGACCACCATCATGACACACAAGGGGTTGTTTGAGTACAACAGATGTCCGCTCGGGATTCGCTCAGCCGCCGCGATCTTCCAACGAAATATGGAAAGCCTCCTCAAGTCGATTTCAGGGATGGTGGTTTTTCAGGACGACATCCTCATCACGGGTTATGATACTGAAGAACACCTCCACAACCTGGAGGAGGTGCTTTGCAGACTGGACCGGGTAGGGCTGCGACTGAAAAAGGCGAAGTGCGTCTTCCTAGCTCGAGGTTGAATTCCTGGGATGAGGGTAGCAGCAGACTGGATCAGACCTACTGCGTCCAAGACGGAAGTGATCCAGAGAGCACCCAGACCCCATAACACGATGGAGCTGCGTTCATTCCTGGGGCTCCTGAACTATTTTGGTAACTTTCTTCCCAAATTGAGCACGCTGCTAGAGCCGCTACACGTGCTCCTACGCAAAGGTCGCGAATGGGTCTGGGGGGACAGCCAGGAAAGGGCTTTTGATAGCGCACGCAATTTGTTATGTTCCAACAATCTGTTAACGCTATACGACCCATGTAAGAAACTTGTGTTAACGTGCGATGCGTCGTCCTATGGTGTCGGGTGTGTGTTGCAGCATGTCAATGTCAAGGGTCAGTTACAGCCGGTAGCTTATGCCTCCAAGAGTCTGTCCCAGGCAGAAAGGGGCTATGGGATGGTAGAAAAGGAGGCGCTCGCATGTGTATGTGTGGTAAAGAAAATGCACCAGTACCTGTTTGGTAGGAAATTTGAGCTGGAGACAGATCACAAACCCCTAACGTCCTTTTTGGCCGACAACAAGGCCATAAATGCAAACGCATCGGCCCGCATACAGAGGTGGGCACTCACGTTAGCTGCCTATGACTATACAATTCAGCACAGACCGGGCACTGAAAACTGCACCGATGAACTCAGCAAGCTCCCACTAGCCACCACTGAGGGGGCTACCGAGCATGCTGCTGAGATGGTCATGACTGTTGAAGCTTTCGGAAGCGAAGGCTCACCCATGACAGCCCGTCAGATTAAAGTCTAGACAAATAGAGACCCGCTATTGTCTCTAGTCAAGAAATGTGTCCTGAATGGGGACTGGGCAGCCACGTACAGGGCATGCCCTGAGGAATTTAAACCATTTCACAGGCGCAGGGATGAACTCTCGATTCAGGCCGATTGCCTACTGTGGGGAAACTGCGTAGTCATGCCCCAGATGGGCAGAGAGATGTTCATCAGAGAACTCCACAATGAGCACCCGAGCATTGTCATGATGAAGGCAATTGCCAGGTCACATGTTTGGTGGCCAGGGATAGACGCAGATCTGGAACTTTGTGTTCGCAGGTGCAACACGTGTGCCCAGCTGGGCAATGCGCCCAGGGAAGCCCCCCTTAGCCCCTGGCCATGGCCCGCCAAGCCTTGGTCACGCATCCATGTGGACTACGCAGGTCCTTTCATGGGAAAAATGTTTTTGGTTGTAGTAGACGCCTGCTCCAAATGGATCAAGTGTGACATTTTAAATTCAAGCACATCCTCTGCCACGGTAGAAAGTCTACGGGCAATGTTCGCCGCCCACGGTCTACCGGACGTCTTGGTCAGCGACAATGGCCAGTGCTTCACAAGCACTGAATTCCAGGACTTCATGGCAGGCAATGGAATTAACCATGTCAGAATGGCACCGTTCAAGCTGGCCTCAAACGGCCAGGCGGAACGAGCAGTGCAGATAATCCATCAGGGGATGCTCAGAATCCAGGTTCCCTACAAAGCTGCTTATCATGCCTCCTGTTGGCCTATAGATCCCGACCACACTCACTCACAGGGGTTCCACCCGCAGAGCTGCTAATGAAAAGGATGCTCAAAACCCGGCTATCCCTTATACATCCCACCATGAAAGAAATTGTCGAGAGCAGGCGCCAGCCACAATATGACTACCATGACAGGAATGCGAGGGCGCGATGTATTGATGTAAATGATCCTGTTTTTGTCCTCAACTACACTGCAGGGCCCAAATGGCTCGCAGGCACTGTGATTGCCAAAGAGGGAAATGGAATTCTGTTAGTTAAACTTACCAATGGACAAATCTGCCGCAAACACGTGGATCAAACAAAAAGGAGATTCAGCAACCCCATAGAAGAAGCAGAGGAAGAACACGATATAGAGTTCACTCCACCACAGGTGACCGAACACCGGAACAAAAGGGAGGAAAGCCCAGTCACTGTGGGCAGTCCAGATAGGCCTGAGGTACCGCAAACAGCAGACACTCAGGCCAGCGGCCAACAACCAGAGCCCCAACTCAGGCGCTCTACAAGAGCGCGTAAACCACCAGAGAGACTCAACCTGTGATCCCAATAAGACTTTGGGGGGGAGGTGATGTCATGTATTCAACCAGCATTGTAACCCATGTATAATCTGACCTAAGTTGTATACCGTGAGAACACTGACCACTGGGTGGTGAACTTGTGGGAGACACTCCTAACCTGGACCTTCAGGTATAAAAGGGGAAGCTCCACCCACCTTCATCACTTGAGTGCTAAGGAATAAAGGACAGGTCACAGACTGACCTCTCAAGCATGGGCCTCGTGTGCATTTATACTGTATAGTAAGGACGTATCAATAGTGAATCCTAAACACCCGTTTTACACCCCGCCAATGTTCCCTCTAATTTTTATTTTTGCCGCACGGTCCTTTTAAATTTTTTGCCTAGCCTTGCATGCATGGTCTCTTTTCCAGCGGAGCAGCTGATGAGTGACCTTGGGCAGGACTTCACGATCGCGGCATGGTCACATGCCCACGCAACTCCGGGGGAACAATCCCCCCAGCTGATTTTCTTCTCTATTGGCCTGATTTACCTTTCCATTGAAAGTGCTCCTTAGAGCTTCCTCTTTCATTCCTTTTAATGATTAAATACGCTGTTCTATATCTTCTTCCTCCTCACATTGTGCCCACTTGTGTTGAAATCAGGATTTGTTTGCCGAATTTCCCACACTCTAACTCATCCTTTCCAGGATGTCAGTACTGTGGTACGCCTTTCCTGCTTTCCGATTTAACTTGTCTTCTCCTTGCCATTCTTCAACCATGGCCTTTTACCTTGGTTTATCAACATAAGCAACAATGGGAGGTACAATTCTTTAAATAGCCAAACAAGAACTGAGAAATTCTAAATAATGCAGCCACTGATGGAGCTAGTCTAACCTCTGGAGGCGATGGAAAATCTAAAATTGCAAGACAGAAAAGTGAACAATTTCTCAGTAAAATCCTTTCTTTTCTCACCTGACCTCAGTATAACTTTTGTAATAAGGTCCTCCTGACATATGTCTTCTATATGTTTGTGATGGCTTGTGATTAAATGTAGTAATGAATGCACAAATGTTGGCATGTAAACTCCAGTGGCAACAGTCTGAATTATTGTGTGTTATATTCAAGGCAACCTTGATGTCTAAATGGTATTTGCAAATTGCTCAAAGTTGCTCCCATGGGGTTGTTCTCCAAATTAGTCAAGTTTGCTGCTGTCATGTACAATATTCCCAGTCGATGTTTATGCTCCGTGTAATATTCACGAGAAAATAGGAGCAATCAGCAGCACTGGGAATGCTTGCTTGGGCGAGGAGTCACTTCTGCAACGTCTCCATATAAATGCTGCTTACGCTGCTGTTTCTTACGATAATTTAATTTTCTGAAGTGTTTAGAGATCAGTCCAATTCTATTTCTGGCTATGCTATTCAAAATTGCGATTTGAACGGCCTTCAGTCCATTACATAGCAAAATCCAACACTAGGCTGCCCTTTACTGTGTCCAATGGATCTGACAAATTCATTCAATATTAGAATATCAATTTTTATCCGTGACAGAAATGGAATATGAGACTGAGGAATACAGGGAAAATGAAAGTAGTGTTTCCATGGCAATAAAACATCAATAAATTCCTTTGTACTGCTGCTTTAAAGCTTGTGCCTGCAAGAAGCTGTATCCGAACATATTTTTGGAATTTATAGGATGCTGAAAATGTTGGTAGTTTTTAAAAAAGCAGCTGGGCAGGTAACCTATAATATTTAATTGTGATGTACATAATATTAAATGTGGTTCATCAGATTTCAAACCAGAAATACATAATTGATTGTGTTTTTCCTGAGAGGTTAGGGCCTAGAAATCCGATTGTGCCCTGGAAATGGGAGCACACAGGGCAGGGCACGTACTGAACCTGTCTGTTCACCTGCTCCCAAGAAGCATGTGAATTTGGTCCCGTCAGACCATTCTAATACATTAGGCGTGTAGCCAGTTTGGGGAGGGTGGGGGAAATCAGGTCATGGATGCCACTTAAAAGCAGGCAGCACTTGTTAATGGAGTAAGTGCAAATTCTCTGGCGGAGAAATTCATTATCGCCCCATTTGGGGGAGGCAACCTTTGAAAGCCGGGAAACTTAGCGCCAGGCACTAATGTTTCCCTGCTCTCAAAAATTGGCTTTAGTGCTCCAGGAAAGAAGTGGAGTGCTAAATCAAGCCTTCCTGGAGCGCTAAAGCACGAGGGCGGGGCGGAGAGCTTAGCAGCCCTCCACACTGAGCCGCGCAGTGCTGTCGTGTGCAAAGGACCCTTCCCTCCCTTAAAGGGAAGGCCCATTGTTGCAGGCTCTGCGATTTAAAATGAACCTACTTGGACCACCAAGGGAGTGGCGAACCCGTGTGATCAAGCAGAATGCCGGGCTGAATGATTGAGGGCAATAACCCACAAAGAAAACGGCATCAACAAAAGTACGTTTTTTTTTAAACTTACCTCGGCCACCTCGCCTTTAATCAGCACTCTGGTCCTGGCCGGCTGCGCAAATGTATTGACATTTCTAGCTCTCTGACTGCAGACAGGAAGGAACGCTTCTGAAGACAAAAATGACTCGAGATTGGGCCCCCAGGTTCTCCGATGCCACTTTGGAAGCTCTGGTCCAGGCAGTAGATAGGAGGAGGGAGATCCTGTTACCACCTCCCCACCCGCCCATCTGCCAGCGGACAGAAAGCACTCCAGGCAACACATCCGTTACCAGTGGGAAGATAATGCAGAGGAAGTCAATGCCAGTAGCTTAATTTCCAGGACATGGCTACAATATAGGGAAAAGTTTAATGACCTCACCAGAGTTGTCAAGGTAAGAAAGCTAACTCATAGCTCTCTCATGTTCTGCTCACAATCCCACCACTCGTAACCTCACTACTCACACTATTTCTCTTCATTCTCCTCCAGTCACTGCACTAAACTTCACTCCACTTTGTTGTAGGAGGTAGGCACCTTTAGAATATACCAGAATACTAGGCATTAGGCACCTGCTAGATATATCAAAACTCACATAAGCTTAAAATGGACACACACATAAAATGGCTGCCCAGGCATGATGGGAAATCAGGTAGTCAAGCTGTGAACTGTTGAACGTTCAATGACCAAGCAATAACCCTGTGAGGCCCACTGTAGGAATGCCTGGGATGCGGGAAGACAGAGATAAGAAGGAAACCATCTCCTGTGAACAAGGTCATAAACCAATTAATTCCCCAGGAAGAAAGATAAAAGGGAAACCATTTGCTGTAAACAAGGCTATAAACCAATTATTTCTCCCAGATGAAAGAACTAGGGAGAGAACCTATAAAGTCATCGATCAGCCCAAGCTGACAATAACCGAACATATGGTTCCCTGGATACTAGGAGAATTCTATTGGGTTAAAAGAACCTATATGTAATCTATAATCGTTGTGATTGGCTTGTGTCCAGCCGTGATGGCCTGTGTAACTGTAGTAAACTGTTTTGTAACTGTTGTGAAACATATAAAGGTACATGTAACCCTTTGTTCTGTGGAGAGAAACCTGGATACGGTCCTGAGTTTTTCCTCCCCGCTGAGCGTTATTAAATGCTGCCAGGCGTTGGAACCGACTCTGAGTGTTGAGTGATTCTTCAGAGAAAACACTAACGCTAACAACTTCCTTCTTCTTCTCTCACACTCTGCACCTCCTACTCTCATCACTGATTCAACCCTCATTTCTTCAAACCTCACATCTTACAACAGATGAACTATTTCTCCATGACGTGCACTTTCTCTGAGCACCTCACAAGGATGTCACTAACACACTCATTACTTCCTTGTCGAAGAATGCTGTGTACAACTTGCGGTAGGAGGCTGTGAGCGGGAAATGCCGAGCCTGCCTGAACATCTCGACCCCCCTGTGGAGTAACGCATTCTAGCCGTCGCGGGCATGAAGAGATTCACATGAGACGTCACAAAGTGTTTATTTAAACCGTATCCTCTTTTTCCCTTCTCACTTCTATTTCACCCTACACACTCTGCATGAGAAATTGCAACTGTTTTCAACAGCCATTCATTTCTCTCTTCTATCACTGAGCACTAAGAGCTATAACCCTTCACGTTGTGACTGGAATGCTTCAGCAGAACTTTCCACCTCACTGTGATTCCTCCAGTGGTCTTTCAGAAGAGGATCCACCACCAGCAAAGTGAGGTTTGCTACTCTCTCTGCAGATATTGGAGTTGCCGATCCGGAATGTTAACTCTGCTTTCTCTCCACAGATGCTGCCTAACCCGCTGAGATTTCCAGCATTTTCTGTTTTTATTCCAGATTCCAGCATCTGCAGTATTTTGCTTTTGTGTTGGAGTCTTTCAGGTCTGGCCTCAAAATGTACCTAATTCCCAACCTCAGAACAGCACTTTGTAGTACTGTATTCAAAAAAAATCAGCATAAATCTTTAACATTATAGTAATTTTGAGTGGACCCGAGGATGTATGTTTGATTGATTGAGTGATTGATTGATTGGTTGTGGGCTGGTTATGCAGAGTTTATTTAAGAACTGGGACTTGGGACCATTTTGTTTGTTCTATTCAGACAGGAGGACTGAGCTTGTCTGGTATGTTTTGTGCTATACTGAATTGTATTTGTTTATTGACTGAAGTTTTCAGCTTATGATTGGTAATTTGGAATATTTGTAACAGAGGTTTTAGTTGTGTTCGTAACATTATCACTCTTCCAATTCCATTATTATGGCAACTTCACTTCCACAACTAGTATCCTTTTGACCTCTATCTGGTGTTAGGGAAACTGATGGGACTGAAGGACGATAAATCCCCAGGGCCTGATATTCTGCATCTCAGAGTACTTAAGGAAGTGGCCTTAGAAATATAGATGCATTGGTGGTCATTTCCCAAAATTCATTGGACTCTGGATCAGTACCTATGGATTGAAGGGTAGCTAATGTAACCTCACTTTAAAAAAAAAAAAAAGAGGCAGAGAGAAAACATGGAATTATAGACCGGTTAGCCAGACATCGGTAGTGGGGAAAATGCTGGAATCAATTATTAAAGATGTAATAGCAGCACATTTGGAAAGCAGTGACAGGATCGGTCCAAGTCAGCATGAATTTATGAAAGGGAAATCATGCTTGACAAATCGTCTAGAGTTTTTTGAGGATGTAATTAGTAGAGTGGATAAGGGAGAATCAGTGGATGTGGTGTATTTGGACTTTGAAAAGGCTTTTGAGAAGGTCCCACACAAGAGATTAATATGCAAAATTAAGGCACATGGTATTGGGGGTAATGTATTGACGTGGATAGAGAACTGGTTGGCAGACAGGAAGCAAAGAGTGGGAATAAACGGGTCCTTTTCAGAATGGCAGGCACTGACTAGTGGGATGCCGCAAGGTTCAGTACTGGGACCCCAGCTATTACAATATATATTAATGATTTGGACGAAGGAATTGAATGTAATATCTCCAAGTTTGCAGATGACACTAAGCTGGGTGGCAGTGTGAGCTATGAGGAGGATCAAGAGGCTGCAGGGTGACTTGGACAGGTTAGGTGAATGGGAAAATGCATGGCAGATGCAGTATAATGTGGATAAATGAGAGGTTATCCATTTTGGTGGCAAAAACATGAAGGCAGAATATTATCTGAATGGCGGCAGATTAGGAAAAGGGGAGGTGCAACGAGACCTGGGTGTCATGGTACATCAGTCATTGAAAGTCGGCATGCAGGTACAGCAGGCGGTGAAGAAAGCAAATAGCATGCTGGCCTTCTTGGCGAGAGGATTTAAGTATCGGAGCAGGGAGGTCTTACTGCAGTTGTACAGGGCCTTGGTGAGACCACACCTTGAGTATTGTGTGCAGTTTTGGTCTCCGAATCTGAGGAAGGACGTGCTTGTTATTGAGGGAGTGCAGCGAAGGTTCACCAGAATAATTCCCGGGATGGCAGGACTGACATATGAAGAAAGACTGGATCGGCTAGGCTTATACTCACTGGAATTTAGAAGAATGAGAGGGGATCTCATAGAAAGATATAAAATTATGACAGATTGGACAGGTTAGATGCTGGAAGAATGTTCCCGATGTTGGGAAAGTCCAGAACCAGGGTATGAGGTAAGCCATTTAGGACCGAGATGAGGAGAAACTTTTTCACCCAGAGAGTGGTGAACCTGTGGAATTCTCTACCACAGAAAGTTGTTGAGTCCAGTTCTTTGGATATATTCAATAAGGAGTTAGATGTGGCCCTTACAGCTAAGGGGATCAGGGGGTATGGAGAGAAAGCAGGAGTGGGGTATGGAAGTTGCATGATCAGCCATGATCATATTGAATGGTGGTGCAGGCTCGAAGGGCCGAATGGCCTACTCCTGCACTTATTTTCTATGTTTCTGTGTTTCCATTTTATCCCTAGGATAGAAACCATCTCATCCTGGGGACTTGTCACTCTTTAGTGCCATTATTTTCTTTATTACTGTTATTTTATGTTCGTTAATTTTATTGAGTCCCTGTCCCTGATTCAATATTAGTTTCCTTGGGATTTCCGGTAATTATTCATCATGTCTGCCATTGCCTTATCATTGACAATATCACCGCTTTCAGTTTGTAAGGTGCCAACATTGTTCGTGGCTACCCTCTTTTTCCTAATGTAATTGTAAAAATTTTTCGTATTGATTTTGATATCCCTTGCACGTTTCTTTTCACACTCCCTTTTTGTCGCTCTTACTGTCTGTTTTGTCACCCTTTGCTGTTCCTTATATCTTTTCATTCACCAGGATCTGTGCTATTTTTGTATTTTTGTTTACCTTTTCCTTTAGTTTTATGCTGTCCTTCATCTCTTCAGTTGTCCATTGCTGTTTTTTTTTTTGGCAAGTAGCGCTTTTGCCCCTCAGCGGAATAAACTGGTTCTGTATCACGTAAAATTATTTTTTGAACATCTCCCACTGATCTTCTGTCATTTTACGCATTAACAGATTTGCCCAGTTTACTGTGGACCATCTCTGCCTCAGCCTGCTGAAGTCGGCCTTACCTAAATCTAGAATCTTCTTAGCTGCTTGGCATTTCTCCCTCTCAAACGTTATGTTGAACTCAATCATGTTATGATCGCGATTGGATAAATGTTCACGCACAGTTAGGCTGTTAACTAAATCTGGCTCATTACTCAATACTAATGAGAGCTAGCTGACAGATAAATCTCTGCCCAAAATGGAGTCAGCAAGAGCCTTTCCATTCGTCAAGTAATCAAGTGTAATGTGGAGCATGTGTGTGTTTTTCCCAGCATGACCTACAACTATTTTAGTTGAAGACAATTAAATCGTTAAATCAAGTGCCCCTTGATTAAAGTGCGGGGGGTGGGGAGGGGGTGCTAATAAGGATTTCCCTCAGTTCCTCCTACTCGCTAGACCCTTGGTCCCCTAGTATTTTCGGGAGATTATTTGTGTCTTCCTTAGTGAAGACAGAACCAAAGTATTTGTTCAATTGGTCTGCCATTTCCTTGTTCCCCATTATGAATTCACCTGATTCTGATTGCAAGGGACCTCATCATCATATCATTATAGGCATCGAGGAAGACTTGCTTCCACTCCTAAAGTGAGTTCTTTGGTGGCTGAACAGTCCAACATGAGAGCCACAGACCCTGTCACAGGTGGGATAGATATTCGTCGGGGGAAGGGGGAATGGGACTGATTTACCACACGCTCCTTCCGCTGCCTGCGCCTGACCTCTTCACGCTCGCAGCGTTGAGATTCGAAGAGCTCAACACCCTCCCAGATGCACTTTCTCCACCTAGGGCGGTCTTCGGCCAGGATCTCCCAGACGTCAGTGATGATGTTGCACTTCACCAGGGAGACTTTGAGGGTGTTCTTGTAATGTTTCTGCTGCCCACCTTTGGCTCGTTTGCCGTGAAGGAGCTCCCCATAGAGCAGTTGCTTAGGGAGTCTCGTGTCTGGCATGTGAACTAAGTGGCCTTCTCAGCGAAGCTGATCTCTTGTGGTTAGTGCTTCAATGCTGCGGATGTTAGCCTGGATGAGGGCATTGTTGTTGGTGCGTCTGTCCTCCCAGGGGATTTGCAGGATCTTGCGGAGACATCGTTGGTGATATATCTCCAGCGACATAATGTGTCTTCTGTAAGTCGTCCATGTCTCTGACCCATAGAGGAGGGCGGGAATTACTACAGCCCTGCAGACCATGAGCTTGGTGGTAGGTTTCAGGGCTTGGACTTCGAACACTCTTTTCCTCAGGCGGCCGAAGGCTGCACTGGCACACTGGAGGCGATGTTGAATCTCTGCATCAATGACTGCCTTTGTTGACAAGAGGCTCCCGAGGTATGGGAAGTGGTCCACGTTGTCAAGAGCCACGCCGTGGATCTTGATGACTGAGGGGCAATGCTGTGCGGCGAGTTCAGGTTGGTGTAGAACCTTTCTTACGGATGTTAAGCGTAAGGCCCATGCTTTCATATGCCTCAGTGAATACATTGACTATATCCTGGAGTTCAGTCTCCGAATGTGCGCAGACGCAGGCGTCGTCTGCGTACTGCAGGTCAACGACAGAGGTTTGGGTGGTCTTGGACCTGGTCTGGAGGCAGTGTAGGTTAAACAGCTTCCCACTGGTTCTGTAGTTTAATTCCACTCCGGCGGCGAGCTTGTTGCCAGTGAGGTGGAGCATGGCAGCGAGGAAGATTGAGAAGAGGGTTGGAGCGATGAGGCAGCCCTGTTTGACCCCGGTTCGGACGTGGATTGGGTCTGTAACCGATACGCTGGCAAGGATCATGGCCTGCATGTCGTCGTGGAATAGGCGAAGGGTATTGACAAACTTTTGGGGGCACCCAAAATGGAGGAGGACACTCCATATGCCCTCACGATCGACAGTGTGAAAGGCCTTTTTTAAGATCGAAAAAGGCCATGTATCAGGGCTGGCGCTACTCCCTGCGTTTTTCCTGCAGTTGTCATGTTGCAAAGATCATGTCAGTTGTTCTCCGTAGGGGACGAAATCCGCACTGTGACTCCAGGAGGAGCTCCTCTGCCACAGGGAGAAGACGGTTGAGGAGAACTCTAGCGACAACCTTCCCAGTGGTTGATAGCAGGGAGATTCCCCTGTAGTTGCCGCTGTCGGATTTGTTCCCCTTTTTAAAAATGGACACGATCACTGCATCTCTGAGCTCTCCCAGCATGCTCTCCTCCCTCCAAATGAGAGAGCTGAGGCCATATTTTAGCAACTCAGCAGGAATTCCATCCGCACCCGTAGCCTTGTTATTCTTGAGCTGTTGTACAGCTTTGCCTACCTCTTGCAGCGTTGGAGTTTCACTGAGGTGGTGGTGGGTTGCATGCTGCGGGATGGAGTTGAGAACACTCGAGTCAAAGGCAGAGTCTCAATTGAGGAGATCTTCAAAGTGTTCCTTCCAACAGGCCCTAACAGCCTGTTTCCCTGTTCTTTGCCAGGAGCGGGGTGGGGCCTTGGGAGCTTGGACCGTAGGTGGCCTTGACTGCAGTGAAGAATCCTCGTATGTCATGGCTGTTGGCTAGTTGTTGTATCACCTGCGCTTTCTCCATCCACCGCCTGTTCTTTAGGTCCCAGGTTTTTTGTTGGACCTCAGCCTTGAGCCATCTGTAACGTTGCTTGATAGCTCCCGAGTTTGGTTGTTGCTTGAGGCTCAAAAATGCTCTGCGCTTACAATCTATTAGTTCTTGGATCTCCTGTTCGTTTTCATCAAACCAGTCCTGGTGTTTTCTGGTTAAGTAACCAAGTGTCTTTTCACAGGCACTGGTTATGGAGGCCTGGAGGGCAGACCAAGCACTGTGGGCATTGAGCATTTCAGGGTCATCAAGGCACGCCAGATTGGCTGTGAGGCACTGGTTGTATCGGGCTCTCTTAGCTAGGTCTCTAAGTGCCCCGGCATTAACTTTTTTGCAGCACTGCTTCTGCTGTCCCCTCTGCTTTGGGGCAATGTTAATATTGATGATGGATCGGATTAGGTGATGATCCATCCAGCAGTCTTCAGCTCCCGTCATGGCGCGTGTGATGCGCGCATCCTTGCGATCCTTGGCTCGGACGATGACATAGTCTAACAGGTGCCAGTGTTAGGAGCGAGGGTGTTGCCACAATGTCTTGTATTTGTCCCTCTGGCGGAACAGGGTGTTGGTGATGAGGAGTTTGTATTCTAGACATTTTGTCAGGAGTAGGGTACCGCTGGGGTTGGCTTTCCCTATCCCCTCTCTGCCAATCACGCCTCCCCAGAGGGCTGTGTCTTTGCCGATCCTGGCATTAAAGTCTCCTCGGAGGATCAATTTGTCGTCCTTGGGGACGCAGGACAGGGATGTCTCGAGGTTGGAATAAAAACTCTCTTTAGCCTCGTCCGTTGCATCGAGTGTTGGGGCGTATGCACTGATGACTGTGGCACATTGGTTCTGGGATAGGATAAAGCGAAAGGTCATCAGGTGTTCGTTAATCCCACAGGGGGAGTCTTTGAGGCGGCCGACCAGTTTATTTTTGACGGTGAAGTGACTCCACGAAGGCGGCGTTCTTCCTCTGGTTTTCCTTTCCAGAAAAAGATATAACCTCCACCATGTTCCTTAAGCTGGCCTTCCCCTGCCTGCCGGGTCTTGCTTAGGGCGGTGATGTCGATGTCAAAGAGTCTAAGCTCCCGGGCAACTATGGCAGTGCGGCATTCCGGCCTGTCACTGTTGGAGTTGTCTATTAGGGTCCTGACGTTCCAGGCCCTGAACTTCATATTAAATGAGTGGAAGATGCCTGTGCGTGAGTTCTTTTAACGTGGGGTGGTCGTTGCACACCGACCTCCACATAGGCTTAGCTGAGCAAGGTCTTGGTCCAGTGGCAAGGGGGTCCGAGGCGACTGGAGACCAGGCACTGCTGTCTGAGCCTAGTTGCCTACAGCGAGATGTTGGCCGCAATCTCGGCACCGAGTAGCGCACTTGATGGTAGGTGGTTGGGGGCAGGCATTGAAGCTGTCAGCAGTTCCCTGGAGTTCAGTGTGATCACCATGTGCTGGGGGAGAAGAAGACAGGACATCAGCAGGGAAGGAGAGGCCCAGTTGTCGTTGAAGGGGAAGAAAGCCCGATCACCGTTGAGGAGTTGAGGTCCAGCCGTCGTTGAGGGACAAGGAGAGGCCAGCCGTCATCACTGAAGAGGAGAGGCCCAGTCCTTGTCGCTAGAGGAAGCCCAATTGCCGCTGGAGGGGGCCCGATCGTCGCTAGAGGAGGCCCGGTCATCGCTAGAGGAGAACCAATCGCTGTTGGAGGGGGCCTGGTCGCATTTTGAGGGGGCCCGGTTGCCTTTGGATGGGGCCCGGTTGCCTTTGGAGGGGGCCCGATCGCCTTTGGAGGAGGTCCGGTCGCAGTTGGAGGGGGCCCGATCGCCGCTGGAGGCTCACCTGGCTCACAAGGCATCGTCGAGGATCGGGTGGGGCAGCTGAGTCGACATCGAAGGAGCAGATCGCCAGAGAAGGTCGCTGAAGGAGGGAAGAGGTCCAGGTCCAGTTCACTGCTGCAGTAGGAGACTCGGTCGTCGTTGTTGGTGGTCCGGTCATCGTCGAAGTGTGGTGTGGGGTTTAGGAGGAAGATTCGCGCACGAGGTAGGCCCAAATTTGTGGATTATAGGAATAAGGATTTCAGGTAAAATTTAAGAGAATGTACCCCCTATTGGGGTCTATTAAGGTTAGGAAAGGTTTAAACAGTGGGAGGGGTGGAGGTTGAGAGTGAAAGTTGCCGGATGGCTCAAGATTCTAAGTTTAAGTTTGTTTTCTCAGGGGACCTAGATTAGTCTTCACTTATCTTTTTCTCTTCATATATCTATAAAAGCTTTTGCAGTCAGTTTTTATGTTCCCTGCAAGCTTACCCTCACAATCTATTTTCCCTCTCCTTAGTAAACCCTTAGTCCTCCTCTGCTGAATTCTAAAATTCTCCCAGTCCTCAGGTTTGCTGCTTTTTCTGGCCAATTTATATGTCTCTTCCTTGGATTTAACACTATCCCTAATTTCCCTTGTTAGCCATGGTTTGAGCCACCTTTCCTGTTTTATTTTTTATGCCAGACAGGGATGTACAATAGTTGTAATTCATCCATGTGATCTTTAAATGCCTGCCATTGCTTATCCACCGTCAACCCTTTAAATATCATTCACCAGTCTATCCTAGCCAAATCCCGCCTCATACCATCGAAGTTTCCTTTCTTTAAGTTCAGGACCCTAGTCTCTGAATTAACTGTGTCGCTCTCCATCTTAATGAAGAATTCTACCATATTATGGTCAATCTTCCTCAAGGGGCCACGTATGACCAGATTGCTAATTAATCCTCTCTCGTTACACAAGACCCAGTCTAGGATGACCTGCTCTCTAGTTGGTTCCTCAAAATATTGGTCTAGAAAACCATCCCTTATACACTCCAGGAAATCCTCCTCCACAGTATTGCTACCAGTTTGGTTAGCCCAATCAATATGTAGGTTAAAGTTACCCATGATAACTGCTGTACCCTTATTGCATGCGTCCCTAATTTCCTGTTTGATGCCATCCCCAACCTCCCTACTACTGTTTGGTGGTCTGTACACAACTCCCACTAATGTGTTCTGCCTTTGGTGTTTCGCAGCTCTACCCATACAAATTCCACATCATCCAAGCTAATATCCTTCCTTACTATTGTGTTAACCTCCTCTTTAACCATTAACGCTACCCCACCTCCTTTTCCTTCCTGTCTATCCTTCCTGAATATTGAATACCCCTAGATGTTGAGTTCCCAGCCTTGGTTACCCTGGAGCCATATCTCCGTAATCCCAATGACATCATACCCGTTAACAGCTATCTGCGCAGTTAATTCGTCCACCTTATTACGAATACTCCTCGCATTGAGGCACAGAGCCTTCATGGAAATAGATGAGCACAGTGCAGATACTCTAACTATAATCTTCCAAAGTTCTCTTGATTCAGGAACTGTTCTTTTAAATTGGAAATTGCACATGTCACTCAGCTAATTTAAGAATGGCAAGAGAGGGAAACCAGGGAATTATAGACCAGTTAGCCTGAAGACTGGTGTCGAGAAATTTCTAGTCTGTAACTAAGGATAGGTTAGCTGACTACCTCGAGATTTTTCAGTTGATCAGAGAGAGCCAGCATAGATTTGTGAAAGTTAGGTCATGCCTGACAAATCTGATTGAATTTTTTGAAGCGGTAACTAAAGTAGTGGACAGGGGAACATAAGAACATAAGAAATAGGAGCAGGAGTAGGCCATTTGGACTCTCAAATCTGCTCTGCTATTTAATAAGATCATGGCTGATCTGATATTGAAATATCTATGGATGTTATATGAATTTCCAGAAAGTATTTGATAAAGTCCCTCACAAGAGCCTTAGATGATGGCGTAGAAAGTCATATATCCAAATTTGCCGATGACACAAAGATAGATGGCATTGTAGGCAGTGTAGATGAAAGCATAAAATTACAAAGAGATATCGATAGATTAAGTGAATGGGCAAAACTGTGGCAAATGGATTTAGATGTAGGCAAATGTGAGGTCATCTAATTTGGACATAAAAAGTACAGAACTTTCCAAATGGTGAAAAGTTAAAAACAGTGGTGGTCCAAAGAGACTTGGGGGTCCATGTACATGGATCATTAAAATGTCATGAACAGCTAGAGAAAATAATCTAAAAGGCTAATGGAATGCTGGCCTTTATATCTAGAGGACCAGAATACAAGGGACTGGAAGTTATGCTGCAGCTATACATCATCATCATAGGCAGTTCCTCGAAATTGAGGAAGACTTGTTTCCATTCTAAAAGTAGTTCTCAGGTGACTGTACAATCCAATACGGGAATTACAGTCTCTGTCACAGGTGGGACAGACAGTGGTTGAAGGAAAGGATGGGTGGGAAGAAAGCCCTGGTTAGACCACACCTGGAGCACTGTGAGCAGTTCTGGGCATCACACTTTAGGAAGAATATATTGGCCTTGGAGGGAGTGCAGCGTAGGTTTACCAGAATGATACCCGGACATCAAAGGTTAAGTTATGAGGAGCGATTACACAAATTAGGTTGTATTGCCTAGAATTTAGAAGGTTAAGGGGTGATCTGATCGAAGTTTTCAGGATATTAAGGGGACCAAATAGGGTAGATAGAGAGAAACTATTTCTGCTGGTTGGGGATTCTAGGACTAGGGGTCATTATCTGAAAATTAGAGCCAGACTTTTCAGGAGTGAAATTAGGAAACACTTCTGCACACAAAGGGTGGTAGATGTTTAGAATGTTCCACAAACAGCAATTGATGCTAGATCAATTGTTAATTTTAAATCGGCGATTGATAGCTTTCTGTTCACCAAAGGTATTAAGGGATATGGGGCAACGGTGGGTATCTGGAGCTGGATCACAGATCAGCCCTGATCTCATTGAATGATGGAATAAGTTCAAGGGGCTGAATGGCCTACTCCTGTTCCTCTGTTCTTATGTCAGCAGTTTGCAGGTCATTTCTGCAACCTCGGAAACCACTCTCACCACATTGCTAGCAACTATCATGGCAGCACGGGCCAGCCCACACTGCGATATGTGTGCGCACTAGGTCCGTGCAGTAGAGCTGGTCTCCAGTTGTCTTGGGTAATCCTTGCCACTGGACCAAGACCTAGCTCTGTCAAGCCCATGTGGTGACTGGCATGCAACGGCCACCACATGTTAAAAAAATCCAAACACAGGCATCTTCCACCCTTCAATATGTAGTTCGGATCCTGGAATATCAGGTCCTCATTGAAACACTAGTGAACTCATGAGTGAACCTTTTTGGTGTGGAAGCAAATCATCCTCAATACAAGGGACCGCCTAAGAAGAAGCAGCAACTATCACAACATTGAGCGATCGGGCCTCTGATCTCCACTTGACCTGCCATCTATTACATCAGCAGGGGTGCCGCTTACACTGTCTCAGCCTGGACCTCAGAATAGGACCAAGATGAGCCCAGCACCAGCCACACCAGCAATAGCCACAACACTAGCAGCCTTCTCCTCAACGACCTGATGCTCCACAAGAGAGAGGGGGTCAGCACAGGGTTACACAGGCAGAGGATGAGCTTCCTGGACATGACTGAGCAGCAGTGCTTCAGGAGGCTTATGTTATCATGCCAGGTCGCCACAGACATTTGTGGCTTGCTGGAACAAGACCTGTGGCCCAGAGGACCTGGTGGACAGTCCTTACCAGTGGTTGTCAAAGTCACCTCCGCCCTCAACTTCTTCACGTCAGGCTCCTTCCAGGGATCTGTAGCAGACATTTGCAGCCAGCCGCCCACAGATCCATCACACAAGTGACTGATGCCATGTTCAACAAGTCAGCCAATTATGTAAACTTGGCCACCGATGTCGCGTGTTACTGAGCGGCCGCTCAGCTTTGCGGCTCTGGCTCGGACTCTGGCAGGCTTCCCACAGGTGCAGGGCATCATCGACTGCTCACGTGGCCATCAAGGTACCCCAACATCACCCAGGAGTGTTTGTGAACCGCAAGGGCTTCCACTCCCTCAACGTGCAGCTCGTCTGCAACCATAAAAAGATCATCATGCATTTGTCTGCCAAATTCCCCAGCAGCATAAATGACTCATAGAAACATAGAAACATAGAAAATAGGTGCAGGAGTAGGCCATTCGGCCCTTCTAGCCTGCACCGCCATTCAATGAGTTCATGGCTGAACATTCAACTTCAGTACCCCATTCCTGCTTTCTCGCCATACCCCTTGATCCCCCTAGTAGTAAGGACCTCATCTAACTCCTTTTTGAATATATTTAGTGAATTGGCCTCAACAACTTTCTGTGGTAGAGAATTCCACAGGTTCACCACTCTCTGGGTGAAGAAGTTCCTCCGCATCTCGGTCCTAAATGGCTTACCCCTTATCCTTAGACTGTGACCTCTGGTTCTGGACTTCCCCAACATTGGGAACATTCTTCCTGCATCTAACCTGTCTAACCCCGTCAGAATTTTAAATGTTTCTATGAGGTCCCCTCTCATTCTTCTGAACTCCAGTGAATACAAGCCCAGTTGATCCAGTCTTTCTTGATAGGTCAGTCCCGCCATCCCGGGAATCAGTCTGGTGAACCTTCGCTGCACTCCCTCAATAGCAAGAATGTCCTTCCTCAGGTTAGGAGACCAAAACTGTATACAATACTCCAGGTGTGGCCTCACCAATGCCCTGTACAACTGTAGCAACACCTCCCTGCCCCTGTACTCAAATCCCCTTGCTATGAAGGCCAACATGCCATTTGCTTTCTTAACCGCCTGCTGCACCTGCATGCCAACCTTCAATGACTGATGTACCATGACACCCAGGTCTCTTTGCACCTCCCCTTTTCCTAATGTGTCACCATTCAGATAATAGTCTGTCTCTCTGTTTTTACCACCAAAGTGGATAACCTCACATTTATCCACATTATACTTCATCTGCCATGCATTTGCCCACTCACCTAACCTATCCAAGTCGCTCTGCAGCCTCACAGCATCCTCCTCGCAGCTCACACTGCCACCCAACTTAGTGTCATCTGCAAATTTGGAGATACTACATTTAATAAGAGGACTCTTTCATGTTACGCCAGTCTACCCTCCCTCAGCTCTTCACACCTTCAAAAAGACTTACTGGCTGACTGCTTGGAGACAAGGGCTGTCCACTGAAGACGTGGCTCATGATCCTTGAGGAGGCCAAGTACTGAGGCCCAGGTGTGTTGTAATGAGAGCCGCATGTCCACCAGATGTGTCATAGAGCAAGCAATCGACATGCTGAAGATGCGCTTCAGATGCCTTGGCAGATCTGGAGGAGCTCTTCAGTATGCACCAGTAGAGTTTCCAGGGCCATCGTCATTTGCTGCAGGCTGCACAACACAGCGCAGCAGTGAGGATTGGAGCTGCAGGAGGCGCAAGGTGCAGAGCACACAGCCTCCTCACAGCAGGAGGAGGATGAGGAAGAGCTGGAAGATGAGGAGATGGAGGATGAACCTGATGTGGAGATGGCATCAGCAGTGGCGTATATTGCTACCCTGGAGGCCGAGGATGGGCCCCTAATGGCCAGATTTGCTTAACTTGCTGCAATTTGTTTTTATTTGTTCCTGGAATGTGGACGTCACTGGCAAAGCCAGCACTTATTGTCCATCCCTAATTGCCCTCAAGAAGGTGGTGGTGAGCAGCCTTCTTGAACCACTGCAGTCCGTGTGGTGAAGGTACTCCCACAGTGCTGCTATAGGGAGGGAGTTCCAGGATTTTGACCCAGCGACGATGAAGGAACGGTGATACATTTGCCAATCAGGATGCTGTTTTATTTGAAGGGGAACTTACGGGCAATGGTGTTCCCATGTGTCTGCCGCCATTGTCATTCTAGATGGTAGAGGTCACGGGTTTGGGAGGTGCTGTCGAAGAAGCCTTGGTGAAGCCAACATGGAGGCCCCGACCTGCGAGGGAACATCAGCGGCAGGAGGGGGCCATAAAAGGAGTGATGAGCGGCGGCCATAGTCAACGTGGAGGCATGCCACTACAAGGTACAGCGCGAGCTGGTGCAGGTGGGCGATGGTTGTGAAGAGTGACGTCATCAAGATCCAGGTCGGTGATTGAAGGATGGGCAGATACAGCAGAAGCAGCGAGGTCAGGGCGAAGGAGCAGTGAGAGACTGTGGAGGGATGTGATCGGGGGGCCCAAGGGAGGCGCGAGTTCGGGGCCAGGGCCCAGGGGCAGCACGGACCAGCCCACACTGCGATATGTGTGCGCACTAGGTCCGTGCTGCAGAGCTGGTCTCCAGTTGTCTTGAGTTAGCCTTGCCACTGGACCAAGACCTAGCTCTGTTAAGCCTGTGTGGTGGCTGGTGTGCAACCCCACATTTAAAAAATGCATGCACAGGCATCTTCCACCCTTCAGGATGTAGTTTGGGCCCTTCATTGAAACACCTGTGAACTTGTCTTTTTTTTTGGCGTGGAAGCAAGTCATCCTCGTTTCGAGGGACCGCCCATGATGCTGATGGTGAGTTGCTGCAGTGCATCATGTAGATGGTAGGTACACGGTGTGTCAGTGGTGGAGGAGTGAATGTTTAAGGTGGTGGATGGGGTGCCAATCAAGCGGACTGCTTTTTCCTGGATGGTGTCGAGCTTCTTTGAGTGTTGTTGGAGCTGCAGTTATCCACTCATCCACCCCTATGCCTGCCACATGCCGTAATAAGTTCCTCCCTCACCCTCTAACAACAACATAACGTATCCCAACAATGATCAAGCCATTTTTGTCACCCAACCACTCCTCCAAGTGACAAAATCACTTCCCATGTAGCATGCAAAAATGGACAAGACCGGAAAGTGGTGCAAATAAATACATTTATCTGTGTCCACAAAAATAACTGAAACTTATCACAAACATTTGTTCATACAGCCATGTGTATACCTTTGTGCATCTACGAATGTGCCTTTTTTTGTTTCCGAATGCTTCTACAAGGTGCAACCTCTGTAACTTCAACAGAGGTAGAGGCAGGCTGCTCACGTCCCTGCTGCGGCTGCATAGACACTTTTGGTGGACGTCTCTAGGTTTTGGAGCTTGTGATGGCCCCGGCAAATGCTGCTCCTCCTGCATCTGCGCAGGGGCAGACTCGGCCATCAGGAGCCGAGGAAGCATGTGGGGCTCTGACTGAGGGGGAGGCAACGGGGGAGAGGTGTAAGCGCTTTGAGAGGAGCCCCCACTTCCATGTCCCCTCTCGCCATCATCCCTCTCATGGACCACCCGCACTGCCTTGCTAACAAGGAGCTGGACAGCACCTTGGTGCACAGCAGTGGGGCGATGAACGTCCAAGTCTACGTTAATGCCCCTCCTCGAGATGAGGTCTTTTGTTCACAGCAAGCATGTGCTCATGTGTCTGGTGCATTTGCTGCTCCATGCAGGTGGCCAGCCTTTCCATGGAGCAGCACATCATCGGCATCATTTGTGACACGGTGGTGTTTATGTTGGAGATGGACTCCTCCATTCTCTGCACATTTGCAGACATCACAGCTGCAAAGGCTGGCAGAGCCTCATGCAATTGTTGCTGCCCCTCCACGATCACCCTCTTTCTCGATGGCCTCCGAGGTGCAGCATCTGCATGCAGCTCAGCAGAGTGGGGAGATACTGCGGCCTCTGGGAAGGAGTCTCCACTGCACTCCACTCCACTGTGATGTGTGAGACACCAGGCGGCAACACTACTCTATTTCTCACATAGGATCCAGTGATCCTGTGCGAGCAGTGTGTGTGCGCACTAGGTCCGTGCAGTAGACCAGGTCTCCAGTCGTCTTGGTTAATCCTTGCTACTGGACCCAGACCTAGCTCTGTCAAGCCTGTGTGGTAGCTGGTGTGCAACGGTCACCATACTTTAAAAAAATCTTCCACCCTTCGCGATGTAGTTCGGCCTTCATTGAAACACCTGGAAACTTTTTGACATGGAAGCAAGTCATCCTCGATTCGAGGGACTGCCTATGATATGATGATGCATTTACCAACTAAACTATTAGGGGAGCTTTTGTGTCTTAAAATGAGAATTGAATCATCCAGATTCTATCAATTCCCTATGTGTGTGTCAGCACATTACACCTTCAGAAGTTCATGAAATCAATATAACTCTCCCTCATCTATGAAAATATGACAGCTCGCACTGGAATTTCACCTTTCATGTAGTGACATGTCTCAAGGCATTTCGGGTGGAGGAGTTGGGAAAGCTGAGCAGGAAGAGAGAGATAACGTAAAGGAGTTCGGTGACTAATAGAATCATACAGTACAGAATGAGGGCATTTGGCCCGTCATGCCTGCGCTGGCTCTTTGAAAGAGCTGTCCAATTAGTCTCACTTCCCTGCTATTTCCCCACATCCCTGCAAATGTTTCCGTTTCAAGTCTATATTCAATTCCCTTTTGAAAGTTGCTGTCGAATCTGCTTCGACGAATATAGCAGGGGAACCAATGCAGGGAGACAGAGGGAAACAAATTGGAGACAGAAGCAAAAGACAGAAAGGAGATGAGTAAAAGTGGAGGGCAGAGAAACCCAAGGCAAAAAACAAAAAGGGCTACTTTGCAGCAAAATTTTAAAGGGTCTAAGTGTGTTAAAAAGGCAAGCCTGAAGGCTCTGTGCCTCAATGCGAGGAGTATTCGGAATAAGATGGACGAATTAACTGTGCAGATAGCAGTTAACGGATACGATGTGGTTGGCATCACGGAGACATGGCTCCAGGGTGACCAAGGCTGGGAACTCAACATCCAAGGGTACTCAACATTTAGGAAGGATAGACAGAAAGGAAAAGGAGGCGGGGTGGCATTGCTGGTTAAAGAGGAAATTAAGGCAATTGTAAGGAAAGACATTAGCTTGGATGATGTGGAATCGGTATGGGTGGAGCTACGGAATACCAAGGGGCAGAAAACGCTAATGGGAGTTGTGTACAGACCTCCAAACAGTAGTAGTGAGGGCAACAAACAGGAAATTAGAGGTGCATGCAATAAAGGTGCAGCAGTTATCATGGGTGACTTTAATATGCATATAGATTAGGCTAACCAAACTGGAAACAATACGGTGGAGGAGGATTTCCTGGAGTGCATAAGGGATGGTTTTTTAGACCAATATGTCGAGGAACCAACTAGGGGGGAGGCCATCTTAGATTGGGTGTTGTGTAATGAGAGAGGATTAATTAGCAATCTCGTTGTGCGAGGCCCCTTGGGGAAGAGTGGCCATAATATGGTGGAATTCTACATTAGGATGGAGAATGAAACAGTTAATTCAGAGACCATGGTCCAGAACTTAAAGAAGGGTAACTTTGAAGGTATGAGGCGTGAATTGGCTAGGATAGATTGACGAATGATGCTTAAGGGGTTGACAGTGGATGGGCAATGGCAGACATTTAGAGACCGCATGGGTGAACTACAACAATAGTACATCCCTGTCTGGCGTAAAAATAAAAAGGGGAAGATGGCTCAACCGTGGCTATCAAGGGAAATCAGGGATAGTATTAAAGCCAAGGAAGTGGCATACAAATTGGCCAGAAATAGCAGCGAACCCGGGGACTGGGAGAAATTTAGAACTCAGCAGAGGAGGACGAAGGGTTTGATTAGGGCAGGGAAAATAGAGTAAGAGAGGAAGCTTGCAGGGAACATTAAAATGGACTGCAAAAGCTTCTATAGATATGTAAAGAGAAAAAGGTTAGTAAAGACAAACGCAGGTCCCCTGCAGTCAGAATCAGGGGAAGTCATAACTGGGAACAAAGAAATGGCAGACCAATTGAACAAGTACTTTGGTTCGGTATTCACTAAGGAGGACACAAACAACATTCCGGATATAAAAGAAGTCAGAGGATCTAGTAAGAAGGAGGAACTGAGGGAAATCCTTATTGGTCGGGAAATTGTGCTGGGGAAATTGATGGGACTGAAGGCCGATAAATCCCCAGGGCCTGATGGTCTGCATCCCAGAGTACTTAAGGAGGTGGCCTTGGAAATAGCAGGTGCATTGACAGTCATTTTCCAACATTCCATAGACTCTGGATCAGTTCCTATGGAGTGGAGGGTAGCCAATATAACCCCACTTTTTAAAAAAGGAGGGAGAGAGAAAACAGGGAATTATAGACCGGTCAGCCTGACATCAGTAGTGGGTAAAATGATGGAATCAATTATTAAGGATGTCATAGCAGCACATTTGGAAAGAGGTGACATGATAGGTCCAAGTCAGCATGGATTTGTGAAAGGGAAATCATGCTTGACAAATCTTCTGGAATTTTTTGAGGATGTTTCCAGTAGAGTGGACAAGGGAGAACCAGTTGATGTGGTGTGTTTGGACTTTCAGAAGGCTTTCAACAAGGTCCCACACAAGAGATTAATGTGCAAAGTTAAAGCACATGGGATTGGGGGGTAGTGTGCTGACGTGGATTGAGAACTGGTTGTCAGACAGGAAGCAAAGAGTAGGAGTAAATGGGTACTTTTCAGAATGGCAGGGAGTGTCTAATGGGGTACCGCAAGGTTCTGTGCTGGGGCCCCAGCTGTTTACATTGTACATTAATGATTTAGACGAGGGGATTAAATATAGTATCTCCAAATTTGCGGATGACAATAAGTTGGGTGGCAGTGTGAGCTGCGAGGAGGATGCTATGAGGCTGCAGAGTGACTTGGATAGGTTAGGTGAGTGGGCAAATGCACAGCAGATGAAGTATTATGTGGATAAATGTGAGGTTATCTACTTTGGTGGTAAAAACAGAGAGACAGACTATTATCTGAATGGTGACAGATTAGGAAAAGGGGAGGTGCAACGAGACCTGGGTGTCATGGTACATCAGTCATTGAAGGTTGGCATGCAGGTACAGCAGGCAGTTAAGAAAGCTAATGGCATGTTGGCCTTCATAGCGAGGGGATTTGAGTACAGGGGCAGGGAGGTGTTACTACAGTTGTACAGGGCCTTGGTGAGGCCACACCTGGAGTATTGTGTACAGTTTTGGTCTCCTAACTTGAGGTAGGACGTTCTTGCTGTTGAGGGAGTGCAGCGAAGGTTCACCAGACTGATTCCCGGGATGGCAGGACTGACCTATCAAGAAAGACTGGATCAACTGGGCTTGTACTCACTGGAGTTCAGACGAATGAGAGGGGATCTCATAGAAACATTTAAAATTCTGACGGGTTTAGACAGGTTAGATGCAGGAAGAATGTTCCCAATGTTGGGGAAGTCCAGAACCAGGGGTCACAGCCTAAGGATAAGGGGTGAGCCATTTAGGACCGAGATGAGGAGAAACTTCTTCACCCAGAGACTGGTGAACCTGGGGAATTCTCTACCACAGAAAGTTGTTGAGGGCAATTCACTAAATATATTCAAAAAGGAGTTAGATGTAGTCCTTACTACTAGGGGAATCAAGGAGTATGGCGAGAAAGCAGGAATGGGGTACTGAAGTTGCATGTTCAGCCATGAACTCATTGAATGGCGGTGCAGGCTAGAAGGGCCGAATGGCCTACTCCTGCACCTATTTTCTATGTTTCTATGTTTCTATGTTTCTATGTTTCTATGTTTCTATGTTTCTATGTTTCTCTGTTTTTACCACCCTTTCAGGCAGTGCATTCCAAATCATAACTTTTCGTGTAAAAAAAAAAAATCCTCATCCCCCTATTGTTCTTTTGCCAATTAACTTGAATCTGTGGCCTCTGGTTATTGACTCTCTTGCCAGAGGAAACAGTTTCTCTTTCGTTACTCCATCAAAACTCTTCAGGCACTGTTTTAAGTGGTAGGTTCTGAGGAGGCTTTTGAAAACATGGACCGGTTTACGAAGAAAATTCTAGAGTGCAGGATATACTGGTTAAAAACTCTGCCACTAGTGTTAGCGTGGAGGAGAGATACATAGCAGACCAGAATTGGAAGAAATATAGTGCATTCTGGAGCATAAGGTACAACAGATTGCAGGGATGTGGAGGAGAAAGGTTGTTTGAGCAATTTAACAAGATTAATCAGCTTTTAAACAGAGATTAAACAGCTTTAATGATTTCAGATTGTTATCTGACTTGTAGTTTCAAATGAGTTGCAATTTCCTCCAGTTAAACATTGGAAAGACTGAAGCCATTGTCGTTGGCACTCATTACAAATTCCACACCTTTGCCACTGATTCAATCCCTCTCCCAATCCCTGTCTCAGGCTGAACCAGACTGTTTGCAACCTCAGTATCATATTTGAGCTTCCCATGCAAATCCTGTCCATCACTAATACTGTCTACTTTCATCTCCCTAACATCGCCCACCTCCACCTCTACTGCTCCTGAAACCCTCATTCATACCTTTGCCACCCCAAATTCAACTATTGCAGTGCTCTGCTGGCCAAACTCCCATTCTCCACACGTTGCACGTTTCAGCTCATCCACAACTTTGCTTTCCATATTGTATTCCGTGCCCAAACCCACTCACTCATCGTCCCGTCCTTGATGATCTGCTCCGCTGGGCAGGCCACATTGTCCACATGCCAGACACGAGACTCCCAAAGCAAGTGCTCTACTCTGAACTCCTTCACGGCAAACGAGCCAAAGGTGGTCAGAGGAAAGTTACAGGGCACCCTCAAAGTCTCTCTGATAAAGTGCAACATCCCCACTGACACCTAAGAGTCCCTGGCCAAAGACCGCACTAAGTGGAGGAAGTGAGTCTCATCGCCAAGAACGTGCAGAAATCAAGCGCAGGCAGCAGAAAGAGCATGCGGCAAACCTGTCCCACCCTCCCTTCCCCTCAACGACTATCTGTCCCACCTGTCACAGGGACTGTGGTTCTCGTATTGGACTGTTCAGTCACCTTAGAACTCATGCTAAGAGTGGAAGCAAGTCTTCCTCGATTCCGAGGGACTGCCTATGATGATGATGACTTGGTCTCCAATGCCTCCACTTTAAAATTCTCATCTTTGTGTTTAAATCCCTTCAAGACCTCATGCTTCCTTTCTCTGCTACCTCATCCAACCTCTAACTTCAACTCTGGGTCAAGCAGAATATTGGGGCTACATTCGGGTTGCCAGCTCTGGTTGGACATATTCCTGGAGTTTTCATCGCATGACCTCCAACCATCCTGTCCAGTGTTCAAAGAAAAGGCTCAATTTATTTTCATTCCACTATGATTTTTCTCCTGGGTTGCTCACAGTGTCCAGGAGATGAATCTTTAATTCCTGGAGACTCCAGGCCAACCCTGGAAGGTTGGCAACCCAAGGCTACAGACTGTCAAGTACAGCCTGAACTCGTGGTTGGAAAAGGAGATGGAAATGATATTTGCGGCACACAATTTCTTCTGGTAACTGAAGACAGGGGGCAGGATTTTCATTTTTTGAGATTTGGGGGCGGTAATGGTGGCGGGCGGTCCTGATACCACCTGGGAAAGTTTGCACCGTCGTCTGCAAAATTCAGCAAATAATGAGATTCCATGATCTGGAGCGCAAAGTCAGGGATTGCAGCAGGAAGTTTTTGCTTCCTAGCCGAAAATCATGGCGTTAAAAAAAGTTTTGTTGATTTTAGGAGCTTCATTGTTGTTTATTGCCCTGCAACAAAACGTTGTATATTGTATGTTTTTATTTTGGTGGGGGGAGTTTTTCTGATTTTTTTTGAATTAAAATTTAGGATTCATCATTTGCCATTGGTGTCTTATACAGATGTGCCTTTTATGAGGGCACATAACATGTCCAGTATTATCTCCATCCCCCAGTTTCCTCCATTGAGGAGAACCGGTCCATTATGAGCTGGCGACATGCGACTCTTGGTCCGGCAGCATCTCCATGCTGCCTCCACCGTGGATGGTGTGGCTATCCAATGGGGGCCTCGCCAGGCTCCTCTTCATCATCATCCTCCTCCTGAGGTGGGCCTGCAAGCCCAACTGGCAAAGCCTGGCCCCTCATAATGGCAAAGTTGTGCAACATACAGCACACCACAGGTCTGCCTGTAGGAGATGGCATATCTCTATCAGTACTTCCTTTCGGAAGCGCAGCCTTCTCACACACTGCTCCTCAGAGAACTGGAGGTATGGTCGTTGGTGCCTGTAAACCCGTGGGGGGGTAGGTGGGGTAAAGCCCTCTTCCCGGGGCGTCTTCGACCTCTCCTCATCCGTGGGCCAACATGGCCAAGAACCCTTCTAGCTTGACGCCGCCTGGCAATAGCATGGAGCATGATACGCTGGCGAATTAGTAATGCCCCCGTTAAATTTTCTCACTCACCTTGTAAGGGCACTGTAATGGAGGATAAAAGCACCGTTTGCAAGTCGGAGCTTCACACAGCGTGATGTGCGCACCCGTTGCAGTTAATGTGACCTGCGATCCTCATCCCTCCATTTAAAAACACTGCCAATACTGCCTGCTGTACCCTGGGAATGCCTGGTTTTTCAGATGGTTCCTGAGGTGGGTGTTAAATGAGGCATTGGGCCAAATTTCCCATTTGGGGTGCTAGTGGAGCGCTGCACGATGATTAACATCATGATCTCAGTGAAACTAGAGGGCGGGGCAGTAAGTTTTTGCCCCGCCGCAAAAGTCGAATTTGCCGGTTGGACAGTGAAAGCTGGATGGCCAGCGTTATGCCTAGAAATACCATTTACCGCCCCTCTGTGGCGCAAACCAGCCGAAAATCCAGCTCAATGGACTTCAGTCTTGTCGGTCTTGTTGATGCTATGTTGTAAAACGATCTGGGTCATCCACGACTTCAAAGAGGCTGTCAATATGCACAGCAGCAGCCATGGTGTTCAGGATAGTAGTGGACGGAGCTGATGCCTTGCTTACAGACAATGTTATGGAAGGGCTGCATGTAAAAAAGAATAGAAAGGGTTAAGGGATGGGGCCTTGGAGATGAGGGGGATGATTATGCAGATGTAGGAAGCGAATCAATTCAAAGAGGTAATATGGTGGAGAAGGGAGGAAAGGAATGTAATGTAGCAGGGTGGAGACTCAGAGGAGGAGGAAATTGATCAGCACTGACAGTCATATAGGTGTTTGTTGATTTGACCGAGGCATGGTCAGCACTGTGGGAGAGACGGAAACCAGAATAAAGGAATTCAAACAAGGAGCGTTTAGTGAGATGGGCACAATTCAGGAGAATGTTAGGAGGTGTAATAGTTACAGTGGACTGGGGCGTGAAGGGTGATATTTTTAAAAAGGCTAAAGCAGGTTCAAAAAGTATTCTGATGTTAAATTCAGTTACACATAAACTAATTAAGAACATTAACAAAGGCCCTCATAACTTGTTTTATTTACCAGATGGTTATCAGCACAAACTACAGACATTTAAGCCCCCTCTGTACTTTTTGGTTCTTGCCCCTCCATTTAATTTTAATCCAATTTTCTCTTTTTTTATTAGGCTACTTTACATAGACCACTGATTTTCTCCACTTTTCTTGAAGGGGAGAGTGCTGAGAATAAAAGATTAAAGGTAATTTTAACCCTAATACCTGGTGGGAATGATACGGGTGGAGGCTTAAGCCATGTTCCTGATGTATTCCCACATCACCGCACCCCCCTTCCATCTTAACTAGCCACAATCTTAGCACAGGAAGACCGATTGCCCACCTCAGAGGAACAGGAGCCTCACTAAAAAGGCAAGTCGCATTCCGATGACTTCATCGGGACGCAGGAGTATTCATCCTGACCACACAAGGATACTTCATGCCTTCCGTACCCTGGGCATTCCTCCTCCTCGATCACAGACTTTTCTGATTTTCTCCCATCATTCCTGACATTCTATTTCCGTGGGTCCATGAAAACATCCTGACACCCACTGCCAATTTCAACCCGCTGATGGCGTTATCATTCCTGCTGGCTTCAGGCAGGAGTTAGTATCAGAGTATTCAAATGGGGCCCGGAAGTTATAATCTCTCGGGCCTCACGGACCTGGTTAAGGTGGGCCATCACTCGCTTTCACACCTGCACACCAGATTCCCACCCTGAGTTAAAATGAAGGTTAATGTCTCCCCTCGGGTGTCATTGTTATGTACTGTAAGGGGAGGGGTGAGCAATTAATGCCACTTTAGAATTGCCTGCAGAAGGTAGGTGATGGTAACCTGGGACTATTGGCCTCTAATTTTCTTTCCTTGTTGACCTTCTCTCTGCTGGTGCCTCCATGCAGCGACACAACTGAGATCAGCTGCTCAGCATGTGGGGGATTAAGGGTATGATCCCGGCTTGTGATCATTCTGTTTGTGTAGCTTCTTTCTCTTCTCTATTCTTTTTTGACTATTTGATAATTCTGTACTTCAAATGTTGCATTTTGTTATTTTATTCCTTGCCTGGCAATTTAGAAACTTTTTGACCCCTGTGGAGACAGAAAACATTTTTTGGAATGCATCATGTTCAAAAATACTGGATATCACATTTCAAATGCAATGTTCTCCCTCCCTCAGATTCCTTCCATCTGTTGGGTAGATCTGTAGACAAGCTGGCATGTACAATGATTTCTCCTCTCTTAGTCTCTATCCTCCTTTTCATATTCTCAGAATCTATTATTGTCTGATGTTCTGGGCTTGAGGGAGTCTATTGGTTTTGGCATATATTTGCTGGGTTGGTTTCTTCTGACTGTCAGCTTCTTTTGCAAGTTAGTTCCCAAGAGTTCCTCAATGTCAAGAGCAGAAAATGGGTTTGGCTTTCTATTTGAAGATTTTGATACGATTCTTTCTACTAACGCTCTATATCTCCTCCCACTCCAGATTGTTGAAATTATCAGCCTCTGTTGTAAGCTTTCATTTTGTTTTGCTTTAGGCACGGGATGCTAATCTTAGCATTGTTGATTTGGTCATTTTATCATTGTTGGGACAGATGCAATCATCTGTGACGATTCATTTTTCACCGCACTGCACCTTGAGTTTGATTCCTCAGTCCGTTGTGCTTAAATATGGTAATTAGCCCAGATTTTCCTGTCAAAGTAACGGTGAGGCTAATGACGTTCGCCGTTATTTCTGCGCAAATGGTACAGCAACAGCAAGCGAGGGACATATGCACGGTTAAAGTTTTTGGCCACAAAATGGGCAATATTGAGGCCCAACGATGTTAAGCTGCACCAGGTCAAAATGGGCCAGGTAGCACGCAAAGTCCATGCTCAGTCCTCATTAACATGATTGTAGGTGTGATCGCAGTGCTAAAACCGGTACTCATTGGCTTACCACTCAACAGGTGGGCCAATATCGAGTCCAGTCTAATTCCCAGTCATCTTTGTGACAACGGCTTTATTCAGTACTTAAAGGGTAGGTGTATTGGTGCTACAGCCGCTTACAACTTCAGCTGGAAGGAGACGGCAGTGGAAACGCATGGCAGAGCCTCAGCACAGGGAGAGGGCCTGCAGATTCTCCAACGCGGTTCTTGAGGCACTGGTCATGGCCGTGGAGAGGAGGCGGGTTGTCCTCTTCCCACATACTGGCAGGAAGCCCTCACCACACACCTTTCGAAGTTTCAGGCAGGAGATAGCCGCCTATGTGACGGCCAGCACTGTGGTCCCAAGGTCAGCCATCCAATGCCGAAAGAAGTTTAATGACTTCACACGACAGGTCAAGGTGAGTGAAGGCAACAGCAAATGCCATATCCCACCATCTGCACCACAAGCCTCACACACACTGCTCAATGCACCACACCCCCAGCACTCACCTACCAACAATCTATACCTATCACCACTCACATCTCACAATCATAGCTTCACTTCACCGGCACAACCTTACCACTGCTGCAACACACACACACACATCTCACACCTTGCACACACTGACAGTTATTCAACTATCACACAAACACATTGCACCATACTCACTGACACACTTCCCTTTCTCTTGCAAGCCAAGGTGATGCATAATCCAAGGGAGCAGCGGCAGACAGGCGGAGGATAAGCTTCCATTCAGGACCTCAGCCAGCTGGAGGAGAGAGTTCTGGAGATCATTTGGCAGCAGATCATGGAGGTCATGGCAACTGGCGAGGTTGAAACCCTTGAGGACAACAATGGTATGTTGATTCCTAATCTTTCTGATCACATCTCAACTTCCCCCTCATCCCACAATCTCTTCTCACTTTCAAGCTGCTGATGTTTATGCATGGATATCTTGCCCTCACGCAGGTCGGGGCCTCCACGCTGCTCCCGGGCCGCCGCACCACCGCTCCGGTCCGCAGGTCGGGGCCACAAAAGGAGCGGTGGTGCGGCAGCCCAGGAGCAGCGTGGAGGCATACCACGTCAGGGAGCAGCGCGAGCTGGTGCAGGAGGGCGACGGCAGCGAAGAGTGATGTCATCAAGGTCCAGGTCTGTGATTGGAGCGTGGGCAGATACAGCAGGAGTGGCGAGGTCGGGGCGAAGGAGTAGCGAGAGACTGTGAAGTGATGTGATCGGGGCCCAGGGGAGGCGTGAGTTCGGGGCCAGGGGCAGCACGGGCCAGTCCACACTGCGATACATGTGCGCACTAGGCCCGTGCAGTAGAGCAGGTCTCCAGTTTTCTTGGATAACCCTTGCCATTGGACCAAGACCTAGCTCTGTCAAGCCCGTGTGGTGGCTGCTGTGCAACGGCCACCACACGTTAAAAAAATGCATGCACAGGCATCTTCCACCCTTCAGGATGTAGTTCAGGATCTGGAATATTAGGTCCTTCATTGAAACACCTGTGAACTCATCCTTATTTGGCGTGGAAGCAAGTCATCCCCGTTTTGAGGGACCGCCTATGATGATGATGGGATATCTTGCTCCCCCACCCCCTCAACGCACTATAACCTGACTCTTGTGTCTTTCTGCTTTCAGCTAATCAAGAACAAGCACCAGACCAGCCTGTACCCGAGGCGATGCAGGAGAGCGAGAGGGGGGGGGGGGGGGAGAAGAAGAGGAGGAAGAAGACACCGCATCACTGCATCTATCAGTCGCAGACACCAGCTCAGAAATTGGCACTGCGCGTACTTTAGAGGCTAGTGGAGAAGTGGGATCTGCACCCGGTGAGACACCAGGCATGAGTGGGCTGCAGCAAGGCCGGGTGGGGGAGGGGGATAGCTCAGGGGCCAGCTCCCTGGAGGGCGAGTTTGTGTGCGAGTTCTGCTGCACAGGACTCAGATGAGGTCCTCGATGGGGTGGCCTTCAGTCGAAGGGTGATGAGCATGCGCACCAAATTGCTCGGTGCAATGGCAAACCTGCCAGAAACCCTTCGGCAATGTCAAGGAGCTGGGAGGAGTCCGCCTCCAACATTGCACGGGGCTCTGTGCAGAGTGTCTCATTAAGTCTCAGCTTACTGCCACCCATGCTCAGACTGCTGCCACCGTGGCTGGGTTTACCAGTGTCGGCCAGGGTGCTGCAGCAGCCCAGCAATCTGTACTCCAGAAGATTACAAGGAATGCCGAGGTGCCGCCCCAGAGGAGGGTCAGTGAAGCAGGACCTTGCTGCCCTCTCTCAGTATGACAGCATTCCTGTTCCCACCACTGCCACTCCACTTGTCGCTGCCTGTCAGACCAGACTGCTGCCGCCCATGCCGAGGTGGTGCAGTCTACAGCCATGCCTTCTCGGGCCAGAGCTGTTTGAGATCGTTCTGCAAGGCTATCTGACGTCTCCCACATGGAAACTCGGCAACCTTCCACTAGCCGTGATGCAGCCACTGGGGGAACACTTCACAGGCGCACTCATCATCATAGGTAGTCCCTCGAATGAGGATGACTTGCTTCCACTCTTTAAAAAAAAAAGGATGAGCTCACAGGTGTTTCGAATGAAGGATCCGAACTACATCCTGAAGGGTGGAAGATGCCTGTGCGTGGATTTTTTTAATGTGGTGACCGTTGCACACCAGCCACCACACGGGCTTGACAGAGCTAGGTCTTGGTCTAGTGGCAAGGATTACCCAAGACGACTGGAGACCAGCTCTGCTGCACAGACCTAGCGCGCACACATAGCGTAGTGTGGGCTGGTCCATGCTGCCCCTGGGCCCCTGGCCCTGACTCGCGCCTCCCCTGGGCCCCGATCATATCCCTCCAAAGTCTCTCGCCGCTCCTGCTGTACCTGCCCAAGCTCCAATCACTGACCTGGACCTTGATGACGTCACATTTCGCTGCCGTCGCCCTCTTGCACCAGCTCGCGCTGCTCCCTGGAATAGTCTCCCGGGGCCGCTCCTTTTATGGCCCCGACCTGCCGCTGGTGTTCTCATGCAGGTCGGGGTCTCCATGCTGTTGGAGTGTCTAGGACAGGCAAGGGGACCCGAATGACGGGCACCGAGGGATGCACAAGGCTGATTAGTTCATATCGAGAGTATAACTTGGTTTTGGATAAATGTATTATTTTGTTTGGAATCTTTTGTGGTGGCTCTCATTTCAGCTGTACCCAGGAGGACGCTGTGATATTCCATGACAGAGGGATAGGAGGATGGAAATGTGGTGAGCACCGGGGATCTGAGGTTTCATTCATTGGAATCGGGGTCTGATGAGGCATTCACGGACAGCTCGTCCGGAAGGGGGATTGGCTGCCTGCCTCTCCTTCCCTCCTCATTGTCTTCCTCTTCCTGTTGTTCATCTTCCTCTTCCTCCTCCTTCTCTCCCTCATCCCCCTTCCCTCTCCCTTGTCCTCCTCCTGAGATGGTCCCGCAATCCCTGGTGCCAAGGGCAGACCACCACGAAATGGGTCATCTACTTCGGCTTGTACTGGAGGGCTCCTCCCGAGTGGTCAAAACAGCCTAACCATTGCTTCAGTAGCCAGATGGTATGCTCGATGATGTTCTTGGTGGAAGTATGGCTCTTATTATATCAGTGCTGGGCACAAGTGGTGGGATTGCGGAGGGGTGTCATGAACAAGGGGGAGACTAGCCACCCTCGAGTTTCATGTGGTGGCTGGAAGATTGCTGACACACCGGACTGACACAGGATGAAGGCTTCATGGCTGCTGCCAGGATAGCGGGCATTGTCCATCAGGAAACGCTGGGCATGAGCACATACCAACTGCACATTAAGTGAGCAGTAGTCTTTGTGGTTATGGAAGATCTCAGGATTGTTATACGATGCCCACAAAGTCACATGGGTGCATTCGATGGCACCTTGCACCATGTGGAAGCCCACTATCCTGGCAAAGCCACATGTGCACTCATCCTGCTTCTCTCTGCTGAGAGAGAAGACAATGTAGTCTCTTCTCCTGGTATAGAGAGCCTCAGTGATCCCCTGGATGCAGCGATGGACGGTGAACTGGGAGATGTTAGTTATGTCTCCTGCTGCAGACTGGAAGGGTCCCTGGCAAAGAAATTGAGGGCCACAGTGACCTTGACTGCACTGGGAGAGCCGTAGTCGCCCTGCTCTCAGGCTGCAGGTCTGGTTATAGTTGGGCAGAATTCTGTGACCATCTCCTTGGTGAAATGGAGCCTCCTAACACACTGCTCCTGGCTTATGTGGATATAAGAGAAGACCCTAGGTGGGTAAGGCCGCCTGTTGAGAACCCTCATGGCCCACCTCCTCCTCACTCTGTGTGCATCTTCTAGTCTTCCTTGCTGCCTCTGCCCCCTCTCCCTAAGATATTCAAGCACAAGGGGGACTGCCAGCAGAGCCCCCATGACCGTGAGCAAGTATTGTGAGCAGAAGCCTTTAAATAATAATAAAGGCATTCTCCACTCGCAACAACACTCCCTGTTACCTTACAGCCTTGAAAGAAGTTAAAGCTGCTGGAGTGGCAGGAAGTTGTACAGAGCCAGTCAACTGCAGAAATATGTCAGCTGCAAGTTGTTGCTGATGATCCCTTCAAATAATGTTGCTGCAGCCTCCTTCCTGCCCGAGAGCACTTGCTCAGCTCATTGCACTTAGGACATGCTGGTAAGTGGAGCAGCAGGGAGCGTGGACATCGGCAGCGCTGCCGGCCATCCGAAAATGATGGCCATCGTCAGACTCGCTGGCACATGAACGGCAGCCACCATTTTTTTGCCCGAATCTGGCGGTAAAGAGGGCGCTAAACCTATCAATTTCTGGGCCAAATATCCAAACGTTGCTGTGCGAGTTGCAGTACTCCACATCTCGCTACTGGCTCACCACTGAAATGCATTGAATGGCATGAAGTTGCTGTATTTGCATGGAAGATACGAACTAAACTCTCCACAGATCTTGCCCATTCCACTCTAAGTGGAAGAAAGAGCTTGTATTTATATAGCGCCTTTCGCAACCTCAGGCCATGCCAAAGCGTTTTACTGCCAATGAAGTATTTTTGAACTGTTGACACTTTTACATTACAAAGGATTACGTAGGCTATACGGCATAGAAACAGGTCATAACTCCTAGAACAAGCTTTCTCTGCGTCATTCTTGCATTAGAGATGGCAGTGTTCCTTTTGTAAAGATGTGTGCAAGGAATTACATGTGGATATGCGACCAGGATGAACTATCCTGGCAGCTGAATCATCTTGAAACATCGGATTGGATTAGAAACAAATTTGATTCATGCCTTGATATGAAGAGAAGGCAAATAAAAATCTTATGATGCAATCACCTAGTTCCTTCATACTAATCGACTAGCCAGCAAAACATATAGATTTGGCACTGCTCAAATTGGTGGCGTGGAGAGGGCGGGGGTGCGGGTTTTGGGTCCTTTTGTTATCCCTCATAATCAGTCAATTTATAAAAACAATCATTATGTAACATAATTATAAGTACAGTTCATTAAGCTGTGCTTACATCTGGTTGCAATATAATGTTGGAAGACACCTAAGAAACTGCTTGGCAGCCTGCCTTGTCTTTACCCAGAAAAATGTCTTTCCATCCTAATTATAAAAGCTTTTACACATTTGAAAGCTATTTGAGTAACCTTGCAACGGCCTGTGATATGTCATGATTAATGAGCCTGAGCTGCAACCTTGCACTGAAGATTGGAATATTGGATTTTGCCGAGTGTTAGATCCGGGGTTATCGTTGTTTCAATGGGATGCATGAGGCTGATCTTGGGAGAATCATTTGGTTACATTAACATCGTTAGGTGCCTTGAAGTAATTGGTATCTATTTTGAACATTGAATCAAATGTCTAGGCTCATTTTATATCATTTTGCTTTGTGTAGTCTTTACTACAGCTTTTCAAGAAATAATACACTTCAGAATTTTTAAGTTTATATGATAATGTACACATTTTTTATATCTTCATTTCACACAAAGGCATACTACATATACACAATTATAGAGGAGAACTATCTAAACAGAGAGTTTATTAGAATGTTATCCCTAAGATGAAATTGTGGTTGGAATGTGTACTTGAGATATGAAATGTTTAGATTTTATCAAAACCTTATTGATGATTAGTAATGAGCAAAACTTAACGAACTTTTGCTGAGGTTTCTATTTATTTTTGCATAATTTCCCAGGTGGTCAGTGACTTGTCGCTAGGAAACCGCCAGTTCTGCTCTGTAATTGGCTGCTGGGAGCAGGACAGGATGAGCTGCAACCTGATTTTTCACTCCTCCCTATCGGTGAATTCAATGTCCTAGTTTCTGCATTGCTTCTAATTGCCTCAACCTCTGCTCTGCTCTGTGCTTCCCTCAGATGCTGTGGCTATGTGCAGTGAATGATAAATGTCAGCCTGTGTGTGGGAGCACCTTGGTACTTTGCCATTGTAGTACCTCACCAAGTCTTTTTTTAAAGAAAGCATCAAGAAAGAATCTGCATCAAATAAAATTGGAAAATGATAATCACATTATTTAGGTTAGTGTTGTCTGATCGAAATTGTAGGCTAGTTACAGCTACAATATTTTAGTAGAAAACACTTCCTACACAATACAGGAAAATGTACTTTGTATGTACATTTACTTAACACACCACCATTCAGTGCAAAACTTTGCAGTCTTTTTCTCTTTCACCAAAGTGTGGAATTTCAGCATGAATTTATTATACACGGTACATCTTAGTGCGGCTGCTAGGTGGTTGTCCAGCAGTTATGATTTGTCTTCATCAAATTGCTGAGAATGTTGACTCGCACAATGAGCGGTGCCAGGCCCACCCTGGGTCTCCGACCAGAACTTGGTTAGAAACTGCTTGCCCTTTGCCATGACATGCCCTTTTGGAGCTGCTGACTATTGGATGGGCTTATTTTCTTCTGCTGGCCTGGAGTGATTATTCTGATTGGTCGAGCTGACCACAATGACAGTTCCACTCTCCATACCAAGTTGCTGGTGTTCCCATGGTGCATTTTCACACTAATTTAGAAAATAACCAATAAGCAGTAATCAAAGAAATTGAGCACACGCAATGATCAAAAGAAAATTGCACTCGGTTTTTTGTTTTGCCATTTTACCAACAAAGGCACAAAAAGGTTATATGCGTACGCTGTGCATTGAGATATGCTCAACGACAATGTCTATTACTTATTTACTAATCAAAAATGCAATTTGCTACATCATCATCATAAGCAGTCTCTTGGAATCGAGGAAGACTTGCTTCCACTCTTAGAATGCGTCCTTAGGTGGCTGAACAGTCCAATACGAGAGCCACACTCCCTGCCACAGATGGGACAGATAGTCGTTGAAGGAAAGGGTGGGTGGGACAGGTTTGCCGCACGTTCTTTCCGCTGCCTGCGCTTGTTTTCTGCATGCACTCGGCGATGAGACTCGAGGTGCTCAGCACCCTCCCGGATGCACTTCCTCCACTTAGGGCGGTCTTTGGCCAAGGACTCCCAGGTGGCGATGGGGATATTGCACTTTATCAGGGAGGCTTTGAGGGTGTCTTTGTAACGTTTCTTCTGTCCACCTTTGGCTCGTTTGCCATGAAGGAGTTCCGAATAGAGCACTTGCTTTGGAAACCTTGTGTCTGGCATGTGGACAATGTGGCCTGCCCAGCGGAGCTGATCAAGTGTGGTCAGTGCTTTAATGCTGGGGATGTTGGCCTGGTCACGGACTCTAATGTTGGTGCGTCTCAGGGGATTTGTAGGATCTTGCGGCGACATCGTTGGTGATATTCCTCCAGCGACTTGAGGTGTCTACTGTACATGGTCCATGTCTCTGAGCCATACAGGAGGTCGGGTATTACTACAGCCCTGTAGACCACGAGCTTCGTAGATTTGAGGGCCTGGTCTTCGAACACTCTTATGCTCAGGCAGCCGAAGATTGCGCTGGTGCACTAGAGGCGATGTTGAATCTCCTCATCAATGTCCGCTTTTGTTGCAATTAGCTACAGCTAGGTTTCCAATTAGCTTAACGTGGCTAGTGGCTAATGTATTGGTCAACACTGATTTAGGTACAGGCTAATCTCATTTGCTATTTTCAGAGTCAATTTCATGGTTCTATTCAGGAGGAGATCCATGGTGTGGATATGATTTCATGAATAGCGGCAGCCATCCCAAAACTATTTGACCATGAGAATCACAATAATTAAGCCCAATCCTGTCTTCACCAACAACAAAACATGCATAGTTTGCAGTAATGATCACTGGATAGCGATCAGTGATGGAAATCTTAGTTAGGTTTTTCTTTTCCTCTACCAAGATATTTAAGCCAATTGTAGTTTCTCCCCACCTTTGCCTTGTCTGTGATCAGTTACATCAGCAGAGATCAAGGATCAAACCTGGTCTTGCATGTCTCTGTGATGCATCATCTAACAAACTTGGGACTCTCCTGGTCTGTATTGCTTAGTGGCAGGTTACATGAAGCATTAACACATTGAACATGTCCATTCATTCCAACAGGATGCACTAACACTGATTTTACAAAATGACAGTAGATATAGAAGAAATACATTTCTTTCAGCTGATTTAATACGAGCACTCAGAAATTCTCTACTCTACCTGTATTCTCCTTACCCTTGGTTTGCTTATGTATTGAGTTGAAATCAGCTGAGACGGACGGCGGATCATCAGGAAGGTCGCATTCTTTTTTTCAAAGTCACCAGCACCCTCAACTTCTTCACCTGAAGCTCCTCCCAGGGTTCTTCAACAGACATTTGCTGCATCTCGCAGTCGACCACCCACTGGTCACCGATGACAAATCAGCCAATTATGTCAACTTTGCCATTGATGAAGCCAGTGTTACTGATTGGTCACTGGCCTTTGCCTCTCTGGCTGGCTACCCACGGGCGCAGAGCGTCATCAATTGCACACATTGGGCCATCAGGCCACCTCGTCATCACCCCGGAGTCTTTGTCAATCGCAAAGGTTTCCATTCCCTCAAAGTGCAGTTGGTTTGCAACCATAGGAAGATCATCATGCATGTGTGCGCTAAATCCCCTGGCAGCAGCCGTAACTCTTTCATCCTGGGCCAGGCCACCCTCCCTCAGCTCTTCACTTCTCTTAACAGACTTATTGGCTGGCTGCTTGGAGACAAGGGGTATCCATTGAAGACGTGACTCATGACACCCTTGAGGAGGCCAAGTACTGAGGCCAAGGAGAGATATAATGAAAGCCACATTTCCACCAGATGTGTCATAGAGCAGGCAATAGGCATGCTGAAAATGCGCTTCAGATGCCATGACAGATCTGGAGTAGCCCTCCAGTATGCACTAGCCAGGGTCTCCAGAATCATCGTGGTCTGCTGCGCTCTGCACAACCTGCGAGGATTAACACTGCATGAGGAGCAAGGCACCGAGCGCACCGCCTCTTCAGAGGAGGAGGAGCATCAGCTGGAAGGCAAGGAGGAGCAGGAGCTGGGGGAACTTGTGGTCCCAATCCCACCAGCAGCCGAGCACATTGCCAGATCAAGGCCAGATTCACTTAACTTCATGCAGTACACCCTTATGGCTGCCACATGCTGCGCCAGGTTGACAGCACCCCACACATTAAAGACCCTTACAATGACCAAACCATTCATGTCACACTGACCACCATTGCTGGAGATACCATTGTGCCTCACCATTCACTGCAACTTACTAAGCCACTTTGTCCAAGACTGGAAAGTGGTGAAAAGAAAGATTTTTTTTATGGTTGAGTTCACATTAACGGAAACTTAACATTAACATTGAATAAAACACCCAAGTAGCTACCCTTGTGAATCTACTTGTGTGTCATTTTTCTCTCACGCATGCTTCTCGGACATGCTACCCAATTGGCTTTAGCAGAAGTAGACGCAGCCTGCTCACTTCCCTGCAGTGACTGCTTAGACACTCTTGGCGGACAGCCTCTGGGTTTTAGAGCCTCTCATGGCCCCGTCAAAGTCTGCTCTTCCTGCGACTGTGCAGGGGCAGACTCGGCCCTCGCGATCTGAGGAGGCATCTGGGGCTGTGACTGAGGGGGAGGCAATGTGGTGAAGTGGGAGCGCTTTGAGAGGAGTCCCCACTTCCATGTCCCCTCTCACCATCATCCCTCTCGTGGTCCACCCGCACTTCGCTGCTAGCAAGGAGCTGGCGAGCACCTTGCTGCACATCAGTGGGGCCATGAGGACCCATGTCTACACTGACATCCCTCCTGGAGAGTAAGTCTATTCGCCTCTGCCATCTATTCTCCAGAGATAGCATGTGCTCCTGTGAGTGGCACATTAGCTGCTCCATGCAGGTGGCCATCCTTTCCATGGAGGAGCCTACAGTCGCCATCACCTGCGACATGGTGGTGGCTCATGTTGGAGAAAGACTCCTCCGTTGTCTGAACATTTGCAGACATTGCGCTTGCAAAACCTGTCAGAGCCCCCTGTACTACTTCCTGCACCTCCAGGATCACCCACTTTCTGGATGCTCCCTGAGGCTGAGCGTCTGCACGCAGCTGAGCAGAGCTGGGAGGGTCCTGCACCCTCCAGCGAGGAGTCTCCACTGCTGTCCCTGTCTCCACCATCTCCTCCTACTCACTTGTGAGTTGTGAGACACCAGATGACAACACTACTGTATCTCGCATGGGACCCACCGAGGTGTGTGTATCTGTGCTGGTGCTGGGGGCACTTATGTCTGGTGCTAGTGCACCCTCGGGGGCTGGAGGCTCCTCTGAGGAGTCGTCTTCCTCTTGCTCCTGAACAGTGGGGGGGGGGGGTTCTTGATGGACCTGCGTGAGAGTAAAGTGATGAGTTCGATATGTCACATGAAAAATTAGTACAGATACCATTATGCACGTGTTGACCATTGAGTGGCTGATGACATCAGTCGCCATATGAATCTGTGCTGTATGCCATGTAGCTGTATATCTTATTCTGTCACCAGGTTGCTGAGATGTCCCCCTCCCCCCGTCTCCCACCCCCAGCTGCTCAGCGACTTCAGAAACTTCCAAGGCGGCCTCCTCTGATGTTAGGGTCGCCAATGATGGAGTTCCACCTCCGCTTCTCTCTCTCTCCCTCTTATTGTGGGCTCTTTTTTTGCAAGAAGAGAAGGTTCAGTGAGAGTGATGGATGGGAGTGAATGGGTTACATCTTTAGAGGGAGACTATGATGGATTGTGGTGGCAATGCCAAATGGCCTCCTTGTGTGCTGTTAGTTGGTATGATTGGACTAGGATGAGGGTAAGTGTGAGGGATGGCTCGTTAGATGGGGATGTGATAATGTAGATAGAGACAGAGGTAGGGATGGGTGGAGGTGCAAGGTATATTGGTGTGAATAAGTATGGGCAGGAGTAGGGTTGGGAACGCAGAGTGATGGGGATGTGATGAGAGGCACAGCAGGATGAAGTGCCCCTTCCAGTGCCCCTTGCACATCCTTAAGAATCTGTTACATTTCAAACTTTTGCCAGTTCTGACGAAAGGTCAATGACCTGAAATGTTAACTCTGTTTCTCTCCACAGATGCTGCCTGACTCGCTGAGATTTCCAGCATTTTCTGTTTTTTTTCCAGATTCCACCATCCGCAGTATTTTGCTTTTGTGAAGTTGAGTATGGCTTTGCACTCACCTTTCCTGATCATCTGAAATAATTGAGCCGTTTCTGGCACTGCACCCCGGTCCTCCTAAACACATCCCTGCTCTTTACCTCCTCTGCTATTTGGAGCCTGGCTTTGTTTTCCTCCTGGGGAGGTCTATTCTGCCCATCAGAAGGGAAGAGGACCTCCCTGCATGCTCTCACTCTCTCCACAAGCATATGGAGGAAATCAACCTGCCTCTGTGAACATAAGAACATAAGAAATAGGAGCAGGAGTAGGCCACTTAGACCCTTGAGCCTGCTCTGCCATTTATTATGCTCATGGCTGATCTGATCCAGGCCTCAGCTCCACTTCCCTGCCCGCTCCCTATAACTCTTTACTCCCTTATCACTCAAAAATTTGTCTATCTCCGCCCTTAAATATATTCAATGACCCAGCCTCCACAGCTCTCTGGGGCAGAGAATTCCATAGATTTATAACCCTCTGAGAGAAAGAATTTCTCCTCATCTCAGTTTTAAATGGGCGGCCCCTTATTCTGAGACTATGTCCCCTAGTTTTAGTTTCCCCTATGAGTGGAAATAGCTTCTTTGCATCCACCTTGTCGAGCCCCCTCATTATCTTAAATGTTTCGATAAGATCGCCTCTCATTCTTCTGAACTCCAATGTGTATAGGCCCAACCTACTCAATCTATCTTCATAAGTCAACCCCCTCATCTCTGGAATCAACCGAGTGAACCTTCTCTGAACAGCTTCCAATGCAAGCATATCCTTCCTTAAATATGGAGACCAAAACTGTATGCAGTACTCTAGGTGTGGCCTCACCAATACTAGTACAGTTGTAGCAGGACTTCTCTGCTTTTATACTCGATTCCCCTTGCAATAAAGGCCAACATTCCATTTGCCTTCCGGATTACTTGCTGTACCTGCATACTAACTTTTTGTGATTCATGCACAAGGACCCCAGGTCCCTCTGCACTGCAGCACTTTGCAATTTTTCTCTCTTTAAATTATAATTTGCTTTTCTATTTTTTTCTGCCAAAGTGGATAACCTCACATTTTCCCACATTATACTCCCTCTGTCAATTTTTTGCCCACTCACTTAGCCTATCTATATCCCTTTGCAGATTTCTTGTGTCCTCCTCACAATTTGCTTTCCAAGCGTTTGGAACAATCTAAAGCTCCAGTGCAGTGATGGCACACTGCTAGATGAACCTTCAAATGCAATTGGCCACAGCTCCTTTAAATATCCCGGCTGAAAATGCGTATCGATGATGTCATCAGATGCACACCATTTAATAAGATCAGGATTATGTGCAGGGCGGGCTTAATAGAGCCTATTAGCGGAAAGTTGATTTCTGCAGCTGGATGGAAGCAAGAACGGGTTTACGACCCGCCACGCCAACCACCCGCACCTGACCCGCCTGGGTAAAGAAAATGACAGACTTTGGGCTCAAAATTGGCCAGGAGTTGCTGTTTTTTTTTTGAGCAACGTGATTTTTCTGGAGTATCTTAAAAATCCCCATTTTGCACATTCAATTTGCGTCAGTGTAAGTGAGTTAGTTCGAATTTTTTTTAGTTTAGTTCTTTTTTCAAAAGAGGGCGTTATCAGCCACCTACGTCCGTTTTGGCCATTTAGGCCACTTTGGCCAGCTAATAGTTGCTCCAAATCTACTTAGGCCAGCATATGTGGCCACTTGTGAAAACACTTGTGGAGAGTTAAGAAATCAGCGCAGGTAGGTACATCGGAGGCCAGCAGAACTTAATGACTTGACTAAAGAATGTGAATAGGATCAAACAGCTATACAGGACATCATATGACAAACTTCGCAAAGTTAATTTACTATACAACAGAAGCATTCATGGAAGCTTAAACTACAAAAATAAAAGAAGTAAAAGATAGTTGAATTAAATTGCACTAATCTCACAATTAATTAAAGAAAGTGATTCAGCACAATGATGATCCCACAGCAAACCCCCATGGACTTCAGCCCTTACCGTGTGCAGTGTGATTTTTGCCCCACTACTATAATTCTGCAAAAAGTCCCAAATGGAGAGGATATGACAGTTTCTGGGTGGCAGCACATCATTGCTTGTGTCAACAAATCATTACTTGCCACAACAAATCTTAGCAAACATTAACATAATGAGCAGCATACAGCAATGTTATTCAAACAAAGCCCAAGGGATAAAATGCTGAACTGGAGCTTTCAAGCTGGCTTCAAAGTGGAGAGCTGCATAGTGCCAGTCATACTTGGAATCGCATTTTAAAATAACCAAACACCAGCTAACTGCTTCCCGTATTCTGCAATAATTATGTACTTAATTATAAACGTACTACAACACGCCATTGCAGCCACGCGATATCGATGTCCGATCCGAACAAGGCATTTTCTCCTGCAGCGGGCTGGCCTGTGCAGTAGGCCACTTGGCCTGGGATGGGGGCGGGATGCATCGGGTCCCCCGCTGCAGCACGCACATTGAGAGGCTGGGGGAAGGAGCTACTGCGCATGCGCGCGCACTTCAATGCGCATGTACAGAGCTGCCGGCACTGTTTCTGGTGCAGGGCCCTAGCTCCGCCTCCCAATCGACTGGCTACGCCGCGCCAAGCCCCAGGAGAGGCAACACAGTGATCAGAATCGGAGGACATTTTTCGGCGCTCTTTTCATTCTACAAAAGCAACTCTGGTGAGTGCGGCAAAAATCTGCAGGGGTCAATTTTGAGCCCAATGTGTCTTTCACAATTTTCTACTGGGCCTGCTCATTACAGGACTGTAGCAGCATTCTTGTCTGGCTGCCTTCTATCTATTATTGGACAAGACATAGCTATAAAAGAGTGTGGGCGTAATGCTTGAAAATGATGATAAGAAAGGTTATCATCTTCATAAGAGTTTCTGTGAACTTCTAATGTTGAATATTCTGAAGGTGAATTACAGAAATGTAGGGAGCCAAAAATATACTTCAAACAATCTGATTTTCTTTCTCGGCAATAGCAACGAATTACTGTCGTCCTCAAAGGATTAAATGTAGCAAAATGTTCTTTGCCATAAAAGCATTCCCTAAAATGGATGATCATCACTTTATAAAAGATCCTTAGTAGCACTTTACTTGCAGTTCTGCTGTAGGCATTTCATCCCGATTAATTTGGCAGAAGAAATCTATAATGTGTGACTTACTTTCAATTTAAAAATCAAGGTAACTGTGATTCTCCAGTGTGCCGTGAAGTCATGTCATGATTAACAAACTGCGGAGTGAGTCACTCACAAATTAAAAAAAAATCTCAAATTCAACTCAGCATATTTCTACTGTGTATGAAAAAAATGGATTCCATTTACACTTTTCTGAAAGGTAATTTATCTGTACGACTGCATTCACCAAAAAATAATAGGTTAACTTTAATGTTTAATTGTTTGCAGGACACAGATGAAATTAAAACCAAATTAAGATTTTAAAACATTATAATATTAGGATATAAAGTCTATGATTTAACCATAGTTGTGCCCAGGAAATGAATATAAGGAATGAACTTTTCCAAGAACTGTAACCCATATAGACCATTATTCCCATGAGGTATTTTTATACTTCGTAGTAATGTGAAAGTGGAAAGCAGATGGAGAAGGAGACCATTTCATAGCAACATTATCATAACAACTTGGCAATCTTCATATTTTAAGCAAGTTCATATTTTAAGCTAATATTTTGATCACTTAATGACGAGCTATGACATTCTGATCTACTTATGATGTGATCATAACAGAATTGCTCATAATTCTACAGGTCACTCCCCCAACTGTGGAATAAAATCTGATACTTTTGCTCATTGTTGATCTTATATTGTACTTTGGATTCTATTATTCAGTCCATGAGCTATTTTTTTACAAGACTATGTTTTCTTCTTTAAAAGGCCACAGTAAAAATCACAACATTTGAACTCTGAGCAATTGTTTCTCTTTCAACTCTCTGCTATAGAGAATCCTATATTAAACATGTGTTTCCCTGGCAACGAAACTGACATTTTGAATGAGCATACTCGAGCCAACCAATTAAAATTATCCCTGCAGTCACAGCTATGAGAAAGACGCAGCCTTTTTTTTGGAATGCTTTAAAAAGATGCTGCATCTTCTCAGATATCACCATGACTGCTTCACTTTTATTACCAGTTACTCACTTAAACTGTTCCTGTTTGTATCCATTGTACGATTGGAAGTTCACCAGGTTAAATGCTGGCTATAATTTTTAAACAGTGAATACATGACATTGGATGTTTTATCCACTTTCACCTTTGAAATGCAAAATAAAATTCCGTCACTGAACTACGTTTGTCCTGGAACTGTACAGCCTATATCCCAGGCGGCCAATTCTTAGATGATTTATCAGGAGGCTCGGTGATCTCCTCCATTCATCTGCATTGGCAAATGGGGCTCCTCAACTACAATTATCTCCTGTCTCCTCTGCATTTATTCTGGGTGTCCGAGCCAATATTTAGCCCTCAATCAACATCACTTTTATAAAAAAAAACAGATTATCTGGTCATTATCACATTGCTGTTTGTGGGAGCTTACTGTGCGCAAATTGGTTGCTGCATTTCCTACATTATAAAAGTGACTACACTTCAAAACATATTTAATTGGCTGTAAAGTGCTTTGGGACGTCTGGTGGTCATGAAAAGTGCCAAATTAATGCACCTTTTTCTTTCTGTAGGAGCAAGCAACTCAAAAATTTTCAGATAAACAGTGGGTGTGCCAAGACATGAAGGGAAGGTGAGTCAATGGGTTAAGCAATTCACAACTAGTTATTTTGTACCTATGCATTGGCAGGGAAAAGGTTGTGTCTCGAACATCTGTTAGAATCAGACGAGAACTAGGTACAGTTTGAAGTCAGAATTGGCTTCGTACATAAACATCCAAAGACGAAAAGAACTGGCAGTGGCTTCATGGGCTGGATCAAAGCATCTTGCAGATTGCATTTGGCCTGAAGGCTTCATCTTGAACACCCAGGCTTAGTGAATAAATGCACCATGTGTGCGATGTTGAGCAATTTAATCTAGAACAAAAGGTCTGGGGTTTGATTCCCAGCTTGTGCTGAGCTGGCTGATTTCAGATACAGCTGCGATAGTTGCCCTCGGAGCTCCTGGGCTAGAAAGGTGAAGATGAAATATGAACCAAGGTTCCTGCTCCAGATTGTTATCCTGTGACCTCTGCTGAAAAGCATGCACGTGGACTTTGGATGAAAATAATATTCAGCTCAGCATGGTTTGAGATCAGTACAACCCACTGAAGGTACTTTCAGGATGCCTGCCCCTTTTAAGAGCAACTGTCTCATCCAGTTGCTTTATTTTTCCATTCCTGAACCATCTATATCTGTCCCATGTCAGCTTTGTTCAGTTATTTATTCATTTTCCTCTCAACATCATCAATTACATTTAACCTTTCCAAAGAAAAATAAAATAGGCAGCATACCCAGGACTGCACTTCTGATGGTTTGCGGCTACACGAATTAACTTTTAGATTTATTTCCATCTGTTTGAGGATATTGTCACTTCTTTATTATATTAAGAATGATGGTGCGATTGAGGTGCATTAAATAATGGTGATTCTCACACATGTGACAGTAAGTAGTATGTATGTTCCCTATAAATGGCGAGTACACCACATGCCCACATGTGTAATACATGTTGTGACTGTGGTAAGTGTCTATTGTCTATTTGTCAGCTACATGAGCCCCTGAGAATATAGAGTAGAAAACTGATGTGCGAAAGAGGAGAAAAATGGCTGCTGGCAAATTTTTAAAGTAGTCAAAAATTTTAGTTGGCTGCGTTACAATTTGATTTAGATTGTTTTTGTACTTTTTTTGGTAGAATCTCAGTTAAATATAGATAATGAAGTACATGGGCAAAACACCAAAGGGGATGCAAGAAAAGTACAGAAAACTGAACTGTACATACTTAACCGTGATCTGAAAACGCTGACAATGTGAGCTCAATCTGACTGTCTTGTGCTTGAGAGCTTGCCTATACAATCTCATTAGAATTTGACGCCTTAAGTTTTTAATAATGAAATATCCAGTGCTCTAGTGAAAGCTATATCCAAAAGGTACCGTGGATTGTGGGAAGGAAGGGCAAATGCTGTTTGTAATTGAGAAGATGAAAAAAATATAGCGGGTGAAATTGAGTAGCCTCAAATGGGCGTTAAGTTTTATCTGTTAGAACAGTTAGCATCCGACGAGATGGGCTTCAAAATTGTGCGAGATTAGACACTTTTCCCTCAGAAATGAAGGGAGGCGGTATCTGAGGTGCTAATGGCCTCAGTGGGGCACTGCAGGGGTGCTATTACCAGAGCTGCACCCAATTTCAGCTGACTTTCATTTGGTGATAATCAGCCTCCTGCTTATTCCAGTTCGTAAAAGGGATGTCGTTTCAGGCAGCACCTGGCCATTTTCATCATTGCTGGAATTGATTGAGAGCTGCAAGGAATGTCTCGATGGCTGCTCCAATACCTCTTGGAAGGGCCACTCGGTTCATTGACCTGGCATTGGATACATTGCTGGGGGCAGTGGAGGGAAGGATGGATGCACTTGTTCCCTCCATCTGGGAGAAGGCCAATGCCACAGGTTTTTAGGGCCGTGGCCGCAGAGGTGTCGGCCAGCACCATGGATGACAGAAATCCAACACAGTGCCGCAAGAAACTCAACGACCTCTGTCGGGTGGTCAAGGTGTGTCCATGTTTGCACAAGTCTTACATACCAGCCTCTGAGCCTCTGTCTGTGCACACTCTGCAAACCAACACTTAACCCGGCAGGCAACCACCAGTCATCTGTACCTACTCACAGTCATTCTTCATTTCACACCTTGCCTACATTCACAGCTATTTAACCACGCAGGCATATCTTCCACATATATAACTGGACTCTTACTCACACAGGTTCCTCTCTTTTGCAGGCCAGGATGGAGCAGCAGCGGACTGGAGGGGGGAAGCTGAACTGTGGCAGCTGACTGGCCCGTAGGTGGTGGGCGCCGTGGCTGGTGGAGACAGTGAACCCGCTGGGGGCAACAATGGTATCTTTATTTCCTCTTCTCAGCCGACTTCCCATTAAACCAGAAGGCCTTGTCACTTCCCAGCTCCTCATACTGTCTCCATTCCTGCCCCCCTGCCCTCTTGTGCCATTTATTCTTTCAGATAACCATTCAGCAGATAAGCAGCCTGTGTCTGAGCACCCCCCAACTGAGGGAGATGAAGAGGGGGGAGGAGGAGGAGCCGAGCACTGCGTCAATGCTTCTCTCACCCGCAGGCACCAGCTCAGATACTGGCACTACCCGGTTATTAGAGGTTAGGTTAGTAGAGGGGTCTGCACTGGGTGATGCGCTGGGACCTAGCAGGGTCAAGGGAAAGGGAACCTTGGGAGCTATTTCCCCGGAGGGCCAGTTCGCATGCGAGCTCTGCTGCAGAGGACGCAGATGAAGGCCTTGATGGGGAGGCATTCACACAAAGGGCGATAGCCATGCACTCCAACATGATAAGTGCAATGGCAAGGTTGCCCGAGAGTCTGTCGGAAGTAGGAAGGAGTGTGGAGGAATCCACCTCGCACATTGCACGGAGCTCTTTGCACAGCATGGAGCCCATCATTGCCAGTGTACAGATGATGGTGGACTCCCAGAAAGACCGTGTGGATCCAGACCTCATGACGCATGTCATGGGTGCTGTGGCAGCTTCCATTGCGGCACAGGCGGAAGCATCGCAACGTGTTGGTGTAGCAATAGATTCAATGGTTGCTCGCATGCAAGCTCAGACTGCGCTCATGCAGTCTCAGCTTGAAACCACACAATGTCTTGATGCTGTCATGCAGTCTTAGTTGCATGCCACGCAAGCTCTGACAGCTGCTATCATCGCTGGGTCCACCACAGTCGACCGGGGATCCCACGGTCTCGCAGCAGCCCAGCAATCCGTGCTCCATCAGATTGGTGGAGATGCTGAGGCGTTGCCCGGGAAGTGGCAGTGGGTCAGTGGAGCAGGAACCTGCTGTCCTCCCTCACAGTGACAACATTCCTGATCCCACTACTGCCACTCCGCCAGTGCACTTGTCGCTGCCTGTTACCCAGCCAGCCCAGACGGCCACTGCCCAGCCTGAGGTGGTGCAATCTACAGCCGGGCCTTCCAGGCCCAGAGCTGGTCGAGGGCGCCCTGCAAGGCCATCTGTAGTCTCTGGCCCTGACACGCAGCAGCCTTCCACCAGCCATGCCGCAGCCACAGGGGATACACTGCAGAGGAGTATTGGAATAGGTCAATGAAAAAAGGGCTATAAGGAATTTCATAATGTTGATGAATAAATACACAGCAATTCATTTTATTGTTGTTTTATAAATGTTGATTGGAATGTTTAATGTTTGCTGTTGTCTCTCAGTGTTGGGGATTTGGTATGGAAGGGTAAATGGATGTGGTGATGGGGACGTCCACAGGAACCGGGAAGTGGGATGGCAATCAGTGGAAACGAGTTCTGATGAGACGGTCGTGGACCTTCCTTACAGGATCATGATGGAGTCACTGCCTCCTCCGTCGCGGCTGTTGCTCCTCCTCGTCCTCCTTGTCCTCCTGCTGTTGCTGCTCCTTCTGGTCCTCTCCTCCTGAGTTGGTGCAGCTATGCTTGGTGGCAATGGCTGTGCCCTCATGATGGCCAGGTGATGTAGGAGAATGGTTGCCGGAATACCCTGGGACAGCAAGGCCTCCTGTTGCCAGCCCTGTGATGCCTTCTTCCTCTGGCAACATGTTGATGTGGTTCTCCATGTCCTACTGCCTGTGGTTTTCCCTGTGCTCTTGCATGTATTTGCCTGTCTCTTTGCCTCTCCCTGTGGCATGCTCTAATATGTCCTTACTATACAGTATAAATGCACATGAGGCCCATACTTGAGAAAAGATCACTCTGTGACCTGTTACCTTTATTACCAAGACTTCAAGAGCCAGACGGTGGGTGGAGCTTCCCCTTTTATACCGGAAAGTCCAGGTTAGGAGTGTCCCCACAAGTTCGCCCCCTGTGGTCAGTGTTCTCAAGGTGTACAACTTAGGTCAGCTTATACATGGGTTACAATGACAGTTGAATACATGACATCACCTCCCCCCCAAAGTCTTATTGGGATCACAGGTTAAGTCTTTCTGGTGGTTTACCCTCCCTGGTAGAGCGCCTGAGTTGAGGCTCCAGTTGTTGGGTGCTGGCCTGAGTGTCTGCTGTTTGCGGTGCCTCAGGCCTGTCCGGACTGCCCACAGTGGCTGGGCTCTCCTCCACTTGGTTCCGGTGTTCGGTCACCTGTGGTGGAGGAAACTCTATGTCGTGTTCTTCCTCTGCTTCTTCTATGGGGTTGCTGAACCTCCTTTTAGTTTGATCCGCGTGTTTGCATCAGATTTGTCCATTGGTAAGTTTAACTACCAAAACCCTATTCCCCTCTTTGGCAATCACAGTGCCTGCAAGCCATTTGGGCCCTGCAGCATAATTAAGGACAAAAACAGGGTCACTGACATCAATACATCGCGCCCTCGCATTCCTGTCATGGTAGTCACATTGTGACTGATGCCTGCTCTCAACAATTTATTTCATAGTAGGGTGTATAAGGAATAACCTGGTTTTGAGCGTCCTTTTCATTAGCAGCTCTGCAGGTGGAACCCCTGTGAGCGAGTGTGGTCGGTATCTATTGGCCAACAGGAGGCGTGATAAGCAGCTTTGTATGGAACCCCCTTGGATTCTGAGCATCCCCTGATGGATTATCTGCACTGCTCGTTCCGCCTGGCTGTTTGAGGCCAGCTTGAACGGTGCCGTTTTGAAATGGTTGATTCCATTGCCTGCCATAGAAACATAGAAAATAGGTGCAGGAGTAGGCTATTCAGCCCTTTGAGCCTGCACCGCCATTCAATAAGATCATGGCTGATCATTCCTTCAGACCCCTTTCCTGCTTTCTCTCCATATCCCTTGATCCCCTTAACCGTAAGGGCCATATGTAACTCCCTCTTGAATATATCCAGTGAATTGGCATCAACAACTCTCTGCGGCAGGGAATTCCACAGGTTAACAACTCTCTGAGTGAAGAAGTTTCTCCTCATCTCGGTCCTAAATGGCCTACCCCTTATCCTAAGACTATGTCCCCTGGTTCTGGACTTCCCCAATATCAGGAACATTCTTCCCGCATCCATCCTGTTCAGTCCCGTCAGAATCTTATATGTTTCTATGAGGTCCCCTCTCATCCTTCTAAACTCCAGTGAATAAAGGCCCAGTTGATCCAGACTCTCCTCATATGACAGCCCAGCCATCCCTGGAATCAGTCTGGTGAACCTTCGCTGCACTCCCTCAATAGCAAGAACGTCCTTCCTCAGACTAGGAGACCAAAACTGAACACAATATTCCAGGTGAGGCCTCACTAATGCCCTGTACAGCAGCATTAAGACCTCCCTGCTTCTATATTCAAATCCCCTAGCGATGAAGGCCAACATACCATTTGCCTTCTTTACCGCCTGCTGTACCTGCGTGCCCACTTTCAGTGACTGATGAACCATGACACCCAGGTCTCGTTGCACCTCCCCTTTTCCTAGTCTGCCGCCATTCAGATAATATTCTGCCTTCGTGTTTTTGCCCCCAAAATGGATAGCCTCACATTTATCCACATTATACTGCATCTGCCATGCATTTGCCCACTCACCTAACCTGTCCAAGTCACCCTGCAGCCTCTTAGCACCCTCCTCACAGCTCACACCGCCACCCAGCTTAGTGTCATCCGCAAACTTGGAGATACTACACTCATTTCCTTCATCTAAATCATTGGTGTACATTGTAAAGAGCTGGGGTCCCAGCACTGAGCTCTGCGGCACTCTACTAGTCACTGCCTCCCATTCTGAAAGGACCCGTTTATCCCGACTCTCTGCTTCCTGTTTGCTAGCCAGTTCCCTATCCACATCAGTATATTACCCCCAATACCATGTGCTTTGATTTTGCACACCAACCTCTTGTGTGGGACCTTGTCAAAAGCCTTTTGAAAGTCCAAATACACCACATCCACTGGTTCTCCTTTGTCCACTCTGCTAGTTACATCCTCAAAAAATTCCAGAAGATTTGTCAAGCATGATTTCCCTTTCATAAATCCATGCTGACTTGGTCCAATCCTGTCACTGCTTTCCAAATGTGCTGCTATTTCATCCTTAATGATTGATTCCAACATTTTCCCCACTACTGATGTCAGGCTAACCGGTCTATAATTACCCGTTTTCTCTCTCCCTCCTTTTTTAAAAGTGGTGTTACATTAGCTACCCTCCAATCCATAGGAACTGATCCAGAGTCAATAGACTGTTGGAAAATGATCACCGATGCATCCACTATTTCCACGGCCACTTCCTTGAGTACTCTGGGATGCAGACTATCAGGTCCCGGGGATTTATCTGCCTTCAATCCCATCAATTTCCCTAACACAATTTCCTGCCAAATAAGGATATTCTTCAGTTCCTCCTTCTCACTAGACCCACTGTCCCCTAGTCCCTTCGGAAGGTTATTTGTATCTTCCTTCGTGACAACAGAACCGAAGTATTGGTTCAATTGGTCTGCCATTTCTTTGTTCCCCATTATAAATTCACCTGAATCTGACTGCAAGGGACCTACGTTTGTCTTTACTAATCTTTTTCTCTTCACATATTTCTTGAAGCTTTTGCAGTAAGTTTTTATATTCCCTGCAAGCTTCCTCTCATACTCTATTTCCCCCTCATAATTAGACCCTTTGTCCTCCTCTGCTGAATTCTAAATTTCTCCCAGTCCTCAGGTTTGTTGCTTTTTCTAGCCAATTTATATGCCTCTTCCTGGCTTTAACACGATCCTTAATTTCCCTTGTTAGCCATGATTGAGCCACCTTCCCAGTTTTCTTTTTACTCCAGACAGGGATGAACAATTGCTGAAGTTCATCCATGTGATCTTTAAATGTTTGCCATTGCTTATCCACCGTCAACCCTTTAAGTATCCTTTGCCAGTCTATTCTAGCCAATTCACGCCTCATACCGTCGAAGTTACCTTTCCTTAAGTTCAGGACCCTAGTTTCCGAATTAACTTTGTCACACTCCATCTTAATAAGGAATTCTACCATTTTATGGTCACTTTTCCCCAAGGGGCCTTGCGCAACAAGATTGCTAATTAGTCCCTTCTCATTACACATCACCCAGTCTAGGATGGCCAGCTCCCTGGCTGGTTCCTCGACATATTGGTCAAGAAAACCATCCCTAATACACTCCAGGAAATCCTCCTCCACCGCATTGCTATCAGTTAGGTTAGCCCAATCACTATGTAGATTAAAGTCGCCCATGATTACTGCTGTATCTTTATTCCACACATCCCTTATTTCTTGTTTGATGCTGTCCCCAACCTCACTACTACTATTTGGTGGTCTATACACAACTCCCACTAGCATTTTCTGCCGTTTGGAATTCCGTAGCTCCACCCATACCGATTCCACATCATCCAGGCTAATGTCCTTCCTTACAATTGCATTGATTTCTTCTTTAACCAGCAACGCCACTCCGCCTCCTTTTCCTTTCTGTCTATCCTTCCTGAATGCTAAATATCCTTGGATGTTGAGTTCACAGTCTTGGTCACCCTGGAGCCATGTCTCCGTGATGCCAATCACATCGTATCCGTTAACTGCTATCTGCGCAGTTAATTCATCCACCTTATTCCGAATACTCCTCGCATTGAGGCGCAGAGCTTTCAGGCTTGTTTTTTTAACACACTTTGCCCCTTTAGAATTTTGCTGTAATGTGGCCCTTTTTGTTTTTTGCCTTGGGTTTCTCTGCCCTCCACTTTTACTATTCTCCTTTCTATATATTGCTTCTGACTCCATTTTATTTCCCTCTGTCTCCCTGCATAGGTTCCCATCCCCCTGCCATATTAGTTTAACTCCTCCCCAACAGCACTAGCAAACATTCCCCCGAGGACATTGGTTCCGGTCCTGCCCAGGTGCAGACCGTTCAGTTTGTACTGGTCCCACCTCCCCCAGAACTGGTTCCAATGTCCCAGGAATTTGAATCCCCCCTTCTGCACCACTCCTTAAGCCACGCATTCATCTGAGCTGTTCTGCAATTCCTATTCTGACTAGCATGTGGCACTGGTAGCAATCCTGATATTACTACTTTTGAAGTTCCACGTTTTAATTTAACTCCTAGCTCCCTAAATTTGTCTCATAGGACATCATCCCATTTTTTACCTATGTCATTGGTACCTATATGCACCATGACAACTGGCTGTTCACCCTTTTCAGAATGTCCTGCACCCGCTCCGAGACATCCTTGACTCTTGCACCAGGGAGGCAACATACCATCCTGGAGTCTCGGTTGCGGCTGCAGAAACGTCTATCTATTCCCCTTACAATTGAATCCCCTATCGCTATAGCTCTCCCATTCTTTTTCCTGCCCTCCTGTGCAGCAGAGCCAGCCAATGTGGCATGAACTTGGCTGCTGCTGCCCTCCCCTGATGAGTCATCCCCCTCAACAGTACTCAAAGCGGTGTATCTGTTTTGCAGGGGGATGACCGCAGGGGACCCCTGTCCTACCTTCCTTGCACTGCTCTTCCTGTTGGTCTTCCATTCCTTATTTGGCTGTGTACCCATTACCTGTGGTAAGACCAACTCACTAAACGTGCTACTCACGTCATTCTCAGCATCGTGGATGCTCCAGAGTTCATCCACCCGCAGCTCCAGTGCCGCAATGCGGTCCGTCAGGAGCTGCAGGCGGATACACTTCCCGCACACGTAGTCGTCAGGGACCCCGGAAACGTCCCTGACTTCCCACATTGTACAGGAGGAGCATAACACGTGTCCGAGCTCTCCTGCCATGACTTAACCCTTAGATACACTTAAATTGGCAACGACAATATTAAAAGGTTACTTACTGATACAAAATGAAAAAGAAAAACTACTTACCAATCACCAGCCAATCACTTACCCCCTTAGCTGTGACGTCACCTTTCATTTTCTTTCTACTTTTTTTTGCCTTCTCCCTGTAGCTGCACAAGCACGCCTTTATAGGCCTCTCGCCGACCCCGGACTCACAAATCAGCGACCACGAACTCCCGCTGCCTCTCGCGGCCTATATAGGCCTCTGCCGATCCCCGGACTCACGCCTCAGTGACCATGAACTCCCGCTGCCTCTCGCAGCCTTTCTAGGCCTCTGCCGATCCCCGGACTCGCGCCTCAGCGACCACGAACTCCCGCTGCCTCTCGCGGCCTTTATAGGCCTCTGCCGATCCCCGGACTCACGCCTCAGCGACCACGAACTCCTGCTGCCTCTCGTGGCCTTTATAGGCCTCTGCCGATCCTCGGACTCACGCCTCAGCGACCTTGAAGTTCTGTAATTCAATGCTTGTGAAGCACAGGCCATTGTCGCTGACCAAGACATCCGGTAGACCATGGGCGGCAAACATTGCCCGTAGACTTTCTACCGTGGCAGAGGATGTGCTTGAATTTAAAATGGCACACTCAATCCATTTGGAGCAGGTGTCTACTACAACCAAAAACATTTTTCCCATGAAAGGACCTGCGTAGTCCACATGGATGCATGACCATGGCTTAGCGGGCCAGGACCAGGGGCTGAGGGGGGCTTCCCTGGGTGCGTTGCCCAGCTGAGCACACATGGGCACCTGTGAACACGAAGTTCCAGGTCTGCATCTATCCCTGGCCACCAAACATGTGACCTGGCAATTGCCTTCAACAGCCATGACCATCTCAGCATCATGCTCAGCTGTCCCTTCAGTGGTGGCTAGTGGTAGCCTGCTGAGTGCATCAGCGCAGTTTTCAGTGCCCGGTCTGTGCCGAATTGTGTAGTCATAGGCGGCTAACGTAAGTGCCCACCTCTGTATGCGGGTCGATGCATTCGCATTTATGGCCTTATTGTCGGCCAAAAGGGATGTTAGGGGTTTGTGATCTGTCTCCAGCTCAAATTTCCTCCCAAACAGGTACTGGTGCATTTTTCTTTACTGCATATACACATGCTAGCGCTTCCTTTTCTACCATCCCATAGCCCCTTTCTGCCCGGGACAGACTTCTGGAGGCATAAGCTACCAGCTGTAACTGACCATTGGCGTTCACATGCTGCAACACACACACGGCCCCATGGGATGACGCATCACACATTAAAACTAGTTTCTTACACGGGTCATATAACGTTAACAGTTTGTTAAAGCACGCAGTTTGTTGTGCTCCATCAAAAGCCCTTTCCTGGCTGTCCCCTCAGACTCAATCGCGACCTTTGCGTAGGAGCACGTGTAGCGGCTCTAACTGCGTGCTCAATTTGGGAAGAAAGTTGCCAAAATAGTTCAGGAGCCCGAGGAATGAACGCAGCTCCGTCGTGTTACGGGGTCTGGGTGCTCTCTGGATCGCTTCGTTTTGGACGCAGTAGGTCTGATCCCATCTGTTGCTACCCTCCCCCTCAGGAATTCTACCTTTGGAGCTAAGAAGACGCACTTCGCCTTTTTCAGTCGCAGCCCTACCCGGTCCAGTCTGCATAGCACCTCCTCCAGGTTGTGGAGGTGTCCTTCAGTATCATGACCCGTGATGAGGATGTCGTCTTGAAAAACCACCGTCCTCCGCTCTCGGTAGCTGCTACTGGTCTTGGAGTGACACCCGATTGATGGTGGCCTTGTAATCGCCATACATCCTGACTGACCCATCCGCCTTGAGCACCGGCATGATCGGCTCGCCCAGTCACTGAAATCGACTGGCGAGATGATGCCTTCCCTCAGTAGGCGGTCCAATTCGCATTCTATCTTTTCCCGCATCACGAACGGCACCGCTCTGGCCTTTTGGTGTACTGGCCTGGCGTCCGGGTTTATGTTAATCACTACCTTGGTCCCCATGAAAGTGCTGATGCCATGTTGAAATAATGAGTCAAGTTTGTCCAGGACCTGTGAGCATGATACTCGCTCCACAGAAGAAATTGCATTGACATCGCCCCATTTCCAGTTCATGACCGCAAGCCAACTCCTCCCCAGTAGTGCGGGACAATCCCCCGGGACAATCCAGAGTGGCAACCTGTTCTCTGAATCTTTGTGGGTCACGACTACCGTGGCGCTGCCTAGCACCGGAATGATCTCCTTTGTATATGTCCGTAGCAGTGCGTCAATCGGCAATAATTTTGGCCTCCTGGCCTTGGACACCCACAACCTTTCGAACTGTTTGATACTCATCAGGGACTGGCTGGCCCCCGTGTCCAGCTCCATTAATACTGGGATGCCATTGAGGAGCACTTTCATCATTGTCGGTGGCATCGTGGTATATGAACTGTATATGTGCTCCACACGAACTCGCTGAACTTCAGCTTCCAGCTATTTCCCCCAGTATTCATTTGGCCTCGTAGGGTTTACATCAGGTCTGTCCTCCTCGTACATCAACCTGGCTGCAGGCTTCCTGCACATACGTGCCAAGTGACCGCTGACATTGCAGTTTCTGCAAGTATATTGCTGATACCTGCAAGCTCTGGCTGGGTGTTTGCCTCCACACTTCCAGCATGAGCTAGAGGCTCCATTGTCGGAAACAAAAGGTCCATTACCAGTCGATCGTCTCTGACTGCCTCTGTAATTGTCCTGAAGCGCACGTTTAACAGATGTTGATGGCCGCATTGTCCATTGTGATGGCATGAATCGCCATTCAGCTAGCCATTGTTTCTGTTGAATTCCCCCTTTGGGTTTGACTGCATGCTGGGGCATGTCCGATTGCCCTTGTCTACCGTGTTAACAATGTTGTCCCTGGTCATTTGCCACATTTGAGCCAAGATTGTTGCCACAAATCATTCTGAGATAATTGTCTGGGCTATCATAGCCGACGCTTCCAAGGTCAAGTCTTTGGTCTCAATCAGTTTCCTGAAAACCCCAGCATGCCCGATGCCCTCAATAAAAAAAGTCTCGCAGCATCTCCGCTCTGCATGCATCTGGGAACTTACATAGGCTTGCCAGTCGCCGGAAATCTGCCACGAAGTCTGGAACGCTTTGCCCTTCTCACCGGCGGTGCGTGTAAAAAAGGTGTCTCGCCATGTGCATGCTGCACGCCGGTTTAAGGTGTTCCCTGATCAACTTACTGAGCTCTTTGAACGTCTTGTCCGCCAGCTTCTCTGGCACTAGAAGGTCCTTCATCAGGGAGTAGGTTCTGGATCCACAAACCGTCAGGAGATGAGCCCTGCGTTTGTCGGCCGAATCCTGTCCCAACCATTCTTTAGTGACAAAAGTTTGCTGTAGTCTCTCAATAAAGTCGTCCCAATCATCACCAACACAATTCCTCTCTGCTGTCGATAAAAGGGGCAATTTCGCCCCTACAATGTTTAACCTGAATCTCTCCACAATAGAGTGTTTTAAAACACTTGGCAGAAGGTTTTGTTTGTGAGTAAGCTACAAAGATAGATACTTTTTGAAAGAGACATTTTCTCGGCTCTGCTAACTCATGCAATAATTAAACGTTGAGAGATATCCCACACTTATCAAACTCGCTGAATGATGTTTACTTACTGATCTGTCATTTGGAGAGGCCTTTCTTACCCATACTGCAGAAGGTGATTGAAATGTTCCCTCTGTTTGAAGACAATGGGCCAAATCTTCCTGCAAAAGTAACGGTGTGTTATTGATACATGCGGTTATTATAGCGCAAATCAGCCAGCAAGTTCAAAGGATGAAGAGATACGGCGTGAATCGCAAATCTCCAGAACTTTAAACCGCTCCTCCATTTGACTCGCCCAAACAACACCTCGCCCTTAGCCTCCCTGGTATTTTTAAGAACTTGTTGGAGTTGCACATTAATTACCCATTAAACTGATCACAGAAAGGTAGGGCTCATAATTACAGCTAATAGCTTAAGTATTCTTTTAATGATGTGATATTCCAGAAGGCATTTGACAAGGTTCCACATAAAAGATTACTGCACAAGATAAAAGTTCACGGGGTCGGGGATAATATATTAGCATGGATAGAGGATTTGATGACGAACAGAGAACAGAGAATCGGGATAAATGGATCATTCTCTGGTTCGCAACCAGTAACTAGTGGAATGCCGCAGGGATCAGTGCTGGGACCCCAACTATTTACAATCTACATTAACGACTTGGAAGAAGGGACTGAGTGTAACGTAGCCAAGTTTGCTGACGATACAAAGATGGGAGGAAAAGCAATGTGTGAGGAGGACACAAAAAATCTGCAAAAGGATATAGACAGGCTAAGTGCGTGGGCAAACATTTGGCAGGTGGAGTATAATGTCGGAAAGTGTGAGGTCATGTACTTTGGCAGAAAAAAATCAAAGGGCAAGTTATTATTTAAATGGAGAAAGATTGCAAAGTGCCGCAGTACAGCGGGACCTGGGGGTACTTGTACATGAAACACAAAAGGATAGTATGCAGGTACAGCAAGTGATCAAGAAGGCCAATGGTATCTTGGCCTTTATTGCAAAGGGGATGGATTATAAAAGCAGGGAAGTCTTGCTGCAGCTATACAAAGTATTGGTGAGGCCACACCTGGAATACTGCGTACAGGTTTGGTTTCCATATTTACGAAAGGATATACTTGCTTTGGAGGCAGTTCAGAGAAGGTTCACTAGGTTGATTCCGGGGATGAGGGGGTTGACTTATGAGGAAAGCTTGAGTAGGTTGGACCTCTACTCATTGGAATTCAGAAGAATGAAAGGTGATCTTATCGAAATGTATAAGATTATGAGGGGGCTTGACAAGGTGGATGCAGAGAGGATGTTTCCACTGATGGGGGAGACTAGAACTAGAGGGCATGATCTTAGAATAAGGGGTTGCCCATTTAAAACAGAGATGAGTAGGAATTTCTTCTCCCAGAGGGTTGTGAATCTGTGGAATTCGCTACCTCAGAGAGCTGTGGAAGCCGGGACATTGAATAAATTTAAGACAGAAATAGACAGTTTCTTAAATGATAAGGGGATAAGGGGTTATGGGGAGCGGGCAGGGAAGTGAAGCTGAGTCCATGATCAGATCAGCCATGATCTTATTGAATGGTGGAGCAGGCTCGAGGGGCCGTATGGTCTACTTGTGTTCCTATTTCTTATGTTTTATGTTCTTATAATTGTTGATGCACTGCCAATCAATCCCTCCGGCCTAGAAAGGGAACAATTTAAACTCTTCAGTCCTATTTCTGCATGGAGTGAATTTTTAAGAGATTTAAACAATGTCACGTTTTAATTCACCCTCCTTCACTGATTTTCTCTCAATCCTTAAAATTCATTGGTTAAGGTTACACTGTTGGTCCCGCTGTTCACTAAGGTCCCAGATGCCTGTTGCCATCGCTGCTATCGGATTGCACTTCCAGGAAGTTACCACGCAAAAAAACTTCAAGCTGAAGAGTGCAAGAAAAATGTCCATCTAATGCCCCACTCTGCCCCATCGTCCTACAAGCTTTAAGTTTCAAACTTGTAACCAAGTGAATTGCTAGGCTCAAGTAGCAAGTTTATATGCGTGTGTGTTGTGCATCTGTGCCTAAAAAGCAAAAGCCACCTTGGGTTTGGGAAGCAGTCAGTGAGTCAGCAAACAAAGACTGAGCATCAGGTTTTTATAAATAAACATGTTTGTTTGAAATAAAGCCAACATTTCCCAATCATTGAATGAGCCAGAGAGGAAAACACCAAAAGAAAATTTCTGTGACTTTAGATAATTACAAACACTTTAGTTGGCAACGTTAAGATTGAAGATGCTGAATTATGCTATAGAGACTTCCAAGTCATTTTAATAGCAGCTTTGGTGAGTTGGAGCTCATTTGTTAAGTAATATTCCCTCCTTGACTCATGCTAAATTATTTGATCTCAGCCTTGAGGGTACTACCCCCTGGGTTAAGGAGGAGAAAAATAATCTATGGTACCCAGACCTGATGATTATACACTGCCTATTGTTGGAAACTGCTTGTATGTGACTATCAGGCAAAAAAGGGTCAAGTTGAACTGTGATGGCTCCCCTATGTGGAAAAACATGGCTGTAATGCCTTCCCTATAATGTGGTGCCCAGAACTGCATGGCAAATTTCAATTGTGACCCAACCAATGTCTTGTATCAATTCAACATCACTTTCTTGATGGATACTTGGGCAAGGTACCACAGGTTGGTGGCCAGCACATGTGCCCCAACATGACTCAGCACCTTCAGGTTGGAAGACTGTTGAGGAATGTGCGTGAGAACCCAAGTTTAATTCATTGCAAAAATACGTAAAGAAAGAACTTCCATTTATATAGTGCCTTTCGTGACCTCAGGATGTCCCAAATGAAGCCAATAAAGTACTTTTGAATTGTAGTCACCATTGTAAGGTTGGAAAACGCGTAGCTAATTTCCACACAGCAAGGTCTCACAAACAGCAATGAGATAATGACCAGATAATCTGTTTCAGTAATGTCGGGTGAGGGATAAATATTGGTCAGGGCACTGGGGAGATGACCCCTGCTTGTCTTCCAATAGTTCATGGAATCTTTTATGTCCATCTGAATGAGCAGATGGGGCCTCGGTTTAAGGTCTCAGCAGAAAAACTGCACCTCCGACAGTGCACCCTCATCAGATCTGTACAATAATATAACAAATTATTGCCAAGAACAACATATGCCTCTGTTACAAATCAGTACAATTTAATACCCTTCCATGATCCTGTGTTGAAATTGAAATAATAAATTTTTTAATGTTTAAGTAGAAACCTACTTTTTAGCTATTGGGCTGGATTTTCTGGTCCTTTGCGCTCCAGGTTTCGCCCCGGGGAGACGTGAAAGACGGTGTTCAGGCCTCCTACATCTGGTCGCGATCCTCCGGTCTGTTTTTGTGGTGGCGCTGAGCAGCACCACCAGGAAGAGCTGCACTAGGTGTGCAACGCCTCTCGTTGCGACATTGTCCGAGTTTTGACTCCTGTCCGACCCGTACGCCTGGAATTGCGCCTCGCAATGACCTCCTGGGAAATCAGTACGGTCCAACCATGCCAGCGGCGATGATGAAGGTAAAGTGCTGTACAAGTAAGTGTGAGTGTTTGTTCTTTTCATTTTTTTAGCGAATTGTGTTGTGGTGGCATGGGCAATGTTTTGGGAAAAAAAATTTAAGGAACCGCCCCCCCCCCCCCCCCAGGTCTATCTAGGAGTGCACTTTAGTTCGCGAGTTTCCCATTTTTGCGCCTCAAAGTGTACAATGCCTCCCTTCGTGCTGCACCTCCTGGCGTACTTGGTAATGCCTTACCAAAACGCAGACTATTCCCGGCCGGTAACGTTCCCGCCCCGACTCCATTTTCACCCCGAAAACAAAAGAGCCTAAAATCTAGCCCTTTAGGTTTAAATCCAATTTCCAGTGTTGGATAAGTAAAATGCATGTGTAGTACCTTAGGTTATGATGATGTGCTGTCATTTATTGGCAGATTAATCCATACACATGCGAAAAACTGCACAGATTTTGAAAATCAGATTTGTGACTTTCAGACAGTGAGCAGACCTCTTGTATGTTTTTCATGTCTTTTAGTTATATTTGATCAAATACAATATTTTTTCCACACATTTGTACAGTATTTGCTATATATATGTGAGCGGCAGATATCAATAGATGTATTGTTTTGGTAACAACATTTACAATGAAATAGATTTGCCACCACATTTCATTTATTGGTCACATTCATCCTGAGGACCGACCCGACCACAGGTCACTCGTACAGTTTAGAATGACCCCCACATTTGCAGGTGCTTCAAACTGGGGAAAAGGAATGATTTATGTAATGGATGGATTTAAGATGTATCCAGAATTGATAATTGCAAAATTATTTACAGATAATTTTTTTTGGTTCGATTTTTTAACTATTTCTTTGCTATTTGCTCTGTATATCAAATTGATGTGGTGTTTGGTACTAGGCACTCTAATAATGACTCCACGAGGTAAGGTATTGCACTTGAACTGTTGTGACCTTAGTCCTTTTATTGCAGCTCCTGAATGAGGTTACAGTAAGGTGGGCTCTCTTTTATACCTGGTTACCTGCGGTGTACAGGTGACCTCTGGGTCTCCACCAGTTGCACCCTCTGGTGGTACAGGCATATTGTATACAGTGTGGAGATGCATTAATTGGTTTTATGTAACTGTACCTTGAGTGTACAGGGTATATACATACACAACAATTGGTATGCCAAAACTTTACTGGAAAATAATTAAGGGAAGTACAGCAGAATATTGATGGGTAGTGGATAGTGCAGTTTCAAGTATCTTATTCCATTCTGAGACCCAGGCAACATGTTTCTTGCCTCTGCCAATGCCCATCTTGGTTCAGCTGCCCAGAATTTGATGATAGTGGCTTGGAATGCCTCAGTCTCTGATCTTCCTGCTCTCCATGGAAGCAACTAACCTCTCCCAATGCTATGCCTTAAGTGTAAGCCCTCAGCTTGTCAATTTATGGGACAGAACATTGGAGGAGCAGTGCGAGTTATCTGATGAATGCATTGGGAAGGTTTTCCTTGATCTGTGTCCAGTTGTACTGGATCTCCTGGGTGCAGAGAATATCAGAAGATTAGATGGGTTGGAGCACACGCCCTATGATCAGATCAGCCATGATCTTATTGAATGGCGGAGCAGGCTCGAGGGGCCATATGGCCTACTCCTGCTCCGAATTCTTGTGTTCTTATGAAGGAATTTGCCTGAATTTTCTCCCAAACTCAATTTAAACGGAGAGAAAACGCAGGAGAGGGGGAAGGCTATTTTACAAGCACGTGCTCTGACCTGCCCAATTTTATGATATTTGCTGCGCGCAGGCAATCAGGTGCAGCCAGGAAAATCTCTCCTACTTTTTCAACTTTTCTGTATTGAGCAGCTTTTGTAGTTTTCAATTTATGTGCTGACTTTTAGCAACAACATTTTAAAAAGAAAACTAATCTTGCTGGATATTATAAAATGGTATTTCAGGAATATTCTGGAAAAAAAAAAAATCACAGGTTTCATAATTCACATTCCCTCAGAAGTTGAAAACAGTGAAGCTCAGTAGATTAGCAGTTTGGTCGTTGAAAGCTTCAATGAATGTTTAAGAATATAAGAAACAGGAGCAGGAGTAGGCCCTGCGGCCCCGCGAGTCTGCTCTACCATTCAATAAGATCATGGCTGATCTTCCACTTCAACTCCACTTCAAAGGACAAATACCCAGGATGCCAGGTTAATGTAGCTTGACAGAGGTAACTTTGTGTGCAGATTTAATAGCTGGGTTGGTTGTGTCATTTTAATGTGAATTTCTGCATGAAAAAAGAACAAGCTAATTCAGTGTTGAATTTACCATGCTCAGCTTTGTCCTTTAGAATTTGAGTGTTCAGGGTCGAGGACTCAAGTCATTTACTTCGAAAACAAAAAAAAACTATTTTTGTATGCAAAGCAGAAAATCGTTACTTATCACAAACAAATCAGTGAGTCAGTCTGTGTGAAGCGATGCCAGCATTTAATTTGGTTAACAATTTATTGATTGTGTTATTGTTGAATGTGTCCAATTCAAGAGGTTAGAGAGAGAAAACAAAATTCTCTCTTTCTCCTATCACTGCTAATTGTGTGCATTCAAACAATAATGCAAAATCAATACATTAAAATAGGGAGTGTTAGCAATTTAAGTATTTCAAGTGCACTTGTACTTTTCAGCTACGATCTTGAGTTTTGTCGGAACCACGGGCCCAAGTTTCGGATGGAGTTGCTCCTATTTTTTTGGAGCAACTAGTTTAGTTTGGAGTGTCTTAGAATTCGCAATTTTCGGCATTTAGTTTGCTCCAGTTCTAGTGAGTTAGTTTAGTTTCATTTTAGTTCAATTTTTTTTTCAAAAGGGGGTGTTATGCCTGTTTTGCAAGTTTAAGCAGCGAAAGGTTACTCCAAACTAACTTAGAACGGAGTAAGTGTCGACTTTTGTACGCTCAGAAAAACCTTGCGTATACTTTAGAATTAGGCGCAGGTAGCCAGAGATTGGGGGTTGGGGGGAGGGGTGCGGGAGGGAAGTTAGGGGATTTTCCAAAGCATTAAACACTTCACTTTTACCAATAAAGATCAATCAATCAAACAATCAATCAAAAAGTTCTACTTACCTACTGCAGCACCTATCCGTTCAGGAGCACTAGGAGCCCTCCAACAGCCTGCTGAAGAGCTGGTCGGGTGGGCCCCATTGCCGAGGAGGTGTTCGGGCGGGGCCCGCCATCGGGGAGTAGTTCTGGCGGGCCCCACCACCGAAGAGATGCTAGTCGGGCGGGCCCCGCCACTGAGGAAGTGTTCGGGTGTGGCCCACCACCGTGGAGTAGTTTGGGCCGGGACCGCCACTGGGAAGGAGTTTGGCCAGGGAATAGGGGAGGCCTGAAAATCACCGGGAGGGTTTGTGTGCCATTGCGCATGCAGCTCCAACGCGCATGCGCAACGTTGCCGGCACTCAAACTGACGTTGGGCCCTAGCCCCGCCTCCCTGCCAGCAGTGCTTTCTCAGAACGGCGTTTGCTCCGCCCTCAGCAGCTCCTGTTGCGCTGCGCTGAGCTAGAAACGGGCCTACAGATATCGAAGAATTGCGAGGTAAGTTTTAGGTGCTTTTTGAGTTATAAAAAATTGGCGGGCCTCTCGGAGGTCTGCCGTTCTAGCAGATATCGGAAACTTGGGCCCCACAAGTCAGAGAGCGGAAACCAATTTTTTTTATTGGGAGGGATTAATTAGAATTTTTCTCCAAACATCGCTTGCCACACAACATTCCCTGATCTAAGTGTGAACAGACGTCCTACTCTCAGGGTCCTGCCCATTCTGGTTTGTAACTGGGCACTGGGAGGTGGAGAACAATGACCCAGAATGACACGCCTTTCAATTTTGCTGCCTTTCTGGTGGAGGTGCACTTAGTCCTCTTGGGGACATAGTTAAGACTGAGAATTGATGCATAGTGGCATATGTCTTTGAACCTGTGTACGATCAACTCAGTGGTAATATCATCATCGCCATCCTATTTACATTACTAAAATAGAATCACTGAGCAGAGAAAACTGACATTAACCAGCAAACAATAATGGGACCAAGAGAAGATCTGTCATGAGCTGTGTAGAACTGGGTAATCATGATGTCAGTTTTAGTGATATCTGTAATTTGCAGCAATATTTTAGAATCTCCAATTTCTGGGAGAATCTTGGTAGCCATTTTAGAAGTAGGCAGGAAACAATAATGCAGAAAAGGCCTGAAAAACATTGAATTTTACAAATTCCTCACCCATGTTATTTTCATTAGGATTTCTGTTATAAATGTCAACTAGAAAGTACAATTAAAAGTCATTAGAAAACACTCCTTCTCCTATAGACTTTAAAAGTGAATTGGACAAAATGTTCCTGAAGGGGTTATGGTATAAACAGCATCTGTGCTGGTAGTATTGTTGTTCGTTGCTCTGTTCTGTAACTGCAAGTCTATAAGGTACCACCCGATCATGTTCTCTCCTGTTTAATCATGACAGACCAGTCGATGCACTCATTACATAAGGAACAAATGAGACAGAAGAGTCCTCATTCCACCACACATGCAGTTCGTCCCATTCAAGAAAAGCGATGCTCTGCAGTGCAATTAAGATTTTTAAAAAATTTGTTCCTGGGATGTGGGCATCGCTGGCAAGGCCAGCATTTATTACCCATCCCTAATTGCCCTTGAGAAGGTGGTGGTGATCCGCCTTCTTGAACCGCTGCAGTCCATGTGATAAAGTACTCCCACGGTGCTATTAGGGAGGGAGTTCCAGGATTTTGAACCAGCAACGCTGAAAGAACGGCGATATATTTCCAATTCAGGATGGTGTGTGACTTGTAGGGATACATGGAAGTGCCGGTTTTCCCATGTGCCTGCTGCCCTTGTCCTTCTAGGTGGTAGAGGTCACGGGTTTGAGGTGCTGCCGAAGAAGCCTTGGCGAGTTGCTGCAGTGCATCTTGTGGATGGTAGATACTGCAGCCACGGTGCGCCGGTGGTGGAGGGAGTGAATGTTGAAGGAGGTGGATGGAGTGCCAATCAAGCAGGCTGCTTTGCAACTCGATGATGTCGAGCTTCTTGAATGTTGTTGGAGCTGCACTCATCCAGGCAAGTGGAGAGTATTCCATCACACTCCTAACTTGTGCCTTGTGGTGGAAACATAGAAACATAGAAAATAGGTGCACGAGTAGGCCATTCGGCCGTTCGAGCCTGCACCGCCATTCGATAAGATCATGGCTGATCATTCCTTTCTTGTTTTCCTGCTTTCTCTCCATACCCCTTGATCCCCTTAACCGTAAGGGCCATATCTAACTCCCTCTTGAATATATCCAATGAACTGGCATCAACAACTCTGCGGCAGGGAATTCCACAGGTTAACAACTCTCTGAGTGAAGAAGTTTCTCCTCATCTCAGTCCTTAACGGCCTACCCCTTATCCTTAGACTGTGTCCCCTGGTTCTGGACTTCCCCAACATCGGGAACATTCTTCCCGCATCTAGCCTGTCTAGTCCAGTCAGAATCTTATATGTTTCTATGAGATCCCCTCTCATCCTTCTAAACTCCAGTGAATAAAGGCCCAGTTGATCCAGTCTCTTGTCATATGTCACTCCAGGAATCAGTCTGGTGAACCTTCGTTGCACTCCCTTAATAGCCAGAAGGTCCTTCCTCAGATTAGGAGACCAAAACTGAACACAATATTCCAGGTGGGGCCTCATCAAGGCCCTGTACAACTGCAGCAAGACTTCCCTGCTCCTATACTCAAATCCCCTTGCTATGAAGGCCAACATACCATTTGCCTTCTTCACCACGTGCTGTACCTGCATGCCAACTTTCAATGACTGATAAACCATGACACCCAGGTCTTGTTGCACCTCCCCTTTTCCTAATTTTCCGCCATTCAGATAATATTCTGCCTTCGTGTTTTTGCCCCAAAGTGAATAACCTCACATTTATCCACATTATATTGCATCTGCCATGTATTTGCCCACTCGCCTAACCTGTCCAAGTCACCCTGCAGCCTCTTAGTGTCCTCATCACAGATCACACCGCCACCAAGTTTAGTGTCATCTGCAAACTTGGAGATATTGCACTCAATTCCATCATCTAAATCATTAATATATATTGTAAAGAGCTGGGGTCCCAGCACCGAGCCCTGCGGCACTCCACTAGTCACTGCCTGCCATTCTGAAAAGGCTTTGGGGAGTCAGAAGGTGAGACACTTGCCACAGAATACCCAGCCTCTGACCTGCTCTTGTAGCCACAGTATTTATGTGGCTGGTCCAGTTAAGTTTCTGGTCAATGGTGACCCCCAGGATGTTGATGGTGGGGGATTATGCTTGGAGCTACAATGACAGAAGCGGCTACAATTTTAGGTTACTCATTGCTGTATGGTGATGGGACCTTTTGAAAAGGAAGAATAGAACTTATTTTGCACTTTCCAAAGTGGATCTGTAGCTGCTGAGTGATTTAGAAAACAGTTCATTATGGCCATGTATCATTCCGTTCTTACCACATCCTTGCTGGTGCACTGCTGATAATAGGCCAGCAGTATCTTTGGAGTACATTCTTGTGGCAAGTGGGTACTGTATGGTAAAGAACCCTTTGGCATAACAGTGACTTTTGCTTTTTTCTAAACCACCGCAGTGAATTAAGTTTAATATTGAGGAAATGAATTCCTGCAGGAATATCATCATCATCATCTATAACTATATGAAAACTATACATCGAATTGACAACGCTGAGTGCATATGTATATTAATTGCTTCAAAGTTGGTGTTTGACTTTTTTTTTAAATTGGGAAATAATGCTCAATTGTTCAATCAGTCCAAATTAATTTTGAATTGCTGTCCATTTATTTTAGTTTGCCCAGATTTCTAAAATGATTTGAAAATTTATTGAAATAGTGACCAATAAAAGAGCAGATAGCAACCAGACACCTTTTTATAATTCACATTTGGCCTGCTGATAATGTTTGCACCAAAAGATGAGAGTTATCCAGCAATTTGAATGAACCAACTTCAAATTAAGAGTAGACTATGTACAGCTCCCGTGTTAAATTATTTTTTTAAAAGAATCGGCTAAATATTTAGGTACAGAAATATTTGACCATAATATTTTCATCAACAAGTGGTTAGGATTTAAAATGCACTCCCTGACAAGATGGTGGATGCAGATTAAATAGTAGCCTTCAAAAGGGAATTGGATAAATACCTTGATGGAGAAAAAATTGCAGGGATATGAGGAAAGAGCGGGGGAGTCGGATTGCTCCGCGAAAGAGCCAGTGCAGATCTAATGGGCTGAATGGCCTCCTTCTGTGTTGTACTATTCTACGATTCTATTCTATAAGAATACATAGGTTGCCAGATTATAAAAAGGATATAGAGGCACTGGAGAGGGTACAAAAAAGATTTACAAGGATGATACCAGAAATGCAAGGATATACCTATTAGGAAAGGGTGAACAGGCTGGGTCTCTTTTCTCTTGAAAAGAGATGGCTGAGGAGAACCTAATAGAGGTAATTAAAATTATGAAAGGCTTTGATAGAGTAGATAGAGAGTGTTTCCACTTGTGAGGAAGAGCAAAACTGCAGGCCACCAATATGAGATAGTCACCAAGAAATCAAGTCGGGAATTCAGAAGGAACTTCTTTACCCAGAGAGTGGTGAGAATGTGGAGCTTACTATCACAGGGAGTGGTTGAAGCAAATACTTTAGATGCATTTAAGGGGAGGCTAGATAAGCATATGAGGAGAAGGGAATAGAGGGTTACTGTCATGTACGTACATGCTGTTTGTAGCCACCAGATGGTGTCATTGTTGGAGGCCACAGAGCAGCACGCACATGGTGCTGTTCTGGTATAAAAGGCCAGCCGTTTTGTGAGTCAGACACTTTGGGCCTAAATAAAGCAGAAGCAGGGTTGTACCTTGCTTAGTTAAACAGTACTCAGTTTGAACCTTTATTGCATACATAACCGTTATGTTGATAGAGTTGGATGAAGAAAGACGGGAGGAGGCTCGAGTGGAGCATTAATGCCTGCATGGACTGGCTGGGATGAATGGCCTGTTTCTGTGTCATATATCCTATGTAACCCTATGTAATTACTTGTCAATACTAAATCTACAGCTGACGTGTAAAACTATTAATATTCCACCAGACTTTTCTATGAAAAAGTTTATAAGTTAGCTAGCTTGACTGCGAATAAAGTATATTATCTCATCACACATGGGCTTCCATTTTAATGGAAGGGTTTTATTATCCTGAACATAAACTTACATTTAGAACACTGCTGCATTTTTACTTTCTTGGCAGATTGTACAATGACATTAAATGATTTTAACAAGGGCATATTGGTGGCAAGAGAATATCCATCTGTTGCAGTAATAAAATAAATCATCTGCTGTGCTTTAAAGCTTTCATCAAAATCATACTTGAATTTATAATGGTTAATGATAGCAGCTATTTCTCAGAATGGTCGTCAGCATTGGAATAATACTGAACAGTGCCAGTTCCTTGTAAGAGTGAAATTTATGGGAGTTTTGGAAAGGCATACAGCTTGACTTGTTCTGATAAGCAGAAATGTGTTTCTTCTCTTATAGTTTGTTGAAAAGTAAATCAGTTTTATGGAGGCCATTGTAGCAATGATTGTAGAGATTCTATGAAAAATGTATTTTCATTGGCTTATTTAGGACATTAAACATAATGAAGTGCCATGGCTTAAGATATCAATGTACAGTAGTGCAGAGGGAATTGAGAAATAGACCAGATCATTTGTTATTAACATTGACAGTAATATTTTGTAGAATAGCTTTCAATGATTGTCAGTATTGTATATCTGTTTTATGAATCCTTTCCCTTGAAATCCATAAGAAGCATCCAGCAAGGATTAGGGGATAAAAGCACATTTACAAACAAAGCTAAAATGGAAGCCAAAATGCAAGTCAAAGGAAAGTATGAAAAGCTGCAGAAAATTGCAGATTTCTTCTAATAATTTCACTGATTTTAAAGTGAATGCTGTAGTTAGTTGTGTGTAACTGTTAAATGCACATCATGAGATCTTGGATGTTTGTGTGGTAAGTTTGTATAGATATTTTGTAGACATTAAGGCCCCAAGTTTGGGGCCGCGCCGAAAACGGTGCAGCCCCGAGCTGGACGCCTGTTCTTCGCGCCTAAAAGTGCGCAGGAAAAAAACTGTTTAATTCTCCGGCTCCTCGGAGCTCTAACTCAGCTTGGTGCGGCGCGCACATCACAGCGGGGGGCGGAGCCAGACACTCGCGCCGATTCTCTAAGCAGTAGGGGGGCGGGTCTAATTCAAATGAGCCAACGTCGTGCCGGCAACCCTGCGCGTGCGCGTTGGAGCGTGCGCGCATGCGCAGTGTGAAACAAACATTGGCACGCGGCCATTTTTAAAGGGACTGGAGAAAAAGGTGAAGATTTGTCTCTTGGACCCCTGGAAAGGCTTGTGATCTAATTTTTGTGATATTTTTGTGTGTGAGGGAGTGCTTTTAGCAGCACTGTTGAATAAATCACCTGCTGAAATCAGTGAATTCAGCTTTTCACTGCTAAACTTGCAGAACCGGCGCTGCATTGGTGCATGCAAATTAAGGACTGTGTGTTTTGAGAAATAAGAGTGCCAATTCAACTTTGCAATGGATCAACGTCCACCAAGAACAAAGAATTTCTTGCATGAGGAAGTAGAGATATTAGTCAACGTAATTGAGCAGAGGTGGCAGGAGCTAGATACCAGCAACAGAGGTCGCATAAAAGTGCCACCAAAAGAAATGAAGAAACGCTGAAACCAAGTTGCAGAAGATTACTGCGCAGTGGTGCATACCATGAGATCTGGAAGCCAGTGTAAAAAGAAATGGCACGACCTTGGTCAAGTAGTTAGTGTAAGTAATATTTCCCATTTTTTATTTAATCGTAATTGTAACTGGCTATCTGTATGTCCCACCTTGCAGACTGACACACGCTGTAAAAAGTTATATTTTACTCTTTGCAGAAGAAATTGGCCCACAACAAAAGGGAGGCAACTCGGACAGGAGGAGGCATGCCCAATCTGCATCCACTGACGCCCTTGGAACAGAGGGTAGCTGCTATGATGAGTCGTACATGGAGAAAAGCAATCAGTACAGCACAAGCTGGGCCCGCACGCGAGGAAGTGTGTAAGTCCTGAAAATGCATCGTGGCCCTTTAAATCAACCTGCTGCCTAACCTGCTATGTGTGAGAGTACTCATGCCATCCATCCTGCCCCCTCCCTTGCTGTTAAACATTTGACCGTTCTGGTGTATTTTGCAGAACATGATGATGATGATGATGACGATGCTGCTGCTGCTAATCCTGAGGGTACAGAACAAGAACCAGTACAACCAGCTGCGGACGAACCAGACTGGGTGATGGCAGCGATGACTGAAATGTCTGCAGGGGAGAGCTTCCAAATTAATGTTTAGGGGCATCAGAGTTTCAACCCCTAGCATAGGTCTTGGTTCCACCTTCCATGGCTTTGCATCTGATGTTGCGGGTCCCAGTGGTGCTGCTGGTATAACGCAGCATTCTACAGTCAGTGCACTACCGTCCGAGCCTGCGCCTCTCTCTCGCATAGGTTCTGGTTCCGCCTACTATGGTTTTGATTCCAACGCTGCGGGTCCCAGTGCTGCTGCTGATATCATGGAGCAGTTTGCACCCATTCATCCAACATCCCAACCCATGGCTCGCACTCGAGTGCTGTCGTCTGGAACACCGAGTGCCCCACCATCCCAGCCCGAGCCTCTCCCTCCAGTTCTGCCGTCGAGCGTCCCACAGTCCCAGCCCGCGCCTCCCTGTGTAGTGGTGCCACGAGGCAGACCCAGGCAGAGAGGAGGAGGAGATTGGAGACACACTCTCCTGAGATGCAGCGTGTAACAGATGCGGCTCAGGTTGTGGCATTGGGTATGGAGACCAATGAGCTTACCCGATCACTCATCGGTAGCGTCAGTGCAGTGGGTGAAGAGTTGACGGTCCTGATGGGAGAAATAGCAGTAATGACATGGGAACTTAGGGAGGGAATGTCCGAGGGAGTGCAAGTGTCGGCACAGGCTGTCAGGGAGGGCTTGGTTGAGGTAGCTGCTGCAATAAGGGCACACAGCCCCGCCAATCAAATGACACCCCCATGAGGAAGTGAACATTCACTGAGATATGGATGAGACATGGTTGCAGCCTTTCTTTGCTGCTTTTGTTCTTGTTCTTGATGTAGCTGTAGTAGCGTTTTTCAAATTGAAATTGTTTTGTAAGTTTTGTAACTTTACAACTTATAAGTGGTCTTATGGTTTTTAAGTGATCTTATAGTGTAAATGCTCTCACATTTTTTTGTATCTTATTTAATTTTGCATCTAAAAAGTGATCCTGAAGTTTAAGTGTTCTTCAGAGTGTAAGATTTTTCACATTGAAACTGTTTTGTAAGTTTTGTAACTTTACAACTTATAAGTGATCTTAAAGTTTTTTAAGTGATCTTCAAGAGTCATATTAAAAAGTATAGTTTGGTACAACAAATATTTTATTACAGTGACGTTAACTTTTCAATAAAATATTTTTTCATTAAAACTGTTTCATGTTCCATTAACACAACACAACATAGGAACAACTGCAAAGTATAAACATGTCCATGCGCAAAAGTGGTCACAGAGCCCTCAGGCATAGGTAGTTGAAACATTCACGGATGAGCTGCTGGCACAAGGCTCGAGCAATCGTTAAAGGGGCACGATGGACGGCCCTCCGTCGACCTCGTGCTCCGGCATCAGGCACTTGCATGCTTTCCTGATCGTCGTCATCATCCTCATCCTGCTCTTCCATAAACCATCATCATGCACTGGACCCTCATGTAGGGCTTCTGGTTCCACTACCAGCTCCTGCTGCCTCATGATGGCTAAGTTAAGCAGCATGCAGCACACAACGGTGAAGTGACCGACAATCTGAGGAGAGTATAGCAACTGTCCTCCGGAATGGTCCAGACATCGGAATCGCTGTTTCAATATGCCAATGGTCCTCTCAATGATGCTCCGTGTCGCAATGTGCGCCATGTTGTATTGACGGTCAGCTTCTGTCCGTGTCACGCGTAGGGGCGTCATGAGCCAGGTGGTCAGGCCGTACTCTTTGTCTCCCAATAGCCAGCTCTGCCCTTCTGGCTACTGCTCAAACATGTCAGATAGAACGCTGTCGCGTCGGATGAATGCATCGTGGGTGCTGCCAGGGTATCTCGCATCGACTGACATGATGCGCTGCTTGTCGTCACACACGAGCTGCACATTGATAGAATGGAAACCTTTCCTATTTCGGTACTGCTCAGAATCCTCCACAGGTGCTCGCAAAGCTATGTGGGTACAATCAACGCAGCTCTGTACCTTTGGGAAGCTGGCAATCCTGAAGAAGCCCACAGCCCTCTCATGGATCGCTTGTGCGGTCATTGGGAAATTGATGAAGTCATTCCTTTGCGCATACAGTGCAGCTGTGACCTGGTAAACGCAGGCATGTATTGCACGTTGAGAGATGGCACACATATCTCCAGTTGTAGCCTGAAACGATCCCGAGGCATAGAAAGAAAGTGCAGCTGTTACCTTTACTGCAACAGACAGGGCAGTTGGCGTTGTGCTTCTGGGCTGCAAACCTGCTCTCACCATATCACAGATCTCAGTGACAACTTCTCTGCGAAAACGCAGCCTTTTCATACAATCAGCCTCGCTCATGTCCAGGTACGAGCGCCTGGCTCGATATTGTCGATGTGGGTATGGTCTCCTGCCCATCAACCTACGGGCTACGACGTTCCTGGTGCGGTGAGCTCTAATCAATTCTCTCCTATGCAGTGAATTGATGGCGAACCATTGCCTAATATGTGGTGTTGACAATGCAGCACCCATTCTGCAAATTTAAGTATAAAACTGTCTATGTGGCTGCCTCTCCCTGTCCAAATGGCCTCAGTCCCCTCACAGCTTGAAGGCTGCTGCTGTATCTTCGGCTGCCGGCCAGCCACTGGCGCCGCCCCTATCGCGTGGCCAAATGGCCTCAGTCCCCTTCGAAAGCTGCGTGCGTGTTGCTTCCTCGGCTGCCGGCCTGTCTCCAACATGAAAGGCCTGCCTGAAGCACTGCAGCTCGAAGGCTGCTGCTGTTTCACACAGGTAGGAACATGGTTTATTTAATCTTTTCTTTGCTTGTGAATTTTTATTCAGGTTGGATTTATTTGTATAATATTTGTATAAATATGACGAAGGATTGATTGTAGAAATATATTCAATATATATTCAAAATATATTCAAAAAGGAGTGAGATGAAGTCCTTACTACTAGTGGGATCAAGGGGTATGGCGAGAAAGCAGGAATGGGATACTGAAGTTGCATGTTCAGCCATGAACTCATTGAATGGCGGTGCAGGCTAGAAGGGCCGAATGGCCTACTCCTGCACCTATTTTCTATCTATCTCTCTAATTTAATGACTTCCCTTCCCCCCCCTCCCCCCCTTGTCCCCTACGCCTAATTTGTAACCTATGCCTGATTTTCTAATGTGTAGACAAGGTTTTTTCGAACGTACAAAAATCTTCACTTACTCCATTCTAAGTTAGTTTGGAGTATGTTTTCACTGCCTAAACTTTGACAACAGGCGTAAGTGGCCGGACACGCTCCCTTTTGAAAAAAAAATTCTGTTCCAAAGTGAAACTGTTCTAACTGACTGGAACTGGAGCAAACTAAATGCCGAGAATTCACATTTCTAAGATACTCCATTCTAAACCAGTTGGTCCAAAAAAACAGGAGCAACTCAGGCCGAAACTTGGCCCCTAACTTACAGGTACACTGTCAAAACTTTCCTTTGATTTTCTCAACGTTAAAGAAGCCAACATTTCTTTTTACACAAAAATAGTTATCATCATCATAGGCAGTCCCTCGAAGCGAGGATGACTTACTTCCACGCCAAAAAGGATGAGTTCACAGGTGTTTCAATGTTCCAGATCCCGAACTAATATTCCAGATTCCGAACTACATCTTGAAGGGTGGACGATGCCTGTGCTTGGATTTTTTTAACGTGTGGTGGCCGTTGCACACCAGCTACCACACGGGCTTGACAGAGCTCGGTCTTGGTCCAGTGGCAAGGGTTATCCAAGACGACTGGAGACCAGCTCCGCTGCACGGACCCAGCGCGCACACATCGCAGTGTGGGCTGGGCCTGTGCTGCCCCTGGGCCCTCACCTCTCCTGGGCCCCCGGTCACTTCCATCTACAAACTCTTGCCACTACTTCGCCCCTCCTGCTGTGCCTGCCCGCACTGCAATCAGCGACCTGGCTTCGCAGCCGTCGCCCTCCCGCAGCAGCACGTGCTACTCTCTGAAATGGCATGCCGCCGCACGCTGCTCCCTCCAATGGCCCCGGCCTGCTGATCGTCTTGCAGGTGATTTCCGGGCAAAAATAGCTAATGAAATAGTTAATAGTTAACAAAAAAAAGTTAATGAAATCGCTGAATGACAGCTGAAGGAAAAAAAATGATTGAATAAATGAAGCCATGGTTTTAAGCTACATGATGGAATGGAGTGGGTTTATGGTGGGGGAAGGCAGCCCCAAATATGTAAAGAGGGGCGAAGTGCGGCACTCTGTTTCTGATTGTTAACATTGTCTCGGTAACTTGGAGAACCTGCCCGGTGTCCAGGGGAGATTGAATGGCTTTATTGAATAGTACAAATGGAAGCCACGTAGCCACACCAGGACGTATATGGATATGAAAGCAGTAATTAGAGATGTATGGAAAAAAAATACAAAAAATAATAAGCAAGGATGAAAGTATTTGAAGTGAAAATAGCAGACTTTGCAAATTATGCAATGGGGTGGAAATGTAGTCGTGTCTCCACTGGGGAGGTGTCCCGGGCGGAGCGATACATTTTGCGCTGGCAAATGTTTTGCGTCTGCCGCTGCAAAATTCATCAGCTGGGCCCGGAGTTGGGAGCAGGGCGCTAAGGGAGACGTTGCATGCCTCTTTTAGGGCACTAAGCCGGTTGAGCAATGGAAAATCCTGAGCCATAACAGAGGCCTGGGGGGGGGGGGGGGGGAAACAATACATAACTCATGCCACCACAACATAAATCGCAAAAAAAAAAATGTTTTTAAAACAATCGCACTTACCTCAAGTCGGCATTACTTACCTCACTGTGGCCACGACAGATTCCCACCAAGGTATCGCTTACAGGGTGCTACGGGTCGGGTGGCAATCAAATATCAAGCCAGTGTCACAACCTCGGGCGTTGCACACCGGTCCTGCTCCGCCCCCGTTGATACCCACACCGAATGTCCCAGCGGTGCGTTGGGAGCTGGCCACCCCCTGCGCAACTGCTTTCCGCCGCCATTGCCGCCTCCGGGGTGCTAAGAGGGGTGGCAGAAGACCGAATTTCCAGCCCAATGGATTCCAGAGGGGAGGCCCCAAAAATATGCACGACGGTGCATTTCAGTGTAAACCCCACACCTCCGCTGCTGAGCCCTACTAAAGTTCATGGGGTCAGGAGGAGATCCTCTCATTTAACTACATTTCACAAGTATTCTATTGACTGTAAAATGCTTTGGGATGTGCTAAGGTTGTGAAAGGCACTATATAAATGCAAGTTTGTTCTTTATTTCTATAAATATGCAAATATCAAGATTCACTCCATAAATACCACAACATCTTCCACAATACTGTGTAATAAGTAAATCAGTAAACCTGATAATATATTGTACGTTGCATGAACTACAACAGCATATCCTCTGACTCAATGAGCAACAAGTTCCAGTACGTAATATACTATAATGGGTGGGTTGCATTCTCACTAGTGGTGAAGGTGTCAGCAAGCCACTCCAGCATCACTCTCAGTTGAGATGATATGAATCCTTCCGTGTAGTTATTTCCCTACCCAGAGTGACTTTGATTACGAATGCAAGCTTAAACTAGTGTTTGACCTTGCCCTTTGGTACTGATCATTAGGGTGCAAGAGTGGTGTCGTTCTGTTCTCAATTTTCCAGTTCCTAAAATATTTCCTATTTTTATAAGAGGCTTTGAAGTTACTAAACAAGATGGCCGATGTCATCCCCTGAATTGTAACACGGGTGGAAGTGTGGCAGGGTGGGATTTCCACCGATGCAAGGAGGTGCCCCTGATCTCAGCCATGTTTCAGGTCAGGATCTTTTAAATAATCATTGTTCTAATAATTCGGAATCTCTCTGGGCAGAGCCAAATTAAGAATTCTTCGGACCCTGCACACCAAGAACATTTGTGGCCCATCCGCACCAACACTGCCCCCACACCAAGGCAGGCAGTGCAGGAGTCCCAGTGCATCTCGCCCTCCAACCAATATTCAGTTCTGAGTACTGGTGAGGGCAATGGTTCCTCTGGGATACAGCTAGAGCCAAGTCTCTGGCACCACGGTTGTACAGAGGCGATGGGTGGGGGGGGAGGAAGGAGAGTGGGACAGCAATAGTGGTAGGGCATTCGATAGTTAAGGGAGCAGAGAAACGTTTCAGTGGCCACAAACGTGACTCCAGGATAGTGCCAGGGTCAAGGATGTCACTAAGTGGCTGCAGAACATTGAGGGGGAAGGTGATCAGCCAGAGGTCGTGGTCCATATCGGTACCAGTGACATAGGTAGAAAGAGGGATGAGGTTCTGCAGACAAATTTTAGGGAGCTAGGAGTATTGTGTACAGTTTTGGTCTCCTTACCTAAGAAAGGATATAGTTGCCATAGAGGGAGTGCAGCGAAGGTTCACCAGGTTGATTCCTGGGATGGCAGGATTGTCGTATGAGGAGAGATTAGGTTGACTAGGCCTGTATTCACTAGAATTTAGAAGAATGAGAGGAGATCTCATTGAAACATATAAAATTCTGACTGGGTTAGATAAAATGGATGCGGGGAGAATGTTTCCCCTGGCTGGAAAGTCTAGAACAAGAGGTCACAGTCTCGGGATGCGGGTTAGGAAATTTAGGACCGAGATGAGGAGAAATGTTTTCACTCAGAGGGTGGTGAACCTGTGGAATTCTCTACCACAGAAGGCTGTGGAGGCCAAGTCACTGAATATATTTAAGAGGGAGATCGATAGATTTCTAGAAACAAAAGGCATCAAGGGGTATGGGGAATAAACGGGAATATGGTGTTAAGATAGAGGATCAGCCATGATCTTATTGAATGGCGTTGCAGACTCGAAGGGCCAAATGGTCTACTACTGCTCCTATTTTCTATGTTTCTATATTTCTATTAATAAGCAGGACCTCAAAAGTAGTAATCTCTTGATTACTCCCGGTGCCACGTGCTAGTGAGTATAGAAATAGAAGGATAGAGCAGATGAATGCGTGGCTGGAGAGATGGTGCAGGAGGGAGGGCTTCAGATTCCTGGGGAAGGTGGGACCTGTGCAGGTTGGACAGGTTGCACCTCAACAGAGCCAGAACCAATATCCTCACGGGGAATTTGCTACTGCTATTGAGGAGGGTACCAGGATGTAACATTAGAAAGGGCTCAAAGGATTGGGAGAGGCAGAGAGCACTAAAGTAAGAAATAATAAGGTATTAAGTGGGGTCCAACTAAAAGAGAATACAGGATGGTCTAAGATGGGTTTGCAGTGTATGTATGTGAATGCACAAAGTGTAGTAAACAAGGTAAGTGAGCTGTCGGCACAGATAGCCACATGGGAATATGATGTTGTGGCAATAACTGAGACCTGGCTCAAAATAGGCAGGATTGAGTATCAAATATTCTTGGTTATAAGATGTTCAGGAAAGATAGTGAAGGAAAAATAGGAGATGGTGTGGCAGTATTGGTTAAGGAGAATGTTACAGTGCTGGGGAGGGAGGATGTCCTAGGGGGTTCAAGGACAGAATCTATATGGCTGGAGTTAAGAAATAATAGAAGTGCCACTAGTAGGTATATTCTATAGCCCACCAAATTGTGGGAAAGATATGGAGGAACAAATTTGCAGAGAAATTACAGAGGTGCAAGAACTATAGAGTCGCAATATTGGGGGATTTCAACTATCCGAATATAGACTGCGATTGTAATAGTGTAAAGGGCAGAGAGGGGGAAGAATTTCTGAAGTGTGTCCAAGAGAACTTTCTTGATCAGTATGTATCCGACCCGACGAGGACGGAGGCATTGCTGGATCTGATTCTGGGGAATGAGGTGGGCCAAGTGGAACAAGTGTCTGTAAGTGAACATTTAGGGAACAGTGATCATAGTACCATAAGGTTTAGAATGGCTTTGGAAAAGGACAGGGAGCAATCTAGAGTAAAAGGGGGCAAAACTGGTCCTTTGATCGATGGGCAGCGCTAATGGGGTGCAAAATGGTTTTCGCCTGGGCGCACCACAGAAATCACCCTCCGCGGAATTGGGTGGGGGTTTTGCAGAGGTATTGCCCTGGTCCTGCCAGGAGGGCTGCGCGGGGTGATGATGATGACATCATCGCCATGTGCTTCGCCCCCTTACCATTACTCTTTCTCTTACCCTGGTACAGCCCTCATCTTCACTCCCTCAAGTCCAAGGGGCCAATCACTGCCAGATCTGGCTGGACCACATAAAGCATTATCAGGTCCTACTCTTGTCTGCAAAAATTGCTCACTATTCCAGAATCATAACCCCCGGCTACTATTCTCTACTGCTAACCATCTTCTTAAACCCCACTCGCCTGACTCCACCACATTCGCCTCCAGCAGCAAATGTGAAGAGCTCGTGGACTTCTTTGTCTCAAAGATTGAGACCATCTGATCATCTGCCTCTTCCAGTTCCCTTCCTTCCCCTAGCCAACAGGGGAAAAGTTCCTCTGAGGTTGCCCATTGCCCTAGTCCTAAACTCGCATCTTTCTCTAGTTTCCCTTTGAACTCCCCTCTTGACCACTCCACGCTCACCTTGTCCATGAGGCCCACTTCCTGCTCCCTTGATCTTATTCCCACTAAACTGCTGACCACCCAAATTCCTTTTCTGGCTCCCATGTTAGCCGACATTGTTAACAGTTCTCTCCCCTCAGGTACTGTCCCCCTCTCCCTCAAATCTGCCGTCATCACCCCTCTCCTCAAAAATCCAACCCTTGACCCCACTGTGCTTGCTAGATGTCATGTATCTCACACTGCTGTACATAACTGTATCTTACCATGCTATACATGACTGTAACTAGATATGACCTGTAAACACAAGCATACCAGAGGTGCACTTGCAGGAGACACTGCATACCTGTTCCACACAGGTATATAAAGACAGGCATTTCGAGATCTGTGTAATAAAGGTGCAGATCCTGAATGACCTTGACTTCAGCATGTGCCTCGTGTGAGTCTGTACTGCAGGGACAGGACATTACACTAGCTATCGCCCCATCTCCAATCTCCTTTTCCTGTCCAAAGTCCTTGAACTTGTTGTCGCCTCCCAAATTCATGTCCATCTTTCCCGGAACTCCAAGGTATGAATCCCTTCAATCCGGTTTCCGCCCCTGCCACAATACCGAAACGGCTCTCATCCAAGTCAAAAATAACATCCTTTGTGACTGTGACAAAGGTAAGCTATCCCTCCTCATCCTCCTCGCCCTGTCTGCAGCCTTTGACACAGTTGACCACTCCATCCTCCTCCAAAGCCTCTCCACCATCGTCCAGCTGGGTGGGACTGCACTCACCTGGCTCCATTCCTATCTATATAATCATAGCCAGAAAATCACCTGCAATGGCTTCTCGCACTCCTGCATCGTTACCTCTGGTGTCCCCCAAGGATCTATCCTTGGCCCCCTCCTATTTCTCATCTATATGCTGCCCCTTGGTGATATCATCTGAAAACACAGAGTCAGTTTCCATATGTATGCTGACGACACCCAGTTCTACCTCTCCACCACTTCCCTTGACCCCTCCACGGTCTCTAAATTGTCAGACTGCTTGTCCGACATTCAGTACTGGATGAACAGAAATTTTCTCCAATCAAATATTGGGAAGACCAAAGCCATTGTCTTTGGTCCCTGCCACAAACTGCGTTCCCTAGCCATTGACTCCATCCCTTTCCCTAGCATCTATCTGAGGCTAAACCAGACTGTTCGTAACCTAGGCATCATAATTGATCCTGAAATCAGCTTCTGGCCACATATCCGCAGTATAACTAAGACCGCCTATTTCCACCTCTGTAACATCGCCCATCTCTGTCCCTGCCTCAGCTCATCTGCTGCTGAAGCCCTCATCCATGCCTCTGTTACCTCTAGACTTGACTACTCCAAATCACTCCTGGCTGGTCTCTCACATTCTACCACACGTAAGCTTGAGGTCATCCAAAACTCGACAGCCTGTGTCCTAACTCGCACCAAGTCCTGTTCACCCCTCTGCTCGCTGACCTACATTGGCTCCCGGTTAAGCAATGCCTCAATTTCAAAATTCTCAACCTTGTTTACAAAATCCCTCCACGGCCTCGCCCCTCCCCCCCCTCCCCATTTCTGTAATCTCTTTCAGCCTCACAACCCCACGAGATGTCTGCATTCCTCAAATTCTGCCCTTGAGCATCCTTGATTAAAATCGCGCAACCATCGGTGGCCGTGCCTTCAGCTGCCTGGGCCCTAAACTCTGGAGCTTTCTCGCTAAATCTCTCCGCCTCTCTACCTCGCTGTCCTCTTTTATGACGCTCCTTAAAACCTACCTCTTTGACCAAGCTTTTGGTCACCTGCTGTAATTTCTTCTTAGATGGCTCAGTGTCAAATTTATTTGTTTTGTCTTATAACACTGCTGTGAGGCGCCTTGAGACGTTTTTACTACTTTAAAGGCGCTATATAAATAAAAGTTGTTGTTGTTATTGAAGTTAAATTGCTCCACGCAACCTACCTTAGTGTCTGGCGATGACAACGTCAGCTGTGGAGTTGCAGTCGGGAACCAGATGGCACAGCGCTGTTCAAAGGCACCATCTTGAAAACTATTTTCTGTCGGTCATTACTTTTTTCTGCTTTCCACCAAATAGGCAGAGTAGCTGGTGGACCGAGAGCAACGATTTTTACCTCAAAGATTCTTCTGCCTCCTAACTTTTCCCCTGTATAAATAGTTCTGTCGCTTCATGGGGGCGGAGCTGGCACTCAACCACCTGCTCCGACATCACCGTCAGAGGATGCTTCGCCAAAGACAAAGGCACCGCCAATTACAGAGAGAAAGGCCGGAGGCGAGGGAGAGAGAAAGGCAAAGACAAAGAGAGAGGGAGCACCATAGGGAGAGGCCCAAGGAGCGAGGCACAGACAAAAACAGGCAGCAGCACAGTGAGCACCAGAGGCAGCAACACAAGGAGAACCACAGCAACATGTTGCCAGAGGAAGAAGGCTCCACAGGACCGGCAACAGGATACCTTCCTCTCCCAGGGTATTCCGGCAGCAGCTCTCCGACATTAATTTCCACTGAGGAGCAGTGTGTGCTAAGGCTGCCTTTCAGCAAGGACATGGTCACAGGGCTCCGCCATCTGCTGTAACCAGACCTCGAGCCTCACACCAGGGTGAGGACGACTCTCTCGGTGGCAGTCAAGGTCACCATCATGCTCAATTTCTACGCCAATGGATCTTTCCGGGGAGCAACAGGAGACATCTCCATCATCTCTTAGTTTGCCATCCATTGCTCCATCCGCAAGGTCACAGATGCTCTGTACAGGAGGAGGAGGGACTACATTTCCTTCCACGTGACTAGCGAGAAGCAGCACAAGTGTGCATGTGACTTTGCCAGGATAGTGGGCTTCCCCATGGTGCAGGGTGCCATTGACTGCACCCATGTCGCTTTGAGGGCACCGCACCACAATCCTGAGATCTTCCGTAAGCAGAAAGGCTATCACTCACTGAATGTCCAGTTGGTGTGCGACCATACACGCAGAATATTCACCTTCAATTATCGCTATCCTGGCAGCAGTCATGATGCCTTCATCCTGCGCCAGACCGGTGTGCCAGCTCTGTTCCAGCCCCCAAATGAAGCTCGCGGTTGGCTGCTCGGAGACGAGGGCTATCCGCGATCCACTTGGCCCATGACTCCCCTCCGCAACCCCCCCACTCCTGCCCAGCACTTTATCAATGAAAGCCATGCCGCCACCAGTAATATCATTGAACAGACCATCGGTGTGCTGAAGCAATGGTTCCATTGCCATGACCGCTCAGGAGGAGTCCTCCTGTACTCGCCTGAGCAGGTGTCCCTATTTGTCGTTGGCTGCTGCATGCTAAACAAACTGGCCATCATGAGGGCACAGCCATTGTCACCAGGCATAGCCACACCACCTCAGGAGGAGGAGTAGGAGCAGCAACAGCCACGACGGAGGAGGCAGCGATTTCATCGTGATCCTGTAAGGGAGGTCCACGACCGTCTCATCAGAGCTCGTTTCCACTGATTGCCATTCCACTTCCCAGTTCCTGTGGACGTCCCCATCACCACATCAATTTGCCCTTCCATACCAAAGCCTCAAGACTGAAATGAGAAAAAACAGCAAACATTAAACATTCAAATCAACATTTATAAAACAACAAAAAATGTCTAAATGTATATTCAAACATCGCCCTTGTACATTTCCTTATAATCCCCTCTTTTGACCTATTCCAATACTCCTTTGCAGTGTATCCCCTGTCGCTGTGGCATGGCTGTGCAATTGCAGTACACAATACTTCCACATCCATTGTGTGGAGCTACAAACATTTCAAGCTTACAGACATTACACTTCTCCCTCCTTAATGAAGAAGTTATTACAACAAACATCATACATAACTTTCAAGTTTATACACAACACAGGATATAAACTTATTTTTTTCCATATTTACAAATTTAACTTCACCACTTGTTTTCTGTTTCAAAGAGGATACCTTCGCTCTCGAACAGAACCTTCCAAACATGGTGTCGAATCTAAACTCATTCGAGGCTCATTCTGAGGAACGTTTTCCTCCACGAAACTTCCTTGATTTTCATTTGAATTCACTCTAACTTCAGGCTCTTTGTTTTCCTGATTCGGACTCAGACTTTCATTCTGATTCTCTCCTGGATTTGTTTCCAGTACATTGAATTTAGGATTTGATACTCGTGTATCAAAACTATCTGATGAGTCAGAAATAATTGAATCATTCCCACCTTCAACTCCTTCCATGTCTGTAGGTAAAATATGATCAATATGAACAAACCTAACCTGTCCATTATCAAACATCTTTACCAAATATGTGTGAGGACCACATATCTTCACCACTCTTCCTGGTAACCACTTTAACCATTTATGGTGATGGTTCTTCCCTCGCACCTTCTGGTTTAATTTCACACTTCTCTCTTTTACTCTACCTCTATCATGATTCTCTTTCTGTCTTAATTGTGTCTCTTCTACGGACTGTGTCAAATTTGGCTTTAACAACGAGAATCTGGTTTGTGGCTGTCATTTGAGAAACAACTCTGCTGGTGTTCTACCAGTATGAGGAGTATTTCGATATGTAATAAAAAATTAGCCAAGTTGTGATCCAATGACAACTGTCGTTTCCTTGGATTTGGATCTAACATTTGTTTTTTGAGGGCACATTTTACAATTTGCACCATTCGAAGCAGGATGGTATGGTGGAACCTTGGTATGTTTCACACCATTTTTGTTCGTGAATTGTGCAAATTCTTCTGAACGAAATTGTGGTCCATTATCCAAAAAAATCTCTTGAGGGAGGCCAAATGAAGAAAATAATTTTCGTAAAATGTCCAATGTTTTACTTGTTATTTTCCACATTGGAAACACCTCAACCTACTTCGAATGGCTATCAATCACAATGAATAATTGTGTCCTTCTAACTCAGCAAAATCAATATGTAGCCTTTGCCACACCCTGGGAGGCCATTTCCATGGCTGTAATGGTACTGGTGGTGGTTGCTTGCTTACCGATTGACATGTCGTACACTGACTCACGATGTACTCTATATCTTTATCAAGATCTGGCTACCATAAATAACTGCGTGCAAAACTCTTGGTCAAGCACATTCCCAGGTGCTGGTCATGGAGATCTCTAATAATTTGGACCTGAATTTATTTGGTATAACCACTCTTGCACCCCACATGATACAATTTTTATCGACTGATAATTCATTCCTATGAATGAAGAATGGATGTGTATCTTTGCCTGTTACCTGGTTTTGCCATCCATTTGCAATATACTCATACACCTTTGACATCACTGGGTCACGTTTGGTTGCTCTACCAATCTCTTCAGCTATGACTGGCAGTTCATCAATGTATGAAAAATAAAACACTTCTTCCCTATCGGGTGTAACTTGTGATGGGGAAGGCAATCTAGACATTGCATCAGCATTACTGTGATCAGCTGATCATCTGTATTCAATATCATGTGTATATGCTGACAAAATCAAAGCCCATCTCTGCATTCGGGCTGTAGCTAATGTTGGAACTGGGGACTTTGGATGGAGGATTGCTGTTACGGGCTTATGGTCCGTAACGATGGTAAACTTACGACCATACAAGTATTTGTGAAACTTCTTGACCCCAAAAATGAATGCCAAAGCTTCCCTTTCAATTTATGCATAATTACTCTCACTGGCACTGAGAGTGCGTGAAGCAAAAGCAATTGGTCTCTCCTCCCCACTACTTAAAATATGAAAGATTACTGCCTCAACTCCATATGGAGAGGCATAATCTTCTTAGATATGTCATAGTGAACTAACATGGTGCTCTCTACCAATTTGCTTTTACACTCCTTGAATGCTGTATCGCATTCTTTTGACCACTTCCAATGGACCTGTTTTTTCAATACTTCATTCAGTGGATGTAATACTGTAGCCAAATTTGATAGGAACTTCCCATAATAGTTCAAAAGACCCAAGAATGAACGAAGTTCAGTGACATTCCTGGGAGTGGGTGCATTTCTAATTGCATCCAATTTTTCCATGGTTGGATGTAAACCATCTTTGTCTACTCTGTACCCTAAGTACTCCACTAAGTTTTTAAATAACTCACACTTACGAGCAGACACTCGTACTCTGTGCTTCTCTAGCCGTTTGAGGACTTCATTCAATATGTTATTATGAATTTGCCTATTTGGTGCTGAAATTAGTATGTCATCCAAATAACATAATACCTCTTCAATACCTTGCAAAATCTGGTTCATCACCCCTTGGAATATGGCAGGGGCGGAAAACACTCCAAACGGTAGCCTATTAAATTGACATAGGCCGAGATGAGTATTTATAGTCAAACATGATTTGGACTCCTCATCTAGTTCAAGCTGTAACTAGGCATTCGTAAGATCCAGTTTTGAGAAAATCTGACCATCTGTCAGTGTTGTGAAGAAATCTTCTATATTCGGCAATGTATTGGGGACATTACCCTCTAGAACCTGGTTTACGGTTACTTTATAATCACCACACAATCTTACCTTACCATCGGACTTAGGTACAACAACAATGGGTGTGGCCCAATTACATCGATCTATCTCAGTCTCTAGTCTTTTGAGTTCTTGCTCAACTTTCTCCTTGAGTGCATATGGTACAGAACGTGGCTTGTAGTAAACCGATCTAGCGTCCTTCTGTACCCTGACACTCGCCTTGAAGTCTTGGATCGGACTGCCCGTTTCACAGAACACCTTCGGATACTTCTTGATAACCTCATCCGTTGATGAAAATCTCGCGTCCACACAGAAAATGTTACTCCAATCCAGCTTCAGTGAACTCAACCAATTTCTTCCTTGTATTTCTTCCGAGTTGTCTCCTTTCACTACTATTAAAGGCAAGTTCTGAAATTGATCTGTATATCTCACCGGTACGGTGATACGATCTACCACAGGAATTTTCTCTCCCGAGTAGCCTCGCAGCTCTATCTTGGATTTCTCCAGTTGGAATTCACGCAATTTGTCGAGGTACAGTGACTCCGGTACTACACTCACGGATGCACCCGTGTCAATTTCCATTGGTATCTTGAATCCCGCAACATCTATGTGGATTTTGATGCTTTCCGAATCGCTGTCCGTTAATCTTGTGCTCCTGATGACGTGTAACTCTAACACCTCCTCGTCCTGTTGGTGTTCTTCCATGCTATATAGTCTCTTGGGATTTCTACTCATAGCTTTGAATGCTGGACTCATAGCATTAAAAGCTGGTTTACCCTTCAGTCGGCATGCCTTCGCAAGATGCCCAGTCTTTCTGCAGAAGAAACACTCTGCCTTCACGTATGGACAACTTTGAGCAATGTGTTGTCCCAGGCATCGAAAGCATGGCTTCGACGCTCTGTTAGAATTTCCAGTTTCTGAGATTTTGGGCCCCCACCATCTTTTACTTTGAACCTGCAGGTGATTTACTTTGGTTGACTGACGACCGTAATTATTATTTAATTCTCGGGAATATTGTTCGGCCATGCCCATCGACCTTGCTGTCTGACAAGCAATCTCAAAAGTCAAGTCATCCGCCATTAATAACTTCCTTCTGATTGCATCATTTTTCACCCCACAAACAAAACAATCCCGTAATGCTCGGTTTTGAAAGTTTCCAAAATTTCAGTGCATCGATAGCTTTTTTAATGCTACGATGTAATCAGTGATACTTTCATCAGCCTTTTGATTCTGAATCCCGAAACGATAGCTTTCAGCAATTTCTAACGGTTTGGGGTTATAGTGCTGCTCCAGCTTCGTTAAAATCTCTTTAAGCGTTGTGTCCTTTGGCTCGTCAGGCACAAGTAGATTTACAAGGGTGTCATACAATGTCGGACCTGCCTCCGATAAGAAGATCACTTTCTTATGTTCCAACACAGCCCAGTTCTGGACTGCATTGTCTGGAACTTCGATTATGTTATTTGCAGCAAAATACATTTCTAGCCGATCCACATACGCTTTAAAATGTTCCCGGTCGTGTCTATATTCCCCCAAATGTCCAATTACACCTGCCATTTTAATCTCTAGCTGTTCACACCATGTGCTGTGTTTTACCTCAGATTTTGTAGCTTTTTCCAAAGACAGAAACTTCCAAAGTCTCTTTGTCGGCTGGCTGAATCTTTCACCAACAAAATTTAAGCTTTAAATCATCCGAAAAAATCCCATCTCGCCGCCAAATGTGATATATTCACAGAGCACCAGCACACACAGCTTCCTACATGGCAGGCAGCTCTCTCGGAAGCTTCCGGAAATCTGCCTGGTTCTGTTTAATTATTAACTGTGCAATTGCAGTACACAATACGTCCACATCCTTAGTGTGGAGCTACAAACATTTCAAGCTTACAGACATTACAGAATGCAGCAGAGACTGCATGACATCACCAAGACGTTGCGTGGCATCAATCTGAGACTGCATGAGAGCAGTCTGAGCTTCCATGTGAGCAGCCATTAACTCCATTACCGCACCAAGACGTTATGTTGCTTCCGCCTGTGCCGCAGTGGAAGGTGCCACATCGCCCATGACACACGTCATGAGGTCTGGATCCACATGGTCTTTCTGGGAGTCCATCATCATCTGCATCTCGCAATGATGGTCTCCATGGTGTGTGCAGAGCTGTGTACAACGTGGGAGTGGGACTCCTCCACACTCCTTACTGTGGTGAATTACAATCCTAGCCCCCTTTGGAACCATCTTGGGTCAGACGTGTTTCTCAGGTGTTCGCTCTCCACTTAAGGTTGGGGTAGCCAAAGCCTAAAGACGCAGAATGGGTCTGACGGTCTAGTCTACCTCTTCCCAAAGGAAAGGGACAACTCAAGATTGTAACCGTCCTCCAGATAGCACTTTTTAGCAAGTTTCAGACAGATTGGCCCAGAAATCTTGGTTTCTCCTTCCCGCGGGCGTTCGAATGGATTTTAGAAAAAAGATGTGCACTTATCTGAAGCTGCTGTGCCCACGCGAGATCCCAGACCTGAGGCCTCCACTGAATGCGCATCACAGCCGTGTGCACGTCAAGACATGCACAGGCCTGGAGCTGCAGTCACATGGCTCTGGGCAGCCAATCAGGTAAAGTATATTCTCATTCATAATAATAGGAACTCCGTAAGTTGGAGAACCCCTCCCCCCCCAAACACTAATAACCAATAATAAAAGATAGAAAAAAAATGCACAACATATTTTTATTAATTTAAATTAAAGTTATTTATATATTTTAAAAATATTTTTTTTCCTGCTTTTTAAAAAAGTTTTTTAAATTATGGTTTAAAATAAACTTGCCGAAGTGGGGAGGGTTTTTAACAATAACATGTGTTTTAAAATTTTTATTTAACAATGCTTTTGTGTGTTTTTAAACTCTCACGCCTGTAAAAGTAAGCTATGCACCTGCTTTTATCAGGCGCAAGAGTTTTGAGGACATTTGCTGGGCAAGATATGGGTAAGTATCGCAAATGTCCTCGCTCCTGATATGCGCAAGATCTATCAAGCCAGAAACTTGACCGATCGGAAAAGCCAGTTTTTAGCGCATGCGCATTGTGTGCTGAAAACCGGCTTTTCCGATGCTTTTCCGGGTCCATTGAAACTCCGTACAGACCCGGGAAGCCGGGATTTCTGGGCCATAATAATGTCCTGGATGTTATAAGGGTCCGAGGGTCTCTCCTCAGAATTGTACCTCTTCACCAAAAGAGTGTACGGAGATGTGGTTCATGAGTTAGTGATACAGAAGACTATGAAAGACAATTCTAAAATGTACAGAGGTTTATTAAAGAACTGATCTGCAATTTACAGCTGGTGAGACAGTCAATCGCAACATGAGCAGTTCTTAAAAAAAAGATAAAAAATACAGGGGCTGAAATTCATCAACTCACTGCCCACTGCAGCCGACATTGCTCTTGCAGATCCGTCCAGTGCCATTTTCGAGGTGGCCTCGAGCAGGTGGGAGAGGAGAGCCGCCGAGAACAGCCCGCTGACATCAGCGGGTGGCCGAGTGGTGCAACGGACACACACTGGGTGGGACCTGATGACTTTTACCTCTCATTTTATAAAAATTGGACACTCTTAAATTTAATTCAAATGTTTATGTAAAAATTTAAAAACTATAGAACAATTGTAAAACTTTGTAAAACTTATAACTTTGAAAAACTGTAATAAAAGTTCAACAAGTTTAGCAACTTTAACAACTTTAAATAAACTTTAAAAAATCAAACTTAAACTATTTACAATTAACAATACACAAAGCACCCTTTACTGTTCTCGACCTCGACCGCATTCTCGTCCACCCTTCGGACTCAGCCCCCTTTCTTTCTCCTGCCCTTCTCTTTCCCAGTGCCCCTGAGCCCGGACCTCCCCGTGGTGGTACCAAGCCGGTGTGCAGCAGTGCACCCTGAGTGCTGTTGCTGTCGTTGGGGGTGAGACATTGCAGGCGCAATGAATAGGGCCTCAGGAGAAACTCATGATCTGGAAGGCACGACTTCAGGGCTGGAAGCTGCTGGCAGCTCCCCACATAAGAACATAAGAATTAGGAACAGGAGTAGGCCATCTAGCCCCTCGAGCCTGCTCCGCCATTCAATAAGATCATGGCTGATCTGGTCGTGGACTCAGCTCCACTTACCCGCCCTCTCCCCGTAACCCTTAATTCGCTTATTGCTTAAAAATCTATCTATCTTTGACTTGAAAACATTCAATGAGCCAGCCTCAACTGCTTCCTTGGGCAGAGAATTCCACAGATTCACAACCCTCTGGGAGAAGAAATTCCTTCTCAACTCGGTTTTAAATTGGCTCCTCCGTATTTTGAGGCTGTGCCCCCTAGTTCTAGTCTCCCCCACCAATGGAAACAACCTCTCTGCCTCTATCTTGTCTATCCCTTTCATGATTTTAAATGTTTCTATAAGATCACCCCTCATCCTTCTGTACTCCAAGGAGTAAAGACCCAGTCTACTCAATCTATCATCATAAGTTAACCCCCTCATTTCTCGAATCAGCCGAGTGAATCGTCTCTGTACCCCTTCCAAAGCTAGTATATCCTTCCTTAAGTAAGGTGACCAAAACTGCACGCAGTACTCCAGGTGCGGCCTTACCAATACCTTATACAGTTGCAGCAACACCTCCCTGCTTTTGTACTCCATCCCTTTTGCAATGAAGGCCAACATTCCATTTGCCTTTCTGATTACCTGCTGCACCTGCAAACTAATCTTTTGGGATTCATGCACAAGGACCCCCAGGTCCCTCTGCACCACAGCATGTTGTCATTTCTCCCCATTCAAATAATATTCCCTTTTACTGTTTTTTTTTGCCAAGGTGGATGACCTCACACTTTCCGACATTGTATTCCATCTGCCAAACCTTAGCCCATTCGCTTAACCTATCCAAATCTCCTTGTAGCCTCTCTGAGTCCTCTACACAACCCGCTTTCCCACTAATCTTAGTGTCATCTGCAAATTTTGTTGCACGACACTCTGTCCCCTCCTCTAGGTCATCTATGTATATTGTAAACAGTTGTGGTCCCAGCACTGATCTCTGTGGCACACCACTAACCATTGATTTCCAACCAGAAAAGGACCCATTTATCTCGACTCTCTGCTTTCTGTTCGCCAGCCAATTCTCTATCCATGCTAATACATTTCCTCTGACTCCGCGTACCTTTATCTTCTGCAGTAACCTTTTGTGTGGCACCTTATCGAATGCCTTTTGGAAATCTAAATACACCACATCCATCGGTACACCTCTATCCACCATGCTCGTTATATCCTCAAAGAATTCCAGTAAATTAGTTAAACATGATTTCCCCTTCATGAATCCATGCTGCGTCTGCTTGATTGCACTATTCCTATCCAGATGTCCCCCTATTTCTTCCTTAATGATAGTTTCAAGCATTTTCCCCACTACAGATGTTAAACTAACCGGCCTATAGTTACCTGCCTTTTGCCTGCCCCCTTTTTTAAACAGAGGCGTTACATTAGCTGCTCTCCAATCCGCTGGTACCTCCCCAGAGTCCAGAGAATTTTGGTAGATTATAACAAATGCATCTGCTATAACTTCCGCCATCTCTTTTAATACCCTGGGATGCATTTCAACAGGACCAGGGGACTTGTCTACCTTCAATCCCATTAGTCTGTCCAGCACTACCTCCCTAGTGATAGTGATCATCTCAAGGTCCTCCCTTCCCACATTCCTATGACCAGCAATTTTTGGCATGGTTTTTGTGTCTTCCACTGTGAAGACGGAAGCAAAATAATTGTTTAAGGTCTCAGCCATTTCCACATTTCCCATTATTAAATCCCCCTTTTCATCTCCCACCCTCTGGTGCTGTCGACCCAACTACGATGGCATGGGGATGTCGGTGGTTTGCTCCATCGTGGTGATCCGATGCGACATATCCTCTGACTGTCGTTCTGAATGCGCAGCGATTTTTCCAGCTATCGTAGCCATGGCCTTGAGTAGTTCTTGACCTATGTCGACGCTGGCCTGTGACAGACGTACCATGTCCTGGTACGCGCCGATCTGTCTTGCAGCAATGGATCTTTCCTGCACCAATCTCTGTCGCTGCGGCAAAGGCGCTGCAACACTGGGGGTGCCTTGCTGCGCACGGCATGGTCCCGCAGAATCAATGGAGACATGGGGGTGTCCCCTGAATATCGACTCCGTGGTGGTGGATGTTCCAGCTGGCCCACATGTAATTGTTATCTCCTCCTCAGTCTCTACCCTCACATCCACCTCCACTGGCTACAGGATGAACTGTTCTTCCTCTTGCTCTTCCTCTTCCTCATCTCTGGCAGGGGTGAAGTCAGGAGAGGGCTGGGTGACGCCAGAGGTGGAGGCAGTGGGTCTGTTGTCAGATCTCTCTGCGGAGGTCTGGTCTGAATCCTCCGAGTCTGGAAGTACAAAACAACATTTAAGTGCTTGGCACCAGGGGAGGGGGTCAGGGTTACATGAGTAGAGTCACGTAGCGCAGTCTTACTTAAATGTCCAACACTGCTGCATTACTGCATTACATATCACAGACAGACAATACATACATGCATATATGCATTGCGTTACATGCCCCCAACATTACAGTACATTACATGAGCCCAATATTACAGTACATAATAGACACTACATTACATGACCCCATCCAATAAAATTACATTACCTTACACGAGGCCAACATTACAGTACATTATATACATTACATGCACTACATTACATTACAGGACCGCAACACAGACCGGGGATTGTATTGAACTGACCATCCTGTGTGGGTGGGTCAGCTCCAACACCGGTGGTGGCGCAGTTGCCATCCCCCGACCAACTACAGGGCACAGATTTCAATCTCCGTCAATGGTTCTTGCGTTGGGGGTCCTTCCCCCGGTGCGTCGCTGATGAGTTGCTATTGCAGATGCCGCCTTCTGCAGAAATGAAAGTAAAAATCTTCAATCCATTTGACATCGCACACACATCGGTTCACACACACGCATCAAAACACTAGTCCTTATTTTAATCTCCCATTAATGTTCAAGCAATGTACAATTAAGTGTCATACGGTTTGAGGCAAAACCCCAACGTGCTGAAGCACAAATACATCCCCGTAACCTTAAGATAAATAACATTATCCATGTGACACTGAACCTACATTTACATTGTACATGGCACATGGGGGGGGGTGCTTAAATAAAATCATTACTTACTCTTGCTACCCTCATCAGGTCGTTCCACCGCTTACGACACCTTTCTCCAATGCGCATCACTGTACTTGTGGAGGAGACAGCCTCCCCAATCTTGTTCCATATTTTGTTGTACAAGCTTTGGGGCAGGCTTTCCACGACCACCCTTGGTTAAGTCGGAGTGTCTCTCCGTGAGGTTCACCAGCAGGACAGGTAGCTCAGTTTTGCCGAAGGCGGGCACCCTCACCCTCCTGTTCTTCTCGATATTCCGGCGCTTATATTTATTTTTAAGCATTTTCATTGAGTATTTATTATATTATATGATTTGTTATTAAATATGTATTATTATTGATATTTTATTATTATTTGTTACTAATATTATTTGACTATGGAATTTCTGATTTTAAAACAACCAACCCTCGAATACTTTCCTGCTCCTTCACACTCTCTCTCCCTCCACTCCAACTCTCTGTGCATGCGCAGGTGACCCCTGACCCCCGAAATCGTGGGGAAAAATGAGCTGTAAAAAAAAAAGGACAAAAAAAAAAATTTGCGCATACGCAGTGCAGTGCTGTACCATCCATCGAGAAGAAAGTCGATCTTGACCGCCTATAATGCTGAATACCATCCGCTGCACACCGCTCGCATACCACCGAAAAAAAAATGATTAAACTAGCAGACTTCAATCTCGGCGGTATTCCGGCGGTTATAAACCACGCATCGCTGGAATACTGCTGAGAAGTGGGCGGACCTTAAATCTTGATGAATTTCGAGCCCTTAATGTACTCCAGATGCCTTTGAGTACCATTATAAATACTATTACCAGTGTAAATTCCACTGTAAAGTAATTGTTCACCTCTGAATACTGAGGTGTAGCTTTTGATGCACAGTTCTCAATTTCAAAATGGAGTCGGTACCGCCTATTTAAGATCGAGTAAAAGCATCTTCTCCAGGATGATATCCAGTTCTGGCAGTATGGCGGTGATATGTCATGAAACTTGCACTTTGGGCAGTATGTGGGCAGTTCCACATGGACAGACAGTGTGCAGGACCACCCGGTGCTAGGTGTATCATGAATCTACTGCCGAGCGGTATGTCGGCAGTAGATGCTTGGTGGTTTTTGATGAAACTTGTATTTCTCGGCGGTTAGTGGGCGGTATGTCAATGAATTTCGGGCCCATAAATAGTAAATGGGAGAGGTGGGCTGATTAGGGACCAAAAAGGAGACCTATGCATGAAGGCAAAGGATACTAAATGAGTAATTTGTATCTGTCTTCATCAAGGAAGAGGATGCTGCCATGGACGTAGTGAAGGAGGAGGTAGTGGAGACACTTGATCGGATAAAAATTGATAAAGAAGAGTTATTAGAAAGACTGGCTGTACTTAAAGAAGATAAATCACCAGGAGCAGATGGGATGTATCCTCGGATGCTGAGGGAATTGAGGGCAGAAATCGTGAAGGTACTGGCCATAATAATCCAATCCTCCTTAGATACAGGGGTAGTGCCAGAGGACACCATTGTTCAAGAAAGGGTGTAAAGATAACCCAGAAACTACAGGCCTGTCAATTTAACCTCGGTAGTGGAGAAACTTTTAGAAACAGTAATCAGGGACAAAATTAACAGTCACTTGGATAGATGTGGATTAATTCAGTAAAGCCAACACAGATTTGTTAAAGGCAAATCATGTTTAACCAAGTTGATCGAGTTTTTTGATAAGGTAACAGATAGGGTTGATGAGGATAATGCGGTTGACGTCGTGTACATGGATTTCCAAAAGGCATTCGACAAAGTGCCATATAATAGGCTTACCAGCAAAATTGGAGCCCATGAATAAAAGGGACAGTGGCAGCATGGATACGGAATTGGCTAAGTGACAGGTAACAAGAATAGTGTTGAACGGTTGTTTTTCGGACTGGAGGAAGATTTACAGGAGTCGGTTCTAGGACCACTGCTTTTCTTGATATATATATTAATCACTTGGACGTGGGTGTACAGGGCACAATTTCAAAATTTGCAGATGACACAAAACTTGCAAGAATAGTGAACAGGGAGGAGGAGGGTGATAGACTTCGGGAAGACATAGAGAGGCTGGTGGCAGATGAAATTTATTGCCGAAAAGTGTGAAGTGATGCATTTTGGTAGAAAGAATGAGGAGAGGACATATAAAGTAAATGGTACAATTCTAAAGGTGCTGCACAAAACAGAGAGAGACCTGTGTGCACAAATGGTTGAAAGTGGCGAGGCAGGTTGAGAACGTAGTTAAAAAGGCTTATGGGATCCTGGGCTTCATAAATAGACGTATAGAGTACAAAAGTGTGGAAGTTATGATGAACCTGTATAAAAAAAACTGGTTCGGCCCCAACTGGAGTATTGTGTCCAATTCTGGGCACCGCACTTTAGGAAGGATGTGAAGGCCTTGGAGATGGTACAGAAATAATTTACGAGAATAATTCCAGGAATGAGGGACTTAGTTACTGGAGAAGCTGGGGTTGTTCTTCCTGGAGCAGAGAAGTTTGAGAGATTGGATAGAGGTGTTCAAAATCATGAAAGTTCTGGACAGAGTAGAGAGAGAGAAACTGTTCCCATTGGCAGAAGGGTTGAGAACCAGAGGACACAGATTTATGCTGCAGTAAAGAGGAGGATTTATATGTTATATCCTCCAAAGGCAGTTGAATTAATTGCAGGGCAAACAATTTAACACCCCAACCCTGTTATTTTGCACAATTTGAAAAAAATGCGGGCACCTCTTAGGTTGCCCCAAGAGGTGCCAGCATTTTTTTCAAAGGCGACGTAAGAAAACACTATTTTACGCAGCGAATGGTTAAGATCTGTAATGTATTGGCTGCAAGGGCAGTGGAGGCAAACTCAATTCTATCTTTCAAAAGGGAGTTGGATAAGTATCTGAAGGAAAAAAATTGCAGGGCTACAGGGAAAGGGCGGTGAGGGGGAGTGGGACTAAGCTGAGAGCCGGCACGGGCTCGATGGGCCGAATGCTCTTCTTCCGTGCCGTAATCATTCTATGATTCCATTAAAATACATTGAAGGAATAGGCCTGTAGAATTTTTACACACTGCATTATTAATCATCATCATAGGCAGTCCCTCGTAATCGAGGAAGACTTGCTTCCACTCCTGGAGTGAGTTCTCTGGTGGCTGCACTGGCGCACTGGAGGCGGTGTTGAATCTCTGCATCAATGTCTGCCTTTGTTGACAAAAGGCTCCCGAGGTGTGGGAAATAGTCATAAATGGGAAAGAAATCAAGTCATATCACTATACACTACGCTTCAATAAAACATTTGCACAGGATTCGAAGTGCAGGTATATTTGGCTGAGGCCCCTGTAGCCCTTTGTGTTAATCCGTGCCTGCATCTCGGAGCAGTCAGAGAAGGGATTTAGCGAGCGTAGAAGACGCGATGTAACATAGCACATCCGTTGATCGGTTGGGAAACTAAGAGGTGCCAGCAGTTTTTTTTCAAATTGTGCACAACAACAGGGTGCGGGTGTTAAATTGTTTGCCCCGCAATTGATTCAGCTGCCTTTGGAGGATATAATGTATAAATCCTCCTCTTGACCACACATAGCAATGCTGGACACAAGGGATGCAGTCATTCCTAGTATCCATTGTTATTAAGGGGCAAAAGATGGGAATTGCATTGTACAATATCTTCCTGCTGTTTGTTTCTAATTATAAAGCTACCCCACCCCAATATTTGAGCAGACAATCATCATCATCATAGGCAGTCCCTCGGAATCGAGGAAGACTTGCTTCCACTCTAAAACTGAGTCCTTAGGTGGCTGAACAGTCCGATACGAGAACCACAGTCCCTGTCACAGGTGGGGCAGATAGTCGTTGTGGAAAAGGGTGGGTGGGACTGATTTGCCGCACGCTCTTTCCGCTGCCTGCGCTTGATTTCTCGGTGATGAGACTCGAGGAGCTCAGCGCCTTCCCGGATGCACTTCCTCCACCTAGGGCGGTCTTAGGCCAGGGACTCCCAGTTGTCAGTGGGGATGTCGCACTTTATCAGGGAGGCTTTGAGAGTGTCCTTGTAACGTTTCCTGTGCCCACCTTTGGCTCGTTTGCCGTGAAGGAGTTCGAGTAGAGCGCTTGCTTTGGGAGCCTCGTGTCTGGCATGGGAACTTGTATGCTCAATGTCATGCCTGGAATATAGCACGTGCGAAACCGATGGAACGACATTCCAAAATATCCCAGTGCTCTCTGTTTAAGTTAAGCACAGGAGCTGGCATAACATGAGCAGTAAATCTAGGTCAATATGACTACTCTCCCTTTAAACATTTACAATATGGGTACCTTTTAGTGATTTATTCCGAATGCATCATTAGTGATGAAGGCAAAGCTGGCCTGTCTGAACTTCAGTGAATCAGCAGACCCAAAGATAAAACCATCCTTCAACTCCACACTTAGAAACCGATACACGTTGTCATTGACCTGGAGGAGGATCCAACAATTCCAGTTGAATGAATGAATTTGATGAAGTAATTTCTGTTAACCTGGTGACAATGTACTATTGCGACAAAATGTGCTGTGCAATAGCAAATGCAATTTAAAGCAAGGCCCAACACTGTCTTACATTGTGTAAAATGCTGCTGACCAGCTGTAGGGCTTAGTTGACATGGATAGAAAATAATGCTACAAGTCGGATTGAAGTAAGCAAATAGTCACTTCTAATTATTTTATTTCAGAAACACTGGGGCAATTTTATATTGCTGTAGGTAAGGTGTCAAACAACATGCATCATTCTGATCCATCACAACCCTTTAAATCCATGCAGCACAACAGCAACAAAATTAAAAACAGATCAAGTTAGCAACATAGTTAAAAATAATACAAAAGCAAAATACTACAGATGCTGGAATCTGAAATAAAAACAGAAAACGCTGGAAATCTCAGTGGGTCAATTGTTAACTCTGCTTTTCCCTCCACAGATGCTGCCTGACCCATTGAGATTTTCAGCATTTTCTGTTTTTATATTAGTTAAAAAATAATGGCGCAAATTAAGAAATGTTACTGATTTTTATCATTATAGTTTATAACACCGAGGGTTATGACTATGTAGAAAATATTTTTGTAGATGTTATCTGAGCAGATATATATTTTGAAAACAAGGCTTTACATATTTTTATATAAAACCCTTTCTGCTTTTATTAATGAGCAGAATGTCAATGCACTTTCTCACTTTTGAACACTAATGGGGGTCATTTTAACTTCTATCGCAAGTCAAAAAACAGATGGCAGCAAATCAGCCGTCCATTTTACATCTCGCTCGATTTTCTTTTCCATTCAATTATAGGCAGAGCAAAGCTCTGTTTACTTTACTCATTGGGGCAGATTTTCGGCTCCTCTGCACTCCGTTTTATGCCCTGCAGTGGCGGCAATGGTGGTGGTAAGGTCTTCTGGACAGGCGGTCAGCCTCCAGCAGCGATCCTCGGGTCCTGTTTTGCGGCGGTGTAGAGCAGCACCGCCCGGTGAGCTGTGTGCCCGGTGTACAACGCCCCTGGTTGTGACACCGGCACAAGTTTTGACCCTCGCCTGATCCGTACACCCCGAAGCTCGCCCCGCAGTGAACGCCTGGGAAATCAGGCGGTGCAAAGATACCGACAAGTAATGCACCCCGAAGGGTTTTTGCGATTTGTGTTGTGGTGGGGTGGGCGATGTCATGGGAATGTTTTTGTAGGTTTCTTTTTTAGGTTTCCGCAGTGCCCGCCCCCCCCAGTCGTCTCTCGGAGCGCTCCCTGCCCGGCTCTTTAGCTCGGGAGTTTCCCATGCTAGCACCCAAGAGAGGTGTACAACGCCTCCCTTAGCACTGCGCCCCCGACACAGGGCCCAGATGCCCAATGTTACTTACTGAGGCGCAAACTGTTCCCGGGCGCAAACTTTACCGCCCCACTGCCATTACCGCCCCAAAAACATCATAGCCGAAAATCCAGCCCAATGTGCTTTAACTTCAACCTCTTCCTCACTTGCACACCGCAACTGTATCAGTTTGATATGTTTGATTACCTAACACGCTTTCCTTATCCACTACGTGAAGTTGGCAGTTTTGCTCAGTACTAATGTTTGATTATTTTGTCCTGTAGACATGTGATTTCTGTCCATGAATTGGATTAAGGCTCTCGCTTATGTCATTCAAGGCTCCACATCTCTGGCAGAAAGAATAAACTACATGCTATTTTTCTGGACTGGAGGCAAAAACCCAGAGGGTAAAGTGCAAAGCTCCTTATTTATTTTTCTGTCTATTTTGTTAAAACATTGGGTGTCAGCCAAGTCTCAGTGGGTAGCACTCTCGCCTCTGAGTCAGATGGTTGTGGGTTCAAGTTCCACTCCAGAGACTTGAGCATAAAATCTAGGCTGACACTCCAGAGCAGTACTGAGGGAGTGCTGCACAGTCGGAGGTGCCGTCTTTTGGATGAGACGTTAAACCTGGACACGCAGTCTGTTCACTTGGTGGAAAATGAAATCCAAGCCAGAATAGATCAGATTTTCGGCAACTTGGAACGATTTGAAATACTGACCAGCATGGAACCTCCAAACAGATGGCAGAACGCCAAACTCCGATTGGTCAACTGAAATAAAACCGCCTGCCTTCTCAGGTGGATGTAAAAGATCCCATGGCACTATTTCGATGAAGATCAGGGGAGTTCTCCCTGGTGTCCTGGCCAATATTTAGCCCTCAATCAACATAACAAAACAGATTATCTGGTCATTATCACATCGCTGTTTGTGGAAATTAACTGCTGTGTTTCTTACATTACAACAGTGGCTACACTTCAAAAGTACTTCATTGGCTGTAAATTATTTTGGGATGTCCTGAGGTCATGACAGGTGCTATATAAATGCAAGACTTTCTTTTTTTATCTTTAGAACTGGCTTATCATTATTGACTTTGTCAGTGATGAGGAGTGCTGCTGATGGTGGGTATGGGTTGTAAATTGCGGTACGCGACCTTGTGTGCCCAAGGTGCAATGTGTCACATTTTGCAGCACCAATTTGGAGGCTAAGAATGACGCTACAAGCATGTGTGAGCCTCATTTAAATAGAATCATTATTTAAAATAGGTTCGGCAATTAATCCCTTACTTTGGGCAAGACCCTGCCCACAACACGCATCTCACCCATCTCTAAAACGGGTACATGAGTGAGTGGGGCCTGGCCTGTTAAGTTAACACATTACTCCATGCAGCCATTGGTTTTGTTGGGTGGTTTGCCATTTCCCCCCCTACTGATACTTTGCAACATGATTCTTGGTTGCTACTGATATTTAAAGTTCACTTTTGAAAGTGGTAAAAAGTTGGTTGTTTCTTTGGGGGTTCCTAACTCACTACATGATTTAGAAACATAGAAACATAGAAAATAGGTGCAGGAGTAGGTCATTCGGCCCTTCGAGCCTGCACCACCATTCAATATGATCATGGCTGATCATGCAACCTCAGTACTCCACCTCTGCCTTCTCTCCATACCCCCTGATCCCTCTAGCCATTTAGATGAGGAAGCAGAGCCAACAAATACAGGAACAACAACAATAACTCGAATTTACATCATGCCTTAAACATAGTAAAACCTCTCATGGTTGGTCACACCTGTTACCGAGGGGTACAGATACTTTTCTCCTGATATCAGGAAACCTCGTCCCCTGTTGCAGTCAGGTCTCGAGGATTTGGGTGACTGTGCTAACTTGACTGGCAACCTCCCTCCAAACAGGGCCACCATTTCGTTAAATCTGCTGCAGTTGGACGTCCAATTCTTCAGCATCAAAGGGCATTGTGATTCCCATATGTGTCTGTTCTGCCATTATGAATAATTCGTCCACCATTTTGCCAACACCACAACTACCCATTCAATAGCAAACTACAGCCCTTTTAAGAGTCAAATCTTGTAGACCTTAGCCATGTGTGCTGCAGGACAAACTATCTGGGCAAGCTTTTCATGTGCCTGTCGCATATTCGAATTAGGAGGAGAGACTTTTGTCACATAACTTGCCGTCGCCGACCCCTTGCACTGCGGATTCCACATGAGCTGTGCCACAGTCGACCTCAGACCCATTTTTGTTATTCTTGCTAAATCTGTGTAATAATATTTACTGATCACAATAGCCTGAGACAATCCATGGCCAGTAACAAGAGATGGTCCATCTTCGATTGTGCTTGTTAATTCAGCTCTCTCACGATGCTAAGCTAACTTAAAGGCTTTAAAAAGCATTGATGAAGTTTGTTCTTTAAAAGGACCTCCAAAGCTTGTGGAGAAGTTCTTGCAGCAATTTACATTAATCCGAGTGCTCCCACAACAAGGAAAACATAATTTTCCAGTCATAGGATGGCACTGGTGGAGGTTCTGCAATAAAACATCACTTGCATGTGAAGTTATTATATGTGGTTTCAAACTTCTAAGTTTTCTCTTTTGTCATTGAAGTTGGCTGAATTTCTATGGTTGTAAAATAAAGAAATCGCGACCTAATTAATGTGTTGTAATAAGAGGTGTCCTACTATTAGTGATACTCTAGAGGGAGCTAATAGGCAATGTATCACATGGTACTGTGATCTTTACAAAGAAAACTATTCAGAATTTGACTTGCAATCCCACCTTTGTTTAATTTTAGTCACCATTCTAAACATTTTAAATTTACAAAGTTTTGTATTCTGCTACAAAGTAGATTGTTGACTCCCTGAATGGCTCAATGGGTTTATCGGATGAGTATCTGGAAGGAACGGAAAGGCTTCAGGTTAGATCCGAGAGTTAGTTGGTTGGTCTCGGTTACGGTGGTGGTAGAACACTACATTTTGCTTCAGCCCCTTTGGGTTAGGTGGAGGACAACTGGCCAGAGGCCCTGCTCCTGCTCATTATCCAGTAACCCCGCTAGCTGTACATGCGTGGGCATCGAACGGTAAAAGGATCAGACTCCATTGGGATACCCACACATTTGAACAAAAGATGCTTAGGTGAAGTATAGTTGAGTGCCTGTGAAAATTGAAGTTGATGCTTTCTGGACAGGAAGAATATAATCAGAAGGTACTCCAAGTTAGCTCCATCAATGGACCTTACAGCAAGAGATGATTTAAACATTGCAGGAAGTGTATGCCATTCTGCCTTAAATTACACACACTCATAGTTGATATATAATTTCAATATAATTCAACCTGTGAGACTCAATCGACAAATACGCACAATATGTGCAGTTGGCATGGAGCATTCCTTAGTATTTAAGATTGTCATTTTTACAGATGGCTTCTATTGTTTTTACATAATCGTGCATTCAGTTATAAGATTTATAAACTCAGAATGGCACATTTACTTTGGATATGTTATGTACCTGCAAATAAACTCCTTAGAAAATGCAATAGTTTAGAATTGATTAAAGAAGGTTATTTGAGATTCAGGTAATGCATGACCAAACATTAACAGGTCAACGCTCACAGTAGTGAAAACGTAGTTATAGATTGCAAACGTATATTTTAATTGCATAAGTTACTTCCGAATTTCCAAAAATTGGGTCAAATATAAATAAATGGGGAAAATTGAGATTTCAGATGAACTCAGGGCCATAGTTCTCGCTGTGTGATGTTTAATGAAAAAGCAAAAGATGCAAGGCCAAGAAAGCCATTACAGGCTTTTTTGTTTTGTTACTGGTACAGTAGTAACAAAAAGATTTACTACAGAAAGATGAAATATATTTGCAAGAACTACATAATGAAAAACAACATTCTCCTTAATGACGTGGGAACTGGTTATAGGCCAGGAACTTGTGAGCCAAGCTGAATAAACACAAAAATTGAGTTTCATCACTCACATTAGTACCTGTGAGTTAGTTGTAGGGGAAAAGAAGTACATGATTGATAAGTTTCGCCTCACGACTGATGGCAGAGTGGCTAACGCTGATTGTTTTCTAATGCAGCAGCAGCAACAGCGAGGAAAGAGCAGGAAAAATGGGAGGCATTCTCGCAGAGGGGCAGTACATGAGTAATCTGAAACTCAGCAGGTTGTGAGAAAGGTATTATTACAGATCGGCTTTGATTGGCTGTTTCTTCTCATTCCAATCATGAATTAGTGTTGCACAGTCATCCGCAGCAAAATTATACACAACCGGCGTTCTAACTGGGGAAATATGTTCCAAGAAAAGAATCAGAATTGTATAAGTCAAATAATGTAACATTGTAGTATGCAAGCTTTCGCGTGTGAATTGTTCAAGTATGAATATCCTTGGGTTTAGCAATAGGCTATCTTGAATTAATATTAGTGATCATTCTATTTGTCCCATCGAAGTTTGGGTTTTACTTAATGTATTTTAAGTATAGGGCACTGAACACATAGCATTTAGATCTTAAATTGAAAGCAATTTAATTTTTGGATATAAATTTAGGTTTTTAGGTCAGGAGTTGAAAAGCCAGTGAGAATCAACACCACTCACTTCATTAGTTTAGATTTACATATCAACCTAACATAAAACATGTTTCTTCAAAATGATATAACAACAGCCACATTCTCTGCTTTATGACAGTTTAATAGCTCATATTACATCTGCTGTCTAACTCCATGAATGGAACTTAGTCGGTAGCACATTTGAGAAATACATTTCATGCTTGAAAGGCTGGGGAACTTCTATTGTAAAGCTATCAGTGCACTCTCTTGGAATTTGGCAGTTTGCTTTTTTATCACTTGCTTTTCCTGACTGGATCTGTGGAGCCATGCATTTGAAAATTCAGGATTAGACGAAGATTCACCAACCTCAGGACACTCTGTTCCTAAACACAGGAAGTTGTTTGATGTAAAGTTTCAGATAAAATCTTTCATTAATGCATACATATTCCCACAAATTACTGTGTTCTGAGGCGAGTACACCCGAGAGCAGCTATTTCCCTGTGTTTTGTGTCAGTTTCAGACTCTTGATTACACAGGACTATGAGATAGAGATAGAGGCAGTAAATTGCTCTTCCAGTGGTTCCTCGTAAATAATGGGGAATGGTTTTGCTTTGATGTACAAGAGTAACTTTGTGCCTGGCCAGGGATCTTATTCAACAAACCTTTGACACGTTAATGTCCTTGAGTATTTTATGTAGGCATTACCTCCCCTGTTGCTATTGCGATATCGCTGTAAATAGTATTTTAACAGCTTTCAGCAAACTTCCCCCAGTGTAAAACCAATTGAAGAAAATTTGACCAAAATCGCTAAAAAGGTTAATGAAATTATCCGAGTCAGAAACAAATTGAACTTGGGAATGATTTGCTTCTAGCAGAATCTTGAATTGATTTCTAAAGAAAAGTCTGTTAAATGGTTTTAACCATACCTGATCAAGCTAACTGAAATAACGTAATGTATCATTGATTTTCCTATCGAAAGAACTTGTATATTTGGCGCGCTAAAGTAATCAAAGGAAACGCTAGCAGATGTACAATTTGGGAAAGAGTTATACAGCACTACAATTACATCAAAACCCCCCCTTGGACACATAGGGCCCACTACCACCGAGAATTGGAAGTTTGGTGGAAAAACAGCTGCATACTACCGACATACCGCCCGGCGCGACTTTGGTGACTGACATACCGGCGAGCGATATGCGCACCGTCCGCCGACATTGAAGGCCCGACATACCGCCGAAAACTCCAACATTGGTCACTCACTGCCGACGTACCACCCTGAAGCATACCGTTCTGGTAAACGTGCTTTTATGCTGAGTAAAGTGGGGCGGTAGCACGCGGTGCGTTCATTTGGACATCGGGAGAAGCAACAGCATTTTGGGGATAAGCAGGAGCATTGGAGCAGAGCACTTTTTGGAGGGAAGGAAGGATTTCTGGAGGTCATTTTGTTTATTTAAAAATGGGGAAAAATCGTGAAAAATCGGGAACACCAGGGAGAAGCAGCACTGTTTGGAGGAGAACACTGAAGTTGGAGTAAGTGGCTTTAAATAGTCAGTTTAAAAGCGAGGAAGGCTTTTTGGAGTGTATTAGTTGTTTGAAAAATCCGCGCATGCGCAGTGCGTCGCTATACCGTCGATCGAGGAAAGCCTTTCCCCGGCTCAACTCCATTCTGCGAGACCGCCCGCTGTGCAACGCTCGCACAATGTTGGCAGACCGCCGAAAGAAAGACGGCCAAAGTCGAGACCTTGCATCTCAGCGGTCTGCTGTCGGTGAAAATCGACGGACTGCCGCGATAACACTGGGAACTCAGTGGATCATCGGTAAGCACCATAGTCGGGCCCATACAGTTTGTCTAAAAGTGTATCATTTTTATTCCTGTTTTTCTTTTAAATAATTCTCTGCAGATTAGAATAGGGTTCACTCAATTTAAGTAGAATTAGTTTTACTTAACTGAATTTGTTCCGATAATATTCAGAAACCGGGCACTCCTATACTTTATATTTTTTGTATTTTCATCCCTACATTTTTCAGGTTCCTGGATCATACATCATGTTCTGGCTGACAGGACAGGCAGGTGACCTGCTCCCATACTTTTAACACTGCTCCATAACTGCTACTAGAAAGGTGCCAGCAGCTGCACGTGACTTCTGCACTAGTTTTCCTGCCAGGGGCTTACGAGGAAAAACCTGAATAGATTTGCCAACTGACACAAATTTTCTTGACTGAGGTGAAAGGCCCCATGCTGAATATTGCCTGAACTCTGGTCCTAATCCAGTAAGCTCCTGGTCTTTCCCTTTGGAGCATTATACGCAGTGCATCCTCCTAATGGCACAGCTGAAATCAGAAACTCATGTGGGAAGCATCGACTTAAAAAAAACACATCATACCATCCTGTGCTATAGAACATTGCAGCATCATGCACTGTTGCATCATATTCTGCTTTCCAGCTTGTAATTACTTGATTATATATTTAAATATATAAAAACATAGAAATTTACAGCGCAGAAGGAGGCCATTTCGGCCCATCGTGTCCGCGCCGGCCGACAAAGAGCCACACGGCCCTCGGTCAGCAGCCCTAAAGGTTACATATAAACCTATGAACAATGACGGAAAGACAAAGAGCACCCAGCCCAACCAGTCCGCCTCACGCAACTGAAACATTCTACACTTCACCCCAACCGGAGCCATGTGATCTCCTGGGAGAGGCAAAAACCAGATAAAAATCCAGGCCAATTTAGGGAGAAAGAATCTGGGAAAATTCCTCTCTGACCCATCCAGGCGATCGACACTAGTCCAGGAGATCACCCTGGCCGTATTCGATTACCTGCAGTGTGAGCATATCTGCATGTGCAGTTGTTTACTGTTCCACTTTGAGTGCCATGCTGTCAGCAGACTTATGTTATGCTTCTTTACCCGACAGGGGGGCACATGGTGCAAATTCTCATTCACAGAAATCTAACGTGATTTGTAAATTTCCTTGTGTTATCTAATACACAATCGAACACATGATATGCATGTGCTTTAAATAACACTGATAACACAGAATTCCTCACCATATTCCACGGCTAACTATTTGTCTAACCTCATGATTAGTTATTTGGATCCTCTATTTTCCACAACAGTCTCAGCAAACTGCTAATAAATCATCTCAGACACAGAGTTCCCAGAAATTTGCAGGCCATCACAGTTTGATTTGATGTGAGTGAGTTACTATTGACATCCTCGCCCATTAGAGATCACTGTGATAAGATTTATTTGGTGTGGCGTTAACTCGGTGTATTTAAATCTGCCTTTCAGAGTTGGAATTTATTTTGATTCTCAAGTCCAAAATGTTGAGAATGCAAGGTTAACCCAGCAATTTCTAAGAAATTGCTTGAAGGATAAGCAGCAGCAGGTACGTTAATGGGGGGAGGGGGATGATGTCAAGGTTGGTGAGCCCCAGGGACCATTCATCATAGAATCATAGAAACTTACAGCACAGAAGGGAGGCCATTCAGCCCGTCGTGCCTGTGTTGCTTTTTTGCTTTTTGTCCTTTACCCCATAAGTTCCTCATCCTCCAGTACCTGTCCAACTTGTTATGTCTTTAGATGCTCTGATAATGACTCCACAAGGCAATGTGTTGTATTTGAACTGTAGTGACCTTAGTCCTTTATTGATAACTCCAGAGTGAGGATCACACCTGGTGGCCTTCCTTTTATACTAGGCCAGGCACACCTGTACAGGTAATCTGCAAGTCTCTCACTGTGGTGCCCTCTGGTGGCACACCTTGTGATAATACTTGCAGTAACCATGTGGGATGCATGACACAACTTCCTTTTAAAGTTGTTTATGGAATTAGCTTCCCCCACCTTTTCCGGTCGAACGTTCCAGATCCCGACAATTCTCTGAACAAAATTCCCCTCGACTCCCCTTTAGATCTTTTGCCAATGATTTTGAACCTATGGCCTATGGTTATTGACCCACTCGCCAGAGTGAATAATTTTTCTCTATCTACTCTATCAAAATCTCTCATCATCTTGAAAACCTCTATTAAGTCAACTCTTAACCTTTTCTGTTCCAAGTGAAACAGTCCTGACTTTTCCAACCTCTCCTCATAATCAAAGTCCCTCATCCCTGGTAACATCCTGGTAAACCTCCTCTGTACCCTTTCTACGGCCTATGCATCTTTTCTGTAGTGTGGTACCCAGAATTGTCCACAATATTCTAGCTGAGGCCTAACCAGGGATTTATAAATTTCTAGCATGATCTCTTATAAGAAATAGGAACAGGAGTAGGCCATACGGCCCCTCGAGCCTGCTCTGCAATTCAATAAGATCATGGCTGATCTGATCATGGACTCAGCTCCACTTCCCTGCCCGCTCCCCATAACCCCTTATCCCCTTATCGTTTAAAAAACTGTCTATTTCTGTCTTAAATTTATTCAATGTCCCAGCTTCCACAGCTCTCTGAGGCAGCAAATTCTACAGATCCACAACCCTCTGAGAAGAAATTTCTCCTCATCTCAGTTTTAAATGGACGGCCCCTTATTCTAAGATCATGACCTCTAGTTCTAGTCTCCCCCATCAGTGAAAACATCCTCTCTGCATCCACCTTGTCAAGCCCCCTCATAATCTTATACGTTGGCTAACCATTTTCTGGTTGGCTAGCCAAATTTAAAGGGCGTCATGGCATCAGGCAACTGAAAGTATGTTTATAAACCCAAGTATCCCACATGCTTTTTTAACCACCTTATCAATGTGCCATGCCACCTTTAAGGATTTGTGTACCTCGACACCAAGGCCTTTCTGCTCATCTACACTTTAAAAAAAAATGTACCAAGAAAATTGTTGGGACTTCTACTGTTCCAAATTTCCAGCAACTTGGATTAAGAAGCTAAATGCAAACTTGTCAAATTCACAGATTACACCAGACCAGGAGGCAAGTATCGACCTACAGATGGTACAGCCTTCACAAATAACACTGATAACACAGAATTCCTCACCATATTCCACTTGGCTAACTATTTGTGTAACCTCATGATTAGTTATTTGGATCCTCTATTTTCCACAACAGTCTCAGCAGACTGCTAATAAATCATTCCAGATACAGAGTTCCCAGAAATTTGCAGTCCATCACAGATAAAACCGTCTTCACAGTGTACTCCCTCTGCTTAACCATGCATGGCCAGAAAGTATTACAGGTCCTGTAACTATAGAGCCGAAGGGGTCAATAGAACCATAGCAACACCAAGTTGTGCACTTCTGATCATTCCAGCATTGACCATTGTTCTGACACAGTTCATTTCACAGAGGATGTGTGGGTAATGAGATTGTCTCTCTAAACTGGAACAGCTTGAAACCTTCAATATGAAAACCACTGTGTCTGAGATTTTTCAGGACTGATAGACCATTACTATGCTTAAGCTTATCATGCAAGATGTAAGATAATAGGAGTCATGCAGGCTTTTGTAAGGATATACAGAATCCCTAAAAACCAACATGAAACGTACATTGTAACAGCACAGGTCAGTCTAGCATGCGCCTCATTGTCAAACCCACGTACCATTTCCTTATGCATTTTAGACCCTTTAATGCAACAGATTATAAGGTCAAGGCTCTGGGAAAGGACTTTGACATTGCTTCACTTTTTTTAGAATTTATCACATACTCAGGCTATGCACTAGATTACCTCATACTCCATTTGAGGTCCTTTATTACCAACTAAATGCTGAGAGGATTAGGTCAAATGATGCCCTTTTCTCTCTTCAGGAGGCCTGTTCTTCCAAAAGCTACTTTTCTGAGGTGGCCTCTGATAAACCAACAATGCTGCCAAAATACTGATTAGTGTCTTGTCTGTCAGTTTTCAAATCACTACGTTGTTGACTAACCAGTGAGGGCTGAGACACTGGAAGATGCAAAAATGCCATGTAGAGAGTTGTCAAAATCTCTGCAGAGTTATTTGATTGTCATGAATAACTTTTTCATTAAAAACTTGTTTTCATTTTTGCACTGCAAAAATGAATTGTTCTGTGACCAGATGGAATTATTGGAAGGTTTTATCAGCTCATTTATTTTATTGATTGCTGAAGTTTATGACTTCATTCTGGACTTCATTTCTCGGTACAACTGCAGATATCATGGAATTTAGCCCATTTTTTGCACTGCAAAGGTTAAAAATCCAATCTATCTGATTCCACCTCGGTAGCGACATTCTTTTCCTAGTTGAAGAGAGATGCTTCTCTTGCGACTTTAGTTATCTTGCATCATTTCATTAGAAGCAAGGATTGGAGGGGCCATCTTGGAGACTTAATAGGCCTCAGCATTGGTCTCAGGATGAGAGCACAATGATGGTGGTATTTTGACAAGTCTGGGCAGTCAATTGAGCTGCCTTCTACTCGTACCATAAGACTTCAGAAAACAAAAAGAAGGAAGCTAGAGCTGAATGCTGTTAGTGGAGGAACAAATATTATTGTCTCCATAGTTAAACATATAATGGACATCTTGACAACACAGCTTACAGAAGTCCTACATGTGTAGGTAGATGACATAAAGGGGCTTAAATTGGCCCCTGCTGGAAATGAGGCGCACACACCCCATTTCTACTGTTTTTACCGCCACGGTGGTTGAGGTGGTCTCTTGAGCGAAATTCCGTTCTTTGGCTTATTTTTTTCAGGCAGACTGGAAGTTGCTCATAATGAGGGAGGAAGTTGGGCGTGAGTGCACTAGAGGGACGGAAGTTGGGGTGGTGAGGAGCGGCCGCTACTGTCAGTCATCAACGTGTCAATTTTGGCCCCTACGTGTTATCACTTCTCCAACTGGGTTTTCGCCTTCAGCTAGTAGGCGTCTTTGCATCTAAATAGGCAGGCGAGAATTTAAGTAGATGCTGACATTTGTATTGGAATAACTAACACTTCATAAGTTCTCTTTAATATCTTGTTGCTCGTGCTTTTTTTCCTCGGACCATAGGTGGTGACCCCTTTCTTTGATATTTTTTACAGCTGCAGTTTTCATCTGGTTCAGGTTATTGCTGAACCAGTTTGTAACATTTGTTAATCTGACTTACTTCTTACTCATTTCAGTCTTGTGGTTGTGGTCACGGCGTACAGATCTGGAATATGCTCAGACTGATGAGAAATGTTACAGCTGGGTTATATAGGATCTCAGTAGTAGTCCTCGCTCTTCTTTGATGTCACTTTTCAGACTACCAGTCTACTCCTCTTCCCCAATTGTAATGGTTCATGCAGACATGTAAAGAATATAATCAACTAGTATACAAGCAAGGCAAAATGGTAAGCCCAGTGAAGTGAAAAAAAATTCAAACACTGCAGTTTCAGATTTTATGTTAAAATACATCCTCAAACTACACTTGTCACTTCAACTGGCTACTTGAAACTGAACAGATGTGAACAGGATAAAACTAGAAATAGTTGAATAGATCAGAAGTAATCAATTTGCTGTTTTCAGATTTGGAATGTTTTAGAACTCAACCATATTATTAGCATTTCTTGAACTCTTAATTTTCTGCGTGTGGAGTCCTCGTCACAAATTCTGGCAGAAAGAAGGAAACAAATGGATGAAGATCACGGTGTAGATTTTCTTCTTTACCAGTTGCATGCCAAGCATCATCTCAGCAGAGAGGGTCATGTGGTCAGGAGGAACGCATGCCAGTAATGGAACCCCCGATTTACAATCAATCCTTTTGAATTAATGAAAGGGAATGGGCGAGTTCTTCAGCTGCGTGCAATCCTCCCCACTCCGCCCAGGCAATAAAGATGAAAATCTACCCCCAAATTTTTGAATGGAATACTCACTGGCCTAGAACTTGGTTTGCACCCGCCTGACGGAGTGAACGGGGCATAGAGAATGAACTTTGTGTCGGAATGGGAAGGCCTCGAGCCCAGTCGATATCGGGCCGCAGTTCTCATTTACATCAGACCATTTGAATTTTAAGCCCAAGCGTCGCTGTCATTGGCCCTCGGGTAAGTCTTTTAAGAGGTGGAGATCAATCGCGAGGGGGGAGGGGGCTGGCGGGGTGTGTGGAAGTGACCGTGAGAAAGACTGGTAGAGGTGGGGACAGACCAGCTGCACATTCAGTGAGCGGTAGCCTTTGCGGTTATGGAAGATCTTAGGATTATGATGCGGTGCCCGCAGAGCGACATGGGTGCAGTCAATGGCGCCCTGCACCATGGAGCAGCCCACTATCCTGGCAAAGCCAAATACATGCTTGTGCTGCTTCTCTCTGATCATGGGGAAGTATCCTCTGTCCCTATACAGACCATCTGTGACCTCGCAGATGGAGCAATGGATGGCAAACGGGGAGATGTTGGAGATGTCTCCTGTCGCTCCCTGGAAGTTTCCATTGGCATAGAAATTGAGCGTGATGGTGACCTTGACTGCCACTGAGAGAGCCTTCCTCACCCTGGTCTGAGGCCTGAGGTCTGGATGCAGCAGGTGGCAGAGCTCTGTGGCCATGTCCTTGCTCAAGAGCAGCCTTTGCACACTGTTCCTCAGTGATATTGATGTAGGAGAACTGGTGCCAGAATACCCTGGGATGGTAAGGTCTCCTGTTGCCAGCCCTGTGGCAGCTTCTCCCTCTGGCCAAATTTTGCTGCCTTTCTCCCTGTCCTCCTTGTTGTGTAGGCATGCCTGTTCACTGTGTGATGTCTGTAACACTGTCATGCAACATTGAATGTACCCTTGTACTGTACACACCTCACCGGTACACTAGAGGGTGCTGTTGCTGGAGACCCAGGGGTTGTCTGCACACGGCAGGTAACCCAGTATAAAAAGGAATACACAACTTCTTGTCAGCACTCAGGAGCTGCTAATAAAGTACCATACCCTGCCTCATGGAGTCATTACTAAAGGTGCCGACATACATTACAACTGGCGACGGGAATACGGGATCACGAACTACACGCTCAACATGTCTAACCTCAGCAACTTTCAGCAATTTACGGAGGGGGATCATTGGGATGCTTTTGTGGCAAAATTGGAACACATCTTCGTAGCCAACGTCCTGGACGGGGACACACCGGCCACACTACCGAACAAACGCAGGGCCATCCTGTTGTGGGCCCACCATCTACGGTCTTGTCAGGGACTTACTAGCCCCAGAGAAGACAACCACCAAGAGCTATGAGGAACTTGATACAGGAACAACTAAAACCGAAAGAAAGCATCCTCACAGCCAGGCACCAGTTCCACACTTACTGGCGACCTGAGGGCCAAGAAATTGCCAAGTATGCTGCACACCTAAGAAGACTAGCTGCACCGTGTGAGTTTGGCAACCACCTTAATGAAGCACTAAGGGACATATTTATCATCGGAATCGGCCACGAAGGCCTCCTACACAAATTGCTCTCGGCTGACACCACGGTCACCCTGCAGAAAGCAATTCAAGTGAGCCAGGTTTCGGCCAGCGACTCCAGGCGAATACTGACCCAGGACTCTAAACCAGCGAGTGCAGTGCACTGCATGGACACTTCTAAAGGCAGAAATGCTGCCCCGAGTCCCGCAACCCTGAGTCCGCCACATGGGGCAAACCGGATAGCCCCGTGCTGGCGCTGTGGAGGAAACCACAGGGCCCACCAGTGCCGCTACAAAGATAATGCATGCAAAGGCTGCAAAGAGAAAGGGCACCTTCAGAGAATGTACAGAAAAGGCTGTACTCACTGTGTCTCTGATGAGTTGGCTGATCACCGGGGCTCCAACACAGATGAAGATGAAGCTGCTCCAACCCTGGGAGATGAGTATCGAATCTTTACCTGCTCCACCGGAAGTTCTCCGTGGATGATGGAAGTAGACATCGACAGGGTCCCAGTCTCCATGGAGGTCGACACAGGGGCGAGCCAGTCTGTGATGAGCCAAAAGACCTTTGAAAAAATTTGGAGGAATCCTGCCACTCGACCAAAACTGTCTCCTGTCCAGGCAAAGCTGCTCATCTACATCAAAGGTAAAATCCAAATTGTTGGCAGTGTAGACATCCAGGTCTCCCAGGGTGGCATGTTGCACAAACTCCCCCTGTGGATTGTAGCTGGCGATGGTCCCACGCTGCTGGGCAGGAATTGGATGAACCGGGTCCACATCAGGCGAAGTGGTGCTGTGGAAGAAAAGAGCACCACAGCCTGCCTGTAGCAAGACCACAGAATGACTGCAGCACCACCAGCATGTGGAAGAAAAGAGCACCACAGCCTGCCTGCAACAAGACCACAAAATGACTGCAGCACCACAAGAACATGCAGGAAAAGAGCACCACAAAATAGCTGCAGCACACCAAGCAGCAGACCTGCATTCAAAATGGCCTCCTCCATACCACGAGTCAACATGGAGGAGTATCATGTGACATCGAGCGGCCAATCGGATTTGAAAGCTCCCTTAAAGGAGATCGGTAACCAAAAAAATTTAAAGGGGAAGTTCCAACTATTTGAGTACATGGACTTTAAAGCTAAAGATGCAATTAAAGGGTGCAAATATGAAAATGTATGCAATGTAACCATGGATTGTGATGCTGGTTTAACTGATGTGACTAATGAGATGAATGTAGGTGTCAGTAAGGTTAAGAACAAGGTTATTATGCTTAACAACAATGATAGAGATTGTGAAATACTTAATGTAACCATGTCTGTTGAAACCAGGACACCCAAAAGTGATGCAAGTGCTAGAATGTATAATGCAGGCTCGACTATGTGTGATCAGAGCCATGGTGTCATGTATACCGGTAGGACACTGCCAAAGGACATTGGGTCCTACAGGGACCATGCTAATGCCAATGGAATCCCCCTTGTGGGAGACCCCCAGGTCCAGCTGACTACCTGACCATGTAGCCTGGATCTTTGGAACAAATGTGATGCCCCCTGCAGGACACACACACATGCAGTGGGAGCAGACCCACTACAGGGACAGTGGTCAATGGGCAGCCCAGCCACCACCAATGGCAACCGGCACCAGACCAGCCCTACAGCCCCACTCCACCAGGGCCAACACCAGAAGCATGAGGCCAATACCCTCCAGCTTCCCTGGCAAACCCTGGGATGACCTGACCCTCATCCCCATTGGTGGACAAGGAGCCCACCCAGTCTTGTGGCCCTGCCCACCACCCCACAACTACCCACATCACAGTGTATACACACCATCCACTGCTGCCGTGGCTACCTCCCCGAGGGATCCCACAACAGTGACACCCACTTGGTTTGTGTGTGAGGGAGGGGAACGTACGAGGCCAGCCTCAAGCACAGGGGTCACACCTGGCAACCACACAACCCTCACCACAACCTCCAATAGTCCACCACTGATCACCTCCCCTGGTCATGACAACTAGGATATGAAAAATGCTCAGGGGGGAATATTGTTGTGTAGGCATGCCTGTTCACTGTGTGATGTCTGTAACACTGTCATGCAACATTGCATGTATCCTTGTACTGTACACACCTCACCGGTACACTAGAGGGTGCTGTTGCTGGAGACCCAGGGGTTGCCTGCACACGACAGGTAACCCAGTATAAATAGGAACTCGCAGCTTGTTGTCAGCACTCAGGAGCTGCTAATAAAGGACTGCAGGTCTATACAGTTTAAGTATCATACCCTGCCTCGTGGAGTCATTACTAAAGGTGCCTACATACACTACACTCCTCCCTGTCCATCTCCCTGTGCCCTTCCCCATGCACCTCCCTGTGTCTCTCCCTCTCCCTGTGCTCTCCCTCTCCCTCTACCCGTCCCTCTCCCGGTGCCTCTTCCTCTCCCTCTCCCTGTGCCTCTCACTCTCACTCTCACTCTCACTCTCACTCTTCCTGTGCCTCTCCCTCTCCCTGTGCCTTTCCCTGTCCCTCTCCCTCGCCCTCTCTCTCCCTGTCTCTCTCTCTACCCATCCCTCTCCCTCTCCCTCCCTCTCCCTCTCCCTGTGCCTCTCCCTGTCTCTCTCCCTCTCCCTCTCCCAGTCTCGCTCCCTCTCCCTGTGCCTCTCCCTGTCCCTCTCCCTGTGCCTCTCCCTCTCCCTCTCTCTCTCTACCCGTCTCTCTCCCTCTCCCTCTCCCTCTCCCTGTGCCTCTCCCTGTCTCTCTCTCTCTCCCTGTCTCTCTCCCTCTCCCTCTCCCTCTCCCTGTGCCTCTCCCTGTCTCTCTCCCTCTCCTTGTGCCTTTTCCTGTCTCTCTCCCTCTCCCTGTGCCTCTCCCTGTCTCTCTCCCTCAATTTGTGCCTCTTCCTGTCCCTCTCCCTCTCCCTCTCCCTGCGCCTCTCCCTCTCCCTCTCTCTCTCTACCCGTCTCTCTCCCTCTCCCTCTCCCTCTCCCTCTCCCTCTCCCTGTGCCTCTCCCTGTCTCTCTCCCTCTCCCTGTGCCTCTCCCTGTCTCTCTCCCTCTCCCTCTCCCTCTCCCTGTGCCTCTCCCTGTCTCTCTCCCTCTCATTGTGCCTTTTCCTATCTCTCTCCCTCTCCCTGTCTCTCTCCCTCAATTTGTGCCTCTTCCTGTCCCTCTCCCTCCCCCTCTCCCTGCGCCTCTCCCTCTCCCTCTCCCTGTGCCTCTCCCTGTCTCTCTCCCTCTCCCTGTGCCTCTCCCTCTCCCTCTCTCTCTCTACCCATCTCTCTCCCTCTCCCTCTCCCTCTCCCTGTGCCTCTCCCTGTCTCTCTCCCTCTCCCTGTGCCTCTCCCTGTCTCTCTCCCCTCCCTGTGCCTCTCCCTGTCTCTCTCCCTCAATTTGTGCCTCTCCCTGTCTCTCTCCCTCTCCCTGTGCCTCTCCCTGTCTCTCTTCCTCTCCCTGTGCCTCTCCATGTCTTGCCCCAGGCCTTTCTCTCTGCAATTGTCTCTGCCTTTTTCTTCACTTGAGCAATCTCCAATGGTGACGTCGGAACATGTTGACCGCCAACACAGCCCCCATGAAAAGGGAGAAATGTTGTAATTTCAAATCTGCCCTGAGTGATGAAGGGGAATAGTTAGGAGGTAGAACAGTCCTAGAAGTAAAAGTTGCTGCGATCGATCCACCAGCCACTCTGCCTATGTGTTGGAAAACAGAAAAATGTAATGGCCGACAGAAATTTTGTTTCAAGGTGGCACCTTTAAATAGTGCTGCTCCAGCTGATTCCCGACTGCAACTCGACATCTGAAGCTGTCGTTGTCACTGCCAGGCGCTAAGTGAGGGTGCGCGGCCCAATTTCACTTCTGTGGTGGTAACGGGCGATGCGCACAGTGATGATGTCATCATCACCTTGTGCAGCTGAGTGCCTCCGCAAAACCCCTGCCCAATTCCGCGGGGTCAATTTTAGCACCACACCTGGGCGGAAACCATTGTGCCTCTGGGAAGTGCAAACGGCAGTTGCAAAACAGTGCAATTTTGGCCCCTTACCTTTTTCGGTGGTTGCCTGCAATAAGCCACACGTAGCCCTATGTTTGTCAAACTTCTCAGATTGCCCAAGACACTCCCGAATGGGGCATGGGTCTCCTAGGCACTGCAGCTCGTAACCCGGGAGATTTTTGCATTTTAAATTTCTGCACTTCTGGCTCAAATTGCACATGGGTGTGCTGTCCACCAATTAGGATGCTATTGCAGCTGTTTTACATCTGTAAGACGGTCACAGCTTCTTCGAGCTTCCATGCCGGTTTGCTTACACCAAGCAATAATTTCAATTAACCTCATTAATGCACAATTTTTTGATAATTATTGAGCCCAAAAATACACACCAATATATTTTAAATAATGGCATGGCAAGGACAATGGGGCATCTGGGACTTTAGTTATTGGTGGGACCAACAGTGTATCTCCTTAGCCAATGAGATTTAAGGAGTAAGAAAGAAACAGAGGAACGATGGAGAAAGTGGGTAAATTAAAGTTAAATCAGGTATAGAAAGAGAGGGATAGAAATGTTGGATTAAGAGACAGAGAAAAAAGGAGAGAAAATAAAAATAAGAATTTTTTTGAAATCTCTAACAACAATTGTCTGCATGCAAGAATGAAATTTCACACTTTTAAATTGTACCCGTTCTAGGTCAGAGAGGTTGATTGGCATTGCATTAACAATTATCACTTGTACACACCAAGCAATGGCATGAAATTTCAAAGTATAATTTCAAATAACCTCATTAATGCTATATTCATGCACAAATTTTAATCATTGTAGAACTAAAAAATGCACGCCAATATAATTGAAATTCCTAGACCCTCATGCACGTAACAGGTGATGGTGAATTTTTGTTCATTTATGAGAAAGACCTATGCAACCTATGAAAGGAAACAGTACATCACATAGTATTCGCTATTATTCATAATTACAGATGCACACAGAGATAGAAAACACCATTGGCCCGTAATTTGCAGTCAGCGGCAAAGGAAACACATTCTCCACTGGCCCCAAAGTAAGCGACGTCGGCTTTTCTGATATGCATCTGAAATCAATGTAGTATAATGGGAATCCCATCGCGTGAGCCGCTGTGATGTCAACAAGCTGACTAAGCAGCCAATCACATTGCAGAATTCTCACAGCCAGGGGACCAGGAAATAGAAAGCATTATTAATCAATCTTTCGTTTTTAGATTACAGAGAGTGAAAAAAACATTTTTTTTTTACATACACAAGGGTTAATTAAGGTAGAAGCTGAAATATCATGAACAAGAAATTTTTTTATTCATTTTAAAATCTAATAATTCTTAACTGAATGGAGAAATTTGACATTCCACGAATATAAAATTAGTTTTTCAGGGTCAGAACAGTTGTTTAATCAGTAGATATTACTCATTCCGCTGCGCTGTTTAAAAACCTAATTACACCTCGTTTGAATGGGTCTAACTTTTTACAGCGATTTCCCCTTTCAGAAAAGGGGACATTTTGGTCAGATCAGTGATTTCACTGATTGCCGGATCGGCGGGTGGCGTCCACAGTGCAGCCTGTGGAGGAGCAGTAAATGACAGGCTGCAACTTCAGGATTTCTGCATTCCACTGCGCATGCACGAACTCCTGAAGTTCCGGTCAGTTTCAAAGGCGAAATGACAGTGAACGCTACCAGTTCACCATCATCAGGACCCCAAGTTTCAGGCCAATGTATTAATGGACCTTTGATAAACTGGAAAAAACTATGAGCAACAAACACTTGCGAACTGAGAAAATAATGTGCTGTAATTATATTCCTCTCTGCTTTTACTCAAGTTACAGTAACTAGACATACATTGTTACTGTGGAATTTACTTATTCCTCAGTTTCTTACAGAAATAGACCACAATGAATCAGTGACTCATTAAACTATACTAAAGATTCTGGGAATCAGTTACTGACTCTGCACTTTATTTACATAGATCCACATCAAAGATAATTGGTCTTCATGCAATTATGCTTAGTTTGCTACTCAATATAAACATTACTGTATGGAGGAGGCTGAAATTAAATACAAATGCACTAAGTATAGACAGTACAACTGCCGTATTTCCCATGATGGTGAACTTTCAGACAAAGCTAAAATAGTACCATCCTTGGATAGTCTAAAATGTTGTAAATATTTAGTTAATAGCTGACAGACTAGTAGACTTTAGTAGCTACACTAAAGGCTGTGGCAACTATTTGTTTTCGAATCAAATCACTACTTTAGTATTTTGAATGGGTCCTGTTATACAGTGCACATTTAGATGGTGAGAGTAGATGTGATACAAATCTTGCTGTGTTTTGGGGTTATATCATTAACCTGAATATTTGAGTTGCATTATCATCAATAAGTCACTGCCACACAAGATTATTCAATGAACTTACATTTTTGGATTAAGTAGTTTGCTTACAGAAACGCACTGTATTGGATCAATGAACATGAATAGGTTTTAACATAAATAGAAATATCAAACATAAATAGGTTTTAACATATGTAATAGAAATATTTAACTATTGAAGAAAATGCCTTTTTTTCTGGGTCACTCATTCTCACCCACTGTAATGATCGAAGCAGATTTCTGTAGAACACAGCCTGATAGAATTAGAGGCATATGAAGTTATGAAGTATCATGCTACATCAATCACCAGCAAATTAGTCACACTTTTTCAGTTAGATTACAATTTTTAATTCACGGGAAACACGATGACTACTGTGCAAAGGATTGATCTGATATTTTCAGCTGTTCCATCTCTCTGAAGGTGAAGGTGTGTAGTGTGAGGCTATATGCACCAGAAGGAAACAGCTGATATCCAACATGCTTGTATTCTGCTTTGTAGTTGGCGATCCCAGTTTCGGGAACGAGATATTTTGCATGTGGTTGAACCTACTAGCTCAGCATATTTAGCTGGCTTCCACTTCTGCATTCAGACAATCTACCACAAGAGCAATCTGGGAAATCTTGATGCATTAATGAGATTCAATTTACCACACAAGGTCTCTGCTAATAAAAGGAAACCTTATTTGTGCAACCCACTGTGGACCTCAGTGGTCCTCCACATTCAGACCAATTATACAAAATCTGCCCTGCAGAGAAAGCTGTCTACATCTGGAAAGAGATTCCTGAGCAGATACATAAAAGATGAGCAGCTGTCAATTTCTCCCAGGATGCCATCAAGACAATGTTCCTCCAAGAGAATTTCTCACACACCAAGATAATGTATTCTGTCAAACAAAAGATAGACTTTGTGTTGAGTCTATCAATCAAAAGAAAGGGTACAAGATGCTGTTTTTTCCCCTAAATCTTTTTTAAGTTATGGAAAAAATGGCTTTATAATCGGTCTTTTAGTTTTATTTGCGTTATGGTTGCAAAAGGTTACCAGAGATCCATCTTGTATTTTGAATCAGTATTTCTTATACATGTGTTTGTATGTGGAAACTGAAAATTGAAGAAGAATGCTTGACTATGTCTATAGCTGTAATGCATTTGCAGAATGAGAAAAATTACTCAATGTCCAAAACGGTTATTTCACTGCCTGCTTAACCGTCTCTTTTCACTGAATGACTAAGAATTAAGACTCCAGCATGAGTGATGCTGCTGTGGTACGTATAAAGTGCTACTTTTGTCTGAAGGAACGATGATATATTCCAGCACAAGGTATCATACACAACTAATCAGGATCCCCCCCGCCCCGCCCCAGGAAAGCATAAATGTTGAAAGATGTAGGGGCCAAAATTCACCATCCCCGAAGGGGCGGTTACCGCCGAGTTTGGGCGGTCGATCAAAGAAGTCGGGTACTTTTCCCTTCCCGAGCCATATTCAGCTCGGGAGGGATTTGAGCGGTGTTCACTTTCGCCGGAAACGGCGGGGTGAAGCTGCTGTAAAGGTAACTTTCCAGCGGCGAGCTCTACAGCGTGCATGCTGTTGGAAAGGGGCAAGGATAGGGATTTTCAGCTGCACAAAAGTAAGACTTTTCCCAGCAGTGCCCCTGCAAGGTATTCGATGCAGTGCTCGAACGGGACCCTTTGTTAGAGAAATAGTTTTATTAATTTTAGAGTTTTTGTTTCAGATCCAGCATCCACTGTATTTATATTTCAATAGTTTTATTAATGATTAGTCTTTTTTATTTCAGATTCCAGCATCCACTGTATTTATCTTTTCATATAGTTTTATTAATTGTTTTAGACCCATTCAACTTGCTGAGTGCTGCTCAGAGGTTTGCACATACCCCTATACTTTTGCACAACTTTCAGGTCTGACTCTTTATATAGAAACATAAAAACATAGAAAATAGGTGCAGGAGTAGGCCATTCGGCCCTTCGAGCCACCACCACCATTCAATAAGATCATGGCTGATCATTCACTTCAGTACCCCATTCCTGCTTTCTTTCCATACCCCTTGATCCCTTTAGCCATAAGGGCCATATCTAACTCCCTCTTCAATATATCCAATGAACTGGCATCAACAACTTTCTGCGGTAGGGAATTCCATAGGTTAACAACTCTCTGAGTGAAGAAGTTTCTCCTCATCTCGGTCCTAAATGGCTTACCCCTTATCCTTAGACTGTGTCCCCTGGTTCTGGACTTCCCCAACATCAGGAACATTCTTTCTGCATCTAACCTGTCCAGTCCCGTCAGAATTTTATATGTTTCTATGAGATCCCCTCTCATCCTTCTAAATTCCAGTGAATAAAGGCCCAGTCGATCCAGTCTCTCCGCATATGTCAGTCCAGCCATCCCGGGAATCAATCTGTTGAACCTTCGTTGCACTCCCTCAATAGCAAGATGTCCTTCTTCAGATTAGGAGACCAAAACTGAACACAATATTCCAAGTGAGGCCTCACCAAGGCCCTGTACAGCTGCAGTAAGACCTCCCTGCTCCTAAACTAAAAACCCTTGCTATGAAGGCCAACATACCATTTGCCTTCTTCACCGCCTGCTGTACCTGAATGCCAACTTTCAATGACTGATGTACCATGACACCCAGGTCTCGTTGCACCTCCCCTTTTCCTAATCTGCCGCCATTCAGATAATATTCTGCCTTCGTATTTTTGCCCCCAAAGTGGATAACCTCACATTTATCCACATTATATTGCATCTGCCATGCATTTGCCCACTCACCTAACCTGTCCAAGTCTCCCTGCAGCCTCTTAGCATCCTCCTCACAGTTCACACTGCCACCAATTTAGTGTCATCTGCAAACTTGGAGATATTACACTCAATTCCTTCATCTAAATCATTAATGTATATTGTAAATAGCTGGGGTCCCAGCACTGAGCCCTGTGGCACCCCACTAGTCACTGCCTGCCATTCTGAAAAGGACCTGTTAATCCCAACTCTCTGCTTCCTGTCTGCCAACAGTTTTCTATCCATGCCAGTACATTACCCCCAATACCATGTGCTTTAATTTTGCACACTAATTTCTTGTGTGGGACCTTGTCAAAAGCCTTTTGAAAGTCCAAATACACCATATCCACTGGTTCTCCCTTGTCCACTCGACTAGTTACATCCTCAAAAAATTCCAGAAGATTTCTCAAGCATGATTTCCCTTTCATAAATCCATGTTGACTTGGACCGATCCTGTCACTGCTTTCCAAATGCGCTGTTATTTCATCTTTAATAATTGATTCCAACATTTTCCCCACTACTAACATCAGGCTAACTGGTCTATAATTACCCGTTTTCTCTCTCCCTCCTTTTTAAAAAAGTGGTGTTACATTAGCTACCATAGAAACTGATCCAGAGTCAAGAGACTGTTGGAAAATGATCACCAATGCATCCATTATTTCTAGGGCCACTTCCTTAAGTACTCTGGGATGCAGACTATCAGGCCTTGGGGATTTATCGGCCTTCAATCCCATCAATTTCCCTAACACAATTTCCCGCCTAATAAAGATATCCTTCAGTTCCTCCTTCTCACTGGACCCTCAGTCCTCCTATACTTCTTGAAGGTTATTTGTGTCTTCCTTCGTGAAGACAGAAACAAATTATTTGTTCAACTGGTCTGCCATTTCTTTGTTCCCCATTATAAATTCACCTGAATCTGACTGCAAGGGACCTATGTTTGTCATCACTAATCTTTTTCTCTTCACATATCTATAGAAGCTTTTGCAGTCAGTTTTTATGTTCCCTGCAAGCTTCCTCTCATACTCTATTTTTCCCCTCCTAATCCTTTGTCCTCCTCTGCTGAATTCTAAATGTCTCCCAGTCCTCAAGTGGCCAATTTATATGCCTCTTCCTTGGATTTAATACTATCCTTAATTTCCCTTGTTAGCCACGCTTGAGCCACCTTCCTTGTTTTATTTTTACTCCAGACATGGATGTACAATTGTTGAAGTTCATCAATGTGTTCTTTAAATGTTTGTCATTACCTATTCATCATCAACCCTCTAAGTATCATTTGCCAGTCTATCCTAGCCAATTCACGTCTCATACCATCGAAGTTACCTTTCCTTAAGTTCAGAACCCTAGTCTCTGAATTAACTGTGTCACTCTCCATCTTAATAAGGAATTCTACCATATTATGGTCACTCTTCCCCAAGGGGCCTCGCACAACAAGATTGCTAATTAGTCCTTTCTCATTACACATCACCCAGTCTAGGATGGCCAGTCCTCTAGTTGGTTCCTCGACATATTGGTCCAGAAAATCATCCCTAATACACTCTAGGAAATCCTCCTTCATCGTATTGCTACCAGTTTGGTTAGCCCAATCTATATGTAAGTTAAAGTTGCCCATGATAACTGCTGTACCTTTATTGCACGCATCCCTAATTTCTTGTTTGATGCTGTCCCCAACCTCACTACTACTGTTTGGTGGTCTGTACACAACTCCCACTAGCGTTTTCTGCCCTTTGGTATTCCGCAGCTCCACCCATACAAATTCCACATCATCCAAGCTAATGTCCTTCCTTACTATTGCGTTAATTCCCTCTTTAACCAGCAATGCTACCCCACCTCCTTTTCCTTTCTCCCTATCCTTCCTGAATGTTAAATACCCCTGGATGTTGAGTTCCCAGCCTTGGTCACCCTGGAGCCATGTCTCCATGATGCCAATTATATCATATTCATTAATTGCTGTCTGAGCAGTTAATGGGTCCACTTTATTACTAATACTCCTCGCATTGAGGCACAGAGCCTTCAGGCTTGTCTTTTTAACACACTTTGCCCTTTTAGAATTTTGCTGCAATGTGGCCCTTTTTAATTTTTGCCTTGGGTTTCTCTGCCCTCCACTTTTGCTTTTACTTTTCTTCTTTCTATCTTTTGCTTCTGCCCATATTTTACTTCCCTCTGACTCCCTGCGTAGGTTCCCATCCCCCTGCCATATTAGTTTAACCCCTCCCCAACAGCACTAACAAACACTCCCACTAGGACATTGGTTCCGGTCCTGCCCAGCTGCAGACCGTCCGGTTTGTACTGGTCCCATCTCGCCCAGAACCGGTTCCAATGTCCCAGGAATTTGAATCCCTCCCTTCTGCACCACTCCTCAAGCTACTCTGACTTGTGGAGTTCTGTGGGCTGCAGAGACCTGCTTGGTAGGGTTCACCCTGAGGATGGGGGAAGTGTTGGGTGTCAGAGTAGGAATCGCAGGATAGCGCAGATGAATACGTGGCTTGAGCAGTGATGCAGCAGGGAGGGATTCAAATTCCTGGGGCATTGGAACAGGTTCTGGGGGAGGTGGGACCAGTACAAACCGGACGGTCTGCACCTGGGCAGGACCGGAACCAATGTCCTCGGGGTGTGTTTGCTCGTGCTGTTGGGGAGGAGTTAAACTAATATGGCAGGGGGATGGGAATCAATGCAGGGAGACAGAGGGAAACAAAAAGGAGACAAAAGCAAAAGACAGAAAGGAGAATAGTAAAAGTGGAGGACAGGGAAACCCAAGGCAAAAAACAAAAAGGGCCACTGAATATAAAGGGGCTGCAGGAGGGGTCAAAACTAAAAATCATGATTTGAAAACTAGGATTAAAACACTCTACCTAAATGCATGCAGCATTCGAAATAAAGTAAATGAGTTGACGGCACAAATCATTACAAATGGGTATGATTTGGTGGCCATTACAGAAACATGGTTGCAGGGTGGCCAAGACTGGGAATTAAACATACAGGGGTATCTGACGATTTGGAAAGATAGACAAGAAGGGAAAGGAGGTGGGGTAGCTCTGTTAATAAAGGATGATATCAGGGCAGTTGTGAGAGACGATATTGGCTCTAATTAACAAAATGTTGAATCATTGTGGGTGGAGATTAGAGATAGTAAGAGGAACAAGTCACTGGTGGGAGTAGTTTATAGGCCCCCAAATAATAACTTCACGGTGGGGCGGACAATAATCAAGGGAATAATGGAGGCATGTGAAAAAGGAACGGCAGTAGTCATGGGGGATTTTAACCTACATATCGATTGGTCAACTAAAATCGCACGGGGTAGCCTGGAGGAGGAATTCATAGAATGCATACGGAATTGTTTCTGAGAACAGTATGTTACAGAACCTACAAGGGAGCAAGCCATTTTGGATCTGGTCCTGTGTAACGAGACAGGAATAATAAACGATCTCCTAGTAAAAGATCCTCTCGGAATAAGTGATCACAGTATGGTTGAATTTGTAATACAGATTGAGGGTGAGGAAGTTGTGTCTCAAACGAGCGTACAAAGGGGACTACAGTGGGATGAGGGCAGAGTTGGCTAAAGTAACACAGACTAAACGGTGGCACAATTGAGGAACAGTGGAGAACTTTTAAGGAGCTCTTTCATCGTGTGCAACAAAAATATATTCCAGTGAAAAAGAAGGGTGGTAAGAGAAGGGATAACCAGCCGTGGATAACCAAGGAAATAAAGGAGAGTATCAAATCAAAGACCAATGCGTATAAGGTGGCCAACGTTACTGGGAAACTAGAGGATTGGGAAAATTTTAAACAACAGCAAAGAATGACTAAAAAAGCAATAAAGAAAGGAAAGATAGATTATGAAAGTAAACTTGCGCAAAGCATAAAAACAGATAGTAAAAGCTTTTACAGATATATAAAACGGAAAAGAGTGACTAAAGTAAATGTTGGTCCCTTAGAAGATGAGAAGGGGGATTTAATAATGGGAAATGTGGAAATGGCTGAGACCTTAAACAATTATTTTGCTTCGGTCTTCACAGTGGAAGACACAAAAACCATGCCAAAAATTGCTGGTCACAGGAATGTAGGAAGGGAGGACCTTGAGACAATCACTATCACTAGGGGGGTAGTGCTGGACAGGCTAATGGGACTCAAGGTAGACAAGTCCCCTGGTTCTGATGAAATGCATCCCAGGGTATTAAAAGAGATGGCGGAAGTTATAGCAGATGCATTCGTCATAATCTACCAAAATTCTCTGGACTCTGGGGAGGTACCAGCAGATTGGAAAGCAGCTAATGTAACGCCTCTGTTTAAAAAAGGGGGCAGACAAAAGGCAGGTAACTATAGGCCGGTTAGTTTAACATCTGTAGTGGGGAAAATGCTTGAAACTATCATTAAGGAAGAAATAGGGGGACATCTAGATAGGAATAGTGCAATCAAGCAGACACAGCATGGATTCATGAAGGGGAAATCATGTTTAACTAATTTACTGGAATTCTTTGAGGATATAACGAGCATGGTGGATAGAGGTGTACCGATGGATGTGGTGTATTTAGATTTCCAAAAGGCATTCGATAAGGTGCCACACAAAAGGTTACTGTAGAAGATAGAGGTACGGGGAGTCAGAGGAAATGTATTAGCATGGATAGAGAATTGGCTGGTGAACAGAAAGCAGAGAGTCGCGATAAATGGGTCCTTTTCGGGTTGGGAATCAGTGGTTAGTGGTGTGCTACAGGGATCGGTGCTGGGACTACAACTGTTTACAATATATATAGATGACTTGGAAGAGGGGACAGAGTGTAGTGTAACAAAATTTGCAGATGACACAAAGATTAGTGGGAAAGCGGGTTGTGTAGAGGACACAGAGAGGCTGCAAAGAGATTTGGATAGGTTAAGCGAATGGGCTAAGGTTTGGCAGATGAAATACAATGTCGGAAAGTGTGAGGTCATCCACCTTGGGGAAAAAAAACAGTAAAAGGGAATATTATTTGAATGGGGAGAAATTACAACATGCTGAGGTGCAGAGGGACCTGGGGGTCCTTGTGCATGAATCCCAAAAGATTAGTTTGTAGGTGCAGCAGGTAATCAGGAAGGCGAATGGAATGTTGGCCTTCATTGCGAGAGGGATGGAGTACAAAAGCAGGGAGGTCCTGCTGCAACTGTATAGGGTATTGGTAAGGCCGCCCCTGGAGTACTGCATGCAGTTTTGGTCACCTTACTTAAGGAAGGATATACTGGCTTTGGAACGGGTGCAGAGACGATTCACTAGGCTGATTCCGGAGATGAGGGGGTTACCTTATGATGATAGATTGAGTAGACTGGGTCTATACTCGGAGTTCAGAAGGATGAGGGGTGATCTTATAGAAACATTTAAAATCATGAAAGGGATAGACAAGATAGAGGCAGAGAGGTTGTTTCCACTGGTAGGGGAGACTAGAACTAGGGGGCACAGCCTTAAAATATCGGGGAGCCAATTTAAAACCGAGTTGAGAAGGAATTTCTTTTCCAGAGGGTTATGAATCTGTGGAATTCTCTGCCCAAGGAAGCAGTTGAGGCTAGCTCATTGAATGTATTCAAGTCACAGATAGATAGATTTTTAACCAATAAGGGAATTAAGGGTTACGGGAGCAGGCGGGTCAGTGGAGCTGAGTCCACGGCCAGATCAGCCATGATCTTATTGAATGGCGGAACAGGCTCAAGGGGCTAGATGGCCTACTCCTGCTTCTAATTCTTATGTTCTTATCTTATTCTTATGTAACCCCTTACCTGCAAGCTGAATTTCTCAGTGGTGATAACGCTCAAATTAAGACAGCCACATCGCTGAAAATTTCACTTTGGAAGGGTTCATTAGTGCTGGAACCCATTTGGATAGGTTAGGTGAGTGGGCAAATGCGTGGCAGATGAAGTATAATGTGGATAAATGTGAGGTTATCCACTTTGGTGGTAAAAACAGAGAGACAGACTATTATCTGATTGGTGACAGATTAGGAAAAGGGAAGGTGCAACGAGACCTGGGTGTCACGGTACATCAGTCATTGAAGGTTGGCATGCAGGTACAGCAGGCGGTTAAGAAAGCAAATGGCATGTTGGCCTTCATAGCGAGGGGATTTGAGTACAGGGGCAGGGAGGTGTTGCTACAGTTGTACAGGGCCTTGGTGAGGCCACACCTGGAGTATTGTGTACAGTTTTGGTCTCCTAACTTGAGGAAGGACATTCTTGCTATTGAGGGAGTGCAGCGAAGATTCACCAGACTGATTTCTGGGATGGTGGGACTGACCTATCAAGAAAGACTGGATCAACTGGGCTTGTATTCACTGGAGTTCAGAAGAGTGAGAGGGGACCTCATAGAAACGTTTAAAATTCTGACGGGTTTGGACAGGTTGGATGCAGGAAGAATGTTCCCAATGTTGGGGAAGTCCAGAACCAGAGGTCACAGTCTAAGGATAAGGGGTAAGCCATTTAGGACCGAGATAAGGAGAAACTTCTTTACCCAGAGAGTGGTGAACCTGTGGAATTCTCTACCACAGAAAGTAGTTGAGGCCAATTCACTAAATATATTCAAAAGGGAGTTAGATGAAGTCCTTACTACTCGGGGGATCAAGGGGTATGGCGTGAAAGCAGGAAGGGGGTACTGAAGTTGCATGTTCAGCCATGAACTCATTGAATGGCGGTGCAGGCTAGAAGGGCTGAATGGCCTGCTCCTGCACCTATTTTCTATGTTTCTATGTTCACTTTTGGAGCTGAATATGGGGTGGCCCAGATATGAAAAAATGTCGGCGCTAATGCCCACAAAAAGGTGGGGGGAGCACCAGCTTTCCAGTGGCACTGAATTTTGGGCCCGATGTATCTTCAAGTCCACTTACCTGTACAGAAGGCAAAATATTCCATTTGTATTCAGAATATTCTGCTGCCATCCCTGAGTCTAGGCTTCCCTGGGTGCAGTTTGACAAGGCCCCATGTTGTGTTTATTGTTGAGTTCAATATTAAGCAGAGCTTTTTTTTTAGTTTGATGCCAACACAATGATGACATTAAGGCATTCCAGACAGTGTGCGTCAGGATATCTTTAAATTCAGTGAGCGGTTCTGTCTCCTTTAACTGCTGTTGTCACAACTTTTTATTAAACAGGTGGCAGTGCAAACCCAATTCCTGTCTGTCAGCACTTGTCAGCTTGAAAACTATAACAAACTCTAATTTTCTAAATTGGCAATCACTGAACAGTTAGATATTGTCAAGAGTTGATAATTACATTCTAGACATGCAGGTGAGCATTTCCCTCATCACTGCAAAAGTCTTTTTGTGGTGTTTGATCTGTTTATCTTGTGAATGAAGATCTAAAATTCACTTTGAGGCCCTGCACTTCATTCACAGGACAGTGGAGATGTTGGAACAGATCTATGAGGTGAGTGAGCGAACGCTCCATCATAAGTGATTTATTGCCTGCTGCACCAAATGACACTGAAATGCTCCTTAAGAATTGTTTGTAAAATTGGTGTTAATTAGACCTTTTGGTTTCATCACACCACAAGAAGGACTTTAACTGGGTTTTTAGATTAAACAAACCATGGTTAGACCAATCAAAGGATTTAAAACCCAAGATAAATTTCTTATGATGCATTAAATCTGAACTGTTTCCGTTCTCATTGCAGAACCTTATCACTAAATTCTTCAGAGGTAATCAAAAATGGATTAATAATGCACAGGTGTATGGACTTATGACAGCATTACTTTTCATCTTGTGCCAAAAACAATCTTGAAAGAAGAAATGTCTCAACAATGAAGACTTTTGTGGGGTATTTATATAAATTAGATTATAGAAAATTTACGTGGCTATGGGGAAAGAGTAAGGGAGTGGGACTAATTGGATAGCTCTTTTAAAGACATACTGGGCAGAATGGTCTCCTGTGCTGTATCTATAGACCAGCTCGTTTACAAAATGAAGTGACAAATCTCTGCTTAATTTTGCCTTTAAAATGATGCATGGAGCTCTAACATCCAAATAAATTACTTTTATCATTACAGGAAATGAAACACACTTTTCTTTAAATTATATGGCCGGATTTTGTGCTCAGTATGGTGGCATACTGTCATCCCCAACCTCCGATCTGTCAAGTTCCGACTTGACAGATCATCCACACCGACATTGAAAACCTAATTGCTGTTGCAGAGTTGGGCTAATTGTTCACCAACTGCCCAACAATTACGCCTTAAAATATTACGGCTGGTGGAAACAGGCGCAGGACCGGTTGTGCAGTGTAAGGGGATAACCGTCAATAAAATATCTTCATTTTGATGAAAATCCTTTCCTTTAACAGTTATTACTTTGACACTTAAACATGGGTTAGAAAAAAAAATCAGTTTTGCAATCAATATTATTGCATGATATGACTTGTTTTATTGTGAGCGATCCATAGTAATCTTACCTTATTGTTTTATTGTGAGCGACCCACAGTAATCTTACCTTATTGTTTTATTGTGAGCGATCCACAGTAATCTTACCTTAATTGTTTTATTGTGAGTGATCCATAGTAATCTTACCTTATTGTTTTATTGTGAGCGATCCACAGTAATCTTACCTTAATTGTTTTATTGTGAGTGATCCACAGTAATCTTACCTTAATTGTTTTATTGTGAGTGATCCACAGTAATCTTACCTTAATTGTTTTATTGTGAGTGATCCACAGTAATCTTACCTTAATTGTTTTATTGTGAGCGATTCACAGTAATCTTACCTTATTGTTTTATTGTGAGCGACCCACAGTAATCCTACCTTAATTGTTTTATTGTGAGTGATCCACAGTAATCTTACCTTAATTGTTTTATTGTGAGCGACCCACAGTAATCTTACCTTATTGTTTTATTGTGAGTGATCCACAGTAATCTTACCTTATTGTTTTATTGTGAGCGACCCACAGTAATCTTACCTTATTGTTTTATTGTGAGTGATCCACAGTAATCTTACCTTATTGTTTTATTGTGAGTGATCCACAGTAATCTTACCTTATTGTTTTATTGTGAGCGACCCACAGTAATCTTACCTTAATTGTTTTATTGTGAGTGATCCACAGTAATCTTACCTTAATTGTTTTATTGTGAGTGATCCACAGTAATCTTACCTTATTGTTTTATTGTGAGCGACCCACAGTAATCTTACTTTCTCCATTACTGGAAGGTGTACAATCTGATTGTAGCATCAGCCCAGGTTCCAGGAACGCTTCCCCTGGGATCCATGGACCACTGGGATCCACGGACCATTACGCTGCCCTCTATTCCACAGCTTCTGAGAGGAACATTTTGTGGGCCTTACAAACAGGTAAGTGCGCATTCAGATCAGCTGCCGGCAGCGTAATCTTTAATTAGGCCGCCGACCGCTGTTGACTCTATAGTGAGGGAAAAGTTGCATCAAAATCAAATTATAATCCAAATTGATAGGATTTGTGAACAAACGGAGGTATATATATGTTCTAGGGAAGTGTGATCATAACATGAAGAATTTCGCATTTAGTTTGAGGGTGAGAAATTTGGGTCTGAAGCTCGTGTCTTAAACTTAAATAAAGACAATTACAAAGGTATGAAGGCAGAGTTAGCTAACGTGGACTTGGAAAATAGATTAAAAGGTAAGACGGTCGAGCAGTAGAGCAATATTTTCGGAGATATTTCTTAATTCTCAACAAAGATATATTCCTTTATGAAAGAAAAACTCTACGAGAAGGATGAACCATTCGTGGCTAACTAAGGAAGAAAAATTGAAAGAAAAGGCATACAATGTTCCAAAGATTAGTGGTAGGCCAGAAGATTGGGAACATTTCAGAAACCAGCAAAGGATGATTAAAAAAAATCAAGAGGGAGAAAATCGATTCTGAGAGTAAACTAGTAAGAAATATAAAAACAGGCAGTAAGAGCTTTTACAACTATATAAAAATGAAGAGAGTAGCTAAAGTATATGTTGGGCTCTTTGAGGATGAGACTGGGGAATAATAATGGGAAACAGGGAAATGGCAGAGATTTTAAACAAATATTTAGTATCTGTCTTCATAGTAGAAGACACTAAAAGCATCCCAATAATAGTAGAAAATCAGGGAGCAAAAGGGAGTGAGGAAATTAAAACAATCATTATCACTAGAGAAAAAGTACTCGGCAAACTAATGGGATTAAAGGCTGAAAAATCCCTTGGATCTGATGGCCTGCATCCTAGGGTCTTAAAATAAGTGGCTGCAGAGATAGTAGATGAATTGGTTGTAATCTTCTAAAATTCCCTAGATTCTGGAACAGTCCCAGCGACTTGGATATCTGCAAATGTAATGCCCCTATTCAAGGAGGGAGACAGAAATCAGGAAACTATAGGCCAGTTAGCCTAACATCTGTCATTGGGAAAATGCTGGAATCCATTTTTAAGGAAGTAATAGCAGGATATTTAGAAAATCCTAATACAAGAGGAATCTAGAACTAGGGAGCATATCAGAATAAGGGGCCGCCCATTTAAGACCGAGGTGAGGAGGAATTTGTTCTCTCAGAGGGTCGTGAATTTTTGGAATCGTCTACCACAGAGTGCTGTGGAGGCTGAGTCATTGAATATATTCAAGGATGAGATAGATAGATTCTTGAAATATAAGGGAATCAAGGGTTATGGGGAACAGGCAGGAAAGTGGTGTTGAGATGATGATCAGATCAGCCATGATCTTATTGAATGACGGAGCAGTCTTGAGGGGCCGTATGGCCTACTCCTGCTCCTATTTCTTATACCCTTATGTTCTTGTGTTCTTATGTAAATGAATGTGAAACTGTTAATGGAGGAATGCCTTCCAATTTCTCCCTTTCTCTCCTGAAGGCTCTGACTGGCTAGGGAACTGTTCTACAGGCACTGGCTATACTGCTTTCTATTGACACATGGGCATTCTTCCTATGTGAGTTTAGACAGTGAAGGTTGGCAAGTGATACAACCTGGAGAGACACTACAGCTAAGTTCAATTCTGTGAAGTCCAGATTTTCCAAAAGATGTCACTGGACAACAATAGGAGCAGAAATCTCTGTTGGGTGCTTTTTTCTTACAAGCTCAGGAGCGCAGACACCACAATAGTTTTATACCTCCCAACATCCTGGCTAACACAGCATATGCTTGTAATCAAAAATGGGGCTTTTCTAGTCTGTACAGCTCAGTTTCACTCCAGGCACTGTATGTACCGACTGTGCTATTGGAGGAGCTAATATGAAATTTGTTAGAATCGAGAAATGTGAAGTCTCAAATATGAGACAGTTGATGTACAATAAATTATAGCTCACATTGCAGAAAATGGGGTTGGGAGTCCTATATTAAAGCGATGACAGCTCCTAAACAAAGTCTGTATTATATATAACTGAACGAGTACTTCATGGCACCTGATGTGATGTTAGCCAGCTCATTTCTTTCAATCTTTTTTCATTAGAATGGCCCTGTACCTAACATTGAGCAGATCAGTGCAGTGAATGGGCCCAACCTGGGAGTAAATTACAATATCTCAAAACACTAACCTTGTGGAGATTATTCAACCCTGTCCCCTTCTCGCTCCCCCTCTCTGCCTTCTCAGAAGTATGCACAATATTCCAGTATTGTAGCTGAAACAACAACAGCAATTACAGCCAAAATGTGCCACTTTTCCTGCTCAAAATAAAAGAAAATTGCAGAGAGTTGAGTGAGTCGTGTCCTTGGAGAAACTAATTGACCTCGGTAAATCCTGAAGGCTTGTCATTCAGGTCACTGCCTCACACTTAGCAGCCATCAGGCACCTGGTCGGCACCACAATGAATCTGACCATACCTAATGAAGTGAAGTGATGAGAAATGACACAAACATTACAAAAGTTGCAATGCTTGCCCAAATAGGTTAATACATGAGACAGAAGAAACACTTAATAAAATAAGTCCTGTATTTTCTTCATTTTTTTTGCCCGGTTTTTCAAGTATCATTTTCCTTGAAGGTGCTTTTTGAACATGCACTCACCTCTGACTAACAAAACAGAGAGTAACCTGCCCTGAGGTTAAGCCAATTACATTGTGTAACAAGATGGGCTTTGAATGCAGCTTTCACAACACAAATTGACTTTCCCTTGCTTTCATTCATAATGGCCCATTTGTATTTTTTTTGTTCTGTCATAATGAAGGGATACATTTGTAAACAAGATTCAATAAAGGCTTTTTAGTTACTGCTGTGAAATATCAATTTGGAATTAACTAATTCTGTTCTAAGAACATAAGAACATAAGAAAATAAGAAATAGTAGCAGGAGTAGTCCATACGGCCCCTCGAGCCTGCTCCGCCATTTAATATGATCATGGCTAATCCGATCATGGACTCAGGTCCACTTCCCTGCCCGTTCCCCATAACCCCTTATTCCCTTATCATTTAAGAAATTCTCTATTTCTGTCTTAAATTTATTCAATGTCCCAGCTTCCACAGCTCTCTGAGGCAGCGAATTCCACAGATTTACAACCCTCTGAGAGAAGAAATTTTTCCTCATATCAGTGGAAACATCCTCTCTGCATCCACCTTGCCAAGCCCCCTCATAGGGCCCAAGTTTCGGCCTCAGTTGCTCCTGATTTTTTGGAGCAACTGGTGTAGAACGGAGTATCTTAGAAATTCAAATTCTCGGCATTTAGTTTGCTCCAGTTCCAGTCATTTAGAACAGTTTCACTTTGGAACAGAATTTTTTTTCAAAAGGGGGCGTGTCCGGCCACTTACGCCTGTTTTCAAAGTTTTGGCAGTGAAAACTTACTCCATACTAACTTAGAATGGAGTAAGTGAAGATTTTTGTACGCTTGAAAAAACCTTGTCTACACTTTAGAAAATCAGACGTAGGTTACAAATCAGGTGTAGGGAATGGGGAGTGGGGAGGGTTTAAAGGGAAGTTTACAAACATTATACACTTCAGTTTTACAAATAAAGAGCCATCAGCAATATTAAATGATAAAAACATCAATAAATCAATCAAAAAAAATTAATAAGAAATAATTTTTTTTTAAATCACTAAATAAAACATTTTCTACTTGCTGACTGCTGCACCGGGAGCCCTCCAACAGCGTGCTGGGAGGCCCCCCCCCTCCACCCCCTCCAGTGTATCTCTGTCAGTGTCTCTATCTTTCTGTCTGTCTGTGTGTGTCTCTCACTCTCTGTCTGTCAGTGTCTGTGTTTCTGACAGCGAGGGGGGGCAGGGGGAGGGGAGGGAGGGAGGGAGGCAGAGGGGGAGGAGAGGGAGGGAGGCAGAGGGGGAGGAGAGGGAGGGAGGCAGAGGGGGAGAGAGAGAAGGGGAGGGATGGGGGAGAAGGGGGAGGGAAGGGGGAGAAGGGGGAGGAGGGGAAGGGGAAAGGGGGGAGAGGGGAAAGGGAGGGGCGAAAGAAGAAGGGGGGGGAAGGCTGAACGGGCCAGGCCTGGCCGGGCCTAAGACTTCGAGCAGGGCCCGGCCCCAACACCAGATTTACAGGTAGGTGGCGTTGGGTCGGGTCGGGTCCGGTCGGGGGGAGGGTGGCAGGTGGCGGTTGGGAGCACGGGTCGGGTCGGGGGGGTGGGGGAGGATGGAGGTCGGGTTGGTTTGGGTAGGGGTGGGGGGGGGAGATAGGGAGCGCGGGTCGGTTCGTGTCAGGGGCGGGGGGAGGGAGGTCAAGTTGGGTCGGGTCGGGTCCGGGGTGGGGGGGTCGGGAGCGTGGGTAGGGTCGGGTGGCGGGGGTGGGAGGGAGCGCGGGTAGGATGGTGGGAGGGAGGTCGGTTTGGTTCGGGTCTGGGGGGGAGGGAGAGGGAGATCAGGTTGGGTGGGGGGGTGGGGGGGAGCGCGGGTCGGGTCCGGGGGCGGGGGGAAGAGAGCGGGAGTCGGGTAGGGTCTGGAGGCGGGGCCGGGAGTCGGGTTGGGAGGAAGCAGGAGCTGGGCGTGGGAGGAGCCTTATGCACGCAGCCCCGGTGAGGCCATTGGGCCAGGGCTAGGGTCTGCATGCTTCGGGCCCCTCCCACACAGTTTTGGGCGCCTGGAGCTGCTGCACATGCGCGCCCACTGTAGCGCGCATGTGCAGAGGTCCCGGCACTGTTTTCGGCGCAGGGACCTGGCTCCGCCCCCTACAGCTCGTACTGCGCCGCGCCCAGCTCAAGAGGACCAGCAAGGAGCTGGAGAATCTGGAAGTTTTTTTAGGCGCACTTTGTGGTGTGAAAAATGGGTGTCCAGGTCGGGGCTGCGCCGTTCTAGGCACGGCCCGAAACTTGGGCCCATAATGTTATACGTTTCAATAAAATCATCTCTCATTCTTCTAAATTCCAATGAGTAGAGGCCTAACCTCCTCAACCTTTCCTCATAAGTCAACCCCCTCATCTCCGAAATCAACCTAGTGAACCTTCTCTGAACTGCCTTCAAAGCAAGTACAGGCAACTCTCGATTATCCGTACACGGATCTAACGGAGAACCCGCTGCAACGGCACTTTTGAAAACTGTCGTACACGTGAATATCTCGATCAGCTCAAGTGTCAATCACACATAAATTGACTCGGGGGGGGGCACTCCTTTCTCACTTCGCAACTGACACAGGCATTAAATAATTGTCGCACACGTGAAAATCTCCATCACTTCAACCAGCAAGCACACATTATTAAAGCAGGCGAGGACTTCTTTCTCAATTTGCAACTGCCACACGCGTTGAGAGCAGTTCAAGCAGTCGGGTGCACAATTTAAAATGTCTTGTGGAGGCACTAAAAGGAAATGAAAGGTATTGTGCATCCAGCAGAAGTTAGAAATTATAAAGAAGTATGAAGCTGGCAGAAGTGTGCGTAACTTGATGGAGGAATATGAAGTTGGATCATCAACAATTTACGATATCAAGAAGGAAAAGAAAGAACTTGAAAGATTCACCGATGCTTCTGAATCGCCCGTGAAGGTAATGGCCCACAAGAATTTGCAAAAGCCGAAGTTTGACAAACTCGACCAGGTGCTTTATGAATGGTTTGCTTTGAAGCGGTCTGAAGGTGTGGCAATTTCAGGGCCAATGATTATAGCAAAGGCCAAGGACTTCAAGGCGAGAATGAATCCAGATGAAGAGTGCATTTTCTCAGAGGGGTGGCTCACACGATTTAAGCAGCGCCATGGCATTCGCCAGCTGGATGTGTCGGGCGAGAAAAGATCGGCAGACAATGAGGCTGCTCAGAATTATGCAAGAACATTTGCTGGAATGGTACAGGAATTGAAATTGACCGCAGATCAACTGTACAATGCCGATGAGACTGGCTTACTGTGGAGGTGTTTGCCGGCTGCCACGTTGGCTGCTGCAGAGGAGAAGGAATCTGCAGGCTTTAAGATGAATAAGGAGAGGTTGACAATCTTAATTTGTACAATGCCTCCGGTGAACATCGACTTCCACTGTTAGTGATTGGCAAATCAAGAAGACCACCTGCTTTAAAGGGAATTGCTCATTTACCAGTCAGCTCTAAGGCTCCGAGAAGTGCGTGGATTGCCAAGGACAGATTCATGGAATGGTTCTCAACAGAATTCGTCCCCCCAGCTCGAGAAAACATGAAGAAAATAGGCAAACCTAATGGGAAGTGTGTCCTGCTTCTGGACAATTGTAGAACACACCCGCATGAGCCAAAATTATTGTCCTGTTGTGGCAACATCTTCACATGCTGTCTGCCCTCCAGTGTGACCTCGCTCATTCAACCTATGGATCAGGATGTCATACAAAACTTCAAGTGCCACTATAGGAACAACTTTATTCGCAAGTTGATTAATAGCGATCTATCAATCTCTGATTTCCATACACTATTAAAGATGCCATCTAGGCATGCTTTCTGGCATGGAGAGAAGTAAAAAATGTAACAATGATGAGGTGTTGGCGTAAGTTGTGGCCCAATGTCATAATTGAAGACAGTGCTTCTGAAGACGAAGAATTCGAAGGTTTCTATGCTGGGGCTGATACAGAAGAGGCTGTCAAAGAAATCGTGGAGATTGTCAACAATGCTCACGATACAAATGCACTTAAATCCCAAGCAGAGGATGAGATTGCTGAGTGGATACATGTTGACATCGACATAGCCGTAGCAAAATCTTATACCGACGAGCAGCTTATCGGCATAGTCACCAATAAAGACAAATCTGATGAAGGGATGAGCGATTCAGACACTGAGATTGAAGTAAAAGAAAAGAAAACTTGGGCACATGCTGAAGAGGCAATGAAATATGTCGTAGGTTTCTTTGAGGAGAATTCTCATTTCACTTCTCACGAGGTTCTGCAAACACACATCATCCACAACACTTTAATAAAGAAGAAAATGAATTCATTTAAACAAGCAGATATTGATTGCTTTTTTAAAAATCAAGCTAAGTTTTAACATTTTTAACTCTTAACATAATAAAATAATTTCGAGACGAAATGAATCCATTGTCATTAACTTCACGTCATGATAACACGAACTAAGTCTTCGTGGTTGGTTCTATCAATGTCAAATTTCAGCACTGAGACGTGCACTCGCCCTAGTGGCAAAATCATTTACCTGGAATAGCCCGATCCCCGAGCGACTGGATAATCGAGAGTTGTCTGCATATCCTTTTTGTAAATATGGAAACCAAAACTGCACGCAGTATTCCAGGTATGGCCTCACCAATACCTTATATAGCTGTAATAAGATTCCCTTCTTTTATACTCCATCCCCTTTGCAATAAAGGCCAAGATTCCATTGGCCTTCCTGATCACTTGCTGTACCTGCATACTATCCTTTTGTGTTTCATGCACAAGTACCCCCAGGTCCCGCTGTACTGCAGCACCTTGCAATCTTTCTCCATTTAAATAATAACTTGCTCTTTGATTTTTTTTCTGCCAAAGTGCATGACCTCACACTTTCCAACATTATACTCCATCTGCCAAATTTTTGCCCACTCACTTCGCCTGTCTATGGGCTAGACTTTCCAATTTTTTTGCATGCTTAACGCCCACTTAACATTCATTTTACCACTGAAATGATATATAACGCTCAGATATCGGCCATTTAGCCACAAAATAGAAACTGACGTGCATTTTTCGGAAATTTATCGCCGAGCGTCACTTTCCCCATGTGCGTAAAATAATACCACCCGTCCACTTTCTTTGGGCGGAATAATCAGAATGGGCGAAATCAATGCCCATAATATCGCCCAGCGTTACATTCCGCTGAGAATTGATAATACCGCCGGGCCACTTTTTTTTGTCGTAAAGATCATATTTGCCAAAACTAACGGCCATGAGATCGCCCAGCATCACTCTCACCACCTCACACACATATCACCCACAATATCGCTCGCCCAAAAAAACACGCAGAAAAAGTGGAAACTAATCACAGCGTTATCGACGCCATGTTCTACATCACATGTTGCATCCTTTAAAAAGCTGCTGTGCTTCAACCTCGGGGGAGTTCGGATGTACTCTGGAGGTTGTTGGAGTGGATGTGAACCTCTGTACAAACATCTTGACCATACTGTGACCGATTGAAATTCATCAGGACATTCATTGTTTGTGACCAATTGGTGTAAAACAGAGAGCTATTGCAATGGGGCCTGTCCTTTCCCACCCTCTCTTGATGACCAATTACATACTGCAGACTCAAGATGGGTGAAGGTATGCTCCACAGCATTATGTGCCCAATGTAAGATGTGCCAGACTGATGAGGAGGACCAGACGTTACACCCCCTGCAAGTACAGGGACAAGCGGTCTTACCTCGACTTGCCCGACACCACCTGCATTCGGAGACTGCACTGCCACAAAGAAGTTATCGCTGAGGTATGCCAGCTCATAAGGAGAGATCTGCAGCCTGCCAGCACCATCAGTACTGCACTGTCCGTCAAGGTCAAAATCACCATGGCACTGTCTTTCTACGTGTCTGGTTCTTTTCAGGCCACAGCTGGCAACATTTGCAGACTGTCTCAGCATGCCACATGTTGCTGCATTAGACAGGTCAATGAAGCTCAGTACGCATGCAGGAGAGACTTGATCAGCTTCCCAATGACCAGGGAGGCACAGAGTGAGAGGGCTCTAGGATTCTCCAGAATTGCAAACTTCCCCAAGTTGCAGGGAGCAATAGATTGTATGCACATCGTGATGCGGGCACCTTTTCAGGATGCAGAGGTTTTCTGGAACCGCAAGGGGTTCCACTCCCGGAATGTCCAACTCATTGTTGACCACCAGCAAATTATAATGGCAGTGAATGCTAAATTTTCGGGCAGCATCCATGATACTCACATTCTGTGTGAGAGCACTGTATCTGACTTGTTTAACCATCAGCCACAAGGTCAATGCTGGATGTTTGGTGACAAAGGATATGGCCTTGCCACCTGACTGATGAACCCCCTGTGTGACACCCACACCAAAGCTGAGAGGCAATACAACGAGAGCCACAGAGCCACTTGCGATATCATGGAGAAAATCATTGGAGTGCTTAAGCAGCATTTTAGATGCCTGGACCACTCGGGAGGCGAGCTCCAATACCACCCTGAGCAGGTAGCTCAATTCATGGTGGGGTGCTCCATGCTGCACAACTTGGCTATCAGGAGGAGACAAGAATTGCCTGATGAGTCTGACAGTCCACCTCACCAGAGAGAGGAAGAGGAGGACGAGGACGAGGAGGCGGACGCTGACATTGGTCCAGATAATTAGGTTGGCACTGAAGCCATGCCCCCGCCCCCCTGTAGACCGCATGAAAGGGCCTGTGGTGGCATGATAGCTGCAAGACTCTTACATCAGGAGCTCATCAATGAGCACTTTGCCTGAAAGAACGTTGGTGTTATTTACAAGGCTGACACACTGTTGGATGTGCAAGTCATACATCAATGGTGGGCATTACCTTGGTGACAGTTAAAGTTAATTGAAGTTAAGTGTAATTATACCCTTTGATGTTAAGGAATCACCAGTGTGTAATGGTGCAGCTATCTGAGCCAATGCGCAACAAGGTTTTGTTAAATAAAAAACATTTAAACCGAACGGTTGTCTGAAATCATCAGTATTTCTGTAAAAACCAACCCTTCCCCCACAACTTCTCCTCCACACCTCTACCCCTTCCCCTGCCCCTCCTGACTCCAAGCCGCCTGGCTGAGGAGCTCCTTAGGCGATGCTTCATTGGGGGGGGGGGGGGATGACGGCCGAACCGCTGCTTGGACGGATACGGGAGAGGACGGTCCTGAGGTGGGTACGTGCTCTGAGCCAGAAACAAGATGTTGCTGCTGGCTCTCGTGTGGTTGGCAAAGGGAGTGTGACACCTTGGAGTGCAGTGCCATGCTCCGGGACCACTGGAAGCCTTCTGCCACTAGTGTTCATAACTACCAGCTCCAGGGCCTCCACCATCCCTTCCATGTTGCATCTTATTTGTTGGACAAAAACTCGGTGCCAACTATATTCTTGGTGCTTAGTAGGCTTTTTGTTGCATGTTGAGAAATTGCACACACATCCCCAGTTGTAGCTTGAAACGATCCGGAGGCATAGAATGAAAGTGCAGTTGTAACCTTCACTTCAACTGTCAAAGCACTCCTCCTGATGCTTCTAGATTGCAGGTCTGCTTTGACCAACTCACAGATCTGTTACAACGTCTTTGCGGAAACGCAGCCTGCTCACGCAGTCTGCATCACTCAGGTGCAGGTACGAACGCCTGTCTTGATATACCCGAGGTGGGTAAGGTCTCCTGCCCAGCACCCGAATGGCTCTGAGTTTCCTCATGCGATGACATTGAATCATTTGTCTCCTCTGTAGCACCATCATGGCATTGTCAGTATTGTCCCCATGCTTAAATTTTACCTTTGCAAGAAGCTCAAAGAAGTAGGAAGTCAGGCAGGACAAGTTCTTTGTTGTCTCTCCCCAAGGTCTGTATGGACCACACCCAGGTCTCAGCAGTCTTGTGACTTCTCCCCTCTTTTCCCCCCCCCACCCCCCTGGCTCATTGCTGGCTTGTGACTTCTCCTCCCCCAGCTCATTTGCTGCCTAGTGCAGTCTTCCGTTCGCCACCTCCCCCCACCACCGGGCTTGCTTTGCAGCCAAGCCCTGAGCCCAGAGCTCCCGTGTCCGGGCCGACGTAAAAAAAATCGTAACTAACTCAGTTACGCCAGCACAGATTCCTGGGGGACATTTTGATTTAAATACCTACACCCAAAAAACAGTGCAAATGACCTGGGAAAATTAAGCCCATTATGTCATCGAGTTTGGGGGTCATATATTAGCACAGGAATTTCTTCACTCAGAGGGTGGTGAATCTTTGGAATTCTCTACCCCAGAGGGCTGTGCAGCCTCAGTTGTTGAATATATTCAAGGCGGAGATCGATAGTTTTTTGTGGACTCGGGGGAATTGAGGGATATGGAGATCGGGCGGGAAAGTGGAATAGAGGTTGAAGGTCGGCCATGATCTTATTGAATGGCGGAGCAGGCTCGAGGGGCCGTATGGTCTACTCCTGCTCTTTGATCTTATAAGGCTTGCTCCTGCTTAATCCATTCTGTTTGCAATGTGCTATGGTCGGTCGCCTACTGTGCACCAGAGCTGGTCTCCAGTCGCCTTGGTTAATCCTTGCCACTGGACCAAGACCTAGCTCTGTCAAGCCTGTGTGGGGCTGGTGTGCACATCTGATAGATCCTGCACCCCACAGTCGAGCTCTCCTTCCCCTCCTCCCCATGGGTATGGCCTGCACCACACCACTGGGACCCACAGCCTGGGACGGTGGGGCCCTGGGTGTGTCTCACTGCACCCTACCACTGGAACCCACAGCCTCGGACATTAGGAAACCATGGAATGTCCCACCAACACTCAAACCACTACTCAGAGAAGGGGCTGGCACCTCAATGGGCAGCACCTGCACCTCCTCCAAAGTCAGTAAAACAGTGAGGGCTTCATCCATCCCCTCCCCCTCCCCCTCACCCCCATGCTTTTGGTCTGGAAAGTGGGATTGGAAGATGTTCTCCTCTTCAGGCTTGTCCTCATCTGAATCTTCTTCTGAATCATCTGGGTTGGCCTCAAATTCTGCAAAATATAACAGAACAGACAAATAGTTAGCAGCAGAGGAGGGGGCAGGGTGGGTGGCATGAGTAGATTCACACAGCGCAGGCAGCAGGCTGATTTGAAGGACCACGATGAATGATAGCACATTGCATCAACCAAAGCGTAGCTGACGGAGAATCCCCATGAACTGAAGCATGGCTAGCCCGTGCAGTACTTAACATTTAAGAAAGCCAGACTGTGGAATTTGCAGGATGTATCCTCTCCCTCGAGTGTGGGCCCAGCTTGTGCAGTGATGGTTGCTTGTCTCCAGGCAGAACCCATCAAAGCAGCGACCCTCTCTTCCAAGGGTGTCAGTGGCTGCAGATTTGCCGGGCCTCCACCTGTTCGAGTTCTTTCCCTTTTGTTATGTGCCACCTTCTTCTGCAAAGATGAAAATGCAACTTTTTAGAGAGGGTGTCTTTCTGCTAGGTGGGTTATATACAACTGGTCACATTTACAATTGCAATTCCATTGAATAAATGAAAATATTACTTACACTAACTACTTGACCAATGTTCTGCCACTTCATTTTATACTGGTCTCCAGATCTCGTGGTGGTCACCATTGCACAGTAATCTTCTGCAGAGTGGTTCCAGCGTTGCTTCATTTCTTTGGGTGGAACTTTTATGTGACCTCTGCTGGTGTCCAGTTCCTGCTATCTGGCCTCAATCACAGAAACTAGTGCCTCCACTTCATCTTGTAAGAAATTCTTGGTCGTTGCATCTTGTATTGCAGTTCCGATTTTTCCAATGCTCTCACACAGCATTCAATGTTCTCACACACACAACTGGCTCTTTAAAAATGGCCGATTGCAGATCTGGAGCTGTACTGCGCATGTGCGCCCACTGGGATCATGTCAAAAACATCCTTTTCTTTTTGCGCATGCGCAGAAGGTGCGGCATCGTTTTTTCGGCACAGACAGTAGGCTCCACCCCCCCCAAGGCAACTAGACAGGCTGCGTGGCGCCAAATTTGAAAAATACAGCAGGGAAACTTTGGAGAAATATTTTTGGCGCATTTCTGGCCTAGAAAAACAGGCGTAACTCTGGCAAAATGCCAAAAAACGGGCTTGGGCAAAATTGAGTCCAATATTGTACATTAATATTGTGTTACAAATACCTGCAATCCATTGACACTGATCAGACTTCATACTTTATGCATATTTCAATGTTGTGCATATGTTTACTGATTATACTAATGAGTTTTGATCCAACACCAATGTGCACTTCTGCAAAACATCTGAAAATTGAACTTTTTTAATTTTGCTGTCAACGTAGCCATAACTGCCCTACTTTTACACATTTTGAGGAATTAATTTTCAGTCCTTGCATGAACGAATTACATTCTGTCCTGTAGCCTTTATCATTTGTGGCTCATCCATCCTTTACAAGGTTGTCCAGAGAACATCTTTTGCCACTGCCACCAATTTGAAAAGTGAAAGTAGTTTTAAGCCATTTCGGTCAGATGTTAAATCTCTGATTCAATCATACACAGGAAAATGAATAGTTATTTGGTCTGTACACATCAATGGGTTGAAATTGAATTAAGTAATTCCTGTCCTCATCTTTCCCTGTATTTTTAGTGCGATTTCAATTGTTGTAGATATTTTTAAAACTTTTTCACCGAGAAAGTGTTCAAGGCATTTAGAATGTCCCAGAAGGAAAAAATCCCATCATGAAAGCAGTCTTTGATTGTGTACTGTATATCTTTGCCAGGCCTTTTCTGGGGAAAATCAAAAATCTAAAGGCAGTTACTGAAATAGCATCAGTTCTGTGCCAATAAAAGAATGTCAAAGTTAATGGTAATTGTGTTTTTTTTTTAGAAAAAGGATAGTAAGACTTAAAAATATATATATAAGCTGCCTGAATCATTGACCGAGATAATGAATTACCTATTGAATTATGCATGATTCGGGAAATCTGAATTACCCGACCTCTTCCTGATGTACAAATAACACATCCCATAACTTCTGATAGTTGCGTGCAGTCACTCATACTGTCTCTCATGGTAGTGTTGTATGGCAGGCATCAATTTGCAATTGGTACTTGGAACAATTCAGTCAGCAGTACTGCTGCTCTCTCCCACTCTCGTCAGGCAAGCTAACCTCTGTATAGTGCCCAGAGCTCTCGCTACTGGTGCAGAAGTGCTACTTGTATTTTAGGGAAGAGCTGATGCAATAGTCAACTATTAGCCCAGATAAACACTTAAGAATCAGGTATTAAAGTTGAACCATCTAGGAATATTTTGCAGTTCATTTTACTTTTGTTTTTAAACCAAGGTGAAGGATCAAGATATTAGGGCTGGAAATTCGGTTGAAGGTTTTTTAAGGCGTTAATGTCAGGTGGTGTCGAAATTTAGGGAAAGGGTTTGCATCGGCAGCCAAAAGATTCAGTGGTTATGTCCCAACAGTGGAGTGGAGCATTAAGGGAAACATTCCACACTTCTCGTAGGGAGCTAGGTCGGGTGAGCAAATGAATATCATGAGCTAAATAGCCAGATTTGTAGCGCCCGATGAGAGGCCTCCCTGCAAAAAAAAGAATCGGAACAAAAAACATTCCCAATACATTACTCACCCCAAATAAAGTTAAAGTACAAAAAAAAAATCAATCACACTTACCTCATGCAGTCTTTTCCTTCCCTTAGTGGCGCCTGGACAGCTATGCATGCCAGCTTTCTCTGGCGGTGTCACTACGGGGTGCGACGGGCAGCGCAAAACAATTTTTTTTATGCGTGTCGATATTGGGGAATGTTGTACACTGGTGCGATGCTCCCAGGCGATATCCCTCTGTGCATTGGTACACACTGAATTTGCCGAGTGGCGCGAATGCCGGCGCTCGTGGCTGCAAACCTTTTAGCGCCTCTGTTCCGACCCTCGCGAGGGACGGTACCCCACCAAATTTCTAACCCCTAGTGTAGGACATCACAAGTCTAAAAAATAACCGAAGGAGAAGGTGAGGTAAACCAGAAAGTCATAATTAGGTACTGGCAATGAAGAGAGTGTGAAGATATAGGATGATACTTAGAAGAAACAAGAGAGGAAGTTTCGCAGGACGAGTAACTATAGTTAGATTGGTAAAATAGGGAAATACAGGATGTGCTGTAATAGAGAGAGAGCGAGAGAGAGAGAGATAGTTGGCAGGCCAGAACTGAGAGAAGGATCACCAGTCAGACAAAAAGCTATTTCTGTCCAGGAATGCAACAAGGAACTTGAGGAACTCCAACAGAAATTGTAGCAGTATTCAATTTTAGAATTGATTTAGCCTTTATATGGAGACATGAAAAATGTAAAGAGAAAAAGGTTGGTAAAGACAAACGTAGGTCCCCTGCAGTCAGAATCAGGGGAAGTCATAACGGGGAACAAAGAAATGGCAGACCAATTGAACAAGTACTTTGGTTCGGTATTCACTAAGGAGGGCACAAACAACCTTCCAGATATAAAAGGGGTCAGAGGGTCTAGTAAGGAGGAGGAACTGAGGGAAATCCTTATTAGTCGGGAAATTGTGTTGGGGAAATTGATGGGATTGAAGGCCAATAAATCCCCAGGGCCTGATGGACTGCATCCCAGAGTACTTAAGGAGATGGCCTTGGAAATAGCGGATGCATTGACAGTCATTTTCCAACATTCCATTAACTCTGGATCAATTCCTATCAAGTGGAGGGTAGCCAATGTAACCCCACTTTTTTAAAAAGGAGGGAGAGAGAAAACAGAGAATTATAGACCGGTCAGCCTGACCTCAGCAGTGGGTAAAATGATGGAATCGATTATTAAGGATGTCATAGCAGCACATTTGGAAAGAGGTGACATGATAGGTCCAAGTCAGCATGGATTTGTGAAAGGGAAATCATGCTTGACAAATCTTCTGGAATTTTTTGAGTATGTTTCCAGTAGAGTGGACAAGGGAGAACCAGTTTATGTGGTATATTTGGACTTTCAGAAGGCTTTCGACAAGGTCCCACACAAGAGATTAATGTGCAAAGTTAAAGCACATGGGATTGGGGGTAGTGTGCTGACATGAATTGAGAACTGGTTGTCAGACAGGAAGCAAAGAGTAGGAGTAAATGGGTACTTTTGAGAATGGCAGGCAGTGACTAGTGGGAAACCACAAGGTTCTGTGCTGGGGCCCCAGCTGTTTACACTGTACATAATGATTTAGACGAGGGGATTAAATGTAGTATCTCCAAATTTGCGGACGACACGAAGTTGGGTGGCAGTGTGAGCTGCGAGGAGGATGCTATGAGGCTGCAGAGTGACTTGGATAGGTTAGGTGAGTGGGCAAATGCATGGCAGATGAAGTATAATGTGGATAAATGTGAGGTTATCCACTTTGGTGGTAAAAACAGAGAGACAGACTATTATCTGAATGGTGACAGATTAGGAAAAGGGGAGGTGCAACGAGACCTGGGTGTCATGGTACATCAGTCATTGAAGGCTGGCATGCAGGTACAGCAGGCGGTTAAGAAAGCAAATGGCATGTTGGCCTTCATAGCGAGGGGATTTGAGTACAGGGGCAGGGAGGTGTTGCTACAGTTGTACAGGGCATTGGTGAGGCCACACCTGGAGTATTGTGTACAGTTTTGGTCTCCTAACTTGAGGAAGGACATTCTTGCTATTGAGGGAGTGCAGCGAAGGTTCACCAGACTGATTCCCGGGATGGCGGGACTGACCTATCAAGAAAGACTGGATCAACTGGGCTTGTATTCACTGGAGTTCAGAAGAATGAGAGGGGACCTCATAGAAACGTTTAAAATTCTGATGGGCTCAGACAGGTTAGATGCAGAAAGAATGTTCCCAATGTTGGGGAAGTCCAGAACCAGGGGTCCCCTTATCTAAGGATAAGGGGTAAGCCATTTAGGACCGAGATGAGGAGAAACTTCTTCACCCAGAGAGTGGTGAACCTATGGAATTCTCTACCAACAGGAAGTTGTTGAGGCCAATTCACTAAATATATTCAAAAAGGAGTTAGGTGAAGTCCTTACTACTAGGGGGGGGATCAAGGGGTATGGCGAGAAAGCAGGAATGGGGTACTGAAGTTTCATGTTCAGCCATGAACTCATTGAATGGTGGTGCAGGCTAGAAGGGCCGAATGGTCTACTCCTGCATGTATTTTCTATGTTTCTATGAAACTCGATTTCCTGGAGGTAGCTTTAGCAATGAGGTATACTTGGGAGGTCCACTTGAGGTCAAAGAGCATAGTGAGGCCAAGACTATTGATGGGTGAAGAAAGAGTGAGAATGGACACATCCAATACTAGAAGTGGTAGCTGTTGGTAAAAATAACATTTCCATTGCCCCATTTGAATGGCGTACCGAAAATGATGGTTTAGTGATTCCGCCATTGCAGTGAGGTTTGAGTGCTGTAAAGACTGAGGGCACGTGATCTGAAAGAGATGATTTATCAAAAGAATTGATGTTGGTCGGAGGAGATTATTAATATGAAAAAGGAGCAGAATGGGAGATCAATCAGAGCCATGGGGAGTCCCTGATTTCATGATAAAAGAGCGTAAAGGACAGGCCATCAATACAGTGCAGATAAAGCTGTTTGAGAAAACACTGGATACCATGAAGAGAACTCTGATGGATGACCACATGATGGTGAGTTAAATAGAATGGGATAGTACCAGACAAGGTTAGGGCTTCTGAAATATCCAAAGAAATCGTGTAAGATCTGCTAAAATCTTCCAAGAGCAGTCTTCTGGAGGCATTTAACATAGACAACATCAGTAACATTGCTGAGACCAAATGCAGATTGGGTGACCGCTTTGCCGAACATCTCCATTCAGTCCACAAGCGTGACCCCGCGCTTCCGGTCAACTGTCATTTAATTCTCCGCTCCACTCGCACTCTGACCTCTCTGTCTTCAGCCTTCTACACTGTTCGAATGAAGCTCGACGTAAGCTTGAGGAACAGCACCTCATCTTTTTATTAGGTACTTCAAAGCCCTCTGCCTCTGCACTGAGTTCAACAATTTCACATCATAACCCCATTTTTTCAGACAGCAACTATTGCTGATGATTCTGATATTCTCATTTACACTTCCTCTCGAGCCATCTTTTGTTTCGTTACTTGTCCCATTACCATCCCCTTTAGCCTGCACCATCATCCCTTTTGTCATTTAATCTCTCCTGCCTTCCACCCTATCGCAGACCTTCCCTTTAGTTCTTTCCTCCCCTCCTTCCTTTCCCCGCCTCTGTGCATGCTTAAAACCTGTTACATCTCTAACCTTTTCCAGTTCTGATGAAAGGTCATCAACCAGAAAAGTTAATTGTTTCTCTCTCCACAGATGCTGCCTGACCCGCTGAGTATTTCCAGCATTTTCTGTTTTTATTTAACATCAATAACACAATGGGCATGCCAAAGATTATATACGACTAATCTTGCATTAGGCCGGACTTTTAAGCTGATGGATAATTTGAGCGATTAAAACAGATGCTATAACACTTGAAAGCAATACCAATGCAATAGGGCCATGATTAGAAAAGGGCACAGTGAACATGAACTATTTCTAGAAAGAACCAAGAGTAAATTCGGAGTAAGAAACCGAAGAGGTGACATACGACAGGGGTGAGCACAAATCTTGCTGTTGAGAAGATTACAATACGGCAAGAAACATTACTGTAGTTCAGAATGAAGGATCCAGGCAATCATGGTGGAGGGGAGGAAGAGAATAAAACTTTATGGATGTCACGATGGTCAAACAAGAACCAACATGAAGAGAGATTCTGTACAAGATAGAATATTGGAGGAGAAAAATGATCCAAAATAGTGAGCTTTCTCTTTGTGGATGAATTGCTGATTATCCCAACAAGATAGAAGAGATGTAGGAAGGTGAATTCACAATAGGTTCAAAAGACAGCTTTGGCAAGGGACAAGAAAAAGCTGAAGGGGCTTTGAAGACATCAGTTGACAGTTCTTTTCAATAACATTGTTGTATTTAACAGCTCTTAATATTTGGTATACATAAGATTTGAGCCAAGATAAAAGTTGACTTAGGATACTTCAACACACATACGCACACACGCATGCACATACACACACACCAGCTGAAAATGTTTCTCCCAGGAATTCTATGGGCTAGAACTCCACTTTTGTGCTTATCACCCAAAAATGGGTGTTATTTCCAGCGTGGGCGGTAAAAAAGGGTTTTCAGATCGCCGGCTTCTCGCCCATTCTCAAAACACCTAGTTTACATTTTTGAAAATGGGCGTTACCACGAACGATATCAAATGGGCGGTAGAGTAAAATTTTTTTGACCTTCTGCCGTAAAGTGTGGCCATCCTTAGCATTGGCATGGCAACGCTCGATTCCTGCGATTCTGGAGGTCAAGGGTCATCATTACATGCGCAGAAGAGGAGACAGAGAGAGAGGGAGCTCAGAGAGACTGAAGGCGTGTCTGGGTGTGGTGTGGCTGCTTTGGGAGGAAGGAGGGAGACTTTAGAGCTTCAGACCAAGTAGGCAAACAAAAATTAGCTGTTACCAGCCACATATTTGACCGAATTTGCCCTATAATGGAGGGAGAGGAGGAGGCATTACAGCATGCTGTGGAGACTGATGCTGGAGAGAGCAGTGAGGTGGGAGAGGAGCACATTGGAGGCCGCAAAAGAGTCAGGAGGTTCTCGGACAAGGCAAATGCCTCCCTTCTGCAGGAGGTCGAGTTACGCTGGGGTGATTTGACATAGGGAGGGCGTGGGAAGCCCACCCCAAAGGCCGACCAGAAGATATGGACCGAGATGGCAGAGGTGGTCTCATTGGCGACCAACGAGGTGTGTGAGGGCAACCAATGCCGCAAACGATGGAACGACCTTCTGGGATGAATGACTATCAGCAGATGTGAGGTCTTTCACTTTTACCGGGAATGTTTTACTCAAAGCCTGCGGTCACAATGTACGTCTTTAGGTAAAGAATGATAATAATCATAATAATCATGATTACTTCTGTCGGTTGTGTTCTTTCAGTCTCTGTGACAGTGCCTAGCAATGATATCATGCAATGATCTCATGCCATGTCATCTTGTCACCTTTTACAGAAGAAGCTATCGACGATGAGATCCGTGCAGAGGCGAACAGGTGGGGGGCCATCAGTCCCCAGCAACATCAGAGATGGAGGAGCGAGTGCTTGCACTCATGGGGAAGCACCCCCGGACAGTCACGGACGCATCTGCAGATCCTGAAGTGATGCCACGTGAGTAAAGATTACACCATTGCGTGATGTAAAGTCAATAGATGCCACACCAACTCATATCCGAACAATCATATATGATAGATGATTTCTAAAAGTGTCATAGAAATAATGCTGGTCTAATGTAAATCATTGCAATGCACAATGTGTCGATGGTCATGAATTTTGATGTCTGTGATGATTTTGATAGCGGTGGTGCTTTTGTCGTGCATTTGCTGTGTGTAGCGCTGGACTCACCTTGTCATCCCCTTCTCCTCTAATAACCTCATTTGTGTCTTGCAGCTCAGCCAGCAGCGTGGCCCCAGGCAAGGCCACAGAGGCCAGAAGGTGGGGGTGTGGGTTTGGGGCAGGAGTCGGCTGACGATCCTACTATATTTGGTGCTGAGGTGCTCCAATTGTCGCCCGTCAATGCGCTGGGTCTGTTCTTGACGGATGAGAGTGTGGATTTCGAAGAACCTGCATCGCCACGCTCCAGAAGCCATTCCACCCCAAGGCCATCTAATAGTCCTCCGGTCATTCCCGCTTTCACTCTGGAGGTGCCGGCCCCAAGCACCTCTCCACAGGGCACCCCATTTGTCTCCAGGATGGCTCCGACCCATCGGAGGCCTCGTGGATGCGGCAGGTCTGTTCCACGAGCACGACATGACAGCAGAGAGATGGTACAGTTGTCCAAGAGGTCTGTAGACATTGGTGACCAGCTCATTGAAACATTGGGGGGCATATCCCTACACCTGGCCACCATGACCGAGTACATTTCATGCATGGAGTCCCTGGATGCGATAGCCAGGAACACTGCTGCCACAGGCCTCCCAGTGGTCCCGAGCGCGGCACTCCACCCCTAGGTTCCGCACCACCGCTGCGAACGACAGATGAGAACAAGGCCCAAGATCCTGCTTCTGCATCAGAGAACGTTGCCCCCTCGGCACCCCCCGCTCCCGTACCCGTGCAACCACCACAGCTGCCTTCATCCCCCCCCAATGAGGTACCACCTGAGGAGCTCTTCGGCCAGGCACCATGGAGCGTGGAGTGGAAGGGGTAGAGGTGTGGAGAAGAAGGAGAGGGGGGAAGGAAAGTGAGGTGCGTGTGCGCAGGTGATGGCTGTGTTATATCTCCATCTGGGTGTATGCAATTTGTGGGAATGTATGGGGGCTGGGGACCACGCTTTTGCTTTGTATTCTGTGTTGCTGGACATGTTGAACATGTGATTTATGTCAATGGTGGAAAAAATGGGGTGTGGGCAGGGGTTGGATGTTATTGGCTAATATACTTATGATTTCAGACCAATGTTGGTATTAAACTTTTGTTATTGAACATAACCTTGTTGCGCATTGTCTCAGATAGCTGGACCATTACACACTGGTGATTCCTTACCGTAAAAGGGTTAAATACAACTTAACATCAATCAACGGCACCAAGATGATGGGCACCATCGATGTCTGAGCTGCACACACACAGCAGTGTGTCAGCGTTGTCACTCACATCAGCGCTCTTTCAGTCAAATATCAGCTCCTCACGTAACAGTGAGATTTAACAACTGTCAGCCACACTGCTGGCGTTCGTTCCGGTTAGTTCCACTTTTTGTGGCCGTTTTTTTGAGCGAGCGATATTGTGGACGGTATGTGTGCGAGGTGGTGAAATTGACGATGGGCGATCTCCATGGCCGCTAGTTTGGGTAAATATGCTCTTTACGACAAAAAAACAGTAGCTGGGCGTTAATATTGAACCTCAGTGTTAATTCCATGCGGAAAGTAACAGTAGGCGATATTATGGGTGTCAATTTCGCCCATTCTGCTGATTCCGCCACAAAAAAGTGGGCGGCGGTGATATTTTTTTCCCTGCATTAAACCCATTGGGAAAATAACGCTCGCCGATAAGTCTCCTAAAAAAGCCTGTCAGTTTTGTGCCAAAATGGGCGATATATGGGCTTTATATGTCATTTCAGTGGTAAAATGGGCGTCAAGTGGGTGTTAAGCATACAAAAAAAGTAGAGGCTCTAGCCCCATATCCCTTAAATGATCAAAAATCAAGAAATATCCCATTTGACTGTTCAGACACATAGTGTCGCTTGCCCCTTTCTTGAGTTTGTTTCCCATTTATATATCCCGGCAAACCAGAGTGTTCATCAGAAATGAGACATTTGATAACCTGAAGTGGTGAATTGTATAAACTTTGGGTATTTACAAATCGAGTAAAATTGGGTTATTTCATGTAATTTGATTTCGCAAATTGTTTCAGGCTGCATTCTTATTCATTCCTGATTTTCACTTTTTATTTCACAAGTAACATTGTTTAATAAGATTAAATTGAATAGTCCTTCCTTTGGGCGATTGAAAGTGTGATACAATGGTGTGCTTGAGGATTGTAAATGCATTTCAATTACTAGGAAAAGCAAATTGTTTCCATGAAATATCACCTAAATTGCATGGTAAGAATTTTTATGGACCTTAAAACTACAACACATTCATGTAAAACAGACTTTTAATTTGTGTAACTTTTAAAATGTAGACATTTGCTTTATGGTGTGCAGAAAAAGAACAAAGTACTATTTTATTGCCTAAAGTTTACAACTAGTGCCATGATGTCATAGTATTCTACTTATCTAGCGGTTCAGATGCTTGGTACATATCCATGTGTTTGTGATTCAAGATTTAATGCCTTCACGCTCGAATCCACAATCGCACATACAACCAACCTTGTCAGTTCTGCTCTTTTGCTGCAGAAGTAAATATGGAGGTGAGAGGCTAGCTAGGGAAATGAAACAAACAGTCACGCTCCTAATACATTCGTCTTTGTAGCAGCACATTGCTAAGAATAATTCTGTTACATATTTGCTTAACCTTAATTTAAAGCATAGTTTGTATTACTGGAATTAAAATCTAGAATATATACAATCATCATTTGACTTCTTTTTTGAAAAGTTAACTGCTTTTAATCCAATTTTGTATTGCATTATTCACCAGTGGAGAAAGTGAATAGGCAGGTAGGCGACCTTATTCAAGAGATTTGTCATATTGATTCTGAACTTATCATTATGATTAGAGAACCTGGGATTGTTCTCCTTGTTAAGAGCAGATTGGATAGAGGTCTTCAAAATTATGAAGGGCTTTGATCGAGTAAAGAAGGAGAAAGTGTTTCCACTGGCAGGAGGGCCAATAACCAAATAACACCGATTAAAGATAATTGGCAAACGAACCAGATGGGATATGAGGAGAGTTGTTATGACCTGGAATATACGACCTGAAAGTGTGGTGGAAGCAAATTTAATCATAACTTTCAAAAGGGAATCGGCTATATGCTAGAAAAGGGAACATTTGCATGGTTTTTGGGAAAGTGTAGAACATTGGGATTAATTGGATAACTCTTTCAAAGAGTCGGCAGATGCATAATGGACCGAATAGTCTCCTTCTGTGTTGTTTGATTCTATGCAGGAGAGCAGTACAGCAGCCTTGCTCTCAAAAATTCCCTTTCTCACTGATATCCCCTTGCTTACTCTAATGAAGTAACTGCTTGATCACTCCTTGGGTGACTCGCCTAAAGCCAGGACTTGGCATCTGATGCAAAATGTTTGTACTTCAGAATTTCGTTCTTTATTGTTGCAAAATTCACTGGATTTTAACTATTTTATAGAGCTGATGGTTTGTGGTTTTTCAGGTGAGGATATCCATACTGGGGATTTAAATACTTCGGCCTAGACTTTCATCAGTGCAATCCGGCTGAAATCCGCCAAACCAGTGCAAAAGCTCACGGGATTTTAAATGCAAATTATGTCGAGCATTATTCAAGTTTCCGCGATCTCTAACGCTTGTTTAAAAAGCATTGCGCTGGAAGCTGGCCTCCACCCACAAAACTGGCTATCCCCCCCCAGATCAAAATAATGAGCACGCCGCTTTTCAGCCAATCGCTGCCGTTCGAAAAGGCTCTTAAAATTGAGCATGTTTTTTTAGTGTACAGGCACTAGTAGGCATGTATTTAAAATTTTTACATATTAAAAATAGTAATTAATTTACTCAAACTGATTAGTGTACACCAATGAAAATAGTAGATAGTTCAGTATAGTGGAGGCACACTTATTTAAAATGCTTATTTTCGTGATAAACCCACTTTCAGCTACGTTAATAAAACGGCACCAGGTTACCACTCTTAATGAATTAATATTATTTAATGCAAAGAAAAAAAATAAACAATTACGTTGCATTATGCAAACTGATTGCACTATTTCATGTAAGATTTTATATTTGTGATTATGCAAATGAATCTGGTGGAAACTTGAACCACAACTTCACGTCGGAAAAACAACAAAATTTAAAGCGTACTTTGCGACCAGTTTGCCGATTGTGTCCAAAGTAGACACTCTAGCCCGACACTTTATCTGTAACCTTTGACAGCTGGGGGCAGATTTCCTCTAATTGCTATTTGTAATGCAATTGTAAATACGAGTATAAAGAACATGCTGCAGTTTGGCTATGAATAATGACCAGAGGGAATCTTCTCTCCCACCCCCTCCATCCCTTATGTCCATGTGTCAAGTAACAAATGCACTCAGGCCAAGTATAGTCGCGGCCCGTAGAATTCTGTGGCATATCGGGGCAATTTCTGCGGCATGAGAAGGCAGATTCTGCACCAAGACTGTCCAGGTTTTGCCACTTCACAATATGAATATGTAACATTAAAAAAACATTAAAACCGTGTTAAATTTGTTGAGGGAAAAAACTGTGCATTTTAATTCGATTAAAAGAAATAGACGACACAACTTCTTGAGTTTCTAATAATAGCTATCACTTAACACTTAGCTCATCGGATTTACCACCTGGCCAGGTGAGGCAGCAAGGTGTTACCGACAGCTTATGTTTAAGGTGGGTAACCAATACCTGGTATGCCAACACTTGGTGTTCTGGATCCAAATGGTGTAATTTGATACCCATTTCTAAATCCCCATTGAGTTGCAGCTGGTTAATCCGCATTCATTTCACACCTTTCACATTCTAAATTTGACATAAAGCTTCTTCAAAGCCATTTGATTGAAGAGCTGAGGTAATAGGTAACATAATCCCCATACATTTCACATGTTGCACAAGTCAGGAGAGCATTGGAATAATCGAGTTGACAAAGGCATGAAAGAAGGTTTCAGTGGGAGATGGACTGAGGTAGGGAAGTGGTGGATGATGCTAGAATTGGAAGTAGACAGGCTTAGTAATGGGGAGAAGTCATGGTCAGAATCAGACATTGGTTCTTATATAATTACAATGAGGAACACCGGGGAAGGAAAACAGACAAAATTCTACAGCTGGAGCTAAATTCAGCAAGTGATCAGGAAGGCCAATAGAATCTTGGCCTTTATTGCAAAGGGGATGGAGTATAAAAGCAGGGAAGTCTTGCTACAGCTATACAGTGTATTGGTGAGGCCACACCTGGAATAATGCGTACAGTTTTGGTTTCCATATTTAGGAAAGGATATACTTGCTTTGGAGGCAGTTCAGAGAAGGTTTACTAGGTTGATTCTGGAGATGAGGGGGTTGACTTATGAGGAAAGGTTGAGGAGATTGGGCCTTTACTCAATGGAATTCAGAAGAGTGAGAGGTGATCTTACTGAAATGTATAAGATTATGAGGGGTCTTGACAAGATGGATGCAGAGAGGATGTTTCCACTGATGAGGGAGACTAGAACTAGGCAGCATAATCTTAGAATAAGGGGCCGCCCATTTAAAACTGAGATGAAGAGGAATTTCTTCTCTGAGGGTTGTAAATCTGTGGAATTCGCTGCCTCAGAGAGCTGTGGACGCCGGGACATTGAATAAATTTAAGACAGAGATAGACAGCTTCTTAACTGATAAGGGATTAAGGGGTTATGGGGAGCGGGCAGAGAAGATGACCTGAGTCCATGATCGGATCAGCCATGATCATATTAAATGGCGGAGCAGGCTCGAGGGGCCGTATGGCCTACTCCTGCTCCTATTTCTTATGTTCTTATGTTCTTAAATTCCACGGTGATTTCCATGGCCATGGACTGGTAGAATACCAGAAGCCCAAGGTATGTTATGGGCAGGTGCAAAGTAAAGTTCTCTCTACTCTGCAACAAAAATTTTATGTAACCTTAATGTCGGAGCATGAATTATTTTTGATTTTCCACACCAGCCATCTTCTGAGTGAGCATGCGACTTCTGCACTATTTATTGCTGAATTATAGACAGTCATAAATCATAAATTCATACGCACTAGGTACTGAATTCAGGCTGCCCAAACTTATTTAAGGTGAGATTATTAAAGTTGTCAGAGAAAAAAAGCTTTCATGCCATCAATCCAGATGGATTTGAACGTATATTTTTCATTCATCTGCTTACAGGAGTAGGCCATCCGGCCCTTCGAGTCTGCTCCACCATTCAATAAGATCATGGCTGATCTTCGACCTCAACACTTTCCCACCCGATCCCCATATCCCTTGATTCCCCTAGAGTCCAAAACTCGATCAATCTCAGCTTTGAATATAGGCAACAACTCAGCATCCACAGCCCTTTGGGGTCGAGAAATTCCAAAGATTCACAACCCTCTGAGTGAAGAAATTCCTCATCATCGCCGTCTTAAATGGCTGATCCCTTATCCTGACACTATGCCCCCTAGTTCTAGACTCTCCAGTCAGGGGAAGCAACCTCTCAGGATCTACCCTGTCAATCCCCCTCAGAATCTTGTATGTTTCAATGAGATCACCTCGCCGCCTTCTAAACTCCAAAGAGTGTAGGCCCAACCTACTCAATCACTCCTCACAGGAAAACCCTCTCATCCTAGGGATCAATCTAGTGAACCTTTGTTGCACCACTTCTACGGCATGTATGTCCTTTCTTAGGTAAGGAGACCAAAACTGTGCACAGTACTCCAGGTGTAGTCTCACAAAAGCCTTGTACAGTTGTAGCAAAACTTCCTTACTCTTGTTCTCCAACCCCCTTGCAATAAAGGCCAACATGCCATTTGCCTTCCTAATTGCTTGCTGTACCTGCATGCTAACTTTCAGTGTTTTCTGTATGAGGACACCTAAATGCCTCTGAACACCAACAAAGCAAATAACCTCACATTTTCCCACATTATACTCCATCTACCACCTTTCTGCCCTGTCTATATCCCTTTGCGGGCTCCTTGTGTCCTTACAGCTTAACTTTCCCCACCTTGCTTTGTATCATCATCAAACTTGGGCACGTTGCACTCAGTTCCTTCATCTAAGTCATTAATATAAATTTTAATTAGCTGAGGTCCAAGCACTGATCCTTGCTGCACCCCACTAGTTGTAGCCTGCCAACTGGAAAATGCCTCATTTATCCCTATTCTCTGCTTTCTATTCACTAACCAATCCTCTATCCGTGCTAATATATTACCCCTCAATTCCATGAGCCCCTATGTCTGTATACCTGACACGAGACTCCCAAAACAAGCGCTCTACTCGGAACTCCTACACAGCAAGCGAGCCCCAGGTGGGCAGAGGAAATGATTCAAGGACACCCTCAAAGCCTCCTTGATAAAGTGTAACATCTCCCCCGGCACCTGGGAATCCCTGGCCCGAGACCGCCCTAAGTGGAGAAGGAACATCCGGGAGGGCGCGAGCACCTCGACTCTTGTTGCCGATAGCATGTAGAAATCAAGCGCAGGCAGTGGAAGGAGAGTGTGGCAAACCAGACTCCTCACCCACCCCTTCCTTCAACCACTGTCTGTCCCACCTGTGACAGAGACTGTAATTCCCCTTTTGGATTGTACAGTCACCTGAGAACTCACTTTTAGAGTGGAAGCATGTCTTCCTCGATTTCGAGGGACTGCCTATGATGATGAGAAACCTGTTATGTGGCATCTTATCGAATGCCTTCTGGAAATCCAAATATACTATATCCACTGGTTCCCCTTTATCTACCGTTACAGCTTCAAAAAACTCTAACATATTTGTTAAATATGATTTCCCTTTCATAAAACCATGTTGGCCTCTGCCTAATCATGTTATGATTTTCTAAGTGCCCTGTTACCACTTTCTTAGTAATGGATTCCAGCATTTTCTTGACGACTCGGGCTAAATGGCTTGTAGTTGCCTGTTTTTCTCTATCTATCTTTTCTTGAATAACGGGGTTACATTTGCTACCTTCCTTTGCAACATTATAAACCTCTTCTTTCAAGCTAATACTAGTCTTAATTTCTTTAGTTAGACATGGATGGATCATTTTTCCCATGGAGTTATTATTTCTCAATGGAATGTATATTCGTTGAGAATTTTGGAATATTTCTTTAAATATTTGCCACTGCTTATCTACCACCCTAATTGACCAATAAATCTAATTGACCAATCTACCTTAGCTAACTCGCCCCTCATACCTATGTAATTGGCTTTATTTAAGTTTAAGACTCTCTTTTCCGATTGAAGTATTTCACTCTCAAACGCAACGTGAAATGTTATCATATTATGATCACTCTTCCCCAGAGGATCCTTTACTATGAGATTACTAAATGATCCTTTTTCATTACACAATACAAGATCTCCATCTCCTGCTCCACCATCACCTCTTTACTCGCTGACCTCCTGCCTCCTCCTTATCTCTGTAACCTTCACCAACCCCATAGCTCTCCAAGAACTCTGCATTGCTCCAACTCTGACACATTCCCTTCTTCCCACTATTAGTGGCTGTGCCTTCAGCCATCTCGAGCCTAAGTTCTGGAATTTCCTCCCTAAACCTCTCTGCCTCACCACCTAATTTAAGACCCTTCTTAAAATCTACCTCTTTGACCAAGCTTTTAGATAGCCCTCCTAATATCTCCTTATATGGCTTGGTATCAATTCATATTTGATTATTCTTCCATGAAGCACCTTGACACATTGTTGTTCATTGAAGGCACTATATAAATGCAAGTTGTTGTATCTCTAAACCAACCCTTTGATATAAACAAAATAAAATGTCATCTGCTCATCAAACTTTGATTATTTCTGGCTATTACAATCCAGATTAATGGGAGTCATTAAAGCAACTTCATTAGGCTAGGAATGTGTGCATTATAATAGTTGTGACCAGTACCCTCCCCTCCCCGAGACTATTGTAGCATTACCCAAAGGAAACAATAATCTGGAGCCTACATACTTCCTCTGTTTGGCAAATTCAACTATCTATATCAAGTGATTTAAAAGTGTAGATCATAGATATCCTACTCTTGTATACAAATAGGAAATAGGCAATTATTATTCCAAACCAACATCATGTCAAGTAACATACACAATATGGGGAAATGGCTTTGCTTTTATGAATCGTTCACTGTAGAGCATTCAAAGCTTGTGTAATTCACCACTTCGGAACATTTCAAAGCTCTTCAGAAAATATCTCAAAATTATTTCCTGGAAGTCTTTATTGGCCACAAAGAAAATTACACACTAGCAACTTCTGAAGAATTACAACAGGAAAAGAGACATTTTGTGGCATACTGTTCAAACTAATTCTCATGTATGTGGAACTTAGGAATCTGCCTCGCAGTTGATTACTTATTTGTTCAAGATGATTAAAGCCATATTAGCAAACAACATCTCAAGATGTCTTTTAACATCTTTTGACCTATGCCTTGAGTTTAACTTCATCCCAAAACAAAATGGCCTGGATTATCCAGTTTCGCAATGGTTTTATTTGGCTTCTGCTGGAGAATTGTATCCATTGTGGCAATAAGATGAGCAGATTAGATTCGATTCGATTCGATGAATCAAGAGCAGATCTGTGGCTTACCTGATTTTCCTTGTTTTTAGAAAGAGTAGTGACTGGGCCTTACTACTGAACTACTATTGCTTTCTGTGTTGTTAATTTGGCTTGAACAGCCCCCCGAGGCAGCAAGGGAAGGGAAGTCCAACCTTAATTTACAGCTTCTCCATTAATCATCAGTCTAAAGAAGAAAGAAAAACTTGGATTTATATAGCGCCTTTCACAACCACTGGATGTCTCAAAGTGCTTTACAGCCAATGGAGTAGTTTTGGAGTGTAGTCATTGTTGTAATGTAGGAAATGCAGCAGCCAATTTGTACACAAGCAAGTTCCCACTAACAGCAATGTGATAATGACCAGATAATCTGTTTTTTTGTCATGTTTGCCATGGGATCTTTTACGTTCACTTGAGAGAGCAGACAGGCCCTCGGTTTAAAATCTTATCCGAAAGACGGCACCTCCGGCAGTGCAGCGCTTCCTCAGCACTGCACTGGAGTATCAGCCTAGATTTTTTGTGCTCAAGTCCCTTCTGACTCAGAGGCAACCCACTGAGCCACAGCTGCCTGTAATTGTGTTCTTGCCCCATTCCCTAGGGGGAAGGCTAGGGCTGGGCCTGCTCTCGGAATATGACTGTGCCATGAAAATGATCCAGCCCACCAAATTTCCGCATTCTGAGGCCTGGACAGGCTAATCTGTGCCTATCCAGTTCTCGGACAAAAGGAGACAAGATATCGGAACCATTGTAAAATAAATTCATATAATCTACTCTTAATTCAAAGCAAATTATGAGATGATTTTATTATTTTCATTAACTTCACACTTTGCTATATTACACTACTTAATTCAAATTGATTTCTTAGTGCAAGCATGACTTCAAATTATCAGGAGTAGACTTTATTTTGAACTCAATGGCTGGTACTTGATGCGTATTAATTTACTCTCATCTGCTTATCTGAATAAATTCAAGCATCTTCCGAAATATGCTTTAATTTGGACATCTCACACCCAACTGAGTTTAGCCCCTCAGGGAAACACTTTGTCAATGGAAATTCATTTTCTGCTGAGGGTTGACAACTTCAGAAAGTGCTTTTACAATGTCCCTGTCACATTCCAAGATTCTTTGTCCACATTACTTTTAAATGTTGGGGGTTTCCAAAAAAGTGTATTCACACAAGTATTTATTTTTAAAAGATAACTGAGATGAAAGGTGGATAAAATGCTAATTCCCCCCAAAGACTGTAAACAATAGCAATTTTCTAGCTTCTCTCACTAATCAGTAAACGCCTCACACCCACTGTGTTGGGCAGGTTCTGGTCCTGCGTGTTTGGCAGAAGTTGCCTGAAAGTTTTCTTTTCTGGCTGTGAACACAAGAGATAAAAATAGAGATGAAGACACAGGAGGTCAGAAAAGGCTCCAAAATCAGTCAGTTTTGAAAAAGAAAACTGCCAGGCCAAGCATTGGCCAGGCTCAGAAGGAGAATGCAGGAGGTTAGTTAGTGGCAATTTTGGTTAAATTAACCAATATGGCCCACTGATGTGGGAAGCATGATGTGTTCATTATTTTGTATTATGCAAAGACTTGTCCTGATTGGACACACAATATTCAAACATATCCATTGTTCTGTTTGTTCACTTGCTGTAAAATTAAGAGGCCGAAATTGAGCCCAGCCCCAAACGGGGCACACCTACCGTTTTTGAAAGTTTTTCTCCACCCCAGTCCATGGGGCGGAGATACCAGAGAAACGTCTGATGACGTCATCGTGCGGACGCATCACAGCATCTCTCGCCTTCAGTTAAAGGGGAGGGCCACTGCGAACTCTGCAGCCACTTCAGCCTGTTGGCGGCCCGTCTGAACCCATGGCCATAATTGTCGGCCTGGCCTGGCAGTTGGCTGACAAAAAAAAATAACATGGCGTCGAAGGCAGCAATACATTCCCTTTAAGGGCAACTCTTGCGGGGCAATTCCGGGAAAGGGGCAATTTCGGCAAGGGTTTCCTGCCGTTCGGTAAGGGGTTGGCGCGTGCCCCGGACACCACTCCAACCTGACGACGAGCAATTAAAAAAATGTCTGTCCCTCCGTGGAGACTCGGCGGCCATTCTGCACCAACGTGTGGCCACCGCGTTCATTCCCAAATGTAGAAAGCTCAGACTTTTGAAAGTGAAAGAGTATCAAAGGGATGACACTGTACTCTGTTCGTATATATGTGGTTGTGCTCGATGTGAATAATGTGTAACATTTTTGATGATTATATTATTGTGATCTTGTAATTACCAACATTCATACTGCCAGCCAAAGAATGTTGCATCAGAGAAGGCAGCCAAGATGATACAATCTCAAATCCTAGAAAGGCTTGATTGAGGGAATTGTCTTGGAAAAATAATCCCTTCCCCGCCACATTTTTTTCTCCTTTAATGTCATTTTTAATCTCTCTTTTTCTCCGAAATCAAAGGCTTTTCTCCCAAAACCCTGTCAAAGGTTGATACTTTTGCGAGTATTGAATCGGATCCAATGCAGCAACATTCTTTCAATCTGTCCAACAATCTGTGGTGCCTTTTGTTTGTTTATAAAGAGAAGAAACAATTTGGTGGTTTGAGCATCTGCCCAGCGTTCTGATTAGAAATCATAATTCCTCAAAAACATGTGTTCAGCACTCTCCACTATACTTAAACTGTAGCAGAGTGGCTGTAGTAATGCAAAGTGCAACCCTCATTGTTTGTGCTCTGCTTTCTGGACTTTAGATTCAGGATTTTCATCGAACAAAGCCCCTCACCCAGAGGCTGCTAATATCAGCTTCCCCTTGTCTTGGGTGGGGGCAGGGGGGAGTCAATCTCAACTCAAGAAAGATTAGTTACTTTTTGTGCTGTTTCTGTCTTCTTTCTAACGCATAGGCTATGTTTGGAATATTGTGTGAAATTGGGCCGGCTATGGAGAACTTGCTCACTCGATGGCACTCTGCAGCAGAAACACCTGGTTATAGTCAATGTTGAAGTCAATGGAAAGGAAAATGGAGCAAGGTGCTAACTGGCGGCAGAACCTATATCGTTCGTTTTACACCATGGCCAAAAGTTAAAATTACCCCCATGCGCTTTTAAGCAAGGATTACTGACTCATGCTCATGCTCATAAGAACATAAGAACATAAGAATTAGGAACAGGAGTAGGCCATCTAGCCCCTCGAGCCTGCCCCGCCATTCAATAAGATCATGGCTGATCTGGTCGTGGACTCAGCTCCACTTACCCGCCCTCTCCCCGTAACCCTTAATTCCCTTATTGGTTAAAAATCTATCTATTTTTGACTTGAAAACATTCAATGAGCCAGCCTCAACTGCTTCCTTGGGCAGAGAATTCCACAGATTCATAACCCTCTGGGAGAAGAAATTTTTTCTCAACTCGGTTTTAAATTGGCTCCTCCGTATTTTGAGGCTGTGTCCCCTAGTTCTAGTCTCCCCCACCAATGGAAACAACCTCTCTGCCTCTATCTTGTCTATCCCTTTCATGATTTTAAATGTTTCTATAAGATCACCCCTCATCTTTCTGAACTCCAAGGAGTAAAGACCCAGTCTACTCAATCCATCATCATAAGGTAACCCCCTCATTTCTGGAATCAGCCTAGTGAATCGTCTCTGTACCCCTTCCAAAGCTAGTATATCCTTCCTTAACTAAGGTGACCAAAACTGCACGCAGTACTCCAGGTGCGGCCTTACCAATACCTTATACAGTTGCAGCAAGACCTCCCTGCTTTTGTACTCCATCCCTTTCGCAATGAAGGCCAATATTCCATTTGCCTTCCTGATTACCTGCTGCACCTGCAAACTAACCTTTTGGGATTCATGCACAAGGACCCCCAGGTCCCTTTGCACCACAGCATGTTGTAATTTCTCTCCATTCAAATAATATTCCCTTTTACTGTTTTTTTTCCCAAGGTGGATGACCTCACACTTTCCGACATTGTATTCCATCTGCCAAACCTTCGCCCATTCACTTAACCTATCCAAATCTCCTTGCAGTCTCTCTGAGTCCTCTACACAACCCGCTTTCCCACTAATCTTAGTGTCATCTGCAAATTTTGTTGCACTACACTCTGTCCCCTCTTCTAGGTCATCTATGTATATTGTAAACAGTTGTGGTCCCAGCACTGATCCCTGTGGCACACCACTAACCACTGATTTCCAACATGTCTAAAATAAATGCTGATTGATTTCCAAGTACAGGATGGTCCCATCTATATTTTTCCTCATTTCTTGAAAGAGCTTAAAATTATGAATTGGCACCCCACAATTTCTTCCGCTACTTGATGAGTTCTGAAGGGATGGTTTGTGGCAGGAATGATGAGCTACTGTGCATTAACTATTACATCCTGGTAATATCTGGAGTACTATTGCTATATATAGACATTTGTGATCAAAATTACGAGCCTACATGTGTACAGTTTGAATCTCATGTAGTTTATCATGAATGGCATTTAAAATGCAACATCAAAGTAAACACTAATATAAAAAAGCAAAATACTGCAAATGCTGGAAATCGTAAATAAAAACAGAAACTGCTGGAAATACTCAGCAGGTCAGGCAGATTTGTGGAGAGAGAAACTGAGTTAACGTTTCAGATAGATGACCCTTCGTCAGAACTGGAAAAACTTAGAAATGTAACAGCTTTTTAAGCAAATGCAGGGGCAGGGAAAGGGCTTGTTACATTAATAAAGATGCATTGCTGACTTCCAAGTTATGGGAGGAAATGGAGGAGGAAATCTGTTATCAGAGAGATGAGTAGGAAAAACAAAATTATTGTTTAAGGAGATTTTAATTGTGCCCTAATCAATTTGGAGGAAAGGAATAGAATTCTTAATGTGTACCGGACTCCTTCCTCAAGCAACATGCTAGTCGGCTTACAAGAGCGGAGACGATCTGGTTACAGGTAATGAAACCCATCAGGTGAATGAGCTAAATGTGGGTGAGCATCTCCGGAGTAGTGACCACAAAACCAAAAGGAATCGATTTTTACCCGGAGTGGGTTTCGGGCGGGTGGGGGTAGGAGAGCGAGTGACTGCAAAATGCACTCGCTGGCCTCGATTTCAGGCCTGGAGTATTTTAACTCCTGGGCCTCATTTAAATTTGACAAATGTGTTGTGAACGGGAAACCAACCTACTTTCTGGGCATTAGGTAGGCCTCTGGAGGCCTGCCAGAAATAAAGCGGGAATGCAGCTCAAACAGAGGTTGCATTCACTTTACTGGCATTGCTGTCTTTTAGTGCTACAATCTGCAAGATGAGCCGGAAACAAGTCTTCATGTAATCTGAAGCTTCCCTGTAGCAAACTGTTTGCAATAGTTGAGGGATCCAGAATGAGAGGCCATAGATACACAATTAAACATAAGTGATTTCGAACAGGAAGCAAAAAAAACATTTTCTGAGTTTTGTGGGGGTTAATGGTTGAGATGTCAAGATTGAAGATTCGATTGGATAAGTGACTGAAGCAAAAGTGGTTGAGGGGATATAGGAACAGGTTGGGTAGATGTAATTAGAACTATTTGCTTGCATGGAGTGTAAACACTCTCATGAATCGGTTGGGCCAATGTTGCCGTTGTCATTGCCATGTAGGTGAGAATTTGGCGTGAACATTTAGCACTTAACTGTCAGATACTTTGTTTTGATTGCAGTCTTTGAAGACTACAAAAGCATCACTGGGCTGCACCTTCTCCACACAAAATGCAACATGTGGACTTTCTAGTTAGATAAACACTGCCTATAACCTTAACAACAGTGCAATATGGTGAAGCAAGTTGGGGCTGAGGATGTGCACTGGAGCCTATCTGGGGATTTAAGGCTAAGATTTAATATGTGTGGTGTCGGACATTTTGAAGAGTCTAAACCTGCTCTGGAAAGCTATGCTTATAGAGAATGAAAGTTTCATGGGGCACTTAGGAAATTAAAACTGCTAGTGAAAGTGTGTCTGGGGATGACGCAGTTTTAAAATCAACCTCTGCTATTCAGCTCTATATGTGTGGCATAAACTAAATGGCATAGGTGCTCCATGTGTACATAATCCAATCTCTGTGTGACTGTTCAGATGGTGTTTGCCATTACACTTTTCATAATCTTTTAGAAATCAAATTAATCCAAGTACGAAAGGCATCAAAGCAGAACTGCAGTCCCACGGAATGATTGAAGCCTTGAAATTTGGGTGTATGAAGATTAACCTATTGAATTCTTAACTCCACTGTTTTAATGGAAACATTGACCTGTTTGAAATAAAAGTTAATGCCTCTTAACAGTGAACAAATGAATTTAAAATAAATGTTAATTTTAAAGCCTCAGTATCTTTCTGATATGATTAGTTCAGGATAAGGCTCAATAATAGTCTTATCCCAGAGGTATATATCTTCTTAAATATTACAACCACATTAAATTAAAATACTCCTCATACTTTAAAAGGTTAACCAGAAAAATCCTTTTATCTATGGCTAACTTTTCAATCGAAGCCAACCACCTTTTATGTACTTCAGAGAGTCTGGAGCTTGTATTACCAGAAACACAGCATTGAGTCCTGTCCTTTCTGGAGCACAGCTCAACGGCTGAGAGATGCCTCATGCAAATTAATGGTTGATGTGACAGGAAGGGAGGGGCCTTTTTCTGACACACGCTTCCATGTTTGTGGCTGGACTACAGTTGCCGAGTTGCTAGAGTACATCCTGTAGATAGTACACACTGTAGCCATGGTGGAGGGAGGGAATGTTTAAGCTGGTAGATAGGGTGCCCATCAAATGGACTGCTTTGTCTTGGATTGCTTTGAGCTTCTTGAGTGTTGCTGGAGCTGCATCCATCCAGTCAAGTGGTAAGTATTCCAGCACACTCCTGGCTTGTGGAGTGTGAGGAGAAGAGGGCCCAGGGACAGCAGGGGCCAGCCCACACTGCGATATGTGTGCGCACTAGGTCCATGCAGCAGAGCTGGTCTCCAGTCGTCTTGGTTAATCCTTGCCACTGGACCAAGACCTAACTCTGTCAACCCCGTGTGGTAGCTGGTGTGTAATGGCTACCACACGTTTAAAAAAACATCCACGCACAGGCATCTTCCACCTTTCAACATGTAGTTCGGGATCTGGAATATTAGGTCCTTCATCGAAACACCTGTGAACTCATCCCTTTTGGGTGTGGAAACAAGTCATCCTCGATACGAGGGACCGGCTAAGAAGCACAGTTTGCCATAAGCATGCTGAAATCCTGATGAACCAAAACCTGTGCACCCTGATTGTGTGGGGGGCCCCCCATCACATTCTCTCAGCACCTCTGCAGGTGAAAATAACTCGCTGACACCTCTGCCAACTACACTTAAATCTATTTACAGTTAAAACAATATAAAGAAGGAAAAAGACATCAAGATACTGAATCAACACAATGACCAACTTTATACAAACTGTATTTAAAAACAAGATGAAGATCTTAAATTCCTGCAGCTTTCCAAAGCAAGTTCTTGGAAAAAAAAGTGTTTGATAACCTTATGTGTGAACAGTTGCACATGAAGCTCCTGTTGACATGTATTAGTGGTGAGGTGGATAGCAAGTGAAAGACCCCAAGTCTGTTTGTTTTTGGCACTCGACAACAGCTATAAAACATAATTTTATCTACCTCATCAAACCAACACATTTTATTAGAACAAAGAATTCTTTAGCTGTGAGTCAGCTCAAGTTTTTCTGAACAGCGGAGACCTTTTTTTTTTAAAAACACACCATTTGGAATCCATCTTAAACTGACACAACTCTAAGATGATATATCTATCTATATGAAAAGTGTTTGATCATGCATGTCCTATTTGTCACACTTATTTCTTGTGTCACAATTTGATCATGCGTGGCATGACGATTTTCTCATGTCTGTGGTAATGCCTGGCTGTATTATTTTTTAAACTTAAAAAGCCTTTAAAAAAAAGTACAGTACCTGCATCCTTATACTTAGCATTATTTACCTTGCAGTGCTAGAAGTGATTGTTAAAATAAATGATATTCCCAACCTAGTGCTGGAAACCAGCTTGACTTGCCGTACAGTGGAATAATAGGGGACTGGACAGGATAGATTAAGAAGATGCATATGATTAGTGTGGAGGACACTGAGGCATAATTACAGTTCCTCATTCTTGCTCAAGCCTTGCTCACTTGTTCCCACACCCACCATCACACTTGCTCTCTTTCCACTCCCCACTTTACCCCCCGTCTCCTTTCACAACAATGCAGTCATCATTTTCCCTCATCCTCAACCCGCATGCTCCTCTCAACCATCTACAGCTGGCCACCAACATCCCAACCCAGGAGTGAGTGAACAGGGCATGCAAGGGCCTCATAGTTTCCATTGCCCTTGGTCAACCTGACCCATCTCCTGTCAATCCTGTTTACTCGGCAATCTCACAATCTCAACCACCCTCACACACTTGCAGAATTCTCTGCTGTGCGACCCTGCTCTGTCCACCCCCACGCACCCCCACCCCCCGCTCTGTCCACCCCCCCCATCATCCCATAGCTGCACTTTGGTTTGAGCCAGAGAGAACCACCTTCAAACTGCATGGCTCCTGCCTGCCGACAGCTGTCAGAGTTTTGCCTGGACATAGATTTGGGCCGAGCTGTCCCGCAACAGTTTAAAAACTTAAATGTTTGAGAAGTGGGGTGGGAAGATACCCCACTTTCTAAACATTTAAATTGAGATTTGGTGGATTTACTGAGCAGTCCATAAACCAGGTTTGACCCTGGATTTACGCTCCATATAGTGTCAAACAGAAGTGGTATGAAACTATACTTTCCATGGAGTCTCGGTCTGCTTCTCTTGGGAGTCAGGTGGGGCAGTGATTCGGAATTAGATTCCCAGTTTAGCATCCAAATTGCTTTGCACCAATGCTGAGGGGTAATGGGAATGCATTCTGAAAATGCTGTGTGTAAAAATATATGTAAGGAAGCTAGAAATATTTCTAAATAGGCCGAGAATTAACTCATGTACTGAGGTATGCATCAGCTAGCGAGGGAAATTTCCCATCAACTGAAATGCTTACTTTCTTATTCCTAACTAAACTTCACTTTATTGTCTTATAAATTAGCTGCCCTGAGATATTAAAATGTGACACTAAGTTTGTGCAGTATTGATACACTGTCACTGGTGCACTATCACACCATGTCATCACATGTCACTAGTGCACTATCACACCATGTCATCACACAATGCTATTGCACTATCACACCATGTCACCACATGTCACTCGTACACTATCGCACCATGCCATCAGACATCACTTGTGTACTATTAAATCATGCTATCATCACATGTCACTTGTTTTATAGCTACTTGCGCACTGAGGTAGGTCTGACTACAGTTTCAGGTGACCCGATTGTCAGGTATCCAGACTAGAAGAGGCTCAATTAGAGCATCTCATGATTCTGCTGGTGCTGAGATGAACAGGGACTGTGCTCCCTAAGAACATATCCGTCACATCCATCTTGTCCCGATCCAAGGCCGTCCCATCCTCTGTCAGTGAATCACAGTATGCAGGTGATGCTTGCGTTTGTGCACACTTGGAGGTCGAGCTCCAAACCATCATCAACACCTTCACCGAAGCGTATGAGAGTATGGACCTTACACTAAACGTTCATAAGACAAAGGTTCTCTACCAACCTGCCCTGCCACACAGCACTGCCCCACGATTATCAAAATCCATGACGAGGTATGGACCATTTTCCATGCCTCGGGAGCCTACTGTCAACAAGAGCAGTCATCGATGACGAAGTCCAACACTGCCTCCAGTGTGCCAGTGCAGCCTTCGGTCACCTGAGAAAGAGAGTGTTAGATGACCAGGATCTCAAACCCGGCACCAAACTCATGGTCTATAGAGCAGTAGTGATACCCGCCCTCCTATATTCTTCAGAGACATGGATTATCTACAGTAGGCACCTCAAAGCACTGGAGAAGTATCACCAACGCTACCTCCACAAGATCCTGCAAATCCATTAGCAAGATAGGTGCACCAACGTTAGTGTTCTCGCTCAGGCCAGCATCGAAGCATTGACTACGCTCGATCAGCTCCAATGGACGGGCCACATCATCCACATGCCCGATACTAGACTCCCAAAACAAATATTCTACTTGGAGCTCCGACATGGCAAGCGAGCCCCAGCTGGGCAGAGGAAACGCTTCAAGGACACCCTCAAAACCTCCTTGAAAAAGTGCAACATCCCCACCGACACCTGGGAATCCCTGGCCCAAGACCGCCCAAAGTGGAGGAGAAGCATCCGGGAAGGCGCCGACCACCTCGAGTCTCTTCGTCGGGAGCAAGCGGAAGCCAAGCGTCGACAGCAGAAGGAGCACATAACAATCCACGCACCCCACCCACCCGTCCCTCCAACCACCAGCTGCCCACCTGTGAAAGAGACTGCAGATCCCGCATTGGACTCATCAGTCACCTGAGAACTCGTATTAGTGTGGAAGCAAGTCATCCTCGACTCCGAAAGCCTGCCTAAGAAGAGATTTGGCCTGCTGCAGTGCCTCGGGCTAATCGGGCTGGCTGCCATCGGGGACCAGCTCACCGGTCCCAATGCAGGGCCTGCAGTGATGGCCCTTCCCTTTAAGGGAGGGACTGAACCTCGAAACGTGGCAGCGTTGACAACTACCGCCCCGCCTGTGTCCTGTAAGGCTCCAGGAAGGAAGTGGAATGCTTGATTTAGCGCACCACTTCCTTCCTGGAACACACACATCAATTTTTTTTTAAAGCCTGGAATCATTAGTGCCTGCCGTTCATGATCCCCAGCTTTCAAAAGTTAGCGCTCCAAATGGGGTACTCCCAAATTTCACCCCCTTTGTCCATGGCAACTTGTTTTTTTGGAGGGGTGGGGTTGTAAAATGAAAAGAATTGTGCATTCACTGAACAAATTCAAAGCTAATTTTAGATAGCGAAAGTGTAATTTTATATTTCTAAAGTTTTGCTTTTATTTTCCAATGATTGGACGTTACATTAAAAAAAATAAACACTGCAGCTGCCAGCAAGGTTCAAGTCCTGTGAAACTGAGGTAGGCGGGCCCCAAACCAAGCCAAACATCACAATCTTGGCGGGCTCCTTCTCTCCTACATCTGGGTTCCAAAAAAAAAACTCTTCAAACCATGGCATAAAATTCTTGCAGTCTGATGCTAGCCTGTTGTCTAAAACTGTGTTCTTTGTGCATTAATTTAGTGCGAGACCCAATTGAGCACTGGGGGAATTCCCAGTAAATGTTCCAAATAACAAAGTTTCCACCATTCACACCCAATATAATAATTAATAATAATGTTTTTTTTTTCCAGTCATGTTAACGTTAATTGCAGTAAAATATGCTGGGTTCTAGAAGTACCATGAAACCCTGTCTGGAACTTGAGTTCCCTGTCTCACTAATGTGCTTTATCTAACGCTGTGACGCTAACCCATAATGCAATAATATGTCTCTGGATGTATTACATTAAATAAAATATCTCTCAAATGGTCCATCAGGAAATATTTTGGGTGAAGATAATTTGTAAAAATGATGTAGGCTTTAAGATACTACATCAGCAAAATATTACAATAAATATTTCCAAATGTTGCCTGAGTTTATCTGTGTCCATACACTGTCTCTTTTCTGTCTCAATGTCTCTTTACACTCCAAGTTTGTCAGTAAAATATTAATCTGCACTTTGGGATCTGACTTCACACAAATAAAATGTTTTATAAAAATGACACCTCACTGATAAATTTATCTCAGAAATGAATGTGTCTCATAACAATTGTATTTTCACTGTTGGTTGATATGTTAGCTGATAACTTAAAGTAGTTCTTCTGCCAGGTGACTTGTGGCATATAGAAATTTCAGGAGCATCAGCAAGGCCACATACTAAATGAGCTTGATATTAATGCGTGATGCTTCCACAGATTACTATACTGAGAACACACTTTTCGTGTGGTGAATTGTATTAGAAGTTACAAAGAGAACTTGATTTTCTTGGTTTCATTCTGTGGGCAGTAATAAGGTCTGTTTCAAGTATGATCATTCAGAATTTTGGCATGACATCAGTATATTGATCTGTGCCCCATTCTCCCCAGCCCTCCACCCTCCCCAAAGTAGCCTTAGGAGTCGAAATTAAATTTGTTGTGCCCATTTTAAGGGCATAAGATGAGCGTGACGAGAACCAATTTTGGGGACTAATATCCTGCGTCCAAAGGATACCTTTTTCAGGCATCCCTGGTGACCACCTAAAATAAGCATTAAGTCCCTTACATATGTAAATGAGGGGATTTACATCTGTTTTAGGCCCCCTCATCAATACTCGATTTTGCTGAATGGAGACCGGCCTGCTCCGCTTGGGATTCCGAAGCGGTTGCTGGATGATCACCACCAAAAGTAAGTGATGTTTGGGAAAAAAAAAATCATTGCTGTGGAGCCAGGAGGAGCAACGGCCACCCCTCCCCCATTTCCCTCCTCCCCCATCGCACCTTGCGACCCCTGATCCTGCTCCACATCCCCATTCCCGGGACATAGCTTAGGGCCGCTGCTGGAGAGGCAAGCGGCCCAAAATTAATTACTTCAAATATATGAGCTGCCTGTGGAGATGCAGCAATTAATATTAACGAGGTATATTACTGCCAGACATTAAGGGGTGTAAATTAGTGAGTCCCCGGTTTTTGCAGCGAAAGTGCGATGCGGCTACAATGTGCGCCTGAACTGGAAGCTCAAGGTCAGCCCAAAATTGAGTCTTGGGACTTCCATGTCAGGACAATAAATTGGCAGAAAAATGACTGACCATCACTGATCATCCAACCCTTTGTTGGAGCTGTCACATTTTGCCAAAGCCGGACAGGGAGGATTGCCAAACTTCCCAGATTATCTGGGAGTCTCCCAGAATTGAGGGTTGATCTCCTGGGTGCGGCTGCTAGCAAGCTAGGAGAAAAGTAAAATGTCGCGACTGTGCACCTCAGATAGATTCGAGAGGGGAAATGTCGCCACAAAGATAGAGAGGGGTATACAAAAGGAGGGGTGGGGGGTTGCAATATTGGTTAAAGAAACAATTACAGCTGTGAGGAGGGATGATTTGTTAGAAGGATGATCAAATGAGGGCATACAGGTTGAACTGAAAAACAAAAAAGGGGCGATCACGCTGCTGGGAGTGCGCAATAGACCCCCAAACAGTCAGAGGGAGATAGAAGAGCAAATATGTTGGCAAATTTCTGAGATTTGCAAAAACGATCGGGCAGTAATAGTAGGGGATTTCAACTACCTTAATATTAACTGGGAGAAGACCAGTGTGAAAGGTATAGAGAGTGCAGAATTATTAAAATGCATTCAGGAAAACTTTCTTAGCCTGTATGTACCAACGAAAGGGGGTAGTTCGAGACTTAGTTTTAGAGAATGAAGCTGGGCAGGGGGAAGGGGTATCGGTGGGAAACATAGAAACATAGAGAATAGGTGCAGGAGTAGGCCATCCGGCCCTTCGAGCCTGCACCACCATTCAATATGATCATGGCTGATCATGCAACTTCAGTACCCCATTCCTGCTTTCTCTCCATACCCCTTGATCCCTTTAGCCATAAGGGCCACATCTAACTCCCTTTTGAATATATCTAACGAACTGGCCTCAACAACTTTCTGCGGTAGAGAATTCCACAGGTTCACAATTCTCTGAGTGAAGAAGTTTCTCCTCATCTTGGTCCTAAATGGCTTACCCCTTATCCTTAGACTGTGACCCCTGGTTCTGGACTTCCCCAACATTGGGAACATTCTTCCTGCATCTAACCTGTCCTATCATCCATACCCCGCACCCCCCCTCCGTTATTTAATTGCCAGTGTGCGCCATCAGTCTCTCGCTGAGGAGGAGGTGCTGGTTTATTTTTTTCTATGCTGCTGACCTCTGCTCCGGGTGGGGAGGGGGCGGTGGGGAAGCCCCAGGATCAGATCGGTGGGAAGCGTGGCTGAGAATCAGTGGGGGAGTTCCCCTCTGAGGGGCGCTGGTAAACAGAGAGGCCCCAGCGACTGCTCAAGATGGCCGGGACCTGGAATTGACCCCGCCCTAGGACCCGTAACCTGCTGGCCCATCCAGCCCCACCCCACACACACTGCCATGCCTCGCGATACATTCATTCCCCACCACCAACTGGATTCGTTTGATCTCCTGGGAGAGGCGAAAAAACAGATTTTTTTTAAAAACCCAGGCCGATTCAAGAGAGGGGAAAAATCTTCAAAATTCCTCTTCCCCTTTAGGTAATCTAAACAAGTCCAGGAGATCACTGGCCCTGACCACCATGACATACGAAATAGGAGCAGGAGTAAGCCATTCGGCCCTTCAAGCCTGCTCCGCCATTCATTCAAATCACGGCTGATCTTCGACCTCAACTCCACTTTCCCGCCCGATCCCCATATCCCTCGATTCCTTTAATATCTCAAAATCTATCGATCTCAGCCTGGACTATACGCAATGACTCAGCATCCACAGCCCTCCGGGGTAGAGAATTCCAAAGATTCACATCACCTCTCGTGGATACGCGGATGCCTGATGAATGATGGGAACAGTTGGGTGGGGTAGCGGAGAGGCTTGGCAATTGGGGATCCGTACCTGAGCGAGAGTTGGCGTTTTCAGGAGCGGAACAAGGACCCTCAATCCAGTGTAGAGCTGGGCAGGAGCTGACCGTTGGGTATCACACAGTGCAATATGGAACGTGCTACCACAGGGAGGGGTTGAGGCGAATAGTGGAGTTGCATTCAAGGGAAAGCTGGATATACACATGAGGGAGATAGGAATAGGGAGAGCATTTTGGTGGTAGCGATCATAATTTAGTTATATTTAGCGTAGTTATGGAAAAGGAGAAAGATAGACCAAGAGTAAAAGTTTTCAATTGGGGAAAGGCCAGTGTTACTAAGCTGAGATGTGATTTAGCTAAGGTGGACTGGAAACAGCTGTGTCAGAGCAGTGTGAGGCATTCAAGGAGGGGATAGTGAGGGTTCAGAGCAAATATGTTCCCACAAAGAAAAAGGGTGGGACTAACAAATCTAGAGCCCCCTGGATGTCAAGGGGCATATAGGGTAGGATAAGGCAAAAAAGGGAGGCTTATGTCAGATGCTGAGAGCTAAATACTGCAGAAAGCCTAGAGAAGTATAGAAAGTGCAGGGGTGAAATTAAAATGGAAATTAGGGAAGCAAAGCGAGAGCATGAACAAATATTGACAAGTAAAATCAAGGAAAATCCAAAGATGTTTTATAAATACATAAAGAGCAAGAGGATAACTAAGAAAAGAGTAGGGCCTTTTAGAGACCAAAAAGGTAAACTGTGTGTGGAGGCGGAAGACGTGGGTATGGTTCTCAATGAATACTTTGCATTTGTCTTCACAAAAGAGAGTGATGATGCAGACATTGTAATTAAAGAGGAGGAGTGTGAAATATAAGATGAGATAAACATAGTGAAAGAGGAAGTATTAAGGGGCTTAGCAGCTTTGAAAATGGATAAATCCCCAGGCCCGGCTGAAATGTATCCGAGGCTATTAAGAGAAGTAAGGAAGGAAATAGTGGAGGCTCTGACCATTATTTTCCAATCCTCTCTGGCTCCAAGTGTGGTGCTGGAGGACTGCTAACGTTGTACCGTTGTTTAAAATGGCAGAAAGAGACCGAGTAATGACAGGCCAGTCAGCCTAACCTTAATGGTGGGCAAATTATTGGAAAAAGTTCTGTCAGACAGTATTAATTATCATTTAGAAAGGCATGGATTAATCAAGGACAGTCAGCGTGGATTTTTTAAGGGAAGGTCATGTCTGACAAATTTGATTGAATTTTTTGAGGCGGTAATAAGGAGGCTTGATGAGGGTAGTGCATTTGATGTAGCCTACATCCTACAAGGCAGACTGGTCCAAAAAGTAAAAGCCCATGCGATCCAAGGGAAAGTGGCAAGTTGGATCCAAAATTGGCTCAGTGGCAGTAAGCAAACAGTTACGGTCGACGGCTGTTTTTGTGACTGAAAGGCTGTTTCCAGTGGGGTTCCACAGGACTCAGTACCAGGTCTCTTGCTTTTTGTGATATATATTAATTATTTAGACTTCAATGTAGAATGTATGATTAAGAAGTTTGCAGATGATACAAAAATTGGCAGTGTGGTTGATAGTGAGGAATAAAGTTGTAGACTGCAGGAAGATATCATTGGATTGGTCAGGTGTGCAGATAATTAACAAATGCAATTCAATCTGGAAAAAGTGTGAGGTAATACATTTGGGGAGGGTTAATAAGGCAAGGGAATACAAGATCATTAGTAGGATACTGAAAAGTGTAGAGGAACAGAGGGACCTTGGAGTGCATGTCCACAGATCGCTGAAGGTAGCAGGACAGGCAGATAAGGTGGGTAAGAAGGCATACTAGATACTTTCCTTTATTAGCTGATGCATAGAATATAAAAGCAGGGAGGTTCTGCTAGAACTGTATAAAACATTAGTTCGAGTACTGCGTGCAGTTCTTGTCACCACATTACAGGAATTGTGTGATTGCACCAGAGAGGGTATGTAAAGTCTTGACTCTGCAGTGCAGACTTACACGAGGCACATGCTGAAGTCAAGGTTACTCTGGACCTGCACCTTTATTTCACAGCTCTCGCGTGCCACACTTGCCTGAGACTTGCCTTTATATACCTGTGTGGAACAGGTATGCGGTGTCTCCTGCAAGTGCACCCCTGGTGGTAAAGTATGCTTGTGGTTACAGGTCATATCTAGTTACAGTCATGTATCGCATGGTAAGATACAGTTATATACAGTAGTGTGAGATACATGACATCACCCTCCCCCAAGGTCTTATTGTCTTTATAGATTCAATCTCTCAGGTGGTCTACGCTCTCACGTGGAGCGTATTAGTTGTGGTTCAGTTGTTTGCCTTGGTGCCTGTTTTTCTTTCGGTGTGATTGCTGGTATCTCGCCTGGGCTGTCTGTTTTGTTCAGTTTGATTGCTGGTATCTCGCCTGGGCTGTCTGTTGAGACTGCCCTTTCCTCAGGTTGTTTCCTCAGGTTGTTCCCTCTGTCTGTCCACCAGATGTGGTATGAGTTCCACATTGTAGTCTGCCTCTGGTTCAGCAGTGTTGTTGGTGAATCTACTTCTTACTTGGTCTACATGTCTCCGGCAGGTTTGGCCATTGTCCATTTGTACAACCAGTAGCCTGTTTCCTTCCTTGCCTGTTACTGTCCCTGCAAGCCATTTGGGACCCCTGCCATAGTTTAGCACAAACATTTTGTCCCCTATCTCATTCCACCTCCCCCTCGAATTTTGGTCATGGTACACAGTTAGCTTCCGGCGCTTTGCCTCAACAATTTCATGCATGTCTGGGAGGATTAACGAGAGCCTAGTCTTTAAGGTCCGTTTCATCAATAGTTGCGCAGGGAAAACCCCAGTCAATGAATGCGGACAAGATCTGTATGCCAGCAGCAGTCGCGACAGGCGGCTCTGCAGCGTGGGACCTTGGATTTTTAGCATGCCTTGTTTAATGATCTGCACTGCTCGCTCCGCCTGGCCGTTGGAGGCCGGCTTGAAAGGTGCCGTCTTAACGTGATTTATGCCGTGGTCAACTATAACATCTTGAAATTCTGCGCTAGTGAAGCACTGACCAATATGTCAGGAATTCCGTGTGTTGGAAACATGGTTCTAAGGCTCTCCACAGTGGTGGAGGTGGTGCTCGAGTTTAAAATTGTGCACTCAATCCACTTTGAAAATGCGTCGACGACTACGAGGAACATTTTGCCCATGAATGGGCCCGCATAGTCTACATGCACCTGCGACACAGTTTGGTGGGCCAGGGCCAGGAGCTTAGGGGGGGCCTCCCTGGGGGCATTACTGAGTTGGGCACAAATGGTGCACCGCCGGACGCAGAGCTCCAAGTCCGCGTCAATGCCAGGCCACCAGACGTGGGATCTGGCTATGGCCTTCATTAGGACGATCCCCGGGTGCTCGTGGTGGAGCTCCCGGACAAACGCCTCTCTGCCTCGCAAGGGTATTACTACTCGGCTGACCCACATCAGGCAGTCTGCCTGTAGTGATAGTTCATGCATGTGCCTATGGAAAGATTTGATCTCCTCAGGGGAGGCATCGCGAGCCTCTGCTCAGTCACCAGTTAAAACACATCTTTTGACTAAGGATAACGTGGGGTCGCTGGTCGTCCAGGCTCTGATTTGGCGAACTGTCATGGGCGAACCTATGGATTCAAAGGCATTGATTGCCATGACCATCTCACAGTCCTGTCCGTGGTCACCAGGGGTAGCCTACTAAGCGCGTCGGCACAGTTGTCTGTGCCTGGTTTGTACCTTATTGTGTAGTCGTAAGACGCCAGCATGAGTGCCCACCGCTGAATGCGCGCCGAGGTGTTGCCGTTTATTGCCTTGCACTCGGATAGCAGGGACGTGAGGGGTTTGTGGTTGGATTCTAATGCGAACTTGGCCCCGAAATGGTATTGGTGCATCTTTTTGACATCGTACACGCACGCGAGCACCTCCTTCTCAACCATACCGTACCCGCGCTCCGCCCGCGAAAGTGACCTGGAGGCATAAGCAATGGGTTGTAATTTACCCGCATCATTGACATGTTGTAAAACGCACCCGACCCCATATGCTGATGCATCACATGTAAGAACTAGCTTTTTACCTGGATCAAAAAAGGCTAAAACACTTGGAACATAGAAGGTTGCGTGCCTTATTGAAGGCGCGTTCTTGGGCGCCCCCCAAAACCAATCGCACCCCTTTCTGAGTAGCACGTGGAGAGGCTCCAGCAGCGTGCTCAAGTTCTGCATAAAGTTCCCAAAGTAATTGAGTAACCCGAGAAAGGCGCGCAGTTCTGAGACATTCCGGGGCCTGGGTGCCAGGCGAATCGCTTCAGTTTTGGATTCTGTTGGGCGGATTCCATCAGCGGCAATCCTTCTGCCCAAAAATTCAATCTCGGGCGCGAGAAACAAACACTTGGATTTCTTAACTCTTAGGCCTACCCGATCCAATCGACTTAGTACTTCCTCCAAATTGCGGAGATTGGAGTCGGTGTCCCTGCCCGTGATGAGTATGTCATCTTGAAACACAACCATCCCCGGGATGGACTTGAGCAGACTCTCCATGTTGCACTGGAATATAGCAGTTGCCAACCTGATGCCGAATGGGCATCGATTGTACATAAAAAGGCCTCGATGTGTGTTGATGGTGGTGAGTAGCTTAGACTCTTTGGTCAGTTCTTGCGTCATATACGCAGATGTGAGATCTAGTTTCGAGAAAAGTTTTCCTCCAGCCAATGTGGCAAATAGGTCCTCCGCTCTGGGCAGTGGGTATTGGTCCTGTAGGGAGACTCTGTTTATGGTAGACTTGTAATCCCCACAGATTCGTACGGATCCATCAGGCTTCATGACTGGGACAATGGGACTTGCCCAGTCACTAAATTCCACAGGTGAGATAATGCCTTCCCGCAGAAGCCGGTCCAATTCGTGTTCAATGTTTTCCCTCATCACATAAGACACAGCTCTAGCCTTGTGATGGACCAGTCTGGCATCCTGTGTGATGTAGATTTTGACTTTAGCCCCTTTGAATGTGCCCACACCTGACTGAAGGAGACGTTCAAAACGACTTAGAACTGTCATAGGATAGCTCAGATGAATACGTGGCTTGAACAGTGGTGCAGCAGGGAGGGATTCAAATTCCTGGGGCATTGGAACCGGTTCTGGGGGAGGTGGGACCAGTACAAACCGGACGGTCTGCACTGAGGCAGGACCGGAACCAATGTCCTAGGGGGAGTGTTTGCTAGTGCTGTTGGGGAGGAGTTAAACTAATATGGCAGAGGGATGGGAACCAATGCAGGGAGACAGAGGGAAACAAAAAGGAGACAAAAGCAAAAGACAGAAAGGAGATGAGTAAAAGTGGAGGGCAGAGAAACCCAAGGCAACAAATAAAAAGGGCCACTGAATATAAAGGGGCTGCAGGAGGGGTCAAAACTAAAAATCATGGTTTAAAAACTAGTATTAAAACACTCAACCTAAACGCACGCAGCATTCGAAATAAAGTAAATGAACTGATGGCACAAATCATTACAAATGGGTATGATTTGGTGGCCATTACAGAAACGTGGTTGCAGGGTGGCCAAGACTGGGAATTAAACATACAGGGGTATCTGATGATTCGGAAAGATAGACAAGAAGGGAAAGGAGGTGGGGTAGCTCTGTTAATAAAGGATGATATCAGGGCAGTTGTGAGAGACGATATTGGCTCTAATGAACAAAATGTTGAATCATTGTGGGTGGAGATTCGAGATAGTAAGGGAAAAAGTCACTGGTGGGCGTAGTTTATAGGCCCCCAAATAATAACTTCATGGTGGGGCGGGCAATAATCAAGGGAATAATGGAGGCATGTGAAAAAGGAACGGCAGTAATCATGGGGGATTTTAACCTGCATATCGATTGGTCAAATCAAATCGCACGGGGTAGCCTGGAGGAGAATGCATACAGGATTGTTTCTTAGAACAGTATGTTACAGAACCTACAAGTGAGCAAGCTATCTTAGATCTGGTCCTGTGTAATGAGACAGGCATAATAAACGATCTCCGAGTAAAAGATCCTCTCGGAATGAGTGATCACAGTATGGTTGAATTTGTAATACGGATTGAGGGTGAGGAAGTTGTGTCTCAAACGAGCGTACTATGCTTAAACAAAGGGGACTACAGTGGGATGAGGGCAGAGTTGGCTAAAGTAGACTGGAAAAATAGACTAAACGGTGGCACAATTGAGGAACAGTGGAGGACTTTTAAGGAGCTCTTTCATAGTGCTCAACAAAAATATATTCCAGTGAAAAAGAAGGGCGGTAAGAGAAGGGATAACCAGCCATGGATAACCAAGGAAATAAAGGAGAGTATCAAATTAAAAACCAATGCGTATAAGGTGGCCAAGGTTAGTGGGAAAATAGAAGATTGGGAAAATTTTAAACGACAGCAAAGAATGATTAAGAAAGCAATAAAGAAAGGAAAGATAGATTGCGAAGGTAAACTTGCGCAAAACATAAAAACGGATAGTAAAAGCTTTTACCGATATATAAAATGGAAAAGCGTGACTAAAGTAAATGTTGGTCCCTTAGAAGATGAGAAGGGGGATTTAATAATGGGAAATGTGGAAATGGCTGAGACCTTAAACAATTATTTTGCTTTGGTCTTCACAGTGGAAGACACAAAAACCATGCCAAAAATTGCTGGTCACAGGAATGTGGGAAGGGAGGACCTTGAGACAATCACTATCACTCGAGGGGTAGTGCTGAACAGGCTAATGGGACTCAAGGTAGACAAGTCTCCTGGTCCTGAAGAAATGCATCCCAGGGTATTAAAGGAGATAGCGGAAGTTATAGCAGATGCATTCGTTATAATCTACCAAAATTCTCTGGACTCTGGGGAGGTACCAGCGGATTGGAAAGCAGCTAATGTAACGCCTCTGTTTAAAAAAGGGGGCAGACAAAAGGCAGGCTATAGGTCGGTTAGTTTAACATCTGTAGTGGGGAAAATGCTTGAAACTATCATTAAGGAAGAAATAGCGGGACATCTAGATAGGAATAGTGGAATCAAGCAGACGCAGCATGGATTCATGAAGGGGAAATCATGTTTAACTAATTTACTGGAATTCTTTGAGGATATAACGAGCATGGTGGATAGAGGTGTACCGATGGATGTGGTGTATTTAGATTTTCAAAAGGCATTCGATAAGGTGCCACACAAAAGGTTACTGCAGAAGATAAGGGTACGTGGAGTCGGAGGAAATGTATTAGCATGGATAGAGAATTGGCTGGCGAACAGAAAGCAGAGAGTCCGGATAAATGGGTCCTTTTCGGGTTTGAAATTGGTGGTTAGTGGTGTGCTACAGGGATCGATGCTGGGACCACAACTGTTTACAATATACATAGATGACCTGGAAGAGGGGACAGAGTGTAATGTAACAAAATTTGCAGATGACACAAAGATTAGTGGGAAAGCGGGTTGTGTAGAGGACACAGAGATGCTGCAAAGAGATTTAGATAGGTTAAGCGAATGGGCTAAGGTTTGGCAGATGGAATACAATGTCGGAAAGTGTGAGGTCATCCACCTTGGGAAAAAAAACTGTAAAAGGGAATATTATTTGAATGGGGAGAAATTACAACATGCTGCGGTGCAGAGGGACCTGGGGGTCCTTGTGCATGAATCTCAAAAAATTAGTTTGCAGGTGCAGCAGGTAATCAGGAAGGTGAATGGAATGTTGGCCTTCATTGCGAGAGGGATGGAGTACAAAAGCAGGGAGGTCCTTCTGCAAGTGTACAGGGTATTGGTGAGGTCGCACCTGGAGTACTGCATGCAGTTCTGGTCACCTTACTTAAGGAAGGATATACTAGCTTTGGAGGGGGTACAGAGACGATTCACTAGGCTGATTCTGGAGATGAGGTGGTTACCTTATGATGATGGATTGAGTAGACTGGGTCTTTACTCATTGGAGTTCAGAAGGATGAGGGGTGATCTTATAGAAACATTTAAAATAATGAAAGGGATCGACAAGATAGAGGCAGAGAGGTTGTTTCCACTGGTAGGGTAGACTAGAACTAGGGGGCACAGCCTCAAAATACGGGGGAGCCAATTTAAAACCGAGTTGAGAAGGAATTTCTTCTCCCAGAGGGTTGTGAATCTGTGGAATTCTCTGACCAAGGAAGCAGTTGAGGCTAGCTCATTGAATGTATTCAAGTCACAGTTAGATAGATTTTTAACCAATAAGGGAATTAAGGGTTACGGGGAGCGGGCGGGTAAGTGGAGCTGAGTCCACGGCCAGATCAGCCATGATCTTGTTGAATGGCGGAGCAGGCTCAAGGGGCTAGATGGCCTATTCCTGTTCCTATTTCTTATGTTCTTCTGTTCTTAAGTTCTTATGTTGAGCAGGAGGTCTGTTCCTCTGACGACATGGCGTGAACATCATCCCATTTCCAAGTTAGTTTTGCCAGCCAGCTTCTCCCCAACAGTGCTGGGAGATCTCCGGGGACAATCCACAGGGGAAGTCGGTTCACTGTCCCTTTGTGTATGACTGAGAGCATGGCGCTGCCAAGGACTGGGACGATTTCTTTGATATAGGTGCTTAGTTTGGTGTCGATCCTTGTGAGTTTTGGTCAGTTGCTTTTGTACGGCCACAGCTGTTCAAATTGTTGGACGCTCATAAGAGGTTAACTAGCTCCCGTGTCCAGTTCCATATTGACAGGTATCCCATTGAGTAGGACCCTCATCATTATTGGAGGCATCTTGTTGTAAGAACAGTGGACATTGATCGTGTTGACCCGCTGTACCCCGGCGTCCCGGGCACTGTCCCCACCGTCTTCTGGTCCGCTTTCCGACCCTTCCGATTCGTATACCAGCCGAGCTGCTGTTTTTCTGCACATACGGGCCAGATGCCCTGTATAGTTGCAGTTTCTGCAAACAGCATGTTGAAATCGACACCCTCTTGTTGAGTGCCTACCCCCACAACTCCAGCACAGACGACTTCCATTGTTTCCGAAGGATGAGCTGCATCTGGCTGATCTCTTTTGAGCTTCTCTCAGTTTGTAGTTGATTGCTCGCATTGTGGGTTGATGAGGTGTGAACGGCCGTTCCTGTGGCCCTTGATGGCTTCTGGCGTCACTACCTGCTGTTGAAGGCCTGCTCTCCTGCCTTTGTCTGTGTGTGGGGGTAGCGGCTTGTTTCACGCTGTGAACCCCTTGTTCCGATGTTTCGTTAATTGTCGTACCCGCAGTATAGATCAACCTCATTTCTTCTTCTCCTGCCAAGAATGTCTGTGCACCCAGTGCTGCTGCCTCTAGCGTCAAGTTCTTAGTCTCTATATGCTTTCGGAATATGCCTGCGTGGCTTATTCCTTCAATAAAAAAGTCTCTCAGTACTTCTCTCCTCAGTTCATCGGAGAACTCACATAAACTAGCCAGCCTCCGAAGTTCCGCCACAAAGTCGGGTATGCTCTGGCCCACACAGCGTCTGTAGTTGTAGAACCTGTGTCTGGCCATGTGTAGGCTGCTCGCTGGCTTCAGGTGGTCTCTCACCAGTGTGCTCAACTCCTCAAACGACTTGCTTGCTGGTTTCTCGGGTGCCAGTAGGTCCTTCATTAAGACGTATGTTTTCGAGCCACAGCTGGTTAAGAGATGGGCTCTTCTCTTGTCTGCCTTATCATCGCCCAACCAGTCTTTGGTCACAAAGCTTTGCTGGAGCCTTTCTATAAAGTCCTCCCAATTGTCTCCAGCATTGTATTTCTCATCCGAGCCGTTGGTCGCCATTCTGTGGATTCTGTGATCCCGTAACTCGTCGCCACTGTAAAGTCCTGACCCTGCAGTGCAGACTTACACGAGGCACATGCTGAAGTCAAGGTCACTCTGGACCTGCATCTTTTTTTCACAGCTCTCGAGTGCCACACTTGCCTGAGACCTGCCTTTATATACCTGTGTGGAACAGGTATGCAGTGTCTCCTGCAAGTGCACCCCTGGTGGTAAAGTATGCTTGTGGTTACAGGTCATATCTAGTTACAGTCATGTATAGCATGGTAAGATACAGTTATATACAGTAGTGTGAGATACATGACAGGGTACAGAGGAGATTTACGAGATTATTGCAAGGACTGGAGAATTTGAGCTATGAGGAAAGATTGGATGGACTGGGTTTGTTTTCTTTGGAACAGAGGAGGCTGAGGGGAGACCTGATTGAGGTGTATAAAATTATGAGAGGCAGAGATAGAGTCGATATGAAGGACCTATTTCCCTTAACGGAGCTAGTCGAGTGTGGTTAATGCTTCGATGCTGGGGATGTTGGCCTGAGCGAGAACACTGATGTTGGTGCATCCATCCTCCCAGGGATTTGCAGGATCTTGTGGAAGCTGCGCTGATGGTATTTCTCCAGTGATTTGAGATGTCTGCTGTATATGGTCCACGTCTTTGAGCCATATAGGAGGACGAGTATCACTACTGCCCTGTAGACCATAAGCTTGGTGCCAGATTTGAGGTCCTGGTCTTTGAGCACTCTCTTCCTCAATCGACCAAAGGCTGCGCTGGCGCATTGGAGGCGGCGTTGGATGGACCACATCGTCCACATGCCCGACACGAGACTCCCAAAGCAAGCGCTCTACTCGGAGCTCCTGCATGGCAAGCGTACCCCAGGTGGGCAGAGAAAACATTTCAAGGACACCCTCAAAGCCTCCTTGATAAAGTGCAACATCCCTACCGGCACCTGGGAATCCCTGGCCCGAGACCGTCCGAAGTGGAGGAAGCGCATCCGGGAGGGTGCTGGGCACCTCGAATCTCAACGACGAGAGCATGCGGAAATCAAGCGCAAGTAGTGGAAGGAGCGTGAGGCAAACCAGTCCCACCCACTCTTTCCTTCAACCACTGTCTGTCCCACCTGTGACAGACTGTAATTCACATATTGGACTGTACAGTCACCTGAGAACTCACTTTTAGAATGGAAGCAAGTCTTCCTCGATTTTGAGGGACTGCCTATGATGATGATTTCCCTTAGCAGAGAGGTTAATAACCAGAGGGCATAGATTTAAAGTAATTAGTAGAAGGATTAGAGGGAAGTTGAGGAAAATTGTTTTTTCTTCCAGAGGGATCTGGAACTCACTGCTGAAAGGGTGGTAGAGGCAGAAACTCTCATCACATTTTAAAAGTATTTGGCTATGCACTAGAAGTAATGCAATTTACAAGGCTACGGACCAAGAGCTGGAAACCGGGATTAGGCTGGATAGCTCTTTTTCGGCCGGAACTGACACAATGGGTTGAATGGCCTCCTGCTGTGCCGTAATTTTCAATGATTCTGTGAAGATGTTAAAACGCAGCCAATAACTGGGAAGGCAGGAAATGCCCTGCACAGGGTGGGCTGGTAGGGTGGGGGTGGGGGCTGAAAAATTAGCCTTTGCCTCTGCATTATTCAAATTTTCATCTCAATTTAAATTACCCACATGGCGTCCTGAAAAGGCGATTGGCCCAGATCGGCCACAGAGCAATTGCTGACAAGAAGAGCCAGAATAACAGGCAAAGGGCGTCAGAAGTGAAAAGTGATGGATTGGAAAACACGGAGTGTGAGCAAACCGCAGGGAATGCGAGGGCAAAAGGATTTGGAACAGAGGAATATTCACTCTTGGTAGAAAAAAAGTTTCGCAGTCATCCAAAAACAGCTCAAGAATTGGGTTACGCAGACTTGCTTCGATTTAATCCATTGGTCTGGATTTTCGGCTTTGATGATTTTAGAAACATAGAAACATAGAAAATAGGTGCAGGAATAGGCCATTCGGCCCTTCGAGCCTGCACCGCCATTCAATATGATCATGGCTGAACATGCAACTTCAGTACCCCATTCCTGCTTTCTCGCCATACCCCTTGATCCCCCTAGTAGTAAGGACTACATCTAACTCCTTTTTGAATATATTTAGTGAATCGGCCTCAACAACTTTCTGTGGTAGAGAATTTGGGAGTGGTAATGGCAGCAGGGCGGTAAAGTTTGCACCCGGGAATAGTTTGCACCTCAGTAAGTAAGATTGGGCAGCTGGGCCCCGAGTCAGGGAGGCGTTGTACACCTCTCTTGGGCGCGAGCATGGGAAGCTCCCAAGCTAAAGAGCTGGGCCGGGAGCACTCCGAGAGATACCTGAGGAGAAAAAAAACCCTAAACCACCGCCCAACCCCCCCGCCCCCCCCTCCCCCCACAAAAATATTCCCAAAACATTGCCCACGCCACCACAACATAAATCGCCAAAAAAAATTAAAAGAAACAACAATCGCACTTAACCTCAGGAGTCCATTACTTATCTCTCTGTCGTCGGTATCGTTGGACTGCCTGATTCCCCAGGCGTTCACTGTGAGGCGCGCTACGGGGCGTACTGGTTGGGCAAGAGTCAAAACAGCGTTGCACACTGGCGTGCTCTTCCGGACATTGCTGCTCTGCGCCGTTGCAAAACCGGACCCGAGGATCGCTGAGGGGTGCTGGAGGCTGGCCGCCCGCCCAGAAAACCTCACCGCCGCCGTTGCCGCCACTCTGGGGCGAAAAACGGAGCGCAGACAAACTCACTGAAATCTTTATATTCGACAAACAAAAGACTGAAATATTTCATGTTATTTGTAAAATATTGTAATATTTTGTTACATGCACGTGATCAAATGCCGTGTGATTAACTGTCACGTGATCGAATGCCACCTGGTCAAACATCACATGATGAAATATCACATGATTAAACCTCCAGGAATACGTCCAACCAGAGTTGCCACCCTTGCAGACAGGTGTGGGTGGGAGGTCTTGATTCACTCCCAGTCCCCGACCACTCCTCATTGAAATCCAGCCCCTTCAGAGAAAAATGGGATTTAAAAAAAAAAAGACGAGAACAAAGTAAGCTCTGGTGACTGCATTATAATTGGAGCGGTGTAGTGCAAACGTCTGCGATCAGCTTTGCTCAAAACCTTAGAATTAATTGGGCTCAGTCCTCTGCTGTGCACTCCACAGATGCCACAGACTGTGAATTCAAGATATTGAAAATGTTTTGCTCTGCAAGTGGAGGGAAGGCCTTGCTTGTGCACCTGCAGGGCCATGTTTTCAGGAGCTCTACCCTCCCTAAAATCAGACTATTCGTGGTGGATTTTAAAGCATGTTGGGGTAGATTTCAGCTGTAAAATTGCTGTTGTGGATCAACCACCCATTGTAGAAATTGCACCGTTTTCATTTCCACTGGGAAAGCAAGCGGTTTCTGTAATGGTTTGTCAATCTGCAATGGCAGTTTTATGTTGAGGTGGCAAATTTGCCCTTATAAAAACCAGGCAGCCTATCCAAAAACTGGATTGTCTGGTTTAAGTTGGAGTCAGAAAGCCTGATAATAACTCTGAGGCGTGTTTGGAGTGGGGGGTGGGGATGGGGCGGGGAGTGCAATATCAGGCGATAAACCCAGAAGTTTTAGCATGGCGGTTTGTGCAATTTCAACGGGTCACTGCATTATAATATTACTTCCGGGTTTGGCATCAAATGCGTGACAGCGGGTGTGGTGCAGACCCACTGGAGCATTTAAAGGGCCAATTCAGGGGTAGAATTTGGAAGAATTAGGAGTTGCAGCAAAGTGAAGGCGAAGTGCTGGAATGGATTCAGGAAGTTCAGCGGCTGCGCTAAAATTTAATGACGCATCCCTTGAAGCACTGATGGGTGCAGAGAGGAGCCGGAGAGCAATACCCTTCCCCAGCAATGGGAGGAAGAAAGCCACTGCTGCCACAAAGACAGAGGTCAGCAGCAAGAGCATTGTGTCACTCTCCTGGATTCAGTGCTGGAAGTGCTTTAATGACCTAACAAGGTCAGAAAAGGTGAGTACAGTTGGATATTCACCTACATCCTGCTGTGCACATCACCATCCTCGCCCCCCAACCCCCACCATCACGAAGCCAACTCCATCACATCATTCCTCACACCCACTTACCTTGCAAGCGTACCCATCCTTCTCTTTCTATGCACTTCCTCACTTCCCCATCTATCCATCCACCACTGCCACTCACCCTCATCCTTTTGCAATTTGTTGCCTCTCCCTGATAGTCACCCTCGTTAAATGCACTGCATCCATCAAGTGAACACACGTCATTCCTGTGCCTCACAGGTCTGTTCTTTCCCCCATTGCAGAAGAGAGAGCAGAGCATTCGGGAAAGGGGGAGGACTGGGGTTAGGCCTCCACAGATTGTGCAGTTGATAGCTGCAGAGGAGGAAGTGCTGGGGATCAGTGGTGTTTCGTTGACCCTGACCATCGAAGGTGGAGAAATTGGCACCTCCCAGCTATCTGGGGATGGAATTAAATATTAGTACACCACATTTCATTCAACACTCAGTCATGCTGATTTGATTTTAGCAGTGAGTGAAATATGATCATCTTCATAATGCTAATTTGCAACTTTCTTCCCTTGCCAATGCCAATTTATATATTTTCTCTCGCCAGAGCCATCACGCATATACCAGCAGTCGGTGGTGGCCGTGCCTTCAACTGCCTCGGCCCTAAACTCTGGAATTCTAAACCTCTTTGCCTTTTTACCTTTCTCTCCCACTTTAAGATGCTCTTTAAAACCTACCTCATTGACTAAGCTTTTGGTCATCTGTTCTAATATCTCCTTATGTGGCTCTTGTTAATTTTTTTTTGATAATGCTCCTGTTAAGCGCCTTGAGACATGTTACTACATTAAAGGTGCTCTATAAACGCAAGTTGTTATGGTTATTACTACTACTAGTTTTAAGGGAATCCCAGGCGGCAATGGGAATGGCCGGAAATGCGTTGTGTGTGCCACTTTTAAACTCCGTCCCTTCCTTGTCCTCCTCCTCCTATCTGGAATCATCCAGAAACGATGTGCGTTCAGCGCCTTGTTCCTCCTGCAGCTCCAATCCTTGTCGTGCAATGTCGTGCAGAGCGTAGCACACCACGATCAATCTAGAGACTCTGGCTGGCGATCACTGAAGGGTCCAGATCAGTCCAGGCACCTGATGTGCACCTTGAGCATGCCAATGGTTTCACATTGACACATCTGAGAGGGATATGACTGTCATTGTACCGCTCTTGGGCTTCATTGGTGGGGTTCCTTACCAAACAGTATAAATGTACACGAGGCCCATACTTGAGAGAAGGTCACTCTCTGACCAGTTACCTTTATTACCAAGACCTCAAGTGATGAAAGCGGGTGGAGCTTCCCCTTTTATACCTGAAAATCCAGGTTGGGAGTGTCTCCCACAAGTTCACCCCCTTGTGGTCAATGTTCTCAAGGTGTACAACTTAGGTCAGCTTATACATGGGTTACAATGACAGTTGAATACATGACATCACCTCCCCCCGAAGTCTTATTGGGATCACAGGTTAAGTCTCTCTGGTGGTTTACGCTCCCTTGTAGAGCGCCTGAGTTGGGGCTCCGGTTGTTGGGCGCTGGCCTGAGTGTCTGCTGTTTGCGGTGCCTCAGGCCTGTCCGGACTGCCCACAGTGACTGGGCTCTCCTCCACTTGGTTCCAGTGTTCGGTCACCTGTGGAGGAGTGAACTCTACAACGTGTTCTTCCTCTGCTTCTTCTATGGGGTTGCTGAACCTCCTTTTAGTTTGATCCATGTGTTTGCAGCAGATTTGTCCATTGGTAAGTTTAACTACCAAAACCCTATTCCCCTCTTTGGCAATCACAGTGCCTGCGAGCCATTTAGGCCCTGCAGCATAATTAAGGACAAAAACAGGGTCATTGACATCAATACATCACGCCCTCGCATTCCTGTCATGGTAGTCACATTGTGACTGACGCCTGCTCTCATCAATTTCTTTCATAGTAGGGTGTATAAGGGATAACCTGGTTTTGACCTCCTTTTCATTAGCAGCTCTGCGGGTGGAACCCCTGTGAGCGAGTGTGCTCGGGATCTATTGGCCAACAGGAGGCGTGATAAGCGGCTTTGTAGGGAACCCCCTTAGATTCTGAGCATCCCCTGTTTGATTATCTGCACTGCTCGTTCCGCCTGGCCGTTTGAGGCCGGCTTGAACGGTGCCGTTCTGACATGGTTGATTCCATTGCCTGCCATGAAGTCTTGGAATTCAGTGCTGGTGAAGCACGGGCCATTGTCGCTGACCAAGACATCCGGTACACCATGGGCAGCGAACATTGCCCGTAGACTTTCTACTGTGGCAGAGGATGTGCTTGAATTTAAAATGGTACACTCAATCCATTGGGTGTAGGCATCTCCTACAACCAAAAACACTTTTCCCATGAAAGGACCTGTGTAGTCCACATGGATGCGTGGCCATGGCTTGACGGGCCAGGACCAGGGGCTAAGGGGGGCTTCCCTGGGTGCGTTGCCCAGCTGAGCACATGTGTTGCACCTGCGAACACAAAGTTCCAGGTCTGCATCTATCCCTGGCCTCCAAACATGTGACCTGACAGTTGCCTTCAACATGACAATGCCTGGGTGCTCATTGTGAAGTTCTCTGATAAACACCTCTCTGCCCCTCTGGGGCATGACTATTCAGTTTCCCCACAGTTGGCAATTGGCCTGAATCGAGAGTTCATCCTTGCGCCTATGAAAGGGTTTGAATTCCTCAGGGCATGCCCCGTACGTGGCTGCCCAATCCCCATTCAGGACACATTTCTTAACTAAAGACAGTAGCGGGTCTTTATTTGTCCAGACTTTAATCTGACGAGCTGTCACAGGTGAGCCTTCGCTTTTGAAAGCTTCAACAGCCATGATCATCTCAGCATCATGCTCAGTTGCCCTCTCAGTGGTGGCTAGTGGGAGCCTGCTGAGTGCATCGGCGCAGTTTTCAGTGCCCGGTCTGTGCCGAATTGTGTAGTCATAGGCGGCTAACGTAAGTGCCCACCTCTGTATGCGGGCCGATGCATTCGCATTTATGGACTTGTTGTCGGCCAAAAGGGACGTTAGGGGTTTGTGATCTGTCTCCAGCTCAAATTTCTTGCCAAACAGGTACTGGTGCATTTTTTTAACTGCATATACACTTGCTAGCGCTTCCTTTTCTACCATCCCATAGCCCCTTTCTGCCTGGGACAGATTTCTGGAAGCATAAGCTACCGGCTGTAACTGACCATTGGCATTCACATGCTGCAACACACACACCCGACCCCATAGGACGACGCATCGCATGTTAGAACAAGTTTCTTACACGGATCATATAACGTTAACAATTTGTTGGAGCATAACAAGTTGCGTGCTCTATCAAAAGCTCTTTCCTGGCTGTCCCCCCAGACCCAATCGCGACCTTTGCGTAGGAGCACGTGTAGCGGCTCTAATAGCGTGCTCAATTTTGGAAGAAAGTTACCAAAATAGTTCAGGAGCCCCAGGAACGAACGCAGCTCCATCGTGTTACGGGGTCTGGGTGCTCTCTGGATCGCTTCCGTTTTGGAAGCAGTGGGTCTGATCCCGTCTGCTGCTACCCTCCTCCCCAGGAATTCTACCTCTGGAGCTAAGAAGATGCACTTCACCTTTTTCAGTCGCAGCCCTACCCGGTCCAGTCTGCATAGCACCTCCTCCAGGTTGTGGAGGTGTTCTTCAGTATCGCGACCCGTGACGAGGATGTCGTCTTGAAAAACCACCGTCCTTGGAATCGACTTGAGGAGGCTTTCCATATTTCGCTGAAAGATCATGTCGGCCGAACGAATCCCGAACGGACATCTGTTATACTCAAACAACCCCTTGTGTGTCGTGATGGTGGTCAACTTCTTCAATTCACTCGCCAGCTCCTGGGTCATGTAAGCTGAGGTCAGGCCCAATTTTGAAAAAAGTTTGCCACCGGATAGCGTCGCAAAGAGGTCCTCCGCTCTCGGTAGCAGGTACTGGTCTTGGAGTGACACCTGATTGAGGGTGGTCTTGTAATCGCCACATATCTTGACCGACCAATCCGCCTTGAGCACCAGCATGATCGCGCTCGCCCAGTCACTGAATTCGACTGGCAAGATGATGCCTTCCCTCAGCAGGCGGTCCAATTCGCATTCTATTTTTCCCGCATCACGTACTGCACCGCTCTGGCCTTGTGGTGTACTGGCCTGGCATCCGGGTTTATATGAATCAGTATCTTGGCCCCCATGAAAGTGCTGATGCTGGGTTGAAATAATGAATCAAATTTGTCCAGGACCTGTGAGCATGATACTCGCTCCACAGAAGAAATTGCATTGACATCGCTCCATTTCCAGTTCATGACAGCAAGCCAACTCCTCCCCAGTAGTGCGGGACCATCCCCTGGGACAATCCAGAGTGGCAACCTGTTCTCTGAATCTTTGTGGGCCACGACTACCGTGGCGCTGCCTAGCACCGGAATGATCTCCTTTGTATATGTCCGTAGCTGTGCGTCAATCGGCAATAATTTTGGCCTCCTGGCCTTGGACACCCACAACCTTTCGAACTGTTTGATACTCATCAGGGTACTGGCTGGCCCCCGTGTCTAGCTCCATTAATACTGGGATGCCATTGAGGAGCACTTTCGTCATTATCGGTGGTGTCCTGGTTTATGAACTGTATATGTGCTCCACATAAACTCACTGAACTTCAGCTTCCAGCGATTTTCCCCAGTATTCATTTGGCCTTGTAGGGCTTACATCGGCCCCATCCTCCTTGTATATCAACCTGGCTGCAGGCTTCCTGCACATACGCGCCAAGTGACCGCTGACGTTGCAGTTTCTGCAGGTATATTGCTGATACCTGCAAGCTCTGGCTGGATATTTGCCTCCACACCTCCAGCATGAGCTGGAGGCCCCATTGTTGGAAACAAAAGGTCCATTACCAGTCGATCATCTCTGACTATCTCTGTAACTGTCCTTAAGCGCACCATTAACAGGTGTTGATGGCCCCATTACTGGCCGCATTGTCCATTGCGATGGCATGAATCGCCGTTCAGCTAGCCATTGTCTCTGTTGAATTCCTCCTTTGGGTTCGACTACATGCTGGGGCATGTCCGATTACCCTTGTCTGCCTAGGGAACTGTGTGCCGCGTTAACAATGTTGACTTCCTGGTCATTTGCCGCATTTGAGCCAAGATTTTGGTCATACATCATTCTGGTCTCTTCCTCCCGTGAGATAAATGTCTGGGCTATCAGAGCCACCGCTTCCAAGGTCAAGTCTTTGGTCTCAATCAGTTTCCTGAAAACCCCAGCGTGCCCGATGCCCTTAATAAAAAAAGTCTCACAGCATCTCCGCTCTGCATGCATCTGTGAACTTACATAGGCTCGCCAGTCGCTGGAGATCTGCCACGAAGTCTGGAACGCTTTGCCCTTCTCGCCGCTGGTGTCTCGTCATGTGCATGCTGCTCGCCGGTTTAAAGTGTTCCCCGATCAACTTACTGAGCTCTTCCAACGTCTTGTCCGCCGGCTTCTCTGGCGCTAGAAGGTCCTTCATCAGGGAGTACGTTCTGGATCCACAAACCATCAGGAGATGAGCCCTGCATTTGTCGGCCGAATCCTGTCCCAACCATTCCTTAGTGACAAAACTTTGCTGTAGTCTCTCAATAAAGTCGTCCCAATCATCACCAACACAATATCTCTCTTCTGTGCTGCTAGTGGCCATGCTCGCGTGGTTTAAATCCCAGTTTCTCGTCGCCAATGATATGTCCTTACTAAACAGTATAAATGCACACGAGGCCCATACTTGAGAGAAGGTCACTCTGTGACCAGTTACCTTTATTACCAAGACCTCAAGTGATGAAGGTGGGTGGAGCTTCCCCATTTATACCTGAAAGTCCAGGTTAGGAGTGTCTCCCACAAGTTCACCCCCTTGTGGTCAATGTTCTTAAGGTATACACAAGAGATTAATGTGCAAAGTTAAAGCACATGGGATTGGGGGTAGAGTGCTGACATGGATTCAGAACTGGTTGTCAGACAGGAAGCAAAGAGTAGGAGTAAATGTGTACTTTTCAGAATGGCAGGCAGTGACTAGTGGGGTACCGCAAGGTTCTGTGCTGGGGCCTCAGCTGTTTACACTGTACATTAATGATTTAGACAAGGGGATTAAATGTAGTATCTCCAAATTTGCGGATGATACTAAGTTGGGTGGCAGTGTGAGCTGCGAGGAGGATGCTATGAGGCTGCAGAGTGACTTGGATAGGTTAGGTGAGTGGGCAAATGCATGGCAGATGAAGTATAATGTGGATAAATGTGAGGTTATCCACTTTGGTGGTAAAAACAGAGAGACAGACTATTATCTGAATGGTGACAGATTAGGAAAAGGGGAGGTGCAACGAGACCTGGGTGTCATGGTACATCAGTCATTGAAGGTTGGCATGCAGGTACAGCAGGCAGTTAAGAAAGCAAATGGCATGTTGGCCTTCATAGCGAGGGGATTTGAGTACAGGGGCAGGGAGGTGTTGCTACAGTTGTACAGGGCCTTGGTGAGGTCACACTTGGAGTATTGTGTACAGTTTTGGTCTCCTAACTTGAGGAAGGACATTCTTGCTATTGAGGGAGTGCAGCGAAGGTTCACCAGACTGATTCCCGAGATGGCTGGACTGACCTATCAAGAAAGACTGGATCAACTGGGCTTGTATTCACTGGAGTTCAGAAGAATGAGAGGGGACCTCATAGAGACCTTTAAAATTCTGACGGGTTTAGACAGGTTAGATGCAGGAAGAATGTTCCCAATGTTGGGGAAGTCCAGAACCAGGGGTTCCCTTATCTAAGGATAAGGGGTAAGCCATTTAGGACCGAGATGAGGAGAAACTTCTTCACCCAGAGAGTGATGAACCTATGGAATTCTCTACCAACAGGAAGTTGTTGAGGCCAATTCACTAAATATATTCAAAAAGGAGTTAGATGAAGTCCTTACTACTAGGGGGGGGATCAAGGGGTATGGCGAGAAAGCAGGAATGGGGTACTGAAGTTGCATGTTCAGCCATGAACTCATTGAATGGCGGTGCAGGCTAGAAGGGCCGAATGGCCTACTCCTGCACCTATTTTTCTTTGTTTCTATGTTTCTATGTTTCGAGGTCAGCTTATACATAGGTTACAATGATAGTTGAATACATGACAGGTATCATCAGCCACATTTGAAGGGGGGTATCCTTTGTCTCCTAGCAGCCACCCCTTAAGTTTGTTTGCAGATTCAAAGGGGTCAGAGAGCTTGGACTGCTGCAGGACGAAAGCCTCATGGCAGCTCCCTGGGAATGTGGTGCATACCCGCAGAAATCTTGTCTTGTGGTTGCACACCAGCTGAACTCCTTGCGGTTGGCGAATACTCCTGGTTGATCTGAGGGTGTGCGGATTGCCACATGTGCACCTTGAGTCTCATCGCCGAGTGCATGCAGAAATCAAGCGCAGGCAGCGGAAAGAGCGTGTGGCAAACCTGTCCCACCTACCCTTTCTCTCAACTGTGGTTCTCGTATTGGACTGTTCAGCCACCTACGGACTCATTTTCAGAGGGGAAGCAAGTCTTCCTCGATTCCGAGGGACTGCCTATGATGATGATGGTGATGATGATGCACTTGTGGGAAGCCAATCAGAGACACAAACCCGAGTGCCCCCTGATTCTGTCCAGCGTCATCACAGATGAAGTTGACATTATTGGTGGCGCTGGAAAACACTCCATCAGTCATCTTGCCTTATGCATTTATGTACAGTCGACTGGGAGATCCAGGCTAAGTCTTCTATAGCACCCTGGAAGGATCCAGAGGCAAAAATGTTGAAGCCGGTGGGCACGGCACTTCCTCAACCAGTGGTAATGCGTGGCCACCAAGTCCAGCAGGGAGCAGGTCGTCTTCTTGGAGGCTGCAGATGTCTGCCACCACCTGACATGACAATCTCAGCTCCTGAAAGAACTGCTCCCCTGAGAGGTCAAGGAAGCTGAGCCTCTGCCCGTACACCCTATTGTGCAGGCAGTGCCTTTTGCGAGCTTGACCTCCCTGCTGCCCCCCTCCCTGCTGCTCCCCTCTGTGCTACCCCCCTCCCCTCTCCGTTGCTCCCCTCTCTGCTCCCCCCTCCCCGCTGCTCTGCTCCCTGCTCCCCTCTCTGATGACCACTTGCAGGTCTGTCTGCAACAGCCTGTTGCTGCTGCTGCTGGGTGTCTTGCTCATCGTCCAAGGTCCAATCTAAGGCAGCTTCTCAACACAAGTCCTCTCATCAAACCCTTTCCCAGTGGGAGGTAAGAAAGCAGCTGTGAGCATTAAGTACAGTATTTATTGATGTCTTTGTGACTTTTAATTAATCCCATAAATTGCCATACGGTCTTCTCACCTTCCTTTCAACGGCACGTTTCAGGAAACCCATGCATGTGATGTTAACTTTAAGTGCTGGACAAAATCTCATTGCAAGTTGCTCATTTCAATATTATAAGCAATAACCCACGTCTCCGGAGGGGATTACACACACACAGCCCAACACGCCTGAGTTAAAGCCAGAAGTCGGCGTATTGGAGCCAGCTACTGGATATTTTCAACAGTTATAACAACCCTTCCAAACCCCAACCCACAAGCTCTTTAATATTAAAACTCCATGCATAGTCGCTCTGTCCTTTGTTTAATATCTTTTAATGAATTTAATATCCAATTAATATAATGGACTCAAACTAGGAGATGACATTGTTGCAGCTTACTGTTTGTGTAGCCATAGCTATCTTTCAATTGTAACTGGAAAGTCATGGATTTGCTTAAGTGTATGTTATGTAACGGTTAATTGATGCCATGCCAGTTCTAAACCATAATAGTGAGATGTACCAAGTAAACACTTTCTTGGTATTCCTTTTTCAAGAAATATTACAAGGGAAGAAAGATATTTGGAAATCTGACAAGGAATACATTAATACTTGAGTTCACTCGGCCTCAATGATGAAAGTTACTTTGTTGTAGCAACAGTGGTTTTATAAAGAATTTTCAGTCTTGTGGCTTGCAAAATGTGAATTTAATTAATTGTTTCATTACTTCATTGTGATTCCTGACAAAGAGCAGATTCGTGTACCTCTATTTTCCACAACTTTTCAATTTTACACAGTTGGAAGTACCCTATATAGAATAAAATGTGCTTGTTTTAAATGTGTTTCAGACATGGTCCCATTTAGGAAAACAAAAATGTACAAAACTGTCTGGCTTTAAGCAATGCATTGCAATATCTGAACATTTTTAAAAAACTTTCTTCCTTCAATTTTGTTGCCGTGCCTCTCTTCTCCCGAAGGCCGTGACTGGTAGGCGCACTGCTCGTGGGCAGCAGAAGCCCAGGGCTATATTACCCAACTGGCCATTTTTCATCTCTGAGCTGGCCACTGAATGTCAGTTAGATACTTATGCATGAGGGCTGCCACAATTGAGCCTGACTTGGTCATCACTGGGCCTCCAGAGCCTCCCTGATAAAGTGCAACATCCCCACTGACACCTGGGAGTCCCTGGCCAAAGACCGCCCTAAGGGGAGGAAGTGCATCCAGGAGGGTGCTGAGCACCAAGCGCAGGCAGCAGAGAGAGTGTGCGGCAAACCTGTCCCACCCACCCTTTCCCTCAACGACTATCTGTCCCAGCTGTGACAGGGACTGTGGATCTCGTATTGGACTGTTCAGCCATCCAAGGACTCATTATAAGAGTGGAAGCAAGTCTTCCTCGATTCCGAGGGACTGCCTATGATGATGACAAAAAAAAACTTTTTAATTATAGATGTAGAAAAATATTTTTCTGAAATAGAAATTCCTTCCGTTGGTTTATAAGTTTCGATTTCAAGTGGTTTATTCCAGAGACGATGATGCCCAAAGTCGATTGGATAGTGACAGAGGCTGAACCCTTGTCTATTTTTCACCTTTATGTTGAGGCAAATTATTTCCCTCTCACTGCTGCACTTGCAATTCACTCACAAGACCTGTGATTTGTGAATTTCTATTGACGATTGTTACTTGCTGAAGAAAGTTTAATATGTAAAGAGCTGCATTTCAGTTTCTCACGTGAATCTGAGCATTAAAATCTTCTGCTCATGAGTGTTGGTAATGCTGCTTCTACATCTAACTGCGCATTAAAAGGGATCCATTCTGGAAATGTTCTGGTTTGTGTGGCTTGTCAGCATGCTTTATAAGCTCAAATAATAAATCGTGTATACTAATGCTATATTTTGGGTGCAAAACTCTACAATATATTATCGTGCGTACCAGAGAGATTCACTCTTGCTGTGCAACTATGGAGAACTTACTGATTAAGTGAAACTAAATCCAGTCTTTAACAGCTCTGGACAGCCTAGCTCCAATCAATCACACAGTTCCCAGGTGCTACTTAGAAAAGTTACACAATACTACTTTTCTTTATTAGTATGCTACAAGTAATACATAGTGGAAATATCAACCATTTGGTGCATTTAGACTGAATTTGACATACAGACCTTGGATTTAACTAGGGAAACCAAGGCAGGTAAGTCACCTGAGCAATTTTAACTACCCACCCACGCCTTGAGGCTGCTGGGAGCTGACCACCTGCGATTTTAACCTGCGCCACTGAGCAGGCAGCAAGGACACCTGCCCCAAGGAGGCGGGGTCCTTTATAACTTGTGTACGTTGGGTCTTGATGACATCAAAGGGACCTGACTGCAGGTTAACACCTCCAATCCCTGTAGGGAAAAGCTGATTTTTCTTTTTAGCTGCTAACAAACTGTCACATAGGTTCAAATACTGACTGTTGGTTTAAAATACTGACTGTTGACACATATGTGTAAAGAATACAATCTCAATTAATAGATTTTAACAATTAATATACATCCCCCTCTTTATGCTAATACAGGGTATATCAATAAAAACGTTGCAGTCATGATTCGTTCATTCTCTACTGCCTTTGTCTGTCAGGTTACAGACTGGCTACTGGGCGACACACGACTCATGCCTCCAGTCAGGAAACCAGGAACAGCCGCAGAGCTGTCCTACAACGAGAGCCATGCCAGAAATACCATCGAGCAGACTGTCTGCATGCTCAATCAATGCTTCCGCTGTCGGGACCATTCGGGAGGAGCTCTGCAGAGCGGGTATCCAGATGTGTGGTTGTGTTCTGCACAGAGTGTGTATATTATACATGAGGGCCTAAGAAATAGGAGCAGGAGTAGGTCATATGGCCCTTCGAGGCCTGTTCCGCCATTCAATAATATCATGGCTAATGTATCAATAACATTGTGGTGGAGGAGCAGTGAGGGATCATGGTGGAGGTGCGGTGAATGAGGGCACGGGGCCCAGAAGAGCCGAGGGCCCAGGGGCAGCACAGGCCAGCCCACGCTGCAATATGTGTGCACTAGGTGCATGCAGCTAGAGCTGGTCTCCAGTCATCCTGGTTAGCCCTTGCCACTGGATAAAGACCAAGCTCTGTCAAGCCCGTATGGTGGCTGGTGTGCAACGGTCACCACACGTTAAAAAAATCCACGCACAGGCATCTTCCACCCCTCAATTGGAGTTCAGGGCTGGAACATCGGGTCCTTCATTGAAACATCTGTGAACTCTCGTGGAAGCAAGTCATCCTCGTTCGAGGGACCGACTATGACGATGATGATGATGTGTTCTGCACGCTGAAGATCTTTGCAGTATTGAGGAACCAGCCTATATCACCTGGGAAGCAAGAAGTAGAGGAGGGTGAGCAGCATTGCCCACCAGTACCCCTAGCTGCTTGAGTTCTTAGACAGCAACTCATCCAAGAGCGCTTCGCGAGAACCATCTCTCCCAACCCCAATACACCAACAGTTCTGAAATCCTTATCACCACAATCCTTACTATCAACATCTGATTGCCTTCATTCAGTTCAGCCTCATATACCCTCGCATCATTATAACTATTAACACCAACACCTGTCATGTATGTACATGCTGTTTGTAGCCACAAGATGGTGTCATTGGTGGAGGCCACATGGTGCTGCTCTGGTGTAAAAAGGCCAGCCATTTTGTGAGTCAGTCACTTTGGGCCTAAATAAAGTAGAAGCAAGGTTGTACCTTGTTTAATTAAACAGTACTCAGTTTAAACCTTTATTGCATTCATAACAACACCAAATCCAGAAAGAAAATGTAATCCAACAACATAACCATCTGTGCATAATATTTAAGAGGAATTTAAGTGCAATTCCTTAATGCCTGTCTTATGTATTTGTTTACCTATCCTAGTGGTCCTACAAGGTGTATCCCCAATAGCTACAGCTGAGAAGGTGGAAAGCTGTTGAGCTTCTATTGAGAACACTTCAGATAATCATGGTAGGTAAGCTCAAGCAGCTGTGGGCCTTGAGACTACAGACTGCAGCATTTCTGCATGGGCCAGGCAATGTTCCCTAGCATTTTTTTCATGCGCGGTCCTTTTAAATTTGCTGCATGGTATCTTGCAGCGGCAGCAGCTGGTGAGCGTTCTGCGTGGGACCTCCCGATTAGTGCGCACCAGCGCAGCCGTGTACCTTAGGGGGAAACATTGGTGCCAGGTCATTCTGGCCCAGCGGGCTGTGTGACACTAACAGGGGAACTGGAGAAATAGATGGAAGGGGAGCAGGCATACTGTTACCCTGAGAGAACATAAGAACATAAGAATTAGGAGCAGGAGTAAGCCATTCAGCCCTTGAGCCTGCTACGCCATTCATGGCTGAACTTCTACCTCAACTCCACTTTAATGCACTATCCCCATATCCCTTGATTCCCTTAATATCCAAACATCTATCAATCTCTGTTTTAAATATACTCAGTGACTGAGCCTCCACAGCCCTCTGGGGTAGAGAATTCCAAAGATTCACCACCCTCTGAGTGAAGAGGTTTCTCCTCATCTCAGTCCTAAATGGCCGAACCCTTATTCTGAGACTGTGACCCCTGGTTCCAGACTCCCCAGCCAGGGGAAATATGTTCCCTGCATCTATCCTGTCAAGCCCTGTAAGAGTTTTGTATGTTTCAATGAGATCACCTCTCATTCTTCGAAACTCTGGAGAATATAGGCCTCGTCTTCTCAATCTCTCCTCATAGGACAATCCCCCCGTCCCAGGAATCAGTCTGGTGAACCTTCGTTGCACCCCCTCTATGGCAAGTATATCCTTCCTCAGGTAAGGAGACCAAAACTGTACACAATACTCCAGGTGCAGTCTCAACAGGGCCCTATATAATTGCAGTAAGACATCTTGGGGCCGAAATTGCCTCTCTCCTTAAGGCCTGTTACCCCCGAAAATTGGCGGCCACGCTGCGGAGTGGAGTGGCCGCTGACTTTTGGTGGAATGGCTGCTAATGGCCCAATTGCCCTCCCGAGTTTTCCCGGTGGTGCCCCGATTCCCCTCCTCACCACTCTGCTGCTGGTAATCTGTGCTAAGCTCGCCATCACCATGCGCACTGCCGATCTAACCCCCCCGATGGCGACATTCCCCTCAGAAAATCTTTGGTCCGCCCAGCGGTGCCAAAACCTGTTTTTTCCTGGTGGTCCAGTGAGGCTGTGGCCTTCTGCAGTGGCTTCCCTTAAAGGGGAGGGCACACTGCCACTGCCGCCATGTTTGTTTTTGTCAGCGGACTGCCATGTCGGCCCGACAATTATGCTTCCTCTTGGGTGCCAGGCCACTGGCCCGGCCGAAACCCTCCCTGGTGGCTCGGTGGGCCAAAGTTTTGAAATGCGGAGGTTCACCCCTTTAAGTGAAGGGTGACGCAGGGTCATGATGACGTCATCGCGGCGGTCACTCCGCCTTGCCCACAACTTCTGCCCCTCAGGTGTTGCCACCACCGCGCTTCTGCCCCTCAGGTGTTGCCACCACCGCACTTCTGCCCCTCAGGTGTTGTCACCGTCTCCATTAAGACTGACTTCCGGATCAAAACAAAGAGCCGAATGTCATTCAAGAGGCGACCTGAATCGCAGCTGCGGTAAAAACCAGCGAAACGGGATGGGAGCACTCCGCTTCGGGCGGGGGGCAATTTCTACCCACTTCACTCTGATACTCAAATTCTCTTGTAATAAAGGCCAATATACTATTTGCTTTCTTACATGTACCTGCATGTTAATTTTCAATGATTCATGTACAAGGACAACCAGGTCCCTCTGAACACCAACATTTCCCAATCTCTCACCATTTAAAAATACTCTGTTTTTCTGTTTTTCCTATCAAAGTGGATAGCATTTCTCCACATTATATTCCATTTGCCATGTTCTTGCCCACTCACTTAGCCTGTCTATATCCCCTTGAAGCCTCTTTGCATCCTCCTCACAACTTACATTCCCACCTAGCTTTGTATCATCAGCAAACTTGGATATATTCCATTTGGTCCCCTCATCCAAATCATTGATACAGATTATGAATAGTTGAGGCCCAAGCACTGAACCTTGTGGTACCTCACTTGTTACAGCCTGCCTACCTGAAAATTACCTGTTTATTCCTACTCTCTATTTTCTGTCCATTAACTAATCCTCAATCCATGCTCGTATATTATCCCCAATCCCATGAGCACTAATTTTGTTTAATAACCTCTTGTGCAGCACCTTATCGAATGCCTTCTGATAATTCAAATACACCACACCCACTGGTTCCTCCTTATCTCATCATCATCATAGGCAGTCCTTTGAAATCGAGGAAGTCTTGCTTCCACTCTAAAAGTGAGTATTCAGGTGGCTGTACAATTCAATGCGGGAATTACAGTCTCTGTAACAGGTGGAGCAGACAGTGGTTGAAGGAAAGGGTGGGTGGGGAGCCTGGTTTGCCGTACGCTCCTTCCGCTGTCTGCGCTTGATTTCTGCATGCTCTCGGCGACGAGACTCAAGGTGCTCAGCGCCCTCTTGGATGCTCTTTCTCCACTTTGGGCTGTCTTGAGCCAGGGATTCCCAGGTCTCGGTGGGGATGTTGCACTTTATCAAGGAGGCTTTGAGGGTATCGTTGAAGTGTTTCCTCTGCCCACCTGGGGCTCGCTTTCCGCGTAGGAGTTCCGAGTAGAGTGCTTGCTTAGGGAGTCTCGTGTTGAGCATGCGGACGATGTAGCCTGCCCAACAGAGCTGGTCGAGTGTGGTCAGTGCTTCGATGCTGGGGATGTTGGCCTAAGCGAGAACACTGATGTTGGTGAGTCTATCCTCCCAGGGGATTTGCAGGATCTTGCAGGGACAGCGCTGGTGGTACTTCTCCAGCACTTTGAGGTGCCTGCTATATATTGTCCTATTCTGCTAGTTACAACCACCATCCTTTCTTAAATAGTGGGGTTACATTTGGCTCCTTCCAATCCATGGGAGCCATTCTAGAATCTATGAAATTTTGGAGGATGACAACCAATGCATCCACTATCTCTATAGCCACCTCTTTCAACATCCTAGGATGTAGTCCATCAGGTCCAGGGAATTTATCAGCTTTTAGTCCCATTAATTTCTTCAGTACTATTTTTTTCCTAATACTAATTTCTTTCAGTTCCTCATTCTCATTAGACCCTTGGTTATCCACCATTTTCAGGAGTTTTTTTTTGCATTTTCTTCTGTGATGACAGACACAAAGTATTTGTTTAATTTCTCTGCCATTTCCTTATTCATCATTGTAATTCCTCTGATCTCAGCTTGTAAGAGACCCATATTTACTTTTGCTAATCTTTTCCTTTTTACATACCTATAGAAGCTTTTACAGTCTGTTTCTATGTCCCTCACTAGTTTACTCTCATATTCTATTTTCCTTTCTTTATCAATTTCTTGGTCTTCCTTTGCTGAATTCTAATATGCTCCCAATCCTTCAGTTTATTGCTCTTTTTGGAAACATTATAAACCTCTTCCTCTGATCCAATACTATCTTTAACTTCTCTTGTTAGCCACGGTTGGACCACTTTTCCTGTGGGGTTTTTATGTCTTAAAAGAATGTATATTTGTTGTAAATTATATATTAATTCTTTAAATGCTAACCATTGCTTGTCTAATGTCATACCATCTAATATAGTTGCTCAATCTATCTTAGCTAACTCACCCCTCATATCTACATAGTTTGCTTTGTTTAGATTGAAGTCCCTAATTTCAGATTTAACTAAATCACTTTCATACTTAGAAACATAGAAAATAGGTGCAGGAGTAGACCATTAGGCCCTTCGAGCCTGCACCACCATTCAACAAGATCATGGCTGATCACCCACCCCAGCACCTCCCCCCCCCACGCCCCCTCCACACTCCCCGACCCCCCCAGCCACAAGGACCACATCCAACTCCCTCCCGAGCACATCCAATGAACTGGCATCACCAACTCTCCGCGGCAGGGAACCTCACAGGCCAACAGCTCCCCGAGTGAAGAAGTCTCTCCCAATCCCAGCTCCCAAACAGCCCACCCCCCCATCCCAACAGCGTGCCACCCCCCGGCTCCGGATCCATCCAACACCGGGAATACTCCCCCCGCACCCAACCCACCCCGACCCGTCAGAATCCTTCCCAAATGTTGAACACCCCCGGATGTCGAGCCCCGAGCCACTCCCCCGCGACACCAACCACACCACATCCACCAACCGCCATCTGCGCAGTCAACCCGTCCACCCCACTCTGAACACTCCCCGCACCGAGGCACAGAGCCCCCAGGCCCACCCCTCCAACGCACTTCGCCCTCCCAGACCTCCGCTGCAATGTGGCCCCTCCTGTCCCCCGCCCTGGGTTTCTCCGCGCCCCCACCAACACCACTCTCCCCTCCATCCCCCGCCCCCGTCTTCCCTCAACTTCCCTCTGCCTCCCACAGGCTCCCATCTTGGGGGCAGTAACCTTCTGGGGCAGGGAATTTTAGCCCCCAGCATGGAAGTCCTGCTCCCGCCGCAGAATTGGCCTTACCACCCCTCAATGGAAGCGGAGTGCAATTTCCCACACTCCACTTCCTTTGGGGGCAGTTACTGGGGCACGACTGGATGCTCCTGTGACAGTTGGAACTGGTGCTCTCCACTCTCCCGTCCTGTGATAGTTTGAACTGCCGCTCTCCACTCTCCCGTCCTGTGACAGTTTGAACTGGTGCTCTCCACTCTCTGTCCTGTGACAGTTGGAACTGGTGCTCTCCACTCTCCCATCCTGTGACAGTTGGAACTGGTGCTCTCCACTCTCTGTCCTGTGACAGTTGGAACTTACTTACTATAAAATTCTATTTTAGGACAGCAGATGTCTCTCCCATGGAGCCAAGGCCACTCTCCTGGGACCACAGCTTCACATTTTCACAGCTCTGCACAAGAACAGAGAGCAGGAGTTGTGTGATGTCTGGTCAATACTGGTCCCTACGCCAAGATGATAGCCATCTAACTTTCCATGGCAGCAGTGTGAGCTGCCATGGAAACTGCCAAAGCTGTCAGCAGATGATCGATCATGGAGAGCACCACTGTCATGTCCATGGAGCTGACCACCCTCTCCGTGTTGAACCAAATGGTCTCCATGCTTTGCGTGAAGCCTTGATGCAAGTTGGAGCTAGACTCCTCTGTACTCTGAGCCATTGTGCGCAAGCTCGCTGCCAAGGCTGCCCCGTGTCCCTGGCATTTCCTTGTGTATGCCAATCAGTCTTCTTTGGTAGATTGGACCCTCAAAGTCAGCATCTGAGTGCTCCACAGCAAAGCTAGTATGAAATCTCGCCCTTGGGTGTGCTGGCACCTGTGGTGCTACAGCTCTGGCTGGTGATTTACCACATGAAGACCCATCCTCTAACCCTCCCTTTGAAGTACGCAAGGTGCCAGTCTTTGATTTGGTGCACGCTAGGGTCAGATCCAGTAATGCTGCATCTTCAGGAAGGCAGGCCTCCTCTTCCTCAACTGGCAGAGGGGCGTCCACCTTTTCAGCACTTGAAAATAAATTGAGGAACAAGGGTTAGCTTTTAGTGTGAAGGGAGAGCAAAGAGAGATGACAGTTTGCAGCTAGCCATGCAGAGTGTGTAGCCTGAGATAGAAGTGGGAAGGGAAAAAAAGAATAAGGTGTGCCGAAACTCTGCGGGACGTGTCCTCCAGTGTGGCTCACAGCCATGACTCTCCCCGGGTGGATGAGGACAGCCTTCTCGCGGCCCACCCGGTCACGTTATCTTAGCTCTTAGATCACAACGAATGTCGTCTCAAAGGACACCGACCTTGTCGTTAAATCGACCTCCCAGTGACAGTAGCAACCCAAGTAAATCGAACGGTCCTCTCCAAAGAAAACTACATGTAGGCCCAGCCATCCGAATATGTCAACTGAACATCGAAGGCATCTCTCGTTCAAAATGTGAATACCTCTCAAGGTTACTCAAGAAACACAGCGTCGATGTTCTGGTGCTTCAAGAAACACACATTGAACACATCCCTCAGTTTGACACAAGAGGACGGATCACAGGTTTTGACCTAATCGCATTCAATAACCATCCAAAATATGACCTGGCGTACTATGTTAAACAAGGCACTGAAGGCTGCACTGAACTTGAGCATACCGGTATTGCCGGAGTTTTCACTACAGCAATACGCGTAGGGGAGCTAACAATCTCTAATGTCTACAAACCACCACTCATACAGTGGCCTGACCCCTGCTCCCTCCGAGTCAACATACATCCATCCATCTCAGAAACTTTACTAGGCACCACACAATGTGGGGCTATGCAAACACCAATTATAATGGAGAAGCAATTGTACGGTGGCCTTCACTGGAGAATAAATTCCTCCTTTTTGATGCCAAAGGTCGTGGTACGTTCCATCCGTCACTGTTGCAGAGAGATTAAAACCCAGACCGAGGTTTCCTCTCTAAAGACAGCGAAGGAAACCCAATCATCGCCTCCAGAACCGTTCTCAACGATTTCCCCAACAGTCAACACATCAACATCGTTGGGATCAAAATTCCTATCATCACATCGACACCGGAACCATGATGGAACTTCAAAAAAGCAGACTGGGAAACCTTCCAAAGGTCAGATGACACCAACATCAGGTGGCTTTCGCTAACCACCAATGCCTTCAATAGATTTATGGGAATTATTAAAGCTGGCGCAAAACGCAGTATATGTCAGGGGTTTATAAAGGCAAATATTCCTTGTTGGATGGAAGAAAGCGAGGCTCTCTACCAGGAGAATTTGCTGAACAAGAACCCAGCCACAGCCACTGCAATGCTGGAGTCCAATGGAGGAGCCTCTTGTGGAGAAGACTAACTTCACTCACTCCAGCAGGAAAGCATGGACCCTGTTCCGTTAACTTGGCAGGGCAAACCCCGCCTATAACCACAGAGTGACCATCAGAGCAGACACCATTGCATCCCACTTGATACAAACAGCAAAGGCTCCGGTGGACAAAGAATCTCGTCGGCAGATGAAGCGGCAGCTTTCGACAAACTTGACGGCAGCACCAAGATCGACAACTATGTCTGATCCATTCACCTTGGACGAACTAAACGCAGCCCGTCGACAACCAAATCTGGAAAAGATGCTGGTCCAGATGGTGTTTACCCAAAATTCTTAAAAGTATTTGGAGCCAAAGTGAAGAGCTGGTTGATCTCTCTCTTCTCTGAGGTACTGGCAACTGGTAAAATTCCACCTATTTGGAGGGAGACTAAAATAATTGCCCTCCTGAAGCAGGGGAAGAACGCATGTGAAGCCCCCAGATACCACCCAATCTCTTACTTTGTACTTGTTGTAATGTGCTGGAGAGGCTACTATTCCACAGACTAGCTCCCATCATCAAGCCAACCATCACTAAGGAGAAAGTGGGCTTCCCGAGCTGTCGTAACTGCTGCGACCAAGGGGTAACTTTAAGAATGCATATCGAAGCAGGCTTCCAGTGTCAGCTCAAGATCGCCGCTGCACTCGTGGACCTGTCAGTTGCGTATGACACAGTGTGGAAGCAGGGGCTGCTTTTCAAGCTCTCCACCATTTTACCCTGCAGAACAATGATCCATCTTCTCAACTCTATGCTTAGCTGTGTGTACTCTGGCACCCAGAAGAGCAGATATAGGACATTGAACAACGGACTCCCACAGGGTTCTGTCCTGGCACCCATATTATTCAATGTTTACACCAGTGATCCACCCGAAATAGAGTCCCGCACATTCGTATACGCTGATGACATTGCCTTGGCAACGAAAAACACAAATCTGTCCATCACCAAAGAGACCCTGACCAGTGATTTACGGAGGATGAAGGCCTACTTCCGCCGATGTTGACTCCAGACAAACCCGCAAAAGACCTTCACCTCGACAATCCATCTCAACATCCATCAAGCAAACCAAACTTTGAAAGTATCCTTTTCCATAAGAAAATAAGAACATAAGAAACAGCAGCAAGAGTAGGCCATTTGACCCCTCAAGCCTGCTCCACTATTTAATAAGATCATGGCTGATCTGATCATAGACTCAGCCCCACTTCCCTGTCCACTCCTCATAACCCTTTACTCCCTTATCGCTCAAAAATCTGTCTACCTCCGCCTTAAATATATTCAATGACCCAGCCGCCACAGCTCTCTGGGGCAGAGAATTCCATAGATTTACAACCCTCTGAGAGAAGAAATTCCTCCTCATCTCAGTTTTAAATGGGCGGCCCCTTATATTGAGACTATGTCCTCTAGTTTTAGTTTCCCTATGAGTGGGAATACCCTCTCTGTATCCACCTTGTCGAGCCCCCTCATTATTTTATATGTTTCGATAAGATCACCTCTCATTCTTTGGAACTCCAATGAGTATAGGCCCATCCTACTCAACCTTTCAATCTTCATAAGTCAACACCCTCCAGAATCAACCGAATGAACCTTCTCTGAACAGCTTCCAATGCAACTATATCCTTCCTTAAATACGGAGACCAAAACTGTATGCAGTACTCCAGGTGTGGCCTCACCAATATCCTGACAGTCGTAGCAGGACTTCTCTGCTTTTATACTCTATTCCCCTTGCAATAAAGGGGAATGCCTTCCTGATTACTTGCTGTACCTGCATACTCACTTTTTGTGTTTCATGCACAAGGACCTACAGGTCCCTCTGTACTGCAGCACTTTGCAATTTTTCTCCATTTAAATTATAATTTTCTTTTCTATTTTTTCTGCCAAAGTGGATAACCTCACATTTTCCCACATTATACTCCATCTGCCAAATTTTTGCCCACTCACTTAGCCTCTATATTTCTTTGCAGATTTTTTTGTCTCCTCACAATTTGCTTTCCCACCCATCTTTGTATCATCAGCAAACTTGGCTACATTACACTCGGCCCCTTCATCCAAGTCATTAATATAGATTGTAAATAGTTGAGGCCCCAGCACCGATCCCTGTGCCACCCCACTAGTTACTGTTTGCCAACTGGCAAATGACCCATTTATCCCAACTCTCTGTTTTCTGTTAGTTAGTCAATCCTCTATCCATGCTAATATATTACCCCCAACCCCATGAACTATTATCTTATGCAGTAACCTTTTATGTGGCACCTTATCGAATGCCTTCTGGAAATCCAAATCCACTGGTTCCCCCTTACCCACCCTGCTCGTTATATCCTCAAAGAACTCTAGCAAATTTGTCAAACATGATTTCCCTTTCATAAAACCATGCTGACTCTGCTTGATTGAATTATGCTTTTCCAAATGTCCCACGACTGCTTCCTTAATAATGGACTCCAACATTTTCCAAACAACAGATGTTAGGCTAACTAGTCTATAGTTTCCTGCTTTTTGTCTACCTCCTTTTTTAAATAGTAGTGTTACATTTGCAGTTTTCCAATCCGCTGGGACCACCCCAGAATCCAGGGAATTTTGGTAGATTACAACCAATGCATCCACTATCTCTGCAGCCACTGCTTTTAAGACCCTAGGATGTAAGCCATCAGGTCATGGGGACTTGTCCGCCTTTAGTCCCATTATTTTACCGAGTACTACTTCTTTAGTGATCGTGATTGTATTAAGTTCCTCCCTATAGCCCCTTGATTATCCACTATTGAGATGTTTTTAGTGTCTTCTACCGTGAAGACCAATACAAAATATTTGTTCAACGTCTCTGCCATTTCCCTGTTCTCCATTATTAATTCCCCAGTCTCATCGGCGCAGAGGTAAACCATACCAAAAAACCCTCCTATTTAGGAGTCACATTTGACCACACCCTGTCATATAGACAAATCTCCAGAACCTTGGGGAAGAAACTAAAGAGTTGGGTTAACTTGATCCAGAAACTCAGTGAATCCACATGGGAAGCAGACGCTCAAACCCTCGGTACAGCAGCACTCGCCCTGGTGTGCTCTACAGCGGAGTACTGCTCTCCGGCATGGCTATCAAGTCCACATGTCAAATCTGGTGATGTCCAGCTGAACTCTACTATGAGAATTATCACCGAAACGCTTTTATCGACACCAACATCTTAGCTCCCCGTGCTTGCACAATCACACCTAGGCCACAAATATGTAGTCTCCCGAGAATACAACCACTATACCAGCAAAGACATGTCGATCCAGGCCTACTTGAACAACCTACCACCAACCCGTCTCAAATCTAGAAGGCCATTTTGGAGCATCGCTGAAGCCCTTCAGCGATCTCCCCCCAGCTTTGATGCCCAACGGTGAAATGCTTGGAAGAACTGCAACATATGGAATGGATTCCTTATAGAGGATCCCACAGTACAACATGGAGGATCAAACCTTCCTCGCAAACAGTGGACAACCATCAACCTCCTGAGAAATATAGAAAATAGGTGCAGGAGTAGGCCATTCGGCCTTTCGAGCCTGCACCACCATTCAATAAGATCATGGCTGATCATTACCTCAGTACCCCTTTCCTGCTTTCTCTCCATACCCCTTGATCCCTGATACATCCTTACTATACAGTATAAATGCACACGAGGCCCATGCTTGAGAGAAGGTCAGTCTGTGACCTGTCCTTTATACCATAGCACTCAAGTGATGAAGGTCCAGGTTAGGAGTGTCTCCCAAACATTCACCACCTAGTGGTCATTGTTCTCACAGTGTACAACTTAGGTCAGTTTATACATGGGTTACAATGCTGGCTGAATACATGATATCACCTCCCCCCGCCAAAGTCTTATTGGGATCACAGGTTGAGTCTCTCTGGTGGTTTACGCTCTCTTGTAGAGCGCCTGAGTTGGGGCTCCGGTTGTTGGGCGCTGGCCTGAGTGTCTGCTGTTTGCGGTGCCTCAGGCCTGTCCGGACTGCCCACAGTGACTGGGCTCTCCTTCCTTTGGTTCCGGTGTTCGGTCGCCTGTAGTGGAGTGAACTCTATATCGTGTTCTTCCTCTGCTTCTTCTATGGGGTTGCTGAAACTCCCGTTTGTTTGATCCACGTGTTTGCGGCAGATTTGTCCATTGGTAAGTTTAACTACCAGAATCCTATTCCCCTCTTTTACAATCACGGTGCCTGCGAGCCATTTGGGCCCTGCAGCGTAGTTGAGGACAAAGACAGGGTAATTTACATCAATACATCGCGCCCTCGCATTCCTGTCATGGTAGTCACATTGTGACTGGCACCTGCTCTTGACAATTTCTTTCATTAGCAGCTCTGCGGGTGGAACCCCTGTGAGCGAGTGTGGTGGGGCCAACAGGAAGCGTGATAAGCGGCTTTGTAGGGAACCCCCTGTTTGATTATCTGCACTGCTCGTTCCACCTGGCCGTTTGAGGCTGGCTTGAATGGTGCCGTTCTGATATGGTTAATTCCATTGCCTGCCATGAAGTCCTGGAATTCAGTGCTTGTGAAGCACGGGCCATTGTCGCTGACCAAGATATCGAGTAGACCGTGGGCGGCGAACATTGCCCGTAGACTTTCTACCGTGGCAGAGGATGTGCTTGAATTTAAAATGTCACACTCGATCCATTTGGAGTAGGCGTCTACTACAACCAAAAACACTTTTCCCATGAAAGGACCTGCGTAGCCCACATGGATGCGTGACCAAGGCTTGGCGGGCCAGGACCAGGGGCTAAGGGGGGCTTCCCTGGGCACATTGCCCAGCTGGGGAAATGTGTTGCACATGCGAACACAAAGTTCCAGATGTGCGTCTATTCTCAGCCACCAAACGTGTGACCTGGCAATTGCCTTCATCTTTGACAATGCCCGGGTGCTCATTGTGGAGTTCTCTGATGAACACCTCTCTGCCCATCTGGGGCATGACTACGCGGTTTCCCCACAGTAGGCAATCGGCCTGAATCGAGAGTTCATCCCTGCGCCTGTGAAATGGTTTAAATTCCTCAGGGCATGCCCCGTACGTGGCTGCCCAGTCCCCATTCAGGACACATTTCTTGACTACAGACAATAACGGGTCTCTATTTGTCCAGACTTTAATCTGACGGGCTGTCACGGGTGAGCCTTCACTTCCGAAAGCTTCAACAGCCATGACCATGTCAGCAGCATGCTCAGTAGCCCCCTCAGTGGTGGCTAGTGGGAACCTGCTGAGTGTATCAGCGCAGTTTTTGGTGCCCGGTCTGTGCCGAATTGTATAGTCATAGGCGGCTAACGTGAGTGCCCACCTCTGTATGCGGGCCAATGCGTTTGCATTTATGGCCTTGTTGTCGGCCAAAAGGGACGTTAGGGGTTTGTGATCTGTCTCCAGCTCAAATTTCCTGCCAAACAGGTACTGGTGCATTTTCTTTACCGCATATACACATGCAAGCGCCTCCTTTTCTACCATCCCGTAGCCCCTTTCTGCCTGGGACAGACTTCTGGAGGCATAAGCTACTGGTTGTAACTGACCCTTGACATTGACATGCTGCAACACACACCCGACACCATAGGATGATGCATCGCATGTTAATACAAAATTCTTACATGGGTCATATAGCGTTAACAGATTGTTGGAACATAACAAATTGCGTGCTCTATTAAAAGCCCTTTCCTGGCTGTCCCCCCAGACCCATTCGCGACTTTTGCGTAGGAGCACATGTAGCAACTCTAGCAGCGTGCTCAATTTGGGAAGTAAGTTACCAAAATAGTTCAGTAGCCCTCGGAACGAATGCAGCTCCGTCGTGTTACGGGGCCTGGGTGCTCTCTGGATCGCTTCCGTCTTGGGCGCAGTAGGGCTGATCCCGTCTGCTGCTACACTTCTCCCCAGGAATTCTACCTCTGGTGCTAGGAAGACGCACTTCGCCTTTTTCAGTCGCAGTCCTACCCGGTCAAGTCTGCGTAGCACCTCCTCCATGTATTCAACCAGCATTGTAACCCATGTATAAACTGACCTAAGTTGTACACTGTGAGAACAATGACCACTAGGTGGTGAACTTTTGGGAGACACTCCTAACCTGGACCTTCAGGTATAAAAGGGGAAGCTCCACCCACCTTCATCACTTGAGTGCTATGGAATAAAGGACAGGTTACAGACTGACCTTTCAAGCATGTGCCTCGTGTGCATTTATACTGTATAGTAAGGACATATCAGTGGCGACGAGAAACTGGGATTTAAACCATTCGAGCATGGCCACTAGCAGAACAGACGAGAGGTACTGTGTTAAGGAATGGTTGGGACAGAGAATCAACATTGTTAAAGCAGCGCACAGTTCCCACAGTGTACAACTTAGGTCAGTTTATACATGGGTTACAATGCTGGTTGAGTACATGACAATCCCTTTAGCTGTAAGGGCCATATCTAACGCCCTCTTGAATATATCCAATGAGCTGGCAACAACAGCTCTCTGCAGTAGGGAATTCCACAGGTTAACAACTCTCTGTGTGAAGAAGTTTCTCCTCATCTCGGTCCTAAATGGCTTACCCCTTATCCTTAGAGTGTGACCCCTGGTTCTGGACTCCCCCAACATCGGGAACATTCTTCCTGCATCTAACCTGTCCAGTCCCGTCAGAATTTTATATGTTTCTATGGTCATGGTAGATGCTGCCACCTTCTCCGTAGGTGGAAGATTAAAGCATCCCCATCATGCGACTGTGCAGCTCCTAATCAGATCCTGGAGCACATCATTGAGCATTGGCCTCAGATGAAATTTACAGGTAGCCTACAAGATATCCATGCTGTTATACTGGAAGCTTTGGCCTGCATATCCAGTTTGGATATTGATGTTTGACTTGCTCTGCTTCCACCATATGAAAGAAAAAGACTCTCCACCAGCCCATGATACCCTGCATGTCTTTTCCACAGAGGAATGGGTCTGCTTATAGCGGCCCCCTCCTGCTGCATGGTGTGCGCGACCTTCTCCGGCAAGAAAGAAGGGAGTGTGTTTATGGCAGCCTTGTGAGGTGTCTTGAGAATGTGCCTGTCATGGTAGAAAAGGTCATATATTGTTTGTAAGATGTGAGGTGTGGGGAAATGAGGGTTCCAATTGTTGTGTGAGATGGAGGTGCAGTGTGCGAGAAGGAGGGGCAGTGCGGTGCAGTGATTGTAGGAGTAAGGGAGGTGGAGAGGGGAGTGAGTAGTGTCGATGTAGCTGTGAGGAGAGACTAATTGAGGTGAGAAGTAGGATTCTTAACCTTGACGACTCTGGTGAGATCATTGAACTTTGTTCTGCATTGCAGCCATGTTCTGGCAGTTAAGTTCCTGGCATTGACAACCTCAACGATATCTTCCCACTGGCAGCGGAGGTGTTGTCCGGAAGGCTTTCTGCCCCCCAAGGGGGTGGTGTAACAGGATCTCAGGCTGCTTGTTAACAGCCTGGACCAGGGTCTCAAAGCTGCACCCAAGACTTGGGTGCACTCTCTGCATCTCTTCCAACGATTTCTCGCTTTGGGTGCTGTCGGCTGCCAGAGTGCATCTCCCCTTTAAGACGTGTTGGCTGCCTTTAGATGGTGACAGTCATGTCCAATTTTCCATGTCCCCAAACAATAGACAGCTAATAAGCAGCACGGGTAGTGATAGCTGAACGCCTGACTCATAATAATGAGCTGGCAGCAGCAATTCCATGTGGTCCCTGGGGTCAGCCTCTTCCTGACTGACGTCCAACAGTTTGCTGTGGAAAACATCCTTCTGAAGCAATCCACAGCCATCGCAGGGTCATCTACAGCTTTCATTTTTAATTGTGTCACAATAACCTATGTTACCTGGTAAATAATCTGTTTTTTATTTGTCATTGTTTCTGCAATGGAATTTTCTTTGCAACGTCTGAGTGTTTCCAGTTAACCATAACAATTTGTGAATATTTTAGAGGAAAGGGATGAAATGTGAAGTGATCTACAAAAATTAGTCGTCTTGCAAATGAGATTTGATACTGAAAAATTAAGATAATATAATGTAGAAGACAACAACTTTAATTGCGTTAAAATGTAAATCATAAAGTCCAGCAGCAAGCAATAAATGGCTGGGTGTAATAGTTAATTAAATATGGAAAGTGTTGCTAAAATAAAGTGGCAGGATGTACATTGGAGAAACCCATCACATATTGGGTAATCACTTTGCTGAACAGTTCTGTTCTGTTCACAAGTGCGACCCCGGGCTTCTTGTCACTTGCCATTTTAATTGTCTATCCTATTCCCATGTTGACCTCTTTGTCTATGGGATTGTACACAGTTCAGCTAGAGAAACTTCGGCCTAGAAATTCGGGTCATTTGTGCCTCCCATTAGCACCCCCCGGGGCGCAAACAACTTTTTGCTCAGGCATGGCGCTGCTAACGACTCCCACTAAGTACCACAGGAGTTTAGCGGCGGCGGTAACCGCGCTCTGCTGCACCGGTGATAACGCCATCACCGTGCACAGTGCCACATTTTCGCCCCAGAACTAAAATTGGGGAGCGCCCCCCTGAAGCAGCGCTGGGCGATGCCCGCGACCGGTTCAGGGGACGTGAACCAGGCTGCAGACCACTCACGGGGTGCTATTTAAAGGGGCGGTAGCGGCCATGTTTAAAAAAAGTGGTGTTCTCCGCCACCCTATTGGTGCCTTGATCGCGGGGGCCGTGCCGCGATTGTTCAGCCCGGCACTCTGCTCGAGTGTCAGGCTGTTGGCACGGCACCCCTGCTCCCCTGGTCCATGGAGGCCCATTTCATACCTGCAGAGTTTGCAGCTTGGGCCCTTCCCTTTAATGCAGGGAAGAGCCCCTCCTACGTGCCAGTGCTACGCGGCCCAGTGTGTTGCACTGCATCCTGCTCTCAATCTGTCCGCCGCACTACTGCCCCGGAAAGGCTGTGGAGCCCGTTATTTTGCGCTCCACTTCCTTTTGGGGGCGGCAACCTGAATTTTTCGAGTGGGGCGGGACTTCTGCACCTGTTGCAGAATGTCCCGCCTCCCGGATGTTGCCGCCCCCAAATGGAGCGCAACGGAATTTCACCCCCTCTTTCTACCAGCCACTTTGCAGCCCTCTGACCTCAACATTGACTTTACCAGCTTCAGTCCTGAACTAAAATTCACATTTTATCTGTGGCAGTCGGTGCTGGCAATGGGAGATGGGTGTGCCAGTGCTCCGGCTTGGTACTTGGGGTTGGCAAGGCATCGCTGTCGGAACACCATTGATGGGTGGTCCATGGTCTTGGTGCCAAGCTGCTCTTCCACCAAACCCCTGGGGCACTGAAGTCTGCTTCACCTTGCCAGTTTTTCGTGCTTCCTTTTATCCTTATCTGCTTTTGGCTATTTACACGCACTCTCTATCCTGTGTATGTTTTTCATTACTTTGGTTTCTCTCATCCTGCCTCCTATTTCCTCCTGCCAGCTTCACGTCTGCCATTCAAGACTCCATAGGTTATTCTATTTTTTACCTGTGTGCCTGTGTTTTTCCCTTGCCCCTTTTCCTTGCTGGGTTCCTTTTTTTAAATGCTGCTCAACCGTAATATCTCCTACTCTTGATGAAGGGCCAGTGGCTTGAAACGGTGCCTGATGTTTCTCCACAGATGCTGCCTGACCTGCAGAGTCTTCCCAGCTTTTTCTGTCTTTACTTCTGGGTTTCTCTTGTCTGCTGTATTTTGCTATACCAGAACGCATATATAGACCTGTATTACGTGGGTCAATTATGCAATCCCGTTGTCTCTTGTGAAAACTTAAAGGAACTTGACCAGTAGAAGCTAACTGGCTTGTAATGAGTAACATTTGTTCAAAACCTTCATAGAAACATAGAAAATAGGTGCAGGAATAGGCCATTTGGCCCTTCGAGCCTGCACCACCATTCAATAAGATCATGGCTGATCATCACCTCAGGACCCCTTTCCTGCTTTCTCTCCATACCCCTTGATCCCTTTAGCCTTAAGGGCCATATCTAACTCCCTTTTGAATATATCCAACGAACTGGCCTCAACAACTCTCTGCGGTAGAGAATTCCACAGGTTAACAACTCTCTGAGTGAAGAAGCTTTAAAATATTTTCCAGCATTTTTGAAGGCATTTTGGAAAGAGAGAAGTGTCAAGGGACAGGAAACCTAATGAAAAGGCATGTTCTGGGGTCTGGAGTCAAAAGGGTAGGTTGACACAGCGCTCAACCCATGTTCAATGGCTATTGAAGTGCAAAACATACTGGCCTGGAGTTTCTGCTAATTCGCCCTAAATCGGCCAACCCAACATCAAAGATCGAGGAAATTACATTCAGCGCAAATCAAGTTTCCGTGTTCTTTCGTGTTAGTTTAAGAATCGTTGTGCTGGAAGCTGGCCCCGCCCACAAAACTGACCACGCCCCCAGATTGAATTAATCACCATGGCGAGTTTCCGCTATTTTCAGCCATTTGCGGACCTTCCAAGAGTCTTTTAAAATTAAGCCTTTTTTAGGTGCCAGGTCTCAAATAGGCGCCTTTTAAAAGTTTTTCAAGATTTATTTTAATTTACTAAGAACCTGGCTACTCTTCCCTAATGAAATAAATAAATTATTCTGTATAGTTTTTAAAGTCATTTTCAGTTATTTAAATTTGGGTTACTTTCAGGTATTGGACTGGACACTTTGATTAAAAAAATCTTGGGGCAGAAATTGCCTCGGAGAGGCGGTAATGGGGCGGTAAGGCCTTTCCGCCCACGGGCAAATGGCGGACGTGACGCATCTGCAATTGGCCTGTGCCGGGGGGGGCACAAACGGGTTTCCGCCACGCCCCATCTTTCCTGCCCAGCCCAGGGCGCCGACTACTTTTGCACCACGCTGGGGTAATTGCCCCGCGAGAGCACGCTCGGTGCCGCTCGGTGCCCCCGACAGCTTCGCAGAGCTGTGGAAAGGCGCACCCCATGGCCGCCATTTTGTTTTAATTGTCGGCCAACTCCTGAGTCGGCCCGACAATGGCGGCTGCTGGTTCGGCCGGGCCACCAACAGGGCCCTCTTGGGTGTCGGGTCACTGGCCTGGCCGAACCCCTCCCTGGTGGCCCAGTGAGCAACCACGGAAGCCTCACGAGGCTTCACAAGCGTCCCTCCCCTTTAAGTGAAGGGGAGGAACGTTGTAACACATCAGCAGGATGTGGCACATCTGCATCGCTCTGGTGTGGTGCTGATGGACACCGACCCGATCCCGCCCGCTACAGCCTCCAACAGCGCCCGAAAACGCAGGGAGGCATTTTTTGATTTAATGATCCCAATTTCCTGCCTCTTTCCCTCCCCCCCCCTCCCACTGGGCGGAAATAATTCAAATTATTCAAATTATTCGCCCAAAACAGAGCGGAGCACAATTCCCCCCCCCCCACCACCCCCCCCACCCCCCACCCCCGCCTTATTTTTTGTGAGAAACCATTTTCAGTTGTATTATAAAACTGCACCAGGTTACCACTCTTAAATATATCAAGGATATTTTTTAATGCAACTTTTTAAAAAAATTACAGCCTAAAACGTTTTATGTTCGGCAAAAAGAAAATGTGTTTTGAGGGGAAACTTGAGCAAAAAATTTAAGTGCAAAATTGGCACGATTTTGAGCGCAATTTAGATCCAGATCGGCAATCGTGCCCAAAGCGGAAACTCTTGGTCACTGTCTCAGTTGAGTCTTTCAAAAGAGAACTAGATAACATCAGCAAGTAGTGAAAGGATATGGGTTTGAAGTAGAAACATAATGATAAAGGTCAGTTTAGGATGTAAAATAGGAATTTAAGTAAATTCATCCCTTGTAGCCTCCCGCTGGGCAGAAATAATTCAAATAATTCGAATTATTCACCCAAAACGGGGCGGAGGGCAATTCACTCCCCCGCCCGCCCCCCCCCCTCTTATTTTTTTAAGAAACCATTTTCAGTTGTATTATAAAACTGCATCAGGGCTACAAGGGCTAAATGACATTTCCTCATTCTGTGTCTAATTGGAGGTTTATCAGTTTAGGCATCAAAAGTACAGATTTATTGTGGACACATTGTTCCCGATATTTACGGGGCAGGGGGTGGGGGAGAGAGTTCCGATGGGAAGTCTGGGTTTCCCTGAACATTGTGGAGTTATAATGCTGCAGAACAGGCCACAGCCTGGGGAGGGGTGGTGGGGGAGCGGGTACAGTGTGGTGTGGAGGGTTGGGGGTGATCGCGGGGATTCGGAGAAAGATGGGGAGTTGGGGGATGTTGAGCATGGGCCACGGGCGGGGGAGCCGGTGATCAGGGGCGGTCCAATCGCAGAGACTGGGTGGAGGAGAGCCCAATTTGAGGAGAGGGAAGCAGTTTAGCTTAAGGGGCCAGGGGGGTGGGGAGCATCCCTGCTCTTAGCCCACAAGCAGTGCTGGAAAGGCATTTACCTCGACCACGCAAAAGTTCTCGCCTCCCTTTAGCTGCCGGGTTTCCCGAGGACCGGCCAGCGTTAAAGCTGGAATAGAGATCAAATCTGAGGCATACAGCCGCATTAAAATCTTTAAATGAGCCATCCACCTCCTGGGCGTGAGCTGGTTTCCTGTTCCCTATCCCACTTCCATTAGAGCCCGAAGTGAGCAGGTTCAAGGCAGGTTCAGGTTTGAGATTTTTAAAACTTTAACATTCCACCCAAACACACCCATTTTTCAGGGTTAAATTTACCACATTCTGTCAGGCAAGAGGAAGATGATTGCTCCATTGTCATTCTGTCGTATTCAATTTCCATATATTTGTAGCTTTTCATTATCATCAGACCACACCTAAGATAATAGTCATTGTTTTTCATGTGAACAGAATGGCCCAGAAATTCCTGCCTCCCGGGTCTGTACGGAGTGTGTACGGAGTGTGTACTGAGTGTGTACAGACCTGGGAAGGCATCGCAAAAGCCGGTTTTCAGCGCACAATAAGTATGCGCTGAAAACCGGCTTTTCCGATCTGACACATCCAACGCATTTCCACATCCAGGACATTTGCATGGTTAAGATTGCGGTATTTACCCATATCTTGCCCAGCAAATGTCCTGAAAACTCTTGCGCCTGATAAAAGCAGGTGCATAGCCTATTTTTACAGGCGTAAAAGTTTTAAAACGCACTTAAAACATAAAAAATAACATTTTAAAAACACATTTTATTTTTAAAAACCCTGCCCACTGCGTTAAATTTATTTTAAACCATAATTTTAAAAACTTTTTTAAAAATCGTAAAAATATATATTTTCAATAATACATAAATAACTTTAATTTAAATTAATGTTAAATATGTAGTATATTTTTTCTATTTTTTATTAATGTTTTGTATGTTTGGGGGGGGTTTCTCATTCATAATAAGGGGAATTCCAACTTGCGGAGTTCCCATTATTATGAATGAGAACATACTTTACCTGATTGGCTGCCCAGAGCCATGTGACTGCAGCTCCAGCCCTCCGCACGTCCCGACATGCACGCGCTGCGACGCACAGTCAGTGGAGGCCTTGGGACTGGGAGTTCACGTGGGCGCAGCAACTTCAGGTAGGTGTGCATCTTTTTTCTCAAATCCAGTCGAACGCCTGCGGGAAGGAGAAACCGGGATTTCTGAGCCAACATTTTTCAATTCATAACAATGTCTAAACTGAATTTCATTGCAATTAATTACATTTTATATGCTGTACTTAAACATGATTTAAATATGAATTCAATGACAAGCCAATGTCATAAAAAAACATGTTTGCTTTCATATCATACACAAATGTAAAATTCAGAGTGATGGAGGGTGACATGATTTTCCTTGCAGTCAGTGTAACATTCAGTGCAGGATTATATTCAGCTTGCTTTGTAAACACTTCACATCAACCTGTCACCGACATACTAAAATGAGTAAATAGTGCAATTGATTATTTAGATTATGCCAGCACTGCAAAACTGGAGTAATTAAGAAAACCGAGCATCAAAGGTTGTGTCGTGAATTACAGGGGCCAAGCCTGAACAGTTTGCCAAAATATTCAGAAGTGAAATAGGAATATGTGAACTAGTTGAAGTTAAGAGATTTTCATGTCAGTGCAAGTTACACCTAAACCCAACTAAAGTGAAGCCAAACCAATCTGTTATCATTTATATCCCCAGTACAGAGATTGGTTTTAATTATATGAATAGTTTATTTAAAAGTAAAAAGCAAAGGTGATCCCAGCAGTGATAAATGAAGCTAATCTAAATCATAAATAAATAACTTATTGGTGTGGCAGACCAAAACAGATCGGAACTTTCCGAGTTTGGCACTGGCCTAGCTGATGTCAGCTGAGGCTAGGATGGGGACACTGTAAGGCTCTGTGCCGCTCGGCTACTAAGTATGGGGAAAAATCATCCAGGATTCCCACTTCTGCTAATGGTCCCTTCTGAACGTGTGTGTGTGGACATCAGGTGAAGAAAGGTTCGGGTTTGACTCATAGAATTTTGGTTGTCAGCAAAAATGTCAGTTTTATGTTAAAATGACTGTTTTCGCTGCACTGCCGTTTTTAGGCCTTTACTTCTTGGTAAACTCGTGCGTTGCACGAGGATTCGTGGCACAAACCGCAAATTTTGGTAACTTTAGTCCGAGACCGGTAGCGCTGCGACAGAGGCCTAGGGAGGGAGAAAACCCCCCAAAAATTGCAAAAAAACATTCACAAAACCCTTACCTACTAAATCGCTGCAAAATAGTAAAAAAAATAAAAACTTTAACTTACCTTTTTTGCAGGTCTTCATACTTACCGCTGCTGGGAGGGCTGCCCCGCAGGTTTAACCTGTCGGTATTCTGGGCGTGCCAAAATTACGGCGGTAATGCGATCCGTGGCGTTGCACGTCATTTCACGTCGGCGCACCTCTCCCCGGTGGTACATGGAAGTGCCGTCGCTAAAAGGTGCCCGAAGATCCCGCTGACCGGGTTTTGCCGCAGAGCGTCAAATCGCGGCGAAAACCCGTTCGCAAAGTTGGTGACATTCTCGCCCTCCCCACAGTTGAATATTATACTGACAATCATTATCACACAGGAAGAATGGCCACTTGGGCAAGTGACCCGAGCCTGCTCAGGAGTATGAATCACTACCTCCTGGAGAGAGGAAAATAAAAAACAACATTTGTAAAAACTGTTGTTAGATGCAGTACTGCAGAACAACAGATACATATTTCAATATATTCAGTACGGTGGCAGTCAAAAAAGAAGAAAAGCAAAATACAGGAAATACATTCATGTGACCGTCAGAAGATGCTCATTGATTCTCATCTTAACATTCCAAATGAATATTAAAGCATAACTAAATTCATCACTCAGCTGGTTGAAAACAGTAACTATTTCTACTACCTAATTTAATTTCCCACTTCAGTGAAGTTTAGCTCACTGTGATTGAAATCTAGATCTGACAGCGAGGAAAACAATTATCGGTTAAGCTAAATAAATGACATGCCATAATGTTATGCAGACTGTGAAATGGTTGCATATTTCTTTAGAATTTCTTTATCCTATTACAAACAGAATGACTGATTTGCTGAAAGGGCTCGATACCTTTCTAAACAGTAATTGATCATGTCCCAAAAATCACTGCTGAATCACTGGTCTCAACAGCACCAAAACTGTTGTATGAGTGTAAGTTTAAAAGGCTGCCTCTTTGAAATTGGCTGATGATGGTGACAGTGATCAAGCAGACTGCTTCAGGGGCGAAATTCCCCAGCGCCCCGTTTGGGTGCGGTAACTGAGTCGGGTGGGACTGCGTGGAAGTCCTGCCCCAGCCGCGAAATTGCGGTTACCGCCCTTCACAGGAAGTGGAGCACAATATTGCACTCTCCACTTCCTGTTGGGGCAGGTTCAGGGGCGCTACTCGAGCGTGTTCGGCAGCGCTGTGTGGCGTGGCGCGTAGCACTGATGCGTTTCAACGCCCCTGCCCTTCCGTTAAAGGGGAGGGCCTTTGATAGCCTCCACTGGGCCACCAGGGTGGCACCCAAACAGAGTAATTTTGCAGAAGCTGGTCGCACGCCCCCCCAACTCTCCACCACCACCCCCCTCCCCCTCCCCGCACCCCTGCCCCTCCGGGCTGAAACAGTTTTGCGCCCCATTAGTGCATGCTTTGAACACATGCATTTTTCAACACCTCCTGGGTCCAATCTGGATTCTCAAGATGTCATTGTTACCAATTAGGTTTTAAGCATTGTCTCTCCCTCAAAAGTTGTACCAGGCTATTCATCCATGGGCACTTCCCCATCATGATAAGATGAGAGCAAAGGCCAGAGTACAATATGATCAAACTATTGCATATATTTTCACAATACGATGCCCATGGAATCCTAAAAATGCATGGCTTTGGATCTTAGCTGTATTTGGACTTGCATATCACTTGGTAACTGTCCTGAATACAGGTCAGCATTAACTGCTTTGAAACACCAAGAAAAGCACATTAACAAGGTTCTGATAGACACTTCCTTTTTCTGCATTGAATGGCAGTGTCAATTTGTAAAGTATCATTCCTTTAACGCATGCCCAATGCAGCACCATGTATTTATATTTCATGTTAAATGCTTGAGGCCCTAGGCTGCTGGCAGAGCCCTGCCAAGTCAAGAGTGTGCCTGTAATTTTCTTTATGTACTGGGAGTTTACGCGTCCATGCCAGCAGTGTGCGGCTTCACAGAATTTACCCTTTAGCATTGGTAACCTAACCAAAACACAGGACGTAGAGAGTAAACAGTCGGCTGAATACTGTTGCGGTGATGTTTATTAAGTACATCATTAAAGAAGTGTTGGCATGAATTGAAGAAGGTCACTGATGTTCTTTGATCGGGCCGGGCAGTACATTTTCTTTTTAATGGAACCAGCTGAACAAAGAAAGAGCTACCCAGTTCTACAGACTGGCAAAGTTCCCACAGGTGGAAGGATCAATTGATGAAGTGCCTTCGGCAATCAAAGCTCCATACAAGAGCCTGCTCAATTTCATGAGCAGGAAAGCCTTTCATTTGATTAGTATGCAGCCAGTGTGTGATGCTCCTCACTTTATGCTGCATGTTAATGCCTGCTACCCTGGAAGCTGTCTTTTCCATGCGCCTGGATGACACAACGCCTTGTATCAGGATGGCTAATTAATGATCAGGGCTGTCCCCTGCAGTCATGGCTTACTCCAGTAAGGCTTCCACAGACAATGGGGAAGAACAGATATAATGAGGTCTATGGCACTATAATGAACGTGATAGGGCCAGACTATAGGCATTTTGCATGCCTGCACAAATCTAGTGGAGCCCTGCCATACAGCCCAGCTCGAGCCTCTAGAATTATTGTTGAAACATAGAAACATAGAAAATAGGTGCAGGAGTCGACCATTCGGCCCTTTGAGCCTGCACCACCATTCAATATGATCATGGCTGATCATGCAACTTCAGTAACCCATTCCTGCTTTCTCTCCATACCCCCTTGATTCCTTTAGCCGTAAGGGCCACATCTAACTCCCTTTTAAATATATCTAATGAACTGGCCTCAACAACTTTCTGTGGTAGAGAATTCCACAGGTTCACAATTCTGAGTGAAGAAGTTTCTCCTCATCTCGGTCCTAAATGGCTTACCCCTTATCCTTAGGCTGTGACCCCTGGTTCTGGACTTCCCCAACACCAGGAACATTCTTCCTGCATCTAACCTGTCTAATTCTGTCAGAATTTTATATGTTTCTATGAGATCTCCTAAATTCTTCTAAATTCCAGTGAATTTAAGCCTAGTCGATCCAGTCTTGCTGTGCCTACATAACGTTGCGATGAAGAAAGACTTGCTGCCTCTGGAGGCTGGAGGCAATGATGAAGATATTGCGGTGGTGGGACGGGGATGCAGAGGGTGGTGGGGAAGGTTGGAAGGATCTCCATCCCCACAGCATGAGGAGGCTGCACAGAAAGTACAGAATGTGGGACGGGACAAGGCAAGGAAAGGAGACTACAACTTATTGCCCTGTACTTTCAATGAATAAATGTTAACATATTGAATAAAGTCTCTGTCTGTTCACTTTCCCCCTTCCCCCACCGATTTAAAAATGGCCGATTGTCAACTTTCAGCACTACTGCGCATGCACGGACATCAGCACTGGACTCCACTGCGCATGTGCAGACGTCCCAGCACTGTTTTTGGCGCAGGACGCTGGCTCCACCCCCGACTCGACTAGCCACGCTGCGCGACCACAGAGAAGAGACCGGACAGCGGCCAAAGTGGGGAGGAATTTTTTTGGTGTACTTCTGAATAGAGAAAAGCGGCGTATCTCTGGTAAGTGCGCTGAAAAACGGGGTGGGGCCAAAATTGAGCCCAAAGTCCCTCACTGTCAAAGCCTTTTGCCTACTTCTTTCCTCAGACAAGTCTAAATTTCACCTGCCATCATCCAACACCTACCAACCAGAGAAATATCCAACCCCTTTCGCATTAATACATCTTTTTCTAAATTGTTTTATTTAGCCTCTGAATCACTGATATTGTCTGCCATTGTTACTAGTATCAGCACCAATCTGTTCAAATTCCATTTCATTTTTTTCCTCTGTGTGATTTCCACCTTATCATCACGAGCATCATTCTAATCTAAAACTGTATCCATGCGCAAGTCTTGATGTGTTCATTTACAAATTCTCATTTCTGTTTGCTTCTAGGGAAGTTTTCCTTTAAGTGAAGACACACACTACTTTCAAATTACTGGCTGGATGTAAAAGTATAGAATAGAATCTCAAACTTTTTAAAAACCAAACAGGAATGTTATTTTCAACAAGATGAGTGTTTTATCTGTTTTAGTGCTGTGGTTTTCTTGATCTTTGTGGGACTGATTGTTGCCTAGGTAACACTGGTGGAATAGATAGTGGAGGCAGACAGAGAGACGAGGTGGTGACAATTAACTAGTCTGTGCTGGTTAGGATTTTTCATCTGAGTCCCACTAAATTAAAGGGCTCTTTGTAGTCTGTTGGAGCTCTTCCTTATCCTATGAATGACTCCTTATCTGCCAAAAGTATATTTAACTCCGACTGTAAATTAATGTAATAAAAACAACGGCTTATCTATTGATATAATTCGATGGATTACGTGTAGTGGACGTGTGATAGATTGCACCATTAAATGGTTTAAACCTGAATTCAGGGCCTTGCGGACATCTTGGCCGAGAAATTAGTCTGGGCCCATATTTAGGCCCAACCTCAGCAGTATGCGCAAAACGAGAGGCCCGAGGATGGATGGGAATTGGTCCTTGGGCCTTATCAACATGCTTGGTGTGAGCTGTTGGTGTTGGCCATGCCTTCACAGGCAGCTCGCCTGACATCAATATCGGGTTAATAAAAACAGAACCTGCTGGAAATACTCAGCAGGTCAGGCAACATCTATGGAAAGAGAAACAGAGTTAACATTTCAGGTTGTTGACCATTTGTCAAAACCGAAGTTAGAGATATCAACATTAGGCTTCCTGCCTTGCTGGATAGGTAAATCCCAGGAGGGGAGGATTGGAGCGGGCTGCTGAGGGGTGGGGGTGGGGGGGGGCATTGTAACTCCTGTGCAATTGGGAGAAGCACTTCTGCTCCTCCTTGCTCCACAAGATGGGTTTTTCAAGAATTATTTATTTAAACTTGCGTGGAGTTGGCGGTTGTGGGGGCAGCTGAAGAGTCAGGTATGTGCCTGGGAAGGGGACAGGAAGCCCAGGGCAGGAGAGGCCCAAGGTTATTTAATCACTTACTTTTATGGACTTCTCCCAGCCCAGATCCGCTTGTAGCCAGGTTGACTTGGTGAGACAGCGAGACCCGCTCGGGCCTCAGGTGAAAATTGCAGTTGGGGGCCGATGATGTCATGAGAGCCTGATCTGCATATTTAAAGCAGGACGCCACTGCCTTCTGGCTGTGTTCCACGTGGCTGCTAAAAACTGCAGGTTAAAATTGCATTCTACGGGAAGGCCACAGGATTGGAGGGACAAAGTCGCTGCCCTGATTTTAACCAGGTGGGCGGGCAGGGTTACAAACAGGCCTATAGTTTCTCTTTTACATGACCTACTAGATTCTGTTTCAGAATTCATCTTACTGTAGGGAGGATTATCTTTGGCAAATAGGCTTTGAGTTGGTGAGCTGCCCATTATCTCATATTGTATTGTACCATTCAAGAAGAGTGTCTTCCCTGGTAGGGCGTGGGATTCTCACGGAAAAGGAGGTTAACAATAAGACATCGCTATGGAATCATTCACCGGGCCACTCAGGCAATCTCTCCATTTCCCAGATAGATAGTTGTCCCTGAGAGTGAAGTAAGGCTCTGTGTCAGACTCGTGTGCTTTTTCTAGGAATTTTATTCTCTGCCTTGTCATTTGACTACGGATACCTTGATGAGCTGGTGACATGCCTGAACTCATTGATTCACAAACTGCTGGAAGTGCTTTGAATCAAATGGTGGTCGATTGCCTGACATAACCTCTTTTGGAATTCAATGGCTGCAACATGAGCTTTAATCTTACTTATGATTCCTTTCCCTTTTTTTAATTAGAGTAATAATCAGAACAGAAGAAAGTTTCTTTCACCTACTTCAAACAGATCACACACACTTTTCTCCCAGGGGCTTTTCAGATGTGTGGTGCCTAATATGTGGTCCAATTACTGTGAGGCTCGAATGACTGACATATAACATAGCTTGATATGTATGTCTCTACATCTTTACTCATTAGAAGACAGTAAATCTCTCCTCTCGTCCTCTGGAGACCACCCTGGATTCTAACCTAGCCACTTTTTGTACATTGGTATGATGGGGGAAAGTTTAACCCCCAAAAGTGAATGAGTTTGGGTCAGGTGGGTAGTTATAATGTAAAAAATCTGAAACCCGAACACAACCCACTTTTGTTTTAATGGAGGCGGGGGAGGGGGGCGACCTACCCGCTCCCAGGAAGAGGGTCGCTCATTTAAATATTTTAATGAGGCTGCGTGCCTCAGATTATATCTGCGTCTGAGGGTCACTGCTGGTCGGCCGAGTATCCTGGGCCTTGCGGAACCCGGCAGCTAAAAGGAGGCAAGGACAGCTGCACGGGATGTGATCACCAACTCTTCCCTGACCCCCATCTCTCCCTCTGATCTCTCTCCGACCCCGCCGCCCCCCCCCCCCCCATCTCTGGCCCGACCTCTTCACATCCCGAACCTTCAAACCACATTGTACCCTCCACCACCCCCCCACACCCCCACTGCTGTGATCTCTACCCCGAGCAGCTCTTTTAGAGACTTGTGGTATAAAGATTAAGGTGGTCACAGTGAGAGGTGTTTAATAACTTCTATTCACAGATCAGACACCTGATTATAAGAGAAATAGGATTCCCTTTATGATAGATGATTTTAATAACTCGCATGTGGAAAAATGAATTCTATTCTCTACCTTTAAATGCACCAAACTCAAATGTACAATTTGACGTTATCTTCTCTTCCTAATTGTCGAAGTTTACCAGTTGGAGTAGGAGGTGATGTAGTTCAGAAGCAGGTTACTCCCATGGTTGGGAGATTCCTTGTAAAGTCTGTTTCTTTTGACTACAAAATGTAGCTTTGTGCAGTAATTGAGCAGGAATGTCACAAGTTTGGATGTTTTTTTGATGGCTGGGAAGAGCACTAAACCCAGCTGTTTTAGTGCTGATGTGAATACAGTGATGAGATTTTATAGTTTACTTGTAATCTTGAAACAGCTGTCTTTAAATATATTGTGCACCTTGTATTTAAAACTGTTTTAAGGATAATTGGTTTGTCAGCTACTTGGAGGCACCTACTGCATCAGAAAGCATGCCTCGATCCAGGATCACTGAGCCTGTGCTCACCCATAAATGATCAATCACGTATATTTTAAATCAGGCTGTCAACTGGATTGATGCAAATGTATTTAATATGAAAAAGAAACAGCTGAATCCTAATGATTTGCCAGACACCAACTCACAGATTGTATGTTCATACTCATAAAAGTAAAGTGCTTTTGGTCTTTTTGTATTCTGCTCTGAATAAGTTAGAACTATCCATGGATTCATTTCTTATTATAATAGGTCTTGCATGGAATCCACAACACAGAAACAAGCCATTCAGCCCAACTGGTCTGTACTAGTGATAATACTCTACACCAGCCTCCTCACACTCGAATTGCCTCTTCCCACTTTGCTCCCATATCCCTCTGTTCCCTCCTCCTCATGTATGCAAGTAACTGCTCTTCGTAAAAAAAATTCTATTCAAGTGGTGAGTGACTGTGGATGTAATTTTTAACATTACTAATGATAATCTTTACTAACATAGCTAATGATCAAAAATAATCTTTGCAACCTTCACATTAAGTTAAAAAGAAAGAACTGGCATTTATATAGCATCTTTAATGACCTTAAGATGTCCCAAAGAGATTTACAGCTAATGAAGTACTTTTGAAATGTAGTCACTGTTGTAACATTGGGAATTTGCGCACAGCAAGGTCCCATGAACAGCAGTGAGTTAATGACCAGATAATCTGTTTTTAGTGATGTTGCTTGAGGTATAAAAAATTGGCAGTATACCGGGGTAACTGCTCTGCTCTTCTTCGAATAGTGCCACGGGATCTTTTACGCCTAATTGAGAGGACAAACCAACGGTTTAAAAGCTCATCCAAAAAGTAGCACCTTCAAGCAGCATTCCCAAGTACTGCACTGAGATGTCAGCTGAGATTAAGTCTCTGGAGTGGTGCTTGAACCCACAACCTTCTCAGAGGCAAGAATATTGCCACTGAGCCAAGGTTGACTCCGAGTTGATCACAATGTTATTCACAATTGACAACTTCCTCCTCCATAAATGATAGTTAGGATTTCTATCATGGCCCAACCTCTGATTAAAATATGTTATGTTTCACAAACGGTCCATTTATATCTACAACTGTCTGTCTAATCTAACTCAATAAAGCCTAAATGTAAGCATTGTAGACTTTTATAATCATAAGTGACAAATAGTTTAATCTGACTCCCGGTGGCTTTATATATCTATCATGAATTAAGTGTAGTAGGAACTGACACAATTAAAAATATACTTTAATTACTGACTTTGCTACGTTACATGAATATACTGTAATGTATGTACATAAGGTCTGCTCACCAACAGGGGGCACTACCGTCGGAGGTCATAGGTACAAGTGCTGGGCCCGGTATATAAACTGAATTTCTCCTTTGTATCTTCACTTCTGGAAGCCGTTAAAGGCTGACCAGCTTACATCAGTCACTGGCTCACAATACGGAGTTCATTGTATCATTTCAGACACAACATATACGATAGTCAGACATGACAGAAAATCCAAGAGTAAAATGAGGATTGTGGATTTCTCTTGCTGCAGTAGATTGCATAGCCTCACTCTTCCCAAAAGAGACCATTTATGAATGAAAGTATTCAGTGCTCTATTCAATGAAAGTACATGGCATTGTGTGTCATCTACTACATAGAGTCACCAACAGTTCGGAACACCAACACCTTTCCTGGATTTCTTCTGTTACAAATCCCTGCCTTTTCCTACTCTATTCTCCCAATATTAAGAATTCACTTAAGCATTACGTATTTCTGCTGAACCCATTATTTATCACTAAGGAAGTAAAGCACTTTCCCAGTGCAGTATAATGAACATAGTAGATTAGCATATGATCCAGAGTCCACAAAACCTCCCTTCGAAATTACATTTGCAGATTACATGCACATTGTCACATCCTGTCTTTATGCACTGGAAGTACACACCCCATGTGAACATTTAGACATGGCTTTAGCTAGTTTTCTCAATGGGAAACCACGTATTTAGTCATTATTTAGCAAAATAAAACTCTGGAAACTCACGTTCTACTTCAACCCACCAAAGTAGGAAAGCTTGGATTTGACTCAAATCTTTTATGCTCAGTCTGAATCCCAAAAGATGTTAAAATTGAACAACTTTGAAAGATACATTACCAGTATACCGATTTTGGTTTTGTTACCTAGCTAATTTTATTGCTGTAAAAATGTCAACACAGTCATTGTTAGATGGTGATAATTAATATTGATACCGTATTCAGTGTTTGATTACATGATTATGGGCTCAATTTTCTCCAGTGATATGTGCCGTTTTTTTCGAGCAGGCTCCTTTTTTGACCGAAGTTAAAAAAACAGTTTCCCCAATCAATTTGCACCAGCGTAACTTAGTTAGTTCCGATTTTTTTAGGTAAGTTTTTTTTTCAGCCAAAGGGGGCGTAACCTGCCCATTTAGGGAAGTTTGGCCAGCTGAGAGCTACTCCAATTCTGCTTAGGGCAGGGTATGTGGCCTCTGCAGAAAAACCTTCCGGAGAGTTAAAGAAATCGGCGCAGGTAAGGAAATCGGAGGAGGCCATTCGGCCTGGGACAGGGGCGGGGATCGGACCGGCAAGCCCTTCGGCCTGGGCTAGGAGCAGGGAGCGGGGCTGGGAGGGCACTCGGGGCCAGGGTTGGGCAGGGGAGCGGATCGGCAAGCCCTTCCGCCTGGGCTAGGGGCGGGGGACTGAGACCAGTAAGGCACTCGGGGCTGGGGGGGAGCTGGAGCAAGGGGCTCGGGGCGGGCGAGGGATTCGGGGTTCGGCTACAAAACAAGCCGTGGGGGGGGGGAGGGAGAGAGGAGAAGAGGGAGAGATAGCCGATCAGAAGGCTTGCTGCCCGGGGAGGGGAGGGGAGTGGGAGGGAATGTTGTGTTTTATTAATGGAACATGATTTAGTTTTAATGTAAAATATATTTTATTCAAAAGTTTACAATGTACTTAACTTAACTTTAATAAAATTATTCTTGTAGCAAACTTTACTTTAATATCACTCTTTAAGATTACTTAAAAACTTTAAGATCACTTATAAACTTGTAAATTTACATAACTTAAAAAAACTTTTAATTTGAGAACAGTTACAACAGTAACAATAGTAATAACAACAACAGCAACAATAACGACAGCAGCAGCCAAGAAAGGCTGCCCCCATCTCTCATCCCCCTTATTCTAAGACCGCCCGCTGTGCTTAGTCTTGGACTCTCCACCACCCCTGCCCGCAGACGGTGGTACAGTATTTCTGGGCTTGGTACCAAGCTTATTCCTTCTAACATCTCGGGTACTGCGCACCTCTTGAGGGTGGGGGGTGTCAGCGTCAGGTGGCAAGCTGGAGGACCCGGCTTGGGGCTCTTCAGAGGTTGGTGTGGGGATTGCAGTGTGAGTGGCAGTTGATTCTGTCAATGGGCACGGGGTCTGGGCGTGATCCCTTATTGTAGCAGCTAACTCACACATGCCGTCCCTAATTCCCCCTGACAGTTTCTCAGCAGACTGCAACATTCCCTCCCTAATGGCCAGTACTACCCCTCACATTCCCTCACTCATTGCCAGTGTCGTGGTTTGCACTACCTCTGACATTCCCTCCCTCATGGCCACTATTCACTCACTGATGGTCCCGGCAAGTGTTGTAACTTCTCCCAACAGTCCCGCTATCTCATCACTCACCCCATTGATGGTGTCCAGGAGTGATCAGGTAAGGTCAATGCTCTCCGATTCAGTGACATCATCTGAACCACATCTGTTACATCCTGCATCTCAGGAGAGCGTGATTGAGCTCTCCTTCCCCTCCTCCCCATGGATGTGGCTCGCACCCCAGTTCTGGGTCCTGCAGCCGGGGACGGTGGGGCCCTGGGTGTGTCTCACTGCACCCCACCACTGGGACCCGCAGCCTTGGAAGGTGTGAAACCATGGAAAGTCCCACCAACACTCAAACCACTAGTCACGGAAGTGGGCGGCACCTCCTCCAAAGTCAGTACAACATGGGAGCTTCATCCAGCTCCATCCATCTCCCCTCCCCCCCCCCACCCCACCATGTTCTTGATCTGGAGGGTTGGATTGTAAGATGTTCTCCTCTTCAGGATCATCCTCGTCTGAATTTTCTTCCACATCGTCAGGGTTGGCCTCCAGTTCTGCAAAATATAACAGAACAGACAAATGGTTATCAGCAGAGGCGGGGGCAGGATGGGTGGCATGAGTAGGCTCACACATTGCAGGCCAGGCAGCAGGCTGATTTGAAGGGCCACGATGAATTTGCAAGACTTACCCTCTCCCTCAAGTGTGAGCCCAGCTTGTGCAGTGCTGATTATTTTTCTCCAGGCAGGACCCATCAAAGCAGGGACCCTCTCTTCCGAGGATGCAGATTTGCCGGGCCTCCTCCTGTTCGAGTTCTTTCCCTTTTATTAAGTGCCACTTTCTTCTGCAAAGATGAAAATAAAACTTTTTAGAGAGGGTGTCTTTCTGCTGGGTGGGCCATACACAGCTGGCCACATTTACAATTGTAATTGCATTGATAAATGAAAATATTATGTCCACTAACTGCTTGACCAAGGTCCTGCCATTTTTTACGCTGGCCTCCAGATCTCTGGGTGGTCACCATTGCACAGTAATCTTCTGCAACTTGGTACCAGCGTTTCTTCATTTCTTTGGGTGGAACTTTTATGTGACCTCTGCTGGTATCCAGCTCCTGCCATCGATTCTCAATCACAGTAACTAGTGTCTCTACTTCTTCCAGCAAGAAATTCTTGGTCCTTGGTCTGTGTTGCATCTTGTACTGCTGCAGCTGCAATTTTTCCAATGCTCTCACACACACAGCACTCCTTCTCTCACACACACAGCTGGCTCTTTAAAAATGGCCGATTGCCAACTCCGAACTGTACTGAGCATTCGTGTCCATTGGAGCGACATCAAAAGCGTAAGTTTTTTTCCCCGCGCATGTGCAGAAGGCACGGCTTCGTCTTTTGGCGCAGGCAGCAGGCTCCACCCCCCGAGGCGACTGGACACGCTGCGCGGAGCCGAATTCGATTTAAAGATTGGGGAAACTTTGGCAAAATATTTATGGCCGCATTTCTGGCCTAGAAAACCCGGTGTACCTCTGGCAATACGCCAGAAAACGGGCTTGGGGAAAATTGAGCCCTATGTATAAGGTATTGGTAAGGCCGCACCTGGAGTACTGCGTGCAGTTTTGGTCATCTTACTTAAGGAAGGATATACTAGCTTTGGAGGGGGTACAGAGCCGATTCACTAGGCTGATTCTGGAGATGAGGGGGTTACCTTATGATGATAGATTAAGTAGACTGGGTCTTTACTCGTTGGAGTTCAGAAGGATGAGGGGGTGATCTTATAGAAACATTTAAAATAATGAAAGGGATAGACAAGATAGAGGCAGAGAGGTTGTTTCCACTGGTTGGGGAGACTAGAACTAGGGGGCACAGCCTCAAAATACGGGGGAGCCAATTTAAAACCGAATTGAGAAGGAATTTCTTCTCCCAGAGGGTTGTGAATCTGTGAAATTCTCTGCCCAAGGAAGCAGTTGAGGCTAGCTCATTGAATGTATTCAAGTCACAGATAGATAGATTTTTAACCAATAAGGGAATTAAGGGTTACGGGGAGAGGGCGGGTAAGTGGAGCTGAGTCCACGGCCAGACCAGCCATGATCTTATTGAATGGCGGAGCAGGCTCGAGGGGCTAGATGGCCTACTCCTGTTCCTAATTCTTACGTTCTTATGTAACTAAGGTTGACTCCGGTTGCTTGTGACTCCAGAAATACTAATGTGCCCTGACTATTGTTAATGTTGATATCTTTGATGTGGGGTCCTTCATTTAAAAATATTTAAATCATGTCAAAATCACATGGCAATTTTTTCCCTGCAATTAGCATTAATGAATGCAATGATATCTGCAAAATTTACGTACATGTGGTTCAAAACTCCTGCTCAATCCCAGCATCTGTGCTATTCCCATTCTTTATTATTCTCTTCCTAAACTGACATAGAAACATAGAAAATAGGTGCAGGAGCAGGCCATTCGACCCTTCGAGCCTGCACTGCCATTCAATGAGTCCATGGCTGAACATGCAACTTCAGTACCCCATTCCTGCTTTCTCGCCATACCCCTTGATCCCCAAACTACAAATTTGCCATTAGTACCATTGTAACATACATATGTAAAGAAATTGAAAGCTTAAATCTGATACAGAATTCATATAATCCAAAAATGAAATCCCTTATATGCTCCCCCAAAAAGTATTAAATATTATTGCTATTATGGTTGCTAGATAATCTATTTTCCCCCCCTTTCATTTTCTTTAGTCTCCCTGTACCATGCACTTTCCTTGTTTGAAAGGAGGGAGGGTGATCAATGCTCCACAGATATTGCTCTGAAAGTATCCACAAAAAGATGCTGAGAGCAGTCAGGTTAAATCTCCCTTTGATTGTCAATTTCTTGTGCGGGTGCCTAAAACTGATCACTCACCACGTGCAGAATTACAGTTGCATACCTGGGGGTAGAGGTTCTGCTTGTTTCCATTAGTAATATCAGTGTAATCCAGGCAGAATCGGCTGAACTAGCACAAAAGATTGGAGAATATTAAACATTACATGCAAAACCACTTACATTTGAGCTTTCCGCAATCTTTAACACTGGTTCATGATTCAATTCGCCCGAATCAGGCTCCGCCCACATAACTGGCCACGTCCTCAGAGTAAAATTGCGAGATTACCCCGATTGTGCTGATTCGCAAAGACGTTTCAAATTGCACTCATTTTCTCAGACATGTTTTAAAAGTTTTATTATATCAAAAATTATTTAATTTACTAAGAAACTGACTAGTGTTCAGTATTTTTTTTTTGTAATTTTCAGTGATTTTAAATCAGGTTACTCATAGACGGAGCACTGGACACCCTTATTAAAATTGCTGATTTTTGCTGATTAAACCCATATTAACTGTAGTAATAAAACTCCCCCAGGTTGCCACTCTTAAATACATCAAGGAATATATTTTAATGGAAAGAAAAAAAGAAGAAACAATTGCGTCTATTACGCTGCCCGATTTCGTTGGTTCATGGAAGATTTTATGTTTGTGATTATGCAAATGAATTTTAGCGCTAACTTGAAGTGTTTAACCAGCGCAATTTCACCCACATTTTAGCAAAGTGGGAACTCTACCCACTGCATTCCACCATTCCTTGCGATAATTCATCGAGCGACTTCTCATCCTCATGTTTTCATGACCTCGCCATGCTCACCTTGTCCGTGAGACCCACTTCCTGCTCCCTCAACACCAATCCCACCAAACAGCTGACCACCCAACTTCCTTCGCTGGCTCCCATGTTAGCCGACATTGTTAACGGTTCTCTATCCTCAGGTACTGTCCCCCTCTCCCTCAAATCTGCCGTCATCACCCCTCTCCTCAAAAAAACAAGCCTTGACCCCTCCATCCTTGCAAACTACTGCCCCGTCTCCAAGCTCCCTTTCCTCTCCAAAGTCCTTCAACGTGTTGTTGCCTCCCAAATCCGTGCCTATCTTTTTCGCAACTCCATGTTTGAATCCCTTCAATCAGGTTTCCGCCCCCGCCACAGTACTGAAACGGCTCTCATCAAAGTCACAAATGACATCCTTTGTGACTGTGACAAAGGCAAACTATTCTTCCTCGTCCTTCTAGAGATGTCTGCCGCCTTTGACACGGTTGACCACTCCATCCTTCTCCAATGCCTCTCCACCATCGTCCAGCTGTGTGGGACTGCACTCGCCTGGTTCCATTCCTATCTATATAATCATAGCCAGAAATTCACCTTCAATGGCTTCTCTTCCCGTTCCTGCATTCGTTACCTCTGGTGTCCCCCAAGGATCTATCCTTGGCCCTCTCCTATTTCTCATCTACATGCTGCCCCTTGGCGACATCATCCGAAAACACAGCGTCAGTTTTCACATCTCACCAGCACTTCTCTTGATCCCTCCACAGTCTCTAAATTGTCAGACTGCTTGTCCGACATCCAGTACTGGATGAGCAGAAGTTTTCTCCAATTAAATATTGGGAAGATCGAAACCTTTGTTTCCGTCCCCGCCACAAACTCCATTCCCTATCCACTGACTCCTTCCCTCTCCCTCACATTGGTGTCATATTTGAACCTGAAATAAGCTTCCGAACACACATCCGAGGCATAATCTATCTCTACCTCCGTAACATCACCCGTCTCTGCCCCATCTCAGCTCATCCATTGTTGAAACCCTCATCCATGCCTTTGTTACCTCTAGACTTGATTATTCCAATGCACTCCTGGCTGGCCTCCCACTCTCTACCCTCCATAAACCTGAAGTCACCCAAAACTCAGCAACCCAGGTCCTAAGTCGCACCAAGTCCTGTTCACCCATCACCCCTGTTTTCGCTGACCTACATTGGCTCCCCGTTAAGTAATGCCTTGATTTTAAAAGTCACATCCTTGTTTTCAAAACCCTCCATGGTCTTGCCCCTCCCTATCTCTGTAATCTCCTCCAGCCCCACAACCCACGAGATATCTGCGCTCCTCTAATTCTGCCCTCTTGAGCATCCTTGATTGCATTCACTCAACCATTGGTGGCAGTGCCTTCTCTTGCCTAGGCTCAAAGCTTTGGAATTCACTTCCTACACCTCTCCACCTCTCTACCTCTCCTTCCTTTAAGACGCTCCTTAAAATCTACCTCTTTGACCAAGCTTTTGGTCACTGTCCTTATGTGGCTCACTCCTGTGAAGCACTTTGGGATGTTTTACTATGTTAAAGGTGCTATATAAATACGTTGTTGTTGTATAATATATAGTCGAATAGTATTTTGGACGAAATAGTAGCATTGCTGGTATCTTGGATATGTACCTTATTGTACAGTGATTTCCACTCTATTATTGATGACATAGTGGCACAGAATGAATATACTGGAAGTGCAGAAATCCGTTGAATCAAGCCCAATACTGGAAAAGTATTGTTCTGGCAGGATGTTCTTTTAAAACAAAAAACTCTCATTCTCGCCACACCTAACGCCAGTGACTTATGTGGGAGTACAGTTCAACTCTCATCAACAGATGGCCTATCCATCACTTTGGATCCATTCAAGGATGAGCTTTGTTAGAAAGTAAGCTATTCAACTGCAGTGGGCACCACAGCTCAGTTCCCACCTTGTCCATACACTGCACTTTCTAGCAAGCGCTCATTAGATCAGCAACGGGAATCCTGGCAGGTTTCCAAAATCAAATTGGAGCTGTCGAGTTCGCCAACTGCAGTGCAGAGCTGTTGCTCCAGCTGAGATTGATTCGGTCTTCACAGAGCAGGAATTGAACCTGGGATCTTCCTGGTTGGTCTAATTCTATACCACACTATCAGGCCATCAGTCAGCCTGACAGAAATACATTACATATACATATATTATAACTATTCATTTCAAAAGGGATCTGAAAAATGTTACTGATTTTCTTGCTTACCTTTGGGAATCTTGCTGCTGTCTTTTGTCTTTATTCTCTCATCTGATCAATGTCACAATGTTTCGATTATTCTCTGACGTGCCCAAACTGCAATGAATTGTATTTTGTTCCGAACTTTGCTTTGAATCTGCAGTCTATTATAGAAAGTTTTTTGTAAGTATTAACAGCTGATGGCTTGTTTTGTTTATACAGCACAAGCTGTCAAAATAAATCACACAGAATATACTGTCATAAAATATTAACAAAAACTTGTTTTCAATAGTCGCTGCTAATAAATTATCATCCTTTTATGGCATTTACCTGGATGTACAGGTTTAAGATTTACTGGCACCATTATAATGTCATCTACAGCTGAGGTGCTGACACCTGTAGGCTATTTTGCACTGCTGGTGGTTCAATCATGCGGTGGCCAAATATACCTCAGCTGGTTGAAGTGAGCAGAGCCTATAAGAGCTTTAGTCTGCATTTGTTTTACAGTTCATAATTTTACAATAGAGTCTTTGTGTAATATTACTATAAAAGGGAATCAAGGGATAGCTGGATAGAGCAGGAAAGTAGAGTTGAGGCATGATCTTATTGAATAACGGAGCAGGCTCGAGGGGCCGTATGGCCTACTCCTGCTCCTATTTCTTATGTTTTTAAGATGCTATCCAAATAATGTCTCAAAACAGATGGAATTTTTATGATAATGTATAGCATATTTCTAATCTCATGTAAACAACTTAAAATGATCTTTGTTGAATAAATAATTCACACAGAGTTCAATGTCGATTAATTGAATCCAGAGGAGATTGTTTAACAGAAATTGTGGATACTGTTTTCGCAAGTTGCCACATTTTTTATGCAAACTGTACTTTGAATTTATTTTCTGTGAGTAATTATTATATGAAAAGACATGTGCCTATCATAGGGATGAATACTTCGGGATATCATTTTTTTTCATTGCTGCAAAGTTTGAACTTGTCAGAGAAGTCATTGGATTGTGAAGTCAATGATAACACCTTGAAGGAAAGAATCCAGATAACAGTATAGTATGTTTAGGTTATTGCTGTCTGCATTAGTTTATAACACTGTAAAAGCCAAAATGTGCAGATCCTTTCAGGTATTAAGGCAACTATGAATGCTCAAAATAGAAAATGGAAATGTGCAACAAATCAAATAGTCTACTAGAGAGAGAGATGGGCAAATATTTTGGGTGTGACCCTTGATGAGAAATGTAGGGGCAGGTTAGAGAAGCCTCTATGGAGGACTGACAAGAACAAGTCTGCTCACACTCAAGGGGAAACAAACTAGGGGAGGGGCAAACAACAGGCAGAAGTCAATAAATACAAATGCATCTAATATAGGGTACCAGTGCTGAGGGAGGCCTATGCTTATGTAGTTCAAAGTATTTATAATGAACTGTAGATCTTGCATCTCGATGAGGCCATAATATCTGACCATTTTCTATGGTAAATCGTTCATGTGTGCTTGAAGGGAGTATGTTCAATATTGTTCAAAACGCATGTATCTATTATTTCAGAGCTATGGGGCTAGCTTTATACACCACTCACAACACACAGGTGTTGCTTGCAAACTCATGATGAGTTTTATTACGTAGGAAAACTGAAAACTAAAAAACTAGAAAACACTGCATGGTTTTTGTTATGGTCATAATAAAGGATGAAACTGAGTACTGTGTACAATGAGCAAGTGTGACCTTAGCTCCTTTATTGCGACTCCAGAGTGCAGGTACCTCGTGGGTGGCCTGATTATATACCGTGCTCCCAAGGGATGCTGGGATCCGTTGGGACTCCCAACAGGTAGGCCCTCTGGTGGTCATGTAATACAGGTTACAAGGGGTTAAGTATACAACAGTTTTTAGATTTTAAATTATAATTTTTTTTTTTAAGCGTTAATAGTATAATGTTAGTTCGGGATGGCTGAATTTTAATTGATTCAGGATTTATGGGGTGGACTTTAATTATCAGGCAGCTAATCAGCGGCCGGCCGATAATGTCAATGGGAGGCCCGGACCCTTTCGAGGGCCAGGCTTCATGACCATACGGCTGACAGGCTCTGGGTGGCAAATGGGCGCCCCACTTGAGCTTACCAGCTCTAGGCCAGCACAACATTAGGCAGACCTGCCCGCAATGAAGGTGGCATGGGGGGGGCTCCATTTGTGGAAGGGGGTAGGGGAGAGACCTGTGAGGCAGCGGCCCACAAAAATAATTACTTACCTTTGTTGCAGTAAGTCCTCTGGTCTTCTGAAGTTGAAGAGTAAGGAACAGTGTTGAATCAAATTAGAGGGAGGCTTACCTTGCAGCCAGCTCATGTTATGAGTGCTTCATGTTGACAAGGGATGACAAGGTAATATTGTTCCTTTCCCAGCACAGACATCCCTTACTTTGTTGATGTGAACATAAATGACAACTAGCATATAATTTAAAACAAAAGGCAGCCTTAATTATATGGATCACCACTCTTCCTCCACACTCTCTTTCTCTTCCCAGCAAGTGGGAAATACGAAGCACAACTTCGATTAACTTGCTTTTCGTTCTGCCAACATAATTAACTTTGCATTGACAACCGATATTTGCAGATTGCATTGAGATTCTTTTTGCAAACATCAACCAATCTGCTACGGGAATTATTCCCCTTGTGACACATTTCTTGACAGTGTTACATTAATCGGTTTTGGCAAAATATTTCACAGATCTGGGTAAAAATTTCAAGTAGTGCACAAAATGGGCTGCCCATTCATGCTAGCATGATGGCTGAGCCATTCTGATGCCTGGGACTAAGAAGCAAGTCACTGGCAGGCTGCAGGCACCAAGTGGATGTAACGGTAGCTCACCAGTTTTGGAAGGGTGGGAAATGGCTTGGCTCCCATTTGTCTGAGCCAGCCAGCAGGCTGGGTCTGGGAATGAGGGGGAGGCAATCCTGGGAAGGGGAGGGATAGGCTTGACTGGGTCAGCAGCCTGTTTGGAGTTTTTGGGGGGCCTGAGAAGCACTCCTGCTCCAAACATTGAAAGCTTCCTGAGCCATTTTTTGAGTGGACCCCAGCGGTCACTTTAAGGGCCACTGGTAAGGCCACTCAACACCTGATACAACTAAGTGGAGTGTGCACAGTGCGCTTGCACTTAGAAATTGTAATCAGGGTCCTAAAACCAGCATAGGACCCTGATTTGAATATTTAAACAGCTTCCTGCCTGATTCAGGTAGGCGGGCTGCTTGCCCATTTACAGGCCCGTGCGAATACTGCATTATCATTATCAGCATAGGCAGTCCCTCGGAATCGAGGAAGACTTGCTTCCACTCTTAAAATGAGTCCTTAGGTGGCTGAACAGTCCAATACGAGAACCACAGTTCCTGTCACAGGTGGGACAGACAGTCGTTGAGGGTAAGGGAGGGTGGGACAGGTTTGCTGCACACACTTTCCGCTGCCTGCGCTTGGTTTCTGCATGCGTTCGGCGATGAGACTCGAGGTGCTCAGTGCCCTCCTGGATGCATTTCCTCCACTTAGGCCGGTCTTTGGCCAGGGACTCCCAGGTGTCAGGCAGGGTTCAGACATTACTGGAACAGCAAAGGCATCCTCCTTGATTATCAGTTGAAAATCCATCCCATGATTGCTACATCTCTTTAGTCTGCTGTGTAAATAACTTTGGTTACTTCATTATCAGTTTATTAAATCTACTTTAAACTAAACAAAATGGCAGCATTTTAATTTGCTCTGAAGAGAAGGCTCCCAAAATGGTGTCTCATTCAGTACAAATTCACTCACATTTTTACAAATTTGGCCCACTCGTTTTCTCGGCGCACTCACGTGAGATGTGCCTACTTCCTAGGCTCAAAATAGCGGCAAAAAGATGTCCCCAGATTCTGGCCACTCTGTTGACTATCCCAGGGCTTGGCGGGTGTGGCGATTCCATTCGGGGGCGGAGCTAGGGCCCTGCGTGTGAAAGAGTGCCAGCAGCTGTTCGCATGCGCATTAGAGTGTTCGCGCATGCGCAGTAGTTCCTGCCGATGATGATGATGATGATGAGTGCTGCAGCGTGGGACCCGATGCGTCCCGACCCTATCCCGGGCCAAGTGACCTGCCGCACAGTAACGAGAGAAGCCTGCCTTCTTCTAAAGCACTTGGTTCTTTTGTTGGTAGCCTGCATTATTGCCACTTTTTGTCAATATTCTACTTGAGGACATTGCCATGCAAAGGTTCAGGTAGAATTGTCTATTTTGAAATCCATCTCAAAAGTTTGATGCGGTGGGGGGAAAGAGTTTTGATCGGGGGTGGGGGGAGTTTTGATCCCGGGGTGGGGGGGTTGTTTTGAACCTGGGGGGAGGGGGGTGGGGAGGCGGGGGTGATAACTGTGTAGCCAGTAATTTTAATGAGCTTATTCAAGACTTTCCTTAACCCTGTTGATGAAAATATTTTCCTACATAAGAATTACGAGCAGGAGGTACTTCTATTTTTTATTTGGATATTTTGAAAAAATTATATAAATATGTTTTGTCTCTTTACTTCTTTTATTTTTATAGTTTATGTAAAGTCCTGTCCCTGCAGTACAGACTCACACGAGGCACATGCTGAAGTCAAGGTCGCTCAGGACCTGCACCTTTATTACACAGCTCTCGAATGCCACACTTGCCTGAGACCTGTCTTTATATACCTGTGTAGAACAGGTATCCAGTGTCTCCTGCAAGTGCACCCCTGGTGGTAAGGTAAGCTTGTGGTTACAGGTCATATCTAGTTACAGTCATGTATAGCATGGTAAGATACAGTTATGTACAGTTGTGTGAGATACATGACATCACCCTCCCCCAAGGTCTTATTGTCTTTATAGGTTCAGTCTCTCAGGTGGTCTACACTCTCGCGTGGAGCGTCTTAGTTGTGGTTCAGTCGTTTGCCTGTTTTTCTTTCGGTGTGATTGCTGGTATCTCGCCTGAGCTGTCTGTTGGGATTGCCCTTTCCTCAGGTTGTTCCCTCTGTCTGTCCACCAGGTGTGGTGTGAGTTCCACATTGTAGTCTGCCTCTGGTTCAGCAGTGTTGTTGGTAAATCTGCTTTTGACTTGGTCTACATGCCTCCGGCAGGTTTGGCCATTGTCCATTTGTACCACCAGTAGCCTGTTTCCTTCCTTTCCTGTTACTGTCCCTGCAAGCCATTTGGGACCCCTGCCATAGATAGCACAAACACTTTGTCCCCTATCTCATTCCACCTCCCCCTCGAATTTCGGTCATGGTACTCAGTTAGCTTCCGGCGCTTTGCCTCAACGATTTCATGCATGTCTGGGAGGATTAATGAGAGCCTTGTCTTTAAGGTCCGTTTCATCAATAGTTGCGTGGGGGGGATCCCAGTCAATGAATGCGGACGAGATCTGTATGCCAGCAGCAGTCGCGACAGGCCGCTCTGCAGCGTGGGACCTTGGATTTTGAGTATGCCTTGTTTAATGATTTGCATTGCTCGCTCCACCTGGCCGTTGGAGGCCGGCTTGAATGGTGCCGTCCTAATGTGATTTATGCCATGGTCAACTATAAAATCTTGGAATTCTGCGCTGACCATTATCACTGACCAATATGTCAGGAATTCCGTGCGTTGCAAACATAGTTCCAAGGCTCTCCACAGTGGTAGAGGTGGTGCTCGAGTTTAAAATGGTGCCTTCGATCCACTTTGAAAATTCATCTACAACTGCGAGAAACATTTTGCCCATGAATGGGCCCGCGTAGTCTACGTGCACCCGCGACCACGGTTTGGTGGGCCAGGGGCTCAAGAGGGCCTCCCTGGGGGCATTACTGAGTTGGGCACAAATGGTGCACCGTCGGATGCAGAGCTCCAAGTCCGCGTCAATGCCAGGCCACCAGATGTCGGATCTGGCTATGGCCTTCATGAGAACAATCCCCGGGTGCTCGCGGTGGAGCTCCCGGACAAATGCCTCTCTGCCTCGCAGAGGCATAAATACTCGGCTGCCCCACATCAGGCAGTCTGCTTGTAGTGACAGCTCATGCATGCGCCTATGGAAAGGTTTGATCTCCTTGGGGCAGGCATCGTGAGCCTCTGCCCAGTCACCAGTTAAGGCACATCTTTTTACTCAGGATAACGTGGGGTCGCTGGTCATCCAGGCTCTGATTTGGCGAGCCGTCATGGGTGAACCTGTGGACTCAAAGGCATTGATTGCCATGACTATCTCACAGTCCTGTTCGTCAGACCCTTCCATGGTCGCCAGGGGTACCCTGGTAAGCGCGTCGGCACAGTTGTCTGTGCCTGGTCTGTGCCTTATGGTGTAGTCGTAGGATGCCAGCATGAATGTACACCATTGAATGCGTGCCGAGGCGTTGCCATTTATTGCCTTGCTCTCAGATAGTAGGGACGTGAGGGGCTTGTGGTCGGTTTCTAACGCGAACTTGGCCCCGAAAAGGTATTGGTCCGTCTTTTTGACACCGTACACGCACACGAGCGCCTCCTTGTCCACCATTCCGTACCCGCGCTCCGCCCGCGAAAGTGACCTGGAGGTATAAGCTACGGGTTGTAATTTACCCGCACCATTGACACGTTGTAAAATGCACCCGACCCCGTATGCTGATGCATCACATGTAAGAACTAGCTTTTTACCTGGATCAAAGAAAGCCAAAACACTGTTGGAACATAGAAGGTTGCGTGCCTTATTGAAGGCGCGTTCCTGGGCATTCCCCCAAAACCAATCGCACCCCTTTCTGAGTAGCACGTGGAGAGACTACAGCAGCATGCTTAAGTTCTGCATGAAGTTCCCAAAGTAATTGAGTAGCCCGAGAAAGGCGCGCAGTTCCGAGACATTCCGGGACCTGGGTGCCAGGCGAATTGCTTCGGTTTTGGACTCTGTTGGGCGGATTCCATCAGCGGCAATCCTTCTGCCCAAAAATTCAACCTCGGGCGCGAGAAACAGGCATTTGGATTACTTAATTCTTAGGCCTACCCGATCCAACAGCTTTAGTACTTCTGCCAGATTGCGGAGATGGGAGTCGGTGTCCCTGCCCGTGATAAGGATGTCTTCTTGAAATACAACCATCCCCGGGATGGACTTGAGCAGACTCTCCATGTTGCGCTGGAATATAGCAGCTGCCGACCTGATGCCGAATGGGCATCGATTGTACATGAAAAGGCCTCGATGTGTGTTGAAGGTGGTGAGTAGCTTAGACTCTTCGGTCAGTTCTTCCGTCATATACGCAGATGTGAGATCTAGTTTTGAGAAAAGTTTTCCTCCAGCCAATGTGGCAAATAGAACCTCCACTCTGGGCAGTGGGTATTGGTCCTGTAGGGAGACTCTGCTTATGGTAGATTTGTAATCCCCACAGATTCGTACGGATCCATCAGGCTTCATGACTGGGATGATGGGACTTGCCCAGTCGCTAAATTCCACTGGTGAGATAATGTCTTCCCGCAGAAGCCTGTCCAGTTCATGTTCAATCTTTTCCCTCATCACATAGGGCACAGCTCTAGCCTTGTGATGGACCGGTCTAGCATCTTGTGTGATGTAGATTTTGACTTTAGCCCCTTTGAAGGTGCCCACACCTGGCTGAAAGAGATGTTCAAATCGACTTAGAACTGTTGAGCAGGAGGTCCGTTCCTCTGACGACATGGCGTGAACATCATCCCATTTCCAATTTAGTTTTGCCAGCCAGCTTCTCCCCAGCAGTGCTGGGAGATCTCTGGGGACAATCCACAGGGGAAGTCGGTTCACTGTCCCTTTGTGTGTGACTGAGAGCATGGCGCTGCCAAGGACTGGGACAATTTCTTTGGTATAGGTCCTTAGTTTGGTGTCGACCCTTGTGAGTTTTGGTCTGTCGCTTTTCTGCGGCCACAGCTGTTCAAATTGTTGAGTGCTCATGAGAGATTGACTCGCTCCCGTATCCAGCTCCATGTTGACAGGTATCCCGTTGAGTAGGACCCTCATCATTATTGGAGGTGTCTTGTTGTAAGAGCAGTGGCCATTGATCGTGTTGACCTGCTGTACCTCGGTGTCCCGGGTACTGTCCCACCGTCTTCTGGTCTGCTTTCCGACCCTTCCGATTCGTATACCAGCCGAGCTGCCGATTTTCTGAACATGTGGGCCAGATGCCCTGTATAGTTGCAGTTTCTTCTTCTCCTGTCAAGAATGTCTGTGCAACCAGTGCTGCTGCCTCTAGGGTCAAGTTCTTGGTTTCTATGAGCTTTCGGAATTTGCCTGCGTGGCCTATTCCTTCAATAAAAAAGTCTCTCAGTACTTCTCTCCTTAGTTCATCGGCGAACTCACATAAGCTAGCCAACCTCCGAAGTGCCACCATGAAGTTGGGTATGCTCTGGCCCACACAGCGTCTGCAGTTGTAGAACCTGTGTCTGGCTATGTGTAGGCTGCTCGCTGGCTTCAGGTGGTCTCTTACCAGTGTGCTCAACTCTTCGAACGACTTGCTTGCTGCTTTCTCGGGTGCCAGCAAGTCCTTCATTAAGGCGTATGTTTTCGAGCCATAGCTGGTCAAGAGATGGGCTCTTCTCTTGTCTGCCTTATCGTCGCCTAACCAGTCTTTGGTTACAAAGCTTTGCTGGAGCCTTTCTATAAAGTCCTCCTAATTATCTTCAGCATTGTATTTTTCATCTGAGCCGTTGGTCACCATTCTGTGGATTCTGTAACCCCGTAACTCGTCGCCACTGTAAAGTCCTGTCCCTGCAGTACAGACTCACACGAGGCACATGCTGAAGTCAAGATCACTCATGACCTGCACCTTTATTTCTCAGCTCTCGAATGCCACACTTGCTTGAGACCTGTCTTTATATACCTGTGTAGAACAGGTATCCAGTGTCTCCTGCAAGTGCATCCCTGGTGGTAAGGTAAGCTTATGGTTACAGGTCATATCTAATTACAGTCATGTATAGCATGGTAAGATACAATTATGTACAGTAGTGTGAGATACATGACAGGTTAAGCTTCCATGAATGCTTCAGTCGTATAGTAAATGAACTTTGCGAAGTTTATCATACGATGTCCTGTATAGCTGTTTGATCCTATTCACATTCTTTAGTCAAGTCATGAAATACCTAACTGCGCTGATTTCTTAAATCTCCGCAAGGGTTTTCTGTGCGGCCACAAGTGGCCACATACACTGGTCTAAGTAAGCTTGGAGCAACTATTAGCTGTCCAAAGTGGCTTAAATGGCCAAGACAGGCGTAGGTGGCTGGTAACGCCCCCTTTTGAACAAAACTAAACTAAACTAAAAAAATCCTAACTAACTCACTGGCGCAAATTGGGGATTTTTAAGATACTCCAGAAAAATCAAGTTGCTCCAAAAAAAATGGGCAATTTTGGGCTCATATCCACTAACTGTGCCTTCAGAAATAAAACATTCTCATGAAAATAAATTTACTTTTACACTGCAGTATTACAAGAATAATTTTGATAATCCACCTGTGATGGTCTCGCCCAAACTCATTCGCCTCCTTTTATAGCCAGTTATTATAGTGTAGGTACAGCTGGTTGTCCGTGAGGATAACAGCGAATGTGAATAAGTTAAAGCTTTTGTTTTCTAGAGCTTGTTTGAGCTATAAAACTCAAATTCAAGAAAAATAATGTTGGAAAAATGTCATGATATTGATAGTGATGCAGAAACTGCTCACATACACTGACTCCATCAGAATTTTAATGGCAAATATAGTTATAATAATAATAACTAATAATAACTTTTATTTATATAGCACCTTTAACGTAGTAAAATGTCCCAAGGTGCTTCAACAGCAGTGGTACAAGACAAAACCGATAAATTTGACACTGAGCCACAAAAGAAGAAATTAAGGCAGATGACCAAAAGCTTGGTAAAAGGGGTAGGTTTTAAGGCGTGTCTTAAAGGAGTAAAGAGAGGTAGAGAGACGGAGGGGGTTAGGGAGGGAGTTCCAGAGCTTGGGGCGCAAACAGCTGATGGCACGGCTAGTGATAGTTGGACAGTTACAATGAGGGATGTTCAAGAGGACAGAATTTGAGGAGCACAGAACCTTGTGGGGTTGTAAGGATGAAAAAGATTACAAAGATCGGAAGGGGCAAGGCCATGGACTGATTTATAAACAAGGTTGAGAATTTTGAAATTGAGGCATTGTTTAACTGGGAGCCAATGTAGGTCTGAAAGCACAGGGGTGATGGGTGATCATGACTTGGTGCGAGTTAGGACACGGGCTGCTGAATTTTGTATCACCTTAAGTTTAACGTCGTATAGAATGTGGGAGGCCAGCCAGGAGTGAGTTGGAGTAGTCAAGTCTAGAGGTAACAAAGGCATGAACGAGGGTTTCAGCAGCAGAAGAGCTGAGGCAGGGGTGGAGGCGGGCAATGTTACGGAGGTGGAAAAAGGTGGTTTTAGTTATGCCGCAGATATGTGGCTGGAAACTCATTTCAGGGTCATTCTTGGGTTGGCAATCAGTAACCAGTGGGGTGTCGCAGGGATCAGTGCAATCTATATTAACGACTTGGAGGAAGGGACTGAGTGTAACATAGCCAAGTTTGCCGATGATACAAAGTTGGGAAAAAAAGCAATGTGTGAGGAGGACACACAAAATCTGCAAAAGGACATAGACAGGCGAAGTGAGTGGGCAAAAATTTGGCAGATGGAGTATAATGTTGGAAAGTGTGAGGTCATGCTCTTTGGCAGAAAAAAAATCAAAGTGCAAGTTATTGTTTAAATGGAGAAAGATTGCAAAGTGCTGCAGTACAGCGGGACCTGTGGGTACTTGTGCATGAAACACAAAAGGTTAGTATTCAGGTACAGCAAGTGATCAGGAAGGCCAATGGAATCTTGGCCTTTATTGCAAAGGGGATGGAGTATAAAAGCAGGGCAGTCTTGCTACAGTTGTACAGGGTGTTGGTGAGGCCACACCTGGAATACTGCGTGCAGTTTTGGTTTCCATATTTATGAAAGGATATACTTGCTTTGGAAACAATTCAGAGAAGGTTCACAAGGTTGATTCCAGAGATGAGGGGATTGACTTATGAGGAAAGGTTAAGTAGGTTGGGCCTCTATTCATTGGAATTCAGAAGAATGAGAGGTGATCTTATCGAAACATATAAGATTATGAGGGGGCTTGACAAGGTGGATGCAGAGAGGATGTTTCCACTGATAGGGGAGACTAGAACTAGAGGGCATGATCTTAGAATAAGGGGCTGCCCATTTAAAACTGAGATGAGGCAAAATTTCTTCTCTCAGAGGGTTGTAAATCTGTGGAACTCGCTGCCTCAGAGAGCTATGGAAGCTGAGACATTGAATAAATTTAAGACAGAAATAGACAGTTTCTTCAACGATAAGGGGATAAGGGGTTATGGAGAGCGGGCAGGGAAGTGGACCTGAGTCCATGATTGGATCGTGTTAAATGGCAAAGCAGGCTCGAGGGGCCGTATGGCCTTCTCCTGCTCCTATTTCTTATGTTCTTATGTTCTTATGACACCTAGGTTGTGAACAGTCTTGTTCCACACAGAAAGTTGTTGAGGTCCTACAAGCTGAATTTAGGGAGCTAGGAGTTAAATTAAAAAGTAGGACCTCAAAAGTAGTGATCTCAGGATTGCTACCAGTGACACGTGCGAGTCAGAATAGGAATCGCAGGATAGCTCAGATGAATACGTGGCTTGAGCGGTGGTGCAGCAGGGAGGGATTCAAATTCCTGGGGCATTGGACCGGTTCTGGGGAGGTGGGACCAGTACAAACCGGACGGTCTGCATCTGGGCAGAACCGGAACCAATGTCCCAGGGGGAGTGTTTGCTAGTGCTGTTTGGGAGGAGTTAAACTAATATGGCAAGGGTTGGGAACCTATGCAGGGAGACAGAGGGGACTAAAATAGAGACAGAAGCAAAAGATAGAAAGGAGAATAGTAAAATTGGAGGGCAGAGAAACCTAAGGCAAAAAACAAAAAGAGCCACTTTACAGCAGAATTCTAAAGGGTCAAAGTGTGTTAAAAAGACAAGCCTGAAGGCTCTGTGCCTCAATGCGAGGAGTATTTGGAATAAGGTGGTCGAATTAACTGCGCAGATAGCAGTTAATGGGTATGATGTGATTGGCATCACGGAGACATGGCTCCAGGGTGACCAAGGCTGGGAACTCAACATCCAGGGGTATTCAGCATTTACGAAGGATAGACAGAAAGGAAAAAGAGGCTGGGTGGCGTTGTTGGTTAAAGAGGAAATTAATGCAATTGTAAGGAAGGACATTAGCTTGGATGATGTGGAATCGGTATGGGTGGAGCTACGGAATACCAAAGGGCAGAAAACGTGAGTGGGAGTTGTGTACAGGCCACCAAATAGTAGTAGTGAGGTTGGGGACAGCATCAAACAAGAAACAAAGGATGTGTGCAGCAGTAATCATGGGCGACTTTAATCTATATATAGATTGGGCTAACCTAACTGGTAGCACTGCGGTGGAGGAGGATTTCCTGGAGTGTATTTGGGATGGATTTCTAGACCAATATGTCGAGGAACCAACCAGAGAGCTGGCCATCCTAGACTGGGTGATGTGAAATGAGAAGGGACTAATTAGCAATCTTGTTGTGCGAGGCCCCTTGGGGAAGAGTGACCATAATATGATGGAATTATTTATTCAGATGGACAGTGACAAAGTTAATTCAGAAACTAGGGTCCTGAATTTAAGGAAAGCTAACTTTGATGGTATGAGGCGCGAATTGGCTAGATTAGACTGGCAAATGGTACTTAAAGGGTTGACGGTGGATAGGCAATGGCAAACCTTTAAAGATCATATGGACGAACTTCAACAATTGTACATCCCTGTCTGGAGTAAAAATAAAATGGGGAAGGTGGCTCAACCGTGGCTAACAAGGGAAATTAAGGATAGTGTTAAATCCAAGGAAGAGGCATACAGATTAGCCAGAAAAAGTAGCAAGCCGGAGGATTGGGAGAAATTTAGAATACAGCAGAGGAGGACAAAGGGTTTAATTAAGACGGGGAAAATAGAGTACGAGACGAAGTTTGCCGGAAACATAAAAAATGACTGCAAAAGCTTCTATAGATATGTGAAGAGAAAAAGATTAGTGAAGACAAACGTTGGTCCCTTGCAGTTGGATTCGGGTGAATTTATAATGGGGAACAAAGAAATGGCAGACCAATTGAACAAATAGTTTGGTTCTGTCTTCACAAAGGAAGACACAAATAACCTTCCCGATGTACCAGGGGTCCGAAGGTCTCGTGAGAAGGAGGAACTGAAGGATATCCTTATTAGGCGGGAAATTGTGTTAGGGAAATTGACGGGATTGAAGGCCGATAAATCCCCGGGACCTGATAGTCTACATCCCAGAGTACTTAAGGAAGTGGCCCTAAAAATAGTGGATGCATTGGTGATAATTTTCTAACAGTCTATCGATTCTGGATCAGTTCCTATGGACTGGAGGGTTGCTAATGTAACACCACTTTTTAAAAAAGGAGGGAGAGAGAAAACGGGTAATTATAGACCGGTTAGCCTGGCATCAGTAGTGGGGAAAATGTTGGAATCAATCATTAAGGATGAAATAGCAGCACATTTGGAAAGCAGTGATGGGATTGGTCCAAGTCAGCATGGATTTATGAAGGAGAAATCATGATTGACAAATCTTCTGGAATTCTTTGAGGATGTAACTAGTAGAGTGGAAAGGGGAGAACCAGTGGATGTGGTATATTTGGACTTTCAAAAGGCCTTTGACAAAGTCCCACACAAGAGATTGGTGTACAAAATCAAAGCACATGGTATTAGGGGTAATGTACTGACGTGGATAGAGAACTGGTTGGCAGACAGGAAGCAGAGAGTCGGGATTAACGGGTCCTTTTCAGAATGGCAGGCAGTGACTAGTGGAATGCCGCAGAGCTCAGTGCTGGGACCCCAGCTCTTTACAATATATGTTTATGATTTGGATGATGGAATTTAGTGTAATATCTCCAAGTTTGCAAATGACACTAAATTGGGTAGCGATGTGAGCTCTGAGGAGGACGCTAAGAGGCTGCAGGGCAGGTTAGGTGAGTGGGCAAATGCATGGCAGATGCAGTATAATGTGGATAAATGTGAGGTTATCCACTTTGGGGGCAAAAACACGAAGGCAGAATATTATCTGAATGGCAGCAGATCAGGAAAAGGGGAGGTGCAGCGAGACCTGGGTGTCATGGTACATCAGTCATTGAAAGTGGGCATGTAGGTACAGCAGGCGGTGAAGAAGGCAAATGGTATGTTGACCTTCATAGCAAGGAGATTTGAGTATAGGAGCAGGGAAGTCTTACTGCAGTTGTACAGGACCTTGGTGAGGCCCCATCTGGAATATTGTGTTCAGTTTTTGTCTCCTAATCTGAGGAAGGACGTTCTTGCTATTGAGGGAGTGCAGCGAAGGTTCACCAGACTGATTCCTGGGATGGCAGGACTGACATATGAGGAGAGACTGGATCGACTGGGCCTGTATTCACTGGAGTTTAGAAGGATGAGAGGGGATCTCATAGAAACAAATAAAATTCTGATGGGACTGGACAGGTTAGATGCAGGAAGAATGTTCCCGATGCTGGGGATATAGTCTTAGGATAAGGGGTAAGCCATTTCGGACTGAGATGAGGAGAAACTTCTTCACTCAGAGAGTTGTTAATCTATGGAATTCCCTGCCGCAGAGAGTTGTTGATGCCAGTTCATTGGATATATTCAAGTGGGAGTTAAATATGGCCCTTACGGCTAAAGAGATCAAGGGGTGTGGAGAGAAAGCAGGAACGGGGTACTGAAGGAATGATCAGCCATGATCTTATTGAATGGTGGTGCAGGCTCGAAGGGCCGGATGGCCTACTCCTGCACATATTTTCTATGTTTCTATGTTTCTATGTTTAAATAAAAGGGGACCAAAGACAGATGCTTGGGTGACACCAGCGGTAATGATGCGGGAGTGGGAAGAGATGCCAGTGCAGGAGATTTTCTGGCTACGATATATAGATAAGAATGGAACCAGGCGAGTGCAGTCCCACCCAGCTGGACATTAGTGGAAAGTCGTTGCAGGAGGATGGAGTGGTCAACTGTGTCAAAGGCTGCAGACAGGTCCAGAAGTACGAGGAGGGATCGTTTACTTTTGTCACACTCACAAAGGATGTCATTTGTGACTTTGATGAGAGCTGTTTCTGTACTGTGGCAGTTATTAATTATTATTATTAATAATCCACCTCAAGAAATGGCTGCGCAGGAATGATTGGCAGCTGCCACTTAGACCGCAGCAACCACTGGAGAATCCTAGTTGGAGCAGGCCCTTCTCCTGCTTTGCCCTTCTCCTGCTTTGCTCATTCCAAAGCAATTTCTGGCAGGAGGCCTAAGACGGGAGTGAGGCTTCTCATTTACATATGTAAGAAGCCTGTTTTAGGGATGCCTGAAAAATGGCCAGACCCAATTTCGTGTCGGATGTTTTTCAGGCTTTCTTGAGCTGTGGGAAGTTCGTTCCAAAAACTGGGCTTAGCTGCGCCTGTTTTCCGCCTGTAATGCGGGTGCAATGATGCCCAACTTCAACCCCATAATCAAGGCTGATACTGCAATGCAATACTGAATGAGTACTGCATTTTCAGAAGCGTTGGCTTAGGAACTAGATTGTGCCTGAATTAGGGCACAATCCTGGTGCAGCATATAATGCAGGCGCCGAATGTGGCTGGCAGCAGGACCACGGCAAATTAGACCGCTGGCCTCATTAGGATAATACCGGCAAGCTTCAGGCACCAGTCACGACCCCAGAAGCAGCTTTCCAGTCACAGGAAAGCTTCAGGACATTCTGGGAGGGGAAGCAATTGGGAGGCCCATGGTTTCAATATGGACTCAGAAGAAGCACTTCTGCTCCTAAGGTAAGTAAAAACTTGAAACTTACCTTTTGGGTGACAGCTTCCAGTGGTCCCTTTAAGGACTGCTATTTTGACTGCTCTGCAACACGCATGCTGCGAGAAGTTGCGAACCAATTTCATAAAAGGGCCTAAAACAGGCAGCAAACCCCGATTTGCATATGCAATGGGCCTGACACCAGTTTCAGACACGAGCTACTGTGCTGCCAATCCAATATGGTGAGTGGCGCACAAATGGTGCGGAATGATCGCGCATGTTGGCTGCTATATTGAACCCTGAGGCACCCGTTTTATGCCTGTAAAATGAACGCAGTACAATCAAATTTTGGATGAGATGTTAAACTGAGGCCTCCTCTGCTCTCTCAAGTGGAGATAAAAGATCCCATGGCACAGGTGAGCAGGGCTGTTTCTCCAGATGTCCTAGCCAATAGTTATCCCTGAACCAACACCATGAAAAATAGAGCCCATCAATATAAGACATTCGCCAAGCAATCAAATAGGGAATTCAGAAGAAACGTCTTTACCCAGAGTGGTGAGAATGTGGAGTGGTTGAAGCGAATAGTATGGATGCATTTAAAGGGAGGCTAGATTAGCAGATGAGGGAGAAAGGAATAGAGGGTTATGCTGATAGAGGTAGATGAGGAAAGATGGGAGGAAGCTCGAGTGGAGCATGATGGCCTGTTTCTGTGCTGTACATCCTATGTAATCCTATGTAATTATCTGGTCATTTCACTCATTGAACTTGCAGTGCGCAAATTGACTGCTGCAACTGCCTTCATCACAATAGTGATTACATTTCAAAGATACATCATTGGCTGTAAAACATTCTGAGATATCCTGTGGTCATGAAAGGTGCTATATAAATGCAAATTTTTTCTATTTTCTTTCTTGCTTTCTTATATTTTTGTTGTTGGGTGCAAAGGATTGCAAGTATGTTGTATGTTGACATAAAATCAATCAATTTAATTCCTGCCAAGATTTAATTGATAGTAGAGGACCTCATAACCAACAATTCTTAACAGCAACATTTATCAGCTGGAGGGGCATTATTACTGTTTTTAAAAAATTCATTCACGAGATGTCACTGGCATGGCTAGCATTTATTGCCCATCGAGAATGTGGTGGTGAGTGAGATGGTTTCTTGAATACAACTGAGTCGCATGCTAGGCCATTTCAGAGGACAGTTAAAAGCCAACCACATTGCTGTGGGTCTGGAGTCAGACTGAGTAAGGACGGCATATTTCCTTCCCTAAATGACATTAGTGAACCAGATGGGTTTTTACGACAATCCGGTGGTTTCATGGTCACCATTACTGAAACTATTTTTTTAAATTCCAGATTTCTTTAATTAACTGAATTTAAATGCCCCAACTGCCTTGGTGGGATTTGAACACACGGTTCATTAGTCTAGGTCTCTGGATTACTAGTCCAGTAAAATAACCACTGTACTACTCTTCCCACGCTATGAGTCACATTGCAGCAATCTCTTACATTGCTTTTATATAATATCCTCATAGTGAGAAATTTATCTGACTATGTTCAAGCTTAATCTCTTCATTTAAGAACTAAGAATCGTCACTATTCAACTCATTACGTTTGTTTTCCATTGAAGGGTTTTCTTTGGCAACACTTAATGTAAAGAAACAAAAGGAAAAGTTACATTTATGTAGCGCCCTTCAGTTCATTCGGACCTCACCAAGCACTTCACAACCAATGAATTATTTTTGAAGTAAAGTCACTGTTCTTATGTAGGCCAATTGGCACATAGCAAACCAGAACTATGTTTCCAGGGGGAAGGGAGAACTGGTTTGGTGCTTGGGATGGGGACCCTTGTCAGAACACTGTGTTTACGAGGTGATCTTCATCCTTTGGGGTTAACCTGCTTTTTTCTTCCAATAGGCTCTTGGGCTGCTGAAACCAGCTCCGCTTTGGCAGTTTCCCATTTCCATCTGCCTCATCCCCCAACTCCTTCAGTTATTACAAACTTGTAAACAGCTTTTGGGGGAGAAATTCGGGCCATTTACGCCTCCCTTTAGCGCTAACCGGGCATAAATGACTTTTCGCCCGGGCGTGGTGCCACTACTGACTCCCGCGAAACTCCATGGGAGGTTAGCGGCGGCGCTGACCGGTAGCACCCTGCTCCGCTGTGCCGCCGATGATGTCATCACCGTGCGCTGTGACCCATTATCGCCCCGGAGCAAAAATTGGGTAGCGACCCTGAAGCTGCTGCCGGCTATAGGCTGCTCGCGGGGCAATAGTTAAAGGGGAAGTGGGGAATGTAAAGGAAAAAAAATGGCCGACTTAACGGTCGCGGCCTTCTTTGTCCTCGAGCGCAGGGTCCGTACCGCGATCTTGCAACCCGGCACTCCGCTTGTGTGCCAGGCTGCTGCCACGGCACCCCACTCCCTGGTGATCTAGGGACGGCCCCGCTTCCCACCCACAGAGTCGGCAGCTTGGCTCGTCCCTTCAATGAAGGGGAGGGCCCTGTATACGCGTCTGTGTTAGGCGTCCCGTCGCATAGCGCTGCGCCCTTTGCGGAGACTTTCCACCCCACCCGTGCCCCGCTCCCACCCCACTGAGCAAGTGGAGTGTGATATTGTGCTCTCCAATTGCTCTCAGTGGTCGTAACCTGAATGTAGGTCGCGGGGTGGGACCTCCGCGCCTGGCGCAGAAACTTCCACCTCACAGCTGTTGCCTCCCCCAAATGGGGTGCTACGTAATTTTGGGGCCTTTATTTCTTTGATTTAAGAACATAAGAACGCAGGAAATAGGGGCAGGTGTCGGCCATTCGGCCCCTCAAGCCTGCTCCGTCATTCAATAGGATCATTGCTGATCTTCTATTTCAACTCCACTTTCCTGCACTATCCCCATATCCCTCGATTCCCTGAGTATCCAAAAATCTCTGTCTTGAATATACTCAATGACTGAGCAACCACAGTTCTTCAAGAATTCCAAAGATTCACAACCCTTTGAGTGAAGAAATTTCTCTTCATCTCAGTCCTAAATAGCCGACCCCTTATTTTGAGACCGTGACCCCCCCCAGTTCTAGGCTCCCCAGCTAGGGCAAACATCCTCCCACCATCAATCCCTTTAAGAATGTTATATGTTTCAATTAGATCACTGCTCGTTCTTCTAAACTCTAGGGAATATTTGTTTGTAGGACAATCGCCTCATCCCAGGAATCAATCTAGTGAACGTTGGTTGCACTCCCTCTAAGCCAAGTATATCCTTCATTAGGTAAGGAGACCAACACTGCTAACAATATTACAGGTGTGGTCTCACGAAGGGCCCTATATAATTGTACTGAGACTTGTTTACTCTCATACTCCAATCCCTTTGTAAAAAAGGCAAGACTTATTTTTTAAATAAAAATATAAACTTTTTCTTTCTTTCTCTTTTATCTCTCTCTGTTAATCCCATCTTTTTATCCCTCTCATTATTTTGCTTTCTGTATATGATTTTACATTAAATTAAATATTCTAACTTACACTTTCTGGTTCAGAAATGCGGCTCCATAGCGACTGATTTTTCGGCGCTACGGTGGACTGTTTTATGATGAAAATGGTGCCTGCAGCGCTCACGCACACTTCTGATGCATTCCATGCCAGACACCATCTTGGTGAGGGTGGTAGGTCGGGTGTTAGGAGTGTGCACTGGAACTATGTTGAGTAGACAGAACGGGATGCCAGCACTGCCATTTTCGTCCTCAGTGCTGGAGCTAACGCCCTGTCTTAATCACACACATATGTTCAATTAGATTACTGCTCATTCTTCTAAACTCTAGGGAATATGTGTCTAGTCTACTCAATCACTCCTCATAGAGCTGCAGCTAGGACCTCCGCATCCCTCCACCAGTGATAGTTAATGGGGTCAGCAAATGTAATTGTTAATTAATTTCTACTGGCTCTGTATGAGTTTGCGGAAGTGTTTGGAGCTTTCCAGAGTTGGTGAGGTGGTGAGGTGACAGGGAGGGGTGCTGCCAGTGGAGAAGGCCTTGGTTCTGACTTCAAGGGTTCTGGTTAGGCCACTTGCTCCCAGTCATGGATACTCCAGTTGTCATCCCCCTTGGCCTGCAGCATAACAACATAAGAAATAGGAGCAGGAGTAGGCCATTTGGCTCCTCGAGCTTGCTTCGCCATTTAATAAGATCATGGATGGTCTGATCATGGACTCAGCTCCATTTCCCTGCCCGCTCCCCATTACCCTTTATTCCCTTATCGCTCAAGCATCTGTCGATCTCCGCCTTAAATATATTCAATGACCCAGCCTCCTCAGCAATCTGGGGCAGAGAATTCCACAGATTTATAACACTCTGAGAGAAGAAATTCATCCTCATCTCAGTTTATATGGATGACCTCTTATTCTGAGACTATGTTCCCTGGTTTTAGTTTCCCCTATGAGTGGAAATATCCTCTCTGCATCCACCTTGACGAGCCCCTTCATTATCTTATATGTTTCCATAAGATCACCTCTCATTCTTCTGAACTCCAATGAGTATAGGCACAACCTACTCAACCTATTCTCATAAGTGAACCCCCTCATCTCTGGAATCAACCTAGTGAACCTTCTCTGAATAGCCTCCAATACAGGTATATCCTTACTTAAATACGGAGACCAAAACTGTACACAGTACTCCAGGTGTGGCCTCATCAATATTCTTTAAAGTTATAGCAGGACCTCTCTGCTTTTATACTCGATCCCCTTTGCAATAAAGGCCAATATTCCATTTGCCTTCTTGATTACTTGCTGTACCTACATACCAACTTTTTGTGTTTCATGCATAAGGACGCCCGGGACCCTCTGTAGTGCAGCATGTTGCAATTTTTCTCCATTTAAATTATAATTTGCTTTTCCATTTTTTCTGTCAAAGTGGATAAACTCACATGTTCCCACATTATACTCCATCTGCCAAATTTTTGCCCACTCACTTAGCCTGTCTATATCCCTTTACAGATTTTTTGTGTCCTCCTCACAATTTGCTTTCACACCCATCTTTGTATCCTCAGCAAACTTGGCTACATTACATTTGGTCCCTTCATCCAAGTCATTAATATAGATTATAAATAGTTGAGTCCCCAGCACCGATCCCTGCGGCACCCCACAAGTTGCTGTTTGCCAATCGGCAAATGACCCATTTATCCCGACTTTCTGTTTTCTGTTAGTTAGCCAATCCTCTATCCATTCTAATATATTACCCCCAATCCCATGAACTTTTATCTTGTGCAGTAACCTTTTATGTGGCACCTTATTGAATGCCTTCTGGAAATCCAAATACACCACATCCACTGGTTCCCCCTTATCCACCCTGCTCATTACATCCTCAAAGAACTCCAGCAAATTTGTCAAACATGATTTACCTTTCATAAAACCATGCTGACTCTGCTTGACTGAAATATGCTTTTCCAAATGTCCTGCTACTGCTTCCTTAATAATGGATTCCAGCATTTTCCCAACGACAGATGTTAGACTACCTGGTCTATCGTTTCCTGCTTTCTGTCTGCCGCCTTTTTTAAATGGGGCGTTACCTTTGTTGTTTTCTAATCCACTAGGACCGCCCCAGAATCCAGGGAATTTTGGTAGATTGCCACTGCCACTTCTTTTAAGACCCTAGGATGTAAGCAATCAGGAGGTCCGGGGGACTTATCCACCTTTGGTCCCACTATTTTACCGAGTACTACTTCTTTAGTGATCATGATTGTATTAAGTTCCTCCCTCCCTATAACCCCTTAATTATCCACTATTGGGATGTTTTTAGTATCTTCTACTGTGAAGACCGATACAAAATATTTGTTCAACGTCTCTGCCATTTCCCTGCTCCCCATTATTAATTCCCCAGTCTCATCCTCCAGGGGACCAACATTTACTTTAGCCATTCTTTTACTTTTTATGTACCTGTAGAAACTCTTACTATCTGTTTTTATATTTCGTGCTAGTATACTTTCGTAATCTATTTTCCCTCTCTTTTATTATTTTTTTAGTCGTTCTTTGCTGGCTTTTAAAATTTTCCCAGTCCTCTGGCCTCCCACTAGTATTGGCTACATTGTATGCCCTTGTTCCAATTTGATACCATCCCTTATTTCCTTACTTAACCAGGAATCGTTATCCCTTCTCTTACAGTCTTTCCTTCTCATAAGGATGTATTTTGTTGCGAGTTATGAAATATCTCCTTAAATGTCTGCCACTGCACATCAACCGCTCCATACTTTAATCTATTTTTCCAGTCCACTTTAGCCAACTCTGTCCTCATACCTGTGTAGTCTCCTTTATTTAAGCTTAGGACACTGGTATGAGATCCAACTTTCTTACCCTCCAACTGAATTTGAAATTCAACCACGTTATGGTCACTCATTCCTGGAGGATCCTTTACTGTGAGATCGTTTATTAATCCTGTCTCATTAAACATTACCAGATCTAAGATCTGACAGGGAGATGCAGCATAGGCAGCAAAGAAGAGGACAAGCTGCTCTCAGAGGGAGGAGGAGGGGGAGAAGGGCTCTCAACAGGAGGCCTTACCCAACTAGCGTCTTCCGAGTGTAATTCTCTTACCTCAACCTGAGCCAGGAGCAATATGTGAGGCATCTGCAATTTACGAAGGAGGTGCTCAGAGAACATTCCCAATTCTTGCAACCAGACCTGCAGCTCATTACTCCACTCTTCAACCCAACCACACGTGGGCAGCATACGTACAACGAAAGCATGCTGCCACACAAAATCTGATATCGCAGACTATGGCTTCAAACAACGCTTCCGCTGCCTGGACCATTCTGGAGGAGACCTGCAATACTCATCAGAACAAGTCTCAAAATTCGTCATGGTCTGCTACATGCTCAACCTCGCCATCATAAGGTCACAGCCCTTCCCACCAGGCATACGGCAACGTGGGGAAGAGGTGGAAACGGAAGGGGGGAAGCAATCCAGACAACCCCATTCTGCCCCGGCTGTCCGTGATCGACTCATTCGATTGCAGTAAAAGTCAATGCAACCCTAATTCCATAGTCAACAGTACTCCCAGCCCTTACCATCCCTTTGTTACTGACCATCACAGCGTCCTCTTGGCCACTATTCTAAATTAAAAGCCAGCAAAAAAGAAACATTACAAACCAACTTTATCCATCAATCTATCCAATATTACATAATGAAGTTAACTAATCACCATTGTGCATTCCCTTAGTGCCTCTCTTCAGCATGCCTTTGCCTGTCCGAGAGCTCTATGAAGTGCTACCCCAGTGGCTGCAGCATGGTTGGTGGAAGGCTCCTGATTTTCACTGTACAAGACTGCAGTGTCTTGCAGGCCAACCTTGACCAGTTCTGGGCCTAGAAGACCCGGCTTTGCACTACACCACCTCAGCATGGGCAGCATCTGTCTGGCTAGCTGGCTGAAAGGCAACAGTAAGGGCACTGGTGCAATATAATCATAGAAATCTACAGCGCAGAAGGAGGCCATTTCGGCCCATCGTGTCTGCGCCAGCCGACAAAGAACCACACGGCCCTCGGCCAGCAGCCCTAAAGGTTACATATAAATCTATGAACAATGAACAATGGTGGAAAGATAAAGAGTATCCGGCCCAACCAGTCCGCCCCATACAACTGCGACAACCCTTGCACTGCAACATTCTACACTCCACCCTACCCAGAGCCATGTGATCTACTGAGCGAGGCAAAAAAACAGCTTAAAAACCAGGCAAATTGGGGGCAAAAATCTGGGTAACTTCCTCTCCAATCCATCCAGGGGATCGAAACTAGTCCAGGAGATCACTCTGCCTGTATTCGATTCCCTGCAGTACTTATCATCATATCTGCGCCAGCCAACAAGAGGTTATCCAGTCTAATCCCACATACCAGCTCTAGGTCCGTAAGCCTGCAGGTTACGGCACTTCAAGTGCACATCCAAGCACCTTTTAAATGTGGTGAGGGTTTCTGCCTCCACCACCCTTCCAGGCAGTGAGTTCCAGACCCCCACAACCCTCTGCATGAAGAAGTTTCCCCTCAAATCCCCTCTAAACCTTTCACCAACCCCTCATAATTGACACCAAGGGAAATAGGCTCTTGCCACTATATCCATGTTCCTCAAAATGTTATACACCTCAATGAGGTCTCCTCTCAGCCTCCTCTGTTCCAAGGAGAACAAACCCAGCCTATCCAATCTGTCCTCATAGCTAAGATTCTCCATTCCAGAAAGCATCCTCGTAAATCTCCTCTGCACCCTCTCTAGTGTAATCACATCCTTCCTATAATAAGGCGACCAGAACTGCATGCAGTACTCCAGCTGTGGCCTAACCAGTGTTTTATACAGTTCAAGCATAACCCCCCTCCTCTTGTATTCTATGCCTTGGCTAACAAAGGCAAGCATTCCGTATGCCTTCTTAACCACCTTATCCACCTGGCCTGCTACTTTCCAGGATCTGTGGACAAGCACTCCAAGGTCCCTTTGTTCATCTACACTTTTAAGTGGCCTACCGTTTAATGTGTATACCTTTTCCTTATTAGCCCTCCCCAAGTGCATTACCTCACACTTCTCCGAATTAACTTCCACTTGCCACCTGACCAGTGGATTGATATCCTCCTGCAGTCCATGACTTTCCTCTTCATTGTCAACCACACAGCCAATTTTAGTTTAATCTGCAAACTTCTTAATCATACTCCCTATATTCAAATCTAGATCATTGATGTATACCACAAAAAGCAAGGGACCCAGTACTGAGCCCTGTGGCACCCCACTGGAAACATCCTTCCAGTCACAAAACCATCCATCAACCATTACCCTTTGCTTCCTACCTCTAAGCCAATTTTGGATCCAACTTGCCACTTTGCCCTGTTTCCCATGGGCTTTAACCGTCGTGACCAGTCTACCATGTGGAACCTTATCAAAAGCTTTACTAAAGTCCATATACATTACATCATACACACTACCCTCATCAATCCTCCTGGTTACCTCCTCAAAAAATTTAATCAGGTTAGTCAAACATGATCTTCCCTTAACACATCCGTGCTGACTGTTCCTAATTAATCCTTGCCTTTCTAAATGTAGATTTATTCTGTCTTTTAGGATTTTTTCCAATAATTTTCCCACCACTGAGGTTAGGCTGACAGGCCTGTAATTACTCGACTTATCCCTTTCTCCCTTCTTAAACAAGGGTACCACATTAGCAGTGCTCCAGTCCTCCAGCACCATGTCTAAATCCAAAGAGGACTGGAAAATGATGGTCAAGGCCTCTGCTATTTCCTCTTTTACTTCGCTCAACAGCCTCAGATGCATTTCATCTGGGCCTGGGGACTTATCTATTTTCATAGCTGCTAAACCCCCGAATACCTCCTCTCTCACTATGTTTATTTCATCCAGAATTTCACACTTCTCCTCGATAGCAGTATCTGCATTGCCCCTTTCCTTTATGAAAAAAGACGCAAAGTATTCATTCAGAACCATACCAACGTCTTCTGCCTCCACATAAAGATTACCTTCATGGTCTCTAATATGCCCTACCCTTTCTTTAGGTATCCTCTTGTTTTAATATATTTATAGAACATCGTTGTGTTTTCCTTAATTTTACTTGCCAAGAATTTTTCATGCTCTCTCTTAGCATTCCTAATATCCTTTTTAGTTTCACCTCTGAACTCTATGGGCCCAAGTTTCCACATGATTTGCGTCTGATTTTTAGGAGCAACTGGTGGAGAACGGACTATCTTAGAAATCGCAATTCTCCACATTTTTTTTTCTGCAGTTCTAGTCAGGTAGAACAGTTCTACTTTGGAACAGAATTTATTCTTCAAAAGGGGGCGTGTCCGGCCACTGACGACTGATTTCAAAGTTTCTACAGTGAAAACGTACTCCAAACTAACTTAGAATGGAGCAAGTGAAGATTTTTGTAGAACTGAAAAAACCTGTTCTACACATTAAAAAATCAGGTGCAGGCTACAAATTAGGCGTCCAGAACGAGGGGGGGGAGGGGGGGGGGGAAGGGAAGTAATTAAATTCTACAATAAATCCTTATTTATACTTATACAAATATTATACAAATAAATCCAACCTGAATAAACATTTATAAGCAAAGAAAAGATTAAATAAACCATCTTCCTACCTGTGTGAAAGTGCTTCAGGCAGGGAGAATGCTGCAGTCAGCCTGAGGCGCCCGTTCTTCCCGCGGGGCGGGGGGAGGAGGCGCCCGTTCTTTCCCGCGGGGGGGGGGAGGCGCCCGGTCTTTCCCGCGGGGGGGGGGGGGGGAGAAGGAGGCGCCCATACTTTCCTGCGGGGGGGGGGAGGAGGCGCCCGTTCTTCCCGTGGGAGGGGGGGGGAGAAGGAGGCGCCCGTACTTTCCCGCGGGGGGGGGGAGGAGGCGCCCGTTCTTCCCGTGGGAGGGGGGGGGAGAAGGAGGCGCCCGTACTTTCCCGCGGCGGGGGGGGGGGGGAGGCGCCCGGTCTTTCCCGCGGGGGAGGGGAGGAGGCGCCCGTTCTTCCCGTGGGGGGTGGGGGGGGGAAGGAGACAGTGAGAAGGCTGCAAGTGCTGATGTGCTGATGGCAATGTGCTTTTATTAAAAAAATGTTCAAAAATTAAACAGCTACAAAGAACTACAAAAATGGCCGAGTGCCAATGTTTTTTTCACACTGAGCATGCGCGAACGTTCCAACGCGCACGCGCAGCGTTGCCGGCAGGAAAAAGACTAATTTAAATAGTACCCGCCCCCTCTCACTTACAAAATCGGCGCGAGTGTAGGTTCCACCCCCCTGGGTGCCGCGCCAGGCAGACAAGGAGCTGCAGAACGCTCCAGAATCGCGATTTTTTTTTAGGCGCCGTTTTAGGCGCGAAAAACTGGCGCCCAGCTCGGAGGGGCGCCCGTTTTTTATCGTGTGCAAACTTGGGCCCTATATTCCTCCAAAGATTCTACAGTATTTAGCTGTGGGTATATAACACAAGCTTCCCTTTTTTTCTTTATCCTCCCTTGTACGTCCCTAGACATCCAGGGAACTGTAGAATTGTTATTACCACCCCTTTTCTTTAAGGGCACATGTTTGGCCCAAGTCCTCCAGATCTCCTCCTTGAATGCCTCCCCCTGTTCCGACACTGATTTACCTTCAAGTAGCTGTTTCCAGTCCACTGTGGCCAAATCACTCCTCAACTTAGCAAAGTTAGCTTTTTCCCAATTTGGGACTTTTATTTCTGGTCTATCCTTGTCCTTATCCATAACTAACTTGAATCTGACTGAATTATGGTCACTGGCACCCAAGTGCTCTCCCAGTAATACCCCTTTCACCTGCCCAGCTTCATTCCCCAAAACTAAATCCAGAACCGCCCCCTCCCGTGTTGGGCTTGTTACATACTGACTAAAAAAATTCTCTTGAGTGCATTTTAGGAAATCTGCACCCTCTATACCCTTCACACTATATTTGTCCCAATCAATATTAGGATAGTTGAAATCCCCTACTATTACTGCCCTATGGTTTTTGGACTTCCCAGCAATTTGCCGACATATTTGCTCCTCTATTTCCCTCCCACTGTTTGGGGATCTATGATACAATTCGGCTCATATGGCCTCATTTGATGATCCCTTTAACATATCATCCCTCCTCACTACTGTAATAGTTTCATTAATCAATATCGCGACACCCCCTCTTTTAACCCCCCGCTCTGTCTTGTCTAAAAATCCTATAACCAGGAATATTGATCTGCCAAACTCTCCCTCTTTCAGCCATATCTCTGTAATGGCTATGATGTCATACTCCCAAGTGTCTGCCTGTGCTCTTAGCTCATCTGCCTTATTCGCTATACTCCTTGCATTAAAGTATATACCATTCAGCACAGGAAGACCTTCTTGATTACTACTTACTCAACCTTGTTTCCTGTCTTACAGATTCACTTTCTAAATTCTTGCTATCCAATTTCAGCTTTACTTCCTTCCCTATTGAATTTGTTCTCAGGTTCCCATCCCCCTGTCAAGATAGTTTAAACTCTCTCCACAGCACTAGCAAAACTCCCCACGAAGATTTTGGTCCCGGTAATGTTGAGGTGCAACCCGTCCAGTTTGTACATGTCCCATCTCCCCTCAGAACTGGTCCCAATGCCTCAGGAATTTAAAACCCTCCCTCCTGCACCAACTCTCCAGCCATGCGTTCATCCTCTGTACCCTTCCGTTCTTGTACTCATTAGCACGTGACACCGGTAGTAACCCGGAGATTACTACCCTTGAGGTCCAATCCTTTAATTTTTCTCCTAGCTCCCTAAATTCTGCCTGCAGGACCTCATCCCTCTTTCTACCTATGTCGTTGGTCCCCATATGGACCGCGACCTCTAGCTGTTCACCTTCTCCCCAGTGGTGGGAGGACAACAGGTTCTTGCTCCATAGAGCCACTGCCAGTCTTCTGGGGCGGTGCCTCAGCATTCCTAGCCATCAGCTGGAGGACAGATTGCTGGACTGATGTGACACCCTGCAAGCCCCTTTCCAAACTGGTAAAAGCAGCCTGTCTTGCATGGCAGGAAGCTGAGCTTGCATTACAGGAATCCGAGTTTCCACTGCAGCAGCCTGACATTGGCTGGCTTATGCTTCTGCTCCAATGGAAGCTGACACACCAGCCATCAGAAGCTGCATCATGGTTGGGTCCACAAGTGTGCTAATGGATTTTGCATACTGGAAAACAAAGGCTTCAAGCTCTGCGCAAATCCCTGTGCAAGATTGGTGTCAGACTCTTCCATGCTCCTTGACATTGCACTCAAGCTTTCTGGCAGGCCTGCCTTTGCACCAAGTATTTTGGTGCATACCCATCAGCGTTCTTCTGTCGGCCACCATCTGAGTCCTTTGCAGCAGAACTCATGTACAACCTTGCTCTTTGGGGAGTTGGTACCTGTGCTACCCTTTACCCCTGCCCTGGCTAGGCCCATTAGTGCTCAGTGACTCGCCACGAGCTGATCCTGATTCTAAGCTACCTTCAAAACTCTGCGCAGCGTCAGTACCTGAGCTGGTGACTGAGTGTCAGATCGAATCACGGTGTTTCTTCTTCTTCTTCACCCTCTTCTCCCCCTTCTTCTTGTACCATTGGCTGGGCAGGTTGGATTCCGTGGGTAGGGTTGTGGTGAGGGGAGTGGGGAGGAAAGCAAGAAGTGCATGCTGACACCATGTGCAGCTTGTATATCAGAAGAGACTGTGGGATGAGGGGGAAGTGGGGAGCGAGAAGGAGGATCACACATGAGGATAATGACATCTTGTATCCTTTTAGCTCTGCCACTGGTCACGGGCTCAACCATGCCCCTCCAAAGAATAGCCAGTACCACCTCCTCCACGGGATGAAGTAATGCAGGCGATCTTGTCCACCACCGGTTAGGTTCTGCAGGTGGCGGGTTTACGCCATCTTGTCCTGCAATGGAAAAGGAAGTGTGTCAGTGTGTGTGGTGCAATGTGTTTGTGTTACGTGCCTGTTATGTTTGAATAGCTGGCAGTGTATGCAAGCTGTGAGTTGTGGGTGAGTCTTTCAGCAGTGGTAAGTGTGTGAGGGTGAGGTGAAGCTCTGAATGTGAGGTATGAGTCATATTTAGTAGAGCGTGTTGGTAGGTGAGTGATGGGGCATGGTACATTGACCAGTGTGTGTGGCTAGTGGTGATATGGTGGGATGTGGCATTTGAAAATTAATTCACTGACCTTGACCATTCATGTGAGGTCATTAAACTTCTTCCTGCACTGCATCCACGTCCTCAGGGCTATACCGCTGGTATTCACCAAAGTGGCTATCTGCTCCCACTGCACTTTGATCTGTTGCCTGGAGGGCCTCCTGGCTCCCTGTGGAAAGAAGACCTCTCTCCTCATAGTGACCGCCTGCGCCAAAGCCTCCAGTGCTGCATCAGAAAACCTTGATGCATGCTCTCTCCACTGTTGTGCCATCATTTGTTCATTTCCATTGTCTTCCCCAGCCAGTTCAATGATATGCACCTCCCCTTTAAGAGGTGCAGACAGCTTTTAAATAGTGCAGGCTAGCTTTAATTGGTGCTAGCTTCACACGAACTTGGACCACCCACTGAGTGCTCAGACACTCATCAGTGCATTCAGCGCTGGGCTGAACGCCACAATTATGGAAATGAGCAGGCAACAGGAAGTTCACTTGCTGCCTGCAGTGCTTTGAACGGGTGCTGGTTGCTAGCACATCACGATTCCCATGCCCCTTTGCGGGGCAAACAAATTTCTAGACCATAGAATCTTGCAGCTCAGAAGAGGGCCACTCAACAAATGTGTGTATTTTCCATTCACCATTCCCTTTGTTCTGTTCCTTTTCATCTGTAATATCTTCCAATTTTGACAAATAATCCATACCTGAAATGTCAACTCCTCTGTTCTCTCCACAGTTGCTGCCTGACCTGCTGAGCATTTCCAGCATTTTTCCTTCACCATTCCTGGTTTATGTGGCTCAGTACTCACCAAACCATCAGGTGAGCTGTTGCTTTAATACTTTAGTACTTCATGTTTGAAGCTGAAATAACTATTGTGCACTGTGACTTAACAATTTGTCTTTCATTTTGGAAATAATCCAGATGTTTTGCCATAAGCACTGATCTGCAAAGTCCAAAACAAATGGTTATGAAATGCAACTGTTGGTTGTTTTTATTTGGATGTGATGGCATGACCTTGTTGCATTTGAAATGAACCAAAGTGACTAGCCCAGTCTTCGAAACTCTTTAAGCGATTTCATAAACTGAGTTCAGGTCATTTGAATTTCCTGAAGGGTAACCCAACCTGGACAGGAGAGTCCTCGGCACTTACTGAGAGATTTTGATGAAGCACAGATGTAATTGGGATTGAAGAAAACAACTTGGCAACATTTGAGAAAGTTACAGTACAGTATAAGCAGACATAATCGTTAACCTTCTCTCTTATAAGCCTAGAAATGACTATGGGAGGTATTAGTGCCTGAGGGCTTAGTACGTTCAAATTCCAAACCTCTATTTGTTATTTAAGTGGAGGTATTATATTTAATAAATAGATCAATACCTATGTTAAAATGGGCTGAGAAATGTCATACTATTGTGTTGCTTATTCACTGATACCGGCAGCAGTAATCTCTAAGCTACAGGCTCTATCACAATTGCATTCGTTTTAGAAACGCTGGGGCATAAATTTGTAATCGGGCAAAAACAAGGGCAAAATGGTTGGCATGCTCCAAATTGCGCACCTGTTCACAAGGGCTCTGTGACCACACTAAATTGGTCCACATGCCTGCTTAGCATTAAATAAGTGAGCTGCCGATCATGCTCTTCATTGGCAGCTCTCCGAATGGGTAGGTGGTAAATCGGAAGTCACTGGCAGTGCTCATGGAGGAGCTCGACAGCACGATGGACCACATCTTTCCATCCAGCGGCAAGAATGAGCAGAGGTAGAAGAGTAGATCAGCGCCACAATCGTTGCTCCAAGGACCTGACTACAGTGCAGAAAAAAGTTAAATGATTTGACTACGACTGCCAACAATTGTACATCCTTGTCTGGAGTAAAAATAAAACAGGGAAGGTGGCTCAACCGTGGCTAACAAGAGAAACTAGGGATAGTGTTAAATCCAAGGAAAAGGCATACAAATTGGCCAGAAAAAGCAGCAAACCTAAGGACTGGGAGAAATTTAGAATTAGGCAGAGGAGGACAAAGGGTTTAATTAGGAGGGGGAAAATGGAGTGTGAGAGGAAGTTTGCTGGGAACATAAAAACTGACTGCAAAAGCTTCTATAGATATGTGAAGAGAAAAAGATTAGTGAAGAAAAACATAGGTCCCTTGCAGTCAGAATCAGGTGAATTTATAATGGGGAACAAAGAAATGGCAGATCAATTGAACAAATACTTTGGTTCTGTCTTCACGAAGGAAGACACAAATAACCAACCAAAATACTAGGGGACCGAGGGTCTAGTGAGAAGAAGGAACTGAAGGAAATCCTTATTAGGTGGGAAATTGTGTTCGGGAAATTGATGGGATTGAAGGCTGATAAATCCCCGGGGCCTGAAAGTCTGCATCCTAGAGTACTTAAGGAAGTGGCCCTAGAAATAGTGGATGCATTGCTGATCATTTTCCAACAGTCTATCGACTCTGGATCAGTTCCTATGGACTGGAGGGTAGCTAATGTAACACCACTTTTTAAAAAAGGAAGGAGAGAGAAAACGGGGAATTATAGACCAGTTAGCCTGATATCGGTAGTGGGGAAAATGTTGGAATCAGTTATTAAAGATGAAATAGCAGCACATTTGGAAAGCAGTGACAGGATCGGTCCAAGTCAGCATGGATTTATGAAAGGGAAATCATGCTTAACAAATCTTCTAGAATTTTTTGAGGATGTAACTAGTAGAGTGGATAATGGAGAACCAGTGGACAAGGTCCCACACAAGAAATTGATGTGAAAAATGAAAGCACATGGTATTGGGGGTAATGTATTGACGTGGATAGAGAACTGGTTGGCAGACAGGAAGCAGAGAGTCAGGATAAACAGATCCTTTTCAGAATGGCAGGCAGTGACTAGTGGGGTGCAGCAGGGCTCAGTGGTGGAACCCCAGCTATTTACAATATACATCAATAATTTAGGTGAATGAATTGAGTGTAATATCTCCAAGTTTGTAGAAGACACTAAGCTGGGTGGCGGTGTGAGCTGTGAGGAGGACGCTAAGAGGCTGCAGGGTGACTTGGACAGGTTAGGTGAGTGGGCAAATGCATAGCAGATGTAGTATAATGTGGATAAATGTGAGGTTATCCACTTTGGTGGTAAAAACATGAAGGCAGGATATTATCTGAATAGCGGCAGATTAGGAAAAGGGGAGGTGCAACGAGACCTGGGTATCATGGTACATCAGTCATTGAAGGTTAGCATGCAGGTACAGCAGACGGTGAAGAAGGTATGTTGGCCTTCATAGCTAGGGGATTTGAGTATAGGAGCAGCGAGGTCTTACTGCAGTTGTACAGGGCCTTGGTGAGGCCTCACCTGGAATATTGTGTTCAGTTTTAGTCTCCTAATCTGAGGAAGGATATTCTTGCTCATGAGGGAGTGCAGCGAAGGTTTACCAGACTGATTCCCGGGATGGCTGGACTGACATATGAGGAGAGACTGGAGAGACTGGATTGACTGAACCTGTATTCATTGGAGTTTAGAAGAATGAGAGGGGATCTCATGGAAACATATAAAATTCTGATGGGACTGGACAGGTTAGATGCAGGAAAAATGTTCCCAATGTTGGGGAAGTCCAGAACCAGGGGTCACAGTCTAAGGATAAGGGATAAGCCATTTAGGACCGAGATGAGGAAAAACTTCTTCACTCTGAGAATTGTGAACTTGTGGAATTCTCTACCGCAGAGAGTTGTTGATGCCAGTTCATTAGATATATTCAAGAGGGAGTTAGATATGGCCCTTATGGCTAAAGGGGTATGGAGAGAAAGCAGGAAAGGGGTACTGAGGTGAATGATCAGCCATGATCTTATTGAATGGCGGTGCAGGCTCGAAGGGCCGAATGGCCTACTCCTGCACCTATTTTCTATGTTTCTATGTAAGACTTCTAAGTCATATTTCTCATTACTCTCTACTTAGCCCTGCATTGCCTGTCACCTCAGCACTTGGACCCTTTCTGCCCACCACTCTCCTACAATCACTGTTACACTTCAGTCCACCTCCATCTGCTGCTGTTACAGTACTCTGCACCTGCTACTCTCTTCATAATCACTTCCCACATCTCCTCACACCTGTGCTATCTTTCACACACCAGCAACACTGTTCTACCCTGACATTCAAATCTCTGAAACATCTCACTAACACACTTCTTTCTTGCGGGAGAAGCTGATGCATAATAACCAGAAGCAGATAGCCACAAGAGGAAGCAAATCATCTGTGCACATTCTGTCCCATCTGGAAGAGACCCTCATGGGCATTGCGGGCAGGAGCACATCAGAAGACTGTGGGTTCTGGGGAGGCTGAAGGAAAAATCGAGAAGGGTTTTTAGCCAACTTACCCTCTATCCCTTCTCATTGAAATCACACAGTATGCATGACAAAGGGCTGCTGCTTTCAAGCAATCACTCATCTGTCTCTGCTTACCCCTGCCACTAACTGTTAGTCCTTGTCACTCTCTTTGCTTTCAGATCCTGAAACTGTAGAGGGCACAGCAAGACTGGGGGAAGAGGAGGACATCCCATCAGAAGATCCAAAGTTACTCAAATCATAACCAAGCAAGAACCAGCTCAGAGACTGACACCCCACATAATTTAGAGAGTAGAGAGGTTTGCACTGGGGAAATTCATTGAGCACAATTGCGCAGGAGCAAAAGCAGGTGGATAGGATGACCCAGGGGAAGCATGTTGCCAGAGGGACCGTTGGCGAGACTGCACTAACTTCAAAGTGCATTGGGCAGTCTGCCAGCAAGCTTCCACTCAATGGCCAAGAGCATAGATGAGTCAAGCTCCAACCTGTGCTGGGTCCACGCACACGGCATCCCGACCATGGAGCGAGTAGTCACCTCCATGAAAACTGTATTGGGGCCTGCAATGATGGAGCCTTTGGTCGCAGCTCTCACAACTTTTATGGAAGGTCAGACTGCTGCCATCTTGTCCTAATGGTTTGCAAAGCATGAAGGAAAGCATTGATTGGGTCTTTGAGAGTGTCTCATCACTCCTGAACTCTGTTCTCATGCAGAGCAGTGGGAGTGCTGAGGTGCAGCCCCATTAGGGTGGCATGGGTTCCATGGGAAAGGCAGATGCTGTTCTCTCTCAGGTTTACAGCACGCCTACACCTCCCCACCTCCCCCCACTTCTCAAGTTGCACTCTCAATCAGTGACCTTGTTGGTCTCAGATTGCCCCAACTGCCACTGAGATGCTGCAGTCTGCAGCTGGGCCTTCTACAACCAAAGCTACTCAGGTCACCCAAAGCTGCTGGGTCTTGCTGTTCCTCTGTGGCCTCAGCTTCCTGATTCTGTTCCTCCTCCACCTCTTCCTGTTCTTCTACGCACGCAATTTATCAAACTAGTCCTTAGTCAGCTATAGGACTAAGGCAAGTCGGGAGTTCGGAGGCTTCGGCAGTCGGTGAGGTGAGTTGATAATAGCTCTCGTTTCTCTATTTCTTTTTAAGTAGGTCGGGAGTTCAGAGACCGAAGGTAGGGAGGCCACAGAGGTCGGTGAGGTGAATTGGTGAGTTGCTCTCTTTTCTCCAGTTCTTTTTAAGTAGATTTTAAACTAGCTAAGGCTAACTAGAGGAATGGCAGTGCAGCTCAGTCCCATGGAGTGCACATCCTGCGGCATGTGGGAAGTCCTGGATGCTTCGTGCGGCCTAGACAACCATGTGTGCAGGAGGTGTCTCCAGCTTCAACCGCTTGAACTCTGCGTTTTGGAGCTGGAGCAGCGGGTGGAATCAATAAGATGCATCCGCGAGGCTGTGAACTACGTGGGTAGCACATTTCAGGAGGTGGTCACCCCGCAGCTTAAAGGTGTGCAGGTGGAGGGGAAGTGGGTGACCACCAGACGTAGTAAGTGTGCTGGACAGGTAGCGCAGGAGTCCCCCCCCAGGAGTCCATCTCGCTTTCAAACCGATATTCAATTCTGAGTATCGGTAAGGACAATGGTGCCTCTGGGGAGTGCAGCCAGAGCCAATTCCAAGACACCACGGGTGGCTCAGCTGCACATGGGGGGAGGGACAAAGAACAAAAGAGCTCTAGTGATAGGGGATTCTATAGTTAGGGGAACAGATAGGCGTTTCTGCAGCCTTGGACGTGACTCCCGAATGGGTTTGTACCTCCCTGGTGCCAGGGTCAAGGATGTCACAGAGCAGACGCAGGGTATCTTGTGGGGGGCAGGGGCGGAGGGTAAACAGCTAGAGGTCGTGGTCCATATAGGGACCAACGATATAGGTAAAATGAGGGATGAGGTCCTCCAGGAAGAATTCAAGGAGCTAGGAAGAAAATTAAAGCGTAGGACCTCAAAGGTAGTAATCTCCGGGTTACTACCGGTGCCATGTGCTAATGAGTATAAGAATAGAAGGATAGAGAGGATGAACACATGGCTGGAAAGTGTAGGAGGGACGGCTTTAAATTCTTGAGACATTCGGACCGCTTCTGGGGGAGATAGGACCTGTACAAATCAGACAGGTTGCACCTCAACATCACCGGGACCAATATCCTCGCGGGGAGTTTTGCTAGTGCTGTGGGGGAGAGTTTAAACTAGCTTGGCAGGGGAATGGGAACCTGAGAACGAATTCAAAAAGGAAGGAAGTAAAGCAGAAATTGGATAGCAAGAATCTAGAAAGCAAATATGTAAGACAGAGGAAACAGGGCTTAGTATGTAGTAAGCAAGGATATCTTCCTGTGCTGAATAGTATAAACTTTAATGCAAGGAGTATAGTGAATAAGGCGGATGAGCTATGAGGACAGGTAGACACTTGGGAGTATGACATTATAGCCATGTCAGAAACATGGCTGAAAGAGGGGCAGGTTTGGCAGATCAATATTCCTGGCTACAGGATTTTAGACAAGATAGAGAGGGGGGTAAAAGGGGTGTGGGGGTTTGCGGTACTGATTAAAGAAACTATTACAGCAGTGAAGAGGGATGATATGTTAGAAGGATCATCAAATGAGGCCATATGGGTCGAATTGAAAAATAGAAAAGGGGCGATCACACTGCTGGGCGAGTATTATAGACCCCCAAACAGTGGGAGGGAGATAGAGGAGCAAATATATCGACAAATTGCTGTGAAGTCCAAAAACCATAGGGTAGTAATAGTAGGGGATTTTAACTATCCAAATATTGATTGGGACAAATTTAATGTGAAGGGTATAGAGGGTGCGGAATTCTTGAAATGCATTCAAGAGAACTTTTTTAGTCAGTATGTAGCAAGCCCAACACGAGAGGGGGCGGTCTTGGATTTAGTTTTGGGGAATGAAGCTGGGCAGGTGGAAGGGGTATTAGTGGGGGAGCATTTAGATGCCAATGACCATAATTCAGTCAGATCCAAGTTGGTTATGGATAAGGACAAGAATAGGCCTGGAATAAAAGCTCCGAATTGGGGAAAAGCTAATTTTGCTAAGTTAAGGAGTGATTTGGCCATAGTGGACTGGACACAGCTACTTGTGGATAAATCAGTGTCGGAACAGTGGGAGGCATTCAAGGAGGAGATCTGGAAGGCTCAGGCCAAACATGTGCCCTTAAAGAAAAAGTCTGGGGAAAATAATTCTAGAGCCCCCTGGATGTCTAGGGACTTACAGGGGAGGATTAAGAAAAAAAGGAATGCTTATGTCACATACCAACGGCTAAATACTTTAGAATCTTTAGATTAATATAGAAAGTTAAGAGACAAAATTAAAACGGATATTAGGAATGCTAAGAGAGAGCACGAGATATTCTTGGCCTATAAAATTCAGGAAAACCCTAAGATGGTCTATAAATATATTAAGACTAAGAGGGTATCTAAAGAAAGGGTAGAGCCTATTAGAGACCATGGGCCCAAGTTTCGGGTGGAGTTGCTCCTAGTTTTTTGGAGCAACTAGTTTAGTTTGGAGTATGTTAGAAATTGCAATTCTCGGATAGTAGTTTGCTCCAGTTCTAGTGAGTTAGTTTAGGTTGGCTTTAGGTAAGGTACTTTTTTTTTCAAAAGTGGGTGTGTCCAGCCACTCAGGCCTGTTTTGCAAGTTTCGGCAGTGAAAACTTACTACAAACTAACTTAGGATGGAGTAAGTGTCCACTTTTGTAAGTTCTGGAAAACCTTACCTAGAGTTAAGTTTAGTGCAGGCACAGCCAGAGACGGCGGATGGGAAGCATTAAACACAAAGGACACATCAACATCACAACAGGGGGGGAGGGAAGTTAGAGGATTTTCCATAAACAGCTTCACAACAACATTAAAGAAGCAAAGTACATTTAAAGCACTAAGCACTAAACAAAGCAGTACATTTAAAGCACCAAGCACTAAACGAAGTACAAAAAGTAATAAGCAATTAATTAATACAAAATAGAAGTCCTACCTTTATGTGAAGGGAAGGTGTCTCTGTCAGTGTCTCTCTCTCTCTATATCTGACAGTGAGGGGTGCGGGGGGGGGGGGGCAGGGTGGTGTGTGTGTGGTGTGTGTCTGTGTGTGTTTATGTGTGGGGGGGGTATGTGTGTGGTGGGGCGGTTGTGGGAGGGGGGTTTGTGTGTGGGGGGTTGGGAGGGGGTATGTGTGCGGTGGGGGTAGGAGGGGATGTATGTGTGGGGGTGTAGGAGGGAGGGAGTGTGTGTGTGAGGGTGTGTGTGCGGTGGGGGTAGGAGGGGGTGTGTGTGTGGGGGTGTAGGAGGGAGTGTGTGTGTGAGGGTGTGTGTGTGTAGGGGGGTGTGTGTGGAGGTGGGGCGTGGGTTGTGTGTGGAGGGGGGGTGGTGTGTGGAGGTGGGGGGGGAGGCTGGAAGGAGACACCCCTGCTCTCTCCTCCGGCCCTTCGATCATTTCGAGTTCCCCCCAACCCACGCCCCTCCATCCCTTGCCACGCTCCCCCTCCATCCCTTGCCACGCTCCCTCCCCTCCTCACCCCAGTACCGACGCTCATCCACCCCCCCCCCGGCCGGTACCCACGCTCCCCCACCCCCCGGTACCCACGCTCCCCCGAGCCATTGCACAGGCGCATATGCTCCAACACGCCTGCGCAATGCTGCTGGCACTGACAAGAAGGCATGATCCCTAGCCCGCCCCCCTGCAGGCTGCGATCGGCTTGCTCCTCCCCAGGTAGACTACGCTACTCCACGCCACGGTCCAGAATATTCCGGCGCACCTTCGAGCCCAGGCAGGTCACGTAAGTCTCGGAAGTGTGCCGTTTTCACCAGATGCCGAAACTTGGGCCCCATGAGGGTAATCTTTGTGTGGAGGCGGAATATGTTGGAAGTGTTCTTAATGAATACTTTGCATCTGTTTTCACAAAGGAAAGGGGCAATGCAGATACTGCTATCGAGGAGGAGTATGATATTCTGGATGAAATAAATATAGTGAAAGTGAAAGTATTAAGGGGTTTAGCAGCTTTGAAAGTAGATAAGTCCTCAGGCCCGGATGAAATGCATCCCAGGCTGTTGAGCGAAGTAAAAGAGGAAATAGGCCTTGACCATCATTTTCCAGTCCTCTGTGGATCTGGGCATGGTGCCAGAGGATTGGAGGACTGCTAATGTAGTAACCTTGTTTAAGAAGGGAGAAAGGAATAGGCCAAGTAATTACAGGCCTGTCAGCCTAACCTCAGTGGTGGGAAAATTATTGGAAAAAATCCTGAAAGACAGGATAAATCTGCGTTTGGAAAGGCAAGGATTAATTAGAGACAGTCAGCACGGATTTGTTAAGGGAGGATCATGTTTGACTAACCTGATTGAATTTTTTGAGGAATTAACCAAGAGGGTCGATGAGAGTAGTACGTATGATGTAGTATATATAGACTTTAGAAACATAGAAACATAGAAAATAGGTGCAGGAGTAGGCCGTTCGGCCCTTCGAGCCTGCACCGCCATTGAATGAGTTCATGGCTGAACATGCAACTTCAGTACCCCATTCCTGCTTTCTCGCCATACCACTTGATCCCCCTAGTAGTAAGGACTACATCTAACTCATTTTTGAATATATTTAGTGAATTGGCCTCAACATCTTTCTGTGGTAGAGAATTCCACAGGTTCACCATTCTCTGGGTGAAGAAGCTTCTCCTCATCTCAGTCCTAAATGGCTTACCCTTTATCCTTAGACTGTGACCCCTGGTTCTGGACTTCCCCAACATTGGGAACATTCTTCCTGCATCTAACCTGTCTAAACCCATCGGAATTTTAAACGTTTCTATGAGATCCCCTCTCATTCATCTGAACTCCAGTGAATACAAGCCCAGTTGATCCAGTCTTCCTTGATATGTCAGTCCCACCATCCCGGGAATCAGTCTGGTGAACCTTCGCTGCACTCCCTCAATAGCAAGAATGTCCTTCCTCAAGTTAGGAGACCAAAACTGTACATAATACTCGAGGTGTGGCCTCCCTGCCCCTGTACTCAAATCCCCTCGCTATGAAGGCCAACATGCCATTTGCTTTCTTAACCACCTGCTGTACCTGCATGCCAACCTTCAATGACTGATGTACCGTTGCACCTCCCCTTTTCCTAATCTGTCACCATTCAGATAATAGTCTGTCTCTCTGTTTCTGACACCAAAGTGGATAAACTCACATTTATCCACATTATACTTCATCTGCCATGCATTTTCCCACTCACCTAACCTATCCAAGTCACTCTGCAGCCTCATAGCATCCTCCTCGCAGCTCACACTGCCACCCAACTTAGTGTCATCTGCAAATTTGGAGATACTACATTTAATCCCCTCGTCTAAATCATTAATGTACAATGTAAACAGCTGGGGCCCCAGCACAGAACCTTGCGGTACCCCACGAGTCACTGCCTGCCATTCTGGGAAGTACCCATTTACTCCTACTCTTTGCTTCCTGTCTGCCAACCAGTTCTCAATCCATGTCAGCAAGGCTTATGATAAGGTCCCACATGGTAGACGGGTCATGAAGGTTAAAGCTCATGGGATACAGGGCAAAGTGGCAAGTTGGATCCAAAATTGGCTTAGAGGTAGGAAGCAAAGGGTAATGGTTGATGGATGGTTTTGTGACTGGAAGGATGTTTCCAGTGGGGTTCCACAGGGCTCAGTACTGGGTCCCTTGCTTTTTGTGGTATACATCAATGATCTAGATTTGAATATAGGGAGTATGATTAAGAAGTTTGTAGATTAAACTAAAATTGGCTGTGTGGTTGACAATGAAGAGGAAAGTCATGGACTGCAGGAGGGTATCAAGCTACTAGTCAGGTGGGCAGAGCAGTGGCAAATGGAAGTTAATTCGGAGAAGTGTGAGGTAATGCACTTGGGGAGGGCTAATAAGGAAAAGGTATACACATTAAACGGTAGGCCACTTAAAAGTGTAGATGAACAAAGGGACCTTGGAGTGCTTGTCCACAGATCCTGGAAAGTAGCAGGCCAGGTGGATAAGGTGGTTAAGAAGGCATACGGAATGCTTGCCTTTGTTAGCTGAAGCATAGAATACAAGAGGAGGGGTGTTATGCTTGAACTGTATAAAACACTGGTTAGGTCACAGCTGGAGTACTGCGTGCAGTTCTGGTCGCCTTATTATAGGAAGGACGTGATTGCACCTGAGAGGGTGCAGAGGAGATTTACTAGGATGCTGCCTGGAATGGAGAATCTTAGTTATGAGGACAGATTGGATAGGCTGGGTCTGTTCTCATTGGAACAGAGGAGGTTGAGAGGAGACCTCATTGAGGTGGACAAAATATTGAGGGGCCTGGAAATAATGGATAGTCAGGGTCTATTTCCATTGGTAGAGGGATCTATTACGAGGGAGCATAGTTTTAAGGTGGTTGGTTAAAGGTTTTGAGGGGATTTGGGGGCGGGGGCTTCTTTACGCAGAGGGTTGTGGGGATCTGGAACTCACTGCCTGGAAGAGTGATGGATGCAGAAAACCTCACCACTTTTAAGAGATGGTTGAATGGGCACTTAAAGTGCAGTAACCTGCAGGGTTACGGACCTGGAGCTGGTAATTGGGATTAGACTGGATGACCTTTTGTTGGACGGTGCAGGGAATAGAATACGGCCAGGGTGATCTCCTGGAATAGTTTCTATCGCCTGGGTGGGTCGGAGAGGAATTTTCCCAGATTTTTTCTCCCTAAATTGGCCTGGGTTTTCATCTGGTTTTTGCCTCTTCCAGGAGATCTCATGGCTCTGGTTGGGGTGGAGTGTAGAATGTTTCAGTATAAGGGGTGTCACAGTTGTGTGAGACAGACTGGTTTGTCTGGGTGCTCTTTGCCTTTCCGTCATTGTTCATAGGTTTATATGTAACCTTTAGGGCTGCTGACCAAGAGCCATGCTGCTCTTTGTCAGCCGGCGCGGACATGATGGGCCGAAATGGCCTCCTTCTGCGCTGTAAATTTCTATGTTTCTAGGACCTGCATTTTAATATTAAATTCAATACAGGGCTCGTTTCAGACGATCATCAGAGCTGTCTAGAAAACTCTCAGGGCAAAGTTAGAATTAATCCTGGTGCCTGTGCAAATCGAGCATGGGCTGTCGTGCTGCTAAATTTGTCTTCCTTCCACCCATTTCACGCAAGAACAGCAATGCAGAATTTAGACCTCCCTATTGATGCAATCATGAGGTTTCGCTTAATTACTTCAAATAATATAACAAAAATATTCCAGAATAAGAATCAATGGTGGCTTAATGCTGAGTAAAAAATACTCAACACAGAATGGCGAGTAAATCGACTGAGGGGCCTACGCTGCTCACTGTGCACTCAAGGTTGAGCGCATACATTTGGCATTTCATCATATAGCGCCAATACCTTACACCCTGCCCCACAATGGGCCAGGGGAGCTGGGAGTTATAGTTGAGGAATGAAATGTCCTGCTGGTGCATCAGTCTGGGAAATGTCACAAATGTCATGGCACAATCAAACATTACTTGGTAATGATCATTCTCCAATTAAAACATTGACATTGGGGGTGGCTATTCTTTCCTGTAAATACTCTGTCGGGTCTTATCCTTGGGTATTCATTTAAGTACAGTGACAGCCTTTGAAAGGGAACACCCATATGGTGAGCAAAACATTCTCTTTATCGAAGCAAACATCATTAAAGTATTAGTACTGATCCCTTTTGGCAGCCTTCCGTAAGCACTCAAGAGATAATGTTACTAAGGTTACACTGCCCCATAGGGCATATTTTCAAAAACATGTAGAACTGAATTATATTTTTGAAACATGTGGCAACGTAAGGTGCTAATTTGTACTTTGGTACAATGTGTTCTCTATTTCATGGTCTGGTGTACGTATCACCAGTGCATTGTTATATCTGCAAATTGTATGCATCGTTAATCAACCAAAGGGATGTCCAAATGACGCACTCTGCACTGTAAACAGTGAGTGTTCCTGCTGGTTTATCAGGATATGATTCAAACATGGAGGATTCTGTCTGAGAACAGGAGGGCTATGTAAAAGAACATCTTCCTGAGATTGAAATAGTGGCTGGAGTTTGCTGGAGCAGGGCAGCTGACAACATGCCCAGTTAGTTCAATGTTTTGTTGCACACTTCAGCTCAAAAGTTTTTTCCCCTTGAAGTACGAGCTGATAATGAAGGAAACAGGGCTTCTGGGCCCTTGGTGAATGATGGGACTAACAATGAACCTCCCTAACAAATGAGATTTGATAATTGAGAAATTAGAGTGTCAATGTCAAATCAGGTAAAAAGGGGGAAAGAAAGATTGGATTAAGAGAGATAGAAAAAAAGAGATAAAGAGTAAGTAAGAAAATAACATTTAAAATTTGACATCTTTAAAATCTCCAACAACAATTCACTACCAATGCTCCCTTTAAGCCACGATGCCATATGGCTGCGCGGTTCTCTGGACCTTCCACGTAGCCGGTTTGTGGCTTTTTAATTCAAAAAACCGTGTTTGCGCGGTGTTAGGATTGGGCCCTAAGGGGCCACGCACCCCCAAAAAACCTAAGAGGGCACATTGTTCACTATCTTAAGGAATGAGACTCCACTCTTTTAATTGTTCACGATCTGCACCCCAAAGAGGTTGATTGGTAATCATTAACAATTATCATGCCATTAAAAGGGTACTTGCATTATTAATTACTAGACTTAACTTTCCGTGGTAAGTTTAATGGTCAATTAATGTACAAATGTAGCAACTTCCTGAAAGTCACGGCGAAGTTAAATACGAGATGCTGTTTTTGCAATGCTAACAGCAGATTGGTGCGAGTCAGCCAGCAACTTGTGGCGATTCGCAACTCATGGGGCATTTCTTCCTTGCCACAAGTTGCTGGCCGATTTGCACATTAATGACGGTGTGCGTCATTCACAAGACATTATTTTTAAAAGCAAATTATTCCCTAGTGACTCTGGTGCTGAAGAATGAAGTACAATTCTTTGACACCAATACTGAACCCTTACTCCTTTCTCCTGCTTAGGTCTTATCCCCAATTTGTAAAAAAAAATGACTAATCAATTAAACATAATTTCCCACTTGAAAAATATAGGCAATTTATTTAACGGGGCAAAGTGAAGGAGCAAATGAAAATGAATGACAACATAATGGAAGACTCCACTCACCAGCTCCACTGACTGCAGCACAGTCAATCTTAGTCCTTGAGCAAGGTAAGATTGAAGTTGTAGGGAACCGAGACATATTAGGACCAATTTATGTATCACTACCACCCCATTTTTCAGCATGAACTGGCGGTAGTGCACAAAAATGGTAAATAGAATAATTGACTTAGCACTGGAGAGTTGCCTTTCTGATTTTCAGCCAGTGCCCTTGCTGTCAACAAGCAAGGCCATAATAAATATCATCATCATAGGCAGTCACTTGAAATTGAGGAAGACTTGCTTCCTCTCTGAAAGTGAGTTCTTAGGTAACTGAACAGTCCAATACGGGAACCACAGTCTCTGTCACAAGTGGGACAGATGGTCGTTGAAGGAAAGGATGGGTGGCTCCTTCCGCTGCCTGCGCCTGTTTTCTGCATGCTCTCGGCGACGAGACTCGAGGTGCTCAGCGTCCTCCCGGATGCACCACCTCCACCTAGGGCGGTCTTGGGCCAGGTGTCGGTGGGGATGTTGATTTTATCAAGGAGGCTTCGAGGGTGTCCTTGAAATATTTCCTCTGCCCATCTTGGGCTCGCTTGCCGTGTAGGAATTCCGAGTAGAGCGCTTGCTTTGGGAGTCTTGTGTCGGGCATGCGAACAATGTGGCCAATGGAGCTGGTCGAGTGTGGTCAGTGCTTCGATGCTGGGGATGTTGGCCTGATCGAGAATGCTAATGTTGGTGTGTCTGTCCTCCCAGGGGATTTGTAGGATCTTGTGAAGACATCGTTGGTGGTGTCAACTGTATATGGTCCACGTCTCTGAAGGCCCTCTGACATTGTTAAGGACCCAAATGCTACTTTCTTGTCAATCAGTGCCATCACTGCTACTTCTTCAATTTGCCCACAAATCATGAGTGCTACATGGTGGGATGCATCCATTTCTAGCACTACTTAAATGGATTCTCACATGCTTTCATTTAAAATGCTGCTTAAGCTTCGCAAACATTTTGCTGGTAGTTCACAGTGGCAAACACTAGTAGCGAGGTTGGGGACAGCATCAAACAAGAAATTAGGGATGTGTGCAATAAAGGTACAGCAGTTATCATGGGCGACTTTAATCTACATATAGATTGGGCTAACCAAATTGGTAGCAATGCGGTGGAGGAGGATTTCCTGGAGTGTATTAGTGATGGTTTTCGAGACCAATATGTCGAGGAACCAGCGAGAGGGCTGGCCATCCTAGACTGGGTGATGTGTAATGAGAAGGGACTAATTAGCAATCTTGTTGTGCGAGGCCCCGTGGGGAAGAGTGACCATAATATGGTAGAATTCTTTATTAAGATGGAGAGTGACACAGTTAAGTCAGAGACTAGGGTCCTGAACTTAAGGAAAGGTAACTTCGATGGTATGAGACGTGAATTGGCTAGAATAGACTGGCGAATGATACTTAAAGGGTTGATGGTGGATAGGCAATGGCAAACATTTAAAGATCACATGGATGAACTTCAACAATTGTACATCCCTGTCTGGAGTAAAAATAAAACGGGGAAGGTGACTCAACAGTGGCTAACAGGGGAAATTAAGGATAGTGTTAAATCCAAGGAAGAGGCATATAAATTGGCCAGAAGAAGCAGCAAACCTGAGGACTGGGAGAAATTTAGAATTCAGCAGAGGAGGACAAAGGGTTTAATTAGGAGGGGGAAAATACAGTATGAGAGGAAGCTTGCTGGGAACATAAAAACTGACTGCAAAGCTTCTATAGATATGTGAAGAAAAAAAGATTCATGAAGACAAACGTAGGTCCCTTGCAATCAGATTCAGGTGAATTTATAATGGGGAACAAAGAAATGGCAGACCAGTTGAACAACTAATTTGGTTCTGTCTTCACGAAGGAAGACACAAATAACCAGCCAAAATACTCGGGGACCGAGGGTCTAGTGAGAAGAAGGAACTGAAGGAAATCCTTATTAGGTGGGAAATTGTGTTCGGGAAATTGATGGGATTGAAGGCTGATAAATCCCCGGGGCCTGAAAGTCTGCATCCTAGAGTACTTAAGGAAGTGGCCCTAGAAATAGTGGATGCATTGCTGATCATTTTCCAACAGTCTATCGACTCTGGATCAGTTCCTATGGACTGGAGGGTAGCTAATGTAACACCACTTTTTAAGAAAAGAGGGAGAGAGAAAACAGGTAATTATAGACCGGTTAGCCTGACATCAGTCATGGGGAAAATGTTGGAATCAATTATTAAAGATGAAATAGCAGTGCATTTGGAAGGCAGTGACAGGATCGGTCCAAGTCAGCATAGATTTATGAAAGGGAAATCATGCTTGGCAAATCTTCTAGAATATTTTGAGGATGTAAATGTAGAGTGGACAAGGGAGAACCAGTGGATGTGGTATATGTGGACTTTCAAAAGGCTTTTGACAAGGTCCCACACAAGAGATTGGTGTGCAAAATTAAAGCACATGGTATTGGGGGTAATGTACTGATGTGGATAGAGAACTGGTTGGCAGACAGGAAGCAGAGAGTCGGGATAAACGGGTCCTTTTCAGAATGGCAGGCAGTGACTAGTGGGGTGCCGCAGGGCTCAGTGCACATTAATGATTTAGATGAAGGGATTGAGTGTAATATCTCCAAGTTTGCAGATGACACTAAGCTGGGTGGCGGTGTGAGCTGTGAGGAGGATGCTAAGAGGCTGCAGGGTGACTTGGACAGGTTAGGTGAGTGGGCAAATGCATGGCAGATGCAGTATAATGTGGATAAATGTGAGGTTATCCACTTTGGTGGCAAAAACACGAAGACAGAATATTATCCGAATTGCGGCAGATTAGGAAAAGGGGAGGTGCAACGAGACCTGAGTGTCATGGTACATCAGTCATTGAAAGTTGACATGCAGGTATAGCAGGTGGTGAAGAAGGCAAATGGTATGTTGGCCTTCATAGCCAGTGGATTTGAATATAGGAGCAGGGAGGTCTTACTTCAGTTATACAGGCTCTTGGTGAGGCCCCACCTGGAGTATTGTGTACAGTTTTGGTCTCCTAATCTGAGGAAGGACATTCTTGCTATTGAGGGAGTGCAGCGAAGGTTCACCAGACTGATTCCCGCGATGGCAGGACTGACATATGAGGAGAGACTGGATCGACTGGGCCTGTATTCACTGGAGTTTAGAAGGATGAGAGGGGATCTCATAGAAACTTATAACATTCTGATGGGACTGGACAGGTTAGATGCAGGAAGAATGTTCCCAATGTTGGGAAAGTCCAGAACCAGGGGATAAAATCTAAGGATAAGGGGTAAGCCATTTAGGACTGAGATGAGGAGAAACTTCTTCACTCAGAGAGTTGTTAACCTGTGGAATTCCCTACCGTAGAGAGTTGTTGATGCCAGTTCATTGGATACATTCAAGAGTGAGTTAGTTATGGCCCTTACGGCTGAAGGGATCAAGGGGTATGGAGAGAAAGCAGGAAAAGGGTACTGAGGGAATGATCAGCCATGATCTTATTGAATGGTGGTGTAGGCTCGAAGGGCCTGTTTCTATGTTTCTATGTTTCTATGTTTCTTTGGTATGTTACTTCATCTGAAAGTACTTAAAAATGGTGGAGCCCAAAAGCTGCACGGTGCCAATGTGAGCATTCCTGAGGGCTAGACTTTCCTGACAGCCCCTCAATGCCCGATTGCCTGCCCAGAAAAACCATTTGGCAAGTAACGCTGGTGAAAATTTCCATAATTAGGTTAAAAATAATCGCCCAGCGAGAAAATAAATCTTTCACCAGTTTTCTCGGCGGTTAAAGGGGAAACTAAGTGAAATGGGCAGTTATTAAAATGTTTTAAAAAATTTACTCCGAGGCTGCAGTTGGGCAAACTTGAAGGGGGAAAACTTTTTTTAAAAATTCATTAAAAAAAATGTTAAAAAACATTCCCAATACAATTTTAAAGCTAATCACCGTCTTACAATTAAAAAAAAAAATAACGAACCTTTAACTGAGCTTTCTTTGCAGAGTGCTCACCTACCGCGCTGTTTAAGCTGCTTTCACAGGGCGGTTCCCTCGGCGATCTGGATGGGCTTCCGTTGAGACCAAACTTATGCCCTGCCGATTTTCTTGGCGGTGCATGTCGGTGGTTTGCTCCCAATGGGCGTTTTGGTGGGCAGTACCTTTCAAAGAGTGAAGGGGAAACTTTCGCAGGGCGGTTTCTCTGCCAAAAACAGCTGTACCGCTGCGAAAACCGGCGAAAAACTGCCGAAAATGAAGGTGAAAGTTTAGCCCTACTACTGGTGCCACAAACTCCTACAAAAGAAGAACCCAACTGCAGCATTCATTTAGATGAGCACGTGCTCCACGGTTGACTGGAAAGTGTCAATGCCACACGCCAGAAACCCAACAAGCTGGTTGTGGACTCCTCCACCATCTCCAACATGGTGCGTTTCGTCCCTGGCATTGAGCAATTACTTGTGCACACAAAACATTTTTCTTTTGAAGACTGGCCCTATAAAATCTGCATCTCTCGAGCATATTTTTTTATTCATTAGCTGGATGTGGTTGTCGCTGGCAAAGCCAGCATTCATTGCCCATCCCTAATTGCCCTTGAGAAGGTGGTGGTGGCTGCCTTCTTGAGCTGTGGCAGTCTATTTAATGCAGGTTCTCCCTCAATGCTGTTAGGGAGGGAGTTTCAGGATTTTGACCGAGCGACGATGAAGGAACAGTGATATATTTCCAAGTCAGGATAGTGTGTAACTCGGAGGGGAGCTTGCAGGTGATGGTGTCCCCATGTGCCTGCTGATCTTGTCCTTCTCGGCAGTAGAGGTTGCGGGTTTGGGAGGTGCTGTCGAAAAAGCCTTGGCGAGTTGCTGCAGTGCACCTTGTATATGGTACACACTGCAGCCACGGTGCGCCGGTGGTGGAGGGAGTGAATGTTTCAGGTGGTGGATGGGTTGCCAATCAAGCAGGCTGCTTTGTCCTGGATAGTGTTGAGCTTTTTGAGTGTTGTTGGAGCTGCACTCATCCAGGCAAGTGTGTCAACACTTGTGACTCTGGTGCTGAAGAATGAAGTGCAATTCTTTGACACCTATACTGAACACTTACTCCTTTCTCCTGCTTAGGTCTTATCCCCAGTGGGTAAAAGAAAGTTGTTAATACAAATTAAATATTATTGAAAATAGTTGTACACTGCAATGCGAATGTGATATCCTCTCTGAACAAAGTCTTTGGTCTAGAATTTTGACAGGTTTGCGACCATTTTTCCATCTGGGTGAAACTGATTTTTTTTGGCGGGGGGGGGGGCGGGCGCTCAACGAGTTGCACAACATTTTGCGGCCGGGCAGAAATTTCGTCAGTGATTTTGCGCTGGCCTGCCTGATGTTTTAAGCCTTTTGATGACGTTAATCGGCGTGTAACATTGCGCTATCGCCCCGGGCGGAAAATTCGGCAATATCATCCGTTTTACCGTCCGCCCGGAAACCCACCCGGAAAAAACAGTCGGACCCAGGGTGCACCCGGTGCTAACAGGCGCCGGCTTGAAAACTGAGCAGTTCAGTTATCAAAGGATTTGGAGAATGAAGGCTGCGCTTTACAGTGAAGTTTTATGTGAGTTTATAGTTCATTTTAAAGGATATTTAAGGACATTTTAAAAAATGGTGGCTATACTGTGTTGACCATTATTCCTGGCTGCTTTTTCTCTGCAACGTCGAGCTGGAAGAAAGCTTATTCAAGAGCATTTTGAGCGTAATCGAAGAGCTCGCAGATGTATGGGGAGGAGACCTTACCCCCCGAGTTTACAGGGAACAACGCTTATACCTGCAGCTCTCTGAGGCACAGTGCGATGGAAGGCTGCACTTCCGAAAAGTGGTGGTCACAGAGATATGCCAGCTCATAAAGGCAGACCTACAGCCTACCAGTGCCAACAGGACTGCACTGACGGTCGAGATGAAGGTGACTGCACCACTTGCCTTCTCTGCCTCCGGCTCCTTTCAGGCATCAGCAGGAGACATGTGCTCCATCTCGCAGTACACTACACATCGCTGCATTTGCCAGGTGACTACTGCACTTTACGCCTACAGGATGGATTTTATAAAGTTCCCAATGACCAAGAAGGCACAGAATGAGAGGGCTGCAGGTTTTGGATGAATTGCTGGCTTCCCCAAGGTTCAGGGTGTCATTGACTCTGCGCACATCGCCCTGCGAGCACCCTTACTCAAGCCAGAGGTTTACCAAAACTGAAAGGGATCCCACTTCATGAAAGTACAGACCGTCTGTGACCATACTCAGTGCATCATGGCAGTAAATTGCCAATATCCAGGGAGTATCCATGATGCTTTCATCTTGTGTGAGAGCACTGTCCCATCCTGTTCAGGCGTCAGCCACAAGGCCAGAGCTGGATGCTGGGGGACAAAGGTTATGGCCATATCGCCTGACTCATGATCCCCCTCTGGAACCCTCAGACAGAAGCTGGACATTGCTATAATGAGAGCCATGCAGCCCCTCGCAATATCGTTGAAAGACAATTGGAGTGCTCAAGCAGTGCTTCCGATGCCTGGACCACTGTGGAGGGAACAGGATTTGCCACTGGGGACTGCAGGACCAGTTCAGGAGAGAGGGGAGAAGGACGAGGAGGAGGAGGAGGACAAGGATGAGGAGCCTGGCAAGGAACCCATGCTACCACCACCTCCACCACAAGGGAGGCCTCTTGGAGTTTTCGCTGCTGCAAAAGCCTTAAGTTAGCAGCTCATAATTCAACACTTTGCCTGGCCACTCTATCCCACCATGTTGACTATTCCCCCTCTATTCTGCAAATGAGACACTACACAGGAATGTTTAAGGTGAACAAAATAATTTATTAAGCATTGTACCTTGAAATAGATTTATTAAACATTGTATCTTAAATAAGATTTATTAAAAATTGTAACTTGAGTAACATTTATTAAACATTTCAAAACTGAAATAAAATTTCTTAAATTATAAAAGTTCACTCTAATGTTTAACGGGATTGGTAAACTTCTAAAACTTTTATAAAATAACAACAACAACAAAACAGCAACAAAACAACAATGAAACAACCACTGCACCAAACGTCTTTTACCTCCGGCCCCGCCTCCCCACTCATCCTAACCCCCCTCCTTCATGTCATGACCCTACCCAAGGTGGCACCAAGACGTCGTGCAGCAAGATGGTCAGAGTCCTGCTGTATTAGGGGGAGGGACAATGGAGACTCCATGTGTGGGTCCACTGGAGAAGCTTGGGGTGTGGAAGGCCCGGTTTCGGAGTGGCAAGCCTCGTCCTTGGCCTCGCCACTCAGGTGATGTCGGTCTGGGTGTGACACTGGAAATAGAAAACAACAGACAAGTGGTTAGCAGCAGGGGAGGGGACAGGGTGACATGAGGAAGGTCACATAGCACAGGCTCATTTGAAGGACCGCCGCTATTCCATTATATGCATGACATTGCCCCAACCCTAGTCCACAGACACTACATCACATTGCCCCAACCCAGCCTGGGGATTTTGCAGGACTTGCCCTCAGTTTCTAACGGGGGCTCAGCACCCCTATGGGCAGTTGCCCTCCCTGAGGCACCACGGTATCAGACCAGCCACTCTTTCCTCCAGGTCTGTCAGAGGCATGGTCCGGGGTGGACCACCACTGTCCGCCACTGCTCCCAGCGGTTATGCGACACCTTTCCCTGCAAAGATGACAATTGGAATGGTTACCAGAGGGCCCATCTGTTCTTGTGGCACACACAGATAGCCATCAAAGCACTGGTACCATACTGTGTGCATTTAATACAGTCCTCTGTTTAATGACTCTGGAAGTTGCACATGGTTCACGAGGAAGACATCGAAGTGCAGAAACATCTTTTAAAATCTCAGAAAGTAAGCTTAATAATGTGTAAAGATCATTCATGGTAAATGAGGTGAAACACTAAACCTACCTATACAAACATGTGTCAGATTTATAATTTAAGTAATGAAGCAGTGCAAAAATAGTTCTTCCTCTGATGACCCTGCAATGGTCATTGAACTTCTTGCAGCACAGGGTGTGGGTCCTTCGGATATCGTCGATACAAGACACCTCCTCACCGATGCTGGTCCAACTACGACAAAAAACCACTGGGAGAGGTTTACTTGCATCCCTCCTGTTTAAATACACCCATCTCCTCTCCACAGCAGTGACAAGTGCCTCGTTGGCCTCATTACTAAACTCTAAACTTCCTTGCTCTCTGCCTGCTCCCATCTCCTTCCATCGTGACTGTAATCTAAAAATGGCTGATTCAGCCCTGGATGTACTGTGTATGCGCGGGTGCTCACTGACAGAAAAAAAAAATCGAAATAAAAAAAAAAAAAATTTCCACATGCGCAGAAGGTCCATTTTTTTTTCGCTTGCAAATTTCGGCTCCAGCGCACAAATTCAGTTGTGCAATGCCGGATTTATCACTGTCACTCTTCACCATTTGCCAAATTTTAAGAGCTCTGGCGGCAGCGGCAGCCCAGCGCTAAAAATAAATTTTGCCGCGATTATCACCCAAAGATGGGCGAAATCGCTAAAAGCTGAAATTCTAATGCTATACATTCTGTCATTTGTTTTTCTTCTTGCTCATAATACCCAATATCATGAGCCTGTGAGACGAGCAGCACGCAATCTTCTGAAGAATGAGGTGCTTCACATAGCTATTCACATAGATTCCTAATGGCCCCTAAAGGTGCACTTTGCACACAGCAAGTTCATGTCAGACTTCAGCATGGTTGTTGTTGTGTGGACGAGAGAAAATTCCTTTCAAAAAGATTATATGAACCAAGTGAATGAAAAACGTGGGTGATGCAATTAGAGTGGGGGGAGGTGTGGGAAGTGAAGGAAGGGACATTTATAGGCCACGACCTATGGTTTGAAAGGTATCATTTAACAGCCCCAGCCTCACTTGCCTTCTCTATATCCTCCAGGCTTACTAATGCTACTATTGTGTTACATGACACTGCAGTTCACTGTACTTTTGATCAGAGAATGAAGGAAAATCTTCAAAGTGGTTCTAATGAAAGAGTGGGTACCTCCTGAACTGGAGAAAATTTGAATTTATAAATTGTTTTCTTATTTGTTTTTACTTTTATATCTTTTAAAACTCAAGGGGCTGGAAATTCGGTTGTGTAGTGCCTCTGTTGGGCGCCCCAGAGTGGTGGTTATGCGTCTTGAATTGCTTACCGTCCATCGGACCAGCTTGCAGCGCCCCGCCAGAAAATTTGTTGCCGCGGCGATGCCAAATGCTATTGCCTCGCTCGGTACGTTCATTCAGATCATGGCGTCAGTCATCGTGCAACGCCCCGCTACCGCCCCGCGCACAAAATGAGGTGCAGCAGCCTCATTTAGCGTCCGGTCCTAATCACACCAGAGAAACCAGGCGGTTCCACAGCCCGTTGGTGCTAACTACAGCCTATTTAAAGGGAGGGGAGAGGATCATATATCGGAGGCCACATTGAGCGTAACATTTCCGCACAGCACGCCACGTGAACCTCTGAGTTTAAATCGGAAGAATTTACAGCTTGAATGAAATTATGTAACGGGGTTGGATTTTCGGATCATTTGCACCTCAGTTAGCGCCCCGGCGGGACGGTAAATGCTGCTTTTGGGCATTATGCCGGGCGGCCAGGATTTACCGCCCGGGCGGAAGATTCGGCTATTGGTTTGCGGCGGCACAAAAACTTACCGCCCCGCCCTCCGGTTTTAGCATGATGGCGATGTCAATTGTCGTGCAACGCTGCGCTAGTGCCTCGGATGGAACATTCGACCTGAATGTCTCATTTAATGCCCACCCCAGGAAATGCCTGAAAACATGGTGCGGCAGGCGGAATTGGCAGCATTTTTAAATGGAGGGATGAGGATCCTACATCGCAGGTCGTATTGACTATAACGGTTGCACACACAATGCTGTGTGAAGCTCCAAATTGCAAACTTCACTTTTATCTGCCATCACAGTGCCCTTATAACTTCAGTGAGAGAATTTAATAGGGGCATTACTAGTTCGTCAGTGTATCATGCTCCATGCTATTGCCAGGCGGTGTCAAGCTGGAAGAAGGGCTCTTGGCCATGTCGGCCCACAGATGATGAGAGACCGAAGACATCTGGGGAGGAGGGCTTACCCCCACGGGTTTACAGACACCAACGCTCAGACCTCCACCTCTCTGAGGAGCAGTGTTGGAGAAGGATGCACTTCCGAGAGGAAGTGCTGAGAGAGATATGCCATCTCCTACAGGCAAACCTGCAGCCTCAGATCAGGAGGAGGAGGACGAGGAATAGGAGCCTGGTGAGACCTCGATTGGCCAGCCACACCAGGAGGAGCACCATCCACGGTGGAGGCAGTGTGGCAATGCTGCCAGCAATGGCAGATCATTCTTCCGATTTAACCTCAGAAGTTCACACAGCATGCTGTGCAAGAGCCTCATCTGTGGTTGGGAAAATGTTGGAGTCCATTATTAAAGAAGCAGTAGTAGGACATTTGGAAAAGCAAAATTTGGTCAGGCAGAGTCAGCATGGATTTATGAAGGGGAAGTCATGTTTGACAAATTTGCTAGAATTCTTTGAGGATGTAACAAACAAGGTGGATAAAGGGGAACCAGTAGATGTAGTGTATTTGGACTTCCAGAAGGCATTTGACAAAGTGCCACATAAAAGATAAAAGTTCACAAGATTGGGGGTAATATATTGGCATGGATAGAGGATTGGCTAACTAAGAAAACAGAGAGTCGGGATAAATGGTTCATTCTCTGGTTGGCAACCAGTAACTAGTGGGGTGCCACAGGAATCAGTGCTGGGACCCCAATTATTTACAATCTATATTAATGACTGGGAAGAAGGGACTGAGTGTAACGTAGCTAAGTTTGCTGACGATACAAAGAAGGGAGGAAAAGCAATATGTGAGGAGGACACACAAAATCTGCAAGACAGGCTAAGTGAATGGGCAAAAATTTGGCAGATGGAGTACAATGTTGGAAAGTGTGAGGTCATGCACTTTGGCAGAAAAAATCAAAGAGCAAGTTATTATTTAAATGGAAAAAGATTGCAAAGTGCCGTAGTACAGCGGGACCTGGGGGTATTTGTGCATGAAACACAAAAGGTTAGTATGCAGGTACAGCAAGTGATCAGGAAGGCCAATGGAATCTTGACCTTTATGGCAAAGCAAATGGAGTATAAAAGCAGGGAAGTCTTGCTACAGTTGTACAGGGTATTGGTGAGGTTACACCTGGACTACTGCGTGGCAGTTTTGGTTTCCATATTTAAGAAAGGATATACAGGCAACTCTCGATTATCCGCACACGGATACAACGGGAAACTGTTGTAACAGCATTTAAAATTCCGTGTGTGTGTGCGCGTTGCTGCAGCCGCTGTCTCTTGCGGCCGCCGCTGACGTCAGAGTCCTTTTGGCCCGGGAAGGCATTGCGCCGGTGCGTTCGGAGTCCTTTCGGCCCAGGAAGGCATTGAGCCGGTGCGTTCGGAGTCCTTTCGGTCCGGGAAGGCAGCGCGCTCCAGAACCCCGGAGCTGGACAATCTCCTCCTCGAGGCCACCAGCGTGCATGCTGGTAATGTCCATACTTAACTGCCTTGTTACTGTTTGTAGCTGATTGCACAGTATTTATTCATTGAAGTTTTAACTTTATAATGTCAACTCGCTCTAACGGAGAAATCGTTTACCCGGCATAGCCCAATCCCCGAGGGACCTGGATAAGTGAGAGTTGCCTGTACTTGCTTTGGAGGCAGTTCAGAGAACGTTCACTAGGTTGATTCCAGAGATGAAGGAGTTGACTTATGAGGAAAGGTTGAGTAGGTTGGGCCTCTACTCATTGGAATTCAGAAGAATGAGAGGTGATCTTATCGAAGTGTATAAGATTTTGAGGGGCTTGACAAGGTGGATGCAGAGAGGATGTTTCCACTGATGGAAGAGACTAGAACTAGAGGGCACGATCTTAGAATAAGGGGTTGCCCATTTAAAACTGAGATGAGGAGAAATTTCTTCTCTGAGGGTTGTGGATCTGTGGAATTCGCTGCCTCAGAGAGCTGTGAAAGCTGGGACATTGAATAAATTTAAGACAGAAATAGACAGTTTCTTAAATGATAAGGTAATAAGGGGTTATGGAGAGCTGATAGGGAAGTGGACCTGAGTCCATGATCGGATCAGTCATGATCATATTAAATAGTGGAGCAGGCTCAAGGGGCTGTATGGCCGTCTCCTGCTCCTATTTCTTATGTTATTATGTTCTTATGTCAGCGGCTCATAATGCATCAGGTCTCTTGAATGGAGGAAGCTGAGGGATGCAGCTAATACTGACTGCAATGTGCCACCATAATGCTACCATAAAGTCCACAATCAGACACAAGACAACAATGCAAAACGTCTTCTTGATCCTCTATTTTCCCACTCTGCTCAAAGTGCACAGTTGGCACTGTGCATGCGCATACTTATAGTGCCATGCCGTTAACACTCGGCTGCGCCCTGGATCTATCGGGGGTCTCGGAGTATGCGCATTTCGCTTTGCATTTTACCGCTGAGGTTTTCGGTTACAGTGATCGATCACAGGAGTTTAACGCCTGATTTAGCACCCCTTTCCCTCTTTACAAATTTACCGGTCGGAAGCACAAACCTCTAGAGGATGCTATACTTACCGCCCCGCCAGGAATAACGCCGCAACATGACCAGAAATGAATGGTCAGTTTATGGGGCCCATGCCCAGGGTATCCCATCCAAATATGGCACAATACTCAGTGTCGCACAGAATAGAGTGGGGAGTCCACGAAAGCTTCAGTGGGTTTCACCTGAAATTCAGAGTGTGCGACTTGAGCCGGCTGAGAGCAGAGAGGCAGCAGCAGCCGCGGCAGGTTTAACACGGACCGAGGATTTTATACCTTGAAGAACATAAGAATTAGGAACAGGAGTAGGCCATCTAGCCCCTCGAGCCTGCTCCGCCATTCAATAAGATCATGGCTGATCTGGCCGTGGACTCAGCTCCACTTACCCGCCCTCTCCCCGTAACCCTTAATTCCCTTATTGGTTAAAAATCTATCTATCTGTGACTTGAATACATTCAATGAGCTAGCCTCAACTGCTTCCTTGGGCAGAGAATTCCACAGATTCACAACCCTCTGGGAGAAGAAATTCCTTCTCAACTCGGTTTTAAATTGGCTCCCCCGTATTTTGAGGCTGTGCCCCCTAGTTCTAGCCTCCCCGACCAGTGGAAACAACTTCGCTGCCTCTATCTTGTCTATCCCTTTCATTATTTTAAATGTTTCTATAAGATCACCCCTCATCCTTCTGAACGCCAATGAGTAAAGACCCAGTCTACTCAATCTATCATCATAAGGTAACCCCCTCATCTCCGGAATCAGCCTAGTGAATCGTCTCTGTACCCCCTCCAAATCCAGTATATCCTTCCTTTAGTAAGGTGACCAAAACTGCACGCAGTACTCCAGGTGCGGCCTTACTAATACCCTGTACAGTTGCAGCAGGACCTCCCTGCTTTTGTACTCCATCCCTCTCGCAATGAAGGCCAACATTCCATTCGCCTTCCTGATTACCTGCTGCACCTGCAAACTAAGGAACATTGTGCACGGTTCTGCCAGGCTGAGCACTGACCAACACAGGAGGTACCTGCTGACTGCCTCCTCAGTCACACAGCCGCCTCTCGGAGCTCTACTAAAAGGCCCTTGGACCGAGCGAGCATGCGCTTAGGGAGTGCACTTTCTACCAAAGTGAAGGGGCCCCAAATGATCTTGGCGCCCAAAGGGCCCATAATTCTTAATCCAACTCTGCTTTTTAAGTATTGAGTAATTTGGAATAAATTACATTTGAGATGCTGTTTTTCATTTAGTGATAGACCAAAACAATATTGGTAATTCAATGTGTGACACACGGTGGTTCCTTCACTGCATCTCTTCTCAGCATTATTTCCTGAAGCTTTGGTGTGGTGCCCACATTTCTTGTTCGTCTTTGCAAACATGTGCAGCCAAAATTTTAACAATCTCTGTACCTCATGCTAATTTTTCAAAAACAATTTTACTGTAGATGGCTTCCTCCCTGCAGGGCCTACAGCCAAGACCTAATACTGTGCATGTGTGCACATCATCTCTCCTTTACAGTGTCAGACATTTGACCATGCAATTCCTATGGCCGGTAACTTTTAAAGTAAATGATTTTGCATGGTATTTCTATGAAGTTGTGGTCATTTAGCCGTAGTATACACATCAATTAATCAATGTGGTCGCGGAATGCTTTGTGCTCTTTGTCCCGCAAGCACAACCCTACTCATTAAGGTATTGGCCAGGAACTGAGTGAGAATTCCTGCCCTCAGTGACACCAGGCTAGCTGACCAGTTAATCATTAACAGTGGCCTGGATTATTGTGGGCCTGCCTGGTTCAGCTGTTGGATTATGAAACCTGCCATGGAGAATTCAGTTGAGAAATATGGGATTGTGGTAGGGCAAAGACAAAAAATAGTTAGTTTAGGTCCTAAAAAAACACCTGATAGATAGAAAGAGTTGGATAGACTGACCAGCTTCTTCTTATTGACCAATTGTTATGCTCTTCCATACAGTTTATAAAGAAAAGAAAATGGGGCCAAAAGTGCCCCTTCCCTTAAGGCCTGATACCGCCGGAAATCAGTGGCCATGCTATGGAGTGCAATGGCCGCCGATTCTTTGTGGAATGGCCACCATTTTGAAAATTCTGTTCCTGCGGTATCTCGGCAGTGACCCGCTCCACCCACTACTGCTCCGTTGCTGCCGATCCGTCCTAAGTGCATCGCCCGATCACAAAATTCCGCCGAGAAACTCTTGCTGCCACAGCTCGGTGCCACCGGCAGCTTTTTCTGCCAGTGCCCTGTGCTTGGAGTACTTGCAAAATGGCAGCTAAGGGGAGGACCTCCTGCCACGGCTGCCATCTTTTTTTTGTCGGCCCTACCATGTCGGGTCGACAATTATTCCCCTGGGTTCAGCCGGGCCACCAACAGGCAGCCTGGCGTTCCCTTCTTGGGTGTCAGGCCGCTGGCCCGGCCAAAACGCTCCCTGGTGGCCCAGTGGCCCGAACTTAAAGAATCGCACCGATCTCCCCTTTAAGTGAAGGGGAGAGACATGGTGACACGGTACCATGACGATGTCATCCACGCTACTCTGATAACTGACAGCGGCAGACACTCCACCCGCCCCCAACATCCGCCCCTCTGGACTGCGAACTGCCGCTCACTGCCGCACATCCGCCCCCATTAAGACTGACTTCCGGGCCGCTGAAAAAAAAAGCCAAAGAACGGAATTTCGCTCAAGAGGCCACCGCATCCAACCCGCCGGTAAAAACACTTGAAACACAGTAGGTGCGTCGCGTTTCCAGCCGTGAGCAATTTCTGCCCCAATGGCTTTTCATTCTGGGCCAGTAATATCAATGGGCCTCTCCCCTATAACTTCGGCAGGTGATTGGCAGAAACATCTCGAGAAAAGGCATAAACGGAAATTACAGAAAGGGATGGGATACCCCCGCGGAACAATTTATCCAACTAAAAATGGTGTATGTGCTTTGCTGACATCAGCCAGGAAGATTCTTGGAGAGCTCTACTTGCCAAAAAAAAACAGCCATGGACAACTAAAGAGGTGAGGGACAGCATAAAACTAAAGGAAGGGGTATACAAAAATACAAAAAAAATAGCACAGATCTTGGCAAATGGGATCGATACAAAGGATCACGAAACAGATAGTAAGAGCAACAAAAAGGGGGAAGAAACTTGTTTACGCAGCAAATGGTTCAGGTCTGGAATGTACTGCCGGAAAGGGTGGTGGAGGCAGACTCAATTTTATCTTTCAAAAGGGAGTTGGATAAGTATCTGAAGGAAAAATAATTGAAGGGCTTCAGGGAAAGGGCGGGGGAGTGGGACTAGCTCAGAGTCGGCACGGGCTCGATGGGCTGAATGGCATTCATCCATGCTGTAACCATTCTATGATTCCATGACTGCAACAAATTACAGGAGGACGTTAATAAACTTGCAGAACGGGCATATCATTGGCAAATGAAGTTCAACACAGATAAATGCTGTATTACTTTTTGGTACATTACAAAAAATGTATTACATTTTGGTAGGAAGAATAAGGAGGTCACTTATTACTTGGAGGGTGTGAGTCTGGGTGGGGTAGAGGAACAAAGGGATCTCGGTGTACAAATACACAAATCACTAAACGTTGCGATACAGGTTAGCGAGGTTTATTTCTAGAGGTATAGAATTGAAAAGTAGGGAAGTTATGCTAAACCTGTATCAAACCTTGGTTAGACCACACTTAGAGTACTGCATACAGTTTTGGTCGCCATATTACAAAATGTAGAGTCACTGGAGAGGGTGCAGAGAAGATTAACAAGGATGATACCAGAAATGTGAGGATATATGTATCAAGAAAGGATGAACACGCTGGGTCTCTTTTATCTTGAAACAAGAGAGGTGACCTGATACAGATCTTTAAAATGATGAAAGGTTTTGATAGAGTGGATTACAGAGAGAATGTTTCCACTTGTGGGAAAGAGCAAAATTAGAGGTCATCAATATAAGATAGTCACCAAGAAATCCAATCGGGAATTCAGAAGAAACTGCTTTACTCAAAGAGTAGCGATAATGTGGAATTCGATACACAGGGAGTGGTTGAAGCGAATACTATAGATGCATTTAAGGGGAGGCTAGATAAGCATATGAGGGAGAGGGGAATAGAGGGTTATGTTGAATGATTTAGATGAGGAAAGACAGGAGGAGGCTTGAGTGGAGCATAAACACCGACATGGACTGGCTGCACCGAATGGCCTGTTTCTGTGCCGTATAAAAAAGAAAAGAAACTTGCAAGGGCTATCAAAATCAATACGAATAATTTTTACAGTTACATTAGGAAAAAGAGTGTAGTCAGGATCAGTGTTAGCCCCATAAAAGCTGAAGGTGGCCATATTGTCAATGACAATGGGAAAATGGTGGACATGTTGACGAATTACTGTGCATCAGTATTTACAGTAGAATAGGATAGCATGCCGGAAATCCCAAAGAAACTAATATTGAATTGGGGACAGCGACTCAAAAAAATGAACGTAAATAAAATAACAGTAATGAAGAAAATAATGGCACTAAAGAGTGACAAATCCCCAGGGCCAGATGGTTCTCATCCCAGGGTTTTAAAGGTGAGCACATTGCAGATGCCCTAACTATAATCTTCCAAAGAAAAGATAAAACAGTGGAGGACCAAAATTGCACCTCTCCTTAAGGCCTGTTACCACCGCAAATCGGTGGAGTGGAGTGGCCACCGACTTTTGGTGGAATGACCACTGATTGCCCTTTCGAGTTTTCCCGGCGGTGCCCCGACCCCCCCCCCCCACACCGCTTCACTGCTGCCAATCCATCTTAAGCGTGTCAATCACCGTGCGCACCATCGATCTAACTCCCCGATGGCAACATTCCACTTCGGCCCTCCCGGCAGTGCCAAAACAAACTTTTTCCCGGTGGTCCAGTGAGGCTGTGGCCTTCTGCAGGGGTGGTGCGGCTTCCCTTAAAGGGGAGGATGCAACACCGTTGCCGCCATGTCAGCCCGACAAATATGCCCCCGGGTTCGGCCAGGCCGGCAACAGGCAGCCTGGCACCCCCTCTTGGTGCCAGGCTGCTGGCCTGGCCGAAACCCTCCCTGCTGGCCCAGTGGCCCAAAGTTTTATAATCCCCTTTAAGTGAAGGGGAGAACCGTGGTGACGCGGTGCCGTGATGACATCATGTCGGCAGTCACTCTGCACCCACATTCTGCCCCTCTGGTGTAGTCACCACCTCCATTATGATCAAGTTCCGGATCGGAGAGAAAAAAAAACAAAGAGCCGAATGTCGCTCAAGAGTTGACCTGAATTGCAGCGGGTGAGGGGCAATTTCTATCCCTGGATGTCCAAAGAGACTTGGGAGACTTGGGGGCCCATGTATATGGATCATTAAAATATCATGAACAGGTACAGAAAATAATCAAAAAGGCTAATGGAATGCTGGCCTTTATATTTAGAGGACCAGAGTATAAGGGGGTAGAAGTTATGCTGCAGCTGTACAAACCCTGGTTAGATCACACCTGGAGTACTGTGAGCAGTTCTGGGCATCACACCTTAGGAAGGATATATTGGCCTTAGAGAATCTGCAGCGTAGGTTTACCAGAATGATACCGGACTTCAAGGGTTAAGTTATGAGGAGAGATTGCACAAATTAGGGTTGTATTCCCGAGAATTTAGACGGTTAAGGGGTGATCGGATCGAAGTTTTCAGGGTATTCAGGGGAACACATATGGTAGATAGAGAGAAACTATTTCTGCTGGTTGGGGATTCTCTGACTCGCGGGCATAGTCTGAAAATTAGAGCCAGACCTTTCAGGGGTGAAATTAGTAAACATTTCTACACAGCAAGAGTGGTAGAAGTTTGGAACTCTCTTCCACAAATGGCAATTGATGCTCGATTAATTGTTAATTTTAAATCTGAGATTGATAGCTTTCTGTTAACCAAAGGTATTAAGGGATATGGGGCAAAGGCGGGTATATGGCGTTAGGTTGCAGATCAGCCATGAATGGTGGAGCAGGCTCAAGGGACTAAATGGCCTACTCCTGTTCCTATGTTCCTCAGCACATTCATTCGCCAAGCTGCTTGCTGTGTAATTTGTCTTTCTCCAGAGTACTGTGGCCATCTTTGCCTTTTTCTGTACTTCCATCTATATGTTAGTTTGAATGCAACAACACTCTGCAGTACAGTGGTGCTCTCTGTACTTCAATATTTGCATTGGCAGCAAATGTTATTTATGTTTAATGTATTCCTGATTTTATTGGATATATGTAATCTACATTCTTCTGAATTTACATGTAATCTGTCTCTTGGCAAATGGAGCCACTTCACGTTTTGGCAAGTGGTCTGAGGGCACACACGCATTGCTGGGGGCCTCGCATTGCTTCAGCTTTGCAGTGTAACTACAATGAGTGAAAAGTGAACTTTAAAAAGACAACACTTTATACTTAATTTTAAAACTTTTTTAGATCAGCAAATAGCTGGTAAAGCCATGCCTGCACTTTGGTAAATGTTAAAAATGTGACTGGCATTTGGATGATCAATGAATAGAACAATACACCTGAGAGCTTTCCGTTGCCCGGACAGAGGAGATTGTGGAATTGTGCAACACAGTACTTACTGTCAACTGCACACCGCTCAGAGTGGGTTTCAGTTTCCAACTAGTACCTGCAATATGACACGGTCTGAAAATCAAGGCTCCCTCCTCCTTCAGCAGCAGAGCATTGGGAACTTCACTTGCATGTGACTGTTCTATATCTGACCTCGGAGAGCTTGATGCCGACACTGGGTGCTTGACACGGGAAGACTTCTATTCCAGCATATCCCTCATCTCAATGAGCTGAACAATTTTAAATAGTCAAGTATAGCATTGATTGTTGAAAGATATAATTAAGTAGAGCTTTAAACAGAATTGCATCAACATATTACTCTGCAAGATACGGAACAACCAGTCAAGCATAAAATTGTGAAGTGAGCTTTGGCTTATTTGGAGTCAGATTTTCAGGCAATTATGTACACATTCTGACATCATTATAATCTGTTTTTCAGGAGCCAAATATTTTGCATGTTTTAACAAGGTCCACCCGCAATGGTGAATATCCCATAACAGCATGAAAATGTCAGGAGATAAGATATAGTCATCATGAAGCAAAACGATTACTTGTGAGGAGAATACAGTTTAGTTTGTCAATTGCCCAGCTAATAAATAGAAGAGTAAACAACAGTAACTTGTATTTATATAGCGCCTTTAATGTGGTAAAATATCCTAAGGCACGTCACGAAAGCTTTGTAAAACAAAATTTGACACAGAGCCATATAAGGAGATATTAGGGCAGAGATGTAGGCTTTAAGGAGCGTCTTCAAGGGAGAAAGAGAGATAGAAGGGTTTAGAGAGGGAATTTTAGAGCTTAGGGCCTTGGTAGCTGAAGGCACGGCCACCAATGGTGGAGCGATTAAAATCGGGGATGCCCAAGAGGCCTGAATTAGAGGAGCGCAAATATCTCGTAGGGTTGTGGGGCTGGGGGCAAGGCTATGGAGAAATTTGAAAACAAGGATGAGAATTTTAAAATAAAGGTGTTGCTTAAGTAGGAGCCAATGTAGGTCAGCAAGCACAGGGGTGGTGGGTGAACGAGACTTTGTGCAAGTTCGGACATGCACAGCAAAGTTTTGGATGACCTTCAAGTTTACAGAGGGTAGAACATGGGACGTCTGCCAGGAGTGCATTGGGATATTCAAGTCGAGAGGTAATGAAGGCAGAGATGAGGGTTGCAGTAGCAGATGAGCTGAGGCAGGAGAAGAGTTGGCGATGTTCCGGAGGTAGAAATAGACAGTCTTAGTGATGGCACGGTTATGTGGTCGGAAGTTCATCTCGGGGTCAAATATAACACCAAGGTTGTGAATAGTCTGGTTCACCCTCAGACAATTGCAAGAGAGAGGGATGGAGTCGGTGGTTAGGGAACAGAGATTGTGGTGGGGACTGAAGACAATGGCTTCGGTCTTCCCAATATTTCGTTGGAGGAAATTTCTACTCATCCAGTACTGGATATCAGACAAGCAGTCTGATAATTTAGAGACAGTGGAGGGGTCGAGAGAGGTGGTAGTGAGGTAGAGCTGAGTGTCATCAGTATACATGTGGAAACTGATGCTGTGTTTTTGGATGACATTACCGAGGGGCAGCATGTAGAAATAAGAGGGGGCCAAGGATAGATCCTTGGGGGACACCAGAGAGAATGGTGTGGGAGCAGGAAGAGAATCCAGTGCAGGTGATTCGCTGGCTACAATTAGATAGATAAAAATGAAACCACACTAACAATATAACAATGTTTGTTTTGAGGCCACAGTGATAGCAGGAGTCTGCTGCAGTGGAGGATCTGAACAGGCAGATTTAGAAGAACATATCATACCTATGTCATCTCTTCTGCCTTCCACCCTATCACAGACCTTCCCTTTTGTTCTTTCCTCCCCACCCCAACACTTCCTTAAAAACCTGTTGCATCTCTAACTTTTTCCAGTTCTGATAAAGGGTCATCGACCTGAAACATTAACTCTGTTTCTCTCTCCACAGCTGCTGCCTGACCTGCTGAGTATTTCCAGTATTTTCTGTTATAATTTCATACCTATGTTAGTTTGTTTAACAATGAGACAGTTATGAAAAGAACAAAAGTTAATCTCGCAAAGGTGTTCGTTTTGTATGTGCATGTATCATATGTATAACTAAGGTGTAGGAGGACATTCATATCTGTATTGAAATTGTGCGCTTTGTGTTGCCTTTCTTACTATTAACACAAAGACTCAGTAGATTCTATAGGAATTATTGTATGGTTCACCAGCACTACTATTATGATATAATATTTCTGTTTGCCTTTTCAGCATTTAACCAACCGAAGAAACACAAAGGAACTTTTGTCACAGCTGTTCATTGTTAATAAGAAGCAGATGAAATGCTGAACATATGTATGTAATTAATTTTGTTGCTGGTATCAAACTGTTTTGATTAGCAGGTGGGGCAACTGAGAATAATAGAAAATGCGTAGTAATCTTTGACAGATGAAAAGAATGAGTGGACAGAATGCAAGAGTTTAACACCATGTCTGTACAATTTGTGTACAGTGTCTGCTATTGGTTTCCCAAACAGTGAGCAAAAATATAAAACATAAGCATTTCTAATATCCTTACAAAGTACAATTAAAAATATTGTTCTCATATTAGAGAACATTCCACTCCATAATATGGACCTTGAGGAACAAGGTTTTTTAAAATTCATACAACAGAAATAATCTTATGATGATAGTAGGGTGTACGCAGAGAACATTTGAATATTCTAGCAACAGTAATGTTTAATATCCTTGTAAAACTATTCTTCCTGTTACTTGACTGGGACACGCGTTACACTTTCTTGTAAAATTTCTCTCCTCCTGTCACATGTCGAGAAGCTGCAGGGCAAATCATGATTACCATAGCAACTAGATATGCACCTCGATGGCAAATTGGGAGCATCTTTATTGAAACAAAATGGAAGACATACAAACTTGAATGACAAAAATATGGCTTTGGTCTGAGCGGAAGAAAAACATTGTCACTGGGAATGGAAGGCAGGAACCCCATTAAAAAGAAAAACATGCATTTATATTGCTCCTTTCATTATCTCAGCACGTCCCTAAGCACTTTTCAGCCAATTAATTTCTTTTAGGAATGTAGTTACTGTTGTAATGTCAGAAACGGGGCAGTCGATTTTCACACAGCAAAGTCTCACAAACAGCAATGTGGTAATGACCAGAGAATCTGTTTTAGCAGTGTTAAGGTGGAGATAGACAGATTTTTGAAATAGTGCCATGAAATCATTTACGTCCACCTGAGAGGACAGATGGGACTTCGGTTTAAGGTCTCATCCCAGTACTGCACCGAAGTGTTAGCCTCGGTTTAGTAATCTGGAGTGGGGCTTGAACCCACAACCTTCTGTCTCAGAGGCACCAATGCCACCAGCTGAACCACAGATGACTTGAACTGTTAAAAATAAACTAATAAACACATATGCTAGTAATTTCCTAAGGGGTTCTCCCAATTGTCTGCTGCAAATTTGCCGGAAGATTAGTGGAAACCTTGGAGACACAGCATGAACGACCTCTTCTGCTGATCTTCTGCCAAAGCTACACTTGGTAATCACTGAACCCCTGCGGGAGTTCTACCCCATAATGTGTTCTTGTGACAAGTGATTGCATTTTTATTTAATGCTTTTAAATTATATATATTTTTTCCTTTTATCCTCTTTAATCCTCCGTGTGCTACACACTATCCCCAGCTGAGAGGATGGGCTGAAGGCCTACTCCTTAGCTTTCCCTAGCATGACTCTTGTAAGCTACTGAGAGGTGCGACAGAGTGGCTTGAAGTGAGATGCTCTCTGATGTTCCCTCTCTGTAGGGCTCTCACCTTCACTTAGCTTAACACCTGCAATGGTTGCAAATCAGGACTTTACCATTTGGGGAATCATGTGTATGAAGATGAGTGGTGGATCCCTACCTGGAAATGGCTTTATCACAGGTTTAAGGTTTCAATAGCGATCACAACTAGTGCTTATATAGCACTTCTCACGTGCAGGAAAATGTCTTGGGCACTTTATAATAAGAAGGTGAAGAATATGGTAGCGATCAACTGAAACCAAAGTCAAAGAAGAGGTTTTTAAAATCAGGGAGGGAAATGACAACATGGGAAGAACTGGATAGTGCAGTGGTGTTAGTCGGGAGGGGATCACTGAGTCGAGGCCATACAGAGATTTGAAAACAAGGATGGGAATTTTGAAATTGACATATTAGGGCACGGAAACCAGCGAAGCTTGGAGAGTACCGCGGTGATCGCAGTGTGGAGCTACGGCATTTTGGATGAGTTGAATCTTTGTGGAAGGCTGAGGAAGGGAGGTCAGCCAGAAAAGCATTAGAGAAGCCACAGGTAGGAATGAGATGCATACATATAGAATCATAGAAAGGTTACAGCACAGAAGGAGGCCATTCAGCCCATCAAGCCCGTTAAGTTAGTTAAGAGAGGAACAAGGAAAGAACAGTGTTTTGGAAGTAGAAGAGATATGTTGGAGGATGATCACTGGTGTCAAACGTGAGAAAGAGCTCAAGGGAGATGAGGTGAAAAAGGGAGTCACAGTCATAGTTACACAGGATTTGATTTGTGACTTTGAATCCAGCACTGTAGCTGTAACAGAGAAGAGGGACTCGAATAAGAAGTGGTGAGTGAAGGGAGTATGGTTGCAAAGCAAAAACATCGTTCAGGACTTTGCTTAAGAAGGGAAAGTTTGAGATAAATCGAAGTTGAAGGAAATACAAAAGGTTAGGATGGGTTTCTTGAGGAGGGCAGTGACTGCAGGTTTGAAGAAGGTGGGGACAGTGTCCAATGAGAAATGCAGATTGCTAATGTTAGTAAGGATGGTGGTGAGGAAATGAAGATAACTTACCAAGGGCCAGGTTGGGAGATGATGGAGGGAGAAGATAATGAAGATACCAAAGCTGAGAGGGGTAGAGTTAAAGAGTGTGCTAGAGAAAAGGTTTGGGGGTAGGTTTTTTCCCCCAGAGGTGGAACGTGACAGTAGAGGGAGCTAGGGGCAAGCAGAGGCAAATTATCAGCGAATAGAAGTAAGGAAGTGGTCAGAAAACAATGGATATTTTGGGGATCTCAAGGCCACATGTGATGACAAGATTGAAGGGGTGACCATAAGGGTGGGTGAATTAATGAGGAGGGTGATGGTGAGACAGTCAAACAGGACCAGAAAATTGTTGAAGGCAGGGAAAGGTGAATTCAAGTGAAAATTGAAATAACTAAGGATGAGGATTCACTAGTGAAAAGGCAAAGGAGCAATTATATTTTACTAAGGAAAGTAGCTGAGGGCACCTTCTTCACTTACCTCACCTCTATAGACAAAGGACTAAAAATTCAGACTAAACAGTGGCTAAAAACTGTTTTTGCCACCACAGACCGCAGTTAGAACATAAGAATGTAAGAAATAGGCAGGAGTAGGCCATTTGGCCCCTCGAGCCTGCTCTGCCATTTAATAAGATCATGGCTGATCTGATCATGGACTCAGCTCCATTTCCCTGCCCGTTCCCCATAACCCCTTATTCCCTTATCGCTCAAAAATCTGGCTATCTCCGCTTTAAATATACTCAATGACCCAGCCTCCACAGCTCTTTGGGCAGAGAATTCCACAGATTTACAACCCTCTGAGAGAAGAAATTCCTCCTCATCTCAGTTTTAAATGGGCGATCCCTTATTCTAAAACTATGCCTCCTGGATTCCCCCCTGAGTGGAAACATCCTCTCTGCATCCACCTTGTCGAGTCCCCTCATTATCTTATACAGGTGCAGCGTCGAAAATCAAGAGTTCCAGAATCCGGAATGTTCCGGAATCCGGACTTGGGACCGAACGGTGGCAGGGTCGTCCGGAATCTGTAAACTGTTCCGGATTTCAGACCCGCCGACCCAGTCGACTTCGGGGTCCTGCCACTGCCCAACCTCGGGCCTCGCCTTACCGCTCCTCGCCTCGCCCCGCTGGTCACCGCTGCCCTTACCTCGGGGCCTCCTCGCTGACCAGCCCGGACACCTCCTTAGTGGCGACGGGGCTCGCCTGAACACCTCCTTGGCAGCGAGGCTGGTCTGAACACCTCCTCCTCGGCAGGACCCACCCGAACACCTCCTTGGCGGTGGGACCTTTCCGAACACTTCCTTGGCGGTGGGACCTTTCCGAACACTTCCTTGGCGGTGGGACCTTTCCGAACACTTCCTTGGCGGTGGGACCTTTCCGAACACTTCCTTGGCGGTGGGACCTTTCTGAACACCTCCTCCTCGGCAGGACCCACCCGAACACCTCCTTGGCGGTGGGACCTTTCCGAACACTTCCTTGGTGGTGGGACCTTTCCGAACACCTCCTTGGCGGTGGGACCTTTCCGAACACCACCTTGGCGGTGGGACCTTTCCGAACACCACCTTGGCGGTGGGACCTTTCCGAACACCTCCTTGGCGGTGGGACCTTTCCGAACACCTCCTTAGCGGTGGGACCTTTCCGAACACTTCCTTGGCAGTGGGACCTTTCCGAACACCTCCTTGGCAGTGGGACCTTTCCGAACACCTCCTTGGCGGTGGGACCTTTCCGAACACTTCCTTGACAGTGGGACCTTTCCGAACACTTCCTTGGCAGTGGGACCTTTCCGAACACCTCCTTGGCGGTGGGACCTTTCCGAACACTTCCTTGGCGGTGGGACCTTTCCGAACACCTCCTTGGCAGTGGGACCTTTCCGAACACTTCCTTGACAGTGGGACCTTTCCGAACACTTCCTTGGCGGTGGGACCTTTCCGAACACCTCCTTGGCGGTGGGACCTTTCCGAACACCTCCTTGGCAGTGGGACCTTTCCGAACACTTCCTTGGCAGTGGGACCTTTCCGAACACTTCCTTGGCGGTGGGACCTTTCCGAACACCTCCTTGGCAGTGGGACCTTTCCGAACACTTCCTTGGTGGTGGCACCTTTTCGAACACCACCTTGGTGGTGGGACCTTTCCGAACACCTCCTTGGCAGTGGGACCTGTCAGAACACTTCCTTGGCAGTGGGCCCTTTCCGAACACCTCCTTGGCAGTGGGACCTGTCCGAACACCTCCTTGGCGGTGGGGCCCATCCGACCACCTCCCTGGCGGTGGGGCCCGCCCGACGACCTCATCGACGGGGCCTGCCTGAACAGCTCCTCAGTGGGGACCCTCACCCCGCCCCTCCACTTTCTGACATTCCGAAATCTGGAAATACCCAAACCTGGGCTCGGGTGTTTCCGGATGCGTGACATCAGAAAGACGATCGAAAGTTCAGAAAAGCCCGGAATCCAGTACGACCTTGGTCCCGAGGGTTCAGATTCCTCACGCTGCACCTGTATGTCTCAATAAGATCACCTCTCATTCTTCTGAACTCCAAAGAGTACAGGCCCAACCTGCTCAACTTTTCTTCATAAGCCACCCACTTCATCTCAGGAATCAATCGAATGAACCTTCTCTGAACTGCCTCCAATGCAAGTATATCCCTCCTTAAATAAGGAGTCCAAATCTGTATGCAGTACTCTAGGTGTGGCCTCACCAATACCCTGTAGCACGACTTCTCTACTTTTATACTCTATCCCCCTTGCAATAAAGCCCAACATTCCTGATTTGCCTTCCTGATACTTGCTGTACCTGCATATTAACTTTTTGTGTTTCATGCACAAGGACCCCCAGGTCCCTCTGTATTGCAGCATTTTGTAATTTTTCTCCATTTAAATAATAATTTGCTTTTTTATTTTTTCTGCCAAAGTGGATAACCTCAAATTTTCCCACATTATACTCCATCTGCCACATTGTTGCCTACTCACTTAGCCTGTCTATATCCCTCTGCAGATTTTTTGTGTCCTCCTCACAACTTGCTTTCCCACCCATCTTTGTATCCTCAGCAAACTTGGCTACATTACACTCGGTCCCTTCATCCAAGTCATTAATATAGATTGTAAATAGTTGAGGCCCCAGCACCGATTCCTGTGGCACCCCACTAGTTACTGTTTGCCAATCGGAAAATGACCCATTTATCCCGACTCTCTGTTTTCTGTTAGTTAGCCAATCCTATATCCATGCTAATATATTACCCCCAACCCTGTGAACCTTTATCTTGTGCAGTATCTTATCGAATGCCTTCTGGAAATCCAAATACACCACATCCACTGGTTCCCCCTTATCCACCCTGCTTGTTACTTCCTCAAAGAACTCCAGCAAATTTGTCAAACATGATTTCCGTTTCATAAAACCATGCTGATTCTGCTTGATTAAATTATGCTTTTCCAAATGTCCTGCTACTGCTTTCTTAATAATGGACGCTAGCATTTTCCCAACGACAGATGTTAGGCTAATTGGTCTATAGTTTCCTGCTTTTTGTTTGCCTCCTTTTTAAAATAGGGGCGTTACATTTGCAGTTTTCCAGTCCGCTATGAGCTCCCCAGAATCCAGGAAATGTTGGTAGATTACAAACCATGCACCCACTATCTCTGCAGCCACTTCTTTTAAGACACGAGGCTGCTAGCCATCGGGTCCAGGGGACTTGTCCACCTTTAGTCCCATTATTTAACCGAGTACTTCTTCTTTAGTGACAGTGATTGTTTTAAGTTCCTCCCTCCCTATAGCCTCTTGATTATCCATTATTGAGATGTTTTTAGTGGCTTCTACTGTGAGGATCGATACAAAATATTTGTTCAAAGTGTCTGCCATTTCCCTGTTCCCCATTATTAATTCTCTAGTCTCATTTGCTAAGGGACCAACATTTACTTTAGCCACTCTCTTTCTTTTTATATACCTGTAGAAACTCTTACTGTTTTTATATTTCTTGCTAGTTTACTTTCATAATCTATCTCCCCTCTCTTTATTATTTTTTTAGTCGTTCTTTGCTGGTTTTTAAAAGTTTCCCAATCCTCTGGCCCCCCACCAAACATGGCAACCTTGTCTGCCATTGTTTTCAATTTGATACCATCCTTTATTTCCTCACTTAGCCACGGATGATTATCCCTTCTCTTAAAGTCTTTCCTTCTCATTGGCATATATTTTTGTTGAGAGTTATGAAATATATTCTTAAATGTTCGCCACTGCTCATCAACCATCTTACACTTTAATCATTTTCCCAGTCCACTTTAGCCAACTCTGCCTTTATACCTTTGTAGTCTCCTTTAGGACACTGGTTTGAGATACAACTCTCTCACCCCCCCCCCCAACTGAATATGAAATTCAACCATGCTATGATCACTCTTTCCTGGAGGATCCTTTACAAGAGATTGTTTATTAATCCTGTCTCATTAATCAGTAACAGATTTGAGATAGCCTGTTCCTTGGTTGGTTCCGCAAAGTACTGTTCAAGGAAACTATCCCGGATACACTCTATGTACTCTGCCTTGAGGCTACATTGGCCAATTTGATTTGTTCAATATGATGATTAAAATCGCCCATGATTATTGCCATTCCTTTTTTGCAAGCCTCCATTATTTCTTGATTTATACTCTGTACAACAATATAGCTACTGTTAGGGGCCTATAGACTGTGCCCATCTGTGATTCCTTCCCTTTATTATTCTTTATCTCCACCCAAGCCGATTCTACATCTTGATCTTCTGAGCCAATATCATTTCTCACTACTGCACTCATCTCATCCTTTATTAACAGAGCTACCCCATCTCCTTTTACTTTCTGTCTATCCTTCCGAATTGTCAAATACCCCTGAATATTCAGTTCCCAGCCTTGGTCACCTTGCAACACGTCTCTGTAATGGTTATCAGATCATACCCAGTTATATCTATTTGTGCCGTCAACTCATCTATCTTGTTATGAATGCTGAGTGCATTCAGATAAAGAGCTTTTAATTTTTTACCATTTTTCCCTGCTTTGACCCCACTTTCTGATACAGTCTTATGTTTATACATTGTGTCCTTTCCTGTCACGCCCTGGTTATCATTTTCCTCAGTCATCATCATAGGCAGTCCCTCGGAATCGAGGAAGACTTGCTTCCACTCTTAAAATGAGTCCTTAGGTGACTGAACAGTCCAATACGAGAACCATAGTCCCTGTCACAGGTGGGACAGATAGTCGTTGAGGGAAGGGGTGGGTGGGACAGGTTTGCCGCACGCTCTTTCCGCTGCCTGCGCTTGATTTCTGCATGCTCTCGGCGATGAGACTCGAGATGCTTAGCGCCCTCCCGGATACACTCCCTCCACTTAGGGCGATCTTTGGCTAGGGACTCCCAGGTTTCAGTGGGGATGTTGCACTTTTTCAGGTAGACTTTGAGTGTGTCCTTGTAACGTTTCCTCTGCCCACCCTTGGCTCGCTTGGTGTGAAGGAGTTCCTTCGGGAGTCTCGTGTCTGGTTTGTGGACTATGTGGCCTGCCCAGCGGAGCGGATCGAGTGTGGTCAGTGCTTCAATGCTGGGGATGTTGGCCTGGTCGAGGACACTAATGTTAGTGCGTCTGTCCTCCCAGGGGATTTGTAGGATCTTGCGGAGGCATCGTTTGTGGTATTTCTCCAGCGACTTGAGGTGTCTACTGTATATGGTCCATGTCTCTGAGTCATAAAGGAGGGCAGGTATTAATACAGCCCTGTAGACCATGAGCTTGGTGGTAGGTTTGAGGGCCTGGTCTTCAAACACTCTTTTCCTCAGGCGGCCGAAGGCTGCACTGGCGCACTGGAGGCGGTGTCGAATCTCGCTGTCGATGTCTGCTCTTGTTGATAAGAGGCACCCGAGGTATGGGAAATGGTCCACGTTGTCCAGGGCCCCCAGTGCTACCCTGCTCTAGCATTTCCCCCAGTGCTACCCTGCTCTATTGCCTTCTCCTTGCTCGTTGAATTTTAAACCCTACCCGCCACTAATTAGTTTAAAGGCCTCTCTACTGTCCTAGTTATTTGATTTGTCAGGCCACTAGTCCCAACACGGTTCAAGTGAAGCCCATCCTGTCATGTATGTAATCTTCATGTAACTGTAACCTTCATGTAACAACACTGTACACTGTATACACCTAAGAAATGCACACCTTGACCACAGGGGGTGAACTTGTGGGAGACACTCCTCACCTGGTCATCCAGGTATATAAAGGGAGGTCCCACGCAGTGTCAGCACTCCTTGGTCCTGTGAATAAAGGTACAGGTCACAGAGTGACCTTGTCTCCAGTATGTGCCTCGTGTTGATTTGCAGTAGAGTGTAAGGACATAACATTTGGCGATGAGAAACGGGAATCACCGACTCATAAGAATGGCCACCGGTAGTACAGAGGAACGGTACTGTGTTGTTGAGGACTGGGACGATTTTGTTGAGAGGCTCCAGCAGAGCTTTGTCACGAAGGACTGGCTGGGAGCAGCAGCGGCTGACAAGCGAAGGGCATATCTACTGACCAGCTGTGGACATAAGATGTACACGCTGATGAAAGACCTGATCGCACTCGGGAAGCCGGCGGACAAGACCTTCGAGGAGCTCAGCAAACTGATCGGCGAGCACCTCAAACCGGCGAGCAGTATACACATGGCCCGACACCGTTTCTGTACGCACCGACGTCAGGAAGAGCAGAGCAAACCGGACTTTGTTGCGGACCTTCGGTGCTTGGCCAGCCTCTGTAAGTTCACAGATGCCTGCAGGGGGGAGATGTTAAGGGATTTCTTCATTGAGGGCATTGGTCACGCCAGGATTTTTAGGAAGCTAATTGAGACCTTGGAAGCAGCGGCATTGATGGTTCAAACCTTCATGGCAGGGGAGGAGGAAACCACGATAATATATGCGTGCAACTCTGCTCTCAACGTGGCGATGGAGCAGGGAGTTAACATGGTAAACTCGACTCAGAACCCCGCAGGCAGGCAAGGGCAATTCAACACCAACCAGGCAGTAACAGACGCTAGGGTGGGTCCTCAACAGAGACAATGGCAGGTTGAACGGACAATTACACCATCACAAGGGACAATACGTCCTGGGATGGGGCCATTGACACCCACTAACAGAGTGCTCAAGAGTAATCAAAGAGACAATCAGGGAGGAATGCCTCGTAACAGCTCTTTTGTTCACAACAATCTCAGCTCATGCTGGAGGTGCGGGGGCAGACATACTGCGAAAAGCTGCAGGTTTCAACAATTTATCTGCAGAAATTGTAACTTCAGTGGACATTTGGCCAGAATGTGCAGGAAGCCCGCACCGAGGCTGGTTTACGAAGCGGATGAACCACAAGAGGGGTCTGCAAGGCAGGGTTATGCTTGGGACACTTGGGGCAAATCAATGGATGCTGAAGTTCAGTGGGTTCAGGTGGCAAACATCCACAGCTCATACACAAACACGCCACCTATGATGATGAGATTACTGTTAAATGGCATCCCGGTACGCATGGAGCTGGACACAGGAGCCAGCCAGTCACTTATGAGTGTCCAACAATTCGAGAAACTGTGGCCACTCAGAGCTAGCAGACCCAAACTAGAACGCATTGACACGCAATTACGGACGTACACCAAAGAGATCATCCCAGTGCTAGGCAGTGCAATGTTGGTGGTCACACATAATGGATCAGATAACTGGCTGCCACTCTGGATTGTCCCGGGAAATGGTCCCACGCTTTTGGGGAGGAGCTGGCTAGCCGAGATGAACTGGAAATGGGGGGATGTGCACGCCATTTCATCTGTGGAGCGAAGTTCATGCTCACAGGTCCTACAAAAGTTTGAGTCATTATTTCAACCTGGTGTCGGGACTTTCAAAGGTACCAAAGTAGTGATACGCATCACCCCGGACGCCAGACCAGTGCACCATAAAGCCAGAGTTGTGCCGTATGTGTTGGGGGAGAAAATTGAGAGTGAGTTGGACAGGTTGCTAAGAGAGGGCATAATTTCGCCCGTTGAATTCAGCGACTGGGCAAGCCCCATCGTCCCTCTCCTAAAAACGGATGGCTCGGTCAGGATCTGTGGTGTCTACAAGGCCACCATCAACCGAGTGTCACTAAAAGACCAATACCCGCTTCCGAGAGCGGAGGATCTTTTTGCCACGCTGGCAGGCGGCAAGCTGTTCACCAAGTTGGACCTCACTTCAGCCTACATGACCCAGGAACTGGCCGAAGAATCCAAGCTACTGACCACCATCACCACACACAAGGGGCTGTTTGTCTACAACAGGTGTCCGTTTGGCATTCGTTCAGCAGCCGCTATCTTTCAAAGGAACATGGAAAGCCTGCTCAAATCCATCCCTGAAACAATCGTATTTCAGGATGACATCCTTATCACGGGTCGAGACACCGAGGAACACCTCCACAACCTGGAGGAGGTGCTACGCCGACTGGACCGGGTAGGCCTGTGACTAAAGAAGTCAAAGTGTGTGTTTTTGGCCCCAGAGGTCGAGTTTTTGGGCAGGAGGGTTGCTGCAGACGGGATCCGGCCTACCGAATCCAAAACTGAGGCGATCCGTCGCGTGCCCAGGTCCGGCAACACATCGGAGCTGAGTTCATTTCTGGGACTATTGAACTATTTTCGGGAACTTTCTGCTGAACTTAAGCACATTGTTGGAGCCGCTATACGTGCTCCTGCGTAAGGGTTGCGATTGGTTTTGGGGGGACTGTCAGGAACGGGCTTTCAATCGGGCGCGGAACCTGCTTTGTTCTAACAAGCTGTTGACTCTGTACAACCCCTGTAAGAAATTGGTTTTGACATGTGATGCATCATCCTATGGAGTTGGGTGCGTATTGCAGCAGAGTAATGATGAGGGCCAACTCCAACCTGTGGCTTATGCTTCCAGGTCGTTCTCCCAATCAGAAAGAGGATATAGGATGGTTGAAAAGGAAGCACTCGCATGTGTCTACGGGGTGAAAAAGATGCACCACAAGCCGTTAACATCCCTGTTGTCAGACAGCAAAGCTGTCAATGCTAATGCGTCAGCTCGCATACAGCGATGGGCTCTCATGCTGGCTGCGTATGACTACACCATACGGCACCAGCCAGGTACCGAAAATTGCGCTGACGCATGCTTTCACTGACCACCACTAAGCGGGCAGCGGAGCAAAGCGCTGAGATGGTCATGGCTGTCGATGCTTTCAACAGCGCAGGCTCCCCCATCACAGCCCACCAGATCAAAACCTGGACACACAGAGATCCCCTCCTATCCTTGATTAAGAAATGTGTCCTTACTGGAGATTGGGCGCCCGCACACAGAGCATGCCCTAAAGAGGTCAGACCATTTCACAGACGGATGGATGAACTCTCCATCCAAGCCGACAGCCTACTATGGGGCAGCCGGGTAGTCATGCCACAGAAGGGAAGGGAAGCATTCATCAGGGAATTCCACAGCGAGCACTCAGGCATTGTGCTAATGAAGGCCATATATGGTGGCCAGGAATTGAAGCAGACCTGGAACACTGTGTTTGCAGGTGCACGACATGTGCCCAGTTGGGCAATGCCCCGAGGGAGGCCCTACTCAGCCCGTGGCCCTGGCCCACCAAGCCACGGTCACGTATTCACATGGACTACGCGGGCCCATTAATGGGGAAAATGTTCCTCATTGTTGTTGATGCATACTCGAAATGGATTGAGTGCATCATATTGAATTTGTGCATGACATCCACCACTGTGGAGAGTCTGCGTGCGGTCTTTGCGACCCACGGCTTGCCAGACATCCTGGTTAGCGACAACGGCCCATGCTTCACTAGCTATGAATTCCAGGAGTTCATGTCGGGTAATGGCATCAAACATGTCAGGACAGCACCGTTCAAGCCGGCTTCCAATGGCCAGGCGGAACGTGCGGTCCAAATCATAAAACAAGGCATGGTCCGGATTCAAGGACCCTCCCTTCAATGCCGCCTATCGCGCCTCCTGCTGGCCTATAGGTCCCGACCGCATTCGCTCACGAGAATCCCGCCCGCAGAACTACTCATGAAACGAACACTTAAAACTCGGCTGTCCCTCATTCATCCTGTCCTGTCAGACATTGTTGAGGGCAAGCGCCAGTCCCAAAATGAGTGCCATGACCGTAACTCAAAGGGGAGATGTATAGAAATTGATGACCCTGTTTTTGTTCTTATTCACGCTTTGGGGCCCGAGTGGCTTGAGAGTACTGTAATTGGTAAAGAGGGGAATAGGGTCATAGTGGTCAGACTCAACAATGGACAGATATGCCGCAAGCATCTGGACCAAGTAAAAAAAAAGGTTCAGCATGGACACTGAGGAACCTGAGGAAAATCATGAGATGCTGCCCACACCACTGCCAGTAACGAGCAACAAGAACCTTCAGCAGTATGCACAGTCCCTGCATCCAGCCCGGACAAGCCAGGTGACAGAGATGCATGCCAAGGCTCAACAACCAGAGCCCCAACTGCGGCGCTCCACCAGAGAGCGGCGACCGCCTGAAAGACTCAATCTTTGACCCAAAGACGTTGGAGGGGAAGTGATGTCATGTATGTAATCTTCATGTAACTGTAACCTTCATGTAACAACACTGTACACTGTATACATCTAAGAAATGCACAACTTGACCACAGGGGGTGAACTTGTGGGAGACACTCCTCACCCGGTCATCCAGGTATATAAAGGGAGGTCCCACGCAGGATCAGCACTCCTTGGTCCTGTGAATAAAGGTACAGGTCACAGAGTGACCTTGTCTCCAGTATGTGCCTCGTGTTGATTTGCAGTAGTGTGTAAAGACATAACACATCCAATCGGAACAGCTCCTTCTGACCCCTGTACTGGTGCCAGTGCTCCATAAACCAAAACCCATTTCTCCCACATCAGTCTTTGAGCCACATGTTTAACTCTCTGATCTTATTTACCCTATGTAAATTTGCTCGTGGCTCAGGTAGTAATCCAGAGATTATTACCTTTGTGGTTCTGCTTTTTAATTTGGCCCCTAGCTGCTCATCCTCCCTCAGCAGATCCTCTTTCTTTGTCCTATCTATGTCATTGGTACCCACGTGGACCACGACAACTGGATCTTCACCCTCCCAATCCAAGTTCCTCTCCAGCCCAGAGGAGATTTCCTTAACCCTGTCACCAGGCAGGTAACACAGCCTTCGGAACTCACGCTCTCGATTGCAGAGAACAATATCTATCCTCCTAATGATACAGTCCCCTACCGCTATAACGTTTCTTTTTACCCCCCCGCCCCCCCCCCCCTAGAATGGTCCCCTGTACCATGGTGCTGTGGTCAGTTTGCTCATCCTCCCTGCAGTTCCTGCTCTCGTCCACACGGGGAGCAAGAATCGCATACCTGTTAGACAAGAGCAAGGGCTGAGGCTTCTCCAATGCTAATTCCTGGATCTCCATACCTGCCTCACTCATAGTCACATCCTCCTGACCCTGACCATGTACCAAATTTGAATTAATTAACCTAAGGGGTGTGACTGCCTCCTGGAATACAGCGTCCCGGTAACTCTCCCCCTCCCTGATGGGTCGCAGTGTCTGCAGTTCTGATTCCAGCTCATCAACATGGAGCCGAAGTTCCTTGAGCTGCAGACACCTGCTGCAGATGTGGTCGGCGTGGACCTCAATGTTGTCCATCAGCTTCCACATGTTGCAGCAATGACATATTGCCTGCCCTGCCAGCTATAATGTATTTAATTAATTAGGTTTAGTTTTTAATCCCGGCCCTTAATTTAAAGCAATGCCCAAAAAAGAGAGAGAAACGCACCAACCAATCTCTTCCCTGCTTTCCTGTGACGTCGACTGTAGTCCCCGTTTGCCTTTGTCGCTCTCTCTGAGCTGCTTGCACTGCTCCATGCTGGGGCTGGGCTGCTGTTGCTCCTTTTATCCTCCGCTGCCGGCGGTATTGTTCCCTCACAGATCGGGGGGTTGCTGCTCTGTGCTGGGGCTGGCTCCTTTTAAAAGCTGCCAGAATTAATAGCACTGGCAGCAATGGTATATTGGTGCTGTTTGCTAATTAAAATTAGCGCAGCCCTAAACTTACTGTATCAGGCTGGTTTTCAGGTAGCAGTCTCAGAAGAAGACCCAATGTAGCATGGCCATTAGCCTCCTTGAAGCAAGAGCAGCATTGTCTTAAAGCTAGCTTGTCATTTTAGAAAGCAGTGTCGGTCCCTTAAAGTGGCACTGCCTTCTAAAATTAAAATTAAAAATCATTTAAAAATAGGCAGTTTTTAGCCCTTAGAGTTCAACTGCCTTCTGAAAAAAAAACATTAAAAAGAATTCCCAAATTGCAGTCTTCAGCTCTTAAAGCTGACTTGCCTTCCACACCTAAAAAAATTAGAAAAGTGCTTCAGTACGAACACAAATGGCTCAACAAGCCAGGGAAGGGACACCCAGGTTCTCACATGCAGCACTTCAGCTTTGTGCAGAGGGTCAACACTGCAGGAGAGGTCCTCTACCCGCAGAGGACAGGAGGTCCTCCAGAAATAACGATATGGGACCTCATCACTGATCTGGAAGGCACTGCCTGAAAGAGTGGTAGAGGCAGATTTAATCATGGCTTTTAAAAGGGAATTGGATAAGTATCTAAAGGAAAAAAGAGCAGTCCTACGGGGGAATGGGACTAGCTGAAGTGCTCGAGAGCCAGTATGGGTTCGACAGGCCGAATGGCCTGCTTCTGTGCTGTAACTATTCTATGATTCTAGCTCCACCCAGGTACCTTACTCATTTCACATACCCACAAAATGCAGCCTGCCCAGCCAATGGTTGATCAAGAAGAGGGAGAGGGGAATGAAGAAGAAGAAGAAACACACCACTTGATTTGACAATCCCAGTCACCAGCTCCTCAAAGTCGACCAGCAAGACCATTTGCAGTGTCCCCCACTGAACATCAGCAGCCTTCCACCAGCCATGTTGCAGCCATTGTGGTAGCACTGTGTGACATCAGTACCATAGCTAATGGCACACACAAGACAGTCACTAAAGGAATACATGAGGGTGATTCGTTGATTTCTTCATGTTATATTAGATAGATAGATGCATAAATTTGGATTGGAAAGTTTGCTTTGTGGTGGCCTTTATTTCAGTGCTGTGGCCAAGAGGACGCTGTGATGGTCAGTAACAGAGGGAAGGTAAGGTGTGGGACAAATGTTGAAAGGGGAATTGAGGTTGCGGTCACTGGTACCGCAGGTGGGTGAGTCCATCCCGGATATTCTGGACAGAAAGAGTTGCACCCTTCCTTCTGCTTCCTCTTCTTCAGCTTCCTCCTCTTCTGCTTCCTTCTCTTCTGCATCTTCATCCTCCCTCTCCGAGCGGATGATGGAAATCTGAAATAAAGGCAGTAAACGTTGGAAATGCTCAACAGTTCAGGCAGTATTTCAAACTGAGACGTGAACTCTGTTTCTCTCTGCACGGATGTTGCCTGACCTGCTGAGTATTTTCAGCATTTTTTGTCTTCTCAGAGGCCTTCCTTTACCATCCGAGGACTTGCAAGTGTCCAGCAGCACTCCATGCACATTTTTAAAACTTTTAACATCTATTGCACCAAGCCACTACTTCAAAAAAATATTAAAAATCCAGTTCAAAAGCTTAAAGGCAAATCTATCTGCAAAATGTGTGTGTCCCTTTAAGTAGCACTGACAGCGCCTCTGTAGGTCTGCTTCATGCTCACTTTTTTCAGCGGCTAAGGACGCAGCCTTAAACGCAGCACAAAGATCCAAGTTTGCAGAGCATGACATCAAGTCGACATTGCATGACGACTGACATCACCCTCTGCAAATTTGCATGGCTAGGGCCCTATGGTTCTCAACAAAATGGCGGCTGCCAAGTCCCAGGCCAGAGGCGGGCGGAAGTGATACGGCCACAATTTTCTTCATGAATCTGGTGGTAACAGGTGGTGGTAAGTACCCGAACATTTAGCCCAAAGTTTCTAAATGAGAAATTGGAGAGGTGGTAGAATATGAGGTGTTTTAATGAGAAAAAGGAACTGGAATAATAAGGGAAAATAGGCTGAAATGCAATCTTGATATAAGTGCCATGCCACCAATATGCCAATTTAGACAGGACAAAGCCAATGGAGGTGGTAGAAGTTTTTAATCAGGGCCAGAATATGGAGGTGTTCGTCCAGCTTGAAGTCATCGATGAGAAGTTACTGCACGAACTATTCTGAATGGGCCTACTTTTTCTATTTATAAACACGTATGGAGTTCATGGGCAACATGGTGTACAAGGCTGGTATTGACCTTATGTTAGTCTGATGTTCACCCTGGTTATCTTTTATTCCATATAAGGCTATGGGCTAGATTTTACACTTTTGTGTAGATGGCCCAAAAATGGCCATTATTTCTGGCGTGGGTGGTAAAAATGCATTTTCAGACCGCCGGCTTGTCGCCCATTCTCAAAGCCCCTAGTCTCCGTTTTTGAAATTGGGCGTTACCGCGAGCGATATGAAATGGGCGATAGTGTTCAATCTCTCTGACCTTCTGCAGTAAAGTATCGCCGTCCTTAGCAATGGCATGGCAACACTCGATTCGCACGATTCAGGAGGTCAAGGGTCATCATGCCATGTGCAGAAGAGGAGAAAGAGAGAGAGGGAGCTGAGAGGGACTGAAAGCGTGTGTGGCTGTAGTGTGTGCTTGTTTGGCTATTGTGGGAGGCACGAGGGAGGTTCACCAGCAGCAAAAAGCTTACTAAGCACCAAGAACATAGTTGGCACTGAGTTTTTGTCCAACAAATAATATATAACATGGAAGGGATGAAGGCGGCCCTGGAGCTGGTAGCCAGGAACACTGGTGGCAGAGGGCTCCCAATGGTCCCAGAGCACGGCATTGCACCCCAAAGTGTCGTACCCCCATTGCCAACCACACATGAGAGCCAGGAGCGACATCTTGCTTCTAGCTCTGAGCACGTTCCCACGTCGTGACCGTCCTCTCCCGTATCCGTCCGAGCAGCGGTTCGGCCATTATCCCTCCCCTCCCAATGAAGCATTGCCTGAGGAGCTCCTCGGCCAGGCGGCTTGGAATCAGAAGGGGAAGGGGAAGGGGTTGAGGTGGGGAGGAGAAGCTAGGGGCGGGGGGAAAGTTTGTTTTTTACAGAAATACTTATGATTACACACAACTGTTCAGTTTAAATGTTTTTTATTTAACAAAACCTTGTTGCGCATTGGCTCAGATAGCTGCACCGTTACACGCTGGTGATTCCTTCACATCAAAGGGTATAATTACACTTAACCTCAATCAACTTAAACTTTAACTGTCACCAAGGTGATGCCCACCATTGATGTATGACCTGCACACCCAGCAGTGTGTCAGCCTTGTAAATACCATCAACGTTCAGGCAAAACACTCATTGATGAGCTCCTGACGTAAGGCTCTTGCAGCTATCATGCCACCATGGGCCCTTTCATGTGGTCTACAGGGGGGCGGGAGCATGGCTTCAGCGTCAGCCTGATTGTCTGGGCCGATGTCAGCGTCTGCCTCCTCATCCTCCTCTTCCTCTCTCTGGTGAGGTGGACTGTCAGACCCTTCAGGCAATTCTTGTCCCCTCCTGATAGACAAGTTGTGCAGCATGGAGCACACCACGACGAATTGAGCTACCTGCTCAGGGTGGTATTGGAGTTCACCTCCTGAGTGGTCCAGGCATCTAAAGCGCTGCTTAAGCACTCCAATGGTTTTCAACACGATATTGCGAGTGGCTCTGTGGCTCTCGTTATATTGCCTCTCGGCCTCAGTGTGAGTGTCACGCAGGGGGGTCATCAGCCAGGTGGCGAGGCCATATCCTTTGTCACCAAGCATCCAGCATTGACCTTGTGGCTTATTGTTAAACAAGTCAGATACAGTGCTCTCACACAGGATGTGAGCATCATGGATGCTGCCCGTAAATGTAGCATTCACTGCCAGTATAATTTGCTAGTGGTCGACAACCAGTTGGACATTCAGGGAGTGGAATGCCTTGCAGTTCCTAAAAACCTCAGCACCCTGAAAAGGTGCCTGCTTCGCGTTGTGCGTACAGTCTATTGTTCCCTGCACCTTAGGGAAGTTAGCAATTCGGTAGAATCCTAAAGCCCTCTCAGTCTGAGCTTCCCTGGTCGTAGGGAAGCTGATAAAGTCCCTCCTGCTTGCGTACAGGGCTTCAGTGACCTGTCTAATGCAGCAATCTGTGGCATGCTGAACCAGACCGCAAATGTTGTCAGCTGAGGCCTGAAAAGAACCCGAGGCGTAGAAAGACAGTGCAGTACTGATGGTGCTGACAGGCCGCAGATAAGAACATAAGAACATAAGAAATAGGAACATGAGTAGGCCATACGGCCCCTCGAGCCTGCTCCGCCATTCAATAAGATCATGGCTGATCTGATCATGGACTCAGCTCCACTTCCCTGCCCGCTCTCCATAACCCCTTATTCACTTATCGTTTAAGAAACTGTTTATTTCTGTCTTAAATTTATTCAATGTCCCAGCTTCCACAGCTCTCTGAGGCAGCGAATTCCACAGATTTACAACCCTCTGAGAGAAGAAATTTCTCCTCATCTCAGTTTTAAATGGTCGGCCCCTTATTCTAAAATCATGCCCTCTAGTTCTAGTCTCCCCCATCAGTGGAAACATCCTCTCTGCATTCACCTTGTCAAGCCCCCTCATAATCTTATATGTTCCCACCTTATCAGCTGGCATACCTCAGTGATAACCTCTTTGTGGAAGCGCAGTTTCCGAAGGCAGGTGGTATCGGGCAAGTCGAGGTAAGAATGTTTCTCCTTGTACTTGCGGGGGGTGTAACGTCTGGTCCTCCTCATCAGGCTGGCATGTCTTACATTGGGCATATAATGCTGTGGAGCATACCTTCTGCCATCTCGAGTTTGCAGCATGTAATTGGTCATCAAGAGAGGGTGAGAAAGAACAGGCCCCATTGCAATAGCTCTCTGCTTTCCACCGATTGATCACAAAGAATGAATGTCCCGACGAAGACAACTATTAAATTCCAATTGTTCACAGTATGATAAAGATGTTTGTTCAGATGTTCACATCACCTCCAAAGACTTCCAGAGTACATCCGAACTCCCCCAAGGTTGAAGCACAGCAGCCTTTTAAATGATGTGATTTAGAACATGGCGTCCATAACGCTGTGAGTCGTTCTGGTTAGTTCCACTTTTTCCAGGCGGTTTTTTGGGCAAGCGATATTGTGGGCGATATGTATGCAATGTGTTGAAAGTGACGCTGGGCGAACTACTGGGCGTTAGTTTTGGCAAATGTGATCTTTACGACAAAATAAAGTATTATTGAATCTCGGCGTTAATTCCGTACGGAAACTAACGCTGGGCAATATTATGGCCGTTGATTTTGCCCATTCGGATGATTCCGCCCAAAAAAAGTGGGCGGGCGGTATTATTTTTTCCCAGCGTTACACACATGGGGAAAGTAACACTTGGCGATAAGTGTCTGAAAAATGCATTTCAGTTTCTATTTCTAAACGGGCGATATCTGGGCATTATTCGTCATTTCAACAGTAAAATGGATGTTAAGTGGGCATTAAGCATGCAAAAAAAGTGGAAAATCTTATATTTGGTGCACTATTTTTAAAAATTTGCATGCAAATTCTATGGAAGATGACTCTGACTGCTTGTTGGGTTGACTGTTGATCATACAGTTGAGAAATAGCATGGCAGAAGGGATAGGAACACTTAAAAAAAAATCTGTGTGTCATATCTATTCAGTGTAATGTTCCACCTATGGGTTAATGCTGGGCAGCCAGGCTCCAGAAGATTGCAACACTACATTAGCTGAACCCCCAAGTCCACAAGTGGTAAACCTGCATGGAAATTGAATATTTAACCAGTTTGTATCGTATTAAACTTTATTTTTGGTCATAAAAAGCAGCAAGGTCTTTATCTGGGATTATTTTGCTCAATTTTGTAAAGACAAATACGTAAAAGCAGTTATTGGAAACATTCTTAACATGGAGTTGGTTTGAGCGAAATTGGCAACATTTTATTTATATCAGCTGCACGGGATAAACCCCATCATGTGTATAAAATCATGACACGTTTTCCTTCATTTGTTGTTTTGTACATTGCGGGTCATGTTATCTGACTGCAGTCAGTTTTCCTTATATGGAGACAAATGTTTCCATTAATCTGAGAACAACTGATGTTCCTGCTTGTGAATTTTCCATGATCTCTATCTGCTTAAAGAGGTACTCTGTGTTCCATTAAACCCGTGGTCAGTGCTCATACTTCAGGCTCATCCCATGTTATTTTCAAGACAGACAGGAGTAGAAATAATGGGTAACTGTCTTGTCTTTCGATCCACAGAGAAGGGTACAGAAAGTAGTGGATGTCTCTGGAGTTTCTGTAAATGGATTTGAACCACTGAACAAATATATCATTAAAACTAGAACAGTTCAAGCTGTACAGAAACTTATCATTTCGACTTTTTTTTCTGAAGAACTTCCAGCGAGCTCCCAATTCCTGAAAAATGAATTAGCCATTTGGCCTGATCGAATCTAAACACTGTTTTCATGAATTCCAGTTGGTTTAATGTTCCCACTGAACTGGGAACACTCTCCAGTGAGCAAGTTATTATTTAAATGGAGAAAGATTACAAAGTGCCGCCGTACAGTGGGACCCGGAGGTACTTGTGCATGAAACACAAAAGGATAGTATGCAGGTACAGCAAGTGATCAGGAAGGCCAATGGTATTTTGGCCTTTATTGAAAAGGGGATGGAGTATAAAAGCAGGGAAGTCTTACTACAGCTTTATATAAGGTATTGGTGAGGCCACACCTGGAATACTGCGTGCAGTTTTGGTTTCCATATTTACGAAAAGATATACTTGCTTTGGAGGCAGTTCAGAGAAGGTTCACTAGATTGATTCCGGGGATAAGGGGGTTGACTTATGAGAAAAGGTTGAGTAGGTTGGGCCTCTACTCATTGGAATTCAGAAGAATGAGAGATGATCTTATCGAAACGTATAAGATTATGAGCGGGCTTGACAAGGTGGATACAGAGAGGATGTTTCCACTGATGGGGGAGATTAGAACTAGAGGGCACGATCTTAGAATAAGGGGCCGCCCATTTAAAACAGAGATGCAGAGAAATTTCTTCTCTCAAAGGGTTGTAAATCTGTGGAATTCGCTGCCTCAGAGAGCTGTGGAAGCTGGGACATTGAGTAAATTTAAGACAGAAATAGTTTCTTCAATGATAAGGGAATAAGGGGTTATGGGGAGCGGGCAGGGAAGTTGAGCTGAGTTCATGATCAGATCAGCCATGATCTTATTGAATGGTGGAGCAGGCTTGAGGGGCTGTATGGTCTACTCCTGTTCCTATTTCTTATGTTCTTATGTCCTTATACCAAAATCCTAGTTAAAGATTTTGTTGTCTGTATGGATGGTGTTCCTATTTAATGGGGTGATTTTCAGGTTCCAGCAAAACCAAAAACAGCAGCTGATTCAGAGTAGGGAATAGGCCACAAGTTTGTATCTTCATCATATACGTCTGGTAAACAAGCAGCTTATTATTTTATCAGGAACTCTGTAAAATTTAATCATAATTCCATCACTATCTCTGATGCCATTACTATACCTTTTGCCTAATTTTTATTTGGATAAGTAACTTTAGAAGAGTAATTCTATCAGCGAAGCTGTTACTTGTTTTTTCTTGCCAAGATCTGGAGGCTTTTTCCTAAAATCTTTCCAGTAATCTCTTTTGCATCATCTGACTTTTCTCTCATTTGGGCAGCGAATAAAGATTCTACTGTCTTCAACAACCACAACTTACATTGATATAGAACCTCTAATGTAGGAAAATGTAGCCACGGTATGCCAGGGGTGGAGAGGGTGGCTGTTTAGACGGGTGGAATGGGTGTCGATCAAGCGGACTACTTTGTTCTGGGTGGTGCCCAGATTCGCAAGTGCTGCTGCAGCTGCACCCATCCAAGCAAGTCAAGAGTATTCCATCATACTCCTCACTTGTGTTTTGTAGGTAGTGGATTGGCTTTGGGGAGTCATAAGATGAACGACTCACCACAGAATACATAGCTTTTGTCCTGCTGTAGTAGCCTCAGTGTTTATGTGGCTGGTCCAGTTGAGTTTCTTGTCATTGATGACCCCCTAGCTTGTTGATGGGAGACTTGGCGATGGTAATGCAATTGACTGTCAGAGGGAGTTGATTAGGAACATAGAAACATAGACACCTAGAAATTAGGTGGAGGAGCAGGCCATTCGGCCCTTCGAGCCTGCACCGCCATTCAATAAGATCATGGCTGATCATTCAACCTCAGTACCTCTTTCCTGCTTTCTCTCCATACCCCTTGATCCCTTTGGCCGTAAGGGCCACATCTAACTCCCTTTTGAATATATCTAACGAACTGGCCTCAACAACTTTCTGCGGTAGAGAATTCCACAGGTTAACCACTCTCTGAGTGAAGAAGTTTCTCCTCATCTTGGTCCTAAATGGCTTACCCCTTAATCTTAGACTGTGACCCCTGGTTCTGGAACTCCCCAGCAACGAGAACATTCTTCCTGCCTCTAACATGTCCAATCCCGTCAGAATTTTATATGTTTCGATGAGATCCCCTCTCATTCTTCTAAACGCCAGTGGATACAAGCCCAGTCGATCCAGTCTCTCCTCATATGTCAGTCCAACCATCCCTGGAATCAGTCTGGTGAATCTTCGCTGCACTCCCTCAATAGCAAGAACATCCTTTCTCAGATTAGGAGACCAAAACTGAACACAATATTCCAGGTGTGGCCTCACCAAGGCTCTGTACAACTGCAGTAAAACCTCCCTGATACTATACTCAAATCCTCTCGCTATGAAGGCCAACATGCCATTTGCCTTCTTCACTGCCTGCTGTACCTGCATGCCAAACTTCAATGACAGATGCACCATGACACCCAGATCTTGTTGTACCTCCCCTTTTCCTAATCTGTCACCATTCAGATAATATTCTGTCCTCCTGTTTTTGCCACCAAAGTGGATAACCTCACATTTATCCACATTATACTGCATCTGCCATGCATTTGCCCACTCACTTAACCTGTCAAAATCACCCTGCAGTCTCTTAGCATCCTCCTCATAGCTCACACTGCCACCCCGCTTAGTGTCATCTGCAAACTTGGAGATATTACATTCAATTCCTTCATCTAAATCATTGATGTAGATTGTAAATAGCTGGGGTCCCAGCATTGAACCCTGCGGCACCCCACTGGTCACTGCCTGCCATTCTGAAAAAGACCCGTTTATCTCGACTCTCTGCTTCCTGTCTGCCAACCAGTTCTCTATCCACATCAGTACATTACCCCCAATACTATGTGCTTTAATTTTGCACACTAATCTCTTGTGTGGGACCTTGTCAAAAACCTTTTGAAAGTCCAAATACACCACATCCACTGGTTCTCCCTTGTCCACTCTACTAGTTACATCCTCAAAAAATTCTAGAAGATTTGTCAAGCATGATTTCCCTTTCATAAATCCATACTGACTTGGACCGATCCTGTCACTGCCTTCCAAATGTGCTGCCTTCCAAATAGCAATTTCATCTTTAATAACTGATTCCAACATTTTCCCTACTACCGATGTCAGGCTAACTGGTCTATAGTTCCCCATTTTCTCTCTCACTCCTTTTTTAAAAAGTGGTGTTACATTAGCTACCCTCCAGTCCGATAGGAACTGATCCAGAGTCTATGGAATGTTGGAAAATGATCACCAATGGTTAGGCTCTACCTTACTGAAGACGTTCATTGCCTGGCAAATGTGTGGTTCGAATATTACTTGCATGTCTCAGCTCAAGACAGGTCCCGGCCTTGCTGCATGTGGGCATAGACGGCTTCATTATCAGATGAATTCTGAATGGGAGCTGAACACTGTGCAATCATCAGTAAACAGCGCCAAATCTGACTTTAGGATGAAGTGAAAGTCACTGATGGAGTATCTGAAGATAGTTGGGCTAAGACCGCAACCCCGAAGAACTCCTGCACCAAGATGCTAGCGCTAAGATGATTGGCCTCTGATACCTATTGACTTCAGCTTTACCAGTGCTTCTTGGTGCCACACTCGGTCAAATGTTGCTTTCATGTCAAAGGCAATCACACTCGGCTCACCACTGGGATTCAGCTTGTGTCCATGTTGAGCCAAGGCTGTAATGAGGTCTGGAACCAAATGCTCCAGGAGAAACACAAACTGAGCATCAATAAGCTGTTTAATATTTGGCGAGTACGTGCCACTTGATAGCACTGTTGATGACATCTTCCATGATTTTATTGATGATTTGGAGAAAGATGATGAAGTTGTATTTGCCCAGGTTGGATTAGTCCTGATTTTTGCAGACAGGGTAAACCTGAACAGTTTATCCTTTTGTCAGATAGATGCCAGTGCTGTGGCTGTATGGAACAGCTTGGCCAGGGGTGCAGATAGGCATGATGTGCAGGTCTACAGCCGGGATGATATTGGGGCCCATCACCTTGGATATGTCCAGTGTGCTCAGTCACGTAGAATGGCTCGAATTGGCACAGCATGATGGAGGGTGTCCTCAGTGTGAAGGCAGGACTTGGTCACTACATGGACTGTACAGTGGTTACTCCTACCAATAGACAGACACATCTGCAGCAGATAGATTAGTGAGAATGAGGCCAAGTCGGTTATTCCCTAATGTTGGTTCTCACACCACCTGCCACAAGCCTGGTCTGGCAGCTATGTTCTTCAGGACTTGGCCAGTTTGGACAATAGTGATGCTACCAAGCCACTCTTGGTGATGGACATTGAAGTCCACCACCCAGAGTACATTCTGTGTCCTTGCTACCCTCAATGCATCTTCCAAGTGATGTTCAACATGTAGGAGTACTGGTTCATCAGTTGAAGGCAGGCAGTCGGTGGTCATCAGCAGGAGGTTTCCTTGTTTATGTTTGACCTGAAGCAATGAGACTTCATGGGGTCCAGAGTCAATGTTGAAGACGCTCGGGGTCATTCCTACCTGACTGCATACCGCTGTGCCACCATCTCTGGTGGATCTATCCTGCCAGTGGGACAGGACATACCCAGGGATGATGATGGAGAGTTCTGGGCTATGATGTATATCGAATTGGTTACTTCATAAATTTTTGATGGTCTATGTTAACGTTAAAAAATTGCAGAATTTTCTTTTCTAAGTTGCAAGACATTTGTGATAAATTAATTACAAGTCCCTCCTATAGGTCATTTGAAATAATTTCTGATAAAATGGCAAGAAATTGTCTTGCAAACATTTAAAAACAATTCTAAGAGATATTTATTAATCAGTAATTGGGAAACCCGCATTTTCTTTCTAAAAAGTCACAACGCAGTTATTCTCTAGAAAACTTACACGATAATTGGGAGCATGGTCACTTAGATGGAGGGATATATAGGGGCAGAAATTCCGGCCTTCCGGGCCTGTACGAAGTTTCTACGGACCCAGGAGGACATCGGAAAAGCCGATTTTCAGCACGCAATGCGGATGCGCTGAAAACCGGCTTTTCCGATCTGTCAAGCTGGAGCCTGACAGATCATCCGCAGATCGGGAGCGAGGACATTTGCTTCAGCAAGATTGCGGGATTTACCCATATCTTGCCCAGCAAATGTCCTCAAAACTCTTGCGCCTGATAAAAGCAGGCATACAGTCTACTTTTACAGGCATAAGAGTTTTAAAACATACAAAAATATAACAAAATAAAATTTAACAAACACATTTTATTGTTAAAAATCCTGCCCACTATGGTAGTTTATTTAAAACCATAATTAAAAAAACTTTTAAAAAAATCGGATGAACATTTTTTTATAAGACATTAATAGCTTTAATTTAAATGAATCTTAAATATGTAATGTATATTTTCTATATTTTTATTAGTGTTTTGGGTGTTTGGGAGGGTTTCTCATTCATAATAATGGGATCTCCAACTTATGGAGTTCCCATTATTATGAATGAGAAAATACTGTACCTTGATTAGCTGCCCAGAGCCATGTGACTCCAGCTCCAGCTTACGGATGATCCAACGTGCACGCGCTGTGACGCGCACGGAGTGAAGGCCTCAGGGCCGGGATTTCGAGCGGGCACAGCAGGAACAGCTAAGTGCGCATTTCTTTTCCTTTTTTCAGTCATTTGCCCATGGGAATACCTCGACTAGAGTGACATTCCTTGAATGTCAGTGGAAAAAGTCTTGACAGATATTGTCTGGATAAGCAGTCAATAACCAACTGCATTAGTCCACATAGCAGATCATTCAATTACTTGTGTTTCAGTCACAGCAACAGAAAGGTGAATCGAAATATTGTGACCCAGTAAGATAGCGGAACCAATACATCACATACAGCAGTTTCTGAGAATGAAGAACTCGCCATAACCGAGACAATTGTCGTCAACCAGGTGCAGGCTGCTTAACAGCTGCTCAGTTTTTCTAGCAATCTAATGGCTAAAAATGCGATTGCCCCTGAAAACAGGCACGGGGATCGTGATGTGCAATCAGTCCGCACCCGTTCAAAGTAATTCAAGCAGCATGCAAACTTTGTGCTGCCTGCTAATTACAATGATTGTGGCGTGTAACCCAGAACTGAACGTGCTGCTGAGTGGTTGCACACCTCAGCAGGGGACCCAAGTTTGTGCAATGCTAGCACCAATTAAAACTAGTCTGCACTTCTTAAAGAAGAGGTGCATCTGACTGCAGCAGGTACCGAAAGTCGCTGTAGAGGAGTGTGTGGCCTACAGGAAGAGTAAAAATGGTGCAACATGACACAGAGATGGCTCCCAGATTTTCTGATACAGCACTCCTGGTGCAGGAGCTGGACAGAAGGTGAGATGTTCTGTACCCACAGGGGGGCAGGAGGCCCTCCAGATAAACTGTGAGAAGGCAATGAGGGCAGATAGCCGTCACGGTCAATGTCAGCAGTGTATCCCTGAAGATCTGAATGCAGCACCACAAGAAGTTTATCATCATCATCATAGGCAGTCGCTCGAAATCGAGGAAGACTTGCTTCCACTCTAAAAGTGAGTTCGCAGATGACTGAACAGTCCAATACGGGAATTACAGTCTCTGTTACAGGTGGCACAAACAGTCATTGAGGGAAAGGGTGGGTGGGGAGTCTGGTTTGCCGCACGCTCCTTCTGCTGCCCGCGCTTGTTTACTGCATGCTCTCGGCAACGAGGCTCGAGGTGCTCAGCGCCCTCTCGGATGCACTTCCTCCACTTAGGGCGGTCTTTGGCCAGGGATTCCCAGGTATCAGTGGGGATGTTGCACTTTGTCAAGGAGGCTTTAAGGGTGTCCTTGAAACGTTTCCTCTGTATTGTGTTCCTAACACAGATGAGACTGCACACAGGGAGGTTAAAGTAACAGTGATCTCAGTCTTTATGGGGCCGGCTTATATACAGTGCTCCCAATGGATGCTGGGATCCCTTGGGACTTCAGGGGATGCACTCCCTGGTGGCGGAACATGGGAGTGCATGCTTTACAGATACACAACATCACTCCCCCCGCCCAAAGTCAAAGTGAAAACTATTTACAAGGTGAGGCGGTCGGGAGCTTTTCTTTCCCTGGTGGACCGCCTCGGTACAAATGTCTGTTCTGGTGTGTTGGCTGTGCCCTCGTTGGGCTGGCGTGTTGTTGCCCCTGCACAGCTGCTGGGTGAGCCTGGCCTTGCTGGGCTGTTGAGCGTGATGGGTTCGATTTCCTGGTCCGGGATGGTGTCATTGATCCTTTGGGTGTGTGTTGTGGGCTTGAAAAAGGTGGCGTCTGCTGTGGGTTGTTCAGGGCAGTCTGTGAACCGCAGCCTTGTTTGGTCCAGGTGTTTTCTGCAAATTTGTCCATTGCCTAGTTTGACTACAAACACCCTACTCCCTTCTTTAGCTATCACCATGCCCGCGATCCACTTGGGACCATGTCCATAGTTTAGCACATACACAGGGTCATTCAGATCAATTTCCCGTGACACAGTGGCGCGACCATCGTTTACATTTTGTTGCTGCCGCCTGCTCTCTACCTGATCGTGCAGGTTGGGGTGAACCAGCGAGAGTCTGGTTTGAAGTGTCCTTTTCATGAGTAGCTCAGCCGGGGGCACCCCTGAGTGAGTGGGGTCTCGTGCAGTAGCTGAGCAGTACTCGGGAAAGGCGGGTTTGGAGTGAGCCTTCTGTGACTCGTTTGAGGCTCTGTTGATTGTTTGTACTGCCCGCTCTGCCTGCCCATTGGAGGCTGGTTTAAGCGGGGCCGAGGTGACATGTTTGATCCCATTGCGGGTCATGAATTCTTTAAATTCGGCACTGGTGAAACATGGCCTGTTGTCACTGACCAGTATGTCAGGCAGGCCGTGGGTGGCAAACATGGCCCTCAGGCTTTCAATGGTGGCGGTGGCGGTGCTTCCCGACATTATTTCACATTCAATCCATTTTGAAAAAGCATCCATCACCACCAGGAACATTTTACCGAGAAACGGGCCCGCATAGTCGACATGGATCCTCGACCATGGTCTGGAGGGCCAGGACCACAAACTTAATGGTGCCTTTCTGGGCGCGTTGCTCAATTGAGCACACACGCTGCATTGGCGTATACAGAACTCTACGTCAGAGTCGATACCGGGCCACCACACGTGGGATCTGGCTATCGCTTTCATCATTACTATACCCGGATGTGTGCTGTGGAGATCTGAGATGAACATCTCCCTGCCCTTTTTGGGTAGCACTACACGGTTACCCCACAACAGGCAGTCTGCCTGAATGGACAGCTCACCCTTTCGCCGCTGGAACGGCTTGATTAGTTCTTGAATTTCAACGGGGATGCTGGCCCAGTTCCCATGCAGTACACAGTTTTTTACTAGGGACAGCAGAGGATCTTGGCTGGTCCAAGTCCTAATCTGGCAGGCCGTGACAGGTGATTTATCATTTTCAAACGCTTCCATGACCATCAACAAGTCTGCGGGCTGTGCCACCATCAATAAGTTTGCAGGCTGCTCCATTTCCACCCCCGTGGTGGGCAATGGTAGCCGACTGAGAGCATCCGCACAGTTCTTGGTGCCTGGCCTGTGGCGGATGGTATAGTTATACGCTGATAGCGCGAGTGCCCACCTTTGTATGCAGGCTGAGGCATTAGTATTTATCCCCTTGTTTTCAGCGAACAGGGATATGAGGGGCTTGTGATCGGTTTCCAGCTCAAATTTGTGTCCAAACAAGTACTGATGCATTTAATTTACCCCGAACACACACGCTAACGCCTCTTTCTCAATCATGCTGTAGGCCCTCTCAGCCTTAGACAAGCTCCTGAAAGCATAGGTGACAGGTTGCAACTTCCTCGCAGTGTTAGCTTGTTGTGATACACACCCGACTCCGTACGACGACGCATCACATGGTAGCACAAGTCTTTTACACAGGTTATACAATACAAGCAGCTTGTTGGAGCATAAAATGTTTCTGGCTTTCTCAAAAGGAATTACTTGTTTTTTTTCCCCATACCCAGTTCTCACTTTTACGCAATAACACATGTAGGGGCTCTAAGAGGGTGCTTAACCCCGGTAGGAAGTTACCAAAATACTTGAGGAGTCCCAGGAACGACCGCAGCTCCGTGACCTTCTGTGGCCTGGGCGCGTTCCTGATAGCTTCTGTCTTGGCATCTGTGAGCTGAATGCCATGCGCCGTGATCTTTCTCCCCAAAAACCCCACACCTGTTGCCATGAAGACGCATTTCGACCTCTTCAGTCGCAGCTCTACGCGATCCAATCGCTGGAGGACCTCCTCCAGGTTTTGTAGGTGCTCGACAGTGTCCCGACCCGTGACCAATATGTCGTCCTGAAAAATCACCATGCGTAGTACCGATTTGTTTCTCTGGAAGATCGCTACAGCCGACCGAATTCCAAATGGGCATCTGTTGTAGATGAGCAGTCCCTTGTGCGTGTTGATGCAGGTGAGGCTCTTCGAAGTCTCCTCCAGCTCCTGCGTCATGTAGGCCGAAGTCAGGTCGAGCTTGGTGAATGTCCTGCCTGCTGCCAGCGTCGCAAATAGGTCATCTGTCTTAGATAGTGGGTATTGGTCCTGTAGCGAGAAATGATTAACAGTTACTTTATAATCGCCACAAATCCTGGCCGTGCCATCACTTTTGAGTACTGGAACAATCGGGCTGGCCCACTCGCTGAATTCCACTGGGGAGATGATGCCCTCGGGTTGCAGCCTGTCCAGCTCGATTTCCACTCTCTCCCTCATCATGTGAGGTACCGCTCGTGCCTTGTGGTGAATGAGTCGTACCTCTGGGACCAAGTGGATCCGCACCTTCGCCCCAGAAAAGTTTCCAATGCCTGGCTCAAAAAGGGAAGGAAATTTGTTAAGAACCTGGGCACATGAGGCCTCATCGACATGTGATAGCGCTCGGATGTCATCCCAGTTTCAGCGGATTTTGCCCAGCCAACTCCTTCCAAGTAGTGTGAGGTCATCGCCCGGGACAATCCAGAGTGGCAGTTCGTGCACCGTGCCCTCGTAGGTGACCTTGACGATGGTGCTGCCCAGGACAGTGATAAGCTCTTTGGTGTATGTTCTCAGTTTTGTGTGGATGGGGCTCAGGGCTGGACTGAGTGCCTTGTTGCACCACTGTCTCTCAAACATCTTTTTACTCATGATGGATTGGCTAGCGCCAGTGTCCAGTTCCATGGCTATGGGTAAGCCATTCAATTTTACATTTAGCATTATAGGTGGACATTTCATTGAAAACGTGTGCACCCCGTGTACTTCAGCATCTGCCTCTTCTCTCTGAGGTTTGAAATTGCTTTGATCCACCATGGACCGATCGTCCTCTGCCACGTGGTGGTTAGCAGGTTTTGCAGAGCTTGCAGCTTGTCTGCAAGCTCGTTGGAGGTGCCCCATTGTTCCACAGCTCTTGCAAACATACCCTTTGAAGCGGCATGAATAGGCTGAATGGAAGCCTCCACAACGCCAACAAGGTGTGAATTGCATTGCATTCATCCTTTGTTGGGGACTCTCAGTCATCTGGGTCACCTGAGGCCTGCTGGCAGTTGCAGACTCGTGGGTTCTGCCCTGTACATTTCTGCTCGCAAACACAGTTACAGTTAATTTATGAACATTGCTAGCACTTGTGTGCTGAGAGATTTGTTTGGTGTTATCACTGGTGGACGTAAACGCCTGTGCTATCGCAATGGCTTTATTGAGGGTCGGTGTCTCTATGGTCAAAAGTTTTCGTAGGATGGTCTCGTGGCCAATGCCCAGTACAAAAAAGTATCTGAGCATTTGCTCCAGGTAGTCATCAAACTCACATTGTCCCGCAAGTCGTTTTAGCTCGGCGACGTAACTCGCCACTTCCTGACCTTCAGATCACTGGCACGTGTAGAACCGATACCTCACCATCAGCATGGTCTCCCTCAGGTTAAGATGCTCCCGAACCAGTGTACACAGCTCCTCATACGACTTATCTGTGGGTTTCACCGGAGCCAAAAGATTCTTCATGAGGCTGTAGGTCAGTGCCCCGCAGACCGTGAGGAGGACCGCTCTCCTTTTTGCAGCGCTTCCTTCTCCGTCCAGCTCGTTGGCTACAAACTACTGGTCTAACCATTCGACATAGGCTTCCCAGTCCTCACCCTCCGAGAACTTCTCCAGGATACCCATAGTTTGCTGCATCTTTGCGTTGGATTCGTATTCTCGTCGCCAGTTATTGTGTTCATAACACAGATGAGGTTGCACACAGGGAGGTTAAAGTAACAGTTATCTCAGTCTTTAATAAGACACTCCAGAGTGAGGAACAGGCCTTTGGGACCAGCTTATATACAGTGCTACCAAGGGATGCTGGGATCCCTTGGGACTTCAGGGGATGCGCTCCTTGGTGGTGGAACATGGGAGTGCATGCTTTACAGATACACAACAGGAAGGCTCCCTGTAGACACAGTTGTCCCGAGTACTGCTCAGCTCCCGCACCAGACCCCACTCACTCACCGGGATTCCCCCAGCTGCTCATGAAAAGGGCGCTTAAAACAGGCTCTCTCTTGTCCACCCTGATCTCCATGATCACGTGGAGGACAAGCGGCATTAACAAAATGTGTACCATGATCGTGCAAATTTGTCACGCGATATTGAGATCAACGATCCTGTGTTTTTGCTAAATTATGGACATGGTCCGAAATGGCTCGCTGGCACGGTCACAGCCAAAGAGGGGAGTAGGGTGTTTCAGGTCAAACTGACCAATGGACAAACGCACAGAAAACATTTGGACCAAATCAAACTGTGGTTCACCAACAACTACGAACAACCTGAAGAGGACACCACTAACTTTGACCCTCCATCACACACACAAGTGGCAACTGACATCACGGTTGACCACGAAACCGAACTCATCATCCCCAGCAGCCCGGCAAGGCCGGCTGCCCAGCAGTCCAGTGAAGAACTGACCAACCCACCCACACCCGTATTTGTACCGAGATGATCGACAAGGGAGCACAAAGCCCCAGATCATCTCACCTTGTAAATAAAAATACTGTTGACATCATGGGGGAGTAATGTTATGTATTTAACCCCTTGTAACATGCATCGCACCTGACCACCAGAGGGCCCACCTGTTGGAGTCCCAAAGGATCCCAGCATCCCCTGGGAGCACAGTATATAAGCAGGCCACCCACGAGGTACCTGCACTCTGGAATCTTAATAAAGGAGCTAAGGTCACACTTGCTCATTGTACACAGTACTCAGTCTGATCGTTTATTTTGAGTGTAACAGTGGTGTGTGGCTCTCATCACCAAATCATACCTTGCTTTGCCCCCCTACTCCTCCGGCACTTTCTCCTTTAAACATCTCACCTTATTCCACCCCGCTCACCTCTCATTTAAAATTCTCGTTCTCTCATCATCATAGGCAGTCCCTCAAGTGAGTCCTTTGGTGGCTGAACAGTCCAATACAAGAGCCACAGACCCGGTCACAGATGGGACAGACATTCGTCAGGGGAAGGGGGGGTTGGTGGAACTGATTTTCCGCACCCTCCTTACGCTGCCTGCGCTTGACCTCTTCACGCTCGCGCCATTGAGATTCGAAGAGCTCAACGCCCTCCGAGATGCACTTTCTCCACCTAGGGCGGTCTTCGGCCAGGCACTCCCAGGTGTCAGTGGGGATGTCGCACTTTACCAGGGAGGCTTTGAGGGCGTCCTTGTAACGTTTCCGCTGCCCACCTTTGGTTTGTTTGCCGTGAAGGAGCTCTGCATAGAGCAATTGCTTGGGGAGTCTCGTGTCTGGCATGCGAACTATGTGGCCTGCACAGCGAAGTTGATCGAGTGTGGTCAGTGCTTCAATGCTGGGGATGTTAGTCTCGTTCGCTACCACCCACCCAAGTAACATAAAAATTTTATCAACGAGATATCTTCACTGCTTTCCTCCCTCAGCCTCTGCACGGAGCGACTTCTCATCCTCGGTGATTTCAATCTCCATTTCAATTCATCATGCACTCCATCCTCTGAGTTCACTAGCCTCCTATCCTCCATCCATGTGAACTCCCCAAACCATATTCACGGCTACTCCCTTGACCATGCCATCTCTCGTGGCCTTGCTATTCCCATCGTGCCAATTGCAGGTAAGGCCACATCTGACCATTTCCTTCTATCGTTCTCCACCCACATCCCCCTTCCCCACCCAACCCTAGTTTCTCTGAGTCCGCCCCTGGAAAAAAACATGTCCGGTCACATATCCGTGGCGTAACTAAAACCACCTATTTCCACCTCCGTAACATTGCCCACCTCCGCCCCTGCCTCAGCTCATCTGCTGCTGAAACCCTCATCCATACCTTTATTACCTCTCGACTTGACTACTCCAACGCACTCCTGGCTGGCCTCCCACATTCTACCTTCCGTAAACTTGACTTCATCCAAAACTCAGGAACCCATGTTCTAACTCATACCAAGTCCCGCTCACCCATCATCCCTACATTGGCTCCCGGTTAAGCAACGCCTCAATTTCAAAATTCTCATCATTGTTTACAAATCCAAATCCCTCCATGGCCTCATCTCTCCCTATCTCTGTAATCGCCTTCAGGCTCACAACCCCGCCCCCGCCCCCCCCCCGGGGTTGTCTGCTCTCCTCAAATTCTGCCCTCTTGTGCATCCCTGATTATAATCGCTCAACCATTGGTGGCTGTGCCTTCTGTTGCCTAGGCCCCAAGCTCTGGAACTCCCTGCCTGAAGCTCTCCGTCTCTCTACCTCTCTTTCCTCCTTTGAGACGATGTTTAAAACCTACCTCTTTGACCAAGCTTTTGTCATCTGCCATAATGTTTTCTTATGTAGCTCAGTGTTAAATGTGTTTGTTTTGTCTCATAACACTCCTGTGAAGTGCCTTGGGACGTTTTATTACGTTTAAGGTGTTATATAAATACATGTTGTTTTGTTGTTGCTGGATCCAGATCTGAATGGATCCTCTGTGATTGTTACTACTCAGTCTGTGGTTGCACCAGTCACAACAGCCATTTTTGCCACATGTTTTCACTTGGCATCAGAAGGAAATTATGGGGCCCCTGGTAAAACTCCTCATAAGGTGCAAACAACTGCTGGATCAAAATATTCTTCTCTTTGAACATACTGTCAGAAGGGGGCACGGTAGAGTCAGCAGATTTGTTACAATATAAATACTGACACTTTCCGCCTCGATTTTAAAATTCTCATCCTTATTTTCAAATCCCTCCCTGGCCTCTCCTTTCCCTTTCTCTGTAATCTCCTGCAGCCCTACAACCCCGCGAAATGTCTGCACTCCTCTAATTCTGCCCTCTTGAGCATCCCTGATTATAATCGCTCAACCATTTGTGGCCGTGTGTTCTGTTGCCTAGGCCCCAAGCTCTGGAACTCTCTCCCTAAACCTCTCTACCTCTCTTTCCTCCTTCAAGACACATCTTACGACCAAGCTTTTGGTCACCTGCACTAATTTCTACTTATGTGGCTCGGTGTCAATTTTTTAATCTCATAATCCTCCTGTTAAGTGCCTTGGGATGATTCACGACATTAAAGGCGCTATATAAATACAAGTTGTAGTTGTTGTTGGTGTTACAGTTCACATTTGTGATTTAATGGATCAGCACGGTGGGATGGGTGTTGTCGAGGGGCCCTGAACTTTCCACTTTATAAAATGGGCGTTACCGCGACACCGACAATTCTCAATCTGGTTCTGATTTTAGGTCTCAGAGAGTGGCTGGTTTATTCAATTCAATTCTCGAAGCGTGAACAGAAACCCAACAGTTGGCCACCCAGCAACAGTTCAATGCTATTTCTTGTTTTCCTAGAATGCTGGGTGTGGCCATAGAATCATAGGGCTAGACTTTCCATTATCTTTGCATCGATACCGCCCACTTAACTTCCATTTTAACACTGAGATGAGGTATAACGCCCATTTAGCAACAAAATGGAAACTAACACCCATGTATCGCTCACTTATCGCCGAGCGTTACTTTCAGCATGTACTTAATGCCGAGAATTAATAATGCCGCCCACTTTTTTTTGTTGTAAATATCAGAATGGGCGAAACTAACACCCATAATATCGGCAAGCGTTATTTTCAGCACCTCGCCCACATATCGCTGAAAATATCACTCGCCGAAAAAACCGCTGAGAAAAAGTTGCTCTCACCTGAACTAAACCCAGCGGTATGGACGCCATTTTGTAAATCGGAGATTGGTTGATATAAAAGGCTGCTTCAACTTCTGTAAAGTTTTGATGTACTCTGGAGTTCTTTTAAGGTGATTTGACCATCTGAACAAACATCTTATCATACTGTGGACGATTTGAAGTTATTTTAGGTGTTTTAGTAGTTAAATTTATTGTTTCTGAACAACAGGTATAATACGGATTATCGCCCATTTCACATTACTCGCGGTAACGCCCATTGTATAAAGTGGAAAGTTGGGGTTTTGAAAATGGGCGATAATCCAGCGATCTCAAAACCCATAATAAATGCCAACGCTCGAAATAACGCCCATTTTTGGGCGCTCTGCACAATAATGGAAAGTCTAGCCCATAGATATTTACAACACGAAAGGTCCGTGCCGGCCGACCAAGGGCTATCCAGCCTAATCCCACTTTCCAGCTCTTGATCCGTAGCCCAAGTAGAGAAACCAAACCCAAGTAGAGAAACAGGTGCCATCAATATAGTCATGTACATCAACCACAAGGCTTTCCATTCCCTCAACACTCGAGCGTCTGAGAGGCCCTGAAAAGGATGAGTGCACTATCTCCTGGGGACAAATATTTTGGGCCAACACATGCTCTCTAGTCTACTTAAAAAAAAATACAGAAAACAATGTTTTTAATTCAAACGTTGAAATATTTAGCAGCTAGTGAATACTTACCAATATATTTGTTTAGAGTCCTAGTTCCATCAGTGCATTAAAAGGGGTAGATATGAAAAAGCCTAATTTTGACCTTCCAAAATTCTGGTTCCATTTTTGAGTTAAACCTGGTAGAGCTCCCAAAGCAAGGCAATGCGATGTAATGGAAAAAAACGAAACCATGTGTATTATTATTCACTTTGCTTTGGAGCTCTGTGGGGAACAGTAAATTTCAGAAGCAATTACTTCTGTTTCCTTTCCTTTGCTGTCAATCACAACAACATTCACATACAATTAGGCTGAAAGACATACTAACTTTATTCACATCAGAGAAATAGTGTGAAATATCACACCCTCCAAAGAATTGTGTAATACAATTGCTACTGTTGTTTTCCCATTCTATTAAATGTCGGTATTGAAATATTCATTAAATTCTAAGGTTCAATGTCATTTGTGGCCATTTGTAATTCTGTTCAAGATGCTTGAATATATCATTGGCTTCCAACTTCATGCCCACCTCTCCTATGACTCTGAATTCAAATTCATTTAGTCTGCTTTCTGCCCTGAACACTAAGATTGCCTGGTCTATGTAATCAGCAACATCCTGTGTGACGATTATCAAAGCACCCTATCCCTTCTTGTTCTCTCTCACCTTTTCACAGCTTTCAACAAGTTGATCACTCCATCCTTCTTAACTGTTTCTCCTTCATGGTCACAACCCTATTTTGTTTGCATCCCTACTCATCCCACTTTGCTCGTGCATCCCCTTTAATGACTCCTCCTTCAGCCCTACATGGTCATCTCCAGTATATCCTAAGGCACCATCTTAAGCTCCATCCTCGTCCTCACTGTATCGCTTCCCCTTGGCAATATCATTTATATATTTGGGGTTAGCTTCCATGTGTATATCGATAACATCCAACTCTGTCACCAGCCTTGGCTTCACAACTGCCGCTGTTCTGTCCTTCTGCCTGAGGGACATTAAGAGGTCGAAATTCGGACCCGCTGTTTTTGAGGCGGTGTCACTGGCTGAGTGCTGGTTTTAACGCCAGGCGGTATGTGCCGCCTCAAACTACAAAATTCAGTTTTGCCGCCCAAAGATGAGAGAGCAGCGCCAACGGAGCGGCATCTCAGGAGGCCGACCGAATTTGCCCACCGTAGGCTGCCAGCATGCACTTTTTAAAAAATGAAAAAAAAAGTTTCACACACTTTCCCTCAGCCATACCCACTCACTGATCCCATTAATACCTAAGTGCTAAAAAAAATAAACATAAACACTTACTTTGATCCTTGGACGCTACCGCCCTGGGATCCCTGATGTCCCACCACCAGGCTGTATGGACGCCTGCCGTGAGGTCCACCAAACTCACCTCATTTCGGAGCAACGGCAGCAAGGGGGCGGTGCACGCTCGATGAGGTCACCATGTGGGTGGCGGCCGAGTGCGCAGTGGTACATCTTGCCGCTGCCCCCACTGCCCAACTAAAATTCCAGTCAGCCCAGTAACCCGATCACTGCCGACGGTAAGGAATTAGCCGCCCGTTAGTCACCCCTCTCCGGCGGCAACTGGTGGCATTAAAAAAACTAATTTCGACCCCATGTCTAGAATGAGCCAGAACTTTCTCCACGTCAACAACAGCCATTCTGTTAACTATCCACGAGAAAGCTTTGCATCTCTGGAGCTGATCCTGTCTCTTTCCCAGATGCCCACTCAGGATGAAATAAAAGTGCACAACCTGAGTCCCACTCAACTCTGAGCTAAATTTCAAACAACAGAGTTATTCATCAGTAAGACTACTTTGATCTCAAGGACTTCACTCACTGACAATCCTACCTTATTGCCATACTGCCGAAACCCACATCCATCCCTTTTTCCCCCTATGACTTGATTCCTCCAATGCTTTCGTTCCCTGATGACCTCTCAAGCTCCACCCTATGCAAATTCAAATTCATTCCTAACTCAGCTGCTCGGGACCTAACCTGTACAAAATCCTGTATTCCTGTCACCCCTAACTTTATTGGTTCTCCATATCCCAGTGCACCAACATTAAAATCCTCGGGGGGTGAAATTCCTTGGGGGTCTGCTGCTTGTCTGCCATTATTTCAGTGGAAGTAGCATGGCGACCCCAGAAAAATGATGTAAACAGCGGATGGGCGGGTGAAACCCCTCGAAAACTCATCCCCTTGTTCCCAATTTCCAAATCTCTGTGGCTTTGGTCTATTCTGTGATTCCCATTCCCCCCTCACCCGACCCCACCAATAATTAACAATATAATTAGAGCCACAGTGCTCCACAATCACCCCATTGTCCAATTGTCTTTATGTTATAGGTAGGAGGTGAGGATGCCCACTGATGGAGAAACCATGTCGCTTACACTGCCCTTAAGTTGATTCCAGTAACAAATTGTACCCTTGCTGATGGTCTATGATCATCATCTTGAATCCCTACCAACCAAAGAACTAAAGCACAGGAGAAACAATTAAAGTCAGCAGCACTAGTGCACAAAATAGACAGTATTGCTTTCAATGTCTGCTGTAAAAATTCAAGCAATCTAAAAATAGATGGAGTAACAACTACCTTTCATAATCTTTAGTTCCTGCCTTTGTGTGAGGAATATGTAATTATTGGGCAATTGCAAGGCAATGCAGATTTAAATTCCTCAAATTATATCTGATTTATATATATATATATATATATATATATATTAGCAGCTCTAGCCTGGTTAATCTGATTAGGAGTGAAAATATATGAGGTTACTTTGTGGTTACTGAAACCAGTGTTGACTGTGCTGAGATCCACAGTTACATTGCTTATTTTGCATTCTCACAATTCTTTTTATGGATGGTAGCAATCACAGTTTTAAGAACTGGGTGATGACATCACAAGATGACCCTTGGAAAGCTGCACAGGTCAAATTCAATCAATTATAGCACATCACTAGATCGATAAAGGAAGGGTCTTTTGAAGTTTCTTGTGGAATAGAGCAAGACTTTCATGGAGATAAGATTCTAATGATGAGGATAATAGCATGGACCTATAGATCTCCAATGGTAAATTCTCAGACCAGACAAAGGTGGAAAATCTTTTAAAAATTACTTATTGCTTGACATGTTCAACTTTTCTGAATCCCCTGAATTAGCTATTCACTCACCCCAAGCTGTGTTTTAACTAGTGGGAACAAATCTGAAAAGGAATAAAATGTACATTTGAAACAGATGAAGAGCTTCAAAATGGAAGCAGGAAAGAGCTGGAGCAGGTCACAAAGGATCAGATGCAGATGTGGGGAAACAGACGATTAGAGATGGTGGGACAAATGCATTGATGATACAAGCTTTGTTTCTCAAGACCTGACTAGTTTGGAGTAGGATTTACCCACTCTGTAATGGGTCCTATATTGTCACACAGTAATTGGTTAAAAGGCCTCTTGTGTAGTAGCTGAGAAGATGTGACCATGGTAAACAGTGTAGTTTTTTCAAACAGACACAAATTCACTTTTATTTCAATAGTAATTGGATCCCACATTTTGAATTCAGTTTTGATTTCTGGAATATCAGACTGACCCCTTTTCCACTTTTTTCATGTGTCATCTCGTGAGAGTGGGTTTGATGGCATCACTTTAGCACCTGGATCTGACGTGGATAAATATTGTCTCCGGGAGGTGAGGTCACATTTATGGTCACATGATGATCTGTTCTTACCATGGACCATGCAAGTGCCTTCTGAAGCTGCTCTAAAAGGTAGAAAGAACTTTTCACCTTCAGCCCAAAGGACAACTGTCTGAACACAATAATGAGAGCACAGGGACTTGTGTTGTGCAGTCTAACGAAGTATTTACTTTATTTAGCAACTACATGATGCAACAGCTTGAATGAGTGTATTAATTCATACAACTGTTGTGCAGCCTATGACATAACTCATTGTAATAGGAAGTCTATAATAGGTGCTGGTTCTGGAACTGACCTTGGTCTGTTGTTTGAGGGCATAGCCCTGCTGTGACCATGCAAGAGCCTTTGGCTGATTTTACGCAGATGGTTCGATATTATGGGTAGAGGGTCCTCCACCTGAATGTTTTTAAGCAAACTATACAAAATATTCCTGAATGCTCCTTCATTGTGATGCTTAACCGGTACGGTATGGTATGGTATTGCTATGTATGCAATAAAGGTTCAAACTGAGTACTGTTTAACTAAGCAAGGTACAACCTTGGCTCTGTTTTATTTGGGCCCAAAGTGTCTGACCCACAAAATGGCTGCCTTTTATACCCGAGCAGCACCATGTACGTGCTGCCCAGTGGCCTCCAACAATGGCACCATCTGGTGGCTACAAACAGCATGTACATACATGACAGGTATTACATAAAGTAATGTCACAGCACAAACAACCAGAATAGCACATGAACATAACAATGCAAAGCTAAACAAACTGACCCTTCCTCCCGCCCCACACACACACACAAAATCTAAGCCCAATTTGCCCAATAAATAAAAATAAGTTCAGGTTTGTGTATTTCTGTGAGTTGCTGTCTCATGCTAAATGAACAATTTGAGTTTAGTATAGTCACCCTCTTGATGGTTAAAATAATATTTAATCCTTATAATAGTAATAGACATCAAAAATGTTTTGAGTCAATATGTAATTAGATGGAAAATGCATTACTGCTATATTACGGAAAATGAATAATTTTAAGATATTTTGGCCTGGAAATCCCGCTTCCCTGGGTCTGTACGAAGTTTCTACGGACCCGGGAATGCATTGGAAAGGTCGGTTTTCAGCACGCAATGCGCATGCGCTGAAAACCAGCTTTTCCAATCTGTCAAGTTTCTGGCTTGTCAGAGCATCCACAGATCGGGAACGAGGACATTTGCAGGATTTACGCATATCTTGCCCAGCAAATGTCCTCAAAACTCTTGCGCCTGCTTTTACAGGCATAAGAGTTTAAAAACATATCAAAAACATGATTAAAATAAAATTTTTAAAAACATATTTATGTCAAATCCCTGCCCACTCAGGTAATTTTATTTCAAACCATAATTAAAACTTTTTTTTAAAAATCGGCAATTTTTTTTTCTTTAAAAAAACATTTCTATCAACTTTAATTTCTATAGTGTATTTATGTGGTGTTTTTTAAAATGTTTTATGTAGTGTTTGGGTATTTGGGGATGTTTCTCATTCATCATAATAGGAGTTTTGGACTTACGAAACTCCTATTACTATGAATGAGAAAATACTTTATCGTGATTGGATGTGCAGGCCCACGTGACTCCTGCGGACGTCGCAACGTGAATGTGCTCCGTTGCACAAGAAGAGGAGGCCTCGAGTCCGGGATCTCTGGTGAGCATTCGACCAAAAGATAGGTGCGCATCTTCTCTCCTATTTTTAGTCGAACACCCACAGGAAGAAGAAACCGGGATTTCTGGGCCAACAAAATCAGTCCTGCACCTTTTCTTCTGTGCTGGTTTTAATCTGGAACTCAAGTTAATTATAGTTGTAAATCCGAAACATATAAGGATGCAAAGATCAGGCCATGTATTTGACAGTATAGGTTAGCCTATGAAATTATGCTTTAACTGTACACATGCTGCCAAACAATGGCGTTTACATCAGAAAATTTAGTTCCAGTGGTGGTATCATTCCACATTTTACTTTAAAGAAACAAAGCTGTATTGGTTTACTCATAGTGTACTTCTTAAAAAGTTACTGGCCAGAATGTTTCCTTCTGTGTTGGGTCAGGTGCGTGTGGATCGCAGAGCGGGTCGGTACCGCGATGTCTTGATCAGCCCACTCTTCAGAGCGACTTTAGAGTAATGGCCCCAATTAAACCAACTATGCGCGTTTCCTGGCCCTATTATAGGGTGCGGCTCTGATGGTGTCATCGATGACTAATTTCCAGCACCCATATTTAAAGCAGCCTTGAACACATCTCATTTGAAGGTTGGTAAATGAGTGTGGAAAGCACAATGGAAAGGTTGGAGTTATTGTGTAAAGTGAAAAATATGAATCACCAAAGGCAGAAGGCTGCACCCCAATTTACAGATGCCTCACTGTAGTAAGAGCATGCGAGGAGGTCCTCTTCCCAGCAGATGGGCGCAAGAGACATCCCCAAGAGACCAAAAGGGCCTGACTGGAAATAGCAGAGGAGGTCAGCGGCAGGGAGATCTTGAGAGGGACTTGGATCCAGTGTGGGAAGAGATTCAACAATTCCAGGAAAGTACAGTGGAGCCGGATTAATTGAATAGCTCTTTCAAAGAGCCAGAACAGGCACGATGAGCCAAAAATACCTTCTTTTGTGCTGTAAGATTCTATGAAATGCAGAGACAGTGAACTTTTGAGTTTGGATGATATCAAGTTCAAGTGAAAGAGGAAGATGCAGTGGATCTCTTTGTATTCTCTGTGATCCTTTATTTTTACAGATCTTTATGCCTTTATAATAATGCCTGGGGAATTCCCCGATGGGTACTGGTTGAAATCTGTATCTGTGGATCTCTGAACCTCACTGTAATCTCTGCTGGAAATGCATGTAAAAATATCTCGAAGTTACGTCGCAGAATCAGACCATTCTGCTCAACCAGTTAGATCCCCGACCCCGGGAAGCAGGGGTGGGTCAGGGGCGATCCGATCCCTCACGCCAGGCAGGTCCAATCCCAAGGGGTTTGTATGAGAGGGAGGGGGGTTCAGTCTGATGGTGGGAAAGCTTGGGGGTGCAGAAGGAAGAACTCCTGCTCTTCCCGGTGCAGAAGGAGTGCTCCCTGAGACTATCCTCGCCTCGCTGTAACTGCTGAGATTCCCGAGGCCCAGGAACCTGGAGGGGCTGCAGTAAAACCTGCAAAGTAGGTCAAATCCGAGGCTTCCAGCATACTTAACATACTTAAAGTGCCAATCTGCCTCCTGGGAATGGGTAGATGTAGAGAGATTGTTCGCACTTATGGGAAGTCCAAAAGTAGAGGTCATCAATATAAGATCGGCACGGATAAATCCAATAAGGAATTCAGGAGAAATTTCTTTACCAAGAGAGTGATGAGAATGTGGAACTTGCTACCACAGGGAGTGGTTGAGGCGAATAGCAGAGATGCATTTAAGGGGAAGTTAGATAATCACATGAGGGAGAAAGGACTAGAGTTAGATGAAGTAGGGGGAAGGAGGCTCGTATGGAGCATAGACCTGTTGGGCTGAATGGCTTGTTCGCCGCTGTAAATTCTATGTAATTCTTACATTTAATTTTATATCTATGGTGCCTCATTGAGACCCCTCAACTAGTGAAAACAATCTGCTTCTATCTACCTTGTTCAATCTTTTTATAATTTTAAACACTTCTAATCTGCTTTGTTCTAATGAAAAATCCCCAATTTTTCAAGTCTTTCTCTGCATTTATATTTCCTTATACTGGGCAAAATCGGGGCGGAGGGTGATTTCACCCCCTATGCCTCTTGTGACAGAACCTACAAATCCATTCGCTTTATTTTTACAACCGTATCAACCTGTGGTGATATCTCAAGTCCCGTGAACCCGTAACACAAATATCTCTGCTCTTCCACAGCCCTGAGCCTCCTTCCATTTAGAATACAATTATTGTTGCTTTCTTTAACTAAAATGGATTACCTCACACTTATTGATATTGAATTCCATCTGCCAACTTATTTCAATATCCCTTTGCAGCTTCTCTTGGTCTTCCAAAGAATTAGCTTTACCTTCTATTTTGGTACTGCCTGGAAATTTGCACACCACATCCTTTAGGCTGCATCCAAATCATTGATATACGCAGTGAACAGAACTCACTCCAGAATTAAACCTGTGGGACACCATTGCCCACTTCCAACCACGGAAAATCTGCTCTAGACACCTATTCTCTGTTTTCTCCCTTCTAACCAATTTTAATCCAGTTTGCTATCCATAATTACATACCTTGTAATCTTTAGTAATCTCCCATGTGGTGCATTCTTGAATTCTTTCTTGAAGTTCATGTATACTTCATCCATTGCATTTCCACCATGTACCATTAACTCCTCAAAGAAATCTATGAGCTTTGTCAAGCATGGTTGTCCCTTTTGAAATCTCTGCTGGTTACTTCTAACTATTTTCTATTTATCTAGATAAATGATCATTTAATTCTTAATTAAAGACTCTAAAATTTCCCTTACCACATATGTTAAATTGCATATAATTATCTACATTGGCTCTGCCTCCGTTGTTAAAAATGGGCACTACATTGGCCACTCTCCAGTCCTCTGGAAGACATCAACGCTTAATAGAACTCTAAATATAATATACAGATCCTCGGCACTTTTCTCCTTTATCTCCCTCAGGGTCCAAGGATGTAGCCCATCAGGCTCTGGAACCGTGTATTCCTTTAACCAAACTAACGTAGCTAAAATGTTCCTTTTATACATCATAATATTGCTTATCTCACTCTCAACCACTTCAGGATTGACCTCCTCCTCAATATCCTTCTCATTAGTAAGGACCAATGCAAAGCTCTTATAAATATCTCTGCCATTTATTCATCATCATCTACAAAATGACAAAGTGTTTCAGATAGTCTCACCTCACTTTTACCAATTCTCTTTTTACTGATATACCTGTAAATCATTTTCTGTTCCTTTTGATTGTTCAAAAACATTTCTTCTCTTGGCTTTCCTTATCCTACTCTAATCTATTTTCTTATTTTCTTATATTCTCCTTCAGTTTTTCATTATTATTATTATAGTCCTCATAGGCCCTCCTCTTCAATTTGAATTGGTTTCGAAGCTCTTTGTCTATCCAGGGCATTCCATTTTTTAATGGCATGTATTTATTCTACACCTTTGCGATCTTTTTTTAAAAACATTCCACTGTTGCTCTACAGTCCCATGTGCCAATTTCCCCTCCCACCTCACCTCATCTCAGCTAGCTTGCTTCTCATCTTTCTAAAATGTGCTCTCGTCCAATTTGGTGTTACAGTTTTTGTATTGAATTTTTTCCTTTCTAATTGGATCTTAAACATTATATCTAACAAAGTTCATTAGATATATTCAAAAGAGAGTTAGATGTGGCCCTTACAGCTAACGAGATCAAGGGGTATGGAGAGAAGGCAGGAGTGGGGTACTGAGGTTGCATGATCAGCCATGATCATATTGAATGGCGGTTCAGGTTCGAAGGGCCGAATGGCCTATTCCTGCACCTATTTTCTATGTTTCTATGTTTCTATTATCATATTGTGATCACTACTCTCACATTTAGCTCGTTCACCCGATCTATTTTGTACTCATAACCAGATGGAGCAATGCCTTTGCTCCAATAGACCTAATAATATATTAGTTGAGGAAAGAGACCTGTAAACAATTTAGGAATTCCATTTGCTTTTCTCCATTTACTCCTCCTCTGTCCAAATTGATAAATGGATAATTAAAATCTCCCAGAAAAATAATGTTGTTATTCCTATTCATCTCTGAATCTGACTGCAGATTTTCTCCCCACAATTTGATGTCTCTAATACACCCCTACCAATGCAACTAGCCCTTTTTTCCAACGAGTTTCGGGGGAATTTTAACCGCTAAAAAACAGGTGAGTTGAGGTCGGGTGGGAAGTGAAAGTGTTTAAAACCTAAATCCCGGCCCCAACTCGCCTCCAAATAACCCACTTCCGGATATAACGGAGGCGAGACGCAGCGTGGTCAGTCAACCTGCTCCCAGGAGACGGGTTGTGCATTTCAATATAATAATGAGGCTGGTGTGCCACAGATTTAACCACCATTTTAAATGTAATAGTGACTGGTCGTGATTTGCAAGCCTTGTGAGACAAGCCAACTAATGGAAGGCGGGGACTGCTGGATTCCAGAAGTAAGTGCCATTACACTTACCTCCTGGATTCAGCGACCCTGCCTAATCCACCATACACGATCGGAGACCCCCCCGCCCCCCCCCACGAGGCCTCCGATCCCCCCTAGTCCTTCAATTTCACCCTTTCAGGCCTCCAATCATCTTCATGGCCTTCCCCACCCTCTTTCCCCCACTACGGCAATCCTCCAGCCCCCCTAATATCATCTTCCTTCCCCCGATACTCCTCCAGCCCCCACACAGTGATCCCTGGCCCCCTCACACAATGATTCCCGGCCCCCCACACAATGATCCCCTTCCCCCCCACACAATGAGCCCCAGCCCCCCCACACAATCAGCTCCCGGCCAACCCCCCCCCCCCACACAATGAGCCCCGGCCCCCCACACAATGAGCCCCCGGCCCCGGCCCCGACCCCGACCCCCACACACAATCAGCCCCCAGCTCCCCACACGCAATAAGCCCCCGGCCCCCCACACATTGAGTCCACGCCTACCCACACAATTAGCTCCGGCTCCCCACACAATGAGCCCCCGGCCCCGGCCCCCCCCCACACAATGAGCCCCGGCCCCCCACACATTGAGCCCCAGCTCCCCGCACAATGAGCCCCCGGCCCCAGCCCTGGCCCCCCCCACACATTGAGCCCCCGGCCCTGGCCCCCCCACACAATGAGCCCCCGGCCCCGGCCCTGGCCCCCCCCCCACACAATGAGGCCCCGGCCCCCCCCCACACATTGTGCCCCCGGCCCCCCCACACATTGAGCCCCCGGCCCTGGCACCCCCACACAATGAGCCCCCGGCCCCGGCCCTGGCCCCCCCCCACACATTGAGCCCCCGGCTCCCCACACAATGAGCCCCCAGCCTCGGCCCCCCCCACACATTGTGCCCCCGGCCCCCCCACACATTGAGCCCCCGGCCCTGGCCCCCCCACACAATGAGCCCCCGGCCCCGGCCCTGGCCCCCCCCACACATTGAGCCCCCGGCTCCCCACACAATGAGCCCCCAGCCCCGGCCCCCCCCCCACACATTGTGCCCCCGGCCCCCCCACACATTGAGCCCCCGGCCCTGGCCCCCCCGCACAATGAGCCCCCGGCCCCAGCCCTGGCCCCCCCCCACACATTGAGCCCCCGGCTCCCCACACAATGAGCCCCCAGCCCCGGCCCCCCCCCACACATTGTGCCCCCGGCCCCCCCCACATATTGTGCCCCCGGCCCCCCCACACATTGAGCCCCCGGCCCTGGCCCCCCCACACATTGAGCCCCCGGCCCTGGCCCCCCCACACAATGAGCCCCCGGCCCCAGCCCCCCCCCACACATTGTGCCCCCGGCCCCCCCACACATTGAGCCCCCAGCCCCCCCACACATTGAGCCCCCGGCCCCCCCACACAATGAGTCCCGGCCCCCCACACATTGAGCCCCCGGCCCCCCCACACATTGAGCCCCCAGCCCCCCCACACATTGAGCCCCCGGCCCCCCCACACAATGAGTCCCGGCCCCCCACACATTGAGCCCCCGGCCCCCCACACAATGAGTCCCGGCCTCCCACACGATGCATCCCAAACCCCACTGATGCTCCTCCGGCCTCCACATGTGCTGAGCCCCTGGCCCACCGATCAGCCCAAGGCCTCCACGCAATCCCTTCCCCCTCCCTCCTCTCTGCGTCCTAGTACCACAGGCCAACCTGGCTGCAGTTAGCCAGCCTCTCTTATCTGGCTGGTGCGGATGGGAAACAAAGGTTTCAAATGCAAATCAGGCCCTACCATTAAATTTGACAGGGTCTGAGCACCCCACCCCACCCCACTCCCAACCCCCCAATGGATTAAAATTCAGGTCATTATCTCTGTATGCTTTTCTTGTCTGGAACTCCCCTCTCCACAGCATGTATTCCATCTTTTGCCAAGTTGGGTGAGGACAGGATTGGACTAGACTGTGAGACCCATCATGAACCATGGATTGCTGACAGTGCCAAAGCTTGCATATGAATAATGGCTACTTTAATGTAGGCACCTGTGAGTATGCTCACAGGTTTGTAGAGCTGTTGTCACGGAGCAGTCCCGTGCAACAAATTTTTAAGCCGGTTCACGGGCTCCCAGGCCACCTGCAATTTCTGCGGTCTGGAGGAGTCTATGTTCCATGTTTTTATCGAATGCACAAGATTGCAGCCCCTGTTCCATTATTTAAAGGGGCTGCTCCTCAATTTCTGGCTGCACTTCAGTCCCACACTCCTAATCTTTGGGCACCCTGTGCGGAGGGGAGCGGGTAGGTCCAAGGGCCTCCTCGTAGGACTGCTCCTGGGCACGGCCAAGGGTGCCATCAGCCGGTCCAGGCAACGGGCGGTCGAGGGGGTCGTTCAGCCCGACTGCCTGCCTCTCTTCTGTGCGTACATCCAGGCCAGGGTGCCCTTGGAGATGGAGCACGCGGTGTCCGCCGGTATGCTCGCGGCCTTCCGCGAGAGGTGGGCGCCGGAAGGACTGGAATGCATCATCACCCCCGGCAACCAAATTTTAATTTTATTTTATATGTTTTAAAGTTTAATTTGTTTTCATTGCCGGGTTTTTAGTGTCCCCCTCCCCTTTTATAGGGGGCACTTGTAAATTATGGTTTTAGAGCCCAAAAAAACCCACAAAAAAAACCTACAAAAATACAAAAAAAATCCCAAAAAACAAAAAGGGCCTTGGGAATTGTTTGGAGTGTACCCAAGATCAGGGGGCATGATTTAAATGTTTATTTGTTTACTACAAAAGAGTTGTAGAGCTGTTGTCACGGAGCAGTCCCGTGCAACAAATTTTTAAGCCGGTTCACGGGTTCCCAGGCCGCCTGCAACTTCTGCGGTCTGGAGGAGTCCGTGTTCCATGTTTTTATCGAATGCACGAGGTTGCAGCCCCTGTTTCATTATTTAAAGGGGCTGCTCCTCAATTTCTGGTTGCACTTCAGTCCCACACTCCTGATCTTTGGGCACCCTGTGCGGAGGGGAGCGGGTAGGTCCGAGGGCCTCCTCGTAGGACTGCTCCTGGGCACGGCCAAGGGGGACATCAGCCGGTCCAGGCAGCGGGCGGTCGAGGGGGTCGTTCAGCCTGACTGCCTGCCTCTCTTCCGCGTGTACATCCGGTCCAGGGTGTCCCTAGAGATGGAGCACGCGGTGTCCACCGGTACACTCGCGGCCTTCCGCGAGAGGTGGGCGCCGGAGGGGCTGGAGTGCATCGTCACCCCCGGCAACCAGATTTTAATTTGATTTTATATGTTTTAAAGTTGAATTTGTTTTAATTGCCGGCTTTTAGTGTCCCCCTCCCCTTTTATAGGGGCACTTGTAAAATTTATGATTTTAAAGCCCCCCCCAAAAAAAATCACAAAAAAACACAAAAAAAAGGGCAGTTGAAAGTGTCTGGAGTGTCCCCCAGATCGGGGGGGCACTTGATTTAATGGTTAATTTTGTTTTCTCCAAAAAGAGTTGTAGAGCTGTTGCATAGTGAGTGGCTTAGCCAGTCACATGATGTTCACAAGGCTCAATAAAATCCCAGCCAGTTGGGTCTAGGTCATCCACGATGAGGTATGCAGTTGTGAGCCTAGTGGATGAACTGTAGTGTGATTGTTAAACCTTTGTTAATAAACCAACTAGTTCTTAATAGCAATGTGTTGCTATGAATTCTTAAGCAAAGAACCCATGAAGCAAATACATTACAGCTAACTGGATGAGTTATGAGAGGTTCCACTTGTCTGTGAAACTGTACACTATATTGCAGATAAAGTTTTACTTTTCCTGCTGAGCTCCTGAAATTATAGACATTTTTTAACTGTTTTAAACTGCAAAAGTTCATTCAGCTGAACAGTTAATAATATGGAACAGTAAGATAAAAATGCTGAAAATTTGAAATAAGAAATGGAAATGGTTGAAAATGCACAGTGTGTCCATCATCTTGTTACATGTGGGAGGCCTCCTGAGTGTAACAATGTATCAATTACATTTCCATTGGGTGCTTATTCAAATAGTAATTGGATCCTTGATTTGGTGTCGAGCAGTCTGGCAGTATTTCACATGTACAGTCAAGACAAGTTGTAATGAAAATTGTGAAACATTTCACAAAAAGTGCTGAATTGGCAGTCTGCAAACAGCAAAAAAATATTTCAGTTTATTGGGGTGTATTAGGGGAAGATTTCTTCTGTGACAAAGTGTTGAAATTGTATACATGTTCCTCATCAATATATTCGCAATTTTATTATACGTATCACACAGAGGGATGACCTGTAAGTAATGTTCGTGACATTCTTTTCCGATAATAACTGAAAATGGTTCAGATACACACCAGCATCTGAAAAGGCCGACAGCAGGCTATTATTTCATGTGACCATTCTCAGCATTGGAAAGGAAAATCAGCTCAAACGCAATGTAAATATTAGGAACTGTGGACCAGAAATTGCGTAGCCTCACATTTGCGGCGCTAACTTTTGCGGGTGCAAAAGTATCGGCGGGTGCTCCCCAATTCTAGTGGACGCAAACTTCCGGTTTAGTGCTCTCATCATCATCATAATCATCATCAGAGGCAGTCCCTCGGAATCGAGGAAGACTTGCTTCCACACTAAAAATGAGTCCTTAGGTGACTGAACAGTCCAATACGAGAATCACAGTCCCCGTCACAGGTGGGACAGACAGTCGTTGAGGGAAAGGGTGGTGGGTGGGACAGGTTTGCTGCACACTCCTTCCGCTGCCTGCGCTTGGTTTCTGCATGCTCTCGCCGATGAGACTCGAGGTGCTCAGCGCCCTCCCGGATGCACTTCCTCCACTTCGGGCGGTCTTGTGCCAGGGACTCCCAGGTGTCGGTGGGGATGTTGCATTTTATCAAGGAGGATTAGGGGGTGGCCTTGAAACGTTTCCTCTGTCCAGCTTGGGCTCACTTGCCATGTAGGAGTTCTGAGTAGAGCGCTTGCTTTGGGAGTCTCGTGTCTGGCACGCAAACAATGTGGCCACCCAGCGGAGCTGGTCAAGTGTGGTCAGTGCTTCGATGCTGGGGATGTTGGCCTGGTCGAGGACGCTAACATTGATGCGTCTGTCCTCCTAAGGGATTTGCAAAATCTTGCGGAGATATCCTATGAGGAAGGTGAAGCGCTAAGTCAGGGGCTACCACTTCCCTTGGAGCGCTAAACCAGGCAAGAGGGATGGCAGCGGCAGAGCGCTGCACATTGTCCAGTGCAGCGCTGCTGGGATCAGAGGCTCCTTCTGGGACACTGAATAAATTTAAGACAGAAATAGACACTTTCTTAAAGGATAAGGGGATAAGGGGTTATGGAGAGTGAGCGGGGAAGTGGAGCTGAGTTCATGATCGGATCAGCCATGATCGTATTAATGGCGGAGAAGGTTCGAGGGGCCATATGGCTTACTCCTGCTCCTATTTCTTATGTTCTTATGTTCTTAAAGGGAAGGACCATTGCTGCAGGCTCTGCAAGAAATGAAATCCCCCTGCTCGCTGACAGCAATCCGCACTGATCAGCCCCAAGCACTCGAACAGTTTGCTGAATAATATTCTTTCCTCTACCTCACCAGCAATCACTTTAAATACCACTCCCTAAGTGGCCGGCCTACCTTACAATGCCTCTGTCATGTATTCAACTATCATTGCAACCCATGTATAAGCTGACCTAAGTTATATACCTTGAGAACACTGACCACAAGGGGCGAACTTGTGGGAGACACTCCTAACCTGGACTTTCCGGTATAAAAGGGGAAGCTCCACCCACCGTCTGTCTCTTGAGGTCTTGGTAATAAAGGTAACTGGTCACAGAGTGACCTTCTCTCAATTATGGGCCTTGTGTGCATTTATACTGTATAGTAAGGACATATTATTGGCGATGAGAAACTGGGATTTAAACCACGCGAGCATGGCCACTAGCAGCACAGAAGAGAGTTACTGTGTTGGTGATGATTGGGACGACTTTATTGAGAGACTATAGCAAAGTTTTGTCACTAAGGAATGGTTGGGACAGGATTCGGCCGATAGACGCAGAGCTCATGTCCTGACGGTTTGTGGATCCAGAACGTACTCCCTGATGAAGGACCTTCTAGCGCCAGAGAAGCCGGCGAACAAAATGTTCGAAGAGCTAAGTAAATTGATCGGGGAACACCTTAAACCGGCAAGCAACATGCACATGGCGAGACACCGGTTTTACATGCACCAGCGGCGAGAAGGGCAAAGCGTTCCAGACTTCGTGGCAGATCTCCAGCGACTGGCGAGCCTATGTAAGTTCCCCAATGCATGCAGAGCGGTGATGCTGCGAGACTTTTTTATTGAGGGCATCAGGCATGCTGGGGTTTTCAGGAAACTGATTGAGACCAAAGACTTGACCTTGGAAGCAGCGGCTATGATAGCCCAGACAATTATCTCAGGGGAGGAAGAGACCAGAATGATTTATGGCAAATGCGGCAAACGATCAGGGAGTCAACATTGTGAACGTGGCACACAGTTTTCTGTGCAGACAAGGGCAATCGGACATGCCCCGGCATGCAGTCGAACCCAAAGGGGGAATTCAACAGAGACACTGGCTAGCTGAATGGCGATTCATGCTATCACAATGGACAATGCGGCCATCAACACCTGTTAATGGTGCGCTTAAGGATAGTTGCAGAGGCAGTCAGAGACGATCGATTGGTAATGCACCTTTTGTTTCCGACAATGGGGCCTCCAGCTCATGCTGGAGGTATGGAGGCAAACACCCAGCCAGAGCTTGCAGGTATCAGCAATATACCTGCAGAAACTGCAACGTCAGAGGTCACTTGTTGCCTATGTGCAGGAAGCCTGCAGCCAGGTTGATGTACGAGGAGAATGGGCCCGATGTAAGCCCTACGAGGCCAAATGAATACTGGGGGAAATTGTTGGAAGCTGATGTTCAGTGAGTTCATGTGGAGCACATATACAGTTCATATACCAGGACGCCACCGATAATGATGAAAGTGCTCCTCAATGGCATTCCAGTATTAATGGAGCTGGACACGGGTGCGAGCCAGTCTCTGATGAGTATCAAACAGTTCAAAAGGTTGTGGGTGTCCAAGGCCAGGAGACAAAAATTATTGCCGATTGACGCACTGCTACGGACATACACAAAGCAGATCATTCTGGTGCTAGGCAGCGCCACGGTAGTCGTGACCCACAAAGACTCGGAGAACAGGTTGCCACTCTGGATTGTCCTGGGGAGGAGTTGGCTTGCTGTCATGAACTGGAAATGGGACGATGTCAATGCAATTTCTTCTGTGGAGCGAGTATCATGCTCACAGGTGCTGTACAAATTTGACTCATTATTTCAACCCGCCATCGGCACATTCATGGGGACCAAGATAATGATTCACATAAACCCAGACACCAGACCAGTACACCACAAGGCCAGAGCAGTGCCGTACGTGCTGCGGGAAAAGATAGAATGCGAATTGGACCACCTGCTGAGGGAAGGCATCATCTCGCCAGTCGAATTCAGTGACTGGGCGAGCCTGATTGTGCCGGTGCTCAAGGCGGCTGGGTCGGTCAGGAGATGTGGTGATTACAAGGCCACCATCAATCGGGTGTCACTCCAAGACCAGTACCCGCTACCCAGAGCAGAGGACCTCTTTGCGACGCTATCCGGTGGCAAACTTTTTTCAAAATTGGACCTGACCTCAGCTTACATGACCCAGGAGCTGGCGAGTGAATCGAAGAAGCTGACCACCATCACGACACACAAGGGGTTGTTTGAGTACAGCAGATGTCTGTTCGGGATTCGCTCGGCCGCCGCAATCTTTCAGCGAAATATGGAAAGCCTCCTCAAGTCGATTCCAATGACGGTGGTTTTTCAAGACGACATCCTCATCACAGGTCGCGACACTGAAAAACACCTCCACAACCTGGAGGAGGTGCTACGCAGACTGGACATGGTAGGGCTGCGACTGGAAAAGGCGAAGTGCGTCTTCTTAGCTCCAGAGGTAGAATTCCTGGGGATGAGGGTAGCAGCAGACGGGATCAGACCTACTGCGTCCAAAACAGAAGCGATCCAGAGAGCACCCAGACCCCGTAACACGACGGAGCTGCGTTCGTTCCTGGAGTTCCTGAACTATTTTGGCAACTTTCTTCCCAAATTGAGCATGCTGTTAGAGCCGTACACGTACTCCTATGGGGGAACAGCCAGGAAAGGGCTTTTGATAGAGCACGCAATTTGTTATGCTCCAACAAACTGCAAACATTATACGACCTGTGTAAGAAACTAGTTTTAATGTGTGATGCGTCGTCCTTTGGGGTCGGGTGTGTGTTGCAGCATGTCAATGCCAAGGGTCAGTTACAGCTGGTAGCTTATGCCTCCAGAAGTCTGTCCTGGGCACAAAGGGTCTATGGGATGATAGAAAAGGAAGCGCTAGCATGTGTATATGCAGTTAAAAAAAATGCACCAGTAGTTGGCAGGAAATTCTAGCTGGAGACAGATCACAAACCCCTAACTTCCCTTTTTGCCGACAACAAGGCCATAAATGCGAATGCATTGTCCTGCATACAGAGGTGGGCACTTAAGTTAGCCACCTATGACTACACAATTCGGCACAGACCGGACACTGAAAACTGCGCCGATGCACTCAGCAGGCTACCACTAGCCACCACTGAGGGGGCAGCTGAGCATGATGCTGAGATTGTCATGGCTGTTGAAGCTTTCGAAAGCGAAGGCTCACCTGTGACAGCCTGTCAGATTAAAGTCTGGACAAATAAAGACCTGCTACTGTCTTTAGTTAAGAAATGTGTCTTGAATGGGGACTGGGCAGCCACGTACGGGGCATGCTCTGATGAGTTTAAACCGTTTCATAGGCGCAAGGATGAACTCTCGATTCAAGCCAATTGCCTACTGTGGGGAAACTGAGTAGTCATGCCCCAGAAGGGCAGAGAGGTGTTTATCAGAGAACTTCACAATGAGCACCCGGGCATTGTCATGATGAAGGCAATTGCCAGGTCACACATTTGGTGGCCAGGGATAGATGCAGACCTGGGACTTTGTGTTCGCAGGTGCAACACGTGTGTTCAGCTGGGCAACGCACCCAGGGAAGCCCCCCTTAGCCCCTGGTCCTGGCCCGCCAAGCCATGGTCACACATCCATGTGGACTACACAGGTCCTTTCATAGGAAAAATGTTTTTGGTTGTAGTAGATGCCTACTCCAAATGGAACGAGTGTGACATTTTAAATTCAAGCACATTCTCTGCCACGGTAGAAAGTCTACGGGCAATGTTCGCCACCCATGGTCTACCGGATGCCTTGGTCAGCGACAATGGCCCATGCTTCACAAGCATTGAATTCCAGGACTTCATGGCAGGAAATGGTATCAACCATGTCAGAATGGCACCGTTCAAGCCAGCCTCAAACGGCCAGGCGGAACGAGCAGTGCAGATAATCAAACAGGGGATGCTCAGAATCCAAGGGGGTTCCCTACAAAGCCGCTTATCACGCCTCCTGTTGGCCAATAGATCCCGACCACACTCACTCACAGGGGTTCCACCCGCAGAGCTGCTAATGAAAAGAACGCTCAAAACCAGGTTGTCCCTTATACACCCGACTATGAAAGAAATTGTTGAGAGGAGGCGTCAGTCACAATGTGACTACCGTGACAGGAATGCAAGGGCGCGATGTATTGATGTCAATGACCCTGTTTTTGTCCTTAATTACGCTGCAGGGCCCAAATAGCTTGCAGGCACTGTGATTGCCAAAGAAGGGAATAGGGTTTTGATAGTTAAACTTACCAATGGAAAAATCTGCCGCAAACACGTGGATCAAACTAAAAGAATGTTCAGCATCCCCATAGAAGAAGTAGAGGAAGAACACGACATAGAGTTTACTCCACCACAGGTGACCGAACACCGGAACCAAGTGGAGGTGAGCCCATTCACTGTGGGCAGTCCGGACAGGCCTGAGGCACCGCAAACAGCAGACACTCAGGCCAGCGCCCAACAACCGGAGCCCCAACTCAGACGCTCTACAAGGGAGCGTAAACCTCCAGAGAGACTTAACCTGTGATCCCAATCAGACTTTGCGGGGGAGGTGATGTCATGTATTCAACTATCATTGTAACCCTTAAGCTGAACTAAGTTGTATACCTTAAGAACACTGACCACAGGGGGCGAACTTGTGGGAGACACTCCTAACCTGGACTTTCTGGTATAAAAGGGGAAGCTCCACCCACCGTCTGTCTCTTGAGGTCTTGGTAATAAAGGTAACTGGTCACAGAGTGATCTTTTCTCAAGTATGGGCCTCGTGTGCATTTATACTGTATAGTAAGGACAATGTTGAGGTCCGGCAGTGCTGTCGGGGATGGAATCGCAGTTTGCATCCAGGCACCAGATGATGTCACTATGTCTGGGGTGCAGGAGAGCGTGGCGTAGGATTTACCGCCACTGCTCACCTGCAAAGGAAGTTTGCGGGCATCGGTATTCTTGCCGTGTCAGGTCGTAGAGCCAGTTGCGCCCCGTTATCGCCCTCCGAGGTGCTAATGGGAGGCGCAAAGGAGGACAATTTCTCCCCCTATATCTTTTCTTTCTCTGGACATTGATTTCAGCAATTGAAAACTTTAGGTTGGCTACCCATTTTACTGCTGGTTTCTCCCAATCATGTTTCACTAAGTTGCCTTCCATGATGCCACTTTTTACTCACTTTAAGGTGGTTTTACATTGTCGCCCAGGTCTTGGAAATGTGAGCGAACTGAGTCGCTCTTCAGCATTTAGTTTTGTAATGTGCAGCAGTCTTCCTGAAAACCCTCGACACTGTGGGAACCCAGCATTCTATGCAAATGCGGACTGGTTGTGGCTTTTTGGCCAGTGTGCAAGCATCGTGACATCATCTCCAAAATGAATTGTTGATGGGCAGCCGGCCAGGAAAACTCACTGAAAAATGGGCAGGCTAAAAAAATCCAACAGGTTTTTGTTCATGTGGTTGGCAGCTGCAACAATAGCAGTGCAAAGGCCAGTGCCTGATCTGCACAAGAGTTCAGGCCACTGCTAAATTGCCACCTGAAATGAGTGCAGGCCTCAATGCAATGTGCAAGTTCCGACAGGCATTTGCAGGTCTTGAGCAGTATAACCTGCACTCCTTAAATTGACCACTAGGGGCCCCAAAACTTCCAAAATGTTGATATCTGTGGAGGTGGAAGGAGGAGGTGTGAAACCTGCTTGCCTCCTCATGGTTGCCACTGGCCCCCCCCCCATTTACTGTTGGGCCTTGACCCTGAGTAGCGACATGCATCGGAACACCTAATTGGCACCAGCAGTTCATCTGATTTATTTTGCAAGGCTCAAGAACGGATTGACTTTGGTCCTCGAGCCTCTCCTTTCCAGCATGCTGTCGCCGTGTACAGGTGGAATCTTGCCCAGTTTGGGACGCAAAGGAATTTAGGCCCCATTAAGTAAATAGCACTGCAGAAATTTAACAATGATATTTTGGAAACTGAAAAGAGAAATAAATGTAGCTGAGCTGGTGCAGTGGCCTCTCAATGGTAGAAAGTGAAAATCTTTTATACTGATCAATGCCCTGGATATGGATATAGCTTTTACTCATTAATCCAGAGTACGTGAATGTATTGAATCTGTGAAATCCTAGTAGCATGGCAGCATGTTTGAGTATATAGGAAGAAGTGATGTTGAACTAGTACCAAAGATGGAAAGAGATTGGCCTGTAAGTCTAACAACAGAACACTGGTCCATTCTTGGAACCTGGGTTCAAAGCTAAGGCTCTAGGGCCCAAGTTTCGGGTAGAGTTGCTCCTAGTTTTTTGGAGCAACTAGTTTAGTTTGGAGTATTGCAATTCTCGGATATTTGTTTGCTCCAGTTCTAGTGAGTTAGTTTAGGTTGGCTTTAGGTAAGGTACTTTTTTTTCAAAAGGGGGTGTGTCCATCCACTCAGGCCTGTTTTGCAAGTTTCGGCAGTGAAAACTTACTACAAACTAACTTAGGATGGAGTAAGTGTCCACTTTTGTAAGTTCTGAAAACCTTACCTAGAGTTAAGTTTAGCGCAGACACAGCCAGAGACGGGGGGTGGGAAGCATTAAACACAAAGGACTCATCAACATCACAACAGGGGGGGGGGAGGGAAGTTAGAGGATTTTCCATAAACAGCTTCACAACAACATTAAAGAAGCAAAGTACATTTAAAGCACCAAGCACGAAACGAAGCACAAAAAGTAACAAGCAATTAATTAATAAAAAATAGAAGGAACCCTGCACCGAAAGCACCAAGACCAAAGTAATAAGTAATCAACCAATAAAAAATAGAAGTCCTACCTTTATGTGAAGGGAAGGTGTCTCTGTCAGTATCTCTCTCTGTAGTGTCTCTCTCTCTCTCTATCTGACAGTGAGGGGTGCGGGGGGGGGGGGAGGGGGAGGGAGGGGCGGTGTGTGTGGGAGGGGTGGGAGGAGGTGTGTGTGTGTGGGATGGGAGGGGGTGTGAGTGTGTGGGGGGTGGGGGGGTGTGAGTGCGTGGGGGGTGGGGGGGTGTGAGTGTGTGGGGGTGTGTGTGTGTGTGGGGGGTGGGGGGGGTGTGGGGGAGAGGCTGGAAGGAGGCACCCCTGCTCTCTCGTCCGGCCCTTCAATCATTGAGTGCCCCCAACCCACGCTCCTTCATCCCTGTTGCCACGCTCCCCCCTCTCCCCACCCCGGTTGCCACGCGCCCCCCACGCCCTCCCGGTATCCACGCCCCCCCCTTCCCGGTATCCACGCCCCCCCGCCCGTATCCACGTCCCCCCGGTCCACCCCCCCGCAACGTATCCACTTCCCCCCGGTATCCACGCCCCCCCGCCCGTATCCACGTCCCCCCGGTCCACCCCCCCGCAACGTATCCACTTCCCCCCGGTATCCACGCCCCCCCGCCCGTATCCACGCCCCCCGCCGCCCTCCCGGTATACACGTCCCCCCGGTATCCACGCCCCCCCGCCCGTATCCACGCCCCCCGCCCGTATCCACGCCCCCCCTGCCCGTATCCACGTCCCACCCCCCTCCCAGTATCCACATCCCCCCCCCTTCCCGGTATCCACGCCCCCCCGCCCGTATCCACGTCCCCCCGGTCCCCCCCCCCCCCCCCCAACGTATCCACCTCCCGGTCTCCACGCCCCCCCAGTATCCACGCCACCCCGCTCCCGTATCCACGTCCCCCCGGTCACCCCCCCCCAATGTATCCACCTTCCCCCCCCCTCCCCCGTTATCCACGCCCCCCCCAGCATCCACGCCACCCTGCCCGTATCCACGCCCCTCCCCCCCCCGCCCCCGGTATCCACGCTCTCCCCCCGCCCCCCCCCCCCCCGGTACCCACGCTCTCCCGAGCCATTGCGCAGGCGCGCATGCTCCAGCATGCCTGCGCAACGATGCCGGCTCTGGGAAGAAGGCATGATCCCTAGCCCCGCCCCCCTGCAGGCAGTCTCCTTCCCAGGGAGACTACGCTGCGCCGCGCCACGCCACGGTCCAGGAGGACCGGAGAATTGCTGCAGAATATTCCGCCGCACCTTCGAGCCCAGGCAGGTCACGTAAGTCTCGGAGGTGCGCCGTTTTCACCAGATGCCGAAACTTCGGCCCCTCGACACTAGGGTCCTCATCATCATCATCATCATCATCATAGGCAGTCCCTCGGAATCGAGGAAGACTTGCTTCCACTCCTGAAATGAGTTTTTTGGTGGCTAAACAGTCCAATTAGAGAGCCACAGACACTGTCACGGGTGGGACAGATTGTCGTTGAGGGTAAGGGAGAGTGGGACAGGTTTGCCGCACACTCTTTCTGCTGCCTGCGCTTGATTTGTAAATGCTCACGGCGTTGAGACGCGAGGTGCTCAGCGCCCTCCCGGATGCACTTCCTCTATTTAGGGCGGTCTTTGGCCAGGGACTCCCAGGTGCCAGTAGGGATGTTGCACCTTTGGCTCGTTTGCCGTGAAGGAGTTTTCAGTAGAGTGCTTGCTTTGGGAGTCTCGTGTCTGGCATGCGAACTATGTGGCCTGCCCAGCGGAGATGATCGAGTGTGGTCAGTGCTTCAATGCTGGGGATGTTGACCTGGACGAGGACGCTGATGTTGGTGAGTCTGTCCTCCCAGGGGATTTGTAGGATCTTGCAGAGACATCGTTGGTGATATTTTGCCAGCGACTTGAGGTGTCTACTGTACATGGTCCATGTCTCTGAGCCACACAGGAGGGCAGGTATTACTACAGCCCTGTAGACCATGAACTTGGTGGTAGATTTGAGGGCCTGGTCTTCGAACACTCTTTTCCCCAGGTGGCCAAAGGCTGCACTGGCGCACTGGAGGTGGTGTTGAATCTCCGCATCAATGTCTGCCTTTGTTGACAAGAGGCTCCCGAGGTGTGGGAAATGGTCCACGTTGTCAAGGGCCACACCGTGGATCTTGATGACTGGGGGGCAGTGCTGTGCGGCGAGGAGAGGCTGGTGGAGGAACTTTGTCTTACGGATGTTTAACATAAGGCTTATGCTTTCGTACGTCTCAGTAAATACGTCGACTATGTCCTGGAGTTCAGCCTCTGTATGTGCGCAAACGCAGGCGTCATCCGTGTACTGTAGCTCGATGACAGAGATTGGGGTGGTCTTGGACCTGGCCTGGAGACAGCGCAGGTTGAACAGGTTCCCACTGGTTCTGTAGTTTAGTTCCACTCCAGCGGGGAGCTTGTTGACTGTGAGTTGGAGCATGGCGGCGAGAAAGATTGAGAAGAGGGTTGGGGGCATAGTCCCTGTTTGACCCGGGTCCGGACGTGGATTGGGTCTGTGATGGGTCCGTTGGTAAGGATCATGGCCTGCATGTCGTCGTGGAGCAGGCGGAGAATGGTGCCGAACTTTTGGAGGCTTCCGAAATGGAGGAGGACGCTCCATAGACCCTCGCGATTGACAATGTCAAAGGCCTTTGTAAGGTCGAAGAAGGCCATGTGTAAGGGCTGGCGCTGTTCCCTGCAATTTTTCCTGCAGCTGTCACGCTGCAAAAATCATGTCCAATGTGCCCCATAGGGGACGAAATCCGCAGTGCGACTCCGGGAGGAGCTCCTCGGCCACGCAAAGAAGACGGTTAAGGAGGACTCTCCCGACGACTGAAGGTGGCCTCTGTGTTGGGGGTGGGGGTGGGGAAGGGGCGGAATTGTGTAGAGGAAACCTGGAAGGCAACTGAGTAGATCGGAATCTGCTCCCTCAACTGAATTGTACCAATTCATTTTGAGTTGCAGGTTTCACATCTGCCAACTGTGCAGTGTGCGTGCTGCGCACCCGCATGATGTGAGTTCAGCTATATTTAAAGGGACAGTACACAAATAGAAATTGCAGGTGTTCAGGTTGAATGGTGGACATTGAGCAAGGGCAGCAGCTAGATACAATAATGCCTCACTGGAATTACTGCTGTTGCAGTCAGGAGGAGGAGGAGGAGCATACTTTTGCCCAAGGGAGGAAGAAACCTGCTGCTCTCACCAAGAAGGCATGGTTGGAGGTAGCTGAGGAGGTGAGCCGCTGCGTTGTGCCCATGGATGCAATGTAGGAACCAGTTTAATAACCTAACCAGGTCTGAAAAAGGGAGTACATTTGCTGATACAATTGCATCCTGTGCTTTAAGCCTTACATCCTTTCACTCTGTCTTGCTTTGTGCTCTCCATCACATCACTCCTCACACCCACTCTACTTTCAGCACCCAGCGTTCACATTCTTTGCACTTCATCACTTCCCCATTTATCTACCCACCATTGACGCACACTCCAATCTCCGTCTGCAATGTGATGCATGTTCCTGATAGTCACCCTCACCGAATGCACTGCATCCATTGGGTGAATACCTCACCTTCACTCACTCTCAGCTCTGTCTTTTTGCCTCTTGTAGGAGAAGAGAGCGCAAAACGCAAGGGAGGGGGGACAGGACTGGAGGTGGGCCAGTACAAATAGTCCAGCTCACAGATGCAGAGGAGGACGGCCTGGAGGTACGTGGCACATCTGTGTCGCTCTGTGTCAGAGATGGAGAGACAGGGAGCTCACGGATAGCTGGTAACAGAATTACAAATATCTTTGACATGTGCTGACTTCATTTCATCAATGACTGAACTACGAGAAGACTGATTATGCTGGTTATGAATCTTAATGAATACTTAGCATCTGTTTTCACAAAAGAGAGGGGAGATGCAGACTTTGCAATGAGGGAGGATGAATGTGAAATATTAGATGAGATAAACATAGTGAGAGTGGAAATATTAAGGGGTTTAGCAGCTTTGAAAGTGGATAAATCCACAGGCCCGGATGAAATGTATCCCAGGCTGTTAAAAGAAGCAAAAGAGGAAATAGCAGAGGCTCTGACCATCACTTTCCAATCCTCTTGCTACAGATGTGGTGCCAGAGGACTGCTAATGTTGTGCCATTGTTTTAAAAATGGAGAAAGGGATAGACTGAGTAATTATAGGCCAGTCAGCCTAATCTTATTATTGAAAAATTATTGGAAAAAATCCTGATGGACAGGATAAATCTTCATTTGGAAAGACATGGCTTAATAAAGGACAGTCAGCATGGATTTGTTAAGGGAAGGTCGTGCCTGACTAACTTGATTGAATTTTTCGAGGAGGTAACCAGGAGGGTCGATGAGGGCATACGTAGTGTATATGGATTTTAGCAAAGCTTTTGATAAGGTCGCACGTGTATTGTGTTCCTAACAAGATGAGACTGCACACAGGGAGGTTAAAGTAACAGTGACGTCAGTCTTTACCAAGACACTCCAGAGTAACAGGCCTTAGGGGGCGGCTTATATACAGTGCTCCCAAGGGATGCTGGGATCCCTTGGGACTTCAGGGGATGCGCTCCCTGGTGGAGGAATATGGGAGTGCATGCTTTACAGATACACAACATCACTCCTCCCCAAAATCAAAGTGAAAACTATTTACAAGGTGAGGCGGTCGGGAGCCTTTCTTTCCCTGGTGGACTGCCTCGGTACAAATGTCTGTTCTGGTGTGTTGGCTGTGCCCTCGCTGGGCTGGTGTGTTGTTGGCCCTTCAGGGCTGCTGGGTGAGCCTGGCCTTGCTGGGCTGTTGGACATGATGGGTTCGATTTCCTGGTCCGGCGTGGTGTCGTTAATCCTTTGGGTGTGTGTTGTGGGCTCGAAAAAGGTGGTGTCTGCTGTGGGTTGTTCAGGGCAGTCTGTGAACCGCAGCCTCGTTTGGTCCAGGTACTTTCTGCAAATTTGTCCCTTGCTTAGTTTGACTATAAACACCCTACTCCCTTCTTTAGCTATCACCGTGCCCGCGATCAACTTGGGACCATGTTTATAGTTTAGCACATACATAGGGTCATTCAGATCAATTTCCCGTGACACAGTGGCGCGACCATCGTTTACATTTTGTTGCTGCCGCCTGCTCTCTACCTGATCATGCAGGTTGGGGTGAACCAGCGAGAGTCTGGTTTTAAGTGTTCTTTTCATGAGTAGCTCAGGCGGGGGCACCCTTGTGAATGAGTGGGGTCTCGTGCGTTAGCTGAGCAGTACTCGGGATAGGCGGATTTGGAGTGAGCCTTCCGTGACTCGTTTAAGGCTCTGTTTGATTGTTTGTACTGCCCGCTCTGCCTGCCCATTGGAGGCTGGTTTAAACGGGGCCGAGGTGACATGTTTGATCCCATTGCAGTTCATGAATTATTTAAATTTGACACTGGTGAAACATGGCTTGTTGTCACTGACCAGTATGTCAGGCAGGCTGTGGGTGGCAAACATGGCCCTCAGGCTTTCAATGGTGGCGGTGGCAGTGCTTCCCGACATCATTTCACATTCAATCCATTTTGAAAAAGCATCCACCACCACTAGGAACATTTTACCGAGAAATGGGCCCGCATAGTCGATATGGATCCTCGACCATGGTCTGGAGGACCAGGACCACAAACTTAATGTTGCCTCTCTGGGCGCGTTGCTCAACTGAGCACACACGCTGCATTGCCGTACACAAGACTTTAAGTCAGAGTCGATACCGGGCCACCACACGTGGGATCTGGCTATCGCTTTCACAATTACTATACCTGAGTATGTGCTGTGAAGATCCGAGATGAACGTCTCCCTGCCCTTTTTGGGTAGCACTACGCGGTTACCCCACAACAGGCAGTCTGCCTGAATGGACAGCTCATCCTTTCGCCGCTGGAACGGTTTGATTAGCTCTTGCATTTCAACGGGGATGCTGGCCCAGCTCCCATGCAGTACACAGTTTTTTACCAGGGACAGCAGAGAATCTTGGCTGGTCCAAATCCTAATCTGGCAGGCCGTGACAGGTGATTTATATATTCAAACGCTTCCATGACCATCAACAAGTCTGCGGGCTGTGCCACCATCAACAAGTTTGCAGGCTGCGCCATTTCCACTCCCGTGGTGGGCAATGGTAGCCGACTGAGAGCATCCGCACAGTTCTCGGTGCCCGGCCTGTGGCGGATGGTATAGTTATACGCTGATAGCGTGAGTGCCCACCTTTATATGCGGGCTGAGGCATTAGTATTTATCCCCTTGTTTTCAGCGAACAGGGATATGAGGTGCCAAATTTGAGGCCAAACAGGTACTGATGCATTTTCTTTATCCCGAACACACACGCTAATGCCTCTTTCTCAATCATACTGTAGGCCCTCTCGGCCTTAGACAAGCTCCTGGAGGCATCGGCGACAGATTGCAACTTCCCCGCAACATTGACTTGTTGTAATACGACGACGCATCACATGCTAGCACAAGTCTTTTACACGGGTTATACAATACAAGCAGCTTGTTGGAGTATAAAATGTTTCTGGCTTTCTCAAAAGCAATTACTTGTTTTTTTTTCCCATATCCAGTTCTTACCTTTACGCAATAACACATGTAGGGGCTCTAAGAGGATGCTTAACCCCTGTCAGAAGTTACCAAAGCAGTTGAGGAGTCCCAGGAACGACCGCAGCTCCGTGATGTTCTGTGGTCTGGGTGCGTTCCTGCTAGCCTCTGTCTTGGCGTCTGTGGGCCGAATACCGTCCGCCACGATCTTTCTCCCCAAAAACTCTACTTCTGTTGCCACGAAGACGCATTTCGACCTCTTCAGCCGCAGCCCTCCTCCAGGTTTTGTAGGTGCTCGGCGGTGTCCCAACCCGTGACCAATATGTCGTCCTGAAAAAGCACTGTGTGGTACCGACTTGAGTAGTCTCTCCATGTTTCTCTGGAAGATCGCTGCAGCTGACCGAATTCCAAACGTGCATCTGTTGTAGATGAACAGTCCATTGTGCGTGTTGATGCATGTGAGGCTCTTCGAAGACTCCTCCAGCTCCTGCATCATGTAGGCCGAAGTCAGGTCGAGCTTGGTGAACGTCTTGCCTCCTGCCAGTGTCGCAAATAGGTCGTCTGCCTTAGGTAGCGGGTATTGGTCCTGTAGCGAGAAACGATTGATAGTTACTTTATAATCGCCGCAAATCCTGACCGTGCCATCACTTTTGAGTACTGGAACAATCAGGCTGGCCCACTCGCGGAAATCCACTGGGGAGATGATGCCCTCGCTTTGCAGCCTGTTCAGCTCGATTTCCACTCTCACCCTCATCATGTGAGGTACCGCTCGCGCCTTGTGGTGAATGGGTCGTGCCTCTGGGACCAAGTAGACCCGCACCTTCGCCCCAGAAAACTTTCCAATGCCTGGCTCAAAAAGGGAAGGAAATTTGTTAAGAACCTGGGTACATGAGGCCTCATTGACATGTGATAGCGCTCGGATGTCATCCCAGTTCCAGCGGATTTTGCCCAGTCAGCTCCTTCCAAGCAATGTGAGGCCATCGCCCGGGACAATCCAGAGTGGCAGTTCGTGCACCGTGCCCTCATAGGTGACCTTGACCATGGTGCTGCCCAGGACAGTGATAAGCTCTTTGGTGTATGTTCTCAGTTTCGTGTGGATGGGGCTCAGGGCTGGTCTGAGTGCCTTGTTGCATCACAGTCTCTCAAACATTGTTTTACTCATGATGGATTGGCTAGCGCCAGTGTTCAGTTCCATGGCTACGGGTAAGCCATTCAATTTTACATTTAGCATTATAGGTGGACATTTCGTCGAAAATGTGTGCACCCCATGTACTTCAGCATCTGCCTCCTCTCTCTGAGTCTCGAAATTGCTTTGATCCACCATGGACTGATCTTCCTCTGCCACATGGTGGTTAGCATTGTTCCACAGCTCTTGCAAACATACCCTTTGAAGTGGCATGAATAGGCTGAATGGAAGCCTTTGCAACGCCAACAAGGTGTGAATTGCCTTGCATTCATTCTTAATTGTGGACTCTGAGTCATCTGGGTGACCTGAGGCCTGCTGGCAGTTGCAGACCCATGGTTTCTGCCCTGTACATTTCTGCTCGCAAACACAGTTCCAGTTAATTTTTGAACATTGCTAGCACTTGTGTGCTGAGAGATTTGTTTGGTGTTATCACTGGTGGACATAAACGCCTGTGCTATCGCAATGGCCTTACTGAGGGTCGGTGTCTCTACAGTCAAAAGTTTTTGTAGGATGATCTCGTGGACAATGCCCAGTACAAAAAGCCTTTGAGCATCTGCCCCAGGTAGCCATCAAACTCACATTGTCCTGCAAGTCGCCTTAGCTCAGCGACGTAGCTCGCCACTTCCTGATCTTCAGATCGCTGGCACGTGTAGAACCAATACCTCGCCATCAGCACGCTCTCTCCTGAACCAGTGTACACAGCTTCTCATTCGACTTATCTGTGGGTTTCACCAGAGCCAGAAGATTGTTCATGAGGCTGTAGGTCGGTGCCCCGCAGACCGTGAGGAGGTCCACTCTCCTTTTTGCAGCGCTTCCTTCTCTGTCCAGTTCGTTGGCTATAAAATACTGGTCTAGCCGTTCGACATAGGCTTCCCAGTCCTCACCCTCCGAGAACTTCTCCAGGATTCCCACAGTTTGCTGCATCTTTGCGTTGGATTCGTATTCTCGTCGCCAGTTGTTGTGTTCCTAACACAGATGAGACGCACACAGGGAGGTTAAAGTAACAATGACCTCAGTCTTTATCAAGACACTCCAGAGTGAGTAACAGGCCTTAGGGGCCGGCTTATATACAGTGCTCCCAAGGGATGCTGGGATCCCTTGGGACTTCAGGGGATGCGCTCCCTGGTGGAGGAACATGGGAGTGCATGCTTTACAGATACACAACAACATGGCAGATTGGTCACAAATGTAAAAGCCCATGGGATTCAAGGCAAAGTGACAAATTGGAGCCAAACTTACCTCAGAGGCAGGAAGCAAAGGTTTGATGGTGTTTTTATGACTGGAAGGCTGCATTCAGTTGGGTTCCGCAGGGCTGAGTCCTGCGTCCCTTCCTTTTTGTGGTATACATCAATGACTTGGACTTGAATTTAGGGCGTATGATTATTAAGTTTGCAGCTGACACTAAAATCTGCTGTGTGGTTGATAATCAAGAAGAAAGCTGCGGACTGCAGGAAGATATCAATGTACCGGTCAGGTGGGCAGAGCAATGGCAAATGGAATTCAATCCGCATAAGTGTGAGGTAATGCATTTGGGGAGGTCTAAGAAGGCAAGGGAATACACATTAAATGATACGACACTGAAAAGTGTAGAGGAACAAAGGGACCTTGGAGTGCAGGTCCATAAATTCTTGAAGATAGCAGGTCAGGTAGATAAGGTGATTAAGAAGGCATATGGAATACTTGCCTTTATTAGTTGAGGCGTGGAATACACGAGCAAGGAGGTTATGCTTGAACTGTATAAAACATTGGTTAGGCCGCAGCTGGAGTACTGTGTGCAGTTCTGGTCACCACATTACAGGAAAGATGTGATTGCTTTGGAAAGAGTGCCGAGGAGATTTACAAGAATGTTGCCTGGACTGAAGAATTTTGGCTATGAGGAAAGATTGGAGATGCTGGGTCTGCCTTCTTTGGAATCGGGGAGGCTGAGGGGGGACCTGATTGAGGTGTATAAAATTATGAGAGGCCCGAGTGAATAGAAAGGACCTGTTTCCCTTGGCAGAGGGGTCAACAACCAGCGGGCATAGATTTAAAGTAAGTGGGGGGAGGTTTAGAGGAGATATGAGGGGAAATGTCTTCACCCGGAGGGTTGTGGGGGCCTGGAACTCGCTGCCTGAAAGGGTGGTAGAGGCAGGAATCCTCACCACATTTAAAAAGTACTTGGATGTGCACTTAAAGTGCAGTAACCTACAGGGCTACGGACCAAGAGCTGGAAAGTGGGATTAGGCCAGATAGCTCTTGGTTAGCCGGCGCGGACACGATGGGTTGAAATGGCCTCCTTCCATGCTGTAAATTTCGATGATTCTATGATTGTCATGGACCTTCACACGTACAGCAAGTGTCACAGGACATCTATGAGGACGATTCCTCAGAGGACCTCATTCCTTCTGAGGGTGCACAGCACAGATATTCGCACTTTGGTGGGTCCACTTAGGAGAGTTAGTTAGGTTTTCACCTGGTGATTCACACCTCACAAATGAGCATGAGCAGACACTGCTGGCAGGGACAGCTGGGGAGAATCTGCATCAGGGGGTGCAAACCTCTCCAAGCTCGACTCAGCTGGATGCAGATGCTGAACTGCAGGGGCTATCGCTAAGACGGAGAATGCTAGAGGTGCATCGGCAACGTAACCAGGTGCTGACAGATGTGCCACGCACACTCACATTAATAGTGGAGAGGACGGAGGAGTCCAGTTTGTTCACTGGTGGATTGGTGGCATGGGGAATTGTGCAACGGCAGCCATGGGGAGAGAGGCTGCCTCCGTAGAGCTTCAGGCAAATGAGTTCATGCAGTCTTTGGATGGCAACTTGTCTGCCGCCTTAAACAGAATGACACATACGTTATCCATGGCCTTACAATACATCACTGATCTTCACCAATCTGGTCTGGCACAGAGTGGCAGGACTGTCCATCTCGCTTTCCAACCGGTATTTTCTTTTGAGCACCGGTGAGGGCGATGGTGCCTCTGGGGAGTGCAGCCAGAGCCAAGTCCAAGGCACCATGGGTGGCTCAGCTGCACAGGGGGGGAGGGACAAAAAAATAAAAGAGCTATAGTGGTAGGGGATTCAATTGTTACGGGAATAGAGAGTCGTTTTTGTGGCCGTAGATGTGACTCCAGGATGGTATGGTGCCTCCCTGGTGCCAGGATCAAGGATGTCACAGAGCGGACGCGGGGCATTCTGGAGGGAGAGGGTGAACAGCTAGGGGTCATGGCCCATATCGGGAACAATGACATTGGTAGAAAGAGGGATGAGGTCCTGCAGGCAGAATTTAGGGAGCTAGGAGAAAAATTAAAGGGTTGGACCTCAAAGGTTGTAATCTCCGGGTTACTACCGGTGCCACGTGCTAATGAGTACAAGATTAGAAGGATAGAGAGGATGAACACGTGACTGGAGAGTTGGTGCAGGAGGGAGGGTTTTAAATTCCTGAGGCATTGGGACCGCTTCTGGGGGAGATGGGACCTGTACAAACCAGACGGGTTGCACCTCAACAGCACCGGGACCAATATCCTCGCGGGGAGTTTTGCTAGTGCTGTTGGGGACAGTTTAAACTAGCTTGGCAGGGAGATGGGAACCTGAGAACAAATTCAATAGGGAAGGAAGTAACGCTGAAATTGCAAAGACAGAGGAAACAGGTATGTAGTAATCAAGGAGGTCTTCCTGTGCTGAATGGAAGGAGTACAGCAAATAAGGCGGATGAGCTAAGAGCACAGGTAGACACTTGGGAGTATGACATTATAGCCATTACAGAGACATGGCTGAAAGAGGGGCAGGTTTGGCAGCTCAATATTCCTGGTTACAGGATTTTTAGACAGGACAGAGCGGGGAGTAAAAAGTGGGGGGGGGGGTAGTCATGGTATTGATTAAAGAAACTATTACAGCTGTGAGGAGGAATGATTTGTTAGAGGGATCATCAAATGAGGCCATATGGTCAAACTAAAAAATAAAAAAGGCGTGATCACATTGCTGGCGGGGGGTCGGCGGCGGGGTGGGGGGTGCATTATAGATCCCCAAACTGTGGGAGGGAGATAGAAGAGCAAATATGTAGGCAAACTTTTGTGCAAATCAAAAATTATAGGGCAGTAATAGGGGATTTGAAATATCCTAATATTGATTGGGACAAATATAGTATGAAGGGTATAGAGGATGCAGAATTCCTAAAATGCATTCAAGAGAATTTTTTTAGTCAGTATGTAACAAGCTCAACATGGGAGGGGGCGGTTAAGAGCAAGCGGATAACTAAAGAAAGTGTAGGGCCTATTAGAGACCATGAAGGGAATGTGTGTGTGGAAGCAGAAGGTTTGGGTATGCTTCTTAATGAATACTTCGCATCTGTTTTTGCAAAGGAAAGGAGCAATGTAGATACTGCTATCGAGGAGGAGTGTGAAATTTGGGATGAAATAAACATCGTGAGATAGGAGGTATTGCGGAGTTTGGTAGCTTTGAAAGTGGATAAGTCCCCAGGCCTGGATGAAATGCATCCCAGGCTGTTGAGTGAAGCAAGAGAGGAAATTAGCAGAGGCCTTGACCATCATTTTCCAGTCCTCTTTGGATTCAGGCATGGTGCCGGAGGATTGGAGGACTGCTAATGTAGTACCCTTGTTTAAGAAGGGAGAAAGGGATAGGCCGAGTAATTACAGGCCTGTCAGCCTAACCTCAGCGGTGGGAAAATTATTGGAAAAATTCCTGAAGGACTGGATAAATCTACATTTAGAAAGGCAAGGATTAATCAGGGACAATCAGCATGGATTTGTTAAGGGAAGATTGTGTTTGACTAACCTGATTGAATTTTTCGAGGAGGTAACCAGGGGGGTCAATAAGGGTAGTGCGTGTGATGTAGTGTATATGGACTTTAGCAAAGCTGTTGATAAGATCCCACATGGCAGACTGGTCATGAAGGTTAAAGCCCATGGGATCCAGGGCAAAGTGGCAAGTTGGATCCAAAATTGGCTTAGAGGTAGGAAGCAAAGGGTAATGGTTGATGGATGTTTTTGTAAGTGGAAGGATGTTTCCAGTGGGATACTGCAGGGCTCAGTACTGGGTCCCTTGCTTTTTGTGGTATACATCAATGATCTAGATTTGAATATAGGGGTATGATTAAAAAGTTTGCAGATGACACTAAAATTGGCTGTGTGATTAATAATGAAGACTGCAGGAGGATATCAATCTACTGGTCAGGTGGGCAAAATAGTGGCTAATAAGGAAAGGGTATATACATTAAACTGTAGGCCAGTTAGAAATGTAGATGAACAAAGGGACCTTGGAGAGGTGGTCGCCGGAGGGACTAGAGTGCATCATCACCCCCGGAAACCAAATTTTAATTTGAACCACATGTCTACAGTTGAATTTGTTTAAGTTTGTTGGTTTTAGTGTCCCCCCCCCCCTTTTAGCCAGGGGGCACTTGTATAACTTATGTTTTTGGTGCCCTCAAAAACAAAGGGACCTTGGAGTGCTTGTCCACAGATCCCTGAAAGTAGCAGGCCAGGCGGATAAGGTGGTTAAGAAGGCCTTTATTGGCCGAGGCATAAAATACAAGAGCGGCGGGCTGGAGGATGGGGTGGGGTTATGCTTAAATTGTAAAACACACTGCTTAGGCCACAGCTGGAGCACTGCGTGCAGTTCTGGTCGCCGTATTATAGGAAGGATGTGATTGCACTAGAGAGGGTGCAAAGGAGATTTACGAGCATGCTGCCTGGAATGGAGAATCTTAGCTATGAGGACAGATTGGATAGGCTGGATTTGTTCTCCTTGGAACAGAGGAGGCTGAGAGGTGACCTCATTGAGGTATATAAAATTTTGAGGGACCTGGATATAGTGGATAGCAAGGGCCTATTTCCCTTGGTGGAGGGGTCATTTACGAAGGGGCATAGTTTTAAGGTGGTTGGTGGAAGGTTTAGAGGGAATTTGAGGGGAAGCTTCTTCATGCAGAGGGTTGTGGGGGTCTGGAACTCGCTGCCTGGAAGGGTGGTGGAGGCAGAAACCCTCACCACATTTTAAAAGTACTTGGATGTGCCTTTGAAGTGCTGTCACCTGCAGAGCTGGTAAGTGGGATTAGACTGGATAACCTCTTGTTGGCTGGTGCAGATACGACGGTAAGTACATCATGGAATCTAATATGTCCAGAGTGATCTCCTGGACTAGTTTCGATCGCCTGGATGGGTCAGAGAGGAATTTTACCAGATGTTTTTCCCCAGTTGGCTTGGGTTTTTTATCTGTAATTTTGCCTCTCCCAGGAGATCGAGTGTAAAATGTTGCGATACATGGGGTATCGCAGTTGTGTGGGGCGGACTGGTTGGGCTGGGTGCTCTTCACCTTTCCGCCATTGTTCATAGGTTGTTTACATGTAACCTTCAGGGCTGCTGACCGAGGGCCGTGTGGCTTTTTGTCGGCCGGCGCGGACACGATGGGCCGAAATGGCCTCCTTCTGCGCTGTAAATTTCTATGTTTGTGTGGCACCCTGGCCCAGGACAGGGTTGATGACGAAAGGGGAGATTGAAATGGAAATTCCACTGAAAGTACTTCCACATCTCACCCATTGCAAATGCCACCTCCCGCACCCCCACCAATACCCGACATGCTACCTCACCTCCACATAGCCGAGTCTGCCCATGCACAGAGACATGTGGAGCAGTCTTTGCTGGGCCCTAGAGGTCATTGGGAAAAGTTTCTCAGCATTCAGGCAGTGTGCCTTTACTTCTGCTGTGGCCACATGGGATGCACCACTTAGAATCAGTCGGAAGCTTAAGTTGAAGAGATTGTAATTCACTAGGGTATGCATATTGGTGTTTGACGAAAGGCCCGAAATTGCCCCGCACTGGGTTTGGGGCGCATAATTTGAATTAAAAGAAAATTTGGTGCCCAGCGAGATGGGCGGCCTAATCGCACGGAATTGGGGTCTGAGAGTAAAAGAAATGTGTGGGGCGGTAGCGGGGCAGTAGCGGGGTGGTCACGGGGTACGTCTATCGGCACCGTGCTGAGCACATCGGCATGGCACTGACGCGCTGCGTCACACTCATACGTCACAATGTACCTCCCTTTCTTTTAAAGGAGAGGGCCGTTGCAAACTCTACAGCTGCTTTAGTGGCACCCACTGGGCTACGGGGAGGGTGTTGGCAGCCCGGTCGCACTAACGCCCGCCATTGTCGGGCCGACTGAAAAGTCGGTCGACACAGAAAAGATGGCGGCGGTGCTACCACCTCCCCTTTAAGGGCGGCCTGAGCATCCCAGCCACCACAACTTCTCGCCCGATGCCAAACCCGCATCCCGCGGGGCAATTTCTTACCCTCCCGCTTCCAATTCACCCATTCCTGGGAGTTAAAATTTCCCCCCAGAATTCAGGTAATTTCAAAGGCAACTGTTGCTCACTTGTAGCTGGGCTACCGTATAGAATATCTTATGATAATGGAGTGGTCCATCTGAAGGGTGAACAGCAGGAAGTTAATGCTGACCCAGAATGTGTGAATCCTGTCAGGTAATATGTAATGGCACCAATACTAAATGGATTAGATTATCCTGCCTGTCTGCAAGGAAGCCAACATGAAGCAGGAATTAAATAGGCTGGAGGGGATTCAGTGGGAACCAATAAAAATAAACAAAAGATAAAAGTGCCATTAACATCTTACACTGAGATTAGCCTGTACAATGGACAGAAGACAAGAGCTGTATTAGGACAGTATACAAAACCAAAAACATGCAAAGATTGTTGCATGGGTAGATGCAGTCAAGAAAATCAAACTAATTATTTGGAAACAGGTAAAAACTTAACAGGTCATTTGTACAACTGAATGTCAAAATGAAGAAGGGATTTTGGGTGCGGTGAATAAGGGAATATTTAACTATTAAGAAACGTGCTGGCAAAAGAACAGAGAGAGAGCACAGCAGAAAGCTGCCAGAACACCAGGCATGATGAGATGATAGAAAAGCAAGAAAATCCTACATAAAAAGCTGGAAGGGAAATGAAACACTACACGATTAATAAAACACGGCATGATTGAAAGCTTAAAAAAAAAGGCAATAGAGAAAGGAAAGCAGCAATACTGACTCACACTGCTTAAAAAAAACACATTTTTAGTGAGTATGAAGGATTGTTATTAATATATAATACTGGTTCAATATAGGTTTCATGAACTTGCGACAGTAATTTATTATCTTGATCCACTCTGCTCTTTCATTAGGATTATGAGAACAACAGGTTCAAGGCAGGCAAGTTGCCATTGTTTAAAATTAATTGGCAGGGTCTCCCTGGAGGGGTCAGTGGATTAATGCACCACTTGAGGTGAAACTGAGCCTATCAAACAGGAAGGTCACAGGGATAGTCTCCAGTCTGCATTCATTTAGCTGATTTTAACCAGGGCGCTACAATTGGACTCAACAGCTCTAGACCAGGGAAGGGAAAAACCGGGCATGATTCAAACTCCTCAACACTATCCAGTAATCCTCCCAGTGAAGTGTATAGGTGCGCATGCAATGAACACTTGGCCCAAGGAGGCAGAGGGATGGTGACACCCATGGAACTATACCCCAGCATGAATCATTGTCTTAAAGAGGCTAAGGGACAAAAAGGAGAGGAAAGTAGGAAAATAAAATTGTTATTGCACTGAAACAAGCCAGATAAGAGATGGATGACCGCCTGAGAGAACTGGTTTCTAAATATATACAAATGAAATCATGTGATAATACTATATAAAGTTAGCCAACCACAAAATATTTCTGGTTAAGAAAGTTATTATCTCATTTACTTTACTGTCATATTCTGCAAAAAAACATAATACTGCAGCTGCCTCAGGGCCTGTTTATTATATTATATGCGGGTGGTAGAAAAATATTTACAAAAAATTTCAATTTAACAACATACAATGTTTATGGAGGACATATGGAGATGATCATGTGACATTAATGTGACATTAACATCACATGATATTGAGAAAGATGTTCAATTTGAGAAGTTTACATTTAGAAGCCTACTGTCAAGTAAAGTGGGGCATGTTGTATGACATTTTGTTCACTGCAGTATCTGGTAACTGTGATTTACAAAGTTAACATGTTGATAGCATTTTGGATTTTGTAAAAAAAAGAGTAATAAAGAAATTACTTACATTCTCTATTATTTTTTCCCATTTAAAATTGAATTTGCCATCTCCTTTCAGATAAGCCCTTCCCACACACCATTATCCATCGAAGAGGACAGGCAATTCCCCTCTTGTGTCTCTGATTTGCTCTGGTTTCTCCTCCCTTCCTGTGAGACGCATTTGACCTCTACTCGAGGGGGCCAAAATTGCCCCCCACCAAAAACGCGCCGCATTTACCGTGTTTCAGCTGTTTTTACCGGCACGGTTGTTGTGGTGGCCTTTTGAGCGAAATTCCGCTCTTTGACTTTTTTTTCCAGCGACCCGGAAGTCAGTCATAATGGGGGTGGAAATGCGGTGGTGAGCAGAAGTTCGCACACTAGAGGGGCGGAAGTGGGGGGCAGGCGGAGTATCCGCCGCTGTCAGTCATCATTGACTCACCATTGACAGATCGCTTCTGTCATCTCTACTTTACCTGCCATTTATTCCATCAGTAAGGGTGTCCTTTATACAGTCTCACATTGGTCCTCAGAATCCCACCACGATCCTCCCCAACACCAGCAGCACCAGGCACACCAGCAGCACCAACAAAAACACCAACCTTCTCCGCAATCAACTGATGCGGCACAGGGCATCAGCACCCGACCACATTGCTGCCCAGGAGGCCAAGGATGGCCTCACCATGGCCAGATTTACTTCACTTGACACTGTACATCCTGGCTGTCACATGATGTGCCAGGATGGCACCACCCCACACCAACACCACAAAGCATCCCCACAATGCCCAAGCCATTCCTTTCACGCTCATCACCAGCGCACGGGGTACCGTTATGTCTCACCATTCACTGAAACTCGCTAAGGCACTTCCAAAGGTGCAGACAAATCTGTCCAAGAAAGCGAAGTGTTGAGAATAAAGGTTTCAATGTTTGACACCACATTAACAGAAATTTTACATGGACATTGCCCAACCCACCGGATCAGGACGCAACGTCTTATCACCACCGCAAAATCTCGCCGAATTTAGAATGAGTCGCGGATCTCGCCACGCCCAGTCACAAACCCATTCGCGTCCTGTTATCGCTCCCCCCGGAGGCGCAAAGGAGCCCAATTTCTTCCCCTTAGTATTAAACGCTTTCCATGCTCATCAAAGTATTCAAAACTGGCTCCTGAAATCTCCAGCAGTCAAAAATGACTATCCAGAGACTCATCTTAATGGAGGTGGGGATCGCTTAAAATGTCAGTACTTTAGCCTGCTTCCTAAATGATCATGCCATATTTTTCCTGGGTGGGCTTAAAAATAATTGAATCAAATGCTCCCAGGCACCGATTTCCCCAAAGGGTCATATTTAAATAGGTGCATATATTATAAACTATTTGAATAAGTCCAGCGTTCATTTCAGGCAGTCGCTACGCATGCCTAAGGAGGGCCTTAACCAACCTGTTGGCCACTGCATTCTATGTGCATGCAGGATGTCCCACCACAATATAAACACAGATTGAACCTCTCTGGTCCGGGATGCTCTGATCTGGAAACATCCGTGGTTCGGCATTAGTTTGCGGAACTGCCGCTTTCGGCCATCTTCCCCCGTGCCTCTAGATGGACAAACTCCATCCCGAGGTGTTTCAGTGATCATGCCATTTTACATCTGGAGACACTGGGCCTCATTAACAGACAGCTTCTCTGCTATTATCAGCAGTCACTTTTATAAAGAAAAGTGCCCAAAGAGTAAAACACAAGCAGACAGTTACAAATGAAAGAATGTTACAGTTAGCCCAGGAGAGTGGTGAGCAGCACTCGACAGGTACCGGTATGCCTAGGCTAGGCGTATGCTTACGTAGGGTGTATCAGTACAGCCATATATTGAGCTCCCGTGGTTCAGAAAATTCTCTGGTTCGGCACCGGTTAGGTCCCGAGCATGCTGGACCAGAGAGCCTGAATGCCTGAATGTGGAATGCCTGAAAACTGGATGAAAGGCAATCGAATTTCTACCACAAATGGCCGAATAGAAATAAGCTTTGGTGAAGAAGAATCGATTTGAAATGTTTTGGCCGGATTTCTTTTACTCAAACTTACTTCAATATTCACTGTTTTGTTCATTAAAATGCAATCTAAATATTATTAGTTCTGACGGAAGATCATCGACCTGAATCGTTAACTCTGTTTCTCTCTCACAGATGTGCCTGACCTGTTGAGTATTTCCAGCATTTTCTGTTTTTATTTCCGATTTCCAGCAACCGCAGTATTTTGTTCCTGTCTAAATATTACTGTCATTGTTTTGTCAGTTTTCTTCCCTCCTTCTCTTCTGGAGGCATGGACTTACGCTGGGTGTGGTTGCACGGAGTGCTGAGCTCAATAAAATGGCCATTCCGCATGTGTGATTCCAGATGTAGGGTGACAACGTGCTATTTGACTGTAAGGATGTCACAGCCAAGTTTGATGCACATGCACACATGCACTTTCTAATCAGAGTCACTAAGGAGCAGGAATTCTGGCTAAGTTTTCCATTCCTTAACTCAGGGGCACTTAACTCACCCTGGGTGAGATCAGGCGATTTATCATAGAACAGGAATCAAACCTGGGCGTTTCTGCTTTGTACAACTCGGTTTGGTGCTGCCTCTACAAACTGGGGCAGCCAAGTTTTGTGCTTTCTATTCTCAATTATATTTCAAATTTAAAAACAACACTCAGAGTAAAAAGATCTTTTCATTTTTTGACTGTTGGGAGGTTGCCAGCTGGTAACATGAACATCCTTTCAAGTGAGTAGGGTAGAAATATACTAAAATGTTCAATTGAATTAACTCTAAACTTAGAAGTAATAATGCTGTCACTTATAGTGCGTTTGCTAAACATATTGGGCCTGAATTTGCTCTCAGAGTAACTGAGGCTAATGGCGCTTGTCATTATTTAATAACAACAACTTGTGTTTATTGTTGTTATTATTTATGTCCAAGTGCAGCAGCAACTTCAGGCCAGGGGCAGATGAGCGGTTAAATGCAGATATCCAAAAGTAGCTGTCCGAGTTACTGTCCACTCTGCCATTAGCTTCACGAAAATCCGCTCTACGTCACGATTGAAATGCATTGAATGGCGTGAAGTTGCTGTGTTTGTGGGGTAGATGCGAACTAAACTCTCCACAGAAATTTAAGTCTTGTCACTTCGAGTGCAAGTACCCTTTTAACGATGTGATAATTATTAATCACTGCCAATCAACCTCTCCGACAGTGAAAATTAAACTATTACAAGTTTGGAGTCTCATTTCATCGAGTATTAATTGTTGTTGGAGATTTTAAAAATGTAAAATTTAACATTTTTAATTTTCTTTTACTCTTCCTTTCTCTCTCTTTTTTTCTTTCTCTCCCAATACAATCTTCCTTTCCCTCTCTTTATTTATCTTTCCATACTTATTTTGACATTGAATTCACCCACTCTAATGTACACTTCCTTCTCAGTCCTTGACCTATTAATTTCTCAATTCTTCAATCTGATACACAGGAGATTTCAGTTGCTTGCCCTGTTCACTAAGGTTCCAAATTCCCAGGTTCCCTCGCTGCGACATTATCAGCTTGCACTTTCAGCAACTTGCCACACAAAAACTCCAAAATCTAAACGTGCATGGGAAGTCTCATTAACGGTAGGTGGCTTTAGATGCCCGGCGACAGGAAACTCTGGCCCATTCGTTCTTTCCCGATGTAGAAATTTATCATAGAACCTGAACACAATATTTTTCATGGGATGTAGGAACCAGAGATGACACACTGTGTGGGGTGAACAAAACAGCCCTGTGAAGGTCCTTAGGTTTGATTCAGCTGCTTCGGAACCCTCATGTAAGTTGCAGTTTGGAGCCCTGCGGATTTTTCAAAGGTTTATATGTTAAGTATGTGTAAGGCCCAGAAATTTGTGGCCGCCATGAAAGTTACCAGTGTCACCGTGGCCTCAGGTTAACGGCTGCGGCGGTAAAAGAAAAAAATTCATGCTGGGGCTAAAGATGATTTGCCCAGTGCTAACTCACCATGCAATGCCCTCCTGGTGGTATTAGTGCAGGCATCGGTAGCAAAGTTGGCCTCTAGAAGCGACGCTCCATCTTCCAAAAGCCACTGGAAACAAGGCAATGAGTTCACTAGGCATTGTGGGACATCAAAAGGGTGCTCTGCATTAAAAGGGCAATGCCTTCTGAAATGTAAAGAATTTAAATGAAGTAAAAAAAAAAGGCAGTTTTCAGCCCTTACTGCCTTGTTAAAAAATTTAACAATAAATGGGAGTCTTCAGCTCTTAAAGCTGAATTCCCTTCTGCACCTCAAAAAAATGTGAAAAGTGCGTCAGCACTAACACAAATGGTTCAGCAAGTCAGGGACCGGGCACCCAGAGTCTTGCATGCAACGCTCCAGCTTTGTGCAGGGAGTAAACACCAGAAAGGCCCTCCAGAAAGAAGGATGTGGGACCGCATCACTGAGGCCATCATTGCCAGCAGTGTCACCCCCTGCCACCTGGCTCCAGTGCCCAAAGAAGCTTCATGACCTCAGACCACTGGTCAAGGTCAGTGAATGCATCTTCAAAAGCCGTCTGTTGCCAACTGAATCACTAGCCTCACACATTGCTCAATGTACGACCCCCACCCCCCCAATCACTCACCTACCAACAATCTGCACCAATCATGAGGCACAGTTCCCATTCCTAGCCCCACCTCACCCCCTTGGAGGAGATGGTGCAGGCCATTCTTGGCAGGGGCCATGGCTGAGCCCTTGGCCAGTGGTGGGGCTGAAAGGATACACGATCCTGGTAACCTTAAACGCTACCCTCCCTCTCGCATGCACCTCTTGCTTTCTCGCCCTTCCCGCTCCACAACTCCACCCTTGTGACTTTCTCATTTCACATATCCAAGAAATGCAGCCTGCTCAGCCAGTAGTTTGTCAAGAAGAGGGAGCGGAGAGTGAAGATGAAGAAGAAGAAGAAACACCATCACTTGATTTCACACTCCCAGCCACCAGCTCCTCAAGGTTGACCAGCAAGGCCATTTGCAGTGACCTCCACTGAAAGTCAGCAGCCTTCCACCAGCCATGCTGCAGCCACCGGGATAGCACTGCATGACATCTGTAGGATAGGCAAAGGCACACACGATGCAGTCATGAAGAGAATGCATGAGGGTGATAAGTTGATCTATATCATGTCATATCGGATAGATAGATGTATAAAGTTGGATTAGAAAGGTTGCTGTGTGGTGGCTTTTACTTCAGCATTGTGGCCAAGAGGACGCTGTGATGATCAGTAACAGAGGGAAGGTAAGGTGTGGGACTAATGTTGAAAGGGGAATTGGAGTTGTGGTCACTGGTACCGCAGGCAGATGATTACATCCTGGATATGCTGGACAGAAAGGGGCTGTCTAGGTTACATCTTTCTTTCTGCTTCCTCCTCTTTTGCATATTCCTCTTCGGCCTCTTCATCCTCCCTCTGTGAGCGGATGCTGGCAATCTTAAATAAAGGCAGAAAATGCTGGAAATACTCAGCAGGTCAGGCAGTATTTTGAACTGAGACGTGAACTCTGTTTCACTCTGAATGGATGTTACTTGACCTGCCGAGTATTTGCATCATTTTCTGTTTTCTCCGAGACCTTCCTTTACCATCCGAGGTCCAGCAGCACTCCCTGCGTACTTAAAAAAACCTTATAACATGTATTGCAGCAAGCTACTACTGCAATAATATCAAAAAATTCCAGCCTAAATGCTGAAATGCAACTCACCTGAAAGATATGTGTGTCCCTTTAAGAGAAACTGACAGTGCCTCTATGAGTCTGCTCAACGTATTTTCATGGTGAGCTTAGGACCCAGCGCTGAACTCAGCGTTAAGGTCTGAGTTCACCGAGGTGACCTCACCTCTCTCTAATTTAAATTTGCAGGGCCGTCGCTCTTACCAGCAGCCTGCCGGACCTGGGAAAATGGTGGTTGCCACGGGACCTGCTACCGGCTGTCGCAAGAGCAGCGGCTGCCCTTTTTCCGTTACTTTTTGATGGTAACGGCTGGTGTAAAGCCCCCGCATATTTACCCCTAAATTTCAAAATGGAGTTGGATTATATAGTTTAAAAGCAAACATTTGCAGGGCTGTGGGGAAAGAGTAGGGAGTCATCTTCATCACAGGCAGTCCCTCGGATTGGATAGCACTTTCAAACAGCCGGCACAAGCACAATGGGCTGAATGGCCTCCTTGTGTGCTGCACGATTCCATGATTCCCTATCTCAATGGTAACACGCCCATTCTTAATGCTATTTAATGGTTAATATATGCACTTTGTCTGCACTGTTGTGAATTATTCATAAATTCAAAGGCACAAAGTGAAAAAGAAAAGCTCAATCTGAAAACAATCTCACATATTTCACATGCAACAAATCATTCTTGAATGTAGGACAATAATAGAAGCTTCCATTTAAACAGCGCCTTCGTGTGACAAATTATTGAATTCTTTAAATACATTTTTCAAATGTCAATTATTCATTAAAAATAAATTCCAAAAGGAGACCATGAAAGATGATCATACAAATATAAAAATAAAGTACAAGACACAGCTAATTTAATCAATGACAGCTATCTCAGAACAACCACAAATTATTCTCAGCATATTATATTCTCTGGGTGTGGTATAAACTAGTTGCTTTAGATCTTAGCAAAATGAATAAAAATAATGTTAAAATCAGTCATTTATTTTCTCATAGTAAATATCCTATCCATAAGGTCCTCAATCTGTTATCTGAAGATATAAGTTGCAATGTCAAATCCTTTAAACCACGGCATACGGGTTTGTTGTTTCACATGCTGCAAAGTGAGGTATCTTTAGCACAGATCTGCTTTCAACAGTAAGTCACTTTACCTTGGTGCGACAGCACAAATACTTCTTTCAATTGCACTGATGTGTTTTCAGGTCTGATGCTGAAACTTACCCTCTAGCTTTCTTCATCACTGGAAAAAATAACCTGTTGCTCAGATACAATTCCTGTCCTGGAGATATTAGAGGTGCAACAAGATTTTTTTTCCTCCTCCTTTCAAAAAAAGAGAACAAAATATGAGTTTTGATGCCTAACTTTTACTCTGTGTTTGACACTAGAATGTATTTTTTCACTAGAACGGACTCAAAAACGGCTGGCCGCGCACATCACAAATTAAATACAATTGAGGAACGCCATTCGCTCATCAATTCTCATCTACCCACAAAGAACCTATTGTATAATCGCAAAATACTACGGATGCTGGAATCCAAAACAAAAATCAGAAAATGCTGGAAGCCCTCAGCAGCCAGGCAGCATCCGTGGAGAAAGAGACGGTTAACGTTTCAGGTCTGAGACCCTTCGTCAAGAACCTATAGTAGCCCAGTCACCTCCAGAAATCGATTCCAAATGTTGGATTTCAGCTTGGCGCAGTTGATAGCTCTCTTACCTGAGTCAGAAAGCTGTGGCTCCAAGCCTCACCGTGCACTTGTGCACACAATCCAGGCTGAGGGAGTGCTGCTTTGTTGGTCTGTCAGTTGAATTTTTTTAAATGAGGCCCCATCTTTCTGCTTCTGTGGATGTAATAGATCAAGTGCCACTATTTGAGAGCAGGTTGTTCTCCTGACTACCATTCCTTCCTCAGTCAACACAAACAAAAACAGATTATCTGGCTATTCATTCACATATTGTCTATGGGACCTTGCTGCATGCAAGTTCTCTACGGAACAACAGTGACTGCTTTTCAAACTAAATCCCTTAATTATGAAGTGCTTTGGGATGTCCAGATGTGATAAGGTGCTATATAAATGCAAGTTATTTTTCCTTTCTATTCCCATTGGATGAGGTCACTGAAAGCTATATATAAATGAGGGAGAAAAGAGTTAAGAATAGATAAATTGGTCATGCTTTTTACAGGGAAGGGTGCATGGGGGCTTGGTACTGGGTGCCCAACCTGGAGATATTAACGATAGGGCCTCATTTGAAGAAATATTTCTAGAGTGCCATCCAACACTGTAGGGTGTTTGTTTTTCACTCTGCTCTGATTCTTAGACCTTGGAACTTATAGTGGGAAATGACAACACGTGGCACAAAATCTAGGCTTAACCCAGTGTCAGTTTTATTACCAACAAAAAACGACTAAAACTACAGGACTAGACTTCTGAGAGAAATTGACTTAAGACATACAATCACCAGCCCTGGCTGTAGCTATTGTAGGTTCGTGGTCATTGATTCCGTGACCTGTTGGTTCTTCTTCTGGCCGTTCTCTGCAGTGCTGTTCCTTTCGTGTCCTTCTGTCTCTCTGTTTGTCCATCTTCCCTTGTTCTTCCTCCTGCTTCTGTTCCTTCCTTTCCGTGCCTGCTTGTGTTCCTGTGTTCGTATATTTATATCCATAGTATGAATAAGTTTCCTGCTGGGCTGAGGTCTGATTAATGTGTCTGAATTGATGTGGTGATTTGTTTAACTGGCTGTGGTGATGCGTTTGAATGGCTACTAATTTGCTCCTTATCCCGAATGCCCTGTTATCCAAAAATGTGCATTTCGTAGGGTCCTTTGTAGTCCTGGTTTTCTTGCAGACTTGTAGTCTCTGGGGTATCAATGTCTTTGTCTGTATGCATAACCAAGTTTTGTCCTCGACCACAAAGATTGCTTTTAATGGGTGATGAGTCAGCATTTGCTGGCGTCTGTTCCCCTCCCAGGTAGTCCAAAGGTCTTTACTTTAAAACAGTTTGTTTTACTTTAAAACGGTTTGTTTGTGGCCTCTTCCTGTGCCTTGTTCCAAGAAAAATAGGTGTATCTTACACACCCAGCCAGATTGATGAGCTGGCAGACGGGAGAGGGAATTAGGCTGCAGCCGGAATCCCATGGGAACGGTCTCTGACAGCCGATGGCTGAAGGGGATTCCTTCACATCGCGGTGGTAGGGGGATGCCGGAGCTGAGAATTCCATGAATAGTGTGGGGATACAGGAGCTGGAGAGGCCCAAGGACTGTTTGAGAATCTGGGGCCGGGGGCGGGGGTGGGGGAGAGTGTTAGAGGGAGGAGTACTCCTGCTTCTCCTGGCACACCAGGAATTCAAAGACAGGCAAAGTTTTGAAACTTTCCAGGGCCTCTTCGGTCCAGTTGACAACCTCCGGCCATGGTGCTGTTACCGGGCCGCAGACAGCGCGGGACTCCTGTGGCATGGACCGTAAAATTATGTTGTGGTGCCGATGACATCATCAGTTTTAAATTTTGAATTTTAAGTAGGCCCCCACCTGCTTTTATCGGCAGCCTCGTCCAGGAACAGAATCGTCGCCAGTAAATACTACGGTGGCCTGGATCACAGCGGCTTGGAGGCGGGATCTCGACTTTGCGGAGTTTAACCCCTTGCTCGATCCTTTCCTGCCCACCAGGTTAGGGGTTAAAATCGAGGCCTTTAGATCAAAAAATGAAGTACATAAAACTTTGTTGTATATCCAGTGCATATCTCTGAATTCAGTATAGGTTAAAGGGAATCTAAATATTCTGTCTAAATATTTCAGCTTTGCCTTTGAAAGTCGCAATATAAAGATCTGATCTGCTCATATTGAAATATATTACAAAGGGCAGAGTAAATAGACTTTTGGTATATACCAAAGCTAGAAATAACTGGGTTATTTGGAACTGCCTTTAGTGTAACATCTGTAGTATCTCATTTTAATATTTAGATTTTAAAGCAGTATTAAACACAAAACCATTTTAGGAGTGGAGTAGTGTGTAAAATGTCTAAAAATAACTTGAGTTTGAAGTGGATGGAGAGGAGCTGAAAGGATTAGGACAGCATTTACAATCAGGTATTTGTGGATTTATGTGACATTTTTGGAAATAACCAAAGGAGAAAAACACATGCCTGCGTGTTTTTCTTTTGTGTGCCGATTTCCAAGGACATCAGAGAAAAATGCACACATTGTTCTTATACGTGTGGTCCGAGGGGCCTGACGTTTTCTGCTCTCTGGTTTAAATTAAATTTTTGCGGGACATAATTTATTTCCCCATTTCTCCCTCCGCCCCCCCACACCCCCACTCCCCCACCCACCTTTCTCTTGAAAGTAGTGACTAATACTGGGGCATAGTGCCATAGATGCTGGCTGCCCTCCAGTATATTGTCCAAGTATAAGCTGTTCTTCATGTGTAAGCCCAGTGAATAAGAGCATTCAACTGTGGAGACATCAGACTCAAGCCCAGCACTACATTCACAACAGACACTTTCCAGCAACAACAACTTGTATTTAGGAAAAGCTTTCAATGTAGTAAAATGTCCCAAGGTGCTTAACAGGAGAGTAATCAAACAATATTTGTCACCAAGCCCCATAAGGAGATATTGGGATAGGTGACCAAAAGATTGGTCAAAGAGGTAGGTTTTAAGTAACATCTTAAAGGAGGAAAGAACACTGATGTTGGTGCGTCTATCCACCTAGGGGATTTGTAGGATCTTGCGGAGGCAGGTTAGTGCAACTTCTTCAGCACTTTGAGGAGTCTATTGTATATGGTCCACGTCTCTGAGCCATATAAGAGGGCGGGTATCACTACTTCCCTGTAGCCCATAAGCTTGGTGCCAGATTTGAGGTCCTGGTCTTCAAGCACTCTCTTCCTCAGGTGACCAAACGCTGTGCTGGCACACTGGAGGCGGTGTTGGATCTCGTCATCGATGTCTGCCCTTGCTGATAGTAGGCTCCCGAGATATGGAACATGGTCCATGGTGTCCAAGGCCACGCCGTGCATTTTGATGACCGGGGGACAGTGCCGTGTGGCGGGGTCAGGTTGGTGGAGGACCTTTGTCTTACGGATGTTTAGTGTAAGCGAGGATAGATGCACCAACATCAGTGTTCTTGCTCAGGCCAACATCCCCAGTATCGAAGCACTGACCACGCTCGACCAGCTCCATTGGCCGGGCAACATCGTCCGCATGCTCAACACGAGACTCCCAAAGCGAGCGTTCTACTCGGAACTCACACATGGCAAGCGAGCCCAAGGTGGGCAGAGGAAATGCTTCAAGGACACCCTCGAAGCCGCTTTCATAAACTGCAACATCCCTGTTATGTATCTGGACTTGTATATACTCTGTACAGCCACCAGAGGGCTCAGTCCCCGGAGTCCCAAGGGATCTCATAATCCCTTGGGAGCACAGGTATTTAAGAGTGCTTCACAGGTTGGAGAGGCATTCTGGAGACCTGCAATAAAAGACTAAGGTCACACTTTACTTTGAGCTCACAGTGTTCAGTCTGACTCTTTCTCCATACACCACAACTGACGATGAGATACAGATAGCGAACCCAAAGATGCAGAGAACAGTGGGCATCCTGGAGAAATTCTCAGAGGGAGATGATTGGGAAATTTTTGTGGAGCAACTCGACCAATACTTCGTGGTCAACGAGCTAGATGGGGAAGAGAGCGCTGCCAAATGTAGAGCGATCCTCCTCACCGTCTGGGGCACCAACGTTTGGCCTCATGAAGAACTTGCTCACTCCAGCGAAACCCATGGAGAAATCGTACGACAATTTGTGCACACTGGTCCGAGAGCATTTGAACCCGAAGGAAAGCGTTCTGATGGCGAGGTACCGGTTCTACACCAACAAAAGATCTGAAGGCCAGTGGCGAGTTATGTCGCCGAGCTGAGACGCCTTGCAGGACATTGCGAATTTGAAGGACATTTGGAGCACATGCTCTGAGACTTTTTCGTACTTGGCATTGGCCACGAAAATATACTTCGCAAACTTTTGACTGTAGAGACTCCAACCTTGAGTTAGGCCATAGCGATAGCCCAGGCGTGCATTGCCACCAGTGACAATATTAAGCAAATCTCTCAGCACACAAGTGCTGCTACAAGTATTGTGAACAAAATGATGATGTTTTCGAATCATAATGGACAGGGCAGGTCACGCATACCTGCAGCTAGACGTGCGCAGATGTCTCACAGTTCATCATCAAGGGTGATGAATGCAAGGCCATTAACACCTTGTTGGCGCTGCGGGGGTGATCATCGGTTCCATTCATGCTGATTCAAAGGATACATTTGCAAGGGCTGTGGAACAATGGGACACCTCCAACGAGTGTGCAGGTGAGCTGTTAGGCCTGCTTAACCTGCAAACCACCACGTTGCAGAGGAGGACAGATCAACGGGGGATCACGACGAAACAGAGCCTCTGATAGAGGAGGCAGAGGTACATGGGGTGCACACATTCACCACGAATTGTCCCCCGATAATGCTGAAGGTTGAACTAAATGGACACCCGGTGTCAATGGAGCTGGACAGGGGCGCGAGCCAGTCCATCATGGACAAAAAGACTTTCGAAAGGTTGTGGTGCAACAAGGCCTCAAGGCCAGTCTTAACTCCAATTCACACGAAACTAAGAACTTACACGAAAGAACTGATTCCTGTAATCGGCAGTGCTACCATAAAGGTCTCCTACGATGGAGCAGTGCACAAGCTACCACTCTGGGTGGTACCGGGCGATGGTCCCACGCTGCTCGGCAGGAGCTAGCTGGGAAAGATACACTGGAACTGGGACGACATCCGAGCACTATCGCCCGCTAACAACACTTCATGTGCACAGGTCTCAAACAAATTTCCTTTGCTGTTCGAACCAGGCATCGGGAAATTCCAAGGAGCAAAAGTGCAGATCCACCTAATTCCGGGGGCGCGACCCATCCATCACAAAGCGAGAGCAGTACCGTACTTGATGAAAGAAAGGGTAGAAATCGAGCTCGACCGGCTACAAAGAGAGGGCATCATCTCACCGATCAAGTTCAGCGAGTGGGCCAGTCCTATTGACCCAGTCCTCAAGGGAGACGGCACCATCAGAATCTGTGGCAATTACAAAGTAACTATCAATCGTTTCTCCCTGCAGGACCAATACCCACTTCCAAAAGCTGACGACTTCTTTGCAACGTAGGCAGGAGGAAAGACATTCACAAAGCTGGATCTGACCTCAGCCTACATGACGCAGGAACTGGAGGAATCATCGAAGGCCCTCACCTGCATCAACACACACAAAGTTCTTTTTGTTTATAACAGATGCCCGTTTCGAATCCGATCAGCAGCTGCAATATTCCAGAGAAACATGAAAAGTTTACTGAAGTTGGTCCCTCACACCGTGGTCTTCCAGGACGACATCTTGGTCACAGGTCGGAACACAGTCGAGAATCTGCAGAACCTGGAGAAGGTTCTTAATGGGCTCAACCACATGGGGCTCAGGCTAAAATGCTCGAAGTGCGTTTTCTTGACGCCTGAAGTGGAGTTCTTGAGAAGGAGGATTGCGGCGGATGGCATCAGGCCGACCAATGTGAAGACGGAGGCAATCGATAACGCACTGAGGCAACAGAACGTGATGGAGCTGCGGTCGTTCCTGGGACTCTTGAACTACTTTGGTAACTTCTTACTGGGTCTCAGCACCCTGCTAGAACCACTACATATCTTACTACGAAAAGGAGATGAATGGGTTTGGGGCAAAAGCCAAGAAAATGCCTTTGTAAAAGCGAGAAAATTGTTATGCTCAAACAAATTGCTTGTGTTGTATGATCCATGTAAGCGTTTGGTATTAGCATGTGATGCGTCGTCATATGGAGTCAGGTGTGTATTGCAACAAGCTAATGATATCGGGAAACTGCAACCGGTTGCTTATGCATCCAGGAGTCTGTCTAAGGCCGAGAGAGCCTACAGCATGATTGAAAAAGAGGCATTAGCGTGTGTCTATGGGGTAAAGAAAATGCATCAATACCTGTTAGTGCTAAAATTCGATTTGAAAATTGACCATAAGCCACTTATATCCCTGTTTTCTGAGAGCAAAGGAATAAATACCAACGCATCGGCCCGCATCCAGAGACATTGTCCGCATACAACTACGCCATCCGCCACAGGCCAGGCACAGAAAACTGCACCGATGCTTTCAGTAGGCTGCCATTGCCCACCACGGGGGTGGAAATGGCGCAACCCGCAGATCTAGCCATGGTTATGGAAGCAGTTGAGAGTGAGCAATCACCCGTCACTGCCCGGCAGATCAAACCTGGACAAGCCAGGACCCCTTATTATCTTTTGTCAAAAGCTGTGTGCTTCACGGGAGCTGGTCCAGTGTCCCAGTGGAAATGCAGGAAGAGATAAAGCCATTCCAGCGGCGCAAAGATGTAATGTCTATACAGGCAGACTGCCTTCTGTGGGGCAATCGAGTAGTGGTCCCCAAGAAGGGCAGAGACACCTTCATCAATGACCTCCACAGTACCCACCCAGGCATCGTAATGATGAAAGCGATAGCCAGATCCCACGTGTGGTGGCCCGGTATCGATGTGGACTTAGAGTCCTGCGTTCACAGATGTAATACATGCTCGCAGTTAAGCAATGTACCCAGGGTGGCGCCGCTAAGGTTATGGTCTTGGCCCTCCAAACCATGGTCTAGGGTACATGTCGACTATGCAAGCCCGTTCGTGGGTAAATTGTTCCGTGTGGTTGTAGACGCGTACTCCAAGTGGATTGAATGTGAGATAATGTCGACTAGCACGTCTGCTGCCACCACTGAAAGCCACACATGGCTTACCCGATGTCCTGGTGAGCGACAACAGGCCATGTTTTACCAGTGCTAAGTTCAAAGAATTTATGACCCACAATGGGATCAAACATGTCCCACCTGCCCCGTTTAAACTAGCGTCCAATGGTCAGGCAGAGAGAGCAGAGCAAACCATCAAGCAAGGCTTGAAGAGGGTAACTGAAGGCTCACTGCAGACTCGCATATCCCGAGTCCGGCTTAGCTACCGCACGAGACCACACTCACTCACTGGGATCCCACCTGCTGAACTACTCATGAAAAGAACACTTAAGACAAGGCTCTCGTTAATTCACCCTGATCTACATGAACAGGTAGAGAGCAGGCGGCTTCAATAAAGTGCATACCATGATAGCGCAAATGTGTCACGCGAGATTGAAGTCTATGATCCTGTATTTGTATTAAATTATGGGCAAGGTCCCAAATGGCTTCCCGGCACTGTCGTGGCCAAAGAGGGGAACAGGGTGTTTCGGGTCAAACTTTCAAATGGACTGATTCACAGGAAACACTTGGACCAAATCAAACTCAGATTCACGGACTACCCTGAGCAATCCACCTTGGACCCTACCTTCTTTGATTCCCCCAACACACACACCAGTGGTGGCAACCGATACCACGGTTGACCACGAAGCAGAACTCATCATCCACAGCAGCCCTGCAGGGCCCAACACACCAGGCAGCCCAGCAAGGCCAGCTGCACAGCAGCCCAGCGAGGGCCCAACAAATGGCTCAACAACACCAGCCTTCACACCGAGACGATCAACCAGGGCAAGAAGGGCCCCAGATCGACTCACATTGTAAATAGTTACATTTTGACTTTGGGGCAGAATGTTGTTATGTATCTGGACTTGTATTTACTCTGTACAGCCACCAGAGGGCTCATTCCCCGGAGTCCCAAGGAATCTCATAATCCTCTGGGAGCATAGGTATTTAAGAGTGCTTCACAGGTTGGAGAGGCACTCTGGAGACCTGCAATAAAAGACTAAGGTCACACTTTACTTTGAGCTCACAGTGTTCAGTCTGACTCTTTCTCCATATACTACAATCCCCACCGGCACCTGGGAATCCCTGACCCAAGACCACCCTAAGTGGAGGAAGAGCATCCGGGAGGATGCTGAGCGCCTCGAGTCTCGTCGCTGTGAGCATGCAGAAATCAAGCGCAGGCAGCGGAAGGAGCGTGCGGCAAACCAGACTCCCCACCCACCCTTTCCCACAACGACTGTCTGTCCCGCCTGTGACAGAGACTGTAATTCCCGTATTGGACTGTTCAGTCACCTGAGAACTCAGTTTTGGAGTGGAAGCAAGTCTTCCTCGATTTCGAGGGATTGCGTATGATGATGAAAGGTGGAAAGAGAGGTTGAGAGCCGGAGAGGTTTAGGGAGAGAGTTCTATAGATTAGGGCCTCAGCAGCAGAAGGCATGGCCGCCAATGCACAAGGGACAGAAGTAAGTGGATAGTGGAAAGGGAAGGGGAGGGAAGGGAAGAAAGAAAGGAAGGGAAGTGAAGAAGGAAGGAAGGAAGGAAAGAAGAAGTAGCTATTCAATCAATCCCACTCCCGTGCTCTTTCTTTATAGCCCTTTATTTTTTTTTCCCTTCAAGTATTTATCTAATTCTCCATACTTTATATATCAGTAAAGATGTATGCTATTTTTAACAAATCTGGGATAAAGGAGCACAGCAGGCCCGAGAGCAGAAACAGCGAGAGCTGACGATTTCGGAGTTGGGGGAAAGGAACAACTCAAAACAGGTAGAATTTGAAAGAGTGATGTCAGAGTCAAAACCTAAAGTGACATCAGCACAAGGGAAGGAGCTGATTGGTGAGTAGCTGGTGAGTGGTTTTTTTTGAAGTTTTAGTTTATTTCTTCTAAGTTAGTTCTTGGTCTATTAAATAGAGGTATGGCAGGCTAGCTCAGTCCCACGGAGTGCGCATCCTGTGCCATGTGGGTACTTCAGGATGCTTCCCGTGTCCTGGACAACCACATGTGCAGGAAGTGTTGTCAGCTGGAGGAGCTCAAGCTCCGGGTTTCGGAGCTTGGGCAGCAACTGGAGTCACAGCGGTGCATCCTTGAGGCTGAGAGCATGGTGGATAGCACGTCTCAGGAGGCAGTCACCCCACAGCTTATGCGTGTGCAGGCAGAGAGGGAATGGGTGACTGCCAGACAGAAGAGGAGGACCAAGCAGGTAGTGCAGGAGTCCCCTGAGTGTATCTCGCTCTCCAATCAGTATTCTGTTCTGAGTACTGATGAAGGCAATGGTTCCTCTGGGGAGTACAGCTAGAGCAAAGTCCACGGCACCACAGGTGGCTCAGCTGTACAGGGGGGGAGGAAGAAGAGTGGGAGAGTAATAGTGGTAGGGGATTTGATAGTAAGGGGAGCAGGCAGGCGTTTCTGCAGCCGAAGACGTGACTCCAGAATGGTATGTTGCCTCCCTGGTACCAGGGTCAATGATGTCACCAAGTGGCTGTAGAAGGTTCTGAGGAGGGATGGTGAACAGCCAGAGATCGTGGTCTATATCGGTACCAACATCATCGGTAGAACAAGGGATGAGGTCCTGCAGGCAGATTTTAGGAAGCTAGGAAGGAGATTAAAAAGCAGGACCTCAAAGGTAGTAATCTCCAAGTTACTGCCGGTGCCACAGGCTAGTGAGTACAGAAATAGGATAGAGCAGATGAATGTGTGGCTGGAGGGATGGTGCAGGAGGGAGGGCTTCAGATTCCTGGGGCATTGGGATCAGTTCTGGGGGAGGTGAGACCTGTGCAGGCTGGGCGGGTTGCACCTCAACAGAGCCGGAACCAATATGCTGGCGGGGAGGTTCGCTAATGCTGTTGGGGAGGGTTTAAACTAAGTTGGCAGGGGGATGGGCACCAAGATGTAACATTAGAAAGGGGAAATAAAGTGCTCAAAAGATTGGGAGAGGCAGAGAGCACTAAAGTACAAAATAGTAAGGTATTATGTGGGTCAAACTAAGAGAGAATACAGGATGGTCTAAGATGGGTTGAACACACGAAGCGTAGTGAACAAGGTAAGTGAGTTTCAGGCACAATAGCCACATGGGAATATGATGTTGTGGCAATAACTGAGACCTGGCTCAAAATAGGGCGGGTTTGGGTATTAAATATTCCTGGTTATAAGGTGTGAAGGAAAGATAGGAAAGGAAAGATAGGAGGTGGTGAGGCAGTATTGGTTAAGGAGAATGTTACAGTGCTGGAGAGGGAGGATGTCCTGGAGGGGTCAAGGACAGAATCTATATGGCTCGAGTTAAGAAATAATAGAGGTTCCATTACACTATTTGGTATATTCTATAAACCACCAAATAGTGCAAAAGAAATGGAAAAGGAAAAAGACCGCACATGACAGATGACAGTTTTTTTTTCGTTCAGGGGATATGGGCGTCGCTGGCAAGGCCAGCATTTATTGCCCATCTCTAATTGCCCTTGAGCAGGTGGTGTTGAGACATCTTCTTGCACCGTTGCAGTCCGTGTGGTGAAGGTAGCCACAGTATTTGTGTGGCTGGTACAGTTAGGTTTCTGGTCAATGGTGACCCCCTAGGATGTTGATGGTGGCGGATTCAGCGATGGTAATGCCTTGAATGTCAAGGGGCAGTGGGTAGACTCTCTCTTGTTGGAGATCGTCATTGCCTGACACTTATGTGGTGTGAATGTTACTTGCCACTTATCAGCCCAAGCCTGAATGTCATCCAGGTCTTGCTGCATGCAGGCATGGACTGCTTCATTATCTAAGAAATTGTGAATGGCACTGAACACTGAGCAGTCATCAGCGAACATTCCCATTTCTGACCTTATGATGGAGGGAAGGTCATTAATGAAGCAGCTGAAGATGGTTGGGCCCAGGACACTGCCCTGAGGAACTCCTGCAGCGATGTCCTGGGGCTGTGATGATTTACCTCCAATCACCACAATCGTCTTCCTTTGTGAGGAAGTATTAGAAAGGCTGGCTGTACTTAAAGTAGATAAATCTTCCATTCTGTAACCATTCTATGATTCCATGATTCATGGTTAAAGCACATAAGGAGGCCATTCAGCTGTCAAGCCCATGCTGTCTCTTTGCAAAAGCACTTCAGCTCGTCCCACTCCCCTAGCCTATCTCTGTAGTCCTGCAAAGTTTTTTCATGCCGGTACTTATCCAGTTCCCTTTTGAAAGCCACGATTGAATCTACCTCGCTTCAGGCAGTGCATTCCAGATCCTATCACTGCGTAAAATGTTTTTCCTCATGTCACCTTTGGTTCTTCAGCCAATCACCTTAAATCTGTGTCCTCTGCTTCTCGACCCTTCTGCCAATGGGAACAGTTTCTCTCTATCTAGATCCCTCAAGATTTTGAACACTTCGATCAAATCTCCTCTCAACCTGCTCTGCTCTAAGGAGAACAACCCCAGCTTCTCTAGCAAAGTTTTCCTTGGTTTTTTCTTCAGTCCACATTGGCTGTCAGTTAGGCAAATTATCTGCAATAATAATTCTTCTTTGAATTCAGGATTGCAATGTATAGATTATTAATCTAGAAATCTGTGGTTACTGCAGTGAGTTTACCACATGGACCTAAGGTCCATAAAGCTGTTAGCTTTCAAACCATTTTCCAGATTCTAAGATCCAGTAACCAAATCTGCAACTATCCTCACAGGAGAACAAAAAAAAAACATGAATGGAAACACAAGAGTGACAAAAAAAGAGAAAGGCACAACACAACAAAAAAATAGCACAGGTGCATGAAAGAAAACTGAAAAAGTGATTATGAAGTATATAAAAACTTCCAAAATCTGCCCTTGACTCTGAGTCAAGATATTGTCAAAATGCCTCCTCTTACTCCCCCTCCACCCCCACCAGAGAAACACCCAGAGTTCAATGATTATTAACTTCACTGTGTTTTTAAAACATAAGAACATAAGAAATAGGAGCAGGAGTAGGCCATACAGCTCCTCGAGCCTGCTCCGCCATTTAGATGTTTAGATGGCTGAACATCGAGCTCAACTGCACTTTCCTGCCTGATCTCCATATCCCTTGATTCCCCTAGACTCCAAAAATGTATCTATCTCAGCCTTGAATATATTCAGCAACTCACCATCCACAGCCCTCTGGGACAGAGAATACCAAAGATTCACAACCATCTGAGTGAAGAAATTCCTCCTCATGTTTGTCTAAAATATATCCCCGGCATAACTAAAATCGCCTTTTTCCACCTCTGTAACATCGCCCGTCTCCGCCCCTGCCTCAGCTCATCTGCTGCTGAAACCCTCATCCTTGCCTTTGTTACCTCGAGACTTGATCACTCCAACGCACTCCTGGCTGGCCTCCCACATTCTACCTTAGATAAACTTGAGGTCATCCAAAACTCAGCAGCCCGTGTCCTAACTCACACCAAGTCCCGTTCACCCATCACCCCTGTGCTGGCTGACCTATATTGGCTCCCGGTTAAGCAATGCCTCGATTTCGAAATTCTCATCCTTGTTTACAAATCCCTCCATGGCCTCGCTCCTCCCTATCTCTCTAATCTCCTTTGGCCTCACAACTCCCCGAGATATCTGCGCTCCTCAAATTCTGCCCTCTTGGGCATCCCTGATTTTAACTACTCAACCATCGGTGGCCGTGCCTTCAGCTGCCTGGGCCCTAAGCTCTGGAACTCCCTCCCTAAACCTCTCTGCCTCTTTACCTCTCTTTTCTCCTTTAAGAAGCTCCTTAAAACCTACCTCTTTGACTATCTGCCATAATTTCTTCTTATGTGGTCGGTGTTAATTTTTTTTTTGATCTGATAACACTCCTGCGAAGCGCCTTGGGATGTTTTACTATGTTAAAGATGCTATATAAATACAATGTTGTTGTTGTTGTTGTCAATGGCCTACCCCTTATTCTGAGACTGTGCCCCCTAGTTCTGGACACTCCAGCCAGGGGAAACAACCTCTCAGCATCCACCCTGTCAAAGCCCTTCAGAATCTTGTGTGTTTCAATGAAATCACCTCGCCTTCTTCTAAACTTCAGAGCGTATAGGCCCATTCTACACAATCTCTCATCATAAGACAGCCCTCTCATCCCAGGAATCAATCTGGTGAACCTTTGTTGTACCACCTCCAAGGCAAGTAAATCCTTCCTTAGATAAGTAGACCAACACTGTGCACAGTACTCCAGGTCTGTAGCAATTGTAGCAAGACTTCCTTAATCTTATAATCCAACCCCTTGCAATAAAGGACAACATGCCAACATGCCATTTTCTTACCTGTGCACTTTTCAGCAGTGAAAGGCGTATGTATACAGGTACAAGCTCTGAAATCCAGACACCTCGGGACTGAGGCCATTCCAGTTTTTGGGTTTTTCCAGATTTTGTAACAGAAATCCGACGTTCTATATCCGGAAACGCCCGAGTCGCGTTTTGTGTTTTTCCGGATTCCGCGATCGACAAAAATTTGGTTCACAGTGCACCTGTAGGTAGGGCGGAGAAAAACGCCCAGGAAAAACCTGTGTTGCAGCCCTTGGAACAGCGGTAGGTATGAAGACCTGCAAAAAAGGTAAGTTCAAGTTTTTAGTTTTTAATTCTTTTGCAGTGATTCAATAGTTAAGTGTCTTGTGAATGTTTTGTGATTTTTTTATTTTTTGTTTTTGGCAATTTTTTTTGGTGTGTGTGTTTGTGCGGGGGGAGCGGGGTTATTTACAGAATACTGATCAGAATACCAAATATCCATTTCTGAAATTTTACTATGTTAACTTTATGAAGTTTATATCACTGTTGTGATAATGTCTGATTTTTGGAACAGGTTTCTGGATTCCGGACATCGATCTGCACAGTGTCCGGTTTTCGGAACATTCCGGTTTTCGGAACTCCGTATTTCTGAGGCTCTACCTGTATAATGTTTTAAATGTGTTGAAAAAAAGAAAAATAGACACAATGTACATAAATCTTTTTTTCAAGATACTGAAATTTATATCCCTTTTTTATAAATTCCTCCACAAAGTCCTGGACTTACCTTCTGTTTCCTCAGATTTCCAAAATGAGCATCATGCATCATGTTGCTTAGTAACACTTTGAATAAGAATTTGTATTGCTATGACCCTTTATACATCCTCCATTCCATTAGAAAAAGAATGGAATGAATGTCCCAGGATGCCATAAACCTAAGGGATTCCCTTCAAACATGTCTGCTCTTCATCACTCATGTCAGTGGGATCAGTCTGTTTAGAGCCCCAAGTTTTTTTTTACCAAAGGAGCCTTGTAAATAAACTAATCTCATGGTAGATTCAGTTCTTGGTCTGTGCTGAATGAGCTGATCCTCCAAGATGGCAGTTAGGGTACCACATTTTATCCCTTGGCTATGGAAGGAAATGCCAGCCAGCATTCCCCTCCCTAATCACTCTCCAAGGAGCATGTCAGAAGGCTGTGACACGTTGGCGTACCGTTTTGTGAGTGCTGGCAGCCCTCCACTACCTCACCCCCCCGCCCCCCCCCCCCCCCCCCAGAGCTGGGCAATAAATATTGGCAGGCTGTTTGACTATGAGGGCATCACATCTAATTCCTCAGCTGCCATGACCCTACTCCTACACATATGCACATCCAGGTGTTAACAAGTTCATGTCAGTTCTACTTGTTTTCTTAAGTGATCAAGAGCAGAAACCATGGCTTGTGTTTCCTTCTTCCCATCGCCAAACTGAACATGTTTGCTAAAAAGTTGAAGTAACAGGGAGCAGACATTAAAAGTTAGAAAAATAGGAATATAAAGTGAATTCGGTGGTATTTGTTTATAGAAATAAGGTTGTGGAATAAGTTGCCAAGGAAAGCCAGAAGGAGAAAATATAAATAGGTTTAAATTGCAATTAGGTGCACTTATTTATAACTTTTATTTATATAGCGCCTTTAACGTAGTAAAACATCCCAAGGCGCTTCACAGCAGTGTTACAAGACAAAACAGATAAATTTGACACCGAACCACAAAAGAAGAAATTAAGGCAGATGACCAAAAGCTTGGTTGAAGAGGTAGGTTTTTGTTATGTATGTAATTATGTAATACTTGCCACTAGAGGGCGCGACCATTGGAGTCCCAATGGTTACCTGCACACACATGTAGGGCCAGTATAAAAGGTTGGCTGCCATGTTGTTTAGGCACTCTGGAGTTGTAATAAAGAAGACTAAGGTCACACTAAGTTTAGCTCACAGTACTCAGTCTCTTGGAGTTCTTCTATACACAACAATTGGTGACGAATAACAGAATACGAGCCTTCACGCAACCATGGCTGCCGTTGGAATATTAGAGAGATTCATAGAGGGTGATGATTGGGAAGTCTTCGTTGAGCGTCTCGACCAGTACTTCATGGCCAACGAGCTGGAAGGAGACACTAATGCGGCCAAGTACAGGGCGGTTCTCCTCACCATCTGCGGGCCTAAAATATACGGCCTCATCAAGAATCTGCTCACAGCGACAAAACCAACAGAGAAGGAATATACAGAGTTGTGCATGCTGGTTTGGGACCACCTCAAGTCGAAGGAGAGTATCCTCATGGCCAGATACCATTTTTTCACGCACCATCGCTCCGGGGGCCAGGACGTGGCGGATTATGTCACTGACCTGAGACGCCTCGCGGGACCTTGCGATTTTGGAGCTGCGTTGGGGCAAATGCTGCAGGACTTTTTCATGCTGGGCGTCAGCCACGAGGTCACTCTTCGAAAGCTGCTGGCTGCCGAAACCCTAGACCTGAGCAGGGCCATCGCGATCGCCCAGACATGCATGGGCACGGACGATAACACCAAACAAATATCTTCTCAACATCGAAGCTCACCGGCAAGTACTGTGCATAAAATGACGTCGCTAGCAGGCTGAACTGCATATGGCAGGGCCTATATGTCTGCGGCGGCAAAACCTGTGATGACTCAGAGTCTGGCCATCAGGGGTGAATGTGAATCCTTTAGCACCGTGTTGACACTGCGGGGGTAATCATCGGACCCATCAATGTCGATTCAAGCACTACGTGTGCAAAGGCTGCGTAACAATGGGGCACCTCCAGCGAATGTGCAAACATGTTACGACATACCACGTGGCAGAGGATGATTGATCCGGCGCAGATCACGCAGCGCAGGCAACTCAACCCGAGGAAGAAGTGTATGGGGTACATACCTTCACCACCAATAGCCCTCCTATAATGCTGAAAGTCAAATTAAATGAAGTTCCAGTATCCATGGAGTTGGACACGGGTGCGAGTCAGTCAGTAATAAGCCAGAAGGCTTTTGAAAAACTGTGGGGCAATAAAGCACAAAGGCCCAAACTGAGCCCGATTAATGCAAAGCTGCGTACCTACACCAAAGAGCTCATACCAGTCAATGGAAGTGGGGCAGTGAAGGTATCGTATGATGGAACTGGGCATGACGTATCATTGTGGATTGTTCCAGGCAATGGCCCAACGCTGTTCGGCAGAAGTTGACTAGTAAACATAGAAACATAGAAAATAGGTGCAGGAGTAGGCCATTCGGCCCTTCTAGCCTGCACCGCCATTCAATGAGTTCATGGCTGAACATGCAACTTCAGTACCCCATTCCTGCTTTCTCACCATACCCCTTGATTCCCCTAGTAGTAAGGACAACATCTAACTCCTTTTTGAATATATTTAGTGAATTGGCCTCAACAACTTTCTGTGGTAGAGAATTCCACAGGTTCACCACTCTCTGGGTGAAGAAATTCCTCCTCATCTCGGTCCTAAATGGCATCCCCCTTATCCTTTGACTGTGTCCCCTGGTTCTGAACTTCCCCAACATTGGGAACATTCTTCCTGCATCTAACCTGTCTAACCCCGTCAGAATTTTAAACGTTTCTATGAGGTCCCCTCTCATTCTTCTGAACTCCAGTGAATACAAGCCCAGTTGATCCAGTCTTTCTTGATAGGTCAGTCCCGCCATCCCGGGAATCAGTCTGGTGAACCTTCGCTGCACTCCCTCAATAGCAAGAATGTCCTTCCTCAAGTTAGGAGACCAAAACTGTACACAATACTCCAGGTGTGGCCTCACCAAGGCCCTGTACAATTGTAGCAACACCTCCCTGCCCCTGTACTCAAATCCCCTCGCTATGAAGGCCAACATGCCATTTGCTTTCTTAACCGCCTGCTGTACCTGCATGCCAACCTTCAATGACTGATGTACCATGACACCCAGGTCTCTTTGCACCTCCCCTTTTCCTAATCTGTCACCATTCAGATAATAGTCTGTCTCTCTCTGTTTTTACCACCAAAGTGGATAACCTCACATTTATCCACATTATACTTCATCTGCCATGCATTTGCCCACTCACCTAACCTATCCAAGTCGCTCTGCAGCCTCATAGCATCCTCCTCGCAGCTCACACTGCCACCCAACTTAGTGTCATCTGCAAATTTGGAGATACTACATTTAATCCCCTCGTCTAAATCATTAATGTACAGTGTAAACAGCTGGGGCCCCAGCACAGAACCTTGCGGTACCCCACTAGTCACTGCCTGCCATTCTGAAAAGTCCCCATTTACTCCTACTCTTTGCTTCCTGTCTGACAACCAGTTCTCAATCCATGTCAGCACACTACCCCCAATCCCATGTGCTTTAACTTAGATGGAATTGGAACGACATCAAAGCACTATCTTCAGTGGATGACGCCTCGTGTGCTCCAGTGCTGAGCAAGTTTCCCTTTCTATTCGAACCAGGCATTGGCAACTTCACAGGCGCCAAGGTACAGATCCATCTAGGCCCCTATGCATGGCCCGTCCATCACAAGGCTCGGGCGGTTTCATACATGATGAGGGAGAAAGTCGAGATTGAACTGGACAGACTCCAATGCGAAGGAATCATATCGCGAGTCGAGTTCAATGAGTGGACCAGTCCAATTGTTCCGGTGTTGAAAAGCGATGGCACGGTCAGAATCTGCGGAGGCTACAAGGTAACGATTAACCGAGTATCACGACAGGACCAGTACCCGCTGCTCAAGACGGATGACCTGTTTGCAATGTTAGCCGGAGGGGAAGTCGTTCACCAAGTTGTGCCTAACCTCCGCCTACATGACACAGGAGCTGGCTGAATCTTTGAAAAGACTGACGTGCATCAACACACACAAAGGACTGTTTATATACCATAGGTGCCCTTTCGGGATTCACTCGGCTGCAGCCATTTTTCAGAGAAACATGGAGAGTTTGCTGAAATCTGTTCCGCGCACCGTTGTGTTTCAAGACAAAATGCTGATCACTGGTCGTGACACCATCAAACATTTACACAACCTGGAAGAGGTTCTAAGTCACCTAGACAGAGTGGGACTCAGGCTGAAATGCTCCATGTGTGTTTTCATGGCGGCAGAAGTCGAATTTTTGGCGAGAAAGATTGCAGCAGATGGCATCAGGCCCACGGACTCAAAGACAGAGGCCATCAAGAATGCACCCAGACCACAGAAGCTGCGTTCGTTCCTGGGACTCCTCAACTATTTTGGTAACTTTCTACCCGGGTTGAGCACGTTGTTAGAGCCTTTGCACATGTTGCTACGTAAGGGTGACGACTGGGTTTGGGGCAAATCTCAAGACACAGCCTTTGAGAAGGTCAGGAACCTGCTATGTTCAAATAAGTTATTTGTACACTATAAATGTTTAGTGCTAGTTTGTCATGCCTCATTGTACGAGGTCAGCTGTGTGTTGCAGCAAGTCAATGTATCGGGCAACCTCCAACCAGTTGCATACGCATCTAGAAGTCTGTCTAAGGCTGAGAGAGCCTATAGTATCGTCGAGAAAGAGGCGTTAGCATGTGTATATGGAGTTAAGAAAATGCACCACTACCCATTTGGACTTCGGTTTGAGCTGAAACTGACCACAAGCCGCTTATTTTGTTGTTTTCAGAGAGCAAAGGTATAAGCACCAATGCTTCATCCCGCATCCAAAGGTGGGCACTAACATTGTCCGTTTATGACTATGTTATCCGTCACAGACCAGGCACTGAAAACTGTGCTGATACTCTCAGCCGGCTACCATTGCCCACCACTGGGGTTGAAATGGCGCAACCTGCAGACTTGCTACTGGTCATGGATGCTTTTTGAGAGTGAGGGGTCACCCGTCACAGCTCGCTAGATCAAGACCTGGACCAGCCAGGATCCTGTGCTATCATTAGTAAAGAGTTGTGTGCTAAATGATCATATTGAATGGTGGTGCAGGCTCGAAGTGCCGAATGGCCTACTCCTGCACCTATTTTCTATGATTCTATGGTCGGCCATTCCCGGGGAAATGCAAGATGAAATTAAGCCGTTTCACCGACACAAAGCTGAAATGTCCATCCAGTCGGATGTCTCTTATGGGGTAATCACATGGTTTTGCCAAAAAAAGGCAGGGAAATGATATACACGACCTACACAGTACCCACCCAGGCATTGCCATGATGACGGCAATTGCCAGGTCGCATGTTTGGTGGCCCAGCATTGACTTGGACTTGGAGTCATGCATGCATCAGTGCAACACTTGCTCGCAACTGAGCAATGCACCAAGGGTGGCTCCACTGAGTCTGTAGACATGGCCCTTCAAACCGTGGTCCAGGATCCTCGTAGATTTTGCCGGCCCCTTTCTAGGAAAGATGTTTTTAGTAGTTGTGGACGCTTACTCCATTGAATGTGCAATCATGTTTTCTAGTACGTCCACAGCCACCGTTGAAAGCCTCCGGGCCATGTTCGCCACCCATGGCTTGCCCGACATCCTTGTCAGTGACAATGGACCGTGTTTCATCAGCTCGGAATTCAATGAGTTTATGATCCGCAATGGCATCAAGCATGTCAGGTCTGCTCCGTTTAAGCCCACATCTAACGGTCAAGCAGAGCGGTCAGTCCAAACAATCAAGCAGAGCATGAAACGCATGACTGACGGCTCCCTGCAGACCCGCTTGTCTCGCATTCTGCTCAGTTACCAGACGTGACCCCACTTGCTCACCGGGGTTCCCCTGGCAGAATTGTTAATGAAGAGAGCCCTCAAAGCCAGGCTCTCCCTAGTCCACCCGGATGATCTTAATGATCACGTGGAAACCCGGCGACACCGGCAGAACATGTACCATGATTGCGCGGCTGTTTCACGTGACATTGACGTTAACGACACTGTGTTTGTCCTGAATTACGGTCATGGTCCCAAGTGGGTTGCTGGCACTGTTTTGGCCAAGGAAGGGAATAGGGTGTTTATAATCAAACTGTTAAATGGCCAAACATGCAGAAAGCATTTAGATCAGACCAAATTGCGATTTACTGACAACCAGGAACGGCTTGAAGAGGACATCACCATCGACGATCCACCAACACACACCCAACCAGCAATTGATGTTGCTGTCAATCACAAGGATGAACCCACCATTCCTGACAGACCGGTCAGACCAGCCGTGGTGCAGTGCAGCAATGGTCCGGCCAACTCACACACGCCAGGGTATGAACTTAGACGATCAACCAGGGAGCGAAGGGCTCCGGATCGCCTCAACTTGTAAATAACTTGTACGGAAGACTTTGGGCGAGGGGGGGAGTGATGTTATGTATGTAACTATGTAATACTTGCCACCAGAGGGCACGACTGTTGGAGTCCTAATGGTTACCTGCACACACATGCAAGGCCAGTATAAAAGGTTGGCTGCCATGTTGTTTAGGCACTCTGGAGTTGTTATAAAGAAGACTAAGGTCACATTAAGTTTAGCTCACAGTACTCAACCTAATGGAGTTCTTCTATACACAACAATTTTAAGGAGCATCCTAAAGGAGGAAAAAGAGCTAGCGAGACAGCGAGGTTTAGGGAGGGAGTTCCAGAGCTTAGGGCCCAAGCAGCTGAAGGCACGGCCACCGATGGTTGAGCAGTTATAATGAGGGATGTTCAAGAGGGCAGAATTTGAGGAGCGCAGACATCTTGTGGGGTTATGGGGCTGAAGGAGATTACAGTGCTCGGGAGGGGTGAGGCCATGGAGTGATTTGTAACCAAGGATGAGAAAGAGAAGGGAAATGGTGGGACGGTGGGTGAATTGAGCTGAGATAGTTGGCTGACTGGCCTTTTGCTGTTCTCAAAAATACTTATGTGCTTATGTCACAGAGGTTAATTTAGCAAACCCACTGCTGCTTTGAATAAAGAAAAAATATATATTTTTTAAAGCGACATTAAACAAGGTGTTAAAAAAAAAAGTTTTAAAATACATTCAAACTGGTAATGAATGCATTTTTCATGAAAGTAAAATGGAGCAAAGATCACATGATTTGGAAATCTAAAGAAATCAATGTTCCTGACGCCATCTCATATGAAACATAAGACTGCAGTCTCTTTTGTCCAAGAGTTCATATAGATATGTTTGTTTGAAATAGGATAAACTGTTAAAGCACTTTGAAGTTAGATACACAGATGTTGTGGCGAGTGTCTCCCATGGCAAAATTCTAAATAGGATGCACAGAAATGACAGGAAGTTCAATAGACTGCAGAAAGCTTGCACCATGGGGACAGCCTAAAGCTACATTATGGTAAAATAAAACCAAATGATCAGACTCATTTTAAACTTTTACAGCTGTTGTTCAGAATTCTTATACCATGCAGTAAGAGTTTGAGCTGAGCACGATTTGTAGGTATGGTACATAATACTGTCTGGTAGCACCAGATACGTGGATTCTATGACATGCTCTAGTGCATTTCCAGACTAGTCAATTCAATGATATATGTTTGCAGGCAACTGTGCACTGTTGCACTGAGATAACAGTCTGTGTTTATATTGGGTATTGCCGCATAGTCACCGGAATATCTTCCTATTGTTAAGCTTCCATTAAGTTTGTCCTTGATGTCTAGAATCACACGGAGATATTGTTTAATGAAACCCAGCCATGCTAAACAGAGTATCTGATAAATTCTCAGTAAACTAGAGACGAACACCTGGTCCCAGTCGGAGTAGATTGCATTATCTCTGATGGACTGTGCGATAAGGAAACGAGATTAGGATTCAGTGAACTGAGAAATTTTGATTTAACTTCTGAAGAGCGGGGTGCCAATTGTTTCTCTTAGATGAAACCAGGACACCTGTGAACACTGCAAGGAGACGTTTTAATTACTCTAGAGGTTTAACTTAATTCTTTACAAACAAACCATGTTTCTGCTGCAAACTTTGATCATCCTGACTTGTGAAGGTACCAGCTGGTGATCTATGTGCAACAGAAGATAACCATTCAAAAGGAATAAGACCTCAGATATATTTGAATTAAAATTCAGATCTTCTAAATTCAAATTTTAAATACTAGGGATGCATTCACCTTCCTGACTATGGGATTGGACAGTCAATAGAATCTGGAAAATATGGAATGCCAAATTCAGCAGGTAGTGTGGGACGTGGCTGAACATCGATAATTCTTGCCATTTTCTCTCTGCTGGGCTCAAGTCTCCATATTCACTTCTCTCTCATCCCAGCCCACCTCCGCTTTACAGCCATTCCTCCGTACCTGATGTCCCGGAAAAGTTTGAATGATTGAGATTGAAGATAAGAGCAATGTACTTTGACAAGGTTATTTAATAACTGCAATCTTGTCATGGATTTCTTGACACTGCTCCTTCCATATTCTGCGTGTTAAGGGATTAAGTGGATGAATGTACGTAAGAGTCACCAGTAGACAGTGGATTTAAAAAAAAAATAAAGACATTGTCCCTTATAATAGCTTTTGTATTTTTCTTCCTATAATTGACTCTATCTAACAATTTTTCTTCTCTTTTGTCTCCCTCTGTGTTTTCCTCCTCCACACTTCTAATAACTTCTACAACTTGCTTTGTGTTAATCCTCATTGCTGGCCAATGGTACCTGCCCTCTCTGCCTACCCATTGCTCCTTGCTTCTCCAGAATTCCCATGGTTCTGTGCACACATGTGTAAATAAGAGAAAAATATCTAAATCAGATCATAAAAAGAAGCCGAAATCCCACTATGTTCTTGGCATGACAGAGTAAAATAAACACACAAACCCCGGCAGCTTGACACCCCTGCATCTTCCTGTCCATCTGAGAGCCAAAAATACGATTTTAAAAAGCTGTTGTTGCACAGCTGTTGAGTACGAAGGACCTAATAAAGGTGTGGACGACAAGAAAGACAAGTGAAATCTATCGATTGGTTTTAAACAACTGGGAAATCAACAAAGTCATTCTCACCAGTAGAGTTACAGCAATTGCAGATAGGTAAATAAATAACATATTAAGCGTGGTTTAAAATTTCTGCTGAGAGACTTCAACAAGAGGGACAGCCCTACCTTGGAAGGGTGATCAGCATTTTTTTTTTATTTGTTCCTGGGATATGGACTTGGCTGGCAAAGCCAGCATTTATTGCCCTTGAGAAGGTAGCGGTGAGCCGCCTTCTTGAACCACTGCAACCTGTGTGGTGTAGGTACTCCCGCAGTGCTGTTAAGGAGGGAGATCCAGGATTTTGACCCAGCAAAGATGAAGGAATGGCGATATATTTCCAAGTCTGGATTGTGTGTAACTTGGAGGGGAACTTGCAGGTAATGGTGTTCCCATGCGCCTGCTGCCCTTGTCCTTCTAGGTGGTAGAGGTTTGGGACGTGCTGTTTAAAGAAGCCTTGGCAAGTTGCTGTAGTGCATCTTGTAGATGGTAGACACCACAGCCACGGTTCGCTGGTGGTGGAGGGAGTGAATGTTGAAGGTGATGGATAGGGTGCCAATCAAACGGGCTGCTTTGTCCTGGATGGTGTTGAGCTTCTTGAGTGTTGTTGGAGCTGCACTCATCCAGGCAAGTGGAGAGTATTCCATCACACTCCTGACTTGTGCCTTGTCGATGGTGGAAAGGCTTTGGGGACTCAGGAGGTGAGACACTCTCTGCAGAATACCCAGCCTTTGACCTGCTCACATAGCCATGGTATTTATGTGGTGGTCTAGTTAAGTTTCTGGTCAATGGTGACCCCAAGAATGTTGATGTTGGGGAATTCGGCGCTCGTAATGTTGTTGAATGTCAAGAGGCGGTGGTTAGATGCTCTCTTGTTGGAGATAATCATTGTCTGGCTATCTATTGTGATGCGAATGTTACTTGCCACTTATCAGCCCAAGCTTGAATGATGTCCAGGTCCTGTTGCATGCGAGCATATACTGCTTCATTATCTGGGGAGTTGCGAATGGAACTGAACACTGCAATCATCAGTGAATATCCCCACTTTTTACCTTATAGAAACATAGAAACATAGAAAATAGGTGCAGGAGTAGGCCATTCGGCCCTTCTAGCCTGCACCGCCATTCAATGAGTTCATGGCTGAACATTCAACTTCAGTACCCCATTCCTGCTTTCTCGCCATACCCCTTGATCTCCCTAGTAGTAAGGACCTCATCTAACTCCTTTTTGAATATATTTAGTGAATTGGCCTCAACAACTTTCTGTGGTAGAGAATTCCACAGGTTCACCACTCTCTGGGTGAAGAAGTTCCTCCGCATCTTGGTCCTAAATGGCTTACCCCTTATCCTTAGACTGTGACCTCTGGTTCTGGACTTCCCCAACATTGGGAACATTCTTCCTGCATCTAACCTGTCTAACCCCGTCAGAATGTTAAATGTTTCTATGAGGTCCCCTCTCATTCTTCTGAACTCCAGTGAATACAAGCCCAGTTGATCCAGTCTTTCTTGATAGGTCAGTCCCGCCATCCCGGGAATCAGTCTGGTGAACCTTCGCTGCACTCCCTCAATAGCAAGAATGTCCTTCCTCAGGTTAGGAGACCAAAACTGTACACAATACTCCAGGTGTGGCCTCACCAATGCCCTGTACAACTGTAGCAACACCTCCCTGCCCCTGTACTCAAATCCCCTTGCTATGAAGGCCAACATGCCATTTGCTTTCTTAACCGCCTGCTGCACCTGCATGCCAACCTTCAATGACTGATGTACCATGACACCCAGGTCTCTTTGCACCTCCCCTTTTCCTAATCAGTGAATATCCCCACTTTTTACCTTATGATGGTGGGCAGGTCATTGACGAAGAAGTTAAAGATGGTTGGGCCTAGAATACTGCCCTGTTGAACTCGTGTAGCGATGTTCTGGGGCTGAGATGATTGACCTCCAAAAACTACAACCATCTTCCTTTGAACTAGGTATGACTCCAGCCAGTGGAGACTTTTCCCCTTGATTCCCATTGACTTCAATTTTACGAGGGCTCCTTGATGCCACACTCAGTCAAATGCTGCCTTGATGTCAAGGCCAATCACTCTCACCTCACCTCTGGAATTCAGCTCTTTTATTTATGTTTCAACCAAGGTTGTAATGAGGTCTGGGGCTAAGTTGTCCTGTCAGAACCCAAACTGAGCATCAGTGAGCAGGTTCCTGATGAGTAAATAGCACTGTTGACGACACCTTCCATCACTTTGTTGATGATTGAAAGTAGACTGATGGTGCGGTAAGTAGCTGGATTGGATTTGTCCTTATTTCATGGACAGGACATACCTGGGCAGTTTTCCACATTGTCGGGTAGATGCCAGTGTTGCAGCTATAATGAAACAGTTTGGCTTGAGGCACGGCTTGTTCTGGAGCACAAGTCTTCAGCACGGCAGCTGGAATATTGTCGGGGCCCATAGCCTTTGCTGTATCCAGTGCTCTCAGCCGTTTCTTGATAGCACGTGGAGTGAATCGAATTGGCTGAAGACTGGCTTCTATGATGGTGGGGACCTCAGGAGGAAGCCAAGATGGATCATCCACTCGGCACTTCTGACTGAAAACGTTTGCAAATGCTTCAGCCTTGTCTTTTGTACTCGCATGCTGGGCTTTGCCAGCACTGAGAATGGATATATTGATGGGATCTTTTCCTCTAATTAGTTGTTTAATGGTCCACCACCATTCATGACTGGATGTGGCAGGACTGTAGAGCTTTGATCTGATCCATTGGTTGTGGGGTCACTTAGCTCTTTCTCTAGCATGCTGCTTCCACTGTTTAGCATGCATGTTGTCCTGTGTTGCAGTTTTCCCAGGTTGGCACTTCAGTGCTTGGTATTCCTGGTGCTGCTCCTGGCATGCTCTTCTACACTCCTCATTGATCCAGAGTTGCTTCCCTGGCTTAATGGTAATGGTGGAGTGAGGAATATGCCAGGCCATGAGGTTACAGATTGTGGTGAAATACAATTCTGCTGTTGCTGATGGTCAGCAGTGCCTCATGGATGCCCAGCTTTGAGCTGCTAGATCTGTTCTGAATCTATCCATTTAGCACAGTGGTAATGCCTCACAATACGATGGAGGGTGTCTTCAGTGTGAAGGCAGGATTTTGTCTCCAAAAGGACTGTGCGTTGGTCATTGCTATCAATACTGTCTGGTGGGTCTCTCCTGCCGGTGGGACAGGGCATATCCAGGAATGGTGATGGAGGAGTCCAGGGCATTATCTTAATGCTATCTCTATAACCACCTCTTTGAAAACCCTAGGATGTAAGCCATTAGGTCCAGGGGATTTATCGGTTTTCAGTCCCATTAATTTCTCCTGTACTATTTTTTTACTAATACTAATTTCTTTCAGTTCCTCATTCTCGCTAGACCCTTTGTACTCCACTATTTCCAAGAGGTTTTTTTGTGTCTTCTTCCATGAAGACAGATACAAAGTATTTGTTTAATTTCTCTGCCATTTCATTATTCCCCGTTATAATTTCTCCTGTCTCAGCCTGTAGGGGACCCACTTTTACTTTTGCTTACCTTTTCCTTTTTACCTGGCTATAGAAGCTTTTATAGTCTGTTTTTATGTCTCTCGCTAGTTTATTCTCATATTCTATTTGCACTTTCTTTATCAACTTCTTGGTCCGCCTTTGCTGAATTCTAAAATGCTCCCAATCTTCAGGCTTACTGCTCTTTTTGACAACATTATAAGCCTCTTCCTTTGATCTAATACTATCTTTAACTTCTCTTGTTAGTCACAGTTGGACCACTTTTCCTGTGGGGTTTTTGTGCCTTAAAGCAATGTATGTTCGTTGTAACTTTTGTATTAATTCCTTAAACGCTAGCCATTGCTCGTCCATTCTCATACTTTTTAATATAGTTTCCCAATCTATCTGAGCCAACTCGCCCCTCACACCTATGTAGTTTCCTTTGGTTAGATTTAAAAGTTTTGGATTTAACTTAAATCACTTTCAAATTTAATGTAAAAGTCTATCATATTATGGTCACTCTTCCCTAAGAGCTCCTTTACTCATCATCATCATAGGCAGTCCCTCGGAATCAAGGAAGACTTGCTTCCACTCCTGAAGTGAGTTCTTTGGTGGCTGAACAATCCAATACGAGAGCCACAGACTCTGTCACAGGTGGGACAGATAGTCGGTGAGGAAAGGGGTGGGTGGGACTGGTTTTCCGCACGCTCTTTCCGCTGTCTGCGCTTGATTTCTGCATGCTCTCGGCATTGAGACTCGAGCTGCTCAGCGCGCTCTCGGATGCATTTCCTCCACTTAGGGCGGTCTTGGGCCAGGCACTCCCAGGTGTCAGTGGGAATGTTGCACTTTATCAGGGAGGCTTTGAGGGTGTCCTTGTATCGTTTCTGCTGCCCACCTTTGGCTAGTTTGCTACGAAGGAGCTCCAAGTAGAGCACTTGCTTTGGGAGTCTCATGTCTGGCATGCAGACTATGTGGCCTGCCCAGCGGAGCTGATCGAGTGTGGCCAGTGCTTCAATACTGGGGATGTTAGCCTGAGTGAGGACACTGATGTTGGTGCACCTGTCCTCCCAGGGGATTTGTAGGATCTTGCGGAGACATCGTTGGTGATATTTCTCCAGCAACTTGAGGTGTCTACTGTACATGGTCCATGTCTCTGAGCCATACAGGAGAGCAGGTATTACTACAGCCCTGTAGACCATGAGCTTGGTGGCAATTTGGAGGGCCTGGTCTTCAAACACTCTTTTCCTCAGACGACCGAAGGCTGCACTGGCGCACTGGAGGCGGTGTTGGATCTCGTTGTCAATGCCTGCTCTTGTTGATAGGAGGCTCCCGAGATATGGGAAGTGGTCCACGGTGTCCCTTTCTTGTTATGCCTGCGGTGGAGCTTGGCAGCAGGTTTTGTTGGTGCAAGCGATATAACCCAGTCAGGGTGTAAACCGAAAGCTCTGCATGTATGGCTTCTCACATTAGTGGAGGTGTGTGTGCTTTTGGCTGGGAGTACTGGTTGTTGGGTGCAGAATGCCTCTGGTGCACCCTTTACCTGCCTGACATCTCTCCATTGGTCCTCCTTTTCCTCTTACTCTAAAAAGCAGAAGTGGAATGAATTTCCAGGTCAGAATCCATTGTGGTCTTATCGCAGCAGGAATCAAAAAGGCAGCACAATGGCAACTGCCACAGAGGCTCTTAGAATACCTTAGTGGCAACAGAAACAGAAAAAAGGAAAAGTGTGGCAATCTGGTTTCTGAACTGAGTTTCATGCAGAACATAGTGCTAATAACCCTGAACATCCAATTTTTTTATGGGCAGCTGAAGGGAACACCGTGAAGAGGACAAAATGGAAGAACATTGCGGGACTCAGACCACTACATTATTACGCTTCCCCCCTACAAACTGCCAGGTGCTTCCTCCACCAATTAAAATCACGATTGTAAAATTGCAACAGATGCAAAATGGGCAGAAATCCAGCATGACAGATGTCCAGCTAATCTTTCAATTGCAATCACCCACTTTACGTCTAGAGAACTGGACATATCCAGTTGGAAAATCTGCCCTGGAGTCTCAAAATACTATTTAACCACAGGGAACATCATCACTCTCGCCTCAGAGTCAGAAGGTTGTGGGTTCAAGTCCCACTTCTGGGACCTGAGCACATAAATCTAAGCTGACACTCCAGTGCAGTACTGAGTGAGGGAGTGCTGCACTGTCGGAGGTGCCATCTTTCAGATGAGACGTCTGCTGCCTCAGGTGGATATAAAAGATCCCATGGCACTATTTTGAAGATGAGCAGGGGAGTTATCCCTGGTGTCCTGGTCTATATATATCCCTCAGTCAACATAACAAAACAGCTTATCTGGTCATTATCACATTGCTGTTTGTGGGAGCTTGGTGTGCGCAATTGTCTGCCGTGTTTCCCACGTTACAACATTGACTACAAAAGTACTTCATTAGCTGCAAAATGCTTTGGGATGTGCTAAAGTCGTGAAATGTGCTATATAAATGCAAATCTTTATTTCTTTCCAGTAGTGCTAGCTGGATAGTGATTAGGAGTGGGAACAATGAGTCATCTCGGGGTGCTTAGACCAACTGAAGCACTTCAACCAACATTCCAGCTGAGGTCAATAACTTAGCGCAGATCTGAGATCAAACCTGAGACTTGCTGGTCTCTATGGATCTAGATTAACTTACTGAGCCAAAAGTAGGGGCCCAGTTGTTCCTTGTTGGAGTGTTTCATACTTTAGAATTGTTAGTTTTAAGTTTTTATCAAAAGGCAAATGAGGTTAAGAACCCTGCACCTTTTCTTGTGGTCTGATCTAACTAGTTAGGTTTGGATTTGCAGTTTGATCCTGAACTCATCTCTGGTAATTACTAATACCCTGTATATGTAACCTGGGTACAAATAATTCTAAGACTAGTTAGTATGAGCATGTCTAGCACTGCACAGAAAGGTGGGACTGGGGCCCCATGTCTTGCTTTGTTTCCATCTTAACCCGAGTTCATATTTTTAGACCAGATGCAAACAGGTGTATGTGCTTAAATTGCAAATTACAAATTGATCCCTCAGTTTGATGTGATTTTTAAAGCACATCTGAAGATGTGTAAAATAAATTCATATGTTTAGTGAATTAATTAGACTCAACCAAAAATGGTGTTATTGAAATAGCTAACCAGAAGTTACATACCTAAGCAATGGTATGTGCTTTGAATTGAATTGATTCAGTAACTAGAGTTAACATCTGGGGACTTGTGCCAAAATTGGGAGAGCTGTCCCACAGACGAGTCAAGTAACAGCCTGACATAGTCATACTCACAGAATCATACCTTTCAGACAATGGCAGAATGTACTCAAATAACCCAAATCACCTCACATATTACCTACCCACAGCTGAAATATCCATGTGATTTTACCAGCTCCAACCAGCGATATCGAGGGTGTACTATTTATATTGGAGTTTGGAAGTCTAACCCCATTGGATATCTCATCTGTGGTCCAAGCAAATGTTAAAAATGAGCATGTCAGAAGGCCTCAAACTATACAAAAATGTGAGTGTAAATACAATTAAGAAAAAAATGTATAGTCAAAACCTGGACTTCCAAATTCGATAAAGTTGCCCAATAACAATGCCTATAGGTTTTTATACTTTATGTCCATAGATATTATTCATGCAGCCCAAAGAGATTGAGAAGGGGTGAAAATTGGAATACAGTGACATTTTCATTTATCATTTTCCGAAGGCCAAGGTTTATCTGAGACATATAGGGGGCATGGTTTAAGAATAAGGGGCTGCCCATTTAGAACTGAGATGAGGAGGAATTTTGTGTCTCAGAGGGTTGTAAATGTGTGGAATTCTCTGCCCCAGAGAGCTGTGGAGGCTGGGTCATTGAATATATTTAAGGTGGAGATAGACAGATTTTTGAAAGATACGGGAGTGAAGGGGTTATGGGGAGCAGGCAGGGAAGTGGAGCTGAGCCCAAGATCAGATCAGCCATGATCTTATAGCACGGCAGAGCAGGCTCGAGGGGTCGAATGTCTAACTCCTGCTCCTATTTCTTATGTTCCTGTGTTCCTAGAATGCTTATAGCGTTTGGGAGCACCCTTACTCTATGTGTGTGAGTGGCATGCATTCTGGCATATGGCCTAACACCAACATTATGATATCTGTTTATCTGTTTAGATGTGTGCACAGAAATAGAAACAGCAGAAACGCATCCAAATGTGTGGCATACGGAGAAATTTTCCATGAGCAAGCAAAGAAAGAACCAAACCAGTACCAATGGCAATAGCAAGCATGGTTTATAAAAATATATTTTCGGCAATTATTACCATGGGCTATAACCTCCACTTTTTTTGCATGCTTAACGCCCATTTTATCGCTGAAATGACATATAACGCCCATATATCGTCCATTTAGGCACAAAATGGAAACTGGCGGGCATTTTTCGGAAACTTATCGCCGAGCGTTACTTTTCCCAAGTGCTTAACGGCGAAAAAAATATTACCACCCGCCTGCTTTTTTTGGGCGGAACCAGCAGGATGGGCGACTTCAACGCCCATAATATCGCCCAGCGTTACTTTCTGCACGGAATTAACGCCGAGATACAATATTAACGCCCAGTGATGTTTTTTGTCACAAAGAGCATATTTACCCAAACTAGCAGCATGGAGATCGCTCATTGTCAATTTCACCACCTCGCACACATATTGCCCACAATATCGCTCGTTCAAAAAAACCGCCCACAAAAATAGGAACTAACCAGGATGAATCACAGCGTTATGGATGCCATGTTGTAGATCACATGTCGCGTCCTTTGCTTTCAATGCTCAATTTCCGGGCAACATCCATGATGCGCACATCCTGGGTGAGAGCACTGTATCTGACTTAGACATAGAAACATAGAAAATAGGTGCAGGAGTAGGCCATTCGGCCCTTCGAGCCTGCACCACCATTCAATGAGTTCATGGCTGAACATGCAACTTCAGTACCCCATTCCTGATTTCTCGCCATACCCCTTGATCCCCCTAGTAGTAAGGACGACATCTAACTCCTTTTTGAATATATTTAGTGAATTGGCCTCAACAACTTTCTGTGGTAGAGAATTCCACAGGTTCACCACTCTCTGGGTGAAGAAGTTTCTCCTCATCTCGGTCCTAAATGACTTACCCCTTATCCTTAGACTGTGAACCCTGGTTCTGGACTTCCCCAACATTGGGAACATTCTTCTTGCATCTAACCTGTCTAAACCCGTCAGAATTTTAAACGTTTCTATGAGATCCCCTCTCATTCATCTGAACTCCAGTGAATACAAGCCCAGTTGATCCAGTCTTTCTTGATATGTCGGTCCCGCCATCCCGGGAATCAGTCTGGTGAACCTTCGCTGCACTCCCTCAATAGCAAGAATGTCCTTCCTCAAGTGAGGAGACCAAAACTGTACACAATACTCCAGGTGTGGCCTCACCAAGGCCCTGTACAACTGTAGTAACATCTCCCTGCCCCTGTACTCAAATCCCCTCGCTATGAAGGCCAACATGCCATTGGCTTTCTTAACCCCCTGCTGAACCTGCATGCCAACCTTCAATGACTGATGTACCATGACACCCAGGTCTCGTTGCACCCCCCTTTACCTAATCTGTCACCATTCAGATAATAGTCTGTCTCTCTGTTTTTACCACCAAAGTGGATAACCTCACATTTATCCACATTATATTTCATCTGTCATGCATTTGCCCACTCACCTAACCTATCCAAGTCACTCTGCAGCCTCATAGCATCCTCCTCGCAGCTCACACTGCCACCTAACTTAGTGTCATCCGCAAATTTGGAGATGCTATATTTAATCCCCTCGTCTAAATCATTAATGTACAGTGTAAACAGCTGGGGCCCCAGCACAGAACCCTGCAGTACCCCACTAGTCACTGCCTGCCATTCTGAAAAGTACCCATTTACTCCTACTCTTTGTTTCCTGTCTGCCAACCAGTTCTCAATCCATGTCAGCACACTACCCCCAATCCCATGTGCTTTAACTTTGCACATTAATCTCTTGTGTGGGATCTTGTCGAAAGCCTTCTGAAAGTCCAAATATACCACATCAACTGGTTCTCCCTTGTCCACTCTACTGGAAACATCCTCAAAAAATTCCAGAAGATTTGTCAAGCATGATTTCCCTTTCACAAATCCATGCTGACTTGGACGTATCATGTCACCTCTTTCTAAATGCGCTGCTATGGCATCCTTAATAATTGATTCCATCATTTTACCCACTACCGATGTCAGGCTGACCGTTGTATAATTCCTTGTTTTCTCTCTCCCTCCTTTTTTAAAAAGTGGGGTTACATTGGCTACCCTCCACTCCATAGAAACTGATCCAGAGTCTATGGAATGTTGGAAAATGACTGTCAATGCATCCGCTATTTCCAAGGCCACCCCCTTAAGTACTCTGGGATGCAGTCCATCAGGCCCTGGGGATTTATCGGCCTTCAATCCCATCAATTTCCTCAACACAATTTCCCGACTAATAAGGATTTCCCTCAGTTCCTCTTTCTTACTGGACCCTTTGACCCCTTTTATATCCGAAAGGTTGTTTGTGTCCTCCTTAGTGAATACCGAACCAAAGTACTTGTTCAATTGGTCTGCCATTTCTTTGTTCCCCGTTATGACTTTCCCTGATTCTGACTGTAGGGGACCTAAGTTTGTCTTTACTAACCTTTTTCTCTTTACATATCTATAGAAGCTTTTGCAGTCTGTCTTAATGTTCCCTGCAAGCTTCCTCTCGTATTCTATTTTCCCTGTCCTAATCAAACCCTTTGTCCTCCTCTGCTGAATTCTAAATTTCTCCCAGTCCCCGGGTTCGCTGCTATTTCTGGCCAATTTGTATGCCACTTCCTTGGCTTTAATACTATCGGTGATTTCCCTTGATAGCCACGATTGAGCCACCTTCCCTTTTTTATTTTTACGCCAGACAGGGATGTACAATTATTGTAGTTCATCCATGCGGTCTCTAAATGTCTGCCATTGCCCATCCACTGTCAACCCCTTAAGTATCATTTGCCAATCAACCTAGCCAATTCACGCCTCATACCTTCAAAGTTACCCTTTTTTAAGTTCTGGACCATGGTCTCTAAATTAACTGTTTCATTCTCCATCCTAATATAGAATTCCACCATATTATGGTCACTCTTCCCCAAGGGGCCTTGCACAATGAGATTGCTAATTAATCCTCTCTCATTACACAACACCCAGTCTAAGATGGCCTCCCCCCTAGTTGGTTCCTCGACATATTGGTCTAGAAAACCATCCCTTATGCACTCCAGGAAATCCTCCTCCACAGTATTGCGTATTGTTTAACAATGAGCCACAAGGTCAATGCTGGATGCTTGGGGACAAAGGATATGGCCTTGCCACCTGACTGATGATCCCCTGAGTGACACTCACACAGAGGTTGAGAGGCAATACAACAAGAGCCACAGAGCAACTCGCAATATCATGGAGAAAACCATTGGAGTGTTGAAGCAGCGCTTCAGATGCCTGGACCACTCAGGAGGCAAGCTCCAATACCAGCCTGAGCAGGTAGCTCAATTCGGTGTGCTCCATGTTATACAACTTAGCTATCAGGAGGGGACAAGAATTGCCAGATGAGCCTGACAGTCCACCTCACCAGAGAGAGGAAGAGGAGGACGAGGAGGCGGATGCTGACATCGGCTCAGACAATCAGGCTGATGCTGAAGCCATGCTCCCGCCCCCCTGTAGACCGCATGAAAGGGCCCATGGTGGCATGATAGCTGCAAGAGCCTTACGTCAGGAGCTCATCAATGATCGCTTTGTCTGAAAGAATGTTGGTGTTATTTACAAGGCTGACACACTGTTGGGTGTGCAGGTCATACATCAATGGTGGGCATCACCTTGGTGACAGTTAACGTTTAAGTTGATTGAAGTTAAGTTGTGATTAAAGCCTTTGATGTTAAGGAATCACCAGCCTGTAATGGTGCAGTTATCTGAGCCAATGTGCTGCAAGATTTTGTTAAATAAAAAACATTTAAAGCGAACATTAGTCTGAAATCATTAGTATTTCTGTACAAGCCAACCTTTCCCCCACCCCCCCAACACCCCACCCCGCCCCACCCCGCTAAGGTGGATGAATTAACTGTGCAGATAGCTGTTTACTGATATGATGTAATTGGGATTACGGAGACATGGCTCCAGGTGACCAAGGCTGGGAACTCAACATCCTGGGGTATTCAATATTCAGGATATTGAATACCCCAGGAAAGGAAAAGACAGAAAGGAAAATGAGGTGGGATAGCGTTGCTGGTTAAAGAAGAGATTAACGCAATAGTAAGGAAGGACATTAGCTTGGATGATGTGGAATCTGTATGGGTAGAGCTGCAGAACACCAAAGGGCAAAAATCGCTAGTGGGAGTTGTGTACAGACCACCAAACAGTGGTAGTGAGGTTGGAGATGACATCAAACAGGAAATTAGGGATGTGTGCAATAAAAGTAAAGCAGTTATCATGGGTGATTTTAATCTACATATAGATTGGGCTAACCAAACTGGTAGCAATCCGGTGGAGGAGGATTTCCTGGAGTGTATTAGGGATGGTATTCAAGACCAATATGTCTAGGAACCAACGAGAGAGCAGGCCATCCTAGACTGGGTCTTGTGTATTGAGAGAGGATTAATTGGCAATCTTGTTGTGTGAGGCCCCTTGGGGAAGAGTGACCATAATATGGTTGAAATCTTCATAAAGATGGAGAGTGACACAGTTAATTCAGAGAGTCAGGTCCTGAACTTAAAGAAAGGTAACTTCGATGGTATGAGGCGTGAATTGGTTAGGATAGACTGGCAAATGATACTAAAAGGGTTGACGGTGGATTGGTAATGGCAGACATTTAAAGATCACATGGGTGAACTTCAACAATTGTACATCCTTGTGTGGCGTAAAAATAAAACGGGGAAGGTGGCTCAACCATGGTTAACAAGGGAAATTAGGGATAGTGTTAAATCCAAAGAAAAGGCCTATAAATTGGCCAGAAAAAGCAGCAAACCTGAGGACTGGGAGAAATTTAGAATTTAGCAGAGGAGGACAAAGGATTTAATTAGGAGGGGGAAAATAGAGTATGAGAGTAAGCTTTTAGGGAACATAAAAACTGACTGCAAAATCTTCTATAGGTATGCGAACAGAAAACGCTTAATGAAGACAAATGTAGGTCCCTTGCATTCAGAATCAGGTGAATTTATATTGGGGAACAAAGAAATGGCAGACCAATTGAACAAATATTTTGGTTCTGTCTTCATTAAGGAAGATACAAATAACCTTCTGGAAATACTAGAGGACCGAGGGTCTAGCGAGAAGGAGGAACTGAAGGAAATCCTTATTAGTCAGGAAATTGTGTTAGGGAAATTGATGGGATTGAAGGCCGATAAATCCCCAGGGCCCGATAGTTTGTATCCCAGAGTACTTAAGGAAGTGGTCCTAGAAATAGTGGGCACATTGGTGGTCATTTTCCAACATTCTATAGACTCTGGTTCAGTTCTTATGGATTGGAGGGTAGCTAATGTAACCCTACTTTTTAAAAAAGGAGGGAGAGAGAAAACAGGGAATTATAGACCGGTTAGCCTGACATCGGTAGTGGGGAAAATGTTGGAATCAATTATTAAAGATGTAATAGCAGCGCATTTGGAAAGTAGTGACAGAACCCTGTCCAAGTCAACATGGATTTATGAAAGGGAAATCTTCTGGAAAGTTTTGAGGATGTACCTAGTAGAGTGGACAGGGGAGAACCAGTGGATGTGGTGTATTTGGACTTTCAAAAGGCTTTTGACAAGGTGCCACACATGAGATTAATCTGCAAAATTAAAGCACATGGTATTGGGGGTAATGTATTGACGTGGATAGAGAGCTGGTTAGCAGACAGGAAGCAAAGAGTAGGAATAAACGGGTCCTTTTCAGAATGGCAGGCAGTGACTAGTGGGGTACCGCAAGGTTCAGTGCTGGGCCCTCAGCTATTCACAATATACATTAATGATTTGGACGAAGGAATTGAATGTAATATCTCCAAGTTTGCAGATGACACTAAACTGGGTGCCGGTGTGAGCTGTGAGGAGGATGCTAAGAAGCTGCAGGGTGACTTGGACAGGTTAGGTGAGTGGGCAAATGCATGGCAGACGCAGTAAGATTTCGATAAATGCGAGGTTATCCACTTTGGTGGTAAAAACAGAGAGACAGACTATAATCTGAATGATGACAGATTAGGAAAAGGGGAGGTGCAGCGAGACCTGGGTGTCATAGTTCATCAGTCATTGAAGGTACGGCAGGCGGTTAAGAAAGCAAATGGCATGTTGGCCTTCATAGCGAGGGGATTTGAGTGCAGGGGCAGGGAGGTGTTACTACAGTTGTACAGGACCTTGGTGAGGCCACACCTGGAGTATTGTGTACAGTTTTGGTCTTCTAACTTGAGGAAGGACATTCTTGCTATTGAGGGAATGCAGCGAAGGTTCACCAGACTGATTCCCGGGATGGCGGGACTGACATATCAAGAAAGATTGGAACAACTGGGCTTGTATTCACTGGAGTTCAGAAGAATGAGAGGGGACCTCATAGAAACGTTTAAAATTCTGACGGGTTTAGACAGGTTAGATGCAGGAAGAATGTTCCCAATGTTGGGGAAGTCCAGAACCAGGGTTCACAGTCTAAGGATAAGGGGTAAGCCATTTAGGACCGAGATGAGGAGAAACTTCTTCACCCAGAGAGTGGCGAACCTGTGGAATTCTCTATCACAGAAAGTTGTTGAGGCCAATTCACTAAATATATTCAAAAAGGAGTTAGATGTAGTCCTTACTACTAGGGGGATCAAGGGGTATGGCGAGAAAGCAGGAATGGGGTACTGAAGTTGCATGTTCAGCCATGAACTCATTGAATGGCGGTGCAGGCTCGAAGGGCCGAATGGCCTACTCCTGCACCTATTTTCTATGTTTCTATATGTTGGGGATGTCCAGAACCAGGGGTCACAGTGTAAGGATAAGGGGTAAGCCATTTAGGACCGAAATGAGAAGAAACTTCTTCACTCAGAATTGTGAACCTGTGGAATTCTCTACCACAGAAAGTTATTGAGGCCAGTTCGTTAGATATATTCAAAAGGGAGTTAAATGTGGCCCTTACGGCTAAAGGGATCAAAGGGTATGGAGAGAAAGCAGGAATGGGGTACTGAAGCTGCATGATCAGCCATGATCATATTGAATGGTGATACAGGCTCGAAGGGCCGAATGTCCAACTCCTGCACCTATTTTCTATGTTTCTATATTTCTATGTTTCTCCCCCCCCCACCTCTATCCTTTCACCTTACCCTCCTGACTCCAAGCCGCCTGACCAAGGAGCTCCTCAGGCGATGCTTCATTGCGGGGAGGCGGTGATGGCCGAAGTGCTGCTTGGATGGATACGGGAAAGGACGGTCCTGAGGTGTGAGCGTGCTCTAAGCCGTAAGCAAGATGTAGCTGCTGGCAATGGGAGTGCATCACCTTGGTGTGCAGTGCGACACTCGGGGATCACTGGGAGCCCTCTGCCGCCAGTGTACCTGGCTACCAGCTCCAGGGCCTCCACCATCCCTTTCATTTTATGTTATCTGTTGGATGAAAACTCGGTGCCAACTGTGTTCTTGGTGCTTAGTGGGCTTTTTGCTGCTGGTGAATCTCTGTTGTTCCTCCCACAACAGCCAGACAAGCGCACACCACAGCCACACATGCTTTCAGTGTACATAATCCCACCCAAAGTATCATATTTACTAGCATGGGTCAGTTTGTTACATAGAATTACACGGATTCTATAGCATAGAAATAGACCATTTGGACCAATTGCTCCACATCAGTGTTTATACTCTGCACCAGCCTCCTCCCACTCTAATTAACTCTTTCCACCCTGCCCCCAAATCTCTCTCCCGTTTTCCCTCATATTTGCATCAAGTCTCCCTTTCAATATGTTAATGCTACCTGCTTCAGCCACTACATGTGGCAGTGAGTTCTACATTCTCACTGCACTTTGTGTAAAGAAATTAATCACCTTCCACTTTGTTACATTGAATTTCATTTGCCGTTTATTCGCCCACTCAGCAAATCTATTTCTGTCTTCCTGCATCTTGGTGCAGTCCTCCAAATTATTTGCTGTATCCTCTAATTTTGAATCTCTGCAAATTTTGACACCATTCCTCAAATTCCTGAGTCCAAATCATTTTAGTATATGGTAAGCACCAATGGTCCCAACCAATGTTCCCTCTAATCTTTATTTTAGGTGCGCAGTCCCTTTAACTATGCTGTTTGGCCGCCATGCAGCCATGCATGCGCAGTATCTATTCCGGCGGAACAGCTGGTGAGTGGCTTGCGCAGGACATCCCTGGTGCATGGCCGCGCAGCTTAATGGGAATGTTGGTCCCAGCATGAATCCCTGTGGGACACCACTTTGAACTTTCTGCAAGTCTGAGAAATTTCCCTTAACTCCGACACTCTGCTTTCTATTTTGTAGCCACCTTTCAATCCATTCTGCTATCTGGCACCTGACTTTGCACGCCCTAACCTTTGTCAGGAGTCTGTTAAGTGGCACCTTATTGAGGGCCTTCTGAAAGTCCATAAATATCCCTTGTCTACTCTTTCTGTTATGAATCTAATAATCAGCTGGAACATTTTATTGGAGAGCTGGGAATTTCAGATCTAGAATGTTTCAATATATAATGAGGCTCTGAACATTGGCCCACATAATGGTATGAGTTTGACACTGTCCCTGACATCACCATGCATTTTCTTTCCATAGTTAACAAATGGTGCGCTAAACAGTAACAGATTGGTTTCAAGAAAAATAACTCAACAATAGCAAAGATCAGTAACAAAGAATCCAACAAGTCACTACAGGTCACTTTTTGTATATCTTCTAACATCTAGTTATAGAATAACATAGGGAGCTGGAGCCATTAAGAAATAAAAAAAAACAAACAAACTTGCATTCAAGTAGCTCTTTCCACATGTTCAGAATATCCTACATTTCTTCACAGCTACTTTTGCAGTGTTGTCACTGTAGGGAAACAATTAGGTGCCCCCTTAGTTAGGGAATGATACAAGGCACTGGGACCAACAAGAGGAAATAAGTCTCTCACCTGCCTTATCAATACCCCATGCTCAAGAGTAGATATTTCCAAATGTAAAATAAATTACTGATGTTATTTCTTGTATTCAATTGAAGCTATTATGGGGTCTAGATTCAGATGCCAGTCCTCATACTCATTCTGCATGAACTAAAGCATAAGAAAATCCATATGTCTGTTTTCTAAACTGGTGGCTTATATATGGACTAAAGCATTTGAACTCTTTAGGAGGTCTTATAGACTTCAGCATAACCAGTCCCAGTAGGTTTCTAATACAGTTCACTAACAACATGTCTAAATAGTGGTTAGCTGTGACCACAGCATATTTAGGAGTAGCCACAATTGGCATATTGAGCAGAGTGTGTACTATGGCAGAGTACATTGAAGATTACATAATTGGAAACCATCTGGAAGATGTGGTAAGGTCTAGAAGTTAAAAAAAACATATGAGAAACATCTGTTACCTTAGAAATGCAAATACAAATTGGTCTAGTACTGCATGTGGCCTGTAGAAACATACAGTATGATATTGTTTAATGCAATATATATTTTTAGCATAGTGCTAAGATCAGATACCTCAGAGTGAAGGGCATCTTCAGTGTTGTGTAAATTATTACAATAGATCGATGATACAGCAAAATAGACCAAGTTACAGGGTAATTGTATTAGTTATAATCATTTTTAAATAATTTACCAAACTAGCTTCCTCATTTTACACTTCAACTTGGAAATTAAGTCTTGTAGTATCGGCTACCTAGTAAGGTGAATAGATGAATCTCCTTTTATAAAATATGTTTCTTGATTCAGTAGTGAAAAAGGTGCGCAACTATTTTATGGCATAAATTGGCACATTCAGCTTATGTGCCTTTAGAATTGGCACAATTACTGTCAATCAATGAATATGCCTGATAGAGATTCAGTGGATTGGGAACAATATAAAGATCGGCCCTTCGATTCTGAGTAATATTGATTGGGCGACTCAAAGAATAGGTGTCGTTGGTGTATCTGATGATTTTGAGTTGTTAATTAGTCCAGTGAGCATTTGTTAGCCCTACTCGATGCTTGCAGTCTGGTTAACCAGCACGAACAATATTTGTTAAGGAGCATGTCCAGAATAGTGTAATGATCAGTTGGCCGAAGGTTCAGGTAATGGTTTCGCGTTAGCTTACTGACTATGGTAATATTTGCAATATGTTGTTGCCAGTTGGTGGAGAGTAGATGGTGTTGACATAGCGAAGGCCGATAATCTTGAAGTTGGGGCCTGACCAGAGTGCAAGTTTTAATGCCAGGCAGTAGGTAGTCTTGGAGGATAAAAGATTTAAAGCTTCATCTGCAGGCTCACTGGTCCACTCCACCATAGTTGTTACTGACAGATGACATAACAGATGAAGCAAAGCCAATTCTTTGGTTCACTTCTATGGTAATGTTATTGTTGTAGTGGACATTTCTACTAAGGTTGGACGAATTGTTCATGATGTCGATGGTGTTTCTTTCCAACTTGCACACAAGCAGCTAATGGAGATTGTTGATGGAAAGTAATTCCTTTTTAGTTGATTCTCATTCTAACTGAGGCAGTTTTTTTGGATAGGTGGTTGAAGCCTTAGCTACTTTCATCCCCAGAGCATTTTGGGGTGTCATGACTCTGTTATAAATAGGTCACCACCAAAAAAGGGATAACAAACTGACCAAATCATTTGTATGTATTTGTTACTGTGTCACTTATTAAAGTAATGAGCTATTTAATTCAATTTTGCATTCCTGAAGAGTTAACATCACAACATGCAGACTGTACATTCTACAGAGGTTCTGAATGCCTCCATGTACTTTAGATTGGAACAAAAAATTCCCCTGTTACACAGAGCAAAAAAATCCATTTGGAATGGTGATGGACAAATGATCCTTAATGTAACAGAGCAGGTGATGTAGAGCCTGACCAAGTCTCCTTAGCATCTGGCACGTAATGCGTACCAAAAATAGTGCAAGCAAGATTTTCTAAATAGGAAACTCCTTATCAGCAGTCTTAATTATTTCCCAGTACTATTCATTCAAGAACAGTATACTAAAATGATTTATAAACATTCCTTTATCATAAAATATCTTATGACAAAATCCTAACTTCAAAATATAAAATCTGATCCCTAACAATTTTGCAATATAACAAAAAGATTCTGTTTGAACGTTATACATCTGAAATACTTTTGCAGCCAGAAGTGTAATATTCTTTTTGAAAGATGCTATTGTAGACTTCATTCCATACTTGGCCAAACTACAAGTACAAAAAATGCAGACATGTAGGAGTAAGTTTTCTAAATCTCACTCCTGTGGATTCCATGCAACAGAATCTTATTCACGGATTGAAAAATCCCAGAGTTATCTTATGTTGTTACCCTTTCTGTTGGCTAAAATAAAAATTTAGAATTTGTTTGTGACTGTAATTAATCTTGCAATTTGCATTTATTTTTTTCCTTCACCGGCTTTCTTATTTTAACCATTTTCAACGAAGTACAGCATCATGTTCCTTCCAAAAATGTTTCACAACTATTTCCAAACCAAATACAAAAGTGATGTGCTTACAAATCTGTACCTGGGTTTGCCCCCTCAGCTTTGATGAATATAATTTATCTCACAAAGTATCTGTCCTTCTTACAAAGTATCCAGTCATTGCTTAAACCTTTCATAAAAACATTCCATTTACATTTCTGCTACCTATCTCCACTCAGAAACATGATCAGGATCTTGGACTCCATTACTCATTTTGGATTTCTGGGGATTTTTTTTTGATTAATTCTTTTTTCATTTGCAGTAAACTGTTGAATTTTTGTAATTTTTTCTTTTTTCCCCACCACCTACCATTCAAGGGAATTACACGTTGAATGAAAACTTCCCCCTAACGGACAGGGTGGGCATTCCTGCCCTCAGGGAGCCTGAAATAGTGGCGCAGTTGCATAGCAATGTTCAGAGGAAGATACCCCTGCTAATGAGGTGAATTGCACAGACCCACTGTTACCCAGGTATGTGGGTCCAGGTACCTCGTACCAGAGCGACTTGAGCCCACTGTGTCTATGCATCGCCAGGGAAACTGTCCTCTGGGGACTGTACCCTGCAGTGCCATATTGAGCAACCATGACAACCATGTTACGCGGTAGCACTTGATTTTGTTAGCCATCAAACATTGGGTCAGGTGCTGCACTGCTCCGTCACCTTTTCATAGAACCATTAGGATTTGGGTTTCCTTTTATTCCATTTATGCCTGCCACTTCTCTAACCCTCACCTCCTCATGCTTGGCAAGGTCTAACAGATATCTAAAACTGATTTGAAACTTTACAAAGCCTGAAGCCACGTACCCTGAAGTGCACACATCCCTTTCTTTGGATCTGCGAGCCAGACTTTCGGCATCTCCCCCATTAGGTTCAGACCCTGCAAAAGGCCAAAGCTGCACACAATGCAATAAATAATTATTCAATGAGTTGACCATGGAAAATAGCGAGAAATCAGTTCACTACCAAGCTTTGCTCTAGCAACTCAGCAACGAAGCCTATAAATATCCACTTATATTTAATCAAAACAAATATCACATAATCTAAGCAAAATGTTAATATGTGTATATTTGTTTCCTTGCTTTTCGGGAAAAATACACTCCAGGCCCCTTTTTCTAGGAATTGGGTTTAAATTGCCTGTAACAAATCTGCAATTTTAATAAATATATTTCTATTCTTGTAATATGTCATTGACTGAAGGAGGAAAACAATCCCTTAGAAACATAGAAACATAGAAAATAGGTGCAGCAGTAGGCCATTCGGCCCTTTGAGCCTGCACCGCCATTCAATATGATCATGGCTGATCATTCACTTCAGTACCCCTTTCCCGCTTTCTCTCCATACCCCTTGATCCCTTTAGCCATAAGGGCCACATCTAACTCCCTCTTGAATATATCCAATGAACTTGCATCAACGACTTTCTGCAGCAGGGAATTCCACAGGTTAACAACTCTCTGAGTGAAAAAGTTTCTCCTCATCTCAGTCCTAAATGGCCTATCCCTTATCCTAAGACTGTGTCCCCTGGTTCTGGGCTTCCCCAACATCGGGAACATTCTTCCCACATCTAACCTGTCCCGTCCCATCAGAAACTTATACGTTTCTATAAGATCCCCTCTCATCCTTCGAAACTCCAGTGTATAAAGGCCCAGTTGATCCAGTCTCTCCTCATATGTCAGTCCAGCCATTCCTGGAATCAGTCTGGTGAACCTTCGCTGCACTCCCTCAAGAGCAAGAATGTCCTTCCTCAGATTAGGAGACCAAAACTGAACACAATATTCCAGGTGAGGCCTCACCAAGGCCCAGTACAACTGCAGTAAAACCTCCCTGCTCCTATACTCAAATCCCCTAGCTATGAAGGCCAACATGCCATTTGCCTTCTTCATTGCCTGCTGTACCTGCATGCCAACTTTCAATGACTGATGAACCATGACACCCAGGTCTCGTTGCACCTCCCCTTTTCCTAATCTGCCACCATTCAGATAATATTCTGCCTTCGTGTTTTTGCCCCCAAAGTGGATAACCTCACATTTATCCACATTATACTGCATCTGCCATGCATTTGCCCACTCTCCTAACCTGTCCAAATCACCCTGCAGCCTCTTAGCATCCTCCTCACAGCTCACACCGCCACCCAGTTTAGTGTCATCTGCAAACTTGGAGATGACCCTTCCGAATAAAGTTCAAGAATCAGAAAGATTCTCAAACGATTTACCCAAAAGTGTTAATATAATACAACTATATTTACTAATCCTCATTTCAAGCAGCAATACTTTACAAAAGTTTTACCTATTAAGAAGGAATACATTAATATTTTATCATCTGATTAAAAGTGCATTCACACACTGGCACCGATTGTAAATCGAAGCGAATGCAAGTGATGGGGCAATGGGACTCGAGTCTGGCGCACCCCAGCTTGCTGACATAAGGCCCGGACCTCAATTAGTACAGCAGGCCTGACTCCGGCACGAAGCCGACAGGAATGATGCATATAGGTACCAACGATACAGGTAAAAAAACGGGATGAGGTCCTACAAGCTGAATTTAGGGAGCTAGGAGTTAAATTAAAAAGTAGGACCTCAAAGGTAGTAATCTCAGGATTGCTACCAGTGACACCTTTTTTAAAAAGTGAGGTTACATTAGCTACCCTCCAATCCATAGGAACTGATCCAGAATCTATAGAATGTTGGAAAATGACCACCAATGTGCCCACTATTTCTAGGGCCACTTCCTTATGTACTCTGGATGCAGACTATCAGGCCCTGTGGATTTATCGACCTTTAATCCCTTCAATTTCCCTAACACAATTTCCTGACTAATAAGGATTTCCTTCAGTTCTTCCTTCTCGCTTGACCCTCGGTCCCCTAGTATTTCTGGAAGGTTAGTTATGTCTTCCTTAGTTATATACACCGGAATTTAAAAGAATGAGAGGGATCTCATAGAAATTTATAAAATTCTGACGGGATTGGACAGGCTAGATGCAGGAAGAATGTTCCCAATGTTGGGGAAGTCCAGAACCAGGGGTCACAGTCTAAGGATAAAGAGTAAGCCATTTAGGACCAAGATGAGGAGAAACTTCTTCACTCAGAGAGTTGTGAACCTGTGGAATTCTCTACCACAGAAAGTTGTTGAGGCCAGTTCGTTAGATATATTCAAAAGGGAGTTAGATGTGGCCCTTACGGCTAAAGGAATTAAGGGGTATGGAGAGAAAGCAGGAATGGGGTACTGAAGTTGTATAATCAGTCATGATCTTATTGAATGGTGGTGGCGGCTTGAAGGACCGAATGGCCGACTCCTGCACCTATTTTCTATGTTTCTATGATGTGAGGCCAGTGGGCATGAGCGTGGCAGGAGGCCCCCATTTGGGACCCAGCACTTAAGTAAATGGAGCAGATGGGGACGGAGTTGAGCGTGGTTGCGGGCAGGGAGGGGAACCCTGATCATGGGAAGTACAAGGGTTCCTTGTGGGGCCCGGGGGAGCACTCCTACTTTGCACGGCCTACAGGGAAACCTGTGAAAAAAAACTTCCCTTTCTGTCCTCTTCTGGGCCTGCTGCTCCTTTATGCCAGGTTTCCCTGGCAAGACCAGCTCCAAACGTCAACCTCACTGAAAATTAGTTAAAGTGTCATAATTATTTTGTGAACATTTGTCGTGAAGTCATGATGTTGCCAAACAAATATCATGATGTCTCCACACAACCGAATCCCAACAAACGTAGATGGAGTCTTGGAGATATTAATATGAATTAGTCCTCCAAATTCCAAAATGAACTTAGGAACAATTTGCTGCAGATTCGATTGCTGGTATGTGAGTGAGCCTTCAAGATTTAAATCAGAACTGTTCCAATGGATCCTCCCTATCTAAGCATAAATATCAAATCAATTGCAGTGATTCAAGAAGAAGGCCCATGATCAGCTTTTCAGGGCAACTAAGGGTGAACAATACATGGGACCTTGCCAGCATTGCATGCATTCCGGGAACAAATATTTTTTTAAAATCTAGAATATTCTCCGAGCTGAATTTAATATTAAAAATTCAGGGCAGACACAGACCCCACTTTTTATTATATGCTAGCTGTTCTATTCACTTTACATGGGCTAGTTTACATGTCTAACTCCACAACTGACTGGCATTCTAAACACTAGGAGAAATAATACCTAAATTTAAAATTGTGGGCATTTGGCCTTCTCACTAATTGTTGGTAACAAAGGCAAGCTTCAGTTCCTTCTGAATTGGGAACTACCAGCGATTAGCAGCAAACCTGCAAGGTTAGAAATATCATTTTATTCTTGTAATATGTACAGGGCTAATTAGTCACGGAGAGTTACATTTATTCTAAGTACCAAATGAATCTCTTTGATTCTTCATGGCAAACAGCTATAAGTCTTACCAGCAGAACAGTAAGATGTAATTCCCTTTAGGTTTTGCATCTTTGTAAGGAGCTAAAAGGGTTAATGACTAAATGTGCATACTCTTTCATATATTAGTAATCTTCAGGTCTGGACTTAATTTGTAGACATTATTTCTATCTGACCTCAATATGAAGAACTCTGAACTTCTCCTATATGCTGGTAAAATATGTTGCCAGAGATACTTTGGCCGTTGTGCACCGAAATGATTTACTGTTGACCAGGTCAGTAGATCACCATATTTGCCGATCTTAACATCATGCTAGGTCACGTAAACACGTGGGAAAATCTACATTCAGGTAATTGCAGTGTCACACTAAAAACTACATCAATGATACCTACTTTGCAAATGACAGTCATAACATGAAAATTGCATAGACTTATTTTTCTGTCAACAGTGCCAAAATTGCTTTTTCTAGAACACTTTAAAAGTTGAGTAATGTTTACTTTGTGTAGATCAGTCTAAATTTCAGTTGTATGCCACAAAACATAACATGGTAAAATCTAAATATTATGTAATAGATATGATGCAAGTTATTTTTTTGAGTTAGAATTATGATCCTTTTTGAACAGAGGCTGCTCATGTCAAATTTATCTCGAGTTGACAGTCCTTATGAGAAGGTGTTGACTGAAACTTTGAGTAAACTGTTCTGTGAAAGTGAAAGAATGCAATATTATATTTACATACTGTTGTGGATCAGCGGCCAACATAAAGTGACTTTTCTGTTTTTAAAGAATATTCGGACTTCTTTAGACAAGTGTTAATGTAACGTCAATATATTTTCTACCAACTGTAATGTGTATGTAGAATATCAACCTTAATATTAACACCATAGCTGTCTTTTTATGTTAAGCTATCCAGTTTTGCTGTCCAGTTTGCAAAAAAATTAACACTTAAACCATATATTTAGCATAGTAGTAACATAGCAAATCTTGCTTCTTTTAATGCTTCAAAAATGTCTCTTTTTGCTTCTCAAAATGAATTGCTGCCACCTCTTACCTTTGATGGTTCCACCTTTAGGCTTTCTTTATCCATTCCCCTTCTTGACCGCATTATCTCCTCAGACCTCAAGTCGAACTCCCATCACTCCTTCACTGCCAGGAAGCTCCGTTTTGTCACTATTACCAAATACTTCTTCTCCCTCAATAACTTGTAACTCTTTACAAAGCACAAGGCTGAGTAGGGGGGTAGATTCTATGAGTTAGTGCTCCTGATGCAGAGCTTCAAGCAACAGGGGAGCATATTGGGAATTTGGGTGTGGAGATGAGAAACTACTCAACGTTCTCTGTCCATTTAAATGGTGGTAAATTGTGTGTGAAGCACTGATCTCCATGCCCAAATTCCCACTATGTGCTGCTGTTGCACAAATATCTGCCCCAAGAGTGCTAATTTGTAAAACCTGTCCCATTGTTCACTTTATCATGGGGGCCCTCTTATCATCTCTCCTGCATTCCTGAACAGGATATAAAAAAGGCATGTTGTCTGATGGATGATTTCTCTCTTACTATTATCTCACTCCAATCCATCTCTCTATCACAATCATTCTTATCTGTTTCTATTTTATCAGAGATGCTCCTCTGAGCTTTCTTCTCTTCCTTCTTCTAAGTTACTAAATTGTAGCTCTTTTTGCACTTTGTTTCCATGCATTTCACAGCCTCTTACTATTCTATCCTAAGATTTCAAAAGTCAGGAATTGCTTCCCTTCCCACCCTCCTACAATCTTCGGGCATTTAAAGTTTGGCAACATCAAGTCTCTACTTCCTGACTTACTGCGTCTTCTCAGTTACTCTTCTGAACCTCAGCCTTGATATCTCAATAAAAACCTTATGAAACTTAGTGTGTTGGTTGGAAGAGACACGCCGAATAATCCATTTTCTGATCCACATGTGTGTTTAATTAGTCTACTGAAAAGTAATACTAATGGGATATGCCCTTTTGATTTGTAAGCTCTTTATACCAATTCTCTCATATTCCTAGCTCCTGTATTAATTATGGCTGAGGAGGCAAGCAAATGGCCTGCATTCAGTGCTCTCGCAATGCTGCTCCAAAATGATCTCCAGGAATGAATTTCAGTCTGTTTTACCCGTTGCTGGGTGAGAGTGGTGGAGGCTGTAGGCAAACTTGGGCATGACCTGTTTTGTAGCAGCAATACAGCCAAAATTTTCAGTGGGGGAAATTGTCCCACGAGGCTGACGCAAGAGGATGTGCTCTCAGGCGGTGCTTAAAGAGGGCCACCATCTTTTTTTTGTCAGCTGACTCTCGGGTCGGCTCAAAGATGGCAGCTCTAGCGTGGTGGGGGCCGCCATTGTGCAGCCCGGCACTCCGTCTTGGGTGCCAGGCTGCTGGCCCGGTCACACACTGCCCTAGTGGAGGCCGTGCAGAGTGTGCAGCGGCCCTCCCCTTTAAGCGAAGGCGAGGGGTGTTGAAGCGCATCAGCGCTACGTAGAGTATCCGCGTAGTGCTGCTTTCCTCACCTCAGTAGCAGCCCGGTTACTGTCCCCAAAGGAAGTGGAGCGTGGGAGATTGCGCTACGCTTCCTTTCAGGGGAGGTAAGGGCAATTCCGTGTCGGGGGCAGGACTTCCGTGCCGGGCGCTAAAAGTCCTGGACGGTTACTGCCCTCAATCGGGTGCAGAGCAATTTCACCCCCTCAGTCTTTACAGGGTCATAGATGTGAACCCACATCCCACCAATTGCCACGAACATATAGAAAGAAAGAACATGCGTTTGTATTGTATTTGTATCTTATCAATTCCTCATGTGTTAAACATTTTGCAGTGCTCTTGTTCTTTAAGCAAACCTGGCAACCAATTTGCACACAGCAACATCCCACAAACAGTAAATTAGATAAATGAGTTATTTATTTGTTTTTGTGGTGTTGTTTGAGGGGTGAATGTTAGCCAGAACAGTGGGAGAACACCCTGTTCTTCTTCGAATGGTGCCATGGAATCTTTTACATACACCCGAACAACTAGACAAAGTCGCAGTCTAACATCCTATCAGTGAGACAGCATCTTTGACAATGCAGCACCCCCTCAGTATTGCACTGAAGTGTCAGCCTAGATCATGTGCCCAAGCCTGTAGCGAGACTTGACCCATAACCTCTGATTTAGAGCCAAGAGTTCTACCAACTGAGCTGAGTTGACTGAGTGTGTGGTATAATTAGTATAATACAGTTTTATTGGATTCCTTCAATTAATGTGCAGCTAATAGAGCCACCAAGCCTTCAACCTTTAACGTTTTGCAACACCTTTCCTTGCACTAGGATCACAATACTGACACCACACAACATTCGGGATTTGTTACTCTTTTCAGCAAATCCTTCCCTCTCCTCAGGCCTTTGAGAACAATAACTCCTACAGTGCAGTGCTGAAGATACTGTTGTTTGTTGCTGGGGTGTTGAAATGGGTTTGGTTTACTACAATATTGCATTTTCGGGAATTCTTAGGGGGAGAAATTGGACTCCGGGGGACGATAACGGGACACTAAAGGCTTATCGACCGGACGTAAGCGAAATCACCGACAACTTCCATGGCGTGCTAGCGCTGGTGCTAAAACTGACTGCCTCAATCTCTTGCGCCCCGGAGATTGTGACGACATCCAGTATGCAGCGCTCTGTAAAATTTACTTCCAGCCCCTGCAGCATCGCCAGGCGTCAACAAAGGCATCTGCAGGAGGTGTTGTCACCTTGGCTGGCCGCTTGGAGAGCGCTAATTAAAGGCAGTGGTGGTCAGGTATGCCAAAAAATAATTCTGTCCCCAGTGTGTTGGATTTAGTTTTTTTTGTAACCCACGATTGCTCACAGAGTGCTTGGGGCTGCTATGCGTGGAATTCAGGCGTCATCGCCCAACAGCCACAGCCTTAGGCTTCAAGGAACGCAGCATTGGCCCTTCCCTTTAAGGGAGGAAAGGAGTCTGTAAAACCAGCAGCGCCCTTAGTGCCCCGTTATCGTCCCCCAGAGGCCAATTACTTCCCTCTCACTCCCTTCAGTGTTCTAAAGGAAGTGGTAGCAATTGATTTAGCACTCCATGTCCCTCTTGGAGCACTAAACCACAAGTTGGAATCAATTGTGTAGCACACGGCGATACTTTTGCAAAAGTTATGGCCCCAAATGGGGCGCTACGCAAATTCTAGCCTTTAAGATTCAAATACCTCAGTGAGATTGTCCCCATTGAATATGAATTGCAAGGACCAGCCTCAAAATAGTGAAATCTTTCTGGTTGGTTTCTATAGATAATGTTAATTTTGATGATTACGATTATTGGTTAAATGAAAACTTGCTGCCATGGAGAATAGGAAAGAGCATAATAGTTCATTAAGATTTTAAATTGCTTTAATTGAATTCATGAAATACTGTATCAGAAATTGATGATATTTTTCAATCAATTTTATTGCAAGCCTTTTTTTCCTGCTTAAACTTTGGAAAGCGACATAGATGACTCCCCTATACTCTCTCCCTCTACCGTCCACCCCCACTGCCCCCCCCCCCCACCCCAATATAGAAACATAGAAACATAGAAAATAGGCCCTTCGAGCCTGCACCGCCATTCAATAAGATCATGGCTGATCACTCCCTCAGTACCCCATTCCTGTTTTCTCTCCATACCCCTTGATCCCTTTAGCCGTAAGGGCCAGATCTAACTCCCTCTTGAATATATCCAATGAACTGGCATCAACAACTCTCTGCAGCAGGGAATTCCACAGGTTAACAACTCTCTGAGTGAAGAAGTTTCTCCTCGTCTCAGTCCTAAATGGCCTACCCCTTATCCTAAGACTATGACCCCTGGTTCTGGACATCCCCAACATCAGGAACATTCTTCCCGCATCTAACCTGTCCAGTCCCGTCAGAATCGTATACGTTTCTGTGAGATCCCCTCTCATCCTTCTAAACTCCAGTGAATAAAGGCCCAGTTGATCCAGTCTCTCCTTATATGACAGTCCAGCCATCCTTGGAATCAGTCTGGTGCACCTTCGCTGCACTCCCTCAATAGCAAGAACATATGTTAATTTTAACTTTCTAGTCCCATCCCTCAAACAAGCATTAAGCTATCTCACAAGCTATTGATTCACCTTAGTTACTGTTATATTTAACTGACCAATGCAAATGATGTGCTTTAAATAACACTGCTTCACTTGTTCTGGCTAGATAACACACTGGGAGCTTTGGTATCCTGTAATAGTCAGTATACCCTTATGCATGTGCAGGTTGTTATGTATGCAATAAAGGTTCAAACTGAGTACTGTTTAACTAAGCAAGGTACAACCTTAGCTCTGCTTTATTTAGGCCCAAAGTGCTTGACTCTCAAAATGGTTGGATTTTATACCTGAGCAGCACCATGTGCATGCTGCTCAGTGGCCTCCAACAATGATGCCATCTGGTGGCTACAAACAGAATGTACATACATGACACAGGCAAACATATGCCGTCTGAATCAAGCAGCACTTATGTCTGTATGAAGGTGTTGTGAGTTCCAGAGTAACCTGGGCACACAAACTTTATGGGGGCGATTTTCCTTTCTGGGTCTCTGTCCAATGACCCAGGCCCACCGCTGTTGCAGGCTTACTACCAACTATGTATTGGGCCGGAAAAGAAAACAGGAGCGCAGCTGCAAGCCTGTGGTTCAGCTCCTCGTGACTGGTGTAGGATCTTCTGTCTGCTGCAAGCCCTAAAAATATAAATGATCAAATAAAACGTTTAAATAAGTGTCACAATTCGACAAGCAACAAGAAAATGTCACACAGCCGCCTTGTACTGTCATTTTTGTTGCGAAAATTTTTTGTGTGCAATCTCAGCCTTTGTGTTAGCTTCAACAGTTGTACTGGATCCGTGATAACACTGCTTACCCAAACTGCTACTCTTGGAGGATGCCGGGGCACTTAAAGACCCAGCTAAGAGAGCCCTATACAGCCAGCGCCTCACAGCTAATCTGGCGTGCCTTGTTGACACTGAGATGCTGAATGCCCACAGCGCTTGGTCTGCCCTCCAGGCCTCCATAACCAGTGCCTGTGAAGAGACACTTGGTCATTCAACCAGAAAACACCAGGACTGATTTGATGAAAATGATTAAGCAATCCAAGAACTAATAGATCGCAAGCGCAGAGCATTTCTGAGCCTCAATCAACAACCCAACTCGGGAGCAGCATAACAGCGTTACAGACAGCTCATGGCTGAGGTCCAACAAAAAACCCGGGACCTAAAGAACAGGGGGTGGATGGAGAAAGTATAGGAGATACAACAACTGGCCGACAGCCACGATATGCGTGGATTCTTCATTGCAGTCAAGGTCACCTACGGTCCAAACTCCCAAGGCCCCACCCCACTCTTGGCCAAGAACGGGGAAATGCTCATCAAGGACACCGAGGCTGTCAGGGCCCGCTGGAAGGAGCACTTCGAAGATCTCCTCAATCGAGACTCTGCCTTTGACTCGAGTGTTCTCGACTCCATCCTGCAGCATGCAACCCACCACCACCTCAGTGAAACCCCAACACTGCACGAGGTAGGAAAAGCCATAAAACAGCTGAAGAATGACAAGGTTACGGGTGCGGATGGAATCCCTGCTGAGGCGCGAAAGTATGGCGAAGAGGCCCGGATACATGATCTCATCTCTCTCATCTGGAGGGAGGAGAGCATGCCGGCAGATCTCAGAGATACAGTGATCGTGACTATCTTTAAAAAAGGGGACAAATCTGACTGTGGCAACTACAGGGGAATCTTCCTGCTGTCAGCCACTGGGAAAGTTGTCGCAAGAGTTCTTCTCAACCGTCTTCTCCCTGTGGCCGAGGAGCTCCTCCCGGAGTCACAATGCGGATTTCGTCCCATACGGAGCACAACGGACATGATCTTTGCAGCGCAACAGCTGCAGGAAAAACGCAGGGAGCAGCGCCAGCCCTTATACATGGCCTTTTTCGATCTTACAAAGGCCTTTGACACTGTCAACCGTGAGGGTCTATAGAGCATCCTTCTCCATTTCGGATGCCCCGAAAAGTTTGTCAACATCCTTTGCCTGCTCCACGATGACATGCAGACCGTGATCCTTACCAACGGATCCATTACAGACCCAATCCACGTCCGGACCGGGGTCAAACAGGGCTGCGTCATCGCTCCCAACCCTCTTTTTAATCTTCCTCACTGCCACGCTCCACCTCACAGTCAACAAGCTCCCTGCTGGAGTGGAACTAAACTACAGAACCAGTGGGAAGCTGGTTAACTTACGCCGCCTCCAGGCCAGGTCCAAGATCACCCTGTAATGTCTCAAGAGTCTTGTTACTGTAAACTGTCTCAGGTGTAAACCTGATTCAACTTTATTCGCGCCCAAAGTACCCGTGTGACATAGTACCTGCACTTATATACCAATGACCGCACACATGCGCATACAGCCCGATGACCTCCGACAGTGGCGCCCTCTGGTGTCTGGTGACCCCAAGCATCAATACATAACAACATCCCCCTTTCAAGATCTTAATATCAGTCTCTTTACAAATTAAGATGGTCTGGGACCTTCCGCTCACGAGTTGATCATCTCAGTTCAACTTTAGTTCTGGGCGAGCGTTCTAAGTCAGTTGTGACTGAAAGCTGAATAGCCGATCTGATGGGAGAGGTGATGACCACATCAGAGACTGAAGGTCCAGGTTTAGTAATGACAGCAGAGTCTTCTGGTGAATGAACATTGGTTGGTTGGTCACTGACTGTATTTTCCTCAAACGGTTCCAGTTCATCCGTGTGCCACAGTTTGACCTGACCAACATGTTTCCTGCATTTTTGCCCTTTCTTGAGCGACATGAGACACACCCCAGACCCAGTTGTCGCCTTTTCTGATAGCATATGCAATAGCTCTAGTAAAGTGCTCAGTCTGGGTAAGAAGTTACCGAAGTAGTTGAGTAGCCCAAGGAATGAACGCAGCTCCATCACACACTGAGGCCTGGGTACATTTTTGATGGCCTTAGCTTTCGAATCAGTAGGCCTGATGCCATCAGCAGCAATCTTCCTCCCCAGGAATTCAACTTCAGGTGCCATGAAGACACACTTCGAACGTTTCAGCCCGAGTCCCACTTTGTCCAGACAAAGTAGGACTTCTTCAAGATTGTTCAGATGTTCAGCAGTGATGCGACTTGTGATCAGAATGTCATCTTGAAACATGACAGTTCTAGGAACGGACTTCAGTAAACTCTCCATATTCCTCTGAAATATGGCTACAGCCGAACAAATTCCAAAAGGATACCTGTTGTAGACAAACAGTCCTTTATGGGTGTTGATGCAGATGAGGTTCTTCGAAGTGCCGACAAGCTCCTGGGTCATATAGGCCAACGTCAGATCTAGTTTAATGAATAACTTTCTACCAGCTAGCATGGTGAACAGGTCATCAGCCTTCGGGAACGGATACTGATCCTGTTTCAAAAATTGGTTAATCGTAACCTTGTAGTCTCCACAAATCCTGACAGTGCCATCACACTTCAACACAGGAACAATAGGATTGGCCCATTCGTTAAACTTGACCGGTGATATGACCCCTTCACGCTGGAATCTGTCAAATTCAATTTCAATCTTCTCCCTCATCATGTAAGGAACAGGCCGAGCTTTATGATAAACAGACCTTGCATCAGAGTCCAGGTGAATCTGCACCTTGGCTCCAGTAAATTTACCAATGCCCGGTTCAAACAAAGAAGGAAACTTCTTCAACACTTGAGCACACGAAGTGTCATCCACCGAGGACAACGCTTTGATATCATTCCAGTTCCACTTGATTTTCTCGAGCCAATTCCTGCCGAACAGTGTTGGACCATTACCTGGGACGATCCATAATGGTAGATCTTGAACTACAACATCATATGACACCTTGACTACTGCACTGCCAATCACTGGTATGAGTTCCTTAGTGTAGGAATGCAACTTGGCATTGACTGGACTCAGGTTAGGCTTCACAGCCTCAGTGTCCCACAGCTTGTCGAATGTCCTTAGGCTCATTATCGACTGACTCGCACCCGTGTCCAGCGCCATTGTTACAGGCACGCCATTCAGCTTCACATCAACGATTATCGGCTGGCTCTTTGCCAAGAATGAATACAGACCATACACTTCCTTCTCGGGTTGTGTATCTGGACCAGCACTAGCCTGGTCATCATCAACAATGTGATGAGCAGCAGCACGCTTGCTCAGTTGTGGACGCATTCTCCGAAGATGCCCCACTTCCGAACAGCCATTAAAGGCGTATTGTTTAAACTGACACTGATGAGGCCGATAATTGCCCCCACAACGGCAACATGGTGAAGTCAGATTTGTACCAGTTGACGGACTCTGAGCAGCTACAGGTTTCACATAAGCAGTCGAGTAGGCCCTGCCATAAGCAGCTCTGCCAGACGGCACAATCTTGTTAACCTGCCGTGGAGCTCTGACTCTTCAATGATATCTGCCTCAAATTATCATTAAAGTCATGCATGCTTGGGCAAACGTGATGGCCTTTCTAAAATCCAGCTTTTCTTCAGCCAATAACTTCCGGAGAATCACATCATGGTTGATGCCTATCACAAAGAAATCTCGCAGCATGTCTTCCAACATGTTCCCGAACTTACACGGCTCAGCAAGACATGGCAGGTCAGCGACAAATCCCGACACATCCTGGCCCTCAGCACGAACATGCGTATGGAAGCGATAGCATGAGATGATGATCCCCTCTTTTGGCTTAAGATGGTCATGCACCAAAGCACACAAATCCTCACACTCCTTGTCCATTGGACGTAAAGGCGAGAGAAGGATCTTCATGAGGCCATCAATTTTCGGACCACAAACAGTGAGGAAAACCGTCCTGCACCGAACTGCGGCAGCCTCTCCCTCCATTTTGTTGGCCACGAAATACTGATCTAGACAGTCGATAAAATCCGCCCAATCCTTGCCCTCAACGAATCTCTCCAGAATTCCAATAGTGCCCATTGTACATGTGAAGCCTTTTAATGTTGTGTATCTGTAAAGCATGCACTCCCATGTTCCGCCATCAGGGAGCGTATCCCCTGAAGTCCCAAGGGATCCCGGCATCCCTTGGGAGCACTGTAGAGAAGCCGGCCCCTAAGGCCTGTTACTCACTCTGGATTGTCTTAATAAAGACTGAGGTCACTGTTACTTTAACTTCCCTGTGTGCAGTCTCATCTGTGTTAAGAACACAACAACTGGCGACGAGTACACAAATCCAACGAAAAGATGCAGCAAACTGTGGGCATCCTGGAGAAGTTCTCAGAGGGTGAGGACTGGGAAGCCTATGTCGAACGGTTAGACCAGTACTTTGTAGCCAACGAGCTGGATGGAGAAGGAAGTGCTGCAAAAAGGAGAGCGGTCCTCCTCACGGTCTGCGGGGCACCGACCGACAGCCTCATGAAGAATCTTTTGGCTCCGGTGAAACCCACAGCTAAGTCGTATGAGGAGCTGTGTACACTGGTTCAGGAGCATCTTAACCCAAGGGAGAGTGTGCTGATGGCGAGGTATCGGTTCTATACGTATCAGCGATCTGAAGGTCAGGAAGTGGTGAGCTACATCGCCGAGCTAAGGCGACTTACAGGGCAATGTGAGTTCGATGGCTGTCTGGAGCAAATTCTCAGAGACTTTTTTGTACTGGGCATTGGCACGAGACCACCCTATGAACATTTTTGACTGTCGAGACACCAACCCTCAGTACGGCCATTGCGATAGTGCAGGCGGTTATGTCCACTAGTGATAACACCAAACAAATCTCTCAGCACACAAGTGCTAGCAATGTTCATAAATTAACTGGAACTGTGTTTGCGAACAGAAATGTACAGGGCAGAAACCATGAGTCTGCAACTGCCAGCAGGCCCACTGTGACCCAGATGACACAGAGTCCGCAACAAAGGATGAATGCAAGGCAATTCACACCTTGTTGGCATTGTGGAGGCTTCCATTCAGCCTATTCATGCTGCTTCAAAGGGGATATTAGCAAGAGCTGTGGAACAACGGGGCACCTCTAACGAGCTTGCAGACGAGCTGCAAGCTCTGCAAAACCTGCTAACCACCATGTGGCAGAGGAAGATTGGTCCATGGTAGATCAAAGCAATTTTGAGACTCAGAGAGAGGAGGCAGATGCTAAAGTACACGGGGTGCACACATTTTCGATGAAATGTCCACCTATAATGCTAAACGTAAAATTGAATGGCTTACCCGTAGCCATGGAACTGGGTACTGGCGCTAGCCAATCCATCATGAGTAAAAAGATGTTTGAGAGACTGTGGTGCAACAAGGCACTCAGACCAGCCCTTAGCACCATCCACACGAAACTGAGAATGTACACCAAAGAGCTTATCAATGTCCTGGGCAGTGCCATGGTCAAGGTCACCTACGAGGGCACGGTGCACGAACTGCCACTCTGGATTGTCCCAGGCGATGGCCCCACATTGCTTGGAAGGAGCTGACTGGGCAAAATCCGCTGGAACTGGGATGACATCCGAGCGCTATCACAAGTCGATGAGACCTCATGGACCCAGGTTCTTAACAAATTTCCTTCCCTTTTTGAGCCAGGCATTGGAAACTTTTCCGGGGCGAAGGTGCGGATCCACTTGGTCCCAGAGGCATGACCCATTCACCACAAGGCGCGAGCCATACCTCACATGATGAGGGAGAGAGTGGAAATCGAGCTGGACAGGCTGCAACGCGAGGGCATCATCTCCCCAGTGGAATTCAGCGACTAGACCAGCCCGATTGTTCCAGTACTCAAAAGTGATGGCACGGTCAGGATTTGTGGCGATTATAAAGTAACTATTAATCGTTTCTCGCGACAGGACCAATACCCACTACCTAAGGCAGACGACCTATTTGCGGCGCTGGCAGGAGGCAAGATGTTCACCAAGCTCGACCTGACTTCGGCCTACATGACACAGGAGCTGGAGGAGTCTTCAAAGGGCCTCACCTGCATCAACACGCACAAGGGACTGTTCATCTGCAACAGATGCCCGTTTGGAATTCTGTCGGCTGCAGCGATCTTCCAGAGAAACATGGAGAGCCTACTCAAGTCGGTACCACGCACAGTGGTTTTTCAGGACGACATATTGGTCACGGGTCGGGACACCGTCGAGCACCTACAAAACCTGGAGGAGGTCCTCCAGCGACTGGATCACGTAGGGCTGCGGCTGAAGAGGTCGAAATGCGTCTTCATGGCAACAGAAGTGGAGTTTTTGGGGAGAAAGATCGCGGCGGACGGCATTCGGCCCATAGACGCCAAGACAGAGGCTATCAGGACCGCGCCCAGGCCACAGAACATCACGGAGCTGTGGTCGTTCCTGGGACTCCTCAACTATTTTGGTAACTTCCGACCGGGGTTAAGCACTCTCTTAGAGCCCCTACATGTATTATTGTGTAAAGGTGAAAACTGGGTATAAAAAAAAACAAGTAATTAATGCTTTTGAGAAAGCCAGAAACATTTTATGCTCCAACAAGCATCCACCATGTAAAAAACTCGTGCTAGCATGTGATGCGTCGTCGTACGGAGTCGGGTGTGTATTACAACAAGCTAACGTTGCGGGAAAGTTGCAACCTGTCGCCTATACTTCCAGGAGCTTGTCTAAGGCTGAGAGGGCATACAGCATGATTGAGAAAGAGGCATTAGCGTGTGTGTTCGGGGTAAAGAAAATGCATCAATATCTGTTTGGCCTCAAATTTGAGCTGGAAACCGATCACAAGCCCCTCATATCCCTGTTCGCTGAAAACAAGGGGATAAATACTAATGCCTCAGCCTGCATACAAAGGTGGGCACTCGCGCTATCAGCGTATAACTATATCATCCGCCACAGGCCAGGCACTGAGAACTGTGTGAATGCTCTCAGTCGGCTACCATTGCCCACCACGGAGGTGGAAATGGCGCAGCCTGCAAACTTGTTGATGGTGGCGCAGCCCGCAGACTTGTTGATGGTCATGGAAGCGTTTGAAAATGATAAATCACCTGTCACGGCCCGCCAGATTAGGACTTGGACCAGCCAAGATCCTCTGCTATCCCTAGTAAAAAACTGTGTACTGCATGGGAGCTGGGCCAGCATCCCCGTTGAAATGCAAGAGCTAATCAAGCCGTTCCAGCGGCGAAAGGATGAGCTGTCCATTCAGGCAGACTGCCTGTTGTGGGGTAACCACGTAGTGCTACCCAAAAAGGGCAGGGAGACGTTCATCTCGGATCTCCACAGCACACACCCGGATATAGTAATGAATAAAGTGATAGCCAGATCCCACGTGTGGTGGCCCGGTATTGACTCTGACTTAGAGTCCTGTGTACGACAATGCAGCGTGTGTGCTCAGTTGAGCAACGCGCCCAGAGAGGCACCACTAAGTTTGTGGTCCTGGCCCTCCAGACCATGGTCGAGGATCCTTGTCGACTATGCGGGCCCGTTTCTCGGTAAAATGTTCCTGGTGGTGGTGGATGCTTTTTCAAAATGGATTGAATGTGAAATAATGTCGGGAAGCACCGCCACCGCCACCATTGAAAGCCTGAGGGCCATGTTTGCCACCCACGGCCTGCCTGACATACTGGTCAGTGACAACAGGCCATATTTCACCAGTGCCGAATTTAAAGAATTCATGACGCGCAATGGGATCAAACATGTCACCTCGGCCCCGTTTAAACCAGCCTCCAATGGGCAGGCAGAGCGGGCAGTACAAACCATCAAACAGAGCCTTAAATGAGTCACAGAAGGCTCACTCCAAACCCGCCTGTCCCGAGTACTGCTGAGCTACCACACGAGACCCCACTCACTCACAGGGGTGCCCCCGGCTGAGCTACTCATGAAAAGGACATTTAAAACCAGACTCTCGCTGGTTCACCCCAACCTGCATGATCAGGTAGAGAGCAGGCAGCAGCAACAAAATGTAAACGATGGTCGCGCCACTGTGTCACGGGAAATTAATCTGAATGACCCTGTGTATGTGCTAAACTATGGACATAGTCCCAAGTATATCGCGGGCAGGGTAATAGCTAAAGAAGGGAGTAGGGTGTTTGCCGTCAAACTAGACAATGGACAAATTTACAGAACGCACCTGGACCAAACGAGGCTGCGGTTCACAGACTGCCCTGAACAACCCACAGCAGACACCACCTTTATCGAGCCCACAACACACACCCAAAGGATCAACGACACCACGCCGGACCAGGAAATCGAACCCAACACGTCCAACAGCCCAGCAAGGCCAGGCTCACCCAGCAGCTCTGCAGGGCCAACAACACACTAGCCCAGCGAGGGCACAGCCAACACACCAGAACAGACATTTGTACCGAGGTGGCCCACCAGGGAAAAAAAGGCTCCCGACCGCCTCACCTTGTAAATAGTTTTCACTTTGACTTTGCGGGGGAGTGATGTTGTGTATCTGTAAAGCATGCACTCCCATGTTCCGCCACCAGGGAGTGCATTCCCTGAAGTCCCAAGGGATCCCAGCATCCCTTGGGAGCACTGTATATAAGCCGGCCTGTTATTCACTCTGGAGTGTCTTAATAAAGACTGAGGTCACTGTTACTTTAACCTCCCTGTGTACAGTCTCATCTGTGTTCGGAACACAACACTTAAGTTACCTCGTCGACAACTGTAATGACTCAAGAGTCTTGTTACTGTAAACTGTCTCAGGTGTATACCTGATCCAACTTTATTCATGCCCAAAATACCCACGTGACATAGTATCCGGGGTTATATACTAGTGACCGCGCACACGCGCATACAGCCCGATGACCTCCGACGGAGGAGTCCTCTGGTGTCTGGTGATCCCAAGCATCAATACATAACACTCCCCAGCCTCTGTCGTTGAGCTACAGTATGCGGACGACGCCTGCGTCTGCGCACATTCTGAGGCTGAACTCCAGGATATAGTCGATGTATTCACCAAGAAATATGAAAGCATGGGCCTTCAGCTTAACGTCCGTAAGACAAAGATCTTCCACCAGCCTGTCCTTGCCGCACAGCACTGCCCCCCAGTCATCAAGATTCACGACGTGGCCCTCGACAACGTGGACCATTTCCCACACCTCGGGAGCTTCTTGTCAACAAAGGCAGACATTGATGCGGAGATTCAACACCGCCTCCAGTGCACCAGTGCAGCCTTTGGCCGCCTGAGGAAAAGAGTGTTCGAAGACCAGGCCCTCAAATCTACCACCAAGCTCATGGTCTACAGGGCTGGAGTAATACCCGCCCTCCTGTATGGCTCAGAGGCATGGACGATGTACAGAAGACACCTCAAGTCGCAGGAGATATATCACCAACGATGTCTCCGCAAGATCCTGCAAATCCCCATGGAGGTCAGGTGCACCAACATCAGTGTCCTTTTCCAGGCTAACATTCCCAGCATTAAAGTATTGACCACACTCGATCAGCTTCGCTGGGCAGGCCACATAGTTCGCATGCCAGACACGAGTCTTCCTAAGCAAGTGCTCTATGCGGAGCTCCTTCACGGCAAACGAGCCAAAGGTGGCCAGCGGACGCCCTTAAAGCCTCCCTGATAAAATGCGACATCACCACTGACACCTGGGAGTCCCTGGCCGAAGACTGCCCTAGGTGGAGAAAGTGCATCCAGGAGGGCATTGAGTTCTTCGAATCTCAATGCCGAGAGTGTGAGAAGATCAGGCGCAGGCAGCAGAAGGTGTGTGCTGCAAACCAGTCCCACCCACCCCTTCCCTCGGCAACTGTCTATCCCACCTGTGACAGAGTCTATGGCTCTCAGCCACCAAAGAACTCACTTTAATAGTGGAAGCAAGTTTTCCTCGATTCCGAGGGACTGCCTATGATGATGATGACTGGATCCATGATAACACTGCTTACCCGAGCTACTACTCTGGGTGGTTCTCAGTGAAGACAGTGCAACTAGATTGGTGTGAGGTTTGATTCCACATATATTTGCTCAGTTATATGTTTCAGGTCCTACAACTGCAAGGTTGCAATATGGTTACATTTGGACAGTATTGCCTTCTGCTAGTTTTAAACTAAGAGAATAACATGATCTTAATTATGCCTCCACTCAGCAGATTTAATGCCAGGTTATAGATTTAACTGCAACCATACAAGGGAAAAGTCCAGTTTATGGCCTGCTCCACCTTACAGCCGCAGCTGCCACATGAACCTGAATTTACCCCTTAAGTACGAGGAAGTGTCTGCTGAACTTGCCTGATCCCTTTACTATGGCTCTGCCATGATGAGACTTGACTGCTGGATGATTTAATTAATGTCAGGGATTAGTGCTGAAACGCTGAGGCCAACATTCTTCACACAGCACTACTACTGACAACACATCCCCAACTGATGTATTTGTTGGCTTTAGAAACACTACTGTGTGGTATCAGTTACTGCCATGGAAAAATCTAAAAGGAAAAATCCATGGAAAATCAAACAATTGATCAAACACACTGAATAGCAGAAACGAGTGGAAAACAGCATTGTGTTAGTGTAATAAGCAGGAACACCAACGAGCTGAGTTTAAAAATAACATAAAGGTTCCTATATCTTAAGCATTCATTTTGCTTACCCCGAGTTAATTTGCTGTGACTTTAGTACTGCTGTAACATGCCCATAAGAATAATTCCACACAAACTAAATGCAATCAGAAACACTGATCAGAATTATTTTGAATCATCATTTGGGTCGAGTCCCTACAACATCATCAGATTTTAATTGTTATCTAATAAATTGTGTTTCTTTTTCATTTGAGCGAATAACCTTGAAAACCTACTTTCCTAGGCCCCTACTTTCACCACGATTGTGCGCCGTTTTTTGGTGGCCAAACGTTTTTTTGGCGTCAAATCCTCAGTTTCTAATTTTCGCCAATGTTTGTACACCGGTGCGGACCATGTGCACCAGATTAAAAATTTTTGCCGCAGACACGAGTGAAAACCAGCTCGGACGCCGTTTTTCCGCAGCTAGATTTTGGCCGTCCACGCTTTTTTTCAGCGCACAATGCCAAAAAGCCCCGAAAAAAAACCTTCTGTGAACTTAAGGAAATCGGCAAGGCACACAAAAGGACATTGGGGCCAGGCAAAAGAAGACAGAATAAAATTTAAATGCATGGATTTTTTTTGACAGGGTACTCTGAAAATTACTCGGAAAATAATTTCAGAGTTTTTGCAGCGAAACAATTTAATAAACAAATGTATAAGTTTTTCGGAAGGAGGGAACTTAAATAACTTTGCTGAGTTAGGGTTAGGGTGGTTCATTTCCACCCAAATCGTGACTGTCCACCCCAACACAATCGTTGCTGGCCGGCTCCAGGCACGGGTCGGGGGAGTGCCAGCCGGTCAGTGTCGCGGGCTCGGCCGGACACACGCACCAGAGCCCGGGAGACTCACTGTAGTCATCATCCAAACGGGAAGCTTCGTGCACAGGCACAGCAGCAAGCTAGAAATCAGCATTTATCACAAGTGACGCAAGAGAATCACTGTACAAACAAACAAAGGCATGCGCAGATCAGGGTGTGGTCCGATCTAGGGGTCACCCAGCCTTGTGGAGCCTCAGTGATTTAAGTAATTATCTGCATAATAACAATAATAATGGGTGCAACTTTTAGCATGCCTGATGTGATAAGGGCATTGGCCATACATGGCATGCACATGCAGAGGCGAAGAATAATTTGATGACGATATCGGGGAGACAGATTGATGAGGAGGAGGTCTTACCCTCAGCGAGTCTATAGGGACAGGCACTCATACCTGCAACTGAGTGAGACAGACTGCGTTCGTTGGTTGCGATTCAGAAAGGAGGTCATCACTGAGATTTGCCAACTAATCAGGGCAGACAAAAGGCCAAGAAGTGGAAGGATTGCCCTACCTGTAGAACTAAAGGTAACAGCAGCACTTGCATCCAATGCTATGGGATCATTTCAAGCTTCAACTGGGGACGTATGGTCGATCTCTCAGCACACCACCCATTGCTGCATTCGCCAGGTGACTGCTGCACTGTATGCCAAAAGGGACCAGTTCATCACTTTCCCTATGACCACGCAGGCAATGAGAGACAGGGCTGTGGGGTTCTCCAGAATTGCTGGCTTCCCCAGGGTACAGGGTGCCATTGATTGTATCCACATCGCCTTGAGAGCACCCTTGCAATATTCCGAAGTTTACCACAGCAGGAAACGGTTCCACTCCTTAAATGTGGTGTATTTAGATTTCCAAAAGGCATTCGATAAGGTGCCACACAAAAGGTTACTGCAGAAGATAAAGGTACGCGGAGTCAGAGGAAATGTATTAGCATGGATAGAGAATTGGCTGGCTAACAGAAAGCAGAGAGTAGGGATAAATGGGTCCTTTTCGGGTTGGAAATCGGTAGTTAGTGGTGTGCCACAGGGATCGGTGCTGGGACCACAACTGTTTACAATATACATAGATGACCTGGAAGAGGGGACAGAATGTAGTGTAACAAAATTTGCAGATGACACAAAGATTAGTGGGAAAGCGGGTTGTGTAGGGGACACAGAGAGGCTGCAAAGCGATTTAGATAGGTTAAGCGAATGGGCTAAGGTTTGGCAGATGGAATACAATGTCGGAAAATGTGAGTTCATCCACCTTGGGAAAAAAAACAGTAAAAGGGAATATTATTTGAATGGGGAGAAATTACAACATGCTGCGGTGCAGAGGGACCTGGGGGTCCTGTGCATGAATCCCAAAAAGTTAGTTTGCAGGTGCAGCAGGTAATCAGGAAGGCGAATGGAATGTTGGCCTTCATTGCGAGAGGGATGGAGTACAAAAGCAGGGAGGTCCTGCTGCAACTGTTTAGGGTATTGGTGAGGCCACACTTGGAGTACTGCGTGCAGTTTTGGTAACCTTACTTAAGGAAGGATGTACTAGCTTTGGAGGGGGTACAGAGATGATTCACTAGGCTGATTCCGGAGATGAGGGGGTTACCTTATGATGATAGATTGAGTAGACTGGGTCTTTACTTGTTGGAGTTCAGAAGGATGAGGGGTGATCTTATAGAAACATTTAAAATAATGAAAGGGATAGACAAGATAGAGGCAGAGAGGTTGTTTCCACTGGTCAGGGAGACTAGAACTAGGGGGCACAGCCTCAAAATACGGGGGAGCCAATTTAAAACCGAGTTGAGAAGGAATTTCTTCTCCCAGAGGGTTGTGAATCTGTGGAATTCTCTGCCCAAGGAAGCAGTTGAGGCTAGCTCATTGAATGTATTCAAGTCACAGATAAATAGATTTTTAACCAATAAGGGAATTAAGGGTTATGGGGAGCGGGCGGGTAAGTGGAGCTGAGACCACGGCCAGATCAGCCATGATCTTGTTGAATGGCGGAGCAGGCTCGAGGGGCTAGATGGCCTACTCCTGTTCCTAATTCTTATGTTCTTATGTGCAGCTGGTGTGCGACGATCTGCAGCGGATCATGGCAGATGATGCCAAATATCTCGGTAGCATCCATGATGCTTTCATGCTATGTGAGAGCGTTATATCTGCGATGTTTCAGGAGCTGCCAGAAGGGCAGAGCTGGTTGCTCGGGGACAAAGGTTATGGGCTTGCCACCTGGCTTATGACCCCCCTACGCAAACCCCGCACTGAGGCAGAGCGTCAGTACAATATGTCCCACATAACAACATGGAGCATCATCGAGAGGATAATCGGCATTTTAAAGCAGCGTTTCGGATGCCTGGACCACTCTGGAGGCTACCTGCAATACTCCCCTCACTAATTGCTCAGTTCACTGTCATGTGCTGCATGCCGCACAACTTGGCCATCATGAGGGGACATGTACTGGACATTGAAAATCATCCTGAGAGGAGAAGGAGGGTTCAGAGGAGGCTGATGACGAGGAGGAGGAGGACCAGTAGCAGGAGGAGGAACCACCTCAAGCCGCAGGACGATGGCGGAGGAGGGTGGGGCGATCAAGGGGACCTCTAACCATTGCTAGAGACTTGCGTTAGTGGCTCATCCGTGAATGTTTTTCTGCCTGAAGGCTAAACGGCGGCACGGTTGATTATAGTGTTGCACCATATTGACTGTTTACACCTGTTTGCACTTTTAATAATGTTGTGTTGGTTTATGTTGGTTAAATTCACAAAATAATGCACTGATTCTGGTTAAATTAAACGAATATGCACATTTGTACTTAACTTTAATAAAACATTTAACTTTTTAATGAAGAAATATCAAACTTCAAAATTTTCAATTAACATGTATCAAACATAGAAACATAGAAACATAGAAAATAGGTGCAGGAGTAGGCCATTCAGCCCTTCTAGCCTGCACCGCCATTCAATGAGTTCATGGCTGAACATGCAACTTCAGTACCCCATTCCTGCTTTCTCGCCATACCCCTTGATCCCCCTAGTATTAAGGACTACATCTAACTCCTTTTTGAATATATTTAGTGAATTGGCCTCAACAACTTTCTGTGGTAGAGAATTCCACAGGTTCACCAGTCTCTGGGTGAAGATGTTTCTCCTCATCTCGGTCCTAAATGGCTTACCCCTTATCCTTAGACTGTGACCCCTGGTTCTGGACTTCCCCAACATTGGGAACATTCTTCCTGCATCTAACCTGTCTAAACCCGTCAGAATTTTAAACGTTTCTATGAGATCCCCTCTCATTCTTCTGAACTCCAGTGAATACAAGCCCAGTTGATCCAGTCTTTCTTGATATGTCAGTCCCACCATCCCAGGAATCAGTCTGGTGAACCTTCGCTGCACTCCCTCAATAGCAAGAATGTCCTTCTTCAAGTTAGGAGACCAAAACTGTACACAATACTCCAGGTGTGGCCTCACCAAGGCCCTGTACAACTGTAGCAACACCTCCCTGCCCCTGTACTCAAATCCCCTCACTATGAAGGCCAACATGCCATTTTCTTTCTTAAACGCCTGCTGTACCTGCATGCCAACCTTCAATGACTGATGTACCATGACACCCAGGTCTCGTTGCACCTCCCCTTTTCCTAATCTGTCACCATTCAGATAATAGTCTGTCTCTCTGTTTTTACCACTTTAAACTTTAAACTTTAAACTTCTCGCAAACTTTAACATTTTCAATTAACAAAACTTTATTGTATCAAACTTTTCTATTAACAAAACAAGTAACAGCAAGATACAAATATCTCTCCTCCCACTTATTCAATGACCACTAGCGTGTCCCTCTTGCCTGCCCTGGTGTCTCTACCCTTAGCCCTGTCTGTTGGTGCAGCAGACTTCCTTGGCCCCTCAGTGAGCCGTTATTTTTTTCGTTTTTCATTGGTGGGGTTGGACAGGGGCAGGCCTAGTAGACACCTTTCTGGAATGCCCGAGTTCATCTTCATCTTCTTTGTCAAGCTGTGGATCACCCTGCAGCACAGTCCCTGTGGGTGGTCTGGGGATGATTTGATTGGCAGCAGTTGATGCCGCCAATTGGTATTGTTGAATGACAACCTGGGTGTGTTCCCTTATTGCAGCAGCTACCTGCAAATTTCCGTCACATGTGTCAGACAATTTCCTCATCAGCTGTCCCGACAGTGCATCAAGTGCATCCACCATTCCCTCCCTAATCTGCCCCGCCAGCAGTGGTCCTATTCCTCCAGAGAGTGTTGCTACTTCTCCTGATAGTCCTGCAATTTCTACCCTTACCTCACCCATGGTGTCCCGGAGTGACCTGGTTAGCTGCATACTCTTCCCACTCATCCCAATCAGCTGTACCATGTCTACCTGCACTTGTGATTCAGCTATCCTTTCCACCCTCCTTCACCGTCTCCCACCTGTGCCTTGCTCATCGATCCTATTGGACATCCCTCTCAGAGGTGTGCGTTGCTGGACCACACTGGGACCCACATCCTGATCCATGGGCTCCACCAGCTGCAGGTCCAATATGAGCATCTGATCAGTGTGAGGGGGGTCTTCATGCTGGCCTTCATCCAGATCATCCTGCTCAAAATCAGGAAACAATTCTGGACTCTCTTCTGGATGTCCTTTGGGTGCTACTTCTACTGGTCCTTCTGCTTGTCCTTCTGGATCACCTTCTGCCTCTTCCTGATGTGCAGCTACTGTAAAACATATCAAAAACATCCATTGACGCCTAGCTAGCCTAAGCAGTATTTAGCCAACCCACAGTGTAAATTGCAGGGCTTACCCTGTCTTTGACCTGGGCCCAGCGTCCACATTGGTGGTGGATCTTCTCCCGTGAGCTTTAAGCAGATCAGAGATCCTCTGTTTCAGCTGGCTCAATTGGACCTCCACCAGTACGATTCCTGTGGTTCCTGATCTTTGCATTCTTCAACTGTAAAGATGAAAATAGAACTTTTTAAGAGAGGGTCCTTCTGCTGTGTTGGCCCCACACACACACACACACACATGTAATTGCAGTGCATATTACTTTAACTAATTGTCCTAGGTCCTGCCACTTCTTTTTCAGCTGCCGCCGATTCTCCGGGTGATGGCTACTGCATTGTACTCTTCAGCAACACCATCCCAACGCTGAGCCATTGTAGCGGGATTTACTTTTTTCCACTTTTCCACCTAAGTTGCCAGCAGATCCCATTTCCTCTCAATGATATCAGGGAGAAATCGAACGGCCATTCCTTCTCCTCCTTCGAATTCCTCTTCCACGTCCCTCTCAGCCATGTTTTGCAGGTTTTAATGCTCACAAATGCAGAACGATCCAACCAGCACGATCGAATCATAAAAGGAAGAACGATCCGATCACAAAGAACTCTTTAAAAACGTCTGACCCAGACCAGGCAGTTGCTTTTTTCGCGCATGCGCAGAGAGTTTTTCACGCAAACTTGAAGCTCCGCCCCTCCCAGACAACTTCGGAGAGCATGGTGCGAAATTCAAATATCTGTTTGGCGAAAGTCCCGATTTTTTTTTTCTGGCGCAAACGTACAAAAAGAAAATTGTATGTTAACATGCGCGGGCGCCAAAAATGCCGCAAGTGGAAAATTGGGGCCCTAAAAAGTGAAGCAATTTGAAACAGCTGGCTGATGAGCAGTGATCAGCAGCTGTAACCATAGTAACGTGTGTCTAAAAACTATCAGTGAGCATTCTGTGCTGTTAGTACCACTAACAAAGCACGCTCTCATTGATACAATGCAACAATCTCCCATCCTCATTCTGGCTTTTAGTGCCAATCCAACTTGTCTCTCTGGTAACCATGATGCTACTTCACAGAGCTCTATTCGGTACAAGAAATAGCTGCACAACTCCATAATTAAAAGGTAAGTTTATTTTACAGTGTTAACAAAATATCATGAAATCATATCACAACAATCTTATAGTCATGGATATGATGTTTAATGTCTTCATGAAAGAGTCCTGTGAAACTTAGTTTTATTTTGTGGTGAAATTTCCGACACACTCCATCATTTTACTTTACAATTTTGTCAAATCAGGGTTATTTTGGAGTATGCTTATAAATTACCAGATAAATTATGGGAAAATGGTACTTTAAGAACATACTAACTATATACTGTCAAGCTTGATGACATTATTGGGGCCTACATAAGTTTTATCCGACTTTAATTTCTTCCTTCTTTCAAAATGACCTCAAGAAGAAAAATATCTTTGCAAGCATTTAAAACAATCATTGGAATTTAACCATCCGCTGTGCAAGTTAGCATGATCCAGCTTGACCAAGATGGAGTTCAGTCATTGGCAAGCCTTGGTGAGTGGTTCCCTGGCATCTTTTATTCATTTATATATTCCTGTGTTCTGTATTCCCTCAGATGACCCAAATGACCACACATGTCCGATAAATAATGCCACTGATATGTATATGATGATGATATTATGCATAACAAGGTTTCAGGCCCTAATTTTAACTTCAGGCCAGAAATTAGGTATTTTAAATCCTGGGCCCCATTTAAATCCCATCCAGGAGAGAAGTGTTAGAAAATCATGCAGCCTGGACACAGCTCCCCAACACCAGATAAGTGGCAGAATCTTCATACTGGAGGCTTCTCCTGGGACCCCAGCTATACACAATATATATCAATGATTTGGATGAAGGGACTAAATATAACATATACAAGTTTGCTGATGTTACAAAGCTCGGTGGGAATGTGCATTGTGAGGAGGATGCCTAGAGGCTTCAAAGGGATATAGACAGACTAGGTAAGTGGGCAAGAACATGGCAAATGGAATATAATGTGGGGAAATGCGAAGTTATCCACTTTGGTAGGAAAAATAGAAAAGCAGAGTATTTTTTAAACAGTGAGTGATTGGGAAATGTTGGTGTTCAGAGGGACCTGGGTGTCCTTGTACACGAATCACTAAAAGTTAACATGCAGGTACAGCAAGCAATTAAGAAAGCAAATGGAATGTTGGCCTTTATTATAAGAGGATTTGAGTATAAAGAGTAAATATGTCTTACTGCAATTATATAAAGCCCTGGTGAGACCACACCTGGAGTATTGTGTACAGTTTTGGTCTCCTTATCTAAGGAAGGATATACTTGCCATTGAGGGAGTGCAACAAAGGTTCACCAGACTGATTCCTGGGATGGGGGGATTGTCCTATGAGGGGAGATTGAGTAGACTAGGCCTATATTCTCTAGAGATTAGAAGAATAAGTGGTGATCTCATTGAAACATACAAAATTCTTACAGGGTAGATGCAAGGCAGATGTTTCCTCTGGCTGGGGAGTCTAGAACCAGGGGTCACAGTCTCAGAATAAGGGGTCGGCCATGTAGGAAGGAATTAAGGAATATTAAGGGAATCAAGGGATATGGGGATAGTGCAGGAAAGTGGAATTGAGGTTGAAGATCAGCCATGATCTTATTGAAAGGCGGAGCAGACTCAAGGGGCCGAATGGCCTACTCCTGTTCCTAAGTCTTATGTTCTTATGGGTCCTGCGATCGTGGGTGTGGAGGGGGGAAAGGGCAAGTGTATGGCAGGGCCTTGTTGGTTCTGAAAGAGCACTCCTACCACAAGATAAAGTTTAAGTTTTTGAACTTTTCTGGCCCGATGCTCTTCACATCTGGGTTAGCCTGGTGGGACACTCACTGCTGCCTCCCGCTCAGGCTGCCAAGTTAAGCAGGTTAAAATCCCGGTAGGTCCGCTCTCAGCGAGCCCAGGGTGGGGAAGTGAACTGGGCAATTTTAACGGCCCACTCGTTTGGTTTCTGCCTGGTGGGTCGAGTTAAAATCTCCCCCATAGTGTTTATGGGAAACACTATACATTGGGCCTCAAATTCGGATGAGCCCCGAGAATTTTTCACGAAATTACCTGGTGATCCCGGAGGCGCCTGCGATTACAGTGGAAAGCCTTCTCTTCCTGCGCTTCGGAGCGTGACCCCATCCTCGAGGTTCGCACGAAGAAGGTGGAGTCACCTGTGACTGGACAACCAATCACGGTACAGTATTCTCATCGATAGCAATAAGAACTTCGTATCTTCACCCAAAACACATTAAACACAACATAAAAAAAGCACCTCCCATAATTAAAATTAATTGAAATTAAAGTTAATTAAATGTTTAAAAAAATATATACTTTTTGGATTTGTTTTAAGTGTTTTAATCGGGTTTAAAATAAACTTACCTTAGTGGACAGGGTTTTTAACGTAAAAATGTGTATTTAAATTTTATTTTTATATGTTTTAAAACTCTTACACTGGTAAAAGTAGACTATGTGCCTGTTTTTACCAGGTTCAAGAGTTTTAAGGACATTCACTGGGCAAGAGATGAACAAATAGCCCAATCTCGATCAGAAAAACTGATTTTCGGTGTATGCGCATTACGGCTTTTGCAGGGCCTCGCCAAGTCCGTACATATTCCATACGGACCCGGCGAGGCCGGAATTTTAGCCCCATTGTCTTCAGAGCCCCTTCAGAGGCAGTTTCCACTATATTATACCACTGTCCGTGACAAGTGTCTCAACTATAATTTAATAGCTTCCATTTATCATGTAAGTACCGTAAATTGAAAATGGTGTTTGCTGTGTGTGTTCAGTCTTTAAGGGGTGTTACTGATGAACATAAGAACATAAGAAACGGGAGCAGCAGTAAGCCACCTGGCCCCTCGAGCCTGCTCCGCCATTCAATAAGATCATGGCTGATCTGACCTTGGCCCCAACTCCACTTTCCTGTCTGTTCCCAATAACCCTTGACTCCCCTTTAGTTCAAGAATCTGTCTATCTCAGCCTTGAATATATTAAATGACTCAGCTTTCACAGCTCTGTGGGGTAAAGAATTCCAAAGATTCACGTCCCTCTGAGAGAAGAAATTCTTCCTTATCTCCATCTTAAATTGGCGACCCCTTATTCTGAAACTATGCCCCCTAGTTCTAGATTCCCCCACGAGGGGAATCATCCTCTCAGCATCTAACTTATCAAACCCCCTCAGAATCTAAGATGTTTCAATAAGATCCCCTTTCATTCTTCTAAACTTCAATGAGTTCAGGCCCAACCTGTTCAACCTTTCCTCCGAAGGCAACCCCTTCACCCCAGGAATCAACCGAGTGAATCAACCTAGTAAAGATTGACAGCTTCCAATAATGGACGAGTCCAGCAAGCAACAGGCTGCAACATAGCACAAAAGATTAGAATCACTACTGGTAGAGAATATATACAGTTTGGAAGCAGAAAAGTTAAAGAAATTATAAAAATAGTTTATCTGCAGGAGTGACTAAGCATATGGCAGAGGGAGGAGAGTGGTATTTAGAAGAAAACAACAAAACTACAAAAGAACAAGCTAACACAAATGAAAAAACTGCAGAAAATGTATTTCAGCAGTCAGCAAAGGAGGGAGAAAGTTGAGAAACTAAAAGAGAACAGTGAATGCATTTTAGTTCAATCCAAATTCATTTGTGAGCAAGTCTATTTGTATAAAATAGGATAGGAGAAAAATATATAAACATTTTTGTTCTTTGGCCACAATGGGGGCAGATTTTGTTTTCTTTCCTGACCCAAGAAACTAACTTCAAACTGCAAGAATTGCACTTTGAATCATTAGACTTGACATTGGAAGGGAAGTTAGTACGAGTAAGAGCAGTCTTATTGTGTTATATGTTAAAAGCTAAAGCAGTTATCAAAACAGACTCGTGAATGACCCAATGGTTTTGTTAGTAATTGCAACGCCTATTGCGGAACTGAGCATTGCACAGAACAGGAGTATCCCAGTTTTGATCCTCAGTCTGTGCTGAATTCACTAATCCCCACCAGGTCAGTGAGGAGCTACAATAATGTCCCGAAATTTGCAGTGGTAATGATAGTGAACTACCAGTGTTCGCCTTGATTACTGTTCTAAAACTGACTGCAACTTCAGGATTTAGCACATGCACATCTAAACGTTATGGTGAATTCCTGCTGCGATGTCCAGGGGTTGAGAAGATTGGCCTCCAATAACCACAACCATCTTACATTGTGCTAGATATCACTCCAGCCAGTGGAGAGCTTTCCCCCTGACTTCCATTGACTAAATTTTACTAGGGCTCCTTGATGTCATACTTGGTGAAATGTCGAGGGCAGTCACTTTCACCTCACCTCTGGAATTCAGCTCTTTTGTCCATGTTTGTACCAAGGCTGTAATGAGGTCTGGAGCCAATTGGTCTTGGCGGAACCCAAATTGAACATCGGTGAACAGTTTTCTGGTGAGTAAGTGCCACTTAATAGCAAAGTCGACTACACTTTCCATCACTTGGCTGATGACTGAGAGTCAGGGTTGGTCCCCTGGCTTGATGGTAATGGTAGAGTGAGAGATATGCCAGGCCATGAGGTTACAGATTGTGGTGGAGTACAATTCTGCTGCTGCTGATGGCCAACAGGGCCTCATGGATGCCCAGTTTTGAGCTCCTAGATCTGTCCTGAATCTATCACATTTAGCACGGTGGTAGTGCCACACAACACGATGGAGGGTGTCCTCAGTGTGAAGACGGGACTTTGTCTCCACAAGGCTTGTGCGGTGGTCACTGCTACCAATGCTGTCATGGACAGATGCAGCTGCAACAGGTAGATTGGTGACGATGAGGTCAAGTAGGTTTTTCCCTCCTATTGGTTCTCTCACCATCTGGCACAGGCCCAGTCTGACAGCTATGTCCTTCCGCACTCGGCCAGCTCAGTCAGTATTTGGTGCTACTGAGCCACTCTTGGTGATAGATATTGAAGACCCCCACCCAGAGTCCATCTGTGCCCTTGCTACCCTCAGTGCTTCTTCCAAGTGTGTTCAACATGGAGGAGTACTGATGCATCAGCTGAGGGAGCGCAGGAGGTTTCCTTGCCCATATTTGACCTGGTGCCATGAGACTTAATGTTGAGGACTCTCAGGGCCACTCCTGACTGTATACCACTGTGCTGCCACCTCTGATGAGTTTGTTCTTCCGGTGGGACATGACATACCCAGCGATGGTGGTGGAGGAGTCTGGGACATTGGATGAAAGGTATGATTCTGTGTGTTATGTCTCGAATAAAGCAATGTAACTGAGTACTGTTAGACGTGAGTAAGTGTGACCTTAGTCTCTTTATTCTAACTCCAGAGTGCCTGTACAGCATGGGAGACCTGCTTATATACAGTGCTCCCAAGGGATGCTGGGATCCCTTGGGACTCCAACCAATGCGCCCTCTAGAATGCTGGTTACATAGTGTTGCATACAAAACATCACTCCCTCCCAAAGTCAATAGTACACTTATTTACAGGTGAAACGATCTGGGGCTTTTCGCTCCCTAGTCGATTGTCTCGGTACAAATGCAGGTGCAGGTGAGTTGGTTGGTTCTTCGCTGGGCTGCTGCTGCACAGCTGGCCTTGCTGGGCTGCTGGGGATGATGAGTTCAGCTTCGTGGTCAGCCATGATGGACTGCATCCCAGAGTACTTAAGGAGGTGGCCTTGGAAATAGTGGATGCGTTGACAGTCATTTTCCAACATTCCATTGACTCTGGATCAGTTCCTATGGAGTGGAGGGTAGCCAATGTAACCCCACTTTTTAAAAAAGGAGGGAGAGAGAAAACAGGGAATTATAGACCGGTCAGCCTGACATCGGTAGTGGGTAAAATGATGGAATCAATTATTAAGGATGTCATAGCAGTGCATTTGGAAAGAGGTGACATGATAGGTCCAAGTCAGCATGGATTTGTGAAAGGGAAATCATGCTTGACAAATCTTCTGGAATTTTTTGAGGATGTTTCCAGTAGAGTGGATAAGGGAGAACCAGTTGATGTGGTATATTTGGACTTTCAGAAGGCGTTCGACAAGGTCCCACACAAGAGATTGATGTGCAAAGTTAGAGCACATGGGATTGGGGGTAGTGTACTGACATGGATTGAGAACTGGTTGTCGGACAGGAAGCAAAGAGTGGGAGTAAATGGGTACTTTTCAGAATGGCAGGCAGTGACTAGTGGGGTACCGCAGGGTTCTGTGCTGGGGCCCCAGCTGTTTACACTGTACATTAATGATTTAGATGAGGGGATTAAATGTAGTATCTCCAAATTTGCGGATGACACTAAGTTGGGTGGCAGTGTGAGCTGCGAGGAGGATGCTGTGAGGCTGCAGAGCGACTTGGATAGGTTAGGTGAGTGGGCAAATGCATGGCAGATGAAGTATAATGTGGATAAATGTGAGGTTATCCACTTTGGTGGTAAAAACAGAGAGACAGACTATTATCTGAATGGTGACAGATTAGGAAAAGGGGAGGTGCAAAGAGACCTGGGTGTCATGGTACATCAGTCATTGAAGGTTGGCATGCAGGTGCAGCAGGCGGTTAAGAAAGCAAATGGCATGTTGGCCTTCATAGCAAGGGGATTTGAGTACAGGGGCAGGGAGGTGTTGCTACAGTTGTACAGGGCATTGGTGAGGCCACACCTGGAGTATTGTGTACAGTTTTGGTCTCCTAACCTGAGGAAGGACATTCTTGCTATTGAGGGAGTGCAGCGAAGGTTCACCAGACTGATTCCCGGGATGGCGGGACTGACCTATCAAGAAAGACTGGATCAACTGGGCTTGTATTCACTGGAGTTCAGAAGAATGAGAGGGGACCTCATAGAAACATATAAAATTCTGACGGGGTTAGACAGGTTAGATGCAGGAAGAATGTTCCCAATGTTGGGGAAGTCCAGAACCAGGGGTCACAGTCTAAGGATAAGGGGTAAGCCATTTAGGACCGAGATGCGGAGGAACTTCTTCACCCAGAGAGTGGTGAACCTGTGGAATTCTCTACCACAGAAAGTTGTTGAGGCCAATTCACTAAATATATTCAAAAAGGAGTTAGATGAGGTCCTTACTGCTAGGGGGATCAAGGGGTATGGCGAGAAAGCAGGAATGGGGTACTGAAGTTGAATGTTCAGCCATGAACTCATTGAATGGCGGTGCAGGCTAGAAGGGCCGAATGGCCTACTCCTGCACCTATTTTCTATGTTTCTATGTTTCTATGATGTCGGTTGCCACTTGTGTGTGTGTCGGAGGGTCGAAGTTGGTGGTGTCCGCTTCAGGTTGCTCGTGGCTGTCTGTGAATCGCAGTTTGGTTTGGTCCAAATGCTTTCTACAAGTTAGTCCATTTGCGAGTTTGACCTGAAACACCCTACTCTCTTCTTTGGCTATGACAGTGCCAGCGAGCCATTTGGGACCTTGTCCATAGTTGAGTACAAATACAGGTTCATTGACTTCAATATCGCGTGACAAATTTGCGCGATCATGGAACATGCTTTGTTGATGCCGCCTGCCCTCGACGTGATCATGGAGATCAGGGTGGACGAGAGAGAGTCCTGTTTTGAGCATCCTTTTCACGAGCAGCTCGGCTGGGGGAACCCCAGTGAGCGAGTGGGGTCTAGTGCGGTAGCTGAGCAGGACTCGGGATAGGCGGGTCTGCAGGGAGCCTTCCGCCACGCGTTTCAAGCATTGCTTGATGGTTTAGACTGCCCGTTCTGCCTGACCATTGGATGCGGGCTTGAACGGGGCAGATGTGACGTGCTTGATCCCATTACGGGTCATGAATTCCTTGAATTCAGCGCTGGTGAAGCACGGCCCATCGTCGCTGACAAGGACATCAGGCAGGCCGTGGGTGGCAAACACGGCTCGTAGGTTTTTGATGGTGGCAGTAGACATGCTTACAGACATTATTACACACTCAATCCATTTTGAATAAGCATCCATAATAGCCAAGAACATTTTGCCTAGAAACGGGCCAGCGAAGTCAACGTGGATCCTAGACCACGGTTTGGAGGGCCATGACCACAAACTTAGCGGTGCCTCCCTGGGTGCATTGCTCAGTTGAGAGCAAGTGTTGCATTGGCGCACACAAGACTCCAAATCTGAGTCGATGCCGGGCCTCCACAAATGGGATCTGGCTATAGCTTTTATCATTATTATGCCTGGGTGGGTACTGTGTAGGTCGCGTATGAACGTTTCCCTGCCTTCCTTGGGCAAAATCACGCAATTACCCACAAAAGACAGTCCGCCTGTATGGACATTTCGTCTTTACGCCACTGGAGCGGCTTGATCTCTTCATGCATCTCCGCTGGGATGCTGGACCAGCTCCCATGGAGTAAACAGTTTTTTTTTACAAGGGACAGTAAAGGATCCTGGCTGGTCCTGATCTGGCGGGCCGTAACGGGTGACTTTTCGTTTTCAAATGCATCCATCACCAAGAGCAAGTCTGCAGGCTGTGCCATTTCCACCCCAGTGGTGGGCAATGGCAGCCGACTGAGGGCATCAGCGCAGTTCTCTGTGCCTGGCCTGTGGCGAATTACATAGTTATATGCAGACAGCGTGACGCCCATCTTTGGATGCGAGCAGAGGCATTGGTATTGATACCTTTGCTCTTTGAGAATAGCGATATGAGCAGCTTATGGTCAGTTTCTAACGCGAACTTAAGCCCAAACAGATACTGATGCATTTTTTTTACCCTGTGAACATATGCCGGAGCTTCTTTTTCAATCACTTTCGGCCTTGGACAAACTCCTGGATGCATAAGCGACCGGTTGCAATGTTCCCGGTTCGTTTGCTTGTTGTAACACACACCCGTCCCCGTACGAAGACGCATTGCAAGCTACCACTAAACGTTTACAAGGATCATACAGGACAAGCAGTTTGTTGCAACATAACAGATTTCGGGCTTTCCCAAAAGCTGCCTCTTGTGATTTCCCCCATACCCAGTCATCTCCCTTGCATAGCAACACGTGTAGGGGTTCTAGCAAGGTGCTTAATCCGGGTAGGAAATTACCAAAATAATTGAGGAGTCCCAGGAACGACCACAGCTCCGTCACGTTCTGTGGTCTTGGCGCGTTCTTGATGGCCTTCATCTTGGCGTCGGTGGGTCTGATGCCGTCTGCCGCGATTCTTCTCCCTAAGAACTTGACCTCTGGCGCCAGGAAAACACACTTCGAGTGTTTCAACCTGAGACCCACGCGATCTAGCTGACCTAGAACCTCTTCCAGGTTCTTCAAATGTTCGATGGTGTCCCGACCTGTGATCAACATGTCGTCCTGGAAAACCACGGTGCGCGGAACCTACTTTAGCAGACTCTCCATGTTCCTTTGAAAAATAACCGCGGCTGATCGAATCCCAAATGGACATCTATTGTAGATGAACAGACCTTTGCGCATGTTGATGCAGGTGAGGTCTTTCGAAGATTCCGCCAGCTCCTGCGTCATGTGGGCCGAGGTCAGGTCCAACTGGTGAACATCTTTCCTCCTGCCAGCATCGCAAATAAGTCGTCTGCCTTGGGTAGCGGGTATTGGTCCTGCAGTGAAAAATGTTTAATCGTTAATTTATAGTCCCCACAAATTCTGACCGTGCCATCGTCCTTGAGAACTGGAACAATTGGACTGGCCCACTCGTTGAACTCCACCAGTGCGATGGTGCCCTCTCGTTGCAGCCTGTCCAGCTCGATCTCCACTTTCTCTTGCATCATATATGGCACCGACCGTGCCTTGTGGTGGATGGGTTCTGTACCGGGAACCAAGTGGATGTGCACCTTCGCCCCCGAGAAACTTCCGATGCCTGGCTCCATCAACAACAGAAAGTTGCTCAGAACCTGGACACATGGGGTGTCGTCGATGGACGAAAGTGCTTGGATGTTGTCCCAGTTCCAGCGGATTTTTTCCAGACAGCTTCTGCCGAACAGTGTGGGGCCATCTCCTGGTACAATCCATAGTGGTAGTTTGTGCACCGCTCCATCATAGGAGACTTTTACTGCTACACCGCCAATTACAGGGATCAGCTCTTTCGTGTAAGTTCTCAGCTTGGTATGAATACGGCTCAGCTTGGGCCTGTGTGCCCTGTTGCACCACAGCCTGGCATGATGGACTGACTCGCACCCGTGCCCAATTCCATGGATACTGGAATTCCGTTCAGTTCGACTTTTAACATGATCGGTGGATATTTCGTGGTGAAGGAGTGTACCCCTGCCTCCTCGGTTTGAGTCTCTAGTTCAGTTTGATCCACCATGGATCGGTCTTCCTCTGCAATGTGGTGGTTTGCAGCTCGTCTGCACATTCGCTGGAGGCGTCCCATTGTTCCACAGCTTTTGCAAGCATAGTGTTTGAAACAGTATTGATGGGCTCGATGATCACCTCCGCGGCGCCAACGAGTGTTAATTGCCTCTCATAAACGCTTGATAGCGGACTCTGGGTCATCTGCGGTCGTGCAGCTGCAGGCGTGTACATTCTGCCATATGCATTCCTGCCTGAAAACGACGCTATTTTGTGTACAGTACTTGCCGAAACATCTTTATGCTGTGAAATTTGTTTGGTGTTATCGCTAGTGGACATAAATGCCTGGGCTATCGTTATGGTTTTGCTCAGGTTCGGTGTTTCAACAGTCAATAATTTGCGAAGGATAATCTCATGGCCAATGCCAAGCACAAAGAAATCTCTTAGCATTTGCTCCAGGAATCCATCAAATTCGCAATGGCGCCTTAGTTCGGCGACATAGCTCGCCACTTCCTGGCCGTCAGATTGTTGACATGTGTAAAATCGATACCGAGCCATCAGCACGCTCTCCTTCAGATTTAGGTGCTCCCGGACCAGCGTACACAGTTCTTCATATGATTTGGCTGTTTGTTTCACCAGAGCAAGAAGATTCTTCATGAGGCCATAGGTTGTTGCCCCGCAGATGGTGAGGAGGATCACTCTTCATTTGGCAGCATTCACACTCCCTTCCAGCTCGTTGGCCACGAAGTATTGGTCGAGTCGCTCCACGAAGGCCTCCCAATCATACCCTTCTGAGAATTTCTCCAGGATGCCAACAGTTCTCTGCATTTTCGCGTGATGGTTCGTTATCTCGTTGCCAGTCGTTATGTCTCGAATAAAGCAATGTAACTGAGTACTGTAGACGTGAGTAAGTGTGATCTTCGCTCCTTTATTCTAACTCCAGAGTGCCTGTACAGCATGGGAGGCCGGCTTACACACAGTGCTCCCAAGGGATGCTGGGATCCCTTGGGATTCCAACAGATGTGCCCTCTGGTGGCGGTAGAATGCTGGTTATCTAGTGTTGCATACATAACACTGTGAGTATGACTATGTCAGGCTGTTGCTTGACTAGTCTGTGGGCTAGCTCTCCCAATTTTGGCACAAATCCCCAGATGTTAATAAGGAGGACTGTGCATGGTCACTGGGCTGGGTGTGTCTTTGTCGTGTCTGAATCTAGTGCCATGGTCGATGCCGGGTTGTCCATCCAGTTTTATTCTTACTGGTTTTCCTAGTAATTTTGATTCACTAAATGGCTTGCTAGGCCATTTCAGAGGGCAGTTAAGTGTCAACTACATTGCTGTAGATCCAGGGTCACATATAGGCTAGACCAGGTAAGTGAGGCAGATTTCCTTTCTAAAAGACATTACTGGACCAGATGGGTTTTTACAACAATCCGTCACTTTCATGATCACCCTTTCTGATACAAGCTTTTTATTGCAGATTTATTTAATTAACTCAATTTAAATTCCACAACTGCCACGGTGGGATTTGAACTCACGTCTCTGAGGTAGGGAAGAGAAAAAACAATCACAGTTCTTTCTCCTCATTACTCTCCAGTGACCTCTGTTGTAAAGTGAACATATGAAGGTTAGGTAATGACAAATTGGGCTTGGCTATGATCCCTTCCATAGTTGAATAGCCTCGCAAAACTCTTTGGTTCAGCAGCTCTGCGCCTGGAGAACTGTACCCCAGTATTTCAGTAAATTCACAAGCAGATGGGAGAAAATTGGGGGAATGATGGATCATTTTGGTCTTGAAACCAATCTGGCAGGTCATTGCAGAGTGACAGAGCAATTTTGTCCACTTCTTTCTTTTCAGTGCAAAGAGAATGCTCCAAGGTGTTTCTCACTAGAGTTCTATATATCCACTTCCAAACTGAATGCTTATCAAATGAACAAACCATGAAGAATAAAAAGGTATTCACAGTATATGGAGCTGCTTTTCTGAGAAAAGTTTCCTTTCAAAGTTGTACATAACAATTAAAAGAAACCTTGGCCTAACCCCTTATGTATCAGTAGGGCTCCGTACTGCTGGACTACAGATTCAACATTTTAGGTTTAAGAAGTAATACGTGAGAAGGGCCAGGTATCCACTAGAACAGGAAGCTGCTCCACCATGTCCTGTTACTGATGATATAAAGGTGAGTAAAATAATTGAGAAAAGGGTAAGGCTGGTTTCAAGTGTTTTCTTAGATAGACATAATCAGCTGGAGATTTTCCCCCCTTTATTTTAGTTTCTATAGGTGGTATGGCACATTGGTGTTCCATCGTGCTGTGCTACTGAGTCATAACGGAAGGGCTTGTGTTCAGGATTCCTCACACATCTCTCAACCCTGCCACCTGCGGAGGGTCTGAATGAAGGCCAGGCACTTCCCAACGGTGAGGGAGGTAAATTGAGAGTCTTTGAGTGCTGCTCTCACATCTTCCAGTTGTCAGTTCAAGAGCAGCATTGACAAAGCCCTTGAAAGCATATTCCTTAACTAGCCTCTGTGGCAAAAAGAGCTCTAAGTGAGGGACAGAAAGTATCATAAACATAGTTTTGGTGAAAAGAAAGATTTATGTCTAAAACATGGCTGTCACTAAAATGAGTTCGTATCAATAATGTCACTAGGAAACAATAGTAAGGGTAAAAGGAAATTAAACCGAATGATATGAAACAAGTTCCACTATTTTATACAATGTAAATGGGATAACTGTTTTGTGATTTCTATTTTGTGCAGAGATTTTCTTTAAGTTTCGAAGGAATTCACTACCTCAGCTTGATACGCTATTAGCAGAAATTCTTATTCTGCAGCTGGAACTGAGATGCTTGAAAGGGCTGCTTAATGCAGAAGGGAAAGGCTCATTGTAGAGAGTTAGTGTTTAGTAACCGCATTTGCAATTGATAAGTTTTATTCTGCTTTTATTTGCTGTAGAGACCAAAGAGAAGCTAATACCGTCAGTCATTTTGTATGAGACAGATTCTTTGGAATATTAGCAATGAACGTGGAATCTTAAAAGGAATAGTTACAAAATGGTGGCCTCACAATCAGGTGAACTATGCAGTCCTTTGATTAACTGTTAAAAGTTGCAAGAAATACTGCTTAGGGTAGCTCCTTATTGCCAATGTCAATTGTAAATGTGCCTGAAATGTTGAAATAAAAAGACAAAAACTGCAAATATGGAAATCACATATCCAGTTCAGCTTTTTACTAGACGTGCTAGCCTTCTTCAAGCTAATTCGACATAAAATAATTTAGGCCAAGAAAATTAAGAGATTTCACCTAGTCAGACTGTACTTTATCTGAACTAATCCAAATTGGACAGGTTTGATCAGGGAGGCCAATGGTATCTTGGCCTTTATTGCAAAGGGGATGGAGTATAAAAGCAGGGAAGTCTTGCTACAGCTATATAAGGTTTTGGTGAGGCCACACCTGGAATACTGCGTGCAGTTTTGGTTTCCATATTTACGAAAGGATATACTTGCTTTGGAGGCAGTTCAGAGAAGGTTCACTAAGTTAATTCCGGGAATCAGGGGGTTGACTTATGAGGAAAGTTTGAGTAGGTTGGGCCTCTACTCATTGGAATTCAGAAGTATGAGAGGCAATCTTATCGAAACGTATAAGATTATGAGGGGGCTTGACAAGGTGGATGCGGAAAGGATGTTTCCACTGATGGGGGAGACTAGAACTAGAGGGCATGATCTTAGAATAAAGGGCCGCCCATTTAAAACAGAGTTGAGGAGAAATTTCTTCTCTCAGAGGGTTGTAAATCTGTGGAATTCGCTGTCTCAGAGAGCTGTGGAAGCTGGGACATTGAATAAATTTAAGACAGAAATAGACAGTTTCTTACATAATAAGAGGATAAGGGGTTATGGGGAGCAGGCAGGGAAGTGGAGCTGAGTCCATGATCAGATCAGCCATGATCTTATTGAATGGCGGAGCAGGCTCGAGGGGCCGTATGGCCTACTCCTGTTCCTATTTCTTATGTTCTTATGTTCTTATTTCAGAACAATATAAACCTGAGTCAGTTGGAACCAGTTTAAGCTGTACCTAAAAATGAAATGAAGTGTTTCCAGAGGAGGAAATGTTTCAGTGGCAGGTATCCATGACACCATGTGTGGTCTTTCTTTTTAATTTCTGCCTTTGGTGGTAGAGCTTTTATCCAGTTTAGTACAATGAAAGGAGGGACGGCATATGGATATGTATCTGATATCTTGTAGTCTGTTTGACGGAGGATTATATATTTGATCTCTGGCAGTTTAATGGCAGTATATGTGTCTGAGCTGTTGTTGGCCCAGTGACAGTAAAAATCCCAATGTCAGGTGATAGAGCATGTCTGTCAAATAATGCTCTCTTCAGTATCCACCTTTTGAACTTTGGATTCGGGTATATCCAAATTTCAGATCATGAAAATACAACATCTGACTGTGGCCAAACACTCATACCTAATTAGCACATATTTCAAAATAAAAACCATCCTGTACTTTTTCTTAGTAAAATTGACAAAAACACTAAGGGCCCAATTTTCCCCAACCCCTTTTATCGGCGCAAAATGCGGCGACTTTGCAGGCTGGAAACGGCGCTGAAAAAAAGTGGCCCCATCCTGCCCACTCGGCTGAGACTCAGGTGTCCCAGCTTGGTGTAGCTAGTGAAGTGGGGGGCAGAGCAACAGCCCAGCGCAGAAAACACTGCCAGCAGCTGTCTGCATGTGCAGTGGCGTCTGCGCGCATGCTCCTCGCCCTCCCAGCGTGTCTTCCAGGCTGTGAGCAGGACCCGATGTTCGCCGCACCCTATCACTGACCGAAGGGAAGCCCCGATGTTCACCGCATCCTATCACTGACCGAAGGGAAGCCCCGATGTTCGCCGCACCCTATCACTGACCGAAGGGAAGCCCCGATGTTCGCCGCACCCTATCACTGACCGAAGGGAAGCCCCGATGTTCGCCGCACCCTATCACTGACCGAAGGGAAGCCCCGATGTTCGCCGCATCCTATCACTGACCGAAGGGAAGCCCCGATGTTCGCCGCACCCTATCCCTGGCCGAAGGGAAGCACCGATGTTCGCCGCACCCTATCCCTGGCCGAAGGGAAGCCCCGATGTTCGCCACACCCTATCACTGACCGAAGGGAAGCCCCGATGTTCGCCGCACCCTATCCCTGGCCGAAGGGAAGCACCGATGTTCGCCGCACCCTATCCCTGGCCGAAGGGAAGCCCCGATGTTCGCCACACCCTATCACTGACCGAAGGGAAGCCCCGATGTTCGCCGCACCCTATCCCTGGCCGAAGGGAAGCCCCGATGTTCGCCACACCCTATCACTGACCGAAGGGAAGCCCCGATGTTCGCCGCACCCTATCACTGACCGAAGGGATGCCCCGATGTTCGCCGCACCCTATCCCTGCGGAAGGGAAGCCCCGATGTTCGCCGCACCCTATCCCTGGCCGAAGGGATGCCCCGATGTTCGCCGCACCCTATCACTGACCGAAGGGAAGCCCCGATGTTCGCCGCACCCTATCACTGACCGAAGGGAAGTCCCGATGTTCGCCGCACCCTATCACTGACCGAAGGGAAGCCCCGATGTTCGCCGCACCCTATCACTGACCGAAGGGAAGCCCCGATGTTCGCCACACCCTATCACTGACCGAAGGGAAGCCCCGATGTTCGCCGCACCCTATCACTGACCGAAGGGAAGCCCCGATGTTCGCCGCACCCGATCCCTGGCCGAAGGGATGCCCCGATGTTCACCTGGCGAGTGGGGAATATCCTGCAGTATTTATTTAGGGTTGCTCAGAGTTGTCAGAAAGAGAGTGCAAAAGTTGGGAATTTGATAAGTGGGAATTTGGTGCAGAGGGGAAGGAGGTTCTGTTTTTTGGCTTCAATACTTGTAATGGTTCATGTTACATATTTAAATATTTCATATAATCTACCTATAACTTAAACTAGATCAAGTATTGAGTTAAGAAACTATGCTAAGTTGATTAAATAGATGTTGAAAGGTTGTTTCCCCTGGCTGAGATTATCCACTTTGGACCCAAGAAAGATCAGAATAAATGGTGTGAAGCTCGGAACTATGGTGCTTTAAATGTACTAACCTGCACCGAATTCTTAACTGCCTGCACTGTTTTGCAGAGTTGGCCACATATGCTAACCTAAGTCGATTTGGAGTAAGTTTTAGCTGGCCAAAGTGGCATAAATGGCCAAAACTGGTGTAAGTGGCTTGGAAAAAAAACTCCTAAAAAAAAATCATACCTAACTGTGTTACCCTGGAGCAAGTTTATTGGGGAAAATGGCGTTTTTTAACTTACGCCAGAAAAACCAACTTACTCCAAAAAAATTGGAGCAAGTCATGGCCATAATTGGGCCCAGAGGAATTGTCATCAACTATTTACAATCTATATTAATGACTTGGATGAAGGGACTAAGTGTAATGTAGCCAAGTTTGCTGATGCTACAAAGATGAGTGGAAAAGTAAATTGTGAGGAGGACACAAGAAATCTGCAAAGGGATATAGACAGGCTAAGTGAGTGGGCAAAAATTTGGCAGCTGGAGTATAATGTGGGAAAAAGTTACCACTTTAGCAGAAATAATAGAAAAGCAAATTATAACTTAAATGGAGAAAAAATGCAAAATGCTGCAGTACAGAGGGACCTGGGGGTCCTTTTGCATGAAACACAAAATGTTAGTATGCAGGTACAGCAAGTAATCAGGAAGGCAAATGGAATGTTGGCCTTTATTGCAAGGGGGATAGAGTATAAAAGCAGAGAAGTCCTGCTACAACTGTACAGGACATTGGTGAGGCCACACCTAGAGTACTGCATACAGTTTCGGTCTCTGTATTTAAGGAAGGATATACTTGTACTGGAGGCTGTTCAGAGAAGGTTCACTTGGTTGATTCTGGAGATGAGGGAGTTGATAGTTGACTTATGAGGATAGGTTGAGTAGGTTGGGCTTATACACATTGCAGTTCAGAAGAATGAGAGGTGATCTTATTGAAACATATAAAATAATGAGGGGGCTTGACAAGGTGTATGCAGAGAGGATATTTCCAGTCTTAGAGGAAACTAAAACTAGAGGACATAGGGCCCAAGTTTGCCTCCCCCCCCGCCCCCCAACCCAATTAAAACAGTGTGCCGACTTTCTACACTAAAAACGGCGCCGAAAACTTACCTAGGAATTCTCCCCGCTCCTTGGAACATCACAGGCCTTGGCACGGCGCAGCACAAGTTGTGGGGAGCGGAGCCAGGTCCCGGCGCTGAAAACAGTGGCGGGACCTCTGCACATGCGTGCTAGAGTGTGCGCGCATGTGCAGTAGCTCATCGCCCCCACAATCTCTGCTTGTGCTCTGCAGGCTGTGTGGGAGGAGCCTGAAGCAGGCTGTCCCTAGCCCTGGCCGAATGGGCTCCCTCATCGGTGGCCAGATTAGCTACCAGAATATCTGTATTTGTAAGTAAAATTGAAATTATGTTGACATATTGCAAAGTACTTGAGGGTTGGCCATTAAGGCGTTTTATCAGCATGCTGGCGGAAATCCTCTGGCACAGTTGCTAGAGTACGTAGTTCTTGAATGTGCATAATTTTGTCTAACATAAATGCTCAGTCCAAAATAAAACCCCCAAATCAAGCAAGTCTTAATGTTGGGTTATAATATTTTCAGATAATTGATCCTACAAATGCTCAGGCAGCCCATGTGGATTATTAAACATGAAAGCACACATTGGACACAGCTCAGAGTGTTTTGACAAGTGGCTCATGTAGGGGCACCCAGCATGCCTGATTGGTCAGAAACAACATCATATTTATAAAGGTACCTTATGCAATACTTATCAGTTAACCTTTGTTTTGTCAGAGTTAAAAATGGAATTGGAATCTAGATCATAAATATGTAAATCTATTTCAATGGCTTCATAGTTAAGAAGAAAAGTTACATTGCTCTGGATAAATTAAATTCTCCTCCCCATAAACATTTTTTTTAACATTACAAACCAGAAGCTGAATCCACTCATATACAGCAAATATTTAAAAAACAAAGCTTTATTGTTGGATCTTGGGAGAGGTGGTGGAAACCAAATCCAACAGCAAAGCCTGTCAGACTGGAACGAAAGACCAAACAAGACAAACAACAAACACAGAGATTTAGAGTATAAAATTCTGAAAAAATAAATAGTTTAAATGTCATATAAAACATTCCTGTAACCTTTTGATAAAGGTGCCTTTGTTGGTACAAGAATACTGTATGAAAACATTCTACAAGGTAATAAAACACATTGTGCTTCAGAGGATAGAATAAACCTGCTCATCAAAATGTCCTTTGGAAAACTCTTATTTACAGGACTTGCTATAATGTATTTGCTGGTTTACCAGTCCATTTTTAATCTAGTTGTTTAGTGCTTTGTAAGTGTTGGTGCTAGGTGCAGGTCCTCTCAGCTTCCTTGTATTTATTATTTGTTATTGAATGCTTATTTTTGTGCTTTGTTCAGTGTTTGGTGCTTTAAATGTACTTATGCTTCTTTAATGTTGTTGTGAAGGTGTTTAGTGCTTTGCAAGGTCCTCTCACTTCCCTCCCCCCCCCAACCACCCCCTATCTCTGGCTACCTGCGCTGATTTCTTAGCTCACCGCAAGGTTTTTCTGTGCGGCCACATACACTGGCCTAAGTTAGTTTGGAGTAACTTTTAGCTGTCTAAACTTGCTTAAATTGCCAAAACAGGCGTAAGTGGTTGGTAACGCCCCCTTTTGAAAAAAAACATAAACTTAAAAAAAAAACTAACTAACTCACTTACACTGGAGCAAATTAAATGGGCAGAATTGCGATTTTTAAGAAACTCCCAAAAAATCTAGTTGCTCCAAAAAAAAGGAGCAACTCCTGGGGAAACTTGGGCCCTTAGTCTTAGAATAAGGGGCTGCCCATTTAAAACTGAGATGAGGAGAAATTTCTTCTCTCAGAGGGTCCTAAATCTATGGATGCTCTGTCCCAGAGAGCTGTGGAGGCTGGGTCATTGAATATATTTACGGTGGAGATAGACAGATTTTTGAGCGATAAGGGAGCAAAGGGTTATGGGGAGTGGGCAGGGAAGTGGAGCTGAGTTCATGATCAGATCAGCCATGATTTATGGCGCAGCAGGCTCGAGGGGCAAAATGGCCTACTCCTGCTCCTATTTCTTATGTTCTTATGTTCTCCAGTGCTTTGAGGTGCCTATTCTACATAGTCCATATCTCTGAAGCATATAGGAGGGCAGGTATCACTACTGCTCTGTAGATCATGAGCTTGGTGCCGGGTTTGAGATCCTGGTCTTCGACCACTCTTTTCCTCAGGTGGCCGAAGGCTGCACTGGCACACTGAAGATGGTGTTGGGCTTCATCATCGATGTCTGTCCTTGCGGATAGTAGGCTCCCAAGGAATGGGAAGTGGTCCACATTGTCCAAGGTCTCGTCATGGATCTTGATAATCGGGGAGCAGTACTGTGTGGCAGGGGCAGGTTGGTAGAGAAGCTTTGTCTTACTGACATTTAATGTAAGTCCCAGAATCTCGTACACTTCAGTGAAGGTGTCAACGATGGTTTGGAGTTTGAACTCCAAGTGTACTCAGACGCAAGCTTCATCTGCATATCGTAATTCAATGACAGAGTTTGGAACAACCTCGGATCTGGACTGGAGGCGTCGGAGATTGAACAATTTCCTGCTTGTCCTGTAGATTAACTCCACTCCAGCGGGGAGCTTGTTTGAGGTGAGATGAAGCATTGCTCGCTGGCCTAGATTGGCTCCCGGTCCGGAAATGTCGCCATTTAAAAATTCTCACTCCTGTTTTCAACTCTCCAGGCTCTCGCCCCTTCCTATTTCTGTAAGCTCCTCCAGTCCTGCAGTCCCCTGAGATCTCTGCGCTCCTCCAATTCTGGCGTCTTGCACATCCCAGATTTTAAACGTTCCAAAAGTGGTGGCTATGCCTTCAGCTGCCAAGGCCCTGTGCTCTGGAATTCCCTCTGTAAACCTTTCCACCTCTCTACCTCTCCCTCCTCCTTAAAATCTACATTTCTTGCCAAGCTTTTGGTCACCTGTCCTAATATTTCCTTATGTGGCTCGGTGTCAAATTTTGTTTGGTGACGCTCCTGTGAAGCCCCTTGGGACGTTTTACTACAGGCGCTATATAACTGTAAGTAGTTGTTGTTTTGCAACTCAGATGATTCAAACATGCTTGTAGTTGCTTCAGTACCTTCTTTTAAGGGGCTTCTGACATTCCACTTATTTCTTCATGGGGTTCCTTCTGGGAATTCCATTCTGGCAGGAGGAGGAGGAGGAGAAGGAGGAGAAGGAAGAATAGAAACAAGAGGAAGGAGCAAACAGAGCTTCTGCTGGCAGACGAACAAATAGAAGGAGGAGTGCCCACAGGAATTCTTAACCTCCCAACAGAGTTATATGCCCAGGGCAACATACTTCAGTTCTCGGAAGAGCAGTGTGTAAGCAGGCTACGCCTCTTTACGGAGGCTGTGACAGAGTTGTGCTGCCTCCGTAATAAGACCTGCAACCAACTACCACAGCTCGCATTGCATTGCCTGTTGCAGCCAAGGTCACTGCAGCCTTGAATTTCTCGATGGTTGGCTCCTTCCAGGCTACCATCAGCAACATCAGTCAGTCTGCAGTTCATGCTGGTATCAAGCAGGTGCTAAATCAAACACTTTCATCACTTTCCCCATGGATAGTTGGAAGCTGCACAATAGGGCTCTGGCGTTTACAGATTGCTGGCTTCAACCATGACCTGGCTTCCACTCTATTATCTCGCAACTGTTGTATGAGCACCAGCAGTTCATCATGCATGTCTGTGCCCACTTTCCTGTTTTTTAATATTACAGCAATCCTACGGATGAGATGTTAAACTGTGTCCCTGTTTGACTTTTCAGGTTCGATGTAATAGTTCCTGTGGCCCTATTCAAAGAACAGGGCGGTTTTCCTGGAGTCTTGGAAAATAATTGTTCCTCAACTAGCAGACCTGAAACATATTACTTATCTCATTTGCTGGTAGTGGGACCTTGCTGAGCACAAATTGTCTGCTGCATTTGCCTACATAACAGTGACTATTTATGTCTGAGCCCTGACAGTGAGCATGTGTAGACTGAGGGAAATTCACCTTTGTCCTTACCCAATGTCCATACTTGCACACTTTCAGCAGGAGTCACTGGATAGTAATCAGGAACCCTGGATGATTTTCCCTCTTTAACCCAGTGATATTAAGACCTACTGCAACATATTCCTTCCTCGGCTGTCTGGCTCAGCCACTCACTGAATAAACTCCATGAGCTATTGCAGGAGCTCAGTTAATACCCTTTTCAAAATGGTTTTAGCTTTTCACTAGGTACAATTAAGAATGGTAATCATATCTTTCATATCCCAAATTTATATTAAAAAATGTTGAGAAGGTTTGTGAAACATTTTCAGTGGTAATGTCTCTTCAATAATGCTGTCATGAATCACCTAATCTTTTGGAACTGGCAATTAAAAAATATTTGTGTGCGTGCATGTGTATGGCTACATAGATATTTACCTGAGATACTTGTGTGACAACAAAAAGTACTTTTCCTACCTTTTTGGGCTTGCAATTATTATTTGCTGAAAATTATTTTCTGTGTATCCTTGTGGTTCAAGTTATGAAATATTGTTACAGACCTTTGTTACAGACCATCGATATACAATCAGTGGGAGTTAAAATCAGGTTAGCTGTGAGTCTTGTCACAAAGTTGTTTTTTAAGAGAACAGGTGAGAGAAGAACTGAAAACAATCAAACAAAAGTGAAGGTCACTTTTTCAGAAATAAAAACAGAAAATGCTAGAAATACTCAGCAGGTCAGGCAGCATCTGTGGAGAGAGAAACAGAGTTAACGTTTCAGGTCGATGACCTTTCGTCACTAAGGATAAGGGGTAAGCCATTTAGGATCGAGATGAGGAGAAACTTCTTCACTCAGAGAGTTGTTAACCTGTGGAATTCTCTTCCGCAGAGAGTTGTTGATGGCAGTTCGTTAGATATATTCAAGAGGGAGTTGGATGTGGCCCTTACGGCTAAAGGGATCAAGGGGTATGGAGAGAAAGCAGGAATGGGGTACTGAGGTGAATGATCAGCCATGATCTTATTGAATGGTGGTGCAGGCTCGAAGGGCCGAATGGCCTACTCCTACACCTGTTTTTCTATGTTTCTATGTTTCAGATCTATTTTTTTTAAACACCAAAGGTTAAAAAACATATTTAAACCAAAAAGGTTCCTTGAAACGGAGCAAGTTTGAAGGGCCATATGGCCTATTCCTGCTCCTATTTCTTACGTTCTAAATAATTATGAAAACAAAAATTCTCTTTACAGCATTCTTTAATACATTACAGTCAGTTAAGATATTCTCTTGACTTTTATGCATGAAACATGTAAAACAGCACTGTTTAGGATAACGCAATGGTTCAGATGATTAGTTCCTTTCTATATCATCACGATTTATGATAGGATATGGGTCTTTGCTCTTGATTTACCAAACAACGAATTCTCAATTTCAGCAATGCTTTCTGGGTTGACTGGAACATTAGTATAGGTGACCCCACAGAGGAGAGTCACTCTCTCAGTGGCACTGGATCGAGAGCAGGTAGACTGCCCATACTTTTAGCTGGAAAATGGTGCATTGTATAGAGAGAGAAAAAAATGTAAAAAATGGGAGGGAGTTGGAAATGAAACAGCACCATGTTTTCTCAGACTTAATTGCTGTCTGCACATTGTCCAAGTGACACCTCAACTTTTAAAGAGTGCAACTCGTGGCATAAAATGTAAAAGCTTGTTAGGTTTAAAAATGAAAAAAAGCACAAAATCATTTAAAAGGGGGAGTAAAAAAATAAACAAACAGTCAAAGGAAGTGTATATTGTAATTTTTTTTTAAAGTTTTGCAAATAGATTCTTTTTTAATCTGTGGCAGGGGCAGTTTTGTTGAGTAAGCCATTGACTTACTGCTTCCTGTTTGTACAAAATGTCAGAATCACTTACTGTTTTCCAGACCAGGAGAAACAGTGTGACCAGAGCAACATCTCAGATCCTGTTTTAAAAACCATAAGTTTACAAGCATGTAAAAACAGATGTTGATAACAGGAGATAAACTGAGCATTCTGTTTAATGTATCAATGTAAAGCGCACATGAAGTGAATTAAACTGCGTTACCTTCTTTTCATGCACTGGAATAATCGCAATAATGTGATGTCGATATGAGCTATTCTTTCACATGCAGCCCACACCACCTCCACTCGACTAGTTCTGACAAATGAAGTATTCCTTCTATGTCTGGAGATGGTTGTGAACCTTTATTTATTGCAAACTAACCAATAACTTTCATAATACAGGCGCAGCCTCTGATGGGGAGGGAGAAGTTATTGTAGTTTTACTGAAAATTACAGGCTTTGGATTAAATGTAAGTCTAGCCTTTAATATTTTAAAAGTTGGCTCCCACTGATTTGTTTTTAAAAGTTGCCAACATAAAATACAGTAATAATTATTTTTACAGAGAAACAAAATCTAATTGACGGCCATTCTATCAACAGTCAGCTGTGCCCTGGCTTCTCAAAACAACATGACTATATCAATTGTTATCTTTAATTATAACAAGACTTATTTTTAAATTGGGTCTTCAGTAGTCCACGCAGGCAGCTTATTATTGTTCTCCATGTATATAGACTTCTGGGGGCTGAAATTGCCCCTCTCAGAAAGGTCTGTTAGCACCTCCGGGAGGTGCTAATGGGGTGCGAAAGGGTTTTCGCCCGGACACGGCAGCCAGACCCCTCCCCGCGCCCCCCTCAAATTGCCCCTGAGGCGTCGCCGGTGAAAAGTGGCGTCGCCGCGATTAGTGCATCGGCACGGCGCAAGCGTGGCAATGACGTCATCGCCCCGCGTTGATCCCTTTGCACCCCGCGGGGGGAGGTTGTCGTGGGGTGATGTCATCGACAGCTTCTCGGTGCGGGAATAAGAACATAAGAATTAGGAACAGGAGTAGGCCATCTAGCCCCTCGAGCCTGCTCCGCCATTCAACAAGATCATGGCTGATCTGGCAAATCTGTGGTGGCTGTGGTGACCCGGCCACCCGTAAAGGGGAGGTGGGGGCGCGACGACCGCCATTTTTTTCTGTCAGCTGCTGGTGGTGCAGGGCCGATAACCTGCAGACCGGCACCCACTGGCCCGGCCGACAAACTCCCTGGTGGCCAAGTGGCACCACTAAAGAGGCTGCAGAGAACATTTTTTTTGTCAAAGAGGCCAATTCCGTGCCAGGGGCTGGCGCTTCCCGCGCCGGCACAAAAGAACCATCTAATTTGAATCGACCGCCCCAAATCCAGCAAACCCCCCCCCCCAACCTCGGCAATGTGAGGCCGGGGAGATTTTAATCTACCCGAGGAGGTAGCCGGCAGACAGAAGAGCAATGTCGGGCGGCAGTGGGCCATCACCGGACACTGAAGGAACGCTCCCTGGCACTCGGGTAAGTCACGGGAAAGGGGTGCCGGATGGCCTGGCGATCGGGGGAGCTGAGTGCCCTTCCTGCCCGCTCAAAAGAGCAGGTTAAAATCGGAAACCTGCGGGAAGAGAATGGAATCTCACAGGGCTTTTCCCACAGAGCTGTACACCTGTCCTCCCACACGTATTGCACCGGGTAGGCAGGGTTAAAATGAGTCCTTTAGTTTTAGTTTTCCCTGATGTTCACTCATCCTGCCACATCACTCCCCCCCACTCCCCCCCTCAAACCTCACCTATTTCTGCAAGCTGCTTCCATCTCCGTCATTGGGTGGGGGGGGGGGGGGATTTTAACCCCAAAACTCGGGGAGGTTGGGGTGGGAAGTTAAAGTGTTCAAAATCTGAATCCTGACCTCAACCTGCCTCCTACCTGCCCACCTGCATTTTACCAGAGCGGGGAAGGCCGGCTGGAAGTCGCTGCTTTACCCCGTGGGATTAACCGTGGCCGGCCCGGGTTTCCAGGCCTCAGGATTACCGGCAGCTGCGGCGAGGCGAGGATAGCCTCTGGGAGCACTCCTTGTGGTCCAGGAGGAGCAGGAGTGTTTCCTCCCTGCCCCTCAAACACCCCCACCATAAGCCCCCCCCACCTCGGGGTTGTGGCCTCTTGTCCAGCTTACCCCGCTCGACTGGAAGGGCTTCCGGGCGGGGAACTCGTCCGTGACATCACATGCACATAGACTTTCCTATGGGATTGTGAGAGGGGTTGTAACATCGTGTACTGTATTTTGTGTTTCCATGTTTGGTTTATTTAATGCCATTAGGGGGAGCAGCATGCAGCGGCCCGGCCCGGAAATCGGCACGGTTTCGGCCTGCAAGACCATCAGCAGGTCGGGGCCATTAGAGGGAGCAGCGTGCGGCGGTATACCACTGCAGGGAGCAGCGCGTGCTGCTGCAGGAGGGCGATGGTTGACTGCAGTGCGGGCAGGTACAGCAGGAGTGGTGAGGTCGGGGCAAAGGAGCGGCAAGGGTCCATAGAGGGATGTGATCGGGGCCCAAGAGAAGTAAGAATCGGGGCCAGAAGAGGCGAGGGCCCAGGGGCAGCACGACCAAGCCCACACTACGATATGTGTGCGCACTAGGTGTGCAGAGAGCTGGTCTCCAGTCGTCTTGGTTAATCCTTGCCACTGGACCATGACCTAGCTCTATCAAGCCCGTGTAGTGGCTGGGGTCACCACATGTTAAAAAAATCCACGCACAGGCATCTTCCACCCTTCAAGATCTAGTTCGGGATCCAGAATATTAGGTCCTTCATTGAAACACCTGTGAACTCATCCCGTTTCGGCGTGGAAGCAAGTCATCCTCATTTCGAGGGACTGCCTATGATGATGATTTAATGTTACCAGTTAAAACTCCGCAGCCTTCGAGCAAACCTGGACTCCCCGCGGTCTACCAGGCTCCCCGCGGTCTACCAGGCTCCCCGCGGTCTACCAGGCTCCCCCGCTCCCGTCGGCTTTCCAGCTAAAAATTCCGGCCATTACGTTTTGCTTTCCAGTTAGTTGAGTGCTTCTGTAGTATTGCTGATTTTCTCTGTCGTCTAACTTTTCTAACTGTTCTCTTATATCCCTCCCCCCACACCACACTCTCACCAAAGCCATTGCGTTTCGTTTCACACCAGCACTTTCCCACCAGCCTCACAGGTGTTCCCTACAATAGGCTCTGCATTCCTCCCCTCTCCACTTTAAGTATAATAAAGCTCCCGATTGTTTTCGTTGACAAATTAATGCTGCTCCCAATGGAATGAAAAGAATGCTCCTGTTCTGTTCATTATTCCCGATCTAACAAAAACCTGTAAAGTAATATTTAAGAAAAAGACATTTTGTTTAATATGAAATAAAAGTTCAAACCTCACACATGTTTTAAACTTATATTTGTCGTATCGATTTAATCTTATTTGTCTCTGATTTCTTTGCCTGCTGGGCAGTAAGGTACATGACTATGGTTTAGAAAAACAGTGTGCAACATTTCGTATGTAAGGGAAACACATTCTGATGCAGAATCATATAGTTTGATGCTCTAATGTCCTTTATACTGGTTCAATGTGTCAATTTATTTTTGCATTTCGATGACTTTGCGCAAATGGGGTATGGGCTGTCTTGTGCGATTCTATTCACAAAAGACATTTAAGGCCTCTGATTTCAACACCATTATTTACATTGGTAGCAGATTATACACTTGACACTGTTTTGATATGGGTATTGGTGGCATGTACAGACTGTAGAAAGAATATTATCTGTGGCTTTCTTAATGTTACTTTAGTTTTATTGATAGACATGCACTCTTTCTGAAGATGTTACCAGTATTTTTCAGATCACCCGTGGGCATCGTCCAGTCAGTAATATTCAAAGTAATTTCTCAAGTCAATGCTGCATTACTAATGAAGGCTCTACTTTGTATCAGCTTCTGGAAATCCCAACAGAGAAATGAAGAGGCACTGGTGGAAGGGAGATTTAGAAGTGAGAAATACGTGCACACCTGAAAATAGACTTTCCTATGGGATTGTGAGAGGAGTTGCAACATCATGTACTGTATTTTGTGTTTCCATGTTTGGTTTATTTAATGGTACCAGCTGTAACACTGGAGACTGCAGTCATAACAAGATCATTGTCGGTCTGCTCTTTCTGCCTTAAGGTACATGCAGCCTCAGCTGTGTTGAAGCTTTGAGAAATGTTGTAATGGTGTGCAGATATTGAACTTTAATTCAAAACATCCTCCATGTACAGCACTGAAATTTATGATGGAAAATATTATCAGGATATATTCAGTGACCTCGCCCCTTAACACACAGAATCTAATTGCTCACTTCACAGGTGAGGTAGCAGGTCAGCAAACAGAAACGCTCACTTCACAGGTGAGGCAATGTGTCCTGTGGCTGTGCTTCTTGGTTTGACGATTTGAAAGTTATCAAAGGTTCACTCGGTCACATTATGATCGACTTCTGCTCACCTCTGACTTCAGATGCTCAATTGGTTATAAAATTAGCCATCAGAGGTTGATTTCAGCCAATCAAAGGCCAGGAGCCCGAAATTCACCTTCCCCGAAGGGACGGCTGCTGCGAAGTTTTGGCGGTTGATCGAAGAATTCGATCGGCCGCCGCGGTCAAAGACTTTTCCCTCCCCGAGCCATATTCAGCTCGGGGGGGGGGGGGGTTTCAGCGTGCTCACTTCCGCCGGAAACGGTGGGGTGAAGCCAGAGTGCGGTAAGGACAGCAGCGGACCGGCCACTGGGAAACAGCCAGCACCTGGATTTTCAGCTATAAAAAGGTAGGAGTACTTCGGGCAATGCCTCTGCCAGGTATTCGAGTCGGTGCTCGAACACGACACCGCTGGAGAGCTGCCGAGATCGGGGCCCTTTGGCAGGAAAATATTTTAATTAAGTTTTGAGTTGAATTTAAAGTGTAATACGTTGTAGTGATTGTTTTTGCTTCACTAAACCTGCTGACTGTTTCTGGAGGCCTGTAGGCCTCGTTGTGGGCTGCAGAGACCTGCTTGGCAGGGTTCACCTCAGGATGGGAGGAGTGTTGGGAGGGCGACCTCATACACCTGGTGAGAAGCAGGGCAGCACGGAGGAGAAGGCATCGTCGTCAGCACCGTGCAGAGAGGCAGCGGGCAAGGGAGGCAGCAGCCATGGCTGCACAACCGAGAGAAGGGCGTGCAGATGTGCGCAGACCTGCAGCTAGTGAGTGTGGCCAGGCGGCAGATGGGCACCAGGAGGAGGGTGAGGGATGCTGACCCCCCTCTCCATGTACTGGGAGAGGAACCTTTCCAGCAAGAGCCTCCACAGGAGCCCGAGAATGAGGAGGACCAGGGAGATGGCCAGCAGGTAACTGTCAGGGGAGGTGGCCAACGCAGGCATGGGGGAAGGAGGCCCTACTCTGAAAGGGTCTACAGACCTCAATTCTCCTTTCTCCAGCTCACTGATGAGCAATGCCTGCAAAGGCTACGATTTCAGAGAGAAGTACTCGGGGAGCTCTGCACTGTCCTGTGAGAAGATCTGCAGCCTCAGACACGCCTCAGGACCGCCCTCACCATGGAGACCAAGGTCACCATCACCTTGAATTTTTACGCGCTGGGTCTTTCCAGTCTGCCACTGCAGACATTGGCAACATCTCCCAATTCTTGGCATATCGGTACATCTGGCAGGTCACAGATGGACTGTACAGGAGAAGGATCCAGTACATCCCCTTCCTGATGATGAGGGTCAAACAGGTGGAGCGGCAGGCCGGATTTTCCCGAATGACAGGCTTCCCGAGGGTGCAGGGTGCCATTGACTGCACACATGTTGGGCTGAGAGCAGCGTAACATCACCCCAACATCTTTACGAACCGCAAAGGCTTCCGCTCTCAGAATGTGCAGCTCGTGTGTGACCACCAGCGTCAGATCCTGGCAATTGATCCGAGGTATCCAGGCAGCAGCCATGATTCGTTCATTCTGCACCAGACCAGTGTGCCCGCTGTCTTCACCGGCCCGAATCAGGATTGCAGTTGGCTGCTTGGGGACAAGGGCTATCCCCTGTCCACTTGGCTGCTCACTCCATTGCGGAACCCCAGGGCAGCGCCAGAGCATCCCTACAATGCCGCTCATTGTGCCACCAGGTGCATCATCGAGCAGTGCGTAGGCATCCTTAAGCAGAGGTTCCGGTGCCTGGACCGCTGTGGTGGTACCTTGCAGTACTCTCCTCAACGGGTCTCCGTAACCGTCGTGATCTGCTGCATGCTGCACAACCTGGCCATCGTGAGGGGATAGCCACCGGAGGTCGAGCCAGCAGCACCACCTGAGGAGGAGAAGGAGGGGGATCCCCGTCATCCCAGAGACAGGAGGCGTCATCCCCATCGCCACTCTGGAAGGGAGGTGCAGCTGCATGTCACAGCTGCTCGCTTCAGATAATCCCATCCACACATGATCCTTCAGCTCCCACTTTCAATGGCCATCGCAATGAGTGCCTTCACGCACAATTGCCCACTCTCAAATGCAACACCTGGCCAGATATATGTGCCAAAACGAAAGATTTATTCAATTATCCAAATCACTGCAAAAACAAACCATAAAGAACAACATAATAATATTGTTATTGTTTTTTACCCCTGTGCATCTCACTATAACACCTGTAACACATGATTACCCTAACACTATGCATAACTGTCATCCCCATCATGGGTCCGGGAAGGCTGCTGTGGTTGTTCTCTGGAACCTACAGCTGTCCTTCTAGGATGCCCTGGAACACCTCTGAGCCTGGAAGGGCCGGGTGCAGACTGGCCAGAACCCTCCTGGGAGGGTGCGTCCTCACATATATGGAGGTGCCTGACACCTCCCCTGCAATCTCCCTCCATGCATTACGTACTGGCGGTCTGCCAGGTCTCCTCAAGTTAGGAAACAGTATTCTTCTTCTGTCCTCCACACTGTCCATCAGTGTCTCCAGCTCCATATCAGTGAACCTGTTGGCTCTCCTTGCACCTCTTACACCAGCCATCCTTCCAACCTCCTTCCCCCTCAGGGCCTTGCTGCAAACCCTGGCCTTGTTAGCTACTGGCTCATTAGAAACCCTTACCTGCATGCTGAATTTCTCAGTGGTGATAACGCTCAAATTAAGACAGCCACATGGCTGAAAAATTCACTTTGGAAGGGTTCATTAGTGCTGGAACCCATTTGTTCACTTTTGGAGCTGAATATGGGGTGCCCCGGCCACAAAATTTTTTTGGCGTTAATGGCCACAGAAAGGTGGGGGGGAGCACCAGCTTTCCAGTGGCACTGAATTTCAGCTCTTTTGAATGTTTCAACTATTTGTTTCTGAGAAAAAAATAGAAGCATTGCAATAGATTAAAAGAGAAATTAAGTTAAGATAATAAAAAATAGACTTGAAAATAGGAACAAGAAAGAATTTGGGGAGGAAAGGTGAGACGTGTTTACCTTTTATCACTTCAATTTTTTAATTGTTCATTTTAGTAGTGGAAGGATAATGCTGCAATAATAAAGCTACTACTAAGGGTTGAGTATTATTGGCCCCAAGTTTCGCCATGATTTGCTCCTGATTTTTAGGAGCAACTGGTGTAGAACGGAGTATCTTAGAAATCGGAATTCTCGTCATTAGTTTGCTCCAGTTCTAGTCAGTTAGAACAGTTTCACTTTGGAACAGAATTTTTTTTTCAAAAGGGGGCGTGTCCGGCCACTTACGCCTGTTTTCAAAGTTTCGTCAGTGAAAACTTACTCCAAACTAACTTAGAATGGAGGAAGTGAAGATTTCTGTACGCTCGAAAAAACCTTTAGAAAATCAGGCATAGGTTACAAATCAGGCGTAGGGAATGGGGTGGGGTTTTAAAGGGAAGTTTACAAACATTAACCACTTCAGTTTTACAAATAAAGAGCCATCATCAATAATAAATGATAAAAACATCAATAAATCAACCAATAAATCAATCAAAAAAAATTATTAAGAAATAATTTTTTTTTAAATCAATAAATAAAATATTTTCTACTTACCGACTGCAGCACCGGGAGCCCTCCAACAGCATGCTGGGAAGCCCCCCCCCCAGTGTGTCTCTATCTCTCTGTCTGTCTGTCTGTGTGTGTCTCTCATTCTCTGTCTGTTAGTGTCTATGTTTCTGACAGCGAGGGGAGGGGGAGGAGGGGGGTAGAGGGAGAAGGGGGAGGGGGGAGAAGGGGAGGGGGGAGAAGGGGAGAAGGGTAGGGGGGAGAAGGGTAGGGGGGAGAAGGGGAGAGGGGGAGGGGGAAGAAGGGGGGGAGAAGGGGGAGGAGAGGGGAGGAGAGGGGGGAGGGGGGAGGAGGAGAAGGGGGGAGAAGGGGAGATGGGGAGGGGGAAGAAGGGGGGAGAGAAGGGGGGGAGGAGAAGGGGCGGAGGGACGGGGGAGGGGGAGGAGGAGAGGGCGGAGGGACGGGGGAGGGGGAGGAGGAGAGGGGGGAGGGACGGGGGAGGGAGAAGGGGGGAGGGACGGGGGAGGGGGGAAGGAGATATGGGGGGAAAAGGAGATGGGGAGGGAAAGAAGATGGGGGGAAAAGGAGATGGGGGAGGGAAAGAAGATGTGGGGGGAAAGGAGATGGGGGAGGGAAAGGAGATGTGGGGGGAAGGAGATGGGGGGAAAGGAAATGGGGGGAAAAGGAAATGGGGGGGGAAGGAGAAGGAGATGGGGGGGGAAAGGAGATGGGGGGGAAAGGAGATGGGGGGGAAAGGAGATGGGGCTGAAGGAGAAGGGGGAGGGAGGCTGAACAGGCCCATCCCCAGCACCAGATTTGCAGGTAGGTGGCGTCGGGTCGGGTCGGGGGGAGTGCGGGTCGGGGGGGTGGTGGGAGGGAGGTCGGTTCGGTTCGGGTCGGGGAGAGGGAGGTCAGGTCGGGTCCAGTCGGGGGGGGGTGGGGGGAAGCGGGAGTCGGGTCGGTGTCGGGTCCGGTCCGGAGGCGGGGGGTGGGGGGGTGCGGAAGCGGGAGTCGGGTCGGGGTCGGGTCCGGTCCGGGGGGGGGAGCGGGAGTCGGGTCCGGTCCGGAGGCGGGGGGCGGGGGGGTGCGGAAGCGGGAGTCGGGTCGGGTCGGGGTCGGGTCCGGTCCGGGGGGGGGAGCGGGAGTCGGGTCCGGTCCGGAGGCGGGGGGCGGGAAACGGGAGTCGAGTCGGGTCGGGTCGGGAGGAAGCAGGTGCTGGCTGTGGGAGGAGCCTTATTCACGCGGCCCCAGTGAGGCCATTGGGCCAGGGCTAGGGGCTGCGTGCTTCGGCCCCTCCCACACAGTTTCGGGCGCCTGGAGCTACTGCACATGCGCGCCCACTGTAGCGCGCATGTGCAGAGGTCCAGGCACTGTTTTCAGCGCAGGGACCTGGCTCCACCCCCTACAGCTTCTGCTGTGCTGCGCCAAGCTCCAAACGACCTGCAGGGAGCTGGAGAATCTGCAAGTTTTTTTTAGGCGCACTTTGTGGCGCGAAAAACGGGCGTCCAGGTCGGGACTGCGCCGTTCTAGGCGCGGCTCGAAACTTGGGCCCATTATTACTACATGTGCATTAGTCTCAGTATCACAGAGTGTGAACTAAAATGGTTGTCCCAGAGAGACTGGAATTTCCCAAAGCTGTAGCAGTCTAACAATTAGTTGTTTATTCAGAAAAGAATGAGAAAGACCATTTCTTTCCACAAATCTCGTACAATGGGGTGGAAACATAGAAACATAGAAAATAGGTGCAGGAGTAGGCCTTCGAGCCTGCACCACCATTCAATAAGATCATGGCTGATCATTCCCTCAGTACCCCTTTCCTGCTTTCTCTCCATACCCCTTGATCCCTTTAGCAGTCAGGGCCATATCTAACTCCCTCTTGAATATATCTAATGAACTGGCATTAACAACTCTCTGCAGTAGAGAATTCCACAGGTTAACAACTCTCTGAATGAAGAAGTTTCTCCTCATCTCGGTCCTAAATGGCTTACCCCTTATCCTTAGACTGTGTCCCCTGGTTCTGGACTTCCCCAGTATCGGGAACATTCTTCCTGCCTCTAAGCTGTACAATCCAGTCCGAATTTTATATGTTTCTATGAGATCTCTTCTCATTCTTCTGGGCCTGTGTTCACTGGTGTTTAGAAGATCCAATCTCTCCTCATACGTCAGTCCTGCCATCTTGGGAATCAGTCTGGTGAACCTTCGCTGCACTACCTCAATAGCAAGAACGTCCTTCCTCAGATTAGGAGACCAAAACTGAACACAATATTCCAGGTGAGGCCTCACCAAGGCCCTGAACACTGCAGTAAGACCGCCCTGCTCCTATACTCAAATCCCCTAGCTATGAAGGCCATCATGCCATTTGCCTTCTACACCGCCTGCTGTACCTGCATGCCAACTTTCAATGACTGATGTACCATGACATCCAGGTCTCATTGCATCTCCCCTTTTCCTAATCTGTCGCCATTCAGATAATATTCTGCCTTCCTGTTTTTGCCACCAAAGTGGATAATCTCACATTTATCCACATTATACTGCATCTGCCATGCATTTGCCCACTCACCTAACCTGTCCAAGTCACCCTGCAGCCTCTTTGCATCCTCCTCACAGCTCACACCACCACCCAGCTTAGTGTCATTTGCAAACTTGGAGATATTACATTCAATTCCTTCATCTAAATCATTAATGTATATTGTAAATAGCTGAGGTCCCAGCACTGAGCCCTGCGGCACCCCACTAGTCACTGCCTGCCATTGTGAAAAGGTCCCGTTTATGCCGACCCTCTGCTTCCTATCTGCCAAACAGTTCTCTATCCAAGCAATACATTACCCCCAATACCATGTGCTTTAATTTTGCACACTAATCTCTTATCTAAAGCCTTTTGAAAGTCTAAATACACCACATCCACTGGTTCTCCCTTGTCCACTCTACTAATTACATCCTCAAAAAATTCTAGAAGATTTGTCAAGCATGATTTTCCTTTCATAAATCCATGCTGACTTGGACCGATCCTGTCACTGCTTTCCAAATGCGCTGCTATTACATCTTTAATAATTGTTTCCAACATTTTCCCCATGACCGATGTCAGGCTAACCGGTCTATAATTACCCGTTTTCTCTCTCCCTCCTTTTTTAAAAAGTGGTGTTACATTAGCTACCCTCCAGTCCATAGGAACTGATCCAGAGTCGATAGACTGCTTGAAAATGATCAGCAATGCATCCACTATTTCTAGGGCCACTTCCTTAAGTACTCTAGGATGCAGACGATCAGGCCCTGGGATTTATCTGCTTTCAATCCCATCAATTTCCCTAACACAATTTTTTGACTAATAAGGATTTCCTTCAGTTCCTCCTTCTCGCTTGACCCTCGGCCCCCTCGTATTTCCGGAAGGTTATTTGTGTCTTCCTTTGTGAAGACAGAACCAAAGTATTTGTTCAATTGGTCTGCCATTTCTTTGTTCCCCATTATAAATTCACCTGATTCTGACTGCAAGGGACCTACGTTTGTCTTCACTAATCTTTTTCTCTTCACATATCTATAGAAGCTTTTGCAGTCAGTTTTTATGTTCCCAGCAAGCTTCCCCTCATACTCTATGTTCCCCCTCCTAATTAAATCCTTTGTCCTCCTCTGCTGAATTCTAAATTTCTCCCAGTCCTCAGGTTTGCTGCTTTTTCTGGCCAATTTATATGCCTCTTCCTTGGATTTAAAACTATCCCCAATTTCCCTTGTTAGCCACAGTTGAGCCACCTTCCCCGTTTTATTTTTACTCCAGACAGGGATATACAATTGTTGAAGTTCATCCATGTGATCTTTAAATGTCTGCCATTGCCTATCCATCATCAACCCTTTAAGTATCATTTGCCAGTCTATTCTAGCCAATTCACGTCTCATACCTTCGAAATTACCTTTCCTTAAGTTCAGGACCCTAGTCTCTGAATTAACTGTGTCACTCTCCATCTTCCATAGATAAAATAGGTGCAGGAGTAGGCCATTTGGCCCTTCGAGCCTGCATCACCATTCAATAGATCATGGCTTCATAAAGAATTCTACCATGTTATGGTCACACTTCCCCAAGGGGCCTCGCACAACAAGATCGCTAATTAGTCCTTTCTCATTACACATCACCCAGTCTAGGATGGCCAGCCCTCTCGTTGGTTCCTCGACATATTGGTTTAGAAAACCATCCCTAATACACTCCAGGAAATCCTCCTCCATCGTGTTGCTACCAGTTTGGTTAGCCCAATCTATATGTAGATTAAAGTCACCCATGATAACTGCTGTAGCTTTATTGCACGCATCCCTAATTTCCTGTTTGATACCATCCCCAACCTCACTACCACTGTTTGGTGGTCTGTACACAACTCTCACTAGCGTTTCCTGCCCTTTGGTGTTCTGCAGCTCTACCCATACAGATTCCACATCATCCAAGCTAATGTCCTTCCTTACTATTGCGTTAATCTCCTCTTTAACCAGCAACGCTACCCCACCTCCTTTTACTTTCTGTCTATCCTTCCTGAATATTGAATACCCCTGGATGTTGAGTTCCCAGCCTTGGTCACCCTGGAGTCATGTTTTCGTAATCCCAATTATATCATATTCGCTAATATCTGCATGCTCAGTTAATTCGTCCACCTTATTACGAATACTCCTCACATTGAGGCACAGAGCCTTCAGGCTTTTCTTTTTAATACACTTTGTCCCTTTAGAATTTTGCTGTAATGTGGCCCTTTTTGATTTTTGCCTTGGATTTCTCAGCCCTCCACTTTTACTTTTCTTCTTTCTATCTTTTGCTTCTGCCCCCATTTTATTTCCCCCTGTCTCCCTGCATAGGTTCCCTTCCCCCGCCATATTAGTTTAACCCCTCCCCAACAACACTAGCAAACACTCCCCCTAGGACATTGGTTCCAGTCCTGCCCAGGTGCAGACCGTCCGGTTTGTACTAGTCCCACCTCCCCCAGAACCAGTTCCAATGCCCCAGGAATTTGAATCCCTCCTTTCTGCACCATTCCTCAAGCCACGTATTCATCTTAGCTCTCCTGTTATTTCTACTCTGACTAGCACGTGGCACTGGCAGAAATCCTGAGAAAGTCCCTTGGACCCGTTTTCGGGCATGAAGTGGGCCATGTGCACAGAGCACACGCTGTAACCGGGAAGCCCAAGGCTAGCGTGAAATTCGGCCTCGAGCCTCATTAACATTATTTGCATGAACTGCCGGCACCAGTTGTACATTAAGAAGAATGAGAGGTGATCTTATCGAAACGTATAAGATTATGAGGGGGCTTGACAAGGTGGATGCAGAGAGGATGTTTCCACTGATGGGGCTGACTAGAACTAGAGGGCATGATCTTAGAATAAGGGGTCATCCATTTAAAACAGAGATGAGGAGAAATTTCTTCTCTCAGAGGGTTGTAAATCTGTGCAATTCGCTCCTCAGTGAGCTGTGGAAGCTGGGACATTAAATAAATTTAAGACAGAAATAGACAGTTTCTTAAACGATAAGGGGTTATGGGGAGCGGGCAGGGAAGGCCATGATCAGATCAACCATGATCTTATTGAATGGTGGAGCAGGCTCGAGGGACCATATGGCCTACTCCTGTTCCTATTTCTTATGTTCTTATGTTATGTTCTTCACATTTAATAGAGATCAATGTCAGGCTGCTGTCTTCTCCTGCTCCTAGTCAAAACAAAAAAAAAACATAACTTTTTGGTGGCGGCTGCTTGGGAGACCACATCCTCACCTGGATTAGCTGAGGCCCAATGACTGCTCCATTCAGAGCAGCCCAATTTCCATGAGCATTCTGAAAACAGGCATTGTGCCTCTCAGTAGCCTATACAATGTCCCCAATGACTGCTTGAGCCGGCCATCCTAGACGCCTGAAAAATGTTCTGGCCCAATATCGGGTTGGATGTCTTTTAGGCATCCTTGGGGTGCAGGATGTTTTTGGATGAAATTGCCCTGCGCCCTGCTTGGAGGCATTAACCTGTTTAGAGCGGGACTTTCTGCGCCCAGCATGGTAATGCTGCCCCAGCTGCTGAATTGGGCTTAGCGCATCTCAAAGGAAGTGGAGCGCAATCTCACGTAGGGACGGGACCAGTGGCGGGATCGGGAGCGCTACGTGGATGCTCCGCAGAGCGCTGACGTGATTCAGTGCCCCTCCCCTTCGCTGAAAGGGGAGGGCCGCTGCACACTCTGCATGGCCTCTGATGCCTTCCACTGGACCACCAGGCCAGTGTGGTTCCGGGGCTGCAGCCCGACATCCAAAACGGAGTGCCGTTCTGCACGATGGCAGCCTGTACCACACAAAAAACAGGTATGGGTATGAGAGTAGGCAAAACTTCAAATATGACGGCGCAGGGCGCTAACGACCTTCCCTTTTACTTCCGCCTCGCGAACGGATGTCGGCCCGGTTCATGATTGCGAAGGTGGCGCTGACACCCACTCGGGATGAGTGGCAATATCCCCCGCAGGGTGGAAAGGGGTCAACGCGCAGCACTAAGGGGTCGCCATGCACAGCAATGATAGGGCGCTGCCCGTGAGGTGCGGCGCTGCCATGACAGCGCCTCCGCAATCTCCCGGGCAATTTCCCAGGAGCCGGGAGCCGGAAGTGCTGCCCTGCCCCCTCCACCGAAACATGAAAAGTGTTTTGCACCCCATTAGTGCCTCCTAACAGACGTCGCAAAAAGGGGCAATTTCGCCCCGTTAGTCCTCAAAATTGGGCCTCATTGCACCCATTTTAAATCCATAAATTGGGTGCAGTAATGTATCATTTCAAACCCAATGGCTGAGATTTTGTGGTCGGTGACGTAACGAAGGATTATGCTGCTGGATTGCAGTAATGCCTGGGCTCAGTGTGAGTGAATACGCACCTACCTGATAGGTACAATATTAGCATCTTCGAACAGGCCAACATCCCCAGCATTGAAGCACTGACCACACGATCAGCTCCGCTGGGCAGGCCATATAGTTCACATGCCAGACACGAGACTCCCAAAGCAAGCGCGCTACTCGGAACTTGTTCATGGCAAACGAGCCAAAAGTGGAAAGCGGAATCATTGCAAGGACACCCTCAAAGCCTCCCTGATAAAGTGCAACATCCCCACTGACACCCGGGAAAGTGGAGGAAGTGCATCCGGGAGGGCGCTGAGCACCTTGAGTCTCGTCGCCAAGAGCATGCAGAAATCAAGCGCAGGCAGTGGAAAGAGCCTGCAGCAAACCTGTCCCACCCACCCCTTCCCTCAATGACTATCTGTCCCACCTGTGACAGGGACTGTGGTTCTCATATTGTACAGCCACCTAAGAACTAATTTTAAGAGTGGAAGCAAGTCTTCCTCGATTCCGAGGGACTGCCTATGATGACGACCTGAGGAGTACCCTCCTCTGAGAAGTTGCTCTCCGGTGCTGTGGCGTAGAGGGCAGCGTAGCGGTCCACGGATTCCAGGGGCACATCATATGCAGAAGCATACCTGTGATCACGTGGGCTAGTGCTCCAATCAGCAAACAGAAGGTCTCTCATTAGAGATCAGAGGGCTATTCTCCATATAAACTTCAGTACTTCAAAAGCTATACTTAAATTTGCAATTTTGGGGTTGAGGTGTTTCAAAAAAAAAGTACGGATAACTCAAAATTGTGGTTCTACTTTGCTTTTTAGAGCAAGTTACATTTCCAACAATTTAGATTGAAAATCCTGGAGTTCCAGGAACCACAATTTTCCATATAATATTTCATATTTCTGCATTTATCCTTATAACTGTCAATCCTATTTTATCAGTTATTCTTGCAGCTTTTTATATCTAAGACTGTATTGGAAAAAAACTCCTAATCTTAAGTTTCTTTGAGGTTTTATAATTTTATATTCCTGTACTTCAGTTCCAGCTCACAGCCGAGGCTAAATATTGCTTTTTAATTTAGCCATAATAACTACCATTGGACATTAAGACTGCCTGCAAATTGAGATAAGGTGGTCGCTTTTCTCTTGAAAAGAGAAAGCTAATAGAGATCTTTAAAATTATGAATGGTTTTGATAGAGTAGACACAGAGAGAGTGTTTCCACTTATGGGGAAGAGCAAAACTAGAGTCCATCAATATGAGATAGTCACCAAGAAATCCAATAGGGAATTCAGAAGAAACTTCTTTACCCAGAGAGCGGTGAGAATGTGGAACTCGCTACCACAGGGAGTGGTTGAAGCAAATAGTATAGATGCATTTAAGTGGAGGCTTGTTAAGCATATGAAGGAGAAGGGAATAGAAGGTTACGCTGATAGATTTAGATGAGGAAAAATGAGAGGGGGCTCGATTGGAACATAAACGCCAGCATTGACTGGTTGGGCCGAATGGTTTGTTTCTGAGCTGTATATTCTACGTAATTCTATGCGATAATACTGTCCAAGCTTGCTTTTCTAGTCAACTTTCAAATTTCATACGGATATAATATTTCCCAAACATTACAGCACATAAGGAGACCTTCAATATCTCTTCAAACTAGTAAACCAGGGCTAGGTATTCTCCCATTGACCAATGTTATGGATACCGTTGTCCTAATCCCAAGAATGCATAATAGACATTGCAGAAGAGCCATGTAATTCCCTTAGTACATCTCCAGTGTCTGCCAAATCAAGCCCATCTTTTCCAAAGCTAAACATGGCAAGTTGTAATAAGATATCTCAATAAGAGGTCAGTTCATCTAAATTAAGCTCACACAATGCTGCCATCAATTTAACAGAACCTGTCAGAGTCAGCGTGAAATTTTCTCTCCTTTCTCCCAAATTCTTTGGCAAGAAAGACAAAAATGACTGAATGGAAGACCACACCTCTGATTTAACAAATCACCAAGAAAAATAAAATGTACAATCAGAATGCCCAAACCATCTGTCCTCCACTTTCCCATTGTACGTGAGAGGCTCACAATGGCCCCAAGCTTACTTGGTAGTCTATAGGGATGATATTAATGGATGCCACTATTTACTATTGCTGTGGTTACACTCCCTTGACTTGGGTGCCTAAAATGGCAGTGTGTTACTGTACAGCTGTCATCCGTGAATTTTGGCTTGTAGTTTTTCCGACTCATTCCTTTACATGGAAGTGAGTGAGACAGGCAAACTCTTTACTTGCTCATAAACAAATATTGCTGAAGGAATTTCTGATACACTAACAGAGCACTGAGTAAGAAACACCCTTACGTAACATTGGAAGTTTAAAGGATTATTTCTGTCCCAATTGTCAGATAGAAATCAGCCACCTCATCAGAAAAATAAATCAACTCACCAAAATACCATGAGGTTGATGCGCTGTCAGAAAAAAATCTAACTCTTCACTAATCATGTGCCTATGCCTCCGTAACAGGATGTCTCAAAACTCTTCTGTCACTAACTGGGGAGAGAGAGAATAATACATTTGCAGGAAAATGGAGGACAGATGGTTTGGGTATGCTGATTGTACATTTTTGGGGGGTGATTTGTTAATGCAGAGGTATGATCTTCCTTGATGCACTACTGAAACATTTAGGCTGGAATATTCAAGGGGATCAGCAGGCAGGATTAGTGGTGGGGTGGGTGGGAAATTATTGATCTTTCACAGTGGGGCGGGACCCTGCTATGAACCCATCGCCATGCTCCTTTCCCAACGTCTGGTCTGTCAATGCTGAGCAAACCCGACCGGCAGTGGCGGGGGACCTAAATAAAATGACTAGCATCTCGTTGTCAGATGCTTAACAGCCTTTTATCACTTACCTTTTGTCTTTAACTTCATGAGCACGGGATCCCTGCTGTGCACAGACCACAGTTGTCAAGCTGAGCCGTGAGTTCAGTGGTCATTGCTCCAGCTGATTACTTGACAGCTTTAAATGTACACTAAAAGCTCCCACCTGAGTGATATTCATTTTCCTCAGGCAGAAGCTTTCTCTCATTCCATTTCCAGCACACATTCGGCAGACTTTCCACTCTCCAACCAGTCTCACCTCATTGGAAGAACTCGCTCACCATTGACTGAATGCTTCTGTCATCTCTACTTCACCTACCATCTATTCCAGCAGAATTGGTGCCCTTCATGCTATCTCACCTTGGTCCTCAGAATCCCACCATGATCAGCCCCAACACCAGCAGCACCAACAACAACACCAATCTTCCTCGCAATCAACTGATGCTGCACAGCACACAGGGCAGCAGCACATGACCAGGAATGGCTTCACCATGGCCAGATTTACTTCAGCAGATGCTGTACATCCTGGCTGCCACACTAAGCACCAGGTTAGCTCCACCCCACACCAACACCATAAAGCATCCTTGCAATGCCTAAGCCAGTCCTTTAACACCATTCACTGTAACTCACTAAGCCACTTCCAAAGATGCACAAAAAATCTGTTCATATTCAATGTTTTACACCACATTAACAGAAACTTTACATGAACATTGTATAAAACACCCAAGTGCCTACCCTTGTAAGTTGTTTGTTGGTATGTTTGCACTGGGATGAGGGTGAGTGTGAGGGACGGCCAGTGAGATGGGGATATGAGAATATAGATTGAGAGAGAAGGATGGGTGAAGGTGCAAGGTAAGTTGGTGTGAGTAAGGATGTGCAGGAATAGGGTAGGGAAGGCTGAGTGATGGGGATGTGATGAGAGGCACAGCAGGATGAGGTTGAGTATGGCTTTGTACTAAAGTTTTGTGATCTACTGAAATCATTGAAAGGTTTGCGGCACTGCACCCGGGTCTTCCTGACCATGTTCCTGCTTGTACCCTTCTCTGCAATGTGCAACCAGGTTGTATTGATCTCCTGGGGAGATCTCTCCCGCCTATGGGAAGGGAAGAAGACCTTCCTGCCTGCTGCATATGGAGGGAGTCAGGGGAGAGCCTGGGTGCAGTCCTGTGACTTTGTGCAGTCATTGTCAATGTTTGCAGCCCCTCAATACTGTAGAACACTAATAGCACAAATGTCAAGAAAAATGTGGCCATGGTCCCTTTAAGGAAACCGGCTGTTCACACGTTATGAAATGATGTCACCAGTTCCACTATCTCTAATTGGGTCGGGAAACACGCTGGTGGGGGGGGTGCTTAACGAGCCCAATCAACAGAAAGTAATTTTACATGGTGGGATGGAGCCAGCAGTGGGGCCGTGAAACCTCTGTTCAGTTTTGGCCAATACACCGCAAAATGGATATATTACCTTTGATAGGAGTACAGTGTAGATTTACCATAATGTCACCGGGGCTTCAAGAGTTCAATTGTGAATATTGGTTGCATAAATTTGGCTTGTATGCCTTTGAAGATTCAAGGGAGGGCGCAAAAGGCACCCTATTAATGCAAATTCTTTCTTTAACCATTCTCTTTAACAAATTTGTCATAACTTCTTTGCTCTTGCACTCTATGCTTCTATTTAGAATTGCTATCGAAGCTTGCATCAGATTGCAAAGAGATCATAGAATCATAGAAATTTACAGCGCAGAAGGAGGCCATTTCAGCCCATCGTGTCCGCGCTGGTCGACCAAGAGCTATCCAGCCTAATCCCACTTTCCAGCTCTTGTTCCGTAGCCCTGTAGGTTACAGCACTTTAAGTGCACACCAACTATTTTCTAAATGTGGTGAGGCTTTCCGCCTCTACCACCCTTTCAGGCAATGACATCCAGACCCCCACCACCTTTTGAGTGAAGAAATTTCCCCTCATATCTCCTCTATACCTCCCCCCAATTACTTTACATCTATGCCCACTGGTTGTTGACCCCTCTGCCAAGGGGAACAGGTCCTTCCTATGCACTCTACCCAGATCCCTCATAATTTTATACACCTCAATCAGGTCTCCCCTCAGCCTCCTCTATTCCAAAAAAAACAGACCCAGCATCTCCAATTTTTCCTCACAGACAAAATTTTCCAGTCCAGGCAACATTCTTGTAAATCTGCACCCTTTCCAGTGCAATCACATCTTTCCTGTAATGTAGTGACCAGAACTGCACACAGTACTCCAGCTGTGGCCTAACCAGTGTTTTATCCAATTCAAGCACAATTCAAGCATGCTCTTGTATTCCATGCCATGTGCCTTTTTAACCACCTTATCTAGGTGGCCTGCTACCTTCAAGGATCTGTGAACCTATACTCCAAGGTTCCTTTGTTCCTCTACACTGTTCAGTGTCGTACCATTTAATGTGTATTCCCGTGCGTTGTTAGCCCTCCCCAAATGCATTACCTCACACTTATCTGGATTGAATTCCATTTGCCATTGTTCTGCCCACCTGACCAGTAGATTGATATCTTACTGCAGTCCGCAGCTTTCTTTTTCATTATCAACCACACAGCCAATTTTAGTGTCATCTGCAAACTTCTTAATCATGCCCCAACATTCAAGTCCAAGTCATTGATGCATACCACAAAAAGCAAGGGACCCAATACTGAGCCCAGCAGAACCCCACTGGATGCAGCCTTTCAGTCACAAAAACACCCATCAACCATTACCCTTTGCTTCCTGCCTCTGAGTCAATTTTGGATCCAACTTGCCTCTTTGCCCTGGATTCCATGGGCTTTTACTTTCGTAACCAGGCTGTCATGTGGGACCTTATCAAAAGCTTTGCTAAAATCCATATACACTACATCGTATGCACTACGCTCATCGAGCCTCCTGGTTACCTCCTCGAAAAATTCAATCAAGTTAATCAGACACAACCTTCCCTTAACAAATGCATGCTAACTGTCCTTGATTAATCCATGTCTTTCCAAATGAAGATTTATCCTGTCTCTCAGGACCTTTTCCAATAATTTTCCTACCACTGAGGTTAGGCTGACTGGCCTGTAATTACTCGGTCTATCCCTTTCTCCCTTTTTAAACGAAGGTACAACATTAGCAGTCCTCCAGTCCTCTGGCAACACACCTGTAGCCAGAGAGGACTGGAAAATGATGGTCAGAGCTTCTGCTATTTCCTCTTTTGCTTCTCTTAACAGCCTGGGATACATTTCATGCGGGCCTGAGGATTTATCCACTTTCAAAGCTGCTAAGCCCCTTAATACCTCCTCTCTCACTATTTTTATTTTGTCTAATATTTCACATTCCTTCTCCCTCATTGCAAAGTCTGCATCACCTCTCCCTTTTGTGAAAACAACGCAAAGTATTCATTAAGAATCATACCCATGTTTTCTGCCTCCACACACAAATTTCCTTTGTGGTCTCGAAGAGGCCCCACTCTTTCTCTCATTATCCTCTTGCTCTTAATGTATTTATAAAACATCTTTGGGTTTTCCCTGATCTCACTTGCCAACATTCTTTCATGCTCTCTCTTTGCTTTCCTGATATCTTTTTTAATTGCACCCCTGCACTTTTTATTCTCCTTTAGAGTTTCTGCAGTGTTGAGTTCTCGGTATCTGTCATAAGCTTCCCTTTTTTTTCTTTATCTTACCCTGTATGTCCCTTGACAAGGGGCTCTAGATTTGTTAGCCCCACCCTTTTGTTTTAAGGGAACATACTTGCTCTGTACCCTCAGGATCTCCTCCTTGAATGCCTCCCACTGCTCTGACACTGATTTACCCTCAAGTAGCCGTTTCCAGTCCACTTTGGCCAAATCCCATCTCAGCTCAGTAAAATCGGCTTTACCCCAATTGAGAACTTTTTGTCCTGGTCCACCTTTATCCAAAACTAACCTTACTTAAATCTGACTGAATTATGATCACTAGCACTAAAATGCTCTCCCACTGATACCCCTTTCACCTGCCCCTCTCCAATCCACAAAACCACGTCCAGAACCACCCCCTCCTTTGTTGGGCCTATTGTATACTGTCTAACAAAGTTCTCCTGAATGCATTTTAGGAATTCTGCACCCTCTGTACCATTCACACTACTTTTTCCCCAGTTAATATTAGGGTAGTTGAAATTCCCCACTATTACAGCTCTATAGTTTTTGCTCTTCACAGCAATTTGCCCACATATTTGTTCTTCTAACTCCCTTTGACTGTTTGGGGCTCTATAGTACACTTCCAGTAGTGTGATCGCCCCTTTTTTGTTCTTCAATTCAACCCATAAGGTCTTGTTTGATGATCCCTCTAACATATCATCCCTTCTCACAGCTGTAATTGTTTCTTTAATTAATACTGCAAACCACCCTCCCTTTTTATGCCCCTCGCTATCCCGTCTGAAAACCCTGATAACACGAAAGTTGAGCTGCCATTCCTGCCCTTCTTTCAGCCATGTCTCAGTAATAGCTATAATATCATACTCCTTGCATTGAAGTATATACCATTTAGTGGTGCCAAACTCTCCTGTTGCCTATTTTCAAGCCCTTGTTTCCTCTGTCTTCCAAATTCACTTTCTACTTTTCTGCTGCCCAATTGTAAGAAATGCTTTCAGCGTAAAAGATCTGAAGATACTATTCAGAGTAGAGCAGGGAAGTTCTGGTGACCTGGCCAACATGCCTCACTCAACCAACATCACCAAATTATTGGGTCATTCATCTATGTGCTGATTTGTAGGACCTTGCTGTGCGCTAATTTGGCTGGTGATTTGCCTGCATAATAACAATGGGGTAGATCTTGACTTTGTGCAGTTGTGTAAAACAGGTGATAGAGAGTCAGCAGCTCTCCCAACTGACTTCAATGGAAAAAGAAATTGGGAGAGATGTCAAATGGACTGTTGACTTGCTATCACCAGTTTTATACTATAGCACAAAGCCAAGATCTGCCCCAATGAGTCCACATTAAAAAGAATCCATTGGTCACAAAGCTTGCTTTCTTTCCCACAACAGTGCATTCTGCATATAAACCTGTGGATGGGATGGATAGGTCAAGTGGTCTTTTCACATTGTCTGCTTTCTTATAAAAGAGAAAGGAAATCCGATAAAATGAGCAAAATATATGGAATCCATGTAAGGTCACTCTGCAAACTATGGAAGGAACCTACTCCGTGGTAGCCTGAATCAAGGATCATTCAAAATTCTTGGGATAATTGTGTTAGACTTAAAGTCAGCTAGGAGGCCAATGTTGTTGGCATCCCTGAGTTCTCTCCATTCTTGTTTCACCCAGCTACAGAGCCTTAGTGGAAAAGGCATGCCGCAGTGATGGTGAAGCAGCTGTAAGAACATTGGGCCTGAAATCCCGGCCTCCCCAGGTCCGTACGGAGTGTGCACAGACCCGGGAAGGCATTGCAAAAGTAGGATTTTGGCGCGCAATACACATGCGCTGAAAACCGGCTTTTCCGATTTTTCGAGTTCTAGCTTGACAGATCGCATGCATCTCGGCAGTATGGACAAGATTGCGGTATTTGCCCATCTCTTGCCCTGCGCATCTCCTTCAAACTCTTGCGCCTGGTAAAAGCAGGCATAGAGCCTACTTTTACCAGTGTAAGAGTTTTAAAACATATAAAAAACATATAAAAATAAAATTAAAAAAAACATTGTTATGTTAAAAACCCTGCTCACTAAGGTAAGTTTATTTCAAACCCTAATTACAAAACTTTAAAAAAAATTGGAAAAAGCGCAATCACAGGCACCTCCCGGATCAACAGGTAATTTCATTAAAATTCTCGGGTCGGAGGCGTTCATCCGAAAGAAGCCTCCGACCGGATTTTCAGGCACAATGATTTGAAACTCCAAGGGAATTTGGGTTATGAATGAAAGGGAGGAGAGACTCGCTGGAGCCAGAGGAAGTGCACAACCCATAGCCCAAATCAAGGCCTGTGGAGATTTCCTCTGGTAATATTTGTAGTGAAATTGTAAGTGGTTTTTTAGACCTGCATTTATGATTTCACTACAAACAGCAGCCAGAGAAAGTCTTTCCCCAGTGAACTTAAAACCGTTTCTCCCCTTTATTTAATTTCTTATGTTCTAAGTTTAACAAGTGTCTATCTCATATGAGGAAAGACTGGATCAACTAGGCTTATACTCACTGGAATTTAGAAGAATGAAAGGGGATCTCATGGAAACTTATAAAATTCTGACTGGACAGGTTAGATGCAGGTAGAATGTTCCTGATGTTAAGGAATTCCAGAACCAGAGGTCACAGCCTAAGGATAAGGGGTAAGCCATATAGGACTGAGATGAGGAGAAACTTTTTCACCCAGAGAATTGTGAACCTGTGGAATTCTCTACCACAGAAAGTTGTTGAGTCCAGTTCATTGGATATATTCAAAAGGGAGTTAGATGTGGCCCTTACAGTTAAAGGGATCAAGGGGTATGGAGAGAAAGCAGGAGTGGGGTACTGAAGTGCATGATCAGCCATGATCATATTGAATGGCGGTGCAGGCTCGAAGGGCCGAATGGCCTACTCCTGCACCTATTTTCTATGTTTCTAAAAGACTGATACATTCATTCACAGTTTTTAAGCAAGCTACATGTTATGTTTAGTTGTACTTGTGTACCATCCACTGTAATTCGTTTGATATAAAAACAGAAAATGGTGGCAGTACACAGCAGGTCACTTAGCCGCTAAAAGGCCGAAGACAGGTTTTGGGTAGTAACCCTTCATCAAAATAAGTCTCATGTTCATTTGTGCTACATAAAATAACTTCTATCCATAAATTAGGGATCTGCAGTTAACTTATGTGAATTTCAGCAACTAAATAGGAATATATTAGCAAATAAGCAATGTTTATTGATCTGTACCTTATCTACTTTTACCCACTTATGCTCCATATTCCTTGATAGCCTTACCTAACAAAAATGTCGTAATGGTGAAAACGATCCACTGCTTTTCTGGCTTTTAACCCTCGCTAAATAAAAATAGGTTTGTCGAACACTTTCTTATGAAGTCAGGGTCCTATTTATGTGTTTACCTTTGTGATATATTTTGTCATTGAAAATGAGGAAAGAGAATGCTGAGAAATAGAACATATATTTTGTTTGTAGGCAGTGACAGAATTGAATTATTTCAGGCCAAGCATGGCTTAAATCCTCAAATCAAACTTCAGATCTTGCCCCTCATTTCCTATACACCACTGTGACATTCTCATATACTTCAACACGGGTCCTTATAACCTTTCTGTGAGATAATTTACAGTTAATGGTCTATTGAGCTAGTTATGCTATATTGATCATATTTATTGTTTAAATATCAATATTTGATTTATTTTCTTTCAGTATTTTGATAGTACTGAAAAGTTGCAAGTATGGATAATATTAAAAAAACTTCAAATAAATGTATATATACTGTAAGGCTCAGCGTACGAAAATCCAGAGCCTGGAAGGAAAATGTATTCGGTAATGCAGTCTAGTTACAAGTAGAAAGTAAATATATTAATTTGTGAATCTTCAGTCAAAACTGTAGAGAACAGTCAAGGTTTAGATACATTAAGTAATTTTTCAGACCACACACATGGTGTACCTAGTAATCTGTTTTGCTAGTTGTACCCTCGCTGTGTTGTTTAATAGGGAAGTGATTTTACAAGGTAATACATCAAGAAACTGTTGGGGATTTGCATTCTGTAAATCTCGAGCAGTGGTTAAAAAAAACTACCAGACCTCCACACGCACACAATATTCAAGGTGAAGAGGCCCCTTTCTTTACTTATCAATTAGTCTGCATCACATTCATATGATGAGGCCTGGAGCTCAGTGAAGGCAGCCAATCTTAATGGCATCATCACATATTCTGTTCCTCAGTCATCTTAAGACCATCAAGCATTCCAGCCCAACAACAATTTGCATTTATATAGCACCTTTAAAGCAGTAAAACATCCCAAGTTGTTTCGCAGGAGCAATTATCAAACAAAATTTGACACCGAACCACATAAGGAGTTATTGGGACAGGTGACCAAAAGCTTGGTCAAAGAGGTAGGCTTTAAGGAGCATCTTAAAGGAGGAAAAAGAGGTAGAGAAGTGGAGAGGTTTAGGAAGGGAATCCCAGAGCTTAGAGCCAAGGCAGCTGGAGGTGCAGCAGCCAATGGCGTAGCAAAAGAAATCGGGGATGTTCAACGGGCCAGAATTGGAGGAGTGCTGAGATCTCTGAGAGTTGTAGGGCTGAAGGAGGTTACAGAGATGGGGTGGGGTGAGGCCATGGAGGGATTTGAAAATAAAAATGAAAACAAGAAATCAAAGCATTGCCTGAACGGGAGCCAATGTAGATCAGCGAGCACAGGGGTGATGAATGAACAGGATTTGGTGCAAGCTAGGATACAAGCAACAGAGTTTTGGATGAGCTCAAGTGTGCAAGGTGGGAGGCCAGCCAGGAGAGCATTGGAATAGTCAAGTCTAGATGTAAAAAAAAAGCTTGGATGAGGGTTTCAGCAGCAGATGGGCTGAGGCAAGGATGGAGATGGGCAATGTTACAGAGGTGGAAGTAGGTGGCCTTGGTAATGGAGAGGATATGGGATCTGAAGCTCAGCTCAGGGTCAAATAAGATGGGATAGTTTAGCAAAATCTGGTTCACCCTCCGAAAGTGGCCAGGAAGAGGGATGGAGGCGGTTGCTAGGAAACAGAGTTTGTGGCGAGGACCGATGTCTTCCCAATATTTAATTGGAGTAAATTTCTGCACATACCTGGGCAGTTTTCCACATTGGCGGATAGATGCCAGTGTTGTAACTGCATTGGAACAGCTTGGCTCGAGGCTGGATGTCGGACAAGCTGCATGACAAATCAGAGGCAGCAGAGGGGTCGAGAGAGGCAATGGTGAGGTAGATGTATCAAGGCCATGTAACAAGATGGATAATTGTTGACTAGAGCTATCCCCTCCACTCATGACTGATGACTCCAGTAAAACTTCCACAGACAGACAGTGAGAACAGATATAATGAGGCTCAGCAACCACAAAATGCATCATAGAGTACACCATTGGAATTCTGTATTCTCCTTTGGATAAATCCAGTGAAACACAGCCCAGCTAAAGTCTCCAGGATCATTGTATGATATTGTGTCCTTCACAATATTGTCAGGAAGAAAAGCTTGTTGCATCTGGAAACTGTAGACAATGATAATGAAGAGGAATTGAAAGAAACGGGGAGTATGCACAGGAAGGAGAAAGCATGGGATAGGACAGCCAACAGTCCTAGAAAGGAGGGTGTAATTAATACTCTCCAAAAAAAAATCACACCTGCCTGTTCTCCTTTCACACCTTCACAAAGTTCCTCACTCAAAAGACCTTCTGCCAAGTTACTTCATAAGACAGAAGTCTCCATTTCCCCATATCAAGAAATGGCTGAACCCACTGGATACAGCAAAGGCTGTGGTTCTGAAGACTTGTGTGTCAAGCGGCACTTACTCACTAATAACCTACTCAACGATGCTCAGTTTGGGTTCCGCCACGACCACTCGGCTTCAGATCTCTTTACAGCCTTGGTCCAAATATGGACAAAAGAGCTGAATTCCAGAGGTGAGAATGACTGACCTTGACACCAAGACAGCATTTGACCAAGTGTGGTATCAAGGAGCCCTAGTAAAATTGAAGGGGAATCAGGCGGAAAACTCTCCACTGGCTGGAGTCATACCAAGCAGAAAGGAAGATGATTGTGGTTGTTGGAGGTCAATCATTACAGCCCCATGACATCGCTGCAGGAGTTCCTCAGGGCAGTGTCCTCGGCCCAACCATCTTCAGCTGCTTCATCAATGACCTTCCCTCCATCATAGGGTCAGAAGTGTTCGCTGATGATTGCACAGTGTTCAGTTCCATTCGCAACTCCTCAGATAATAGAGCAGTCCATGCCTGCATGCAGCAAGACCTGGACAACATTCAGGCTTGGGCTGATAAGTGGCAAGTAACATTCGTGCCTCACAAGTGCCAGGCAATGACTATCTTCAACAAGAGAGAGTCTAACCACCGCCCCATGATATTCAATGGCATTACCATCGCTAAATCCCCCACGATCAATACTGGGGGTCACCATTGGCCAGAAACTGGACCAGACAAATAAATAATGTGGCTAAAAGAGCAGGTCAGAGACTGGGTATTCTGCGGCGAGTGTCTCACCACTTGACTCCCCAAAGCCTTTCCACCATCTACAAGGCACAAGTCAGGAGTGTAATGGAATACGCAGCTCCAACAATATTCAAGAAGCTCGACACCATCCAGGACAAAGCAGCCCTGCTTGATTGGCACCCCATCCACCACCTTAAACATTCACTCTCTCCACCATTGGTGCATCGTGGCTGCAGTGTCTACCATCTACAAGATGCATTGTAGCAACTCACCAAAGCTTCTTCGGCAGCACCTCCCAAACCCCCAACCTCTGCCACCTAGAAGGACAAGGGCAGCAGGCGCATGTGAACACCATCACCTGCAAATTCCCCTCCAAGTTGCACACCATCCTGATTTGGCAGTACATCGCTGTTCCTTTATCGTCGCTGGTCAAAATCCTGGAACTCCCTCCCAACAGTACCGTCACCACACAGACTGCAGCAGTTCAAGAAGACGGCTCATCACCATTTTCTCAAGGACAATTAGTGATGGAGAATAAATGCTAGCCTTGCCAGCGACGCCCACATCCCATGAACGAATATTTTTAAAAATTCGGGGGCTTTAGCTAACTCGATGGCTCAGTGAGTTTATAATCTACAGAGTAGATAAGCCATACTTCCCAGGTTCTAGGTTTTGTATTGAGTTAACTAATGTTAGTTGCGATGCTGATACAGGCACCCCAATTGACCTCAGCACCCCTCAGTTAGGGAAGCGGGATAAAAGGTCAGCTGGATCACTATCCAACAACCTCTTCTTGAAGTGCATATGTAGAATGTGAGATAAGAAAAGATTTGCCATGGCTCAAATGGCCCTCCTCAAATAGCCTGCTGACATTCATCATCAATAATAGCTGCTTAACAAGGTACCAAAGGCTAACTCGGCCTGTGCATTCACACTGCAGTTCAGAGTTAATCGTTCAGGAGAAGAGTGGCGGGGGCTGGAATTTGCCAGAAAAGATAGATATGAAAAAGAATATGGGGCCTCTCACATAAAACAGAAATATAATGACAGTTAGAATAAGAATACTTAACAGTTCATCATCATAAGCAGTCCCTCAAAATCGAGGAAGACATGCTTCCACTCTAAAAGTGAGTTCTCAGGTGACTGTACCGTCCAATTCAGGAATTACAGTCTCTGTAACAGATGGGGCAGACAGTGGTTGAAGGAAAGAGTGGGTGGGGAGCCTGGTTTGCCGCACGCTCCTTCTGCTCTCTGCACTTGATTTCTGCATGCTCTCGGCGATGAGATTCTAGGTGCTCAGTGCCCTCCCAGATGCTCTTCTTCCACTTTGGGCGGTCTTGGGCCAGGGATTCCCAGGTGCTGGTGGGGCTGTTGCATTTTACCAAGGAGGTCTTGAGGGTGTCTTTGAAACATTTCCTCTGCCCACCTGGAGCTCGCTTGCCATGTAGAAGTTCCGAATAGAGCGCTTGCTTAGGGAGTCTTGTGTCAGGCATGCGGTTGATGTGGCCTGCCCAACGGAGCTGGTCAAGCGTGGTCAGTACTTCGATGCTGGTGCTGTTGGCCTGAGTGAGAACACTGACGTTGGTCCGTCTATCCTCCCAGTGGATTTGCATGATCTTGCGGAGGCAACGCCGGCTGCCCTCAAAAGTTTGTCTCCATCCTCCGTTTGCTCCATGATGACATGCTAGCCGTGATCCTGACCAACAGATCCACTACGGACCCAATCCATGTCCGGACTGGGGTCAAGCAGGGCTGCATCATTGCACCAAAGCTCTTCTCGATCTTCCATGCTGCAATGCTCCATCTCACTTTCAGCAAGCTCCCCGCTGGAGTGGAATTAAACTATAGAATCAATGGGAACCTGTTCAACCTTCGCCACCTCCAGGCTAGATCCAAGGTCGTCCCATCCTCTGTCATCGAACTACAGTACGCGGACAATGCTTGCGTCTGCGCACACTCAGATGCCCAACTCCAAACCATCGTCAACACCTTCACTGAGGCGTACGAAAGCATGGGCCTTACACTAAAGATCCGTAAGATAAAGCTCCTCCACCAACCTGACCCCGCCACACAGCACTGCCCCCTGGTCATCAAAATCCATGGCGCGGCCTTGGACAACGTAGACCATTTTCCACACCTCGGGAGCCTACTATCAGCAAGGGCAGACATCGATGACGAGGTCCAACACCGCCTCCAGTGCGCCAGCACAGCCTTTGGTCGCCTGAGGAAGAGCATGTTTGAAGACCAGGACCTCAAATCTGGCACCAAGCTTATGGTCTACAGAGCAGTGGTGATACCCACCCTCCTCTATGGCTCAGAGACGTGGACTATATACAGCAGACTTAACAGTTACCACTTAAAAGGAAAACAAAATTGGAGGAGTTGGTCCAAAAGTCCCCATTGCCAAAAGATATTTGTAAACTGAAAGAACATATTAACAGAGTTACATATTCTTTACTGGAAAAGCTTAATTGTGTTTGAAGAAAAGGACTTCACATGCCTCTAACATGTTCATACAGCATCAAACATGCAGCAAGACTGATTATCTCTACAGAAAATAACACCTAAAAGTATGTAAAGGATTAAAACCCAAAGCCACTAAATAAATACATCCTGTAAACAATTCCCTAGCTTATCAATGGGTCTAATAAATGAAGGTGACAAGCACTGGATTCATTCAAAGCAAAATTGAATGAATAATCTGATAAAATGACAAATCTCAACTCGTGTGACAACTGGGGCAAATAAGGCATCCCTGAAAGGCAAATTCAAGAAATATTTAAACCATAGGTTGAAATCTTCTCATTTAGATGGACCTATGCGTATAAAATTGGAAAAGAGTAAGTAAGCTTAAAGGAGGAATGTTTTAATTTGTTTTTGTCAGTGGTAGAATTGCTAATATTATAATTCCACCACCAACAATTTGCTGAATGCAAAATTTTACAGTATTAAAAATTGTATAAATGATTCATAAGATGTTATTTTTATGTTTTTTAAAACTCTTACGCTGGTAAAAGCAGAAGGCCTACTTTTACATAAGAACATAAGAACATAAGAACATAAGAAATAGGAACAGGAGTAGGCCATACGGCCCCTCGAGCCTGCTCCGCAATTCAATAAGATCATGGCTGATCTGATCCTGGACTCAGCTCCACTTCCCTGCCCGCTCCCCATAACCCCTTATCCCCTTATTGTTTAAGAAACTGTCTATTTCTGTCTTAAATTTATTCAATGTCCCAGCTTCCACAGCTCTCTGAGGCAGCAAATTCCACAGATGTACAACCTTCTGAGAAAAAAATTCTCCTCATCTCTGTTTTAAATGGGTGGCCCCTTATTCTAAGATCTTGCCCTCTAGTTCTAGTCTCCCCCATCAGTGGAAACATCCTCTCTACATCCACCTTGTCAAGCCCCCTCATAATCTTATACGTTCCAATAAGATCAGCTCTCATTCTTCTGAATTCCAATGAGTAGAGGCCCAATCTACTCAATCTTTCTTCATAACTCAACCCGCTCATCTCCAGAATCAACCTAGTGAACCTTCTCTGAACTGCCTCCAAAGCAAGTATATCCTTTCGTAAATATGGAAACCAAAACTGCACGCAGTATTCCAGGTGTGGCCTCACCAATACCTTATATAGCTGTAGCAATACTTCCCTGCTTTTATACTCCATCACCTTTGCAATAAAGGCCAAATACCATTGGCCTTCCTGATTACTTGCTGTACCTGCATACTATCCTTTTGTGTTTCATGCACAAGTACCCCTAGGTCCTGCTGTACTGCGGCACTTTGCAATCTTTCTCCATTTAAATAATAACTTGCTCTTTAATTTTTTTTTCTGCCAAAGTGCATGGCCTCACACTTTCCAACATTATGCCAAATTTTTGCCCACTCACTTAGCCTTGTATGTCCTTTTGCAGATTTTATGTGTCCTCCTCACACATTGCTTTTCCTCCAATCTTTGTATCATCAGCAAACTTGGCTACGTTACACTCAGTCCCTTCTTCTCAGTCGTTAATATAATTATAAATAGTTGGGGTCCCAGCACTGATCCCTGCAGCACCCCACTGGTTACTGGTTGCCAACCAGAGAATGAACCATTTATCCCGACATTTTACCAGGCATAAGAATTTTACGGGCATTTGCTGGGCAGAAGTTGGGCAAATAACCCAACTCTCTGCCTGGAATGTGTTGGACCTGACAAGAAAATTCTTGACAGATCGCTAAGTTCCGGGTTTTTGCGCATGCTGGCGGGGCCCGTACGGATGCGTACGTACCTCGTACCTGCCCATTGGGCTGCAAATTATGGGTCATTAATTTCACCAGGACTTCAGCTACCCCTTCAGGCTACCTCTTTGCACATGGGTGCATTGAAAGGATTGCAGTTGCACGTTCCCACCCACCTGCAGTCTGATTCCATTTCCAAGGCAGCATGTGCTACAGTTGCCGATATGATACGCTCATTATCATGACTCACTACATCTGACCGAAGGACAGAGAGGTGAAACTATCTGGATCAGTAGGATCAATTCCTTCATTCTTCAATGTCAGACAGCTTCAGAAAAAACAGTTGTCCCATGAAAGTACATAAAGGTCAGCATTTCAAAAGTTGACAATGTAAATAAATACGGCATAGATATTCTTCAGAGGATTTAGATGATTTTTGCAAAGCAGCTGAGACTTGGAAATTATATTTAAAAATTAGAAAGTAATGGGTCACTGAAAGGTTACTTTTAATTGGTTAATAAAAACCAAATGAATAAATAGAACTTTTTTTTGTATTTGACATTTAAGGGACGGCAACAAAATAAACCTGTCATCCCAGTGTTATTAAAATATAAAGGTGAATCATTTATTTTAAGCATCATTGCTATCATGATGACGCAGGTAAGATCCTTCTATAACAAACTCTCCTATTTAAGATGAGTCATAAAAGGGATATGCAACTTTTAGACAAGCAACTTGCAGACATCAGGTAATGGGTATAAAGATGATATTTGGGGGATGAAATTTGGAAGTTTTTACTTTTAGAAAATTGAGCGACCAATGAGATGCCTTGCCAAATTGTGTGCAATTCAGCATTTTCGCCCCAGGGGTGAACTGGGGCGGTAAATGAGGCCCCAATGGTCTCAGCTAGGCACTGCAGGAGCATTTTCACAGTCTCTTATACAATTTCAACTGACTTCCATTCAACCATCAACCTTCAATCCTTGACTCCAGCTCCATCTGGCTCTTAAATGGGAGGTCATTTGAACCTGCTGCTGCTCATTTTCAGCAATGCTGAACTTCAGTCACTGATCTGTGGATCTGAGGAACATTCCGAAGTGGCTGCTGCTAATCCACTTCAAGGGAGAGGGCCACATGATTTAACGATGTGGCTCTGGAGGCATTGGTGGGGGCACTGGAGACCAGGAGGAAATCGCTGTTCCCTCCTGGTCTCCATCTCCGCAGGTTTTCAGGACCATGTGGCAAGCCGTCTTTTTCAACTGCTACAGTTCTTGTGGTGAAGGTACTGCTACAGTGTCAGCCAACACAGTGGTGCAGAGAAGCCTCACCCAGTGCAGGAAAAAAATTCAATGACCTCCGTCGGGTGGCGAAGGTAAGTGCAAGTTTCCACACTTCCTCCATACCAGCCTCTCAACCTCTGGCTGTGCACACTATGCAAAGCACCACTTCCACATCACACAACCACCAAGCATCTGCAGATACTCTCACTCACATCCTCACCCCATGCCTTGCCTACATTCACAGCTATTCAACCACGGAAGGCATTTCTTCCACATGCCAAACTGTGGGCCAAAATTCAGGGTCTCAGAAAGACCCGTTACTGCCCGTTTGCAGTGGCCATGCATCAGAATCCTGTGGTCAACTGGCCGACCTGACCCGAATTCAGGTCGGAGATTTTTCTGCCTGGAAATGATTCCACACCGATACTGATGACCGCCGCAAGCATGTCATCAGAACACGCACTGCCGCTTTCCCTCACCTGAGAAATACACCGACTGAAATTCAGATCGAAAAATCGATGCCCCTCCGCGTGGTGTCCCCAACAGCTTTTCCTGTTTGTGCACCTTATCCGGAGCATGGCAGCCCTTCAAGGGGCGGGCCCACTGCCGCGGCCGCCATGTATTTATTTTTGGCGGTTGATTTCCCGCTCGGCCATCAAGATAGTGCTCACGGATTCAGCCGGGATGGCAACGGACAGCCTGGCACCCCCCTCCCCCCCCTTGGGTGCCAGGCCGCTGGCTCGACCGAAACCCTCCCTGGTGACCCAGTGGCCAAAGATTTAAAATGACCAATTCTGTGGTGTATGTAGGCACCTTTAGTAATGACTCCACGAGGCAGGGTATGGTGCTTTAACTGTGCAGATCTGCAGTCCTTTATTAGCAGCTCCTGAGTGCTGACAACAAGCTGTGTGTTCCTTTTTATACTGGGTTACCTGCCATGTGCAGGCAACCCCTGGGTCTCCAGCAACAGCACCCTCTAGTGTACCGGTAAGATGTGTACATTACAGGGGTACATTCAATGTTGCATTCAGTGTTACAGACATCACACAGTGAATAGGCATGCCTACACAACAATACTTCCCCCTGAGCATTTTTCATATCCTAGTTGTCATGCCCAGGGGAGGTGATCAGTGGTGGGCTATGGGAGGTTGTGGTGAGGGTTGTGTGGTTGCCAGGTGTGACCCCTGTGCTTGAGGCTGGCCTCGTATGTTCCCCTCCCTCACACACAAACCAAGTGGGTGTCACTGTTGTGGGATCCCTCGGGGAGGTAGCCACAGCAGCAGTGGGTGGTGTGTATACACTGTGATGTGGGTAGTTGTGGGGTGGTGGGCAGGGCCACAAGACTGGATGGGCTCCTTGTCCACCAATGGGGATGAGGGTCATGTCATCCCAGGGTTTGCCAGTGAAGCTGGAGGGTATTGGCCTCATGCTTCTGGTGTTGGCCCTGGTGGAGTGGGGCTGTAGGGCTGGTCTGGTGCCGGTTGCCATTGGTGGTGGCTGGGCTGCCCATTGACCACTGTCCCTGTAGTGGGTCTGCTCCCACTGCCTGTGTGTGTGTCCTGCAAGGGGCATCACATTCGTTCCAAAGATCCAGGCTACATGGTCAGGTAGCCTGTTGGACCTGGGGGTCTCCCACAAGGGGATTCCATTGGCATTAGCATGGTCCCTGTAGGGCCCAATGTCCTTTGGCAGTGTCCTACCGGTATACATGACACCATGGCTCTGATCACACATAGTCGAGCCCGCATTATACATTCTAGCACTTGCATCACTTTTGGGTGTCCTGGTTTCAACAGACATAGTTACATTAGGCATTTCACAATCTCTATCATTATTGTTAAGCGTAATAAACTTGTTCTTAACCTTACTGACACCTGTATTCATCTCATTAGTCACATTAGTTAAACCAGCATCACAATCCATGGTTACATTGCATACATTTTCATACTTGCACCCTTTAATTGCATTTTTAGCTTTGAAGTCCATGTACTCAAATAGTTGGAACTTCCCCTTTAAATTTTTTGGGTTACCGGTCTCCTTTAAGGGAGCTTTCAAATCCAATTGGCCGCTCGATGTCACATGATGCTCCTCCATGTTGACTCGCATTTTGAATGCAGGTGTGCTGCAGCCATTTTGTGGTGCTCTTTTCTTCCACGTTCTTGTGGTGCTGCAGTCATTCTGTGGTCTTGCTGCAGGCAGGCTGTGGTGCTGTTTTCTTCCACAGCACCACTTCGCCTGATGTGGACCCGGTTCATCCAATTCCTGCCCAGCAGCGTGGGACCGTCGCCAGCTACAATCCACAGGGGGAGTTTGTGCAACACGCCGCCCTGGGAGACCTGGACGTCTACACTGCCAACGATTTGGATTTTACCTTTGGTATAGGTGAGTAGCTTTGCCTGGACAGGAGACAGTTTTGGTCGAGTGGCAGGATTCCTCCAAATTTTTCAAAGGTCTTTTGGCTCATCACAGACTGGCTCGCCCCTGTGTCGATCCCCATGGAGACTGGGACCCCGTCGATGTCCACTTCCATCATCCACGGAGAACTTCCGGTGGAGCAGGTAAAGATTCCATACTCTTCTCCCAGGGTTAGAGCAGCTTCATCTTCATCTGTGTCGGAGCCCCAGTGATCAGCCAACTCATCAGACACAGTGAGTACAGCCTTTTCTGCACATTCTCTGAAGGTGCCCTTTTTCTTTGCAGCCTTTGCATGCATAGTCTTTGTAGCTTCACTGGTGGGCCCTGTGGTTTCCTCCACAGCGCTAGCACAGGGCCATCCGGTTTTTCCCATGTGGCGGACTCAGGGTTGCAGGACTCGGGGCAGCATTTCTGCCTTTAGAAGTGTCCATGCAGTGCACTGCTCTTGCCGGTTTAGAGTCCTGGGTCAGTATTCGCCTGGAGTCGCTGTCCGAAACCATATAGGCCTGGCTCACTTGAATTGCTTTTTGCAGGGTGACCGTGATGTCAGCCAAGAGCAATTTGTGTTGTAGAGGCCTTCGTGGCCGATTCCGATGACAAATATGTCCCTTAGTGCTTCATTAAGGTGGTCGCCAAACTCACATGGTGCAGCTAGTCTTCTTAAGTGTGCAGCATACTTGGCAATTTCTTGGCCCTCAGGTCACCGGTAAGTGTAGAATCGGTGCCTGGCTGTGAGGATGCTTTCTTTCGGTTTTAGATGTTCCTGTATCATTGTTGCAAGTTCCTCATAGCTCTTGGTGGTCGTCTTCTCTGGGACTAGTAAGTCCCTGACGAGACCGTAGATGGTGAGCCCACAACTGCTAAGCAGGATGGCCCTGCGTTTGTTGGGTAGTGTGGCCGGTGTGTCCCCGTCCAGGTCGTTGGCTATAAAGATGTGTTCCAATCTTTCCACAAAAGCATCCCAATCTTCCCCCTCTGTAAAATGCTGAAAGTTGCTGAGGTTAGAAATGTTGAGCGCGTAGTTCGTGATCCCGTATTCCTGTCGCCAGTTGTGGTGTATGTAGGCACCTTTCGTAATGACTCCACGAGGCAGGGTATGGTGCTTTAACTGTGCAGACCTGCAGTTCTTTATTAGCAGCTCCTGAGTGCTGACAACAAGCTGTGTATTCCTTTTCATACTGGGTTACCTGCCGTCCCCTGGGTCTCCAGCAACAGCACCTCTAGTGTACCGGTAAGGTGTGTACAGTACAAGGGTACATTCAATGTTGCATGACAGTGTTACAGACATCACACAGTGAACAGGCATGCCTATACAACAGATTCTCTCCCCTTTAACAGAGGGGAGAGAGCATGGTGACGCACACGTGCGGTGACATCACCACGACCCCAAGGCTTATTGATAGCAAAGTCCTGAAAATCGATCATACGACCGCAACATGGATCCCTGCGGTAAAAGCAGATAAAAACTCATAGGTGCACCAGCTTTCTTGCACAAGTGAATTTCGGCCCCCTGGACTCTTACTCACACGAGTTCCTTTCTTTTGCAGGCCAAGGTGCCACATAACAGATGGGAGTAGCAGAGGCCAGGAGGAAGAGAACCTGAACTGCGGCCGCTGTCTGACCTTGAGGAACGAATGCTGGGGCTCATTGGCCCGCAGGTGGTGGGCGCTGTGACCGGCGGAGACATCGACCCCGCTGGGAGCAACAACGGTATCTTTATCCCCTCCCCTTCTCTCATACCAAAGTAATGCCGAGGATAGAGTCAAGCCCAGGGAGGGGGGAACGGGAAAAAAAAATGTTCAACAAATGAAAAAAGAACGATTACAAATCCTTCAGAGGACCCTATCTAACAAAATCGCTGCCAAAGAAATTCAGAAAACCAGTTCACTAACCTTTCCTTGCAGGTCTTCATACTTACCGTCCAGGTAAGACCTGCCTCCACACAGCGGTCTCTTCTACTGCTGGAGCGGAGGACCGGCCGGACCAATCGCGGGAGGGAGTGGGCAGGAGGACTTTTGTCGGCGTTGCACGCCGGCGCACGCCAGCGGACGCTCCCCAGCGGTCTTCACTCCCCGCCATCGTGAGGGCCTCATCAAACTCACTTGGAGGGAGGGCGCCCCAAAAACAGGGAGACCGCTGAGGAAACTCGGCATCAGCCGGCAGTAAGTCCATCAAATTCGGGCCCATAGAATCACAGAATCATAGAATCATAGAAATTCGCAGCACGGAAGGAGGCCATTTTGGCCCATCGTGTCCACGCCGGCCAACAACGGGCTATCTAGCCTAATCCCACTTTCCAGCTCTAGGTCCGTAGCCCTGTAGGTTACAGAACTTCAAGTGCACATCCAAGTACTTTTTACATGTGGTGAGGGTTCCTGCCTCTACCAACCTTTCAGGCAGTGAGTTCCAGACCCCCCAAGACATTTCCCCTCAAATCCCCTCTAAACCTCCCCGCAATTACTTTAAATCTACGCCCCTTGGTTATTGACCCCTCTGCTGAGAGAAATAGATCCTTTCTATCCATTCTATCTAGGCCCCTCATATACCTATACAGCTCAGTAATATCTCCTCTCAATCTCATCTGTTCCAATGAAAACAACCCCAGCCTATCCAATCTTTCCTCATTGCTAAAATGCTCCAGTCCAGGCAACATCTTCGTAAACCTCCTCTGTACCCTCTCTCGTCCAATCACATCCTTCCTGTAATGTGATGATGAGAACTGCATGCAGTACACTAGCTGTGGCCTAATTAGTATTTTATACAGTTCAAGCATAACCTCCCTGTTCTTGAATTCTATGCCTCGGCTAATAAAGGCAAGTAATCTGTATGTCTTCTTAACCACCTTATCTACCTAGCCTGCTACCTTCAGGGATCTGTGGACCTGCACTCCAAGGTCCCTTTGTTCTTCTACATATTGTGTTGTACCATTTAATGTATATTCCCTTGCCTTGTTAGCCCTCCCCAAGTGCATTACCTCACACTTCTCCCAATTGAATACCATTTGCCGCTGTTCTTCCAGTTCATTGATGTCTTCCTGCAGTCTACAGTTTTCTTCTTCATTATCAACTACACAGCCAGTTTTAGTAACATCTGCAAACTTCTTAATCATACCCCCTACATTCAAGTCTAAATCATTGGTATATACCTCAAAAAGCAAGGGACCTAGTACTGAATCCTGCGGAACCCCACTGGAAACAGCCTTCCAGTCACAAAAACACCCATCAACCATTACCCTTTGCTTTCTGTCTCTGAGCCAATTTTGGATCCAACTTGCCACTTTTCACTGGATCCCATGGGCTTTTACTTTTCTGACCAGTCTGCCATGTGGGACCTTACCAAAAGCCTTGTTAAAATCCATATACACTACATCAAACGCACTACCCTATTGACCCTCCTTGTTAACTCCTCAAAACATTCAATCAAGTTAGTCAGACTCCTTTAACAAATCCACGCTGACTGTCCTCAATTAATCCGTATCTTTCTAAATGAAGATTTATCCTGTAGGATGTGCGCCTTTCAGATGAGACTTTAAACCGAGGTCCCGTCTGCTCTCTCAGGTGGATGTAAAAGATCCCATGGCACTATTTCAAAGAAGAGCAGGGGAGTTATCCCTGGTGTCTTGGCCAATATTTATCTCTCAATCAACATAACAAAAACAGATTATCTGGTCATTATCACATTGCTGTTTGTGGGAGCTTGCTGTGCACAAATTGGCTGCCGCATTTCCCACATTACAACATTAACTGCACTCCAATAGTACTTCATTGGCTGTAAAGCGCTTTGAGATGTCCAGTAGTCATGAACCACACCATATAAATGTAAGACTTTCTTTCTTTTCATTCTTAGAATTTTTTCCCAGTATTTTTCCCACCACCGAAGTTAGGCTGACTGGTCTGTAATTACTCGGTCTATCCCTTTTTAAACAACGGCACAACCTTAGCAGTCCTCCAGCACCATACCTGTAGCCAGAGAGGATTGGAAAATAATGGTCAGAGCCTCTGCTAGTTCCTCTTTTGCTTCTCTTAATAGCCTGGGATACATTTCATCTGGGTCTGGGGATTTATCCACTTTCAAAGTTGCTAAGCCCCTTAATACTTCCTCTCTTACTATGTTTATTTGATCTAATATTTCCCACTCCTCCCTGATTGCAATGTATGCATCGCCCCTCTCTTTTGTGAAAACAGGCACAAAATATTCATTAAGAACAATATCCACATCTTCCGCCTCCACACACACATTACATTTTTGGTCTCTAATAGGCTCTACTCATTTTTTAGTTATCCTCTTGCTCTTAATGTATTTCTAAAACATCTTTGGGTTTTCCTTGATTTTATTTGCCAAATTTGTTTCATGCTCTCTTTTTGATTTCCTAATTTCCTTTTTAATTACACCCCTGCACTTTCTATACTCCTCTAGACTTTCTGCAGTTTTGAACCCTCGGTACCTCCCTTTTTTACTTTATCCTACCCTGTAGGAGGAGGAGCTCATTGCTTCTCTCACCTGCAGGCACCAGCTCAGATACTGGCACTACACGTTCGTTAGAGGTTAGCTTAGTACTGGGGTCTGCACTGGGTGATGCACCGGGGCCTAGTGGCCTACATCAGGGCCAAGGGGAAAGGGAATCCCGGGAGCCATCTCCCCGGAGGCCGAATTCGCATGCGAGTTCTGTGCCACAGGACTCAGAAGAGGTGCTCAATGGGGAGGCATTCGCACAAAGGGTGATGGCCATGCACTCTGACATCATAGGTGCAATAGCAAGGGTGCCCGAGAACCGCTTGGCAGTGGTAAGGAGTGTGGAGGAGTCCACCTCCAGCATTGCACAGAGTTCTGCGCACACCATGGAGCCCATCATCGCCAGTCTGCAGACAATGGTGGACTCCCAGAGAGACCGTGCAGATCCAGATCTCATGACCCGTGTCATGGGTGACATGGCAGCTTCCGTTGCAGCAAAGCGGAAGCAATTCAACATCTTACTGCTGTAATGCAGGCAATGGAAGCTCAGACTGCTCTCATGCAGTCTCAGCTGGATGCCACGCATACCCCGACTGCTGCCATCGCCATTGGGTCCACCACAGTCGACTGCGGATCTCACGGTGTCGCAGCAGCCCACCACACTGTGTTTCAGCAGGTTGGTGGGGACGCTGAGGTGCTGCCCCGGGGGAGTGGCACTGGGTCAATGGCACAGGTTGACAGCATTCCTGAGCCCACAACTCCACCATTTCACTGGTCGCTGATGGTCATCCAGCCAGCCCAGACTGCCGCCGCTCAGCCTGAGGTGGTGCAGTTTACAGCCGGGGCCTTCCAGGCCCAGAGCTGGTGAAGGGCGTACTGCAAGGCCATCTGTAGTCTCTGGCCCTGACACTCAACGGCCTTCCACCAGCCGTGCTGCAGCCACAGGGGACACACTGCGGAGGAGCACTGAATTAGTTAAAGCATAGAGGGGATAAAAGGAAATGCACAAGGGTGATTATCAAATACATTATGAAAGTGTTATTGGTGTGATATAAATTTGGATTGTAATGTTTAATCTTTGCTGTTGTCTCTGATTTCAGTTTTGGGGCTTTGGTATGGAAGAGAAAATGGATGCGGTGATGGGGACATCCAGAGGAACCGAAAAGTGGGATGGAATTCATTGGAACCGAACTCTGTTGAGACGGTCGCGGACCGTCCTTGAAGAATCGCAATGGACTTGCTGCCTCCTTCGTCGTTATTGTTGCTGCTCCTCTTCCTCCTCCTCCTCCTCCTGCTGCTCCTCTTCCTCCTCTTGCTCCTCCTCCTCCATGTCCCCCTCCTCCTCCGGCTGTGCCAGGTTGCAATGGCTGTGCCCTAATGATGGCGAGGTTGTGCAGCATGCAGCGGACGATGACGAATAGGGACACCCACTCAGGCGAGTACTGGAGGATCCGAAAATACAGCCCCTTGTCTCCGAGCTGCCAGCCACGAGCTTGATGTGGTGGCTGGAAGAGACCTGTCACAAGGATGAAGGCATTGTGGCTGCTGCCAGGATAGTGGACATTCACAGTGGGGATTGTGCATGTGTGGTCGCACATCAACTGCACATTCAGTGAGTGGAAGCCTTTGCAGTTACGGAAGACCAAGGGTTGTGATGCGGTGCCCATGACGTGTGTGTAGTCAGCGGCACCCTGCACCATGGGGAAGCCTGCTATCCTGCCAAAGATACATGGACACTTGTGCTGCTTTTCTCTGGACATGGGAAAGGAAGTGTAGTCCCTCCTTTTTCTTTACAATGTCTGTGACCTCGCAGATGGAGCAATGGACGGCAAACTGGGAGATGTTGGGATTGTCTCCTGTCGCTCCCTGGAAGGATCCATTGGCGTAGAAATTGAGCGCGACGGTGACCTTGACTGCCACTGACAGAGCCGTCCTCACCCTGGTCTGAGGCTCGAGGTCTGGTTGCAGCAGATGGAGGATCTCTGTGACTATGTCCTTGTTGAAGTGCAGCCTTCGAACACATTGTTCCTCAGTGAAATTGATGTAGGAGAACTGGTGCCAGAATACCCTGAGAGGGTAAGGTCTCCTGTTGCCAGTCCTGTGGGGCCTTCTCCCTCTCGCCACATTTTGGTGCCTTAAGAACATAAGAAATAGGAGCAGGAGTAGGCTATACGGTTCCTTGAGCCTGCTCCGCCATTTAATATAATCTTGGCTGATCCAATCATAGCCTCAGCTCCACTTCCCTGCCCGCTCCCCATAACCCCTTATTCCCTTACCGGTTAAGAAACCGTCTATCTCTGTCTTAAATTTATTCAATGTCCCAGCTTCCACAGTTCTCTGAGGCAGTGAATTCCACAGATTTAGAACCCTCTGAGAAAATAAATTTCTCCTCATCTCTGTTTTAAATGGGCAGTCCCTTATTCTAAGATTATGCCCTCTAGTTCTAGTCTCCCCCATCAGTGGAAACATTCTCTCTGCATCCACCTTGTCAAGCCCCCTCATAATCTTATGCGTTTCGATAAGATCACCTCTCAATCTTCTGAATTCCAATGAGTAGAGGCTCAACCTACTCAATCTTTCCTCATAGGTCAACCCCCTCATCTCCAGAATCAACCTAGTGAACCTTCTCTGAACTGCCTCCAAAGCAAGTATATCCTTTCGTAAAAATAGAAACCAATACTGCACGCAGTATTCCAGGTGTGGCCCCACCAATACCCTGTATAGCTGTAGCAAGACTTCCCTGCTTTTATACTCCATCCCCTTTGCAATAAAGGCCAAGATTCCATTGGCCTTCCTGATCACTTGCTGTACCTGCATACTATCCTTTGCCCTGCCTTTCTCCCTGTCTTTCTCCATGTGCTATTCCTTGTGCTTCTCCCTGTGTCTCTCCTTGCCTTGCTCCATGTCCTTCTTTCTGCCTTTCTCTATACCTTTCTCTATACCTTTCTCTCTACATTTGTCTTTGCCTAAGCAGCGTCCGATGGTGACATCAGAGCAGGAGGTCAAGTGCCACCACAGCCCCCATGAAACAAGATAAATGTTGTGATTTCAAATCTGCCCTAAATGATACAAGGGAATAGTTAGGAAGCAGAATAGTCCTTGAAGTCAAAATCGCTGCAAACTGTCCAGCAGCCACTCTGCCTCTGTGTTCGCAAGCTGCAAAGAGTAATGGCCGACAACAAATGTTTTTCAAGATAGTGCCTTTAAATAGCACTTCTCCAGCCGACACCCAGTTCTAACTTGACAGGTGAAGCTGTCATTGTTACCGCCAGGAGGTAAGTGAGGGTGCGCGGCTGAATGTCACTTCCAGGATGGTAACAGGGCGATGCGCACGGCGATGTGGGTGGTGCTGTTTGCCTGGCAATAAACCTTTTACACCCAGTTAGCATCTCCCAGAGGCGCTATCAGCAAGGGCACAAGAAGCCAATTTTGGCCCCTTTATCGTTATGGCAAAAAAAAGAATAATTTTGATTTGTCAATATAAATGAGTACGAAATAACTATTAAATGCGTCCCCGATCTGGTGGAATATTGATCCAGTGCAATAGTGCAACAGAATTCAGGTTCAGAGTGCAGGTTCAATCTTCCAATGTGCATGATTGTAGGGCAGTGTCCAGCAGAGGTCAAACTCCTTTCACAAAGAGGGGAAGTTAGAGAGAAAGTCATCATCAGCCTGCTCTCACACAGTCAGCCCAAAAAGGAATATGACAAGCCTTGAGAAGGTCAACCACCTGTTCCCTTGCATACAGGAGGTATGTGGACTACTGGGTAGATAATAAGGACAAAGTGCTGGGTAACATACCCTCAAACAAAGTTATCCTGGGATGATATTTTGAAAAAGCCTCAAAAATAGCAAAATGGTCCTGTAATATGTTGTATAATAATATTTCAACAATGTTTTAAAATCCAGTATATAAATGTAACCTCCACAGGATAGAAGTCAGAATAATGAAAGGTCAGTTATAACACAGATGTTGCATTAATTAATTGTAGTTTTTACATCACACCAATGCAGAATCTGTAGTTTCACTGTAGATTATAGCAAACTAGGAGACAACAAATTAATCAATTTATCAGAAGTAATGTGAAACCATTTTAAGGAGGTAATCTCACATAGTTTTGGCTTCACACTGGCTGTGGTATAGTGTAAAAAAAAAACTCCCAGCATTCCCTTGCACCCCCTTTAAGTAAGAATGTTGCTTCTTTCTCTGTTAGCAAGTTTCCTTTGAATGCCCAAGTAGCAAATTTGGGAAGGAAATTTGGAGTGAACAAGCAAGTATTGATGTCGCATTTAGTCTGTTTGATTGGTCCATTACACTGTCAATCACTTTTTAAGCTAATGGCTATTCAGTTCTGAAGTTGACAGTGCAGTACAGTATCAGAATAAAATTATATATTGTTCTACCTTTTGACAGCTGACTTGTCTACTTTGAGGAGGAACAACGCAAGAGAAGGAAAAGTGATGTAAGATTTATCAGTAGAGATCATTGTAATAAATGCTTTGTAGTGCGGCAGGCCAACAATCCCACGTCACTTAGACTGCTAGCACAGCCAAGGACAGGTTGTAAAACGTCAGACTATTTGTCGACTGGCCAAAAAGGAGAATTGTTTGTCACTGAGTTCCAGCCCAACCAATATATATGCACAATCATTTTAGCATGTTCATTTGTGGCATGATGATGTATTATAAAACTGTTTTGTTTTCAAATACCAAGTTTACAACATTTGCAAATATCTACATTAAAGTTTCAGACGTCTTAGAGGCAGACTTTCCCCAAGGCCCTCACTGCCCGATTGCTGCCCAGAAAATACCGCTCAACTTCATCAGTTAACGCCGGTGAAAGTTTCCACTAATTAAGTCATTAAAACCGCCCGGCGAGAAAATAGTTCTTGCACCAAGATTTTCGGCGGTTACAGGCGAAAGTAGCGAGAACGGGCGGTTCTTTAAATTTTTTTTAATTTTCTCCGAGGCTGCGGTTGGGCCGAGGGAGGGGGGAAAACTCAAAAAATATTTTTTCTCTTAAACAAAAAATAAAAAGTTAGAAAATATTCTCAAGACATTTTTTAACATAATCGGCATCTTAGAATTTAAAAAATAATTTTAATAAACTTTAACTTACTTTTCTTTGCAGTAGCTTTTCGTGGGCGGTTTCCTCGGCAGTGTGTACGGGTCCCCATTGAGGCAAAACTTAGATCCTGGCAGGTTTCTCAGCGGTGCACATGCGCCGTTTGCTCCCCAGCGGTCTTTTCAAACTGCGGAACTCTTTAAAAAATAAAGAGGAAACTTTCGCCTGGCGGTTTGTCATCAAAAAACAGCTGTACCGCCAAGAAAATCGCCGAAAACTGAAGGCGAAAGTCTAGCCCATAGATTTCTTTGATTGAACCTGGTTCAAATTCGATTCATTTAATACCAGAAACCAATCGATAAAGTTTACTTACACAAAAGGTCATTTTGTAACTAAAAGAATCACTATCCCGTTTTCATTTTTGCTGTTATAAAAAACTGTGATCTCCATAGTTCAGAGTGTCAATGTTATAAATGTTCAAATCTGTAACACCAAATTGACAATCCACTTACTAGAATTAATGCATAACATATTATTTTGATGTACATAATTTGTTGTTGTAAAATGGCTTTTACTTCTTAGTTCCTATTTATATGCAGCTTTCCATCTGCTCCCTGCTGTATCTGATAACTCTGTGGTTTTTATTTTGCCTTCTCAAGCAGCTCTGCACTCTACGTGGCCTTTTTACCCACTCCCCAGCAGCCTGAGTCTTTGTTGTAACCATTTATCTCTCTCTGACCACCAACAGCTCTGATACTTCTCCGCCAGAATGATTTTCTCCCCTGCTGCTCTACAAAACACAGAAACAAACAGAATATGAACAGAAAAGGCAGAATCAGATAAGATGCAGAAAAATAGATGACAGAATGTAGAAAAAAGAAAAAAGACATTTAAAAAGACAAAAACTGTGTTAATTTTGAATGCATTATATTCTGACAGTGCACACTTAAAAGAAAAATATATCATGCTATATTCTTTATTTCCACCCACAACAATGCTGTCTATTGGATAATTTGGGCCAATTTATAATTCCTGTTCCCTCTCCATTAAGGCCCAGTGAAAACACACACTTTTAATGTGAAATTAATGACAAATATATTAGTTTCCACACAAGTTACATGGTAATGTTGTGTATGCAGCTACAGAGCATTATCACTGATTGTAGGTGCTAGAGAAGGTATTACTGCACACAGTCAGCATGATGAGAAGGTTGCATCTTGTCAACTGTAAATAAAACAGCTTTAATACTATTTATTCCATCTCACTTGTATATCAACATAGTAACACGTAAGACCAGCTTTCTATGACACAAAAGATCTGTGCATCACAAAGCCACTTATTGTCTAATAGCACCCCATAGAACATGTTTCAACTGTTCTAAATGATATGTCACAATTATTGCCCCTGAAAGATTACCACAGAGCTACAGAAAGCAGTACTGGGTGAATTCCTACTCAAAAGCCAACCAAATCTTTCTACTCACTTTACAAAACAAATTCGTGGCACATTTGCAAGTCACAAATGGCATTGAAGCGACACAGTTTTTTTGTCAATCTCTTTCTATTTTTAAAGAACATATATAAGAAACTTACACAAGGATATTTAGTCTCCCACTTTTCAAAATATATTATTTCATTTGATCCATTTAAAATGATTGTGGGAAGATGAATTAGGGGTCCAACTCACAATACATGCAGGGCATAAGTCACGGAGCAGGACACATCCCTACACAGCAGAAGTACACACAAGGCTACGATAGGTCAAGCATATGCGCCATTTTATTGGGGGACTTTTATTTTTTGTTTGTTTGTTTAAATAAAACTGATTGTTGAGGAATTGAAGTAAAAAAGATTGATTAATGAATGCCTTAAAATATGCTAGCCTGACAGAATGTAAAGGAATTCAAAACAGCATGCTTTTCCCATATGCAATGATACCTTATTTGCAATTGTTGTTGGGCCCTTTTTCAATGTTGTTTAAAATGAAAGACACTTGACATTTTTGATATGTCAGGATAAAATAGAGACTTATTCATCAACTTTGATATCTCAGGATAAAATAGAGACTTATTCATCAACTTTGTCACCACTCCTTAACAGATCAATTATGAAGAAGTCTAAATCTTCAGAACATTCAATTATTCTACTTATCATCATCATAAACAGTCCCTCGGAGTCGAGGAAGACTTGCTTCCACTCGAAAAATGAGTTCTTAGGTGACCGGACAGTCCAATACGAGAAGCACAGTCCCTGTCACAGGTGGGACAGAGAGTCGTTGAGGGAAAGGGAGGGTGGGACAGGTTTGCCGCACGCTCTTTCCGCTGCCTGCGTTTGGTTTCTGCATGCTCTCAGTGATGAGACTCGAGGTGCTCAGCACCCTCCCGGATGCTCTTCCTCCACTTAGGGCAGTCTTTGGCCAGGGACTCCCAGGTGTCAGTGGGGATGTTGCACCTTATCAGGGAGGCTTTGAAGGTGTCCTTGTAACGTTTCCGCTGCCCACCTTTGGCTCGTTTGCCGTGAAGGAGCACTACAAACTATAGCCTATTACTTCTTTGAACTTTTCATACACTGTGCTATAATTTCTTGTCAACTGGAGTTTTTTTCATTGCCTTTAACTTAATAGAACTGTGCAGATTAAGGTACACATTGATAGGGAATGAAAACAAAGCTTCAAAAATATTTAACAAACAAGAAGAATTTCTAATGTTATTTTGGGTAGGATGAGAAAATAACTGTCAGAAACTTGCAGGGAAATTCTTCCTTTTGTGGTGTTCTGACGGTCAATGGAAGCCCAGAAAAAATCAAAACTGCTGAAAATATTTCCGCAATGGATAAGCAACAATACAAATTTGTCATTGGCCGGATGGACAGTACTGTGAACCAATCAATAGGCAGCACGAAAATGTCATCTGAAGGCTTTGCTCATTTTCTCTTCTAATCCTCCATCTCCTCAATACTAGCTAGCATTACGGACTGCATGACAAAATTACTTGTTGTTTCAGGTGTAACTAATGTATTTATTTAATGTAGTTTTAGTGCAGTCTTAAAAATAGGAAAAATAAAGTGTACAATGGCTATGAAAAAATTAATCACTTGGCAGACTGGATGTCCAGCTGACAATAAATTATAGCACAGTGTATGAAAAGGTCAAAGAAGTAATATGCTATACAGGTTGAATTTCCCTTATCCAGAACCCTCGGGACCTGGCCTGTTCTGGATAAGGGATTTTTTTCGGACGAGGGGTGGTCACGTTAAATTGGATGGTACAGGTACTGAGTAAGGGGATATCGGGGCTGGCTAGCTTGGGGCTGGGAATGCGGCAGAGAGATCATGAGGGAGGGGGGATGGTGGTGGATCACGGGGTCAGGCCAGCGATTGCGGGAGTCGGCAGCAAGGAAGGACTTCAATTTGTTCATGTTGGACTTCTGCACATGTCCCACCCGGTGGCCAGAAATGGTTCTGGATGAGGGGTGGTTCCAGATAAGGGTGTTCTGGATAAGGGAGGTTCAACCTGTTGTTTGTATTGCTTGGCATATATGTACTGAGTAAAATAATCAAATGTTCAAAAGATTTAGATTTCTTCGCAATTGATCTATTAAGGAGTGGTGACAAAGTTGATGAATAATTCTCTATTTTATCCAGAGATATCAGGAGTTAGCTCACTGTTTTACACCTCTTGGATTTTGGATCAAATCTAGCCCATAGAAACATAGATAGAAAATAGGTGCAGGAGTAGGCAATTCGGCCCTTTGAGCCTTCAAAGGACTGAATGACCTACTCCTGCACCTATTCAATATGATCATGGCTGATCATGCAACTTCAGTACCCCATTCCTGCTTTCTCTCCCTACCCCTTGATCCCTTTAGCTGTAAGGGCCACATCTAACTCCCTTTTGAATATAACTAACAAACTGGCCTCAACAACTTTCTGTGGTAGAGAATTCCACAGGTTAACAACTCTCTAAGTGATGAAGTTTCTCCTCATCTCGGTCCTAAATGTCTTAGCCTTTAACCTTAGACTGTGACCCCTGATTCTGGACTTCCACAACATCGGGACCATTCTTCCTGCATAGAACCTGTCCAATCCCGTCAGAATGTTCTATGTTTCTATGAGATCCCCTCTCATTCTTCTAATTTCCAGTGAATATAAGCCTAGTCGATCCAGACTGAGTAGAGCAACTGTGGTGTTCCGCATTGTGCTGATGTGTGTGTATGTGTATATGGGCGGTGGCCGGTGTGCAACGGCCACCCCACGTTAAAAAAATACATGCACAGGCATCTTCCCCCCCCTTTAATATGTAGTTCGCGACCTGCAATATCAGGTCCTTCATTGAAACTGCCTCAGAGAGCTGTGGAGGCTGGGTCATTGAGTAGATTTGGGACAGAGATAGACGGTTTCTTGGATGATGGGGGAGTGGGGGGTTGTGGGGAGCGGGCAGGGAAGTGAACCTGAGTCCATGATCGGATCAGCCATGATCGTGTTGAATGGTGGAGCAGGCTCGAGGGGCCATATGGCCTACTCCTGCTCCTATTTCTTATGTGCTTATGTTCTAACACCTGTGAACTCATCCCTTTTTGGTGTGGAAGTCATCCTCGATATGAGGGACCTCCGAAGAAGAAGATATGGGAGGGAGATGAGAAATGATCAGGTATACCGTAGCTCTGAATCGAGGAAGCATCAACATAATTTGACGCCACTTGGTCTTTTCCATTGACCAATAATGATGCAATATCATTTAATAACACATGCTGTGAGAGTTTATGCTTAAACCCTTATGAACCAGACATTCAGAAACATTGCATTCGGTTTATCCTAGTGTACCACTAAGGTTATTGCATGGACAAACACAAAATACACCAGCAAAGGAAATCAAGGAATGCGAGGAAATGAAACTCGGAGCAAAAATCCACATCCAAGATTTGCTTCATAGTACATTCTAAGAAACAAATTCACTGAATTCATCTCATCTCACGTATTTGGCTTCTACCACAGAGACTAGTCATCTCAGCATCCCATACTCTCCAACCCATCTGAGTTATTCCTTCCCTTTCCTCCAGAATCCTAGTATCTTTCTGTGTGGTCTCATGGACAATATGAGCTTGGAGAATGCATGAGAAGAGAAACTAGAGAAAGATGTGGATTTAAGGCTGGCGCAGGAAAAATCTTTGGCCCTCCATTTGCCAAAATACTTCTGCAGCCGTCGATCTGCTTAATCATTCCTTCACCTCCGTCTTTGATGCTCTTGTCCCCAGTAAAAGCCTTAGGGGGCGAAATCCCCCTGTTTTGTGCCTCCCGTTAGTGCCTCTGGGGGGGCGCTAATGGGGCACCAAAGTGTTTTTGCCTGGAGGATGGGGAGGGGGAGCACTTCCAGCTCCTGCGAAATTGCGCAGGAGTTAGCAGAGGAGCGAATCCAGTAGCACTGCGCCCCCCCGCTGGAAGTGCCCTGGGCCGCTGCACCTCCAGCGATAAGGTAATCGACGTGCACGGTGACCCCTTTTCGCCCCGCGGCAGAAATTGACCAGTGCACCGTGACGTTGCCACGGGCGATGTCAGTGCCAGTCTCGCGGATCGGGGCGCACTTTGCTCACAGGGCAAAAGTTAAAGGGAGGTGCGCTGCGCCGCGCGCTGCCATTTTTTTTCCCCGACTCACCGGTCGGGCCGTTGTCTATCGATGTCATGGGGTTCCATTTCCATGCTGGTCTGCGACTACGACACCCCACATCCCGGGTCGCCCAGTGGAGGCCCATCAAAAGGCCGACAGAGCTTTCAGTGTCCCTCCCTTTTAATGGAAGGGGAGGGGCATTGAAACGCATCAGCGCTACATGGAGAGGCCGCGTAGTGATCAGCGGTGCGCCCACAAAGCGGCCATCAATTCTGCCCCGAGAGGAAGTGGAGCGCATGACATTGCGCTCTACATCCTGCGAGGGACGATAACCCCAATTTCACTTCCGGGGCGGGACTTCTGCACCGGGCTCGGAAGGGTTACCGCCCCAAACCAGGGCAACGTGCAATTTCGGCCCCTTACTTTCTCCCACCCTGGTTGTTCCCACTGGTACAACCTCCATCTTCCCTCCCTCAAGTTCGAGGGGCGCAGACTTGAATGTAACTGATGTACAATTGGTTTAGCCATTCATCGCCAGATCTGATTGGCTCACATCAATCACTATCAGGCCCGGTCTTCTCTGCTAAAACCGTTCACCTCTCCTAAAATACAAAGATAACCCATGATTTCTTTCATCACTACCAGCTCCTTTACCACATCTCCCATGCTCCTTCCGCCCTCACCTCCAACAACAAATGCAAGGACCTCATGGACTTCTGTCTCTAAGATTAGAGCCATCCATTAAGCTGCCTCTGCCACATCCCTCCTTCCCTTTGCTCATCAAACCAAACTACCCCCAAGGTTCCCCCTGCCCTAGCCCTGAATCCAGATCTTTCTGTAGTTTCTCTCTGATATCCCCTCATGCACTGTCCCAGCTCATTTTGTCCATGAAATCTACCTTCTGTTCTCTAGACCCTATTCCCACTAAACTGCTGACTACCTAACTTTCCTTCCTGCCCCCAATCTAACTGACATTGCAAATGGTTCTGTCTCCTCAGGTATTGTCTCCCTCCCTTTCAAAACTGCCATCATCACACCCTTCCTCAAAAACCCACCCTCGATCCCTCCATCCCACTCCATTCCACCTGTGTGGTCCCCTGACAAATCTGTGCCTATCTCTCCTGCAATTCCAAGTTTGAACCTCCCCAATCAGGTTTCTGCCCTGTCACAGCACTGAAACAGCCCTAATGAAAGATATCCTCTGTGACTGTGACCATAGTGCACAATTATCCCTCTTCCTTAGCTCCCCCATTGGTGGTGGTGCTTTTAACCATGAAGCCCAAAGCTCTGGACTGCCCTTCTTAAACTGTTCTGCCTCTCTATTGCTCTCTCCTCCTCTAAGAGCCTCCTTAAAACCTATGTCTTTGATAACTTATTCGTCACCTCTCCTAATATCACTTTCTTTCATCTGTGTCAATGTTTGTGTGAATACGGTTCTATGAAGTGCCTTGGGATGTTTGCCTACGTTAAATACATGTTGTTGTTGTAAATTGACCTGAAGTTTTTGACATTACATTAAAAGTCCTGGTTGGATCGACCATGACTATGGCTGGTATGACAAATGAGAAAATACGCACTGGTGTAGGACAGGGTTCTCTCCCAAGGGTGAGTAAAGGCAGATTATTGGTGCAGAGTAAGAAAGAAAGAAAATCTTGCATTTATATAGCGCCTATCATGACCTCAGGACATCCTAAAGCACTTTGCAGCTATTGAAGTACTTTTGAAGTATAGTCGCTGTTGTAATGTAGGAAATGTGGCAGCCAATTTGTGCACTGCAAGGTCCCACAAACAGCAATGTGATAATGACCAGATAATCTGTTTTAGTGATGTTGGTTGAGGGATAAACATCGGCCTGGACACTTGGGAGAACTCTCCTGCTCTTCTTTGAATGGTGCCATGGGATCTTTTACGTCCACCTAAGAGGGCCGACAAGGTTTCAGTTTAACATCTCATCCGAAAGATGGTACTTCCGACATTGCAGCACTCAGTGGCCGGAATCTAGTCAGCCCCGCGAGTGCGGGTTTGGAGGCGGGCCCGCTGTCAAAATGGTGCTGATTGACAGCAGGTCGGGATCCCACTCTGAACCCACCTCCATGTCAGTTTCCCAGCTGTCAGATCTGCGTTTAGATAACAGATGGCGGAACAGGTAATTAACATCATTAAAAGGTACCTAAATGTTAGTTAAGAGGCTTAAAAGCAGGCACTTACAATTTAACCAACCTTTTGACAGGTTTGCCATGCCTCGGGTTTCATGCCAGGTAAGTGGAGTCGGGTTCTCAGCGACTCTCTATTGCTTTGGCTAGTTGACAGCTGCAGAAGTGGTATAAAAGCTACCATTTCACAGCTGTTCACTTTCCAATATCAGAAGCTGAAGCCTTCATGTTTTGGAAGAGACTTTTGAGCTTTTGCAAAGTATGCACTTTGGAAGTGTTTGCAGTGAACTCTCTATTCACTGTCACCTCCTTGGAGCAACCTCTCTCGCCATTGACAGGGCGCTTCTGTCATCACAACCTCATCTGCCATCTATTCCAGCAGCATCGGTGCCCATGAATAAATCTCACCCTGGTCCTTAGAATCCCACCACAATCAGCCCCCAACACCAACATCACTAAACACACCAGCATCATCACCAACAACACCAACCTTCTCTGCAATCATCTGATGCTGCACAGGACACAGGGCATCAGCATCCGACCACATTGCTGCCTGGGAGGCCAGTGGTGGCATCACCATGGCCACATTTACTTCACTTCACGCTGTGCACCTTGACTGCAAAATGATGCGCCAGGTTGGCACCACCCCACACCAGCTCCATAAAGCATCCATGCAATGTCCAACCCATTCCTTTCACACTCATCACCATTGTGGGGGGTACTCTTATGTCTGACCATTCACTACAACTCACTAAGCCACTTCCAAAGGTGCCCACGAATCTGTCCAAGAATGCAAAGTCCTGAAAATAAAGATTTCAATGTTTGACAATGCATCAACATTAACTATACATGAACATTGGCTAAAGGACCCAAGTGCCTACCCTCGTGTGTTGTTAGTCGGTATGATTGGACAAGGATGAGGGTGAGTGTGAAGGGTGGCTAGTGAAATGGGGAACTGATAATGTAGATAGAGAGAGAGAGGGATGGGTGGAGGTGCATGGTAAGTTGGTATGAGTAAGGCTGTGCAGGGGTAGAGTAGGGAAGGCAAATTGATGGGGATGTGATGAGTGGCACAGCTGAATGAGGTTGAGCGTGGCTTTGCAGTAACATTTTGGGATCTACTGAGACCATTGAAAGGATTGCACCACTGCAGCCTGGTCCTCCCGATGACATCTCTGCTTGTGCCCTCATGTGCAATGTGCAACCAGGCTGCTTTGGTCTCCTGGAGAGGTCTCTTCCATCCATTGGAATGGAAGAGAACCTCCCTGCAGCTGTGACTCCCTCCATAAGCATCTGGAGGGAGTCATGGAGAGCCTGGGTGCAGCTGTGCAGATGAACTGTCAAAATAATGTTGGTCATGGTCCCTTTAAGGAAATGGGCTGATGACGCATCATCAGATGATGTCATCAGATCCGCTTCAAGTTAATTGGCTGGGAAACCCACAGAGCAAGCGTACCAAACCCCAGCCACAGAAGATTGAAGGGAGAGGGCAGGCTGCATTTCAGAGCGGGTTTCCCAAACTGTACCAGTGCGGCCCAGTTGGCAAAATCCCGGCCACTCAGTGGACTACCAACTGAGTCATGGCGGACATCATGTAAAACAAGCTTACTTTGCATTTGACATGTGTTGCATCTGACCTGGGTGTGTTTTATACTGACACTGGAATATTAGAAAAAATATTGTTCCACCACACTGATAGCAGTCACCTCAAGAGCATAAATTACCACCTCTTATCCCAGGACTCTTTACAGTGGAGCCGTAGTGAGTTACCTACAACTGACCCTTCCTTGCAGTCACTTTATACATGTGGCATTCTTTCATTCATTACATTAAGGTGCCAAAGGAGTCAAAGTGGGATCTGACAGTGAAGTACCGAGACTCTGCAAATGTCAGCCCTTGGTTGCCAAGCCTGTGGACTCAGATCTCTGAGTGTCAGATTCACACACTCACATGGAGGTGCTGAGGGCCATTTCAGAATACCCGAGTTAGATCATAGGAGTCACGGCAGAGTTCAATGTCATTCTCAGCGCCAATATCCGAGAAAGATTCAACACAAAGCAGCGCTACATGCAGGCGGTGGTGGCACCATGAACATCTACAGCTGAGCACCCAGCTGAGAGGCCTCCAGATCAGTGAATGCATCTAAAGCGGATGCTTTGATTACTGGCCTTCAGTCCTTGGGGAACTGTTTGGAGAAAATGATGGAAAGCATCTTCCAAGAGCTTCAGAGTGACAACTCTTGGTCTGCAAGATTTAACTGATACCAACAAGTTTGTTCTCCTAATGATTCTAGGAAAGTTTGATAAAGGACCCATACAGGTGGCGATCCTAGAATCCATCTTCCTGATGCTGTCCTCTCTCCTGGTGCCAGTTCAAGTGACCTTTCTAGCTAATTCATGGAGGTGTCAAAACATAGGGGTAGACTACCTAATAATCCCGCAGTGACAATGCAGTCTCTGAACAGTCTTCCTGGGGCTCAAAGCTCTGAGATGAGGGCCATCCCATTACAACCAAGCACCACTGGCAGCCCTGGCTCTTGGGAATCATCTTGGTGCTGCACCAAGGATACGTTTAAGAACAGCACAGAGAGGAACAGGAGAGAAATGGTGGGAATAAGAAGTATTTGTTGTAAATATATCATCATCATCATCATCATCATCATCATAGGCAGTCCCTCGGAGTCGAGGATGGCTTGCTTCCACTCTAAAAGAGAGTTCTCAGGTGACCGAGGAGTCCAATGCGGGACCCACAGTCTGTCACAGGTGGGGCAAATGGTGGTTGAAGGAAAGGGTGGGTGGGGAGCCTGGGTTGACATACCCTCCTTCCGCTGTCTACGCTTGGTTTCTGCTTGTTCTCGGCGATGGGACTCGAGGTGCTGTGCGCCCTCCCGGATGCTCTTCCTCCATTTTGGGCAGTCGTGGGCCAGGGATTCCCAGGAGTTGGTGGGGATGTTGCACTTTATCAAGGAGGCTTTGAGGGTGTCCTTAAAGTGTTTCCTCTGCCCACCTGGGGCTCGCTTACCATGTCGAAGCTCCGCGTAGAGTGCTTGTTTTGGGAGTCTCGTGTCAGGCATGCGGACGATGTGGCCTGCCCAACAGAGCTGATTGAGCGTGGTCAATGCTTCGATGCTGGGGATGTTGGCCTGAGCAAGAACACTGACATTGGTGCATCTATCCTGCCAATGGATTTGCAGGATCTTGCAGAAACAGCATTGGTGGTACTTCTCCAGCGCTTTGGGCTGTCTGCTGTATATAGTCCACGTCTCTGAGCCATATAAGAGGGCGGGTATCACTACTGTCCTGTAGCCCATAAGCTTGGTGCCGGATTTGAGGTCCTGGTCTTCAAATACTCTTTTCTTCAGGCGACTGAAGGCCGCGCTGGCACACAAAAGGCGGTGTTGGGCCTTTTGGTCAATGTCTGCTTGTGCTGACAGTCGGCTACCAAGCTATGGAAAATGTCCAAGACCTCATTGTGGATTTTGATAATCGGGGAGCAGTGCTGTGTTGCAGGGTTAAGTTGGTAGAGGACCTTTGTCTTACGGATGTTTAGTGCAAGGCCCATGCTCTCGCACGCCTCGGTGATGGTGTTGACGATGGCTTGGAGTTCAGCCTCCGAATATATACGTAAATATATACATGCTCAGTAAAACCATCATGATATGATGTCCAGTGGTCTACATTATGTCTGATCATTGTTTTTGGCTTGAATTTTGCAATGGGTAATAACAGCGAATGAACAGCGTTCATCATCATCACCCCTCTGAAACTAACCGTAAATCCAGGATTTAGCACACGCGCAGCTAAACGCGGAAATCCTGAAGTTGTGGTCACTCACTCACTGATCTGCCACAGGCTGTGCTGTGGATCCCCCCGCTCACATAGCCGGCAATCAATGAAATCAGTGGAACTGCCAATGATCAAAACTTTTCTACACTAACATTGCTGTTAAACACCCCATTAAATGCTAAGCCTTGTTGGAATCGGTGTAACTTGGGTTTTAACAGTATATTGACTGCTAAACAACTGTTCTGGCCCTGAAAAACTAATTTTATATTTGTGGAATTTCATTTTCTCCATTATAATCAAAATGACTAGAATTAAAAAAACATTTATTTTGAAGTTTGTCCATGATATTTCAGCTTTTACCTTAACCCCATGTGTATGCCCCAATCATTATTTCGCTCTCTGTAACATTTTACTCCAACAGCAGATAATCAGTGCTTTTTATTTCCTGTTTTGCTGTCTATGAGAATTCTTCAATCTGATTGGCTGCTTAGACAGTTCGATGACATCACTGCTGCTCTACATTAGGAATCCCCTTTTGACAATTAATTTCACAAGATCTCTGCAGGCAGCTTTCTTCAAGGTCAACGGCGATTGCCGTCACTTCACTGCTAACTGTAAGTTACAGGCCATTATGTTTGACAGGATGAATGGAGGTTAGTTTACAATGGGAGCCTCCTCACTGAACTGTTGGCTTGTTAAGTAGACCTTTTCTTCAACATCATCGAGGAAGTGGCATGGAATTTGAACTCTTGTGGATGAGTACCTTGTGGTAGATTTTCTTCTCCTTTGATGTAGGCTTATCCTGGATGCCTCTGCTGTTTGCTCTTCCTCGTGCTCCTTTTCTGCCTCCATTATACAGACATAGTGAACCCCATGGTAAGGGCTCTGTGACAGAAAGCTGGGACAAAAAAGATTTCCCAGTCTGAAACTGATTTTCAGTTGCACAGCTGAAAAATACTTTTCTAATTGCTTAGACAAAGTTTGTGGACAGTCAAAGCCTGTGAACTCAACCACTTCCTGGTTTGACAAGTCATGCAGATAATTTACCCCTCTTATCGACAGGCTTAACTTGAGTCAAGTGCCATTCTGGTGCAAATGGTAGAGTTTCTGACACAGTAGCTTTTGCCCTCATTATCTTGTCATTTGCAAACATGCACAATCATCATTATCATCATCATAGGCAGTACCTCGGAATCGAGGAAGACTTGATTCCACTCTTAGAAGGAGTCCTTAGGTGGCTGAACAGTCCAATATGAGAGCCACAGTCACTGCCGCAGGTGGGACAGACAGTCGTTGAGGGTAAGGGAGGGTGGGACAGGTTTGCCACACATCCTTTCTGCTGCCTGCGCTTGTCTTCTGCATGCAATCGGCGATGAGACTCGAGGCGCTCAGCGCCCTCCCGGATGCACTTCCTCCACTTAGGGCGATCTTTGGCCAGGGACTCCCAGGTGTCAGTGGGGATGTTGCACTTTATCAGGGAGGCTTTGATACCATGCACCACTTTGGGAGTGACTGCATCTTCTGCTAGCAGCCAGTTCTATCGGAATTCAAGGTGCATTTTGGAATGGTATAACTCTATCGTATCTAACTTACAACCCAAATTATGGTGTCCTACACTAGAGCAACACCACTTTTGTACCAAAACACAGTAGAATTTTAGCCTCCATATATTTAAAGTAAAAAGGATGAAAAAGGAAATCGTGTTACTAATTGCCACACTATCACCTGATACACTGCACTCCAACTTACAGGACAGCACAATATTGCATTGAGAACAACTTGACCCTGGATGCAGTTTTACTGTGGCCAGTAACAAATTCTATTTATTTCCATTCATATTTGCAGTTACATTTTAGTACCATTATATCACATTACCTTTGATGTCAGCTTCAATAGATTCAACAGATCGCTTAATAAATTGTCAACAAATGCAAAACTAACTTAAACCAATTACATCTATTTGTCTAAATAAGGTTTTAATTTTCAAATTGTAAAACAACTATGGAGAAAATGAGAGATTTGAGCTGCGTGACATAAATAATGATCTAACTAGAAAGCTGCTGATAAAGTGCAGTAATACGGGACTGTGGAGATGTGGAAGGATTAATAAATTAATTCTGCGTGTGTGTTTCAGTGAATTACTTTTGGTGCAGCAATTTAAAAACTGATGTTAATATTTAATTCAGATATCTTATGTTGAGAAAAATAATGGAACACATGTTGATAATACCTAATGGCGAGGCAGTGAGAGTGAAAACTCTTCATTTACAACATTGGTCTAGTGTATTACCAGTGACCTACTGGCAGAATTTCTTGCTTAAGAAAAAAGCTTTACTCCTCTAATAGGTTATTGGCAGGGTTTAGTTACTGCTGTGAAAATGTCATCTGCACACAGCTAAGGAAGTCATGTCCTGCCAAGTACATCCTATGCAATGCCAGCAGGATTGATTCCAGTACTATTCTTGAGAAGAACCTCTGACAGCAAATGAATAGCAATTGTGACCCAGAACACAAAAGTAAACAGAATGTCACAGAACAAGCAAAGGTTTGGCACAATTGACAGAATGACAAATCAGACTCTACAACAGCGAAAAAGAATTTAGTCTTTGTATGTTGAACACATGCATGTTTCCTGCTGACGGTATTAAGCTTGTTTGTCTTTTGTATAACAGGCATAGGAATTAAATACATCCCTCAACTTTATTGTAAATCGGATCCATTCCCTGTTGTGTAAGCTTTCAAAAGACATTTGTATCACCATGACATTTTCCTCACTGGTCACTGGTTGGATGATAAGCTATTTAAATTTGGGTGATATATGGTATGTTGAGTGGTTTAAGTACTAACCTATTTAGGTATTTTTAAACAATTCAGTCATATCCATTGACCATTGTTACTGTAATGTTCAAATTGCAACAGGTAGGCTTGCACTACTTTCCTATATAAATGAAGATAACATTGAATGGGTCCCTCAAAGACTGTATGATAAAAATGCAGATATATTGTGATACACTTTGATGTTAAAAATGAACAATTTAGTTATAGGTTATAAATGTGAAAAGCTTAGCAGTTAAAGAGAAGTCCTATGATTCAAATTACTTTCAAACATGTCCAATGAGTTAATTTATTCTTCCTAGCATTTATTTGATGGGACTAAGATATGTTGGCCCGCAATTTGTGGTGGATAATAACAGCGAAAGAACAGCATTCGCCGTCATGACCCCTTTGAAACTGGCTGCAACCTCAGGATGTGGCGTTTGTGCATCTAAACACAGAAATCCTCAATTTGAGGTCAGTCATGAAGGTAATTTCTTCATCACAATTGTTAAGCATTCAAAAGATGCTAATTTATCTGCTACAGCATTAACTTACTTCGTGGCTAACATGGCATGTCACTGTGGAGTTTTTTGAGTAGGTTGTTACTGACACTTTGAGGAGCTGAGAGTGAGACTACCTGAAAATATCCCATTGAGCCTGAACTCTGCAGGTCTTTCTTTAAGTCATCATAGGCAGTCCCTCGGAATCGAGGAAGACTTGCTTCCAGTCTTAAAAATGAGTCCTTAGGTGACTGAACAGTCCAATACTGTTATGTATGCAATAAAGGTTCAAACTGAGTACTGTATAACTAAGCAAGTTACAACCTTTGCTTTATTTAGGTCCAAAGTGCCTGACTCTCAAAATGGCTGGCCTTTTATACCTGAGCAGCACCATGTGCATGCTGCTCAGTGGCCTCCAACAATGATGCCATCTGGTGGCTACAAACAGAATGTACATACATGACAATATCCCCCTCTGAGATCTTATCACAGTATTTCACAGGTTGAGACGGTCCGGTACTTTGCGCTCCTGGGTTGACCGTCTCAGTTCTTGGATGAATGTGCGAGGTCTGTTGTGGCTGATGGCTAGATGACTGACATGTTGGGGGTGCCGGTGGGTATGTCAAGAATTGCAAGTCCATTTTTATTGAACAGGTCCACGATGGAAATTCCGGGTTCACTGATGAACCTTGAGTCCTCTAAAGACTGCTGGTAGGTTGGTTGGTCGTCGACGGTTTCTTCGTCCGACTGTTCTGGCTCGTCTGTGTGCCTCAGCTTTGTCTGATCTACATGTTTCCTGCAAGTTTTCCCATTCCTGAGCTTAATAACGAATAGACTGTTGCCCTCCTTGGCCATGACCGTATCATTTGGGACCCTGACCATAGTTCAACACATGTACAGGATCATTAAGAGAAATCTCGCATGACACAGTTGAGCGATCGTGGTACCCTAGTTGACTCTGTCTTCTGTATTCAACATGATTACTTAAATCTGGGTGTACCAGAGATAGCTTGGTCTTAAGACCTCTTTTCATCATGAGTTCAGCAGGCGAGACCCTTGTGAGTGTGTGGGGTCTTGTCCTGTAACTCAGCAGTCTGCAGGACAAGCAGGTCTTGGGAGTGACTCTTGGGTTACTCTCCTCATGCTTTGCTTGATAATTTGTACTGCATGTTCAGCTTTCCCTTTGGACATAGGCTTGAACGGTGCTGACCTTGCATGTTTTATGCCAGTAAGTTTCACAAACTCCTGAAACTCCTGACTGGTGAAGCACGACCCATTGTTGCTCACCACTATGTCAGGCAGACCATGTGTCGCGAACATGACATTGAGATTCTCTATGGTTGCCGGTGACGTGCTGGATGATATGATTATGCATTCTATCCACTTTGAATAAGCATTCACCACCACTAAAAACATCTTGCCCAGGAAGGGATCTGCAAAATCTACATGGATCCTGGACCAAGGTTTGGATGGCTACGACCACAGACTCAGCGGCGATTCGGCTGGTGTTTTGCTAAGCTGCATGCAAGAGTTGCACTGATGCACGCATGCTTCCAGCTCAGAATCAATTCCTGACCACCATACGTGGGACCTGGCGATGGCCTTCATCATCACTACACCAGGATGTGTGCTGTGTAACTCACGTACAAACTTCTCTCTCCCTTTCTTGGGCATGACAATGCGATTGCCCCACAATATGCAATCTGCTTGAATAGACAGTTAGTCCTTGCGACGAATGTACGGTTTGACCTCCTCGCACATTTGCTTAGGTATGGCAGACCAATCCCTTTTGAGGATGCAACACTTTACCAACAATGCCACTTTACCACCTGGCTGGTCCAGGTCTTAACTTGTTGAGCTGTGACAGGGGTGCCTTCACTCTCCATCCATGATTAATATTGGATCCGCCGGTTGTGGCGTTTCCACCTCTGGTGTGGGCAACGGCAACTGGCTCAAAGCATCGGCACAATTCCTGTGCCAGGTCTGTGGCGAATGACATAATCATAGGCAGATAATGTCAGTACCCACCTTTGGATGCAGGATGAAGCATTGGTATTGATACATAGAAACATAGAAAATAGGTGCAGGGGTAGGCCATTTGGCCCTTCGAGCCTGCATCACCATTCAATATGATCATGGCTGATCATGCAACTTCAGTACCCCATTCCTGCTTTCTCTCCATACCCCTTGATCCCTTTAGCCGTAGGGGCCACATCTAACTCCCTGTTGAATATATCTAACGAACTGACCTCAACAACTTTCTGTGGTAGAGAATTCCACAGGTTCACAATTCTCTGAGTGAAGAAGTTTTTCCTCATCTCGGTCCTAAATGGCTTACCCCTTATCCTTAGACTGTAATCCCTGGTTCTGGACTTCCCCAACAACGGGACCATTCTTCCTGCATCTAACCTGTCCAATCCCGTCAGAATGTTATATGTTTCTATGAGATCCTCTCTCGTTCTTCTAAATTCCAGTGGATATAAGCCGAGTCAATCCAGTCTTTCTTTATATGTCAGTCCTGCCATCCAGGGAATCAGACTGGTGAACCTTCGCTGCACTCCCTCAATAGCAAGAATGTCTTTCCTCAGATTAGGAGACCAAAACTGTACACAATATTCAAGGTGTGGCCTCACCAAGGCCCTGTATAACTGCAGTAAGACCTCCCTGCTTTTGCTCTCGGAAAACAATGAAATGAGCGGCTTGTGATCAGTCTCTAATTCGAACCTCAGGCCGAACAGGTATTGATGCATCTTTTTAACACTGTACACACACGCTATTGATTCTTTTTCTACCATGCTGTAGGCTCTTTCTGCTTTAGACAAACTTGTGGATGCATATGCGACAGGTTGAAGTTTCCCCGACTCATTGACTTGTTGGAGTACGCAACCAATTCCATACGACGATGCGTCACAGGCCAAAACTAAACGTTTACATGGATCATAATGTACCAGCAGCTTGTTCGAGCAAAGCAGATTGGTGGCTTTCTCAAAAGCTCTGTCTTGCGATGTGCTCCACACCCAGTTGTCACCTTTTTTCAATAGCCTGTGCAGTGGTTCTAGTAAGGTGCTCAATTTAGCTAAGAAGTTATCAAAGTAGTTGAGTAGACCCAGGAACAAACGCAGCTCTATCACATTCTGCGGCTTGGTTGCATTCTTGATGGCCTTGGTTTTCCATCAGTAGGTCTGATGCCATCTCGAGTAATTCAACCTCCGGTGCCATGAAGGCGCACTTCGAGCATTTCAGTCTGAGCCCCACTCTTTCCAAACGCAGTAGAACCTCTTCCAGGTTGTTCAGATGTTCCTTGGAATCACGACCAGTGATCAGGATGTCATCTTGGAACTCTACGGTTCTGGGAACGGACTTCAGTAGATTTCCATATTCCTCTGGAATATTGCTGCAGCGAGCGAATTCCGAAAGGGCACCTGTGGTAAATCAACAGTCCTTTGTGCGTGTTAATGCACGTAAGTCTTTTCGATATCTCGACCAAATTGTATGTCGTATAGGCCGACGTCAAGTCCAGTTTTGTGAACGACTTCCCTCCGGCTAGCGTCGCAAACAAGTCGTCAACCTTCGGTAACGGGTACTGATCTTGTTTCGAAACCCTGTTGATCATAGCCTTGTAGTCTCCACAGATTCTGACTGTGCCATCACTTTTCAGCACAGGAACAATGGGGCTGGCCCATTCATTAAATTCGACTGGTGATATGATCCCTTCATGCTGGAGTCTGTCCAGTTCAATTTCGACCTTCTCCCTCATCATATACGGCACTGCCCGAGCTTTATGATGGACGGGTCTTGCATCTGAGTCCACGTGGATCTGCACCTTGGCTCCCATGAAATTGCCGATACCCGATTCGAACAGTGAGGGGAACTTGCTCAATACTTAGGCATATGTATCTTTCTCCATTGACAACGCCTTTATGTCGTTCCAGTCACATCTGATTTTCTCCAACCAGCTCCTGCCGAGCAGCGTTAGGCCATTGCCTGGAATAATCCACAGCGGTAACTCGTGAACCGCAGCGTTATATGGCACATTAATTTGTGCACTGCCAATCACCTTTATCAGTTCTTTGGTGTACGTGCGCAGCTTGGCGTTAACAGGGCTCAGCCTGGGCCTCACAGTCTTAGTATCCCAGAGCTTATTAAATGCCCTCTCATTCATTATCGATTGACTCACCCCCGTGTCCAGTTCCATCGATACGGGTATCCCGTTAAACTTCACATTAATCAAAATTGGTTTACTGTTGGTTATAAAGGAGTACAGTCTATGCACTTCCTCCTCTGGCATCTCAGATTGCATATCCGGAGCCGCGCTAGTCTGAATCTCATCCTCCATGCAGACACTTGCGCTGGAGATGACCCACTCTCAGACAGCCTTTGCAACTATGTTGCTTAAATCGGCACTGCTGGCGCCAATGATTTCCCCCACAACGCCAACCAGTTGGATACATTCCCGCTGGCGGACTTTGGGCAGCCACTGGTTTTGCGAACGCAGCCAGATAGGCCCTGCCATGTGCCGCTCTGCCGAACGCCGAATCAATCACATTTACAGTACTTGCCGAGGTTCGGTTCTTCACCGCCGTTTGCTTTAAACACCTGTCCGTCGTCATTCATGATTGAGCGATCTGGATGGCCCTTTTTAAATCCAACTCCTCCACCGCCAGAAGTTTGCGCAGGATCACCTCGTGGTTGATACCGATAACAAAGAAGTCCCGCAGCATGTCTGCCAACACCATCCCGAAATTGCACTGTTCCGCTAGACGTCTCAGGTCGACAACGAATTCCGCCGCGCTCTGGCCCGCCGATCGAACGTGTGTATAAAACCTGTATCTCCAGATAATGATGCAGTCGTCTGGCTTGAGGTGCTCCCGTACCAATGTACACAACTCCTCATATGTTTTCTCTGTTGGATCACTAGGCATGAGTAGATTCTTTATCAGACCGTAGATCTTTGAACTGCACACAGTGAGGAACACGGCCCGCGTCGATCTGCATCGTCAACCCCCTTCATTTTGTTGGCCACAATGTACTGGTTCAAATGGCTCACAAAGTCTGCCCAATCTTCTCCCTCCACGAATCGCTCTAAAAATTCAATCGTGTTCATTTTGCAAACAAAGGTTCTTGAATTCTTATCGCCAAATGTTATGTATACAATAAAGGTTCAAACTGAGTATTGTTTAACTAAGCAAGGTACAATCTTGCTTCTGCTTTATTTAGGCCCAAAGTGTCTGACTCTCAAAATGGCTGGCCTTTTATTCCTGAGCAGCATCATGTGAGTGCTGCTCAGTGGCCTCCAATAATCATGCCATCTGGTGGCTACAAACAGAATGTACATACATGACAAATACGAGAACCACAGATCCTGTCACAGGTGAGACAGATAGGCGTTGAGGGAAAGGGTGAGTGAGACAGGTTTGCCGCATGCTCTTTCCGCTGCCTGCGCTTGATTTCTGCATTCTCTCTGCATGCCAGACATGAGACTCCCAAAGCAAGCGCTCTACTCGGAACTGCTTCATGGCAAACGAGCCAAAGGTGGGCAGAGGAAATGTTACAGGGACACCCTGAAAGCCTCCCTGAAAAAGTGCAACATTCCCACTGATACCTGGGAGTCCCTGGCCAAAGAGCGCCCGAAGTGACGGAAGTGCATCTGGGAGGGTGCCAAGCACCTCGAATCTTCTTTAAGTAAGTAGATTGGGGTCCCATGATGTCATCTTGCACCACCACCCACCCACCTCCCCCCACCCGCCTTGACTGCAATTTTAACTGGTGGCCAGAGCAGGGAAGCCATTGTGGTTTTCCACCAGGTGAAGATAGCGGGAAGAGAATCCAGGGCCAAAGAGTTTATTCAGTGAAGCCTTTTTACTTTTTTACTTTCCTTGTGTGGCCAGGAGGAGCAGAAGTACCACAAAGAAAGTTTAGGCATCCTCTGTCCGGGTCTCCCATTCCGAGTGTGTAACCCCCCTGATACCCCCTCCCAGTGACTTACCTTGTAACCGGCTACCATTTCTTTGGTGCCAGTCAGCTGCCACTATCTACCTGTTTTGAGCAGGCAGCTGATGGGTGACATGCGGATGAGGCCCAGTAGTTAAAATTTCTCGGGTTTCACGCTGCTGTAGTTGTGGGAGTGGGGTGGAGGGGAGGTTACGCTTAACTCATCCCCAGCCCGCCCTGTCTGGGTAAAATCAGGGCTAGCGTTACCATTTCCCACCACTGCGTATCTTTGCTCACGCTTCTTATGCTAACAGTCCGCCCCAAGCCGCAAAGAAATTCGGAGCACAAATTATTTTCCTGTAAACTGAAAAAAGACATAACATGATTATCCTGCAGTTTAAGCAACTTGTGTAAAAAACAATTTTAGCAAATTCCATTTAACATAAAATACATAAGAAGGGTGACCAAAAGATTGGTCAAAGAGAAGGTCTGAAACTCAGCTCAGGTCCAACAAGGTTGTAAGCATGCTGGTTCATATCTAGAAAGTAGAAGGGATCAAATCAATGGAAAGGGAATGGAGTTTGTGGCAGGCACCATAGACAATGGGGGAGAAATTGGCCTGGTTTGCACCTCCCATTGGCATCTGCGGGGAGCGGTAGTGGGGCATTAAGGGGTTACCAACCGGGCGCGATGAAATCACCGACGCCCGCAAACTTCCCTGGTGGTTTTGCGCTGGCGCTAACACTTATCACCTTGCTCTCTTGCACCCCAGAGATTGTGATGTCATCCAGTGTGCAGCGCCCCGTTACCTCCCCGGATGCAATATTCGCTCCCGCCCCCTGGGCATCAACAACAGCAGCTGCAGGAGGCATTGTCACCTCGGCTGGCCATTTGGGGAGCATTAATTAAAGGCAGTGGTGGTCAGGTGGGGCAAAAAGAAATGTTCTCCCCGTTCTGGGGCCTCCTGATTTCCTTTGCCCCCACGATTGCTCAGCCCTCTGCTCTCAAAGAGTGCTTGGGGCTGCTATGCACATAGTGCAGGTGCCGTGGCCCAACACAGAGAGCATGAAAACTCATTCTCCTCAGCATTGGCCCTTCCCTTTAACAAGGGAAGGAGCCTGTGCAGACAGCAGCTCTGCACAGAACATTGCTCAATGGTCTACCGATACTGCCCCTCTCACTCCCTTTAGCGCTCTAAGGGAAGTGGTAGCAGCGCTTAATTTAGCACTCCACCTTCCTCTTGGAGAATTAAAGCGGAAGTTCCCATCAGCTGCAAATCTTTTTCGATACTTTTACGCTCCCTAAAAAGTTAGCGCCCCGTTACGCAATTCTAGCCCAATGATTTTGGTCTTCTCGATGTTGAACAGCTGAAAGTTATCACTGAGCCAGAACTGGATGTTGGACAAACAGTTCGACAAGCAGTCTGACAACACACAGGTAGTTGACAGGTCAATTAAGATCATGAGGAGGTACAGGGTGTCATTGGCGTACATATGGAAGCTGACTCTCAGGTCCGTAGCTGAAATCGCTGAGCCGTGGCAAAGCGTGAGGGTGGAGAAGGGGACCAAAGATCACTCTTTGGGTACTCTAAATATGACAGTGTGGGAATGGAAGAAAATCCATTTCTGGAGATACTCTAGCTATGTTCAGCAACACAAGAAAGTAACCTGTGAAGTCAGTCCCACCAAGCTGGACAACAGAGGGGAGGGTTGGAGGAAGATAGTGAGATCAACTTTATTGAGCACTGCAGAGAGATTGAGAATGATGAGGAAGGATAATAAACCACGGTCACTGTCACAGTCATTTGTGGCTTTAGTTAGGGCCATTTTGAGAAAGCCAGGAAGTTATAGTCAAGATAGGTAAGGATTTGGAATATGACAACAAATTTAAGTGCCTTAGATAGGAAAGAGAGGTTGGAGATGGGTGATAGTTGGCAAGGACAGACGGTTTACAATTGGGAGACAGTGATAATGGCCACTCTGAAGGGGAAAGGGATATTCTGAAGGGGAAAGGGATGGTGTCTGAGGGCATGGAATCAGTGAACATGTCAACCAGCATGGGACAAGAAGGGAAGTTGTATGGACTGTAGTTGAGTGGGAAGGATGTCCATGGAGCACAACTGTGGTCTCATGGACGAGATGAGCCTGGAGAGCGCAGGGGACGAGATATTGAGAAACTGTAGAGATGGGGCTCAAGGTTGGAGTTGGTGGGGAACTGGCGTAGTTGGTGGCAAGAGGAAGGGAAGAACATACTGGAAACAGTTGTATTGATGGTCTTGATCTTGGAAACATATAAATCAAAAAGATCCTTGCATCTGCTAAGAGAGAAAGGGGCAGGGGAAAGTTGTTTAAGGAGTCAGCTGCCTCCTAGAAAAAGTAGCCTAAAGTTATCCTTAGTCTCCAGGGTGATCCTGCAATAGTGGGTGGATTTAGCTGGGGAGAGCAAAGTGCAATAGGATTTGATGTGGTCAAGCCATGTCTGGTCATTTTGCCCAGGAATCTCTTCATGAATCCCTAAATCTTTGCCTGAACCATTAATAGCGCAGTTATAATTAGGTGGAGCATTCTGTAACTGAGGGAAAGAGCAACCAGGTTTGATAATCAATGATTAATATCTTCTTAATCCATTACTTAATTAACTGCAATACTTCATCTTTTTGTGATACGGGTAGTTAAAGAATTTATAATTAGTTGTGCGGAAGCAAAGTATTTCAATCTCAGATTGCTTCTTGCTTTGTTAAACTGCTCGAGCGTTGCTTTTCTGGTTCGTATACCATCAGATTACCTTGATTACTTTGCAGCCATATAATTCCCTCTCCGGTATCGCTTCTGTATTTCTGCTACTCTCCACTCAGCTTAACTGGAAAATCAATTGATCCTAGTTATAGCAGAGGATTATCTTTGGACATACTCAGTCATATACAATCAATTCTGTTCAATCTCTGATAGCTTAATGACAATGTAAACAAGGGAATAAAAAATGCACTCCATCATGTGTGTTTTTTTTTATCTTTTTCTTTTTGCGGGGAGGTAGTGTCGATAGATTATGACCTCATCTATTTTTAGACTTATTCTTTTACTCCATTTGGCCCAGTTTTTCTGGGACATACATCAACTGAGGCTGAGAAGACACAAAGGTAGCCTACCGTCAGACAGTCACTGTGAGGTGTGCAAGAGTTTCCTTGTGACAATTTGTGCTCTATTTTTTTCTTTCCCCATGCAAGTCGATGATTGATACTTATACATGCAGGTCACGTAAGAATAGAAACTGAGGAGACTGAAAGAATCAAATGTACATCTTTTACTCTGTGATACTCCACACTGGTGCTCTAACTGCCCAGCCCCCACTCCATTTCCTCTCTCTGATATACATTTGTCTTGCATTCCTGTTTTTTTGTCTTTTTCCTTTCTAATATTACTTTCTTCATTATTTTACCCTATTTCTCATCTTTCACATTTTTTAAATTTTTTTTCTTTACTTTTTCATTTGCATCTTCTACTTTCATTCTCAGATTGCTTCTTGATTACTTTGCAGCCATATAATTTCCTCTCCGGTATCTCTTCTGTATTTCTGCTATACTCCACTCAGCTTAACTAGAAAATCAATCGATCCTAGTATTGTGCAGTCTCCAAAAGACTAAAAGCATCATGGAAGAGATCATTTCCGTTTGAGTACATCATAGTGATTTGCAAATGCCACCCATTTTTGGGTCTAGCACTCAGTGTCAAGTTGTCTCTACCTTGCTCAGTAAAAGAGATGAGAAATGGGAAACCACTGATCATTCATCTTGTAAAAATTAATACTTTATCACCAAAGCTATAAACCAAATTGGTTGCAACAATGTCATGCTTAATTAATGCAACCTGATATTGGATCTGTTTCCTGATGTGTTTATCATAAATTTTCTTGAATTACACATAGACTGAAACATAACAATGCGATAAAAAAAAACTTTTCTACTCTGAAACGGCCCCATTTAAGAGGCCTTATGTGCTTTTTTCTCAGATATCACTTTCAGCTCCAAAAACACAGTGCTTTATCCAGTAATTACTCCACAAGTCCTGAGAGAGAAAATTGTTTTAAACAACACTCTGGAAAAGTGGTGAGCGATTTCTGGAGAAATGTCAAGCCAAACTGATAAATGCTGTGAACCGAAATAAAACACAAAATATATTTCTTTTTTTTTAATCGATATGACCCGAATCTGGCAACTCTGAGGAGCGTTTGAATGAAATGTTTGCTGGGATATTGCACAGATACAGGCTTAGAGATGTGAAAAATTATTTAATACTGATGGATTATAATTTTAATTGAAGAATAACCTCAGGGAGCAAAGTGCATTCAGGCTGATAAATGGCTCCCATGAATTAAATAAATTGCAAGACCGCAGTCAAAATCAATTAGTTAGCATTACAATTCGTTATTTTTGACTGAACCATGTTCAATAAAGTTATCATCATTACACGGATGTATATATTGAATAAGCTAGAAATAGTGATCAGATTTTTATGATGCTTTTAAAAATTGTTGTCAAAGCAAGCTAGTTGCATAACCCCATGAGGAAAACTCCCCCATTACGGAGCAGTTTTGCAGGACATGTAGCAAAGCATGTTGGTCCATTTTAGAGCAGAAGACCACCTTTCTGTTCAAGCTCAGGTTAAAGCTATTTCAGTGGAAGTTATAAAGCGTGTTGTAATATATGCACATGTGAGTATGCTCACAGGTTTGCAGAGCTGTTGAATTGGGAGTAGCTTAACCAGTCACGTGATGTTCACAAAACTCAATAAAACCCCAGCCAGTTGGGTTTGAGGGATCCATGATGAGGCATGTGGTTGTGAGCCTGGTGGATGAACTGCTAATGTGTAGCGTGATTGTTAAACCTTTGCTAATAAACCAACTAGTTCTTAATAGCAATGTGATGCTATGAATTCTTAATCAAAGAATCCATGAAGCAAATACATTATAAGTGTGATTGGAAAAAAAAATAAAACAAGGTTTTGTGTTATTTGGAGTCCCAAGATATCCTGGGGATGAAATTGCCCCTCTTCTTAAGACCTGTTACCACCGCAACAGGTCTTAAGGAGAGGTGGCCATGCGGTGGAGTGGAGTGGCCGCCGACTTTTGGTGGAATGGCCACTGATAGCCCAATTGCCCTTGCGAGTTTTCCCAGCAGTGCCCAGATCCCCCCGCTATCGCTCCGGTGCTGCCGATCCGTCTTAAGCATATAATCACCGTGCGACATTGCCCTCGGAAAATCTTCAGCCTGCCTGGCAGTGCCAAAACAAGCTTTTTCCCGGTGGTCCAGTGAGGCTGTGGCCTTCTGCAGCGGCGATGCTTCCCTTAAAGGGACTTAACTTTAGGCCACTGCCAGTGAGGCAAGTGGCCCAATATTCATTTCTTGAAACGGGTGAGTTGTGGATAGAAACATAGAAACATAGAAAATAGGTGCAGGAGCAGGCCATTCAGCCCTTCTAGCCTGCACCGCCATTCAATGAGTTCATGGCTGAACATGAAACTTCAGTACCCCCTTCCTGCTTTCTCGCCATACCCCTTGATCCCCCGAGTAGTAAGGACTTCATCTAACTCCCTTTTGAATATATTTAGTGAATTGGCCTCAACTACTTTCTGTGGTAGAGAATTCCACAGGTTCACCACTCTCTGGGTGAAGAAGTTCCTCCGCATCTCGGTCCTAAATGGCTTACCCCTTATCCTCAGACTGTGACCCCTGGTTCTGGACTTCCCCAACATTGGGAACATTCTTCCTGCATCTAACCTGTCTAAACCCGTCAGAATTTTAAACGTTTCTATGAGGTCCCCTCTCATTCTTCTGAACTCCAGTGAATACAAGCCCAGTTGATCCAGTCTTTCTTGATAGGTCAGTCCCGCCATCCCGGGAATCAGTCTGGTGAATCTTCGCTGCACTCCCTCAATAGCAAGAATGTCCTTCCTCAAGTTAGGAGACCAAAACTGTACACAATACTCCAGGTGTGGCCTCACCAAGGCCCTGTACAACTGTAGCAATACCTCCCTGCCCCTGTATTCAAATCCCCTCGCTATGAAGGCCAACATGCCATTTGCTTTCTTAACCGCCTGCTGTACCTGCATGCTAACCTTCAATGACTGATGTACCATGACACCCAGGTCTCGTTGCACCTTCCCTTTTCCTAATCTGTCACCATTCAGATAATAGTCTGTCTCTCTGTTTTTACCACCAAAGTGGATAACCTCACATTTATCCACATTATACTTCATATACACAACAGACACCAACAGCTCACCCAATTAATATTAACGAGACCAGTTTGACGGTCTCATCACCAGCTTCAAGCCCAAAACCAGGCGGCGACTAATTTATACCCCATTCTTCGTTTAACCAATTAGAATGCCATCAATTATAAAGTAACTTTATGATTGGTTCATTTCACACATTTACATTTACAGCTTTCCCAAATACTTGTAGACAATTCAACATCAGTCAGGTGTACATTCTACACTGTGATCTTGTAAGATTGACTTTCACGATAATTTGTTACAATAAGAGAGCATTTATTCAAATGTGGAATTTCATAGTAGTTTACATCTGAATTCTAAGGAAGATACATTGAAACTTATATTTTATTCCATCCTAGATTTTTTAAGTCAGCTGGGAGTCTGCCATGCAGAAACCTAGCCAAGCTGCTGAGAAATTTACACCTGTATCATTTGGAATGCACAGATTTTCTCAATAAGGGACACACCCTACTTACTTCAGTTCAGAGAAGTTAGGATCAGGTTAGCAGGGCCAAGACCCAGGGACCTCTAAATGTTCGCAGGAGTAATGCTGGAGGTTAACCAGTTACAGCCAAGCAGCTTACCAGCCTGTTAATACCTAAACTATTTTCACACAATTGCCTAAAAGTGGTTACTTCAATCCTTGAGACTTAGGCATTACAATACATTCATAGAATCATAGAAATTTACAGCATGAAAGGAAGCCATTTCGGCCCATTGTGTCCGCGCCGGCCGACCAAGAGCTATCCAGCCTAATTCGCAATCTAACTCTTGGTCCATAGCCCTGTAGGTTGCGACACTTTAAGTGCACATCCAAGTAGTTGTTAAATGTGGTGAGGCTTTCTGCCTCTACCACCCTTTCAGGCACTGAGTTCCAGACCCCCATTACTCTCTGGGTAAAGAAATTTCCCCTCATATCACCTCTATAAATCCCCCCAATTACTTTAAATCTATGCCCCCTGGTTGTTGACCCCTCTGCCAAGGGAAACAGGTCATTCCTATCCACTCTATTCAGGCCGCTCATAATTTTATACACCTCAATAAGGTCTCCCCTCAGCTTCCTCTGTTCCAAAGAAAACAGAACTAGCAACTCCAATCTTTCCTCATAGCCAAAATTCTCCAGTCCAGACAACATTCTTGTAAATCTCCTCTGCACCCTTTCCAGTGCAATCACATCTTTCCTGTATTGTGGTGACCAGAACTGCACACAGTACTCCAGCTGCGGCCTAACCAGTGTTTTATACAGTTCAAGCATAACCTCCTTGCTCTTGTATTCCATGCCTCGACTAATAAAGGCAAGTATTCCATATGCCTTCTCAACCACCTTATCTACCTGGCCTGCGACCTTCAGGGATCTGTGGACCTGAACTTCAAGATCCCTTTGTTCCTCTACATTTCTCAGTGTCATACCATTTAATGTGTATTCCCGTACCTTGTTAGACCTCCCCAAATGCATTACCTCACACTTATCCAGATTGAATTCCAGTTGCCACTGTTCTGCCCACCTGACCAGTACATTGATGTCTTCCTGCAGTCCGCAGCTTTTTTCTTCATTATCAACCACACAGCCTATTTTCGTGTCATCTGCAAACTTTTTAATCATATCCCCAATATTTAAGTCCAAGTCATTGAAATATATCACAAAAAGCAAGGGACACAGCACTGAGCCCTGCGGAACCCCACTGGATACAGCCTTCCAGTCACAAAAACACCCATCAACCATTACCCTTTGCTTCCTGCCTGTGAGCCAATTTTGAATCCAACTTGCCAATTTTCCCTGGATCCCATGGGCTTTTACTTTCGTGACCAGTTGGCCATGTGAGAATTTATCAAAAGCTTTACCAAAATCCATATACACTACATCATACGCACTGCCTTCATCGAGCCTCCTCGTTACCTCCTCGAAAAATTCAATCAAGTTAGTCAGACACAACTTTCCCTTAACAAACCAATGCTGACTGTCCTTGATTAATCCATGTCTTTCCAAATGAAGGTTTACCCTATCCCTCAGGACTTTTTCCAATAATTTCCCCACCACTGAGGTTAGGCTGACTAGCCTGTAATTACTCGGTCTATCCATTTCTCCCTTCTTAAACAAAGGTACAACATTAGCAGTCCTCCAGTCCAAAATGATAAAGAGAGGGAAGATAGATTATGAAAGTAAACAAGCACAAAATGTAAAAACAGAGAGTTAGAGTTTCTACAGCTACATAAAAAGGAAAAGAGTAGCTAAAGTAAATATATCCTAGAGGATGAGAATTGGGAATTAAGAATGGGGAACAGGGAAATGGCAGAGACGTTGAACAAATATTTTGTATCGATCTTCACGGTAGAAGACACTAAAAACATCCCAATAGTGGATAATCAAGGGGCTATAGGGAGGGAGGAACTTAATACAATCACTATCACTAAAGAAGTAGTACTCGGTAAAATAATGGGACTAAAGGCGGACAAGTCCCCTGGACCTGATGGCTTACATTCTAGGGTCTTAAAAGAAGTGGCTGCAAAGACAGTGGATGCATTGGTTGTAATCTACCAAAATTCCCTGGATTTTGGAGCGGTCCAAGTGGATTGGAAAACCGCAAATGTAACGCCCCTATTTAAAAAAGGAGGCAGACAGAAAGCAGAAAACTATAGACCAGTTAGCCTAACATCTGTCATTGGGAAAATGCTGGAGTCCATTATTAAGAAAGCAAAATAGTGGGACATTTGGAAAAGCATACTTCAATCAAGTAGTGTCAGCATGGTTTTATGAAAGAGTAATCATGTTTGACAAATTTGCTGCCATTCTTTGAGGATGAAATGAGCAGGGTGGATAAGGGGGAACCAATGGATGTGGTGTATTTGGATTTTGAGAAGGCATTCGTTAAGGTGCCACAGAAAAGGTTACTGCGCAATATAAAAGTTCACTGGGTTGGGGGTAATATATTAGAGGATTGGCTAACTAACAGAAAACAGAGCGTCGGGATAAATGGATCACTTTCCAGTTGGTAAGTAACTAGCAGGGTGCCACAGGGATCGGTGCTGGGTCCTCAACTATTTACAATCTATATTAATAACTTGGATGAAGGGACCGAGTGTAATATAGCCAAGTTTGCTGATGATACAAAGATGGGTGGGAGAACAAATTGTGAGGAGGACACAAGAAATCTGCAAAGGGATATAGACAGGCTCAGTGAGTGGGCAAAAATTTGGCAGCTGGTGTATAATGTGGGAAAATGTGAGGTTATCTACTTTGGCAGAAAAAATAGAAAAGCAAATTATAATTTAAATGGAGAGAAATTGCAAAGTGCTGCAGTACAGAGGGACCTGGGGGTCCTTGTGCATGAAACACAAAAAGTGAGTATGCAGGTACAGCAAGTAATCAGGAAGGCAAATGGAATGTTGGCCTTTATTGCAAGGGGGATAGAGTATAAAAGCAGATAAGTCCTGCTACAACTGTACAGGGTATTGGTGAGGCCACAACTGGAATACTGCGTACAATTTTGGTCTCCTTATTTAAGGAAGGATATACTTGCATTGGTGGCTGTTCAGAAAAGGTTCACTAGGTTGATTCCAGAGATGAGGGAGTTGACTTATGAAGATAAGTTGAGTAGGTTGAGCCGATATTCATTGGAGTTCAGAAGAATGGGAAGTGATCTTACCGAAACATATAAGATAATGAGGGGGCTCGACAAGATGGATGCAGTGAGGATATTTCCACTCATAGGGGAAACTAAAACTAAGGGACATAGGGCTAGAACCTCCACTTTTGTGCTTATCGCCCAAAAATGGGCATTATTTCTGATGTGGGCAATAAAAAAGGGTTTTCAGATCGCCGGTTTCTCGCCCATTCTCAAAAGACCTAGTTTCCATTTTTGAAAATGGGCGTTATCCCGAGCGATATCAAATGAGCAGTAGCGTTAAATTTTTTGATCTTCTGTCATAAAATGTGGCCATCTGTAGCAACGGCATGGCAACGATCGATTCCCGCGATTCAGGAGGTCAAGGGTCATCATCACATACACAGAAAAGGAGACAGAAAGAGAGGGAGCTCAGAGGTACTGAAAGCATCTGTAGTGTGTGCTTGTCTGGCTGTTATGGGAGGCACGACGGAGATTAACCAATAGCAAAAAGCCTACTAAGCACCAAGAACATAGTTGGCACCGAGATTTTGTCCAAAAAATAAGATATAATATTGAAGGCATGGTGGAGGCCCTGGAGCCGGTAGCCAGGAACACTGGTGGCAGAGGGCTCCCAGTGGTCCCGGAGTGCCGCACTGCACCCCAAGGTGATGCACCTCCATCGCCAACCACACGATAGCCAGCAGTAACATCTTGCTTCTGGCTCAGAGCACGTTCCCACCTCGGGACTGTCCTCTTCCGTATCCGTCCAAGCAGAGCTTCGGCTGTTACCTCCCCCAATGAAGCATCGCCTGAGGAACTCCTGGGCCAGGCATCTTAGAGTCAGGAAGGGAAGGGGAAGGGGTAGAAGTGGGGGGGTGGGGAAAGGGTTGGTTTGTACAGAAATACTGATGATTTCAGACTAATGTTCAATTTAAATGTTTTTTATGTAACAAAACCTTGTAGCACATTGGCTCAGATAGCTGCACCATTACACACTGGTGATTCCTTAACATCAAACGGTATAATCACACTTAACTTTAATCAACTTAAACTTTAACTGTCACCAAGGTGATGCCCACCATTGATTTATGACCTGAACACCCAGCAATATGTCAGCCTTGTAAATAACACCAACATTCTTTCAGGCAAAGCGATCATTGATGAGCTCCTGACATAAGAGTCTTGCAGCTATCATGCCACCACGGGCCCTTTCATGCAGTCTACAGGGGGGCGGGGGCATGGCTTCAGCAACACCCTGATTGTCTGGGCCAATGTCAGCGTCCGCCTCCTCATCCTCCTCTTCCTCTCTCTGGTGAGGTGGACTGTCAGACTCATCAGGCAATTCTTGTCCCCTCCTGATAGCCAAATTGTGTAGCATGGAGTACACCACCATGAATTGAGCTACCTGCTGAGGGTGGTATTGGGGCTCACCTCTTGAGTGGTCCAGGCATCTAAAGTGCTGCTTCAGCTCTCCAATGGTTTTCTTCATGATATTGCTAGTTGCTCTGTGGCTCTTGTTGTATCGCCTCTCGGCCTCAGTGTGGGTGTCACGCAGGGGGTTCATCAGCCAGGTGGCGAGGCCATATCCTTTGTCACCAAGCATCCAGCATTGACCTTGTGGCTCATTGTTAAACAAGTCAGATACAGCGCTCTCACGCAGGATGTGAGCATCATGGATACTGCCCGGAAATTGAGCATTCACTGCCAGTATAATTTGCTGATGGTCGACAACCAGTTGGACATTCATGGAGTGGAATCCCTTGCGGTTCCTGAAAATCTCTGCATCCTGAAAAGGTGCCCGCATCGCGATGTGCGTACAGTCTATTGCTATCTGCACCTTGGGGAAGTTTACATTTCTGGAGAATCCCAGAGCCCTCTCACTCTGTGCCTCCTTGGTCATAGGGAAGCTGATCAAGTCCCTCCTGCATGCATACAGGGCTTCAGTGACCTGTCTAATGCAGCGATGTGTGGCATGCTGAGAAAGTCCGCAAATGTCGCCAGATGTGGCATGAAAAGAACCCGAGGTGTATAACGACAGTGCTGCGGTGACTTTGACCTCGACGGACAGTACAGTACTGATGGTGCTGACAGGCTGCAGATCAGCTGGCATACCTCAGTGATAACCTCTTTGTGGAAGCGCAGTCTCCGAAGACAGGTGGTGTCGGGTAAGTCGAGGTAAGAATGCTTCTCCTTGTACTTGCGGGGCGTGTAACAGCTGGTCCTCCTCATCTGTATGTCACTTCTTACATTGGGCACATAATGCTGGGAAGCATTCGTTCAGCGATGTCGAGTCTGCTGCACCAAGAGAGGGTGAGAAAGGACAGGCCCCATTGCAGTAGCTCTCTGTTTTCCACCGATTGCTCACAAACAAGGAATGTCCCGATGAAGACACCTCTTCAATTCCAATCGGTCACAGTATGGTCAAGATGTTTTTACAGATGTTCACATCAACTCCAACGACCTGCAGAGTACATCCGAACTTCGCCGAGTTTGAAGCACAGCAGCCTTTTAAAGGACGCGACATGTGATCTCGAACATGGCGTCCATAATGCTGTGATTCATTCTGGTTAGTTCTACTTTTTGTGGGCGGTTCTTTGGGCGAGCGATATTGTGGGCGATATGTGTGCGAGGTGGTGAAATTGACGACAGGCGATCTCCATGGCCGCTAGCTTGAGTAAATATGCTCTTTACGACAAAAAGCAGTGGGCGGGCATTAATATTGAATCTCGGCGTTAATTCCGTGTGGAAAGTAACACTGGGCGATATTATGGCCATTGAATTCACCCATTCTGCTGATTCCGCCCCAAAAAAATGGAAGGGCGGTAATATTTTTTCTCGCCGTTAAGCGCATGGGGAAAGTAACGCTCGCCGATAAGATTCTGAAAAATGCCCGCCACTTTCCATTTTGTGCCAAAATGGGCGATATATGGGCGTTATACGTCATTTCAGTGGTAAAATGGGTGTTAAGTGGGCGTTAAACATGCAAAAAAAGTGGAGTTTCTAGCCCATAGTCTCAGAATAATGGGCTGCCCATTTAAAACTGAGATGAGGAGGAATTTCTTCTCTCAGAGGGTTGTAAATCTCTGGAATTCTCTGCCCCAGAGAGCTGTGGAGGCTGGGTCATTGAACATAGTTAAGGGGGAGACAGACAGATTTTTGCGTGATAAAAGAATAAAAGGTTGTCAGGAGCGGACAGGGAGGTGGAGCTGAGTCCATGATCAGATCAACCATGATCCTATTAACTTGAGGGAACGGGCTCAAGGGGCCAGGTGGCCTACTCCTGCCCCTATTTCTTATGATTCTTATGATTCTGGCACCACACCTGTAGCCAGAGAGGACTGGAAAATGATGGTCAGAGTCTCTGCTATTTCCTTTTTTGCTTCTATTAACAGCCTGGGATGCATTTCATCTGGGCCTGGGGATTTATCCACTTTCAAAACTGCTAAGACCCTTAATACTTCCTCTCTCACTATATTTATCTCGTCTAATATTTCATATACCTTCTCCTTCATTGCAACGTCTGTATCGCCCTCCTTTTATGAAAACAGATGCAAAGTAATCATTAAGAATCATATTCACGTCTTCTACCTCCACACACAGATTTTCTTAATGATCTCTAATAGGTCCCACTCTTTCGTTATCCTCTTGCTCTTAATGTATTTATAAAACACTGATTTTACTTGATAACATTTTCTCGGGCTCTCTCTTTGCTTTCCTGATATCTTTTTTAATTGCATCTCTGCACTTTTTATACTCCTCTAGAGTTTCTACAGTATTGAGTTCTCGGTATCTATCGTAAGCTTTCCTTTTTTTCTTTATCCTACCCTGTATTTCCCTTGACATCCAGGGGGCTATAGATTTGCTGGGCTGCCCTTTTTCTTGAAGGGAACATACTTGCTCTGTATCCTCAGGATCTCCTCCGTGAACGCCTCCCACTGCTCTGACACTGACTTACCATCAAGTAGCCATTTCCAGTCCACTTTGGCCAAATCCCATCTCACCTCAGGTAAGTTGGCTGTACCCAAATTGAGAACTTTTTTTCCTAGTCCACCTTTGTCTTTTTCCATAACTACCCTAAATCTTACTGAATTATGATCACTAGCACCAATATGCTCTCCCACTGATATCCCTTCCACCTGCCCCTCTTCATTCCCCAAAACCATGTCCAGAACCGTCCCCTCCCTTGTTGGGCTTATTACATACTGGCTAAAGAAGTTCTCCTGAATGCATTTTAGGAATTCTGCACCATTCACACTGCTTTTTCCCCAGTTATTATTCGGGTAGTTGAAATCCCCCACTATTACAGCTCTATAGTTTTTGCACTTCTCAGCAATTTGCCCACATATTTGTTCTTCTATCTCCCTCTGACTGTTTGGGGGTCTATAGTACACTTCCAGTAGTGTGATCGCCCCTTTTTTGTTCTTTAATTCAACCTGTATGGCCTCGTTTGATGATCCCCTCCAACATATCATCCCTTCTCACAGCTGTAATTGTTCCTTTAATTACTATTGCGACACCTCCTTTTTGCCCCCCTCTCTATCCTGTCTGAAAACACTGTAACCAGGAATGTTGAGCTGCCATACCTGCCCTTCTTTCAGCCATGTCTTAGTAATAGCTATAATATCATACTTTTAAGTGTCTATCTGTTCTCTCAGCTCATCTGCCTTATTCCCTAAACTCCTTGCATTGAAGTATATACCATTTAGTGGTGCCAAACTCCCTTGTCGCCTATTTTCCAGCCCTTGTTTCCTCTGTCTTACAAATTCATTTTCTACTTTTCTGCTGCCCAATTCCAAGCTTTGCTTCTCTCCCCACTGAATCAATTCCCCGCTTCCCATCCCCCTGCCAAACTAGTTTAAACCCTCCCCACTAGCACTCCCTCTAGGATATTGGTCCCAGCTCTGTTGAGGTGCAACCTGTCCCGCTTGTTCAGGTTTCACCTCCCCCAGAAATGGTCCCAATGCCTCAGGAATCTCAAGCCCTCCCACTTGCACCATCTCTCCAGCCACGCATTCATTTTCTCTATCCTCCTATTTCTGTACTCACTAGCAAGTGGCACCGGTAGTAACCCAGAGATTACTACCTTTGAGCTCCTGCTTTTTAATCTCTCTCCTAGCTCCCTAATCTCTGCCTGCAGGACCTCATGCCTCTTTTTACCTATGTTGTTGGTACCAATATGGACCATATCCCCCCAGAATGCCTAGCAGCTGCTCGGTGACATCCTTGACCCTGGTGCCAGGGATGCAACATACTATCCTGGAGTCATTTCTGCGGCCGCAGAAATGCCTGTCTGCTCCCCTGACTATTGAATCCCCTACCATTATTGCTCTTGCATTCTTCTTCCTCCCTCCCCATGCAGCTGAGCCACCCGTGGTGCCATGGACTTGGCTCTGGCTGCACTCCCCAGAGGCACCATCACTTTCACCAGTACTTAGATCAGAATACTGGTTGGAGAGCGAGATGGACTCAGGGGACTCCCGCACTACCTGCGTAGTCCTCCTCTTCTGTCTGGTGGTCACCCATGTCCCCTCTGCCTGCATACTTTTAAGCTACGGGGTGACCTCTTCTAGAAATGTGCTATCCGCAAAATTCTCAGTCTCGTGGAGGCACTGCAGTGATGTCAGCCGCTGCTCAAACTCAGAAACACAGAGCTCGAGTTGCTGTAGCTGGTAACACTTCCTGCACATATGGTCGACCAGGCTTCGCGAAGCGTCCAGGACTTCCCATATGGCACAGGATGTGCAGTCCATGGGACTGAGCTGCCCTGTCATGCCTCTGTTTAATAGACTAAGAACTAACCCAGCAGAAATGAACTTAAAATTAACAAAGAACAGTCACCAGCTACTCACCAATCAGTTCCTTCCCTTGTGCTGACGTTACTTTTTCGACTCTTACCTCACTCTTTCGAATTCTGCATTTGTTGAGTTGCTCCCATTGTTGCTCAGCTCCCGCTGTCGTCTCGACCAGGTCACTGCCTCCTCCCACTTGCACTTGTCTGCCAACATTACAACAGTGACCACACTTCAAAGGTACTTCATTGGCTGTGAACCATTTGGGACATCCTGAGGACATGAAATGCATTATATGAATCCATAGAAAATAGGTGCAGGAGTAGGCCATTCGGCCCTTCAAGCCTGCACCACCATTTAATAAGATCATGGCTGATCATTCACCTCCGTACCCCTTTCCTGCTTTCCCTCCATACCCCTTGATCCCTTTAGCCGACACTCCCTCTAACTCCCTCTGGAATATATCCAATGAACTGGCATCAACAACGGTCTGCGGTAGCGAATTCCACAGGTTAACAACTCTCTGAGTGAAGAGGTTTCTCCTCATCTCAGTCCTAAACGGCTTACCTCTTATCCTGAGACTATGTCCCCTGGTTCTGGACTTCCCAACATAGGGAACATTCTTCCTGCATCTAACCTGTCCTGCCCCGTCGGAATGTTATATGTTTGTATGAGATCCTCTCTCAATCTTCTAAACTCCAGTGAATACAGGCCCAGTCAGTCCAGTCTCTCCTCATATGTCAGTCCTGCCATCCCGGGAATCAGTCTGGTGAACCTTCGCTGCACTCCCTCCATAGCAAGAACGTCCTTCCTCACATTAGGAGAACAAAACTGAACACAATATTCTAGATGAGGTCTCACCAAGGCCCTGTACAACTGCAGTAAGACCTCCCTGCTCCTATACTCAAATCCCCTAGCTATGAAGGCCAACATACCATTTGCCTTCTTCATCGCCTGCTGTATCTGCATGCCACTTTCAATGACTGATGTACCATGACACCCAGGTCTCATTGCACCTCACCTTTTCCTAATCTGCCGCCATTCAGATAATATTCTGCCTTTGTGTTTTTGCCACCAAAGTGGATAACCTCACATTTATCCACATTATACTGCATCTGCCATGCATTTTCCCACTCACCTAACCTGTCCAAGTCACCCTTAAGCCTTTTATCATCCTCCTCACAGCTCACATCGCCACCCAGCTTAGTGTCATCTGCAAACTTGGAGAAATCACACTCAATTCCCTCATCCAAATCATTAATGTATATTGCAAATAGCTGGGGACCCAGCACTGAGCCCTGCGGCACCCCACTAGTCACTGCCTGCCATTCTGAAAAGGACCCGTTTATTCCGACTCTCTGCTTCCTATCTGCCAACCAATTCTCTATCCACATCTGTACATTACCCCCAATTCCCATGTGCTTTAATTTTGCACACTAATCTCTTGTGTGGGATCTTGTCAAAAGCCTTTTGAAAGTCCAAATACATTACATCCACTGGTTCTCCCTCATCCACTCTAGTAGTTACATCCTCAAAAAATTCTAGAAGATTTGTCAAGCAGGATTTCCCTTTCATAAATCCATGCTGACTTGGACCGATCCTGTCACTGCTTTCCAAATATGCTGCTATTTCATCTTTAATAATTGATTCCAACATTTTCCCCACGACTGATGTCAGGCTAACCGGTCTATAATTACCTGTTTTCTCTCTCCCTCCTTTCTTAAAAAGTGGTGTTACATTAGCTACCCTCCAGTCCATAGGAACCGACCCAGAGTCGATAGACTGTAGGAAAATGATCACCAATGCATCCATTATTTCTAGGGCCACTTCCTTAAGTACTCTGGGATGCAGACTATCAGGCCCCGGGGATTTATCAGCCTTCAAACCCATCAATTCCCCAACACAATCTCCAGCCTAATAAGGATTTCCTTCAGTTCCTCCTTCTCACTAGACCCTTGGTTCCCTAGGATTTGTGTCTTCCTTCGTGAAGACAGCACCAAAGTATTTGTTTAACTGGTCTGCCATTTCTTTGTTTCCCATTATAAATTCACCTGAATCTGACTGCAAGGGACCTACGTTTGTTTTCACTAATCTTTTTCTCTTCACATATCTATAGAAGCTTTTGCAGTCAGTTTTTATGTTCCCAGCAAGCTTCCTCTCATACTCTATTTTCCCCCTCCTAATTAAATCCTTTGTACTCCTCTGCTGCATTACAAAATTCTCCCAGTCATCAGGTTTGCTGTTTTTTCTGGCCAATTTATATGCCTCTTCCTGGGATTTAACACTATCCTTAATTTCCCATGGTTGAGCCACCTTCCCTGTTTTATTTTTACTCCAGACAGGGATGTACAATTGTTGAAGTTCATCCATGTGATCTTTAAAAGTTTGCCATTGCCTATCCACCGTCAACCCTTTAATTATCACTCGTCAGTCTATTCTAGCCAATTCACGTCTCATACCATCGAAGTTACCTTTCCTTAAGTTCAGGACCCTAGTCTCTGAATTAACTGTGTCACTCTCCATCTTAATAAAGAATTCTACCATATTATGGTTGCTCTTCCCCAAGAGGCCTCGGGGTAACATTTGCTAATGCAGTTCGGGAGTGTTTAAACTAATATGGCAGGGGGATGGGAACTTATGCAGCGAGATAGGGTGAAGTAATATGGAGTCAGAAACAGATGGTAGAAAGGTAAAAAGCAATGGTGGAAGGCCGAGTAAACAAATGCAAGAAACAAAAAGGGCTACACTACATCATAATTCTAAAAGGACAAAGGGTGTTAAAAAAACAAGCCTGAAAGCTTTGTGTCTTAATGCAAGGAGTATCCGTAATAAGGTAGATTAATTAACTGTGCAAATAGATGTTAACGGATATGATGTGATTGGGATTACAGAGACGTGGCTCCAGGATGATCAGCGCTGGGAACTCAACATCCATGGGTATTCAACATTCAGGAAGGATAGAATAAAGGGAAAAGGAGGTGGGGTAGCATTGCTGGTTAAAGAGGAGATTAATGCAATAATTAGGAAGGACATCAGCTTGGATGATGTGGAATCTATATGGGTAGAGCTGCAGAACACCAAAGGGCAAAAAACGTAAGTGGGAGTTATGCACAGACCTCCAAACAGTAGTAGTGATGTTGGGGAGAGCATCAAACAGGAAATTAGGGGTGCATGCAATAAAGGTGCAGCAGTTATGATGGGTGACTTTAATATGCATATAGATTGGGCAAACTAAACTGGAAGCAATACAGTGGAGGAGGATTTCCTGGAGTGCATAAGGGATGGTTTTCGAGACCAATATGTCGAGGAACCAACTAGGTGGGAGGCCATCTTAGACTGGGTGTTGTGTAATGAGAGAGGATTAATTAGCAATCTCGTTGTGCGAGGCCCTTTGGGGAAGAGTGACCATAATATGGTGGAATTCTACATTAGTATGGAGAATGAAACAGTTAATTCAGAGACCATGGTCCAGAACTTAAAGAAGGGTAACTTTGAAGGTATGAGGTGTGAATTGGCTAGGATAGATTGGCGAATGATACTTAAGGGGTTGACTGTGGATGGGCAATGGCAGACATTTAGAGACCGCATGGATGAACTACAACAATTGTACATCCCTGTCTGGCGTAAAAATAAAAAAGGGAAGGTGGCTCAACCGTGGCTATCAAGGGAAATCAGGGATGGTATTGAAGCCAAGGAAGTGGCATACAAATTGGCCAGAAATAGCAGTGAACCTGGGGACTGGGAGAAATTTATTACTCAGCAGAGGAGGACAAAGGGTTTGATTAGGGCAGGGAAAATAGAGTACAAGAGGAAGCTTGCAGGGATCATTAAGACGGAATGCAAAAGTTTCTATAGATATGTAAAGAGAAAAAGGTTAGTAAAGACAAACGTAGGTCCCCTGCAGTCAGAATCAGGGGAAGTCATAACAGGGAACAAAGAAATGGCAGACCAATTGAACAAGTACTTTGGTTCAGTATTCACTAAGGAGGACACAAACAACCTTCCGGATATAAAAGGGATCCAGTAAGAAGGAGGAACTGAGGGAAATCCTTATTAGTCGGGAAATTGTGTTGGGGAAATTGATGGGATTGAAGGCCGATAAATCCCCAGGGCCTCATGGACTGCATCCCAGAGTACTTAAGGAGGTGGCCTTGGAAATAGCGGATGCATTGACAGTCATTTTCCAACATTCCATAGACTCTGGATCAGTTCCTATCAAGTGGAGGGTAGCCAATGTAAGCCCACTTTTTAAAAAAGGAGGGAGAGAGAAAACACGGAATTATAGACCGGTCAGCCTGACATCAGTAGTGGGTAAAATGATGGAATCAATTATTAAGGATGTCATAGCAGAGCATTTGGAAAGAGGTGACATGATAGGTCCAAGTCAGCATGGATTTATGAAAGGGAAATCATGCTTGACAAATCTTCTAGAATTTTTTGAGGATGTTTCCAGTAGAGTGGACAAGGGAGAACCAGTTGATGTGGTATATTTGGACTTTCAGAAGGCTTTCGACAAGAGATTAATGTGCAAAGTTAAAGCACATGGGATTGGGGATAGTGTGCTGACATGGATTGAGAACTGGTTGTCAGACAGGAAGCAAAGAGTAGGAGTAAATGGGTACTTTTCAGAATGGCAGGCAGTGACTAGTGGGGGTACCGCAAGGTTCTGTGCTGGGGCCCCAACTGTTTACATTGTACATTAATGATTTAGATGAGGGGATTAACTGTAGTATCTCCAAATTTGCAGATGACACTAAGTTGGGTGGCAGTGTGAGCTGCGAGGAGGATGCTATGTGGCTGCAGAGTGACTTGGATAGGTTAGATGAGTGGGCAAATGCATGGCAGATGAATATAATGTGGATAAATGTGAGGTTTTCCACTTTGGTGGTAAAAACATAGAGACAGACTATTATCTGAATGGTGACAGATTAGGAAAAGGGGAGGTGCAACGAGACCTGGGTGTCATGGTGCATCAGTCATTGAAGGTTGGCATGCAGGTACAGCAGGCGGTTAAGAAAGCAAATGGCATGTTGGCCTTCATAGCGAGGGGATTTGAGTACAGGGGCAGGGAGGTGTTGCTACAGTTGTACAGGGCCTTGGTGAGGCCACACCTGGAGTATTGTGTACAGTTTTGGTCTCCTAACTTGAGGAAGGACATTCTTGCTATTGAGGGAGTGCAGCAATGGTTCACCAGACTGATTCCTGGGATGGCGGGACTGACATTTCAAGAAAGACTGGATCAACTGGGCTTGTATTCACTGGAGTTCAGAAGGATGAGAGGGAATCTCACAGAAACGTTTAAAATTCTGATGGGTTTAGACAGGTTAGATGCAGGAAGAATGTTCCCAATGTTGGGGAAGTCCAGAACCAGGGGTCACAGTCTAAGGATAAGGGGTAAGCCATTTAGGACCAAGATGAGGAGAAACTTCTTCACCCAGAGAGTGGTGAACCTGTGGAATTCTCTAGCATAGAAAGTTGTTGAGGCCAATTCACTAAATATATTCAAAAAGGAGTTAGATGTAGTCCTTACTACTAGGGGGATCAAGGGGTATGGCGAGAAAGCAGGAATGGGGTACTGAAGTTGCATGTTCAGCCATGAACTCATTGAATGGCGGTGCAGGCTCGAAGGGCCGAATGGTCTACTCCGGCACCTATTTTCTATGTTTCTATGTTTCTATGTTTTCTATGACACCGAGGCTGTCAGGGCTCGCTGCAAGGAGCACTTTGAGGATCTCCTCAATCAAGACTCTGCCTTTGACTCAAGTGTTCTCAACTCCAACTGGTAATATGTAGTGTGATTGTTAAATCTTTTGCTAATAAACCAACTAGTTCTTAATAGCAATGTGTTGCTATGAATTCTTAAGCAAAGAACGCATGAAGCAAATACATTACCTTGTGTAAGGCCAATGCAGCCAAATATGAGAAGTATTTATGTGCTTGTAATCTTCAGGGAAGTGGCAAAGCTCGAGAAAATCATTAATTCAAAAGCAAAATATTGCGGATGCTGAAAAGCTGAAATACAAAGAGGAAATGCTGGAAATGCTCAGCAGGCCAGGCAGCATCGGTGGAGAGAGAAACTGAGTTAACGTTTCAGGTTGATGACCCTGCGTCAGAACTGGAGAATATAGTTAGAGTTGTAACAGGTGTTCTGCAAGTACAGAGGCAGGGAAATGGGGGAGGGGAGGAAAGAACAAAAGGAAAGATCTGTGATGGGGTGGAAGGCAGGGGTGATTAAATGACAAAGGGATAAGGATGTAAGGCGAAAGGATATGGGACAAGTAAAGAGAGAAAAGATGGCTCCAGAGGAGGTGTAAATGGGAATAGCAGAATCATTGCCAACAACTGTTGTCAAAAGAATGGGGGCAGTGGTTATGATCTGGAATTATAGAACTTAATGTTGAGTCCAGAAAGCTGCAAAGTGCCTAATCGAAAGATGAGGTGCTGTTCCTCGATCTTACATTGAGGTTCATTGGAACAGTGTAGGATGCCGAGGACAGAGTGGGAGTGAGCGGAGAATTAACATGACAGGCGACTGGAAGCTCGGGGTCATGCTTGCAGACTGAATGGAGATGTTCTGCAGAGTGGTCACCCAATCAGCGTTTGGTCTCCCCAGTGTAGAGGAGACCACATTGTGAGCAGCGAATAAAGTGTACTAAATTGAAAGAAGTACAAGTAAATCGCTGTTTCACCTGGAAGGAATGTTTGGGGTCCTGGATGATGGGAAGAGAGGAGGTAAAAGGGCAGGTGTTGCCCTTTAGCCGAATGACCTACTTCTGCACCTATTTTTTATCTCCTCTGCTTGCACAGGATGATGCCGTGGGAAGGGGAGGGGATGCTGGGGGTGATTGCGGAGTGGACCAGGGGGTGGTGGAGAGAATGGTCTCTTCGGAATGCTGCAAGGGGAGGGGAATATGTGTTTGGTGGTGGCATCACACTGGAGCTAGCAGAAATGGCGGAGGATGATCTGTTGAACATGGAGGCTGGTGGGGTGGAATGTGAGGTCGAGGGGAGCCCTATCGTGGTTCTGGAAGGGAGGGGATGGGATGAGAGCAGAAGTGCAGGAAATGGGACAGACGTGGCCAAAGGCCCTGTCAACCATGGTGGAGGGAAATCCTCGGTTGAGGAAAATGGAAGACATATTGGAAGCACCAATATTGAAGGTGGTATTGTCAGAACAGATGCACGCACACGGAGAAACTGGGAGAATGGAATAGAGCTTATAGGAAGCAGGGTGGTAACTAGGAGTTAGTGGGTTTATAGTGGATATTGGTCGACAGTCTATCCACAGAAATGGAGAGAGAGATACAAGGAAGGCAAGGGAAGAGTCAGTGATGGACCTGTGAAGGTCAGAGTAGTTTGGTGAGAGTGGAACTCTCTGGTAAGTAGTAAGTGAGTAGCTGTCAAATTGAAATTTAGTTTAACATTTCGAATTTAACTTAGAACTTTAGAAACTAAGTTAGTCAACAGTTAACAGAATTTCGACTCTTTTTTTCTCCCCTTATCCAGTCTTTTCCCACCTACATGCGCGACTCCTCCGATGCCCTCACATCTAGTTTCCAGTTTCCTGGCCCCAATTGTCTCCTTTTCACCATGGATGTCCAATTCCTCTACACTTCCACCCCTCACCAGGATGGTCTGAGGGCACTCCGCTTCTTCCTCGAGCAGAGGCCCAACCAGTCCCCATCCACCTCCATCCTTCTCTGCCTGGCTGAACTTGTTCTCACATTGGACAACTTCTCCTTTGACTCCACTCACTTCCTCCAAATTAAAGGTGTTGCTATGGGAACCCACATGGGTCCCAGCTATGCCTGCCTTTTCGTGGAATATGTGGAACATTCTTTGTTCCAGTCCTACTTGTGTCCCCTCCCTCACCTCTTTTTCCGGTACATGGATGACTGTATTGGTGCCGTTTCCTGCTCTCGCCCTGAACTAGAAAATTTCATTCACTTTGCATCCAATTTTCACCCTTCCCTGACCTTCACATGGTCCATCTCCGAATATTCTCTTCCCTTACTCGACTTCTCTGTCTCCATTTCTGGGGATAGGCTATGGACAAACATTCACTATAAGCCCACTAACTCCCACAGCCACCTGAACTACACTTCCTCCCACCCCGCATCCTGTAAGGACTCCATTCCATTCTCCCAGTTTCTCTGTCTCCATTGCATCTGTTCTGACGATGCCAGCTTTCACACTGGTGCCTCTGATAAGTCTTTCTTTTTCCTCAACCAAGGATTCCCCTCAACCGTGGTTAACATGGCCCTCAACCGTGTCCGTTCTATTTTGCTCTCACCCCTTCCCCTCCCTCCCAGAACCACGATAGGGTTGCCCATGTTCTCACCTTCCACCCCACTAGCCTCCACATTCAATGGATCATCCTTTGTCATTTCTGCCACCTCCAGCGTGATCCCACCACCAAATATATCTTCCCCTCCCCTCCCCGCTCATCATTCCGAAGGGACCGCTCCCTCCGCAACACCCTGGTCTACCCCTCAATCACCCGCAGCAGCCCCTCCCCTTCCCACGGCACCTTCCCGTGCAGGCACAGGAGATGCAACACCTAACCTTTTACTTCCTCCCTTTCCACTGTCTAGGGCCCCAAACACTCCTTCCAGGTGAAACAGTGATTTACTTGCACTTCTTTCAATTTCCTATACTGTATTCGCTGCTCACAATGTGGTCTCCTCTACATTGGGGAGACCAAACGTAGATTGGGTGACCGCTTTGCAGCACATCTCCATTCAGTCCGTAAACATGACCCTGAGCTTCCAGTCGACTGTCACTTTAATTCTCCGCTCCACTCCCACTCTGATCTCTCCACCCTCGGCCTCCCACTCTGTTCCAATGAAGCTCGAGAAACAGCATCTCATCTTTCGTTTCGGCACTTTACAGCCTTCTGGACTCAACATCGAGTTCAACAACTTCAGACCATAACATCTGCCTAGATTTTTTCCCCTTTTTTTTACAACCCCTCTTTTATTTTTCTTTCCCATGGCAGCTAGTGATGATTCAGCCATTCACACCCCATCTAGACTCATCTATTTTCTCTTAACTTGTTCTCTTACCATCTCATTTTTGCCCATTATCCCTTTTGTCTCTTAGGGCCAAAATTTGACCAGGATAGCGCACGTTTTAACGCCATTTTTTTCACGTTAAAAGTGTTTTTTAATGATTCAAAAAATTTACCGCCATTTTGCTAATTTGGCCAGTGGTATAACGCCGTCGTTAAAAAATAACGACCGCCTTTTTTCAAAACCGTTTTTGTGACGTCATTCGGCGTCAAAAATAACAATATCACCCTTTTTGTGAATTTGGCCAATAATTATATTTTTAAGGACCATGATAAATACCACACAAAAACAGCTTGTTTTACCTGGTCGAGTCCGATTGAAATCGTCGATAACTGCGCCATCTTGGAAAACAGAGCTGCAGTTCAGTGAATGAAAGCTTTTGGAGGGACGGCTGAGTTTGACAGATTGAGATTTCTGTGAGTTTTTACTTCGTTTTTATGAATATTTGAGACATTTAAGGATATTTAAGGACATTACGATTGAGACATTGCATAAGTTTGGTTAAGTTGAAAAAATAATTTGAAATTTATTAAACATTTGTACACTTGTACTTAAAAGCAACTTTCTTAAATTAAATAAAAATGTTTTAGCATTATATTAAACTTTTAAATTAACGTCACTTAAATAACAATAAAGCAAACAACCAACCACCACAACAACAACAAAAGAACAGCAAAACAACAACAACCACAGCAGCAAACAAACTTCAGCTGCAGCCACCTCTTCCCCCCGCCCACCCCAACATAACCCCCCCCCCCCGACCCACCCACCCCCACTTGCCCTTGGCATTAGTCTTGCCCATAACCACAGGCTTACCCCTAGTCCTGGTGACTCCAAGCTGTTTTTCTTTAGTATTGCAGGATGGGCGCTGCGCTTGTTGGGGGACAGACAAAGGAGATGGCAATGGAAGCCTTCATGAAGCTGGGGCTGTGGAAGTCTCGGCTTTGGAGTGTTCATCCTGTTGCTCAGCCTGAACACTGACTGGTAGGACCGGAACCGATGTCCTTGGGGGAGTGTTTGCTAGTGCTGTTGGGGAGGGTTTAAACATAGGGCAGGGGGATGGGGATCTATGCAGGGAGACAGAGGGAAGTAAAATGAGGGCAGAAGCAAAAGGTAGAAAGGAGAAAAGGAAAAGTGGAGGGCAGAGAAATCAAAGGCAAAAATCAAAAAGGGCTACATTACAACATAATTCTAAAAGGACAAAGAGTGTTAAAAAAAACAAGCCTGAAGGCTCTGTGTCTCAGTGCGAGGAGCATTCTTAATAAGATGGATGAATTAACTGCAGATAGTTGTTAACGGATATAATGTAATTGGGATTAGGGAGACATGGCTCCAGGGTGACCAAGGCTGGGAACTCAACATCCAGGGGTATTCAACATTCAGGAAGGATAGACAGAAAGAAAAAGGAGGTGGGGTAGCGTTGCTGGTTAATGAGGAGATTAATGCAATAGTAAGGAAGGACATTAGGTTGGATGATGTGGAATCTGTATGAGTAGAGCTGCAGAACACCAAAAGGCATAAAACGCTAGTGGAAGTTGTGTACAGACCACCAAACAGTAGTAGTGAGGTTGGGGACAACATCAAACAGGAAAGTAGGGATGCGTGCAATAAAGGTACAGCAGTTATCAGAGGCGACTTTAATCAACATATAGATTGGGCTAACCAAACTTGTAGCAATACGGTGGAAGAGGATTTCCTGGAGTGTATAAAGGATGGTTTTCTAGACAAATATGTCGAGGAACCAACTAGAGAGCTTGCCATCCTAGACTGGATGTTGTGTAATGAGAGAGGATTAATTAACAATCTTGTTGTGCGAGGCCCCTTGGGGAAGAGTGACCATAATACGGTAGAATTTTTCATTAAGATGGAGAGTTACACAATTAATTCAGAGACTCGGATCCTGAACTTAAAGAAAGGTAACTTCGATGGTATGAGACGTGAATTGGCTACGATAGACTGGCAACTGATACTTAAAGGGTTGACGGTGGATAGGCAATGGCAGACCTTTAAATATCACGTGGATGAACTTCAACAATTGGACATCCCTGTCTGGCGTAAACATAAAACGGGGAAGGTGGCTCAACCGTGGCTAACAAGGGAAATTAGGGATAGTGTTAAATCCAAGGAAGAGGCTTATAAATTGGCCAAAAAAAGCAGCAAACCTGAGGACTGGGAGAAATTTAGAATTAGCAGAGGAGGACAAAGGGTTTAATTAGGAGGGGGAACATAGAGTATGAGAGTAAGCTTGGAGGGAACATAAAAACTGATTGCAAAAGCTTCTATCGATATGTGAAGAGAAAAAGATTAGTGAAGACAAATGTAGGTCCCTTGCATTCAGAATCAGGTGAATTTATAATGGGGAACAAAGAAATGGCAGACCAATTGAACAAATACTTTGGTTCTGTCTTCACTAAGGAAGACACAAATAACCTTTCGGAAATACTAGGGGACCGAGGATCTAGCGAGAAGAAGGAACTGAAGGAAATCCTTATTAGTCAGGAAATTGTGTTAGGGAAATTGATAGGATTGAAGGCCGATAAATCCCCAGGGCCTGATAGTCTGCATCCCAGAGTATTTAAGGAAATGGCCCTAGATATAGTGGTGGTGATTTTCCAACATTCTATAGACTCTGGATCAGTTCCTATGGATTGGAGGGTAGCTAACTTAACCCCACTTTTTAAAAAAGGAGGGAGCAAGAAAACAGGGAATTATAGGGCTCAAGTTTTGGCCTGAGTTGCTCCTATTTTTTTGGAGCAACTAATTTAGAATGGAGCATCTTAGAAATTGCAATTCTCGGCATTTAATTTGCCCCAGTTCTAGTGAGTTAGAATAGTTTCATTTTAGAACAGAATTTTTTTTCAAAAGGGCATGTGTCCAGCCACTTACACCTGTTTTGCAAGTTTAGGCAGCAAAAACTTACTCCAAACTAACTTAGAATGGACTAAGTGTAGATTTTTGTACGCTCAGAAAAACGTTGCCTACACATAAATCAGGCGTAGGGAACGAGAGATAGGGGAGGGGAGGGAAGTTTACAAACATTAACCACTTCAGTTTTACAAATAAAGAGCCATCATTAATAATAAATGATAAATAAATCAATAAATCAACCAATAAATCAATCAAAAAAAAAATTAAACAAAAAAAAACAATAAATAAAAAATTAACATTCTACTCACCTACTGCAGCACCGGGAGCCCTCCAACATTGTGCTGGGACGGGCCCACCCCAGTGTCTCTCTCTCTGTCTCTGTCAGTATCTCTCTCTCTCTGTTTCTGCCAGTGTCTCTCTGTCTCTGTCAGTGTCTCTCTGTGTTTCTGACAGTGAGGGGTGGGGGGAGAGAGGGGGAGGGGGGAGGAGGAGGGAGGGGGTGGAGGAGGGGGAAGGGGGAGAGGGGGAGGACAAGGGAGGGGGCAGAAGAGTGGGGGAGAGGAGGGGGAGGGAGGAGGGAAAAGGGGGGAGGGAGGAGGGAGATGGGGGGGGAAGGCTGAACGGGAGAGAGGGAGGGGGGGAGATGCTGAACAGGCCGGCCCACCGCCACCAACACTTCGGTCGGGGGCCGCCCCCAGCGAGATGCCAGGTGGGCAGGCCCCGCCGACGACGTAGAGAGGGGGTGGGGAAGGCTGAACGGGAGTGGGGGGAAGGCTGAACGGGAGGGAGGGGGGGAGATGCTGAACAGACTGGGCCACCGTCGCTGCCACTTCGGGCGGAGCCTGCCCTCAGCGAGATGGCGGGCGGGCGGGTCCTGCCGACGACGTGGAGGGAGGGAGTGGGGGGGCGAGGGGAGAGGATGGGGGGTGGGGGCTGAACGGAAAGAAGGGAGGGGGGGAGCTGAACAGGAAGGAGGCCCGAGTCCTGATCTACACCCGGGGAGCCCATTCGGCCAGGGCTAGGGCCGGTGTGCTTTGGGCCCCTCCCACGCAGCCTCGGGGGGCGAGGAGCTACTGCACATGCGTGCACACTCTAGCACGCATGTGCAGAGGTCCCGGCACTGTTTTCAGCGCTGGGATCTGGCTCCGCCCCCGACCCCTTGTGCTGCACCACGTCGAGCACGAAGACGTCCTGAGGAGCTCGCAGAATCACAAGGTAAGTTTTCAGCGCCCTTTTTATTCCAGAAAGTCACCGCACCTTATGGAAGTGCGCCGTTTTTACACAGGGCAGAAACTTGGACCCATAGACCGGTTAGCCTGACATCGGTAGTGGGGAAAAGGTTGGAATCAATCATTAAAGATGTAATAGTAGCGTATTTGGAAAGCAGTGACAGGATCGGTCCAAGTCAGCATGGATTTATGAAAGGGAAATCATGCTTGACAAATCTTCTGGAATTTTTTTGAGGATGTAACTAGTAGAGTGGACAAGGGAGAACCGGTGGATGTGGTGTATTTGGACTTTCAAAAAGCTTTTGACAAGGTCCCACACATGAGATTGGTGTGCAAAATTAAAGCACATGGTATTGGGGGTAATGTATTGACGTGGATAGAGAACTGGTTGGCAGACAGGAAGCAAAGAGTGGGAATAAACGGGTCCTTTTCAGATTGGCAAGCAGCAAGCAGGGATCAAGGGGCATGGAGAGAAAGCAGGAAAGTTGCATGATCAGCCATGATCATAACGAATGGTGGTGCAGGCTCGAAGGGCCAAATGGCCTACTCCTGCACCTATTTCTATGTTTCTATGTTGGTCTGGGGAATGGAGTTGCATCAGTCGAGACCGTCAATTGCCGTTGGGCATTGACAGCCTCGGTGGTGTCATGCGTTGCAGCTACTATCTATGACATGTCCTCCCTACTCTCTATAGATAGTGCTGCAATGCTTCCTGACATGCCCTCCCTAAAGTCAGCAGATAGTGCTGCAATGCTTCCCAAGATCCCACCCGTGGCCTCGAAGAGCGATTTGTTGAACTGGACGCTCTCCCTAGTTATTCCCATCAAATCTACTACTTCCTGTTCAGCCTGCATTTCGGCAGAACGGTCTTGCCGATGCAGCCTCTGCACAGGCGGCAGACGGCCTGCTGCTGCCCTGGGTGTGCTTTGCTGCAATCCACTGGGACCCGCGAACTCAGATGTTGTGTAACCGGGGAATGTCCCCACTTCCTCCGTACTGCTAGCTGCAGCTGAAGGCCTTTGTGCCTGCGAGCCCTCCTCCACATTCCCAAACCACCAACCCCTCCCCCCACCCCCAGCCATATCCATTGTTCCTCCTCCTCCTCCTGTGGAGATTCGTCAGGATCACAATCATAATCACTAAGGAGGTGGTACTCAGTAAGATAATGGGACTAAAGGCGGATAAATCCCCTGGACCTGATGGCTTGCATCCTAGAGTCTTAAGAGAAGTAGCGGAAGGGATAGTGGATGCAATGGTTGTAATTTACCAAAATTTCCTGGATTCTGGGGAGGTCCCAGCAGATTGAAAAACTGCAAATGTAACGCCCCTATTTAACAAAGGGGGCAGACAAAAAGCAGGAAACTGGAGACCAGTTAGCTTAACATCTGTGGTTGGGAAGATGTTAAAGTCCATTATTAAAGAAGCAGTAGTAGGACATTTGGAAAAGCAAAATTCAGTCAGGCAGAGTCAGCATGGATTTATGAAGGGGAAGTCATGTTTGACAAATTTGCTGGAGTTCGTTGAGGATGTAATGAACAGGGTGGATAAAGGGGAACCAGTAGATTGGTGTATTTGGACTTCCAAAAGGCATTTAACAAGGTGCCACATAAAAGGTTACTGCACAAGATAAAAGTTCATGGGGTTGGGGGTAATAGATAGAGCATTGGCTAACGAACAGAAAACAGAGAGTCGGGATAAATGGTTCATTCTTGGGTTGGCAATCAGTAACCAGTGGGGTGCTGCAGGGATCAGTGCTGGGACCCCAACTATTTACAATCTATATTAACGACTTGGAGGAAGGGACTGAGTGTAACGTAGCCAAGTTTGCCAACGATACAAAGATGGGAGGAAAAGCGATGTGTGAGGAGAACACAAAAAATCTGCAAAAGGACATAGACAGGCTAAGTGCGTGGGCAAAAATTTGGCAGATGGAGTATAATGTTGGAAAGTGTGAGGTCATGCATTTTGGCACGAAAAATCAAAGAGCAAGTTATTATTTAAATGGAGAAAGATTGCAAAATGCTGCAGTACAGCGGGACCTGGGGGTACTTGTGCATAAAACACAAAAGGATAGTATGCAGGTACATCAAGTGATCAGGAAGGCCAATGGAATCTTGGCCTAATTGCAAAGGGGATGGAGTATAAAAGCAGGGAAGTCTTGCTACAGTTGTACAGGGTATTGGTGAGGCCACACCTGGAATACTGCGTGCAGTTTTGGTTTCCATATTTACGAAAGGATATACTTGCTTTGGAGGCAGTTCAGAGAAGGTTCACTAGGTTGATTCCAGAGATGAGAGGGTTGACATGAGGAAAGGTTGAGTAGGTTGGGCCTCTACTCATTGGAGTTCAGAAGAATGAGAGGTGAAAAGTATAAGATTATGAGGGGCTTGACAAGGTGGGTGCAGAGAGGATGTTTCCACTGATAGAGGAGACCAGAACTAGAGGGCATAATCTTAGAATAAAGGGCCGACCATTTAAAACTGAGATGAGGAGAAAGAGGGTTGTAGATCTGTGGAATTCGCTGCCTCAGAGAGCTGTGGAAGCTGGGACATTGAATAAATTTAAGACAGAAATAGACAGTTTCTTAAATGATAAGGGAATAAGGGATTATGGGGAGCAGGCAGGGAAGTGGACCTGAGTCCATGATCGAATCAGCCATGATCGTATTAAATGGCGGAGCAGGCTCGAGGGGCCATATGGCCGAACTCCTGCTCCTATTTCTTCTGTTCTTATGTTCCTATGTTCTTATGATGGCTGAGGTCGGTGTCCTCCAATGCCACTTCTGCCGAGCTGGCGGGGTCTTATCCATTATTGGATGTTTCTGAATAATCTGCAAAATATAAAAGAACAGATGATTAGCAGCAGGAGAGGGGGCACAGTGACATGAATAGGCTCACATAGCGCAGACTCATTTGAAGGACCACCACTAATGCATTACATGTCGACGACGGACAGCACATCGCAAAAACCGAAGCCTAGCCCTCACAGTATTTAACATGAGCTAACCATGACTGTGGATTTTTCAGGACTTACCCTCACTCTCCAACGTGGGCTCAGCATCCACACGGGTAGTCAATCTCTGTGACGCACCAATCAGACCTGCCTCACGACTTTCCAGATGAGTGAGTGGGACCAGTGTTGCCGGACTGCCACCAGTTTGTCATTGATTTCGCCGGTTATGGGACAACTTTTTCTGCAAAGGTGGCAATAGAAATTTTTAAGAGAGGGGCCTTCTGCTGTTGTGGCGCACACAGATAGTCATCAAAGCACTTATACCATACGGTGTGCATTTAATTAAATGATCTGTTTAATGTCCCTTTACTTGCACGTTGTCCATCACGAAAACATCAGGGTGCAGTGCAGAAAAAAAACAGTCTTTATAATGTGTGACGATCAGGAGCCTCACGATGCCAAGATGTATCACATTTACAATTTAAGTAATTGGAGCGCATAAATAAAAATATTACTTACTCTGGCTGTCCCGCAAAGGTCATGCCAAGTCTTCCTACACTGGTAATGGGTCCCCCTGACGGAGTCCACAGAGGAAACCTGCTCGGCCATGCGTTTCCATGCTTCTGCCATTGCAGATGGGTGCAGTTTCCCTTTACCCCTCTTTGCAATCTGGCCCCATCTTCTCTCTACAGCACCTACCAGGGCCTCAGTTGTAAGGCTGAGTAAACTTCCCAGCCCTTTTCCTTCCCAAATCATCCTGCATTTTTGTTCTTGCAGCACCTGTGTTGCAGTATGGAGCATCCTCCTGGAACGTTAAATCCCCTTTAACAATGGCTGCTTCAGACCTGGAAGTGTGCTGTGCATGTGCAGCCGCACACATCACGTGAAAAACCAGAGAAAGAAAGAACAATTTCCACGCATGTGCAAAACAATTGGCAACTTTTATTCCTTTTATTTTTTGGCGTTATTTCAGCGAAAAATTAACGTCGTTAATCGCAAACAACGTCAAAAAACGGTGATATCTTTATTTGGGGAAATTCTAGCCCTTAATCTCTCCTACCTTCCACCCAATCACAGACCTTCCCTTTTGTTCTTTCCTCCCCTCCCCCTTTCCCTGCCCCTGCACTTCTTTAAGAATCTGTTACATCGCAAACTTTTCCAGTTCTGACGAAGGGTCACAGACCTGAAACGTTAACGATGTTTCTCGCCACAGATGCTGCCTGACCCGCTGAGATTTCCAGCATTTTCTGTTTTTATTTCAGATTCCAGCATCCGCAGTATTTTGCTTTTGTAACAGTTAACAGAAACTGCCTGTCAGTGACAGTTAACAGTCAATCGGATGTAAGTGATTGCCTGAATAGGAGATAATTACTGTAGCAGGAAGCTGAATAAGCACTTGTAACTTGGCTGTGGCTCAAAAAGATGTATAAAAGTAAACAGATATCTGCTAAAGCACAGAGTGATTGCACAGAGTTGTTATTGTGTCTGTAAGCACTCTAGTAATGACTCCACGAGGTAAGGTATTGCACTTGAACTGTTGTGACCTTAGTCCTTTTATTACAGCTCCTGAATCAGGTTACAGTAAGGTGAGCACCCTTTTATACTTGGTTACCTGCAGCGTGCAGGTGACCTCTAGGTTTCCACCAGTTGCGCTCTTTGGTGGTACACGCATATTGTATACAGTGTGAAGATACATTCAATGGTCTCATGTAACTGTATGTTAAGTGTATAGGGTATATACATACACAACATCACTCCCCCTAAGTCTTGTGCCACTGGCCTTTGCACTGGGTGCTCTGGCACTCGACTTGAGTGCCCAAAACCCTTGCACTTTGTCTGTGCTTAGATATGGCTCGCTCCCTGTGGACCCCCAAGTCCTTATTCCACGACATTGGGAAATGGTCAGCAGTGGACGGTTGGAGTTTGCAATGGGGTTTGAGTGGGTTCTTGGGGTGATCCATATGTGTCCATGGCGACATACATCCATTCCCCTCCATCCCCCCCCCCCCCCAACCATACATACATAGACCATGTATGTGGCTCGACATCTGCATTTACATACATGTACAGGGAATGAAAAAAAATAGGATTGGTGACATTACTGTTTGGGTTTTGCAGAAATGGAACGAGTACATATGACAGGTAAGGTACATATGTGATATCACAGTCTTGCCCCTGGGTTGTGTAGGTGCAGGTGGGTGAGAATGCTAGTTCCAGAGTAACCAGACTGTGTCCAGGTTGTCTGATGGCGGTGCTGCTCCCCCTGCCAGCTGGGTGGGCTCGGATCGCTCCCCTGCCTGAGTCTCAGGGCCTTTGCCGTTGCCTAGTGGTGGGCAGAGCCACAGGAATGTGTGGCCTCCCTGTCCTCCTTTGAGGGCTGCAGTGGTAATGGGAGCCTGGTCATCCCAGGTCCCTTCGGGAGGGCTGGAGGGTGCTGGCCTCTTGCTCCCGGTACTGGCCCTGGTGGCCAGAGAGTTAGAGCCGATCTGGGGCAGGGTGCCAGTAGTGGTGCCTGTGCCGTCCACTAATCGCTGGCCCTGCAGTGGGTATGCTCCCTCTGTGTGTGGCCACACTCCCTGGGGCATCACATTGGTCCCGGAGGTGCGGGCTACATGCTCTGGTAGCCCACTGGACCGGGGTGCTTCAAATGGGGGGTTTCCCTGGGTTTGTCGGCGTAACTCGGCATCACACATTATTCTATCATTTACATTCATGTTACATTGGCTCCGATCACAATCACCCGACTCGACATTGTTGGTTGTCTTTACAAATTCACGTTTGTCAATTACATCTTTTCCCTGTATACTGCCGGCATCACTGTACAATACTACATTTAGATACTTGTATCCATCAATTACATCTTTTTCACGTATCCTACCGGCATCGCTGTTCAAAGGTACATTTAGATACTTGCATTTGTTAATTACGTCTCTTACATTAGTATCACCGGCATCGCTGTACAAAAAGCTGGAACTGTCCCTTTAATTGTTCTGAGTTGCTAATCTCCTTTAAGAGGGCCTTGCAATCTTTACCCCAATCCGGTTCGCTGCTCGGCATCACGTGTTGCTCCCTCAACACTGCCCCTCGTGGGCTGGTCGCGGCCATCTTGATTTCAGGCGCTTCACCTCGTGGTGCGGGCGGCATCTTTTCTCTCTCCACGAGGTAGGCTGCGGAGATCCTTCTCTCCCCAGGTTCTGCCACTGAAGCTGGAAATTTACCTTCTGCATCGATCTTCTGCCTTCGGAGTCCTGCCACTGGAGCCCGGAAGGTGAGGTCTGGTCGTTTGGGTTGGATCAGCTCGCTGTTAGGTAGTGCGGTCTGTGTCTTCGCCACGCAGTCGAGTTGGACGGTAGGATCTTCAGGTGCTGCGATGGATCCAAATTTGGGGCCGCATAGGATGTCGATCGCCGGGGCCTGGAGGCTTTCCCAGCTCCAACAGATTTGGATTTGTTTCATCCATCTTCTTCTTAGCAGCGTTGGACCATCACCAGCAACGATCCACAAAGGTAACTTGTGCACCGCGCCACCGAAGGACACCTGGACATCCACACTGCCAACGACTGGGATGGTGTCGTTTGTGTAAGTGAGCAGCTTCACCTGGATTGGTAGCATTTTAGGTTGTTCAATCGGGATTGTCCCAGAGTTTCTGGAAGGCCGCCTGGTTCATCAGCGATTGGCTCGCCCCTGTGTCGAGCTCCATCGAGACTGGAAGTTGATTTCGATTTCGATTTTCAATGGGGAGCTCTTGGTGGAGCAGGTAAACACTCCGTACACCTCTTCCTGGGGCTGAGCTGTCTCCTGGGCTCTCTCTTCATCTTCATCAGCGTTGGAGCCCAGGTGATCGGCCAGCTCTTCAGCGACACGGTGAGTAAAATTCCTTTTACACATTCACTGTAGGTGGCCTTTAGTATTACAGCCTTTGCAAGTATAGTCTCTGTATCGGCACTGGGGTTAGAGTCGGGGGTTAGAGTCCTGGGGTTGAGTCATCATCCTTCTGGAATCGCAGGCCGAGGCCATGAATGCCTGGCTGACGTTAATTGCCTTCTGCAGGGTGACCATGGTGTCCACAGAGAGCAGCCTGTGGAGGAGGCCTTCATGGCTGATTCCAATAACAAAGATGTCCCTCAGTGCTTTGGTAAGGTGGTCACCAAAATCACATGGTACAGCCAATCGTCTCAGGTCTGCAGCATATTTTGCGATTTCTTGGCCTTCGGGTCGCCGGTGTGTGTAGAACCGGTGTCTGCCTGTGAGGATGCTGTCTTTAGGCTTGAGCTGTTCCTGAATCAACGTTACAAGCTCCACGAACGTTTTGGTTGTCGTCTTCTCTGGGGCTAGCAAGTCCCTGACAAGGCCATGAACGGTGGGCCCACAACTGCTGAGCAGGATAGCTCTGCGCATATCAACCAGTGAGGTCGGTGTGTTTCCAGCCAGGTCATTTGCGATGAACTAGTGTTCTAGCCGTTCCACAAAGGCATCCTGATATGTCCTTACGATACAGTATAAATGCACACGAGGCCCATACTTGAGAGAAGGTCACTCTGTGACCAGTTACCTTTATTACCAAAGCCTCAAGTGATGAAGGTGGGTGGAGCTTCCCCTTTTATACCTGGAAGTCCAGGTTTTAAGTGTCTCCCACAAGTTCACCCCCTTGTGGTCAATGTTCTCAAGGTTTACAACTTAGGTCAGCTTATACATGGGTTACAATGATAGTTGAATACATGACATCATCTCCCCCCCGCAAAGTTTTATTGGGTTCACAGCTGTGCGCCAATCGGCAATAATTTTGGCCTCCTGACCTTGGACATCCACAATCCTTCGAACTGTTTGATACTCATCAGGGACTGGCTGGCCCCCGTGTCTAGCTCCATTAATACTGGAATGCAATTGAGGAGCACTTCCATCATAATCAGTGACGTCCTGGTATATGAACTGTATATGTGCTCCACATGAACTCGCTGAACTTCAGCTTCCAGCGATTTCCCCCAGTATTCATTTGGCCTCGTAGGGCTTACGTCGGGCCCGTCATCCTTGTATATCAACCTGGCTGCAGGCTTCTTGCACATATGTGCCAAGTGACCGCTGACGTTGCAGTTTCTGTAGGTATATTGCTGATACCTGCAAGCTCTGGCTGGGTGTTTGCCTCCACACCTCCAGCATGAGCTGGAGGCCCCGTTGTTGGAAACAAAAGGTTGATTACCAGTCGATCGTCTCTGACTCTCTCTGTAACTGTCCTTAAACGCAGCATTAACAGGTGTTGATGGCCCCATTACTGGCCGCATTGTCCATTGCGATGGCATGAATCGCCGTTCAGCTAGCCATTGTCTCTGTTGAATTACCCCTTTGGGTTCGACTACATGCTGGGGCATGTCCGATTGCCCTTGTCTGCCTAGAGAACTGTGTGCTGCATTAACAATGTTGACTACCTGGTCGTTTGCCGCATTTGAGCCAAGATTTTTGTCATACATCATTCTGGTCTCTTCCTCCCCTGAGATAAATGTCTGGGCTATCAGAGCCGCCACTTCCAAGGTCAAGTCTTTGGTCTCAATCAGTTTCCTGAAAGCCCCAGTGTGCCTGATGCCCTCAACAAAAAAGTCTCGCAGCATCTCCGCTCTGCATTCATCTGGGAACTTACATAGGCTCGCCAGTCGCCGGAGATCTGCCATGAAGTCAGGAACACTTTGCCCTTCTCGCCGCCGGTGCGTGTAAAGCTGGTGTCTCGCCATGTGCATGCTGCTCGCCGGTTTAAGGTGTTCCCCGATCAACTTACTGGCCTCGTCGAACGTCTTGTCCGTCGGCTTCTCTGGCGGTAGAAGGTCCTTCATCAGGGAGTACCTTCTGGATCCACAAACCGTCAGGAGATAAGCCCTGTGTTTGTCGGCCGAATCCTGTCCCAACCATTCCTTAGTGACAAAACTTTGCTGTAGTCTCTCAATAAAGTCGTCCCAATCATCACCAACACAGTACCTCTCTTCTGTGCTGCTAGTGGCCATGCTCGCGTGGTTTAAATCCCAGTTTCTCATCGTCAATGATATATCCTTACTATACAGTATAAATGCACATGAGGCCCATACTTGAGAGAAGGTCACTCTGTGACCAGTTACCTTTATTTCCAAGACCTCAAGTGATGAAGGTGGGTGGAGCTTTCCCTTTTATACCTGAAAGTCCAGGTTAGGAGTGTCTCCCACAAGTTCACCCCCTTGTGGTCAATGTTCTCAAGGTGTACAATTTAGATCAGCTTATACATGGGTTACAATGATAGTTGAATACATGATACATCCCAATCTTCCCCATCAGCGAATTGTTGAAAGTTGCCAAGGTTAGCCATTTTTCGTGTGGAAATTCGTATTCTTGTCGCCAGTTATTGTGTCTGTAAGCACACTCATAATGACTCCACGAGGTAAGGTATTGCACTTCAAGTGTTGTGACAGTCCAGTTATTGCAGTTCCTGAATGAGGGTACAGTAAGGTGAGCTCCCTTTTATACTTGGTTACCTGCAGTGTACAGGTGATCTCTCGGCCTCCACCAGTTGCACCCTCTGGTGGTACAGGCATATTGTATACAGTGTGAAGATACATTCAATGGTCTCATGTAACTGTACATTAAGTGTACAGGGTGTATACATATACAACAGTTGTCATCAATGGAATGCAACGTAAACAGAGCGTAAAGTTGAGAATGGGTGTATAGGGGGAAGGAGGTGCTGCTTTTTGTCTCCAGTACTTGTAGTGCTTTGTGTAAGCTTGAGATAGTAAGTATTTAAAACATTGTCCGGTATTTTAGTGCTTAGTGCAAGTCAGTGTGTAAAAAAAACTTACAACAGACCAAAATGTAAATATAACTAACATGGACTAAGATATGGCAGAGCATGCTGTGTGTCTGGACTGCAGTATGTGGATGTTTGTGGACAGCGAGACTGTCCACAAACGATCTGACAGTAGGTCCCGACAGATCGCATTGTGGCACTGGAGCTGCGGGTGGATTCACTCTGGAGCATCCGCAATGCTGAGGATGCCATGAGTAGCACGTTTACTGAGTTGGTCTTACCACAGGTAAGGGTTAAACAGATAGAGAATGAATGACCAACAGGAAGAGCAGTGGAAGGAAGGTAGTGCAGAGGTCCCCTGCAGTCATCCCCCTCCAAAACAGATACACCACTTTGGGTACTGTTGGGGGGGATGACTCCTCAGGGCAGGGCAGGGCAGCCAAGTCCATGGCACCGTGGGTAGCTATGCTGCACAGGAGGGCAGGAAAAAGAGTGGGAGAGCGATAGTGGTAGGGGATTCTATTGTAAGGGGAATAGATAGACGTTTCTGTGACCGCAATCAAGACTCCAGGATGGTATGTTGCCTCCCTGGTGCAAGGGTCAAGGATATCTCGGAGCGGTTGCAGGACATTTTGAAGGGGGAGGGTGAACAGCCAGTTGTCGTGGTGCTTATAGGTAACAACGACATAGGTAAAAAATGGGATAAGGTCCTATAAGCTGAATTTAGGGAGCTCGGAGTTAAATTTAAAAAATAGGACCTCAAAGGTAGTAATCTCAGGATTGCTACCAGCACCACGTGCTAGTCAGAGTAGGAATCGCAGTATAGCTAAGATGAATACGTGGCTTGAGGAGTGGTGCAAAAGGGAGGGATTCAAATTCCTGGGACATTGGAACCGATTCTGGGGGAGGTGGGACCAGTAAAAACCGGATGGTCTGCACCTGGGCAGGACTGGAACCAATGCCCTAGGGGGAGTATTTGCTGATGCTGTTGGGGAAAGGTTAAACTAATATGGCAGGGGGATGGGAACCTATGCAGGGAGACAGAGAGAAGTAGAATGGGGGCAGAAGCAAAAGATAGAAAGAAGAAAAGTAAAAGTGGAGGGCAGAGAAACCCAAGGCAAAACTCAAAAACGGCCACATTGCAGCAAAATTCTAAAGGGGCAAGGTGTGTTAAAAAGGCAAGACTGAAGGCTCTGTGCCTCAATGCGAAGAGTTTTCGTAATAAGGTGGACAAATTAACTGCACAGGCAGCAATTAATGAATATGATATAATTGGCATCACGGAGACATGGCTCCAGGGTGACCAAGGCTGGGAACTCAACATCCAGGTGTATTCAACATTCAGGATGGATAGACAGAAAGGAAAAGGAGGTGGGGTAACATTGCAGGTTAAAGAGGAAGTTAATGCAATGGTAAGGAAGGACATTAACTTGGATGACGTGGAAGTTGCGGCAGACCAAAGGGCAGAAAACGCTAGTAGGAGTTGTGTACAGACCACCAAGAGTAGTAATGAGGTTGGGGACAGCATCAAACAAGAAATTAGGGATGCGTGCAATAAAGGTACAGCAGTTATCATGGGTGACTTTAATCTACATATAGATTGGGCTAACCAAACTGGTAGCAATATGGTGGAGGAGGATTTCCTGGAGTGTATTAGGAATGGTTTTCTGGATCAATATGTCGAGGAATCAACGAGAGAACTGGCCATCCTAGACTGGGTGATGTGTAATGAGAAAGGACTAATTAGCAATCTTGGTTGTGCGAGGCCCCTTGGGGAAGAGTGACCATAATATGGTTGAATTCTTTATTAAGATGGAGAGTGACACAGTTAATTCAGAGACTAGGGTCCTGAACTTAAGGAAAGGTAACTTCGATGGTATGAGACGTGAATTGGCTAGAATAGACTGGTGAGTGATACTTAAAGGGTTGACGGTGGATAGGCAATGGCAAACATTTAAAGATCACATGGATGAACTTCAACAATTGTACATCCCCGTCTGGAGTAAAAATAAAACGGGGAAGGTGGCTTAACTGTTGTTAACAAGGGAAATTAAGGATAGTGTTAAATCCAAGGAAGAGGCATATAAATTGGCCAGAAAAAGCAGCAAACCTGAGGACTGGGAGAAATTTAGAATTCAGCAGAGGAGGACAAAAGGCTTAATTAAGAGGTGGAAAATAGAGTATGAGAAGAAGTTTGCTGGGAACATAAAAACTGACTGCAAGCTTCTATAGATATGTGAAGAGAAAAAGATTAGTAAAGAAAAACATAGGTCCCTTGCAGTCGGATTCAGGTGAATTTATAATGGGGAACAAAGAAATGGCAGACCAATTGAACAAATACTTTGGTTCTGTTTTCACGAAGGAAGACCCAAATAACCTTCCGGAAATACTAGGGGACCGAGAGTCTAGAGAGAAGGAGGAACTGAAGGATATCCTTATTAGGCGAGAAATTGTGTTCGGGAAATTGATGGGATTGAAGGCCGACAAATCCCCGGGGCCTGATAGTCTGCATCCCAGAGTACTTAGGGAAGTGGCCCTAGAAATAGTGGATCATTGGTGATCATTTTCCAACAGCTATCGACTCTGGATCAGTTTCTATGGACTGGAGGGTAGTTAATGTAACACCACTTTTTAAAAAAGGAGGGTGCGAGAAAGCGGGTAATCATAGACCGGTTAGCCTGCTATCAGCAGTGGGGAAAATATTGGAATCAATTATTAAAGATGAAATAACAGCGCATTTGGAAAGCAATGACAGGATCGGTCCAAGTCAGCATGGATTTATGAAAGGGAAATCATGCTTGACAAATCTTCTGGAATTTTTTTGAGGATGTAACTAGTAGCGTGGACAAGGGAGAACAAGTGGATGTGGTGTATTTGGACTTTCAAAAAGCTTTTGACAAGGTTCCACACAAGAGATTGGTGTGCAAAATTAAAGCACATGGTATTGGGGGTAATATACTGACGTGGATAGAGAACTGGTTGGCAGACAGGAAGCAGAGAGTTGGGATAAACGGGTCCTTTTCAGAATGGCAGGCAGTGACGAGTGGGGTGCCACAGGGCTCAGTGCTGGGACCCCAGCTATTTACAATATACATTAATGATTTGGATGAAGGAATTGAGTGTAGTCTATCCAAGTTTGCAGATGACACTAAACTGGGTGGCAGTGTGAGCTGTGAGGAGGATGCTAAGAGGCTGCAGAGTGACTTGGACAGGTTAGGTGAATGCGCAAATGCATGGCAGATGCAGTATAATGTGGGTAAATGTGAGGTTATCCACTTTGGGGGCAAAAACAGGAAGGCAGAATATTATCTGAATGGTGGCAGATTAGGAAAAGGGGAGGTGCAAAGAGACCTGGGTGTCATGGTACATCAGTCACTGAAAGTTGACATGCAGGTACAGCAGGCAGTGATGAAGGCAAATGGTATGTTGCCCTTCAAAGCTTGTGGATTTGAATATAAGAGCAGGGAAGTCTTACTGCAGTTGTACAGGGCCTTGGTAATGCCTCACCTGGAATATTGTGTTCAGTTTTGGTCTCCTAATCTGAGGAAGGATGTTCTTGCTATTGAGGGAGTGCAGCGAAGTTTCACCAGACTGATCCCGGGATATGGCCTGATATATGAGGAGAGACTGGATCGACTGGGCCTTTATTCACTGGAGTTTAGAAGGATGAGAGGGAAGCTCATAGAAACATATAAAATTCTGACGGGACTGGACAGGTTAGATGCAGGAAGAATGTTCCCAATGTTGGGGAAGTCCAGAACCAGGGGACACAGTCTAAGCATAAGACTGTGAATTCTTCACTCAGAGAGTTGTTAACCTGTGGAATTCCCTACCGCAGAGAGTTGTTGATGCCAGTTCATTGGATATATTCAAGAGGGAGTTAGATATGGCCCTTACGGCTAAATTGATCAAGGGGTATGGAGACAAAGCAGGAAAGGAGAAATGAGGTGAATGATCAGCCATGATCTTATTGAATGGTGGTGCAGGCTCGAAGGGCCGAATGGCCTACTCCTGCACCTATTTTCTATGTTCCTATGTCCCAAGTGAACACGTCTCCAGTAGATGTCTCCATCTCAAATCTCTCCGGCTCAATCATTGAGCTGGAGTGCGAATTGGGGACTCTCAGACACATAAGGGAGGGGGAGTAGTGTCTGGACAGTTTGCTCCGGACCTCGGTCACATCTTGTAGAGAGGTGCAGGATCAGAATGGAGTTGGTGTGACCGATAGTGAACAGACTAAGGGGAACACAGGTAAGAAAGGGATCGAAGAGCCATAGAAACTGATCCTATCCAACACGTACAATGTGCTTGCTACCTGTGAGGATAAGGATAAAGACTGTTGGAAAAACAGCCAGAGTATGGACCATGGCACCTTGGAGTAGGAGGCTGTCCTAAGGGGGGAGGAGGGGAAGCTTAATCTGGTAAGGGATTCAAAATTTAGAGTGACAGATAACACTCTTTATAAGCAGAATTGCGAGTCCCACATGGTATGTTGTCTACCTGGTGCCAGGGTGAGGGACATCTCAAACCAACCTGAAATGATAATGGAGCTGGAGGGGGAGGATCCAGTTGCTATGTCCATGTTGGGACCAACGACAGAGGGAAGAGTAGGCAAAGGTTCTCTTTGTGGGGTACCAGGAACTAGGAGCTAAATTAAAGAACAGGACCTCAAAGATTATAATCTCTGGATTATTACCCAAGCCACATGTATATTGGTGTAGGGATAAGCTGATTAGGGAGGTAAACACGAGGCTAAAGAAATGGTGTGGGAAAGAGGGGTTCCATTCCATGGGGCATTGGCATCAGTCCTGGGACAGGAACTGGACCGTTGCGATGGGCTTCACCTGAACCGAACTGGGACCAGAGTCCTAACGGGAAGGATAAATAGCGTGGTCACAAGAACTTTAAACTAAACTGTGGAGGAAGAGCACCCTGGAGGGCGCTGAGCACCTCGAGTGTCATCGCCAAGATCATGCAGAAATCAAGCGCAGGTAGCGGAAGGAGCATGCGGCAAACCAGTCCCAAGCCTACAATCATGCATCCTCATTTTTTGATGAAAGTTCCAGTCGAAGATGCAAACGTTTTTCAGGTGGTACTGGGACAGCCCTGCCGCGATTCGTGCCCTGAAATCAGGAAAGCTGAAAATACAGCCCTTGGTTTCTTAGTCAACCAACTATATCCCTTAATCATCTGGAACAACTTTCAGAAAATGATAATTTACCATTACCTCACACACCTCATAAGCTATTACATTTTATCCCTGAAACCACAATTTCCATACCCCTTCCACTTCTATCACCAACTGTCTCTAATTATGGCCTCGAGTTTGCTGTGACATTTTGGAATTTATGCCTATACATTTCTGGCATTAGGGGCTAAAAATTCTGGTGCGCCCCGTTTGGGGGCGGTAACACAAGCAAGGCGCGAGACATTGCGCCAGGCACAGCAGTCTCGCCTCTCACGAGAAATTGGATTACCGCCCCTGAAAGCTTCCAATCTAGGGCGGTAGCGGGAGGACGCCTCAGGAGTGGGGCACACGGCTCAGCAATGCTACGCACTGGGCCGCGTAGGGCTGCCGCGTAGGAGGAGCCCTTCCTTGAATTAAGAGGAAGGGCCCGAGCTGTATACTCTGCACTAATGAAAGGGTCTTACCTGAACTACTGGGGAGTGGGGGTGCCGCGCGATCAGCCCAGCACTCAAGAAGAGAGTCGGGCTGAGCGATCGCGGCACGGCCACCGCGCCCAAAGCGGCAACAGGTCGCACAAGAAAAGCAGACATTTCTTTTACGAACAGCCGGCCAGCAACTTTTAACTTTAACCTTTGCTCCGCCAGCAACCAGCGCCCGGTACGGGTCCCCTGAAGTGTAATCGGCCAGTGCAGCTTCAGCGGGCGATACTCAATTTAGGGTCCGTGGTGCTAACGGGGTGCTACGCACGATAATGATGTCAGTATCGCCTGTTGCAGCAGAGTGGGGCGCTACGTGTTACCACCGCCGCTAGCTAAACTCACGACGAATTTAGTGCCCAGTTGCAATGTCGTTTGCGCCCATTAGTGCCCCCCGGTAATGGGAGGCGTAAAGGACCTGAATTTTTCCCCCTCGGTCTTTTTCGATCTAGAAATTGCTATGTTCCTGTGACTACACTTCACAAGTACTGAACTTGCTGTGAAACATTTTGGGACATTTCAGCTCATAAAAAGCACTATATATATAAATGCAAGTTATCTATTTCTCCTTAACCTCTCTGCAGCCTTTGAAATGGCCAACCACACCAACTTCCTTCACTGCCTCTCCTCAGTTATCTAGCTTGATGGTACTGCCCTCGCTCGGTTCCATTTTTACCTGATCGATTGTAGCCAGAGTATCTCTACCAATGTTTCTTTTCCCACCTCTGCATCATCACGGGAGTCCCCCATAGATCCATCATTAGCCCCCTTCTCTTCTTCAACTACATGCTATCCCTTGACGACATCATCTGCAGACAAGGAGTCAGAGTCCATATGTGCACTGGTGGTACCCAATTCTGTTACTCTCAAATTCGCCACTGCTTCTGTGCTGTCAGACTGTTTGACCAACATCCAATCTAGAATGAACCACAGTTTCCGCCAGCTAAACACTGGGAAGACCACAGCCATTGTCTTTGACCCCCTACCACAAAATCCGTACCCTTGCCAACAGCTTCGTCCCTAACCACTGTCTCAGACTGTTCACAGCCTCGACATCTCATTCAACCATGAGCTGAGCTTCTGACTCGATATCCTCTCAATCACAAATCACCACCTACTTCCACCTCCATACCATCACCCACTTCTGCTTCTACCTCAGCCCATCTGCAGTCATCCATTCTTCGGTACTGCCAGACCAGACTTTTGCAATGCTCTCCTGGCCAGAATCCCATCCTCCACTCTCCATAAACTTCAGCTCAGCCAGAACTTTGCTGCCTGTGTTCTATCTGGCACAGAATCCCAGTCACTCATTACTCTTGTCCGCACTGACCTGACCTCACTGAATGGATAATCGCTACAATAGAGAACATTTTGAGGATTCTGCACAAATTGTCCATTTTTCATTAAAAAAACAGACAACAGAAACCATCCTACAAAATTACCCTCTCACAGAATGCAAGTTATCGTAAATAATGGATTACTGAGGAATACATTGAAATGGTGTATGCACTGTCTAATCCCAGGCTCTAAATTTGTGGCAAGCAATTTACTAATACTTTCCCAGCTATGTTACATTATATAATACATAACAACAGTTAGAAAAAGGAAGTGAATATTCTTTTCTGCGAGGTTTAGGGATGTTGTAGCATATGATTCAATTATTATAAAGTCATAACCTGCAATTTTAACATCAGCATATTTTATTCATGAAATAAGAACATAAGAACATAAGAAATAGGAGCAGGAGTAGGCCATACGGCCCCTCAAGCCTGCTCCGCCATTCAATAAGGTCATGGCTGATCTGATCATGGACTCAGCTCCACTTCCCCGCCTGCTCCCCATAACCCCTTATCCCCTTATTGTTTAAAAAACTGTCTATTTCTGTCTTAAATTTATTCAATGTCCCAGCTTCTACAGCTCTCTGAGGCAGCGAATTCCACAGATTTACAACCCTCTGAGAAAAGAAATTTCTCCTCATCTCTGTTTTAAATGGGCGGCCCCTTATTCTAAGATCGTGCCCTCTAGTTCTAGTCTCCCCCATCAGTGGAAACATCCTCTCTGCATCCACCTTGTCAAGCCCCCTCATAATCTTATACGTTTCGATAAGATCACCTCTCATTCTTCTGAATTCCAATGAGTAGAGGCCCAACCTACTCAACCTTTCTTCATAAGTCAACCCCCTCATCCCCGGAATCAAACTAGTGAGTCTCCTCTAAACTGCCTCCAAAGTAAGTATATCCTTTCGTAAATATGGAAACCAAAACTGCACGCATATTCCAGGAAATATTCTTCAAAAAAAATCTGACACCTAATACATTAATGTTCCATACACAAGTACATGGCAAGTAGAACGGCAAACCAGTGGGGGTTTGAATGACACATGGGAGATAACATTAAAAAATAGCTTCTATGTTTTCACAAAGTGTCAGTTGTTACTCTCGTAATTATAATTTCAAATGCATTGAGTTACAAATTTGTTTTACATTATTAATTCATTTTTGAAAGTATCATAATGTTAGTTGAATGATCGCAGCAAGAGAAGAGAAAATCAAATAATCATTAGAGCAGAGAAGGTTCAGAGGAGATTTGATCGAGGTGTTCAAAATCATGAGGGGTCTACACAGAGTAGATAGAGAGAAACTGTTCCCATAGGCAGAAAGATCGAGAACCAGAGGACACAGATTTAAGATGATTGGCAGAAGATGCAAAGGCGACATGAGAACAAACTTTTTTACGCAGCGAGTGGTTATGATCTGCCTGAAAGGGTGATGGAGGCAGATTCAATCGTGGGAATTGGATAAGTACCTGAAGGAAAAAAAATTGCAGGGCTATGGGGAGAGCGCGAGGGAGTGGGACTAGCTGAAGTGGTCTTGCAGAGATCCGGCACAGGCTCGATGGGCCGAATGGCTTCCTTCTGTGCCGTAAACATTCTTTGGGGCTAGAAATTCGCCGACTTTGCGACCGGGTGCAATATTTCACCTCCACGGTGAAAAATTGGTCGATGGGAACTTCGGGCACCTTTTTGCGGAAACACTTTCCATGTACCGCTGGGGAGAGGAGAGCTGCCATGCAAGACCTAAAATAGCGTTTTCGCCTGAAATTCGACTCTCTCCGGACCCGTATTCTGCACCCAGAATACCGACAGGGAAAAACCTGCATTGCAACCCTGCCAGCATTGGTAAGTATGAAGACCTGCAAAAAGGCAAGTTAAAGTTTTTATTTTTTAATTCTTTCTTTTTCAGCAATTTAGCAGGTAAGGGTTTTGTGACTGTTTTGTGAATTTTTTTCCCAATTATTTGTTGTTGTTTTTCACCGATTTTGGCCGATTTTTATCACGAAGCAAATTAAAGGCTGAATATCCGGTCTACTAATGGTAGCGAAACAAAACAAAAGTAATTTGGGCGTAAGAATGCCGTTTTCGCTGAAAACCAAATTTCTACCCCTAAGAATCTATGATTCTGTCATAGACATAGAAACATAGAAAATAGGTGCAGGAGTAGGCCATTCGGCCCTTCGAGCCTGCACCACCATTCAATAAATTCATGGCTGAACATGCAACTTCAGTACCCCCTTCCTGCTTTCTCGCCATACCCCTTGATCCCCCTAGTAGTAAGGACTTCATCTAACTCCCTTTTGAATATATTTAGTGAATTGGCCTCAACAACTTTCTGTGGTAGAGAATTCCACAGCTTCACCACTCTCTGGGTGAAGAAGTTTCTCCTCATCTCGGTCCTAAATGGCTTACCCCTTATCCTTAGACTGTGACCCCTGGTTCTGGACTTCCCCAACATCGGGAACATTCTTCCTGCATCTAACCTGTCTAAACCCGTCAGAATTTTAAACGTTTCTATGAGGTCCCCTCTCATTCTTCTGAACTCCAGTGAATACAAGCCCAGTTGATCCAGTCTTTCTTGATAGGTCAGTCCCACCATCCCGGGAATCAGTCTGGTGAACCTTCGCTGCACTCCCTCAATAGCAAGAATGTCCTTCCTCAAGTTAGGAGACCAAAACTGTACACAATACTCCAGGTGTGGCCTCACCAAGGCCCTGTACAACTGTAGCAACACCTCCCTGCCCCGTACTCAAATCCCCTCGCTATGAAGGCCAACATGCCATTTGCTGTACCTGCATGCTAACCTTCAATGACTGATGTACCATGACACCCAGGTCTCGTTGCACCTCCCATTTTCCTAAGCTGTCACCATTCAGATAATAGTCTGTCTCTCTGTTTTTACCACCAAAGTGGATAACCTCACATTTATCCACATTATACTTCATCTGCCATGCATTTGCCCACTCACCTAACCTATCCAAGTCGCTCTGCAGCCTCACAGCATCCTCCTCACAGTTCACACTGCCACCCAACTTAGTGTCATCTGCAAATTTGGAGATACTACATTTAATCCCCTCATCTAAGTCATATACGTGATTATACAAGGAAGAGGACGTAGTGCTAGATTTTACACTTTTGTGCCTATCGCCCAAAAATGGGCGTTATTTCCGGCGTGGGTGCTAAAAATGGGTTTTCAGATCGCCGGCTTCTCGCCCATTCTCAAAGCAGCTAGTCTCCATTTTTAAAATTGGCCATTACCGCAAGTGAGATCAAATGGGCGTTAGCATTAAATTTCTCTGACCTTCTGCCATAAAGTGTTGCCGTCCTTAGCAACGGTTTGCCAACGATCGATTCCCGCGATTCAGGAGGTCAAGGGTCATCATGACATGTGCAGAAGAGGAGACCGAGAGAGAGAGCTGAGAGGGACTGAAGGCGTGTGTGGCTATGGTGTATGCTTGTTTGGCTGTTGTGGGAGGCAAGAGGGAGATTCACCAGCAGCAAAAAGCCTACTAAGCACCAAGAACATAGTTGGCACCGAGTTTTTGTCCAACAAATAAGATGTAACATGGAAGGGATGGTGGAGGCCCTGGAGCTAGTAGCCAGGAACACTAATGCTTTATGCGGAGCTTCTTCATGGTAAATGAGCCAAAGGAGGACAGCGGAAACGTTATAAGGACACCCTCAAAGCCTCCCTGATAAAGTGCGACATCAACACTGACACCTGGGAGACCCTGGCCGAAGACGGCCCGAGGTGGAGAAAGTGCATCCAGGAGGGCGTCGAGCTCTTCGAGTCCCAACACAAAGAGCATGAAGAGGCCAAGTGCAGGCAGCGGAAGGAGCGCACGGCAAACCAGCCCCACCGACCCCTTCCCTCGACGAACGTCTGTCCCACCTGTAACAGGGTCTGTGGCTCTTGCATCAGACTGTTCAGCCATCAAAGAACTCACTTTGGGAGTGGAAGCAAGTCTTCCTTGATTCTGAGAGACTGCCTATGATGATGGGTAGCCAGGAACACTGGTGGCAGAGGGCTCCCAGTGGTCGCAGAGTGCGGCACTGCATCCCAAGATGCCCCACCCCCATTGCCAACACATGAGAGACAGCAGCAACATCTTGCTTCTGGCTCGGAGCATGCTCCCACCTTGGGACCGTCCTCTCCCATATCCGTCCAAGCAGCGGTTCGGCCATCATCCCCCTCCCCACCATGAAGCATCGCCTGAGGAGCTCCTCGGACAGGCAGCTTGGAGTCAGGAGGGGAAGGGATAGAGGTGTGGAGGAGAAGCGGGGATGGGGGAAAGGTTTGATTTTTACAGAAATACTGATCATTTCAGACAAATGTTCGGTTTAAATGTTTTTTATTTAACAAAACCTTGTTGCGCATTGGCTCAGATAGCTGCACCATTGCGCGCTGGTGATTCCTTAACATCAAAGGGTATAATGACACTTAACTTCAATCAACTTAAACTTTAACTGTCACCAAGGTGATGCCTACCATTGATGTATCAGACCCAGCAGTGTGTCAGCCTTGTCAATAACACCAACATTCTTTCAGGCAAAGCGATCATTGATGAGCTCCTGACGTAAGGCTCTTGCAGCTATCATGCCACCAGGGGCCCTTTCATACATTTTACAGGGGGGCGGGGGCATGGCGTCAGCGTCAGCCTGATTGTCTGGGCCAATGTCAGCGTCCGCCTCCTCATCCTCCTCTTCCTCTCTCTGGTGAGGTGGACTGTCAGACTCATCAAGCAATTCTTGTCCTCTCCTGCTAGCCAAGTTGTGTAGCATGAAGCACACTACCACGAATTGAGCTACCTGCTTAGGATGGTATTGGAGATCGCCTCCTGAGTGGTCCAGGCATCTAAAGCACTACTTAAGCACTCCAATGGTTTTCTCCACGATATTGCGAGTGGCTCTGTAGCTCTCGTTATATCGCCTCTCAGCCTCAGTGTGGATGTCATGCAGGGCGGTCATCAGCCAGGTGGCGAGGCCATATCCTTTGTCACCAAGCATCCAGCTTGTGGCTGATTGTTAAACAAGTCAGATACAGTGCTCACATGCAGGATGTGAGCATCATGGATGCTGCCCTGAAATTGAGCATTCACTGCCAGTATAATTTGCAGGTGGTCGACAACGAGTTGGACATTCAGGGAGTGGAATCCTTTGCGGTTCCTGAAAACCTCTGCATCCAGAAAAGGTGCCTGCATCGCGATGTGCATACAGTCTATTGCTCCCTGCACCTTGGGGAAGTTTGCAATTCTGGAGAATCCTAGAGCCCTCTCACTGTGTGACTCCCCGGTCATAGGGAAGCTGATCAAGTCCTTCCTGCATGCGTACAAGGCTTCAGTGACCTGTCTAATGCGGCAATGTGTGGCATGCTGAGATAGTCCGTAAATGTCGCCAGCTGTGAGCTGAAAAGAACCCGACACATGGAATGACAGTGCCACAGTGACTTTGACCTTGATGGACAGTTCAGTACTGATGGTGCTGGCAGGCTGCAGATCTCCCCTTATCAGCTGGCATACCTCAGTGATAACCTCTTTGTGGAAGCGCAGTCTCCAAAGGCAGGTGGTGTAGGACAAGTCGAGGTAAGAATGCTTCTCCCTGTACTTGTGGGGAGCGTAACATCTGGTCCTCCTCATCCGTCTGCCACATCTTACATTGGGCACATAATGCAGTGGAGCGTACCTTCGCCGATCTCGAGTCTGCTGCATGTAATTGGTCATCAAGAGAGGGTGAGAAAGGACAGGCCCCATTGTAATAGCTCTCTGTTTTCCACCGATTGGTCACAAACAATGAATGTCCCAACGAAGACACCTCTTCAATTCCAATCAGTCACAGTATGGTCAAGATATTTGTACAGATGTTCACATCAACTTCAACGACCTCCAGAGTACATACGAACTCCCCCAAGGTTGAAGCACAGCAGCCTTTTAAAAGATGCAACATGTGAACTAGAACATGGCGTCCATAACGCTGTGATTAGTTCCGGTTAGTTCCACTTTTTCTGGGCGGTTTTTTGGGCGAGTGATATTGTGGGCGATATGTGTGCGAGGTGGTGAAATTGACGCTGGGCGCTAGTTTGGGTAAAATATGCTATTTATGACAAAAAAAAGTGGGCGGGCAGTATTATTGAATCTCAGCGTTAAATCAGCGCGGAAAGTAACACTGGGCGATATTATGGGCGTTGATTTCGCCCATTCTGATGATTACGCCCAAAAATAGTGGGCAGGCGGTATTATTTTTTCCCGGTGTTAAGCACATGGGGAAAGTAACGTCGGCGAGAAGTTTCCGGAAAATGCCTGTCAGTTTTCATTTTGTGGCTAAATGTCCGATATATGGGCGTCATATGTCATTTCAGCGGTAAAATGGGCGTTAAGTGTGCGTTAAGCATGCAAAAAAGTGGAAAATCTAGCCCAATGAATGTTATACAGAGACAAAGAAAATGATGGATAGGCTAACTACTATTGGGACAGACAAGCATATGAACAATGTAAGTAAGATAAGACTGATTTAGAGTGTGTGTTGGATCTGGAGGATGTATTTTAGGGAATGCAACAAGCTTTTGATGTATGAAGTCTGAATTTACGGTAGAATGCTTAGAATGTCTTGAAATAAAAACAAATGCTATATCTGAAAAACGGGAATAGAAAAGGGCTATTGGAAATAAAGAATGGAGAAAGCAAACAAGATTTGGAAGTGTGGCCAGAAGAAGTGCTTGTTAACTATATTCAAAATACATCACAAGACAACACGGAAAGGTATCTTCAAAACAACATTTGAACAGCTACCAAATTGATACAATGTAAATGATTGGCTGAAATGTTTTGGCAAATAAAAATCCATTAAATGCATTGTCAAGAGGAAGGAAAATTGGCAACGATGTCATATTTTAGCAAAAATACAAATTTACATAATTCATAACTGTTCAGATATCCTTTCTTCTATAATTGAAAAAGAGATCTGCAGAGCAGCAAAACACCATGAGGGGAGCTAGAGAGTCTCTTAGAAGGTGAGAGCTAGAAGCTGGAGTTGAAGTTGGAAGCGTACTGTTGTGAAGACGATAGTTAGTGGCGAATGGTTATTGAGTAGTCCTTGAAGTGGAGAAGGATGAGCTTAATGTGTAGCATGTGAGAATGTGAGGCAGCCTGACATTAAGTTTAAAAGAGGCCACAGCACTTAATATTATGAAGTAGAGTTAAGTCTTTTTGAGTTAACTGGGCCCAGCAAGTCTTTCATTTGCTGTTTGAATAGTTAACTGGATTACTTTAATGCTTTACAGTTTTAAAGTTGGGAAGAAACCTTTTTTAAATAGATAAACTGAACTGTTGCTGATGTTTCCACAACTGAATGGTATGATCTCTGAGCTTTCAGGGTTTATGAAGCTTAGGTGTGTGGTGTTCTGGCACAGGGTTAACTTTGTTTTTAAAAGAAGTATGAGACTTGTCTTCACACAAACTGATACTGATCAGAGTCCTTATTATTTTTAATCTTTACAGAACTCGGAAAACCTTTCTGGGATTAAGGAAAATCTACTTATGTGGAAATACACGTCTAAACTTTATAAACTCAGCTTGAAATACGAAATTATTTCTCATTGTAGTGTCTGAAATCATGGGGTCAAGTTTCGGCCTGAGTTGCTCCTTTTTTTTGGAGCAACTGGTTTAGAATGGAGCATCTTAGAAATTGCAATTCTTGACATTTAGTTTGCTCCAGTTCAAGTCAGTTGGAACAGTTTCATTTTGGAACAGATATTTTTTTCAAAAGGGGGCGTGTCCGGCCACTTACGCCTGCTTTGAAAGTTTAGGCAGTGAAAAGTTACTCCAAACTAATTTAAAATGGAGTAAATGTAGATTTTTGTACGCACAGAAAAACCTTGCCTACACTTTACAAATCAGGCGTAGGGAACGAGGGGATGGGGGGAGGGGGGGAAGGGAAGTAATTAAATTCTACAAGCATTCAACAGTCTTACTTATACAAATAAAGAGCCATCTGAATAAAAAATGATAAAAAAAATCAAAGACAAAATATTGGATATTCCTACCTGTGTGAAGCAGCAGCAGCCTTCGAGCTGTGGTGCTTCAGGCAGGCCTTCCTTATTGGAGACAGAGGCGGCATCAGTGACTCGACAGCAGCCGAAGACACAGCAAGCAAGCAGCCTTCGAGCTGCGAGGGAGACCGAGGCCATTCGGCCACGGCATAGGGGCGGCGGCAGTGGCTGATGGTGGCCGAAGACACAGCAAGCAAGCAGCCTTCGAGCTGCGAGGGAGACCGAGGCTATTCGGCCACGGCATAGGTGTCCACAAGACAAGTCAACACTTTTCTTTAAGTCCTTTTAAAAATGGCCGAGTGCCAATGTTTCTGGGTTACTGCGCGTGCACGCGCGCTCCAACACGCACGCACAGGGCTGCCGGCACGACGTTGCCTCATTTAGCTTAGCCCCGCCCCCCTCCACTTGCAGAATCGACGCGACTCTGTGGCTCCGCCCCCCCGCTGCTGTGTGCGCGCCGCGCCGAGCTCCCAGGGACCAGCAAGGAGCCGGAGAATTAAGAGGTATTTTTCTGTCGCACTTTTAGGCGCGAGAAACGGGCGTCCAGGTCGGGGCTGCGCCATTCTAGGCGTGGCCCGAAACTTGACCCCGTTATACTTGTAACTGTTTCTGGCTTTTTTAACCAATTGATTTATAGGGGCACTATCTTCCTCCAGAATGACTTAGTAAAATGTTTCTGCTTCGACAGGGGACAGAGTTGTATATTATTTTCATCACAGCAGCCTTGTGTGCAAGTGATGCAATTCTGCACCTCAATGTGATTTCTGTCAATACATTGTGCATTTATAAGTGAACAAAGATGTCCCAAAAAATTGTACTTGACGAGAGTGCCTCGTTAATAAGATGAATAATGTACTGATGTACTGAGTGACTTTGAGCTAAATATTACAGTAACTAGGTAATATGTCACAGTTGGCAATTTATTGTAAGATTGTTGATTTTAAACTTGATCAGTTGATTACATTTTGTTAAATTCACTTTGCATAATATTTCTATTCTCGGATTTAAACTATCCAATTTACTGATTAAGTGCAACACAGTTGAATATCATTTACTTGTATACAACTGGGTGCAATGTAATGATTAGCAATTACTATGTCTATTTTTAAATGGGAAAGAGTGTAGAAGATGATACTTTCATGATTAAAGCTTGTTGAGAAGTAATGATAAATTAGAGCAAGGTGGAGGGACAGTGAATGATCTACTTCAAGGATATCCGTAAATTATATATATTTTTATATGAGTAAGCTACTTAAAAAGTAACATTGGGTCTGCCCTGATTGGCTAAAGACGAGGGAACCCTGTTCTCTAAACCAGACTTCTGCTCTATAAGTGGGAGTAGCAAGATTGTCAGATATATTCACTCGAACAACAGAGCTTTTGTCTTTGGGTCTGAGTCACCATAGAGCCTTCATGTACCTATTGAGTCCCTGAATAGTTCAGAGAGATATCGGACTAAGAATGCAAGGAACAATGTTTACTAGATGGCTCCAGTTCACAGATCGCAGGATGAGAACACTGGAAAACAATGGAATCGAAAGCCCTTGGATTCCCAATGAACGAATGAGCAAAGAACTTATCTTATCAACCCTTAAAACTTGGTGAATTTATGACATGATGGACTTCAGTAGCTAACTGAATATCAATGGAGTATGCTCATTATTTAACTACAGATAATAATAAGAAAAAAATATATACCTATAGAGGCAAAGCTTGTTAGCAGAAGGAAACTTCTTGTAAATATAAGAATTCTGCTGAGGGCTTTTGCTGTGGTTGGTACATTGGTTTATTACATGTAGTTGAAATAGAAATGATAGGACAAAGGATATCATTACTGTTAGTAGAAATGTGTTTCCTAATAGACATGGGAATGGATTCTTCTTGATCAACGTGATGATTCAATGGGCTAAACTGATACTTTGAAAATGAGTACAATTGAATGCTGTGGAGAGGATTCGATGTAAGTAATTTATGCATGGAGAAAATCATTGTTCAGATCTGCTCAAATCCACTGAAATTGACAATTTTCACTACCGCCAGTATTATTTATTCAAAATTGTGAAATTCATGCAGCAAATCACATTACAGTCAATAGTCAATAAGTAGAATATCACGTGCTTTATATATGCCTCACATTATTGGAAACCTAACTGGATTGGGTGGTTTGTTAACTTAGTCCCTGTCATAGGCATGGCATTCAATCCAGCTTTGTCTTAGTCGACACGAATGATTCAGAGGAAACATCTAAATAAAGAATGGCAGACAAGATCTTTCACATATCCCTTGGCAATGCTTCAAGCTGAATAACAATAGTGGAGGAGCGTGTGCATTTACAACCCCTGGAAATCCAGGAATAGAATTTATTTTAATAGTAGGAGTAAAGGGAAATATTTAAATCAAACAAAATATACAAGAACTGCGATTGTTCAACTATCAAGAAAGACTCAATAGATCGGAGTTCTTTTCTCTAGAAAATAGATTGAGAGGTGCCTGATAGAGGACTTTAAAATTATGAAGGAGTTTGAAAGGGTAGACATAAAGAAGATAGTACCACTTGTGGAGTGTCCAAAACTCGGGGCCATAAATGTAAGGTAGTCTCTAATAGATCCATTAAGGAATTCAGGAGAAACTTGTTTACTCAGAGAGTGGTAAGAATGTGAAACTCACCAACTCTACCTCACCACCACCTCCTAATTTCTCCTATGTGGTCTGGTGTCAAATAGTGTTTGCTGACATTCCTCTGAAGCACCTTGGGATGGTTAACCACGTTAAAGGTGCTATATAAATACAAGTTGTTTTTGTCATTGTTGTTTTTGAGGCGATTAGCATAGATGCATTTAAGGGGAAGCTATATAATTACAAGAGGGAGAAAGGAATCGAGGATATGTTGACAGGGTGAGATGTGAGGTGGGAGGATGCACATAAACACTGGTATAGACCTGTTGGGCTGAATGGCCTGTTAATGTGCTGCATAATTCTATGTCATAGTTAAAGTGAGGAATTAGATTTTTCCACTTGCAGAAGGTTCTGAAGTCCAGTTAGAGAGTAGCTGAAAAGATGAAGTGTGGGATGTGATAGTCAATAAACTCTCATAAATGGCAAATTGTAAAACAAATTATATATACTTGTGGAAATATATTGGTTTTAAATATATAAATAGCAGATACAAAACTAGCAATAACACTACTCATCCTGAAAACACTCTTTTCAATGAGGATGCTGAGTGATATCTCAGTGCTTTCAATGGAGATCCAACTTGAGGTCATTTTTGGTGGGAGATTTGAATAATTTTGTGGGAAACATATAAATAAATTCTTGGGCTGATTGGTGGATCATTATACAGTACCAGACAGGAAGTCAAAGGACTCCAAAATAGATATAGTAGATTAGTGGATTGGATGGCAGGAAGTATTTGAAAGGAACAAAAATCAGACAGTTTACTATGGGTAGCAAGCAACCAACATTTAAAAAAATATGTTGTGGTGGAGACCAGGTCTAAATTACATCTTGCCGATGAAGATTAAAAGCCACATAAACAATAACTGCTGTGGCAAAATCAAGTTGATGTAACAGTTGAGAAAATAGTTTTGATGACTACAATGCATTAGAAATGGTTCCAAAAATTAACATTGATATTACAGGCAGGCTTTCACCTGAATTTCTATCAGAAACAAGAATAAAGCAAGACTTTGTTTTGGCACCCGGGCCAGAATTTTAATCTGGAGGCGGGTTGGGAGCGGGGGAGAGTGGGTTTCTTGCAGGCCCGGCCAAATTTAATGGCAGGGCCTGATTAGTATTTCAAAGCACCGATTCCTGCCCGCAGTCAGGCAGATGAAGAGGCCGGCTGGGTGTGGGCAGGTAGGCCTGTGGCACAAGGCTACAGAGAGGAGGGAGGGAGGGATCAGCGGGGGCAGGGGGATGGGCGGTGGGGTTGTTGGGGGACGGAGGAGGATCGGGGCCAGAGGAGCATTGGGGAGTTGGTGTTCGGAAGCCTGAGGATGATCGAGGAGCCGGAGGAGCATTGGAACTGGAGGGGAGAGGCCAGAGGAGAATCCGGGGTGGGGGGTGGGGGTTGGGGGGGGGGGGGGGGGCTGGTGGTTGGGGGTCTGCGGGAGCATCAGGGCTGGAGGTGGGAGGCTGGAGGAGCATCAGAGGTATGGTTGGGGGAAGGCCAGGAAGGCGACCGGAGGCCTCGGGGAAGGGGAAGTCGGGGAGAAATCGGAGGCCATGTGCGGGGGGTATCGGAAACCTCATGGTGGGGGGGGCTGATGCTGGGGGTTGATCTGAGGCTTTGTGGGGGAGATCGGAAGCCTGGAGGGGGGCAAGGTCGGAGGGAGATCGGAGGCCTCATGGGGTGGGTGTCCGATCGTGGGGGGTGGGTGAGGCAGGGACACTGGATTCAGGAAGTAAGTGTAAATGCACTTACCTCCTGGATCCAGGCGTCTTCATCTGCCTATAGCTGGCGGGTTCCCTGAGGCCCAGGAAACCCGACCAGCCAAAGTTAAATTTGTAATGGTGGATCACCATGAGGCACACTAGCCTCATTATAATATTTACATGAGTGACGCAGTTTGGTTGCCTGACCCCGTCCCTTCTCCCTTAAAAGCAGGTGGGTGAGTTGAAGGCAGGTTGGGGTCGGGATTTCATTTTTTTAACACTTTAACCTCCCACCCATTGTTTCGGGTTAAAATCCACACCCCTCCCTGACTTTTACTTAATCAGTCCAGATACAGAGCTAGCGAGAGAATTCTTCAAATTACCCTTAATAAGATAGACGCGTTAATTTTCTCCTCTATGCAGATTAATATGTCCTTACTATACAGTATAAATGCACACGAGGCCCATACTTGAGAGAAGGTCACTCTGTGACCAGTAACATTTATCAGCCAGCACTGAAAGGTGGGTGGAGCTTCCCCTTTTATATCTGAAAGTCCAGGTTAGGAGTGTCTCCCACAAGTTCACCACCTAGTGGTCAATATTCGCACGGTGTACAATTTAGGTCAGTTTATACATGGGTTACAATGACAGTTAAATACATGACATCACCTCCCCCCCCCAAAGTCTTATTGGGATCACAGGTTAAGTCTCTGGTGGTTTACACTCCCTTGCAGAGCGCCTGAGTTGGGGCTCTGGTTGTTGGGCGCTGGCCTGAATGTCTGATGTTTGCGGGGCCTCAGGCCTGTCTGGATTGCCCACAGACACTGGGCTCTCCTCCGCTTGGTTCCGGTGTTCGGTCACCTGTGGAGGAGTGAACTCTACATCGTGTTCTTCCTCTGCTTCTTCTATGGGGTTGCTGAACTTTCTTTTTGTTTGATCCACATGTTTGCGGCAGATTTGTCCATTCGTAAGTTGAACTACCAGAATTCTATTCCCCTCTTTGGCAATCACAGTGCCTGCGAGCCATTTAGACCCTTCAGCATAGTTGAGGACAAAGACAGGGTCATTGATATCAATACATCGCGCCCTCGCATTCCCGTCATGGTAGTCACATTGTGACTGATGCCTGCTCTCAACAATTTCTTTCATGGTGGGATGTATAAGGGATAACCCAGTTTTGAGCATCCTTTTCATTAGCAGCTCTGCGGGTGGGACCCCTGTGAGCGAGTGTGGTCGGGATCTATTGGCCAACAGGAGGCGTGATAAGCGGCTTTGTAGGGAACCCCCTTGGATTCTGAGCATCCCCTGTTTGATTGTCTGCACTGCTCGTTCCGCCTGGCCGTTTGAGGCCGGCTTGAACGGTGCCGTTCTGACATGGTTGATACCATTTCCTGCCAAGAAGTCCTGGAATTCAATGCTTGTAAAGCACGGGCCATTGTCGCTGACCAAGACTTCCGGTAGACCATGGGCGGCGAACATTGCCCGTAGACTTTCTACCATGGCAAAGGACGTGCTTGAATTGAGAATGTCACACTCGATCCATTTGGAATGGGCGTCAACTGCAACCAAAAACATTTTTCCCATGAAAGGACCTGCATAGTCCACATGGATGCGTGACCATGGCTTGGCGGGCCAGGGCCAGGGCCTAAGGGGGGCTTCCCTGGGAGCATTGCACAGCTAGGCACATGTGTTGCACTTGCGAACACAAAGTTCCAGGTCTGCATCTATCCCTGGCCACCAAACGTGTGACCTGGCAATTGCCTTCATCATGACAATGCCCGGGTGCTCATTGTGGAGTTTTCTGATGAACATCTCTCTGCCCATCTGGGGCATGACTACTCGGTTTCCCCATAGTAGGCAATCGGCCTGAATCGAGAGTTCATCCTTGCGCCTGTGAAATGGTTTGAATTCCTCAGGGCATGCCCCGTACGTGGCTGCCCAGTCCCCATTCAGAACACATTTCTTGACTAAAGACAGTAGCGGGTCTCTATTTGTCCAGACTTTAATCTGACGGGCTGTCACAGGTGAGCCTTCGCTTTCGAAAGCTTCAACAGCCATGACCATCTCAGCAGCATGCTCGGTTGCCCCCTTGGTGGTGGCTAGTGGGAGCCTGCTGAGTGCATCGGCGCAGTTTTCAGTGCCCGGTCTGTGCCGAATTGTATAGTCATTGGCGGCTAACATGAGTGCCCACCTCTATATGCGGGCCGATGCATTTGCATTTATGGCTTTGTTGTCGTCCAAAAGGGACGTTAGGGGTTTGTGATCTGTCTCCAGCTCAAATTTCCTGCCAAACAGGTACTGGTGCATTTTTTTTACAGCATATACACATGCAAGCGCTTCCTTTTCTACCATCCCGTAGCCCCTTTCTGCCTGGGACAGACTTCTGGAGGCATAAGCTACCGGCTGTAACTGACCCTTGGCATTAACATGCTGCAACACACTCCCGACCCCATAAGACAACGCATCGCACGTTAACACAAGTTTCTTACATGGGTCATATAGCGTTAACAGATTGTTGGAGTATAACAAATTGCGTGCTCTATCAAAAGCCCTTTCCTGGCTGTCCCCCCCAGACCCATTCGCGACCTTTGCGTAGGAGCACGTGTAGCGGCTCTAACAGCGTGCTCAATTTGAGAAGAAAGTTACCAAAATAGTTCAGGAGCCCGAGGAACGAACACAGCTCCGTCATGTTACGGGGTCTGGGTGCTCTCTGGATCACTTCTGTTTTGGACGCAGTAGGTCTGATCCCGTCTGCTGATACCCTCATCCCCAGGAATTCTACCTCGTCGCAGCCCTACTCGGTCCAGTCTGCGTAGCACCTCCTCCAGGTTGCGGAGATGTTCTTCAGTATCACAACCCGTGATGAGGATGTCGTCTTGAAAAACCACTTTCCTTGGAATCGACTTGAGGAGGCTTTCCATATTTTGCTGAAAGATCGCTGCGGCCGAGCGAATCCCAAATGGACATCTGTTGTACTCAAACAACGCCTTGTGTGTCATGATGGTGGTCAGCTTCTTCGACTCACTCGCCAGCTCCTGGGTCATGTAAGCTGAGGTCAGGTCCAATTTTGAAAAAAGTTTGCCACCGGATAGCGTCGCAAAGAGGTCCTCCTCTCTCGGTAGCTGCTACTGGTCTTGGAGTGACACCCGATTGTTGGTGGCCTTGTAATCACCACATATCCTGACCGACCCATTTGCCTTGAGCACCGACACAATCGGGCTCGCCCAGTCACTGAATTCGACTAGCGAGATGATGCCTTCCCTCAGCAGGCAGTCCAATTCCCCTTCTATCTTTCCCCGCATCACGTACGGCACCACTCTGGCCTTGTGGTGTACTGGCCTGGCGTCCGGGTTTATGTGAATCACTACCTTGGTCCCCATGAAAGTTCCAATGCCGGGTTGAAATAGTGAGTCAAATTTGTCCAGGACCTGTGAGCATGATATTCGCTCCACAGAAGAAATTGCATTGACATCGCCCCATTTCCAGTTCATGACAGCCAGCCAACACCTCCCCAGCAGTGCGGGACCGTCCCCCAGGACAATCCAGAGTGGCAACCTGTTCTCTGGTAGGTCACAACTACCGTGGCGCTGCCTAGCACCGGAATGATTACCTTGGTATATGTCCATAGCTGTGCATCAATTGGCAATAATTTTGGCCTCCTGGCCTTGGACGCCCACAACTTGTCGAACTGTTTGATACTCATCAGGGACTGGCTAGCCCCTGTGTCTAGCTCCATTGATACTGGGATGCCATTGAGGAGCACTTTCATCATTATCAGTGGTGTCCTGGTGTATGAACTGTATATGTGCTCCACATGAACTCGTTGAACTTCAGCTTCCCGCGATTTCCCCCAGTGTCCATTTGGCCTCGTAGGGCTTACATCGTCCCCGTCCTCCTCGTACATCAAGCTGGCTGCAGGCTTCCTGCACATTCACGCCAAGTGACCGCTGACGTTGCACTTTCTGCAGGTATATTGCTGATACCTGCAAGCTCTGGCTGTGTGTTTGCCTCTACACCTCCAACATGAGCCGTTGTTGGAAACAAAAGGTCGATTACCAGTCAATCGTCTCTGACTGTCTCTGTAACTGTCCTTAAGCGCACCATTAACAGGTGTTAATAGCCCCATTACTGGCCGCATTGTCCCTTGCGATGGCATGAATCGCCGTTCAGCTAGCCATTGTCTCTGTTGAATTCCCCCTTTGGGTTCGACTACATGCTCGGACATGTCCGATTGCCCCTGTCTGCCTGGAGAACTGTGAACCACATTTGCTGCATTTAAACCAAGATTTTTGTCAAACATATTCTGGTATTTTCCTCCCCTGAGATAAATGTCTGGGCCATCAAAGCCGCCAATCCAGGGTCAAGTCTTTGGTCTCAATCAGTTTCCTGAAAACCCCAGCGTGCCCGATGCCCTCAATAAAAAAATCTCGCCGCATCTCCGCTCTGCATGCATCTGGGAACTTACATAGGCTCGCCAGTTGTCGGAGGTCTGCCACGAAGTCTGGAATGCTTTGCCCTTCTCACCGCCGGTGCATGTAAAACCGGTGTCTCGCCATGTGCATGCTGCTCACTGGTTTAAAGTGTTCCCCGATCAACTTACTGAACTCTTCGAACATCTTGTCCGCCGGCTTCTCTGGCGCTAGAAGGTCCTTCGTCAGGGAGTATGTCCTGGATCCACAAACCGTCAGGAGATGAGCCCTGAGTTTGTCGGCCAAATCCTGTCCCAACCATTCCTTAGTGACGAAACTTTGCTGTAGTCTCCCAATAAAATCGTCCCAATCATCACCAACACAGTACCTCTCGTCTGTGCTGCTAGTGGCCATGCTCACATGGTTTAAATTCCAGTTTCTCGTTGCCAATATTATGTCCTTACTATACAGTATAAATGCACACAAGGCCCATACTTGAGAGAAGGTCACTCTGTGACCAGTAACCTTTATTAGCCAGCACTGAAGTGATGAAGGGGGGTGGAGCTTCCCCTTTTATAACTGAAAGTCCAGGTTAGGAGTGTCTCCCACAAGTTCACCACCTAGTGGTCAATGTTTTCATGGTGTACAACTTAGGTTAGTTTATATATAGGTTACAATGACAGTTAAATACATGACACAGATGATGTAGTAATTTCATTCTATCCAATTACCCCATGAAGAATAAATAATCCTGCATGTTATTTATTCTTAAATAACTGGCATTTATAGCTGCCATACGAAGAGAAGCATGAGACTACTTCACAAGGGGCACATCAATAGTAGGCTGATAGATTCGCCCTCACTCAATTTGACCTGCCCAAATATTTCTTTTGTGGAATTCTGCAGCATTTTTTTATTCGTTCCTGGGATGTGAGCATCGCTGGCAAAGCCAGTATTTATTGCCCATCCCTACTTGGCATTGAAAAAGTAGCTGTGAGCCGCCTTCTTGCACTGCTGCAGACCTTGTGGTGAAGATACTCCCACAGTGCTGTTAGCAAATTCCAAGATTTTGTTCCAGCGATGACAAAGGAACGGCAATATATTTCCAAGTCAGGATGATTTGTAACTTGGAGAGAACTTGCAGGTGATGTTGTTCCCATGCGCCTGTTGCCCTTGTCCTTCTAGGTGGTACAGGTTGCAGGGTTTGAGCGGTGCTGTCAAAGAAGCCTTGGTGGGTTGCTGCAGTATATCTTGTAGATTGTACACACTGCAGCCACGGTGTGCCGGTGGTGCAGGGAGTCGATTTACAATGTATATTAACGACTTGGAAGAAGGGACTGAGTGCAATGCAGCCAAGTTTGCTGATGATACAAAGATGGGAGGAAAAGCAATGTGTGAGGAGGACACAAAAAATCTGCAAAAGGACATAGACAGGCCAAGTGAGTGGGCAAAAATTTGGCAGAAGGAGTATAATGTTGGAAAGTGTGAGGTCATGCACTTTGGCAGAAAAAATCAAAGAGCAAGTTGTTATTTAAATGGAGGAAGATTGCAAAGTGCCGCAGTACAGCGGGACCTGGGGGTACTTGTGCATGAAACACAAAAGGATAGTTTTGTGTATCTGTAAAGCATGCACTCCCATGTTCCGCCACCAGGGAGCTCATCCCCTGAAGTCCCAAGAGATCCCAGTATCCCTTGGGAGTACTGTATATAAGCCGGCCCCTAAGGCCTATTCCTCACTCTGGAGTGTCTTATTAAAGACTGAGGTTACTGTTACTTTAACCTCTCTGTGTGCAGCCTCATCTGTGTTAGGAACATAGTAGATAGTATGCAGGTACAGCGAGTGATCAGGAAGGCTAATTGTATCTTGGCCTTTATTGTAAAAGGGATAGAGTATAAAAGCAGTGAAGTCTTGCTACAGCTATAAGTTATTGGTGAGGCCACTCCTGGAATATTGCGTGCAGTTTTGGTTTCCATATTTACAAAAGGATATACTTGCTTTGGAGGCAGTTCAGAGAAGGTTCACTCAGTTGATTCCGGGGATGAGGGGGTTGACTTATGAGGAAAGGTTGAGTAGGTTGGGCCTCTACTCATTGGAGTTCAGAAGAATGAGAGGTGATCCTATCGAAACCTATAAGATTATGAGGGGGCTTGACAAGGTGGATGCAGAGAGGATGTTTCCATTGATGGGGGAGACTAGTACTAGAGGGCATGATCTTAGAATAAGAGGCCGCCCATTTAAAACAGAGATGAGGAGAAATTTCTTCTCTCAGAGGGTTGTAAATCTGTGGAATTCACTGCCTCAGAGAGCTGTGGAAACTGGGACATTGAATAAATTTAAGACAGAAATAGACAGTTTCTGAAACGATAAGGGAATAAAGGGTTTTGGGGAGTGGATGGGCAAGTGGAGCTGAGTCCATGATCAGATCAGCCATGATCTTATTGAATGGCGGAGCAGGCTCGAGGGGCTGTATGGCCTACTCCTGTTCCTATTTCATATGTTCTCATGTTAAGGTGATGGATAGGGTGCCGATCAAGTGGGCTGCTTTGGCCTAGATGGTGTCGAGCTTCTTGAGTGTTGCTGGAGCTGCATTCATCCAGGTAAGTGAAGAGAATTCCATCACACTCCTGACTTATGCCTTGTAGATGGTGGAAAGGCTTTGGAGAGTCAGGAGGTGAGACATTCGCCGCAGAATACCTGGCTTCTGACCTACTCTTGTAGCTACTGTATTTACGTGGCTGGTCCAGTTAAGTTTCTGGTCAATGGTGTCCCCCAGGATGTTGATGGTGGGGGATTTGGCGATGGTAGTGCCATCGAGTGTTAAGGGGCGGTGGTTATACCGTTCTCTTGTCATTGTTTGTTGCTTGTGTGACATGAATGTTACTTGCACTTATCAGCCCAAGTCTGAATGTTGTCGAGGTCTTGCTGCATGTGGGCATGGGCTGCTTCATTATCTAGGGAGTTGCAAATGGCACTGAACACTGTGCAATCATCAGCTAACATCCCCACTTCTGACCTTATGATGGAGGGAAGGTCATTGATGAGTAATCTCTAGCTGGTTGAGCCAAGGACACTGCCCTGAGGAACTTCTGCAGGAGATGCTTGACATCCAACAACCACAACCATCCATCTTTGTGCTAGGTATGACTCCAGCCGGTAGAGAGTTTCCCCCCTGATTCCCATTGACTTCAATTTTACGGCACAAATGAAAGAAATGATTAGAATTTAAAAGGCATGTGGCTCCTGGTGGAAACATTTTTAATATACACTGGAACACTATGGACTAGAACCTCCACTTTTTTTGCATACTTAACGGCCACTTAACGCCCATTTTACAGCAGAAATGACGTATAACATCCATATATCACCCATTTAACCACAAAATGGAAACTGGCTGGCATTTTTTGGAAACTTATTGCCGAGTGTTACTTTCCCCATGTGCTTAACGGCGCGAAAAAATAATACCGCCCGTCCACTTTTTTGGGTCGGAATCATTAGAATGGGCGAAATCAACGGCCATAATATCACCTAGCGTTAATTTCCGAGCTGATTTAACGCCGGGATTCAATAATACTGCCCGCCCACATTTTTTGTCATAAAGAGCATATTTACTGAAACTAGCAGCCATGAGATCGCCCAGCGTCAATTTCACCACCTCGCACACATATCGCTCACAATATCGCTCGCCCAAAAAAACACCCAGAAAAAGTGGAACTAACCGGAACTAATCACAGCGTTATGGACGCCATGTTCTGCATCACATATTGCATCCTTTAAAAAGCTGCTGTGCTCAACCCCGGGGGAGTTCGGATGTACTTTGGAGGTCGTTGGAGTTGATGTGAACACCTGTACAAACATCTTGGCCATACTGTGACTGATTGGAATTGAATAGGTGTCTTCATCGGGACATTCATTGTTTGCGACCAATCGGTGGAAAACAGAGAGCTATTGCAATGGGGCCAGTCCTTTCTCACCCTCTCTTGGTGACCAATTACATGCAGCAGACGCGAGATCGCCGAAGGTACGTTCCACAGCACTCTGTGCCCAATGTAAGACATGGCAGACGGATGAGGAGGACCAGATGTTACACTCCCCGCAAGTACAGGGAGAAGCAGTCTTACCTCAACTTGCCCGACACCACCTGCCTTCGGAGACTGTGCTTCCATAAAGAGGTTATCACTGAGGTATGCCAGCACCATCAATACTGCACTGTCTGTCAAGGTCAAACTCACCGCGGCACTGTCGTTCTACGCCTCGGGTTCTTTTCGGGTCACAGCTGGCGACATTTGCGAACTTTCTCAGCATGCCACACATTGCTGCATTGGACAGGTCACTGAAGCCTTGTACCCACGCAGGACGGACTTGATCAGCCTCCGTATGACCAGGGAGGCACAGAGTGAGAGGGCTCTAGGATTCTCCAGAATTGCAAACTTCCCCAAGGTGCAGGGAGCAATAGACTGTATGCACATCGCAATGCGGGCACCTTTTCAGGATGCAGAGGTTTTCAGGAACCGCAGGGGTTCCACTCCCTGAATGTCCAACTCGTTGTCGACCACCAGCAAATTATACTGGCAGTAAATGCTCAATTTCCGGGCAGCATCCATGATGCTCACATCCTGTGTGAGAGCACTGTATCTGATTTGTTTAACAATGAGCCACAAGGTCAGTGCTGGATGCTTGGTGACAAAGGATATGGCCTCGCCACCTGGCTGATGACCCCGTTGCGTGACACCCACACCGAAGCCGAGCAGCGATATAACGAGAGCCACAGAGCCATTCGCAATATCATGGAGAAAACCATTGGAGTGCTGATGCAGCGCTTTAGATGCCTGGACCACTCAGGAGGCGACCTCCAATACCACCCTGAGCATGTAGCTCAATTCATGGTGGTGTGCTCCATGCTGCACAACTTGGCTATCAGGAGGGGACAAGAATTGCCTGATGAGTCTGACAGTCTACCTCACCAGAGAGAGGAAGAGGAGGATGAGGAGGTGGACGCTGACATCTGCCCAGACAATCAGGCTGATGCTGAAGCCATGCCCCCGCCCCCCCTGTAGACCGCATGAAAGGGCCCGTGGTGGCATGATAGCTGCAAGAGCCTTACGTCAGGAGCTCATCAATGATCGCTTTGCCTGAAAGAATGTTGGTGTTATTTACAAGGCTGACACACTGCTGGGTATGCAGGTGATACATCAATGGTAGGCATCACCTTAGTGACAGTTAAAGTTTAAGTTGATTGAAGTTAAGTGTAATTATACCCATTGATGTTAAGGAATCACCAGTGTGTAATGGTGCAGCTATCTGAGCCAATGCGCAACAAGGTTTAATTAAATAAAAAACATTTAAACCGAACATTTGTCTGAAATCATCAGTATTTCTGTAAAAAAACAATCCTTCCCCACCCGCTTCTCCTCCCCACCTCTACCCCTTCCGCTCCTGACTTCAAGCTGCCTGGCCGAGGAGCTACACATTGGGGGGGGGGATGACGGCAGAATCGCTGCTTGGACGAATATGGAATGGGATGGTCCCAAGGTGGGAACATGCTCCGAGCCAGAAGCAAGATGTTGCTGCAAGATGTGTTTGGCAATGGGGGTACGGCACTTTGGGATGCAGTGCCGCATTCTGGGACCACTGGGAGCCCTCTGCCACCAGTGTTCCTGGCTACCAGCTCCAGGGCCTCCACCATCCCTTCCATGTTATATCTTATTTGTTGGACAAAAACTCGGTGCCAGCTATGTTCTTGGTGCTTAGTAGACTTTTTGCTGCTGGTGAATCTCCCTCGTGCCTCCCACAACAGCCAAACAAGCACACACCACAGCCACACATGCCTTCAGTCCCTCTCAGCTCCCTCTCTCTCTGTCTCCTCTTCTACACATGTCATGATGACCCTTGACCTCTTGAATCGCAGGAATTGAGCTTTGCCATGCCGTTGCTCAGGACGGCAACACTTTACGGCAGAAGGTCAGCGAGATTTAATGCTAACGCCCATTTCATATCGCTCGCGGAAACCTCCATTTAAAAAAATGGAGACTAGGTGCTTTGAGAATGGACGCGAAGCTGGCGATCTGAAAACCCTTTTTTAACCACCCACGCCGGAAATAAGCAATAAGCACAAAAGTGGAAAATCGATCTCATCGACCCTGAAATTGCAGCCTCTCCGGATTCGTACGATGTGCACACGCGCCCGATGAGGCCCCGCAAATTCCGGGTTTAGGTGCATGAGCCTGAACCTGGCACTTGCGATCTGTCAAAAGAGCGCGTGCCTCCATGGGAGAAGGGCCTTTGCAGGCTGAGATTTGGGCTATTTGCCCGACTCTTGCCCAGCGAATATCTTTCAAACTCTTATGTCTGGTAACAGCAGGCGTAAGGCCTGCTTTTACCAGCATAAGAGTCTTAATAGATAGAAAAAATAAATGTTATTACTTAATTTTATATTAAACACCCTATATATGAAGGTAAGTTTATTGTTAACACTATTAAAACTTTTTTTTAAAAGGCAAAAAATGAATTTTCCTCCAAAACATTTAAATTAGTAACATTTCTATTCAATTTAAAAAAGTGAAGTGTTTTTATATTTATGTTTGTGTTTTATTTGATTTATTGGGTATTCTCGTTGATCGTAATGGGAGCTCGGAGCTCGGAGCTCCCATTACTATGAATGAGACTATTACATTGTGATTGGTGGTCTAGGCCCACGTGATCCCAGGATGCGCATACGCTCCTGGAATACGTGGGCCTCTGCGCTGGGCTGTGTATGTAGGCCTCGGAGTGCAAGTGTTCGTTCCTCTGGGACCACCAGTTACTTTCGTAAAACATTTTTCGGTCGGAAGCCTCCAACCGCAATCTTTGGCCCTATATGATGCTACTGACTTTACTTGTCTTACTACACATAGTTGTGTCTTTCACAAACATTCAGTTACACTCACAGCACAAACAAATATTTATCAATATGGTAATGTGTTTAATCTCTGATTCTTATATTGCAGAAGGTATTAGTTTCAACCTAGTCTTGATTGAATAGCCTACATCTAATTCTTGACAATAGTGCCGTCTATTTAAAGCAATATTCTCTCGACCACAGTGACCAGCAAGGTTATGTAACTGTTTTTCTTATAGCCTTGGATCCAAAATGTTAACAGAGATGGTATGTGTATAACCGCATAGAACCAGAGCATTGACACAGCTTATCTCAAAATCCCAAAAGAACAGATAATCAGTATCAGGGTACAAGAACAGACAATTCTGGAATCACTCAGCAAGTCAGGCAGCATCTGTGAAAGGAACAAAAGTTAACATTTCAGGTCAGATCTGAAATGTTAACTCGTGTTCCTTTTTCCACAGATGCTGCATGATCTGCTGAGTGTTTCCAGCATTGTCTGTTTTTGTATCAGATTTCCAACATATGTCATATTTTGCTTTTTGTTTGCAGTATCATGGTACAGTAGTTTCTCATCCGTGCACATCCTACAAGCTCATTCTGGTTATCTCTGCAACACATATATTTTGAATATTAGTATTAGTATAGTATTAGGCAGTCCCTCGTATCGAGGATGACCTGCTTCCACACCAAAAAGGGATGAGTCCTCAGGTGTTTCAATGAGGGACCTGACATTCTAGGTCCCGAACGACATATTGAAGGGCGGAAGATGCCTGTGCGTGGATTCTTTTAACGTGGGGTGGCCGCTGCACACCAGCTCCACACGGGCTTGAAAGAGTTAGGTCTTGATCCAGTGGCAAGGGTTAACCAAGACGACAGCAGACCAGCTCTGCTGCACGGACCTATTGCGCACACATGCTCCTACTATCCATAGATTGCAGTGCGGGCTTTTTGAATAAGTCACTGTATCATGACATGTTTAAATTAGTGCACTAGCATGAGCACAAAGCAATGCAAGTTGATAAAATGCAAATGAAAAGGCTCCATAGATTTTAGCTTTTAATTATTTTATTAAGGAGGATTGTCTATGTTTGTTTGCGCAGTCTGCAATTTAGTGGTACAGCTACATCGTTGGTGCTGGCTTTTTGCATGTACTATTTTTGACGTGGACTAAGTGGACAGCATTGAATTATATTGTATGCTCACTTTGCTCTATAATTAGCTTATCAGCCTGGAAAACTGTTTTTAATCTGAATGGAATAGTCTTCTGAAACTGGAAAGAAAGTGGATAACATATTCTTGTGGAAATTACATGGAATCCAATATCCAATTTCATACTAAACGCAATAGAATGTTGGCCAGTTGGGAATTCCCTGACATCCAACTGCTATTCCGTATGACCTTTAAATTGGCTAAGACTGGATTTCAGTGAATGTTCAAATGATTGTGTTTACTTGTGTGCAAAAGATAAAGGCTAACTCCCAGAATAAGTTTGGCTGATGGTGAATCATCATGAGGTCTATCCCTGTATGAGATTTTCAAGATACCACAGTGATATGTACATCAGTAACAGCTGATAGTTAATGGAATAAAATAAATGATGACAGCAATAGTTCAGCAGCAGTAATACATACATGAAAAATAAAGTATGAAATACACTCTTGGCTACTCCAAATAATCTTTGGAAACTACTCCAGCACCAAAAATAATAAATATTTCTGTAGTGTAACATCAGCTCACTTCACTATTTCTCCTAAACAACATTTTTCTAAAAGATTACTGTACATTAACTGATGATCTAGGTGGACTCCCTCAATAAGTTTGCCTCCAAAATGTTAAAACCTTGACTGTACCACTGTTGGCTTGGTCACTGCATAAATATAGTGTGCAAAAAATTGGATAACCTCGGAAAACAGGCATGGGGATCGCAGTGCTCAATTAACCCGTGCCTGTTCAAAGAAATGTAGGCTAATTATTATAATCGTATGCAGCTCAGCACTAAATACGCTGCTGAGTGGCTGCACGTAGAGCAATTAAAGCTAGTCCGCAGCTCTTAAAGCTAGCCTGCGCCTCTTAAAGAGGAGTTGCTTTCTGGCTGCAGCAGGTACTGGAAGTTGTTGTAGAAGAGTGTGTGACCAACAGGAAGAGTGAAGATGGCGCAAGATGGTTGAGAGAGTGCTCCCAGATTTTCTGACGCAGCACTTGAGGCCCTGGTACAGAAGATGGACAGGAGGGACGGGAAGCTCTCCAAATAGACACTGAGAAGGAAATGGGAGCAGACAGCTGTTGCTGTCAATGCAAACAGTGTAGCCCTGAGGATCTGGATGCAGTGCAGGAAGTAGTTTAATGACCTCACATGAGTGGTCATGGTCAGTGAATGAATCTACAAATGCCATATCCCACAAACTGCACCACTAGTCTCACACAGTGCTTAATTCACCATACCCCTTGAATCACCTATTAGCGGCAGCGCTGAAATCATTGGGGATGATGGTATGCTCATACCTACTCCTCCTTCTCGCATTCCACTTTCCCTTCATCCCACAATCTCTTCTGACTTACTAGCTGCAGTTGTTGTAAGCATGCAACTCTTGCTTCCCACCGCCCCTGCCCCCCCTCCCCCCCCCCGACACCCCGACTCGGCCCGCTCCCCCTCACCACAACCCTGCCCTTGTGCCTTTCTCTCTTCAGTGACCCAAGAAATCCAACCTGGCCAGGTAGTGGTGGAAGAGGAGAGTGATGATGAAGAAGAAACACCGATCTGATAGTCAGAGCCACCAGCTCAGATACTGGCACTGCACGGACTTTAGAGGGTAGCCCAGAGGCAGGAACTGCATGTGTTAAGTCACCAGGCACGAGCAGGCTGCAGCCAGGGCAGGGGGAAAGGGTAGCTCAGGTGCCAGCTCCCTGGAGCGCGAGGTTGCACACTGCACACGAGTTGTGCTACACAGGACTCAAATGAAGACTTCGATGGGACGGTCTACAGAATAAAGCTGATGAGTATGCACAACGAAATGCTTGGTGCATTGTCAGGTCTGCCAGAAATCCTGAATTTAATGTCAAGGAGTCCAGCTCCAATAAGGCTTCGCTTCGAGCTTGGAGCACATCATTTCCAACATGGAAGGGGTGGGCAGATCCATTAGCACATTTGTGAACCCAACCATGATGTTGCGTCTGATGGTCAAAGTCTCAGCTTCCATTGCAGCACAAACAGAAGCAGAAGTTGTTACATTTAGAATAACCCCACAAGACTGTATATCTTAAGCTCAAACTGTTGTGACCTTGGTCTCTTTATTGTACCTCCAGAGTGAGGAGGCAGCATGGTAGACTGCCTTTTATACTCCCTTGCACGAGGTGTGCAGGTGACCCTTGGGGCTCCCAGAGGTGCGGCCCCTGGTGGCAAGTCTTAAACATTTGTAATGTTTACATACATAACATCATTTCCCCCACAAAGTCTTATGTACAAGTTATTTACAAGTTGAGGCGATCTGAGGCTCTGCGTTCCCGGGTTGATCGCCTGAGTTGAAGTCCTGGCATGGGTGAGTGGGTCGGATCATTGCTGTGCTGCGGTGTGGCTGGTCTGATTGGACTGTCGGGCATGGTGGGTTCATCCTCGTGGTTGACCGCGAGGTCGATTGCTGGTCGGGTGTGTGTGGGTGGGTCAATGATGGTAATGTCCTCTTCAAACTGTTCTTGGTTGTCAGTGAACCGCAGTTTGGTCTGATCCAAGTGCGTTCTGCACATTTGGTCCGTTCAAAAGTTTGACAACAAACACTCCATTCTCCTCTTTGGCTAACACAGTGTCAGCACCCCATTTGGGACCATGACCATAATTAAGAACAAACACAGGGTCATTAACTTCAATGTTGCGTGATACAGCCCCGGGTGACGCCGGATTTCTACATGATCATTGAGATCCGGGTGGACTAAGGAGAGCCTGGTTTTGAGTGCTCTCTTCATTAGCAATTCTGCAGGGAGAACCCCGGTAAGCGAGTGGTGTCGCGTGCAGAATCTGAGCAGGATCTGAGATATCCGGGTGGGTCTGCAGGGAACCATCCGTCATGCGTTTCAAGCTCTGCTTGATGGTTTGGACTGCCTATTCCGCTTGTCCATTGGATGTGGGCTTAAACGGCGCAGACCTGACATGCTTGATGCCATTGCGGGTCATGAACTCGTTGAATTCTGAGCTGGTGAAGCATGGTCCATTGTCACTAACAAGGACGTCGGGCAAAGCATGGGTGGCAAATATGGCCCGGAGGCTTTCAATGGTGGCAGTGGATGTACATGATGACATTATTGTACATTCAATCCATTTAGAGCAAGCGTCCACTGCTACTAGGAACATCTTTCCCAGAAAGGGGCCAGCGAATTCTACATGGACCCTTGACCACGGTTTGAAGGGCCATGACCACAGACTCAGTGGGGCATCCCTTGGTGCATTGCTCAACTGTAAGCAAGTGTTGCATTGGTGTATGCATGACTCCAATTCCGAGTCAATGCCGGGCCACCAAACGTGCGACCTGGCCATAGCCTTCATCAAAATCTATGCCTGGCTGGGTACTGTGAAGGTCGCGTATAAATGTTTCCCTGCTTTTTTTTGTCAAAAATTACATGATTTCCCCATAGGAGACAGTCCGAATGGATGGACATTTCGTCCTTGCGTCGGTGGAACGACTTAATTTCGTCTTGCATTTCCCCTGGGACCGCCGACCAGCTCCTATTGTAGACACAGCTTTTTACTAGTGATAGCACAGGATCCTGGCTAGTCCAGGTCCTGATCTGGCGAGCCGTGACGGGTGACCCCTCGCTCTCAAAAGCATCCATTACAAGGAGCAAGTCTGCGGGTTGCGCCATTTCCACCCCGGTGGTGGGCAATGGTAGCCAACTGAGGGCATCCACACAGTTCTCCGTGTCTGGTCTGTGGTGGATTACATAATCATACGCAGAGAACGTTAGAGCCCATCTTTGGATGCGGGACGAAGCATTGGTGTTAATACCTTTAATACCTTTGCTTTCTGAGAACAACAAAATGAGCAGCTTGTGGTCGGTTTCGAGCTCGAACCGGAGCCCAAATAGGTATTGGTGCATTTTCTTAACCCCGTATATGCATACTAATGATTCTTTTTCAACCACACTGTAGGCTCTTTCAGCCTTAGATAAGTTTCTGGACGCATATGCAATCAGTTGCAGTTTGCCTGAACCATTGGCTTGCTGTAACACACAACTGACCCCGTACGAAGATGCATCACAAGCTAGTACTAAACGTTTACACGGGTCATACAATACAAGTAACTTGGAACACAGCAGGTTTCTGGCCTTGTTAAAGGCTGTCTCTTGATCTTTACCCCAAACCCAGTCATTACCCTTGCATAGCAATAAATGCAATGGTTCCAGCAAAGCGGTAGAAAGTTACCAAAATAGTTGAGGAGTCCCAGGAACGAACGCAACTCCGTCACATTCTGTGGTCTGGGTGCATTTTTGATGGCCTCCGTCTTGGAGTCCGTGGGTCTGATGCCGTCCGCCACAATCTTTCTCCCCAGAAATTCGACCTCTGGCGCCAGGAAAACACACTTGGAGCGTTTCAACCAGATTATGCAAGTGTTCGGTGGTGTTGCGGCCAGTGACCAAGATGTCTTCTTGGAACACTACGGTGCACGGAACCGATTTCAGCAGACTCTCCATGTTCCTCTGGAAGATGGCCGCCACCGAAAGAATCTCACCCCTTTGTGCACATTAATTTTTTCCGAATATTCAGCCAGCTCCTGTGTCTGGTAAGCAGAGGTTAGATCCAGCTTGGTGAACGACTTCCCCCCTGTTAGCGTTGCAAACAGGTCATCGCTTTCGGTAGTGGGTACTGGTCCTGTAACAAGACTCGGTTGATCGTTACCTTGTAGTCCCCACAGATTCTGACCGTCTCTTCGCTCTTCAACACCGGAACAATTGGACTGGCCCACTCGTTAAACTCAACTGGCGATATGATCCCCTCTCGTGGAAGTCTGTCCAGCTCATTCTCGACTTTCTCTCACATCATGTATGGAACCACTCGGGCCTTGTGATGAATGGTCGTGTATCAGGAACTAGATGGATCTGCACTTTGACGCCTGTGAAGTTGCCGATGCCTGGCTCGAATAACGACGGGAATTTGTTTAGCAATTGGGCGCATGAGGCGTCATCCTCCGAAGATAGTGCTTTGATGTCATCCCAGTTCCATCGGATCTTTCCTAGCCAACTTCTGCCGAACAGTGTTGGACCATCGCCTGGTACAATCCATAGTGGTAAATCATGCACAGCTCCATCGTACGATACCTTCACTGCCACATTGCCAATGACTGGTATGAGCTCTTTGGTCTAAGTGCGCAGCTTGGTGTGGATCGGACTTAGTTTTGGCCTTTGTGCCTTGCTGCCCCAGTTACCCAAAAGCCTTCTGACTCATAATTGACTGACTCGCCCCCATGTCCAATTCCATGGAAACTGGAATGCCATTTAATTTGACTTGTAACATTATCGGAGGGCTTTTGGCGGTGAAGGTGTGTACCCCATACACTTCCTCTTCAGCCTCGGGCTGAGTTGCCTCTTTTACTCATTCAACGTGATCCGTGCTGGATCGGTCATCTTCTGCCGACTCTGCCACGTGGTGAGTCGCAGTATGTCTGCACATTCGCTGGAGGTGGAGGTGCCCCATTGTTCCACAGCCCTTGCACACGTAGTGCTTGAATCGACATTGATGGGCTCGATGATTACCCCCGCAGCACCAACATGGTGCTAATGGATTCACATTCACGCTCACGGTGGACTCTGAGTCATCCAAGGTCTGGCATCTGCAGGCGTGTAGGCCCTGCCATGTACAGTTCTACTTGCTGAAGGTGTTATTTTATGCAAAGTACTTGCCGATGAGTTCCGATGCTGCAATGATATCTGTTTAGTGTTATCGTTCGTGGACATGAAAGCCTGGGCTATCGTGATGGTCTTGCTTAGATCTAGGGATTCGGCAGACAGCAGTTTGCGAAGAATGACCTCGTGGCCAATTCCAAGCACGAAAAAGTCCTGCAACACTTCCCCCAAAAATCCAGCAAATGTGCATGGTCCCACAAGGTGTCTTAGGTTGGTGACATAACTCACCACGTCCTGGCCCTCGGAGCAATGGTGCGTATAAAAGCGCTACCTGGCCATCAAGATGCTCTCCCTCAGCTTGAGGTGTTTCCAAACCAGCGTGCACAACTCTGCATATGCCTTCTCCATTGGTTTCGTCGGTGCTAGCAGATTTTTGATGAGGCCATGTATTGTGGACCCGCAAACGGTGAGGAGAATCGCCCTGCGCTTGATCGCGGCTTCTGCCTTTTCCAGCTCGTTAACCACGAAGTACTGGTCAAGACGCTCAATGAAGGCTTCCCAATCACCACCCTCAACAAATCTCTCAAGAATACCAACGGCAGCCATAACTGCGTGAAAGTTCGTGATCTGTTTCATTGTCAATTGTTATGTTTAGAATAACTCCACAAGACTGTATTTCTTAAGCTCAAACTGTTGTGACCTTGGTCTCTTTATTGTACCTCCAGAGTGAGGAGGCAGCATGGTAGACTGCCTTTTATACCTGCTTGCCCAGGGTGTACAGGTGACCCTTAGGTCTCCCACAGGTGCGCCCCCTGGTGGCAAGTCTTACACATTGGTAATGTTTACATACATAACAGAAGTCATGAAACCTCAGCTTGCTGTCACTCAAGCACAGACTGCTGCCACCATGGCTGGGTTTACTGGTGTTGAAAAGGGCTTGCAAGGTATCACAGCAGTTCAGCAATCTGTCCTCCAGCAGATTACTAGGATTACTGAGGCACCATCTCAGGGGAGTGACACTGGCTCCATGGATGACGAACATGCTGTCCTATCTCAGTTGTCAGCATTTGTCCTCCCATCAAAGCCATTCCTCCAGTGCCCTTACTGTTGCCTGTCAGCCAGCAAGCCTGAACTGCTGCTGCACATGCCGAGGTGATGCAGTCTGAAGCCAGGCCGACTATGGTCAGAGCTACTCTACATTATCCTGCAAGGCCATCTGCAATCTCCCCCACTGAAAGTCAGCAGCCTTCCACCAGCCATACTGTAGCCACTGGAGTAGTACTGAGTAGGAGCACTAGGACAGGCAAACATAGAAACATAGAAAATAGGTGCAGGAGTAGGCTATTTGGCCCTTCGAGCCTGCATCACCATTCAATATGATCATGGCTGATCATACAACTTCAGTAAACCATTCCTGCTTTCTCTCCATACCCCTTGATCCCTTTAGCCGTAAGGGCCACATCTAACTCCCTTTTGAATATATCTAACGAACTGGCCTCAACAACTTTCTGTGGTAGAGAATTCCACAGGTTCACAATTCTCTGAGTGAAGAAGTTTCTCCTCATCTCAGTCCTAAATGGCTTACCCCTTATCCATAGATTGTGACCCCTGGTTCTCGACTTCCCCAACATCGGGAACATTCTTCCTGCATCTAAGCTGTCCAATCCCATTAGAATTTTTATGTTTCTATGAGATCCCCTCTCATTCTTCTAAATTCCATTGAATATAAGCCTAGTCGATCCAGTCTTACTTCATATGTCAGTCCTGCCATCCCGGGAATCAGTCTGGTGAACCTTCGCTGCACTCCCTCAATAGCAAGAATGTCCTTCCTCAGATTAGGAGACCAAAACTGCACACAATACTCAAGATGTGGTCTCACCAAGGCCCTGTACAACTGCAGTAAGACCTCACTGCTCCTATACTCAAATCCCCTCGCTATGAAGGCCAGCATGTCACTTGCTTTCTTAACTGCCTGTTGTACCTGCATTCCTACCTTCTATGACTGATGTACCATGACACTCAGGTCTCATTGCACCTCCCCTTTTTCTAATCTGTCACCATTCAGATAATATTCTGCCTTCATGTTTTTGCCACCAAAGTGGATAACCTCACACTTATCCACATTATACTGCATCTGCCATGCATTTGCCCACTCACCTAACCTGTCCAAGTCCACCTGCAGCCTCCTAGCATCCTCCTCACAGCTCACACCGCCACCCAGCTTAGTGTCATCTGCAAACTTGGAGATATTACATTCAATTCCTTCATCTAAATCATTAATGTATATTGTAAATAGCTGGGGTCCCAGCACTCAACCCTGCGGCACCCCACTAGTCACTGCCTGCCATTCTGAAAAGGTCCTGTTTATTCCCACTCTTTGCTTCCTGTCTGCCAACCAGTTCTCTATCCATGTCAATACATTATCCCCAATCCCGTGTGCCTTAATTTTGCACACTAATCTCTTGTGTGGGACCTTGTCAAAAGCCTTTTGAAAGTCCAAATACACCACATCCACTGGTTCTCCCTTGTCCACTCTATTAGTTACATGCTCAAAAAACTCTAGAAGATTTGTCAAGCATGATTTCCCTTTCATAAATCCATGCTGATTTGAACCGATCCTGTCACTGCTTTCCAAATGCGCTGCGATTACATCTTTAATAATTGATTCCAGCATTTTCCCCACCACCAATGTCAGGCTAACCCGGTCTATAATTCTGTGTTTTCTCTCCCCCTCCTTTTTTAAAAAGTGGGGTTACATTAGCTACCCTCCAATCCATAGGAACTGAACCAGAGTCCATGGAATGTTGGAAAATGATCACCAATGCATCTACTATTTCTAGGGCCACTTCCTTAACTACTCTGGGATGCAGACTATCAGGCCCTGGGGATTTATTGGCCTTCAGTCCCTTCAATTTCCCTAACACCATTTCCTGACTAATAAGGATTTCCCCCAGTTCCCCCTTCCCGCTAGACCCTCGGTCCCTTAGTACTTTTGGGAGCTTATTCGTGTCCTCCTTACTGAAGACAGAACCAAAGTATTTGTTCAATTAGTCTGCCAGTTCCTTGTTCCCCGTTATGAATTCACCTGATTCTGACTGCAAGGGGCTTATATTAGTCTTCACTAATCTTTTTCTCTTCACATATCTACAGAAGCCTTTACAGTCAGTTTTTATGTTCCCTGCAAGCTTACTTTCATACTCTACTTTCCCCCTCCTAATTAAACCCTTAGTCCTCCTCTGCTGAATTTTAAATTTTCTCTGAATTAACTGTGTCACTCTCCATCTTAATGAATAATTCTACCATATTATGACCAGATTGCTAATTAATCCTCTCTCATTACACAAGACCCAGTCTAGGATGGCCTGCTCTCTAATTGGTTCCTCGACATATTGGTCAAGAAAACCATCCCTTATACACTCCAGGAAATCCTCCTCCACAGTATTGCCACAGTATTGGTTTGCCCAATCAACATGTAGATTAAAGTCACCCATGATAACTGCTATACCCTTATTGCACGCGTCCCTAATTTCCTGTTTGATGCCATCCCCAACCTCCCTACTACTGTTTGGTGGTCTGTATACAACTCCCACTAACGTTTTCTGCCTTTTGGTTCTACCCATATAGATTGCACATCATCCAAGCTAATGTCCTTCCTTACTATTGTGTTAATCTCCTCTTTAACCAGTAACACTACCCCACCTCCTTTTCCTTCCTGTCTGTCCTTCCTGAATATTGAATACCCCTGGATGTTGAGTTCCCAGCCTTGGTTATCTTGGAGCCATGTCTCCATAATCCCAATTACATCATATCTGTTAACAGCTATCTGCGCAGTCAATTCATCCACCTTATTACGAATGCTTCTCGCATTGAGATTCAGAGCACACTGAAGACAGGCACTAAGGGAATGCACAATGGTAATTAGTTGACTTTTGAATGAAATATTGTAATGCCTGATTCATAATAATTGGTTTGGAATATTTGTTTTGTGGAGGCTTTTAATGTAGCATTATTGCTAAGTGAATGCTGTGATGGTCAGTAACAGAGGGAAGATAACGTGTGGGACTATTGTTGAATGTGGAATTGAGGATGCATTCACTGGTACCGCAGTCAGTTGAGTCGATCATGGACAGCCCAGACAGAAAGGGTCTGTCTGGGTTGCCATCCCCCTTCTGCTTCCCCCTCCTGCTCTTCCACCTCCTCCTCCCCTTCCTCATTCTCTGCTAGCAGTAGGATCAACATTTAACGTGTCAGCCATGGCTTAGTGGGATGCACACTCACCTTTGAATCAGAAGGGTGTGGATTCAAGTCCCACTCCAGAGACTTAAACACAAAAATCTAGGCTGACACTCCAGTGCAGTGTTGAGGGAGTGCTGCACTGTCGGAGGTGCCATCTTTTGGATGAGACATTAAACCAAGGCCCTGTCTGCTCTCTCAGGTAGTCGTAAAAGCACTATTTCGAAGAAGAGCAGAGGAGTTAACCCCGGTGTCCTGGCCAATATTTATCCCTCAATCAACATGACAAAAACAGATTATCTGGTCATTATCACATTGCTGTTTGTGGGAGCTTACTGTGTGTGAATTGGCTGCCTTATTTCATTGGCTATAAAGTGCTTTGGGACATCCTGAGGTCATGAAAGGCGCTATATAAATGCAAGTGTTTCTTTCTTTTCCTCTTCCTCTTCCTCAGCTGATTGCCGTATGCCTGGTGGCAAGTGCTGTGCCCTCATGATGGTGACGTTGTGGAGCATACAGCAGACCACAATGAACCTTGAGATGTGTTCTGGTGAGTACTGCAGGGTTCATCCCGAGCAGTCCGGGCACCGCAAGTGAAGTTTAAGGATGCCAATGGTCTGCTCTATCAGATTCCATGTGGCAGCATGGCTTTCATTATATGCATGCTGCCCACATGTGCATGGGTTGCGGCACCAGGTGTTCAGTAGATAGCCCTTGTAGCCACCGTCTGGTTTGTCATGGTGGCTCAACTGCTGAGTGTACAGCGGACTACCTCAGAACGAAGGCACCATGGCTGCTGAACATTGACTTGCATGATGTGCTGAGTATGGTCGCACACCAGCTGAATATTGAAAGAGTGAATCCCTTCCCGTTGTGATACATCTCTGGATTGAGATGCGGCGCCTGCAAAGCATCAATGGCACCCTGTGCCATGGGGAAGCCTGCTATCCTGGCGAAGTCATGTGCTGGGTCCGCCTGCTTCTCCCTGGCAAGAGAGAATGAAATGTATTCAGTTCCCCTTGCCTACAGAGCCTCACTCACCTCCCTTATACAGGAGAGAACGGCGAACTGGGAGATTTTACAGATGTAGCCTGGCAGGAACCCGAGGCGGAGAAGCCCAGGGCCATGGTCACCTTGATCGCCACAGGCAATGCTGCCCTCGCCATGGACTGAGGCTGTAGATCTGCCTGCAGCAGCTGGCAGATTTGTGTGAGCACCTAAAACATCGCCCGCACTGTTCCTTGCTGAGGCAAAGGTGAGAATTGTTCCCTGAAGATCCAAGAATTGATTAGTTCACAATTCAATGTGAGCTTCTTATTACAATGGATTGTGTTATAATTAATGTTTACAATGTGATCAAAAATGCCCTTCTTGCAACCTGACCAACTTTGGGAGGGGGAGGAAAGCAAACCTATAGAGTTCAAAGGTCCAAAGAACATACTTTGTAGCTGTTATGTATGCATGTCAATGATGTAATGATGTACTGTACACGAGACCTGAATGTACCTTCAGCCTCCATACACCTTACCTGTACATCAGGGGGTGCTGCTGCTGGAGACCTAAGGGTCACCTGTACACTGCAGGTAACCCAGTATAAAAGGGAGCTCACCTCTTGGTGTCCTCGCTCTAGGAGCTGCAATAAAGGACTACAATCTGTGCAGTTCAGTGCCATCCCCCTGCCTCCTGGAATCATTAACAGAATGCCTACATACACAATAGTAGCCATCTATATTTGTATTGTCCAGAAGTGTCATTTCAGAAAGCTTGTGGAATTAAATGCAATATTTCCGTCAATTTAAAAGTAAAAAGGCAAGAAAATACTACCTAATATGAAAATGAATACAAATTGCTTAATATTCTCACTTATTGGTGAAAAAAAGTTGCAGGAAAATAGGCAAAACTCTCCATTAAAACAAAGTGAAAATAATTTCAATGTCTCATCCTATATTAAATATATTTATGAAAAGGGATACTTTTTAATTCAGGGATTATCTGTCAAAAGATTGAAATATTTCAGCAGGCTATGAAAGGACTGTGTCACAACCATTTCCTTACAATTTGTGCAATGTTTAAAAGTCATAAACTTTCCAGGTTACCAGTATCCAAGCCTGCTGCTTTCAAATAAATCATCTTGTCAACATAAATGCCTTATGCCCCTTTTGGAAAAATAATTAAAATTAACGTAATTGAGCATTTCCTCGGTCAGTTGCAAGCCACAGTTCCATGCCTCTCAATCACATGAAGGTAATGACTATATTTCACTTTGTTTCTGATGTCAAACCAAACTCAGAGTTTTAGTAGAAATTTAAATACCCTGTAACAGTCTGTTAATTGCTATAATTTTTATGGTTTCGTAAGAAGATGCTGCAGCTGTTTTTCAGGTACGGCAGTCAGAATGTAAAAGGAACTGTCCTGCTCCAGCCTCCCAGTCACTGGTTGGGTTCTTGGAGCATACCACTTTGGCTATTGGTTGATGGAGGCCAACCAAAAACATGTGTGGTTTGTTTTTTTGCCTTATTAGGCGAGATGGGTCACCAGGAAAAACAAATCCATGGTCTTACTTCCGGCTATCTGAGCTGTGGATTGTACAAACATAAAGACCCTCTCTAGCTGTTAAAAATTAAAATACAGTGGGTTTGCTCTGCGTAAAATCAGAAAAAGAAGCAAAAAGAGTGTACTGGATTTTATGTAAACCTTATTAAAATCGTTGTTTACTCACGTATACAAATAAATTCCTGGATTTTTTTCAGTTGGTGAATTGATCAAAAAGGATTTCCTTCCAAAGCTCTAGCCCAAACTTGTGTCCGGCAATGCACACGCATTGAATACGTGTTGTCAGCACATGTGTGCAATATGTGCCATGATGGTATCATAGGCGTGTGCATCTCTGGGACTGCTTTATCGACAGAAGAAACAACAGCTGTATAATTTGGAATTTTTTAAGCATACCTGGATCAGCTTTAGATATGACTGTGAGGAATGTATTCTTTATATCAGTGAATAATTTTGTGTAAGCCAATTCACCAAGTGAAAAAAATTCAGGAATGTATTTGTGTACATGAGTTAAACACTGATTTTAATAATCCTCACATAAAATCCAGTACACTCTCTGTTCTGTATGAATAAAGTGTCTGACTAGATACTGTGAGCTCAAAGTAAAGTGTGACCTTAGTCTTTTATTGCAGGTCTCCAGAGTGCCTCTCCAGCCTGTGAGGCCGCCTTAAGTACAGGTGCTCCCAAGGGATTGTGGCATCTCCCCCCACCCCCCACAAAGTCAATAGTGTAACTATTTACAAGGTGAGTCGATCTGGGGCCTTTATTTCCCTGGTTGATCGTCTCGGTGCAAATGCTGGTTTTGGTGAATCGTTTGTTGGGCCCTCGCTGGGCTGCTGTGCAGCTGGCCTTGCCGGGCTGCCTGGTGTGGTGAGTCCTGCTGGGCTGCAGTGGGTGATGGGTTCTGCTTCATGGTCAACGCTGGGTCGGTTGTCACTGGTGTGTATGTTGGGGGTCAAAGAAGGTAGGGTCCAATGTGGGTTACTCTAGATAGTCCGTAAATGTGAGTTTGATTTGGTCCAAGTGTTTCCGGTGAATGAGTCCATTTGAAAGTTTCACCCAAAACACCCTACTCCCCTCTTTGGCTACAACAGTGCCGGGAAGCCACTTGGGACCTTGTCCATAGTTCAACACAAATACAGGATCGTTGATCTCAATTTCGTATGACACATTTGCGTTATCATGATATGTACTTTGTTGAAGCCACCTGCTCTCTACCTGTTCATGTAGATCAGGATGGACTAATGAGAGCCTTGTCTTAAGTGCCCTTTTCACGAGCAGTTCAGCGGGTGGAATCCCAGTGAGTGAGTGGGGTCTCCTGCGATAGCTAAGCAGGACTCGGGATAGGCGAGTCTGCAGTGAGCCTTCAGTTACCCTCTTCAAGCTCTGCTTGATGGTTTGCTCTGCTCTCTCTGCCTGACCATTGGATGCTGGTTTGAACGGGGCAGATGTGACATGTTTGATCCCATTACAGGTCATGAACTCTTTGAACTCAGCACTGGTGAAACATGGCCCGTTGTCGCTCACAAGGACATCAGGCAGGCCGCGCGTGGCAAACATGACTCGCAGGCTTTCAGTGGTGGCAGCGGACATGCTTGCTGACATTATCTCACATTCAATCCATTTGGAGTACGCATCTACAACCACTAGGAACATTTTACCCAAAAACGGGCCCGCATAGTCGACATGAATCCTGGACCACAGTTTGGAGGGCCAAGACCATAAACTTAGTGGCGCCTCCCTGGGTGCATTGCTTAACTGCGAGCATGTGTTACATTTGTGCACACAGGACTCTAAGTCCACATCGATACCGGGCCACCACACGTAGGGTCTGGCTATCGCTTTCATCATTACAATGCCTGGGTGAGTACTGTGGAGGTCACTGATGAAGGTGTCTCTGCCCTTCTTCAGGACCACTACCCGATTACCCCACAGAAGGCAGACTACCTGTATAGACATTTCATCTTTGCGCCACTGGTACGGCTTTATCTCTTCCTGCATATCCACTGGGATATTGGACCAACTCCCGTGAAGCACACAGTTTTTACTAGGGACAGTAAGGGGTCCTGGCTCGTCCAGATTCTAATCTGTCGGGCTGTGACGGATTGCTCACACTCGAATGCTTGCATTACTATGACTAAATCTGCAGGCTGTGCCATTTCCACCTCTGTGGTGGGCAATGACAGCCTACTGAGAGCATCGCACAGTTTTCTGTGCCTGGCCTGTGGCGGATGGCATAGTTGTATGCGGACAACGTGAGCGCCCATCTCTGGATGCGGTCCGATACATTCGTATTTATCCCCTTACTTTCGGAAAAAAGGGATATCAGTGGCTTATGGTCAGTTTCCAATTAAAATTTGAGCCCAAACAGATATTGATGCATTTTCTTTACCCCATAAACACACGCTAATGCTTCTTTTTCAATCATCCTGTAGGCCCTCTCAGCCTTAGACAGACTTCTGGATGCATAAGCAACCGGTTGCAATTTCCCAGATTCATTAGCTTGTTGCAATACACACCCAACTCCGTGCTAGTACCAAACGCTTACATGGATCATATAACACAAGCAATTTGTTTGAGCACAACAATTTTCTAGCTTTTACAAAGGCATTTTCTTGGCTTTTACCACATACCCATTCATCTCCTTTTACGCAGTAAGGCATGCAGTGGTTTAAACAGTATGCTAAGACCCGGAAAAAAGTTAACAAAGTAGTTCAGGAGTCCTAGAAATGACCGCAGCTCCATCACATTCTGTGGCCTCAGTACGTACTCGATTGCCTCAGTCTTCGAATCGATGGGCCTGATGCCGTCCGCCGCGATTCTTCTCCCCAGGAACTCTACTTCTGGCGCCAGGAAAATGCACTTCGAGTGTTTTAACCTGAGCCCCATGCGGTTGAGTCGACTAAGAACCTCCTCCAGGTTCTGCAGATGCTCGACTGTGTCCCGACCTGTAAACAAGATGTCATCCTGGAAGACCACCGTGTGCGGGACCAACTTCAGTAAGCGACTTCAAAAGGCTTTTGACAAGGTCCCACACAAGAGATTGGTATGCAAAATTAAAGCACATGGTATTGGGGGTAATGTACTGACATGGATAGAGAACTGGTTGGCAGACAGGAAGCAGGGAGTCGGGATAAACAGGTCCTTTTCAGAATGGCAGGCAGTGACTAGTGGGGTGCCGCAGGGCTCAGTGCTGGGACCCCAGCTATTTGCAATATACATTAATGATTTGGATGAGGGAATTGAGTGTAATATCTCCAAGTTTGCAGATGACACTAAGCTGGGTGGCAGTGTGAGCTGTGAGGAGGATGCTAAAAGACTGCAGGGTGACTTGGGCAGGTTAGGTGAGTGGGCAAATGCATTGCAGATGCAGTATAATGTGGATAAATGTGAGGTTATCCACTTTGGTGGCAAAAACACGAAGGCAAAATATTATCTGAATGGCGGCAGATTAGGAAAAGGGGAGGTGCAACGAGACCTGGGTGTTATGGTACATCAGTCATTGAAAGTTGGCATGCAGATACAGCAGGCGGTGAAGAAGGCAAATGGTATGTTGACCTTCATAGCTAGGGGATTTGAGTAGAGGAGCAGGGCGGTCTTACTGCAGTTGTGCAGGGCCTTAGTGAGGCCTCACCTGGAATATTGTGTTAGTTTTGGTCTCCTAATCTGAGGAAGGACGTTCTTGCTATTGAGGGAGTGCAACAAAGGTTCACCAGACTGATTCCCGGGATGGCAGGACTGACATATGAGAAGAGACTGGATCGACTGGACCTGTATTCACTGGAGTTTAGAAGGATGAGAGGGGATCTCATAGAAACATAAAATTCTGACGGGACTAGACAGGTTAGATGCAGGAAGAATGTTCCCAATGTTGGGGAAGTCCAGAACCAGGGGACATAGTGGAAGGATAAGGGGCAAGCCATTTAGGACTGAGATGAGGAGAAACTTCTTTACTCAGCGAGTTGTGAACCTGTGGAATTCCCTACCGCAGATAGTTGTTGATGCCAGTTCATTGCATACATTCAAGAGGGAGTTAGATGTGGCCCTTACGGCTAAAAGGATCAAGGGGTATGGAGAGAAAGCAGAAAAGGGGTACTGAGGTGAATGATCAGCCATGATCTTACTGAATGATGGTGCAGGATCGAAGGGCCGAATGGCCTACTCCTGCACCTATTTTCTATGTTTCTATGTTTCTATGTTTCCATGTTTCTCTGGAATATCGCCGCGGCTGATCGAATCCCAAACGGGCATCTGTTGTAAATGAAGAGACCTTTATGCATGTTGATGCAGGTGAGGCCCTTCGATGATTCCTCCAGCCCCTGCATCATGTAGGCTGAGGTCAAGTCCAGCTTCGTGAACGTCTTTCCTCCCGCCAGCGTCGCAAAAAGGTCATCTGCCTTTGGTAGTGGGTATTGATCCTGCAGGGAGAAATGATTGATAGTTACTTTGTAATCACCACAGATTCTGACGGTGCCGTCTCCCTTGAGGACTGGAACAATCGGATTGGTCCACTTGTTGAATTCCATCAGTGAAATGCTGCCCTCTCGTTGCAGCTGGTCCAACTCGATCTCTACCCTGTCTCTCATCATGGATGGTACTGCTCTCACCTTCTGATGGATGGGTCGCGCCCCTGGAATTCGGTGGATCTGCACTTTTGCTCCTTGGAACTTCCCGATGCATGGTTTGAACAGCGAGGGGAACTTGTTTAAGACCTGGCCACACGAAATGTTGTCAACAGACGAGAGCGCTCGGACGTCGTCCCAGTTCCAACGTATCTCCCCCTTCAGCTCCTGCTGAGCAGCGTGGGACCATCGCCCGGTACCACCCAGAGTGGTAGCTTATACATCGCTCCATCGTATGAGACCTTTACAGTAGCACTGCCGATTACTGGAATCAGTTCCTTTGTGTAAGTTCTCATTTTAGTGCGAATGGGAATCAAGACAGGCCTTGAGGCCTTACTGCACCACAATTTATCGCAAGTCTTTTTGCTCATAATGGACTGGCTTGTGCCCATATTCAGCTCCATTGACACCGGGAGTCAATTTAATTCAACCTTCAGCATTATCGGGGGACACTTTGTGGTAAACGTGTGCACCCCATATACCTCTGCCTCTGGTTCATCGTGATCCGCCGTGGATCTATCCTCCTCTACAACATGGGGCGGTTTGCAGGATTAGCAGGATTTGCAGCTCGCCTGTACATACATCGGAGGTGTCCCATTGTTCCACAGCTCTTGCAAACGTACCCTTTGAAGTGGCATGAATGGAAACGATGATCACCCCTGCAGCGCCAACAAGGTGTTAATGGCCTTCATTCATCACCCTTGATGGTGGACTCTGAGACATCTGCGGACGTGCAGCTGCAGGTATGTGGGGCCTGCCCTGTATGTTGCAATTTGAAAACATAGCTTTGTTCACAGTACTTGCAGCAGCACTCGTGTGTTGAGAGATTTGTTTGGTATTGTCACTGGTGGCGATGAACGCCTGGGCTATCGCTATGGCTTTACTCAAGGTTGGGGTCCCTACAGTCAAAAGTTTGCGAAGTATCACTTCATGGCCAATGCCAAGTACAAAGAAGTACCTGAGCATGTGCTCCAAATGTCCTTCAAATTCACAATGTCCTGCAAGGCGTCTCAGCTCGGTAACATAGCTCACCACTTCCTGGCCTTAAGCCCTTTTGTCGGTGTAGGACCGGTACCTCGCCATCAGAACACTTTCCTTCGGGTTCAGATGATCCCGGACCAGTGTGCACAAATCATCGTACGATTTCTCTGTGGATTTCGCTGGAGCAAGCAGATTTTTCATGAGGCCATACGTTAGTGCCCCGCAGACGGTGAGGAGAATCACTCTACGTTTGGCAGCATTCGCCTCTCCTTCCAGCTCGTTGGCCATGAAGTATTGGTCGAGTCATTCCACGAAGGTTTCCCAATCATCTCCCTCTGAAAATTTCTCCAGGATGCCCACTGTTCACTGCATCATTGGGTTCGTCATTTGTATCTCGTCGCCAATTGTTGTGTATGAATAAAGAGTTTGACTTGATACTGTGAGCTGAAAGTAAAGTGTGATTATTGCAGATCTCCAGAGAGCCTCTCCAGCCTGTGAGGCCTCCTTAAGTATAGGTGCTCCCAAGAGATTGTGGGATCCCTTGGGACTCCAGGGGCTGAGCCCTCTGAAGGCTACACAAAGTATTTACATGTTTACATATAAAACACTCTCTTTGCTTCTTTTTCTGATTTTACTTACTCCTCAAAGCAAACCCACTGTTTTTTAATTTTTAATAGGTCTTTGTGCAGAGGCCTTTTTTTTGTAAGTAACCCTTTTGGTTTTCTCCTTTACTTTTCTCCAGGAAGGTTACCGCCCCTAATCGGGGCAAAGGGCAATTTCGGGACCTAAGTATCCAAAGGTTAGAACAGTTTTCAACAACATTGAAAGTATCAAAAGGAGGCATACTGCAATCAGGCAAAAGTAAAAATGTTACTTTAAAAATTAAAATAAGTTTTCAATGGACATTTAACAAGGTATTTAAAAAAAATCCAAACCCTCTAAGGGTATGCTCAGGGACCACTTAGTGTTGCACATATTGTCTAATTGTGTGTCCCTTAAAGGTAATCAGAAAATGATTCCCAGAAGTCCATCTTTCATGTTAAACTGAGGCCAGCTGTCCTGTCAGGTGGCCATAAACTATTCCATGGCACTATTCAAAGAAGAGCAGTAGGTTTCTCCCAGTGCTTTGGCCAACATTTATTCCTGAACCGACATCATTAGAACAGATTATCTAGTCATTTATCTCATTGTTGTTTGTGGGACCTTGCTGTGCAGAAATTAGCTGCCTATATTACAACAGTGACTACAGTTCAAAAGTATTTAATTGGCTCTGAAGTGCTTTGGGATGCCCTAAAGTCATGAAAAGCACGATATGAATCAGAGTTATTTTTTTCTTCCTGATTGTGGCTATGAAACATTGGCAGTTCCCAGAAGAATTCCTGAATCTTTTTTAAAAGAATGAATAACCGTAACTTGTTATGTGACACCATTAATACATTGATATATACCAAGAGAATAGATGATATTTTGCAGCTCTCCAGTTTTAAAGATACAATGGATATATTTGCTATTTACTAAAAGGAAAAATGTCAATAAAGAAACTTTCGTACTGAACATAACTAATAAAACGTTTGCTGGGGGTAAGCATAGAATAATAGAATGGTTACAGCACAGAGGGAGGTCATTTGGATCATCGAGCCTGTGCCAGCTTTCTGCAAGAGCAAATTGACAAATTGCTGGAGTTCTTTGAGGATGTAACAAGTAGGGTGGATAAAGGGGAACCAGTGAATGTGGTGTATTAGGATTTCCAGAAGGCATTCGATAAGGTGCCACATAAAAGGTTACTGCACAGGGGTTGGGGGTAATATATTAGCATGGATAGAGGATTGGTTAACCAACAGAAAACAGAGAGTCGGGATAAATGGGTCCATTTTCCGGTTGGCAAACAGTAACTAGTGGGGTGCCACAGGGATCAGTGCTGGGGCCTCAATCTATATTAATGACTTGGATGAAGGGGCCGAGTGTAATGTAGCCAAGTTTGCTGATGATACAAAGATGGGTGGGAAAGCAATGTGTGAGGAGGACACAAGAAATCCGCAAAGGAATATAGACAGGCTAAGTGAGTGGGCAAAAATTTGGCAGATGGAGTATACTGTGGGAAAATGTGAGATTGTCCACTTTTGCAGAAAAAATAGAAAAACGAATTATAATTTAAATGGAGAAAAATTGCAAAATCCTGCAGTACAGAGGGACCTGGGGGTTCTTGTGCATGCAACACAAAAAGTGATTTTGCAGGTACGGCAAGTAATCAGTAAGGCAAATGGAATGTTGGCCTTTATTGCAAAGAGGATAGAGTATAAAAGCAGAGAAGTCCTGCTACAACTGAACAAGGTATTGGTGAGGCCACACCTAAAGTACTGCAAACAATTTTGTTCTCCGTATTTAAGGAAGGATATACTTACATTGGAGGCTGTTCAGAGAACTATTCACTGGAACAAGACCTAGCTCTGTGCAACAGCCACCACACGTTAAAAAAATCCACGCACAGGCAGTTTCCACTCTTCAATATGTAGTTCGGGACCTGGAATGTCAGGTCCTTCATTGAAACACCTGTGAACTCATCCCTTTTTGGCGTGGAAGCAAGTCATCCTCGATACGAGGAACCGCCTAAGAAGAAATGGCGGAGCAGGCTCAAGGGGACAAATGGCCTACTGATAGAGAATTCAAACAGGCTGCATTCAGACAGGCTGTGAGAATTCACAGACCCCAAGTCAGAGATGCTACGTGAGTGGGAGCATGTTGCATTAAGTCATCAATCAACTTGACATTTTAGGACCTTTGGTAGCGAGCCAATTAAAGGTTAACAGTATGTTAATTGAGCCAATAAGGTCAAAGAAGGCGCGTTCTTTTCTGTAAACTGAGTCAGGTATAAGAACAGCCATTTTGGCCATGTGGTCTCAGAAGGACAAAGGCCTGGCTTAAAGCCAGAAGCTTGTTGCTACTGCCAGAATAAAATTACATTAAAACTACAACCGGAGTTCGTATTTCATTGGAAATTAAGAGATCTAACAATCTTGGCGTCACGAACACGATCGCTGAGGGAAGAAACTGAATTTTGGACATCGGACCTACATACTGAGGTAAGGACTCCTCTTCATAAAAGTCCTCGGTCAAAAGTCTAAATTCGCCTCTCCTTCGACACGATTCCGAAAGCCTCCAGTTTGCGAACCCTCCGGTTGGTAGTCGGCTCGAGGTCCCATAGACGTCTAACTTCGGCAGTGTGTTAGTTAATTAATCACCGACCCACTGATCGGCTGGAAAGCCTACGACTCGAGACCCCAATAAAGAAATCCGTATTATGGCAGCAGGAGATAAGAGCAAAGAATTGCCTACAACTGTTAAAGGTGGGCAGGCACCACCTGAGGTTTCGATAGATGAAATCCTCCAACAGTTGAAAGAATACATAGAGCAACAATTCGACTTATCTAAAACCTGTATTAAGACCGAACAAAAGTACGGAACCTCCAAAGGACAATGGTCCTTGGACGAGATCAAAAGGGTCTGGGGAAAAACGACCCGTATGAAAAATAAAGAGTGAATCCGATGGTCCCTAACCGTTATGGGACAGATCCGACAGCGGAATGAAATTATAACGCGTTCCCAACATGATAGGGACCAATTGCAAGCTGTTTGTGCACAGCTGCGACAGAAAAGACTTGAACTTGAAAAGTCGGAAGCGGAAGTTAAAGATCTTAAAGGTGAAATTAAAGAATCGAAAAAATCATTAGGTCAAGATAGGAAAAGGAAAATGTATCGGTCAATTCCCAGGGTACCCATGTTTGGATAAATTAAAAGCGCAAACCCGAAGACACGACCGAGGAATAGATACGGATTCTGAATCCTCTGACGATACAGGGTCGGAGGATGAAGAATTAGGGGTGCGCTTTGCCCCGTTTAAAAAAAGACGAGTTGTAGTCAAATCAGAAGAGACTGCGGATGAGGGCGGAACCAAAAAAACAAGGAAAAGGGTGCATGCAGAATACTTATTTCATGATCCGGCAGACCTAGAGAAAATTGATAAATGGTCCAAGGAGTTGCCCAATCCAAAGAAAAGGGGAGTAAAAACGTGGGACCAATTGGACCGCTTAAGAAATATATATCAACTTCATCCCTGGGACAGAGTGCAAATTTTGACCATAATGGTGCCAAAAACACAAGGAAGAAAATTGCACGACAAGGTAGAAGAAGCTTTGGGGCAGGATGAGCAAGAACTAAACACAGGATGGGAGGCGATTCAACACTGGCTGCAAGCCTTCAGTCCAGCTAAGACAGACTGGGGGAAAATTGAAGCCTGCCAACAGAAAGGAACAGAGGAGGCCCTGGAGTATGACGAGCGATTTAGATGCACGTGGCTAGAATATTCGGGTATGAATAATACGGATGAGGAAATGGATGAACAAGTGTGTGGACCCCTGAAAGCAGCTTTCGTGGCAGGTCTAAAGCCAGAACTGTCCAAAATGCTTAAGGTAGTGTTACCGGACTGGGAAGGTAGAGGAACTACCTTTGCAGCATTGGTGGATCGATGTAACCAATTAGATCAGGATATGGGAGCTAAAGTCTGAGCTGTACAGGCTATGGGATGGAAATCCCAGGATTCCGATAAACAGTCATTAGGAAAATTACCCGGAAAATGTCATTATTGTGGGAAAGAAGGTCACTGGGCCAAGACGTGCAGGGCAAAACAGCAAGGTCGTGGCTGGGGAAGAGGACGCAGCCAGGGATACAATTCAGCCAACAAACCAGGCTTGTCACAAGATAACGACCTCATAGAAGCATTTAAGTGACTGACAATACAACAACAGAAGGAGTTACTTGGGATAGCAAAAAACTATTAGTGCCCACCCTGGCCCCCCTCCTTGCACTAATACAACAGAGGGGAGATGGGCTATATATAACTGTGAGGGTGGGCGATAAGAATGTGGACTGTCTTTTAGACACAGGGGCAGAATTAACATGCTTACCCCTACAATTTAGAGACTTTTTGCCGTTGGATGGTAGGGCATGTACAGCCTATGGAGTTGGGGGCCATAAAATGGAAATTAAAAGGACAACACCGGTACTTATAGGGCTGGGTCCACATGAACTAACCACGCCGGTCTGGATAGGCCCAGTAGATCAACCCCTTTTGGGAATGGACATTTTAATCCAAGTAGATTCATCGTTGCATTTTGAGGATGGTCGGGTGACATGGTCAATTAGAACTTTGAAGAAAGAAGAATTGAAGGAACACCCGATATGGGCTAAAGAGAAGAACGATTGTGGCCTACTCCAGATGGAGCCTGCGTCATTTACCAGGACCAAGCTTCCATGCACTAAACAGTATCCCATCAGTCCAACTGCCATCGCGGGAATCTTACCGGTTATTCAGCAATTGGAGAAACAAGGGGTGCTTATTAAAACGCATAGCTCCTCCAATAGCCCCGTGTGGCCAGTACAGAAGTCTAATGAGACTTTGCGTTTGACTGTTGATTATAGGAAAGCTAACCAGTGTATTGATCAAAAAGCTCCTTTTGTCACAGATCCCTCCACCATTTTTAATGCCCTCAAACCGGAACATAAATATTTCTCGGTTATAGATATGGCCAACGGATTTTGGTCGGTGCCTCTGGCACCGGAGGTTCGACAGTGGTTTGCTTTCACTGTCCAAGGACAGCAGTATACTTGAACCCGGTTACTGCAGGGTTTCCACAACAGCCCTACGGTATTCCACATGGCTTTACAAAGCCATTTGCGAGAATTATCTCCCCTGACATCCACAGTCATCCAATATGTAGACAATATCCTGCTACCTTCAAACACGGAAGAACATTTACGAGCTTTGCTGGACCACCTTTGGCTGAAAAGGACATAAAGCCAGCATCAACAAAGCACAAATATCCCAAGAAGAGGTTGTATACCTGGGACAAAAGATTTCACAAGAAAAGAGAGAACTTACCCAGGATAGAACTGCAGCCATTCGGGCTGCTAAAAAACCCACCACTATTCAGGAACTAAGGTCTTTTTTGGGATTGTGTAACTTTAACAGAAATTGGATTGACTCCTTCACACAGCTTGCTCAGCCATTGAATGATATTTTAAAGGGGAAACGTGCCTCTAAAGAAGCCATCACCCTCACTAAGGAACAGCAAGAGGCCTTCTTGAGTTTGAAAAAGGCTTTGTGTTTGGCACCGGCTCTGGGAATCCCCGACAGTGGTAAGCCATATACCCTGTTTGTCCATGAGAAAGAAGATATACTGACACAAGAACATGGGGATCGGCAAAGACCTATTGGCTATTATTCGGCAAAATTGGAAGCGGTAGGCCTCAGATGGGGAAGTTGCCTAAGGGCCATGGAAGCTACATGTCGAGCGGTAATGATCACCGCGGGTCTAGTCCTCGACCAAAAGCTGATTGTCAAGTGTCCCCACACCGTACACGCTTTGCTGTCTATGAATAGAATGTCTCAGGTGACGGCAGCTAGATGGACCCGCTGGACAGCAATTTTGGAAGCTCCTAATCTCCATATCGTCCGGGCCAGCCCGGTTAATCCCGCAACTATGCTCCCGATGTCAGAATCGAGGGAGCAAGAGGGGGGAGAATGTGAAGAGCATGACTGCATGGAGATTTTAAAAGAAACAGAAGAAGCAGCCTTAGCAGCAGAGGAGCCTCTGCACAACCCAGACCTCATCCTGTTTACAGATGATTCCTCCTTTGTTGACAATGGTACCAGAAAAGCAGGATGGGCAGTTACAACCTTATATGAGGTAATGGCAAAAGGGTGTTTACCCTCAGGAATGTCAGCACAACAGGCCGAGTTACGGGCCCTGTCAGAAGCATGTCGAATAGCAGAAGGACAGACAGCTAATGTCTATACAGATTCGCGTTATGCTTTTGGAGTCGTTCACGACTTTGGTCTGTTATGGCGGAAAAGAGGATTCCTCACTGCTGCTGGTACACCTATCCGAAATGGAAAAGAAGTCCGAGACTTACTAAAGGCCATACAATTACCTCAGGAAGTGTCCATCCTGAAGTGTAAGGCTCATACCAAGGAAAATACCACGGAAGCACTGGGAAATGCCCTAGCCGACCAGGCAGCTAAAGATGCCGCCTCACAGGGCATTCCCCCAGAAGAACCAACACAGATGTGCAGATTGAAAGCACTCAGGACTCTGACACGAGACCTTCAAACAATGCAAGGCGAGTGCTCCCGAGAGGAAAAGTGGACATGGATTGAGGCAGGAATTAAGCTATGTGAAAATGGTGTCTGGAGACAAAGAGTTACCGACAAGCCAGTCGTGCCACAAGCGCTTATGCCTTTTTTAGCCCAACAGATCCACTCGTGGGGACACTTGGCCTCACAACAGATGACGGCACGGTTCCAAAAAAGCTGGTGGGGTCGGGGATTTAAAAAACATGCCCAGCTGGTAACAGACTGCTGTGTGGTCTGCCAGAAAAATAATTCTGGACCCATCACGGTAATGCCCCAACTGAGACCCCCTGCCCCTGTCGGACCATTCCAGCATCTGCAGGTTGATTATATATCTCTTCCTTCATGCCAAGGATACACTAACATTCTTGTCATGGTCGACAGATTCTCTAGATGGGTAGAAGCTGTCCCAACTAAAAGAGCCACAGCCAATCACACTGCAAAGGTCTTGTGTAAGGATTACATTCCCCGATGGGGAGTCTCGAGTAGCATTGACTCAGATCAGGGAACACACTTCACAGGTGCTGTCTGCCAAGAAGTCTGTAGGTTACTGAACATTACATGGGATTTACACTGTCCTTATCATCCACAATCATCATGACAAGTAGAGCGAATGAATCGAACTCTGAAACAACGGCTTGCCAAATATCACCAAGAAGGAACACCATGGCCCCAGGCACTACCAATAGTGCTATGTAGTATTAGGGCAACCCCAAACAGAACTACAGGTCTAAGCCCATTGGAAATTATAACAGGAAGACCTATGTTGCTGCCAGGAACTATTGATTTACGGAAAGCTGATGTTCACTTAATGAGTGACACTTTGTTATCATACTGTCAGGACCTAACCAATGCTATCAGTTCTGTTTCCCGACAGGTATCGGCAGCTTGGGGTAATCCACCCGAAGGAGGACACGACATCTTCCCGGGAGTCTGGGTGTATGTGAAAAAGTTGCATAAAGAACCTTTGGGTGCCAAGTGGGAGGGACCTTATCAAGTGTTATTGACCACCCAGGCAGCTGTTAAAGTCCAAGAAAAGAAAGCTTGGATCCATGCTTCACACGTTAAACGAGCACCCATAATTGAAGCTGAAATCTAATAAGGACAATTACTTTTTGCCAAAATGTATAAATTTACTGTATTACTGACTGTAGGTATTCTAGGCATTTGCCTACTTCTTACTAGCCGACCCTCTGCACCAAAGGGAAATAGTAGAGTAGCGAGGGAATTACATGTAAACACCTTTTTATATATGTCATACATTTATGTCAAACAAGGTAATATTTCTAGTTGTTGGGTCTGTGCGCATATTCCTTTTCACTCAAGGGGAGGGATTCCCTTGAGGCCAGTTCCCTTGAATATCTCGGAAATGGCTGAGTGGATAATTAATCAAAACAAAACAGGCAATGTGTTTCTGGATACGGAAAACTGGGCACGTAAATGGAAGTCAGCAGGTTACAATCTGACTACCTTTGAAAGGGGGTACCAACCATGCTACAATAATTCCAAACGGCCCCCATTTTTTGTTATCACCAATACAACGGGAATAGGAAGACCGGGGGAATCGGTCTGTCTGATTAGAAACATCAAAGGAGGCCAAAATATGGGGTATAGAGACTGCTCCCGGAATTATAATGTAATCAAGCCACGGAACCGTCCAAACTGGGACGATGTGGGAATTCTTAACCTAACGGGGATTCTGAATAAAACAGATGGAAAAGCCTGGACAGGCCCTGGAGTGTTGCTGACAAAGAAACAGCTAACCTTCATTGCCTATAATGGCACCTATTGGGTGTGTGGCCACAAGGCCTACCCTTGGCTGCCCCAGAATTGCACAGGATCCTGCTATTTAGCTGATATTGTGCCATATATGTATCATATAAAGTTACTGTCGGAACATTTACACCGTCCTAAGAGAGCTATCACAGAAACAGAGAGGTTCTTTGCCATTCTGATCCCCAGGTATGGGACCTCCAGACTGGCAAGGGAACCCATTAACATGGCATCCGTTGTGGAACGGGTAGCCAATGATACCTCAGAGGTCCTAGTTAAAATCAATGCAGAAATGGTAGCAATCCGCACAGTAGCCCTACAGAATAGACTGGCCCTTGACTACATCCTGGCTGAAAAGGGAGGTACTTGCACTTACTCGGAACTGAGTGTTGCACGTATATCCCAGATAGCTCCAAAGAAATTACTCACTTAGCGGAGCATATCCAAAAGGAGGTAGAAAAACTTAAGCAACCCCCATCATTCACTTTGTGGAGCGGAGCCACTGAATGGCTAGGTTCAATAGGAACTTCATTGGTGGAAGGTTTAATTCTATTCGTTGTAATTATTTTACTTTTATATTGTTTGTTTATGTTGATTAAATGTTGTTTCAACCAGGCGGCTGTAGCTGCTATCCCAGGTGAGACACCTTGCAGGTCCCAGCAGACCGTCTGTACGTGGCACAGGGGTATGTTATGCTTAAGGCAAGGTTGTTTACTGGTTGAATTAAGATATTGATTTGGATTAAATTGGAATAAGGTTAATTAACCTACTCAAACCAGACTTCCATTGTGGCCACGATGGAATTCGGGTTGGTGTAAATTTGTGTGGAAGCTACTAGTCCGGACATGTGGTGAAACATATCAATGAATTTTAGAAGGAAACTCTATTAACATGTATGAAATTATTTTGTAGAATGTTTAACCAGTGATACCTGACGTTTTATGATTCAGTTTGTGAAAGAATCAAAGGGGGGATTGATAGAGAATTCAAGCAGGCTGCATTCAGACAAGCTGTGAGAATTCACAGACCCCAAGTCAGAGATGCTACATGAGTGGGAGCATGTTGCATTAAGTCATCAATCAACTTGACATTTTAGGACCTTTGGTAGCGAGCCAATTAAAGGTTAACAGTATATTAATTGAGCCAATAAGGTCAAAGAAGACGAGTTCTTTTCTGTAAACTGAGTCAGGTGTAAGAACAGCCATTTTGGCCATGTGGGCTCAGAAGGACAAAGGCCTGGCTTAAAGCCAAAAGCATGTTGCTGCTGCCAGAATAAAATTACATTAAAACTACAACCGGAGTTCGTAATTCATTGAAAATTAAGAGATCTAACATCTACTCCTGCTCCTGTTTTTTATGTTGTTATGTTCCCGGTAGAGCTGCTCAGCGCCGCCACAAAACGCCGCTCCAGGGCGGAACACGAAGCACAAAGGACCAGAAGTACTGCGTACAGTTTTGGTCTCCTTATTTAAGGAGGGATATACTTGCATTGGAGGCAGTTCAGAAAAGGTTCACGAGGTTGATTCCTGAGATGAAGGGGTTGTCTTATGGGGAAAGGCTGAGCAGGTTGGGCCTATAATATTGGAGTTTAGAAGAATGAGAGGTGATCTTATTGAAACATATAAGATTCTGAGCGGGCTGGACAGGGTAGATGCAGAGAGGATGTTTCCCCTCATGGGAAATCTAGAACTAGGGGGCATAGTTTCAAAATAAGGGGTCGCCCATTTAAAACAGAAATGAGGAGGAATTTCTTCTCTCAGAGGGTTGTGAATCTTTGGAATTCTCTGCCCAGAGAGCTATGGAGGCTGGGTCTTTGAATATATTTAAGGTGGAGATAGACAGATTTTTGAATGATAAGGGAGTCATGGGTTATGGGGAGTAGGCGGGGAAGTGGAGTTGAGGCCAGGATCAGATCAGCCATGATCTTATTGAATGGCGGAACAGGCTTGAGGGGCCAAATGGCCTACTCCTGCTCCTATTTCTTATATTCAGTTATTCCCACTCACCCGCCCTTTCGCCTTAGCAAATTTTCTTCCTTCAGGTAATTATCCAATTCCATTTTGAAAGCCACAATTGAATCTGCTTCCAATTCCTTTCAGGCAATACATTCCAAATCCTAACCACTCACTGCATAAAAATGCTTTTCCTCATGTCGTCTTTGGTTCTTCTGCCAATCATCTTAAATATGTATCCTCTGGTTCACAACACTTCCACCAATGGGAACAGTTTCTCTCTATCTACTCTGTCTAGATCCCTCATGATTTTGAACACCTCTATCAAATCTCCTCTCAACCTTCTCTGCTCTAAGAAGAACAAACCCCAGCTTCTCCAGTCTATCCACATAACTGAAGTCCCTCATCCCTGAAACCATTCTTATAAATCTGTTTTGCACCCTCGCTAAGGCCTTCACATCCTTCCTAAATTGCGGTACCCAGAATTAGTCACACTATTCCAGTTGCGATTAGACCAGTGTTTTATAAAGGTTCATCATAACTTCCTTGCTTTTGTGCACTATACCTCTATTTATGAAGTCCAGGATCCCACACGCTTTTCTAACCACTTTCTCAACCTATCCTGCCACCTTCAAAGATTTGTGCACAAATACTCCCAGGTCATTCTGTTCATGCACCCACTTTAGAATTGCACCCTTTAGTTTATATTTCCTCTCCTCATTCTTTCTATCAACATGTATCACTTCACACTTTTCTGCATTAAATTTCATCTGCCACATGTCCGCCAGCTATCTATGTCCTCTTGAAGTCTATCACTTCACTGTTCACTCTACTTCCAAATTTTATGTCATCTGCAAATTTTGAAATTGTGCCTTGTACTTCCAAGTCCAAGTCATTAATATATATCAAGTCATTAAGATATATCAAGAAAAGCAGTGATCCCTGGGGAACACCACTGTATACCTTCCTCCAGTACGAAAAACAACCGTTCAACACTATTCTCTGTTTCCTGTCACTTAGCCAGTTTTGTTTTCATGCTGACGCATTCCATGTACACCACATCAATCACATTGCCCTCATCAACCCTTCCTGTTACCTCATCAAAAAACTCAATCAAGTTAAAGAGGATTTGCTTTTAATAAATCTGTGTCTGCTTTCCTTAATTAATCTACACTTGTCCAAGTGACTGTTAACTTTGTCCCTGATTATCATTTCTAAACGCTTTCCCACTACCAACTGCTGGCCTGTATTTGCTGGGTTTATACTTTCACCCTTTTTTGAACAAGGGTGCAACATTTGTAATTCTCCAGTCCTCTGGCACCAACCCGGTATCTTAGGAGGATTGGAAGATTATGCTCAGAACCTCTATAATTTCCACCTTTACTTCCCTCAGCATCCTAAAATGCATCCCATCCGGTCCTGGTGACTTATCTACTAGCCTTTCTAGTACCTCCTCTGTTATGTCTCAAATAAAAGCAATGTGACTGAGTACTGTAGACTTGAGTAAGTATGACCTTAGTCTCTTAATTCTGACTGCAGAGTGCTGGCACAGCATGGGAGGCCTGCTTATATGCAGTGCTCCCAAGGGATGCTGGGATTATTTGGGACTCCAACAGATGCGCCATCTGGTGGCGGTAGAATGATGGTTACAAGGTGTTGCATACATAACATCGTTTCCTCCCCAAAAGTCAATAGTATTCTTATTTACAGGGTGAGACAATCTGTGGCTTTCCGCTCCCTAGTCGATCGTCTCAATACAAACGCAGGTGCAGGTGAGTTGGTTGGGCCTTCGCTGGGCTGCTGCACAGCTGGCCTTGCTGGGATGCTGGGGATGATGAGTTCAGCTTCATGGTCAACTGTGATGTCGGTTGCCACTTGTGTGTGTATCGGAGGGTCGAAGTTGGTGGTGTCCTCTTCAGGTTGCTCGTGGCTGTCTGTGAATCTCAGTTTGGTTTGGTCCAAATGCTTTCTGCAAGTTAGTCCATTTGCAAGTTTGACCTCAAATACCCTACTCCCTTCTTTGGCTACGACGGTGCCAGCAAGCCATTTGGGACCATGTCCATAGTTGAGTACAAATACAGGGTCATTGACTTCAATATCGCGTGACAAATTTGCGCAATCATGGTACATGCTTTGTTGATGCCGCCTGCCCTCGACATGATCATGGAGATCAGGGTGGACTAGAGAGAGCGTTGTTTTGAGTGCCCTTTTCATGAGCAGTTCAGCAGGGGGAACCCCGGTGAGCGAGTGGGGTCTTGTGCAGTAGCTGAGCAGGACTCGGGACAGGCGGGTCTGCAGGGAGTCGTCCGACACGCATTTCAAGCTTTGTTTGATGGTTTGGACTACCCGTTCTGCCTGACTATTCGATGCGGGCTTGAACAGGGCAGATGTGACATGCTTGATCCCATTGCGGGTCATGAATTCCTTGAATTCAGCGTTGGTGAAGCACGGTCCATTGTCGCTGACAAGGACATCAGGCAGGCCATGCGTGGCAAACATGGCTCATAGGCTTTCGATGGTGGCAGTGGACGTGCTTACAGACATTATCACACACTCAATCCATTTTGAATAAGCATCCACAACAACCAAAAACATTTTGCTAGAAACGGGCCAGCGAACCTAGATCACGGTTTCGAGGGCGATGACCACAAACTTAGCGATGCCTCCCTGGGTGCATTGCTCAGTTGAGAACAAGTGTTGCATTGGCGCACGCAAGACTCCAAATCTGAGTCGATGCCGGGCCACCACACATGGGATCTGGCTATAGCTTTCATCATTGCTATACCTGGGTGGGTACTGTGTAGGTCATGTATGAACGTTTCCCTGCCTTTCTTAGGCAAAACCACGCGATTACCCCACAAAAGACAGTCCGTCTGTATGGACGTTTTGTCTTTGCACCGCTGGAACGGCTTGATCTTTTCATGCATCTCCGCTGGGATGCTGGACCAGCTCCCATGGAGGACACAGTTTTTTACAAGAGACAGTAAAGGATCCTGGCTGGTCCAGGTCCTGATCTGGCGGGCCGTAATGGGTGACTTTTCGTTTTCAAATGCATCCATCACCAAGAGCAAGTCTGCAGGCTGTATCATTTCCATTCCGTGGTGGGCAATGGTAGCGGACTGAGAGCATCAGCGCAATTCTCTGTGCCTGGCCTGTGGCGAATTACATAGTTATATACAGACAGCGTGGGCGCCCATCTTTGGATGAGAGCAGAGGCATTGGTATTGATACCATTGCTCTCTGAGAATAGCGATATGAGCGGCTTACGGTCAGTTTCTAACTCGAAATTATACCCAAACAGACACTGGTGCATTTTATTCACCCCGTAAACGCATGCCAGAGCTTCTTTTTCAATCATGCTGTAGGCCCTTTCGGCCGTGGACAAAGTCTTGGACGCATAAGCGACAGGTTGCAACGTTCCCGATTCGTTTGCTGTTGTAACACACACCCAACCCCATACGAGAACACATCGCAACCGAGCACTAAACATTTACATGGGTCATAAGAACATAAAAACATAAGAACATAAGAATTAGGAATAGGAGTAGGCCATCTAGCCCCTCGAGCCTGCTCCGCCATTTAACAAGATCATGGCTGATCTGGCCGTGGACTCAGCTCCACTTACCCGCCCGCTCCCCATAACCCTTAATTCCCTTAATTACAGAACATTGCTTGGTCATACAGAACAAGCAGTTTGTTGGAACATAACAGATTTCTGGCTTTCTCAAAAGCAGTCTCTTGTGATTTCCCCCATACCCAGCCATCTCCCTTGAGTAGCAACACATGTAGAGGTTCTAGCAAGCTGCTTAATCCGGGTAGGAAATTATCAAAATAATTGAGGAGTCCCAGGAACGACCGCAGCTCCATCATGTTCTGTGGTCTTGGCACATTCTTGATGGCCTCTGTCTTGGCGTCGGTGGGACTGATGCCGTATGCCGCAATTCTTCTCCCTAAGAACTTGACTTCTGGTGCCAGGAAACACACTTCGAGCGTTTCAACCTGAGTCCCACACGATCTAGCCAACTTAGAACCTCTTCCAGGTTCTGCAAGTGTTCGATGGTGTCCTGACCTGTGATCAATATGTCATCGTGGAAAACCACAGTGCGCGGAACCGACTTTAGCAGACGCTCCATGTTCCTTTGAAAAATAGCCGCGGCCGATCGAAGCCCAAACGGGCATCTATTGTAGATGAACAGACCTTTGTGCGTGTTGATGCAGGTGAGGCCTTTCGAAGATTCCGCCAGCTCCTGCGTCATGTAGGCTGAGGTCAGGCCCAACTTGGTGAACGTCTTCCCTCCTGCCAGCATCGCAAATAGGTCGTCTGCCTTGGGTAGCGGGTACTGGTCCTGCAGTGAAAAACGTTTAATCATTATTTATAGTCCCCACAAATTCTGACCATGCCATTGCCCTTGAGAACCAAAGCAATCGGACTGACCCACTCATTGAACTCCACTGGCGCAATGATGCCCTCTCGTTGCAGCCTGTCCAGCTCGATCTCCACTTTCTCTCGCATCATGTATGGCATCGCATGTGCCTTTTGGTGGATGGGTCGTGTAACGGGAACCAAGTGGATCTGCACCTTCGCCCCCAAGAAATTTCTGATGCCGAACTCAAACAACGACAGGAACTTGCTCAAAACCTGGGCATGTGAGGCGTCGTCGATGGACGAAAACACTCGGATATCGTCCCAGTTCCAGCGGATTTTTCCCAGCCAGCTTCTGCAGAACAGTGTGGGGCCGTCTCCTGGTACAATCCATAGCGGTAGTTCGTGCACCGCTCCATCATAGGAGACTTTTACTGCTGCAATGCCAATTACAGGGATCAGCTCTTTAGTATAAGTTCTCAACTTGTTATGAATCGGGCTCAGCTTGGGCCTTTGTGCCTTGATGCACCACAGCCTCTCGAAGGCCTATTTGCTCATGATAGACTGACTCACACCCGTGTCCAATTCCATGGACACTGGAATTCCGTTCAGTTCAACTTTTAACATGATCGGTGGACATTTCGTGGTGAAGGTGTGTACCCCGTAGATTTCTGCCTCCTCGGTTCGAGTCTCTAGATCAGTTTGATCCGCTATGGATCAGTCTTCCTCTGCAACGTGGTGGTTTGCAGGGTTTGCAGCTCGTCTGTACATTCGCTGGAGGTGTCCCATTGTTCCACAGCCTTTGCACACATAGTGTTTGAAGCAGCATTGATGGGCTCGATGATCACCTCCGCGGCGGCAACGAGGTGTTAATTGCCTCTCATAAACGCTTGATAGCGGACTCTGGGTCATCTGAGGTCGTGCAGCTGCAGGCATGTACGTTCTGCCATATGCATTCCTGCCTGAAAACGACGTCACTTTGTGTACAGTACTTGCCGATGCATCTTTATACTGCGAAATTTGTTTGGTGTTATCGCTGGTGGACATAAATGCCTGGGCTATTGTTATGGCTTTGCCACCAGAGTTCTGGTTCGGTGTTTCAACAGTCAATAGTTTGCGAAGGATAACCTCATGGCCAATGCCAAGCACAAAAAAGTCTCTTAGCATTTGCTCCAGGAATTCGCAATTTCCTGTAAGGTGCCTTAGTTTGGCGATGTAGCTCACCATTTCCTGCCCTTCAGACCGTTGACATGTATAAAATCGATACCTTGCCATCAGAACGCTCTCCTTCGGATTTAGGTGTTCCCAGACCAGCATACACAGTTCTTCATACAATTTTGTTGTTGGTTTCAACGGAGCAAGAAGATTCTTCATGAGGCCATAGGTTGTTGCCCCGCAGTAGGTGAGGAAGATCGCCCTTCGTTTGGCAGCGTCCTCATTCCCTTCCAGCTCGTTGGCCACGAAGTATTGGTCGAGTCGCTCCACGAAGGCTTCCCAATTGCCACCTTCTGAGAATTTCTCCAGGATACCAACAGTTCTCTGCATTTTCGCGTGATGGTTCGTTATCTATTACTCGTCGCCAGTTGTTATGTCTCAAAAAAGCAATGTGACTAAGTACTGTAGACTTGAGTAAGTGTGACCTTAGTCTCTTTATTCTGACTCCAGAGTGCCGGCACAGCATGGGAAACCTGCTTATATGCAGTGCTCCCAAGGAATGCTGGGATCCCTTGGGACTCCAACAGATGCACCCTTTGGTGGCGGTAGAATGCTGGTTACAAGGTGTTGCATACGTAACATCCTCATTATCAATTTTTATCCCATCTAGTATCTCAATTATCTCCTCTTTCACTATGACTTTGGCAGCATCTTCTTCGGTAAAGGCAGATGCAAAGTACTCATTTAGTACCTCAGCCATGCTCTCTGCCTCCATGCATAGGTCTCCTGTCTGGTCCCAATTAGCCCCACCCCTCCTCTTACACCCGTTTACTATTTATATCCATATAGAAGACTTTTAAAAGCATCAGACCATAAGAACATAAGAAATAGATGCTGGAGTAGGCTATTTGGCCCTTCGCGCCTGCTCCGTCATTCAACAAGATCATGGTTGATCTTCTACCTCAACTCCACCTTCCCACATTATCCCCATATCCCTTTTGGATTCCATTTTATGTTAGCTGCCAATCTATTCTCATACTCTTTCTTTGCCCCTCTTATTTCCTTTGTCACTTCCCCTCTGAACTTTCTATATTCAGCCTGTTTGTCACTTGTATTCGCAACTGGACATCAGTCATACATCCCCTTTTTCTACTGAATAAGTTAATGAGCCAGAATTGGTGGTAAATACCCGAGTTTAATGGAGACTGCTTTTTGAGCATTTATTGGTGTATAGCACCAAGTTCCTGATCAAAGCCATGCTGATATAGATAGGCAACAGGCTTCCATTTGATGGTTTCCTGCAAGCCTTAATACACCTCTGAGTGGATGATTTCAGAGTGGCAGTGATGGTAGCAGGTGGAATATCAAGGGGGGACTTTTATCCCATAAAATGGTGGGGAGTTAAAGTATTAAGGGGTCAAAATTCGGTACCGCCATGTTTGAGGCGCTGACACCACCAGGAGGGTGATTTTACCACTGGTTGGCAATCACCGCCTCAAACTGACATTTGGTTTTTCCGCCCATAGATGAGAGAGCAGTGCTAAAAGTGGCGATACTCACTCATTTTCAGGCGCCAATGGAGTGTTAGCTCAGGAGGCCGACTGAATTTCCAGACGATAGGCTGCACCCGGCCAACCGATGCTGACCCGGCACTCCCGCCGCTCCTCTGATACTCTGCCAATACCTGCTCCTCCGATGCTCACCCTGCCCTCCGCTCTGCTGGCCCCAGATAAGCACCCACCCCCCACTCGCTCCTCCAGTCCTCCGATCGGCCGCTCCGGCCCTCCGATCGGACTCGACTCCACCTCCCCACCCCCTCCCCGCACCTCAAGACTTCCCCATGCTCCCCGCCCCTCCCCCTCCACTCCCCCGTTCTCCCAGGTTTCCCAACCGCTTCCAAGCCCACCAACCACCCTCCCCCTCCCCTCCCCCCACCCCCGCAAAATTCCCATCCTGGTCCCAATTAAAATTGAGGCCCAAGCACCAGTTCCTTCCATCCAATTAATGCTGCTTGTTACAACTCACCTGAATTTAACAGGGATGGGATATCATTCCTGGTGGTCAGATCTTTCGTTTGAAACACCAATCATGGGCAGTACAAATGCTGAGGTGGCCATTTTTAATGCTATTTAAAGGGATCCACAGCTGCTCTCAGGTTTTAAAAGTACTTGTAATCGCTATTGTAAGCACTAAACTATAAAGGGGCTTCTGGCATTGCAGTTGTTTCTTCACGAGAATATCTCTAGAAATCTCACTCTCGGAGGATGAGGAGAAGCAGGAGTAGCATCGGTGCATCTGGAGGAAGAGCAAAGAGAAGGCTTGCTTGGAAGAATCCTTGCCCTCCTACCCAGAGCTGGATTAAAAATTCTTGGGGCCCGAGCACCAAGAACATTCGGGACCCTCCCGCACCTCCAGTCCATTAAAATACAAACACATAGTAAAATGCGAGAGGAAATCGGGTTGTAGAACGGTTACACATGGCGTTAATAATAATGAAAATATTATCACAATATACTACACTTAAATGAAACTGATCCATGGTGAGATTTGGCTAGGGCCACTGGCACCGGCTCGGCAGGTCTCTGTATTAATCTGCCCTGCTTCTACTAAAGATTATAGGCCCAGAACAATAAACCTGCAGTTCTCAGAGGAATAATACATAACAAGGCTTCAATTCTCCAGAGAATTAGTAGCCAAATTGTGGCTGGAAGACCTGCAGCCAGCTGCAACTAACACACCATTGTTTGTTGCGGACAAGGTCACTGCAGTCCTGAATTTTTTCCATACAGCTCCTTAATGGCTGCCACAAGATATAACATCAGTCAGTCTGAAGTTCATGCTTGTATTCAGCAAATGACTGATGCCAGACTGGGAAGGAATAGCATGTTGTAATGACTCAAGAGTCTGGTTACAGTAAACTCTCTCAGGTGCAACCTGATCCATCTTTATTCCAGCCCAAGAGTGCCAGCGTGACAAAGACACCCAGCTTATATACAGGTGACCAAGCACACATGCCACATGCGTACAGCCCGATGACCTCCGACCGCGGTGCCCTCTGGTGTCTGGTGACCCCCCAAGCACTAATAAATAACAACATTCCCCTTTTAAAATCTTAAAACCAGTCTTTTTACAAATTAAGATGGTCTGGGGCTTTCCTCTCACGAGTTGATCGTCTCAGTTCAACTTGGGCTCTGGGCGAGCGTTCTGAGTCCGTTGAAAACTGAGGGCTGAGTAGCCGATCTGCTGGGAGTGGTCATGACCACATCAGAGACTGAAGGTTCAGAATCAGTAATGTCAGCAGAGTCCTGTGATGAGTGAACAATGTTTGGTTGGTCACTGACTGCATTTTCCTCACTCGGTTCCAGTTCATCCGTGTGCCGCAGTTGAACCTGGTCAAGGTGTTTCCTGCATGTTTGCCCATTCTTGAGCACGACAATAAACACTCTGTTACCCTCCTTGGCTGTAACAGTGCCGGCGATCCACTTTGGACCTTGACCATAGTTCAGTACATAAACCGGATCGTTGACCGAGATGTCATGTGACACGGCAACACGATCATGACACCATTGCTGACTTTTTCAACAAGATCATTCAAATCAGGATGAACAAGAGAAAGCCTGGTCTTCATCAGTAGTTCAGCAGGAGGAACCCCAATAAGCATATGAGGTCTTGACCTGTAACTGAGCAATATACATAGCAACCGTCTCTGCAGTGAGCCCTGAGTTACACATTTCATACTTTGCTTGATCGTTTGAACGGCACGCTCTGCTTGACCAATTTGAATGGTCTTGAATGGAGCTGATCTCACATGTTTGATTCCATTGAGTTTCATGAACTCCTGGAACTCAAGGCTTGTGAAGCAAGATCCGTTGTCGTTCACAACAATGAGTAGCAAACATGATATGAAAGCTCTCAATGGTAGCTGTAGACGTGCTGGGTGACATAATAACACACTCTATCCACTTAGAATATGCATCTACTATGACAAAAAACATCTTTCCTAGAAACGGACCCACAAAATCAATGTGGATCCTCGACCATGGTTTGGATGGCCACGACCAAAGACTCAGCGGAGATTCCGCTGGTACTTTACTTAGCTGCATGGAAGTATTGCACTGATGCATGCATGATTCCAGATCAGAGTCAATTCCAGGTCACCATACATGAGACCTAGCAATGGACTTCATCATGACAATACCAAGATGAGTGCTATGACGTTCACGTACAAATTTTTCTCTACCTTTCTTAGGCATGATTACACGATTACCCCACAGTAAACAGTCTAACTGAATGGACAGCTCATCCTTGTGATGGTTTTAAGGTTTGGTCTCCTCACGCATCTCCATAGGTATGGCAGACCAATCACCACTGAGTGCACACCGTTTCACAACCGATAAAATAGGGTCATGGCTGGTCCAGATCCTAACTTGTTGAGCAGTGACAGGGGTTCCTTCACTCTCAAAAGCATCCATTACTACAAGTAGATCTGCTGGTTGAGGCATCTCCATCTCAGTTGTGGGAAAGGGCAAACGACTCAGTGCATCGACACAATTCCAGTACCAGGTCTATGACAGATGATGTAATCATAGGCAGACAATGTCAGTGCCCACTTTTGAATGCGGGACGATGCATGGGTATTAATACCTTTGTTTTCCGCAAACAATGAAATGAGTGGCTTGTGATCCATTTCTAGTTCAAAACGAAGACCAAACAGATACTGGTGCATTTTTTTTATCCCATACACACAGGCCAACGCTTTTTTCTCTACCATACTGTAAGCTCTTTCTGCTTTAGACAGACTTCTCGAAGCATACGCAACAGGTTGTAGCTTGCCCGAATCATTTGCTTGTTGGAGTACGCAGCCAACCCCATATGATGAAGCATCAAGGGCCAATACAAGACGCTTACGCAGATCATAATGAACAAGCAACTTGTTTGAACATAGCAGATTCTTGGCTTTCTCAAAGGCTCTATCTTGAGATGCACCCCAGACCCAGCTGTCACCTTTTCTTAGTAACACATGCAGTGGCTCTAGTAAAGTGTTCAATCTGGGTAAGAAATTACCAAATTAGTTGAGTAGTCCAAGGAACGAACGCAGCTCCTTCACATTCTGAGGCCTGGGTGCATTTTTGATGGGCTCGGTTTTTGAATCAGTGGGCCTGATGCCATCAGCAGCAATCTTCCCCCCGAGGAATTCGACTTCAGGTGCCATGAATACACACTTTGAGCATTTCAGCCTGAGTCCCACTTTGTCCAGATGCTGTAGGACTTCTTCAAGATTGTTCAGATGTTCAGCAGTGTCACGATCTGTGACCAGAATGCCATCTTGAAACACGACAGTTCTAGGAACGGACTTCAGTAAACTCTCCATATTCCTCTGAAATATGGCTGCAGCTGAACGAATCCCAAAAGGATACCTGTTGTAGACGAACAGTCCTTTATGGGTGTTGATGCAGGTGAGTTTCTTCGAAGTGTCGACAAGCTCCTGGGTCATATAGGCCAACGTCAGATCCAGTTTCGTGAACGACTTTCCACCAGCTAGCATGGCGAACAGGTCATCAGCTCTCGGTAATGGATACTGATCCTGTTTCAAAAATTGCTTAATCATAACTTTGTAGTCTCCACAAATCCTGACAGTGCCATCACTCTTCAACACAGGAATAATGGGACTAGCCGACTCGTTAACTTTGACCAGTGGTATGATCCCTTCACGCTGGAGTCTGTCAAGCTCAATTTCAACCTTCTCTCTCATCATGTACAGAACAGACCGAGCTTTGTGATAGACAGGCCTTGCATTGGAGTCCAGGTGAATCTGCACCTTGGCTCCCGTAAAACTACTGTAATGTCTGTAAGCTTGTAATGCTTATAGCTCCACACTGTGGGTGAGGACGTATTGTCTACTGCAGCTGCATAGTTAATCATTAAACAACAGGCAACTTTCCAGAGAGTCCCGAGAGAGCAGTCTGCATGTTAGGAAGCTGTGTGTGCTGTGCTCTGTGAATATATCACATTTGGCGGCGAGATGGGATTTTTTGGATGTTTAAAGCTTAAATTTTGTTGGTGAAGGATTCAACCAGCCGACAGAAGACTTTGGAAGTTTCTGTCTTTGAAAAAAAAGGTACAAAATCCGAGGTAAAAAAAGCACATAGTGTAAACAGCTAGAGGTTAAAAATGGCAGGTGTAATCGGATATTTTGGTGAATATAGACACGACCAAGAAAGTTTTAAAGCATATGTGGATCAGCTAGAAATGTTTTTCACTGCAAATAACATAATTGAAGTTCCAGACAATGCAGTCCAGAACTAGGCTGAGTTGGAATGTAAGAAAGCGATCTTCTTATCAGTGGCAGGTCCAGCATTATATGAAATCCTTGTAAATCTGCTTGTGCTTGACAAGCCAAAGGACACAACGCTTAAAGAGATTTTAACGAAGCTGGAGCAGCACTATAACTCCAAACCGTTAGAAATTGCTGAAAGCTATCGTTTCGGGATTCGGAATCAAAAGGCGGATGAAAGTATCACTGATTACATCATGGCATTAATAAAGCTATCGATGCACTGTAATTTTGGAAACTTTCAAAACCGAGCATTACGGGATCGTTTTGTTTGTGGGGTGAAAAATGATGCGATCAGAAGGAAGTTATTGACGACAGATGACTTAACTTTTGAGATTGCTTGTTAAACAGCAAGGTTGATAAGCATGGCCGAACAATATTCCCGAGAATTAAATAAAAATTACGGTCGTCAGTCAACCAAGGTAAATCACCTACAGGTTCAAAGTAAAAGACAGCCATGGCCGAAAGTCTCAGAAACTGGAAATTCTACCAGAGCGTCGAAGTCGTGCTATAGGTGCCTGGGACAACACATTGCTCAAAGGCAGAGTGTTTCTTCTGCAGAAAGACTGGGCATCTTGTGAAGGCAGGCCGACTAAAGGGTAAACCAGTTTTTAAAGCTATGAGTCAAAATCCAAAGCGACTTCATAGCATGGAAGAACAACAACAGGACAAGGAGATGTTAGAGTTACACATCATCAGGAGCACGAGGTTAACGGACAGCGATTCGGAAAGCATCAAAATCCACTTAGATGTTGCGGGATTCAAGATACCAATGGAAATTGACACGGGTGCCTCCGTGAGTGTAATACCCGAGTCACTGTACCACGACAAATTGGGTGATTTCCAACTGAAGAAATCCAAGATAGAGCTGCAAGGCTACTCGGGAGAGAAAATTCCTGTAGTAGGCCGTATCACCATACTGGCAAAATATAAAGATCAATTTCAGAACTTGCCTCTAATAGTAGTGAGAGGAGACAAGACTGCCTTACTAGGAAGAAATTGGTTGAGCTCACTGAAGCTGGATTGGAGTAAGATTTTCTGTGGGGAAGCGAGATTTTCATCAACGGATGAGGTTATCAAGCAGTATCCGAAAGTGTTCTGCGAAACGGGCAGTCCAATCCAAGGCTTCAAGGTGAGTGTCAGGGTACAGAAGGATGCTAGATCGGTTTACTACAAGCCACGTTCTGTACCATATGCACTCAAGGAGAAAGTTGAGCAAGAACTCAAAAGACTAGAGACTGAGAACATTATTTGTAAGATAGATCGATGTAATTGGGCTACACCCATTGTTGTTGTACATAAGTCTAATGGTAAAGTAAGGTTGTGTGGTGATTATAAGGTAACCGTAAACCAGGTTCTAGAGGGTAATGTCCGCAATACATTGCCGAATATAGAAGATTTGTCACAACACTGACAGGTGGTCAGATCTTCTCAAAACTGGATCTTACGAATGCCTACTTACAGCTTGAACTAGATGAGGAGTCCAAGTCATGTTTGACTATAAATACTCATCTAGGCCTATATCAATTTAATAGGCTACTGTTTGGAGTGTCTTCCACCCCTGCCATATTCCAAGGGGTGATGAACCAGATTTTTCAAGGTATTGAAGGGGTATTATGTTATTTGGATGACATACTAATTTCAGCACCAAATAGGCAAATTCATAATAACATTTTGAATGAAGTCCTCAAACGGCTAGAGAAGCACAGAGTACGAGTGTCTGCTCGTAAGTGTGAGTTATTTAAAAACTCAGTGGAGTACTTAGGGTACAGAGTCGACAAAGATGGTTTACATCCAACCATGGAAAAATTGGATGCAATTAGAAATGCACCCACTCCCAGGAATGTCACTGAACTTCGTTCATTCTTGGGTCTTTTGAACTATTATGGGAAGTTCCTACCAAATTTGGCTACAGTATTACATCCACTGAATGAACTTTTGAAAAAACAGGTCCAGTGGAAGTGGTCAAAAGAATGCGAAACAGCATTCAAGGAGTGTAAAAGCAAATTGGTAGAGAGCACCATGTTAGTTCACTATGACATATCTAAGGAGATTAAACTAGCATGTGATGCCTCTCCGTATGGAGTTGGGGCAGTAATCTTTCATGTATCACGTAGTGGGGAGGAGAGACCAATTGCTTTTGTTTCACGCACTCTCAGTACCAGTGAGAAAAATTATGCGCAAATTGAAAGGGAAGCTTTGGCATTAATTTTTGGGGTCAAGAAGTTTCACAAATACTTGTATGGTCGTAAGTTTACCATTGTTACGGACCATAAGCCCTAACAGCAATCCTCCATCCAAAGTCCCCAGTTCCAACATTAGCTGCAGCCCGAATGCAGAGATGGGCTTTGATTTTGTCAGCATATACATATGATATTGAATACAGACGATCAGCTGATCACAGTAATGCTGATGCAATTTCTAGATTGCCTTCCCCATCACAGGTTACACCCAATAGGGAAGAAGTGTTTTACTTTTCATACATTGATGAACTGCCAGTCACAGCTGAAGAGATTGGTGGAGCAACCAAACATGACCCAGTGATGTCAAAGATTTATGAGTATAGTGCAAATGAAAATCAAGGAAATTCCATGGAGGAAAATGTTCCTCAGGATGAGCCTCAAATGAGTGTGAAATCAACACCTTGTTTGGAAGGTTCTGTTCGAGAGCGAAGGTATCCTCTTCGAAACAGAAAACAAGTGGTAAAGTTAAATTTGTAAATATGTATAAAAATGAAAGTTATTTATGATGGCTTTTTCATTAAGGAGGGAGTGTAATGTCTGTAAGCTTGTAATGCTTGTAGCTCCACACTGTGGATGGGAACATATTGTGTACTGCAGCTGCAGAGTTAATCATTAAACAACAGGCAGCTTTCCGGAGAGTTCCGAGAGAGCAGCCTGCATGTTAGGAAGCTGTGTGTGCTGTGTTCTGTGAATATATCACAACTACCAATGCCCGGTTCAAACAAAGAAGGAAACTTTTTCAATACTTGAGCACACGAAGTATTATCCACCGAAAACAACATCTTGACATCATTCCAGTTCAGCTTGATTTTCTCGAGCCAATTCCTGCCAAACAGTGTTGGACCATTTCCTGGGACGATCCATAATGGTAGCTTGTGAACCACACCATCATATGACACCTCGATTGCTGCACTGCTGAGCACCAGTACCAGTTCCTTAGTGTAAGTACGCAACCTGGCATTGACTGGACTCAGCTTCGGTTTTGTAGCCTTAGTGTCCCACAGTCTGTCGAATGTCCTTTGCCTCATTGTCAACTGGCTCGCACCCGTGTCCAGCTCCATTGATACAGGCTCGCCATTCAGCTTCACATTAACGACTATCGGCTGGCTCTTGCTCAGGAATAAATACAGTCCATTCACTTCCTCCTCGGGTTGCGTATCCGGGCCATCACCGAACTGGTCCTTATCAACCACGTGGTGAGCCGCACCACGCTTGCTCCGTTGTGGACAAATCCTCTGAAGATGCCCCACTTTCGAACATCCATTGCATGAGTATTGCCCCCACAACGCCAACAGGGTGAAATCTGGATTGAACCAGATGGTGGGTTCTGAGCAGCAGCAGGTTTTGCGTAAGCAGCTCTGCCCGAAGACAACGCCATCTTGTTTACAGTACTTGACGTGGAACTCCGACTCGTTGATGATATCTGCCTCAAATTATCATCCGTCGTCATGCATGCCTGGGCAGTCATGATGGCCTTTTTCAAATCCAGCATCTCTCAGCCAACAGCTTCCTGAGGATCGCATCATGGCTGATGTCTATCACGAAGACATCACGCAGCATGTCTTCCAGCATGTTCCTGAACTTACATGGCTCAGCAAGACATCGCAGGTTGGCAACAAATCCCGACATGTCCTGGCCCTCAGCACGAACATGTGTGTAGAAACGGTAGCATGATATGATGATCCCCTCTTTTGGCTTCAGATGGTTACGCACCAAGGTACACAATTCCTCGTACCCTTTTTCCATCGGACGTACAGGTGAGAGAAGATTCTTCATGAGGCCGTAAAATTTTGGACCACAAACGGTGAGGAGAACTGCCCTGCACTTAACTGCGTAGGCCTCTGCCTCCATGCCATTGGCCACAAAATACTGATCCAGGTGGTCGACAAAATCTGCCCAATCCTCACCCTCCACGAATCTCTCCAGGATTCCAACAGTGCCCATTGTGCATGCGTAGGTTCTTAAATTACCTCGTCGCCAATTGTAATGACTCAAAAGTCTGGTTACTGTAAACTCACTCAGGTGCAACCTGATCCATCTTTATTCCAGCCCGAGTGTGCCAGCATGATAAAGACACCCAGATTATATACAGGTGACCAAGCACACATGCCACATGCGTACAGCCCGATGACCTCCAACCGCGGCGCCCTCTGGTGTCTGCTGACCCCCCCAGCATTAATACATAACACATGTTCCTTCCTTAATGTATCTTGATAAACCAGTTGAGTTTTCAGCACCACAGAGCTTTTGAGGTTACAAGTGAAAGCAGGAAGGAAGTGCAATAAAGTCTTCCCTTCTGATTTATAGATAAAAACGGGAAGCAGAGAAGGGAAGAATTGATAGTGCTAAGGCAAAGGTAGTGACCTGAAAGTTTGTGCAGAAAGTAAGAGAAGTCTGAAGGGGAGCCTAACCTTGACACTCGTGGTGAGATCATTAAATTTTTTTCTGCACTGCAGCCAGGTTCTGGAGATAATGCTGCTTGCATTCTTTTTTTGTGTTACATCTTGCCATGCCCATTTATTAATTTGCCTTGGTGCCCTCTGTCCATCCGAGAGGAAGAGGACTTCCTTCCTCTCCAGAACTTGCTCCACCAACCTCTCCACATCTGTCTCTGAAGACCTTGGGCATTGCTGGAGTTTTTCTTGCTACTCCCAGAGATCTTTCTACAACTCCACAATGTTGATTCCCTGCCTTGGCCACAAAAAAGTCCGACCCTTTCAGCTGCTGCAAGCCTTTAAGAACCAGCAGTAGCACTCGATTTCCCGCCTCCTATGAACTGACAAAGGTAGCACATTTTACACTGACATCTAACCTCACTAGTGCAAACGAGGAATGATGCAGGAACAGGAATAGAACCTCTGCTGATTTCTCTGAGCAGCCATCACCCATCTCTCAATTGTTCCCTGCTGGAAGACCAAAATTGACACCGGCAGGTGTTGGTAAAGTGTTGAATGCACTGTTTAATTCTAGGTAAATTGGCACAGAAATTCCGCTTTCTCCTTCCCGCTGGCATTTGACTAGATTTTACAGAAAAAATGCGCACCTACCTGAAGCTGCTGTGCCCGCTCGAGATCCCGGTCCACAGGCCCCCTCCGTGCGTGTCACAGCGCGTGCTCGTAGGGACGTCCGTAAGCTGGAGCTGGAGTCACATGGCTCTGGGCAGCCAATCAAGGTACAGTGTTTTCTCATTCATAATAATGGGAACTCCGTAAGTTGGAGTTCCCATTATTATGAATGAGAACCCCCCCCCCAAAATATGCAAAACACTAATAAAAAATAGAAAAAAAACCTACATATTTAAGATCCATTTAAATTAAAGTCTTATAAAAAAAATATATATATTTTCTCAATTTTTTAAAAAGTTTTTTTAAATTATGCCTTAAAATAAACTTACCATAGTGGGGCTGGTTTTTAAACAATAAAATATGTTTTCATGACTTTATTTTAATATGTTTTTGTGTCGTTTAAATTACTTGCGCCTGTAAAAGTAGGCTATGCGCCTGCTTTTATCAGGCGCAAGATTTTTGAGGACATTTGCTGGGCAAGATATGCATAAATATGGCAATCTTGCCCAAGCAAATGTCCTCACTCCCGATCTGGCTACGATCTGTCAAGCTCTAGCCTGACAGATCGGAAAAGCTGGTTTTCTGCGCATGCGCATTGCGCGCTGAAAACCGGCTTTTCCGATGCCTTCCCGGGTCCATAGAAACTTCGGATGGGCCCGGGATGTCGGAAATTCTACCCCATTCAGAAGTAATACAGTGGTGAATGGATGGAAATAATTTGTCAAGCAGTAAAGGCTAACACATCAATGTTTGCAAACATGTATACGGGTGACATGAATGGTAACTAGAAGCCTTTTTTGAGAAGAAGCCTTGTATGTAGTTAGAACAGATACTTCGTAAGGTTTAGTTTAAGACTGCAGTCATTGAGCTGACAAATTGCATGTTCATGGATTGAAGGACAGGTGAATAAATCAACAACTCATATCCCACTCGTTCCACCATCATAATAAGATTTTCTAATTATTAGTAACAGATGTATTTTAGTTTTACACAAATATTGAGATTTTTTTAATAATAGCTTGCAGTGTGAAACCTGCCAAATTCTGATCATACCGCAGCTGTTGTAATATAGCCTGTTACATGAAACCGGAGCATACTTTCCTGTGTCTTTGGTTACCTTTAGCATGCCCTGTATTATTTGGTTTTGAGACCAGGGCACTGAACCTGCAATCATTAGGGTTAATGTTACCATAATTTTAGACTGTTTATTCAATTAGTGTTTAGATTACTGACTGTCTCCTCATTCGGGAAGTTATAAGTGTAGGAACACTCAGACTAAGATTGAAGTCCCTCAGCCCCACTTACCCGTTATAAGCTCAGTTTGCTTGTTCATATGCCTGGCAACCCAGATACGGTATGTCAGTTCTTCAAGTTTTTAAAGATGTGTAACTTTCAGCAAGAAATAGAAGAAGGAAATGGTGTATTTTACCTGGGCTGTACAGGATTCTATGGTGCTAAAATCATTCACTTTAGTTATACAAAAATTGTATTTTCAGCAGTCACATACGCTTTAAAAAGCAGTTTGCACGCAGCTTTACTTGTTGCAGTACAGACATCTGATGGTCTGTCAGAGTCCTGTGTTTTGTCACACATGTGCACATGAAGAAACGTATGACATTATAAACAAAGCTGGAGAAAAATCCTGGCGCAGTGTTCCCCAGAACCACCTACTATCAATCTGGAACAAGCAAGCCGGCAACCCTTTTGGATCAGATAATTTTTACTTCGATTGCACACAAGCAAAAGATTGCTCTTTATTCTGGGGAATTATTTTATTGGAGTGACCAAAATGACTACTTAGGGATACATGTGACATAGTTGAAAACTATTTTCATCATGGTCATTGACATTCATTAATTGTGATTTTAATCAGATATATCTTTCTTTTATCACCCAAATCCTTTGTTCATTTGTTTAAGCTCCCTCTAGTGCTCTGTTATTTGTGTTTGTGTTAATTATGTGAAAGATCTTATGTGTGTAGGCACATTTAATCAGGTAGTTATACTGCATATTTTGCTTCACTGCAAAGCAATTTTAGTATTGCAGCAAAACAAAGTGTATAGTAATATAACTGCAGCCAAGTTCAGCATGAGTTCAGATTTCAAGTTCATTTGTGAGACTTCCTCCAGGACGTAATCTCACACCCCCTGGACTTCACAGAGGCTGCAGTATAACTGCAACTGGTAGAAAGCCAGGTTTTTAAACTTGAAAACTCCTCCATCCTTACATTTTTAATGCTAGTGACAAGCTAACTGCCCCACTGGCTTTTTATTGACATGAAAAATATCACCAGAATGTAGGTGTCATTTACTAGAACCCTGTATGTGCTCTGGTTTTCCTTGATTTTGAGAGCAGTGTGGAGCCAGCAGTATAATTCATTGTTACTGGTTCATATTGCTTTAAAGCAGAAATCACTTGATGAATGAGCATCTAGCTGAAGAAGAAGTGTTTTGATGGGTTTTAGCTCAGAATTATGTCAAGAAAGAGCAGAGATTTTATTTTACTTCAATCAATTATTTTGAACAGATGAATGTCAATACATTCATTGATAACATAAGTCGTTTTAATGATTTTACACTTGTCTCGAGAACTGTGCTTCATATTTCTACATTCAGGATATGAGAATGTGAATTCAATAATTTTTTTATGTAGATCTCCCTTATGTAATTGCACAAGTTTTTCAGTATAAGCTTGTAACAAACCTTTAAACAGTCATACAGTCCTTAAAAACAATACATTTTTACCCCAATTTTAGGATGGGGACTAGACTTAGAATAGCATTAATAATGGATGAAAAGTCTGTTCGTGCTTTCTATCATTCCTGCTCACCTGTTTCCTTACACTTACATTTTCCTTAAAATTATTGGCCTGAGGAAAATATCTCCCTAAATCATTACAAAAACTGCTAACAATATAATCTATGTTAGGCATCTGAGGGGCAATGGAACCTTGACTGATCCATTTCAGAGAAACTTGATTAGATACATCTGGACCAGCAATCACATAGTCTTAATATGAAAGGCCATTCATCTACAGAAACCCAATTAAGTGATTCACATTGCACTGCTTTAAACATATAACTGATTTTGACAATTAGTTTAAACTTCATTATTATCCTTTTTTAATACCCTCTCGTTTTTTTCCAACAGTTCACATTTTCAAATTGATTTTGAGGAAGTGACTTAGAGGAATTACTGGAGCAGATAATATGAAGGAGCTGAATTACCATAAGTAAATATAGTCATTGATGCTGTCATCCTAAGTATATCAGTGTTCATTCACTTTCATTATATTATCAGGCTCAATAACACCTCCAAACTAGTTACAATTTAATTAAATACATTACAATACCAACAGGCCCAGACAGGAAAAAAGAGGCAAATGCAGTAAATGTTTAATATACTTATAATCATTTGTGACCGGTTTATTTTAAAGGGTCTACTCCTGGTGAAACCACTCTGTAAATGCTTCAATAGAGTCTTTTGTAAGGAGATCTCCCAATAAGTTTTTCTTACAATTTACAGCTGAATTAATAACAAAGGACATGTTTGGGTTTTTAAAAAAATGAAATATTCCATTTATCATATTTGGGTTTAGGCCAAATGCAGCATTTTATTAAAAATTCTCTTATCCCCAGATATTGTTGCTTTGAGCTGTCATTTTTGATATACTACGAATGAAAACTTTAGACTGAGGTCATTAAAAGTTACATTATTGGCAAAAGGAACCAACAAATGAAGTAGTAGGAAGATTCCTACAATAGATTTCAATTTTCAATATGCATGTAAATGGGGCAGGTGATGGCCGGGGGCACCCACAACTCCCACCCCATGATGCCAGCGTGAGGCCTGCACCATTTCCATGGTGGGGCCACGTTACAATAATATTGGCAAGCTGCCGGTGCTGAATGAGCACTGACAGGCAAATCGACAATTGGGGGAGGGGTGCGGGAAACTTGGCAGCTCCTCTGCAGAGCTTGGGAGAAGGAGCATCGTGCATTTTCTGGCCCCACTGGCAAGACCTTTTTTTATTATTTTTCTGAGTGACCTGTACTAGTCCCTTTAAGAACCACTGCTTCAGCCACTCAATGATCTCTTCCACTCGGCGGAGCACATGCTTCACCCAGTAGTACACCAAAATTGCATTGGAGTCCTAAATACAGTCGGACCTAGATTTGCATATTGTAGGTGGGCACATATCTGTTTCCTAGCCCACTCCAAAATTGTGGTTGGCCAGATGTTGGCAGCAACGGGGCAGTAAGCGGGTCACCACAGTTTTTAGCTCATTACTGTTCTATTCCTACCTGAAAACAAGGATGAAAATCACCCCCCATTATCCTCTTCTGTTATTAAGGGGTCAAAATTCGATTGCTAATGCCGGTGTTAACTGGGAGTTAGGCAGTTGGGAGTGGCACTTGGTGCTGTTGACACCATCTGCAAAATTCGGTGGTCATTTTTTAAGGGTGTTAAACCATAATATCCTGCCGGCTAACGCCATGGAAATCATGATGTCAGTATGCGTACAAAGCCTCCTTGGCACCCTTCTCGCCACATTGATTTTTGCCGCCTCATTTAACGGCTGGCGTCGATGCCGCCTGAAAAAGACTGCATGAGGTGGAGAAACTAATCCGGGGAGTTATTTAAAGGGAGTTGCAGCCGGAGCTCAGAGGTCTTGGTCAGTGCTGCGTTTGATGCTTGCACAGAGAGTAGGGTGTTGACCTCGTCCTGCTGTTGACTCATCAGATTGAGTACTAGTCTTGCAGACACATTGTTGAGTTCGATATCGGAAAAATGCGAAAGTTTCATTTCGCTGTGACCTCTGCGAAGTGATGGGGGCAGTGATAGCACACCACGTCGTCCTGTGGCAATGACTTGAAAGGCGCTGGCTGCAGAGACAGCTTAGGGCTAATGTGGATCCTCCCCAGAGGAGGGACCCCAGATGGCGGGGCAGGAGGCCGTACACACGCAGGGTTTACCGCGCGCATTACTCTTATCTTGAGATGTCCGAGGAGCAGTGCTTCAGAAGGCTGAGGTTCCGCAAGGAGGTGGTGACGGAGCTTTGCAACCTTCTGCAGACGTACCTGGCAGCTGACATCGGCACCAGGACCTCGCTGTCAGTGGCAGTGAAAATGACAGTAGCACTCAACTTCTATGTTCCCGGCTCCTTCAAGTCTCCTGTAGGCGATATATGCAACATCTCGCAGTTTGCAGCACATTGCTGCATTCGCCAGGTGACCGATGCTTTCTACTGCAAATGAATGGATTACATCAAGTTCAGCATGTCCAGGGAAGACCAGCATGAGCGCACCCATGGCTTTGCCAGGATAGCAGGCTTCACCAGGGTTCAGGGAAACATTGATTCTACGTATCTGGCATTGAGGGCCCCACCCCACAATGGAGAGATCTTTCAGAATCGCAATGGATTCCACTCCCTGAATGTACAGCTGGACTGCGATCACAGGGAGATGATCCTTGCTGTAAATGCTCGATATCCTGCCAGCTGCCATGATGCCTTCATCCTGCAGGAGAGCACGGTGCCACGACTCTTCAAGCCACCGCATGAAGGCCGTGACTGGCTCCTGAGCGACAAAGGATATGGTGTGGCACCCTGGCTGATGACACCCCTCCACAATCCCACTACCTCTGCCAAGCAGCGTTACAACACCAGCCATACCATAGCCCGGGCGATTATCGAGCAAACTATCGGGATTCTGAAGCAGCGTTTCCGTTGCATTGACTGTTCTGGAGGGGCATTGCAACACATCTGACAGTGCTCCATGTTCACTGTTGTCTGCTGCATGCTGCATAACCTGGCCATTATGAGGGGCCAGCCATTACCACCAGGGATGGATGATCCACCTCAGGAGGACGACTCCGATGAGGAGGAAAACGAGCAGCCTCACCAATGGAGGAGGCAGCCTGACACTGCTGCGGTAAGAAGGGCTGCTCGCCAGAGACTCATCGCTCATCGATTCCAGTGAATAAGTCTTGACGTGTCAAAGGGTCAGCCTATTCACCTGGGCATCAACTCAACACATCACTACACACCCTGCAGCTTTCCATCTTTAATAATCACTGCATAATCATGTGAACAATCCAAACTTGGTTTAATACAAACATAAATCATGTGTGCTGAAAATAAGCACAAGAGAACTACTTCATCTCCAATACGTCAACATACCCACAAAACCCCTTCAAACATTCTCAGAGACATCCCAGTGCAACTATTGACATCAGTTCATTTTGTAACAAGGTAGCCACTCTGGCAAGTACCAATCAATTGTTGCATCGTTCATCCAAGTGCAACAATTTACATGAGTTCACATTGCAACAACCTAGCCATCTCATGGGTCATGCAAGTGCAACTAATTTTAAAAGCTCATATCTTAACAAGGTGAGCATATGTAGTCACCTTCCCAGAGGTCATTGCTTTGTCTTGAAGAGGGCTTTCCCACCCCTTCCCTTCTCCCCCCCTCCCACGCCTACTGCTTCTCCTCAATGGGGTCTCAGGGCCTGCAGCAAGGCTGGTAGTCAGTTGCTGACTTAGATCCTCAGCCACACATGATGGCCTAGCAGAATGTCCCCAACCAGCTCGGGTCCTGGAAGACCCGGCTGTGGACTGCATCATCTCAGCATGGGCGGCAGCACTCTGGTGTAGATGGGGTGCAGAGTGCGGCAGGTGCGAAGGTGGAATTATGTTGTGCTGAGAAACGACATCATGTTCTAATTGGCCCAACAGGCTGATACTCCCCTGGGGCAGAGCATCAACATCTGCAGAAATCTAGGTGTGGCCCGAATCCTGCCTTGGTTCAGCAAGGTTAGGTCCCCGTCCAACTGATGGGGCCACAGACCGGATGGCAGCAGTCAGTGCGTCCGTTGAATCGATTTGCCTCTGCATCAAGAGTGACTGCGACTGCAGTACAGCAGAGAGCTGACTCAGAACACCACGCACTGAAGACATTTGAAAATGCAGGCCTACAATAGCATTGGCCTGATGCTCAATGGTCACTGCAACATCAGCCATAGCCCATGCCACCATGTCTGTGACCCCATGGTCACTGTTTGCATCCAGCATCCATTGGTATCTACCAAGGATGGGCTCGGTGGGCTGCTGAGAGATATGAGTAATAGTTGAGGCGGACTCCTCCATCCTCACAGCTAGTGCATCGAGACTCTGAGGCACCCTTGCTAGTGCACCCCAGCAGATCGCTGAGCAACTGCAGGGATTGTCTTGGGACAACCTCTAGGTCAGCCTTATCATCAGAGTGCTGATGAGCATCACTCAGGCGCGCACTCACCCTCTGGGGAGCTGGCCCCTTGGCTTCCCCTCCTGCATGGCATTGCTGGAAGCCACTGGGTCCCAGAGCATTACCCACCTCCACCTCCCCCAACACCCCTTGGTCAGCACCACTGCTGGCCCTGCTCTCAGACAGCGCAACCTCCTGCGTGAGATTGAACGAGGTGTCCTCCTTCTGCTCCTCCTTGTCCTCATCGTCATTGCCACCATCTGCACCTGTAAAAGGCACCCGAAAAGGTCCCGGTGCATCTGGCTGATCATCTGAAAGCACAAACACAGAACAGCGGCTATCTTCAGGAGAGGGGGCCAGGAGCGCGAAAGGCAGTCTCATGGAAATATCTGCATGTTGATGGTGTGAGGGTCAAGTGTCCTGCAGTTCACTGCAAAGGAACTCAAACACACCATCACTGTCCCGAGGGGTCGGCCGCACCCACCGCCATCGCATCAATTTGGAGGCCCATCAGGGCAGCGATCCGCTCCTCCAATGGAGTGAGCACTTGGAGGTCTGGCTCTCCTCCACCAGTCGCATTTTCTCCCGCCGGTTGTGTGCGAGCTTTGACTGTAAGGTTAAAGAGAAAGATGGAGTTAGAGGTCTTCTATCAGTTTGTCCCAAGTGCCTTCCATACTTTAGTACATGCTACTCTATGAGCGTCTTCACAACTCGATGTAACTACCATTCGCAGCGTGGACTTGCTGTGGCAATGGTGGATTCGGGTGACAGGACCTAACAGTAACGGGGAGGCTACCGTCTTTGACATGCATATGAAGACTGAGGAGTCAATAACATGAGGGATGGGTGTGCAGAACGGAGCAGCAAGGTTAACAGTGCATGCAGGCCCTTGCAGTGGTTGAGGCTGCAAATGAGAACCTTGACTGTGGCATCACCCATTTATAGCATGGATTCGGAAACACTACATTGAGCAGAGAGTGTAGATTGAGGTCAGAGCATAGCATGTTGATGTTTGAAATTAAAGATACTCAGCCCCAATCAACGCCTCAATTCAATCCAGGTGGTGCCATTATGTCTGTGGCGCAGCTCCAAATGCTGCCTAACTCCTGGATGTTGAGCACATGCTTAACGGCCCACTTAGCGCTGCATAGCACCTCCAGGTAAGTGTGCAATACCATGATTTTATGCTGCTATTCACTCTTTAGGCGGCAACACTGAATTTTGCATTTGGGGACCGCCACTAAAGCCAGGCGGTAAAAATTTCTCTCAGCCGGTGACATCACCTCAAAAATGGCGGTAATGAATTTCGAACCCTAAGTACTTCCAGCACCCCCCCAGCCCCCATAATTTTTACTTTCTTCACGTACTGATCACTCATGGTAGTGCACGATTCCACAGTTTCCAGCAGTCCTCTAAGACCGCATCCAAGTAGCTGTTCTTTGTGTATGAGCCAAGTTGTTGAGTGTCAGCAGGCTGTTCATGTGGGGTGTCATCACAATCAAGTCCAATACACCCACATTGCAGGAGGGGGGTCACTGGATAGCAATCGCAGTGGGAACCCTGGCTGATTTATTTTCCTTCTCCTCTCTAGCCCAAGGAAGTTGAGGCCAAATGTGTGCCCCACTACTACCTGGGCTGAGATGAGTTAACTCAGTACAGGCCAGAAATCAAAGCTGAGATCTTACTGCTCTATATGGCTCAGTGCCACTCAGGATGGTATATTTGTTCACTGGGTCGCATATCCAGTCACTGAGAGAGCTCACAAAGTATTTTGTTTATACCAACAGTGGCCTAGATTTTATTTTGCATGGCAGTAACTGGTCACCCCTGCCAGTAAATTCACCTAGATTTCCTACATCAAGCACAATCCACTCGATTAAAATATGTTGACTATTTAGCCAGCAGTGTTCTGGCAGTGTGGCTCCTAAATGGTAACTGGAAGTTTGAACTGCATGATTAACATTGTAATGCCTCCAACATGCATTTGAGCCCACAGCTGGAGCCTTATTCCCATTTGGGAAAGAGAGGAATATTATTTTTTTTAATGTGGAGTTGAGGACAACCCCAACCCGTATTATCTCCATCTATGTTTTTAAATTGGGAAATGAACCAGTAATTCAATCACCTCACTCCCAATTACCATATTCCACCCTTCAGATCACCATCAGAGCTGGAAGGAAACTCATTTTGCCCATTATAGCTGTTGTCACCATCTAAAACTCACTCAGGAGTCAGCAGCATCCACAGGCTGAGACATTTAAAAAGAACTATTGCTGTAAGAAAATGTAATGTTTTAAAATCTCTTTTTCTTTTGCAATGCATTTGCAAATCTCTGCAGCCTTGTAATGTGATAATCATGCTCATCAGTTTCTGATTAGGACCTACGCTGGATAACGCTTGATAATTGTCTGATGTAATTTCTAAAGCTGGATAAACTCAGCCAGAATTCCTATCTTACCTCTGGAAGTACAAAGTGCCTCTAGGAAACTTAGTTCCAGTTCACTGCGTATATGCAGTATTCAGAGCCAAAAAAAGCATTCACCCACTAAATATTTACTGGAACAAAATTATAAATACTAAGGCCTGCTCAACTATGTTTCAGATAGCTGACTTATGTTTTAACCCACACTAATTCCTTCTGATTGATCCTGTAAAGACCCAGTCATTATTTAAAAAATTGTACACCAGTAAAATTTGAACCAGTAATTATAATATGCTCTTGTTTTTAATTAGCATTATTATACAGTCTACTTAACTTTCAGAAGTAATTTAGGAGTTGTCTCTAAAGTTCTCAATCTTACTTCAAACCTATAAATGTACATGTTGGTTTTGATACGTACTCCTCTTGCTGTTTAAGCTAGATGAGCACATTTCTTCTGCATTGTTGGAAAAGGTTTTTATTGTTAGAATCTACTGAAAAAAAAGTCAAGATTATTTTTTGCAAGCCCCCAATGAGAGAGATGACTACCCACCATACAAATTAATTTAGTGGGAAGTGGAGTGAGGACATTTTGGAAGAAACACTTTTGCTCTTCTTATTTATTTATCTGAAGATACATTTTTGGTTAAGAGTATGTACCATCTCGTTCTCTGTTTTCTAATTGGTTGTTTTCTATTTTTGTTATCTCCCCAATGATATTGCACAAAACCTGTTATGTATGCAATAAAGGTTCAAACTGAGTACTGTTTAACTAAGCAAGGTACGACCTTGCCTGTGCTTTATTTAGTCCCAAAGTGACTCACTCACAAAATGGCTGGCCTCTTATACCAGAGCAGCACCATGTGCGTGCTGCTCAGTGGCCTCCAACAATGACGCCATCTGGTGGCAACAAACAGCATGTACATACATGACAATACCTTCCTCTGAGATCTTATCACAGTCTTTCACAGGTTGAGATGGTCCGGTGCTTTACGGTCCTGGATTGACCGTCTCAGTTCAATTCCGGCCTTGGGTGCGTGTGCGGAGTCTGTTGTGGCTGATGGCTTGATGGCTGACGTGTTGGGGGTGGCATTGGCCATGTCAGGAATTGCAAGTCCATTTTTATTGAACAAGTCCGTGATGGAAATTCCAGGTTCACTGATGACCCTTGAGTCCACTGAAGGCTGCTGGTAGGTTGGTTGGTCGTCGACGGTTTCTTCGTCTGACTGCTCTGGCTCGTCTGTGTGCCTCAGCTTTGTTTGATCCATGTGTTTCCTGCAAGTTTGCCCATTCTTGAGCTTAATAACAAATACACTGTTGTCCTCCTTGGCCATGACCGTATCAGCGATACATTTGGGACCCTGACCATAATTCAACACATAAACAGGATTATTAACAGAAATCTCGCGTGACAGTGACACAGTTGAGCGATCATGGTACCCTTGTTGACTCTGTCTTCTGTATTCAACATGGTTACTTAAATCTGGGTGTACAAGCGATAACTTGGTCTTAAGACTTCTTTGCATCATGAGTTCAGCAGGTGAGACCCCTGTGAGTGTGTGGGGTCTTGTCCTGTAACTCAGCAGTATGTAAGACAAGAGGTTCTGCAGTGACCCTTGGGTTACTCTCCTCATGCTTTGCTTGATAATTTGTACTACACATTCTGCTTGCCCGTTGGACGCAGGCTTGAATGGTGCTGACCTTACATGTTTTATGCCGTTAAGTTTTACAGAGTCCTGAAACTCCTGACTGGTGAAGTACGACCCATTGTCGCTCACCACTATGTCAGGCAGACCATGTGTCGCAAACATGACATTGAGATTCTCTATGGTTGCCGGGGATGTACTGGATGACATGATTATGCATTCTATCCACTTCGAATAAGCATCCACCACCACTAAAAGCATCTTGCCCAGAAAGGGACCTGCAAAATCGACATGGATCCTGGACCAAGGTTTGGATGGCCACGACTACATACACTGGTGCTTTGCTGAGTTGCATGCTAGTGTTGCACTGATGCACGCATGCTTCCAGCTCAAAATCAATACCTGGCCACCATACGTGGGACCTGGTGATGGCCTTCATCATCACTATACCAAGATGTGTGCTGTGTAACTCACGCACAAACTTCTCTCTCCCTTTCTTGGGCATTACAACACGATTGCCCCACAATATGCAATCTGCTTGAATAGACAGTTCATCCTTGCGACGAATGTACGGTTTGGCCTCCTCGCACATTTGCTTAGGTATGGCAGACCAATCCCCTTTGAGGATGCAACCCTTTACCACCGATAATATCGGGTCCTGGCTGGTCCAGGTCTTAACTTGTTGAGCTGTGACAGGGGTACCTTCACTCTCAAAAGCATCCATGATTAACATTAAATCTGCCAGTTGTTGCGATTCCATCTCCGGTGTGGGCAACGGCAACCGGCTCAAAGCATCGGCACAATTCTCTGTGCCAGGTCTGTGGCGAATGACATAATCATAGGCAGATAATGTTAGCGCCCACCTTTGGATGCGGGATGAAGCGTTGGTATTGATACCTTTGTTCTCGGAAAACAACAAAATGAGCGGCTTGTGATCGGTCTCTAATTCGAACCTCAGACTGAACAGGTATTGATGCATCTTTTTAACACCGTACACACACACACTAAAGCTTATTTTTCCACCATATTGTAGGCTCTTTCTGCTTTAGACAAACTTTTGGATGCATACGCGACAGGTTGAAGTTTCCCCGACTCATTGGCTTGTTGTAACACACAACCAATTCCATATGACGATGCGTCACAGGCCAAGACTAAACGTTTATTGGTGCAGATAGGTGGCTTTCTCGAAAGCTCTGTCTTGCAATGTGCCCCACATCCAGTTGTTGCTTTTTCTCAATAGCATGTGCAGTGGTTCAAGTAAGGTGCTCAATTTCGGTAGAAAGTTACCAAAGTAGTTGAGTAGACCCAGGAACAATCGCAGCTCCGTCAAGTTCTGCGGCTTGGGTGCATTTTTGATGGCTTTGGTTTTCACGTCAGTAGGTCTGATGCCATCAGCGGCGATTTTCCTCCAGAGGAATTCGACTTCTGGTGCCATGAAGATGCACTTCGAGCGTTTAAGTCTGAGTCCCACTCTGTCCAAACGCAGTAGAACCTCTTCCAGGTTGTTCAGATGTTCAAGAAGTCACGACTGGTAAACAGGATGTCATCTTGGAACACGACGGGTTCTGGGAACGGACTTCAGTAGACTTTCCATATTCCTCTGGAATATTGCTACAACCGAGCGAATTCCAAAAGGGCACCTGTGGTAAATAAACAGTCCTTTGTGCGTGTTAATGCATGTAAGACTCTTCGACATCTCGACCAACTCTTGCGTCATATAGGTCGACGTCAAGTCCAGTTTTGTGAAAGACTTCCCTCCGGCTAGCGTCGCAAACAAGTCATCAACCTTCGGTAACGGGTACTGATATTGTTTCGAAACCCTGTTGATCGTAGCCTTGTAGTCTCCACAGATTCTGACTGTGCCATCACTTTTTAGTGACAAAACCCCTTCAATCACTTTCAGCAAAATGGTTTCACTGAGCTACAGCTGCAGTTTCCACACACTTCACTACTACCCCAAAAATAACATTTCTAACATGAACACTTAAAAAAATTCAACCTTTCAGACGGAAATTCAGTTATAACTACTGTTATCCATCCCTTCAAATCACTCTGACAATATCTCCACACCAACCCACATATTCACTCAGGCTTCATCAGTAGCTTCAGCCTGATGTATCCCTCGCCCATTAGTAGAGAGCACCAGGTCTACATCCCTGCACTTTACAGCCCAGCCCAGCTGAGGCAACACTTACTGACAGGCCTATGAGCAATGTATGCATAGCAGCCTCACCTATCCCACCCTGCAGCCCCAGCCTGGACTTTCCTACTCCCTCCTGGCACCAGCACTTATCAAGCTCTCCTCTCTCCCTTGCAGGGCCACTATCAGTACCCGAGCTTCAGCTCTGTTCCATTCCCTCCCTTAAGAACATAAGAAGATAAGAATTAGGAGCATGAGTAGGCCATACAACCCTTTGAGCCTGCTCTGCCCTTCAATAAGATCATGGCTGTTCTTCAACCTCCCTTGCAGGTCTGCCAGGAATAAAATAATGCTATCAAAACATAAGGTATTGCTGGTTGACATACATAATAATAAATTCCATTTATTCATGCCTTGTCAGATCAAAAATGTATCAAAACACCACACAATGAATTACTTTTGATGTGTAGTGCAGGCAACAGCCAATCTGCTTCAATAATGTTTCAAAATTGTCAATGAGATGGATGACCAGTTCATGTTGTTTTCGGTGGTACTGGTTGGAATAATATTGGACAAAAACCAAGACTATTTCCCATTGTTCTTCGAACAGTGTCATGGGATCTTTAACTGCCACTTGGAACGTGAAGATGGGACCTTGATTTAGTGTCTCATCCATAAGATCAGAAGATACTTGGGGATAAGAAAAACAATTTTAATTCATCCATCAATATTTTTTTTTGCATCTCATTGTCCCCTCATTTTTGCATCGAATTGTTTCTGAAATATTTTCAATGTTTTTGCCTCCAACACTTTGTCTGGAGACCATTCCAAGTACTGATCACGCTCTGTGTGAAGAAAAACTTACTGATATCAGTCCGACAATGATCTTTTAATAGTTTGAGCCTGTGTCCCTTTGTCCTACTCCCACAGTTTAATTTAAAGTAGCATTCTGGATTAATCTTTTCCGTACCATTTGCCATCTTATATGTTTTTATAAGATCACATCTTAGATGCCTCTTTTCCAGGATGAAATGTCTAAGGGGGAGAAATTGGTGTCCTTTGTGCCTCCCGTTAGCGCCCTGGGGGCGCAAACCAGTTTTTGCCTGGGCGCCACTAATGACTCCCGCTAAATTCCATGGAAGTTTAGCAGCGGCGTTAACCAGTAGCACCCCGCTCCACTGCACCGGCGATGATGATGTTATTACTGTGTGCCGCGACCTGTTTTCACCCTGGAACAAAAATCCGGTATCACCACCTGAAGCTGCACCGGGCAATGTCAACGACAGCTTCAGGGGGCGTGTACATGGCGGCCGGCTGCTCGCAGGGCGCTAGTTAAAGTGGAGGTGGCGTGCGCGTGAATAACAAATCGGCCGACTTACTTGTCGCGGCCCCTTGAACGCGGGGTCTGTACCGCGATCTGGCAGCCTGGCACTCTGCTTGAGTGCCGGGTTGGTGACACGGCACCCTGCTCCCCGGTGGTCCAGGGAGGACCGAACAGAGTCTGCAGCTTGGCCCTCCCCTTTAATGAGGGGATGGCCCCTCCTACGTGGCAGCGCTACGAGGCCCAGTGTGTAGCGCTGCACCCTGCTTAATTCGCTCTCGTCCGTTAGCACCCCAGAGAGGAAGGGGAGCATATCTTTTTGCACTCCACTTCCTCTCGGGGAGGTAACCCCAATTTCACAAGTGGGGCGGGACCCCCGCGCTTGGCGCAGGCAGTCCAGCCTCATCGATGTTACCGCCCCCAGACGCTGCGTAAATTTCCCGGCCCAAGTATCTTCATTCTTTCCTCATACATTAGACCACTGACATTAGTGATTAGCCTCCTGGCTCTTCTCTGCACGACATCCTTAAAGGTCTCTTTTGTTTTTCAGCAACCAGAACTGGACAAAGTACTCAGCATGGTTTGGCCAGAGCACTGAATAGTTTGGTCATAACTTTCTATAACTCTCATTCTACTGTTTTGGCTGTGTATTTCAACATCTGCTGGACTTGTTGATTGCTGCTCTGCACTAGTTGGACACGAGCCGAAATAGCCCCTCTCCTTAAGGCCTGTTACCACCGCAAATCGGCGGCCACGCTGTAGAGTGGAGTGGCCACTGACTTTTCATGGAATGGCCACTGATGGCCCAATTACCCTTCCGAGTTTTCCCGATGGTGCCTCGATCCGCCCCCCCACCACTCCGCTGCTGCCGATCTGTGTTAAGCGCGTCAATCACCGTGCACACCGCCGATCTACCTCCCCGCGGACAACGATATTCCCCTCTGAAAATCTTCGGCCCGCCTGGCGGTGCCAAAACCTGTTTTTCCCGGTGGTCCAGTGAGGCTGTGGCCTTCTGCAATGGCTGCCACCACGTTTTTCTTTTGTCGGCCAACTGCCAGGTCGGCCCGCAATTATGCCCCTGGGTTCGGCCCGCCCGCCAACAGGCAGCCTGGCACCCCCTCTTGGGTGCAAGGCCACTGGCCCAGCCGAAACCCTCCCTGGTGGCCCAGTGGACCGAAGTTTTAAAATCAGGAAGTGAAGGGGGGAGCCGTGGTGACGCAGCGCCGTGATGACGTCATCGCGGCGGTCACTCCGCACCGCCCCAACTTCCACTCCTCAGCTGTTGTTACCGTCGTGTCTCTGCCCCTTTAGTGTAGTCACCGCCCCCATTAAGAGCAATTTCCAGATTCGAATAAAAAAACAACAAAGAGCGGAATTTCGTTCAAAAGGCGACCCCAACCACAGCTGCAGTAAAAACCATTGAAACAGGGTGCGTGAGCCCCGTTTCAGGCGGGGGGCAATTTCTACCCCATTGATTCCTAAGTTTCTTTCAACTTCATCCTTAGCTATTTCAGTATAATTTATGGAGAATGTATTGTACCTATTTTTCTTTCTTATGCACATTTGTCTGCATTAAATTTATCTGCCATTATTTGGTCCACTCATATATTTTGATGAACTTGTTCCATAATTTCTGAAATGGCTCCTTCAACTCCAATGTACCTCTCGTCTGAAATCAGATGCAAATTTGATCAATTTGCATTTAATTATTGAATCTAAGTCATTGTTGTAAATTAGAAATAGTAATGGTCCCAAGCCCCAGCGAACTTTCCCCAACATTGAAATTGTAAGACCACTGGGTTTTGGTACTCTGACAAATATATGCCAATGAAACAGACAAATCCTTAACCCCTCACTGAGGAACTGTCTGGTTTATCATCCTGCTTAGGTGAATGATGCCTAGGTTTGGCTTGCTGAACTGTCTTACATCACCCAGTTTGGATTATATATGAATTTACCTTACCAATCCTCAATTAGGATACCCACAAAATACTGAGTGAGTGATTTGCTTTCTTGCCAATTCATCAAAGAAGATGTCCGGCAACAGGTCAGGAACTCACAACTTTTTATTGACTACAAAATCACAATTATAACTATTAAAAGTAATCATTGAGTATACAAACAGTTACTAGATAGGAATAGTTATAGACAGTGTTACCTAGCAATTGGAACAATAATTGTTAATAGACAGTTACTTAACAAATTGAATAACAGGTTTTAAAGGCAATTCGCTGTATCACTGTAATTCAGCACTAACTGGACTACTAATTATGAAATTATAGTTCAGATCAGTGTCCAAGACTGATATAAATTGGTGAAATTAATCTAAGATTAAACTCCTTAGATAGCGGACAAGTTAACAGCATTAGATAGTCAGTCTATTGAATAGATTAGAGTTTATGTGCTAGTGGTTACCAATATTTTCAGATCTTATACGATTCTGGGATAAATACCCTCTAAATGAACCAGATCTGATAAGAGAATTAAGAATAGGGAGACATAGAAACATAGAAACATAGAAAATAGGTGCAGGAGCAGGCCATTCAGCCCTTCTAGCCTGCACCGTCATTCAATGAGTTCATGGCTGAACATGAAACTTCAGTACCCACTTCCTGCTTTCTCGCCATAACCCTTGATCCCCCGAGTAGTAAGGACTTCATCTAACTCCCTTTTGAATATATTTAGTGAATTGGCCTCAACTACTTTCTGTGGTAGAGAATTCCACAGGTTCACCACTCTCTGGGTGAAGAAGTTTCTCCTCATCTCGGTCCTAAATGGCTTACCCCTTATCCTCAGACTGTGACCCCTGGTTCTGGACTTCCCCAACATTAGGAACATTCTTCCTGCATCTAACCTGTCTAAACCCGTCAGAATTTTAAACGTTTCTATGAGGTCCCCTCTCATTCTTCTGAACTCCAGTGAATACAAGCCCAGTTGATCCAGTCTTTCTTGATAGGTCAGTCCCGCCATCCCGGGAATCAGTCTGGTGAATCTTCGCTGCACTCCCTCAATAGCAAGAATGTCCTTCCTCAAGTTAGGAGACCAAAACTGTACACAATACTCCAGGTGTGGCCTCACCAAGGCCCTGTACAACTGTAGCAACACCTCCCTGCCCCTGTACTCAAATCCCTTCGCTAAGAAGGCCAACATGCCATTTGCTTTCTTAACCGCCTGCTGTACCTGCATGCTAACCTTCAATGACTGATGTACCATGACACCCAGGTCTCGTTGCACCTTCCCTTTTCCTAATCTGTCACCATTCAGATAATAGTCTGTCTCTCTGTTTTTACCACCAAAGTGGATAACCTCACATTTATCCACATTATACTTCATCTGCCATGCATTTGCCCACTCACCTAACCTATCCAAGTCACTCTGCAGCCTAATAGCATCCTCCTCGCAGCTCACACTGTCACCCAACTTAGTGTCATCCGCAAATTTGGAGATACTGCATTTAATCCCCTCGTCTAAATCATTAATGTTCAATGTAAACAGCTGGGGCCCCAGCACAGAACCTTGCGGCACCCCACTAGTCACTGCCTGCCATTCTGAAAAGTACCCGTTTACTCCTACTCTTTGCTTCCTGTCTGACAACCAGTTCTCAATCCACGTCAGCACACTACCCCCAACCTCATGTGCTTTAACTTTGCACATTAATCTCTTGTGTGGGACCTTGTCGAAAGCCTTCTGAAAGTCCAAATATACCACATCAACTGGTTCTCCTTTGTCCACTTTACTGGAAAGATCCTCAAAAGATTCCAGAAGATTTGTCAAGCATGATTTCCCTTTCACAAATCCATGCTGACTTGGACCTATCATGTCACCATTTTCCAGATGCACTGCTATGACATCCTTAATAATTGATTCCATCATTTTACCCACTACTGAGGTCAGGCTGACCGGTCTATAATTCCCTGTTTTCTCTCTCCCTCCTTTTTTAAAAAGTGGGGTTACATTGGCTACCCTCCACTCCATAGGAACTGATCCAGAGTCAATGGAATGTTGGAAAATGACTGTCAATGCATCCGCTATTTCCAAGGCCACCTCCTTAAGTACTCTGGGATGCAGTCCATCAGGCCCTGGGGATTTATCGGCCTTCAATCCCATCAATTTCCCCAACACAATTTCCCGACTAATAAAGATTTCCCTCAGTTCCCCCTCCTTACTAGACCCTCTGACCCCTTTTATATCCGGAAGGTTGTTTGTATCCTCCTTAGTGAATACCGAACCAAAGTACTTGTTCAATTGGTCTGCCATTTCTTTGTTCCCCGTTATGACTTCCCCTGATTCTGACTGCAGGGGACCTACGTTTGTCTTTACTAACCTTTTTCTCTTTACATACCTATATAAACTTTTGCAATCCACCTTAATGTTCCCTGCAAGCTTCTTCTCGTACTCCATTTTCCCTGCCCTAATCAAATCCTTTGTCCTCCTCTGCTGAGTTCTAAATTTCTCCCAGTCCCCAGGTTCGCTGCTATTTCTGGCCAATTTGTATGCCACTTCCTTGGCTTTAATACTATCCCTGATTTCCCTAGATAGCCACGGTTGAGCCACCTTCCCTTTTTTATTTTTACGCCAGACAGGAATGTACAATTGTTGTAATTCATCCATGCGGACTCTAAATGTCTGCCATTGCCCATCCACAGTCAACCCCCTAAGTATCATTCGCCAATCTATCCTAGCCAATTCATGCCTCATACCTTCAAAGTTACCCTTCTTTAAGTTCTGGACCATGGTCTCTGAATTTACTGTTTCATTCTCCATCCTAATGCAGAATTCCACCATATTATGGTCACTCTTCCCCAAGGGGCCTCGCACAACGAGATTGCTAATTAATCCTCTCTAATTACACAACACCCAGTCTAAGATGGCCTCCCCCCTAGTTGGTTCCTCAACATATTGGTCTAGAAAACCATCCCTTATGCACTCCAGGAAATCCTCCTCCACCGTATTGCTTCCAGTTTGGCTAGCCCAATCTATGTGCATATTAAAGTCACCCATTATAACTGCTACACCTTTATTGCATGCACCCCTAATTCCCTGTTTGATGCCCTCCCCAACATCCCTATTACTGTTTGGAGGTCTGTACACAACTCCTACTAACGTTTTTTGCCCTTTGGTGTTCTGCAGCTCTACCCATATAGATTCCACATCATCCAAGCTAATGTCTTTCCTAACTATTGCATTAATCTCCTCTTTAACCAACAATGCTACCCCACCTCCTTTTCCTTTTATTCTATCCTTCCTGAATGTTGAATACCCCTGAATGTTGAGTTCCCAGCCCTGATCATCCTGGAGCCACGTCTCCGTAATCCCAATCACATCATATTTATTAACATCTATTTGCACAATTAATTCATCCACCTTATTGCGGATACTCCTTGCATTAAGACACAAAGCCTTCAGGCTTGTTTTTTTAACACCCTTTGTCCTTTTAGAATTTTGCTGTACAGTGGCCCTTTTTGTTCTTTGCCTTGGGTTTCTCCGCCCTCCACTTTTCCTCATCTCCTTTCTGTCTTTTGCTTTTGCCTCCTTTTTGTTTCCCTCTGTCTCCCTGCATTGGTTCCCATCCCCCTGCCATATTAGTTTAAATCCTCCCCAACAGCACTAGCAAACACTCCCCCTAGGACATTGGTTCCGGTCCTGCCCAGGTGCAGACCGTCCGGTTTGTACTGGTCCCACCTCCCCCAGAACCGGTCCCAATGCCCCAGGAATTTGAATCCCTCCCTGCTGCACCATCTAGGTAATAGCGATCACAACACAATAGGTTTAAGATAAAGATTGAGAAGGATATAATTAAGACAAAGACCCAAGTAATAAATTGGAGGGGAAAAGTTAATTTTAAGGGGGTGGGAATGGAACTAGGGAACATTTACTGACAGAAAAAGGAAATAGAACAGCAGCGAGAAACACTTAAAATGTTGATCGATAGAGTCCTGGAAAAATATATTACACTAAAAAGCAAGAGCAAACAGTAGCGACCATGGGCTGAATTTTAATGGAGAAGGTGGGTTGGGGCAGGGGTCTCCGAGATGGTCAGAAAATGAAGAGAACGGGTTTCCCACAGGCCCTGCTGACTTTAATAGCAGGGCTGGATTTGAATGGGAACCCACAGCCAGCCAGATTGAGAAGTAGGCAGAGAATGGATGAATGAATGAAGAAATTAGGGCAACTTTGAAACTAGAAAGGCATACATATAGTGTACAGACAACAAAGGTTAGTTTGTCAAAAGGGAATATGAAAAGGTTAGGAAATAAGTCAAATAAACAAGTAGGAAGGCAAAGTGAAATTATCAAGGAATGTAAAAATAAATAGTAAAGTATTCTACAGACACATAAATACAAAAAGAACAATCAGGATAGAGATAGGACCACATGGGATACAAACGATAAACAGATAATGACAGCGAAATGGCAAAAATATTAAATAATTACTTTGCCTCAGTATTTACCAGAGAGACTAACATCATGGCCATGTCATTAGAAGGGATCAAAAAAGATATAGGTCTGGAATTTGCGCTCCCAACGATGGCGTATGCTCAGTGTAAGCCGTCGTAAGCCGTCTGAAAGGCCCTGCCAGTTCTGGGTTTCCGCATTCCCTGGGCATGTGTGAAAACCCAAAACTTTCGATCTGTCAAGGTACGCCTTGATACATTTACTGAACAGACTTAGAAATAACTTTCGCTGATGCAGAATTCGGCTATTGGCCTAATTACTGCCAAGCAAATGCCCACAAATCTCTTGTGGCTGGTAAAAACCGAGGTAGGGCCTGCTTTCACCAGTGTAAGGGTTAATATAAATCATAACGTAAAAATGTTAAATAAAAAATGATGCATTAACACTTAAAATTACTTTATGTAAATTTTGGCTCAGGTTAAAACCTTTAAAAAAAAATTTTTCAATTATTTTTTTATTGTATTTGATGTATTGAAGGGACTTTTAATTAAATTGAAAATGAGAATATTTATATTTATGAGAGTTGTCTAAATGTTTTAATCATTTGGTGATTCCATTGAATGTCATTAGGGGATTCCATTCAGAAATAACTGCAATGGAACCATAAGAACATAAGAACCTAAGAAATAGGAGCAGGAGTAGGTCATACGGCCCCGTGAGCCTGCTCCACCATTTAGTACGAATATGTCTCATCCAATCATGGACTCAGGTCCACTTCCCTGCCCGCTCTCCATAACCCCTTATTCCCTTATCGGTTAAGAAACTGTTTATATCTGTCTTAAATGTATTCAATGTCCCGGCTTCCACAGCTCTCTGAGGCAGCGAATTCCACAAATTTACAACCCACTGAGAGAAGAAATTTCTCCTCATCTCAGTTTTAAATGGGAAGCCCCTTATTCTAAGATTATGCCCTCTAGTTGTAGTCTCCCGCATCAGTGGAAACATCGTCTCTGCATCAATCCTCATAATCTTATACGTTTCGATAAGATCACCTCTCATTCTTCTAAATCCTCAATCTTTCCTCATAAGTAAACCCCCTCATCCCTGGAATCAACCTAGTGAACCTTCTCTGAACTGCCTCCAAAGAAAGTATATCCTTTTGTAAATATGGAAACCAAAACTGCACGCAGTATTCCAGGTGTGGCCTCACCAATACCCTGTATAACTGTTGCCAGACTTCCCTGCTTTTAAACTCCATTCCCTTTGTAATAAAGGCCAAGATACCATTGGCCTTCCTGATCACTTGTTGTACCTGCATACTAACCTTTTGTGTTTCATGCACAAGTACCCCCAGGTCTCGCTGTACTGCAGCACTTTGTAATTTTTCTCCATTTAAATAACTTGCTCTTTGATTTTTTTTCTGCCAAAGTGCATGACCTCACATTTTCCAACATTATACTCCATCTGACAAATGTTTGCCCACACATTTAGCATGTCAATGTCCTTTTGTAGATTTAAGTGTCCTCCTCACACATTGCTTTTCCTCCCATCTTTGTATCATCAGCAAACTCGGTCCTTTCTTCCAAGTCGTTAATATAGATTGTAAATAGTTGGAGTCTCAGCACTAATCCCTGCAGCACCCCACTAGTTACTGATTGCCAACCCGAGAATGAACCATTTATCCAGACTTTTTGTTTTCTGTTAGTTAGCCAATCCTCTATCCATGCTAATATATTACCCCCAACCCCGTGAACTTTTATCTTGAGAGTAACCTTTTATGTGGCACCTTGTCAAATGCCTTCTGGAAATGCACCACATCCACTTGTTCCTCTTTATCCACCCTGTTCGTTACATCCTCAAAGAATTCCAGCAAATTTGTCAAACATGACTTCCCCTTCATAAATCCATGCTGACTTTGTCATGCATTTCCAAATGTTTTAATCATTTGGTGATTCCATTGAATGTCATTAGGGGATTCCATTCAGAAATAACTGCAATGGAACCATAAGAACATAAGAACCTAAGAAATAGGAGCACACTTGGAGGTCGAACTCCAAACCATCGTCAACACCTTCACCGAAGCGTACGTGAGTATGGGCCTTACACTAAACATCCGTAAGACAAAGATCCTCTACAAACCTGCCCTGACCACATAATACTGCCCCACGATTATCAAAATCCACGACGAGGCCTTGGACAACGTGGACCATTTTCCAAAAATCGGGAGCCTACAGTCAACAAGGGCAGACATCGATGACGAAGTCCAACACCACCTTCAGTGTGCCAGTGCAGCTTTCGGTTGCCTGAGGAAAAGAGTGTTTGAAGACCAAGACCTCGAACCCAGCACCAAGCTCATGGTCTACAGAACAGTAGTGACACCCACCCGCCTATATGCTTCAGAGACATGGACCATGTACTGCAGGCACCTCAAAGCACTGGAAAAGTACCACCAATGCTACATCAGCAAGATCCTCCAAATCCATTGACACCGACATCAGTGTTCTCGCTCAGGCCAACATCTCCAGTATCGAAGCATTGACCACGCTCGATCAGCTCTGATGGACAGGCCACATCGTCCGCTTGCCCGATACTGGACTCCTAAAGCAAGCGCTGAACTCGGAGCTCCGGCACGGCAAGCTAGCCCCAGGTGGGCAGAGGAAATGCTTCAAGGACACCCTCAAAGCCTCCTTGAAAAAGTGCAACATCCGCACCGACATCTGGGAATTCCTGGCCCAAGACCGTTCAAAGTGGAGGAGGAGCATCCGGGAAGGCGCCGAACATCTCGAGTCTCTTCCCCGGGAGCAAGCGGAAGCCAAGCGCAAACAGCGGAAACAACGGACAACCCCGGCACCCCACCCACCCATCCCTTCAACCACCGTCTGCCCCACCAATGTCAGGTCCCGCATTGGACTCATCAGTCACCTGAGAACTCATTTTTAATGTGGAAGCAAGTCATCCTCGACTCCGAGGGACTGTCTAAGAGAGAAGGAAAGAAGTACAGTGCAGGCCCAGGCCTGAGCACTCCATAGGTGTGAAGCCAGGAGGTAAGTTTGGAAATATTTCGCTGGTCAGAGGCATACTCCGAAAGTAAGTTTCCGACTGCATATTCATGGCCATAAAGACATTTAAGATAGAAAGGACGGGCGATAATTGATAAACTAATCAAACTTAGAGAGGTTAAAACTCTTAATCTGGATGGATTGCATTCGGCATACTAAAAGAATTTAGGGAAAAGATAAAAGAGGCGCGATTAAAAATATATAAAAGCTAATTAAAAAAAGAAATAGTGTCAGAGCATCAGAGGACTGGCGGATAGCAAATGTGATTCCCATATTTAAAAAGGGTGATAGAACAAGTCCAGGGAACTGTAGACCAATTAGCTTAATGCGATGATAGAAAAGATAATGGAACCCTAGGTCGGAGATGTAATAGAAAAACATCTAGAAATTGAAAATATAATAAGTCAGCATATATCTCAAACAGGGAGGTCATGCTTGATCATTTTTATTGTGGGTCTCCCTTGGGGCTGAAGGAGGAGGCGGATCAGCGAAGAATATGATCAGCCATGATCATATTAAATGGTGGTGCAGGCTCGAAGGGCCGAATGGCCTACTCCGGCATCTATTTTCTATGTTTCTATGTTTCTAAGAATAAGAGAGAGAGTCGGAGTAGCTTGGAGAAGAGGACTGCGCAGGAGGCCATACCCACAGTGGGTCTTCAGGGAACACAACTCATACCTCAACTTCACAGATGGGCAATATCCGAGGAAGCTGCGCTTCACCAAAGAGCTCGGTCACCTGCTGCAGCCACAATTGGAGCTCCAATCCAGGGCATGGACAGCAGGTTAGAGTTTGTGTTTAACCTGCCTGCACTTAACTCAGTTTGAGACTGTCAGGGCACAAAGCTAATCTGAAGGCTGTTTGTTATCGTACAGCCATGTAATAAGCAGGACCCATGTTGCAAGGGTCACTCTTCATTGAGAGTTAGCATGGGGGATAGGTTTTAGTTGTTTTTGACATTTCAAAGAGATAATAAAAGTTTGTAATTACTGTAAATATACTGTGCAAAGGTTCATTGGTGTAAGCTGCAAATCTGGAATCGTGTTCCTAACTTGTATGTTTTAGGAGCAATGGAGTTTGTAGTGCTGTTGTTATAGTAATGTAACTGTCTAATTTCTATCTAAAGATAATAAATGCTGCTCATAGAAAAGCACACCCAAATGCTTAGAATTGTATGTTCTTTGCTAAAACCACCAATAACGCTTACTCATTCATGCGATTGGAGTGTTTATAGGGTCTGCATTAGCAGATAATCAGCAGTAGTGCACGACTACATAAGCGGCAAAGTTATTCTCCGGACCCTTTCTAATACAATCACTCACATTTATCAAATTTGAGGTATATCTTCTCATCAAATAAGAGAATATAGAATATTTTCTTGAATATAAAGCATATTATAACTTTACCACGGTGACAAGAAGTCCAGTTTTCGAAGAAACCAACTGTTGGATTAGTTTACCAATTCTGAATTAATTGTATGTAGTACACAAAAGTACTCTTCCCTCATTCAGGTAGAATAGGACCTCAAATATGAAAAAATAACTGTTTGGCAATGAGAAGACAAAGAAAAATAAGAAATTATAATATGTTTTCCATTCTGTACACAAAATACATTGTGACCCTAAAAACAAATATAATGTGAAATATAAGCAAATTAAATTGATCAGAAATGCTGGGTTCAAAGAAGGATTGGAGATGTAAAGAATTTCATATTAAATAGGAATATAAGGCTCAATTTTGCCCAAACCCGTTTTCTGGCGTATTGCCAGAGTTACGCCCGTTTTTCTAGGCCAGAAATGCGACAGAAATATTTTGCCAAAGTTTTCCTGATGTATAATTCAAATTTGGCGGCGTGCAGCGCATCCAGTCGCCTTGGGGGGTGGAACCTGGCGTCTGCACCGAAAAACGATGCTGCACCTTCTGCGCATGCGCGACAAAAAAAGTGACATTTTTGACGTTATATCAATGGACGCGCATGCGCAGTACAGCTCGGGGTTGGCAATCGGCCATTTTTAAAGAGCCAGTTGTGTGAGAAGGAGTGCTGTGTCAGAGCATTGGAAATATCGGATCTGCAGCATACAAGGTGCAACGCGGCGCAAGGACCAAGAATTTCTTACAGGATGAAGTGGAGGCACTAGTTACTGTGATTGAGACCAGATGGCAGGAGCTGGACATCAGCAGAGATCACATAAAAGCTCCACCCAAAGAAATAAAGAAACGCTGGAACCAACTTGCAGAAGATTACTGTGCAATGGTGACCACCACAAGATCTGGAGGCCAGTGTAAAAAGAAGTGGCAGGACCTTGGTCAAGTAGTTAGTGTATTTTCATTTATTCAATGGAACTGCAATTGTAAATGTGACCAGCTGTAAATGTCCCACCCAGCAGAAAAACACTCCCTCTAAAAAGTTGCATTTTCATCTTTGCAGAGGAAGACGGCACATAATAAAAGGGAAAGAACTTGAACAGGAGGAGGCCCGGCAAATCTGCAGCCACTGACATCCTTGAACGAGGGGGTCGCTGCTTTGATGGGTCCTGCCTGGAGAAAAACAATCAGTACTGCACAAGCTGGGCCCACACTCGAGGGAGAAGGTAAGTCCTGCAAATTCCACAGTCGGGCTTTGCTAAATGTTAAGTACTGCATGGACTAGCCATGCTTCGGTTCATGGGGATGTCTCCGTCAGCTGTGCTTTGGTTGATGCAATGTGCTACAGTTCACTGTGGTCCTTCCAATGAGCTGCTGCCCGCGCTGTGTGAGCCTCCACATGCCACCCACCCTGCCCCCTCCTCTGCTGCTGACCATTTGTCTGTTCTGTTATATTTTGCAGAACTTGAGGCCGACCCTGACGAGGCAGAAGAAAATTCAGACGAGGACGAGCCTCAAGAGGAGAATCTTCCAATCCCACCTACCAGACCAAGAGCATGGGGGGAGGGGGAGAGGATGGAGATGGGTGAAGGCCCCCCCCCCCCACTGTGTTACTGACTTTGGTAGAAGTACAGCCCCTTCCGTGACTAGTGGTTTGAGTTTTGCTGGGACATTCCATAGTTTCCTAACGTCCGATGCTGCAGGTTCCAGTGGTATGGTGCAGCGAGGCACACCCAGGGGCCCCACCTTCCGAGGCTGCGGGTTCAAGTGGTGTCGGGCAGCGAGGCAGATTTTTTCTGCCAAAGTACATGACCTCACACTTTCCAACATTACACTCTATCTGCCAAATTTTTGCCCATTCACTTAGCCTATGTCCCACGGGCTCTGATGTTCCTCATGCGATGACATTGAATCAATTGTCTCCTATGTAGCACCATCATGCAAAAGGCTCGCACAAGATGTGGCATTGCCAAAGGTAAAGGTAAAGTTACATTTTACCTTTGGAAGAAGCTCAAAATGGCAGGAAGGCAAGCAGGACAGGTTCTTTGTTCTCTTTCCCCAAGGTCTGTATGGACCACACCCAGGTCCTTGTGACTTCTCCTCCCACTCCTCCACCCCCCCACCCCCCCCAAATAATCGCAGTATTGTAAATTCTCCCCTTCTGCCCCCCCCCCCCCCCCCCTCCTCCAAACTCATTGCAGTCTTGTGTTCAGTGCAGTAGCCTTCCGATCGCCACCTCCCTTCCCCGCCACCCCCCCCCCCCGGGCTTGTTTTCCAACCGAGCTCATGTCCGGGCACGGGGCCGATTCTGACGGCCGATGCTACGACCCACCAGCCCTGCTTGAAGATGTTCGGTGGTGGTGTGTGAGTAAAACAAAAAATGAAAACTTCAAAAATCCAAAAACTTCCATGTACTATTTTGAAAGGTAAAAAAAGTTGAACTTTGTTATGGATATTTCAAGTGTTCGAGACTCCCTCCAAAACCTTCGATGAAAAACAATGGCGTCTTTCAATGCCGATTTTTCGGTGTGCACTGCTTTCTGTTAACTCACCGGAAGGTTTTTCGGGAGTGGCCAGAAATGCCGACCTAGGATAAAAAATTTGGAGGCAAACTGCGAAAAATGCTGGAAACTGCCACAGACACGAGGGAACGTCAAAAAAACCTAACATAGAAAAATCGGAACTAAAGCAGTTATGCCGGCGTAGATTCCAGGGGGATACTTTGAATTAAATAATTACGCCAGAAAAAGCGGCGCTTGCCAAAAAGATGCCGCAAATGACCCGGGAAAATTGAGCCCCTAGTTTTTAATAGTGGCAAACATTTCAGGGTATTTTCTTAACCTAGAATCCATATGGCGTAAAAATGTACACTGTTTGATCCTACTCATTCTTAATATTTCCTCATATTTTTATTGTTTTTTATCTTTGTTCCATTTTACTATCAAAATTGTTGAATAGAGAACATTAGAAGGTAAATCTCATCAAAAATTAACTTTTTACACACCATTCCTTAGTGTAGAACTAGGGGTCACAATCTAAGGATAAGGGGTAAGCCATTTAGGACCGAGATGAGGAGAAACTTCTTCACCCAGAGAGTGGTGAACCTGTGGAATTCTCTACCACAGAAAATTGTTGAGGCCAATTCACTAAATATATTCAAAAAAGAGTTAGATGTAGTACTTACTACTAGGGGGATCAAGGGGTATGGCGAGAAAGCAGGAATGGGGTACTGAAGTTGCATGTTCAGCCATGAACTCATTAAATGGTGGTGTAGGCTCGAAGGGCCGAACAGCCTACTCCTGCACCTATTTTCTATGTTTCTGTGTTTCTATGTAAACTCTAATATTGTGCACAAGCCTCATTTATTTTTCTCATTTATGAAGCCCAGTGTAACTAGTTACTTGAGACTACTCCAGATAAACTCTATTTGTTTTCATTTGTCTTTATATCTTGTTCCCTAAAGGAACAATGTCATTTAACATTTAATCCAAGTGAAATATGATATATTATTTTTTTATTATTGGCATGATATGGAGAAAGAGAAAATTGTGACAAAGATATCTTAACAGGGATGAGGAGTCTGACTCATCCACACCTGCAATCTACTCCCACAGCTGTGTAGTTCATGGTCTTGCTTTGTCTATCCTTGTTGAGGTTAAAGACTGAAAAAGAGAGGAACTGCCGAACTTCGAGAAGTAAAAGTAGAAACAGAACAGGACTGCAAAATAAATTAGGAATATAAAATCACTTTTGAAAATTTGCTGATTTGTCAGATTTATTTATCAAATATTCATTAATGTTCTGTGCATTTTCTATATATATATGTTTTATATCAGACACAACAAAATTTTAAGGCGGCACATCACAAATGTCGGTAACTATGGGGACTGTCTTCATGAAAGCAGTCAAACCCCTTTTTTCTTTTGTAGATGAGGTGTCTATCAATTATCACCATGAAGACATAACATATACATGATCAAATGATGTGCACCACTTACATGTGACATTGTAATTAAAAGTACGACCCATTTATTTCTCCAAATAAAAAGGCATCAAAATTATTATTGTGAAAACAATTTGTATTATTACGCCATCTAATCTAATGTGTGTAACTTTGCACTTTTTTTATTCATTCCTGGGATGTGGATGCTGCTGGCAAGGCCAGCATTTATCGTCCATCCCTAATTGCCCTTGAGAAGGTTGTAGTGAGCCATCTTCATGAACCGCTGCACTCCGTGTGGTGAAGGTACTCCCAAGATGCTGGGAGGGAGGGAGTTCCAGAATTTTGGCCCAGCGACGTTGAAGGAATGGCGAAAAAATTCCAAGTTAGGATGGTGTGTATCTTGGAGGAGAACCTGGAGGTGATGGTGTTCCCACATGTCTGCTGCCCCTGTCCTTCTAAGTGGTAGAGGTCGAGGGTTTGGGAGATGCTGTAGAAGAAGCCTTGGCGAGCGGCTGCAGTGCATTTTGTGCATGGTACACACTGCAGCCATGGTGCGGTGGTGGTGGAGGGAGATTGGCTTCTATGATGGTGGAGACCTCAGGAGGAGGCCGAGATGAATCATCCACGCGGCACTTCTGGCTGAAGATGGTTGCAAATGCTTCAGCCTTGCCTTTTGCACTCACATGCTGGGCTCCGTCATCAATGAGGAGGGAGATGTTCATGGAGCCTCTTCCTCCCATCAATTGTTTAAATGTCCATCACCATTCATAACTGGATGTGGCAGGTCTGCAGAGCTTTGATTTGATCCATTGATTGTGGAATCGCTGAACTCTTCAGTTGTTTAGCAAGCATGTAGTCCTGCATTGCAGCTTCCCCAGATTGGCATTTCATTTTTAGGGAAGCCGAGTGCTGCTCCCGGCATGCTCGTCTGAACTTCCCATTAATGTCAAAATGAGGGACATGCCGGGCCATGAGGTTACAAATTGTGGTGGAATACAATTCTGCTGCTGCTGATGGCCCACAGCGCCTCATGGATGCCCAGTTTTGAGCTGCTAGATCTGTTCTGAATCTATCCCATTTAGCACAGTAGTAGTGCCACACATAGAAACATAGAAAATAGGTGCAAGAGTAGGCCATTCGGCCCTTTGAGCCTGCACCACCATTCAATAAGATCATGGCTGATCATTCACCTCAGTACCCCTTTCCTGCTTTCTCTCCATACCCTTTGATCCCTTGAGCCGTAAGGGCCATATCTAACTCCCTCTTGAATATATCCAATGAACTGGCATCAACAACTCCCTGCGGTAGAGAATTCCGCAGGTTAACAACTCTCTGAGTGAAGAAGTTTCTCCTCATTTCAGTCCTAAATGGCTTACCTCTTATCCTTAGACTGTGATCCCTGGTTCTGGACTTCCCCAACCTCGGGAACATTCTTCCTGCATCTACCCTTTCCAGTCCCGTCAGAATTTTATGTTTCTATGAGATCCCCTCTCATCCTTCTAAACTCCAGTGAATACAGGCTCAGTTGATCCAGTCTCTCCTCATATGTCAGACCTGCCATCTCGGGAATCAGTCTGGTGAACCTTCGCTGCACTCCCTCAATAGCAAGAATGTCCTTCCTCAGATTAGGACACCACAACTGAACACAATACTCCAGGTGAGGCCTCACTAAGGCCCTGTACAACTGCAGTAAGACCTCCCTGCTCCTATACTTAAATCCCCTAGCTATGAAGGCCAACATACCATTTGCCTTCTTCACCGCCTGCTGTACCTGCATGCCAACTTTCAATGACTGATATACCATGAAACCCAGGGCTCGTTGCACCTCCCCTTTTCCTAATCTGCTGCCATTCAGATGATATTCTGCCTTCGTGTTTTTGCTACCAAAGTGGATAACCTCACATTTATCCACATTATACTGCATCTGCCATGCATTTGCCCACTCACCTAACCTGTCCAAGTCACTCTGCAGCCTTTTAGCATCCTCCTCACAGCTCACACCGCCACCCAGTTTAGTGTCATCTGCAAACTTGGAGATATTACACTCAATTCCCTCATCCAAATCATGAATGTATATTGTAAATAGCTGGGGTCTCAGCACTGAGCCCTGCGGCACCCCATTAGTCACTGCCTGCCATTCTGAAAAGGAACCGTTTATCCCGACTCCCTCTTCCTGTCTGCCAACCAGTTCTCTATCCATGTCAGTACATTATCCCCAATACCATGTGCTTTAATTTTGCACACCAATCTCTTGTGTGGGACCTTGTCAAAAGCCTTTTGAAAGTCCAAATACACCACATCCACTGGTTCTCCCTTGTCCACTCTGCAAGTTACATCCTCAAAAAATTCTAGAAGATTTGTCAAGCATGATTTCTCTTTCATAAATCCATGCTAACGTGGACCGATCCCGTCACTGCTTTCCAAATGTGCTGCTATTTCATCTTTAATAATTGATTCCAACATTTTCCACTACTGATGTCAGGCTAACTGGTCTATAATTACCTGCCTTCTCTCTCCCTTCCTTCTTAAAAAATGGTGTTACATTAGTTACCCTCCAGTCCATAGGAACCGATCCAGAGTCAATAGAATGTTGGAAAATGATCACCAATGCTTCCACTATTTCTAGGGCTACTTCCTTAAATACTCTGGGTTACAGACTATCAGGCCCTGGGGATTTATCCCATCAATATCCCTAACACAATTTCCCGCCTAATAACGATTTCTTTCAGTTCCTCCTTCTCACTCGACCCTCGGTCCCTTAGTATTTCCGGAAGGTTATTTGTGTCTTCCTTCGTGAAGACAGAACCAAAGTATTTGTTCAACTGGTCCGCCATTTCCTTGTTCCCCATTATAAATTCACCTGAATCTGACTGCAAGGGACCTACGTTTGTCTTACATAGAAACATAGAAACATAGAAAATAGGTGCCGGAGTAGGCTATTCGGCCCTTCAAGTCTGCACTTAATAAGATCATGGCTGATCATTCCCTCAGTACCCATTTCCTGCTTTCTCTTCATACCCCTTGATCCCCTTAGCAGTAAGGGCAATATCTAACTCCCTCCTGAATATATCCAATGAACTGGCATCAACAACTCTCTGCGGCAGGGAATTCCACAGGTTAAAAACTCTCTGAGTGAAGATGTTTCTCCTCATCTCAGTCCTAAATGGCTGACCTCTTATCGTAAGACTGTGTCCCCTGGTTCTGGACTTCCCAACATCAGGAACATTCTAACCACATCTAAATTGTCCCATCCCGTCAGAATCTTATATGTTTCTATGAGATCCCCTCTCATCCTTCTAAACTCCAATGTATAAAGGCTCAGTTGATCCAGCTTCTCCTCATATGTCAGTTCAGCCATCCCGGGAATCAGTCTGGTGAACCTTCGCTGCACTCCCTCAATAGCAAGAACATCCTTCCTCAGATTAGGACACCAAAACTGAACACAATATTCCAGGTGAGGCCTCACCAAGGCCCTGTACAACTGCATTAAGACCTCCCTGCTCCTATACTCAAATGCCGTAGCTATGAAGGCGAACATACCATTTGCCTTCTTCACCACCTGTTGTACCTGTATGCCAACTTTCAATGACTGATGAACCATGACATCCAGGTCTCGTTGCACCCCCCTTTTCCTAATCTGCTGCCATTCAGATAATATTCTGTCTTCGTGTTTTTGCCCCCAAAGTGGATAACCTCACATTTATCCACATTATACTGCATCTGCCATGCATTTGCCCACTCATCTAACCTGTCCAAGTCACCCTGCAGCCTCTTAGCGTCCCCCTCACAGCTCACACCGCCACCCAGTTTAGTGTCATCTGCAAACTTGGAGATATTACACTCAATTCCTTCATTTAAATCATTGACGTGTATTGTAAAGAGCTGGGGTCCCAGCACTGAGCCCTGCGACACTCCACTAGTCACTGCCTTACATTCTGAAATGGACCCGTTTATCCCGATTCTCTTCTTCCTGTCTGCCAACCAGTTCTCTATCCACGTCAGTATATTACACCCAATACCATGTGTTTTGATTTTGCACACCAATCTCTTGTGTGGGACCTTGTCAAAAGCCTTTTGAAAGTCCAAATACACCACATCCACTGGTTCTCCCTTGTCCACTCTACTAGTTACATCCTCAAAAAATTCCAGAAGATTTGTCAAGCATGATTTTCCCTTCATAATTCCATGCTGACTTGGACCGATCCTGTCACTGCTTTCTAAATGCGCTGCTATTTCATCCTTAATAATTGATTCCAACATTTTCCCCACTATTGATGTCAGGCTAACCGGTCTATAATTAACCGCTTTCTCTCTCCCTCCTTTTTTAAAAAGTGGTGTTACATTAGCTACCCTCCAGTCCATAGGAACTGATCCAGAGTTGATTGACTGTTGGAAAATGATCAGCAATATATCCACTATTTCTCGGGCCACTTCCTTAAATACTCTGGGATGCAGACTATCAGGCCCCGGGGATTTAACGGCCTTCAATCGCATCAATTTCCCCAACACAATTTCCCGCCTAATAAGGATATCCTTCAGTTCCTCCTTCTCATTAGACCTACTGTCCCCTAGTACTTCCGGAGGTTATTTGGGTCTTCCTTCGTGAAGACAGAACCAATGTATTTGTTCAATTGGCCTGCCATTTCTTTGTTCCCCATTATAAATTTACCTGAATCTGACTGCAAGGGGCCTACGTTTGTCTTCACTAATCTTTTTCTCTTCACATATCTATAGAAGCTTTTGCAGTCAGTTTTTATGTTCCCGGCAAGCTTCTTCTCGTACTCTATTTTCCCCCTCCTAATTAAACCCTTTGTCCTCCTCTGCTGTATTATAAAATTCTCCCAGTCCTCGGGTTTGCTGCTTTTTCTGGCCAATTTATATGCCTCTTCCTCGGATTTATCACTATCCTTAATTTCCCTTGTTAGCCACGGTTGAGCCACCTTCCCTGTTTTATTTTTACTCAAGACAGGGATGTACAATTGTTGAAGTTCATCAATGTGATCTTTAAATGTTTGCCATTGCCTATCCACTGTCAACCCTTTAAGTATCACTCTCCAGTCTATTCTAGCCAATTCATGTCTCATACCATCGAAGTTACCTTTCATAGAAACATAGAAAATAGGTGCAGGAGTAGGCCATTCGGCCCTTCTAGCCTGCACCGCCATTCAATGAGTTCATGGCTGAACATTCAACTTCAGTACCCCATTCCTGTTTTCTCGCCATACCCCTTGATCCCCCTAGTTGTAAGGACCTCATCTAACTCCTTTTTGAATATATTTAGTGAATTGGCCTCAACAACTTTCTGTGGTAGAGAATTCCACAGGTTCACCACTCTCTGGGTGAAGAAGTTCCTCCGCATCTCGGTCCTAAATGGCTTACCCCTTATCCTTAGACTGTGACCTCTGGTTCTGGACTTCCCCAACATTGGGAACATTCTTCCTGCATCTAACCTGTCTAACCCCGTCAGAATTTTAAATGTTTCTATGAGGTCCCCTCTCATTCTTCTGAACTCCAGTGAATACAAGCCCAGTTGATCCAGTCTTTCTTGATAGGTCAGTCCCGCCATCCCGGGAATCAGTCTGGTGAACCTTCGCTGCACTCCCTCAATAGCAAGAATGTCCTTCCTCAGGTTAGGAGACCAAAACTGTACACAATACTCCAGGTGTGGCCTCACCAATGCCCTGTACAACTGTAGCAACAACTCCCTGCCCCTGTACTCAAATCCCCTTGCTATGAAGGCCAACATGCCATTGGCTTTCTTAACCGCCTGCTGCACCTGCATGCCAACCTTCAATGACTGATGTACCATGACACCCAGGTCTCTTTGCACCTCCCCTTTTCCTAATCTGTCACCATTCAGATAATAGTCTGTCTCTCTGTTTTTACCACCAAAGTGGATAACCTCACATTTATCCACATTATACTTCATCTGCCATGCATTTGCCCACTCGCCTAACCTATCCAAGTCGCTCTGCAGCCTCACAGCATCCTCCTCGCAGCTCACACTGCCACCCAACTTAGTGTCATCCGCAAATTTGGAGATACTACATTTAATCCCCTCATCTAAATCATTAATGTACAGTGTAAATAGCTGGGGCCCCAGCACAGAACCTTGCGGTACCCCACTAGTCACTGCCTGCCATTCTGAAAAGTACCCATTTACTCCTACTCTTTGCTTCCTGTCTGACAACCAGTTCTCAATCCATGTCAGTACACTACCCCCAATCCCATGTGCTCTAACTTTGCACATCAATCTCTTGTGTGGGACCTTGTCGAACGCCTTCTGAAAGTCCAAATATACCACATCAACTGGTTCCCCCTTGTCCACTCTACTGGAAGCATCCTCAAAAAATTCCAGAAGATTTGTCAAGCATGATTTCCCTTTCACAAATCCATGCTGACTTGGACCTATCATGTCACCTCTTTCCAAATGCACTGCTATGACATCCTTAATAATTGATTCCATCATTTTACCCACTACCGATGTCAGGCTGACCGGTCTATAATTCCCTGTTTTCTCTCTCCCTCCTTTTTTAAAAAGTGGGGTTACATTGGCTACCCTCCACTCCATAGGAACTGATCCAGAGTCAATGGAATGTTGGAAAATGACTGTCAACGCATCCACTATTTCCAAGGCCACCTCCTTAAGTACTCTGGGATGCAGTCCATCAGGCCCTGGGGATTTATCGGCCTTCAATCCCATCAATTTCCCCAACACAATTTCCCGGCTAATAAGGATTTCCCTCAGTTCCTCCTCCTTACTAGACCCCCCGACCCCTTTTATAACCGGAAGGTTGTTCGTGTCCTCCTTCGTGAATACCGAGTCTCTGAATTAACTCTCCATCTTAATAAAGAATTCTACCATATTATGGTCACTCTTCCCCAAGGGGCCTCGCACAATAAGATTGCTAATTAGTACCTTCTCATTACACATCACCCAGTCTAGGATGGCCAGCCCTCTAGTTGGTTCCTCGGCATATTGGTCTCGAAAACCATCCCTAATACACTCCAGGAAATCCTCCTCCAACACATGCTACCAGTTTGGTGAGCCCAATCAATATGTAGATTAAAGTCGCCCATGATAACTGCTGTACTTTTATTGCACGCATCCCTAATTTCTTGTTTGATGCTGTCCCCAAGTTCACTACTACTGTTCGGTGATCTGTACACAACTCCCACTAGCGTTTTCTGCCCTTTGGTATTCTGTAGCTCTTCTCATGCCGATTCCACATCATCCAGGCTAATGTCCTTCCTTACAATTGCTTCAATTTCCTCTTTAACCAGCAATGCCACCCCACCTCTTTTTCCTTTCTGTCTATCCTTCCTAAATGTTGATTACCCCTGGATGTTGAGCTCCCAGCCTTGGTCACCCTGGAGCCATGTCTCCATGATGCCAATTACATCATATCCGTTAACTGCTATCTGCGCAGTTAATTCGTCCACCTTATTGTGAATACTTCTCACATTGAGGCACAGAGCCTTCAGGCTTGTCTTTTTAACAGCCTTTGCCCCTTTAGAATTTTGCTGTAATGTGGCCCTTTTTGCTTTTTGCCTTGGGTTTCTCTGCCCACCACTTTTACTTTTCTTCTTTCTATCTTTTGCTTCTGCCCCAATTCTACTTTCCTCTGTCTCCCTGCATAGGTTCACATCCCCCTGCCATATTAGTTTAACTCCTCCCCAACAGCACGAGCAAACACTCCCCCGAGGACATTGGTTCCGGTCCTGCCCAGGTGCAGACCGTTCGGTTTGTACTGGTCCCACCTCCCCCAGAACCGGTTCCAATGTCCCAGGAATTTGAATCCCTCCCTTCTGCACCACTCCTCAAGCCATGTATTCATCTGAGCTATCCTGCAATTCCTACTCTGACTAGCACGTGCCACTGGTAGCAATCCTGAGATTACTACTTTTGAGGTCCTACTTTTTAATTTAGCTGCTAGCTCCCTAAATTAGTCTTTATCGTTGGTACCTATATGCACCACGACAACTGGCTGTTTACCCTCCCTCTTCAAAATGTCCTGCACCCACTCCGAGACATCCTTGACCCTTGCTCCAGGGAGGCAACATACCATTTTAGAGTCTCGGTTGCAGCTGCAGAAATGTCTATCTATTCCCCTTATAATAGAATCCCCTATCACTATAGCTTTCCTGCCCTCCTGTGCAGCAGAGCCAACCCCAATGCCATGAACTTGGCTGCTGCTGCTCTCCCCTGATGAGTCATCCCGATCAACAGTACCCAAAGCGGTGTATTTGTTTTGCAGGGGGATGACCGCAGGGGACCCCTGCACTCTCTTTCTTCCACTGCTCTTCCTTTTGGTCACCCATCCCCTATCTGGCTGTGTAACCTTTACCTGCGGTAAGACCAACTCACTAAACGTGCTATTCACGTCATTCTCAGCATCGTGAATGCTCCAGCTGCAGCTCCAGTGCCGCAATGCGGTCTGTCAGGAGCTGCAGTCGGATACACTTCCCACATATGTAGTCGTCAGGGACACTGGAAGCTTCCCTGACTTCCCACATAGTACAGGAGGAGCATGACACATGTCCGAACTCTCCTGCCATGACTTAACCGTTAGATTAACTTAATTTGGCCACAATAATGCTGAAGGTTACTTATTGATAAAGAAAAGGAAAAGAAAACTACTCTCCAATCACCAGCCAGTCACTTACCCCCTTGGCTGTGATGTCACCTTTTGATTTCTTTCTGCTTCTTTTTTGCCTTCTCTCCTTGCTGCAGCTGTACCAGCTAGCCTCTCGAACTACTGGGCCTTTTATCCGCCGCTCCGAGTACCCGGACTCCCCGTTGCTCGCACTCCCGTCTCCTGGACGACTGCTGTGCCTTTTATAGGCCACTCCGATGTCCCCGGACTCCTGCTGCTCGCACTCCCGTCTCCTGGACGACTGCTGGGCCTTTAATAAGCCGCTCCGACGTCCCCGGACTCCCTGCTGCTCACACAACACGATGGAGGGTGTCTTCAGTGAGAAGACAGGATTTTGTCTCCACAAGGACTGTGTGGTGGTCACTGCTACCAAAACTGTCATGGACAGATGCATCTGCGACAGGTAGTTTGGTGAGGACAAGGTCAAGTAGGTTTTTCCTTTGTGTTGGTTCTCTCACCACCTGCTGCAGCCCCAATCTGCCAGCTATGTCCTTCAGAACTCGGTCAGTAGTGATGCTACCAAGCCACTCTTGATGATGGACATGGCAGTCCCTCACCCAGAGTACATTCTGTGCCTTTGTTACCCTTAGTGCTTCTTCCAAGTGGTGTTCAACATGGAGGAGCACTGATTTATCAGCTAATGGAGGGCGGTAGGTGGTAATCAGCAGCAAGTTTCCTTGCCCATGTTTTACCTGATGCCATGAGGCTTTATGTGGCCCACAGTCAAGGTTGAGGACTCCAAGAGCCACTCCTTCCCGACTGTATACCACTGTGCTGCCAACTCTGGTCGGTCTGTCCTGCCGGTGGGACAGGACATACCCAGGGATGGTGATGGAGGAGTCTGGAGCCTTTGTGCCTACCAGTAGAGTTATACAATTTTGTTTGGATTAAGTTCCATAGAAATATCCTGTGAACAACAACAATAAGATATTCCATTTTTAATGCTAATTCTTCTTATTTGACCAACAACCAATACAATTGTCTCTCTTTTGCTGAATTTGCCATATGGTGCATATTTGCCACTTCATTGGTTCCCAATGTATTAGATAGTGAGACCCCCTAATTGGAAGGCTGACTCTGGTGAGGAAGGTTTGCGTCTAAAATCTCACTAATGGGCTGCTTTACTGATAATATCAGCTAGCATGGGTCCAGGAAGGGAAATCGGATAGTCAGCTGTTTAGTACAAATGGATTCAAGGAAGCTTGAGGTGGGTTGCGTGGGTGAGATCAGAGAGGACATATGGGGAGACAGGAGAGAAACTCAACTCATATAAGCAAATTTAGTTACAGATTTTCAGTGGGTTTCTTACTCTTCACTAGGTCTCGCTGTAGCACATGCCTTGGCTCAGAGGTTGGCTGGAAAATCTGCTCCCAGTATTCAGCCAGAAGACACATAAGGGAAGTTGAGACTGCTCAGTTTTTCTTCCTTTCCCATTGGGTAGTCTGCAGCTTTTGAACTTTGCTTTGTGTTTCTCCCTTGTACAACCATGATTAAGAATTTAATTTGTGTGCAAAAGAAACAAACACAAATTTTAGTTGCCTCTGCTGCAGTATATTGCTAACTGTTGCAGTGTTTTATTCAAACCTCTTTATTCTTTTATGGAGCAAAGATGTTTCTGTGGTTCCTTGGTTAATGGATAGACAGTTGTTAGCATAAATCTCATCCTGGATCTGCAGCATAAAGGGAAAGAAGAATATTTTTTAAAAGATCAATTTAAAAGCATTATGTGCTTTGATTTTGGGCTCCTTGAGTTTCTTTAAACTAAGGTATCACTGGAACACTCACCCCAAACATTTTGAAACAACGCAACCTAATACTTTATAAAGGCATGATTTGATATTTTGTTCAAAATATGTTATTACGGCATAACACCAATACATAATGGAGCATCCCAACTATTTGGAGTTCTGCTTTAAAACAGTAGTCCTAGCAATGTCAGACACAAAACTGGTCAACAAAACCCCAAACAGCAACTTTTCAAACACAGATTGTTCCACCTTGTTGGGCAATTAAAGTATCATGGCTTCATTATGGCATACAGCCCAATCTCTAAAAAGGTGGCCTTGGAAACCCATGGTTTGATAAACAATATTCCCTGTGAATGAATTAGTACTCCACTATCAAGCTGTGATCGCAGAGTTTTAGGATCTATTGCAAGAACCATTAAGCGTAAACAAAGGGCATCTGTGGCATGGATTTCACCTTTCCCAACATTAATTTAATTCTAGTTCTATCTATAGGGGATCTCTGGCATCCAGCAACAGTGATGTCATCAGGCAGGTTAAGCTGCCAATCATATTGAAGAATTCTAACAGACAGCAAACCAGGAAGTAATAAGCAGGTTTTATCATTCACTTTTTAAAATTTTACAGAAAGCAAAATAAAGATTGTGATGTACACATGGTATTAAAGTAGAAGCTGAAATATCATAAACAAACTTTAAAAAATGAAATAAAAATGTATTTCTATTATTTTAAAAATCTATATAATTTTTATCATGGAATCCAGAAATTTGACGTTTTACAAAAATTCATTTTTCAGGGCCAAAGAGGTTGTTCAGCAGGAATTATAACTTAGTGTGTCATTAAAAAACCATTTACACCTCATTCAACAAGGCTTAACTTTTCCAAAGGTTTTTACAACGAGACTTGAGCAAAAATAATGGAAGATCATGTCAATTCAGTGATTTTAATTGATTTCTATCTGCAAGGACTGTGGAAGAGCAGGATATCACTGACAGCAACTTTAGGATTTCTGCGTTTAAATGCGCATGTGCAGACTCTGGAAGTTGCTGTCAGTTTTATAGAGTAATGACGGCGAACGCTGACAGTTTTACCATCATTACAACCACAAATTTTGGGCCATTATCTTTAGGTTAGGTCTTTGGAATGTACTTGGAATATCATGTCCAGTTTTGGGCCCCACACATGGCAAAGGATATTGAGTCTTGGTAAAAATTGCAGAGGCTAACTACCATAATGATAATTCTCTTTAGAGGTTTAATGGCGAGAATTTTCTTGTCAATTTTCCGATCAGCTTCTGTAACTTCAGCGGAGGATCAGCAGGAACCTCATTTAAGCAATGGTTCTAATTGAAGTGCTAGTAGCCAATTGGGAAAACCACTGAAAATATTCTAGAAGCTAATTACCAGGATAAGTTGAGTTAGGGCCACTTATTTTAGTGAAACATAGCATTAAGGTGGACACAATTGAGATTTTTAAAGAGATTGATTGGGCTGGAAATTCCCCAACCTTGCACTGGGTTTTTCGGCGATATTTCGCCATTTTTGGTGGAAAATGGTGCGGCGAGAAATTGGCTGAAGTCTTGCGCCGGAGTTTTTAAAATATCGCTGGGGAGCAGACCGCCGGCGTGCAAGACTGGAAAAAGTGCTTTCGCAGGATATTTGGCTCGCAGCGCACACATAGACCAAACGGAAAAAAACGCCCTGAAAAAACCTACGTTGCAACTCTTGGAATGGCGGTAAGTATGAAGATCTGCAAAAAAGGTAAGTTAAAGTTTTTATTTTTAAATTCTTTTTCATCAATCCGATAGAAAAACATCTTGAGAATGTTTTGTGATTTTTTATTTTTGGAATTTAAGGGGGTGTTTTCCTCCCTCCCTAGGCTCAACTCGCAGCGGTATTAGCCTCGGTGAAAGGTTGCAGAAAATTTGTGGTTTGCACCACAAATCATCACGCAATGCTGATTTTTACTGCTTGCCACATTTTCTACCGAATATTAGGCCTCGGAATCATAGCGGAGTCATAGCGGTATTTTTGGTGGAAAAATACCACTACGACCAAAAAATGGAATTTCTAGCCCCTTAGCTAGGGTTCAGACTGGTTGGATAGGTTATTTGATGAATCACGATGGTAGGACTCGATAACATAACTATAAAGGGGTTGAAATTGCTCCTTTCTATAATAGTCATGACTGCCTTAAAGTGGCAGCTATGGGTCGCTAAGGACTAACTGCTTGGTTGGCGCTGGGAATGGCCGCCATTTTAAAAGTTGCAATCCTTTATTTTTGGAGCGGTGTACAGGGCCGCCCCGGCTGTCTTCCCATCTCGTCAGGCACGCCCCGACTCCTTATCGACTGGCGGCGACCCCCTTTCTGCCTCGCATGGGAAATTGCCCCGCAGGAAATTGCCCCACAGGAGCGGATTGGCCACCGCTTGGTGCCCCCGACAGCTTTCCCCGGTGGGAAGCTTCTTGTGGCTGGGTGGCGCATCTGCCCTTAAAGGGGAGGGCGCATTGCCATGGCCGCCATTTTAATTGTCGGTCCACTGCCAGGTCGGTCGACAATGGTGGCCACGGGTTTGGACTGGCTGCCCCAGGTCGCTGGCCCAGCCGAAACCCTCCCTGTTTGCCACTAAAATGGCTGCAGAGTTCACAGCGGCACGGATGACTTGGAGTGACGGCCATTCCGACCCGCCCGTACTTCTGCCCCGCTGATGACCTCACATCTGCCCCACTGCAAAAAAAAAGTAAAATCCTGAATTTCGCTGGATTAATCGCCCCATGCATTGGGACAGACAGAACACTTAGAAAATGGTAAGTGCGTCCCGTTTGGGGTGGAGTACAGTTTCGGCCCCAAAGTCTTTAGATAGCAGGAAATGTTTATTTTCACAAAGAGTCATCACGCTTGGAATAATCTACCAAAATATGCGGTGGATATAGATTTACTGTTGTCCTTTGAAAGAAAATCTGACAAGTTCCTGAATGAAGAGGTTGTTTCCAGTTATTAGTTAACTAGTACGATGATGTTTCATGGGCTAATGTGGTCTCTTTGCTAGATTGCATCAAAGGGTTGGATAGGAAATACCCTGAATTCTTTTTAAGTTGGTAACACCTTTTTTTCTTACGTTGTTGCCTTTCCGATAGTTCAGGAGTGGGTACGTGTTGTATGCAATTGCTTAATGAGCAAGATGGTTTTTTTCCCATCTTTCTTTCCATATGTTCATATATCAATTATGTGAAATGATCTGGGGTTACATGTTGAATGTTTATGTAAAATCCTGCTTTTAACAGATAACATAACATTGCCTCAGGTTACACTCAGCAGTTCCAGTTTTGTTTACACCAATCAAAAGAACTTTAGGGGGGAAATTGTGTAGCAGCCCATTTGTTGACGGTAATAGCCGCAAGGCGGGAGTTCCTCCACCAAGCGCGGAAGACCCGCCCCGCTCACGATATTGGGGTTACTGGCCCCGACAGCAAGTGAAGTGCAAAATAACACGCTCCATTTGCTCTGTGGGGCACGAGGGGGGCGGAAGCACAGGGGAAGGGGTGCAGCGCCATGCGCTGGGACGCATAGTGCTGCCACGTAGAAGGAGCCTGCTCCTTCATTAAAAGGGAGAGCCAAGATACCGAATCTGCGGGTCCCTACCTGGACTACCGGGGAGTGGGATGTCATGGCATCAGCCGACATACAAGCAGAGTGCCGGGTTGACACGAACACATTTTTTCTTTGCGAGCACCACCTCCCTTTTAACTAGCACCCCGCGAGCAACCTACAGTCCGGCACGCGCCCGGCGCAGCTTCAGGGAACACTCCCGAATTCTCTCTCCGGGACAGAAACTGGTCACTGCGCACATTGATGACATTGTCAGCGTCGGCGCAGCGGAGTGGGGGTGCTACCGGTTATCACCGCTGCCAAACTCCCATGGCATTTAGCGGAAGTCGTTAGCAGCTCCACGCCCGGGTAAAAAATAATTTGCGCCCCGTTAGCGCTCCCTGGGGACGCTAGCCTGAGGCGCAAATGACCCTAATTTCTCTTCCTATGTATTTAAACTCACCCGTGTAATTTTGAACATTAAAAACATTTTACAAACCAACACGCCGGAGGGAATTTTAACCGAGCCTGCCCGTGCAGAATAGGGTGGGGGTGTTTAAAATGGAGGTAACAGCCTTACAACCCCATTCCTGCTGGAATCAGCTGGCTACCACTTTAGCATCTCATTGTAGTTCGGTGACAGATGCACCCTACCAAAGCAGGAGGGAGCCTCCTAAATTTATGCTAATTGGGGCCTCATTATGTCCCAATGGGACGACGATTGGGTTTTAGCTCGGGTCTGAAATCTGGGCCAGCGAATGAATGCGTTTTGTGTTTGAACTGCCTCAACCCACCTGAGCCTGACTGGCAGTTATAATCAACCCTATTATAAATGTCTGTATATTTCTAAATTGCCCTTTTTTTTAAGCAGGCATCAGATCTATAATGTCAAAGCATCTTTTTGTTTGTCCTACATAATATTAATGGTCTGAAACTAATAGGTACTCATGATTTAAGCAATCTATGCTGCAGGAGATACATTGAAGCAGCTAAAAGTAGAAATTGTAATTTCATATAAAATTCCTGGTCCCATAACATTCTAATCTTCTGGCTGGACACTCCTTACACTAATAGAATTTAAACTACGACATGGTAATTGTTCTACCAAGTTTATCTACTTATTAAAAATAGGTCAGACAGTTTTAACCTACTAACTGTAATACTTTGTTCGCTTTGATCAAATGCAATTTCCTTGTATGGATTCAAGCTCTTAATGTCACCTGCATTGTGTCATTATGAACTATGAAATATTCTATTTAGGAATAGAATCTATTTTGATAGACCTACCTACCTACCTTTTAACTATATCCTTTTACCATATCCCTCACTCCTTTAAATTATGAGGACACGTTGCAAAAACTTGGCTTGTAATTCCTTGAGTTTAGATGGTTGAGGGATGATTTAATCAGGTTGTTTAAATGGATGAAGGAATAGAGAGTTGTATATCTAAGTTTCCCGTTGACACTGTTAGGAGGCACAGTACATTATATGGATGGGAGCAGGAAGTGAAAACGGATACAAAGTATTCATTTAACAAGTCTGCCATTTCCTTTATGTCAATTATGGTCTTACTTGCATCCGTCTTTAATGGGCTCACTTTCCCCTTACCGCTCTCACTTTTTCATAATTTATTTGTAAAAAATGTTGCTGTTATGTTTGACGTCCCATGCATGTTTTTGTTCATACTCCCTTTTGCACATTTTATTACTTTCTTTGTCTCCCTTTTTATAACTCTCCCAGTCTGCTGGATTTCCATTTTTCATTGCATTTGTGTACGCATTTTCTTTTAGTTTGATACTGTAATTTACCTCACTTGTTGACCATGGTTGTTTAACTACACAAGTGGAGCCTTTGCCTTTCAGGGGTATATACTTGTTTTGTATTGCACCAAATATTTGTTTTAATACTTCCCACTCTTTGCCTATAGGTTTACTTCGAAGTACTACCCCGATGGCTGTAGCAAATCTGGTGGATGGCTGCTGACTTTCATTGGAGGAGACAGCAGATGGCCTTGCAGGATGACCTTGAGCAGCTCTAGGCCTCGAACGCCCAGCTATGACAGCACCACCTCATCATGGGTGGCAGCAGTCTGGGCCGTCTGACTGAGAGGCAGCAGCAAGGACACTGGCGCAGTGTCGGTGGTGGGAGGACAAATGCTGTTATGCCGAGAGAGGTTTGTGCTTCATGCAGCCACTGCCACTCCCCCGGGGCAGCGCTTCAGCATTCCTAGCCATCTGCTGTGACACCCTGCCTCGGAGAACCTTGGTGCACGCTCTCTCCCCTGTTGTGACATAATTGTGTTTTTTCTCCTCTCGCTATCTTGCCCAGCCAGTTCGATGAGCTGCTGAAGGCAGAATGCACCTCCCTTTAAGAGGTGCAGACTGCCTCTAAGCAATGCAGGCTAGCTTTAATTGGAGCTAGCCTCGCTCGAACTTGTTCTGCCCGCCTGACCAGTACGTTGATATCTTCTTGCAGTCCGCCGCTTTCTTCTTCGTTATCAACCACACAGCCTATCTTAATCATATCCCAACATTTAACTCCTAGTCATTGATATGTACCACAAAAAGCAAGGGACCCAGCACTGAGCCCTGCGGAACCCCACTGGATATAGACTTCCAGTCACAAAAACACCCATCAAGCATTACCCTTTGCTTTCTGCCTCCAAACAAATTTTGGATCCAATTTGCCACTTTGCCCTGGATCCCATGGGCTATTAATTTCGTGACCAGTCTGCCATGTGGGAACTTATCAAAAGCTTTGCTAAAATCCATATACACTACATCATACACACTGTCCTCATCGACCCTCCTGGTTACCTCCTCGAAAAATTCAATCAAGTTAGTCAGACACGACCTTCCCTTAACAAATCCATGCTGACTGTCCTTGATTAATCCATGTCTTTCCAACTGAAAATTTAAACTGTCCCTCAGGATGTTTGCCAATAATTTTCCCACCACCAAGGTTAGGCTGACTGGCTGGTAATTACTTTGTCTGTTCCTTTCTCCCTTTTCAAACAAAGGTACAACATTAGCAGTCCCCCAGTCGTCTGGCACTGCACCTGTAGCCAGAGATGATTGGAAAATGATGGTCAGAGCCTCTGCTCTTTCCTTTGTTGCTTCTCTTAACAGCCTGAGATACATTTCATCCGGGCCTGGGGATTTATCCACTTTCAAAGCTGCTAAGTCCCTCAATACTTCCTCTCTCACTATGTTTATCTCATCTATTTTTGACACGCCTCCTCCTTCATTGCAAAGTCTGCATTGCCCCTCTCTTTTGTGAAAACGGATGCAAAGCATTCATTAAGAATCCTATCCACATCTTTCACCTCCACACACAGATTTCCCATCTTAGACTGGGTGTTGTGCAATGAGAGAGGATTAATTAGCAATCTCATTGTGCGAGGCCCCTTGGGGAAGAGTGACCATAATATGGTGGAATTCTGCATTAGGATGGAGAATGAAACAGTTAATTCAGAGACCATGGTCCAGAACTTAAAGAAGGGTAACTTTGAAGGTATGAGGCATGAATTGGCTAGGATAGATTGACGAATGATACTTAAGAGGTTGACTGTGGATGGGCAATGGCAGACATTTAGAGACCGCATGGATGAACTACAACAATTGTACATTCCTGTCTAGCGTAAAAATAAAAAAGGGAAGGTGGCTCAACTGTGGCTATCAAGGGAAATCAGGGATAGTATTAAAGCCAAGGAAGTGGCATACAAATTGGCCAGAAATAGCAGTGAACCCGAGGACTGGGAGAAATTTAGAACTCAGCAGAGGAGGACAAAGGGTTTGATTAGGGCAGGGAAAATGGAGTACGAGAAGAAGCTTGCAGGGAACATTAAGACGGATTGCAAAAGTTTCTACAGATATGTAAAGAGAAAAAGGTTAGTAAAGACAAACGTAGGTCCCCTGCAGTCAGAATCAGGGGCAGTCATAACGGGGAACAAAGAAATGGCAGACCAATTGAACAAGTACTTTGGTTCGGTATTCACTAAGGAGGATACAAACAACCTTCCGGATATAAAAGGGGTCAGAGGGTCTAGTAAGGAGGGGGAACTGAGGGAAATCTTTATTAGTCGGGAAATTGTGTTGGGGAAATTGATGGGATTGAAGGCCGATAAATCCCCAGGGCCTGATGGACTGCATCCCAGAGTACTTAAGGAGGTGGCCTTGGAAATAGCGGATGCATTGACAGTCATTTTCCAACATTCCATTGACTCTGGATCAGTTCCTATGGAGTGGAGGGTAGCCAATGTAACCCCACTTTTTAAAAAAGGAGGGAGAGAGAAAACAGGGAATTATAGACCGGTCAGCCTGACCTCAGTAGTGGGTAAAATGATGGAATCAATTATTAAGGATGTCATAGCAGTGCATTTGGAAAGAGGTGACATGATAGGTCCAAGTCAGCATGGATTTGTGAAAGGGAAATCATGCTTGACAAATCTTCTGGAATTTTTTGAGGATGTTTCCAGTAGAGTGGACAAGGGAGAACCAGTTGATGTGGTATATTTGGACTTTCAGAAGGCTTTCGACAAGGTCCCACACAAGAGATTAATGTGCAAAGTTAAAGCACATGGGATTGGGGGTAATGTGCTGACATGGATTGAGAACTGGTTGTCAGACAGGAAGCAAAGAGTAGGAGTAAATGGGGACTTTTCAGAATGGCAGGGAGTGACTAGTGGGGTACCGCAAGGTACTGTGCTGGGGCCCCAGCTGTTTACACTGTACATTAATGATTTAGACGAGGGGATTAAATGTAGTATCTCCAAATTTGCGGATGACACTAAGTTGGGTGGCAGTGTGAGCTGCGAGGAGGATGCTATGAGGCTGCAGAGCGACTTGGATAGGTTAGGTGAGTGGGCAAATGCATGGCAGATGAAGTATAATGTGGATAAATGTGAGGTTATCCACTTTGGTGGAAAAAACAGAGAGACAGACTATTATCTGAATGGTGACAGATTAGGAAAAGGGGAGGTGCAACGAGACCTGGGTGTCATGGTACATCAGTCATTGAAGGTTGGCATGCAGGTACAGTAGGCGGTTAAGAAAGCAAATGGCATGTTGGCCTTCATAGCGAGGGGATTTGAGTACAGGGGCAGGGAGATGTTGCTACAGTTGTACAGGGCCTTGGTGAGGCCACACCTGGAGTATTGTGTACTCCTAACTTGAGGAAGGACATTCTTGCTATTGAGGGAAACATAGAAACATAGAAACATAGAAAATAGGTGCAGGAGCAGGCCATTCAGCCCTTCTAGCCTGCACCGCCATTCAACGAGTTTATGGCTGAACATGAAACTTCAGTACCCACTTCCTGCTTTCACGCCATACCCCTTGATCCCCCGAGTAGTAAGGACTTCATCTAACTCCCTTTTGAATATATTTAGTGAATTGGCCTCAACTACTTCCTGTGGTAGAGAATTCCACAGGTTCACCACTCTCTGGGTGAAGAAGTTTCTCCTTATCTCGGTCCTAAATGGCTTACCCCTTATCCTTAGACTGTGACCCCTGGTTCTGGACTTCCCCAACATTGGGAACATTCTTCCTGCATCCAACCTGTCCAAACCCGTCAGAATTTTAAACGTTTCTATGAGGTCCCCTCTCACTCTTCTGAACTCCAGTGAATACAAGCCCAGTTGATTCAGTCTTTCTTGATAGGTCAGTCCCACCATCCCGGGAATCAGTCTGGTGAATCTTCGCTGCACTCCCTCAACAGCAAGTATGTCCTTCCTCAAGTTAGGAGACCGAAACTGTACACAATACTCCAGGTGTGGCCTCACCAAGGCCCTGTACAACTGTAGCAACACCTCCCTGCCCCTGTACTCAAATCCCCTCGCTATGAAGGCCAACATGCCATTTGCTTTCTTAACCGCCTGCTGTACCTGCATGCCAACCTTCAATGACTGATGTACCATGACACCCAGGTCTCGTTGCACCTTCCCTTTTCCTAATCTGTCACCATTCAGATAATAGTCTGTCTCTCTGTTTTTACCACCAAAGTGGATAACCTCACATTTATCCACATTATACTTCATCTGCCACGCATTTGCCCACTCACCTAACCTATCCAAGTCACTCTGTAGCCTCATAGCATCCTCCTCGCAGCTCACACTGCCACCCAACTTAGTGTCATCCGCAAATTTGGAGATACTACATTTAATCCCCTCGTCTAAATCATTAATGTACAATGTAAACAGCTGGGGCCCCAGCACAGAACCCTGCGGTACCCCACTAGTCACTGCCTGCCATTCCGAAAAGTACCCATTTACTCCTACTCTTTGCTTCCTGTCTGACAACCAGTTCTCAATCCACGTCAGCACACTACCCCCAATCCCATGTGCTTTAACTTTGCACATTAATCTCCTGTGTGGGACCTTGTCGAAAGCCTTCTGAAAGTCCAAATATACCACATCAACTGGTACTCCTTTGTCCACTTTATTGGAAACATCCTCAAAAAATTCCAGAAGATTTGTCAAGCATGATCTCCCTTTTACAAATCCATGCTGACTTGGACCTATCATGTCACCATTTTCCAAATGCGCTGCTATGACATCCTTAATAATTGATTCCATCATTTTACCCACTACTGAGGTCAGGCTGACCGGTCTATAATTCCCTGCTTTCTCTCTCCCTCCTTTTTTAAAAAGTGGGGTTACATTGGCTACCCTCCACTCGATAGGAACTGATCCAGAGTCAATGGAATGTTGGAAAATGACTGTCAATGCATCCGCTATTTCCAAGGCCACCTCCTTAAGTACTCTGGGATGCAGTCCATCAGGCCCTGGGGATTTATCGGCCTTCAATCCCATCAATTTCCCCAACACAATTTCCCGACTAATAAAGATTTCCCTCAGTTCCTCCTCCTTAATAGACCCTCTGACCCCTTTTATATCCGGAAGGTTGTTTGTATCCTCCTTAGTGAATACTGAACCAAAGTACTTGTTCAATTGGTCTGCCATTTCTTTGTTCCCCGTTATGACTTCCCCTGATTCTGACTGCAGGGGACCTACGTTTGTCTTTACTAACCTCTTTCTCTTTACATACCTATAGAAACTTTTGCAATCCGCCTTAATGTTCCCTGCAAGCTTCTTCTCGTATTCCATTTTCCCTACCCTAATCAAACCCTTTGTCCTCCTCTGCTGAGTTCTAAATTTCTCCCAGTCCCCAGAGGGAGTGCAGCGAAGGTTCACCAGACTGATTCCCGGGATGGTGGGACTGACATATCAAGAAATACTGGATCAATTGGGCTTGTATTCACTGGAGTTCAGAAGAATGAGAGGGGACCTCATAGAAACATTTAAAATTCTGACGTGGTTAGACAGGTTAGATGCAGGAAGAATGTTCCCAATGTTGGGGAAGTCCAGAACCAGGGGACACAGTCTAAGGATAAGGGGTAAGCCATTTAGGACCGAGATGAGGAGAAACTTCTTCACCCAGAGAGTGGTGAACCTGTGGAATTCTCTACCACAGAAAGTTGTTGAGGCCAATTCACTTAATATATTCAAAAAGGAGTTAGATGAAGTCCTTACTACTAGGGGGATCAAGGGGTATGGCGAGAAAGCAGGAATGGGGTACTGAAGTTGCATGTTCAGCCATGAACTCATTGAATGGCGGTGCAGGCTCGAAGGGCCGAATGGCCTACTCCTGCACCTATTTTCTATGTTCTATGTTTCTATGTTTCCTTTATGGTCTCTCATAGGCCCCACTCTTTCTCCAGTTATCCTCTTGCTCTTAATGTATTTATAAAACATCTTGGGGTTTTCCTTGATTTTACTTGCCAACATTCTTTCATGCTCTTTGCTTTCCAGATATATTTTTTAGTTGCAACCCTAAACTTCTTATATTCCTCTAAAGCTTCCCTTTTTTTCTTTGTCTTAAGCTGTATGTCCCTTAACATCCAGGGGGCTCTAGATTTGTTATCCCCACCCTTTTTTTTAAGGGAACATACTTGCTCTGTACCCTCAGGATCTCCTCCTTGAATGTCTCCCACTGCTCTGACACTGATTTAACATCAAGTAGCTGTTTCCAGTCCACCTTGGCCAAATCCCATCTCAGCTCAGCAAAATTGGCTTTACCCCAATTGAGAACTTTTATTCCTGGTCCCCCTTTGTCCTTTTCCATAACTACCCTAAATCTTACTGAATTATGATCATTAGCACAAAAATGCTCTCCCACTGTTACCCCTTCCACCTGCCCCTCTTCATTCCCCAAAACCAAGTCCAGAACCGTCCCCTCTCTTGTTACATACTGGCTAAAGAAGTTCTCCTAAATACATTTTCGGAATTCTGCACCCTCTGTACCATTCACACTACCCTTTTCCCCAGCTAATATTAGGGTAGTTGAAATCCCCCACTATTACAGCTCTATAGTTTTTGCCCTTTGCAGTAATTTTTCTACATATTTGTTCTTCTATCTCCCTCTGACTGCTTGGGGATCTATAGTACACTCCCAGTCGTGTGATCGCCCCTTTTTTGTTCTTTAATTCAACCCATATGGCCACATTTGATGGCCCTTCTAACATATCATCCCTTCTCACAACTGTAATTGTTTCTTTAATCAATACTGCGACCCACCCTCCTTTTTTGCCCCCCTCTCTATCCGGTCTGAAAACCCTGTAACCAGGAATGTTGAGCTACCATACCTGCCCTTCTTTCAGCCATGTCTCAGTAATAGTTATAATATCATACTCCCAAGTGTCTATCTGTTCTCTCAGCTCCTCTGCCTTATTCCCTATACTCCTTGCATTGAAGTATATAACATTTAGTGGTGCCAAACTCCCTTATTGTCTATTTTCCAGCCCTTGTTTCCTCTGTCTTCCAAATTCACTTTCTACTTCTACTTCTCTGCTGCCCAATTCCAGCTTTGCTTCTCTTCCCCACTGAATCTATTCTCTGGTTCCCATCCCCTGCCAAGCTAATTTAAACCCTCCCCAACAGCACTAGTCAAACCTCCTGTGAAGATACTGGTCCCAGCTCTGTTGAGGTGTAACCCATCCGGCTTATATAGGCCTCACCTCCCCCAAACGATCCCAATGCCTCAGGAATCTAAAGCCATCCCGCCTGCACCATCTCTCCAGCCACACATTCATCTTCTCTATCCTCCTATTTCTGTACTCACTAGCATGTGGCACTGGCAGTAATCCAGAGTTTACTACCTTTTTAATCTCTCTCCGAGCTCCCTAAACTCTGCCTGCAGAGCCTCATCCCTCTTTCTCCATATGTCATTGGTACCAATATGGACCATGAACTCTGGCTGTTCTCCCTCTGCCCCCAGAATGTCCTGCAGCCACTCGGTGACATCCTTGACCCTGGCACCAGGGAGGCAACATATCATCCTGGAGTCATGTCTGCAGCCACAAACACCTGTCTGCTCCCCTGACTATTGAATCCACTACCACTATTGCTCTTCCATTCTTCTTCCTTCCCCCCTGTGCAACTGAGCCACCCGTGGTGCCATGTACTTGGCTCTGACTGCACTCCCCAGAGGCACCATCACCCTCACCAGTACTCAGAACAGAATACTGGTTGGAGAGTGAGATGGACTCGGGGGACCCCTGCACTTCTTACCTAGTACTCCTCTTCTGTCTGGTGGTCACCCACTTCCTCTCTGCCTGCACACTCTTAAGCTGCGGGGTGACCACCTCCAGAAACATGCTATCCACGAAATTCTCAGTGTCGCGGATGCACAGCAGTGACTCCAGCCACTGCTCAAGTTCTGAAACGCGGGGCTTGAGTTGCTGCAGCTGGAGACACCTCCAGCACACGTGGTCGTCCAGGCTGCGCGAAGCACCCAGGACTTCCCACATACCACAGGATGTGTACTCCAGGGGACTGAGCTGCCCTGCCATGCCTCTCGTTAATAGATTCAGAGCTATTGAGCAGAAATAAATTCTAAAACATAGCAAAACACACCCAGCATCTACTCAGCAATCAGCTGATTTAATTAATTAGGGTTTTTTTAGATGAGAAATATCACTTATCCATGTTTACTTTTTAATTGGGGCTCTTAACTTACACCAATGCCCAAGCTTTAAAAAAAAGAGAAATAGAGAAATACTCATCAACCAACCAGCCAATCACTTACCTGCTTGATTTTGTCCCCCTCTTCGCTCCTCTCGTGCTGCTTCCGGCTCCGAGCTCCCAGCAGCTAGCTCCTTTATCCCCGCTGCTCAGATCCTACTCTCGCACTCAGCTCCTTCCCTTGTGCTGACGTCACTTTTGGTTTCTGACGTCACTCTGTGTTGAGTTGCTATCGGCTCTCCGCCTGCTCGCTGCTGCCGCTGCTCCAGTCTTCCCCTCTTTCTTCCCGCACTTCTCTTAATTCCCACTCTTTCCAAACTCCCAAATAAACCACCAGTTAAGACCACTCTGTGCTCTGAAAACTGTTGACATTTTATACTCTTCAGAGCTGCACCCAATTTACAAGTGTTGACTCAGCTCCCCTATTCTCTGTGATTAACACCTATTCAAGACAAACACTTACAACTAACTGGCAGGCAACTTCTGCTAACTACAGTTTTAAAGTTCTAGGTTTAAATCAAAATGTTAAACTAGATTTCACTGTGTACAGCTTCTACCTACCCAATACTTACCAGAAATTTCCATTCTTTAAGCTGAATATTTGCTTCCAACTCACTTGTTTTATTTCTTATGACACGTGCCATCATGTATTCATGAACTCTTGTCTAGGTAACTGCCCTCACCTTAGCAATATTATCCTGTTGGTCTTTTTCCTACACTTTTTCTACTGGCCATGATTTTTCATACTGGGTTGGGAGTGAAGCGGGTGACTTCGAGTGCGTGCTGGAACCTCACTCCCTTCTTCATCTACCTCGGTCCAAGTGATTTTACATGGCTGGGCTTGTTAAGCCCGCCCTGTGAGGTTCCTAGCCAATTAAAATGAAGCAGGTCTGATGATGTCATCTGATGACATGTCATCAGCCAGTTTCTTTAAAGGGACCATGGCTACATACAGTTTGACAGTTGTTCTGTCAGTGTTCTGGAGCATTGAGGTGTTGCAAACACTGACAAACACTGCAGAAATGTGCACAGCTGCATCCAGGCTCCCCCATGACTCCCTCCAGATGCTTATGGAGGAAGTCACAGCACGCAGGGAGGTTCTCTTCCCTTCCAATGAGCGGAATGAGACCTCTCCAAGACACCAACGCAGCCTGGTTGCACGTTGTACTGGAGGGCACAAGCAGGGATGTCGTCAATGGCACAAACCTTTCAATGATCTCAGTAGATCATGAAACATTACTGCAAAGCCACACTCAACCTTATTTTGCTGTGCCACTCATCACATCCCCGTCACTCTGCCTTTCCTACCTTACTCCTGCGCATACTTACTCACACCAACTTACCATGCACCTCCACCTATCCTACTCTCTCTATCTACATTATCATATCTCCATCTCACTAGCTACCCCGCACACTCACCCTTATCCTTGTCCAATCATTAAACACAAGGGTCGCCACTTGAGTGTTATCACCAATGCTGATGTAATGTTTCTGCAAATGTGCTGTCAAACATTGAAATCTTTGTGTTCAACATCTTGGACAGATTTGTGTGCACTTTTGAAAGTGGCTTAGTGAGTTTCAGTGAATGGTCAGACATAACAGTAACCACCCTCTGTCCGCCCATGGTGATGAGTGTGAAAGGAATGGCTTGGTCATTGTAGCTTTATGGTGTTGGTATGAGGTGGTGCCAACCTGGCACATCATGTGGCAGCCAGGGTGTACAGCATCAAGTGAAATAAATGTAACCCTGGTGAGGCCTCCCTGGCCTCCCGGGCAGCAATGTGGTCGGATGCTGATGCCCTGTGTCCTGTGCACCATCAGGTGATTGTGGAGAAGATTGGTGTTGTCGGTGTGCCTAGTGATGTTGGTGTTGAGGCTGATCGTGGTGGGATTCTGAGGACCAGGGTGAGAATTTTTCAAGGGCACCGTGCTGATGGAATAGATGGCAGATGAAGTTTAGATGACAGAAGCAATCGGTCAATGGAGATAACACTGGATGGAGAGTTCACTGCAAACACCTCATACCTCCATAAAGCTGAAAAGTGCATTCCAAATCCTGAAGGCTCCAGCTTCTTTGATTGGTATTGAAGAGCTGTGAAATGGTTGTTTTTATACCATTTCTGCAGCTGTTAACTAGTCAAATTAATCCAGAGTTGTTGAGAACCCGATACACTTACCTGACGTGATCCCCGAGGGACAGGAACCTCACAAAAAACTTGGTAAAGTGGTTAAGACCCGGTAAAATGCTGCTTAAAGATCTTAACTATCTCAATTGCCTTACACGCTGCTTGGTGCCGGGTCTGCAAACCACAGGCAGAGCCAGCACTTTGTAAATTCACATGGAGGCAGGTTCAGAGCAGACTTCTGCCCCGCTGTCAATTATGGCCATTTTGACAGCAGGCCCGCCTCCAGACTCACACTCACAGGGCTGGTAAGATTCCAGCCATTGAGTTAGGTTGATGGATCTGAATTATTGTTATTTCATTTTCATGGACATGGCTCTTGAGCTCATTTATATGGTGTTTCACCCAAGTGTTTGCATTGCAAAATTTACTGATTTCCATTTGTATGTCTTTATTCTGGATGTTTTCATTGAGTTTTTGAAATTATGTGAGTAGGATTTTGTAGTTAGTTAAGGTTACTTTCTGCCCTTCCACCCTTCGTGTCACGCTTGGGGCTATGTGGGTTTTTGTATTTTGGGAAGCATTGGATGACTGGGAGCATTTGTGGGGTATTTACATACGTGGATTCAATGTTCGGGGGCTCACCACGGAAGTAATTTCTGCAGATCGCTACCCCTGCAGTAGGTCTATTCTTGATGGTGTCATGTTTGGAGGTCACAGTCTAGATTTTCCAATTGGCATTATTTTAACCCATTTAACATAAATGTGCATCCTCATCGTAGCCACTAGTTCTTATCACGGACTCTCTGTGCCTACCCTGAATGGCCAGTCAGCTGTTTTCTTCAGTCATGGCAGGATTCTAAATGCTGAGTTCTTCTTGCTTGATTCAGGCAGGAGTAGGAGAGACACCCTCTTCAAATTCAGTGGCTCCTTTTCTCCCCTGACTGACAGTCAAATCTGCCAGTCGGATATTAACAACTGAGGTTTTTTTTGCTTGAGGGTCATCATTGGGGGTTCGACTTTGTAAGTCCGTTTGAACACTGCACAAATTGCAATCTTTTTTAAACAACTATAATTCTTTCAATAGAAATAATAATAAAATACTACTTTCAGGACAGAGATTGGATAATGATTTTCTTTCAAACTAAATACATGTAAGATAAATCCTAAAGTAAGATTAAACCTTTTCTTATTGTTGGGAGCCCAGGTTGCAGAGCTACTTGCATTAGATGCTTACTTACCTGAACTAAATTAAGACTGATTATGGAAATACACATTAATAGGACTAATATGTGCTGCAAGGATATTTAAAAAGGTCATAATTTTATATTAGCGGAAGTTTAAAATGGTTTAAAAAAGAAAATAGCTAGAGAATCAGTAATAAAATCGCCAATGACCAGTTGGAGTTCAGTATAGGAGATGAAGATCCGCACACTATTGCTTTATCGTTGCCATCTAAAGTAAAATTATGGAATCCAAGTTTTGCCTGTAACATTATATTGGTGTAATTATGTGCACTGATTCACCATGGAGAGAAATAATGGCTGCAGTGTGTAGTAAAGCAACTATTCTATCTACTCGTCTCTTGCAAAACATTCCTTTCCTCACAGAGAATTGGTGCCCATTACAGATCAAAATTGGAATAACCCAGATCACAAATTCACTATGTATTCACCTACTTGGATAATTAGAAAAAACGTACTTATTACAACATTAACCTGAATACGACGCTAATGAGTTAGTGAAAGCAGAAAACAAAAATGTAAAGTGGGTTAAAAAATTAAGTAAATCATTAATTTTCTACAAGAAGTATTTTCCTGCAACTATGCAAGCCTTGACATCTAGACCTTAGAAATACTGAATGAACACTTGTTAGATTCAACCAAAAAAGCCACAAGAACAGGACTGGTCAACAATTACTTCCTGTCTTTGCTCCCCTTGGTCCCAAATGTGGCAGAAGTTCAAAAGCTGCAAAGCTGATGCGTTATTGTTTCTTTTTCTTGGCCTCAATTTATAATATGTCCATGCTCTCATGAAAGTAACTATCTCAATTTCCTTCAATAATAGTAAAACTAAAAGCTTTCTTCTGCAAACATGTTTTTAAAATACTTTTTGGAATAAGAATGTATACCTTTTATTAAAAAGCACAATTTTTAATAGATGGTCTGCAAAGAAAATGATCTACACAGTAGGAGCCCAGCACTGATATTTGAGTAATGGAGAAGTAAGACAGTCCAGATAGTTTGGAATTGTGCTCAATTACAATCCACATAATGAGTTTTTGATGTTTGGGAATAGGAAGAAGTACCAAGCATGGATCTAGTGAAACAAGAGGGAAATCTAAGAACACTTTGAGCTGCACTGACATACCTTGTCATCTATCAACAACTTTTAGCAATTATTTGGGAGAAAATTGCTTAAGGTGGTATCTTATTTTGCTCAATTGTTCTGTTTCACTATTTTTTCCTTTATGTAACTGGTCACTAAAAAGGTACACATGCTCTAATTCCTAGTACAAAATATATCATGGTATGTTTTATACATTACTACCATCTGGTGAGTTAATGGCCCATATATTCTACTTTTCTGGAATAGTGGTGTACCTATCGCATGGCAACACAGTGAAGAGCCCTGAGCCCGACTGACCTTATGGTTTGGGGATCCTCTAAATATTTTTGGTGGACTCCCTGGGAAGTTTTTCTTTTCATTTTGGCACTGTGGTCTGTATAACCAATCGACCCGACAATGTATTTCTGCCATTTGAATCTAATTTCAATTCACCCACCCATATATGGGTGAATGTACTGCACATCACCCCTCACTTCATGCAGGAATAAAGGCATGAACATTTCCAGTGACATATTTTCTACCCCAGTTTCATCCAGGAATCAGTAGAGAGAGGCTGGTGGAATGGGCGGACACGTGGCAGATGAAATTTAATGCAGAAAAGTGCGAAGTGATACATTTTGGTAGAAAGTACAAGGAGAGACAATAGAAACCAAAGGATACAATTCTAAAGGGGGTGCATGAACAGCGAGACCTGGGGGTATATGCGCAAACCGTTTAAGGTGGCAGGTCAGGTTGAGAAAGTGGTTTAAAAAAGCATACGGGATCCTGGGTTTTATAAATAGAGGCATAGAGTACAAAAGTAAGTTATGATGAACCTATATAAAACACTAGTTTAGCCACAACTGGAGTATTGTGTCGAATTCTGGCCACCGTACTTTAGGAAGGATGTGAAGGCTTTAGAGAGGGTAGAGAAAAGATTTACAAGAATGGTTCCAGGGATGAGGGATTCAGTTGCGGGGATAGACTGGAGAGGCTGGGGCTGTTCTCCTTAGAGCAGGGAAGGTTAGGAGGAAATTTGCTAGAGGTGTTCAAAATCATGAGTGGCCTAGACAGAGTAGATAGAGAGTAACTGTTCTCATTGGCAGAAGGGTCGAGACCAGAGGACACAGATTTAAGGTGATTGGTCGAAGATCCAAAGGCGACATGAGGAAAAGCTTTTTTACTCCGCGAGTGGTTATGATCTGGAATGCACTGCCTGAGAGGGTGATGGAGGTCGATTCAATCATGGCTTTCAAAAGGGAGTTAGATAAGTACCTGAAAGGAAAAAAAATTGCAGGGTAAAAGGGCGGGGGATTAGGACTAGCTGAAGTATTCTTGCAAAGAGCCAGCATGGGCTCGACAGGCCAAATGGCCTCCTATTGTGCTATAACCATTCTATGAGAAGGTGAAACATCCTGGCCTATGTATTGATACTGCTGACTGACATAGAAACACACTGAATAATGCCTGATTTGACAACTCTTTACATTATAGAGAAAATATTTGAATGTGTCCTGAGGGTAAGATCGAACCACATCTCTGTGTAAACTCATATGTGGTGACAGAAAATAACAATGTTGGCTGGGGTCCCCATGTCCCATTAGTCACTTTCAAGCCCTCATATATGCATCAGCCCACTACCTGTATCAGATTGATAGATGGGTGAGAACTGAACAAAAGTGGATAACTTTCCATTGCCCAGCATTCAGGAGAGAGTCCCACACCTAGGCATGTAGCACAGATAAGTGTAGTTAAGGAGAGAGAGACTGAGAATCAACTACACATGCTTTCTTGAGATCAACAAACACTTGCTTGCACTCATAGAGGCACTCAGGCAAATCAACAAGGGGCCCAGCATCCAGAATAGAGGGGAATAGCAAAGCGAGGAACAAAAGACTAAAACATGCCAAGAGGCCCCAGTTAAGGGGCATTTGCCCTAAGGGCCTGGTCATTGGATCTGCGGGATTCTCATAAACCAGATCAATCATGATAAATCAAACTTACCATCAATAGGGCGGATGTTAAAATAGTATCCCTAAAGGAAGAAAGAAATCTTGATTTATTTTAAGAAAGAATGGACAGATGTAATGGTTCTTCACAGAACCTACAAAGTAATCCCATCAACAAACAGTTACCTTTCACACTGAAGCAGTGGAAGATAGTTGATGAAGTGTGTAATGTCTCTGCACTTTGTTACAAACTCACACCAGGCATGGATATATCAGACACGGTCACTCTGTGACCTTCACTTTATTTCCAGGACTGAAGAGTCTTGATCCTGGGTAGGATCTCCCCTTTTATACCTGGAAGCGCAGGTGAGGAGCTCACTCCCTTTGGTCAGGTTGTGGATTACAAGGGTACAGGTACAGTGTGAATGAGTTACAGTTACATACTTATAGTCATTGAAAGATGGTGAAATACATGTCATCACCTCCCCCCTTAGGTCTTTTAGTTTCAGAGGTTAAGTCTATCGGGTGGTCGACGCTCTCTCGTGGAGCGCCGCAGTTGTGGCTCTGGTGGCTGAGCCTCAGCACGCGTCTCTGTCACTTGAGGTGATTCCGGCCTGTCTGGGCTGGCCGCAGGGACTGTGCATGCTGAGGGCTGTCTTTCCTGCTCGTACGCTGGCAGTGGTGTGGGTGCTATCTCATCATGCTCTTCTTCCGGTTCCTCCGTGTCTGCACTGAACCTTGTCTTAACTTGGTCCAAGTGTTTGCGGCATATTGCCCATTGTTTAGTCTGACCACCATGATCCTGTTTCCTTCTTTGCCAATTACGGTGCCCTCAAGCTATTTGGGTCCCAAAGCATGGTTAAGAACAAATACCGGGTCATCTATTTCTATACACCTCCCCCTTGAGCCTCGATCATGGAGCTCGGTTTGGGACTGGCGCTTGCCCTCAACAATGTCTGCCAGGGCTGGGTGAATGAGGGACAGCCGCGTCTTGAGCGTGCATTTCATGAGGAGTTCCGCTGGCAGGACTCCCGTGAGCGAGTGTTGCCGGGACCTGTAGGCCAGCAGGAGGCGCGATAGGCGGTACTGAAGGGAGGGTCCTTGGATGCGTAGCATGCCCTGCTTTATGATTTGGACCGCCCGTTCCGCCTGGCCATTGGAGGCCGGCTTGAACGGCGCTGTCCAGACGTGTTTGATCCCATTGCCCGACATAAATTCCTGGAATTCATGGCTGGTAAGAGAGGGGCCATTATCGCTGACCAGGATGTCCGGCAAGCCGTGGGTCACGAAAACCGTACGCAGACTCTCCACAGTGATGGATGTCGTGCACGAGTTCGATATGATGCATTCGATCCACTTCGAGTATGCATCGACAACGATCAGGAACATTTTTCCCATGAACGGGCCCGCATAGTCCACGTGAATACGTGACCATGGCCTGGTGGGCCAGGGCCATGGGCTGAGTGGGCCTCCCTGGGGGCATTGCCCAGCTGGGCACATGTCATGCACCCGCGAACCCAGTGTTCCTGGTCTGAGTCAATCCCCGGCCACCACACGTGTGACCGGGCAATGGCCTTCATTAACACGATGCCAGGGTGCTCGCTGTGGAGTTCCCTGATGAACGCTTCCCTTCCTTTCTGGGGCATGACTACCCGGCTGACCCATAACAGGCAATCGGCTTGGATGGAGAGTTCATCCATCCGTCTCTGAAACGGCCTGACTTTCTCGGGGCACGTTCTGTGTGCGGGCGCCCAATCCCCAGTCAGGACACGTTTCTTTATCATGGATAGGAGGGGGTCTCTGTTGGTCCAGAGTTTAATCTGGCGGGCTGTGATGGGGGAGCCCGCAGTGTCAAAAACCTCAACGGCTCTGCTCCGACGCCCCCTCGGTGGTGGCCAGTGGGAGCCTGCTAAGCGCGTCAGCGCAATTTTCACTGCCTGGCCAGTGCCATATGGTGTAGTCATACGCAGCCAGCGTGAGGGCCCATCACTGTATGCGAGCTGACGCATTAGCGTTGACAGCCTTGCTGTCGGACAACAGGGATGTTAACGGCTTGTGGTCCGTCTCTAGCTCGAACCGTCTACTGAAAAGGTACTGGTGCATCTTTTTCACACCGTACACACACGCGAGTGCCTCCTTCTCGACCATACCGTATTCTCGCTCTGCCTGGGAGAGCGACCTGGAGGCGTAAGCCACTGGTTGGAGTCGGCCGTCATCGTTACCCTGCCGCAAAACACACCCAACCCCGTAGGATGACGCATCGCATGTTAAAACCAGTTTTTTACAGGGGTCATACAAAGTCAACAGTTTGTTGGAACACAGCAGATTCCTTGCCTTATTGAAAGCCCATTCTTGACAATCCTCCCAAGACCATTCACAACCTTTATGGAGGAGCATGTGTAACGGCTCCAATAATGTGCTTAAGTTCGGCAGGAAGTTCCCAAAATAGTTCAAGAGTCCCAGGAATGATCGCAACTCCGACGTGTTGCCGGGCCTGGGCGCCCGGCGAATCGGCTCAGTTTTTGATTCAGTGGGCCGGATCCCGTCTGCGGCAACCCTCCTGACCAGGAACTCGACCTCTGGGACCAAAAACACGCACTTGGCCTTTTTCAGCCGCAGACCTACTCGTTCCAATCGGCGTAGCAGCTCCTCCAGGTTGCGGAGGTGTTCCTCAGTGTCTCGACCCGTTATAAGGATGTTGTCTTGGAAAACGATCGTTCCAGGAATGGACTTGAGCAAGCTTTCCATGTTTCGCTGAAAGATAGCTGCTGCTGAACGAATGCCAAACGGGCACCTATTGTAAACAATAACTTGGATTCTTCAGCCAGTTCCTGAGTCATGTAGGCCGAAGTGAGGTCCAGCTTCGTGAACAGCTTACCACCTGCCAGCGTGGCAAAAAGGTCCTCCGCTCTCGGGAGCAAGTATTGGTCTTGCAGCGACACTCGGTTGATGGTGGCTTTGTAGTCGCCACAAATCCTGATTGAGCCATCTGCTTTGAGGACGGGAACAATGGGACTTGCCCAGTCGCTGAATTCAATGGGCGAAATTATGCCCTCTCTGAGCAGCCTATCCAGTTCACATTCAATTTTCTCACGCATCACGTACGGCACCGCTCTGGCTTTGTGGTGCACTGGTCTGGCATCCGGAGTGATGTGTATCACTACTTTGGTGCCTTTGAACGTTCCGACACCGGGTTGAAAGAGTGACTCGAATTTTTGCAATATCTGCAAGCATGAACTTCGCTCCACGGATGAATTTCCAATTCATCTCAGCTAGCCAACTCCTCCCCAAGAGCACGGGGCCATTTCCCGGAACAATCCAGAGTGGCAGCCGGTTCTGTGATCCATTATGCGTTACCACCAAGTTTGCACTGCCCAGCACTGGGATGATCTCTTTGGTGTACGTACGTAGCTGCGTCTCAATGCGTTCCAATTTGGGCCGGCTAGCTCTGTGTGGCCATAGTCTCTCAAATTGTTGGGCGCTCATGAGTGACTGGCTAGCTCCGGTATCCAGCTCCAAGTGCACCGGGATGCCATTCAGTAAGACTTTCATCATCATGGGTGGCGTTTTGGTGTATGAGCTGTGGACGTCAGCCACATGAACTCTCTGAACTTCAGCATCCATGGTTGTTCCCCCAGGTCTCATCCTGCATTGCAGACCCCTCGTCTGGTTCCTCTGTCTCGCAGACTAGCCTCGCTACTGCCTTTTTGCACATCCTGGCCGGGTGTCCCTTGGCGTTGGGTGTCCCTCCGACAGGTGTAAAGTTGGAACCTGCAGATTTTTGCAGTGTGCCTGCTCCCACATCTCCAACATGAGCTGAGATTGCTGTTAACAAAAGGACTATTCCCAGGCATTCTGCTCTGATGGCCCTTTTGGCTGTTTCTAAGCACTCTGATGAGGGATGTTAATTGTCCCATCACAGGATGTATTGTTCCTCGTGATGGCGTGAATTGCCGATCCCCTTTCCATTGTCCCTGTTGCCAGGAGCTTGTTGCTACCTGGGTGGTGTCGAATTGCCCTTGCCTGCCTGTGGGGTTCTGTGTCATATTTATAACATTGATTCCATGGTTCAACGCAACTTTAAAACCAGGGCTGTGTGCGTAAATTAGCTTGGTCTCCTCTTCCCATTCCATAAAGGTCTGAGCTATCAACGCCGCCCCTTCTAAAGTCAAATCCTTAGTCTTTATGAGCTTCCTGAAAATGCCGGCATGATTAATGCCCTCGATGAAAAAGTCCTTTAACATCTCCCCCCTGCAGGCATTGGAGAACTTAGAGACTGGCCAAACGGCGCAGTTCCGCCACGAAGTCCGAGATGTTTTGACCCTCCCGACGCCGGTGAGAGTAGAACCGGTGCCGGGCCATGTATACGCTACTTGCCGGTTTGAGATGCTCACTGATCAGCTGGCTGAGCTCTTCGAAGGATTTGTCCGCTGGCTTTTGGGGTGCAAGCAGGTCTTTCATTCGCGCATACGTCTGTGGACCACAGCTGGTCAGTAGATGCGCCCTCCGCTTGTCAGCCGCTGCCTCTTCCAGCCAGTCCTTTGTGACAAAGCTCTGCTGGAGTTTTTCCACAACGTCGTCCCAGTCCTCAACCACACAGTAGCGTTCCTCTGTGCTGCCGGTGGCCATCCTCGTGGTTCGGTGATTCTCGTTTCTCGTCGCCAGATGTTGGGTCTCTGCACCTTGTTACAAACTCACACGAGACATAGATATATCAGACACGGTCACTCTGTGACCTTCACTTTATTCCCAGGACTAAAGAGTGCTGATCCTGGGTGGGACCTCCCCTTTTATACCTGGAAGCCCAGGTGAGGAGCTCACTCCCTGTGGTCAGGGTGTGCATTACAAGGGTACAGATACAGTATGCATGAGTTACAGTTACATACCTATAGTCATTGCAAGATGATGAAATATATGACAAAGTGTAGTACAAAATAATCCTCTATGCAGATGACATCTATTTTATGTCACCAGTCCCACCACCTCCACCCCAGCATCTTCTCAAACCATCAACAAATTTGATTAGCTTTTAAGCTACTTAGCTTAATCACTGAAAAAGAAAGTATACGGCTCTTTCTCAGGACATCCTTACATATGTATAGGAGGACCTTCCTTCCACCAGGACAAAGATACGCTTTGGGTAACTTGAGTCACATCCCAAATGCTGATATAGTAACAATGACTGCATTTCAATAGTAATGCATAGGTTGCAAAGCACTTTGGGATGCCCTATGTCTGTGAATGGCATGGTATAAATACCATAACAACAATTTTTATTTATATAGCGCCTTTAACGTAGTAAAGCATCCCAAAGTGCTTCACAGGAGCGTCATCAAACAAAATGTGACACTGAACCACATAAGGAGATATTAGGCCTGATGAAGTAGGTTTGAAGGAGCATCTTAAAGCAGGAACGAGAGGCAGAGAGGTTTAAGGTGGGAATTCCAGGGCTTAGGGCTTTGGCAGTTCATGGAATGGCCACCAATGGTGGAGTGATTAAAATCGAGGATGCTCAAGAGGCCAGAATTGGAGGAGTGCAGATATATCGGAGGGTTGCTGAGATAGGGAGGGGCGAGGCCATGGGGCGAGGGATTTGAAAACAAGGATGAGAATTTTAAAAGCAAGGTGTTGCTTAACTGGGAGTCAGTGTAGGTCAGCAAGCACAGGGGTGATGGATGAGCGGGACTTGGTGCGAGTTAGGACACAGGCAGCAGAGTTTTGGGTGACCTCAAGTTTATGAAGGTAGAATGTGGAAGGTGTAAAGTCCTGTCCCCTCAGTACAGATTCACACGAGGCATGTCGTGAAGTCAAGGTCACTCTGGACCTGCACCTTTTATTTCACAGCTCTGGAATGCTGCACTTGCCTGAGACCTGTGCTTATATACCTGTCTCTTGCAAGTGCACCCCCGGTGGTAAGGTATGCTGGTGGTAACAGGTCATTTCTTATTACAGTCATGTATAGCATGTTGGGATACAGTTATATATAATAATGTAAGATACATGACAGAAGGCCAGCCAGGAGTGCGCTGGAATCGTCAAGTCTATAGATTAACAAAGGCATGGATGAGGTTTCAGAGGCAGATGAGCTGAGGCAGGGGCGGAGTCGGGCGATGTTACAGAGGTGGAAATAGGTGGTCTTAGTGATGGCATGGATCTGTGGTCAGAAGCTCATTTCAGGGTCAAATATGACACCAAGGTTGCGAACAGTCGCAAGGGAGAGGGATGGAGTTAGTGGCTAGGGAACAGAATTTGTAACAGGGCCAAAGACAATAGGGCCTAAATTGCCCCCCGCTGGAAACGGGGTGCACGCACCTCGTTTCTACTGTTTTTACCGCCACGGTGGTTGAGGTGGCCTCTTGAGCAAAATTACGCTCTTTGGCTTTGTTTTCAGGTGGACCCGAAGTTGCCCGTAATGGGCACAGAAGTGCGGCGTTGAGCACACGAGAGGGTCGGTGCGGAGCAGCCACCGCTGTCAGTCATCAGTGTAGCACTGATGATGTCATCACGGCACCGCCTCACCACGGCTCTCCCTGTCACTTAAAGGGGAGAGCATGTATGATTTCTAAAAGTTCAGTCCACTGGGCCACCAGGGAGGGTTTTGGCCGGGCCAGTGGCCTGGCACCCAAGAAGGCGTGCCATGCTGCCTGTTGGCGGCCTGGCCGACCCCGGGGGCATAATTGCTGGCCCGACACAGCAGTTGGCCAACAAAAAAAAAACTTGTTGGCAGCGGCAGTGTGTCCTTCCCTTTAATGGGAGCCACGCCGCCATTTTAGGCCACAGTCTCACTGCACCGCCTGAGAAAAGCAGCTTTTGGCATCGGCGGGAGGAAGATTTTCATGGCGGAATTCCACCGTTGGGGGTGCGGGGGGACATCGGCAGTGCACACTGTGATGACACACTTAGCACGGATTGGCAGCAGCTGTGCGGGGCAAAAGCGGGTCACCGACAGGATACCGCAGGAACGGAATTTTGATAATGGCGGCCATTACATGAACAGTCAGTGGCCATCGCACTCCGCAGCGTGGCCGCTGATTTCCGGTGTTAAGAGGCCTTAAGGGGCAATTTCGGGCCCAATGGCTTCAGTCTTCCCAATATTTAGCTGGAGTAAATTTCTGCTCATCCAAGACTGGATGTCAGACAAGCAGTCTGACAAGTTCATAAAGTTTAATAAGTGCTATAGGAAAGACTTTTAATTATATAAAAGTATATTTTAATACCGATGCATTTTAACTGCACAGACAGATGTTTAATTACCGTTATCACTGTATCTATGTGCTGAGACACGAAGTTGCTGTAAAGACATTTGTTTTAGTATACTTATTACCATATATAAATCAGTGACTTCTGTAGCTTCTGGGAACTTACCATGTCTCAGTCCCTATAGGAAGGAGTGACTTTGAACAGTACAGCTAAGTTAGGGACCAGTCTTGTTGGTATGATATACTAGTTCTGATGAAAAATCGCGGCAGATCAGTTTAATTTTTGGACAATTGTTTATCCTATCTGATAGTTTGCAATAGCCTGAAAAGTGTGACAAATCTTATAAAATTATGTTCCTCGATTCCTAATTGATTCATAGGGTGAGAAATTCGATTTTCGAAAACAGTATTTTTTTGCCAAAATTACCGTTTTTGCTTCGCTACTGTTAGTAGGCCAGATATTCAGCCTTTAATTTGTGCAGCGGTAAAAATCGGCGTTGCACGAGGATTTGCGGCGCAAGCTGTGAATTTCGGCAACTCTAGGCCAATAGCGAGAGAGGCCTTGGGAGGGGGGAAAAAACACAGAAAAAAATTGGAACAATAAATTCACAAAACATTCATAAAACCCTTGCCTACTAAATCGCTAAAAAATAATCAAAAAATAAAAACTTTAACTTACTTTTTTTTGCATGTCTTCATAATTATTGCTGCTGGCAGGGCTGCACCGATAGGTTTTACCCTGTCGATATTCTGGGCGCAGAATACGGGTGCGGAGAGAGCCAGATTTCAGGCGAAAACGCTATTTCGACTGTTGCATGACTGCACTCCTCGCCCAGCGGTACGTGGAAAGTGCCATCGCATAAAGGTGCCCGAAGTTCCCGCCGAATATGGTGAAATATTGCCAAAAACCCGGTCGCAAAGTCGCCGAATTTCTGGCCCATATATAAGATCTAAAGGATGTAATGGATTTGGGCACTCCAACACCACACTCCTCCTCAACCTAATGAGTTCCCAGCAGCATCAGCAAGCCCTCCCATAGAAAGCTCCAGATGACAATGGAAACTTCAGCACTCTCATTATGTGCTGGAAACGAGTTACAGCTCAAAAAATACCAGTGCGCTCATTTTGAGCCACAAACTCACCAACAATGATGAGTAAATTTGGGAGCAATATGTCCTTATGTTTAGTAGCATATAGTCAATGTACAGAAGGAAATTAAAATGAAAATTTAAAAAGAATTTTAACCCAAAAATTGTTTTTAAAGTCCCTGGGGCCAATTTTCAGCAAGGCCTCCGGCCGCCCAAGTGCTGCCCAAAGTGCCTCCAATGGCCGTCGAGGTAGCGGACGGTACTTTGGGCGGGATATTCACGAAGAAGGTCCCTCGAAGGTCGGCGGGCGGCAAATGGAAGATGTACGCCGCCAATCTGGGCGGCAGCGGGCGGGCGGTCTCATTCTCAGTGGCAGAGGCGCTTGCCGCCCAAGTGCCGTCGAGGATGGAGTCGGGCCCACGGAGGGTCGAAGAGCTGAAAAGAAATTAACAAATAAAAAATACAAAAACTATCCGAAGACCTTCAGGGGATCCCATGCAGGTAAGTCGCTGTTAAAAAAAGATTTTAAAATGTTCGCTTACCTTTTTTTCAGGTTCTTATCGTCGGGGATAAGTCTGAAAAACCTGGAAAAAAAGGTAAGTGAACACCACCGTTCTGCCGCCAGGTCCCGCCGACTCCCGCCCGCAGGAATCTGGGAGCTCGGCGGGCGGGAGTTCAGTTGCGCCACTCGGCCGTCCGCTGATGTCAGCGGGCGCTTCCCGGCGTCTCTCCCCTCCCGCCCACTCCAGGCCACCCCGAAAGAGGCACTGGGCGGATCGTTGCAAGGAATGTCGGTGGGAGTGGGCTGATGAAATTGGCCCCCCTATGTGCAAATGTTTGTACATATACACATGCAACCATATGGGTAAACGATTGTGAGCTTAGGTAAATACAGGGTCATGTCTGCAACAAAAGGGAAATATTTAAAGTTTAATTTCTTCAATTTTACAATCAGAGTTTACTTGTTGTTTGGTCATAGAATTTTGTAGATTGGAAACTACTTTCAAGTTTCTCATTCCAGATTAATGGCCGTCTCTCTTTCCTTTAAGACTGTTTTTCATCTGTTCCAAAGTATGATGTCTCGTGTGTGACAATTAGATGCTTTTTAAAAGTTCAAGACACACAGGAGGATTGGAGGGAAGATATTCCAAGTTCAGGTAGGTACCTTATAGGCACAATGTGTAGCGGTAGTAGCGAGTTAGTGGGGAGGAGGTGAGTGTGGATTAGTAGTGTTGAGAGGATGATCCTGGGATTGGGAGTGGGGATCATGGGGTGTGGGAGTATTGGAAATGTGAGAAAGGTTCCAGAAGAATGGCAGGAAAGTTGTGGGATGTGAGAGCACTATGAAGATGTAACCAGACTGATGGGGGGTGAATCAGTAGAAGAAATCTCCAGGTTGAAATAAGTATGTAAATATCAGCATTGCATTGTGAAGTTACTTAAGAAAAGGGCATTTTAGCTACTTAGGCAGGCGTTGTTATGACTTTGGTAATAGATATGTAATCCTCCAGAAGGCAAGAAATTCTAACCACATTATGGTTCACAGAATCATAGACTCATACAGCACAGAAGGAGGCCATCTGGCCCATGCCGGTTTTTGAAAGAACTATCCAATTTCACAGATCTGTCCATGTCCTCCTGAAGTCTGCTGATATCTTCTTCACTCCTTACTACTTTTCTGAGTTTTGTGTTATGGAAGAAGTACAGACTTCTATGACATGAAACTCAGAAAAGTAGTAAACAGTTTGCATGCAGTTGGACAACACCTTGGAAGAGATGCATGCATCCTTGCAAACTCACTGGGAACAAATAGGCAAATATGTTGAATTACTGGTTAGCATGCTGACTGAATTGGATTCCTACAGGACATCTTAGCCCGCCCATCTAAACTATGTTGCCAATAAGTATATCCATAATTGATCAGATGACCTTCCAGGAGGGAATGCCAAAGCAGTCTCAAGTGTGACTTTGGTCAACTCTGATACTTCCACCCAACACTGTACAATCACCTATCTTGCCACATTATTAAAAAATATATAATTAGTTTTCTATAACCCTTATTGTATATCAAATAAAATAGTTTCAAAACTCCACTTCACAGTTGTTTTATCACCATTTATTTTTTTTCAATTGAAATAATTTATCTTCTGGACAGGAGTTCCAGGATCCAAGGTGTTCCATGGTGGAAGTATTTTCACTGTTAGGACTGGCATGCAATGTGACAGATTATTCGTCTCCCTCTCGTTCTCTCATTTATGTGACTAATGCCTTTATAACACATCAATTATTGGCTGATGGTACATTGAGGATAACCGAAAAATAGTAGAAATTATATTTAACTCATTATGCAATTCTTAAACATAAACTCCAAATGTCGTACTAAAACTAACAATTATTGTACATTGCTTTCCAAGTGAGCCATGGCAATTCCCAGGAACTTATAAATTGGTCATTTCACAACAATGACTACACTTCAAAAGTACTTCACTGACTGTAAAGTGCTTTGAGACGTCCTGAGGTTGGGAAAGGCTCGATATAAATGCAAGTCATTCTTTTATGGTTTATCATCATCTTGTTGATTTGCAGCATCTGTAACATAAGCAATTTGAATGGAGTTTTACACTACAGGAAGTCATTATTGCTGTAAGTTATCAGTAAAATTACAAGTAACATTTTCCTACTGCTCTGCCCATGCATTAGAAGTTAAATTGTTCTGGGAGTAAACATGGACAGTGACTGGAACAGAGTGGAAATTCTAAACTTGTGGTAAAGATAGCATGGATTTGCAATATTAAATCCACTTAATTACCACAACACTCCAGAAAAGATAAACATTTATATTTCAAAGCTCACTGAATTTGTTTCCTCATTATCAAAGTTTCTTTTAGTTTTTACCTGTTTCTGTTAGTGTGACATTCTTTTCCTTCCAGAGAACCTAGATGTTATGTTGCATCATGCCCTTCTGCTTAGTTTCAATAAAGTTTATGGAGTTAATGAGTTAAAGAGATTTTGGGAAGGCTCAATTCCTGGAATGGCTCACTTAAAAAAACTGTTGCCACATTGGCCATGCGACAAGTATGCTCTGTGGCAGTTATTTTGTCTGCAGCAATATCAGTTCACATTCAGTTAGCTTTTAAAATTAATAATGTAATCGGATTGCCAACTTGACCTTTTACTTTACATAAATTTACTACCATCTGAGAAATGCCTCCTAAAATGTTTTTAACCTGATCTCATCTATTAACAAGCGATGATCCTGAAATAATTTGAGATATTCTTACTTTGTTATTAGTTAGCAATTCAGTATCATTTGTTTAATATTGTATCTGCCCAGTTGATACCATATCACAGAATCTCATCAATTGTTCTTGTCCTGTTGAATCTTATCTCTGGTCTTATGTTATTATTCTGTACTGCATCCTCTCCCAGTATTGTTTCATTCAGTTTTGTATTTCATTGACTATTGTACCTAATTGATCAATTTGCTGCAGGAAAGTAGCTCTGTGGTAGTGAAATTGGAACCACTGTTGTCTTTTTTCTCTTGCATCATATATAAGTGGTAATATTACAACGTATTCATACTTTGTTTGCCTTGTTATTTTTAACAGCATATTGAACATTAGTTTTATTTTCATTCATAATAATTGTATTATCTCAATCGTATGCCATTTATCTAAATATGTTGTAATTTAGTATCTTGTATTGACTGCCCTAAGGCTTATTCATAATGAATTGCAAAAAGCAGAGACTGGAGATGTTCATTCTCATCAACATTTGAAATGTGAAAATGCTATCCAGCCTATCAAGTCTGCCCCTTCTGAAGATCATACATAATGTCCCCAATTATGGTATCTGCCCAACTTATTAAATATTGAACTCTAATGAGGAATCATACTCAAAAAGTTAATGGCCTGGAATTTGCAGTCAGCAGCGAAGCAACGACAATCGTCGCTGATCAAACATAAAGCTACCCACAAAGATCTCGCGATCGCTGTGGCAAAAACCTTAGGTTTCTCAAAGTTAAATTGATTGTAGTGATCTGAAAAGGATATCCCCAGCACAATGCAGCAGTGATGTCATCAAACTGTCTAAGCACCCAATCACACTGAAAAATTCTCACAGACAGCAAACCAGGAAACAAAAAACACTGATTCAATTCACTTTTAAAATATTTTACAGAGAGCAAAATAAAGATTGGAACATACACATTAAGGGGTTAAGGTAGAAGCTAAAGTATCATAAACAATCTTTTAAAACAATGTTTTTTTGTTATTTTAATAATCTAGTAATGTTTTATCATAATGGAGAAATTTGACATTCCACAAATAAATAAAATTGTTCTTCAGGGCTGGAACAGTTGTTCCGCAGTCAATACGTGGTTAAACCCCCAGTTACACCTATTCCAGCAAGGCTTAACTTTTAATGGGTTGTTTAACAGCACAATTAGATTGGAAAAGCTTAAGTTTTCATCAGTTCAACTGATTTCACTGATTGGCGGCTATGGGGAGTTCCACAGCGCAGCCTGTGGCGGAGCAGGGAATGACTGACCGCTACTTCAGGATTACTGCCTTTACCTGCACATGCGCTAAATTCTGAAATTACGGTCAGTTTCAGAGGGTTAATGACATCAAAAGCTGACAGTTCGTCATCATAACCATCGCAAAATCCAAGCCATTTTTTCTCCTTCTGATTGAGTGATGTGCTGTTAATTTTTTAGCATTTCTTGTTTTTAGTTTGCTTCATTCATAACCTTGATTCTCTCCAATTGACTTAATTTCCTAAGAATGATGACATTTCCAAAAAGATATTACTTGAAATTTCACCTTGACTCCTTAGAAACATCTAAATATTGATCCAGACTCACAGCCAGTACTATTCAGCATTGATTAAATATTTCACACATGAGGCAACCATAGGCATTTTCCACTATTGCATCAATATGCCCTCCCATCACATGTTTTAGTATTCACCGATGACGTTTTGGGATTTAAAAACAAAATAAATTCCTGGAAAAATAGCTCAACGTATAGCGCAGCGGCAGACCACTGCAGTTTATTGTATTTTTATTATCCCTGCCCACTAAGTCTTGTTCCCTCCTAATTGCTCCTATAATCTGTACATTATTTGGTGTTAAAGTATTCTAACATTATTTTCTCAAGACATTGCTCATGGGTGGTCTGGGGTCTGCTTACTTTCAGGCTCTGAAGCAGAGCACAGCATAGGGAGGTTAGAAAGTGCAGAAGACTAGGGCTGCTAGAGGAGCATTGTGCAGAGAGTAAAGCACAGAGAGGGTCAAGAAATGGGGTACATAATTTTTAAATATAAACCTCTGGATCTTGACAGGAGTTTTTTTTTTCTACTTAACAACACCTGACAACACCTGACATGGCAAACTGAAGACAGCTGTTCAGACAGAAATTTATTTCCTGGATTTCACTCAGCAGACAGGGAGAAAAGGTTTGGTTCCTACAATCAGAAAATTTGGATGTGTCTTTAAAACACGTTTTTATAACTGACAGCAAGATTGATAACTAACAGGGTGAGCCACAACTTCCTCTTTGTAAGTACAGATTTTCCTCCTGCCCCCAGTACAGGTTGGGCCTCTGTGGTCCGACACCCTTGGGACCTGATTGGTGCCGAACCAGAGAATTTTCCGAAGCATGGGAGGTCAGTATATGACTGCACCGATACACCCTACATAAGCATACGCCTAGTTTGGGCTTATCGGTACCTGTAGAGTGCTGCTCACTGCTCTCCTGGGCTATCTTCTTGAACCAGTCTTGCTGCTTGGCTTGCCTCATATATTTCAGTTTTTCATGTAATTCACCACCCACGCAAAGCAGCAGTTCCGCAAACTAATGCCGAATCACGGATGTCCCGGACCAGAGAGGTTCAACTTGTACTATATATTTTTTTCTTTATTCACATTCATGGGATGTGGGCATCGCTGGCAAGACCAGCATTTATTGCACATCCCTAATTTCCCTTAACTGAGTGGCTTGCTAGGCCATTTCAGAGGGCAGTTAAGAGTCAACCACATTGCTGTGGGTCTGGAGTCACATATAGGCCAGACCAGGTAAGGATGGCAGATTTTCATCCTGAAAAGACAATATTGGGTTTTTCCGACAATCCGGTAGTTACATGGTCACCAGTACTGATGCTAGCTTTTTATTTATTTGATTAACGTAATTTATTTTCTCCCAACTGCCATGGTGGGATTTGAACTCACGTCACTGGATTATCAGTCCAGGCCTCGGGATTACTAGTCCAGTAACAAAACCTCTATGCTACCGTTTCCCTAATTAATATTAGACTCAGTAAAATGTAGCAAGCTTAAGCTACATTTTGGTAGATATAGCATGACATGCACTGAGTGACACTGCTGCACTCTAGATCTCTGTTAAATATCTTAAATCAGATAAGGCCCAAATACACAAAGGAAGCTGGGAATGCAGCAAAAATGAATCTGCAGGCTACAGAGAAAGTGGTAGGCATGCGTGATGGAAACTTCTTGAATGCACCTCTAATATGTCATCACTAATTTTATCGGTAAGTTTTATGGAGGGCTATTAAAAAAATAATGTATGATATAAATGGTATTCATATAAATAAATATTCAGCTGGGTCAGAAACCAAGATAACATCTAAAACAAATTTGGAAAAATTAAACTGCACTGTGATTGGTTTTATATTGTACTGTCCTGCTTTCAGATGGGTAACATTTTTGCAAAAAAGTGAGTGAATTGGTTTTTTCTGATTGGTAGTTTTTGTAACTGTTTATATTTGGGCAAATCCTGACAGCTAAATTCAAATTGTAACTATTTGAGCCAATCAGAGAAGTGTGATGGTCGGATTTTCATACAGTGAACACATGTAGGCCATATACAAGACTTAATTCTATGGATATATATTTTCCCATCTGTATTGAATAGCAGGTAATGCTTTCTATTCTATGGTCACAAAGAAAGGTAAATGAAATGACATTAACTCGAAAGAATAGTATCGCTATATTGAAATATATGTCCATGTTGGATTTCACAAGTTACAATTTTAGATAGTCACAATCGTATACTATCTCTTTAGTGTCTATTGATCATTCCTTTGCTTGAATCTTTACTGAATTACAATCTAAAATTTATTTTTTTCTATTTACATATGCATTTTGCATTTCAAGTTACATACAACAATAAAATCAATTCATTAGCATTTATATAATTTCAAACATTTTTTAAAGCCTAATACATTTCATACAAAAATGGATTTCATACATTGCTTCTGCTGCAGTGGAACCTGAGACATTGGCCATCAGACACTGCATCCTGGCTGGGTCCACAAGTACGCTAATGGAATTGCCCACCACTTCCATGCTGGAAAGGATAGGCTCCAAGCTCTGTGCAAGGTTGGTGCCGGACTCCTCCATGCTCTTTGACATTGTGCTCAGGCTTTCTGGCCGGCCTGCCAATGCACCAAGCATTTCATCGTGCATACTCATCAACCTTCTTCTGTAGGACACCCCATCGAAGTCCTCATCTGAGTCCTGTGCAGCAGAACTCGTGCGCAACCTCACCCTCCGGGGAGCTGGCACCTGCACTACCCTTTCCCCCTGCCCTGGCTGCAGGCCACTCATACCCGGTGTATCAACACATGCATATCCTGCATCTAACATATCCTCTAAAGTTCGCAGAGTGTCAGTATCTGAGTTGGTGACTGTGAGTGTGACATCGAGTGACGATGCAACTTCAGTATCACTTCCTTATTCCTCTTTTAATTCCTGCTCCTCCATCACTCTCAGGCCAGGTTGCAGTTCTTGGCTATCTGAAAGACAAAGACACAAGGGTTAGGTTGCGGTGAGGGATGGGGGGAACCAGAGGTGCATGCTCAAACCATCTGCAGCTTGTAAATCAGAAGAGGTTTTGGTTTGAGGAGGAATTTGGATGTGAGAAGGAGGATTAGGTATGAGGATACCATCATCTTAGATTCAAGATGTGAGATTTAGGTGTGAGGCTTGCAGCTCTGGTTAGTGTGTGAGGGTGAGGTGAAGCTATGAATGTGAGTCGTGATTGAAAGAGATTGTTGGTAGTTGAGTGAAGGGGGTGGTGAATTGAGCAATGTCTGAGCCTAGTGGTTCCTTTCAAAGGATATAACATTTGAAGATGAATTCACTGACATTGACCACTCGTGTGAGGTCATTAAACTTATTGTGGTGCTGCATCCAGGTCCTCAGGGCTATACTGCTGCCATTGACTGCGATGGCTATCTGCTCCCATTGCTTTCTCAGAGTTTGTCTGGAAGGCCTCCTGGTCCCCTGTGGATACAGAACCTCTCTCCTCCTATCCACCTTCTGCACCAAGTCCTTCAGTGCTGCGTTAAGGAATCTTGGAGCCTGCTCTTTGCCCTATTGCGCCATCAGTATGTCTCTTTCTTGCTCACACTCAGTTCCTCAGCAATTTCCAGCACCTGCTGCAGCCAGAATGCACCTCCCCTTTAAGAGTTGCAGGCTGCCTTTAAGTAGTGCTTGCCTTGCATGAATTTGGGCCCACTGCTGAGGTGTGCACCACTTAGCAGCATGTTCAGCGCTGGGCTGCACGCTACTATTATTTAAATTAACAGGCCGCACGAAGTTTGTGTGCTGCCTGCATCGAAAGGAATGGGCGTGGGTTGATTGCACATTGCAATCCCCGCACATTTTCGGGCCTTGTCCAATTTCTCAGTCACGGTATTTCCTTTTGACAGAAGGGAAAATTGGAAGGAAAGTCATCAGCAGATCGAAATCAGTTGAAAGTTAATTCATGCAGTGAAATTCCCATGGAGCTTCTGCTGCTCTTCCACCGTAATTTTGGTTGAAGTGTAGCAGCAACCTCGTTTACGGGCCTAAGCAGAGTTTCTGCTGAATTTCTGTAAAAATTGTGGTGGCAGATCATTAGAAGCTCTGAGGAAATGCATCCCCTATGCCAGAAAATGGGCGAAGCAGGGCTGCAGTGGCAGTTTGGGAAGAATTACAGCCGGCAACTGGACTATCTCAGGCCCATGCTCACAGAGTGCCACCCCAATCCTAGGAGTTTCTCATAGACATACAACTGCCAGGTATGTCACAGGCTGCTATGCTAATCTGTATTTGCCACTGCTAAAGGGCATCTCCTCAGTGTTCACTGATATCTCTGGGCATAGAGCTCAGGCATTTATCTGCTATTCAAACCCTTCCCTCATAATTACCTGTTAAAGCTCCCCAAGAGGTGTAGCTCCAGCTATGTCTTACAGTATGGACCGCAAAGACCTTCTTAGAAGCAGAGCCTTCCTGAAGTCTCCATTGTAGTTGCAAAGATTAGTGAAGACAAACGTAGGTCCCTTGCAGTCAGAATCAGGTGAATTTATAATGGGGAACAAAGAAATGGCAGACCAATTGAACAAATATTTTGGTTCTGTCTTCACGAAGGAAGACACATATAACCTTCCGGAAATACGAGGGGACCGAGGGTCTAGCGAGAAGGAGGAACTGAAGGAAATCCTTATTAGTCAGGAAATTGTGTTAGGGAAATTGATGGGATTGAAGGCCAATAAATCCCCAGGGCCTGATATTTTGCACTCCAGAGTACTTAAGGAAGTGGCCCTAGAAATAGTGGATGCATTGGTGATCATTTTTCAACAGTCTATCGATTCTGGATCAGTTCCTATGGACTAGCTAATGTAACACCACTTTTTAAAAAAGGAGAGAGAGAGAAAACACGGAATTATAGACCGGTTAGCCAGTAGTGGGGAAAATGTTGGAATCAATTATTAAAAATGAAATAGCAGCGCAGTTGGAAAGCAGTGATCGGTCCAAGTCAGCATGGATTTATGAAAGGGAAATCATGCTTGACAAATCTTCTAGAATTTTTTGAAGATGTAACTAGTAGAGTGGACAAGGGAGAACCAGCGGATGTGGTGTATTTGGACTTTCAAAAGGCTTTTGACAAGGTCCCACACAAGAGATTGGTGTGCAAAATTAAAGCACATGATATTGGGGGTAATGTATTGACGTGGATAGAGAACGGGTTGGCAGACAGAAAGCAGAGAGTAGGGATAAACGGGTCCTTCTCAGAATGGCAGGCAGTGACTAATGGGGTGCCACAGGGCTCAGTGCTGGGACCCCAGCTGTTTACAATATACATCAATGATTTAAATGAAGGAATTGAGTGTAATATCTCCAAGTTTGCAGATGACACTAAGCTGGGTGGTGGTGTGAGCTATGAGGAGGATGCTAAGAGGCTGCAGGGTGACTTGGACAGGTTAGGTGAGTGGGCAAATGCATGGCAGATGCAGTATAATGTGGATAAATGTGAGGTTATCCACTTTCGTGGCAAAAACATGTAGGCAGAATATTATCTGAATGGCAGCAGATTAGGAAAAGGGGAGGTGCAACGAGACCTGGGTGTCATGGTACATCAGTCATTGAAAGTTGGCATGCAGGTACAGCAGGTAGTGAAGAAGGCAAATGGCATGTTGGCCTTCATAGCTAGGGGATTTGAGTATAGGAGCAGGGAGGTCTTAATGCAGTTGTACAGGGCCTTGGTGAGGCCTCACCTGGACTATTGTGTTCAGTTTTGGTCTCTTAATCTGAGGAAGAACGTTCTTGCTATTGAGGGGGTGCAGCGAAGGTTCACCAGACTGATTTCCGGGATGACAGGACTGACATATGAGGAGAGATTGGATCGAACTTGGCCTGTATTCACTGGAGTTTAGGAGAATGAGAGGGGATCTCATAGAAACATATACAATTCTGACGGGCCTAGACAGGTTAGATGCAGGAAGAATGCTCCCGATGATGGGGAAGTCCAGAACCAGAGGACACAGTCAAAGGATAAAGGGTAAGCCATTTAGGACTGAGATGAGGAGAAACTTCTTCACTCAGAGAGTTGTTAACCTGTGGAATTCTCTACCGCAGAGAGTTGTTGATGCCAGTTCGTTAGATATAGTCAAGAGGGAGTTAGATATGGCCCTGACTGCTAAAGGGATCAAGGGGTATAGAGAGAAAGCAGGAAAGGAGTCCTGAGGTGAATGATCAGCCATGATCTTATTGAATGGTGGTGCCAGCTCGAAGGGCCGAATGGCCTACTCCTGCACCTATTTTTTATGTTTCTATGTTTCTATGCTACGGGTGTTGTCACATGCTCAATGGCTTCAGTGCAGATAACAGTTTCACTTTCTACTACCATGTGTGTGAACCTAAGTAACTGTTCCCATGGGCTATGTGTTCTAGCATGCTGCTTTAAAAATCAGTTTCACTGATATAAACCCCTACATTGTGGCACTCAGCATTGTGCATCTATAATAGCTGGCTCCTCATCACCTCCCATCACTGCTACCTCGTCATCCCCGGTGTTCTTTTATCTCACCCTGTTCTTCCTCCTCAATGAAATATTAAAATTTTTTTCCCATAGCGTGTGTATCTGTGCTGGTGGCTGCTTCCAAGTGACTGCTGACCTGAAGACAACCCCTGGTACCAGACCCAAGTGTTAATTCTTTGTGTATGCGTCTAGGCAAAATGAGTTTCAGTCTGGCTTCTATCCTGCCCACAACACTGAGACTGCCCTGGTCAAAATCACCAATATTCTGTGTGACTGACTGCTAGGCATAATCCCTCTTCAACCCTCTGCAACTTTTGATGATCTATTGTATAATCAACAACAACAACTTGTATTTATATAGCGCCTTTAACGTAGTGAAACGTCCTAAGGTGCTTCACAGGAGTATTATGTGATAAAAATTTGACACCGAGTCGCATAAGTAGAAATTAGCGCAGGCGACCAAAAGCTTGGTCAAAGAGGTATGTTTTAAGGAATGTCTTGAAGGAGGAAAGAGAGGTGGAGAGGTTTAGGCAGGGAGTTCCAGAGCTTGGGGCCTAGGCAACAGAAGGCACGGCCACCAATGGTTGAGCGATTATAATCAGGGATGCTCAGGAGGACAGAATTAGAGGAGCGCAGACATCTCATGGGGTTGTGGGGCTGGAGGAGATTACAGAGAAAGGGAGGGGCAAGGCCATGGAGGGATTTGAAAATAAGGATGAGAATTTTGAAATTGAGGCGCTGCTTAAGCGGAAGCCAATGTAGGTCAGCGAGCACAGGGGTGATGGGTGAGTGAAACTTGGTGCGAATTAGGACATGGGCAGCCAGGTTTTGGAACACCTCTAGCTTACGTAGGTTAGAATGTGCGAGGCCAGCCAGGGGTGCTTTGGAATAGTCAAATCTAGAGGTAACAAAGGCACGGATGAGGGTTTCAGCAGCAGATGAGCTGAGGCAAGGGCAGAGACAGACGATGTTACGGAGATGGAAATAGGCGGTCTTAGTTATGCTGCGGATATGTGGTTGAAAGCTCATTTCAGGGTCAAATATGATACCAAGGTTGCGAACAAGTGTGGTTCAGCCACAGACAGGAGTTGGGGAGAGGGATGGAGTCAGTGTCTCGGGAACGGAGTTTGTGACAGGGACTGAAAATAATGGCTTTGGTCTTCCCACTATTCAATTGGAGAAAATTTCTGCTCATCCAAAAATGGATGTTGGACAAGCAGTCAGACCTAGGAGGGGTCGAGACAAGTGGTGGTGAGGTAGAGCTGGGTGTCATCAGCGTACATGTGGAAACTGATGCTGTGTGTCCAGATGTTGTCGCCAAGGAGCAACATGTAGATGAGAGATAGGAGGGGCCCGATCCTTGGGGAACACCAAAGATATCCTCATTTCCTGCGCGGTCTACCTCCACAGAACTCCCATCACATGTTCCCATTCATACCTTTGCAACCATCAGCCAGCACATCTCCAGCAATGACTTCTTCAGAGTGTGCCCTGAGGTGCCATGCTCAGCCTTCTCCTATTCCTCATCTTTCTGATACCTCTTGGTAACATTATCTGGAAGTATAGAATCAGCTTTCTTATGTATATACCTAGCTTTGCTTCTCCGCCACCACCATCAATTCTGTCATGTATCTCGCATTACTGTATATAACTGTATCTTACCATGCTATACATGACTGTAACTGGATATGACCTGTAACAATAAGCATACCTTACCACCAGGGGTGCACTTGCAGGAGACACTCCATACCTGTCCCACTGAGGTATATAAAGGGAGGTCTCAGGCAAGTGCAGCACTGGAGAGCTGGAATTAAAGGTGCAGGTCCTGAGTGACCTTGACTTCAGCATGTGTCTCGTGTAAGTCAGTACATTAGAGTCAGGACTTAACAAATTCTATCACCGCTGCAGTGCTGTCTGATGTTCTGTCCAACATAAAGTTGTGGATGAGTCAGAACGTTTTGCAATTTTCTAACAAAATACAGGTGAGATAATTAGTTGACTTCAATGTTCAATGAGTATTTTTTTGAACTAATATTCAAGCAAGCCAGAACAGTTAACCAGACTGGGCTATCCAACTTTGCCTTTCTAGAAAAGGCGAATGAATGAGCTAAGGATTTGGAATTGACCATGGAGTCTCTGTCTGCCTGCCTGTCACTCTCTTCATCCCTCCCGCTCAGCTTAAGACACTAGCTGAAGTACATGGAACAAAAAGCAAAAACTACAGCATGTGTGGCTTCAGAACACTGTTTTCTTTGTCTCACATACACACACACGGTGCTTTTTAAATTTTTACCTCAGTAAAGCTTTTGAACTTTGTCCTCTTGTTTTTCAAAATTATCTGAATAAAAGCTACTCGGCAGAAAATGCTAGGTACCAAGAAGAATAACCCCATCAGTTCATCTAACTGTACAATACTGATTCATCCTGGGAAATTAAGTATGGTACATATGCTCAGGCTGAAAAAGGCACAGCTCTGGGCAAAAATAATTAGTCCAAACCCAGGTTTTTGGAAAGGGCTGAGGTCTTCAAGTAAAAATATTAATGAATGAATTAAAGACAATTCAATGGATAAATCCAATCATGTTATTGCAAAATATATAGGGCTAGACTTTCGCCTTCATTTTCAGTGGTTTTCTCGGCAGTATAGCTGTTTTTTGATGATAAAACACCCGCCGAAAGTTTCCTCTTTATCTTTTAAAGGGTTCCACCCACATTTTGAAAAGACCGCTGGGGAGCAAACCACCCGCGTGCATCTGCGTGCACCGCCGAGAAAACCGCCAGGATCTAAGTTTTGCCTCAACGGGGACCCATAGGCACTGCCGCGGAAACCGCCCACGAAAAGCTGCTGGAAACAGAGTGGTCGGTGAGTACCCTGCAAAAAAAGGTAAGTTAAAGGTTTTATATAATTATTTTTAAAATTCTAAAACGGCGATTACGTTAAAAAATGTATTGAGAATGTTTTATAATTTTATTGTTTAAGTGAAAAAATATTTTTTGAGTTTCCCCCCCACCTCCTTAGGCCCAACCGCAGCCTCGGTCTAAATTTTAAGTACTTACCGTCCATTCCGGTAAGAACTGCCCGTTTTACCTAATTTCTCCTTTAACTGCCGAGAAACTGCCGAGAATCTTGGTACAAGATCCATTTTCTCGCCGGGCGATATTTTTTATCTTTATTATGGAAATTTTCACCAGCGTTAGTTGCAGAATGTTAGCGGTGTTTCTGGGCGACAATCGGACAGTGAGGGGCTTTAGGGAAAGTCTAGCCCATAATGTTTGAAATGTTTTGAATTTTAAAAAAATGTTTAAACGCTTGTTTTGGAAAATAAGAAATTTAAATTACTGAGAAAAAGTAATGGATAAAAATTTTCAGAAAACATTTAAAGGGATTTGTTGGAATCTTGTGGCCAGATTGTGCAATCGCAGGGTGATTATACTTCCTGTAAAATAACAGCTATAGGCCTGGATTTTGCTCTCGGCACCGAAGGAATGGCTTTTGCCTTTCATCTCGCGTACAGTTGCCCAGAGACGTTACGCGGACTTGTCAGCAGAGATTTCTACTAATCCGGCGTCTGATCCAGTGAGGCGCCCTCTACAGGGGATCTGTAGTATCTGTGAGCAGGTCAAAGAAGCAGTGAGGTTATCAACCAATCAGACTGAAGTATCCTCACTGAGACATGCAGACTGCAAACCAGGAAATATAAATTACAGTTAAATCATTGTACAGGAAGCAAAATAAAGATTGGGACATACAGATGGGATTAAGGGAGAGAGATAAAAGAGAAAAATATTTTCATTTTCTTCTTGGGGAACGAGACTCCACACATAAAATTAATTTTTCAGCACAAAGCAGGAATTATCACTTATTATGCCATTAAAATCTCACTTACTCCTGAATGCACTAGCCCTATCTTTTACAGCCGTTTGTAATGCGAGACTAGTGAAGTTCACGCCGATACATGATTTCTGTGCAGATTCCATCGTTGAAAACTGCAGCAGCGCAGCCTGTGGAGGAGTGGGGTATCACTGACAGCAACTTCCGGATTTCCGCATTTAACTGCGCGTGTGCGGACGCCAGATGTTACTGTTAGATTTACCCTGCAATAACGGCGAACACGGATAGTCTCACCATTATTACTACAAGAAAATCCGGCCCATTGTGTGTCACAGTGGGACACCGTTAACATTGTTAACATTGTTTGACTCAGTGGGACACCTTTAACAAGTATTTATTACAGTGCCATCTACAGGAGCAACAGGTACTTCAGGTATTTACAAAGATTTTTCAATGAAATTCGCAATCACATACCAGATTTAATAGATAATAGATAGATAATATATTTAATAGACACATATAGATTGGAGAAGACCTTTAGTACCAAAAGGGGATCACTATATATTACATATGTAAATCCACTCTTTAATATTTGAACTACAGTAACCAAACTAATATTTTGATAGTATTAGAAATGTTCAATCCCTTGCTTTGTACATGTGTATATTATATATCATTATTTCTATCTCAATTTAGTACCAAAGAGATATATAATAGTATACCTGTATACAATTAGTGTCTTAATATCAAGTGTTTCCAAAAGAGAAATGTGATCTTACGTAATATGTGAAATAGCTGTGTACTGGTATTACAGCTTTCCAAGACTGCTGTATCTACAGACTGCAAACATCAATGGATATAAACAAGAAGGCACAGATGACTGGTGATCTTTTTGCGGAGTGGCTGCAGCGCTTTGACCGAAATGTAGCATTGCAGGACAGAAACATCACTTAGATAGTGACAATTGTGTAGCTCAGGTGAGTTGCCTGCATCGAATTGGAGAATTCATTGGCAACTGCTTTCATAGAAACATAGAAAATAGGTGCAGGAGTAGGCCATTCAGCCCTTCGAGCTGGCACCACCATTCAATAAGATCATGGCTGATCATTCATCTCAGTACCCCTTTCCTGCTTTCTCTCCCTACCCCTTGATCCCTTTAGCTGTAAGGGCCATATCTAACTCCCCTTGAATATATCCAATGAACTGGCATCAACAACTCTCTGCACTCGAGAATTCCACAGGTTAACAACTCTCTGAGTGAAGAAGTTTCTCCTCATTTCAGTCCTAAATGGCTTACCCCTTATCCTTAGACTGTGTCCCCTGGTTCTGGACTTCCCCAGCATTGGCAACATTCTGCTTGCATCTAACCTGTCCAGTGCCGTCAGAATTTTATATGTTTCTATGAGATACCCTCTCATCCTTCTAAACTCCAGTAAATACAGGCCCAGTCGATCCAGTCTCTCCTGATATGTCAGTCCTGCCATCCTGGGAATCTGTCTGGTGAACCTTCGCTGCACTCCCTCAATAGCAAGAACGTCCTTCCTCAGATTAGGAGACCAAAACTGAACACAATATTCCAGGTGAGGCCTCACCGAGGCCCTGTACAACTGCAGTAAGACCTCCCTGCTCCTATACTCAAATCCCCTTCTTCACCGCCTGCTGTACCTGCATGCCAACTTTCAATGACTGATGTACCATGACACCCAGGTCTCGTTGCACCTCCCCTTTTCCTAGTCTGCCGCCATGCAGATAATATTCTTCCTTCGTATTTTTGCATCAAAGTGGATAACCTCACATTTATCCACATTATACTGCATCTGCCATGCATTTGCCCACTCATCTAACCTGTCCAAGTCACTCTGCAGCCTCTTAGCGTCCTCCTCGCAATGCCACCCAGCTTAGTGTCATCTGCAAACTTGGAGATATTATACTCAATTCCTTCATTTAAATCATTAATGTATATTGTAAATAGCTGGGGTCCAGGCACTGTAAATTCAATGCACTAGCAAAGAAAGCAGCTGTATCTGACAGTGAGGATCCCAAATGGCGCCAATGGCTTATTCTGATGCAGCAAATCTCATTGAGCGTATGCATTATCCATTCCGACTGCCAGCAAGCATGAGGTTTGAATCTATTACTGGTGTGGTTAGGGAAGTTCTGATGTCTAGAATGCTAACCAACATGGAAATTGTTGGTGCTGCGTAGGAGGATTCTGCTGCCAGCGGGAGAGAGAGTAAGGAAGAGGCCAAAGCAAGCAAATTCAGCGAGCAGCCGGAGGAGGTAGAGGAACAAACCGCCACCATGGCAATGGTATCCAATCTGAGGGATTGCCAAGGAAGTGGCTGACAACTAAGCCACATCTCCCAATAAAATCTTTCTCTGTGGTAAATATTTTGTGGACAAATGTGCTGTCAGCAGGAAGCAAAGCACAATCAGTGCATTTTGCAAAGTGACTGAACATTACGTTGCACAGTTTGTACAGTGCTTAAGTTTTTAACAGCTAATGCCGCAGCAGCTAATTTTGAAACTCCAACAATAAGGCTTTTTTTTACAAAGTGTAAGAATGTGCTTTTAAGGGAGCCATGGTACCCTGTAGTACCATGATAGAAATCTGTACTCAACTCAGGCAAAGACCATAATGCAAGATTGCAGCTTATTCACATTTTTGCCCCTCGCTCCACTTGACCTGAATGCGATGACACATATTATGATAGAGTTCCATATCTGCTGGTTGACCTCAATTGCCTCACCCAAGCAGCTATTCTTTGTGTATGAGCACAGACAGTGAATACTGATGAACTATTGATTTACGAAACACATCATTGCTGCCGAGATCCAAGTCTCGTCACCTTGGGGCTCGGCTTCTCACATGCTCTCCTTGCCAACATCCATCCACCACAGACTACTATTTATCTGGTTCATGTCCTATTCCACACTCAGTACCCATCTAATTTCCAAACTTCACTGGCTTTCTGTACCACAATGGATAGACTATAAGATCTTTGTATTTTTCTTCAGATCCCTTCATGGCCATCCTCTGTAATCTCCTTTAGCTGTACATCTCTGCACACACCCTCCATTCTTACAACACTGCCTGTTTCTCATTGCCCAATTCCTTGGTTTCATCATTGCCATCCATTCACTCAGCCATTATCTAACTACCTTTTGTACCTCCCTCCTGAAATACCTCTGCTCACCACCTCTGGTGCATGACTGGTCCAATCATTAATTCCCAGATCTGACAAGACCATGTTCAGTGCAGATGTCCCACTATCCTCATCCAAATACTCCTACTTATCCAGATCATGTCAAAGGGAAAATATAATGCATGGCTTCTTTTCTCTATGGCAAGCTGCTTCCTCAAATGCTTTTCCCCAGCTCCCTTTATTCTTTCCCTCACCTCCAATACTAAATGCAAAGAGCTTATAGATTTCTTCACCTCTAAGATTGACCATCTATGCAGCTGCCTCTACTAAAGTCTACCCCTCCTCTTCCTTCCTGCTTCTGACTTCCTACCAGTCTTTTGCCCACGCTACTTCTGACCCTCCATCACTTTGTAGTTTCACTCACCATCTCCCCTTGCCCTCTCAAGCTCATCATTCCATGAGACCTCCCCTCCTGCTCCTTTGATTTTTACCCACTCAACAACCCCTCCTGGTCCCCATACTTGCTGACTATAAATTACTCTCTTTTTTTCAGCCACCATCCCTCTCCCTTTCAAAAACACTTTCAATATACTCTGTTTACAGTACCACGACTACTCTGACCAAAGTCACAACTGACATTTAATATGACTGTGACTGTGGTGTGTTATCCCTACTTGTCCTCCTCGACCTCTTTGCAACATTTGAAACGGTTAACGACTGAATCCAGCTCTGTGAGACTGGCCTTGCATGATTCCATTCCTACTTGTCTGAATACAGCTCATGCATCGCCATCAATAGCTTCTGTTCGCACCCATGCACTCTCCCAAAGATCTATCCTTGACCCACTCCGTTTCCTCACTTACATGCTGCCCACCCAGCTCTGCAAGCTCCTTCAGCCTGATGTCCCCTCCGATACCTTTTGGCCCTCCTACTCTGATCCTTAATGCATTCCCCACACTCTTTGTCCCACAATTGATAGCAATTTGCTGGAATACCCTCCTTAACCCCTTCATCTCTTTACTTCTTTCTCAACCTTTAAAATCCTTCCCAAAATCCAGCTTTTCAACTAAACCTTCATTCAACTCTACCTAACTCTTGCACATAGCTTGATGTCCATTCCTTCAATCCTTGTATCTATATTTTTCTCTTCACCCTTCCACACCACCCCCCCCCCCCACCCCAATTAAAGGTGCTATATAAATGTACCATTGTATATGGAAGAATCATTCTGCAATGCATGGAATGTTGTCTTTTTTTTTAAACAGAGAATGAGGTACCTACATAAAAATATGATTGTTACTTAGTTACATTTTTGACAGTCAAGAACTGGCCTGGGGGAGAGCCCTGCTCAGTTAATTCGTCAAGAAATTAAATGACATAGATCTAGTTCCAGGGTACTACTGTTAAGTAGGACCATTTAATTGTTTTTTTTCATTAAGGTGTATATTGAAAGTTGATGAACTGTTAACTACATTATTCTTATGTCATCCTTGAATAACTTTTAGTCAACCAACTTTTCAATATTGCAAAACTTACCAATTTTCTTTTGATCTGAAAAAGCCACCAGTACTGCTTTTCAAAAAATGTTCACAAAGAACTATCCTAAGTTTGAAATCTTTCTATTTATTTCTTTGGTGATTTAAAAGTGTGAAAAGGGTGATGACTGATGGAATTATCAGGGGAAATAACTTGAAGGAGTTACTGAGACTGACAGTGTAAAGAAAATGAATATACGCAGTTGAAGCTGAAACATTCTAAATTAATGACGTGTGTAACTGCTGATATTAATTCAATTCTGTCAGCACTGTTCAGGTTCCAGAAGGGCTCCAAAGCAATACGTCCATGGTGCAATCATGACAGAATGCTAAAATTAAAAATAAATTAAAATAGCAGAAAAATAGAAATAAACAGACGGTGTTAAAATTCATGATAATCTGTAACTTCTTCTAAAATAATTAATTTTATTGTGTGAACTCTGGGCTCCCACCTACTGTCTCCTACCTATTCCCCATTACTACCAGGAAATATGTATCCTAATAATTTCTGCGTATCAAGGCCGATGTAATTTGAGTTTTCCTGTGTTCATTCATGTGCGTATTTTGGCTGCCATTCCGGACCGGATCTATTTCCACTTTTTTCTCCACCTTTTTTTTTATTTCATTTTTCTTTACCCTTACTAGATAGCACGTTTCTGGAGGTGGTCACCCCACAGCTTAAGAGTGTGCAGGCAGAGAGGAAGTGGGTGACCACCAGACAGAAGAGGTAGGCAGGAGTCCCCTGAGTCCATATTCTATTCGGAGTACTGGTGAAGGCGGTGGTGCCCCTGGGGAGTGCAGCCAGAGCCAAGTCCACGGCACCACGGGTGGCTCAGCTGCACAGGGGAGGAGGAAGAAGAGTGGAAGAGCTATAGTGGTAGGCCGCAGACGTGACTCCAGGATAGTATGTTGCCTCCCTAGTGCCAGGGTCAAGGATGTTACCGAGCGGCTGCTAGGCATTCTGGGCGGAGAGTGTGAACAGCCAGAGGTCGTGGTCCATATCGGTACCAACGACATAGGTAAAAAGAGGGATGAGGTCCTGCAGGCAGCTAGGAGAGAAATTAAAAAGCAGGATCTCAAAGGTAGTAATCTCCGGGTTACTGCCGATGCCATGCACAAGTGAGTATAGAAATAGGAGGACAGAGAAGATGAATGCGTGGCTGGAGAGATGATGCAGACAGGAGGGCATGAGATTCCTGAGACATTGGGACTGTTTCTGGGGGAGGTTGGACCTGTACAAGCCGGACAGGTTGCACCTCAACAGAGCTTGACCAGTATCCTCGCGGAAGGGTTTGCTGGTGCTGTTGAGGAGGGTTTGAACTAGCTTGGCAGGGTGATGGGAACATAGAAAAAATAGGTGCAGGAGTCGGCCATTCGGCCCTTTGAGCCTGCACCACCATTCAATATGATCATGGCTCATCATGCAACTTCAGTACCCCATTCCTGCTTTCTCTCCATACCAGGGAATTGATTCAGTGGGGAGAGAAGCAAAGCTGGAATTGGGCAGCAGAAAAGTAGAAAGTGAATTTGGAAGACAGAGGAAACAAGGGCTGGAAAATAGGCGACAAGGGAGTTTGGCACCACTAAATGGTATATACTTCAATGAAAGGAGTATAGGGAATAAAGCAGATGAGCTGAGAGCACAGATAGATACTTGGAAGTACAATATTATAGCTATTGCTGAGACATGGCTGACAGAAGGGCAGGTATGGCAGCTCAACATTCCTGGTTACAGTGTTTTCAGACGGAATAGAGAGGGGCATAAAAAAGGAGGTGTTGCAATATTAATTAAAGAAGCAAATACAGCTGTGAGAAGGGATGATATGTTAGAGGGGTCATCAAATGAGGCCATATGGGTCGAATTGAAGAACAGAAAGGAGCAATCTCACTACTGGGAGTGTATTACAGCCCCACAGGCAGTCAGATGGAGATAGAAGAACAAATATGTGGGCAAATTGCTGAGAAGTGCAAAAACTATATAGCAGGATTTCAACTACCCTAATATTAACTGGAAAAAGGTTAATGTGAATGGTACAGAGGATGCAGAATTCCTAAAATGCATGCAGCAGAACTTCTTTATCCAGCATGAAACAAGCCCAGCAAAGGAGGGGCGGTTCTAGACTTGGTTTAGGGAATGAAGAGGGGCAGGTGGAAGGGGTATCAGTGGGAGAGCATTTTTGTGCTAATGATCATAATTCAGTAAGATTTAGGGTAGTTATGGGAAAAGGACAAAGGGGGACCAGGAATAAAAGTTCTCAATTGGGGTAAAGCCAATTTTACTGAGCTGAGATGAGATTTGCCAAAGTGGACTGGAAACAGCTACTTGATGATAAATCAGCGTCAGAGCAGTGGGAGACATTCAAGGAGGAGATCCTGAGGGTACAGAGCAAGTATGTTCCCTTTAAAAAAAAAGGTGGGGCTATCAAATCTAGAGCCCCCTGGATGTCAAGGGACATACAGGGTAAGATAAAGAAAAAAAGGAAAACTTATGACAGAACTCAATGCTGCAGAAACTCTAGAGGAGTATAAGAAGTGAAGGGGTGTAATTAAAAATGATATCAGGAAAGCAAAGAGAGAGCATGAAAGAATGTTGGCAAGTAAAATCAGAGAAAATCCAAAGGTGTTTTATAAATCCATTAAGAGCAAGAGGATAACTAGAGAAAGAGTGGGGCCTATTAGAGACCATAAAGGAAATCTGTGTGGAGGTGGAAGACGTGGGTAGGATTCTTGATGAATACTTTGCATCTGTTTTCACAGAAGAAAGGGGTGATGCAGACTTTGCAATGAGGGAGAAGGAGTGTAAAATATTAGATAAGATAAACATAGTGGGAGAGGAAGTATTAAGGGGCTTAGCAGCTTTGAAAGTCGATAAATCCCCAGGCCAGGATGAAATGTATCCCAGGCTGTTAAGAGAAGCAAAAGGAGAAATAGCAGAGACTCTGACCATCATTTTCCAGTCCTCTCTGGCCACAGGTGTGGTGCCAGAGGACTGGAGGACTGCTAATGTTGTACCTTTGTTTAAAAAAGGAGAAAGGGATAGACAGAGTAATTACGGGCCAGTCAGCCTAACCTCAGTGATGGGAAAATTATTGGCAAAAATTCTGAGGGACAGGATAAATCTTCATTTGGAAAGACATGGATTAATCAAGGCAGTCAACATGGGTTTGTCAAGAGAAGGTCGAGTCTGACTAACTTGATTGAATTTTTCGAGGGAGTAAGCAGGAGTGTCAATGAGGGCAGTGCGTATGATGTAGTGTATATGGATTTTAGCAAAGCTTTTGATAAGGTTCCACATAGCAGACTGGTCACGAAAGTAAAAGCCCATGGGATCCAGGGCAAAGTGGCAAGTTGGATCCAAAATTGACTCAGAGGCAGGAAGCAAAGGGTAATGGTTGATGGATGTTTTTGTGACTGGAAGGCTGTATCCAGTGGGGTACCACAGGGCTAAGTGCTGGGTCCCTTGTGGTATATATCAAGGATTTGGACTTAAATGTTGGGGTATGATTAAGAAGTTTGCAGATGACACTAAAATAGACTGTGTGGTTGATAATGAAGAAGAAAGCAGCGGACTGCAGGAAGTTATCAATGTACTGGTCAGGTGGGCAGAACAGTGGCAAATGGAATTCAATCCGAATAAGTGTGAGGTAATGCATTTGGGGAGATCTAAAAAAGCAATGGAATACACATTAAATGGCACTACACTGAAAAGTGTAGAGGAACGAAGGGACCTTGGAGTGCAGGTCCACAGATCTCTGAAGGTAGCAGGCCAGGTAGATAAGGTGGTTAAGATGGCATATGGAATACCTGTACTTGTCTTTATTAGTCGAGGCATGGAATACAAGAGCAAGGATGTTATGCTTGAACTGTATAAAACACAGGTTAGGCTGCAGCTGTGTGCAGTTCTGGTCACCACATTACAGGAAAGATGTGATTGTACTGGAAAGGGTGCAGAGGAGATTTACAAGAATGTTGCCTGGACTGGAGAATTTTGGCTATGAGAAAAGATTGGAGGTGCTGGGTCTGTTTTCTTTGGAACAGAGGATGCTAAGGGGAAACCTGATTGTGGTGTATAAAATTATGAGGGGCCTGGATAGAGTGGATAGGAAGGACCTGTTTCCCTTGGCAGATGGATCAATAACCAGGGGGCATAGATTTAAAGTAATTTGGGGGAGGTTTAGAGGAGACATGAGGGGAAATTTCTTCACCCAGAGGGTGGTGGGGGTCTGGAACTCACTGCCTGAAAGGGTGGAAGAGGCAGGAACCCTCACCACATTTAAAAGATACTTAGATGTTCACTTAAAGTGCTATGGACCAAGAGCTGAAAAGTGGGATTAGGCTGGTCATGGTCGGCCGGCGCGGACACAATGGGCCGAAATAGCCTCCTTCCGTGCTGTAAATTTCTATGACTCTAGGCCCCTCTCTCCTGTTGCCATACCTGCTTTAATTTCTCCCCTCTTGGGTACACTGCCCTCCCAAATCCCTACCCCAACCTTTTAGTACTCCTCAACCTTCCTACTCTCCTGCTGCCCAGGCTTGAATCCCTCTTAAATAAGCCTTCCCACTCTGCCTCTCATGGCATCCTGTGAACAGCCCCTCGAGGAACTCGTTGCTGCTCCCTTATGAGCAGTAACCCCAACTGCCCCAATCTATTCTCTCTCCGACTTTCCTGCCCAGCATGTCCACTGCGAGCTAATCTTGTCAATCTTCTCACTATCCAACTCGCCCCTCTCAGTGCTGACCCTATGGATTTTACCAGCTGATGAGTTATCACCCCCCAAACCCACTCCCCCGGAATGTACGTTCGCTTATGAACAAAGCCCTTGCTATCCATGAGCTTATTGTGGATGACTGCACCGACATCATGATCTTGACAAAAGCCTGGCTGACGGGTGATGACACCTTCCCCCTAAATGAAGCTTCCCGCCTGGCTATACTTTCCACCACTTGCCCCACCCTGACCGTCGCAATGGCGGAGTGGCTCTTATCACTAAATCATACCTTGATCTGTTGCCCTACTCCTCTGGCACTTTCTCCTCCTTTGAGCATCTCACCTTGTTCCACCCTTCTCATCCCTCATTTAACCTCATTTAAAATCCTAGTTCTCTACCGCCCATCCACGTATCATAAAAATTTTCTCACCGAGATATCGTCACTGCATTCCTGAGTGACTTCACATCCTCGGTGATTTCAACCCCCATCTCAATTCATCATGTTCCCTCTTCTCTGAGTTCACAGTCCTTCCATCCTCCCTTAATCTCTCCCTCCATGTAAACTCCCCAACACATATTCATGGCCACCATCTTGATCTTCCTAACTCACGCGACCTCGTTTCTCCCATCGTATCAATTACAGATAAGGCCATCTCTGATCACTTCCTTGTACTGCTCTCCATCCACATACCCCTTGCCCCTCCCATCCTGTTGTGTTCCTACACAGATGAGACTGCACACAGAGAGGTTAAAGTAACAGTGACCCCAGTCTTTATTAAGACACTCCAGAGTGAGGAACAGGCCTTTGGGGCCAGCTTATATACAGTGCTCCCAAGGGATGCTGGGATCCCTTGGGACTTCAGGGGATGCGCTCCTGGGTGGCGGAACATGGGAGTGCATGCTTTACAGATACACAACATCACTCCCCAGCCAAAGTCAAAGTGAAGAGGCGGTTGGGAGCCTTTCTTTCCCTGGTGGGCCACCTTGGTACAAATGTCTGTTCTGGTGTGTTGGCTGTGCCCTCGCTGGGCTGGCGTGTTGTTGGCTCTGCAGGGCTGCTGGGTGAGCCTGGCCTTGTTGGGCTGTTGGGCATGATGGGTTCGATTTCCTGGTCTGGCGTGGTGTCGTTGATTCTTTGGGTGTGTGTTGTGGGCTCAAAAAAGGTGGTGTCTGCTGTGGGTTGTTCAGGGCAGTCTGTGAACCGCAGCCTCGTTTGGTCCAGGTGCTTTCTGCAAATTTGTCCATTGTCTAGTTTGACTACAAACATCCTACTCCCTTCTTTAGCTATCACCGTGCCCGCGATCCACTAGGGACCATGTCCATAGTTTATCACATACACAGGGTCATTCAGATCAATTTCCCGTGACACAGTGGCACGACCATCGTTTACATTTTGTTGCTGCTGCCTGCTCTCTACCTGATCATGCAGGTTGGGGTGAACCAGCGAGAGTCTGGTTTTAAGTGTCCTTTTCATGAGTAGCTCAGCTGGGGGCACCCCTATGAGCGAGTGGGGTCTCGTGCGGTAGCTGAGCAGTACTCAGGACAGGCGGGTTTGGAGTGAGCCTTCTGTGACTCGTTTAAGGCTCTGTTTGATTGTTTGTACTGCCCGCTCTGCCTGCCTATTGGAGGCTGGTTTAAACGGGGCCGAGGTGACATGTTTGATCCCATTGCGGGCCATGAATTCTTTAAATTTGGCAATGGTGAAACATGGCCCATTGTCACTGACCAGTATGTCAGGCAGGCCGTGGGTGGCAAACATGGCCCTCAGGCTTTCAATGGTGGCGGTGGTGGTGCTTCCCGACATTATTTCACATTCAATCCATTTTGAAAAAGCATCCACCACCACCAGGAATATTTTACCGAGAAACGGGCCCGCATAGTTGACATGGATCCTCGACCATGGTCTGGAGGGCCAGGACCACAAACTTAGTGGTGCCTCTCTGGGCACGTTGCTCAATTGAGCACACACACTGCATTGCCATACACAGGACTCTAAGTCAGAGTCAATACCGGGCCACCACATGTGGGATCTGGCTATCGCTTTCATCATTACTATACCTGGGTGTTTGCTACGGAGATCCGAGATGAACACTACGCGGTTACCCCACAACAGGCAGTCTGCCTGAATGGACAGCTCGTCCTTTCGCCACTGGAACGGCTTGATTAGCTCTTGCATACCAATGGGGATGCTGGCCCAGCTCCTATGCAGTACACAATTTTTTACGAGGGACAGCAGAGGATCTTGGCTGGTCCAAGTCCTAATCTGGTGGGTCATGACAGGTAATTTATCATTTTCAAACGCTTCCATGACCATCAACAAATCTGCGGGCTGCGCCACCATCAACAAGTTTGCAGGCTGCACCATTTCCATCCCCGTGGTGGGCAATGGTAGCCAACTGAGAGCATTCGCACAGTTCTCGGTGCCTGGCCTGTGGCGGATGGTAGTTATATGCTGATAGTACGAGTGCCCACCTTTGTATGCGAGCTGAGGCATTAGTATTTATCCCCTTGTTTTCAGCGAACAGGGATATGAGGGGCTTGTGATCGATTTCCAGCTCAAATTTGAGGCCAAACTGGTACTGATGCATTTTCTTTACCCCGAACACACACGCTAATGCCGCTTTCTCAATCATGCTGTAAGCCCTCTCGGCCTTAGACAAGCTCTTGGAGGCATAGGCGACAGGTTGCAACTTCCCCGCAACGTTAGTTTGTTGTAATACACACCCGACTCCGTACGACGACGCATCACATGCTAGCACAAGTCTTTTACACGGGTTATACAATACAAGCAGCTTGTTGGAGCATAAAATGTTTCTGGCTTTCTCAAAAGCAATTACTTTTTTTTTTTCCCCATACCCAGTTCTCACCTTTACGCAATAACACATGTCGGGGCTCTAAGAGGGTGCTTAACCCCGGTAGGAAGTTACCAAAATAGTTGAGGAGTCCCAGGAACGACCGCAGCTCTGTGACGTTCTGTGGCCTGGGCGTGTTCCTGATAGCCTGTCTTGGCGTCTGTGGGCCGAATGCCGTCCGCCGCGATCTTTCTCCCCAAAAACTCCACTTCTGTTGCCATGAAGACGCATTTTGACCTCTTCAACCACAGCCCTACGCGGTCCAATCGCTGGAGGACCTCCTCCAGGTTTTGTAGGTGCTCGATGGTGTCCCGACCCATAACCAATATGTCGGCCTGAAAAACCATCATGCGTGGTACCGACTTGAGTAGGCGCTCCATGTTTCTCTGGAAGACCGCTGTAGTCGACCGAATTCCAAACGGGCATCTGTTGTAGATGAATAGTCCCTTGTGCGTGTTGGTGCAGGTGAGGCCCTTCGAAGATTCCTCCAGCTTCTGCGTCATGTAGGCCAAAGTGAGGTCGAGCTTGGTGAGCGTCTTGCCTCCTGCCAGCGTCGCAAATAGGTCATCTGCCTTTGGTAGCGGGTATTGGTCCTGTATCGAGAAACGATTAATAGTTATTTTATAATCGCCGCAAATCCTGACCGTGCCATCACTTTTGAGTACTGGAACAATCGGGCTGGCCCACTCGCTGAATTCCACTGGAGAGATGATGCCCTCGCTTTGCAGCCTGTCCAGCTCGATTTCCACTCTCTCTCTCATCATGTGAGGTACCGCTCGCGCCTTGTGGTGAATGGGTCGTGCCTCTGGGACCAAGTGGATCCGTACTTTCGCCCTGGAAAAGTTTCCAATGCCTGGCTCAAAAAGGGAAGGAAATTTGTTAAGAACCTGGGTACATGAGGCCTCAGCGACATGTGATAGCACTTGGATGTCATCCCAGTTCCAGCGGATTTTGCCCAGCTAGCTCCTTCCAAGCAGTGTGGGGCCATCGCCCGGGACAATCCAGAGTGGCAGTTCATGCGCCGTGCCCTCGTAGGTGACCTTGACCATGGCACTGCCCAGGACAGTGATAAGCTCTTTGGTGTCCGTTCTCAGTTTCGTGTGGATGGGACTCAGGGCTGGTCTGAGTGCCTTGTTGCACTACAGTCTCTCAAACATCTTTCTAGCGCTAGTGGCTACAGGTAAGCCATTCAATTTAACATTTAACAATATAGGTGGACATTTCATCGAAAATGTGTGCATCCCATGTACTTCAGCATCTGCCTCCTCTCTCTGAGGCTCGAAATTGCTTTGATCCACCATGGACCGATCTTCCTCTGCCACGTGATGGTTAGCAGGTTTTGCAGAGCTTGCAGCAGAGTTGGAGGTGACCTATTGTTCCACAGCTCTTGCTAACATACCCTTTGAAGCGGCATGACTAGGCTGAATGGAAGCCTCCACAACACCAACAAGGTGTGAATTGCCTTGCATTCATCCTTTGTTGCGGACTCTGAGTCATCTGGGTCACCTGAGGCCTGTTGGCAGTTGCAGACTATTGGTTTCTGCCCTGTACATTTCTGCTCACAAAAACAGTCCCAGTTAATTTATGAACATTGCTTGCACTTGTGTGCTGAGAGATTTGTTTGCTGTTATCACTGGTGGACATAAACGCCTGTGCTATCACAATGGCCTTACTTGAGGGTCTGTGTCTCAACAATTAAAAGTTTTCGTAGGATGGTCTCGTGGCCAATGCCCAGAATAAAAAAGTCTCTGAGCATTTGCTCCAGGTAGCCATCAAACTCACATTGTCCTGCAAGTCGCCTTAGCTCGGCGACATAGCTCGCCACTTCCTGACCTTCAGATCGCTGGCATGTGTAGAACCAATACCTCGCCATCAGCACACTCTCCCTTGGGTTAAGATGCTCCCTCCCGAACCAGTGTACACAGCTCCTCATACGACTTATCTGTGAGTTTCACCGGAGCCAGAAGATTCTTCATGAGGCTGTAGGTCGGTGCCCTGCAGACAGTGAGGTGGACCACTCTCCTTTTTGCAGCACTTCCTTCTCTGTCCAGCTCATTGGCTACAAAGTACTGGTCTAGCCATTTGACATACATTCCGAGAACGTCTCCAGGATGCCCACAGTTTGCTGCATCTTTGCGTTGGATTCGTATACTCGGCACCAGTTGTTGTGTCCCTACACAGATGAGACTGCACACAGGGAGGTTAAAGTAACAGTGACCTCAGTCTTTATTAAGACACTCCGGAGTGAGGAACAGGCCTTAGGGGCCAGCTTATATACACTGCTCCCAAGGGATGCTGGGATCCCTTGGGACTTCAGGGGATGTGCTCCCTGGTGGCAGAACATGGTAGTGCATGCTTTACAGATACACAACACATCCCTACTTCCTTCTGTGTCCACCCCTGGAAATAAAGTCTCTCCCACTTCACTTACAACTGCACTTTCAAAATTCCAACTGTCTAGCTTTTGGCCCTCTATTCATCACATTTCTATAGCCACCTATCTGCTCAACCACACTCTAACCTCCTTTGATGCCCTAGTCCCCATTAGAACCATTACTCTCTCTCATCCTGATCGTTCCCCTGGTATGGCCTTCATCTCCACCCCCTTAAATCCAAGAGACGTAGACTTAAATGGGTATGGCGGACAACTGGTTTAGCCATTCACTACCGCATCTGGCTGGGACACATACAGCGGCATCGGGTCCTGCTTTCGTCTGCCAAAACTACTCGCTATTCCAGGCTCATCTTGGAATACAAAGATAACATCCAGCTTCTTTTCTCTACAGGAAACTGTCTTCTTAAATCCCTCTCCTCCACCCTTGCCTCCAACAACAAATGCGAGGAGCTCATGGACTTCTTTGTCACTGAGATTGAGACCATTCAATCAGCTGCCTCTGCCACTTCCCTCCCTTCCCCTAGCCCACCAGGCCAAACTTTCTCTAAGGTTCCCACCTTCCCTAGCCCTGAACTCGCATCTTTCTCCAGTATCTTTCCTATCTCCCCTCATGACCTCTCCGAGCTCATCTTGTCCATGAGACCCACTTCCTGCTCCCTCGAAGCTACTCGCAGTAAACTGCTCACCATCCAATTTCCTTTCCTGGCTCCCATGTTAGCTGATACTGTTAACAATTTTCTCTCCTCAGGAACTGTCCCCTTCACCTTCAAATCCGCCATCATCACCCCTCACCTCAAAAAAACCCTTGACCCCCCCTCCATCCTTGCAAACTACTACCCCATCTCCAACCTCCTTTTCCTCTCCAAATTCCTTGAATGTGTTTATGCCTCCCATCTTTCCCACAACTCCATGTTTGAATCCCTCCAATCAGGTTTCCATCCCTGCCACAGTTCCAAAGCTGCACTCATCAAAGTCACAAATGACATCCTTGGCAAACTATCCCTCCTTGTCCTTCTTGACCTGCATGCAGCCTTGACACCTTTGATCACTCCATTCTCCTCCAATGCCTCTCCACCATTGTCCAGCTGTGTGAGACTGCACTCACCTGGTTCCATCTTATCTATTCAATCGTAGCCAGAGAATCACTTGCAATGCCTTTTCTTCCCACAACTGCACAGTTACCTCTGGTGTCCCCTAACAATCTATCCTTGGCTCCCTCCTATTTCTCATCTACATGCTGCCCCTCGGCAACATCATCAGAAAATACAGCATTAATTTCCATCATCATCATCATAGGCAGTCCCTCGAAATCGAGGAAGACTTGCTTCCACTCTAAAAGTGAGTTCTCAAGTGACTGTACAGCCCAATGTGGGAATTACAGTCTTTGTAACAGGTGGGGCAGACAGTAGTTGAAGGAAAGGTGGGTGGGGATTCTGGTTTGCCGTATGCTCTTTCCGTTGTCTGCGCTTGATTTCTGCATGCTCTTGGCGACGAGATTCGAGGTGCTCAGTGCCCTCCCAGATGCTCTTCCTCCACTTTGGGAGATCTTGGGCCAGGGGTTCCCAGATGCCGGTGGGGATGTTGCACTTTACCAAGGAGGCTGTGAGGGTGTCCTTGAAATGTTTCCTCTGCCTACCTGGGGCTCGCTTGCCGTATAGGAGTTCCAAGTAGAGCACTTGCTTAGGGAGTCTTGTGTTGGGCATGCGGACGTTGAGGTCTGCCCAGCAGAACTGGTCGAGTGTGGTCCATGCTTCGAGGCTGGGGATGTTGGCCTGAGCGAGAACACTGACGTTGGTGCATTCATTTCCACATGATGACATCCAGCTCTACCCCACCACCACCTCTCTCGACCCCTTCACTGTATCTAAATTGTCAGACTGCTTGTCCCTCTCCCTGGCAACTGTCTGAGGTTGAACCATACTGTTCGCAACCTTTGTTGTCATACTTGACCCCGAGATGAGCTTCGAACTAAATATTCGTGCCATCACTGAGAGGGCCTACTTTCACTTCTGTAATTGCCACCAATTTCCACCTCCGGAACATCGCCTGCTCCGGAACATCCCCCCGCTTCAGCTCTTTTGCTGCTGGAACCCCTCATCCAAGCCTTTGTTACCTTAAGACCTGACTGTTCAAATGTACTCCTGGCTGGCCTCCTACATATTACCCTCTGTAAGCTTGAGGTCATTCAAAACTCTGCTGCCCGTGTCCTAACTCGCACCAAGTCCCGTTCATCCATCACCCCTGTGCTCGCGGACCTACATTGGCTCCCAGTTAAGCAACGCCTCGATTTTAAAACTGACATCCTTGTTTTCCGATCCATTCATGACCTCTCCCCTCCCTATCTCTGTAATCTGCTACAGCCCACAACCCTCCGAGATATCTGCGCTCCTGTAATGCGGGCCTCTTGAGCACCCTGCTTTAAATTGCTCCACCATTGGTGACCGTGCCTTCAGCTGCCAATGCCCTAAGCTCTTGAATTCGCTCCCTAAACCTCTCTGCCTCCTTTAAGACGCTCCTTAAAATCTACCTCTTTGACCAAGCTCTGACCTAATGTCTGCTTTTGTGGCTTGGTGTCAAATTTTATTTTATAGCACTCCTGTGAAGCACCTTGGGACATTTTACTACATTAAAAGCGCTATATAAATACAATTTGTTGTTGTTGGACACAGAGTTGACTTCTTGAATTTGTGCTACGAACCAGTCTGTGACACTTACTCATAATGTATATAAGAATTTTCACTTGAGGTTCTTTTTTCTTTTCCCAACTTTATAATTTGCATCTAAAAAACTCAACGCCATACATCCTTATGATGTGTCAGTTGAAAGTTACAGGTACCAACAGGGTGGCAAATGTGCTATGAAGTGATGGAATCATAATGCCTTTATCTGCACTCATATTTCAGTTGCAGATGACACCGTTAGAATAGAACCATCATTTCACATACTTCGCCAGCAATATATCACAGATTATTTAATGAACCCCCAAAATTCAAGCGTGAAATATATTAATATATAACTGCAGTTTTTTATGTTAACTAAAACTCGTACATTTAACTAAGATTTAAGCAAAATCCATCTAACACTTTGAGAAAACATAAGACCCCTTTTTAAAAATCTATTTTAATTCCATCGATAAACTAGATAACTGGCTCTATATATAATCGAGGAGGACAATGAATAGTAGTTCCTGTGACCACCACCCACTCTAATCGCATCAAGGTCGTGGTGCATCCTGCCGGCTGTGGTTGTAAGAGGCAATGCACTGGAGATCTCAGGCGTACAAAGAGGAAATGATTATTTGGGCTGGGAACTGGTAAATTATAAGGTGCCCCTGTGTCCAAACGCTGGTTCACGAAACGTATAAGCATTTCCTGCATTTCAAGACCTAACCAGAGAAAGTCAACAGATAACGAACAAGTAAACACTCCCGTGTCCTTTCAAATTTTTTTTACTCCTTGGGAGTTTGGTTCTTTATGGATTTGTTATGATTTATGATTCTTTAAACTCTTGATTTATTAAACCAAGTACAATAGATTTCACAGAACTAAAGCAACACTGTAAATAAAACTCTAATTTCAAATTTTAATGTTTTTTCCTTACATGTGAAATTTAAGATTATGTGAACATTTAGACAACTTTTTTTTAAAGTCCGTAATCTTGTGTGACAGTGGGAGATAATGACAATACTGAGTTCAGATAAAAACACTGAAAGGCTCATGTTAAATATTTTAGTTTGTTAATTGTTTTGTTTTACAATGATTGTCAAAGTATCTACAACTGAGATGGTTTTCCTGCTCCAGAGACGTGCATATTGTTTTAAATATTTCTGCAGTTTCGGACTGGAGAAAGAAAAGAACAGTGGTTGATTAGTATCCGCCCGGCAGACCCAGGCTTACATACCATTGGCCTCGAAAAGGCAAAGAGGGGAGGTCTTTGGGAGACGTCAATGGTTTTCAGATTAGCAGGGTTGAAACACACTGAGTCCGCCGATCCGTCACCACCCCCCTCCCCTCCTAAAAAGATCAGATCCTCGAGTTCTCGTCACCGGCACTGGGGAGTAATGTAAAAACTAGCCAGCACTGACTTTCCCCTGTACCTCCTCTTACAATTATGTTTTCTTACCCAATATTACGCGAACGATTTCGGATGTACGTACGCCAAACACCAACTCCCATAGCACTGTTCAATCGAGGATAAATTGAATGAAAGTTCCGAGTGCTAAGTTACAGTGGTTGACTTGTGGTGAGGGCTTTCTGTGCACAGTCGGTAATCATGCATCTTGTGTTTTGGGTAGGGGTAACGTTACTTTTCGTCTTCAGTATAGAAGGAACACCACAAATGTACCAAAGACAAGGTAATACTTGACTATATTGTGAACTATGCATTATCTACCTTGTGTTACAAAACTTTATTGTATAATTTAAAAAATAAAACAAACATTTAACAAAACAGTTCGTTGATATTATACACATTTAGGCATTAATGTGTGGTGATGTTCCATATGTTAAATCGGGATTTTATCTTGTTTCAGCTAAACTACGAGAGCAGCTGACGGTTTATGAAATCGTAACTCCCACTCGAGTGACTGAGTTTGGGGAACCTTTCCCAAACACGATGCATTTTAGGAGGAGAAAACGAAGCTTTGATACCGACCTCTGGGCCTTCGTAACCCACTACAGAATTAGTGCCTTTGGCCAATTTTTTCACCTCAACTTGACTGCCGACTCTGGATTTATTGCACCGATATTTACCGTTACACACCTTGGAATACAGGGTAATCTTACAGACTTTCGCGAAGAGGGCACTGACACGAAGCACTGCTTCTACACAGGACATGTCAATGCTAAACCAGAGCATACAGCTGTGATCAGCCTCTGTTCAGGACTCGTAAGTACAACTTTAACCCTCGCGATACTGAAGTTAATTTTGGAGTTTCCAAAGTGCATAACATGGGTTATTCTGTAGAACTGTTTTGATTTTTTTTAAAGTTGTATTACGATATAACAGTTTCTAATTTAGAGTCTGAGATGTTAATTTGGAAACATAATATTTGAATATTGCAACCGATTGCTAATTGGGGAGGGGGAGGGGGGGGGGGAGTTTGAATTAAAGATTATCGGCTCTGGAACGTGCTAACCATTAAGACAAGACCACACTGGGAACGTAATCCTTCTCTTGGTAAAATGCGTAACTCGTCATCCCCCACCGCCCCCCCCCCCCCCCTAACATCGAAAACACCTTCAGATGACTATCTCTAAATAAGGCAGGACTCGTGGCACAGATCAAGATTGCAGTCGGCTCAATTCGCACGGTGGGACGCGGGCTGTGGAGACCCTGGGAAGAAGTCTTCGGAAAGGTCGACGTCAAGACCGCAATAACTCAAAAGCTGACAGCCGGCTCCCTTCCGCGCAAAACGCGGCGTCACCGGGTTTGCAGCCTTGCCTCACAGATTCGCTCTCCCCGCTTTCATTCGCTGTGGTGGCCACCTCGATGTGAGCAGGAAGCTCCTCAGCCCACCGAATTGTTTGCGGACGCTAGCGTTTTGGCTTGTAAAACTAATCAAAACAGATGTTAGCTCGCAAACACGATTCATCTTTAATATAAAACACATCCACGTTCCCCCCGCTACTGCTTCGCCCCTAATTACATGTTGGGAAACTTCAAAGCTGACCGTCCCAAACACATCAGGAAAAACGAGTGGCTTGCTCGAAGTTCTGCAGAAGTTTATAGTTATATTCGTGTCGCGCGATGCCTTACCTACAGATCAAGGCCAAGACTTCAGTTGCCAAATGACGTCCCATTTGCTTCACTATTTGGGAATGCCCTTCCCTGCCGGTTATCATTAGTAGGATGTCCTTTAAATGTGACGCAGCGACCAAAATCTGATCACTTTTAACCTCCAGTGCTGCAAGCAACGACAAGCCCTGACTTTGGGGACAATTATCCAATAATTTCAGGCCACTCACGCAAAGAACCTCTATAACTACACCTGAGAGGCGAATAATATGTTGTTTACCAGCGTGACAGTTGTTTTGCTCGGCGGTGGGCGGAGTTGGGTTTTTTTCGGAAATACGGTCACTTTTTTTTTAAGGCCGGCAAAGTATATGCAAACCACCCCCCCCCCTCCCCCCCCATGTTTCTTGTTCATTCATTCGCATTTTCAAATGAGCAAAGAAACAACTTTGAAAACGCAGCTGTGCTTGCTACAGAAATAATGCAACGGTTGGCGTGCAGTTGTGCTTTCTGAAGTTTGCAGCGGGGGGGAGTGAGGGGGCCTCCAATAACCGGGTCCACCTTAACAGGAGGCGCGCGCGCGAGAGAGAGTGCCCGGGGAGAGTGCCCGGAGCCCGGGGGGGCGCCTCACTTCACTCAGCAATCAGGCTGAGGGGCTGCAGGGCTTCAGTCACCCGCTCGCCAACCCGGCAGGGTGTGTGTGTGTCTGTATCTATCATGTGTGTGAATGTGTGTATATATATGTGAATGTGTGAACATGTGTGTGTATATATATATATATATCTATATATGTGTGAATGTGCATTTGTATATATATGTGTGAATGTATGTATGTGTGAATGTGTGAACATGTGTGTGTGTATATGTGTGTGTGTGTGAATGTGTGTATGTATATATATATGTGTGAATGTGTGTGTGTGTGAATGTGTGTATGTATATATATGTGTGTGTGTGTGAATGTGTATGTGTGTGTATATATATATATATATATGTGTGTATGTGTGAATGTGTGTATGTATATATATGTGTGTGTGTGTGAATGTGTATGTGTGTGTATATATATATATATATATGTGTGAATGTGTGTGTGTGTGTATATGTGTGAATGTGTGTGAGTGCGAGTGCGTGTGTGTGAATGTGTGAGTGAGTGTGCATCAGGCCGAAGAACCGAATCTGGGCAATTGTCACAATCTTGAATTTCGCACAGGGGAGGGGCGGTCGGTTGGCGACACCGCTTCTTCAGAATAAAGCGCGCCCATCACCTCTGACACAGTTAACTTGTCGATTACAAAAGTTTTATCACTGCTAGTTTCCTTTTTCGGCAATATTTTGTTATGGATTGTCCCGTCGAAATAATTTTGCGGGAGCATCACAATTGTAACAATGGAATAAAAGGAGAAACCTCGTTGGGACACAGCTGTCAGCATTGGGGCGATGCTAGGAAAGAAAGACTTGCATTTATATAGCGCCTTCCATGGCCTCAGGACGTCCCAAAGTGCTTTACAGCCAACAAAGTACTTTTTCAGTGTAGTCACTGTTGAAACGTGGCAGCCAATTGCGCATAGCAAGCTCCCACAAACAGATAATGACCAGATAATCTGTTTTTAGCGATGTTGATTAAGAGATAAATATTGGCCAGGACACCGGAGTTACCTCCCCTGCTCTTCTTTGAAATAGTGCCATGGGATCTTTTATGTCCACCTGAGAGAGCAGATGGGGCCTCGGTTTAATGTCTCATCTGAAAGATGGCAGCTCCAACTGTGCAGCACTCCTTCAGCATTGCACTGGAGTGTCAGCCGACATTTTTGTGCTCAAGTCTAAAGAAATTTATAGATGGTTAAGAAGAATTATTACAAATGTAATCAAATTTATGTGGGCATATTTTGCTCTCTAGGAAGGATGTCAAGTTTTCACCTGGTGGCACTTTCTTCCCATCATATTGATGAAATTCAAATTCTAACAGTAATAGCAACGAGCTGGGCAATTATAACTCACGATAAAATGCCGCTTTCACATCTCAAGCATTTAAATTGCCTGTTAACTGGTATAATGAAAATGGGATCCTGTAAATTTTGTTCATCCAGTTATTGAGTGTGCAGAAGAGATTAAATCATTGTTATTGCTCCTGAAGTCTGAAATTTAGATTTACAACGGACACATGGATATCATAGTGGATAGCAGTAGAGCGAATATATATAATTTTTGGTGCCTTAGGATAGTCAACTACTAAATAACTGAAACAACAAATGTTACGCTCAAAATAAAGGATGAAACTGAGTACTATAAGCAATGAGTAAGTGTGACCTTAGCTCCTTTAATTAGACTCCGGAGTGCAGATACTGCGTGGGTGGCCTGCTTATATACAGTGCTCCCAAAGGATGCTGGGATCCCTTTGGACTCCAACAGGTAGGCCCTCTGGTGGTGGTGTGATACAGGTTGCCAAGAGTTAAATACATAACAACAAGCATAGCAATATATCCAGTGAACTTGGTGCTTAGAAATTCGGACGCCAAGTCATCCTGTCTTAAGCTATATAATTGTTAATGGGCCAAACTTGCACACAATAATTCAAGGATTGCATCAGCTGGTCCAAGCATCCAAAGAAATACACTAATTATGGTGCATTGGTGAAGGAAGTCTTTTGATAGAGTTACAGCTAATCAAGTTGTAGAGTAATGTGTGAACCTAGTGGTATGTAGCATATATTCCATGATTTGTTCCATATCAATGTGTCCATTTGGATTGTTAACAAATGTTTAATAGTCTTGTAGTTTACTAGCTCAGATCCAAGCACATATAATTAGTGATATGTTTGAGGAAACACTTGTGATGAAGGAGTAGAAGTGGGGAATGATGTGTGATCAGATATGGGGTAGAGGTGTAGCAGGTTGTGTCGACATGTGGACCTTATGGAACCTGTCTTTTACATAGGATGCTAGAACACACACAGTGTTGAGCAGCTATTAGGCTCCAAACAATTGCCACCCATTGTGTGGAATATGCGATAAATTGTCACAAGTAGTAATGGCCAGACTTCACTTGATTGGAGAATGAATAGAGGGAATTTTCAGGTTGGATGCCCACTGGGCTACATTCAGTGATCACGGGCTTCTAGAGGGTGTATCTTCTAGTGGTGGCATGTGTATAGAAGAACATAATCAGCTAGTTACATTAGTGACAGTTCTGTGCAATTCCATAGTACGACACAAGTGACTCCAAGCACAAGACTCGAAAGCACTGGGCCCCGAGCAATTTCAGCGAAGAGTTAGTTGGTATTGTTTCACATACATCAGAGGAAATTGGAGCAAAAGAACAGCTTGTATTTATATAGGGCCTTTAGCATAGTAAAATGTCTCATGGCGCTTCACAGGAGTATTATAAGTCAAAAAATTTACACTGAGCCACATAAGAAGAAATTAAGGCAGATAACCAAAAGCTTGGTCAAAGAGGTAGATTTTAAGGAGCGCCTTGAAGGAGGTAGAGAGGTTTAGGGAGGGAATTCCAGAGCTTATGGCCTAGGCAACATAAGGCACAGTCACCAATGGTTAAGCAATTGTAATCAGGGATGCTCGAGGGGGCAGAATTAAAGGAGCACAGATATCGGGGGGGAGGGGGTTTTGGGGCTGGAGGAGATTACATAGATGGATAGGGTTTTGAGGCCATGGAGCGATTTGAAAACCAGGATCTCAATTTAAAAATTGAGGCGTTGCTTAACTAGGAACCAAGGTCGACCAGCGGGGCAGGGTTAGGTGAATGGGACTTAGTGCAAGCTAGGACACGGATAGCCGAGTTCTGGATCACCTCAAGTTTACGTAGGGGTAGAATGTGGGAGGCCAACCAGGAGTGCATTGGAATAGTCAAGCCTAGAGGTAACAAAGACATGGATGAGGCAGCAGCAGATGAGCTGAGGCAGGGGTGGAGACCGGCAATGTTATGGAGGTGGAAATAGGTGGTCTTAGTTATGCTGCAGATATGTGGTCGGAAGCTCATTTTAGGGCCAAATATAGAAACATAGAAAATAGGTGCAGGAGTAGGCCATTCGGCCCTTCGAGCCTGCACCGCCATTCAATAAGATCATGGTTGATCATTCCCTCAGTACCCCTTTCCTGCTTTCTCTCCATACCCCTTGATCCCCTTAGCCATAAGGGCCATATCTAACTCCCTCTTGAATATATCCAATGAACTGGCATCAACAACTCTCTGCAGCAGCGAATTCCATAGGTTAACAACTTTCTGAGTGAAGAAGTTTCTCCTCATCTCAGTCCTAAATGGCCTACCCCTTATCCTAAGACTATGTCCCCTGGTTCTGGACTTCCCCAACATCGGGAACATTCTTTCCGCATCTAACCTGTCCAGTCCCGTCAAAATCTTATACGTTTCTATCAGATCCCCTCTCATCCTTCTAAACTCCAGTGAATAAGGGCTCAGTTGATCTAGTCTCTCCTCATATGACAGTCCAGCCATCCCAGGAATCAGTCTGTTGAACCTTCGCTGTTCTCCCTCAATGGCAAGAACATCCTTCCTCAGATTAGGAGACCAAAACTGAACACAATTTTCCAGATGAGGCCCCACCAAGGCCCTGTACAGCTGCAGTAAGACCTCCCTGCTCCTATACTCAAATCCTCTAGCTATGAAGGCCAACATGCCATTTGCCTTCTTCACCGCCTGCTGTATCTGCATGCCAAACTTCAATGACTGATGTACCAAGACACCCAGGTCTCGTTGCACCTCCCGCTTTCCTAATCTGTCACCATTCAGATAATATTCTGCCTTCGTGTTTTTGCCACCTCACATTTATCCACATTATATTGCATCTGCCATGCATTTGCCCACTCACCTAACCTGTCCAAGTCACCCTGCAGCCTCTTAGCATCCTCCTCACAGCTCACACCGCCACCCAGTTTAGTGTCATCTGCAAACTTGGAGATATTACACTCAATTCCATCATCTAAATCATTAATGTATATTGTAAAGAGCTGGGGCCCAGCACTGAGCCCTGTGGCACTCCACTAGTCACTGCCTGCCATTCTGAAAAGGACCCGTTTATCCCGACTCTCTGCTTCCTGTCTGCCGACCAGTTCTCTATCCATGTCAGTACATTACCCCCAATACCATGTGCTTTGATTTTGCACACCAATCTCTTGTGTGGGACCTTGTCAAAAGCCTTTTGAAAGTCCAAATACACCACATCCACTGGTTCTCCCTTGTCCACTCTACTAGGTACATCCTCAAAAAATTCCAGAAGATTTGTCAAGCATGAGTTCCCTTTCATAACTCCATGCTAACTTGGGCCAATCCTATCACTGCTTTCCAAATGCGCTGCTATTTCCTCCTTAATGATTGACTCCAACATTTTCCCCACTACTGATGTCAGGCTAACCGGTCTATAATTCCGTGTTTTCTCTCTCCCTCCTTTTTTAAAAAGTGGTGTTACATTAGCATCCCTCCAGTCCATAGGAACTGATCCAGAGTCGATCGACTGCTGGAAAATGATCACCAATGCATCCACTATTTCGAGGGCCACTTCCTTAAGTACTCTGGGATATAGACTATCAGGCCCTGGGGATTTATCGGCCTTCAATCCCGTCAATTTCCCTAACACAATTTCCCGCCTAATAAGGATATCCTTCAGTTCCTCCTTCTCACTAGACCCTCGGTCCCCTAGTACATCCGGAAAGTTATTTATGTCTTCCTTTGTGAAGACAGAACCGAAGTACTTGTTCAATTGGTCTGCCATTTCTTTGTTCCCCATTATAAATTCACCCGAATCCGACTGCAAGGGACCTACGTTTGTCTTCACTAATCTTTTTCTCTTCACATATCTATAGAAGCTTTTGCAGTCAGTTTTTATATTTCCGGCAAGCTTCCTCTCGTACTCTATTTTCCCCCTCTTAATTAAACCCTTTGTCCTCCTCTGCTGAATTCTAAATTTCTCCCAGTCCTCCGGATTACTGCATTTTCTGGCTAATTTGTATGCCTCTTCCTTGGATTTAACACTATCCTTAATTTCCCTTGTTAGCGGCGGTTGAGCCACCTTCCCCATTTTATTTTTACTCCAGACAGGGATGTACAATTGTTGAAGTTCATCCATGTGATCTTTAAAGGTTTGCCATTGCCTATCCACCGTCAACCCTTTAAGTATCATTTGCCAGTCTAATCTAGCCAGTTTGCGCCTTATACCGTCAAAGTTATCTTTCCTTAAGTTCAGGACCCTGGTTTCTGAATTAACTTTGTCACTCTCCATCTTAATAAAGAATTCTACCATATTATGGTCACTTTTTCCCAAGGGGCCTCGCACAGCAAGATTGCTAATTAGTACCTTCTCATTACACATCACCCAGTCTAGGATGGCCAGCCCTCTGGTTGGTTCCTCAACATATTGGTCTAGAAAACCATCCCTAATACACTGGAGGAAATCCTCCTCAACCGCATTGCTACCAGTTAGGTTCGCCCAATCAATATGTAGATTAAAGTCATCCATGATTACTGCTGCACCTTTAATGCACACATCCCTTATTTCAAGTTTGATGCTGTCCCCAACCTCACTACTACTATTTGGTGACCTGTACACAACTCCCACTAGCGTTTTCTGCCCGATGGTATTCTGTAGCTCCACCCATACCGATTCCACATCATCCAAGCTAAAGTCCTTCCTGACAATTGCAAATATGACACCAAGGTTGCGAACAAGTGTGGTTCAGTCTCAGACAGATGTTCTGAGGAGGGATGAAGTCAATGGCTAGCGAACGGAGTTTGTGGCGGGAACTGAAAACAATGGCTTTGGCCTTCCCAATGTTTAATTGGAGAACATTTCTGCTCATCCATTACTGGATGTCGGACAAGCAGTCTGACAATTTAGAGACTGTGGAAGGTTTGAGAGAAGCAGTGGTGAGGTAGAGCTGGGTGTCATCAGCGTACATGTGGAAACTGGTGCTGTGTTTTCAGATGATGTCGCCAAGGGGCAACATGTAGATGAGAAATAGGAAAGTGCCAAGGATAAATCATAGGGGGACACCAGAGGTAATGATGTGGGACTGGAAAGAGAAATAGTTTACCTTTGTCACAGTCTCAAAGGATGTCATTTGTGAATTTGATCAGTGCCATTTCGATACTGTGGCGTGGGCAGAAACCTGATTGGAGTGATTCAAACATGGAGTTGCGGGAAAGTTGGGCACGGATTTGGCGACAACACATTCAAGGACTTTGGAGAGGAAAAGGAGGTTGGAGATGGGGGCGATATTTTGCACGGATGGAAGGGTCAAGGGTTGTTTTTTGAGGAGCAGTGTGATGACGGTAGATTTGAGGGATAGAGGGACAGTACCTGAGTAGAGAGAACCGTTTACAATGACATCAAACAAGGGAGCCAGAAAAGGAAGTTGGCTGGTCAGCAATTTGGTGGGAATAGGGTCGAGGGAGCAGGAAACATAGAAACAGAGAAAATAGGTACAAGAGTAGGCCATTCGGCCCTTCGAGCCTGCACCACCATTCAATAAGATCATGGCTGATCATCCACCTCAGTACCCCTTTCCTGCTTTCTCTCCATACCCCTTGATCCATTTAGCCGTAAGGGCAATGTCTAACTCCCTCTTAAATATATCCAACGAACTGGCATCAACAACTCCCTGTGGTAGAGAATTCCACAGATTAACAACTCTCTGAGTGAAGAAGTTTCTCCTCATCTCCGTCCTAAATGGCTTACCCCTTATCCTTAGACTGTGTCCCCTGGTTCTGGACTTCCCCCACCATCAGGTACATTCTTCCTGCATCTAACCTATCCAGTCCGGTCAGAATTTTATATGTTTCTATGAGATCCCCTCTCATCTAAACTCCAGTGAATACAGGCCCAGTCGATCCAGTCTCTCCTCATATGTCAGTCTTGCCATCCCGGGAATCAATCTGGTGAACCTTCGCTGCACTCCCTCAATAGCAAGAACGCCCTTCCTCAGATTAGGAGACCAAAACTGAACACAATATTCCAGGTGAGGCCTCACCAAGGCCCTATACAACTGCAGTAAGACCTCCCTGCTCCTATACTCAAATTCCCGAGCTATGAAGGCCAACATACTATTTGCCTTCTTCACCGCCTGCTGTACTTGCATGCCAACTTTCAATGACTGATGAACCATGACACCCAGATCTCATTGCACCTCTCCTTTTCCTAATCTGTCGCCATTCAGATAATATTCTGCCTTCCTGTTTTTGCCCCCAAAGTGGATAACCTCACATTTACCCACATTATACTGCATCTGCCATGCATTTGCTCACTCACCTAACCTGTCCAAGTCACCCTGCAGTCTCTTAGCATCCTCCTCACAGCTCACACCGCCACCCAGCTTAGTGTCATCTGCAAACTTGGAGATATTACACTCAAATCCTTCATCTAAATCATTGATGTATATAGTAAATATCTGGGGTTCCAGCACTGAACCCTGCGGCACCCCACTAGTCACTGACTGCCATTCTGAAAAGGACCCGTTTATCCCGACTCTCTGCTTCCTGTCTGCCAACCAGTTCTCTAACCACATCAATACATTACCACCAATACCATGTGCTTTAATTTTGCACACCAATCTCTTATGTGGGATCTTGTCAAATGCCTTTTGAAAGTCCAAATACACCACATCCACTGGTTCTCCCTTGTCCACTCTACTAGTTACAGCCTGAAAAAATTCTGGAAGATTTGCCAAGCATGATTTCCCTTTCATAAATCCATGCTGACTTGGACCGATCCTGTCACTGTTTTCCAAATGCGCTGCTATTTCATCTTTAATAATTGATTCCAATATATTCCACACTACCTGATGTCTGGCTAACTAGTCTATAATTCCCCATTTTCTCTCTCCCATCTTTTTAAAAAAGTGGTGTTACATTAGCTACCCTCCAGTCCATAGGAACTGATCCAGAGTCGATAGACTGTTGGAAAATGATTACCAATGCATCCACTATTTCCAGAGCCACTTCCATAAATACTCTGGGATGCTGACTATCAGGCCCTGGGGATTTATTGGCCTTTAATTCCATCATTTTCCTTACACAATTTCCTGACTAATAAGGATTTCCTTCAGTTCCTCCTTCTCGCTAGACCCTCGGTCCCCTTGTATTTCCAGAACGTCATTTGGGTCTTCCTTAGTGAAGACAGAACCAAAGTATTTGTTCAATTGGTCTACCATTTCTTTGTTCCCCATTATAAATTCACCTGATTCTGACTGCAAGGGACCTACATTTGTCTTCACTAATCGTTTTCTCTTCACATATCTATAGAATCTTTTGCAGTCCGTTTTTATGTTCCCTGCAAGCTTACTCTCATAATTTATTTTCCCCCTCCTAACTAAACCCTTTGTCCTCCTCTGCTGAATTCTAAATTTCTCCCAGTCCTCAGGTTTGCTGCTTTTTCTGGCCAATTTATATGCCTCTTCCTTGGATTTAACACTATCCTTAATTTCCCTTGTTAGCCACGGTTGAGCCACCTTCCCCGTTTTAGTTTTACGCCAGTCAGGGATGTACAATTGTTGAAGTTCATCCATGTGATCTTTAAATGTCTGCCATTGCCTATCCACCGTCAACCCTTTAATTATCATTCGCCAGTCTATTCTAGCCAATTCACGTCTCATACCATCGAAGTTATCTTTCCTTAAGTTCAGGAACCTGGTCTCTGAATTAACTATGTCACTCTCCATCTTAATAAAGAATTCTACCATATTATGGTCACTCTTCCCCAAGGGGCCTTGCACAACAAGATTGCTAATTAGTCCTTTCTCCTTACACATCTCCCAGTCTAGGATGGCCAGCCCTCTAGTTGGTTCCTTGACATATTGGTCTAGAAAACCATCCCTAATACACTCCAGGAAATCCTCCTCCACTGTATTGCTACCAGTTTGGTTAGCCCAATCAATATGTAGATTAAAGTCGCCCATGATAACTGCTGTACCTTTATTGCACACATCCCTAATTTCTTGTTTGATACTGTCCCCAATCTCACTACTACTGTTTGGTGGTCTGTACACAACTCCCACTAGCGTTTTCTGCCCTTTGGTATTCCGCAGCTCTACCCATACCGATTCCACATCATCCAGGCTAATGGGTCTCATGGACAAGATGAGCGTGGAGAAGTCATGAGGGAGAAAGATGCGAGGTCAGGGAAAGGGCAGGGAGGAACCTTAGAGATGCCAGAGATGCAGATAAAGATTTGAAGCTAGTTGTATGAATAGACATCCACCACTTCTAATCCCCCAATTAGGGAAGCACTTATGTTTGGGGCACTTAGTGAAGCAGCACATGGAAATTTATGACTTAAAGTCAGCAATTCAACGAAAAAACCATATTGAACATTTAGACCATGTGAACTGAGACAGTACATGCAACAAAAGGTACAATTATATATTACTTTGAATTATAATTACAGTCTCTCATTCTTTAATTATGCAAAAAGTTTGTCCAAGAGTAAAACAAACTGACCCTGTGCAGTTCTTATCACAAAGCAAGCAGGGAAAGTAATGAGTAACTCTGCCATTGAAAGTAATGCTGCCTAGTTGAGAGATCCCAAGGACCAGGAGAAATCCAGGTCGTGAGATCCACATGAACCCCTCTCCTTAGGTGCAGTGCCTGGTCTGCTGATGATGGCTGCTGCAGACCATTGTATTCTTGCGCTTCCATAGCTTGTTACTGCATCTCAATTATGTGAGGCCCTTTGTCTTTGGCAATGTTTAGCATATTGGTAGCAGATTTTGCAGCATCCTTGAGGTTGTATTGTAAAGCCCTCTTCTTCCATCCCAAGTAGCTAATTGATCTGAAGTATTGTTTCAGCACCCCAAATATTTGCTCAGCTGAGGAGCCTGATTTGCTCATATACATCATTGTATCTGATATCTGCTGATGCACAGGAATTTTGCAGTAATGTCATCAGCCAAGTAACCTGCATCCCCAAGAAGTGAGCACTCTTTTTCTCCTTCAAGGATCGGTGCGATATTTGCCTCAGAATGAGAGCATCATGCATATTTCTTGGAAATTTTTTAGCGTGATCCATCATTTTTTTGGTGAGGGTTGCATACCATTTTCACATTGACAAGAGTAATAGTATTGTTAATTGGTGCTCAAATGGCTGTATACATTCAGTCAATGATGCGCTGTATAGTGAGGAGCCCCAACTGTGTTTTTTAACAGTTTAAAATATCTTTTGCTGTTTCCTGAAGTGTATGTAGGTTAGTGACTCCTGCAACGGGTGCCTGGAAGGCTCATGTGATATGAAAGTTAAAAGCCGTATTGATATTCAAGCTAGTGCAGTGTGGATATTTGACTGTGCCTGGATGGTACATCTCAGTTATAGCATCTCTGATAAGCCTAAACTTCACCATGTGCTGGTTCTTTGTCAGGCAAGTAGGTGACTGTGTTGCAGCAGATCTGCACCCTGGGTTAATTGGTTCTGTAAGTGTTGTATCTCCTATGACCACTTGTGCTTTGGTGTCATTTGCTTTCAGTTGTTGATGAATAGTGATGCAGCTGTGAATTGGTGCACTTTTTCATGAGATGTCTGTACAAGTCCCTCTGTACAACTTTTTTTGGACAAGCTCTGCTGATGCATGAAAATCTTATCCTTCCTACATATGACTACTTCCATTCCAACTGGGAGTTTAGGGCACAATTTATTTCCTTTTTTTCTTTCTGGCCCAGACCCGAAACAGATGTTACCTGTAGAGATGTATTTTTGTAACTGATGTGCGAAGGGAAAAAAATACTTACAATGGCTAAGGAAAACAATATTATTTTACAAGAACCAGTCAAAAAATTCTTAGTTCACTTTCTGAGGAGATCTCACACAAACTTCTCTCTCCATCCTACCAATTGAGTTGTGCGCCTCTCCCCCATTTCTCAGCCTGACACCCTCTGTTGCAATCGTAAAGCTTTTGACTCGCCATGAGCAATACCACAGGGGATAGACAAGTGATAAAAAAGTCCATTATCTCATTTGCTCACCAGTGTCGTTAAATTTATGCTCAGAGTAAAATATGGCCATGGAATAGCGTTTACTTTTTACAAATGATATGTTTAAATAGATCACATTTTAAAATCAGAATGAGTGACTTTCACAAGAAATGAATGCGTCCTGATAATTGTGCTTGCAGAATTGAGATCTATTTTCTGCAATAGAAGAAGGAAAGATACTAACAAACTCTGCTGCACAAGGCCTAGAGACTTGTCAGTTCTGATGCTGACTGTGTGTCTTCCAATGGTACTGGCAGCCTCTGCCATAGGGATTAATGTTTGCAGTACAGCAAGGTCTTCTCCAGTGCTGGTTGTCTCCATCCTGTTGCTTGCCACTTCTCCTGGAAGAAGAATGGAAGCGTGTTCATTTGTGCTCTGGGCCAGGATTTTCAACATGAATGAGCCAACTTACCATAGTGCACATGGTGATGGGAAGAAGCAACAAGTGTGACCAAGAGTGATATGTAGTTGTGAGAATGTAAGTGAAAGCAGAAAGGATACCTTTTCCTGCTGATTATGGATAACCATGGGAAGTGGAGAAGGAAAGGATTGATAGTGCTGAGTCAAAAGTAGGGTCCGTGAAGGGCTATGAAGAAAATATGAGCGATGTGATGGGGTGTCTTACCTTGGTATTCCTGGTGAGACAATTCAATTTCTTTTGGCATTACAATCAAGTCTTGATGAAACTTTTGATAGTATTCACGTGTTGTGCCACCGTTCACTATGCCTGTTCACCAATTTGCTGAGCTTTCTGTTTATCATCTGTGGCTAAGAGGACCTCATTTCTCTTGCTCACTTGCTCCACCAACATCTCCATGGCATCCAAAAATCTCAGTGCCCTGCTGGAATTAATCTTGCCTTCAGACAGCTTCTTGCAGCACCATGACATTGCTTCCCTCTCTTGCCCATAAAACATATCTTTCTTTGAAGCTGTTGCAGCAGTGCCTGCTTTCCTATCTCCTCATGGGAGAGCAGCTTATGGGGAGCAGATTTCATGCCGGCTGCTCGCCTCCACTGTGCAAATGACAGAGGAGATCTAAATAAGAGGGGCAGAGAGAGAGTATGAGAATAGATGAGCAGCTAACATAAAAGGGAATCCAAAAGTCTTTTTATAAACACATAATTAGTACTTGCGACACGAGGAAACTTTTTTTCACACAAGTTGTGATCTGGAATGCACTGCCTGAAAAGGTGGCGGAAAGAAAGAAAGACTTGCATTTATATAGTGCCTTTTACAACCACCGGACATCGCGAAGTGCTTTACAGCCAATGAAGTACTTTTGGAGTATAGTCACTGTTGTAATGTGGGAAACACGGCAACCAATATGCGCACAGCAAACTCCCACAAACAGCAATGTGATAATGACCAGATAATCTGTTTATTGTTATGTTAATTGGAGCATAAATATTGGCCAGGACACCGGGGATAACTCCCCTGCTCTTCTTCGAAATAGTGCCATGGGATCTTTTACATCCACCTGAGAGAGCAGACGGGCCTCAGTTTAACGTCTCATCTGAAGGACGGCACCTCTGACAGTGTAGAACTGCTTCAACATTGCACTGGAGTGTTAGCCTAGATTTATGTGCTCAAGTCCCTGGAGTAGGACTTGAACCCAGAACCAGATTCAATAGTAATGTTCAAAAGGGAATTGGATATATAGTTGAAGGGAAAGAGCAGGGGAGTGGAGTTAATTGGATAGCTCTACCAAAGAGCCAGCATAGACATGATGGGCCGAATGGCCTCCTACTGTGCTGTATCAGGGGTCACAGTCTAAGGATAAGGGGTAAGCCATTTAGAACCGAGATGAGGAAAAACTTCTTCACTCAGAGAATTGCGAACCTGTGGAATTGTCTACCACAGAAAGTTGTTGAGGCCAGTACATCAGATATATTCAAAAGGGAGTTAGATGTGGCCCTTATGGTTAAAGGGATCAAGGGGTATGGAGAGAAAGCAGGAATGGGGTACTGAAGTTACATGATCAGCCATGATCATATTGAATGGTGGTGCAGACTCGAAGGGCCGAATGGCCTGCTCCTGCATCTATTTTCTATGTTTCTATGTTTCTATGTATCATTTTATGATTCTATGAAACTGTAAGGGGTTCTCTACTAACTCTTCCAGGTAGCTGCTCCTCTGGCCCTGCCCAGATTCCCAATTTCCTGCTGGGTGGTCATAATAGCCCTCAATGCTTCTCATTGTCATAACACTAGTTTATCTTGCAACTCTCAGCAATCAATAGAATGGGAAATTCACTGGTATTGTAATAAACCTGTACATGTACTGCCCATCACACTTTTGTGGTGCACTGAGATTTCTGTCAAACATTACGTTATAGAAAGAATCCAAGGCAGTCATTTGGAATGTATAACATGTCTGTAACCTCCGAGCGACCCTACCAATCACTGTTCTTTAAAAAAAATGGAAATCAGGGTTCTGACCTGCAGCCTGAAGAGCAATTAAACTCTGACCTCACCCAGTGTTTAACAGAAAGTGGACTTTGTTGTCTTAAAGGTACACAGCTTAATCTTTCAGCAGAATCATGCATGTGTATTACATGGTATAACATTTCTGACCTTGTTAAACAGCATATCATCTGACTTACTGTGAGCAATGCCACAGGAGATTTACTAGGGTTATTAAATATTTTATTGATAAATTTCTTCGCAGCTTGGCACCTTCAGGTCTCACGATGGGGAGTACTTTGTTGAACCTCTTGTTCTGCCTGATGGAGAAGAATATGATGAAGAGCACAATAAACCACATCTTGTGTACAAACAAGATGCACTGAAGACTGAAGCGACAAGGGAAGTCACTAATATTTGTGGCAACTCAGGTATGTTTAGAACCTGCAATGTGCACTGTGAAGCCAGCATACATATTGTAACAAACACTAAGAGATAGAACGAGGGAGATAATACATTAGCGTCCATCTGTTGCTGATGGAGAAGTAATAAACGCAGTAAAAATGAGAAATTCTGATTTCTCCAGAATGGAAATAACATTTACATAACATAACAATTTGGTTTAATAAGATTTGCAACAGAGGAAACCATAGTTGGTGCTTAGAATAATTATGTAATAACAATTGTATGTCTTGATTGTTTTCATTGCTGAATGTTTAAATGACTATACTGTTCCATTTCTTCAATGAAATAGGCATTTTGTTTTATATTTGTAAGTTTTGATGAGCATTTAATTTAGTTAAAATGAACCAATTAATGATTTTCAACTTGTATTTCATGAAACTAATTTAATTTGAAAATTAAATTAATTGTTGATGCTCTTTAATGTAAACGCTGGTTCTTTTCCCTTTTCCACAATACATTGGCCCGTATCCAGTTTTTAAATATGTACAACATTTTATTATAAATTAAGCTTTTATTGGAGAAAAGTAATTGCATAAGAATGTGCTAAAAAAATGTTTGCTTATGAAAACTGACAACTGTTGAAATTTAAGTGGCACCATAACTATCAAATACCATGAAATGAAGGTCAACTATTTTGAAAGGTTATATAATTTTCTGTTTTTATTGAACTTTTTCTCATCAGTTAGTGCAAAAATTCTGATTAAGCATTGTAAAGATTGTTGTAAAAGTTTCACATCTGTTTTATGCCTTGTGGTGAGTGGTGAAAGATGCTTGCATGGATGTACATGTCACACTGCAGATTGGTAGGTCTTCAAAGGTCTATTAAGTTGTGACATATGCATCTATTTTGCAATAATTATAATACTCAACTCTGGCTTTGATGTCATAAACTTAACATCAGTGTATGTCACAGAGTTAAATGGTTGCGTGGAGATTGAAGTCACAGTTGTGGGAAGTAAACTGATACTGCTGAGAGGATCTTAGTTCTGGGAATTGCCTTGGCAGCTCTTGGAATAATCAGCAACTTTTGGATCATGCCCAACATTTATTGAGGTGTAATCGCAGTCCTGGGGAAAACAAACTAGCTCTCAGAGCAAAGTGACAGCAAAGAAGTAGATGAGCAATGCCTCAAAAATTGAGCCACAGAGTTAGTTACACGGTGAATTGAAGCACAAGGTTGCTGAGGATGTTAAAGGCACGAGTAGTGGCCATTTAAGATTTGCTGATTTGAATAATATTCTTTTGTTAATAGAATGATTCTGAAAATGCAGTTATAATAAAAGTAGGTATAGACTGTTGACAGTATAAAGCTAGGGCTGGATTAACCAAGAGAGTCAAGCTAGAGGCTGAGCAAGGCTAATGCTACGGAGATGGTTTATAGGGGACTACACATTGTGGGAAATTAATTCTCGATTTGTATTTTTTCACATGGTGAGTTTTTGATCTAGATGAAGCTATCTGAGGCAGTTCCAAAAGTGGTAGTTTGTGCACCGCCCCATCGTAGGAGACCTTTACGGTAGCACTGCCGATTACAGGAATCAGTTCTTTCGTGTAAGTTCTTAGTTTTATGCGAATTGGAGTTAAGACCGGCCTTGAGGCCTTATTGCACCACAATCTTTCAAAAGTCTTTTTGCCCATGATGGACTGGCTCGTGCCCGTGTCCAGCTCCATTGACATCGGGAGTCCATTTAGTTCAGCATTCAGCATTATCGGGGCCAATTTGTGGTGAATATGTGCACCCCATGTACCTCTGCCTCCTCGATCTGAGGCTCTGGTTCGTAGTGATCCTCCGTGGATCTGTCCTCCTTTGCAACATGATGGTTTGCAGGTTTAACAGGCCTAGCCACTCGCCTGCACACTCATTGGAGGTGTCCCATTGTTCCACAGCCCTTGCAAACGTATCCTTTGAATCGGCATGAAGGAAACGATGATCACCCCTGCAGCACCAACAAGGTGTTAATGGCCTTGCACTCATCACCCTTGATGGTGGACTCTGAGACATCTGCGGAAGTGTAGCCACACGTATGTGTGACCTGCCGTGTACGTTACGATTCGAAAACAACATCACTTTGTTCACAGTACTTGTAGCAGCACTTGTGTGCTGAGAGATTTGCTTCGTATTGTCAATGGTGGCAATGAACGCCTGGGCTATTGCTATGGCCTTACTCAGGGTTAGGGTCTCTACAGTCAAAAGCTTGCGAAGAATGGTTTTGTGGCCAATGCCAAGTATGAAAAAGTCTTTGAGCATGTGCTCCAAATGTCCTTCAAATTCGCAATGTCCTGCAAGGCGTCTCAGCTCGACGACATAACACGCCACTTTCTGGCCTTCAGACCTTTTGTAGGTATAGAACCGGTACCTCGCCATCAGAACGCTTTCCTTCGGGTTCAAATGCTCTCGGACCAGTGTGCACAAATCGTCATGCGATTTCTCCGTGGGTTTCGCTGGAGTGAGCAGATTCTTCATGAGGCCATAGGTCGGTGCCCCACAGACGATGAGGAGGATCGCTCTGCGTTTGGCAGCGCTCTCTTCTCTATCTAGCTCGTTGGCCATGAAGTATTGGTCAAGTTGCTCCACAAAAGTTTCCCAATCATCTCCCTCCGAAAATTTCTCCAGGATGCCCACTGTTTTCTGCATCTTTGGGTTCGCTATCTGTGTCTCGTCAACAGTTGTAGTGTATGGAGAAAGAGTCAGACTGAATACTGTGAGCTCAAAGTAAAGTGTGACCTTAGTCTTTTATTGCAGGTGCCTTTCCAACCTGTGAAGCCTCTTTCTATACCTGTTTTTCCCAAGGGATTATGGGATCCCTTGGAACTCCAGGGGATGAGCCCTCTGGTGGCTGTACAGAGTAAATGCAAGTATACATATATAACAAAATCAACTCATGTTGTCCATAACTACCTCTAAATCTTTTATTTGCCCATTATCTGACAAGATTTTTGTAGTGCAAGATAACTTAAACTGAAACAAATTATTAGTAAACAAAAAAACAGAAATAGTAATCAAAACTAGTACACATTTCTTCATCCATAATTGAGGCACATGCTGGGAAAGTTTTATAATCTGTCTTGCAAGGCGACATGTATGTTTCTCACCTTTGCAATTAATGTATTGCTTATTCGTCAAAAGCTATTTGAATGGAAGACTTTTGTTGAGAGTAGAAAGTTAATGGTTTAAAATATTACAGCCATGAATGTCATCGTAAGCAATAATTCTCCGCGTGCTTAAAATGTAAAGGTTATTGATCAAATGTGGAAGACATTTAGAAAAATATGAGCACCTGTAGTTAAACACATTTGAATATCTTTGATATGTCTAAACACAGTCACAGAGGATGTCAAAGTCATGAGTGGCTTAGATTAGAGTTGTTTGGTGTTGTGGGAGGGGCAGAAACCTGATTAGAGAGATTGAAACAAGGAGTTGTGGGAAAGATGGGCAAGAACTTGGGAGGCAAAAACACATTCAAGGACAAACGAGTGTTTGGAGCTGAGGTGGTGGTTGAAAGGGAAAGGTCAAGGATGGTATTTTGAGGAGGGAGTGGTGACGGTGGTTTTGAAAGTGAGTGGAATAATATCTAAGGAGAGGAACCATTTACAATGTCAGCAAGCATGGGTGCCAGGAAGGGAAGTTGGTAGGTCAGTATTTTAGTGGGGTTGGGCTTGAGAGATTGGGAACTGGGTCTCGTGGACAAGATGAGCTCAGATAGGGCATGAGGGAAAATAGGAGAGAGGCTAGAGAAGGTGCAGGTTTAAGGCCAGGGCCAGGGGGAACCTTAGGGGGCATTTGGCTTGATGGGGAAGAAGGGAATGCAGCAGAACCAGCTGAATGGATGATTTCAGTTTTAGTGATAAAGAAGTCCGTGCTCCTCATACTTGTCATTGTAGATGAGGATGGAGGGGGCAGAGAGGATGGGTTCAATAAATGGTTTGTAGTAGAGAAAAGAAGCTAGGGCTGATTTTTATTTTGAGTATTTAATTAGAAGGATTTGATAATGTTATGGTTTACAGAATTATCTGTTCTTTTTATGCTCTTCTTTCGAAACCAAGTTTTCTTCACACAAAAAATATTACAAAGAGTCATGTCAAATGCATCTTATGTGTGCAGAATAAAACACTGAAGAGACTTATTGAGATGGTTAAAGGGTAGTATTAACCATTACAAATTGTCTTCAAACTCGAACATTGCCTGTTTATGCTCCCACTCAGTGCTGCTGGAAACCCTTATCCATGTATTCGTCATCTTAAGGGTCAATGTTTGTACTGTTTTGCTTGCCAAATTCTCCATTTCCATCTTTCATAAACTTCATCTTATTCAGAACTCTATGGTATAAGCCACACCCCTGTGCTCTTTAAGCTCCGATGATTTGTGTTCCAGTTTTAAGTTTCAAAGTCCTTGTTGTCTTCAGATCCTGCAGTGTGCTTGCTTTTCCTTCTTTGGAAATTTTCATCCAGCCCTCTGACCCAGCCTATACTCTCTTCTTCTGACCCTGGATTATTGCTTGTTCCTCATTGACTGCTCCACCACCAAGAGGTTAATCTGTCTTTCAGACAATATATCCTTCGGTATTCTCTTCCAAAGCTATTGCACCTTGCTATATCTTTCCCCACCTTTTAAAAATTTCCTAATTTTATAGTCCCAGATATTTCCTGTTCAGTGGCCACCTCTTGTATAGCACCCCAAAATGTTTGTCAATGTGAGGAGTGATATATAAATGTAAGGTGGTGACGGTTGTTAAAATCAGTTGACTGGTATGATTAAAATAGTGCTCAAATGTATCTTATTGGCAGGAATGAATGACTGTTTATTGATTATTTTAATTAAACATATGTAAAGTAACATTTTGTTGATTTAACTATGTGGCCTTTTAGAAGGGTTCATGTAACTATCCTCCTATGTTTAATGCACATGGCAGTTAACCATCCTATCTTCAATGTAACGAAACACAACTGTTCCACAGTAAATATATCATTGTCAATTATTGGGGAAAATAGATAAAATACATACCTTATTTTTGAACATGGATCTGCAGGAAATACATTGAGGCACTTGTTTTATAACTGGATACTTACTTTTAGCAACAAGTCATGGGTTTAATTTCTTGGTTAAATGCCCGTGTATTACCCCATGAATTTTCAGAAGAACACTGATATGAAGATTAGCTTTAAAATTAATGCACTTTTAAGTTTTTAAGTGTGTAAAACCATGCAAAAAGAAAAAATATTTTTGAACAGAATGTTTGGCTGTGCAATGATTAACATTATAGGTTACTTTACATTAAATGCAATCAGTATTGTTTCACAAATAGTATGAAAGGATTTAAAGATGTCCAACATTTTGGAGCTTGTGATCAGATACTCAACAAAAAAAGTGTACGGGCTATAGATGATTAAGCAATCATGTGAGCTCCCGATACAATTTTTTTTTAATCCTCCCCAGCTAGATTTTCCTTTAATTTTCAAGGGTCCTATCCTGTATTTAACTCATTTTTACTTTTTCTATTCGTACAAATTGACTATTTACTTTTTATATTATCTGCTATCCTTTTTTCTTATTTCCTTTTGGCTTTTCTAATCTCCCTTTTCATCTCCCTACTATACTTTCTATATTTCTATATCAGGCAAAAACCTTGAATGCTGTGATCTGGGAGGGGGAAGAAGAGACGTAATTATCTAGGTGGATAAACTAAAATGGGCTGAATGGCTTTTCTCACCCAGATTTCTCTCATAATCTTGGTCAAATTAAGAATCTTGAGTTCAGGTAGGGCATACTGATTCCTTGATGGCACAATGTGAAATGGATTCAACTAGAAAAGTGGATGTCTAAATAACTTTTAAGTTGAACTTTTTAAACACTTAAAATTATAGAAAAAAAATCTGCTCAATAGATACAAATCTTGAAGATATGATGATTGAATAGCTGTCTGTCTATTGGTTTATGAATCCATCGTTTTCTGACTTGCTGTCTCTATCTCTCTTAAATTCAACATACGTCATGAGGTGCTGAGAAGAGGTTGGTTGGTAGTGAACCTATTTACATGGGGAGATCAGACTCCCTCCTTAAATGTCATGGCAGTATAAAACATAGAAACATAGAAAATAAGCGAAGGAGTAGGCCATTCGGCCCTTCGAGCATGCACCACCATTCAATATGATCATGGTTGATCATGCAACTTCAGTACCCCACCCCTGCCTTATCTCTATAACTCCTTATTCCTTTAGCCGTAAGGGCCATATCTAACTCCCTCTTGAATATATCTAACAAACCGGCATCAACAACTCTCTGCGGCAGAGAATTCCATAGGTTCGCAATTCTCTGGGTGAAAAAGTTTCTCCTCATCTCGGTCCTATATGGCTTACCCCTTATCCTTAGACTGTGACCCCTGGTTCTCGACTTCACCAACATCGGGGACATTCTTCCTGCATCTAACCTGTCCAATTCCGTCAGAATTTTATATGCTTCTATGAGATCCCTTCACATTCTTCTAAATTCCAGTGAATATAAGCTTAGTCGATCCAGTCTTTCTTCATATGTCAGTCCTGCCATCCCGAGAATCAGTCTGGTGAACCTTCGCTGCACTCCCTCAATAGCAAGAATGTCCTTCCTCAGATTAGGAGACCAATACTCAAGGTGTGGTCTCACCAGGGCCATGTACAACTGCAGCAAGACGTCCCTGTTCCAATACTCAAATCCTCTCGCTATGAAGGCCAACGTGCCATTTGCTTTCTTAACTGCCTGCTGTACCTGCATGTCTGCTTTCAATGACTGAAATACCATGACACCCAGGTCTCATTGCACCTCCCCTTTTACTAATCTGTCACCATTCAGATAATAATCTGCCTTCCTGTTTTTGCCACCAAAGTGAATAACCTCACACTTATCCACATTATACTGCATCTGCCATGCATTTGCCCATTCACCTAACCTGTCCAAGTCAACCTACAGCCTCTTCGTATCCTCCTCACAGCTCACACTTCCCCCCAGCTTAGTGTCACCTGTAAACTTGGAGATATTACATTCAATTCCTTCATCTAAATCATTAATATATATTGTAAATAGCTGGGGTCCCAGCACTGAACCTTGCGGTACCCCACTAGTCACTGCCTGCCATTCTGAAAAAGACCCATTTATTACCACTCTTTGCTTCCTGTCTGCCAACCATTTCTCTATCCACGTCAACACATTACCCCCAATACTATGTGCCTTAATTTTGCACATTAATCTCTTGTGTGGGACCTTGTCAAAAGCCTTTTGAAAGTCCAAATACACCACATCCACTTGTTCTCCCTTATCCACTCTACCAGTTACAGCCTCAAAAAATTCTAGAAGATTTGTCAAGCATGATTTCCCTTTCATAAATCCATGCTGACTTGGACCGATCCTGTCACTGCTTTCTAAATGCGCTGGTATTACATCTTTAATAATTGATTCCAGCATTTTCCCCACTATCGATGTTAGGCTAACTGGTCTATAATTACCTGTTTTCTCTTTCCATCCTTTTTTAAAAAGTGGGGTTACATTAGCTACCCTCCAATCCATAGGAACTGATCCAGAATCGATAGACTTGAAAAATGATCACCAATACATCCACTATTTCTATGGCCACTTCCTTAAGTACTCTGGAGTGCAGACTATCAGGATTTATTGGCCTTCAATCCCATCAATTTCCCCAACACCATTTCATGACTAATAAAGATTTCCCTCAGTTCCCTCAGTTCCTCCTTCTCGCTAGATCCTCGGTCCCCTAGTATTTTCGGGAGATTATTTGTGTCTTCCTTAGTGAAGACAGAACCAAAGTATTTGTTCAATTGGTCTGCCATTTCCTTGTTCCCTATTATACTATTAGATTTATAAATCTGGTCACACACACATCTATAGTATGATCATTTTTTTTAAAGTAATGATTCGATTGAAAAGCAAGCTCATAAAGATCCATAGATGAGAAGGCTTATTTGGCCCAATCAGCACATCCTTGCATAGAAACTTGTGGTACTCCCCTCACCCATCATGGCACCTAACTTTGTTATCACCATTCCAGGTATTAACGCTTTGTGCGAAGTGCTTCTTGACATCAGCCCTTAAATTGCCATTTACCACTTTCTACCTATGTCCCCTTTGTCCTGCAATTGTGATACAAATTATAATTATCGATCGAGATTAACTTTTTTCTATTCTGTTTAGTATCTTTTCATTTCTTATTCATCTCCTTTCAATGCTGAAGGATCTGAATTTTCTTTCTCCTTTTGCGATAACTCTATTCATAGCTAAAATAATTCCAGCGTTTGGATTCTTCCTTGTGCCCCAGTGCCTATAACGAAGGGGTCGCAATTGCCCCTGTTTTAAAGGCCCATTAGATCCTCTGGAGCGGCGCTAATGAGGCGGTGAAGATTTTTGCCCAGGGTAGGTGGGGGGACACTACAGGCTCCTGGGAATTTGTGGAGGCACTGCTATGGCAGCGCTGCGCCCCGCGAAATGCCCCAGGCCACCGCGCAACCGCCGATCACATCAGCGCCATGCGTGATGATCCCTCAACGCCCCACGGGGGAAATTCCCTTGCGGACCGCGAGCGGTAAGTTCAATTCAGCGGCGGGGACTGGAATTCCCGGCCCCAGCTGGTTACCTCCCCCAAACGGGGCATGGGCAATTTTGCCCCCAAAATATCTTACTTGAGGTATGACCTGACCAGAATACTATACAGCATCAACCAATTTGGCAATATAGCTCAGTATTTTGCTGACTTTGTGGAGAGCTCATTACATCCTCCCTGCCAACATTAATCCTCTAACTAGTACTTGCTACGACCTAGTTTTCAGGTATTTCCTTATCTCCCTTCAAGTACTGTTTAGGATAATCACTGCCTTAAGTTCATGTAGTAATCTTTCATGCCAACTTTAGTCTTTCTGGAAGCCTGGGTATTCTAATCATAGGGCTTTCCGACATCCACTTGGACTACCACTTCCTGAATGAAAACTTGAGGTTGGTCAGACAGGATTTTCCCCTACTGAAACTGTGGCTGCTACTTACTAGAATATTTTCACGAAGTTAATCCTCGTGTTTGTCCTTACTGATTGGCAAAATAATGAAAATAATTATTGATGCAAGACTATGGGGGAGAAATTCGTATGGTTTGCGACTGCCATTACTGCCTCCAGGGGGGGTGTTAACGGGGAGCAAACCATTTCCCGCTGGTAGCGCCCCGGGTCGCTGCACCTCCGGCGATGACGTTATCGCCATGTGTAGCGACCCCTTTTTGCCCCTGTGGCGGAAATTGGGCCGCGCCTTGTGAGCTGCCGCGAGACCTTGGCGTGCATGTCCACAGATCCCTGAAGGTAGCAGGCCAGATAGATAAGGTGGTTAAGAAGGCATATGGAATAATTGCCTTTATTAGCAGAGGCATAGAATATAAGAGCAGGGATTTTATGCTGGAAAGTGGGATTAGGCAAGATAGCTCTTTGTCGGCCGGCGTGGACATGATGGGCCGAAATGACCTCCTTCCATGCTGTAAATTTCTATGATTCTGTGATATCAGCGCAAACCGGGCCACAATCCGCTTGCGGGGCCAAAGTTAAAGGGGGGTGCGTGGTGCCATTTTGAGTTGTCCTCTGACTTACCGGTTTGGCCTCTGTGTGATTTTTCGTGGGGTCCATGCCACGATGGTGAAACCCGGTATTCCGCTTCGGTGCCGGGCTGCGGCACCCCGCATCCTCGGTGGCCGAGTGGAGACCCCTGAAACCCATGCAGAGCTTACAGCGTGCCCCTTCCCTTTAATGGAAGGGTAGGCCCTGTAATTGCATCAATGCTACGTGGAGAGGCCGCGTAGTACTCCAACTTGCACGCACTTAGTACTCCAGACCCGCCCCCGGCAGGATGTGGAGCTCCCGACATAGCATCCACTTCCTCTTGAGGGTGGTAACCCCAATTTAGCTCACGGAGTGGGACTTCTGTGCCGGTCGCAGAATGTCCCGCCTCGCAAAGATTACCACCCCCAAACGGGGCGATACGCAATTTCGCCCCCGATATCTGTAGTTACCTAGGATTGTCGCCATTTTCAAAAACGTCTCCAGTATTGTGCATTCTCCCCTGTATTAATTGACTCAAGATGACCATTAGCAATTTATAGATTTAATCCCTTATCTCACTTAATAACCTTGGGTATATATTGGGGGGAAAATTGCGGTCGGAGGCTTCCTTCGTACGAACGCCTCCGACCCAAAAAAATCTACGAAAGTACCTGGTGGTCCCGGAGGAACGCAGGATCCCGGTCGGAGGCCTAGATTCGCTGTGTAGCACATCGGAAGATGTCTTTCATGTACGTACGTACATGCTGGAGTCACGTGGGCCTGGACCACCAATCACTATGCAGTATTCTCATTGATAAAAATGGGAACTCCATTTGTATGAGTTCCCATTGCTATCAATGAGAATAACCCCCTAAAATACCGAAACACAGCACAATAAATAAAACACCACACATATTTAAAATTAATTGAAATTAAATGTAATTAAATGTTTTAAAAAAATATATCTTTTGGAATTTTTTTTAATGTGTTTTAATAGGGTTAAAAATAAACTTACCTTAATTGACAGGGTTTTTAATATAAAAATTAGTGTTTAAATTTAATTTTTATCTGTTTTAAAAGTGTTGCGCTGTTAAAAGTAAGCTTTGCGCCTGCTTCTACCAGGCATAAAACTTTGAAGGACAATCGCTGGACATGAGTTGGGCAAATAGGCCAATCTCTCCCACGTGGATGTCCTTCTCCCGGGGATGGGGAGGATCTGTACAGAGAAATCTTGACAGATTGGAAAAGCCAGTTTTCGACGCATGCGCATCGCACCCCAAGAGCTGGCTTTTGTGAGGCCTCACAGGATCCGTGCGCACTTCGTACGCACCCGGCGAGGCTGGAATCTTCAGCCCATTATCTACCCCATGGGATTTATTGAGCTTGAGTCCATCAGTTATTAAGTTTAGCTGTAGAATCTCTTTTGATGAGTAGAAAACGACAAGTGCCTTCCCTAGAGAATACTCTCAGGAAGTAATCACTTAGAACTATTTTAGTTCATCCTCAATTCCAACCCATTTGTATCCTTATGTGTTCCTTTGATAACCTTCTTCCTGTTATAATACTGGAAGATTTTCTTACTATTGCATTGGTTTCTACAGCTCTGTTCCTTTCTAGTTTTGTGGTTCTGACCACCTGTTTCATTTTTTTGGAGGTTTATTGCTTCAAGTAGTTTCCCTCATCAGTGACTTTTCAAACTTTGTATTTGATATTTCATTTTGTATTAGCTTGTTAATATCTTCAGCGTCTTTGTTGAGCCCATGATTAGATATTAGTCTTTGCTACTTAAATATGTATGTCTGTATACATCCTGCAGACTGAGGACAGTGTCCTTATGGATATTGGGATATGATTTCTGGGGAGGGAGGCTTCTCCCAATCTCCTGCCATAACTTCAGTGGAAGATCAACAGGAAACCCTGGAGAAACAGTGTAAACAGCCGTTTATGATGTTTGTTCAGCGTTTCCGTTAAAGTTATGGTGGTAGATTGGGAGAACCCCCACCGGAATTCTATGCCATCATAGTTGTCCTCAATTAAGGTTTTCTTGACTGTTACCTTCTCCTTTCCGCCCCAGTTGATGTGATTAAGCTATTGCCTCCCTCCCTTGAAGTTGGAACTTTTACAGTTGTATACTTTGGCATTGGTTAAAGTATTTATCCAAGATTATGCCAGATTTAATTATATTATTGTCTTTGTCACCTAAGGGTAGCAGTACTTCTGTTACCAGTAGCCAACTCATTTGTCATTACCAGAATGCAATGTGAGTGACATTGTCTGATCTTCCAATGCAACAAAGCAGAAAAAATCATGCATTACATGTACCAGTTCAGATTCTAGACTGCTTGGGTGTCCCTAGTTTTCTTTAGGTTGGTTCGTCTCCCATAAGTTTCATATTTCTATTTGTATGTTCCTGCTCTTCATAGAGCCAACTGTCCTCTTTCTTGCTTTGAACTAGTGGTTTATAGGAAACACCTGGAGTTATCTTTGCACTATATTTGTACTACATATTTGCTGCATGTCAATAGGCTTATCCTATAATGATGGGTCTGCTCCCTTTACCTTGCAGGTTGTTCTGCCCTGTGGATCTACTCTCTCTCTTTTCCTGTCTAGTATATTATTCTTGAACATTCTAAATCCTTGTACTACTGTCCATCTTTGGAAGGTAATCATATTTCTCAGATTCCAATTTACCCAATTGCCTCAACGTCCTCTAGTTTATTCATTTTATGAATTCTTCTAGAAATAAGTTGTAATCATAAAGTGTCTTTAATGTTAAAGGCGCTTCTGAAATCATTGTATGAAAAATGTGCTCTGCGCCAGAGATTAGGACGGGTGACCAAAAAATTGGGTGAAGAGATGGGTTTTGAGAAGATTTTTAGAGGAGCAAAATGGAGAGGTTGTCATATATGTATACTCTGTGTATATAATATGCTGGTACCACTAGAGGGTGTAACTGTGGGAGGCCCAGGCAGGAGCTGTATAAAAGGCTGGTCACCCCGCGGTGAAGGACTCTGCAATTACAATAAAGAGACTAAGGTCATAGCAGTTCAAGCACTGCACTGGGCCTCGTGGAATTATTCTACAGATAAGTAGAGACATATTAACTGCCGACAAGTACAGATCACGGACTTACACGCAGAGATGGCTGCCAATGGTAGTTTAGAAAAGTTTACAGAGGGTGAAGCCTTTACTCGGGTTTCGCTGGCCAGGTAACGCTTCTACATACACCGCCGCACCGAGGACAAGGATTTAGTGGAATATGTCGCAGACCTACGAAGGCTCGCTGATCCGTGCAAATTTGGCAAACTCCTCAACAATGTGTTGCGGGACGTTTTCACGACAGGACGGGACATGAAGCGGACCATCACCTTAAGTCAGGCGTTCACGACCTCAACATTGAGATTCTCCCAGAATCAAAACTCACTGGTAAGTACTGTGCAGAAAATAACTGTTGATCAAAGAATTAGTCCGACTCAGAGTCCGCCAAGGGGTGTAAATGTGAATCGTTTAACATGCTGGCGTTGCGGGGGTAACCATCGGGCCTGTCTGTGTCGATTCAGACACTATGTGTGCAAAGGCTGCGGCCAAAAGGGCTACCCACAGCGAACGTGCAGAAAAACTGTGACTCAAAATGTGGCAGATAAGTCGGCAGGAGGTTTCCGATCCAGCAAGGATCATAAAGTACAAGCTAGAGAGGCAACTCAGACCGAGGAAGCAGTGCATGAGGTGCATACCTTCACTACCAAAAGTCCCCCCATAATGATGAAAGTCAAGATAAATGGCATTCCTGTTTCCATGGAGTTGGACATGGGGGCGAGTCAGTCACTTATGAGTCAGAAGGCATTTGAGAGGCTGTGGGGCAACAAAGAACAAAGACCCAAGCTGAGCCAGATTCAGGCAAAGCTGTGCACTTACACCAAGGAACTGATCTCGGTTATCGGCAGTGCGAACATAAAAGTATCCTGTGGTGGAGAGATACACGAATTGCCCTGTGGGTTGTACCAGGCGACGGGCCAATGCTGCTTGGCAGAAGCTGGATGGGGAAGATTCGGATGAACTGGGAAGACGTCAAAGCACTATCTTCAGTGGACGTGCCTCCTGTGCTCAAGTGCTGAGCAAGTTCACATCCTTATTTGAACCAGGCATCAGCAACTTCACAGACGCCCAAGTGCAGATCCACTTGGTCACCGAGGCACGGCCTGTTCATCACAAGGCTCGAGTGATCCCTTACATGATGAGGGAGAAAGTGGAGATCGAATTGGACAGACTTCAACGCGAGGGAATCATATCACCAGTCGAATTCAATGAGTGGGCCAGCCCGATTGTTCCAGTACTAAAGAGCGATGGCACAGTCAGAATCTACGGCGACTACAAGGTAACAATCAACCGAATTTCATTACAGGACCAGTACCCGCTACCCAAAGCCGATGATCTCTTTGCAACATTAGCAGAGGGAAAGGCGTTCACCAAGCTGAATCTAACCTCCACTCACATGACCCAGGAGCTGGCTGAGTCGTCAAAACAAGGGACTGTTTTTGTATCGGGATCCGCTCGGCTGCAGTTATCTTCCAAAGAAATATGGAGAATCTGTCGAAATCGGTTCCATGCACCATTGTATTTCAGGATGACATCCTAATCACTGGTCACCTGCACAACCTGCAAGAGGTTTTAAGTTGACTAAACAGAGTCAGACTCCGGCTGGAAGTTCCAAGTGTGTCTTCCTGGCGCCAGAGATAGAATTCCTGGGGAGGAAGATTGCAGCAGACGGCATCAGGCCCACGGACTTGAAGTCATGTAACGGAGCTGCGCTCATTTCTGGGACTCCTCAACTATTTCGGTAACTTTCTTCCAGGGTTGAGCACCTTGCTCGAACCGTTGCACAAGTTGCTGTGCAAGGGAGACGACTGGGTTTGGGGTCAAAATCAAGAGGCCGCCTTCAAAAAGGCCAGAAACTTGCTGTGTTCGAAAAAGTTGCTTGTATTGTATGACCCAGGTAAACGTCTAGTTTTAGCATGTGACGTGTCGTCGTACGGTATCGGGTGTGTTTTACAAGCAAATGTAGCGGGCAAACTCCAACCAGTTGCATATGTGTTTAGAAGTCTATCCAAGGCCAAAAGAGCCTACAGTATGGTCGAGAAGGAGGCTTTGGCCAGTGTCTATGGGGTAAAAAAAATGCACCAGTATTTGTTCGGACTCAGGTTCGAGTTAGAAACCGTCCACAAGCCCGTAATCTCACTGTTTTCGGAAAGCAAAGGCATAAACACCAATGCTTCGTCGCGAATCCAAAGATGGGCACTAACACCGTCGGCCTACGATTATACAATACAGGCCGGGCACCGAGAACTGCGCCGATGCCGTCAGCCGGCTACCGTTGCCCACCACCGGGGTGGAAATGGCGCAGCCCGCAGACCTGTGCCTGGTCATGGACGTCTTCGAAAGCGAAGGGTCACCCGTAACAGCCCGCCAGATCAGGACCTGGATGAACCAGGACCTGTGTTATCTCTTGTAAAAAGTTGCGTCCTCAATGATGGCTGGTCAGCGGTCCCAAGAGAAATGCAAGAAGAGATAAAGCCATTTCACCGTCGTAAAGACGAAATGTCCATCCAATCGGATTACTTCTTATGGGGCAACCATGTCATCCTGCCAAAAAAAAGCAAGGCAACCTTCATACGCAACCTACACAGTGCCCACCCAGGCATTGTCATGATGAAGGCTATCGCCAGGTCCCATGTCTGGTGGCCCGGTATTGACTCGGAGTCGTGCGTGCGCCAGTGTAACACTTGCTCACAATTGAGCAATGCCCCCAGGGAGGCTCCACTTAGTCTGTGGTCCTGGCCCTCAAAACCATGGTCTAGGATCCATGTAGATTATGCAGGCCCCTTTCTAGGAAAAATGTTCTTTGTTGTAGTGGACGCCTACTCTAAGTGGATCGAATGTGTAATAATGGCATCCAGCACGACCACCGCCACCATTGAAAGCCTCAGGGCCATGTTCGCTACCCATGGCTTGCCCAACATTCTGGTCAGTGACAATGGTGCAGCAGGTAATCAGGAAGGCAAATGGAATGTTGGCCTTCATTGCGAAAGGGATGGAGTACAAAGCAGGGAGGTGTTGCTGCAACTGTATAAGGTATTGGTAAGGCCGCACCTGGAGTACTGCGTACAGTTTTGGTCACCTTACTTAAGGAAGGATATACTAGCTTTGGAAGGGGTACAGAGACGATTCACTAGGCTGATTCGAGAAATGAGGGGGTTACCTTATGATGATAGATTGAGTAGACTGGGTCTTTACTCCTTGGAGTTCAGAAGGATGAGGGGTGATCTTATAGAAACATTTAAAATCATGAAAGGGATAGACAAGATAGAGGCAGAGAGGTTGTTTCCATTGGTGGGGGAGACTAGAACTAGGGGGCACAGCCTCAAAATACAGAGGAGCCCATTTAAAACCGAGTTGAGAAAGAATTTCTTCTCCCAGAGGGTTGTGAATCTGTGGAATTCTCTGCCCAAGGAAGCAGTTGAGGCTGGCTCATTGAATGTTTTCAAGTCAAAGATAGATAGATTTTTAACCAATAAGGGAATTAAGGGTTACGGGGAGAGGGCGGGTAAGTGGAGTGGAGCCATGATCTTATTGAATGGCGGAGCAGGCTCGAGGGGCTAGATGGCCTACTCCTGTTCCTAATTCTTATGTTCTTATGTTTCACCAGTTCAGAATTCAATGAATTCATGACCCACAATGGCATCAAGCAAGTCAGGTCTGCCCCGTTCAAGCCCGCATCCAATGGCCAAGCGGAGCGGGCAGTCCAAACGATAAAGCAGAGCTTGAAACGCGTCGTGAAAGGCGCCTTACAAACTCGCCTATCCCGGGTGCTGATCAATTACAGGACACGACCCCACTCGCTTACCTGGGTCCCCACTGCGGAGTTACTAATGAAACATGCACGCAAAACCAGGCTCTCCTTAGTCCACCCTGACCTCAACGATCAGGTGGAAACCAGGCGTTATCGGCAAAACATGTACCATGATCGCACGGCTGTATCACGCGACATCACTGTAACCAACCCGGTGTTTGTGCTGAATCACGGTCATGGCTCCAAATGGCACTGTTTTAGCCAAAGAGGGGAATAGAGTGTTTGTTGTCAAACTGCTTAACAGACAAACGTGCAGAAAGCATTTGGACCAGACCAAATTGCGATTTACAGGTAAACAGGAACTACCGGGAGAGGAACTTACCTTCAGCGATCCACCGACACACATCCAATCAGCAACAGACCTAGCTGCAGACCAACCACGAGGATGATCCCACCATCTCCAACAGTCAGGTCAGACTAACAGCGCTGCCAGATAGCAGTGGCCCGACCAACTCACCCATGCCAGAAGTGACACTCAGACGATCAACCAGGGAGCGCAGAGTTCCGGATCGCCTCAACCTGTAACTAACTCGCATCAAAGACTTTAGCGGGGGGCAGAATGTTGTCATATATGTATATTCTGCGTATATACTATGCTGGTACCACTAGAGGGTGCAACTGTGGGAGGCCCAGGCACGGGGTGTATAAAAGGCTGGTCACCACACGGTGAAGGACTCTGCAGTTACAATAAAGAGACTAAGATCGCAACAGTTCAAGCACAGCACTAGGCCACGTGGAGTTATTCTACAGATAAGTAGAGACATATTAGAGGTTAAGGGAGCAAATTCCAGAGACACAGAGGCTAAACTTTCACCTTCATTTTCGGTGGTTTTCTCGGCGGTACAGCTGTTTTTTGTAGAGAAACCATCCGGCGAAAGTTTCCCCCTTAGTTTTGGAATGGTATCGCCCACATCTCAAAATGTCCGTTGGGACCAAACCGCCGACGTGCAGTGCCGAGAAAATCGCCAGGGCGTAAGTTTGGCCTCAACGGAAGCCCGTCCAGATCGCCGAGGGAACCGCCCTGTAAAAGCTGCTCAAACAGGGCGGTAGGTGAGCACTCTGCAAAGAAAGGTAAGTTAAAGGTGCTTTATTTATTTATTTTTAATTGTAAAACAGTGATTAGCTTTACATAGAAACATAGAAACATAGAAAATAGGTGCAGGAGTAGGCCATTCGGCCCGTCGAACTTGCACCACCATTCAATAAGATCATGGCTGATCATTCACCTCAATACCCCTTTCCTGCTTTCTCTCCATACCCCTTGATCCCTTTAGCCGTAAGGGCCATATCTAACTCCCTCTTGATTATATCCAATGAACTGGCATTAACAACTCCCTGCGGTAGGGAATTCCACAGGTTAACAACTCTCTTTGAAGAAGTTTCTCCTCTTCTCAGTCCTAAATGGCTTACCCCTTATCCTTAGACTGTGTCCCCTGGTTCTGGACTTCCCCAACATCGGGAACATTCTTCCTGCATCTAACCTGTCCAGTACTGTTAGAATTTTATGTTTCTATGAGATCCCCTCTCATTGTTCTAAACTCCAGTGAATACAAGCCCAGTCGATCCAGTCTCTCCTCATATGTCAGTCCTGCCATCACGGAAATCAGTCTGGTGAACCTTCGCTGCACTCCCTCAATAGCAAGAACGTCCTTCCTCAGTTTAGGAGACCAAAACTGAACACAATATTCCAGGTGAGGCCTCACCAAGGCCCTGTACAACTGCAGTAAGACCTCCCTGCTCAAATCCCCTAGCTATGAAGGCCAACATACCATTTGCCTTCTTCACCGCCTGCTGTACCTACATGCCAACTTTCAATGACTGCTGTACCATGACACCCAGGTCTCGCTGCACCTCCCCTTTTCCTAATCTGCCGCCATTCAGATAATATTCTGCCTCCCTGTTTTTGCCACCAAAGTGGATAACTTCACATTTATCCACAGTATACTGCATCTGCCATGCATTTGCCCACTCACCTAACCTGTCCAAGTCACCCTGCAGCCTCTTAGCATCCTCCACACAGCTCACACCGCCACCCAGTTTAGTGTCATCTGCAAACTTGGAGATATTACACTCAATTCCTTCATCTAAATCATTGATGTACATTGTAAATAGCTGGGGTCCCAGCACTGAGCCCTGCGGTACCCCACTAGTCACTGCCTGCCATTCTGAAAAGGACCAGTTTATCCCGACTCCCTGCTTCCTGTCTGCCAACCAGTTCTCTATCCACGTCAGTACATTACCCCCAGTACCATGTGCTTTAATTTTGCACACCAATCTCTTGTGTGGGACCTTGTCAAAAGCCTTTTGAAAGTCCAAATACACCACATCCACTGGTTCTCTCTTGTCCACTCTCATAGTTACATCCTCAAAAAATTCGAGAAGATTTGTCAAGCAGGATTTCCCCTTCATAAATCCATGCTGACTTGGACTGATCCTGGTACTGCTTTCCAAATGCGCTGTTATTTCATCTTTAATAATTGATTCCAACATTTTCCCCACTATTGATGTCAGGCTAACTGGTCTATAATTTTCTCTCTCCCTCCTTTTTTAAAAAGTGGTGTTACATTAGCTATCCTCCAGTCCATAGGAACTGATCCAGAGTCAATAGACTGTTGGAAAATGATCACCAATAGATCCACTATTTCTAGGGCCACTTCCTTAAGTACTCTGGGATGCAGACTTTCAGGCCCCGGGGATTTATCGACCTTCAATGCCATCAATTTCCCTAACACAATTTCCCGCCTAATAAGGATTTCCTTCAGTTCCTCCTTCTCACTAGACCCTCGATCCCCTATTTCTGGAATGTTATTTGTGTCTTCCTTAGTGAAGACAGAACCAAAGTATTTGTTCAACTCGTCTGCCATTTCTTTGTTCCCATTATAAATTCACCTGCATCTGACTGCAAGGGATCTACGTTTGTCTTCACTAATCTTTTTCTCTTCACATATCTATAGAAGCTTTTGCAGTCAGTTTTTATGTTTCCAGCAAGCTTCCTCTGATACTCTATTTTCCCCTTCTAATTAAACCCTTTGTCCTCCTCTGCTGAATTCTAAATTTCTCCCAGTCCTCAGGTTTGCTGCTTTTTCTGGCCAAATTATATGCCTCTTCCTTGGATTTAACACTATCCTTAATTTCCCTTGTTAGCCACTGTTGAGTCACCTTCCCCGTTTTATTTTTACTCCGGACAGGGATGTACAATTATTGAAGTTCATCCATGTGATCTTTAAATGTTTGCCATTGCCTATCCACCATCAACCATTTAAGTATCATTCACCAGTCTATTCTAGGCAATTCACGTCTCATACCATCGAAGTTACCTTTCCTTAAGTTCAGGACTCTAGTCTCTGAACCCTCTCCATCTTAATAAGGAATTCTACCATATTATGGTCACTCTTCCCCAAGGAGCCTCACACAATAAGATTGCTAATTAGTCCTTTCTCATTACACATCATCCAGTGAAGGATGGCCAGCCCTCTCGTTGGTTCCTCGACATATTGGTCTAGAAAACCATCTCTAATACACTCCAGGAAATCCTCCTCCACCGTAGTGCTACCTGTTTGGTTAGCCCAATCTATATATAGATTAAAGTCGCCCATGATAACTGCTGTACCTTTATTGCACGCATCCCTAATTTCTTGTTTGATGCTGTCCCCAACCTCGCTACTAGTGTTTGGTGGTGTGTACACAACTCCCACTAGCGTTTTCTGCCCTTTGCTATTCCGCAGCTCCACCCATACAGATTCCACATCATCCAAGCTAATGTACCTCCTTAATATTGCATTAATTTCCTCTTTAACCAGCAACACTACCCCACCTCCTTTTCTTTTCTGTCTATCCTTCCTGAATGTTGAATACCCCTGGATGTTGAGTTCCCAGCCTTGGTCACCCTGGAGCCATGTCTCCGTGATGCCAATTGTATCATATTCTTTAATTGCTGCCTGCACAGTTAATTCATCCACCTTATTACGAATACTCCTCGCGTTGAGGCACAGAACCTTCAGGCTTGTCTTTTTAACACACTTTGCCACTTTAGTATTTTGCTGTAATGTGGCCCTTTTTGAAACTGTCTTGGGAATGTTCTTTACCTTTTTTCATGAATTTTTTTTTTAAGTTTCCACCCCGCCCCCCCCCCCCCCCCACCGCCGCCCCCCCCCCCCCCCCCCCCCACCGCCGCCCCCCTCCCCACCGCCGCCCCCCCCCCCACCTCCCTAGGCCCAACCGCAGCCTCGGACTAAATTTTTAAAAAATTTTTAAGAACCGCCCGTTTCACTTTAACCGCTGAGAAACCGCCGAGAATAATGGTGCAAGATCCATTTTCTCGCCAGGCGATTATTTTAAACTTAATTATGGACATTTTCGCCAGCGTTATTTGCAAAACGTTAGCAGTTTTTCTGGGCAAGCAATCGGGCATTGAGGGGCTTTCGGGAAAGTCTAGCCCTCGGATTCAGGTGACCAAAGGCTTTCCCACTAGATCTGGACAGAGGGACTGAGTGTTAGGGAGGAACGCAGCAGATTGCAGAGATAGGCTAGGGTAGGGTCCTGGAGGGATTTCAAGAGGAGGATGAAGGTTTTAAAGTTAATGTGCTGGATTTTCGGGACATTAGCGCTCCGAGTTTCGGCCCGGATCAGCGTGAAATGGGGCGGCGAAGTCTCCTGTGTCCAGTCGGGAGCCTCGGGTCGGGTTTTGCGGCAGTGCTTAACGGCACCGCCGGGAAGAGCCGCGCCGGGTGTCCAACGCCTCTCGTTGCGGCACCGGCGCGAGTTTTGACTCGTACCCGACCCTTACACCCCAAAGTGCGTCCCGCGATGACCGGCAGGTAAACCAGAGCGGTCCGGCCATGCCGGTGGCGGTGAGGTAGGTAAAGTGCAGAAAAGGTAAGTGCGAGTATTCAATCTTTTATTTTTTTTGCGTTGTGGTAGTGTGGGCAATGTTTTTGTGATTTTTTTTTGTTTCCCCCCCCCCCCACCACCTCCATGGCTGCTCTCGGAGCACTCCCGGCCCTGCACTTCAGCTGGCGAGGTTCCCATTTTTGCGCCGCAAATGTAGTACCACGTCTCCCTTCGTGCTGCGCCCCTGGCCCAGATGGTGAAAATTTCTCCCCAGAATGCAGACGTACCCCAGGCGGTAACTTTCCCGCCCCACCTCTGTTTTCGCCCTGCAAACGGCAAAACCGACAATCCAGCCTAATGTGTTGGGACAGACAACAGAGAGATGGCCGAAAAGGACTGGATACTTGCAGTAGAGTTAAAGTTTGTGGAAGATGGGAGTCCAGCCAGAAGAGTTTTGTAGTCATCAAATCTAGAGATGATTAAGGAATTTATAAGGGTTTGTCCACACCTTTATCACCTGCAGACTCGACAATTCTAAATGCTCTCTTCGCCGGTCTCCCTTCCTCCACCCTTCGTAAATTTCAGTTCCTCCCAAGCTCTACTGCCCGTATCCTATCCTGCACCAAGACCCATCACTCCTGTGCTCTCTGATCCAGTGCAACAGGCTCTCTGCCATATTCTGAGGGTTATGCTGGAGTTACAATGGGAGACCAATGAATCCCAACAAAATTAGTTATCCTGGCATTGTAGATTAAAGCCCTATGTCAAGATCAAATTCCTACTGAGACCAAAGTATTTTAGTTTCTCGCAAGACAATTTCACTTGATCACCTACCTGCTTAGTTAGCTACTTCTAGCTCCTATAACCTCTCACCTCTCACTTTATACATTTTGTTTTACACTAGCTGTTCATCATGCTCTCAATGAAACTCTTTTTGGAGTTTATCTGAAAAACATAAAACATTAATCCGTGCCACCAGACATTTACAAGGCCCTTTTTTTTCTTTTTTGTGGGTTTTTTTTTGTGTTTTTCTTTTTTTTTGGGTTTTTTTTTTTGGGGCACTAAAATCACATTTTTTTCCCCTCCAGTGCCCCCTATAAAAGGGGAGGGGGACACTAAAAGCACCGGCAATTAAAACAAATTAAACTTTAAAAGGTAAAATCAAATTAAAATTTGGTTGCCGGGCGTGATGATGCACTCCAGTCCCTCCGGTGGCCACCTCTCGCGGAAGGCCGCGAGCGTACCGGTGGACACCGCGTGCTCCATCTCCAAGGACACCCTGGACCGGATGTAAGAGCGGAAGAGAGGCAAGCAGTCAGGTTGAACGACCCCCTCGACCGCCCGCTGCCTGGACCGGCTGATGGCACCCTTGGCCATGCTCTCAATTAAACTCTTTTTGAGTTTACCTGAAAAAAACATAAATATTAAACCGTGCCACCCACCCTGGATGACACAGCAGACATTTTCAAGGCCCCTTTTTTTCCTTCCTTTTTTGTGTGTTTTTTTTGTTTTTCTTTTTTTTTTTGTTTTTTTTTTGGGGCGCTAAAATCACATTTTTCCAATTGCCCCCTATAAAAGGGGAGGGGGACACTAAAAGCACCGGCAATTAAAACAAATTAAACTTTAAAACATAAAATCAAATTAAAATTTGGTTGCCGGGCGTGATGATGCACTCCAGTCCCTCCGGTGCCCACCTCTCGCGGAAGGCCGCGAGCGTACCGGTGGACACCGCGTGCTCCATCTCCAAGGACACCCTGGACCGGATGTAAGAGCGGAAGAGAGGCAGGCAGTCAGGTTGAACGACCCCTTCGACCGCCCGCTGCCTGGACCGGCTGATGGCACCCTTGGCCATGCTCTCAATGAACTTTTGCACCTACCTACCAGCTTGATACAATTTTAAGGATAGATTAGTTTGCCACACCCAAAACTTTGATTGAGTCCCCTTGATCACAAAACCGGATTGCTGATTGATCCCCTATAGAGGATAAGACACACACAGCAGTTTCTGTGAAATGTTTCAATTGGAACCGCCCTGCCCACGTAATCAGTGACTTTGCAAAGAGTAATTCGAGCCATTGTGACTGCCGACTCCAGACAGTAGAGAGCTTGGAATAGACAGGGCTCACTCTCACGGGTTAAGACCTTCTTCCACCTCCCAAACAAGTTCCTGCCCCCAATCCCCACCCCCCAAGTGGCTGACTTTCCCCCCCACCAGCCCAAGTTACTGCCCTTCTCTCCCCCCCCCACCCCCCAAGTTTCTGATATTCTTCTCCTGCCCAAATGCCTGACCTTCACTCCCCACCACCTTCACCACCCCCCCCCCGAGTTCCTGTCCTTCTCCCCCTGCCTGAGTTCTCCCCTCCCTCAACGTATTTATGAACTCCCCCTAACAAGCTCCTGACCTTACCTCACCCTCCTCCCGCAGTCATAGATGGGGCATTGTGTGTGGGTCACAGATTGTTAACAGGTTTATTGGGTATGAAGTGAATAGTGACAGTGTCACGACTTCTGGATTTCGTCCAGTCCAATGATGCCACTTGCTATACAGGCACCAAGTTTTCTGGGAAATCACAGATGTCTGTGACCTCCCTGTCCTTTCTTCACGCCCTGGGTCACAGCTGCTCCCTGAGGAGCTGTCATCTAGCAGTGCACAGGGAACTGTTGACTCGCTGGCCTGAGCGTCGTTTGGTTTGGAATCCTGGCTGGTGCCTGTTTTCTCTGGGGGAACAGTGGCAGATGACCCTGCATCTAGGGGTATGACCTTGGTGCAGTCTGCTCCTTGAGGCACGTGGCAGTTGGTTGCCTGAGAGATGGAGCCGACCCAGGGCATGGTATCAATACCGTTGCTGTTGCCCTGCTGAGGTCGCTTGCTCCTCAGCTCGTGTGTGTTGGCTGCTTGTGGCCACACTTCGTGGTGCAAGACTCTGGTCCCAGGAATGCAGGCTACAGCATTGGGTAGCTCGCTGGACATGTGTGCACCCGATGGGTGTCTGCCCGCAGGGGGTCCGGTCACGATCATCAGTTCAGATCATCAATCACACATTGTACATAATCGCGTGACTTTTCCTCGCTGGTTGTATGTATACAATTCCGATTACTAGTTACACGTTTTACATGATCAGTTACACACTTTACATAATCTGTTACACATTTTGTCTCTAACTTATAATTACTGTTACATTGCTTAAATATGTGAAACTGTCCCTTTAATTGTAGTGGGTTGCAGACCTCCTTTAAGAGAGCTTTGCTGGAGTACTGCGTGCAGTTTTGGTCACCTTACTTAAGGAAGGATATACTAGCTTTGGAGGGGGTACAGAGACGATTCACGAGGCTGATTCCGGAGATGAGGAGGTTACCTTATGATGATAGATTGAGTAGACTGGGTCTTTACTCTGAGTTCAGAAGGATGAGGGGTGATCTCTTATAGAAACATTTAAAATAATGAAAGGGATAGACAAGATAGAGGCAGAGAGGTTGTTTCCACTGGTCGGGGAGACTAGAACTAGGGGGCACAGCCTCAAAATATGGGGGAGCCAATTTAAAACCGAGTTGAGAAGGAATTTCTTCTCCCAGAGGGTTGTGAATCTGTGGAATTCTCTGCCCAAGGAAACAGTTGAGGCTAGCTCATTGAATGTATTCAAGTCACAGATAGATAGATTTTTAACCAATAAGGGAATTAAGGGTTACGCGGAGCGGGTGGGTAAGTGGAGCTGAGACCACGGCCAGATCAGCCATGATCTTGTTAAATGGCGGAGCAGTTTCGAGGGGCTAGATGGCCTACTCCTGTTCCTAATTCTTATGTTCTTATGTTCTTATGTTTACCCCAATCCGCTTCTCCGTTTGGTGCTGCTCCATCAGCGCTGCACCTCGTGGTCTGGCTGCGGCCATCTTTGTCTTTAGCGCCTCATCTCGTGGTTTGGGCACCATCTTTCCTTCATCCACGATGTCGACTGCGGTGATCCCCTTCTCCCCAGGATCTGCATCTGCAGTTGGGAAGTCGCTGCTGGATCCGATTTTCTCCCTCCCGAGTCCTGCCACTGGAGCCTGGAAGGTGCATTCGGGTCACCTCAGCTGGATCATCTCCACACAGTCATGCTGAGTGGTCTGTGTCTCAGGTGCCGTGCTGATCTGCTCTCCAGTGCCTCTGAGCGCAGAGGGCTTCGATCGCTGGAGGGGTGAAGTCTTCCCACTTCCAATGGATCTTCTCCATCCACCTTCTGCCGAGCAGCATTAGTCCATCACCTGCAACAATCCACAGAGGTAACTTGTGCACCGTGCCATCATCGAGTACCTTTACATTCACACTACCAACGACTGGGATGATTTCATTCATGTAGGTGCACAGCTTTGCCTGAACCGGGGCCAACTCGGGTCATTCAGCCGGATTGTCCCATAGCCTCTCAAAGGCTCCTTGATTCATCACTGACTGGCTCGTCCCTGTGTCCACTTCCATGAAGACTGGATTTCCCTCTATCTCGACTTCCATCTTCAGCGGGGAGCACTCGGTGGTGCAGGTAAACATGCTATGAACCTCCCCGTGGGATTGGGCTGCCTCTCTGTCTAACAATTCATAATCCACACTGGATTCATGGCCATTTGCGGACTCCTCATAGACACAATGAGTCTTATTTCTCTTACACATTCGCTGGAGGTGGCCCTTTGTGCTACAGCCTTTGCAAACATAGTCTTTAAAACGGCACTGGTGAGCCCTGTGATTCCCTCCGCAACGCCAGTATGTTGCTACTCGATTAGCCCCCCTCGGCGGACTCTGTGTTAAGGGATTCAGGGGCCTGTTCTCTCTTCCCTGAGAGGATTCGCGCTCGACAGTCCAGTCCCTGAACGGCACCACTCTGTGCACAGTACCTGCCGGGTTTGAGTCCTGAGGGTGAGACATCTGCCTAGAGCCGCAGGTCGAGGTCATGAATGACTGGCTCACAGAGATGGCCTTCTGCAGTGTGACTGTGGTATCTGCCGAAAGTAACTTGTGAAGAAGGCCCTCGGCCAATTCCAATGACAAAAATGTCCCGCAGTGTTTCGTTCAGGTGGGCGCCGAACACGCACGGTGGCGCCAGCCTCCTGAGATCTGCGGCGTACTTCGCGACTTCCTGGCCTTTGGGCCGTCGGTGGGTATAGAACCGGTGTCTGGCTGTGAGGATGCTCTCCTTGGGCTTGAGTTGCTCCTGGATCAGGGTTACGAGCTCCTTGTACGACTTGGTCGTTGTCTTCGCTGGTGCCATAGACGTTGGGCCCACAACTGGTTAGCAGTGTTGCACGGCGCTTACCAGCCAGTGCGGCTGGGTTGTCTCCTGCCAGGTCGTTTGCTGTGAAAAACTGTTCTAGCCTCTCCACAAAGGCGACCCAATCATCACCATCGATGAACTGCTGCAACGTACCAAGGGTAGCCATTTCCGCGTCAAAGTTCATAATCTCGTCGCCAGTTGTTGTGTCCTTAGATGCTCTAACAATGACTCCACGAGGCAGTGTTTTGTACTTGAACTGTAGTGACCTTAGTACTTTATTTGTTAACTCCAGAGTGAGGATCACACATGGTGGCCTGCCTTTTATACTAGACCAGGCACACCTGTACAGGTAACCTATGAGTCTCCTGGTGGCACACCTTGTGATAGTACCAACAATAGCTATGTCGAATACATGACACTCTCTCCCCCGAATCTCTCTCTCCCCGCGCCCTACTCTCTCTCTCCCCCACTCTCTATCCCCCATTCTCTCTCTCTCCCGCCCACTCTCTCTCTCTCTCTCTCCCCCACTATCTCTCTCTCTCCCTCACTCTCTCTCTCCCTCACTGTCTCCCCCAATCTCTTTCTCCATCAATCTCTCTCTCTCCCCACCACTCTCTCTCTCTCTCTTCCCTCCCTACTCTCTCTCTCCCTCTCTCCCCCCACTCTCTCCCTTTCTCCCCCCGCTCTCTCCCTCCCTCTCCCCTACACTCTCTCTCTCTCTCTCCCCCCCGCTCTCTCTCTCACTCTCCCCCAGTCTCCCGCTCTCTCCCACTTCCTCTCTCTCGCTCTGCTCCACTCTCTCTCTCTCTCTCTCTCTCTCCCTCCCCACCCACGCTCTCTCTCTCTCTCCCACTCCCCCCACTCTCTCTCTCTCTCTCCCACTCCCCCCACTCTCTCTCTCTTCCCCCCACTCACTCTCTCTCTTCCCCCACTCTCTCTCCCTCTCTCTCTCTCCTCCCACTCTCTCTCCCCCACTCTCTTTCTCCCCCCCCCTGCTCCCCCCCCCCAATTCTCTCCCTCTCTCCAACATAGAAACATAGAAATTAGGTGCAGGAGCAGGCCATTCGGCTCTTCGAGCCTGCACCGCCATTCAATAAGATCATGGCTGATTATTCAACCTCAGTACCCCTTTCCTGCTTTCTCTCCATACCCCTTGATCCCTTTCGCCGGAAGGGCCAAATCTAACTCCCTTTTGAACATATCTAACGAACTGGCCTCAACAATTCTCTGTGGTAGGGAATTCCACAGGTTAACCACTCTCTGAGAGAAGAAGTTTCTCCTCATCTCGGTCCTAAATGGCTTACCCCTTATTCTTAGACTGTGACCCCTGGTTCTGGAACTCCCCAGCAACGGGAACATTCTTCCTGCCTCTAACCTGTCCAATCCCATCAGATTTCTATATGTTTCTATGAGATCCCCTCTCATTCTTCTAAACTCCATTAAATACAGGCCCAGTTGACCCAGTCTCTCCTCATATGTCAGTCTTACCATCCCGGGAATCAGTCTGGTGAACCTTCACAGTACTCCCTCAATAGCAAGAACGTCCTTCCTCAGATTAGGAGACCAAAACCGAACACAATATTCCAGGTGTGGCCTCACCAAGGCCTTGTACAACTGCAGTAAGACCTCCCTGCTCCTATACTCAAATCCTCTAGCTATGAAGGCCATTTGCCTTCTTCACCGTCTGCTGTACCTGCATGCCAACCTTCAATGACTGATGAACCATGACACCCAGGTCTCGTTGCACCTCCCCCTTTCCTAATCTGTCACCATTCAGATAATATTCTGTATTCCTGTTTTTGCCACCAAAGTAGATAACCTCACATTTATCCACATTATACTGCATCTGCCATACATTTGCCCACTCACCTAACCTGTCCAAGTCACCCTGCAGTCTCTTATCATCTTCCTCACAGCTCACACCGCCACCCAGCTTAGTGTCATCTGCAAACTTGGAGATATTACATTCAATTCCTTCACCTAAATCATTGATGTATATTGTAAATATCTGGGGTTCCAGCACTGAACCCTGCGGCACCCCACTAGTCACTGCCTGCCATTCTGAAAAGGACCCGTTTATTCCGACTCTCTGCTTCCTGTCTGCCAACCAGTTCTCTATTCATGTCAATACATTACCCCCAATACCATGTGCTTTAATTTTGCACAAGAATCTCTTGTGTGGGACCTTGTCAAAAGCCTTTTGAAAGTCCAGATAAACCACATCCACTGGTTCTCCCTTGTCCACTCTATTAGTTACATCCTCAAAAAATTCTAGAAGAATTGTCAAGCATGATTTCCCTTTCATAAATCCATGCTGACTTGGACTGATCCTGTCACTGCTTTTCAAATGCGCTGCTATTTCATCTTTAATAATTGATTCCAACATTTTCCCCACCACCGATGTCAGACTAGCTGGTCTATGTTTCCCAGTTTTCTCTCTCCCTTTTTTAAAAAGTGGTGTTACATTAGCTACCCTCCAGTCCATAGGAACTGATCCAGAGTCAATCGAATGTTGGAAAATGATCACCAATGCATCCACTATTTCTAGGGCCACTTCCTTAAGTACTCTGGGATGCAGCCCATCAGGCCCTCGGGATTTATCAGCACTCAATCCCATCAATTTCCTTAACACAATTTCCTGACTAATAAGGATTTCCTTCAGTTCCTCCTTTTCGCTAGACCCTCGAACCCTAATATTTCCGGAAGGTTATTTGTGCCTTCCTAAGTGAAGACAGATCCAAAGTATTTGTTCAATTGGTCTGCCATTTCTTTGTTCCCCATTATAAATTCACCTGATTCTGACTGCAAGGGATCTACTTTGGTCTTCACTAATCTTTTTCTCTTCACGTATCTGTACAAGCTTTTGCAGTCCGTTTTTATGTTCCCTGCAAGCTTCCTCTCATAATTTATTTCTACCCTCCTAATTAGACACTTTGTCCTCCTCTGCTGAATTCTAAATTTCTCCCAGTCCTCAGGTTTGATGCTTTTTCTGGCCAATTTGTATGCCTCTTCCTTGGATTTAACACTATCCCTAATTTTGCTTGTTAGCCATGGTTGAGCTATCTTCACTGTTTTATTTTTACTCCAGATAGGAATGTACAATTGTTGAAGTTCATCCATGTAATAAATAAATGTCTGCCATTGCCTATCCACTGTCAACCCTTTAAGTATCATTTGCCAGTCTATCCTAGCCAATTCACATCTCATATCATCGAAGTTACCTTTCTTTAAGTTCTGAATTAACACCGTCACTCTCCATCTTAATAAAGAATTCTACCATATTATGGTCACTCTTCCCCAAGGGGGCCTCGCACAACAAGATTGCTAATTAGTCCTCTCTCATTACACAACATCCAGTCTAGGATAGCCAGCTCTCAAGTTGGTTCCTCGACATACTGGTCTAGAAAGCCATCCCTAATACACTCAGGAAATCCTCCTCCACCGCATTGCTACCAGCTTGGTTAGCCCAATCTATATGTAGATTAAAGCCGCCCATGATAACTGCTGTACCTTTATTGCACGCATCCCTAATTTCTTGTTTGATGCCATCCCCAACCTTACTACTACTGTTTGCTGGTCTGTACACGACTCCCACTAGCGTTTTCTGCCCTTTGGTATTCCACAGCTCTACCCATACAGATTCCACATCATCCAGGCTAATGTCCTTTCTTACTATTGCGTTAATTTCCTCTTTAACCAGCAACGCTACGCCACCTCCTTTTCCTTTCTGTCTATCCTTCCTGAATGTTGAATACCCCTGGATGTTGAGTTCCCAGCCTTGGTCACCCTGGAGCCATGTCTCTGTAATCCCAATTATATCATATTCGTTAATAGCTGCCTGCACAGTTAATTCAACCACCTTATTCAGAATACTCCTCGCATTCAGGCACAGAGCCTTCAGACTTTCTTCTTAACACTCTTTGTCCCTTTAAAATTTTGCTGTAATGTGGCCCTTTTTGATTTTGGCCTTGGGTTTCTCTGCCGTCCACTTTCACTATTCTGCTTTCTATCTTTTGCTTCTGCCCTCATTTTATTTCCCTCTGTCTCCCTGCATAGGTTCCCATCCCCCTGCCATATTAGTTTAATCCCTCCCCAACAGCACTAGCAAACACTCCCCCATGACATTGGTTCCAGTCCTCCCCAGGTGCAGAACGTCCGGTTTGTACTGGTCCCACCTCCCCCAGAACCGGTTCCAATGTCCCAGGAATTTGAATCCCTCCCTCTTGCATTACTCCTCAAGCCACGTATTCATCTGAGCTATCCTGTGTTTCCTACACTGACTAGCACGTGACACTGGTAGCAATTCTGAGATTACTAACTTTGAGGTCCTACTTTTTAATTTAACTCCTAGCTCCCTAAATTCAGCTTGTAGGACCTCAACCTCCTTTTTACCTATATCGTTGGTACCTATATTCACCATGACAACTGGCTGTTCACCCTCCCCCTCCATAATACCCTGCAGCCGCTCCAAGACATCCTTGACCCTTGCACCAGGGAGGCAACATACCATCCTGGAGTCTCGGTTGTGACCGCAGAAACACCTATCTATTCCCCTTACAATAGAATCCCCTACCACTATAGCTCTCCCACTTTTTTTCCTGCCCTTCTGTGCAGCAGAGCCACCCATGGTGCCATGAACTTGACTGCTGCTGCCTTCCGCTGGTGAGCTATCTCCCCCAACAATATCCAAAGTGGTGCATCTGTTTCGGAGGGAGATGACTGCAGGGGACTCCTGCACTGCCTTCCTACTCCTGCTCTGCCTGATGGTCAACCGTTCCCTATCTGCCTTTGTAACCTTTACCTGCGGTCTGAACCACCCTTCCTCTCTCTCTCTCTCTCTCTCTCCCCTACACTCTCTCTCTCTCTCCCCCCACTCCACTCTCTCTCATTCTCCCCCAGTCTCCTGCTCTCCCCCAGTTTCTCTCTCTCACTCTCCTCCAGTCTTTCTCTCGCACTCTCCCACTCTCCCCCAGTCTCTCTCGCTCTCCCCAAAGTCTCTCTCCTCTCCCCCCAATCTCTCTCCCCCTCCCCCAGTCTCTCTTTCCCATCCCCCCAGTCTCTCTCTCCCATCACCCCAGTCTCAATCCCTCTCCCCCAGTCTCTCTCCCTCTCCTGCTCTCTCTCCCCCACTCTCTCTCTCTCCTCCCACTCTCTCTCTCTCCTCCCACTCTCTCTCTCCTCCCACTCTCTCTCCCCCACTCGCTCTCTCTCCTCCCACTCGCTCTCTCTCCTCCCACTCGCTCACTCTCCTCCCACGCTCCCTCCCCCCACTCTCTCTCTCTCCCCAATCTCTCTCTTTTCCTGCTCTCTCTTTGCCTCACTCTCTCTCTCTCCCCACTCTCTCTCTCTCTCTCTCTCTCTCCCCCCACTCTCTCTCTCTCTCTCTCTCTGCCCCCCCCCACTCTCTCTTCCTCCCCACTCTCCCTCTCCATTATTCTCTCTCTCCACCCAGTCTCTCCCTCTCCCCCCATGCTCTCTCACTCTCCCCCCAGGCTCTCTCCCTCTCCCCCCAGGCTCTCTCCTTCTCCTCTCTCTCTCTCTCCCCCTCCCCCTCTCTCTCTGACTCCCCCTCTCTCTCCCCCCTTCTCTCTCCCCCTTCTCTTTCCCTCCTCCACCCCACACTCTCTCCCCCCCCACTGTCTCTCCCCTCACTCTCTCTCTCCCACCACTCTCTCTCTCCCACCACTCTCTCTCTCCCACCACTCTCTCTCTCCCCCCAGTCTCTCTCTCTCCCCCATGCTCTCTCTCCCCCCACTCTCTCTTCCTCCCCACTCTCTCTTCCTCCATTCTCTCTACCCCCAGTCTCTCTCTCCCACCCCCAGTCTCTCTCCTTCTCCCCCAGTCTCTCTCCTTCTTCCCCAGTATCTCTCCCTCTCCCCCAGTCTCTCTCCCTCTCCCCCAGTCTCTCTCCCTCTCCCCCAGTCTCTCTCCATCTCCCCTAGTCTCTCTCCCTCTCCCCTAGTCTCTCTCTCCTTTTCCCCCAGTCTCTCTCTCCCTCTCCCCAGTCTCTCTCTCCCTCTCCCCCAGTCTCTCTCCCTCTCCCCCAGTCTCTCTCTCCCTCTCCCCCAGTCTCTCTCTCTCTCTCCCACAGTCTCTCCCTCTTCCCAGTCTCTCTCTCTCTCTGCCCCAGTCTGTCTCTCTCTCTCTCTCTCAGCCCCAGTCTCTCACTCCCACCTCCGATTTCATCTCTCTCTCAGAAGGCTGCGAAAATGTTTGTGTAGATAATCTCAGCGATATTCTAGGCAAAAGTCCTGGAGACTCCTTTATTATAGTCCTTGATTTTCAACAGATAATCCAAAAGCCCCAGTAGCTGGTGCAGACTCGAGCTCAAGCTCGAGCTCCAAGCTTCCTCATATATCGTACTGCGACCGGATCGAGCGCGCGTGTGGAAAAAGGGACAGGTCAACGGTCCGCATGTGCAGAAGGACACAAAATGTTCGTGCACATAATCACTCCACAATTTTAAATATCTCTTATAACTATATAATCTAACTCAACACTTGTATTTAAATTTTCTTTCTATTTCAATGTTACTGTCTATCCAATGTTTCAGACATTGACATTGTCCAATGCAGATAAGGCAATCATTTGCAATGTACCAAACAATCAGGAATGGAAAATACCAGAACCATATTGACATTTCTACAGACAAGACAATGGTTCTGATTTCTAATCTGATTAGTAATTAAACTTTCAATGAATTCACATTGTTTATTCATCCATTGTTTACTTATGAATTAGACTTTGCAGTCTTAAAAAGGCATACACATGTTCACTTTAGCAGCAGAATAACATGTTGCGTTTTATGTGGTATAATGTCGCTGTCCTTGTAAAACAGTATATCCTATATTGTATATTGGCTACACTATCTATATCATCTTTACACCTGATTGATTTTAACTGTGAATGGTGAGGAAAATCTACCAATTAAAAACAAAACACAAATTGAATCAAACTGCTCAAAATTTACTAAGGAACTAACCTCTGTACCCCAGTCTAACTAGAAAATAGTTTTGTATATTTTATGAAACTAATTTTCAGTCCATTTAAAATCGGGTTACTAACAGGTGATGGATTGACACTGTGATTTAAAATGCTTATTTATTTGTGATAATCCCAATTGCATTAATCAAACTTTACCAAGTTACCATTCTTAAATATATCAAGGAATATAGTATAAAGCAATTTAAAAAAATTACATTATAAAATGCTGCCACATTGCGCTGGTTCATGGCAGATTTTGCATTCGGCGATATGCAAATGAGTTTTAGCAGAAACTCGGAGGGGGGGGCGGGGGGCGCTTTTCAAAACAGGCGCAATTTGTGCTGGAATTGTTGTTTGTGCCCATAGTGGAAACTCTACCCTATAACATTTATTTCACAATTGCATGATATAAATGCCTCTGCACAATAGAGAAACTAAATGGTTACAGGGCCTGCCCCTTTTATCTTTATACTGAAAATTTGAAAACAGCTGTTAATAGAATTGATTTATTTATACAGCTGTGAATATTTGTTTATTTAGCTGCAGAGGGTAAAGGAAACACTATTTGCTTTCCAGGGACCAATAATAAAAACCACTTGCTTCACAGTTTATGTGCAGGACTTTATAAACTTTTTTTCCAAATTCTTTCATTGGAGATGTGCATCCTCCCTCCCCAGTGTAGCCTCTGACTCTCTGTGTGCATGGTGGATCAGCAAATAATTAAATACATTCTTGCATCTAGCACACACCTCAGTTATTGCACTTGTTATGCAAAGTATGTATCACAATTGCATCTTATTGGAAATAGCATCTTCGCAAAATTGCGACAGAACACAGCTGAACAGGTGTAGAATGTAAGAATGAACAAGTACAGTAGTCTGTGGGAATGAGAACCACCAATCTGAAAAATGGGATGATAGCCATCAGCTGCCAACAGAAAAAAAGAAAGACTTGCATTTATATAGTGCCTTTCATGACCACTGGACCTCTAAAAGTGCTTTACAGCCAATTAATTACTTTTTGGAATGTAATCATTGTTGAATTGTAGGAAAGAGCCACTGAACTGAGAAACTTAGTACTGGAAATAAGGTTTATATCTTGATAATGTCATACAAATATTTCAAAATGATTACATTTACCTATATAGTAAAATGTTACGTTTTTTAAAAAATGTCTTTAACTGCATTTTCTATTAGAGATCGGTGCTTCCCTGAGATGTCAAGATATGTGCTCATGGAGCTTCCCAGCACCATCATCTTGATGAACAATCTCAATAGCACAGCAGGTTACAACTCTTCAGTTTTCATCTGTTCCTACAGTTCCTAAAACTGCTTAATGATTGACAAAAAGACTGGTCATGTTGTGTGTGCTAGAACTTGCTGTCTGGGAGCCCTGTCCCCCTCTTCTCTCCTCCCCAGTGCCAACCATTGATGGGGAAACACTAACGGCGACAGAAAATAACCCGTCTCTTTCACCTTAGGAAGTTGCTGCTTCAATCACTTAGCTATCAGGGAGTACTTATGGAAGAGGTATTAAATATGGTACCACAGGAGCTAGTATTTGGACAGCTGTTATTTCTTATCCACATAATCTTCACTTGTGCATGAAACACAAAAGGATAGTATGCAGGTACAACAAGTGATCAGGAAGGCCAATGATATCTTGGCCTTTATTGCAAAGGGGATGGAGTATAAAAGCAGGGAAGTCTTGCTACAGCTATATCAGGTATTGGTGAAGCCACACCTGGAATACTGCGTGCAGTTTTGGTTTCCATATTTATGAAAGGATATACTTGCTTTGGAGGCAGTTCAGAGAAGGTTCACTTGGTTGATTCCAGGGATGAGGGGGTTGACTTATGAGGAAAGGTTGAGTAGTTTGGGCCTCTACTCATTGGAATTCAGGTGATCTTATCGAAACGTATAAGATTATGAAGGGGCTTGACAAGGTGGATGCAGAGAGGATGTTTCCACTGATGGGGGAGACTAGAACTAGAGGGCATGATCTTAGAATAAGGGGCCGCCCATTTAAAACAGAGATGAGGAGAAATTTCTTCTCTCAGAGCGTTGTAAATCTGTGGAATTTGCCTCAGAGAGCTGTGGAAACTGGGACATTGAATAAATTTAAGACAGAAATAGACAGTTTATTAAACAATAAGGGGATAAGGGGTTATGGGGAGCGGGCGGGGAAGTGGAGTTGAGTCTATGATCAGATCAGCCATGATCTTATTGAATGGCGGAGCAGGTTCGAGGGGCCCTATGGTCTAATCCTGTTCCTATTTCTTATGTTCTTATAATTAACTTAAGTGCAGAAACCAATTGTAAGCTTGTTAAATTTTCAGTCAAAACTAAACAGGGAGAACAATCGGGATAGAGGATGCAGTTTACGATTTGGAAAGGACTTGCATCAGTAATACAATACATGCCAATATATAACATTGCATATTGGGTACAAAAATGAATACGGGAGGTATAAAATGAAAGAATAGAATTAATGCAGGAAAATCTAGGAAGTGACCTAGGAGTAAAGTATGTAGCATACTGGACTTCTTCATAATACAGAAGCACATGCTTCAGAACACTTGGCAAGGGTTTTTGTTTGTATGCAAGATGTTTGTATGTTTTGCTTGCTTTTTGCTATTTTTATATAAAAAATGTATTAAACCTCATAAAATCCAAATTCCATTAAAATGGATAGGTCTGTGGTAATTTTGCAATGTCAAGTTCACATAACATTATTGTGGCTGTGCTTAAAATAACATAGGCAGAATTGTTGCATTAATATTTTGTCATGTGCAGGTTAGTTCTAATTTTTCTGAATTATCATTTTGCCATGCACATGTACAAATCTCAGAGGTGTTGGATCATAAATTTTCAAACTTGGGTCCCTGGTCTGTAGGGGTTCCATGAGATCATCTAATTTCTGGTCCGTCTCATCAAATTCATTTATTTTTCTATATGAGTTGACTAAAATGCATGTTATTTTTGTTTTTTGTTATCACAGTACTATTTTCTTTGGGTGGCTGATACATTTTTTTCAAGAAATTTTTGGGTAGTGTGTCAGTATGTGCAGAGGGTTAAATCTGCCTAGGATTCTTTATTGTTTATATTGAAGACACGAATCTTATTCAGGTTATCACAATTTGAGAGAATATGTTGTCCATGTCTTCCCCAGTAACTACTTGGAGAGAAACAGTAATTTAGTATATTAACTATCTTGTGCCCATTCTTGGTTGCAGCTGCATTTGTATCTTTTAGGGTTCTCACCTGCGACTGCCATCTTACCATTTTAGTACTGAAAGAATTTCATCCTGTCAGGTTTTGCATCTGCAATTGAGTTTTTGCATCTCTTGGCCCATTTAACATGGTTTCTCATTATATTCATCCTAGTAAAATCCTTCACTTTTCTCACAGCAGTGTACATAGAGCTTATTCCTCCAGTTTAGCTCAGTTAGTAGTACTCATCCCTCCTATTCAGAAGGTCTTGGGTTCAAGCCCCACATAAGATTTGAGCACAGTGTAGTACTGAGAGAGTGCTGTATTGTCAAAGGCGCTGTATTTTGGAAGAGACATTAAGCTGAGATTCTGTCTGCCAGCCTGCTCGGGTGTATGTGAATGATTACATGGCATTATTCAAAGAAGAGTGAGGTGTCCTTCTAGTGTCCTGGTCAACATTCTTCCCTCAACCAACACCACCAAAAAATACATTATCTGGTCATTCACTTGCTGTTTGTGGGACATCGCTGTGTGCAAATTGACTGCAGCTTTGCCTACATAACAAATACTACATTTCAAAAGTAATCCACTTTTGTAAAGTGCTTTGGGACATCCTGAAGATGTGATAAGCATTATTCTTTTTCTTCCTTGCTTGCTTTATTCCTTACTTCACCTCTTACTAATGTGTTAACCCACTTGGAGTCATACTGGTTTAGTCTATGCTTGCTGATCCTAGGTATGTCTTTATTCCATATGCTCAGCATCGTGCATTTGAAGAAGTTCCACTTGTCTGCTACAGCAATTTTGCTGAATTAACACCCCGCCCCCCACACACATACCAGTTAGTTTGCTTCAGCTATTATATTATTATATTATATCTCTGAAGTTAGCCTTTTTGAAATTATATGCTTGACTGCTGGTCCGTGGTATTTCTCAATCACAGATTATGTTGAACTTGATCATTCTCTGGTTACTATTCTCAAAAGGTACCCCCATGCCTTTCATTCCTTATGTGTAACTCACCAAGTCAAGATGCAGATTGCCTATTGTGGCTCTCCTGATGAACTATTTATGAAGTCCTCATGCATTATCTCAGACTTTGAACCATTTAAACATTATGGGAGAGAAATTGCATAGCACCCTGTTTAGGGCGATAACGTTTGCGGTAGCGCAAAAGTATTACCGGTCGCTGCGCAAGTGAAGCCGACACGAACTTCCGGTTTAGCTTTCCAGGAAGGAAGTGGACCACGAAATCAAGCGCTACTACTTCCCTTGGAGCGCTAAAGCCGCCAAGAGCGGTGGTAGCGGTGCAGCACTGCACAATGTCGAATGTAGCGGCGCTGGGATCGGAGGCTCCTTCCCTCCCTTAAAGGGAAGGGCCATTGCTGCGGGCTCTGCATGAAATCGATGTCCCTCCTTGTCGACAGCAGCGATCCATGACGATCAGCCCCAAGCACTAACAGAGTGCAGGGCTGATCAATCGCGGCTGAAGAAAATGGTGAAAAATTTACCGAAAGGCTCCAAGCAAATTTTTTATTGACACAAGCTTTACCTATACATACCGCTCCCCAAGCAGCCAGCCTCCCTAACAACACCTCCTGCAGCTGCCAGTGCTGACACCCGACAATGCTGCAGGGGGATGACATCACGATCTCCAGGGCGCAGAAGATCATGGCGCTAGGGTTTACCGCCGCACTAACCTCCACGGCAATTCCGTGGCCGTCGGTACTCTTGCCGCGCCCAGTCGCAGAGCCGGTAGTGCCCTATTATCACCCCCCACCCCTACTCCCTGGAGGCGCCAACTGGAGGCTCAAAGGAGGCTAATTTCTCGTCCTATCAGTTTATATTTTGTTAATTGAAGTGCCCATTAAAGTAACCTTCCCATTTCCACGTATCATTTTTATCTCTTCATAGAGCAAACTTCCTTGCTGTTTCTTCTGATCTGGTGCTCTGTAGCATACCTCAAGTGCTGGCATTATCTTTTTTCAAAATAAAGATATCTAAATGGAGTAGTTCATTGTGTAACTTTTCACTTCTCACGGAATCTACTTCTTTAACTTTCAGGTATTCCTGACATATATGACAGAAAATCGTCTTGGGTACAAATAAGCAATATTGAATTGGCCGACTATTGTACACCCTGCCCAATATTCGGTTTTATGGCAGTCAATGGGATAGAATATCAGGGAGGCATATAACGGGTGGCCAATCCAATACTGCTAGTTTTGCGCTACAGCCCAAGACTAATTTCTACCTCATACAGTTACCCTGCCTCAATTCCTGTCAACCCTAACTTTCCTCTGACATAAATATATGTACATACAGCCTTGCTCCACAATCACATGGTCTCTCCACGTAATTTAATTTTAGTACATATTTTTGACTTTTTTTTTTCCATCCTGTTTCAAGGGTATTTTAAAAACAGCTGCATCTTTTACTTTCTTATAACTCCATCTAGGTACAAAAAAGGCAAGAAACAAAACACTGCTCCGAGTAATTGTCCCACTGTATGATCCAACCCATTCCCATATTATTGTAGAGGGCACAAGAATGGGACTGACCTGTCTGAAAAAAGTGACCTGTATAATTTGATCTGCATTTTTTGCTTTGTATATATGTGCCATAGTTGTACATTTTTCAATTTGAAGCTCTAGCTAATTTAACTGGGTGTAGAACAAATTGTCGTGAAGAGACTTGCCCCATTGGGATTTGAGCCATATGAAGGGGGTAGCAATGCTGGAATAGGTTAAAAATCAGCAATTAAAAGGGAAAAAAGATATTCGTCTGGTCAGACTATGATCAACAACGACAACTTGTATTAATATAGCACCTCCACATTAGTCTCCCATGTGTCGGGTCTACCAGTGCTTAACAGACCCGACACCAAGCGCCAGGGAAGGCAATTTCAATCATAAAGAGGTAGTTAAATGCCAATTAAACACCATTTTGCCCTGCACTTACCATTTTTCCACCTTTTTCATGAGGTTTGTGGCACTTGGGGATTACGTCAGGTAAGTTGGTCGGTATCCATTCTGCTGGATAGTTGACAGCTGCAAATGTGGTATAAAAGCTCCCATTTCACAGCTGTTCACTTTCCAATCTTAGAAGCTGGAGCCTTCAGGATTTGGAAGACACATTTGAGCTTTATGCAGGTTTACGGAGGAAGTGCATCCGGGAGGGCGCTGAGCACCTCGAGTCTCATCGCCGCGAGTGTGCAGAAATCAAGCGCAGGCAGCGGAAAGAGCATGCGGCAAAACTGTCCCACCCTCCCCTTCCCTCAACGACTATCTGTCCCACCTGTGACAGGGATTGTGGTTCTCGTATTGGACTGTTCAGCCACCTAAGGACTAATTTTAAGAGTGGAAGCAAGTCTTCCTCGATTCCGAGGGACTCTGCCTATGATGATGATGATGCAGGTTGGAAATGTTTGGAGTAAAAAGGAAAACTTGGATTTGCATAGCGCTTTTCACGACCACCAGACATCTCAAAATGCTTAACAGTCAATTAAATACTTTTTTTTTGAAGTGTAGTCACTGTTGACCCAGCCAGAGTCAGCACCTTCAGGGGAGGGGAACCAGTGAGTGTGGAACTGAACCCAGCCAGAGTCAGCACCTTCAGGGGAGGGGAACCAGTGAGTGTGGAACTGAACCCAGCCAGAGTCAGCACCTTCAGGGGAGGGGAACCAGTGAGTGTGGAACTGAACCCAGCCAGAGTCAGCACCTTCAGGGGAGGGGAACCAGTGAGTGTGGAACTGAACCCAGCCAGAGTCAGCACTGGCAGGGAGGGGATAAAAGTTCACGGGGTTGGGGGTAATATATTAGCATGGATAGAAGATTGGCTTACTGACAGAAAACAGAGAATCGGGATAAATGGTTCATTCTCTGGTTGGCAATCAGTAACCAGTGGGATGCCACAGGGATCAGTGCTGGGACCCCAACTATTTACAATCTATATTAATGACTTGGAAGAAGGGACAGAGTGTAACGTAGCCAAGTTTGCTGACAACACAAAGATGGGAGGAAAAGCAATGTGTGAGGAGGACACACAAAATCTGCAAAAGGACATAGACGGGCTAAGTGAGTGGGCAAAAATTTGGCAGATGGAGTATAATGTTGGAAAGTGGGAGGTCATGCATTTTGGCAGAAAAAAAATCAAAGAGCAAGTTATTATTTAAATGGAGAAAGATTGCAAAGTGTTGCAGTACAGCGGGACCTGGGGGTACTTGTGCATAAAACGCAAAAGGATAGTATGCAGGTATAGCAAGTAATCAGGAAGGCCAATGGTATCTTGGCCTTTATTGCAAAGGGGATGGTGTATAAAAGCAGGGAAGTTTTGCTACAGTTGTACAGGGTATTGGTGAGGCCACACCTGGAATACTGCGTGCAGTTTTGGTTTCCATATTTACGAAAGGATATACTTGCTTTGGAGGCAGTTCAGAGAAGGTTCACAAGGTTGATTCCGGAGATGAGCTGGTTGACTTTTGAGGAAAGGTTGCGTGAGTTGGGCCTGTACTCATTGGAATTCAGAAGAATGAAAGGTGATCTTATCGAAACGTATAAGATTATGAGGGGGCTTGACAAGGTGGATGCAGAGAGGATGTTTCCACTGATAATGGGGAAACTAGAACTAGGGGGCATAATCTTAGAATAAGGGGCTGCCCATTTAAAACTGAGATGAGGAAAAATTACTTCTCTCAGAGGGTTGTGGATCTGTGGAATTCGCTGCCTCAGAGAGCTGTGGAAGCTGGGACATTGAATAAATTTAAGAAAGAAATAGACAGATTCTTAAACGATAAGGGGATAAGGGGTTATGGGGAACGGGCAGGCATGTGGACCTTAGTCCATGATCGGATCAGCCATGAATGTATTAAATGGTGGAGCAGGTTCTAGGGGCCGTATGGCCTACTCCTGCTCCTATTTCTTATGTTCTTATGTAATGTAGGAAAAGCGGCAGCCAATTTTCTCACAAGCAAGCTCCCACAAACAGCAATGTGATAATGACCAGATAATCTGTTTTTTGTTATGTTCATTGAGGGATAAATATTGGCCAGGACACCGGGGATAACTCCCCTCCTCGTCTTCAAAATAGTGCCGTGGAATCTTTTGTGCCCACTTGAGAGAGTAGACGGGGTCTCGGTTTAACGTATCATCTGAAAGACGGCACCTCCGACAGTGCAGCGCTCCCTCAGCACTGCACTGGAGTGTCAGCTGGATTTTTTTGTGCTTGAGTCCCTGGAGTGGGACTTGAACCCACCACCTTCTGACTTAGAGGCTAGAGTGCTTCCCACTGAGCCACACTCGACACTTAGAAACTCACTATCCACAGTCACTCCTTGGAGCAACCCCTCTCACCATTGACCGATCGCTTCTATCATCTCAACTTCACCTGCCATCTATTCCATCAGCATCGGTACCCTTGAAATAATCTCACCTTGGTCCTCTGAATCCCACCACGATCAGCCCCAAAACCAACATCACCAGGCACACCAGCAGCACCAACAATAACACCAACCTTCTCCGCAATCAACTGATGCTGCACAGGACACGGCATCAGCACCTGACCACATTGCTGCCCAGGACGCCAGGGATTGCCTCACCATGGCCAGCTTTACTTCACTTGACGCTGTACACCCTGACTGCCACATGATGCGCCAAGTTGGCACCATCCCACACCAGCACCATAAAGCATCCCTACAATGACCAAGCCATTCCTTTCACACTCATCACTCACTAAGCCACTTCTAAAAGTGCACACAAATCTGTCCAAGAAGGCAAAGTGTTGAAAATAAAGCTTTCAATGTTTGACACCACATTAACAGAAACCTTACATGAACATTGGCGATAACACCCAGGTGCCTACCCTTGTGTGTTGTTAGTTGGGAAGATTAGACAAGGATGAGGGTGAGTGCGAGGGGTAGCTACTGAGAGGGGAAGTGAGGTAAGTTGGTGTGAGTAAGGATGTGCAAGAGTAGGGTAGGGAAGGCAGAATGATGAAGATGTGATGAGTGGCACAGCAGGATGAGGTTGAGTGTGGCTTTGCAGTAACGTTTCGTGATCCACTGCAGCCAGGTCCTCCTGATGACATCCCTGCTTGAGCCCTCCTGTGCAATGTGCATCCGGGCTGCATTGATCTCCTGGAGAGGTCTCCTCCCCTCATTGGAAGGGAAGAGAACTTCTCTGCATGCTGTGACTCCCTCCATAAGCATATGAATGGAGTCATGGGAGAGCCTGGGTGCAGCCATGCACCTCTGTGTCAGTGCTTGTAGCAGCTCAATGCTGTAGAACACAGGCAGCACAACTGTCAAAATCAATGTTGCCATGGTTGCTTTAAGGAAACCAGCTGATGACGCGTCATCAAATGACATCACCAGACCCGCTTCCTTTTAATTAGCTGGGAACCTCACTGGACAGGCTTAGCAAGCCCCATCAAGGTAAAATCACTTGGAGAGAGCGGGCTGCAGGCAACAGCGGGCCGGGAGCTCGCTACAGACCTCGGCCACACCGGACTCACCTCGGTCGGCAAGAATCGCGGCCATAGTGTCACACCTCAACCGTGTCATGCATCCATAGTTACCAATTTGATTGATTAAACGTGAAGAAATCCAGTAGCAAAAAGTAATCATGAGGAATGAGTAACCAGCAGGAAAAATCAGCAATCAAAGCTATCATTCACAAGCCAGCAAGTACCATAAAACATACCCATTTAGCAACTCATAGATTCTTCAGTGTTTTTAACTGCTATTTTCTTTTATTTAGTTCAATGTATATTGCTAGATGCAACATTTATAATAAGTGCATAAACACAATTCTGAAAAACTTAATTAAAATCATTTATTTATATTAGAAATGTCCTTCTATCGAGAGCTGAGAGTCTGAGACACCAACTGAAAAATTCACTTCAGCTGTGGATGTTTGAGATTTTCATCTGCATCATGGGAGTTGTATTCCCCTCTCGTCCTGCAGAATTACAATACCCAGAGTGCAACTCGGCAGAATGCCGATAAACGATGAGGTATAAATGTTGGAGAAAAATGTTCAATGTTCCTGACCAGCAGCACTATTTATCTTCATGGCTCTTTGTGGGATTTTGTTGCACAAATTGGCTGTGTTTACCGAGGTAACAACAGGAACTACACGTCAAATTAGTTATTTGATTGTGAAGTGCTTTGGGGAGTCCCGGGGATTTGAAACATACTGGCCCTGAAATCGCGGCCTCATCGGCTCCGTACGGAGTGTGTACAGACCCGGGAAGGCATCGCAAAAGCCAGTTTTCGGCGTGTAATGCGCATATGCCAAAAGCCGGCTTTTCCGATCTGTCAAGATCCTCCACATCTTCGGGAAAATGACATTCGCACGGGCGAGGTTGCAATATTTGCCCATCTCTCAAACTCTTGCGCACGGTAAAAGTAGGTGCATAGCCTACTTTTACCAGTGTAAGAGTATTAAAACATATAAAAAACATTAAAAAATAAAATTAAAAAGCACATTTTTATGTTAAAAACCCTGTCCTCTAAGTTAAGTTTATTTTAAACTCTAATTAAAACAATTTTAACAAAAATATATATTTTTTTCTAAAACATTTAATTAACTTTCATTTCAATTAATGTTAAATAAGTGAGTTTTAAAAAAAAATTAATGTTGTGTTTGGTGTTTTGTGGGGGGGGAGTTCCCGTTGATAGTAACAGGAACTCGGAGTTACGGAGCTTCTAGTACTATGAGTGGGAATATTTACCTTGATTGGGTGTCCAGGCCCACGTGACTCCAGCTCCAGCTGCAGCATCAGTTACGTACCTACAGGGCGTGAACGCGCTCCGATGCACATGAAGGAGAGGTCTAAAACCGGAATCGCTGATGGGCGCCCGAGCAAAAGGCAGGTGCGCATCTTTTTTCTTCTTTTCAGGTGACCGCCCGCGGGAAGCCCAGAACCGGAATTTCAGGCCCAATAGTTCTTTTTCAGCATGTTACACAGTTTAAGCAATTGAATAAAAAATTCTGAGTTAATGGTGGTGGTTGGGATGCAAGTTGTTTGTTTAACTGAGGGGGCTTGATGTTTTTAGGGGGGCTGTTTGTGGCCTGTGGTGCTGAGTTTAGACATTGCACCTAGCGTCAGGTGAGTTCTATAACGTGGTGAATGACCACTGCTCATGGTCATCGGAAATTTGATGGTGGGCAGGGTGCATCTCCCTGGTGCAGCACTGTGAATAGTTTACAAATTAAATTGTGTGGGGAAATCTTCAGTAAATATCAATACGTATCTACCTAGGAAACTCCATTCCAACCTTTGAAAGACAACATCCAATGCTATCATCATAAAAATACCTTTTGTTAGTATGCAATAACAAAAATAACACTAGTAAATCAGTGAATACGGAACAATATGGAATTCAGAGTTCTTGAGACACTTATGTGGTATACCCAGTCCCAGATGTAGACAGAGTCAGATGACCTTGCAGACCCCCTGAAATTCCCAAGTGCACCTTCAAGGGATCACAGACTCCCGATGGAAATCCTAAGTACTGTAATGATTATAGCTCTAAGAAATAAAAGTCTGCCATGTGAAATAAGGGGGTGAAAAAAATTACTTTTAGAATCATGTCAACAACTGAGAAATTGGAGCGATGTTTTGGGGAGAAAGGAGGTAAGAATAAATAAATAAATGCAGTATCTGTACTTGTATTTTAAATCTACCATGGAAAATACAGCAAAAATAAAAGTAATTGAGAATAAGCTCTTGAGGGAAGGAGAAAGAAAGTTACTTTAAAGCAAATTTTATAGGTAAATAAATAGTATTACAAATATCATCTGTGAAACCTCACATTTTCAGTCTACATGAGGTAATGTGAGTAATTTTTAATATCGCCGCCTACACTATAAGCTGATGGAGCGAATTGCTCACCCATTGTAGAACCCGCCCGATTTTTCATCCCATTGAAATCAAAGGACAGTTGATCCACTCCACCAGGTTACTGCCCAGGTGGCAAAGTTGAAAATTACCCCAGTTATCTGTTTCTTGTGTCAGTCATCTTGTGTATTACAGGAGTGGATTAAATACTCTTACAATTAGGCTGCAAAAGGAATATGGACAACATCAAATAAGGATTATTTCGCTGTGAACAGTGGCACAGGAGATGTACGACACTTGGGTTACAGATTTGGAAGGGTTACTGAGCCCAACAGTTGGATCTACATACATGTTGAGTACTGTTCTGTCCTTCACTTTGAGAGTATCGGCACTAGTAATAATTCAGCTTCTTAACAGTCAGCTGTAATAATTTCTCAGGGCAGTGTCCTAGGCCCAACCACCTTCAGCTGCATCATCAATGACCTTCCCTCCATCATAAGGTCAGAAGTGGGGATGTTCGCTGATGACTGCACAGTGTTCAGTGCCATTCGCAACTCCTCAGATAATGAAGCAATCTATGCCCGCATGCAGCAAGAACTGGACGATATTCAGACTTGGGCGGATAAGTGGCAAGTAACATTCATGCCACACAAGCATCAGGCAATGGCTATGTCAAACAAGTGAGAGTCTAACCACCGCCCCTTGACATTCAACAGCATTACCTTCGCCGAATCCCCCACCATCAACATCCTTTTGTCACCATTGATCAGACACTTAACTGGACCAGCCACATAAATACTGTAGCTACAAGAGTAGGTCAGAGGCTGGGTATTCTGTGGCGAGTGACTCACCTCCTGATTCCCCAAAGCCTTTCCACCATCTACAAGGCACAAGTAAGGAGTGTGATGGAATGTTCTCCATTTGCTTGGATGAGTGCAGCTTCAATAACACTCGAGAAGCTCGACACCATCTAGGACAAACAGTCCGTTTGATTAGCACCCTATCCACCACCTTAAGCATTCCCTCCCTCCACCACCGGCGCACCGTGGCTGCAGTGTGTACCATCTACAATATACACTGCAGCAACTCGCCAAGGCTTCTTCGTCAGCACCTCCCAAACCCACGACCTCTGCCACCTAGAAGGACAAGGGCAGCAGGTGCATGGGAACACCGTCTCCTCCAAATTCAAGTTATACACCATCCTGACTTGGAAATATATCACCGTTCCTTCATCGTTGCTGGGTCAAAATCTTGGAACTCCCTCCCTAACAGCACTGTGGGAGTACTTTTACCTTACGGACTGCAGCAGTTCAAGAAGGCGGCTCGCCACCACCTTCTCAAGGGGCAATTAGGGGTGGACAGTAAATGCTGGCCTTGGCAGTGACGCCCACATCCCAGGAACAAATTTTTTTTTAATTTTGAATGCTAATTATCACTAGCAATGTAACTTTAAAAAAAAACTAAATATGGATGAATAGTAGATTTGTATGAAACAAGGTAAAAGGATGTTAATCAGAACTGTTTGTAGATGCAGACTAGGAGCAAATTCCAGATCCAATCATTTTGGCTTAGAAATCATCAATATCTGTAAAGGTCACAAAAATATATATTTCCAAGAAACTCCAGAAAGAAGAGGCAATTTGCAAAATAACGGTACTGCATATTTTTTCATCATTAACTCCATTCAATTTACACCAGTAAAATACCTTTATTTTTTACTTTAATATATTTTGATATGCTGTTGGCAGAAATGTAACCAATCCAACCAGGTGCAAGTTCAACAATTTTACCCATGCACATAAATTATTTGTGCTGTACAGCTGACATATCTCAGAACATCAGTGCCAATAAGCATGCAAAATAATGGATAACAAACACAGGTGGTCTTATTTCAAGAAAATGGAACAGTATATATTAATCAAATACAGAAAAAGAAAACCATCTTTTTCAGGCAACAGAGCCATTCCAGCCTCACCACATGATGGTGCTAAGGCATGGCCCAACATCATTAGAAGTAAGAATTATTACTTGAGGCTGAAAAGCACCTCTAACGGTTGAAAAGAGAATCAACAACTTTAAATGTTCAGCATGGTGTAAATTCGAACACAATGGACAAATTAAAGGTGCACCACCTAGCTATAAAAGGCAACCAGAAAAACTGCTGCCAAAGCTGGAAAATTGCTGCATAGGTATTCCAAATGAAGTACAATGACCAACCTCTTCCAAGACTGCTGTATAATCTGGTAAGTGACAATTTCCATGCCATTTGCAATCATGAGTACATGTTCTCATGTAAAGATTATGACGTCCACTGTTGCATGCATGCTCACAATATGTAATAGATTTGTAAGTTCTCGATAATATTCTGTATTCTTCCTTGTTTTTACTGTTCTATGGAAATAACAAGGATATTTTTTATCTTTTACAAATTCTGAAACCGTCAAAAAGTTTAATAATGTAAACCATCTTATTTTTCACAGACGTGTTCACCATATCTATCTCCTGTTGATGCAGGAATTCATTCCAAATTCTGAAGATTACAAAGACATCACGGACACTGACATTGATGTCATTCAGCAGCAAGGACAATGAGTGGCAACATTAGCAGGATCCAGACAGACGACTGTGCTACCAAGGTGTGGAAAGATATATCACCTGTATTTGGATCTTCAATAGGATTTTCTTTGGGTTCCACAATACAAGTTGGAGGGTGAGCTGTGCATCATGAGTATACTTGACAGCCTAGGAATACTTGTGCTGACTCTGCTAAATATCCACCTCTCACCCAGAGCATGTTGCAGGCGGTAATTTTGCCTGCTGTATGAGCAGTTCAAAAAGGTGCTTGCCACAGCCACAGCGTTATGACATTATTGCATACCACATATCCAGACTGCATGGTCGGCAGAGCATATTGGTTTTCCAATCAACTTGTTCACATTTGCTAGAAACCAGCACACTGCTTCTTGAGCTCCTAGATGTTATTGTTGGTAGACGTTATTTGGACTCTGAAGGCAAATGCATGGAAGTCTGTAGGTTCTTTTGTACTACAGGTTGGATCTTTGGAGATTGAACTATGCGTGTAACTCATTTATGGCCAAATCTCCTTCATTGTTTAAGTATGTCTACAGATTCCCTTGCCCAAGCATACATCTGCTCATAAAACTGGCCTCATCCCCAGTTTATAAAGTATCCTGCAATTGCACTGGTTTGGAGGCCCTCCTGAAAATCCAACCAGATATTCAGGTGCAGCAGGAACCGGTCATTTTTTTTAGTCTTTATATTGAATTTTTTTGAGCATTTTTAAATAAAAAATTATCCTCACTGAGTCCTGCATTGTATTTTCTTTTTCTTTGAATGGAGTTTTATAGCATAAGTAGAAGTCACATTAAAAATTGAAAATCTTCGCTGATTGCAGCTTAAATGCTGTGCTTGAATGATGGTTAAATTAGTTGAAACTTTAATTTTCGTACTTAAAGAAGAAATGTAAAGTGTGAGTTCAGCGCTTTTCCTTGGGCACTGCATGTTTACGCTGATCTACGGCCATTTTACGTTCGGGTGTACTCTAATGAGATTCGCAGGCTATCTGAGCACAGCTAGACATCAGCAGAATGGGATTGGACACATTTTGCTGTCTAACTTTAGGATTGCGCCCACGCAGAAAATTTGTTTGTAGGCCGTAATGTTTATTTGGGCGGCAGGGAGGGGGTGGGGGTCTTTCTGAAAATTCCTAGCAGGTTGTGCGTCCACTGGAGAGTGATTTTTGTGGCCAGAGTTAGACGGGTAGCACTAATACACTATAATAATGGGTTTTCCTAGTTGCTGGAAAAAAAATCAAAAAGTTTTTACAATAATCTGGGCAATGACTGTGAGACCGGAGGTATGGAAGCTGGCAGCTGAGGATGAATATAAAATCAGCTTGTGTGTGGTGTTTGGGCTGCCATGTTCGAGTGCCAGCTTCTGATGGGTGTTCGCAAAGATCGACAGCCAATCCCTAGAAAAGCGTACAGATATAGTGCATAAGTAATTACACCACAAGCACAATAAACTGTGCACTATCTCATTTGTTTTTTTGCATCATAGATTCAGTATTTTTTTTCTAAAGCAAGGAACATGATACTGTACTACCTCCTAGAGAATAGGTTTATATGAACCCCATATATAATACAGGTTGAACCTCTCTGCTCCGGCACCCTTGGGACGTGACCGGTGCAAAAACACAGAATTTTCCGAACCACGGGAGGTCAGTGCTGGTGATCGCTGAGTGAGGGAGGAGAGGCGGGGAACGTTGGTGATTGGTCATTTCTCTGTCTGTCTCAGGTCTGACGGCCCTTTACTGCGCCTTCAAGTGCCACAATTCCACAATGAGAAAGCAGAGTGAGATGATGAGCGACAGGGGAGAGCTCAACAGTGAGCTTTAAGCCCAGGCCCAGGAAAGCGGCAGTTCCGCAAACTAATGCCGAACCACGGATGTTTCCGGCCCAGAGAGTCCCGGACCAGAGAGGTTCAACCTGTATAAATGTAACATCCACGACATGGGGCTAGGATTTCCATAAAATCCGCCACCACCGGATTGCCGCCCAAAAAGATGGCTAAGATTCTTAAATTAACGCCAGCGAAAAATTGCATAAAAAAAAGGAAAAAATACCGCCCAGCGAGAAAATGGATCTTACACGTAGACTCTCGGCGGTTAAAAGCGATCCTGGGCAAAATGGGCAGTTCTTAACCAGAACGGGCGGTGAGTACTCAAATTTAGACCGAGGCTGCGGTTGGGCCTAGGGAGGGAGGAAAACACAAAAAATATTTTTTCCAAGAAATAAAAAAATCAGAAAACATTCTCAGGACCCTTTTTAACTTAATCGCTGTAAAAGAATTTTAAAAGAATTATTAAAAAACCCTTTAACTTACCTTTCTTCACAGGGGTACTTACCGACTGCCCAGCTCCGGCTGCTTTTCGTGGGCGTTTTTAATCGATCTTACCTACGGGTCACCGCTGAGCCCAAACTTAGACGGTAGCGTTTTTTTCGGCCTCCGGTGGTCCGCTCCCCAGCGATATTTCGAAAACGCCATTTGAGAAATGCAGTGTAAATTTTCACCAGGTGGTTTTCTGCTGAAAACGAGCAGTACAGCCAAGAAAACAGCCGGAAATGAAGTGGAAATTCTAGCCCAGGTTTTGTAGTGGAGTCACCTTCACATATGGTGTACATTATATATGGAGACAATACAAAAATATATTTACCTGTATTATTTATCAGCTTCTTTGAGTAAACGGAGTTTTTCGGAGCACTTCTGTCGAGTGTATTTTTTCTTCATACCATTATTTAATTCTATCTTCAATACATTAGGAGTTTGCAGCAGTAGGGACCTTCTCTCCAAAATGAAGTCAATGATTTTATGGAGGATTCCTTCATGTCTGATCTTTTTTTCTCCCCCCCCCCCCCCCGCCATTGGACCTCTGGGTCCTGCTTTTATGCACATATTCAGGCAGAGGTGACTAACATTGTGCTCTTTCTAAATATATTTAATATTTGTGAAAATGTCAATTCATATATATTGAAAACAGTATTGAAATGCTAAATAATTAAAATTGTTTTAATATACATGGCACAAATGAACAATATTGCTAGCAGTTATGCCTGTTTTACATAGAGTAGGCAGCAATCCAATGGTGACGGGTTCATGACAGCTGCAGGAAAAATGCAGGGAACAGCGCCAGCCCTTATACATGGCCTTCTTCGACCTTACAAAGGCCTTCGACACGGTCAACCACGAGGGTCTATGGAGCATCCTCCTCCATTTCGGATGCCCCCAAAAGTTCATCGCCATCCTCCGCCTGCTTCACAACGACATGCAGGCCGTGATCCTTACCAATGGATCCATTACAGACCCAATCCATGTCCGGACCAGGGTCAAGCAGGGCTGCTCCAACCCTCTTCTCAATCTTCCTTGCTGCCATACTCCACCTCACAGTCAACAAGCTCCCCGCTGGAGTGGAGCTAAACTACAGAACCAGTGGGAACCTGTTCAACCTTTGCCGTCTCCAGGCCAGCTTCAAGACCACCCCAACCTCTGTCGTCGAGCTACAGTATGTGGAAGACGCATGCGTCTACGCACATACAGAGGCTGAACTCCAGGACATAGTTGACTTATTTACTGAGGCGTGCGAAAGCATCAGCCTTACGCTAAACATCTGTAAGACAAGGTCCTCCACCAGCCTGTCCTCGCCGCACAGCACTGCCCCCCAGTCATCAAGATCCACGGCGCGGCCCTGGATAACGTGGACTATTTCCCATACTTCGGGAGCCTCATCAACAAGAGCAGACATTGATGACAAGATTCAACACCGCTTCCAGTACACCAGTGCAGCCTTCGGCCACCTGAGGAAAAGAGTGTTTGAAGACCAGGCCCTCAAAACTGCCACCAAGCTCATGGTTTACAGGGCTGTAGTAATACCCGCCCTCCTGTATGACTCAGAGACATGGACTGTGTACAGTAGACACCTCAAGTCGCTGTTGAAATACCACCAACGATGCCTCCACACGATCCTACAAATCCCCTGGGAGGACATATGCACCAACGTTAGCGTCCTTGACCAGGCCAACATCCCCAGCATTGAAGCACTGACCACACTTGATCAGCTCCACTGGGCAGGCCACATAGTTCACATGCCAGACACGAGACTCCCAAAGCAAGCGCTCTACTCGGAACTCCTTCACGGCAAATGAGCCAAAGGTGGGCAGAGCAAACGTTACAGGGACACCCTCAAAGCCTCCCTGAAAAAGTGCAACATCCCCACTGACTGACACCTGGGAGTCCCTGGCCAAAGACCACCCTGAGTGGAGGAAGTGCATCCGGGAGGGCGCTGAGCACCCCGAGTCTCATCACCGAGAGCATGCAGAAATCAAGCACAGGCAACGGAAAAAGCATGCGGCAAACCTGTCCCACCCACCCCTTCCCTCAATGACTAACTGTCCCACCTGTGACAGGGACTGTGATTCATGTATTGGACTGTTCAGCCACCTCAGGACTCATTTTAAGAGTGAAAGCAAGTCTTCCTCGATTCCGAGGGACTGCCTATGATGATGATGATTCACATTGAGTGTAAAACATAAATTTTATTTTCGAAATATTGTGTAATTTGCACAAACACCAACAGCAAGCCTTTATCTTTAAGAATATCAGCCACATTAAACCCAGTCATGGTCGGTTAGAACAGTCCCAGTTGCCTGAGTTGATATTTTTAATGCAATGCTGTAAGCTCCTATCATTGTACCACTGTGTTAAATGTCATTACAAAAAACAGCTTGATATTAATAATCAAATGTTTTCACATAAGTCAGCTAGTTACAAATTGGCGTGGAAAAACTACAAATGCACAGAAAATGTTCTATAAGTACCGAGAAGGCATCTAAATCAGATAGAATACGTCCTCGTATATTTCAAGGAACTGAATCAGGAAATGGACAAGGAGCTGGCTAATATTTTTTGGAGCTCCATAAACACAGGGACGCCACTTCAGGGCTGGAAGATAACTCATATTAGGCAGACATCTTCCGAAAAGAAATGAGATGTGAACCAAAGCATTATAGTCCAGTGACCTGCAGAGGCACTAAACTATTTTGTGGATTGCTGAGAGTCATTGTCTGAAGAGTGCAAAGTCCTTAAGGAATAGTCAACATGATTTTAGAAATAATGTCAAGCCTTTCAAATTTACTGGCATTTGTTGAAGAGATATCTAAATAAATGGATGTGAGAAGTCCAGTGGGTATAACCTGAATTTTCCCAAGGCATTAATGAAGTGAGACTTAAGGGACATGAATTTCCGTTGCACCCCATTTGGGGGCGGTAACATCCAGGAGGCGGGACATCTTGCAGCAGGCGCGGAAGTCCCGCCCTGCTTTAAAAATTCAGGTTACCGCCCCCGAAAAGAAGTGGAGTGCAAAATAACGCATTCCACTTCCTTTCTGGGGTGCTCGGGAGCGGGGCGCAGTGCTACGCACTGGGCTGCATGTTATATATGCAGACTATAGTTATGCTCTCTGTGTAGTCACTGTATAGTTGCATAAGATAGAGATTTGTTACCTGATGTACTATCAATAAGGTTTACACTGTGTGTATACTATGCTGGCACCACTAGAGGGTGCAACTGGTGGAGACCGGGGTTTCCTGCCCCTGTGGCAGAGGCTGTCGACCAGAGGGCACTGCAGTGGGAGACCTGAGGGTCACCTGCATAGGTGTGCAGGGCCCAGTATAAAAGGCTGCCCACTGTGCTTGTGCCTCACTCTGGAGTTACAAATAAAAGACCAAGGTCACTACAGTTTGAGTACAACACATTGCCTCGTGGAGTCAATCATAAGTACATTACAGACATAACTTCATTAAAGGGAAGGGCCCAAGCTGCAAACCCTGCAGTGAGGAAACTGGCCTCCCTGGCCCACCAGGGAGTGGGGTGCCATGCCATCAGCCTGCTGGGCTGTTATATACTTAAGTAGAGTGCCGGGCTGACCGATCACGACATGAACCCTGCAATCGAAACGCCAATGGGACGCAGAAGAAAGTTGTCAGATATTATTTTTCAATGGCTGCCACCTTCCCTTTAATATCAGCCTGCCTCCAGGTTCACATCCCCTGAAGCTGTCATCGCCCAGCGCAGCTTCAGGGGGCGAAAGCCTAGTTAGGGTCCCGGCGATAATAGGGCGCTGCGCAGTCGCAGCCAAGCGGGGAGCTACTGGTTACCACAGCCGCTAAACTCACGCAGAATCACCAGGCGCTAACGGCGGCGCAAACAACTCCAATTTCTAGGCCTAGATGTTTTACATTATAGGAGTACAGGCAACTACAGAGATATGATCTAAGCAACGGGCACTACAGAAACACAAGGTTGCATAGACCCAGGGAAAAGTTGGTCTAATATTCCACTGTTGGATTAAGGCCGTCTGTTCTAGCAGAGTAAACCTTGGAGCCAATGCCTTATGTTTGTGCTGTAAATGATTGAACTGCGATGCTACCAGAAAAAAGCATTTGTGTCTGGTTTGTGATCTATTCATGGCAGGGTTCAGCGAAATTTGTTACTTTGTCCTCACTTTTCTTTACTTAAAAAAAACTAAAATTCATAAAATGTCAAAGCAGAGTTAAAAAAACAATCCAATATTCCCCATGGCCTTCATACTAAATTGATTCCTGCAAGTGTCTTTTTGGAATTCCTTGCTGTTTATTTTGTTGATAAAAGATATGGGGCAAGGTACATCAATCATAACATAGGAAATAGGGGCAGGAGCTGGCCATTCGGTTCCTCGAGCCTGCTCTGCCATTCAATAAGATCATGGCTGATCTTCTACCTCAACTCCACTTTCCTGCACTATCCCCATGGCCTTTGATTCCCTTAATATCTAAAAATCTATCGATCACTAGTCTTGAATATACTCAAAGACTGAGCCTCCACAGCCCTCTGGGATAGAGAATTCCAAAGATTCACCACCCTGAGTGAAGAAGTTTCTTCTAATTTCAGTCCTAAATGTTCGACCTCTTATTCTGAGACTGTGACCCCCTGGTTCTAGATCCCAGCCAGGGGAAACATCCTCCCTGCATCTACCCTGTCAAGCCCTGTAAGAATGTTGTGTGTTTCAATGAGATCACCTCTCATTCTATTAAACTCTAGAGAATATAGCCTAGTCTGCTCAATCTCTCCTCATAGGACAATCCCCCCATCCCAGGAATCAGTCTGGTGAACCTTCGTTGCACTCCCTCTATGGCAAGTATATCCTTCCTTAGGTAAGGAGACCAAAACTGCACACAATACTCCTGCTGTGGTCTCACCAGGGCCCTATATAATTGCAGTAAGGCATCTTTACTCTTATACTCAAATCCTCTTGTACTAAAGGCCAACATACCATTTGCTTTCCTATTCAAGTAATAAATTTACTGGTGATGTCAAGATATGTGGCCAATTGACTAGTCTAAGGGAAATGACTGGCATGCAAAAAGATCTGGACAAAATATTAAATGGGAGGGATAAGGAATTTCTCAGCAATTTTCTTCCTCTCCTCTGCCTTTGGTTATGGTTCTGGTACCTCGCCCAAGTGGCCATCAATCACATATACGCCTTGCCAGAGGTATTATTTGTGCAGAGAATGAGTTATGATTTTATAAACCTACAAAATGCTGCTTAATTTGAAACCTAGTTATTTGCAGACCTTGCTTAAAGGACAGACAATAAAAGTAATCTTATTTTGTGTATTTGTCTTATTGAAGGGTGCTCAATCATTAATACTAATGCAGCAAAATGACAATTATATCAACAATAACCATCCACATTTTGAAACATACATCTAACATACACAAAAATACTTGTTCAAAAAACAGTTGAAATGATGTACACAGGAGCTTGAGTGACACGCTGGTTTAGATGACTACTCTTTCACTTCTATGGCCTGTGTTTGAATCCAGATAATTGGTTTGCATGGAATGACAATTTCAAGCCAATTCAAAGTTCAAAGTGGGTGTGAATCCAAAGTACAAAATCGCTCACAATTCAGTACACATTTGAAGTCTCATTCAGAGTGTTTACAAGGATTGATGTTGTTGGAAAATAAAATGTCATATTTTTGTTTACGAGATGGTGCTTTTCTGAGTTTGAGGTTAAAGAACCTTGTTAAGGAAAGTCATAAGATCTTTATTTTGCATCTGGATGTGTTGCATCTCACCTGGGAAGATTTGATATTAAAAATTGTTTCATTCCCATACTGAATTCTGAGAAACACAAAAATCATAAAAAGTCTAAATTTTAGGAAAAGTATATGGACATATTATGCTGATTTTCTAACTTTTTAAGTCTTACAGTTGAGCAAGTGTTTATTAAAAGAGACTTGAATATGTTTTGTCCAGGAATGTGATGAATGTCCTAGAAACAATATAATTTATTTGTTTCAGTTACTTTCTCCTGTCTTGAACAAGCTGATGCACCATTTGATATTTTGAATTGTTCTACTTTTCTGAAAATCAGTTAAAAAGGTGTTTTTAGGATTTTTTTCTCTCCCTCTCTTTGGATCATAGGTCATAAACATAGCCAAAATAAAAACAAAAGGAAATGGAATAAAGGACTATCCAGCAATACTTTGTCCGATCTGGACAGCCTCAAAAATAGTATTACAATGCACAATTTAGCCGGCATCGATAACCACACTACTGGAGCAGAAAGTCACAAACGAACAAAGCGTTTTTTGTCATACCCTCGGTATGTTGAGGTTATGGTTGTTGCAGACCACAGAATGGTTGAACATCATGGAGCAAACCTACAACATTACGTTCTCACTTTAATGTCCATTGTAAGTATTGCTGTTAGTATTTTCTTAAATGCTTTATTTGTGTTTTCATTTTACAGGTACACAATTTGGAAGGCCTGTAGTTGATGCAATAAATGCTAGCAAAGCATATTGGTCTCTCATGCACTAAATCATAGAATATTAATATTTCATTGTCCATTCCATGTTCCGCATCTCTATTTTAATATGTCAAGTTCAATCAGTCATCTTGTTCGATTGAGTTTAAGACTGTTCTAAAGATCAGCCTCCTTGAAGTTGTCTTCTCAAAATTATTTTTTTGCAAAAGAGATCAATATTTTATGATCAATAGCCTTAAAGAAATGTAGCTAGTTCAAGAAGGGGAGTTGTAAGACGTTATAAATTGTAATCTGACATTACAGAAATATATCAAAACAAAAAATTCTACAAACGCACAGCAGATCTGTCAGTAATGATACAAACAGAGTTAAATCTTTCAAATGTATTCCTTTCCTCAGAACGTGTAGCTTTTTAATTTTTATTCAGTCTTATCCCCATATGTTTTAACATTTTATGTCTTTTTGTTTTTTTGCAGGTGGCTACTATCTATAAAGATCCAAGTATTGGAAATCTTATAAATATAGTAGTTGTGAAACTAGTTGTTATAAATAGTGAGCAGGTAACATTTTAATTAGATATTTGTATATTCAAAATCCAATTAAAATGTTAAAAATAACAACGTGGCACTTGATACTTTTTATTTTATTTTCAGGATGGTCCATCCATATCATTCAATGCTCAAACAACATTAAAAAACTTCTGTATATGGCAACAAAAACAGAATAATCCAGATGAAAACAACCATTCTCACCATGATACAGCAGTACTTATCACCAGGTATTTCAAAATATTGTTGTGTTATCTAAGGGAATCATCGTCATAGGCAGTCCCTCGGAATCAAGGAAGACTTGCTTCCACTCTAAGAATGAGTCCTTAGGTGGCTGAACAGTCCAATACGAGAACCACAGTCCCTGCCACAGGTGGGACAGACAGTCGTTGAGGGTAAGGGTGGGTGGGCTGGTTTGCCGCACGCTCTTTCTGCTGCCTGCGCTTGATCACAGGAGACGTGAGCCCACTGCACACATTTGCCAACAAATTCCACAATAATGCTACTAATTGAGCATTATTTTAGATCATAAATGTTGTGAGTGAATAGTGAAATTGTCACATTGTTTAGTTAGAGGAACAATTTGGGAGCCATATGGAGAAGGCTCTCCATTACATTTAATTGGAGCCATACCTCAGCACAGAGCTACACTCGTGGTTATTCAGTTTTCTTTCTCAAAATTGCTTTAATTGTATTGATGGTTTATCTTCTAACTCCTTTTCCATTAACTTAAGGATCCCTAAGGCTCTTTCCTGATTACCTCTTTGTTCTTTCTTCATGTCAGTGATCTCCTGAGTTCCTCCTCCAACCCTACTCACTCTTCTTCTCATCATTCAACATTAGATTGAATGCTCTGAGTGAACACAAGCTCCAGCCCACTCATAATGCAATAGTTGAACCATTACATCTTGATTTCCTCCATACCCTTTGATGATGGAATACTAGTTTTATAAATGTAGTGTTCTTTGGAGGAAATTGACTTGAAAATAGTAGTAATAATCAAATTACACATGGACACACTACTGGGTAAAGAGTTTATATTGAAGCTTTCACTTCCCACATTTTCTCCTCTTTTAAAACACATTTTGAATATTTGGTAGTGGGTATTGTAAATTCTAGTTCGGAAAACAAATGACAGCATTTTAACTATGTATAGCAGGATGTAAATTTACTGAACTTTAATGAGTGAATTTTTAAACAATATTTTAAATTATTTCAATCACTGTTAAGGCACTGAAGTAAAAATGTGTAACAGCACAGTGCACTTTCTAGCTTGGTCTGGGGAATATAAAAAGATTTCATATACTCATTCAAATATTTCTCTCAATTTCTCTCAATACAAGTATTTCCACATTTGAAGTGCATTGCCTTAAAAAAAATTCAACGTCAATTAGCTGATTTTCTCTTTTCAGAATCAGTACAGTTATCACTGTGTAAGTTTGGTTATTTCCCAGTTCTGTAAATGAAGATTAGAATTGAAGGTTTGCCATTTTAATGTTTTTGGAGCAAGTGTGACAGCTGTTGTTATAACCACAGAGGAAACAGACTGTTTAAATTTTGTACCGACTATTTAAACAAGCTATGGTGAATAAATTTTATTTTTCTTTCCTGTTTTTTGCAAGTGATTCAAACCATCTCGAACATACCATAACTTTACATACAAATTCATTAGGGCATGTGCATAGATAGGACAAAATGGTTTATTCTTTAACTTTTGTGTCAAAGCATTCAATCAAATGTGTGTTTCCTTCAGGCAAGACATTTGCAGAGCTCGTGATAAATGTGACACTTTGGGTAAGTTATGGCTTTATTATGCTTTTTGATAGAATCTTGTTATCGGTCTTCTCCAATGACTCAGTGAGCTGATCTAGTGAATAGCTGAGTCTTACAAACGGGGAAAGTTCCAAGTCTGTGCTAAGTTAGAGGATCACAGCAGGTGAACTAGTAGGGGTTCTCTTGAATTATGGAGAGAAAAATTGACCAGGGGCCCCACTGCTGACAATATTTAATATAAAGACTCATGATTAATGGCCACTTGGGCAAGGTGCTGATGGGCACCTGCTTCTGTGGAGCCATACGCCAGGGATAAGTTAACAAGTTCAGGGGAGGAAGATAAGATTTTTTTTAAACACAAAATTTGCTGATTTTCTACAGCAACGGAAATGCAAGTTTATAGATCTAATTTTTAAAGTAATTTTAAATCGGTTAATTTTTTGTGAAACATTAATTGCAAATCACAACACGATATCAAATCTTCCATGAATTTGTTTTTTTTAATTAGCTCTGACAAATGTAATTTTTCTTTGCACAAAGCTTAAGTTTAGAAAAGACAACCAATGATGCTTAAATATATGGAAAGATTGGAAATTACTTTTTCTCTCTGGATTATGTATAGGTTTGGCTGAACTTGGTACTGTATGTGATCCTTACCGAAGCTGCTCCATCAGTGAAGATAACGGATTAAGTACTGCTTTCACAATAGCTCATGAACTCGGACACGTGTAAGTCTCCCATAAGTCATATTAAACAAAATTGATATTGTGTTCTGGCATCTGAAAGTCTCACTGTTAATTACACTTTATATGCTGCAGTTCTATATTGTGTGTCGTGTATATGGTTATTTTTGTGTAATGACTTGTATAACAGATATACATGTGAATTAACTTGGATAATTCCAGTCAATAATAATATTACAACTTTTCTAACAAACTATTTTTCCCTTTGCAACTTGCATTTATATAGCATCTTTTATAATGAAAAATATCCCAAAGCATGTCAGAGGCATAATCTGAAAAAATTGGATGGCGTTATTAGGAGGTGTCACCAAAAGCTTGATCAAAGTGGTGGTTTTATGCAAGGTATTAAATAAAGTGAAGGTGGTGAAGAGGTGAAGGAGTTTAGGAAGGGAATTGCAGAGTATGGAGCCAGGCAGCTGAAGGTACAGTCAGCATTGGTGGGGCAAAGGGAATGGGGGAAGCACAAGAGGTTCGGGGTCACAGGAATGGGAAGATTTGCACTGGTGGACGTTACAGAGATAGGGAGGAACAAGGCCATGAAGGGATTTAAACATGAGGATGAGAATTTTAAATTTGAGGCCTTGTGAGTCTGCGAAGACTGGGAGTCAATGTAGGGGAAGGAAAATAATATTACAAAATATCTTTCTGTTCAATGTCAATTCTCTCTCCGATCACAATTCATCAAAAACATTCTACTCAGTTACACTCCAGCAAAAATATTCTTTGAGATAGAGCTACCATGGACATTCCTAACCTGATACACTATATAGACTTAAAAATAACATTTAGAACATGTTGAACATCTAATAAATGTTCCATGTACCATCTTCTTCAATTGCTTCAGTAACTCCTTCCTCCACTTTGCTGCTCCCTTCCTACTTCTTCCTCATCTTGGCTGCTTCCAGGCCCATTCGTCTGATCTGAAGACCTAATTCTCTATATAAGCCCTGCTCCCACAACACTCCCAATATGAGCATCCCTTCTGTTTTCTTTTCCTTCCAGATGCATTCCCACTGTCAGCTCCTCAGATGTCAGCATCATTCCCCCCATTCTGGACAGCAACCCCACTCCAAGTCCGAATCTTGGACTTTCCTTCTCACTTCTTACATTCATTCCTGCTCCCTCACACACTCCTGACATCGCAGTCCTCTCACTTACCTCTTTTCATTAAAAAAATATATATAATGGACATATTGATTAAAAGAAACCCAGAGGCTGAATCTTGAGTCCCAAAAATGGGTGGCCATGGGTCAGGTCAGAGGTTAAAATGCAAAATATCTGAAACAGGAACCCAACCCGCCAGTATTTAAGGAAATGGAGCCCACCGATTGTTACCCACCAATAGAATATACAGGCAACATGGGTCATATGGGGACCTTAATAATAATGGAAGTGTAATTTTGTTGGTCTAGAATTTCCATATTTATGGCATAGTTTCAGCAATTAACTTTTTTTTCAGCCCACCCCAAATATCATCATTATAGGCATTCCCTCGAAGCGAGGATGTCTTGCTTCCATGCCAAAAAGGGATGAGTGCACAGGTGTTTCAATGAAGGACCTAATATTCCAGATCCCAAACTACATCAAGAAGGGTGGAAGATGCCTGTGGTTGGATTTTTTTAACGTGTGGTGGCCGTTGCACATCAGCCACCATACTGGCTTGACAGAGCTAGGACCACCGCAAAACCAATCACCTGACTGCCTTGTGCTTTTTGGCCTTCCCACAATTTGCCTGCAAAATCACAAGTGAGCTCATTTACATATATTATAATGAGACCAGTGGCATTCTTGCTCTGGCATTCCTGCTTTTACACTTGTAAAGTACCGGGGTATGTTAAATTGGCCTGGATTTTCCAGGGCCTATGACCACGTACGCATATGCAGCCGCAAGTGCCCTGTGAGTTCCGGGTTTCCGTAGTTGCTGCGCGAAAACCCGGAACTTACGATCTGTCAGGTTTCAGCTTGCCAGATCGTACAAATCTGTAGGAAAGGGACATTTGCTCACGCGTAAGGCCTTCTTTTGCCAGTGTAAGGGTTTAAATAAATCTTTAAATCATTTTTTTTCAATGATTTAACTGTACAAAAATCTTTAAAATTAGTTCGTTATTTTTGGCCCCTTGAAAAATGTTCAAATTTATTTTTGTCTTAAATGTTTAATTAACTGGTATTTTAATTAATTTTGACCATGTGATGATTCATTTTTATTTAAGTGCTGCGAAATGTATTTTTAGGGGATTCCTAATATGCTTAAGGGGATTCCAATGGAATTCCCTTAAGCATAATGTGAATCCCCCTTTATGAATGGTTTGGCTGGCCCACGTGATCCCAGGGGTGCTTGTGAACTGCATGCGCTCCTGGGATACGTGGGCCTTTACACACGTATACGCAGGGAGGACAGGCGCACCAACATCAACGTCCTCACTCAGGCTCACATCCCTAGCATTGAAGCACTGACCACACTCGATCAGCTCCGCTGGGCAGGCCACGTAGTCCGCATGCCAGATACGATACTCCCAAAGCAAGTGCTCTACTCGGAGCTCCTCCATGGCAAACGAGCCAAAGGTGGGCAGCGGAAACGCTACAAGGACACCCTCAAAGCCTCCCTGATAAAGTGCAACATCCCCACTGACACCTGGGAGTCCCTGGCCCAAGACCGTCCTAAGTGGAGGAAGTGCATCCGAGAGGCCGCTGAACACCTCGAGTCTCAACGCCGAGAGCATGCAGGAATCAAGCGCAGGCAACGGAAGGAGCGTGCGGTAAACCAGTCCCATCTACCCCTTCCCTCAACGACTATCTGTCCCACCTGTGACAGAATCTGTGGCTCTCGTATTGGACTGCTCAGCCACCAGAGAACTCACTTCAGGAGTGGAAGCAAGTCTTCCTCGATTCCGAGGGACTGCCTATAATGATGATGATACACTCGCAGGTCCCAGAAATCTAAGTCTTCGAAGGTGCGGAGCGGGGTTTACTTGTGGTTCAGAGGCATTTGCCGTGGGAAGCAGCTTCCAGCCCAGTGAGAATTATAAGGTGTCGCTGGTGCCAGAATCAGGTGTGACAACTGGAAGTGAGGAGTTTCTGAAACTGGAGAGTATGGAGAGTTTCAGCTGTGATTTCTGCGGCCGAGAACAACTTTTTCAGCGTTTTCTTTCGCATTCTGCCCACACAGCTCATCACTGCTCTGAGCAGTGTGAGACCACTAGGAGATTTACACCCCCCTCCCCCCCACCTATCCAGAGCGAGAGCTTCTCAGGACCTGTTATGTCTTATTGACATACCCTTATTTTCCATTATCATAGAGAAGGAAGAGCAGCACAGAGTGGATCAAAAGGGAGTCCTACAGTATTTAAGCAAATGGAGCCCACTGATTAGTCATCATCATAGGCAGTCCCTCGGAATCGAGGAAGACTTGCTTCCACTCCGGAAGTGAGTTCTTTGGTGGCTGAACAGTCCAATACGAGAGCTACAGACTCTGCCACAGGTAGGACAGATAGTCGTTCAAAGTGCTCCTTGCAGCGAACCCTGAATGCCTCGGTGTCCTTGATGAGTGTTTCCCCGTTCTTGACCAGCAGTGGGGTGGGGCCTTGGGTGTTTGGCCCATAGGTGGTCTTGACTGCGATGAAGAATCCTCGCACATCATGGTTGTCGGCCAGCTGCTGTATCTCCTGTGCTTTCTCCATCCACCACCTGTTCTTTAGGTCCCGGGTTTTTTGTTGGACCTCAGCCTTGAGCCATCTGTAATGCTGCTTTGTTGCTCCCGCATTGGGTTTTTGTTTAAGGCTCAGAAATGCCTCATCGTCCGAGCCAGGGATCGCAAGGATGTGCGCATCACCCGCGTCATGACAGGAGCCAACGACTGCTGGATGGACCACCGCCTAATCCGATCCGTCATCGACATCAACATTGCCCCAAGGCGGAGGGGGCAGCAGAAGCAGTGCCGCAAAAAAGTCAATGCCGGAGCACTTAAGGACCCAGCTAAGAGAGCCCTTTACAGTCAGCGCCTCATAGCTAACCTGGCGTGCCTTGATGATCCCGAGACGCAGAATGCCCACAGTGCTTGGTCTGCCCTCCAGGCCTCCATAACTAGTGCCTGCAAAGGGACACTCAGTTACTCAACCAGGGAATACCAGGACTTGGTTTGATGAGAATGATCAGGAGATCCAAGAACTAATAGATCGCAAGCGCAGGACATTTCTGAATCTTAAACAACAACCCAACACGGGAGCAGCAAAGCAGCATTACAGACTGATTATTACACACCAATAGAATATACAGGCAACATGGGTCATATGGGTGATCTTAGTCAGTAAGAGCATTTCACCAAAAAGGCAGTAGGGCAGTTCTGCCACATACTGCATGTGGACTTGCAAACACGGTCATCTGCTTACACTGCTATTTCTGTGGTTATGAAGATGATACACGCTCAACTTTTATGACACCAGTTATTTCAAGCAGCCACGGGGGATATGTAATATCAACCAGGGTGCAGTACAGAATACATTTATCAGGTGACTGACGTACTTTGCAGTAGAGCTGGTGAATCATCATCAATGGCACCCACATTACTTTGCAAGCTCCCACAGAAAACCTCCTCAATTACCTCAACAGGAACAGATTTCACTCTGTGAATGAAAGATTGTGTGTGACAACATTCAAATGATCCTACACGTCAGCTGGAAGTTGTCATGATGCATTGATCTTTCGAAATTTGGATGTCCTTTACCTCTTCAGGGAAGAAAGTCGGCAGAAAGTCAGGGGTGGATTCTGGGTGACGAAGCCTACCCTCTGCTCCCATGAATAATGACTCCATTCATCATCATCATAGGCAGTCCCTCTGAATCAAGCAAGACTTGCTTCCACTCCTGAAGTGAGTTCTTTGGTGGCTGAACAGTCTAATACGAGAGCCACAGACCCTGTCACAGGTGGGACAGATAGTCATTGAGGGAGGGGGTGGGTGGAACTGGTTTGTCTGAACAACAGCAGAGGAGCCTCACAACAAGGCACAAGCCCCTACAAGATTGGTCATCAACAGGACCATCGAGGTCTTAAAGGGACACTTTCGCAAATTGTGTGTTGTGCACTGAGGTAGCCTGCTCTGCCTTGTACAGCTTCACTATACAGAAAGGTCTGGACTATGACATTGGTGGGAGGCAGCCACAGCTGCATTGGAGGCAGAAGGAGATGAAGGAGAGCATCCTGATGAACTTCACTCAGAGGACTCCTCAGTGACTGCTTCAAGGAGCATTAGAACACAACTCATCACTGATGTCTTCTCTTGTGTATAACCCAGTCTACCTTTGACACCGGTGTACTTCTCTCACTTTCAAATAAAGGATTCCCTCAATCCTGTACCCATGCCACAATATGCCAACACATCTGCCATCTTCCGTGAATAACAAAGCATGGCATAAGTGCACATTCTATTTCACTACAGCTGAAGTGTAACAGACTCCCAAAGCCAAAGCTTTGTTATCATTCACACTACCAGACCTTCAATACATCTGCATCTGTGTCCCAATTCTGTTAGAAACATAGAAACATAGAAACATAGAAAATAGGTGCAGGAGTAGGCCATTCGGCCCTTCTAGCCTGCACCGCCATTCAATGAGTTCATGGCTGAACATTCAACTTCAGTACCCCATTCCTGCTTTCTCGCCATACCCCTTGATCCCCCTAGCAGTAAGGACCTCATCTAACTCCTTTTTGAATATATTTAGTGAATTGGCCTCAACAACTTTCTGTGGTAGAGAATTCCACAGGTTCACCACTCTCTGGGTGAAGAAGTTCCTCCGCATCTCGGTCCTAAATGGCTTACCCCTTATCCTTAGACTGTGACCCCTGGTTCTGGACTTCCCCAACATTGGGAACATTCTTCCTGCATCTAACCTGTCTAACCCCGTCAGAATTTTATATGTTTCTATGAGGTCCCCTCTCATTCTTCTGAACTCCAGTGAATACAAGCCCAGTTGATCCAGTCTTTCTTGATAGGTCAGTCCCGCCATCCCGGGAATCAGTCTGGTGAACCTTCGCTGCACTCCCTCAATAGCAAGAATGTCCTTCCTCAGGTTAGGAGACCAAAACTGTACACAATACTCCAGGTGTGGCCTCACCAATGCCCTGTACAACTGTAGCAACACCTCCCTGCCCCTGTACTCAAATCCCCTTGCTATGAAGGCCAACATGCCATTTGCTTTCTTAACCGCCTGCTGCACCTGCATGCCAACCTTCAATGACTGATGTACCATGACACCCAGGTCTCTTTGCACCTCCCCTTTTCCTAATCTGTCACCATTCAGATAATAGTCTGTCTCTCTGTTTTTACCACCAAAGTGGATAACCTCACATTTATCCACATTATACTTCATCTGCCATGCATTTGCCCACTCACCTAACCTATCCAAGTCGCTCTGCAGCCTCACAGCATCCTCCTCGCAGCTCACACTGCCACCCAACTTAATGTCATCCGCAAATTTGGAGATACTACATTTAATCCCCTCATCTAAATCATTAATGTACAGTGTAAACAGCTGGGGCCCCAGCACAGAACCTTGCGGTACCCCACTAGTCACTGCCTGCCATTCTGAAAAGTACCCATTTACTCCTACTCTTTGCTTCCTGTCTGACAACCAGTTCTCAATCCATGTCAGTACACTACCCCCAATCCCATGTGCTCTAACTTTGCACATCAATCTCTTGTGTGGGACCTTGTCGAACGCCTTCTGAAAGTCCAAATATACCACATCAACTGGTTCTCCCTTATCCACTCTACTGGAAACATCCTCAAAAAATTCCAGAAGATTTGTCAAGCATGATTTCCCTTTCACAAATCCATGCTGACTTGGACCTATCATGTCACCTCTTTCCAAATGCACTGCTATGACATCCTTAATAATTGATTCCATCATTTTACCCACTACCGATGTCAGGCTGACCGGTCTATAATTCCCTGTTTTCTCTCTCCCTCCTTTTTTAAAAAGTGGGGTTACATTGGCTACCCTCCACTCCATAGGAACTGATCCAGAGTCAATGGAATGTTGGAAAATGACTGTCAACGCATCCACTATTTCCAAGGCCACCTCCTTAAGTACTCTGGGATGCAGTCCATCAGGCCCTGGGGATTTATCGGCCTTCAATCCCATCAATTTCCCCAACACAATTTCCCGGCTAATAAGGATTTCCCTCAGTTCCTCCTCCTTACTAGACCCCCCGACCCCTTTTATAACCGGAGAACAGAGAACATTGAATCTAAAAAGAACATAAGAATTAGGAACAGGAGTAGGCCATCTAGCCCCTCGAGCCTGCTCCACCAGCAGAGCAGGCTCCTGTGTGAATCAGTTGGAGGCAGCTGTTGTGCTTTATTTTAATGTATCTACATTTCCTCAGTCTCACTTGCCCGTTTTGCAGTTTTCCCCAGTCCCTGCATTATCATCCTTGCAATTTTAAAAATATTTCCATAATTCCCATTCAATTAATATACCTTTTGGTAAGTTCAATAGTCTATTCAAAATAAATAAAAAAACATGTTTTGCAAGAGACTGTGCCATATTAACGTAAATGCTCTATTTTAAAACATTTTGTCACCTTTCACAACAGGAAATACTATGTTTTTTTTAAATCCACTAGAAGAATGAGAGGGGACCTCATAGAAACATATAAAATTCTGACGGGGTTAGACAGGTTAGATGCAGGAAGAATGTTCCCAATGTTGGGGAAGTCCAGAACCAGGGGTCACAGTCTAAGGATAAGGGGTAAGCCATTTAGGACCGAGATGCGGAGGAACTTCTTCACCCAGAGAGTGGTGAACCTGTGGAATTCTCTACCACAGAAAGTTGTTGAGGCCAATTCACTAAATATATTCAAAAAGGAGTTAGATGAGGTCCTTACTGCTAGGGGGATCAAGGGGTATGGCGAGAAAGCAGGAATGGGGTACTGAAGTTGAATGTTCAGCCATGAACTCATTGAATGGCGGTGCAGGCTAGAAGGGCCGAATGGCCTACTCCTGCACCTATTTTCTATGTTTCTATGTTTCTATGAAAAGAGGGCCCCTTGCTCAGTCTCCCTGAAAATTAAGTCTCTGGGTACATACCCTAATCCTTTTCGTGACAGAGTCACTGGTCCCACTACTTGCTATCCATACCAAGCTTTAAATCTCTCTCCGGGAAGCCACTTCGATTAATACACTGAAATGTTCCATACAAAGATGCCTTCACATTCATTGGCTTCCTTCACCACTCCAGTTCTGTCCTGCACACCATTTTGCCAACATGCTCGATTTTGCATTACTCTTCAGGCCAATTTGTCAACTTACACATTGCTTCATCAAATTGTTTGTCTTTCTCTCTCCCACCTCCCCCCCCACGGCCCCCCCCCTCCGCGGCCCCCGCACCCCTCCCACACACACACAAATGGTCAAGAATCCATATAACGTTAGTGAATGAAAATAACACATGGCATTCCTCTACAGGGAAAATTAGTTTTTACAGTCTTGGCTGATCCATCTGTGACAATGGGTCCCTTTCCCATACGGCAGACGCACACTGCTCGGTGGATCAATCAAGCAGCAGTATTGACTTGATGTGCGTCCTTGGGTAAGATCGTATTACTCTCTCAACCAAGAATTGGGGGAAGGGTAACTGGATTAACCTGGGACAGAAAATTGAAAAAAAAGGGTAAGTGTAAAGATATCTCTTTTGGAATAAGGAAGAACGGGGGAAAAAAACATGTTTTGTGCTCAATTGAAATCATTTACAATCTTGTTTGGAATTTATTTTTTGAAATAAATTGATCCAAACATTTTTTAAATGCAAAAATACATTGTTTTTTTTTAATTCATTTGACTGTTATTGCAATAATAGTGCCTTCAGGATAGTTAGGTACCAACAAATTCAGCTCCTCAGAGGTTCAGTCTGACTAATAAGAATTTTATAGAACATCATAGATACGTCCTTGTAACAATACCAGCGCATCTTCTTTAGTTTTTAATTTGAGGGGCAGTAATCATCAGTACCCTCTTTTCCAGGATTGAGAATAGAGGCTTGTGTGTTAAGTGATTAAGTTGGAAAATTTATCCGTCTGAGGAAATGTGACTTCATGTGCTGAATCACAATCACCCGTTTTATACTATCACACAAGTGTCAAAATCTACACCATTGTTTCTGGTAAACTGTGTTTGAAAACATGGTAGTGAGCCAGCTACTTTTAGGGATCGATGCTACCAAATTTCATATTTGGATTGCAAGTAGTCTTGTAAAAATTTTATATCCTTATTGATGCAGAAACTACAAATTTATATGTGTATATATGGTACAGTGCCAATTTAACAGACACTATTATAATAATTCGGTTCTTTTTGTGGGCTAAGTTGATAGAATTGTGTTTTTGAAAAAGATGAAATTTAAAGTATGCCTCTCCATAGCTTTGTGGTTTAATGACACCTTTATATTATAGTTCAGCCAATGGAAGTCGTGCCTATGTCGGCTACACTCCTTATTATAAAATGGTCCTCTGCATTTCCACTGATACAACAAATGGGTCTCTGCACTGCACAGCAGAGTCCAGTGTGACCAGCAACTGATTTGAAAGTAAGAATATGTAGATGAGATAATAGCAGAATTAACAAGGGTGAAGACTGAAGCAAAATAATAAGCAAGGATGAAGACATGGTGTGGTATCTACATTGGGGAAAGCAAATGTAGATTAGACATTAGCTTTGCTGAACACGTCTATTCTGTTCAAAAGTGTGACTCCAACCTCCCTGTCATTTGCTATTTTAATTCTCCATCCCACTCCCACTCTGACCCCTCTGTCTATGGCCTTCAACACTGTTCCAGTGAATCTCAGCGTAAGCTCGAAGAGCAGCACCTCAGCTTTCTACCAGGCCCTCTGGCCTTAACATTGACTTCAACAACCTCAGATCTTGGCTGCAGTACCCATTTTCTCTCTGGCAGTCGATGCTTGCAATGTGGGATGTCTATGCCCGTTCTCCTCGGAAGGGAAGCAGGTTGGTACTTGGGGTGGGCAACTTCCCTGTTGGAACAATACACACGAGCTGCTTTTTGTCTTTCACCAGATTTCCAGGCCACTGGAGCCTGCCTGTTCTTCGTACTTCCCTTTCTCTATATGCCCCATTAGCTATTCACACACTTATCTGTCTTTTATCTCTTAGTATGTCTCCTTTTGTCTCCCAATAATATCACATCTGCACACTTAATTATCTCCTAGCCTTCACTCAAGTAATTCATAGGTCATTCTATTTATTTTCCTGTCGGTTTGTGTTTGTTCTTGTTCTCTTCCCCCTTTCCTTTTCAAATGCTGTTCATCTGTAATATCTCCTATTCCTGAGAAAGGATCTGAAGTCCTCAAATGTCAAATGACCTGCTGAGTGTTTCTGACTTCTATTTTTATTTTCAGATTACCAGCACCTGCAGTATTCTGTTTTTTTGAAGACTGAAGCGACTTTTCACACTTCTATTCTAACTGCTTTGTTTTTATCAATGCCTCTAGCAGGAAAATCAAAGGAGAAACTGGAATACTCTCATCTGGCTTTCATTTGCACTCATTTGTCAGACTTATCTTGCCTTTTACTGCTGAGTTTCCAAGCCCTTGCATAAACTGTGTGTCCCAACTCAGAGAAAGTTAGAGATTGTTTTATAGAACTGGAACAAACTTTTACTAATATATAAGCCAACACCAATTGGCAGCAAAATCTTCCAATATGCCATATAATCAACATCACAGGCAGTAGTATGATGGGCACATTGAGAAGGCGTTTCTAAATACAACATCAATTGCATATCATTTCTGATGTAATTTAAGTACTGAAGCTATTTTGCTCATAATGTGATATCACATTTTCAAGTTTCAGTGATCTTATTAGTTTACATACGTTGGTTTGGTTTCCATCCCACTTCTGCCCCATTTTCAACAGGGACAATTTTTAAAAAACTTACAAGTGCCACCTGAGTCCTTCCCGATGCACTTTTTGAGAGAGCCTCAATTTAGGCAGCTAGCACTCCTGCCCGAAACAGGCAGGAACCTCATTTGTTTATTTAAATCAATGTTCTATGATGTGTTTAGGACCCTGATGTAATTGTTGCCTTCAACTGGGCAGGAGAAGCATGAATACTTCTCTTGGCTCCACAAAAATCATCCCACCTGCTGCTGGACCTTCTGTGCCCCAACTGCCCCAACCACAAAGGTGTCCCTGCGGCTTGGCTCTACGGAGAATCTGCAAGATTTCCCACTCCCCCAGATTGGCGAGGTTTCTGTAATTGCTCATTTGGTGTTGGCAGATTTCAGATTTTATTATAGCGAGGCCCTATCACAAAATCGATCGGGCCTTCCGTTGGCGATCGCCCCACCTACTGTTCACCCAATGTTCCCCTGAACCGAAAAGCACTCCACCTCCCTAACATTGCCTGTCTCTGCCCTTACCTCAGCTCATCCGCTGCTGAAGTCCTCATTCAGGCCTTTGTTACCTCCAGACTTGACTATTCCAACGCACTCCTGGCTAGCCTCCCACATTCTACCCTGTGCAAACTAGAGTTGATCCAAAACTTGGCTGCCCATGTCCTAACTCACACCAAGTCCCGCTCACCCATCACCCATGTGCTCGCTGACCTACATTGGCTTCCGGTTAAGCAATGCCTCGACTTCAAAATTCTCATCCTTATTTTCAAACCCACCCATTGCCGTGATCCTCCCTATCTCTGGAATCTCCTCCAGACTCATAACCCCCGAGATGTTAATGCTCCTCTAATTCTGCCCTCCTGAGTATCCCTGATTAAAATCGCTAAACCATTAGTGGCCGTGCCTTCCGTTGCCTATGCACCAAGCTCTGGAGCTCCCTGCTTAAATCTCTCTGCCTCTCTACCTCTCTTTCCTCCTTCAAATGCTCCTTAAAACATATCTATTTTACCAAGCTTTTGGTTACCTGCGCTAATTTCTACTTATGCAGCTCGGTGTCAATTTTTTAAATCTCATAATACTCCTGTGAAGCGCCTTGAGACGTTTCACTATGTCAAAGGTGCTATATAAATACAAGTTGTTGTTGTGTCTACATAATCTTTTTTAATGTGGCTCACGTCAAAATACCTGGGACTAATTGGGCTCTTCACAATAAGCGCATGTGACCGTGGTATGGATTGTTAAACAATACTCAAGTTGAGATTAGATGGTTCTTCAAGGGAAATAGACATACAGTTTATTTCTTCCAAGATGTATTTAGTTATGGGATAGATTTTTTGATTGCACGCCAATCAGGCATTCGTTAGATGGCTATCATTTGTACCCACCCAAGTCTGTTGAATGTGCCTGATATTGTAATACCCTGTATCAGCTTCATTTACATAGTTTGGCCAAGCTCCTGGCCCATTTTGGGTCTGGGAGTGGCAGTCTGCCAGAGCAGGGTAGGAAATTGTGTGTAAGCCGTCCAAAGGGGTGATGGGTAAATGTAATAGGATGCAAATGCTTAAAGGATAAATGGCCACATATGGGGATAACAATGTTGGCATAAATGATCGGAAAATCTACCTTATGTAGTCCCCTTGCTGTTCTCATTCAAAATAACATAACCAACCTGTGCAGAACAGTTTAACATTATTGGGGCTGAAATTGCGGTCGGAGGCTTCCCGCGGGCAATTGCCTCCGACCTGAATCTTTTCTACAAAAGTACCTGGTGGTCCCGGAGGAGCGTGGGATTCCGGTGGGGAGGCCTTCTCTTCCCGTGCTGCAAAGCGCGCTCCCGTCCTCCAGGTTCCCACGCAGAAGATGCAGTCACGTGTGACTGCTCAGCCAATCAGGTACAGTATTCCACAGCTTTCCCATGAATAGCAATGGGAACTCCGTATCTACGAGTTCTCATTGCTATTAATGGGAAAAAAAACACACTGAACACATATAATAAAAAATAAAAAACAGACCTCACATAATTAAAATTAAAGTTAATAAATATCTTATGGAAAAAAAAGTTCCCAGTTTTTAAAAAGTTTTTTTAATTATGGTTAAAAATAAATGTAACGTAGTGGGCAGGTTTTTTTGTTACAACAAAATGTGTTTTTTAAATTTAATTAAATTATATTTGTGTATGTTTTTAAACACTTACGCCTGTAAAAGCAGGCAATGCGCTTTTTGAGGCGCAAGAATTTTGAGGACATTTGCTGGGCAAGATACGGGTAAATCCCGCAATCTTGCCCAAGCAAATGTCCTCGCTCCCTAGAATCCGGTTTTCAGCGCAAGCGCATTGTGCGCTGAAAACCAGCTTTTCTGATGTCTTCCCGGGTCCACAGACACTCCGTACGGACCCGGGGAGGCTGGGATTTCCAGGCCAATATAAATTGTGCTGTTCTTCACAGATATATTGCAATCTGATTTATGAAGCACTAATACAAGAAATAAAGCCATATTCCACAAACGAAAACTGTTGGCATCAATATGTGTTATGTTTTATATATAGAATAAATATCTCAAATTTCTTAAGAAATATTTTGTGTGATGTGTGTTAAACATAACGCATCCAGAATATGACTTCATAATCAATTATTAATGGAACCAAGCTGGTTTGCTTGAATAACAATGTATTTATTATTTTTATCTAGGTTTAACATGCCTCATGATGACAGCAATAAGTGCAAAGAGGATGGTGGCAAAAATCAACAACATGTTATGGCCCCTACACTGAACTACTATACCAATCCCTGGATGTGGTCAAAATGTAGCAGAAGATACGTTACTAATTTTTTAGAGTATGTTAGAATTTTGTTATAAGAAGTCTAAACTGAACTGTGCTATTGGTTTCTGTATAGATTTGAATTTAATAATTGCAAGTGTACTTCTCAACTGTCCCATTTTAATTTGGATGTTCTGATATTAAATAGCAACACTGAGAAAAGCTGTAGCAAGGCTCCTAACCTGGCAAAATAAGCTGATTTGCAGTTTCTGTACAAAACTTCTCTCAGCCCCAGTGCTTACCTGAATTTCACATTGTCAATACACTTCAAGTTGATAGGTATGGGAGCAAGTATTTGTCAAAATTACATTTTCATTTTAATGAGTTAATTATTTTCTTCAAATAGCTTTTTATGTGAAGATGTTGTATTGCATATCAGAGCAGTGGGAAATTTGAATGCTTGGATTTATTTTTTCTTACCTTTTTTTCCTTTTAGCACAGGATATGGTGAATGTTTACTTGATGAACCTGTGACAAGAACATATGCACTCCCTCATCAGCTCCCTGGTCAGATTTATAACGTTGACAAACAATGTGAATTGATTTTTGGATCTGGGTCTCAGGTGTGCCCTTATATGGTAAGTGCAATAATAATAACTGACAACTAAGATAGACAATTATGGGCTATAGTTAGAATACAATCATTTTTATCTTCTCCATAAGTTTTTGGATTAATCAAAACTATTCATTACAATCCACCTGTAAGTTTGTAGTTTTTTTGTGAAGTATATGGGCTACTTCACATCAGATCATAAACTAAAGAAATAGATTGAAAATACAATTTTAAATTGGAAATAAATGCTCATTTTAATTGAATTTGTTGTTTTCATTTTTGTTTCATTCAACTGTTTGTCATACTTTGCCAAGCAGCTATTAATATAATGAGGTAGATTTTCAATTTGTCGCCTGGGTATAAAACTGCCGTGGTGGATTCAATGGAAATGAAAAACGTGCAGCCGACCGCAATGCTCATTTTATGCACAGAAAGTTGAAAATCTACCCCAGTATTTTCTGATTGATGAAACGCTGTCTCGCAAATAACGTTACAGGAAAAAATGTTTCACTGTATTACTGAGAGAACAGTACCATTATATACTAAATAGTGATGTGCTCTGGTCATCATAAATAGGTACTTTTTTGTAGCAATGAAAGGATATTTTAGTACAGGCAACTCTAGATTATCCGCACACAGATCCAACGGGAAACCTTTGTAACGGGATTTATAATTTCGGCCCGGGAAGGCATCGTGTTTTAACTTTATAATGTCAATCGCTCTAACAGAGAAATCGTTTACTCGACATAGCCCAATCCCCGAGGGACCCAGATAATCGATAGTTGCCTGTACTGTGAAAATAAAAACTTTTGACAATACCAGACTTTAGAAGGATTCTTTTTTTCTGTACAGACACAATGCAGACGTCTTTGGTGTACAAGCACTGAAGGAGTTCAAAGAGGCTGTAGAACTCAGCATATGCCCTGGGCAGACGGGACGGAGTGTGAAATTGGAAAGGTAAATGCTTCTAATTTTTTATTTTTATTTGGTCTAAGTAGAAATATTTTAGCAGGAAAATCAGTTTCATACTAGTTAGATTTGTGATCATGGTTAAATGACTAGTGTTTTACAAGCGTAATGTGTGACAAGATATTATGTTCACAAGTTTCTGCTGTTGAAACAAATTGTTTACTTCTTCAGTTGTATGCACGTTTGCATCTAACACAATATTAAGGAGGCTCAAAAAGAATGTTTAAGCATAAAAAACTGATTTAGCAATGACTGGTATCTGAATGCCTTTAGGAGTGGCACATCTTATCAGGTTTGAATTGGCACTGTTGAGCCTTCGAATTGCATGTGGCTCCTCCAACAGCTGATAGAAGTGTAAAGCGGTAACAGGCTTAAAGCAATTCTAATGACATGCTTCGGATACACTTTCCCATTCATTATCTTGGATAGTATATAATTAGTACTTTCATAACTTAAACTTCCTGTTTAACTTCATTTTAGTCTTGCTTTGTGTTAACTTCTTCAGAAGCTTTTGAAGTACCCTGGTGTGTTTTTTTTATAAAATTGAAATATTTTTTTTAAGTTTCTCTGACATGTCTTCATTTTTAGAAAAAATATTTTTCATTCTTTGTTCATTACCTTCCTTGTACTGCGGGTAATGTTACTGATCGGGAAACACTTCTAGGATGCCTTACACTTTTAAGATTTTCAGCCTAATCCAAGTAACTACCCATGTCCTGCACCCCACATATGGTGTACTCATTTGACCATGTTCACTTCCTTTCCTCCTATTGTTAACATCAATTACATTTGCATTGCTGCCATAAGTGAGTGAGAAAACCCTGGGGAGGTGGGGGAGAGAGGAAATGCAGTGAGTAGCTGGATATCAAGAATCCTATGACATGATTGTCAAGAACTTCAAATGGACATTGATACTTTGGAAAAAGTTCAGAGAAGAACAATGAGGATAATTCAGGGACTTGGGGTTCTAAGTTACGAAGCTAGACTCACAGAGCTGAATGTATATTCATGAAAGATTGAGCAGGATAATGATCCAGCACTTTTAAAGTATTGAGAAGCATAGATAATGCAGATACAAGCAGGATATTTAACATTGACGAGAAGAGAAAAGCACAACATTAATAAGCATCAAGCACAACTAAAACTTATAAGACCCCCGCCCACTCTTGAGGATTGCACATATGTGCAATAGACTCCCAGGAAAAGTAATTACCGTAATGCTTACAGAAAAGAGATAAATAAGCATCTAGTTGAAATGGGATTGTAGACAGTGGGATGATTATGAATAGAGGTGGCAAAATGGAATATGATAGTTTCTGTTTTGTAAGATCACGGAAATACATTTGGAAGCTATGGATAAGTAACAGAGGTGCAAGGATAAATAAATATTCTGAAGTTTTAACAGCTTACCTTTGGGATCAGGAAGAAATTTTGTAGACTGTTCCCTTACAACATTAAATAGGTGGGTTTGTGTCCATAATAGGCAGATTTTATATGGTCTACGGAAGGAGGATGCTTGAAGAGCCAAATGGCTTTGTCTTGTTTCATGCATGCTTTTTTTTATATTGCCAGTTAGGAAAAGTTTATTATGATAACTGGGAAGATTATCGAGGTTACCTTGAATTATAGTCGATGATGGAGAAATAGTAAAGAGTATCATAAGACCACAGGACTAAGTCATAGCATATCAAGTCCAAATAAGGATTACTACATGATCCCAATTCTGGCCCTGACTCCAATCTTAAAGTGGAGGTCAAGGTGATATTCAATGCAGAGTTTAAGTTAAAAGTCCCATGACGCTAGCTGGTTATAGAAACATAGAAACATAGAAACATAGAAAATAGATGCAGGAGTAGGCCGTTCGGCCCTTCGAGCCTGCACCACCATTCAATGAGTTCATGGCTGAACATGCAACTTCAGTACTCCATTCCTGCTTTCTCGCCATACCCCTTGATCCCCCTAGTAGTAAGGACAACATCTAACTCCTTTTTGAATATATTTAGTGAATTGGCCTCAACAACTTTCTGTGGTAGAGAATTCCACAGGTTCACCACTCTCTGGGTGAAGAAGTTTCTCCTCATCTCAGTCCTAAATGGCTTACCCCTTATCCTTAGATTGTGACCCCTGGTTCTGGACTTCCCCAACATTGGGAACATTCTTCCTGCATCTAACCTGTCTAAACCCGTCAGAATTTTAAACGTTTCTATGAGATCCCCTCTCATTCTTCTAAACTCCAGTGAATACAAGCCCAGTTGATCCAGTCTTTCTTGATATTTCAGTCCCGCCATCCCGGGAATCAGTCTGATGAACCTTCGCTCCACTCCTTCAATAGCAAGAATGTCCTTGCTCAAGTTAGGAGACCAAAACTGTACACAATACTCCAGGTGTGGCCTCACCAAGGCCCTATACAACTGTAGTAACACCTCCCTGCCCTTGTACTCAAATCCCCTCGCTATGAAGGCCAACATGCCATTTGCTTTCTTAACCGCCTGCTGTACCTGCATGCCAACCTTCAATGACTGATGTACCATGACGCCCAGGTCTCGTTGCACCTCCCCTTTACCTAATCTGTCACCATTCAGATAATAGTCTGTCTCTCTATTTTTATCACCCAAGTGGATAACCTCACATTTATCCACATTATACTTCATCTGCCATGTATTTGCCCACTCACCTAACCTATCCAAGTCACTCTGCAGCCTCATAGTATCCTCCTCGCAGCTCACACTGCCACCCAACTTAGTGGCATCCGCAAATTTGGAGATACTACATTTAATCCCCTCGTCAAGCTTTTTGTGCTACTATTAAGATCAAATGAAGAGTACAGTGTCACTTATATTTGCAAGTGGCTTCCAATAACTCAAGTTTATGAAGCATCACAGTGAAGCCTAATCCTGTATATACCCGGTATTCACATGCACTTTACAAAAAGGGAAGAACTGGACACTGACCAGTAATGTGAACCCAAGTTGATTTTCTCTCTGAAGTTTAGTGCCCTTGACAACACCCTGACTGAGGTTAAATAACTCAACACAGACCAAGGATTGAACCTGCAAATTTCCTGCTCTATATGTTTTAGTACTACAATATCCATTGAATTTATCCACTGAGCCAGAGCCTTAAATTATTACAACAACAACAACGTGTATTTATATAGCGATTTTAACGTAGTGAAACATCCCAAGGCGCTTCACAGGAGTACTATGCGATAACAATTTGACACCGAGCCGCAAAGTAGACGTTAGCGCAAGTGACCAAAAGCTTGGTCAAAGAGGTATGTTTTAAGGAGCGTCTTGAAGGAGGAAAGAGAGGTAGAGAGGCTAAGAGGTTTAGGCAGGGAGTTCTGGAGCTTGGGGCCTAGGCAATAGAAACAAGGCCACCAATGATTGAGTGATTATAATCAGGGATGCTCAAGAGGGCAGAATTAGAGGAGTGTTGACATCTCAGGGGTTGTGGGGCTGGAGGAGATTACAGAGATAGGAAGGGGTGAGGCCATGGAGGGATTTGAAAATAAGGATGAGAATTTTGAAATAGAGGCATTGCTTAACCGGAAGCCAATGTAGGTCAGTGAACACAGGGGTGATTGGTGAGTGGGACTTGATGCGAGTTAGGACACAGGCAGCCAAGTTTTCAATCACCTCTAGTTTACGTAGGGTAGAATGTGGGAGGCCAACCAGGAGTGCATTGGAATAGTCAAGTCTAAATGTAACAAAGGCATGGATGAGAGCTTCAGCAGCGAATGAGCTGAGGCAAAGGCGGAGACGGATGATGTTACGGAGGTGGAAATAGGTGGTCTTAGTTATGCTGCGGATGTGTGATCGAAAGCTCATTTCAGGTCAAATATGACACCAAGGTTGTGAACAGTCTGGTTCAGCCTCAGACAGGAGTTGGAGAGAGGCATGGAGTCAGTGGCTAGGGAACGGAGTCTGTGGTGGGGACCGCAAACAATGGCTTCGGGCTTCCCAATTTTCAGTTGGAGAAAATTTCTGCTCATCGAGAATGGATTTCGGACAAGCAGTCTGACAATTTAGAGACCGTAGAGGGGTCAAGAGAAGTACTTATGTTGCATTAAATATCCCTATACTTCATCGATAGAAATACCTGCCACTCCCCAGTGTTCTGTCTGGTAATAGGCAGAGAAAATGGCAACAACAGAATGGAAAGACCATGCAATGAGTCTGTAGACTCTGAAATTGATAAAAGGCAAAACAAAACTTTGGAATGATAATATTTTCACCCTCAAACCACAAGTGAAATGTGCTGTTGTTCAAATAGGGATAAACTGTACTCCAGATCTTTTAAAACTAAGACTCTTGTCACATTGTAGATATTATTACAGCTCTTAGTTAATATTAATGGATTCTGCTTTAACAGGGACTTTAAAAGGATAGACTTATCATTTGTGCAACCATCTCACTAAAGTAGCAATGATTTCTATTCGGCTCATGTCTATGACATGTGGTCAGGATGAGATTAACATGTACAAATCCAAGGGTACAAAACTGCATCACACAACTCTGAACTACAACAGTGCTTAGTCAACCATGCTGTCTTTCTAATTGCAATCTTCAGCACTCTGATGGTGGAGCACACCTCCATTATTATTGACAATCTCAGTGGAATTAAGACCCAAATCAAATCCAAGGCCTATTAGTTATGTGGCTCAATAACACCTCAGTTGTAAAACACAGAAGTAGATGGAGGTAACACACATGCAAGGATTTATATCTATGATGCAAAATTAACAGCGGGCATGTGGCTTTTGAAGTGTTATTGAGAAGCCTTCCATTATACCAAATAAGTGCCTGATTATTGTTAATTCTAGCCATTGTTGGCTGGGAATGTTTTCTATGCATGACTCTGAAACAAATGGTAATATCTATTGAAATTTAATGCACAAAAATGTAACATTTTAATTTTCTGATTACTTTAAAGCCCAAAGTGTTGAAGGAAAATAAACCAGCTTACTGATAGTAATTTATAGTATAATTGAAACCAAAACACAACTTGTAGAAACTTCCAGCCAGCCAAAATCTGTAAGAAAACACATCCTTTGGGGATCACATGACCATGTCAACTGGTATGCAGGATTACTGCTGAGCTTCTCAAATCCTGTACAGTAATTACCTTCAATTCACTAATTTAAGGCCAAATTCTCACATCTAACTTTTTCATACTAAACCATAGGAATGTTTGGCACAGAACAAAATAGTTCTCTGCAGGCCTGTGAAACACAAATAATAACAAGAAGAGATTAGAATCAGTGTTGTCAGTACAAGACAGCACTGAGAGTGAAAATTACATAACATAACCATTTCAAGAAGCATCTTGGTCCTCACAGACAGAGGTGACTCCATACAATCAAATTATTGATGATCCGTACACCCATGTATCATTTACTCAGAAATATATTACCGGGAAGGAAATTAAGTTCTCGACCTGAAACAATTGGTGTAATAACAGCATAAGTAAAATTCGCAGAGGTTTGGGTTGACGATTTAAAGAACAGGATCCACTTGTATAATGACTGCTTCAATGGCAGGAGGTCAAGACCACGTGAAATGTTTTTTCTCCACTTTTCTTGGTGATGAGAACCTACCTCTGAAAATTAAAAGTCACAACTTTTGCAAATAAAAATAAATCCTAGCAGATCTCCCGTGGCTTTACTCGCGATGAAGCAGACTAAATAAGAACACAGATGTTTTGCAGGGACTTTGATTACTTCTATTTCTCCCAAAATGTATTACATCTCACTTGTCCACATTAAGTAGTATCTGCCGCCTGTCTGTGGCCCCCCTGAAGTATTTTACAGCCCTCTTTGTTGTTTGCTAAACTTGCATTTTTGTTGTGTTGCCAACAAATTTTGTAATTGTATTCCCTATATTAAGTCCAATTCATCTATACATACTGAGAACAAAAGTCGACTGAGCACTGACTCTCGGGGATACACACTTTTCAACCCTTGCCCAGTCTGAGAAATGCCATTTACAAAACCCATTGCTTCCTGTTGTCAACCAGCTTATCTATTCATGCTGCTACATAATTTCTTATACCAGACGTTGGAATTTTTCAAATAAGACTCTTGCGAGACACCTTATCGAATGCCTTCTGAAAGCCATATACACTACATTTCCTTTATTTATTTGGTTACTTCTGCAAAACAGTCAATATGACTTGCCTTTAACAAAGCTGTGCTGGTTGTTACTGATTACCCTGTGCATTTCTAAATAATTAATTATTTTACTAATGAATTCTAAAAGTTTGTGTACAACTGATGTTTGACTCGCTGATCTACAGTTACTTGGTATATCCTTCTCTCCCTTCTTGAACCAAGGTATTACATTGGCTACTCTCAAGTTCTATAGCACAATTTTCGTAGAAGGAATTATATAGCACCTTTCACCCCCTCAGGATGTCCCAAAGCACTTCACAACTAATTGAGTACTTATGAAGTGTAGTCACTGTTATTATTTAGGGAAACACAGCAATCAATTTGTCCCACAATCAGCAATGATAAATTACCAGATGATTTGTTTTTGATGGTGTGTACATAAAAAACACACAGACACACACACAAATATATACACATAAACATATTACGTTGCATGATAAATATTGGCCAGGACACCACGAAGAACTGCCCTGCTGTTCTGTAAATAGTGCTATGGATCTTTTGCATCCATCTGAGAGCACAGACAGAACCTCAGTTTAACATCTCAGCCAAATGACAGCACCTCTGACAATGCAGCACTCTGTCAATACTGCACTGAAGTGTCAGCCTGGATTATATACTCAGGTTTCTGGAGTTAGGCTTCAAACCCATAGCCTTCTGTCTCAGAAGAGAGAGCGCTACCATTGAGCCAAGGCCAATGTTGATGAGGCTAAGAGTGAATTAGTGAGGGAGCTGAGGAAGAGTTTCAGTTCCAAAATTAATGGAGTAGCATGCTACAGACTCGATAGCTCCACCTCATCCTTGATCTTCACTGCACATCAAATCCAAGAGAAATACAGGGAACAGCACCAACCTCTGTACATGGCCTTATTTGACCTCACAAAGGCCTTCAACACTGTCAACCGTGAGGGATTATGGAGTGTACTCCTCAAATTCCGCTGCCCTCAAAAGTTTGTCATCATCCTCCGCCTGCTTCACAACGACATGCAAGCTGCGATCCTGACCAATGGATCCACCACAGACCGAATTCACGTATGGACCAGGTAAAGCAAGAATGTGTCATCGTACCAATGCTCATCTCGATCTTCCTCGCTGCAATGCTCCGTCTCACCCTCAGTAAGCTCCCCGCTGGAGTGGAGCTAATCTACAGAACAAACAGAAAACTGTTCAAAGTCCGCCGCCAAAGTCCAGATCCAAGGTCGTGCCTTCCTGCCATTGAGTTACAGTATGCAAACAATTCTTGCATCTGCGCACACTCAGAGGTCGAACTCCAAACCATCGTCAGCACCTTCACTGAAGCTTCCGAGAGCAAGGGCCTTACATTAAACATCCGTAAGACAAAGGTCCTCTACCAACCTGCCCCGGCCACACAGTACTGCCCCTCAATTATCAAAATCCACAACAAGGCCTTGGATAACATAATAAGAACATAAGAACATAAGAATTAAGAACAGGAGTAGGCCATCTAGCCCCTCGAGCCTGCTCCGCCATTCAATAAGATCATGGCTGATCTGGTCGTGGACTCAGCTCCACTTACCCGCCCTCTCCCCGTAACCCTTAATTCCCTTATTGCTTAAAATTCTATCTATCTTTGACTTGAAAACATTCAATGAGCCAGTCTCAACTGCTTCCTTGGGCAGAGAATTCCACAGATTCACAACCCTCTGGGAGAAGAAATTCTTTCTCAACTCGGTTTTAAATTGGCTCCTCCGTATTTTGAGGCTGTGCCCCCTAGTTCTAGTCTCCCCGACCAGTGGAAACAACCTCTCTGCATCTATCTTGTCTATCCCTTTCATGATTTTAAATGTTTCTATAAGATCACCCCTCATCCTTCTGAACTCCAAGGAGTAAAGACCCAGTCTACTCAATCTATCATCATAAGTTAACCCCCTCATTTCTCGAATCAGCCTAGTGAATCGTCTCTGTACCCCTTCCAAAGCTAGTATATACTTCCTTAACTAAGGTGACCAAAACTGCACGCAGTACTCCAGGTGCGGCCTTACCAATACCTTATACAGTTGCAGCAACACCTCCCTGCTTTTGTACTCCATCCCTTTCGCAATGAAGGCCAACATTCCATTTGCCTTCCTGATTACCTGCTGCACCTGCAAACTAACCTTTTGGGATTCATGCACAAGAACCCCCAGGTCCCTCTGCACCACAGCATGTTGTAATTTCTCCCCATTCAAATAATATTCCCTTTTACTGTTTTTTTTCCCAAGGTGGATGACCTCACACTTTCCGACATTGTATTCCATCTGCCAAACCTTAGCCCATTCACTTAACCTATCCAAATCTCCTTGTAGCCTCTCTGAGTCCTCTACACAACCCGCTTTCCCACTAATCTTAGTGTCATCTGCAAATTTTGTTGCACTACACTCTGTCCCCTCCTCTAGGTCATCTATGTATATTGTAAACAGTTGTGGTCCCAGCACTGATCCCTGTGGCACACCACTAACCACTGACTTCCAACCGGAAAATAACCCATTTATCCCGACTCTCTGCTTTCTGTTCGGCAGCCAATTCTCTATCCATGCTAATACATTTCCTCTGACTCCGCGTACCTTTATCTTCTGCAGTAACCTTTTGTGTGGCACCTTATCGAATGCCTTTTGGAAATCTAAATACACCACATCCATCGGTACACCTCTATCCACCATGCTCGTTATATCCTCAAAGAATTCCAGTAAGTTAGTTAAACATGATTTCCCTTTCATGAATCCATGCTGCGTCTGCTTGATTGCACTATTCCTATCCAGATGTCCCACTATTTCTTCCTTAATGATAGTTTCAAGCATTTTCCCCACTACAGATGTTAAACTAACTGGCCTATAGTTACCTGCCTTTTGCCTGCCCCCTTTTTGAAACAGAGGCGTTACATTAGCTGCTTCCCAATCCGCTGGTACCTCCCCAGAGTCCAGAGAATTTTGGTAAATTATAACGAATGCATCTGCTATAACTTCCGCCATCTCTTTTAATACCATGGGATGCATTTCATCAGGACCAGGGGACTTGTCTACCTTCAATCCCATTAGTCTGTCCAGCACTACCCCCCTAGTGATAGTGATCATCTCAAGGTCCTCCCTTCCCACATTCCTATGACCAGCAATTTTTGGCATGGTTTTTGTGTCTTCCACTGTGAAGACCGAAGCAAAATAATTGTTTAAGGTCTCAGCCATTTCCACATTTCCCATTATTAAATCCCCCTTCTCATCTTCTAAGGGACCAACATTTACTTTAGTCACTCTTTTCCATTTTATATATCTGTAAAAGCTTTTACTATCTGTTTTTATGTTTTGCGCAAGTTTACCTTCGTAATCTATCTTCCCTTTCTTTATTGCTTTTTTAGTCATTCTTTGCTATTGCTTAAAATCTTCCCAATCCTCTAGTTTCCCACTAACCTTGGCCACCTTATACGCATTGGTCTTTGATTTGATACTTTCCTTTATTTCCTTGGTTATCCACGGCTGGTTATCTCTTCTCTTGCCGCCCTTCTTTTTCACTGGAATATATTTTTGTTGCGCATTATGAAAGAGCTCCTTAAAAGTCCTCCACTGTTCCTCAATTGTGCCACCGTTTAGTCCTTGTTTCCAGTCTACTTTAGCCAACTCTGCCCTCATCCCACTGTAGTCCCCTTTGTTTAAGCATAGTACTTTAAACATGGACCATTTCCCATACCTCGGGATCCTACTGTCAACAAGGGCAGACGTTGATGACGAAGTCCAACACTGCCTTCAGTGTGCCAGTCCAGCCTTCAGTCACCTGAGGAAGAAAGTGTTTGAAGACCAGGACCTCAAACCCGGCACCAAGCTCATGGGCTACAGAGCAATAGTGATACCCACCCTCTTATATGCTTCAAAGACATGAACCGTGTACAGCAGGCACCTCAAAGCACTGGAGAAGTACCACCAAAGCTGCCTCCGCAAGATCCTGCAAATCCATTGGCAGGATAGGCGCACCAACGTCAGTGTTCTCGCTCAAGCCAACATCCCCAGCATTGAAGCATTGACCATGCTCGACCAGCTCCGATGGACGGGTCACATTGCCTGCATGCCCGATATGAGAGCTCTGACACGACAAGCGAGCCCCAGGTAGGCAGAGGAAACGCTTCAGGGACACCCTCAAAGCCTCCTTGAAAAAGTGCAACATCCCCACAGACACCTGGGAATCCCTGACCCAAGACCGCTCAAAGTGGAGGAGAAGCATCCGGGAAAGTACCGAACACCTCGAGTCTCTTCGCCGGGAGCAAGCGGAAGCCAAGTACAAACAACGGAAGGAGCACACGTCAACCCACCCATCCCTCCAACCACCGTCTGCCCCACCTGTGACAGAAACTGTAGGTCCCGCATTGGACTCACCTGAGAACTCATTTTTAGCGTGGAAGCAAGTCATCCTCGATTCCGAGGGACTGTCTTAAGAAAAAGAAGCTCTATCTCATTTATCATGAGGATAAATATTTTTGATTTTAACTGAACTTCTTTGTGCTGGGAGCTTCTTATTCCATGAATCTGAAACAGGACTCTGTTGACATGTAAATAGAACTAAAAGTGTCCATATTGCTTGAGAGGATAGTAGTGTGTTAATTACCTTGCACCAAGCATTACTCTCTGAACCACAAATGCAATTTGGCAGTCATGTTAGCTTCTGCCTTGATTTAAAAAAAATGTATTCTGTGCTTGTAAACATGAAGGATATTTGTGGTGGAAAATTGAGTACTTCTTTACTCTTGGCATCCCCTAGCAGCATTGAGCATTCCCAGGCCAGATATAGCATGGCTTGTTGGAGATCAAAACACACTTTATGCTGTATTAATAATGTATCATAACTCCCACGAGAGAAGAGTGCCCTCTAGTGCATCAACATGACATTTCAGTTTATTGCACCAGCCACGCTCACTGAATCTCTTATGACTTTGTCAACTTTGTGCCAGTTTATGTTTTATGGATGTCTTAATGCGCTTTATAGCCAATGAAGTACTTTTTGAAGTGTAGTCACTGTTGTAATGTGGGAAACGCGGCAGCCAATTAGTGCACAGCAAGCTCTCACAAACAGCAATGTGATAATGACGAGATAATCTGTTTCTGTTATATTAATTGAGGGATAAATAATTGGCCAGGACACCGGGGATAACTCCCCTGCTCTTCTTCGAAATAGTGCTACAGGATCTTTTACGTCCAGCTGAGAGAGCAGATGGGGCCTCAGTTTAACATCTCACCCAAGTCTCTGACAGTGTAGCACCCCCTTAGCACTGCACTGGCGTGTTGGCCTAGATTGTCATTGGCTATATTGGGTTCCGCAGTTTTTGCATATGTATTAAATTGTTATATACAGGTTTATTATATTTTCAGGATGTGATGATAGAAATAACTAATTTTACCAGGTTAACTGTTAAAGCTTATTATATGAGATTAGGCCAAGTGTAGGGAGGACACTACTGGCTGGAGCATTTTTTTTGTATAAGTGAAATTTAAAAAGATGGGGACAATTAAAAAGGAGTGTCACATTGGTGCGGGGGGAGGGGGTATTCTGAAACCCTTTAGAAAGGCTCAAAAAGCATCTCAACCCATTAACAATTCTTGCCCAGGCTGAAAGGTCAGGGGATTAAGGCAAAGGAAGCCTCTTGTGCAAGCTGGGGGCAGCACCTGACTGGTTCTGTCACTTGCTATGTCAGCCCTAAGGTGCATGTTAGCACAGTGGTTCTCAAACTTTGAAGGACCCTTTTTCAAATATATTAGCAATCACGGACCACCCCATCTAAATTATAATACTTTGGGCTCAATTTTCCCCAGTAATCTGCGGCGTTTGTTTGGCGTGCGCCGTTTTTTTTGGAGTAAATTAAAATCTCCATGTTTCCCCAAAGTTTCTATGCCAATGTTACGATTTTTTTAAGGATTTTTTTGCATCATGATGTCTGATGTCCGCACCAGTTTTTCAGATTTAAGCGTGTTTGGCCAACTTACATTTTTCCAAGGACGGCGTATGTGACCAGTCTCAAAAAACCTTCTGGGCACTTAAGAAAAACCAACGCACATTAAAAATATCGGTGCAGAAAGACGCCATTGTTTTTAGGTGAAGTTTTGGAGGGAGTCAAGAAGGCAAAGAATATACATCATGAAGCTTAATTTTTTTCAAAGTCAAAAGGGAGAAAATGGAAGTCTAATGCAATTCTTTAATTTTAGATTTTTTTCAAAGTACCACGCCACCATCGAACGTCTCCTCACTGGGCTCGAGGGTCGGAGTGTCAGCCAGCAGAATCGCTCCCTCGCCCAGACACAGGGGCTCGGGGCTCGGCTTCTGAAGAAGCCCAGGAGGAGTGGGGTGGGGTGGAATCCAAACTAAAGGGATGAGTACCCTTAGGCTATACAGCAGCTTCAAAACAAACCCGGGAGTAGGGATGCCCCTACGCATAACCCGGACGGAAACTGACTGGGAATACATGTCGCACATTGCGACGCGCAGCATAACAGAGAGGCTCATTGGCATATTGAAGCAGCGTTTCCAATGTCTGGATCATTCTGGAGGCTACTTGCAATAATTCCCTGAGATTGTTGATCAGTTCACTGTTGTGTGCTGCATAACTTAGCCATCATGAGGCAGCAGCAGCTGGTAGTAGAAGACCCACCTGATGTGAGAGTGGCTGATGATGAGGAGGAAGATGCAGATGACGAGGAGGAGGAGGACGAGGAAGCCATGCAAACTACCTGGACCCATTAACGATTGCTCGAGTCTTGCGCAGCAGCTCATCCCTGAACGCTTTGCTGCCTGAAGGCTCAGTGGCAACTATTCCAAACGGACCATGTTTACCTGTTCTGTAATGCTGTGTTGTGTTAATGGAACAAATAATGGAAATGATTCTTCTTTCATTTAAAAAGTTGTGTTAATAATGGAATAATTAATGGAAATGATTCAGTTCTAATTTAAAATATATTTTATTCAAAAGTTTAACACTTGCTTGTAGTTAACTTAACATTAATAAAAAAATTCTTGTATCAAACTTTAAAGTTTTCAGTTAAGATCACTTAAAAACTTTTAAACTTGTAAATTTACATCACTTACAAAAAAACTTTTAATTTGAGAATAGTTACAACAGTAACAACAATAATAATAACAACAGCAACAACAATAGTAGCAAAGAAAGGCTGCACCTTTTGATTTCTATGTTTCTATAATGGGGTACTGAAGTTGCATGTTCAGCCATGAACTCATTGAATGGCGGTGCAGGCTAGAAGGGCCGAATGGCCTACTCCTGCACCTATTTTCTATGTTTCTATTCCGTCAATGGCCACAGGGTCTGAGCGTGTTCCCTTATTGCAGGAGCTACTTCCAACATTCCCTCCCTCATGTTCCCCGACAGTGTCTCAACTACCTGCAACATTCCCTCCCTCATGTTCACCGACAGTGTATCAGCTAGCTGCGACATTCCATCCCTAATATGCCGGGACAGTGTTGCCATTTCTCGTGAGAGTGTTGTTACTTCTCCCGACAGTCCCGATACCTCATCACCCACCCCACTGATGGTGTCCAGGAGTGATCGCATAAGGTCAGTGCTCTCCGCACTCATTGCCATCATCTGAACCACATCTGTTAAATCCTTCACTTAAGGAGAGCGCTGTCGAGCTCTCCTTCCCCTCCTCACCCTGGGTGTGGCTCGCTGCATCCAACTGGCAGCCTGAGACTGTGCGAAACAATGGAATGTCCCAACACTCGTACTACTCAGGAAAGGGGTTGGCACCTCAATGGGCGGCATCAGCACCTCCTCCAGAGTGAGTACAACAGTGGGGGCTTCATCCTTCCGCTCCCCCTACCCCTCCCCCTCCCCCTCACCCCCATGCTCTTGGTCTGGAAGGTGGGATTGGAAGATGTTCTCCTCTTCAGGCTCTTCGTGTCTGAATCATCTTCTGCATCAGCTTCAGCCTCGTTAGGGTTGGCCTCAAGTTCTGCAAAATATAACAGAACAGACAAATGGTCAGCAGCAGAGGAGGGGGCAGGATGGCATGAGTAGGCTCACACAGCGCAGGCAGCAGGCTGATTTGAAGGACCACGATGAATGACAGCACACTGCATCAACCGAAGCGTAGCTGACGGAGACATCCCCATAAACCGAAGCATGGCTAGCCCACATAATACTTAACATTTAGCAAAGCCAAGCTGTGGAATTTGCAGGACTTACCCTCTCCCTCGAGTGTGGGTCCAGCTTGTGCAGTAATGGTTGCTTTTCTCCAGGCAGGACCCATCAAAGCAGCGACCCTCTCTTCCAAGGGTGTCAGTGGGTGCAGATTTGCCGGGCCTCCTCCTGTTCGAGTTCTTTCCCTTTTGTTATGTGCCACCTTCCTCTGCAAAGCTGAAAATATAGCTTTTTAGAGAGGATGTCTTTCTGCTGGGTGGGACATACACAGATGGTCACATTTACAATTGCAATTCCATTGAATGAATGAAAATATTACTTACACTAACTACTTGACCAAGGTCCTACCATTTATTTTTGCACTGGCCTCCAGACCTCGGGGCAGTGCCCGTTGCACGGTAATCTTCTGCAAGTTGGTTCCAGTGTTTCTTCATTTCTTTTGGTGAAACTTTTATGTGACCTCTGCTGGTGTCCAGCTCGTGCCATCTGACCTCAATCACAGTAACTAGTGCCTCCACTTCGTCCTGTGAGAAATTCTTGGTCCTTGAGCCGTGTTGCATATTGCAGCTACGATTTTTTTTCCACTGAGAATTAAAGTTCTCACACACAACTGGCTCTTTAAAAATGGCTGAATGCAGACTGGGAGGTGTACTGGGCATGCGTGCCCATAGCAGTCACGTAAAAAACTTCATTTTTTTTTTTCCGCACATGTGCAGAAGGTGTGGGCATCCTTTTTTCGGCGTAGGCATTAGGCTCCACCCCCCAAAGTTAAAGGACAGTCTGCGCGACACCAATTTCAAAAATTAGAATGGGGAAACTTTCAAGTTTTTTTTTGCCGTAGTCGGGCCCCCAAAAAATGGCTGAACTCTTGAAATACGCAAAAAAAACGGCATTGGGGAAAATTGAGCCCTTTATAATACTCATATCAAAGTGCTGCGTGTAAAGAGTGTTTTAATAATGCTTCAAAGAAAACAGTTATTTCCTGACAGATATCAGTGAGGTGGGTGTGGCTGCTTCTCACTGCAGTCTGTTTATCCTTGGTGTGATGTTTGACAATTTATTCAAAACTGCACCTACTGTCCACTTTCCTACATTCATTTTTATGTACCGTCCTAAAAACTAGTGCTCATCTATGGAATTTAATTACAAACTTTAAAAAAAATATAATTTGAAATTAGCAATGCTAAAGAGCTAAGGAAGTGAAATTAAAAAGAACTCAATACAAGAAAAAAACCTCCCAAAACATAACGGCTGCTTGAGTGATTGGAATCATCTGCTTCACACCCGGTCCATCGACATCCACATCAAACTAACGTGTTCTTTTTGTGGTCATGGTGCTCCCAGCGGGTCAGGAACAAGTCCTTGCATTTCCAGCTCTCAGCCAGTCCACAACCTGCCGTCTCCAGCCAGTGACACACAAACCCAAACTCTCCTCTCCCCTCCCCGCAAAAAAACAACAACTGGGCAACCTGGCGGGCCCCAGGTCTCCAACAGACCCGCTCCCTCCACCACGCAACCTTTCCAAAACTTTCCGGCACATAAATCAATGCTGCCGCGGTAACGGGAAATTTGGCTCGATTCGGCTCAGTGACAGTTTCAACTCGCCGGCGTTAATGATCAAAGATTATCCCCGTGCAACTGGTTCGGGAAAAGTTTTGCGCAACAAATATTACCACATTGTTTCGCGGACCCCCTAGAAAGTCTCTACGGTCCCCCTGGAGTCTTGGACCCCAATTTGGGAATTGCTGTGTTGGCAGCAGGTGTCCTTGCAGCAGATGACACACATTTGCATCTAGCTCTTCTTCTTAGGCAGTCCCTCAGAGTCGAGGATGACTTGCTTCCATACTATTATGAGTTCTCAGGTGACTAATGAGGCCAATGTGGGACCTACAGTCTCTGTCGCAGTTGGGGCAGATGGTGGTTGGAGGGTGGGGTGCTCGGGTTATCGTGCGCTCCTTCCGCTGTTTACGTTTGGCTTCCGCATGCTCCCGGCGAAGAGACTCGAGGTGTTCGGCGCCTTCCCAGATGTTTCGCCTTCACTTTGAGTGCTCTTGGGCCAGGGATTCCCAGGCGTCGGTGGGGATGTCGCACTTTTTCAAGGAGGCTTTGAGGGCGTTTTCTCTGCCCACCTGGGACTCGCTTGCCACGTCGGAGCTCTGAGTAGAGCGCTTGCCTTGGGAGTCTAGCGTCGGGCATGCGGTGTCCTTGCAGCAGATGACACAACTTTGCATCCAGTTACACTAATCCTGACCATGTGAAGACACTTCCTTACAAAATCTATCAGGTGGCGGCTACAGTGCATGAAAATATAATTGGTGATATCTTGGCAGAGGTGACCAAACAAGCTTTGTTGATTACTGATCAATTTGGGATACTTTAGTTCATTCAGTGTCATGATATGCTTCTGAAGAATCATCCAGCATAATGTTTAGTCAGATCTGCTGTTGCTATTTACCTTGAGAGAATAGGCCTCCTATTGATCCACTCGTGTGTCAAAGCAAGGTCATACCATCACTGTTTGCAAAAGTGGGTGTGCAGATACCAGCAGGTGGGCACAGAGACAACTTTATGCATCACAGTCAGTCTGCCATCCCTTTTATGCACTCTTATTATTTTCACAGCAGCTCACATCAGGGATTCCCTTTGCCAAGTCCATTCATGGCTGTAATGTTACTTGAGGGGAAAAGTAAAACCATTAGTAGAAAGGCTAATGACAATCTATGTGCATGAGAAAACAAAATACAGGGCAGAAATTACGTAAAAAAGCAAAAGTAGATTTCTTTTTGGTCTTTCAAATGTTCTTTCCGGCACTGCTCATTGCTTGGCAATCCTGGCCATTCAGTTATATTGGGCATTGATGTCACAATATTGAAAAAAGGTATGGAAGGCCTCAGAAGGACGTTCCTACATCATTAACATGTTGGATTTGAACACTAAGCTCCCACCCTTATCCACAATGTTGTTGGAAGTGTGCTTCTAGCACTATTAATGGATGGAGACCCAGGTTACTGGTTCTCAGCCCCGTCATCCTCAGCCTAATGCCCCAGAAACAGAGGAGCAAGTTGAGGAAAATCAGGGATAATGCCTCTTATAAATTTTTCCCATTGGTCTTTGACCTTACATGGGAGATAACTATTAAAAGACCGAGGAACATTATGCTTAAAAATGAATCTTTCTGTCACCATTGCCAGTTTTTTGAGAACTTATTTCTGTTTCTTTAACTGAAATATATTTATCCAAATTTAAAAATGTTTTTTAGAAGTATTTAATATATAATTAATAATGTTTAAGAATGTATTACTATATGTATAATGACAATGAATTGAGTCTATTCATAAGACCTGGCAATTTAAAGAATTATTAAATCTATTTTATAATTAAAACACATGGGGGCTGAAATTGCCCAGCATTGGATTTGCAGTGCATAATTTGAATTAGTGGGTAGAGTTGCACTGGCACGGATTTTCACTCTTTTACAGAAAAAAATGGTGGGGACAGTAACCATGCTTCTATCGGCGCTCGTAGAACGCAATGCCTAGCACTGTGCTACTCACATCAGCGTGTCGGTGTTGACGTCAGCGTGTTGCTGACGCGCCATGTCACAGCGTCCCTCCTCTTCTCTCAAAGGGGAGGGCCGCTACGATCTGAGCAGCAATTTCAGTGCCGCCCACCGGGCCACCAGGGAGGGTGGAGGCCGAACCAGCGGCTGTCATTGTCGGGCCGACTGATAAGGTCAGCCGACACAAAAAAGATGGCGGCCACCGCCGTGGCACTTGCCCTTTAAGGGTGGCCGGAGAGCCACAGCGACCACACCTTCTTGTGCCTAGAAGCTGTCGGTGGCATCACCCTGCGCAGACTTCGCTCCTGTGGGGAAATTTCCCCCGCCGGGCGATTAGGTGTCGGCATGCACGGCGATGACATCATAGCTGTGGCGCAGCACAAACCCCTTTTCACTGGCAGAGCCCCGAGGGCAATTCCGGGGGGAGAGCTCTGTGCACAGCGCCTGGGCGAAAACCCTTTGGCGCACTGTTATATTTTCAGTAACTCACAGACACACACAGAGTCTTAAGATGGCAGAACATTTCCAGAACTCACCAGTCAGGTGACCTGTTCCCTTTCTTTATTATAAACAGCACTGGCTGCAATGCCACAGGGGTCCACAGGTGGAGCTATATATATTACACTTCTCCCTCCTTAATAAAGAAGTAATTATAACAAAATAATCATCTTGCATAACTTGCATGGTTATACATAACAAAAGATATGGACTTATTTTGCCATATTTAGAAATCAAGCTTAACCACTTGTTTTCTGTTTTGAAGAGGATACCTTCGCTCCCAAACAGAACCTTCCAAACATGGTGTTGAATTTAAACTCATTCGAGGCTGATCCTGAGGAAAGGTTTCCTCCAAGGGATGCCCTTGATTTCCATTTAAAGTCTCTCTAACTTCAGACTGTTTGTCTGCCTGACTCGGACTCAGACTTAATTTCTCACTTTCTCTTGGATTGTTTCCAGTACATTGGATGTAGGATTTGCTACTGGTGTATCAAAACTATCTGCTGAGTCAGAAATAATTGAATCATTCCTACCACCAACTACTTTCACTTCTGTAGGTAAAATATGATCAATGTAAACAAATCTAACCTGTCCATGATCAAACATCTTGACCAAACATGTGCGAGGACCACATATCTTCACCACTCTTCCTGGTAACCACTTTAACCATTTATGATGATGGTTTTTCACTCTCACCTTCTGATTTAATTTCACAGTTTTGCACGCAGTTACTTACTCTCTTTTACTCTACCTCTATCATGATTCTCTTTCTGTCTTAATCGTATCTCTTCTACGGACTGTGCCAAGTTTGGGTTTAACAACGAGAATCTGGTTCATGGCTGTCGTTTGAGAAACAACTCTGTTGGTGTTCTACCAATAGTTGTGTGAGGAGTATTACGATACGTAATTAGAAAATTAGCCAATTTGTGGTCCAATGACAGCTGTCGTTTCTTTGGATTTGGATCCAACATCTGTTTGATGAGGGCATGTTATACAATTTGTATTGTGCGCTTTGCTGCACCATTCGACGCAGGGTGGTATGGTGGAACCTTGGTATGTTTCACACCATTTTTGCTTGTCAACTGTACAAATTCTTCTGAATGAAATTGTGGTCCATTCTCAGAAACAATTTCTTCTGGGAGGCCAAATGAAGAAAATAATCTTTGTAAAATGTCTAATGTTTTACTTGTTATTTTCCACATTGGAAACACCTCAAACCACTTCGAATGGCTATCAATCACAATGAATAATTGTTGTCCTTCTAGCTCAGCAAAATCGATATGTAGCCCCTGGGAGGCCATTTCCATGGTTGTAATGGTACTGATGGTGGTTGCTTGCTTACTGATTGACATGTCGTACACTGACTCACGATGTACTCTATATCTTTATCAAGACCTGGCCACCATAAGTAACTGCGTGCAAAACTCTTGGTCAAACACATTCCCAGGTGCTGGTCATGGAGGTCTCCTAATAATTTGGACCTGAATTTATTTAGTATAACCACTCTTACACCCCACATCTATATTGACTGATAACTCATTCCTACAAATGAAGAATGGATGAATATCTTTGCCCATTACCTGGTTTGGCCAGCAATTTGCAATATAATCATACACCTTTGACATAGCTGGGTCATGTTTGGTTGCTCTACCAATCTCTTCAGCTGTCACTGGCAGTTCATCAATGTATAAAAAATAGAACACTTCTTCCCTATCGGGTGTAACTTGTGATGGGGAAGGCAATCTTGACATAGCATCAGTGTTACTGTGATCAGCTGATCATCTGTATTCAATATCATATGTATATGCTGAAAAAATTAAAGCCTATCTCTGCATTCGGGCTGCAGCTAATGTTGGAACTGGGGACTTTGGATGGAGGATTGCTGTCAGGGGCTTATGGTCTGTAACGATGGTAAACTTACAACCATACAAGTATTTGTGGAACTTCTTGACCCCAAAAATTAATGCCAAAGCTTCCCTTTCAATTTGCGCATAATTACAGTTACTGGCACTGAGAGTGCATGAAGCAAAAGCAATTGGTCTCTCCTCCCTACTACTTGATACATGAGAGATCACTGCCCCAACTCCATACAGAGAGGCATCACATGCTAGCTTGATCTCCTTAGATATGTCATAGTGAACTAACATGGTGCTCTCCACCAATTTGTTTTTACACTCCTTAAATGCTGTACCACATTCTTGTGACCACTTCCAATGGACCTGTTTTTTTCAATAGTTCATTCAGTAGATGTAATACTGTAGGCAAATTTGGTAGGAACTTCCCATAATAGTTCAAAAGACCCAAAAATGATCAAAGTTCAGTGACATTCTTGGGAATGGGTGCATTTCTGATTGCGTCCAGCTTTCCCTCGGTTGGATGTAAACCATCTTTGTCTACTCTGTACCTTAAGTACTCCACTGAGTTTTGAAATAACTCACACTTGCGAGCAGACACTCATACTCTGTGCTTCTCTAGCCATTTGAGGACTTCATTCAGTAAGTTATTATGAATTTGCCTATTTGGTGCTGAAATTAGTATGTCATCAAAATAACATAGTACCCCTTCAATACCTTGCAAAATCTGGTTCATCATCCATTCGAATATGACGGGGGCGGAAGACACTCCAAATGGTAGCCTATTACTGTAAATTGATATAGGCCTAGATGAATATTTATAGTCATGCATGACTTGGACTCTTCATCTAGTTCAAGCTGTAAGTAGGCATTCGTAAGATCCAACTTTGAGAAGATCTGACCACCTGTCAGTGTTGTCAACAATCTTCTACATTTGGCAATGTATTGGGGACATTACCCTCTAGAACCTAGTTTACGGTTACTTTATAATCACCACACAATCTTACTTTACCATCGGACTTAGGTACAACAACAATGGGTGTAGCCCAATTACATAGATCTATCAGAGATAATGTTCTCAGTCTCTAGTCTTTTGAGTTCTTGCTCAACTTTCTCCTCGAGTGCATATAGTATGGAACGTGGCTTGCAGTAAACCGATCTAGTGTCCTTCTGTACCTTGACACTCACCTTGAAACCTTGGATCGGACTGCCTGTTTCACAGAACACCTTCGGATAATTCTTGATGACATCATCCTTGATGCAATTCCTTTCAACATGAAAAATCTCACTCCAATCCAATCCAGCTTCAGTGATCCCAACCAATTTCTTCCTAGTAAGGCAGTCATGCCACTACTAATAGAGGCAAGCTCTGAAATTGCTCCTTGTATTTCACCGGTACAGTGATACGACCGACCACAGGAATGTTCTCTCTCGAGAAACAATGCTCGGTCCTGAAAGTTTCCGAAATTACTGTGAATAGATAGCTTTTTTAAAGCTACAATGTACTCACTGATATTTTCTTCGGTTAACTGATCTCGTATTCCGAAATTATAACTTTCAGCAAATTTCAGGGGCTCAGGGCTATAGTGCTGTTCTGCTTAAGAGTTGTGTCCTTTGGATTGACAGGCACAAGCACATTTTTCAAGTTTTCATACACTTCGGGCCCTGCTTCAGTTAAGATAATCACCCATTGTCGTTCTAACACCACACAGTTAAGGTTTTCATTATTGGGGACTTCGATGATATTATTTGTGGTGAAAAACATTTCTAGCCACTCCACATACACTCCGAAACTTTCACGGTCACGTTGAAACTCCCCCAAAGGCTCTATTATTCCCATAGGCATGGCCATCTAGACTCTGGCAGTTCAAACAAGTATGCATATAATTTACCTTGGATTTGTAGCTGTTAATCAAAACAGAGTAACTCTCAAAGTCTCTCTGCCGGTTGGCTGAATCCTCCACCAACAAATGTTTCAGCTGTTTTTTCCCAATAAACCCATCTTCGTCGCCATTGTTATATTTTCAGTAACTCACAGACACACACACAAGATGGCAGAACATTTCCAGAACTCACCAGTCGGGTGACCTGTTCCTTTTCTTTATTATAAACAGCACCGGCTGCAGTGCCACTGGAGTCCACAGGTGGACCTATATATATTACATACACCCTAATCGACGGCCATCACTGCTAACTGGCCCTGCACAAAGGGGCAGTTTCGGCCCCATGATCTAGTAGTGAAGCAAATCATTTGTTCTGATAATTTAGTTTGACTGAATAAGCTGTTTATTTTCATAAATAGTTCTTGTTGCTGCTGCAACTGTCTAGCACTAAGAAAATTAACTGAGGCAAGAACAGCTAAATTAGCCTTGCTTTCATGTTACAATACTTTTATTTTTGTTTCAGATGCCCTTATTAAAACAATCAATCATTTTTATTTATGTGCTGTTCACTAAATATATTCAAAAGGGAGTTAGATGAAGTCCTTACTACTCGGGGGATCAAGGGTTATGGCGAGAAAGCAGGAAGGGGGTACTGAAGTTTCATGTTCAGCCATGAACTCATTGAATGGCGGTGCAGGCTAGAAGGGCTGAATGGCCTGCTCCTGCACCTATTTTCTATGTTTCTATCTATGTTTCTATGTTGATCTTGCCCGTGCTGTAGCAATTCAAAGAATCCAAGCTTTTCATAGGGACTGATTGACCTGGGAGGGGGGGTCATTGAGGAGTCAACAGAAGAAAGACACTTGGGGATTTATGCAAGTTCAAAAATAATGCTTCATGCCTCCCTCTCCAAAGTACACATTCATTCATACATCCTGGTGTCTAAGGTTTGGGAAGTGGAGAAACCAGTTGGAACAGGATGGTGAATCTATCCATTCTGTCTGTGTTCTACATGTAAAGGCTCTAATGTCAAGATTACAATGCATGTTCTTTTGTTGAAAAATGAAAATATAAAACAGGACTTTTAGACCAGTAAAATTAAAATAGAAGTTCAGAAATTAGAAGATGCATTTTGTCTATAAAAGAGGAATGACAGTTTATTTTTGGCAGTGAGCCTGCAACCATTAATCCCACATGACATTGATAATAATTGTTTAGGTGTTAAATGTGCCCTTTACACATTCGAATGTTATTAATCTATTTTCTTTTACGACCCATGTCAATGACATAGACATAATTTTGTGTATACAAGTCGAGCCTGAAATGTTTAATGTTGAATGGTTGCTGTTTCATAAACAGATGCATTATTCAATCAGCTCTCTCATATTAGGTACAGGAATAAAGCAAATTGTTCTTGTGTGCAGAGAAATCAAACATAATCAATCCATAATTAAGTACAATCATATTTTGCTTTTAAATCTTGTCATTAAAATTGAACCATTGAGCTTATTATTTCTCTGAAACAGTTTTATGGTCTTGCAGCTTTCAAAAGACAAATGTTAATTTATCATCAATTATTGTCTCTACAGCATTGCAAACATGGTGTTTGCACTGTAAAGGATCCGACTGAAATCTCTGCAGTAGATGGAACATGGGGACCTTGGAGCCCATTTGGTTCCTGCTCCAGAACATGTGGAGGTGGCATTAAAAATGCAATTAGAGAATGCAACAAACCAGAGTAAGCAAACCTTTTCAATGCATTGACTGCAATAAATACCTTACCAAATTTTGAAAGGTGAATATATTGTTTTTATTTATTTGCCAATGTGTCAAATTTATATACTATGATGATACAAACTATCAGGAATGTTTTTTTAATGACAACCCCTCACAGTACTGACATTGTTTATTTATTACATTGCGGAAATGGTAAGAAGATTATTTTTTTTAATTTTAGGCCCAGAAATGGAGGAAAATACTGTGTTGGTCGGAGAATGAAATTTCGATCATGCAACACTGAACATTGTCCAAAGCAAGAGAAGGACTTCAGAGGTGAACAGTGCGCACAGTTTGACGGAAAACACTTCAATATTAATGGCCTACCTCCAAATGTGCGTTGGGTTCCTAAGTACAGTGGAAGTGAGTATTTCCATTGGGAGAGGGAAAAATATTATATTGTACATTTTAATTATTGAAAGATGAGAGATATAATTAAACCAAGAATCTTTCTTTCTTTTCAGTTTTGATGAAAGATCGCTGCAAGTTGTTCTGCAGAGTGGCTGGAACTACAGTCTACTATCAGCTCAGGGACAGAGTTATTGATGGCACACTTTGCGGGCCAGAAACCAATGATGTCTGTGTACAAGGACTTTGCCGGGTACAAAACTAGTTTTAAGGGTTTTGGTGTAAATGTTTTTAGTTACACAAATACTGTTTTTTTTTTGTAGTCATGCAAAACTGATTATATATAATGTTTCCCTTCCACAGCAAGCTGGATGTGATCATGTATTGAATTCAAAAGCACGAAGAGATAAATGTGGTGTTTGTGGTGGTGACAATTCTTCCTGCAAAACTTTAGCAGGCACATTTAATACTGTTCACTATGGTATGTATTGTATTATCATTAGATATGAGATAATTGCATTGTTGCCAAGGGCATTAAGTTTAAACAACAAGGCTAGTTTAAAGAACACAAGCAGAAACTGTTTAATACTAATGGAAATTATAACTACTACGGTATATTCAAATATATATGAAGAAATACTAATTGCCTGAGTGTCACTATTATTTGTTAAAAAGCATTGATAATTGTTCTATTTCTGTGAGAAAAAATAAACCAGAAAACATTGATTGCTAAGGTTAAAAAATACCAGTTGTCACCTGCCAAAAAGTTGACCATTAAGTATGTGCACTTATAAATTGCATTTATGAGTGTACTAAACAAATGTTGACTCTTAAGTGGCAATCATTTATGACTTGTTAGCTTTTTGACTTACAGAAGTAACCATTATCTGGATGTTCTTGCTGTTAATAAATGTACTGCCTAGTATTTTGGTTGATATTCATTTGATGCTTATAACAACTAGCTGGTGAAATAATGTTGGCACTAGCATTAATTAATTTCTGATGAACAGGGGAGAAAACGAGTAATCATGGGTTAGGCAGTAAAATTACCAAGCTGTCTCCTAATTTTCTAGTGAGATAACTTACTGATGGTAACTTGTTAGTGTCTTCCAGTGAAAATAATCAGATCCTGTGATGCGCAATAAACCATTGGCCTTCAGATTCAAGAATTGTTCTCTGTCAAATCACTGTCATGTATTTTGAATTTCAAAGTATAAAATATTTAATCCTGCAATATTCTTAAAATAAAACTAGAACTCTTTTCCCTCTTTGCTTCTACAAATTACAATAACTTAAAAAATATATTTTATTTATTATAGAATTAGTGAATAAACATATTCAAGCAATGTGTGTAAGATTTTGCATCATTCGCATCACAACATAAACATGCATCTATTCTACCTCACCACTGTTTGCTACAGTATAGTTAATCTTTTTGAGGTGCTTTGCAAAGGAGGGGTGGAGCCCTTCTTAATGCAGTATTAACTTTGGAATCTTATTATTTTTGTGATGCTGTGCCCTGCCATGACTTCTAATCTGCACACTACTCCACAAAGGGGTGGGATATTAACATTTTTTAAACTTCCCCCAGTAGATCATTGCCCCAAAAAGTCCGTTATTATTTTGTTTCAGTTTTGATCAAACGAAAGCAATGGCCTCCATATTTGTGTGGTTTCATGCAAGGCCATTTCTTTCCAGTGCCACTCTCGATTTGGCTACGTGAAGAATATCTGAACATATATGTAAATCAGGCAATTATTATTATCTTGTAGTTTGAAACAGTACTTTGTCGTGTACTGAAAATTAATTTCAGTTGCTTAAATAATTCCAATGATTGTGACTCAGCTGTAATGAAATGTATGCATTAAGATCAGTGGTTTTCAAATGCATATTGTAATGCAGTTTAGTACTTTACAATGTGTTTTAAGTGTACATTTAGGATGTGTGTTTGATATTTCCCAGGATATAATGTAGTGGTACGAATACCAATTGGTGCTACAAATATTGATGTGCGACAGCACAGCTATTCAGGGAAACCAGAGGATGACAACTATCTTGGTAAGTTCATTTTGAAGTAATGTAAAATAATTTATTTTGATACTTTGATACATATAATAATATTATCTGCTCATGAAACTTTCTTCCCATCCGTCTGGGATGAACTTGAGATGAATTTGAATCCAGCCCCCAGAGCTAAAATGTCAGATGGGCAGAATGAGGGGCTGGAAGGACTGGAATCAATGCTATATGTTAACTGGATGATGTTGGTATAAGGATAATATTGCAGTGGTTCCTCCCAATTGAAAGAAGTTCAATATGTAAACCATTAAAAGCAATAGCACAAGTTGATAAGACCATAAAGAGTGCTAACAAAGTGATACGTCCTTACTATACAGTATAAATGCACACGAGGCCTATGCTTGAGAGAAGGTCAGTCTGTGACCTATCCTTTATTCCTTAGCACTCAAGTGATGGAAGTGGGTGGAGCTTCCCCTTTTATACCTGAAGGTCCAGGTTAGGAGTGTCTCCCACAAGTTCACCACCTAGTGGTCATTGTTCTCACAGTGTACAACTTAGGTCAGATTATATACATGGGTTACAATGCTGGTTGAATACATGACATCACCACCTCCCAAAGTCTTATTGGGATCACAGGTTGAGTCTCTCTGGTGGTTTACGCTCTCTTGTAGAGCGCCTGAGTTGGGGCTCCGGTTGTTGGGCACCGGCCTGAGTGTCTGCTGTTTGTGGTGCCTCAGGCCTATCTGGATTGCCCACAGTGACTGGTCTCTCCTCCCTTTGGTTTCGGTGTTTGGTCACCTGTGGTGGAGTGAACTCTATATCGTGTTCTTCCTCTGCTTCTTCTATGGGGTTGCTGAACCTCTTTTTTGTTTGATCCATGTGTTTGCGACAGATTTGTCCATTGGTAAGTTTAACTATCAGAATCCTATTTCCCTCCTTGGCAATCACAGTGCCTGTGAGCCATTTGGGCCTGCAGCGTAGTTGAGGACAAAAACAGGGTCATTTACATCATTACATCGCGCCCTCGCATTCCTGTCATGATGGTCATATTGTGACTGGCGCCTGCTCTCGAAAATTTCTTTCATGGTGGGGTGTATAAGGGATAACCGGGTTTTGAGCGTCCTTTTCATTAGCAGCTCTGCGGGTGGAACCCCTGTGAGCGAGTGTGGTCGGGATCTGTAGGCCAACAGGAAGCATGATAAGCGGCTTTGTAGGGAACCCCCTTGGATTCTGAGCATCCCCTGTTTGATTATCTGCACTGCTCGTTCTACCTGGCCATTTGAGACCGGCTTGAACGGTGCCGTTCTGACATGGTTAATTCCATTGCCTGCCATGAAGTCCTGGAATTCAGTGCTTGTGAAGCACGGGCCATTGTCGCTGACCAAGACGTCCGGTAGACCGTGGGTGGCGAACATTGCCCGTAGACTTTCGACCGTGGCAGAGGATATGCTTGAATTTAAAATGTCACAATCGATCCATTTGGAGTAGGCGTCTACTACAACCAAAAACATTTTTCCGTTGAAAGGACCTGCGTAGTCCACATGGATGCGTGACCAAGGCTTGGTGGGCTATGGCCAGGGGCTAAGGGGGGCTTCCCTGGGCGCATTGCCCAGCTGGGCACACGTGTTGCACCTGCGAACACAAAGTTCAAGATCTGCGTCCATCCCTGGACACCAAACGTGTGACCTGGCAATTGCCTTCATCATGACAATGCCCGGGTGCTCATTGTGGAGTTCTCTGATGAACACCTCTCTGCCCAACTGGGGCATGACTACACGGTTTCCCCACAGTAGGCAATCAGCCTGAATCGAGAGTTCATCCCTGTGCCTGATAAATGGTTTAAATTCCTCAGGGCATGCCCTGTACGTGGCTGCCCAGTCCCCATTCAGGACACATTTCTTGACTAGAGACAATAGCGGGTTTCTATTTATCCAGACTTTAATCTGACGGGCTGTCACGGGTGAGCCTTCGCTTCCGAAAGCTTCAACAGCCATGACCATCTCAGCAGCATGCTCGGTAGTCCCCTCAGTGGTGGCTAGTGGGAGCCTGCTGAGTGCATCGGCGCAGTTTTCAGTGCCTGGTCTGTGCCGAATTGTATAGTCATAGGCAGCTAACATGAGTGCCCACCTCTGTATGCGGGCCGATGCGTTTGCATTTATGGCCTTGTTGTCGGCCAAAAGGAATGTTAGGAGTTTGTGATCTGTCTCCAGCTCAAATTTCCTGCCAAACAGGTACTGGTGCATTTTCTTTACTGCATATACACATGCGAGCGCCTCTTTTTCTACCATCCCGTAGCCCCTTTCTGCCTGGGACAGACTTCTGGAGGCATAAGCTACCGGCTGTAACTGACCCTTGGCATTGACATGCTGCAACACACACCTAACACCATAGGACGACGCATCGCACATTAACACAAGTTTCTTACATGGGTCATATAACGTTAACAGATTGTTGGAACATAACAAATTGCGTGCTCTTATTAAAAGCCCTTTCCTGGCTGTCCCCCCAGACCCAATCGCGACTTTTGCGTAGGAGCACATGTAGCGGCTCTAGCAGCATGCTCAATTTGGGAAGAAAGTTACCAAAATAGTTCAGGAGCCCCAGGAATGAACGCAGCTCCATCGTGTTACGGGGTCTGGGTGCTCTCTGGATCACTTCCGTCTTGGACGTAGTAAGTCTGGTCCCGTCTGCTGCTACCCTCATCCCCAGGAATTCTACCTCTGGAGCTAGGAAGACGCACTTCGCCTTTTTCAGTCGCAGCCCTACCCGGTCCAGTCTGTGTAGCACCTCCTCCAGGTTGTGGAGGTGTTCTTCAGTATCGTAACCCGTGATGAGAATGTCGTCCTGAAAAACCACTGTCCCTGGAATCGACTTGAGGAGGCTTTCCATATTTCGTTGGAAGATCACGGCGGCCGAGCGAATCCCGAACGGACATCTGTTGTACTCAAACAACCCCTTGTGTGTCGTGATGGTGGTCAGCTTCTTCGACTCACTCGCCAGCTCCTGGGTCTTGTAAGCTGAGATCAGGTCCAATTTTGAAAAAAGTTTGCCACCGGATAGCGTCGCAAAGAGGTCCTCCGCTGTCAGTAGCGGATACTGGTCTTGGAGTGACACCTGATTGATGGTGGCCTTGTAATCACCACATATCCTGACCGACCCATCCACCTTGAGCACCGGCACAATCGGGCTCACCCAGTCACTGAATTCGACTGGCGAGATGATGCCATCCCTCAGCAGGCGGTCCAATTCACCTTCTATCTTTTTCCGCATCACGTACGGCACCGCTCTGGCCTTTTGATGTACTGGCCTGGCGTCCGGGTTTATGTGAATCACTACCTTGGCCCCCATGAAAGTGCCAATGCCGGGTTGAAATAATGAGTCAAATTTGTCCAGGATCTGTGAGCATGATACTCGCTCCACAGAAGAAATTGCATTGACATCGCCCCATTTCCAGTTCATGACAGCAAGCCAACTCCTCCCCAGTAGTGCGGGACCATCCCCCGGGACAATCCAGAGTGGCAAACTGTTCTCCGAATCTTTGTGGGTCACGACTACCGTGGCGCTGCCGAGCACCGGGATGATCTCCTTTGTGTATGTCCGTAGCTGTGCGTCAATCGCCGATAATTTTGGCCTCCTGGCTTTGGACGCCCACAACTTTTTGAACTGTTTAATACCCATCAGGGACTGGCTGGCCCCCGTGTCTAGCTCCATTGATACTGGGATGCCATTGAGGAGAAACTGGGATTTAAACCACACAAGCATGGCCACGAGCAGAACAGACGAGAGGTACTGTGCTAAGGAATGGTTGGGACAGAGATTCAACATTGTTAAAGCAGCACACAGTTCTCCAGGCAGCCAAGGGCAATCGGGCATGCCCCAACATGTAGTCGAACCCAGAGGGGGAATTCGACAGAGACAATGGCAAGCTGAACAGCGATTCACACCATTGCAAGGGACAATGCGGCCAGTAATGGGGCCATCAACACCTGTTAATGGCGCACTCAAGGACAAGTGGCGTCCTGGTGTATGAACTGTATAAGTGCTCTACATGAACGCGCTGAACTTCAGCTTCCAGCGATTTCCCCCAGCGTTCATTTCTGCAGGTATTTTGCTCATCTCTGCAAACTCTGGCTGTTGTTGGAAACAAAAGTCCCTTGCCAGTCGATCGTCCCTGACTGCCCCTGTGACTGTCCTTGAGTGCGCCATTAACAGGTGTTGATGGCCCCATTACTGGCCGCATTGTCCCTTGCAATGGCGTGAATCGCTGTTCAGCCTGCCATTGTCTCTGTCGAACTCCCCCTCTGGGTTCAACTACATGTTGGGGCATGCCCGATTGCCCTTGGCTGCCTGGAGAACTGTGTGCTGCTTTAACAATGTTGAATCTCTGTCCCAACCATTCCTTAGCACAGTACCTCTCGTCTGTTCTGCTAGTGGCCATGCTCGCGTGGTTTAAATCCCAGTTTCTCGTCGCCATTGATACGTCCTTACTATACAGTATAAATGCACACGAGGCCCATGCTTGAGAGAAGGTCAGTCTGTGACCTGTCCTTTATTCCTTAGCACTCAAGTGATGGAAGTGGGTGGAGCTTCCCCTTTTATACCTGAAGGTCCAGGTTAGGAGTGTCTCCCACAAGTTCACCACCTAGTGGTCATTGTTCTCACAGTGTCCAACTTAGGTCAGATTATACATGGGTTACAATGCTGGTTGAATACATGACACAAAGTACTGGGGTTAATTTCGAGATGAATAGAATACAAAAGCAGGAAGGTAGTGTTAAATTTATATGGAACCTTGGTTCGACCACACTTGGAGTACTGTGCTCAGTTCCGATTTCCGTACTGCAAAAAATATATTAAAGCACTGGAGAAAGTGCAGAAGAGATTTTCAAGTATGATAGCAGAATTAGGAAGATGCAACTATCAGGAATTGAACAAGCTGGGGATCTGCTGTCTGGAAAAGAGAGGACGAAGAGGAGACCTGATATGGAGAAACTGTCTCCACTTTGGTGAGTCAGAACAAGTTGGGGGGCATAAATATAAGATATCAACTAACAAATCAAACGTAGAATTTAGAAGGAATTTCTTCACACAGAGAGTGACAATAATGTGGAGTGCTTGAAGCAGATAGCATTGATGCATTTAAGGGGAGGCTTGATGTGTATATGAAGGAGAAGGAAATAGAGGGATACTATTCTATAATTCTACATAGGGACGAGGAGGGAAGAGGTAACTAGAGTGGGAGGAAACATGTGGAGTATAAATACTGACATAGCCCAGTTGGGCTGAATTAGTTTCAGTGATGTAGATTCTTGTGTAATGAAAATTGCTCACATGACACAGTTTGGTCAATTCGAGGTAAGACACTGAAATTGTGAACAATCTTCCATGCCCAAGTAAAAGGAATATTTATGGCATTTAGTTTATCTTGAAGCACGTACTTGATGTCCATGTATTTGATGAAATGAGTAAAGAATCTGAACTGTGTACCCTGCTTCTTCATATTAAATTTTCTGAGTGAAAGTTTAGTTTGATGTTTGTGAGTATGCAGTTGCTTCATGCCGCAAATAATTGAAGCCAAGAAATACCCTAACCCTAACCCCATACTTACAATCTAGAAAGATTTGTTGAGAATAGAGGTTGTAAAAATTACTAACTTAAATGTAGCATGTATGACTACCAATTGGAGGTGTTATTACAGATTATTTTTTCGTGTTATATTTTCTTCTATGTGTAACATTAAAGAAAGTTATTTTACTGAGCTGTCATAAAACAGAAAAAATTGCTCCACTATGAATTAACTAGATAAGAGTGTGTTGCCTGATTTTAGAAAAATAATGAGTTGATTTTTATTTAAGTCTGTAACAAATAAACTTTATAATACTTATTCAGTGTTCCCTCAGACAACGACTGTATGTCAGACTTACTGCTGCCAGTATCCATAGCTAGTGAAGCATGAGGGGCCCAGTCCAAATGATGTTGCGAATCAATGATCTAGCCGATTGTGCTACTTAGGCTTCTAACTTGAAATGTCTCTAACTATATCAAACTAAACTACATGTTATAATGAAAGGGAAACATTAGTGTATTGAAACATAGAAACATAGAAAATAGGTGCAGGAGTAGGCCATTCAGCCCTTCTAGCCTGCACCGCCATTCAATGAGTTCATAGCTGAACATTCAACTTCAGTACCCCATTCCTGCTTTCTCGCCATACCCCTTGATCCCCCTAGTAGTAAGGACCTCATCTAACTCCTTTTTGAATATATTTAGTGAATTAGCCTCAACAACTTTCTGTGGTAGAGAATTCCACAGGTTCACCACTCTCTGGGTGAAGAAGTTCCTCCGCATCTCGGTCCTAAATGGCTTACCCCTTATCCTTAGACTGTGACCTCTGGTTCTGGACTTCCCCAACATTGGGAACATTCTTCCTGCATCTAACCTGTCTAACCCCGTCAGAATTTTAAATGTTTCTATGAGGTCCCCTCTCATTCTTCTGAACTCCAGTGAATACAAGCCCAGTTGATCCAGTCTTTCTTGATAGGTCAGTCCCGCCATCCCGGGAATCAGTCTGGTGAACCTTCGCTGCACTCCCTCAATAGCAAGAATGTCCTTCCTCAGGTTAGGAGACCAAAACTGTACACAATACTCCAGGTGTGGCCTCACCAATGCCCTGTACAACTGTAGCAACACCTCCCTGCCCCTGTACTCAAATCCCCTTGCTATGAAGGCCAACATGCCATTTGCTTTCTTAACCGCCTGCTGCACCTGCATGCCAACCTTCAATGACTGATGTACCATGACACCCAGGTCTCTTTGCACCTCCCCTTTTCCTAATCTGTCACCATTCAGATAATAGTCTGTCTCTCTGTTTTTACCACCAAAGTGGATAACCTCACATTTATCCACATTATACTTCATCTGCCATGCATTTGCCCACTCACCTAACCTATCCAAGTCGCTCTGCAGCCTCACAGCATCCTCCTCGCAGCTCACACTGCCACCCAACTTAGTGTCATCCGCAAATTTGGAGATACTGCATTTAATCCCCTCATCTAAATCATTAATGTACTTGTGTCTCACAGCATTAATTGTGAATAGAAGTCGATTTTTGAATAAAAGGCAAAAATTGAAGAGTTCTACTATGGAGCCTTGGAGCCCAGTCTTTCATTGAAATTATACTTTGAAACAAATGCACTCTGCTGACAACAGGCAGGAGAATCCAGAGGAATATGCCAATGGCACGGCACTGAAATAGACCTAACCAAAGTCATAAATGACATCTCTATGACTGACAGTGGTGCTTTATCCCTTCTCGTCTTCCTCGACTTTGCTGTAGCCATTGACACTGTCAACCACAACATCCTCTCTAATGCCTCTCCCCCATTGTCCAGCTTGGTTCAATTGCTTATTTCCACTCTTACCTTTCCGATTACAGTCAGAGCACCTCCAGCAATGGCTTTTCTTCCCACCCTGAACCATTACCTCTAGAGGCCCCAAGGATCTAACCTTGACCCTTCCTCATCTACATGTTGACCCTTGGTGTCATCATCGGAGCACATTGGCCTTGAAATCCCAGCCTCCCCAGGTCTGTACGGAGTGTGTACGGACCCAGAAAGGCATCGCAAAAGCTGGTTTTCGGTGCGTGATGCGCACGCGCTGAAAACCGGCTTTTCCGATCTGTCAAGCTCTGGCTTGACAGATCCTCTGTATTCCCACAACCAGGACATTTGCATGGGCAAGATTGCGGTATTTGCCCATCTCTTGCCCAGAAAATGTCCTTCAAACTCTTGCGCCTGGTAAAAGCAGGCGCATAGCCTATTTTTACCAGCATAAAAGTTTTAAAACATACAAAAACATATAAAAACAAGATTTAAAAAACACATTTTAATGTTAAAAATCCTGCCCACTAAGGTAAGTTTATTTTAAACCATAATTAAAAAACTTTAAAAAAATGGAAAAAAAATATTTTTTTCTAAGACATTTATTAACTTTAATTTAAATGAATGTTAAATATGTGATGTTTTTTTTGATTCTTTTATTGGTGTTTTGGTGTGGGGTGGGGGGGGGCGGTGTTTGTCAATCATAATGAGAACTCCTACTTATGGAGTTCCCATTATTATGAATGAGAAAATACTTTACCTGGATTGGCCAGTGTCACGTGACTCCAGTCCAGCTCTATGTCCGTCCAGATGTGCACGTGTTCCGATGCTCAGGGAGAGGAGGCCTCAGGGCCAGGGTCTCTGGTGGGCGCAGCAGGAACAGGTAGGTGCAGATCTTTTTAGCCATTTTCTGGCGAGCGCCCGTGGGAAGCAGAGGACTGGGATTTCAGGGCCATTGGGTCAGGTTCCACATGTATGCTGATGACACCCAGCTCTACCTCTCCACTACCTGTCTTGGCTGAACCGCAATTCCTTTCAGTTAAACATTGCGAAGACCAATGCTATCTTCTTAAACACCCCCCACCCCCACCTTCATACAGTCTTGCCACCAATTCCATCCTCCTACCTGATCACTATCCGAGTGAATCCGACTGTTCACAATTTCAGTGTCTTATTCAAACCCATGCTGAGCTTCCACTGCATTTCATCTCCATCACAAAGACCTTCATAACATCGGAGCCAGTAAAGTACAATTATAACAGCAAAATGAACAGCATCTAACTGATCAATTCCATCAGAATTGGTCTGCATCGGTTAAGGAGATCTTTTCCACTTCAAGCAAATGTTATCCTCAAAGACTTTATGCAGGACCAATTACTGATAGTTCAAAAGAAGTTATTCACATCTAGGATTGTGGAACACATAGTAAGAACTTCGTCCTACATAAACATTCCCTTTTAATTTACAGATTTTTTATGACATTTCTCTATAACTTTAATGGAATATTACAAGATCTTCAAATAAATAAAAAATAAACTCCGAAATAAATCTAGGGCTTGCAAAACTCTCAAAACAAAACCTAAAATTTTAAATAGTTCTGGTTTTTAAAATGTATTATTTTGTGAAAAAAAAGTCTCTCTGGCTGAACTAACAGGTCCTGGAACAATAATGTATATCCTACCAGGCTTAATACTGGAATAAAGGCAAAAGGCACACCGGAAACCTTCATTATTACCATTCCTAGTTATCAGTAGTTTAGGAATTCAGTTTGTTACCACGCTTTACTGCCTGCTACTCTGCCAATTGGATCACTCGTTTCATGAATTTATCTACTAATGCGTGTTAATGCAGAGGCATGCATAATGGACTCCTGCTGTTTTACAGTTAACTGTTACATCAACTGCTTTTTAGTTTCCTTGTCTATATGCACTAACTTGCTTTGATGTAGATCCAAAGTTGTTTGTATCTGGATTAAATGGCTTTATGTAGTACATTATATAGCAAAAATATTTTAACTTGTCAACTTGTGGTTTCTCTCTACGATAGTTTGTTTCCCTTTCAAATTAGCCCATGGATATTTCCAATTAAGTCGTATTGTGGGTATTCTGCAATTAGATTTATTGATTGTAGAGTTTGGAATATCCTTGACATGTGGAAATCTGACTGGGCAATGTGAAACTAGTGATCTAATGTGCCCAACAGTGAATTTTGATCTTTCCAAATTAGTAGCTCTCTTGGATTTTAAGAATAAAGATATAGGGGCTGAAATTGCCCTTTTGTGCAGGGCCAGTTAGCGCTGCCGGCCGGCGCTAATGGAGTGCTAATGAGTTAGCGTGCGAGTGCGGCAGCCACATCGACCCATGTGGAATTGTCCTTGGGGCTCCGCCGGTGAAAAATGCGCCCTGACCCGTGATTAGTGTACTGGCACGGCGATGACGTAATCGCCTGCCGCCAATCCCTTATCGTTCCGTGCCGATATATTTGCGTCCCTTGGGGGAATTGCTTCACGGGACGCGAGGTCGGCAAGGGGTGAGAAGCTGTGGTAGCTGTGGCGCCCCGGCCACCTTTAAAGGGGAGGTGGTAGCGCGGCAGCCGCCATATTTTGTCCGTTGGCCGACATTTCAGTCGGCCTGACCATGGCAGCCGCTGGTGTGGCCAAGCCGCTGACATGCAGCACGACACCCTCTCAGTGGGCGCCATTAAAGAGATTGCAGAGTACGCAGTGGCCCTCCCCTTTAAAAGGAGAGGAGGGACGTTGCGAGGTGTCAGCGATATGCGGCACGACCGTGGCGCGCTGACATCATCAGCGTGGCGCAGATGTGCTGAACGCGCGCTGAGCATCACGCCCCGCCAGGAGAATGCTCCGTTACCACAGGCAACATTTTTTTTATCAAAGAGCCCAAATTCGCGACGGGGCCAGTGCATCCCGCACCAATGCAAAAAAAAATCACTTTTAGCGAAATGACCACCCCAAAACCCACTGCGGGTCAATTTTGGCCCGATAGTATACAACCGAATTCAGACCACTCTATGGGCTCAATTTTCCCCAATATTTGCGCTGGTTTTTTTGGAGCAGGCTGCTTTTTCTGACTTAACTTAAAAATCCCCATTTCCCCAATTTGCATCAGCGTAATTCAGTTAGTTACGATTTTTTTAAGTTAGTTGTTTTTCAGCCAATGGGGGCATAACCAGCCACCTACGCCACTTCTGGCCATTTAGGGAAGTTTGGCCAGCTGAGAGTTACTGATTAGGCCAGCGTATGTGACCTGTCCTGAAAAACCTTCCCTAGAGTTAAGGAAATCGGCGCAGGTAAAGAAAGCAGCGCAGCAGATCCTGGACACACTGAAAGAATTGAAAAACACATAGCAGCAATTTACCTCCAACCCCGCCCAGAGGCTGTCCGGTCCCATTCTCGGTCCCCGGTTCACACACACAGTCCGGTCCCATTCTCGGTCCCCGGTTCTCACACACAGTCCGGTCCCATTCTCGGTCCCCGGTTCTCACACACAGTCCGGTCCCATTCTCGGTCCCCGGTTCTCACACACAGTCCGGTCCCATTCTCGGTCCCCGGTTCTCACACACAGTCCGGTCCCATGAGAGAGAGAGAGTGAGAGAGAGAGAGAAAGAGAGAGAGAGAGAGTTAGGCCACGCCAAAATGAAGAGATCCAACGGGGAAACATTTTTTTGGCGTACCTGGGCCGCAAAAAAATCAGGCGTAACTCTTCAAGTACACCAAAAAAATGATTTGGGGAAAATTGAGCCCTTTATTTGGGATCAATTTATTTTGAATGCCTAATCAAGCTCAGAAAAATTTGAAGTGGAAATATGTTAGGCAATTGACCGGTCTTGCTTTAGTGATGTGAGAGAAAATATCCACACATTTAATGCAGGGGAGTGAGTTTAGTTTAAAGTCAGTATATTTATTTACTATTAAAATTTATTTCCATGGGCCTTCTTTAAACCACCTGTCAGAATGGAACTTTCTAAAACTCAATAAACATGTATGCGTGCAGTGAACTTACAATAATTGTAGAAGATTAAAATAGTTTATATGTAATAAAGGTATTGCAGAAAAATGTTGCTTCATGTCAACAAGGTGCTATAAAATCTCACCAGGAAAAGTTGACATTTTTCTTATGAATCTATACATGTCATAAAACACAGTTATAATTGAGAAACATGAGGTAATGTATATGCATTTTCTACATGATGCTCTGCAAGTATGATGAAATTATATCTGATTGAGAAAATGGTAATTTGTGAAGGTTAAAACATTTCCCTCCTGGATCAAGAGTGCTGCAAAATGTATAAAGCTGCAGGACCACCACCCAGGGAGTTGCACAAATGAAACATCGTCTTTGTGAAAACGGTAACAATGCAAAGCAGGCATTGAAAGGGACAAGAACTGGAGCGTGTATGGATCCTAAATGTTAAAATAGTGTAGCTGATGCCTCAAGAACCAAATTGATACTGTCGCTACAATTTCCATAATATAATGTACCATAACTAAATAAAGAGGAAGGAGAGAAAACGGACACTTCAGAATTTGCTGTAAATACCATTTTGCTGCAAAGGCAATAGAACGTAGCCCAAAGTGTTTGATGTTGGGGAGGAGTAGGTAAATTTCTCATCCCGCCGCCGATTTTTGGCAGTGGATGAGACGTTTGCCTCAGGCAATATATGCAAATTGGGTTCCTTATACATCAATGATTGGATCCTAGAAAGGAGCATTTATTGTTCAATGAATGGAGCCTCTACTAGTGGCACTTCCCTCATGGACCTAAATCTTGCAGACAATGTGACCCTATTGGCAGAAATGATTGGTCAAGACAAGAATGACATTGAAATCTGCATGGAGGAAGCCAGCCCATTGGAGTTGCAAGTCAACTAGAAGAAAACAAAAGTTTAGTCACTGAGCGACTTTCTCCCACATCCACCAAATCTACAGATTGCAGATGAGACTGTGAAATGCGTGGAGCAGTTTACATATTTGGGACCACTGATCCACGAGCTTCTTCTTTCCGCCTATTCCAGATGGGCAGCTGGCCAGCGCAATGTAAATGAGAGCAGGGTGTTAAAATAGCCCGGGCCTAAAACTGATTTCTTTGGCACACTCACTTCGCGCCCCCCTGAATTTCAGTTCTGTTGATGCGGCAAATGTGTCAATATAAAAATACTGAACGATGCAACAAAAAAAACATTTCTGTTAAAATAAAAATTCAAATTGTACTTCTGTACAAATAGGATTGGAAAGTCATGTGAATTAAGTGGTGATTTTACACCACCAACCTTATGGGCTAGACATTTGGCAGGTTTGCGCCCATATATCACCATGGCGAAGCTGAAAAAGTCATTTTTTTGGCGCGAAACAAGTTGCACAAAATTTAGCGTCCAGGCGGAAAATCCGGCAGCAGTTTTGCACCGGTGCTAAAAATGATCGCCCTCCCGTTATTTTTTGCCGTTTTTATGACATCAATTAGCATGCAATGCTGCGCTATCGCCGGGGCAGAAAATTCGCTGATAGCGCCATTTTTATCGCCGGCCCAAAAACACACCCAAAAAAATCAAATCTTAGCAGGTTGGATCCAGAGAGCACTCGGTGCTAACGATGCCATCTTGAAAAATGGAGCAGAAGTTCAGTGCATAAAAGGATTTGGAGAGAAGGCTGCGTTTTACACAGTGAGCTTTATGTGAGTTCATAGTTTGTTTTTAAGGATATTTAAGGACATTTAAAAGAATGGGGGCTATAATATCTTACCATTATTCCTGGCTGCTTTTTCTATGCAGCATTGAGCTGGAAGAGCATTCAAGAACATTTTGAGCGTAATCAAAGAGCTTGCAGACATATGGGGAGGCGGCCTTACCCCCCACGAGTTTACAGGGAACAGCGTTCATACCTGCAGTTCTCTGAGGCACAGTGCATTCAAACACTGCGCTTCTGAAAAGAGATGGTCATAGAGATATGCCAGCTCATAAAGGCAGACCTACAGCCTACCAGCGGCAACAAGACTGCACTGCCTGTTGAGATGAAGGTGGCTGCAGCACTTGCCTTCTATGCCAACGGCTCCTTTCAGGCATTAGCAGGGGACATATGCTCCATCTCGCAGCACGCTACACATCACTGCATTCGCTATGGTGACGACTGCATTGTACGCGCACAGGATGGACTTTATAAAGTTCCCAATGACCAAGGAGGCACAGAATGAGAGTGCTGTCGGTTTTGCATGAATTGCTGATTTCCCCAAGGTTAAGGCTGCCATTGACTGTACGCACATCACTCTGCGAGCACCTTTAGAGGATCCAGAGGTTTACCGAAATCGAAAGGGATTCCATTCCCTGATCATCTGCGACCATACTCAGCGCATTATGGCAGTAAATGCCCAATTTCCAGGGAACATCCATGATGCTTTCATCTTGCACAGGTATGAGAGCACTGTCTCATACCTGTTCGAGCATCAGCCACAAGGCCAGAGCTAGATGCTGGGGGCAAAGATTACGTCCTCACCACCTGGCTCATGACCCCCTTCTGGAACCCTCAGACAGAAGCCAAGCATCGCTATAATGACAGCCATATAGCCACACTCAACATCGTTGAAAAGACAACTGGAGTGCTCAAGCAGTGCTTCCGATGCCTGGACCACTCTGGACGCTGCCTGCAATACTCCCCTCAGCAGGTGTCTGAGTTCATTGTGGTGTGCTGCATGCTACGCAACTTAACCATCATGAGGGGACAGGATTTGCCACTGGGGACTGCACGACCACCTCAGGAGAGAGGGGAGGAGGACGAGGACGAGGAGCCTGGCGATAAAACCATCCCACCACCTCCTCCACCACCACAGGGGAAGCCTCGTGGGGCTTCAGCCACCGCAAAAGCCTTACGTCAACAGCTCATAATTCATCGCTTTGCTTGAACACTGTTGCCCGCCCACTCTATCCCACCATGTTGACTATTTCTCTTCTTACTCTGCAAATGAGACATTACACAGGAATGGTTCAGGTGAACAAAAGAAATTTAACGTATAATAACTGAATAAGATTTATTAAATGTAATTTGGAAACTGGAATAAAATGTATTATACATTATTGTGAACTTTTAATAGCTTAACAGAATTGGGAAATTTAAAATTTTTTAATAAAATAACAACAACAAAACAACGGAAGAACAACCCCTGCACCGAACATATTTTACCTGTGGCACCATCTCCGCCCTCCTCCCCCCCTCGTCCTAAACCCCTTCCCTCGCACCATGACAGTGTCCAAGGTGGTACCAAGATGTTGTGCCGCAACGCGGCTAGAGTCCTGGTCTAAAAGGGGGAATAGACAATGGCATGCGTGGTTCCCCTGGAGAAGCTTGGGGTATGGAAGGCCCAGCTTCTGAGTGGCGAGCCTCTTGCTCAGCCTCACCACTCACTGGTGATGTGGGTCTGGGTGCTGAGACACTGGGGACTGCAGTGCCAAAGGTCAAGACCATCAGTTGGGCATGGTCATTGACAACCGCGACGACCTGCGACATGCCCTCCCACATGTCCGCCGATAGTGCTGCAATGCTTGCAGGAAAAGCACCCAAGACCTCCAGGAGCTGTCAGCTGAGCTGGATGCTCTCCCTGGACAGTCCCACCATGTCCAGGTGTGCGTCAGCCTGTCTGTCAGCAGACCAGCTTTACCGACTCGCTCTCCAGAGAAACGGCATACAGGATTCAATCCTGGGAGTGCATGGCTGTCCTTTCATTGAGGCTGTTTGGTCTGTGAAAATTACCAGATTCAGCCCTGGATGTACTGCGCATATGTGGGCACACCCTGAAAGCTGACCAGGGTCGCGAAAGAAGAAAAAAAATTGTAGAAAAAAAAAAAAAAAAATCGGGAAAAAAAAAAGTTGCGCATGCGCAGAAAGTCGGAGATTTTTTTCAATCCCAAATTTCGGCTCCGGCGCACAAATTCACTCATGCAACACCGTATTTAGTGCTATCGCTATCTCTGGTCACCATTTGGTGAATTTTGTGACATCCAGCGACAGCACTACCCCGGTGCAAAAAAGAATTACCGCCACAATTATCGCCCAAAAACGGGCGAAATTGCTAATACCCGAATTTCTATCCCTTGTGCCTTAAATTAAGTAAGTTAACTCCATATCAATTTCATTAATTTTCCCTTTTAGATGGTGGCTGTCCATAACTAGGGGTCAGAACTCATGTTGAAGAAAAACAGGAGGAAAATATATTTCAAAGCCATTTTAACAGTATTGCTAAATGCTGATTGTGAGAAATGCAATTTTGTTAGCGGCACTCTAAAAGTAGCAGACAATCACAACACGCTGGCAATAATCTGAAGCAGCTAATGAACCACTTGACAAATATAAATTTGAGAAGGAAGGTAGTTGGTGTAGTATGCAGGAAAGAAACTGGCCTGGAGGGACTTGAACACAGCATGGTAGGAGAGGGGTGCATAAACTGCCAATGATTGAGAAAGCTAGCATTTGGAAAAATGGGCCAAACTATTCATCTATTGGTGCTTTCCTCAGGAATTCCACTACGTCTAGTCTTTTGCTAAGGTTTAGAAATGGATAGATGTTGGCCTTTCAATGTCTAATAACTTAAAGGAGGGGCAGTAAACAAGAACACATAACCAAAAGGTGGGACTTTATGTAAACTAGTTCTGTGTATCTTGTAATTTTATGTCAGCATTTTAGGATTCTGCCATCACAGTTATTGTATTGGTATCAGCTTTCAGATTTAGACATTTCATTTTCTTGATCACCAGTGGAATTTTAAAATTCCAATTACACACAGGCATGCAGACAAGCCTTTACCGTAAAAATAAATTATACCTAATTCCCAAAATAACTTCAAAATATAATTGTCGAAACAAAACCTTCTCAGGATAATCTAAATGTGGTGAAACTCTAATTAATCTATTTGTATTTACCCTGACTTCAGGACATGCTGGATTACAGATGGGAAGCAATTTAAGTGTTGAGAGATGGCCATGTATGTTCATATGTGCATGAGTATTTTAAATCTTAGAGTGTGATTAAAATATAGCTGGTTGAATTACTACTGCTTCTCTGCAAATAACCCAATTAAATGTAAAGGGATTATGTGAAGGCATCCATGTGACTTTAAGGAATGAAACTGCACTTTGTGCAAGTAAATGTATTAGCAACAGTGTGTTGTAAAGTACTGTTAATGAGGCAATTGTAACTGTTGGTTAAAAAGATTTTAAGTGCAACTAAAAAAAAGCTTGTAAACTTGTAGCATTGAGACTGTGGTAATCCCCTAGGTTTTTCTGACCATTTGTATAGCAGTTAGCAATGTGCATTATTTGCAATATTAAAAGAAAGGAACATCTAAAAACTTATCATACATACTTCCATATAAAATGACATAGAATCCATAAGTCGATCCCCAACCCCGCCCCCCAAAAAATTCCATTCAAAAATAATTCATGGCATTGATGCAAGATAGGGGAGAATATTACAAACCTTCATGTTGGCTGGCATCCACAATTATGTTTTCTTTCTAGTGTTTCTCATTGCAACAAGTACAGTCCTATCAGCTGTTGCTCTGCTGTTCCTATGCTTGGATATTTAAATAGTACTGTCCCTCCTGACTTCAATCCTGATTCCCACTATTCATTTTAAATCTCTTCTCCATGTATCTTTCCTACTGAGCTGTCTCCAATCTTAAACCGGCAGTGGGAGCCTGGACTGAAGTTAATATTTAAATATGACAGTTATGGAGCAGAGGATTTGATAGAAATGCAATGGTATGTTGCCATTCCTGGCTCTTTGGAAAAATTGTTGCACTTGAGGAGGACTTCAGGCAGGGTATGATCCACATGTAAAAAAAAATCAATGCCATCTCGTGCTCACATTTGCCTCGTCTGCTAACCTGTCTGGTCCCGAACAGAAACACAAACCTTTAATTGTGTGCACAGAGTGAACTTAAAGAGTGGTTTATTTGGGAATTTGGAAAGAGTGGGAATTCGGAGAAGAGGGGGAATGAGTTGCAGCTTTTTGCTGTAAACTAAGTTACTTAAATACAAATTTAATTACAGTTAATTAAATAGAACAAGGTCATATAGGGATGGCAGTACAGGTGGTGTGCCACAACTGCAGCATGTGAGAGTTTGAGGAGAGCATTGTGATCCCGGACAACCACGTTTGCAGTAAGTGCCTGCATCTTGAGGAACTTCAGCTCAGAGGTGTTGAGCTGGAGTCTGAGGTGCAGACATTGCGGGGCATCAGGGAGGGGGAAAAGAGTTACTTGAACACTTTGATCCAGATGGCAGTCACACCCCTTAGGTTAGGTAGTGGTGCATGTCTGGTTAGTGGTCAGGGACAAGAGGGTGTGACTGCAACTCAGGCAGGTCGGGTGCAGTGCTGGAGGAGCCTCAGCCTTTGTCCTTATCCAACATGTATGAGGTTTTTGCTGTTTGTATGGATGAGGGAAAAGCCTGCAGGATGGATGAGCAGGCTGATCATGGAACCATGGTGCAGGAGGCCATTCAAGTGGGGGGAAGTGAAAGGGAATGTAGTTGTGGTAGGGGACAGTATAGTCAGAGGGTAGAAAGAAAGGATCTTAGCTCGGAAAATCAAGAAGTAGAATTAACAAGCAGCAGAAAACATTGGTGGGAGATGTTTATAGGCCCCCAAACAGTAGTGGTAATGTAGGGCACAGTATAAATCAGGAAATTAGAGGTGCATGTAACAAGGGTAATACAATAATCACGGGGGTCTTTAATCTACATATTAACTGGGCAAACCAAATTTGCAGCAATAGTGTAGAGGACGAATTCATGGAATATATACAAGATGGTTTTCGAGATCAGTATGTTGAGGAACCAACTACAGAACAGGCTATTTTAGATTTAGTATTGTGCAACAAGAAAGGGTTAATTAATAATGTCCTTATGTAAGTGAGTGGGCAAGAACATGGCAAATGGAATATAATGTGGATAAATGAGAAGTTATCCACTTTGGTAGGAAAAATTGTAAAGCAGAGTATATTTTAAATGGTGAGAAATTGGGAAATGGTGTTCAGAGGGACCTGGGTGTCCTTGTACATGAATCACTGAAAGTTAACATGCAGGTACAGCAGGCAATTAAGAAAGCAAATGGTATGTTGGCCTTTACTAGAAGAAGATTTGCGTATAAGAGTAAAGACATTTTATGCAATTATATAAGGTCCTGGTGAGACCGCACCTGGAGTATTGCATACAGTTTTGGTCTCCTTACCGAAGGAAGGATATACTTGCCATTGAGGGAGTGCAATTAAGGTTCATCAGACTGGTTCCTGGGATGGGAGGATTGTCCTATGAGGAGAAATTGAGTAGACCTGGCCTATATTCTCTAGAGTTTAGAAGAATGAGGGGTGATCTCATTGAAACATATAAAATTTTTACAGGGCTTGACAGATTAGATGTTTCCTCTGGCTGAGGAATCTAGAACCAGGGGTCACAGTCACGGATTAAGGGATCGGCCATTTAGGACTGAGATGAGGTGAATCTTCAGAATTCTCTACCCCAGAGGGCTGTGGAGGCTCAGGCTTTGAGAATATTCAAGACAGAGATCGATAGATTTTTGGATATTGAGGGAATCAAGGGATATGGGGATAGTGCAGGAAAGTGGATCTCATTAAATGGCAGAGCAGGCTCGAAGGGCTGAAGGGCCTATTCCTGCTCCTAATTCTTATGTTCTTGTATACAATAGTTGCTATTAAATACAGTTTGGTTGGTCAAGTAAATCTTGGTACTGGCCCGGATTTTGCAGTCAGCGGCAAACGAACGGTGCTAGCCATTCATAAACCTGTACTTGCCCACAGAATTTCTGTGAGATTTTGCACTGGAACTTGCGGTGATTAGAAATCCATTTTGGTGCAGAGCCATCTACAGGGGATTTGGGACCTGTATGAACAGGGCAAGCAAATGTGGATCTCCTTAACCAATCAGATTGAAGAATCCTTACTGAGGCATGCAAAGTCTGAACCAGGAAGTGTAAGTTAGAATCGTTAATTCAATGCCAAATCATGTACAGAAAGCAAAATAAAGAGAGGGAATGGATCATTTTGTGGTGAGAGGCACAAAGCACAGTATTGACAAAGTGGCCAGGCAATCAGCAGGGGTGAAGAACAGGAAATATACCAGCTATCTGGATTTGTATTCATTTGGATTGGATCCAGTGACGAGATTATGGCCTCAGTACTGAGCTGTTGGTAAATGACAGAATATAGTCATTGAGGCCGAGGTGCTAAGTCTTTGTGCCGCAAACAAAATCTGCACTGTGATGCTGGGGTAGAAATCAGTAAGGCAGCTAGAGTTGATTTTGAACTTCTATCCATGCAGTCACCTATCTTACATAGGATAAAACCGCTGATCTGAAAGAGTAGGCTATCAAGTCCATCAGGCAGGTTCTGTTCATTGTCATTCAATCTGAGGAATCAACTGATTGGCCCGGATTTTGCGGTCAGCAGTGAAGTGACAGTGCTCGCCGCTGACCTCGAATAAAGCTGCCCACAAAGCTTTAGCAGGCTCTGTGGCGTTGGTTTCCCCTTTTCCGATGTGACTTTCCATCTGGGGCCATCGAGAGGGGATCTGCAGCGTCCAACAACAGTGACGCCATCAAGCAGGCTGACCAGCCAATCACATAGACAGTAAACTAGGAAGCAAAAATCAGGTAGAATTCTTCATTAAGATGGAGAGTGACACAGTTAATTCAGAGACTAGGGTCCTGAACTTAAAGAAAGGAAACTTCGACGGTATGAGACGTGATTTGGCTAGGATATACTGGAGAATGATACTTAAACGGTTGACGGTGGATAGGCAATGGCAGACATTTAAATAGCACATGGATGAACTGCAATAATTGTACATCCCTGTGTGGCGTAAGAATAAAACGGGGAAGGTGGCTCAACCGCGGCTAACAAAGGAAATTAGGGATAGTGTTAAATCCAAGGAAGAGGCATATAAATTGGCCAGAAAAAGCAGCAAACCCGAGGACTAGGAGAAATTTAGAATTCAGCAGAGGAGGACTCAGGGTTTAATTAGGAGGGGAAAATAGAGTATGAGAGTAAGCTTGCAGGGAACATAAAAACTGACTGCAAAACCTTCTATAGATATGTGAAGAGAAAAAGGTTAGTGAAGACTAATGCAGATCCCTAGTAATCAGAATCAGGGGAATTCATAATGGGGAACAAGGAAATGGCAGAACAATGGAAAAAATACTTTGGTTCTGTCTTCACTAAGGAAGACACGAATAACCTCCCGAAAATACTAGGGGACCGAGGGTCTAGCGAGAAGGGGGAACTGAGGGAAATCCTTATTAGTCAGGAAATGGTGTTAGGGAAATTGAAGGGCCTGAAGACCAATAAATCCCCAGGGCCTGATAGTCTACATCCCAGAGTACTTAAGGAAGTGGCCCTAGAAATAGTGGATGCATTGGTGATCATTTTCCAATATTCTATAGACTCTGGTTCAGTTCCTATGGATTGGAGGGTAGCTAATGTAACCCCACTTTTTAAAAAAGGAGGGAGAGAGAAAACAGGGATTATAGACTGGTTAGCCTGACATCGGTAGTAGGGAAAATGTTGGAATCAATTATTGAAGATGTAATAGCAGCGCATTTGGAAAGCAGTGGCAGGATCGGTCAAAGTCAGCATGGATTTATGAAAGGAAAATAAATCATGCTTGACAAATCTGCTCGAATTTTTTGAGGATGTGACTAGTAGAGTGGACAGGGAAGAACCAGTTGATGGTATATTTGGACTTTCAAAAGGCTTTTGACAAGGTCCCACACAAGAGATTCGTGTGCAAAATTAAGGCACATGGTATTGGGGGTAATGTATTGATGTGGTTAGAGAACTGGTTGGCAGACAGGAAGCAAAGAGTGGGAATAAATGGGTCCTTTTCAGAATGGCAGGCAGTGACTAGTGGGGTGCCGCAGGGTTCGGTGCTGGGACCCCAGCTATTTACAATATACATTAATGATTTAGACGAAGGAATTGAATGTAATATTTCCAAGTTTGCAGATGACAATAAGCTGGGTGGCAGTGCGAGCTGCGAGGAGGATGCTAGGAGGCTGCAGGAGGACTTGGACAAGTTAGGCGAATGGGCAAATGCATGGCAGATACAGTATAATGTGGATATATGTGTGGTTATCCACTTTGGTTGCAAAAACAGAAAGGCAGATTATCTGAAAGGTGACAGATTAGTAAAACGGGAGGTGCAACGAGACCTGGGTGCCATGGTATATTAGTCATTGAAGGTAGGCATGCAGGTACAGCAGGCAGTAAAGAAGGTAAATGGCATGCTGGCCTTCATAGCGAGGGGATTTAAGTATAGGAGCAGGGAGGTTTTACTGCAGTTGTACAGGGCCTTGGTGAGACCACACCGTGAGTATTGTATGCAGTTTTGGTCTCCTAATCTGAGGAAGGACATTCTTGCTATTGAGGGAGTGCAGCGAAGGTTCACCAGACTAATTTCCAGGATGGCAGGTCTGACATATGAAGAAAGACTGGATCAACTAGGCTTATATTCACTGGAATTTAGAAGAATGAGAGGGGATCTCATAAAAACATATAAAATTCTGACGGGATTGGACAGGTTAGATGCAGGAAGAATGTTCCCGAAGTTGTGAAGTCCAGATCCAGGGGTCACAGTCTAAGAATAAGGGGTAAGCCATTTAGGACTGAAATGAGGAGAAAGTTCTTCACTCAGACAGTTGTTAACCTGTGGAATTCTCTACCCAGAAAGTTGTTGAGGCCAGTTTGTTAGATATATTCAAAAGGGAGTTAGATGTGACCCTTACGGCTAAAGGGATCAAGGGGTATGGAGAGAAAGCAGAAATGGGGTACTGAAGTGCATGATCATATTGGGTAATCCTTGCCACTGGACCAAGACCTAGCTCTATCAAGCCCATGTGGTGGCTGGGTTGCAACGGCCATCACACGTTAAAAAATCCACGCACAGACATCTTCCACCCTTCAGGATGTAGTTCAGGATCCGGAATATTAGGTCCCTCATTGAAACACCTGTGAACTCATCCCTTTTCGGCGTGGAAGCAAGTCATCCTCATTTTGAGGGACTGCCTATGATGATGATGACCACCCATTTATCACCGAAAATACCACGGTGGTAAATTCATCACAGATTACTGCAAAAATATCACCGATTTCATAATTTAACACTGAAATACCACCAGTGTTAAATTCATCGGTGATTTATCACCGGTGGTAAAAAAAATACTACCGGTTGCAAAAAATACCACCAACCTTATTTTTTTGCCGTTTTTATGACGTCATTAAGTGTGCAACACCGAAATACCACCAAAAATTACCACCAGAGATAAATTCATCAATAACACCATTTTACCACTGGCCTAAATTACTATCGAGGAAAGTGTAGTCTTATCTGATCTTATCTGATTGAATCCAGTGCTACGGATGCCATTTTAAAACACGGAGCTGCCATCCATTCCACATGAGGCAAGGCGGAGTTTTACACGGACATCTTTATGGGAGTTCAGTGTTAGATTTTAAGGTTATTTGAGGCTTTTAGTGGATTATTTGAGAAAATTGGAGGTTATTTTAAGGATAATTAAGAAAATTGGAGGACATTTGAGGACATTTTGGGAGCATTTGAGGACATCAGCAGCTCATAAATCAATGCTTTGCTTGAACAGTGAGAGGGACATTTCACCTTTACCGCCCACTCTATCGTTGAGTTGTACCTTCATTTTCTAAAAGTTAGACACAGTACAAGAATGGTTAGGTTTAACAAAATTTTTATAAAATGTTGTAAACTTTGAAAAACGTAAAAGTCAATAAATAAATACATTTTTAACTTCAAGAACAAAAACAGCAATAAAACATCAGCCCCCACCCTACACTTCTTTTACCTGCGGCCAAGACTCCAACACCGAAATACCAGCGCAAATTACCACCAGAGGCAAGTTCATCTATACCACCATTTATACCACCCGCAAAAATACCACCCATTTTACGATCGAAAATAAGAAGAAATACTGTTAGCCCTACCACCGGTTGGTCATGTTTGATAAAAATAGCGTCCTTGATTGATAGTGGTATTTCGGTGGTTTAAAAATAAATGTGATTTTTAAATAGCACCGAAATACCACCGGAAAACCAGTGGTAGGGCTAAATGATGTAAATCCAGCCCGATGGAATTTTTTATCATGGAATGGAAATAACGACACTCCACAATATAAAATTAGTTTTCCAGGGCCCAAGAGTTTGTTCAGCAATAATCATGACAGTGCACTGGTAAAAACTTAATTAAACCTCATTCAACGAGGGTTTTTACAGTGAGAATAGGGTGTAAAAAGTTGAAATTCATATCAATTCAAGTGATTTCTAATTGATTCCATCTGTGAAGACTGCAACAGTGTACCCTGTGCAGGAGCAGCGTATCCCTGACAGCAACTTCTAGATTTCCACATTTAACTGCACACCTGAACACCAGAAGTTACTGTCAGTTTTATGGAGTAATCATGGTGAGCGTTGATAGTTTCAACGTCATTACAACCACAAATTCCAGACCATAATGTCCACTACTGCACAGTTCCTTATGTGCCTTCAGTATGCTGCCGAGACAGAACTGAAAATAAAAATTTTCTATCAAGCTCTCCCTACTTATGTTACTGATGAGAAACTCTTTTACCTCTTGGATAATTCTATCCTTCACCAAAAGGCCTCAACGGTGGTGATTTTGATTAAATTTTTCATAAGGGAACACTCTCCATGACAGAAAAACACAGTAGACTTGTGAAAAGTGTGCACATTGTGTGTGGCATTCAGAGAAGTTTAGACTTGTTACATTAATCATTGAGAAGCACTTGAAGCCAAGAAGATATCAGAAAAATGCCACTCCTCAATTCAGCAAACTGTGAATTTCATCAAAAGACTTCCAGTTAAACGAGAGGGCACAGAGGGGAAAGAACGGGGGAGTGGAACTAACTGGATTGCTCTTCGAAAGAGCCAGTGCACACTCGATGGGCCAAATGGCTCCCTTCTATGCTGTACTATTCTAAGATTCTATTGGGTTGAAATTCGCTTGATAACGCTGACCCTCAGCACCGGTGCTAGGCAGCTAACAAGCGGCAAATACCTACCTTCGACGGTAAATGGCGTCCAGACCTCGTCCTAAATTCAATCGTCTCTTTGACAGAGGTGCCAAGAGACAACGCTGCATCGGCTATTGTCACCCGCGTGGTGACGTCATCCAGCGTACAACGCCTTTTTCACACCTCTGCCGTGACATTTGCTGCCGTGCAAACAGACGGCCATAGAGCCAGGAAAATGTGTCCGTTAAAGAGCGGATCTCGGGTGGATTCACCCAGAAAGGAAGATAAGTTTTTCTCTCTATTTATTTCTGCACGTTTTCATTAGTTTTAAGAGTGGGGAAGTGTGTGTGGGAATCGGAGAAGTTTTAGCTCTTTTATTTTCCTCTCCAATTTTTTTCCAGCATGGCAACAGCCTCCTGTCAGGAAATTCATTCGGCCTCCTGAGCTCCGGCCCGAGGATAAGAACATAAGAACATAAGAATTAGGAACAGGAGTAGGCCATCTAGCTCCTCGAACCTGCTCCGCCATTCAATAAGATCATGACTGATCTGGCCGTGGACTCAGCTCCACTTACCCACCCGCTCCCCGTAACCCTTAATTCCCTTATTGGTTAAAAATCTATCTATCTGTGATTTGAATACATTCGATGAGCTAGCCTCAACTGCTTCCTTGGGCAGAGAATTCTACAGATTCACAACCCTCTGGGAGAAGAAATTCCTTCTCAACTCGGTTTTAAATTGGCTCCTCCGTATTTTGAGGCTGTGCCCCCTAGTTCTAGTCTCCCCGACCAGTGGAAACAACCTCTCCACCTCTATTTTGTCTATCCCTTTCATTATTTTAAATGTTTCTATAAGATCACCCCTCATCCTTCTGAACTCCAACGAGTAAAGACCCAGTCTACTCAATCTATCATCATAAGGTAACCCCCTCATCTCCGGAATCAGCCAAGTGAATCGTCTCTCTACCCCCTCCAAAGCCAGTATATCCTTCCTTAAGTAAGGTGACCAAAACTGCACGCAGTACTCCAGGTGTGGCCTTACCAATACCCTATACAGTTGTAGCAGGACCTCCCTGCTTTTGTACTCCATCCCTCTCGCAATGAAGGCCAACATTCCATTCGCCTTCCTGATTACCTGCTGCACCTGCAAACTAACTTTTTTGGGATTCATGCACAAGGACCCTGACTCCGTTAGGTGTATCGAGGAGGCTCAAGCACGTGGGGAGATCCCGTCCGAACTGACCCCCGTCCGGACGGAATTCCTCATCGGCGCCAAACCCCGGAACCTCCCTCGGGGGCCGGCGCCTCACAACTTGAGCCGCCTCGGGGAAATCCCCTCCGTGCCTTTCAGTTCCGCGCGGAGGGGTTTCCTGTACGTGCTGCTCCTGCACACCCTCAACTTTGCCATCCTCGCCGGCCGTCCGGACACGCCATGGCGTACCATCTTGCCGTCCGGAGGAGGCGGGGGTCCCCGATGGAGGGCACTCTACGCAGGGGTCCTCCCACTATTCATCGGGGACTTGGCCTGGAGGGTGGTGCACGGAGCAGTGCCGTGCAATAAATTTTTAAGCCGGTTCACGGACTCCCAGGCCGCCTGCAATTTCTGCGGTCTGGAGGAGTCCGTGTTCCATGTTTTTATTGAATGCACGAGGTTGCAGCCCCTGTTCCACTATTTGAAGGGGCTGCTCCTGAAATTCTGGCTGCACTTCAGTCCCACTCTCCTGATCTTTGGGCACCCTGTGCGGAGGGGAGCGGGTAGGTCCGAAGGCCTCCTCGTAGGACTGCTCCTGGGCACGGCCAAGGGTGCCATCAGCCGGTCCAGGCAGCGGGCGGTCGAGGGGGTCGTTCAACCTGACTGCCTGCCTCTCTTCCGCTCTTACATCCGGTCCAGGGTGTCCTTGGAGATGGAGCACGCGGTGTCCACCGGTACGCTCGCGGCCTTCCGCGAGAGGTGGGCACCGGAGGGACTGGAGTGCATCATCACGCCCGGCAACCAAATTTTAATTTGATTTTACGTTTTAAAGTTTAATTTGTTTTAATTGCCGGTGCTTTTAGTGTCCCCCTTCCCTTTTATAGGGGGCACTGGGGAAAATTGTGATTTTAGTGCCCAAAAAAAAACCAAAAAAAAAAAAAGAAAAACACAAAAAAAAAACCAAAAAAAAAGGGGGGAAAAAAAGGGCCTTGAAAATGTCTGGAGTGTCACCCAGGTCGGGTGGCACCGTTTATTGTTTTTATGTTTTCACAGGTGAACTCAAAAGAGTTTCATGCACAAGGACCCCCAGGTCCCTCTGCACCTCAGCATGTTGTAATTTCTCCCCATTCAAATAATATTCCCTTTTACTGTTTTTTTTCCCCAAGGTGGATGACCTCACACTTTCCGACATTGTATTCCATCTGCCAAACCTTAGCCCATCGCTTAACCTATCTAAATCTCTTTGCAGCTTCTCTGTGTCCTCTACACAACCCGCTTTCCCACTAATCTGTGTGTCATCTGCAAATTTTGTTACACTACACTCTGTCCCCTCTTCCAGGTCATCTATGTATATTGTAAACAGTTGTGGTCCCAGCACCGATCCCTGTGGCACACCACTAACCATCGATTTCCACCCTGAAAAGGACCCATTTATCCCGACTCTCTGCTTTCTGTTCGCCAGCCAATTCTCTATCCATGCTAATACATTTTCTCTGACTCCGCGTACCTCTATCTTCTGCAGTAACCTTTTGTGTGGCACCTTAGCGAATGCCTTTTGGAAATCTAAATACACCACATCCATCGGTACACCTCTATCCACCATGCTCGTTATATCCTCAAAGAATTCCAGTAAGTCAGTTAAACATGATTTCCCCTTCATGAATCCATACTGCGTCTGCTTGATTGCACTATTCCTATCTAGATGTCCTGCTATTTCTTCCTTAATGATAGTTTCAAGCATTTTCCCCACTACAGATGATAAACTAACCGGCCTATAGTTACCTGCCTTTTGTCTGACCCCTTTTTTAAACAGAGGCGTTACATTAGCTGCTTTCCAATCCGCTGGTACCTCCCCAGATTCCAGAGAATTTTGGTAGATTATAACGAATGCATCTGCTTTAACTTCCGCCATCTCTTTTAATACCCTGGGATGCATTTCATCAGGACCAGGGGACTTGTCTACCTTGAGTCCCATTAGCCTGTCCAGCACTACCCCCCTAGTGATAGTGATTGTCTCAAGGTCCTCCCTTCCCACATTCCTGTGACCAGCAATTTTTGGCATGGTTTTTGTGTCTTCCACTGTGAAGACGGAAGCAAAATAATTGTTTAAGGTCTCAGCCATTTCCACATTTCCCATTATTAAATCCCCCTCCTCATCTTCTAAGGGACCAACATTTACTTTAGTCACTCTTTTCCGTTTTATATAATCGGTAAAAGCTTTTACTATCTGTTTTTATGTTTTGCGCAAGTTTACCTTCGTAATCTATCTTTCCTTTCTTTATTGCTTTTTTAGTCATTCTTTGCTGTTGTTTAAAATGTTCCCAATCTTCTAGTTTTCCACTAACCTTGGCCACCTTATACGCATTGGTCTTTGATTTGATACTCTCCTTTATTTCCTTGGTTGTCCACGGCGATAAATACGCAACACCACATTTTAGCCACTGCTCACTCTCTTTGGGCATAAAAACTGAATTTACCACTTTGAGGCTGCGGCCAACATCTGCCACTAAAATCAGCACTCAGGCGGTGACACCGTCTTAACATCGGCCATAACGAATTTTGACCCCTATGATCGTATGATAAAACATCGTTTTTTGTCTATTGTTCAAATAGATGGAGTAAACCTCTGGAGATTGTTGTGATAGAAGTCCATTTTTGGTTTTGTTGGAAAAGTCTATCCTCTATGAATTACATTCAAATATGGAGTCCTAGAAATCTGATCAACTCCTGCTGGTTTGTATGTCACTAAACGGGCACACATGGCGAGCAGGAAGAGCATGCTTATTACGAGCGATAAGTGCGCTACACGCCATATAGCATTGGGATACTCATTTGTCATTTGAGGCTGCTGTTTAACTTCTAGATGTTTTTTAAACTGTTACCTAACTCTAGAAACTTAATTTTCACTGCTGAGAAGATTTTGCGGGGAATTGCACTGTTTTTGGCAGTCTTTTAAATAGCTGTGCTGCAATCATGGGTTGTCTGGTAGGGCGGCCTTTGTGGCTGGAGGATGAGGGGGAGCAGCAAGGAAAACAGCAGAGTGCAGAAACAGTGGCAACAAGAGGGAGGAGAAGAGCACTGCACAAGCGGTCATACCCACAGCAGATGTTCAGGGAGCACTTCTACACTAACATTCTGGAGGAGGAATGCATCAGACACCTTCACTTCACAAAGTGGGCTATCACCGAGCTATGTCACCTACTGCAGCCACAACTCCAGTTACGAGCCAAGTCATGGACAGCACTGCCTGTGGCTGCCAAGGCCACCGTGGCCCTTAACTTGTATGCCACGTGCTCCTTGCGGGCTGCAGTAGGTAACATCAGTGACATATCACAGTTGGCCTCCTGTATGGCTCAGAGACATGGACTGTGTACAGTAGACACCTCAAGTCATTGGAGAAATACCACCAACGATGTCTCCGCAGGATCCTGCAGATCCCCTGGGAGGACAGGTGCACTAACACCAGTGTCCTCATCCAGGCTAACATCCCCAGCATTGAAGCACTGACCACATTCGATCAGCTCCGCTGGGCAGACCACATAGTTCACATGCCAGACACGGGACTCCCAAAGCAAGTGCTCTATGTGAAGCTCCTTCATGGCAAACGAGCCAAAGGTGGGCAGCGGAAGCGTTACAAGGACACCCACAAAGCCTCCCTGATAAAGTGCGACATCCCCACTGACACCTGGGAGTCCCTGGCCCAAGACCGCCCTAAGTGGAGGAAGTGCATCCAGGAGGGTGCTGAGCACCGCGAGTCTCAACGCCGAGAGCATGCAGAAATCAAGTGCAGACAGCGGAAAGCGCGTGTGGCAAACCAGTCGCACTCACCCCTTCCCTCACCGACTATCTGTCCCACCTGTGACAGAGTCTGTGGCTCTCATATTGGACTGTTCAGCCACCAAAGAACTCACTTCAGGAGTGGAAGCAAGTCTTCCTCGATTCTGAGGGACTGCCTATGATGATGATGATCACAGTTGGCAGTCCACCGCTGTATCAGGGAGGTCACCTGGAGGAACAGCTACATTACTTTGTCCATGGACAGAGCTAAGCAGAACGCGAGAGCACTCAGCTTCGCCAGTGTGTGTGCAAGGTGACATAGCCTGCACCCACATTGCCTTGCAGCTCCCCATCACCAGCCTGGCATCTTTATCAATTGAAAGGATTCCATTCGCTTAAGGTCCAGCTGGATTGTGACCACAGGAAGCGCATCATGCAGGTCTGTGCCCGGTTTCCTGTCTGAAGTCATGATTCATTCATCATGTTCCATTCCTGTGTGACATCTTTATTTGGGCCAGATTGTCAGTCTATAGGCTGGCTACTGGATGACGAAGATTATACCCTCCAGACATGGCTTATGGTTTCTTGCCTTCACTTCACTACAAGTACAAACGCAAGCACCAACAGCAAATCCAGAACAAAAACAAATTTATCAAACGACTCAATTCCATCTGTATCTAACAGTTAACAGAAATACTTATGAATCATCTATGTACAAGCCCTTTGTGCCATCTTCTGTGCTTGTTTAACTATCCTCATGCTCCTCTGAAGTGTTACCCCAGAGCCTATAGCTTGAGAGTTGTGTGCTGAGCTTCCATTGAGGGAATTTCAGATGGCCATGGTGAATGACCTTGAGCTGCTGTGGGCCTTAAGAGCCCAGCTGCAGACTGCAGCATCTCAACATGGGCTGGGCAAGTCTGACCCAACTGGCTGTGTGGCATGAACAAGGGCAGTGGCAGAGTAGTTGCCAGCGGGAGCAGGCATTCTGTGATCCTGAGCGGGAACAGCAAGTGCCTCCACGATGGTGCCAAGACCAATCTCCTGGGCCTGAGCACTCCTGCAGCTCTGCATAGGAACAGAGTGCAGGAGTGACATAGCGCTCTAGAATCCCCCGTCAACAGTGGCCACTAAAGCCAACTTCTTGACAAAACTTGTATGGTCATTGAATTTTTTTCCAGCAGTGCAGGCATGTGCTGGGTGCTAAACTCCTGGCATTGTTCTCCTCTGCAATGATTTCCCACATGCAATGGGATTGTTGCCTAGAGGGCTTTCTGCTCTCCAAAGGGAACAAGATCTCCTTTCACCTGTCATTGCCTGGACCGGTGCCTCCAATGCAGCATTAAAGAACCTGAGGGCACATGATCTCCAGGTCTAGCAGTCATTTCTATACTGAAGAGTGTATTTTCTTCTCTCCTGCCAGAGTGCATCTCCCCTTTGAAGTGTTTTCTGTCTTTAAGTGGCGTCAGAGACACAACTCTTTGCGGGGTGGCGTCAGAGACACAGTTTCTAGCCCCGCCAAACAGGTGTACAGCCAGTAAGTAGTGCTGGCTACACGCCTGACTCGTTATAATGAGTATGTTAGCGTGAATGTACCCTCCAAGAATCACTTGTCACTCAGGGTCGGTTCCAAACGTCAAAACGGTTTATTACGCCGGCGGGGAGATGAAGCAACTGTTGGATCCAGGTAACTCTCTCCGCCGAACAAATGGTTTCATGGATTTTTATATGTTTCACAACAGTTTACTACAGTTACATCAGCCCATTTCGGCCAGACACTATCCAATCATATTAATTATAGATTACATATAGATTCAAATAGACCAATAGAAGTGGTCTCTAAATATTAGGTGACTGCGTGATTGCCTCATGTGTTGCCAAGAGATGTGTTGCTAAGAGTTACTCATGATGATCCTGTGGCATGGTCCAGGCCCCCCTTATCTTACTGTCCTTGGGTGCTGTCTTTGGGTAGTCTCCTTATCTTAGTCCTGTTACAGAGTCGTATTGTTCTATCATGGACCAAGACGTCTCGTCTGGGGAACATCTGCAGAGCTGTAGTGTGTATCTGCATGAGAACACAGCCGTTATCAGTAACTAAGGATGCAGTCTCTTTTCTGCTGGCTGACATCCCTTGGGGCTTTGCTAAACCACGAGCAGCCATCTTTATACATTTTACACACCCATTTAATTCTAACATTGTGCTACAGGTGCCTTTACTCTAGGGGAGAATTTCCCTCTCTAACATTGTATAAAAGCCATGCACAGCTATAAGTAGGTACACCCATCCCACTGATAACAGTGTAAGCTTTGCAAATATTTTTTTAATTGTTGCGGCATCTGATACACATAGAACATTGATTACATTTTCCTTTTTTACTTTATTGAAAAATAAATGGAGAGGAGCTATGGATTTTCTTAAAAAGTTTGAGAACCTCTGGCCTAAAGTTAGCCACAACATTGCACAGATTTGTAATTTACGTCATTTTGAATCCATTCACTTGCACAGATTTAAACCAATTCACTTGATAATTGAATACATGACAGTGCGAACCAGGTAGATATCAATTATGCAATATTTAAATTACCAACATTTTTTAAAGAAACAATGTAGATTAAATTCAGTAATTAGTAGTAAAAAAAATCACTCTAAAGGTAAATGCATTGATAATGTCTGATAAAGTAAAACAATCTCACATTTTGGATTGACCTTTCCCTCTGCAGCAAATTTTGTGGTGTTTTGCCAAAATGTTTTTTACATGGAGGATTCTAGCATGCATTAAGAAATGTAGACATAAATGTAAAGTATAGAACTATTTTATCTGCTTGAGGAACAAGGACTGAGGGTAGAGGGAGCTCATACAACTATGTTCCCCTCCCGTTACAAATGATGCCAACATGAGTGCACATGCAAAATTCATTGTCCCTGATGCAGCTTCCCTTCCATTTCACATTACCACTGTTTGTCATTGTGGTACAAATATGTTATACATTTATTTAATTTGGACATTTGCATTCTCATTGTATAAACATAGATACAATTACCCTACATCATCTCTATAGAACAATCATCAATGTGACCTAGTGCTGATATTTGTCTTGTTTGCTCACTCTGTCTAATAAATTTAAATTAGAATTTACTGGAAATTTCATAATAAAGTGCTACACTCTTATCGGAACTACTAGATTATGAATCACATTGTACAATATTGAAAATTAACAATACATTGTGTGCTTTAGTACAGTGGCTGCAGTAATTGACAAATCTGAGTGCTTAGGTTTCACTGAACAGGAAATAATTTGAAAGCAACAGAATCGAAGGTGTTGTTCAGTCTACATACAATTAGTAAATACAGGAACTATATTAGTCAAACCAAAATATATTGTGTTCAGTTAATCAAACAATCTTGCTATTCTGTATTCAGAAAACTGGACAAATAAACACTAGTTAAATGAAAATACACATCTAAAGAAGCAGGTGGTAAACTTCCACAATTTTTATAGAGCTGGGTATACAGTGCGTATTCATTTTATGGTCTTAGTTGTAAAAGGTAATACATTTGTTATGGTGAGCACAATAACAGCTATTTAACAGTATCAAACGACTGTGACATGTCACCAATTCATAGAGGTGTAAAGCTCTGCTTTCTTCTTTGCTCTCTTTTGAGCCTGTTGGTTGGACTATTACTGATTTAAAACAATTGTACTTAGGTTATAAAAATCTGGGAACACTTGCTTAATTCAATTTCCGAGGTTGCTTACTGATTTAGATGTGTAGCAAGTTGTTAAAATCACTGTGTTCAAATGAAGTAGCTTCTTGCTTTTAGGGTTAGGGTTCACTAACCCTAATTTTCACTATTAGAACAAATATTACAAGTTCTCCCTACATAACCGTATGCTTTTAAAAATGTCGGCAGTTCTACTTATATTTCTCTTTCATTGTCTAGATGAAAGCGATGGAATTATATGGTAATGAATGAAATGACAGGAAAACAAACTCAGGAAATTAGCTAAATAATCACTTTAGTGTGAATTGTGCGGTGGGTTACTGATTCACAGAAAACGATGCTTTCAAGGCATTCAGGCTGAAGTTTTCAATTCCCACAGGAGTTGTTAATTATTTGTCCCCTATTTTTAATTCAGGTAAAATGTGCATCTGGGAAACAGCCCACAGGAAATTATTTAATTGTATCTAACATTATCATACCGTACTTGAAACTGAAAATCCATCAACTCAGTACTTTGAGCACATTGGAAAAATATCCATAAATGTATGAGCATAATACATCGATAAAGGTTATGGAACATCTAGATTTGTTTGTGTATATATTTTGTAAATTATTAGCAGACATCTGTATTATCTTTATATTTTCTTTTTACAGCTTTGGCAAACAGTCGAGGAGAATTCCTTTTAAATGGAGATTTTGTGGTCAGCATGTTTAAAAGGGAAATTAAAGTTAGAGGTGCAGTAATTGAATATAGTGGGTCTGATAATGGAGTGGAAAGAATCAACTGTACTGATCGGATTGAGGAAGAACTAATTGTTCAGGTAAATTAACATGCATGGCTAGGTTCTATATATTATGTTGTCAGATTTTCTTTCACAATAATTTATTAGTTTTTTTTAACGTTACATTTTTAATTCAAGGTTTTGTCTGTGGGAAATCTATACAATCCTGATGTGCGATATTCATTCAACATTCCCATTGAAGATAAAGTACAAAATTTTTTTTGGGATCAGTTTGGTCCTTGGCAGGATTGCAACAGGCTTTGCCAAGGTAAGGCGCATTGTAATTCTTCCCTAAATAAACAAAGAGCACAACAGCATTTTAATGTCCTTTTATATAGTTTCTTTGATAGTTTGGAATCATGTGCTAAAAAGATAATTTTACTACATTAGCTGCCTTCACTGTTGATCATTGCTCTGTAATGTGATACTGTATTTGAACAGGTGAAAGGAAGAGAAGACCTATTTGTACCAGAGAAAGTGATCGCCTGGTTGTCTCTGATCAGAGATGTGATCAAATTCCACGCCCAGCTCCATTAATTGAATCATGCAATACAGAATGTGAACTACGGTACAAACTTTTCAAAAATTGTCTTCCTCTCAAAATTATTTTCATTTGATTTATGAAATCACTTCCTTATTAAAACAATACCTGACACTACTAGTAATTGGCTATAAACTGGTGTTCTGTATTTACATCATTATTAGTTTGCTTAATATATGCACTAGTGCCAGACTTTAAACTAGTAAAATGGGGGGGGGGGGGAGGGATCTACAAGAAACATAACCAGCCTAAATATAAACAAAACAGGAAAGGAGTGCATAGGAAAGAATAAAGTAAGGGAGGACATTGATGGCAAGAGAATACAGAGTTATAGATCAGGAGCCTAAAAAGATGGTTAAACATAAAGTGAGAGGAACTGCTATTAAAAATTAGTTAATCTCTCTGTACAACAATGCACACAGTGTCCGTAATAAAACAGAGGCGCTGGAGGCAATCATGCGTTGCAAGGAACTAGACATAGTAGGGATTACTGAGACATGGCTACAGAAAAATCAGACTGAGAATTAAACTTTGCAGGGTATAACATATTTAGAAAAGAGAGAGGGGTGGGGGGGGGGGGGGAGGGGAGGTGGAGTAACTGTACTTATTAGGGATAACATAATGGCAGTAGAAAAAAGTGTTGCAGCCATAAATAGAATCCATATGGATAGAGATAAAAGGTAATAAAAGATCAATCACACTAATAGATGTATACAGGCCACCTAATACTTGAAGGGAGGTGGAGAAAGAAATATGCAGACAAAATAGGGAAATGAGTAAAAAAACATTGAATAATAATCATGGGGGATTTCAACTACCCCGATATTAATTGGACAGAAGAGGTAGGTAAAGGGGAATGGAGTTCCTACAATGTGTACAGGACTCCTTTCTAACCCAATATATAAAAAGCCCAACAAGGAAGGATTCGCAATTGGATCTAGTAATGGGGAATGAACCAAAGCAGATAAGACAATTAAAAGTAGGGGAACATCTCGGCAATAGTGACCATAATATAATACGTTTTATGATGATAATTGAGAAGGACATAAGTCTGATGAAAACCAAGGTAATAGATAAGAGAAAAGCTGATTTTGAGGAGCTGAGACTAGAACTTGGGAAAATAAAAATGGGCAACAATATTGGCAAACAACGATGTAAACCAGAAATGGGAAACATTTAAAACCGTGTTCAACAGGATGCAGCAACAATAGAGGTCTTTAAAATTATGAAAGGTTTTGATAGAGTGATTAAAGAGAGAATGTTTCTACTTGTGGGGAAGAGCATAACTAGAGTCCATCAATATCAGATAGTCGCCAAGAAATCCAATAGGGAATTCAGAAGAAACTTCTTTACCCAAAGAGTGGTGAGAATGTGAAACTTGCTACCACAGCGAGTGGTTGAAGTGAATAGTATCGATGCATTTAAGGGGAGGCTAGGCAAGGATATGAGGGAGAAGGGATTAGAGGGTTATGCTGATAGATTTAGATAAGGAAAGGCGGGAGGAGGCTTGAGTGGAGCATAAACGCCGGCATGGACTGGTTGGACCGAATGGCCTGTTTCTCTGCTGTATATCCTATGTAAGACTTATACTGGTAATAGATATAGAACAGGTTCAGGTTCTACTATGCAATCCTTATTTATTGCGACTGCCTGTGTGGTTTTCTAACTCACTTGCTTTCACTCTTATCATTCTGATCATTGCCAGAGAAATTCCAGCAATGGTTTCTATTTGCATACCTACTACCTTTGGTGTTCTCCAACAATCTGTTCTTGGTCCTCGCCACTTCCTCATCGCCATGCTACCCCAGGCAACATCATCCAAAGGCATGGGGTCAGGTTCCACATGTACGCTGACGAAATCCAGCTCTACCTCTCCACCACTTTCCCTGACTTCTCCAATGAGGCTGTGTTGTCAGATTGCTTGTCCACTATCCTGTCTCATATGGGCTGTACCTTGCCACCAGCCCATCCCACTCGTTATTCACATGGGCCTTGAAATGGTTGGCCAGCATTCCTGTCCGAAACAGGCGGGAACCTTATTAAAATATTTAAATCAGGATCTCATCCTGTACATAGGACCCAAATGCAATTTTCAGGTGCCAATGAGTGTATTGCTACTGAACATAGAGTGGCCTAAGCGGTCTTTAAAGCAAGAAAAACGGACATTTATATAGCTTCTTTCATGACTTTAGGGCATCCCAAAGTGCTTCACAGCCAATGAAAAACTTTTGATTGTAATCATTGTTGTAATGTAGGAAAGGCAGCAGCCAATTTGCACACAGCTAGGTCCCATAAAAAGCAATGTGATAATGACCAGATAATCTGTTCTAGTGATGTTGGTTGAGGGATAAATATTGGCCAGGATTCCGGCTATGGCTTGGTTTAAACATCTGAAGGATAGCACCTCCAACAGTGCAGCACTCCCTCAGTCCCGCACTTAAGTATCAACCTAGATTTTGTGCTCAAGTCTCCAGAGAGGGACTTGAACCTACAACCTTCTGACTCTGAGGCGAGCTGCCTCTCAGCGTCATTGAAAATCGTTCCCATGTGCGCTGTTTCTGAAAATCAATCAGCCGCATTGTTTTTAAAACTGTGCACTGTTTCAGTGGCAGATAAATATTGTAAGTAATTGTTTCTATCAGTTGCAAAATGTACAAAAATAATAAACAAAGTACAATACAGAGAATATCCAACACACTGTTTTATCTTAGTAGTAATGAGTTAAGTAATGGTGAAGTTCCAAGCTAATTAATACAATATGCTGCTTACTCTGAAACAGATGGCATATTGCCAGAAAAAGTGAATGTACAGCCCAATGTGGGCCTGGCTATCGGACTTTAGACATCTACTGTGCAAAATATAATAGGGCAGAAGGAAAGACAGAAAAAATAGATGAGAGGTACTGCAGCTATCAACCAAAGCCAGATAATAAGGAAGCGTGTCGTGGAGATTGCAATGTAGGGGGTTGGCAATATTCGTCATGGTCAGAGGTAAGTTATTTCCTAAAAAAGCTCTTTTTGAAAATTAACTATAATAATATAAGTCTATGAAAAAAATCAATTGCGTTTAATGTTTTGATGTAAGAGACACTGTAAACTGCATTTTAAAGGACCAATATGTTCATGGTAATGTTTTTAACAATCTTTTTGACTTGGCTTACAAACACACATGATCATATAAGTCATATCAAAATACATCATTAAGTCAGTTATGGTTGATATTGTCATGATTGAAATATGACATGCTGTTCTTCTTCTTCCCCAAAGAAAAGCTTGTTAAAGATGTTTTCATGAAGATAATCCTCCACAAATAAAAGAAATCTGTGGAAGTCAAGTGCTGATTTTAATCTGAGCTTGTGTTTGTACTATTAATCCCAATATGTAATAGATTTATGCTACTGTGCTGCTCATCTGTAGACAATTGTTATTTAGATAAATTAAGACAAAAGTACTATCAGTAGGTTTTAATCTACTTTTTGAAGTGAATTCTCTGCAAGGCTGGCTGCCTTCTGAAGATGAGTTGGTTAGGGTTAGCACTTAGTTGGAGCTTGACGTTGCTTATTTTATCCGGCATCCAAGTAATTGATATTGATACTGTGCAGTAAATTATGAGCTCCTGGCAAGCAGGCTCGCTGGAAAATTATGAACATAAAATCATGGATAGCAAACTCACAATTTGTGATCTGGGTATACGATATCCTACGCTGCAAGTACACAATCAGAAACTTTACCCGAAGGAAAGATTACCCACAGCAGGCATTCTTTACCCATCTCACTCTCAAAGTTCAGATCTTTAGACAGAATATTTTTTTTGTAACATTTGTGAATGCAATAAAAAGTTGAGTATTGATTCAAAAGAAAAGTTGCAGTAATTCGAGCATGAATTCCAGGTTTCTACCTACATCTTACTATTCTTTACATGCATGTAAATAGCAATATTTGATGTTGCTTTTATCATTGTAATTATTTTGTCCAAAAAATCATACATATCAGTAAGATATGCATTATTTTTTCTCCCTTTTTTTTTCCCCTCGCACACACTATGCATCCTTTGCATGTGATTGTGTCATACCAATTATACCAGGACTAGAAGAGCACCAGATTGCAATTATGTTATTTACATAAACTGCAAAATTGTAATACCTGTATTACGATCAGAAGGAATCCTTTTTGCTACAGAAATAAAAATGTCAGCGCATATTGTACAACATTAGGAAATCTAGAATGAAGTTAACCTAATATCTATTTATTTGTATAAAGTGTTCAAAGAGTTGTGGTGATGGGACAAGAACGCGGAATGCTGTTTGTGCCAATTCTATGGGGACCGTTCTTGGAGAAAGCAAATGCAGTCAACAAGAAAAGATGATCATCCAGCGATGCAGTGAATATACATGTCCTGTGTGGAAAACAGGTCAATGGTCAGAGGTTAGCTAGATTTTCTTTTTGATGTTTTCTTTGGAAAATTGAAGATAGTCGTATAATGTACCTTTTTTAACTTTTTCCTCCAACTGATTTGTAACTCAGTTGGAGGCAAAAGTCACAGTGCTCAATCTTACTGTGTTCATTCAGCTAGTCACATTTTGAAGGATAAACTTTCCTATGGGGCCCCCTGCTGGGCACCTGACACACAGCATACTTGAAGTGTGCTGCACCTGTGAGGAAATTGGTGTCTCCGAATATCCTGACACAACCGATTTGCTTGGTCCAGATGAATTGCCAGCAGAGGCCCGCTTTGTGCTGGAAAGCAGGCCAGGAAACAGCAGCTCAACAGCAACAGAGAGGTCTGCAGCCAGAAGGTCCCGTGGTCTTAAGACTGTCCTGCTCAGGGGGTGGGGGAAAATGAGAAGTAGCCAAGCAGCATTATCTTAGTCTCCTCTTCCATCTTTGGCTACCCTGCTGATACAGTTTTTTTATTTATGAGATTAAGGCTATGTAACATGTAAGTGTCAGAGTCTTTTTGATCCACTTTGCAAATCTTTTTTCTTGTTACGGTCATTATAGATAATCTGGAAGTTGTGTGATTATAGACCTTTGGGCATATAATTTCCTTTTGTAAATACTTCATCACAGATTTAAACACAATGTGATTTAAGGAAAGCTGACATTAAAATTCTATCGGAAATTATAACTTTCAACAGAACATAACTTTCGAGATTGTAATATCAATGAATATAAATTAAACTTAATTTTCCTGCACTAATTGGATCACTAAAGTAATATTCTGGCAGCAGTGTGGCACTGGGACTGTATGATTCAAGTACCTCTGAGCAGTGCTGTTCCTTTTTGTGTTTAACACTGATGGGCCGGAATGTTCTAGTAGAAGGCGGGTTGGGAGCAGGGGGGGCCTCCGAAGTGGGCAGGGAACCCGGGGCAACTGGGGAGGGGGTGGGGGGGGGGGAGTCGGTCGGGGATCGGTGGAGGGGTCGGCTGTGGGGGTGAGGTCTCTGATCGCAGGGGGTGGGTTAGGCAGGGACCCTGGATCCAGGAGGTAGGTATAAAGGCACTTACCTACTGGATCCAGCAGTCCCCACCTCGCTTTAACTGTCGGGTTTCCCGAATTTTGTGAAACCCGTCTGCATGCAATTAAATTCAAAATGGATTTTAAAAAAGAGGCTTCCAGCCTTAGAATATTTAAATTGATGTTTCAAAACCAGAAGTGGGTGGATTAGAGGTGGGATCAGGTTGGGAATCCCATTTTTTAACAATTTAACTGCCCCCACGCTCCAAACCCGCCCTTTTTTTAAGCTTAAACTTCCGGCCATGGTCTCTGTTGGCCTATAGAACAACCAGTAGAATACAAGCCTGAATATTCCACGCATTGAATGACCATCCTCACATAAAGACAAGACACAGAGTCACCCCCTTTATATTGATGGTGTGCTTCAGTATGGGAGTACTGCACACCAACTGCTGATGGCCCACTATCAGCATCAGCAGGCCGGGACCATTGGAGGGAGCAGCGCACGGTGGCATACCACTGCAGTGAGCTGCGCATGCTGCTGCAGGAGGGTGATGGCTACAAAGCCAGGTCGGTGATTGCAGTGCGGGCGGGCACAGCAGGAGGGATGAATGAGCAGCAAGAGTCTGTAGAGGGAAGTGACCGGGGCCCAGGAGAGGTGTGAATCTGGGGCCCAGAAGTGGCGAGGGCCCAGGGACAGCACGGGCCAGCCCACACTGCGATATGTGTACGCGCTCGGTCTGTGCAGCAGAGCTGGTCTCCAGTTAGTTTTGGGTAACCCTTGCCATTGGACCAAGACCTAACTCTGTCAAGCCCGTGTGGTGGCTGGTGTGCAATGGCCACCACATGTTAAAAAAATCCAAGCACAGGCATCTTCCACCCTTTACGATGTAGTTCGGGATCTGGAATGTTAGGTCCTTCATTGAAACACCTGTGAACTCATCCCTTTTTGGCGTGGAAGCAAGTCATCCTCATTTTGAGGGACTGCCTATGATAATGATGATGATCGGTGTAAAAATGGTATTAGTCAATGGACTCCATAATTCAAAAACCATAGCACCAACTTCATAAAGGTTGTACAGGACAATTGTGATATTAATGAGGAAGATGATAAATAATGCATTGTTAACTTAATTTACATATATTAATAAGGTCAATTCAAACATATTTTTAGATAGTGATTGTCTGGCTCACCAACTGCTGGACAAACTAATAAGCTTCATTTGTTTTAGTAAATCTTCCATGTCTGTCAAAATGAATGACTTTATTTACATCAGAGGAAATTTGGCTTTTAGACAACACCGTGTTTGTTGTTCAGCTACCTTTCCTTGCTATAGATAATCCAAAATACATGCCATAACAATGAAAACATGTTCCAAGTTTTTCCATCCATCATCCAAATACTCCAAATATGGCACAGGGTGCTTAATGCCTGTTATCATTTGTAGCTTGGAGACTGATATTTAACTATTTTTTTATATGCCACTATAATTAAAGTATAATCAAACTTGAGCAAATTACTGGACGTTTTTGCCATTGTCTTGAACTGTGGTTAATTTGCTGGAATCTAGAAATATTGGGCCCAAGTTTCCACATGATTTGCGCCTGATTTTTAGGAGCAACTGGTGGAGAACGGACTATCTTAGAAATCGCAATTCTCCACATTTTTTTTTCTGCAGTTCTAGTCAGGTAGAACAGTTCTACTTTGGAACAGAATTTTTTCTTCAAAAGGAGGCGTGTCCGGCCACTGACGCCTGATTTCAAAGTTTCCACAGTGAAAACGTACTCCAAACTAAGTTAGAATGGAGCAAGTGAAGATTTTTGTAGAACTGAAAAAACCTGTTCTACACATTAAAAAATCAGGCGCAGGTTACAAATTAGGCGTCCAGAACAAGGTGGGGGGGGGGAGAGGGGGGGGGGGGGGAGGGAAGTCATTAAATTCTATAATAAATCCTTATTTATACTTCTACAAATATTATACAAATAAATCCAACCTGAATAAACATTTATAAGCAAAGAAAAGATTAAATAAACCATCTTCCTACCTGTGTGAAAGTGCTTCAGCCAGGGAGAATGCTGCAGTCAGCCTGAGGCGCCCGTTCTTCCCGCGGGGGGGCGGGGGGGGGGGGAGGCGCCTGTTCTTCCCGCGGGGGGGGAGGAGGCGCCTGTTCTTCCCGTGGAGGGGGGGAGGGAGCGGCCCGTTCTTCCCGCGGGGGGGGAGGGAGGCGCCCGTTCTTCCTGCGGGGGGGGGGTGGGGGAGGGAGGCGCCCGTTCTTCCCGCGGCGGGGGGGGCGGGGAAAGGAGACAGTGAGAAGGCTGCAAGTGCTGATGTGCTGATGGCAATGTGCTTTTATTAAAAAAATGTTCAAAAATTAAACAGCTACAAAGAACTACAAAAATGGCCGAGTGCCAATGTTTTTTTCACACTGCGCGTGCGCGAACGCTCCAACGCGCACGCGCAGCGTTGCCGGCAGGAAAAAAAAAAGAATTTAAATAGTACCCGCCCCCTCCCACTTACAAAATCGGCGCGAGTGTAGGCTCCGCCCCCCTGGGCGCCGCGCCAGGCAGACAAGGAGCTGCAGGGCGCTCCAGAATCGGGAGGTTTTTTTTAGGCGCCGTTTTAAGCGCAAAAAACGGGCGCCCAGCTCGGAGGGGCGCCCGTTTTTTATCGTGTGATAACTTGTGCCCATTAACAGTACAACAGAGTTTGTATCATTCACAACATGTTGCTTGTGATAGAAGAAAGTAATTCACCCACAGAAAGTTCATGATAAACATGTCCAATTACTTACATATTTCCATGTAAAGATGTACTAAGTGAGTAAATATGTACTTATTCAAATTGATGTCAATTGCAGTGCTTAGTGACCTGTGGGAAGGGATACAAGCATCGTCAAACATGGTGCCAGGTTGGAGAGGAACAATTAGATAATAGATTTTGTAACTCTGCAACAAAACCAGAGTCAGCTGAAGCATGTCAACAGCAGGAGTGCGCAGCATGGCAAGTTGGTCCATGGGGACAGGTAGAATTTTAATGATATTCTTTTATTTTGTTCACATTTTACATTTCAAATTGTAGTCATTCACTGTGTATTTTTGCTCTATGTTTGTAACTGCTTTCTGGTGTAGATTTAAGAACAATTGTCCTCATTGCACAAAGCGAAAGATCTGGGTGGGGAAGGTATCCACAGAATATACAGCAAATGGGAAATGAATATGGCTGGAAAACAAACATTGTTCACAGAGCAGGGTAACTCATTTCATTTTTGGTTGAGAGTCACGATCCCTTGCTTGAGGAGTACGCTCTCAAGCGCGCAATGTCAACTCCATGCACTTATTTTTAACAAAAGCCTATTTGCACAAAAACATTTTATAAAGAATCAAAGAATGTTACAGCACAGAAATGGGCCAATTGGCCCATCAATTCTGCACCAGTGTTCTCCACATTCGAACATAAGAAATAGGAGCAGGAGTAGGCCCTTCGAGCCTACTCCGCCATTCATTAAGATCATGGCTGATTTTCTACCTCAACTCCAATTTCCTGCATTATCCTCATATTCCTTGGTTCCCTCAGTATCCGACTATTGATCTTTGTCTTGCATATACTCAATGGTTGAGCATCCACAGCCCTCTGGGGTAGGGAATTCCAAAGATTCACAACACTTTGAGTGAAGAAATTTTGACTCATCTTGGTCCTAAATGGCTGACCTCTTATCCTGAGACTGTGAGCCCTAGTTCTAAACTCTCCAGCCAAGGGAAACATCCTCCCAGTCAATGTTCTCATTAAGCTGCATGGCCCCGCAGTGCTCTGGGGGTCATGCGCAGCCGGCTCACCGACTTTTGAATGGAAAACTGCACTAGCGGAAATTTGAATGGACCACGCAGCCCTTTAAAAGGGGCCACGCACCCAAAAAATATTAAAGTGAACATTTCTACCAGCATCTACCCTGTAAAGCCCTTTATATATTTTATATGTTTCAATGAGATCACCTCTCATTCTTCTAAACTCTAGGGAATATAGGCCTAGTCTACTCAATCTCTCCTGATAGGACAATCCCTCCATCCCAGGAATCAGTCCATGCACTCTGTGTAAAGCAATTTTATCCTTTCTGAGGTAAGGCGACTAAAACTGTACACAATACTCCAGAAGTGGTCTCACAAAAGCCTTGGATATATGGAATAAGACGTCTTCATTCTTATACTCCAATCCTTTTGTACCTGCATGTTAACTTTCTGTGATTTATGTGCAAGGACACACAGATCCCTCTGAATACCAACATTTCCTAGTCTCACACCATTTAAAAAATATTCTGCTTTTCTATTTTTCCTACCAAAGTGGATAACTTCACATTTCTCCACATTATATTCCATTTGCCATGTTCTTGCCCACTCACTTAACCTGCCTATATCCTTTGTAGCCTCTTTGTGTCCTTCCACAACTTACTTTCCCACCAAGCTTTGTGCCATCAGAAATCTTGGCTACATTACACTTGGTCCCCTCATCTAAGTCATTGATATAGATTGTGAATAGCTGAGACCCAAGCACTGATCCTTGCCACTAGTTACAGCCTGCCAACCCTGAAAATGGCCCGTTTATTCCTACTCTTTGTTTTCTATCATTAACCAATCCTCAATCCACGCTAATATATTACCCCCAATCCCATGAGCCCTAATTTTGTGTAATAACCTCCAGTGTGGCACCTTACTGAATGCTTTTTGAAAATCCAAATACATTACATCCACAGGTCCTTCCTTGTCTACCCCAGTTACAACCTCAAAAAACTCAACAGATTTGTCAAACACAATTTCCTTAAATAAATCCGTGTTGACTCTGCCCAATTACATTATGATTTTCTAAGTGCATGTTACCATGTCCCTAATAATAGATGCTGACAATTTCCCTACTACAGGTACTGATATCGGGCTAACTGATTTATAGTTCTGTTTTCTCTTTCCCTCCTTTCTTGAATTAGCGGGGTTACATTTTCTACCTTCCAATCCATGGGGACCATTCTAGAATCTAGGGAATTCTTGAAGATGAAAACCAATACATCCACTATCTCTGCAGCCACTCTTTTTAAAACCCAAGAATGTAGGCCATCAAATTCAGGGGAATTGTCAGCTTTTAGTCCCATTAGTTTCCCCAGTACTATTTCTTTACTGATTCTAATTTCTTTAAGTTCCTCATTCTCACTGGACCCTTGGTTCCCCATGATTTCTGGAATGTTTTTTATGTCTTCTTCCGTGAAGACAGATGCACAGTATTTGTTTAATATCTCTGCAATTTCTTTATTCCCCATGATAATTTCTCCAGTCTCTGCCTGTGGGGCCGTGTTTCTTAAACTGTGATCCATGGACCACTGAGGTCTGTAGATACATTCCAGGGAGTCCTCGACCAGAGGTATTTTCAAGCTTGCTCCACTGATTCAGTTCTTGCGAATAACGGCTAGGCCCGACTACGCGCAGCTCTCTCACACTTTGTAACAAGCACTCCCTGTGGTCGAGCCGATTCCTCTCCATGGCATCACGATCCTGTACCGTAATCCTGACATGTGATCAGAGCCCCTGCGGGGCCCTTCAAACACGCGCCTGAACGTGTTCATGCAAATACATACCATCCCACAGTGCAGCTGTTACAGAACATGCCAGTGGGACAGCCTGCTGACAACTTTTAAAATTGTTCAGCACTAAGTGGCTAATAGTGGCTACCCTTTGCTGCGGAGTACCCGGAATTAGTGTGGGAAGCAGGCACACCCATCTCACTGATATCTGTAAGTAAATAATGTTTTCTTAAAAGCATTATTAAAAAACTCCATGCAGCACTTACAGATTATGAGTATTATATAGTATTATAATTTAGATGATGGGGGTCCATGATTGTTAAGCAATTTGAAAAGGGATCCTTCAACCAAAAATGTTTGAGAACCACAGCTGTAAGGGATCACATGTTTACTTTCGCTAATCACTTTCCTTTTACATACCTAGAGAAGCTTTTGCAATCTTTTTTTTGTCTCTTGCTAGTTTACTCTCTTATTCTATTTTCTCTCTATCAATTTCTTGGTCATTCTTTGCTGAATTATAAAATACTTCCAATCCTCAGGCTTTCTGCTCTTTTTGACAACATTATAAGCCACTTCCTTAAATCTAATACTGCCACGTTTGGACTACTTTTCCCATGAGGTTTTTATTCCTGAAGGGAATGTATATTCGTTGTGAATTATGAATTATTTCTTTAAATGTTTTCCATTGCTTATCTCCCATCATATCCTTTAATCTAGTTTCCCAATCTACCTTACCCTCATACCTACTTAATTTACTTTGTTCAGATTTAAGACCCTAGTTTCGGACATGAGCCATCTACTCTAATTCCACACTCGCCATTCCCTTTCATTTTCTTTTTCAAGAAATGAATTCCCGTGTAACGGAATAAATTGACGCTGTTTGAACAACAGTTTATGGCACAGAATCCCCCATTTCAACCAGTATCCATGTAAAGGATTTGTTTTCTAACCTCGCTCTAATTCTTTTTGGGGTTATCTTAAATTTCTGCCCTCTTATTACTGCCTCACCAACTGGTAGAAATTATGGCAATTTACCTTCCATAATCCTTCATCATCTTGAATATCTCTGAAAGTCACATCTTAACAACAACTATTATTTACATTAACGTAGTAACACATCACAAGGCGTTTCACAACAGTGTTATAAGACAAAACAAATAAATTCGACACCGAGCCACAAAAGAAGAAATTACAGCAGATGACCAAAAGTTTGGTCAAAGTTCTAAGGAGCATCTTAAAGGAGGAAAAAGAGATAGAGAGGTGGAGAGGTTTAGGGAGGGAATTCCAGAGCTTAGGGCCCAGGCAGCTGAAGGCACAACCAACGATGGTTGAGTAGTTATAATCAGGGATGCTCAAGAGGGCAGAATTTGAGGAACACAGACACTTCATGGGGTTGTGAGGCTGAATGAAAAAGCTCTTTTAAAAAAAACTTACGTTCAGAATAACTCAAGTGCTGTAAGCTCAAACTGGTGTGACCTTAGTCTCTTTAATCAAACTCCAAAATGCCGAAGCAGCATGGCAGACAACCTTTTATACTTGCTTGCACGAGGTGTGCAGATGACCAACAGGTGCACCCCCTGGTGGCAGTCTTGCACTGTTATAAAGTTTGCATACATAACAAAAACCATATCTTCATAATAGTTACATCTCATACCCAGTAATTTTATAAAATTACTTTTGCAAACTGATGCAACACAGAAATTAAAAATAAAACACATGTCCACTCCTCTCTCTTTTCCCCCACCCCCAGGAGGGATGTAGAGATGTAGATGGAGGGTTAAGGGCAAAGAAACTGACAGAAATGTAAATTAGCAATAAATATTAATATCAAAATAAAATGATGAAAGACCCTTTTGTTTGCAAAACATTGAAGTTATGTGCAATTGTTTTATAACTACAGACTTGTGACATAGATTTATTTTGCTGTCATATGTCATGATTGCCAGGCAATGAAAAAGTAATGGTTTGAAGGCACTAAATGAACCATGTACACTAACCATTGAACTGGCCCTCTACCAGTATGCCCTTGAAGTCAGTGAGAAGTGATCAGGTAGAAAGAAATTAACCTATCTTGCAGTTTTTCAAATGCATATTGCAATTTATGAATGACATTCGACCCAATACTCTGAAAATACCCACTGAGGAGTAAGAGATATTTCATCTTTTAGGCCTTTGATTAATCTGAAACCTTCTTAAATAAGTTGTGCTTCTAGGTCACAGAAAAAAAGTGTTATTCTGCAACCTTGTCCTTTTTTTCTCTAAACTTTTCATTTTCATTTTAATTAATTATTTCTCGATCTTTAGATCAACTACATCTGTTGTATTCAGTCTTCACCCTTTTTCTATTATTTACGGTCAGACAATGTAATTTTTGTATTTCTTGTGGTAAACTTTTACCTTCACCGACTGGGCGGTAATCTGGTGGATGGATTGCCTGCTCTTTGTAAAATCCACGATTTTCATTCCATTGATTTCCGCTCCACCAGATTACCGCCCAGTAATTATCCTCTTGTGTCTCTTCCTCTTCCTCTAACTATGTAGGATCACCATTCTGGGAGTGTTCGACAGTTCTATGATGTCTGCACTTCTACTGTACTGCATAAGAAATGAAAGATTGCAAATGACCAGATAGCTAAATACATACATTTTACTTTCCAACTTTGATAATACTTTTTTCAAATAATATCACTATATGGTAGCTTTTAAAGTTTGTCTTTACTGTGACTTGGAAGAATTAACAACATGTTTTGTTTACAGTGCACAGCCACATGTGGGACAGGCTATCAGATGCGAGCAGTAAGGTGCATTGCTGGCTCGTATGGCACTACTGTCAATGATAATGAATGTAATGCTGCCACCAGGCCTACAGATACTCAGGTAATTATTATGAACATCTTCAAAAAGTCAAACTAACTGATCTTTCACTTCATTGCTGTGCGCAAAATGACCGCTGCACTTGGTTGAATAAGAATCAGGGACATTTGTTGTATATGAAGTGCTTTGGAAAATATAATAGGGTTATAAGAATACAAGTTTCCTCTTCCTTTTAGCTAATGACTTGGTTTTACTTAACATGTTAAAAGACCTGAAAACATCCATTTACTTTCAACCATATGTTTTATGTTGTAGGACTGTGAAATAGCTTCTTGCCCTGATCTGCATCCAGGCAGAAGAGAAGAAAGAATACCCAATCACATGACTTATCGAACTGAATGGAGATTTGGATCTTGGACTCCTGTACACAGATTTAATTTTAATATTGATATTAAGTAATGAAGTATTCATCAAAATGACGTAGGATATAACTATTAATCAAACAGTGTCGAATAATTTATGAGATTGATGGTGAATTAATATCAATTACTGTTTATTTAGTGTCAGTATAAAATTACAAATCAATCTTACCTACACTTTTCAAACAGTCACTATGTTTCAAATTTTATGAAAAAAGAATTACCAATAAAGCATTCATGAGCATTCTTATTCAACAGTGTTCTGCTACCTGTGGAAAAGGTACTAAGGAGCGCTATGTTAGCTGTCGAGATTTCCACGGTGGTGTGGCAGATGAATCGGCTTGTTCACATCTTCCAAAGCCACCATCTAGAGAAGAATGTATTGTCACCCCATGTGGACGTTGGAAGACTCGTGAGTGGACACAGGTTAGAAATATTGTCTTGAATTATAACACAATTATAAAACCAAATAGACATTGGAGTTATTTTACAAGAAGCAACATATGTGATTTTGTCAAAATAAACTTATGAGCCTGCATTTGCGGCCGGCGGCGTAGCTAAGGAGAACGCCGCCAACATCATAAGGAATGCACACCTATCTGGTGCAGTCCTCCCTGCGAGAACTTCCTTTCAAACGCTGTAGTGATCCGTGCAGCATACTCCCCCATGGAGCCCGTGGAATGCACCGTTGTGCGTTTCCGAACCTGGGATCACGTGGGACGGTGGTTCTTTTACTTCCTGAGCCAATTGCCAATCCAATATTCCAAAAGTTGAAATTCTGGGTAAACGCAACAGGAACACCAGGGACCTTTCTTTGGGCTCAATTTTCCACATGGGCGATTTTTGGTGCGGTTGAAGAGGTATGTCCGATTTTTTAGTGGCCCGACTGCGCCAAACAAAAAGTTCCAAGTTTTGCCGGAATTAACTTTAACTTTGAAGTTGGAGCAGTGCACATTGGCCTTAAGCTCTGTGGGTAGAGCTTAGGGCCTGCAGCATAAACTGATGTTGCCAGGGTAATGAGCGATGCTCTGAAGGGCTGGGCTGGAAACTGAAGCTGCTGCCATCCCGGACCGAAAGGACCCCACACCGGCTCGCACCTATCCCGGGCCAAAACGATCCCGCACCGGCCCGCACCTATCCCGGGCCAAAACGATCCCGCACCAGCCCGCACCTATCCCGGGCCGAAAGGACCCCGCACCTTTTATTTCCAACAACAGCTCATGTTGGAGGTGTGGAGGCAAACACACAGCCAGAGCTTGCAGGTATCAGCAATATACCTGCAGAAACTGCAACATCAGCGGTCACTTGGTGCGTATGTGCAGGAAGCCTGCAGCCAGGATGATGTACAGGCCTGATGTAAACCCTACGAGGCCAAATGGACACTGGGGGAAATCGCTGGAAGCTGAAGTTCAGCGAGTTCATGTGGAGCACATATACAGTTCATACACCAGGACGCCACCAATAATGATGAAAGTGCTCCTGAATGGCATCCCAGTATCAATGGAGCTAGACACAGGGGCCAGCCAGTCCCTGATGAGTATCAAACAGTTCGACAAGTTGTGGGCATCCAAGGCCAGGAGGCCAAGATTATTGCTGATTGACGCACAGCTACGGACATATACAAAGGAGATCATTCCGGTGCTAGGCAGCTCCACGGTAGTCGTGACCCACAAAGATTCAGAGAACAGGTTGCCACTCTGGATTGTCCCTGGGGATGGTCCCGCACTGCTGGGGAGGAGTTGGCTTGCTGTCATGAACTGGAAATGGGGCGATGTCAATGCAATTTCTTCTGTGGACCGGGTAGAGCTGCGACTGAAAAAGACGAAGTGTGTCTTCCTAGCTCCAGAGGTAGAATTCCTGGGGATGAGGGTAGCAGCAGATGGGATCAGACCTACTACGTCCAAAACGGAAGCGATCCAGACAGCACCCAGACCCCGTAACATGATGGAGCTGCGTTCGTTCCTGGGGTTCCTGAACTATTTTGGTAACTTTCTTCCCAAATTGAGCACGTTGTTAGAGCCGCTACACGTGCTCCTACGCAAAGGCTGCGAATGGGTCTGGGGGGACAGCCAGGAAAGGGCTTTTGATAGAGCACACAATTTGTTATGCTCCAACAATCTGTTAATGCTATATGACCCATGTAAGAAACTTGTTTTAACATGCGATGCATCGTCCTATGGGGTCGGGTGTGTGTTGTAGCATGTTAATGCCAAGGGTCAGTTACAGCCGGTAGCTTATGCCTCCAGAAGTCTGTCCCAGGCAGAAAGGGGCTACAGGATGGTAGAAAAAGAAGCGCTTGCATGTGTATATGCAGTAAAAAAAAATGCACCAGTACCTGTTTGGCAGGAAATTTGAGCTGGAGACAGATCACAAACCCCTAACATCCCTTTTGGCTGACAACAAGGCCATAAATGCAAATGCGTTGGCCTGCATACAGAGGTGGGCACTCACGTTAGCCACCTATGACTATACAATTCGGTACAGACCGGGCACTGAAAACTGCGCCAATTCACTCAGCAGGCTCCCACTAGCCACCACCGAGGGGCAACCGAGCATGCTGCTGAGATGGTCATGGCTTTTGAAAGCAAAGGCTCACCCGTGACGGCCCGTCAGATCAAAGTCTGGACAAATAGAGACCCGCTACTGTCTTTAGTCAAGAAATGTGTCCTGAATGGGGACTGGGCATCCACGTACGGGGCATACCCTGAGGTGAATTTAAACCATTTCACAGGCGCAAGGATGAACTCTCGATTGAGGCCAATTGCCTTCTATGGGGAAACCGAGTAGTCATGCCCCAGATGGGCAAAGAGGCGTTCATCCGTGAACTCCTCAATGAGCACCCGGGCATTGTCATGATGAAGGCAATTGCCAGGTCACACGTTTGATGGCCAGGGATATTTGCAGACCTGGAACTTTGTGTTCGCAGGTGCAACACGTGTGCCCAGCTGGGCAATGCGCCCAGGAAAGCTTCCCTTAGCCCCTGGTACTGGCCCGCCAAGCCATGGTCATGCATCCATGTGGACTATGTAGGTCCTTTCATGGGAAAAATGTTTTTGGTTGTAGTTGACGCCTACGCCAAATGGATTGAGTGTGACATTCTCAATTCAAGCACATCCTCTGCCACGGTAGAAAGTCTACGGGCAATGTTCGCCGCCCATGGTCTACCGGACGTCTTGGTCAGCGACAATGGCCCGTGCATTACAAGCATTGAATTCCAGGACTTCATGGCAGGAAATGGTATCAACCATGTCAGAACAGCACCATTCAAGCCGGCCTCAAACGGCCAGACAGAACGAGCAGTGCAGATAATCAAACAGAGGATGCTCAGAATCCAAGGGGGTTCCCTACAAAGCCGCTTATCACGCTTCCTGTTGGCCAATAGATCCCGACCACACTCGCTCACAGGGGTTCCACCCGCAGAGCTGCTAATGAAAAGGATGCTCAAAACCAGGTTATCCCTTATACACAGCACCATGAAAGAAATTGTTGAGAGCAGGCGTCAGTCACAATGTGACTACCATGATGGGAATGCGAGGGCGTGATGTATTGATGTCAATGACCCTCTCTTTGTCCTCAACTACACTGCAGGGCCCAAATGGCTCGCAGGTACTGTGATTGCCAAAGAGGGGAATAGGATTCTGGTAGTTAAACTTACCAATGGACAAATCTGTCACAAACACATGAATCAAACAAAAAGGAGATTCAGCAACCCCATAGAAGAAGCAGAGGAAGAACACGATGTAAAGTTCACTCCACCACAGGTGACCAAACACCGGAACCAAGTGGAGGAGAGCCCAGTCACTGTGGGCAGTCCGGACAGGCCTGAGGCACCGCAAACAGCAGACACTCAGGCCAGCGCCCAACAACCGGAGCCCCAACTCAGGCGCTCTACAAGGGAGCGTAAACTACCAGAGAGACTTAACCTGTGATCCCAATAAGACTTTGAGGGGGAGGTGATGTCATGTATTCTACTGTCATCATAATCCATGAATAAACTGACCTAAGTTGTACACCGTGAGAACACTGACCACTAGGTGGTGAACTTGTGGGAGACACTCCTAACCTGGACTTTCAGGTATAAAAGGGGAAGCTCCACCCACCTTCATCACTTCAGTGCTGGCTAATAAAGGTTACTGGTCACAGAGTGACCTCTCTCTAGTGTGGGCCTCGTGTGCATTTGTACTGTATAGTAAGGACATATTATTTACCACCTACCTGCCCTGTCTTCTGCTCCGCTAAAACAATGGCGTCTTTTCTCAGCCAATTTTCTCTTCTCTGCGCCGATTTTGTTAAGTGTAGGGAAAGATTTTCACAAGGGTGCAGTGCGCCGTTTTAGAAAAAAATCGTATTTGGCCAAACTCGCTTCAATGGCCAGAAGTGGTGTAAACTGCAAGTTCCACCTCCGTGACATCAACAAATTGAGAGCTCAAAAAGTCGGACATACCCATTTTAGAAAGGCACAGAAACTTTGGCCAAACTTGCAGATTATTGTCTGCTCAAAAAAAGGGCGATCGTTGAGATACTTTGCCAAATTGTGTCAAATTTGGTGTTTTCGCCCAGGAGTGAACGGGGGCAGTAAATGAGAGGCGAATGGCCTCAGCTGGGCGCTATTCACAGCCTCTTAAACAATTTCAACTGAGTTCCATTCAGCAATCATCCTTCAATCCTTGACTCCAGCTCGATCTGGCTCTTAAAGGGAAGGTCATTTGAACCTGCTGCTGCTCATTTTCAGCAATGCTGAACTTCAGTCACTGATCTCTGGACTATTCAAAATGGCTGCTGGTAATCCCCCTTCAAGGGAGAGGGCCACAAGATTTAATGATGTGGCTCTGGAGGCATTGGTGGGGGCACTGGAGACCAGGAGGGAGTCCCTGTTCCCTGCATCGGGAAGGAAGCCAACATCGCAGGTTTTCCGGGCTGTGTGGCGAGAGGTGGCCCCAAGGTGTTGGCCAGCACAGTGATGCAGAGAAGCCTCACACAGTGCAGGAAATAATTCAACGACCTCTGTCAGATAGTGAAGTGAGTACAAGCTTCCACACCTCCTCCAGACCAACCTCTCAACATCTGTCTGTGCACACTGTGCAAACCATCACTTCCCCACCACTCAACCACCAAGCATCTGCAGATACTCACACTCACATCCTCATCTCACGCCTTGCCTACAATCACAGCTATTCAACCATGGCAGGCATGTCTTCCACATACATAGCTGGACTCTTACTCACACGGAATCCTTTTGCAGGCCAAGATGGCATATAACAGACGTGAGCAGCAGAAAACTGGAGATGGGGAACTGCAGCCACTGAGTGACCTTGAGGAGCAAGTGCTGCGGCTCATTGGCCCGCAGGTGGTGCATGCCGTGGCCGCCGAAGACAGCAACCCCACTGGGGGCAACAACGGTATCTTTATCCCCTCTCCTTTTCCCCCCCACACCAGAAGGCTTCATCATTTTCCAGCTCCTGATATTGTCTGCATTCCTTGCTCCTTTTATGCCCGACTGCCCTCACCTTAATGCGAGTCTTATGCCATTTATGCCTTCAGATAATCAGGCAGGAGCTGTCGATCCTGCACTTGAGAGCCCCCCCAACAGAGTCTCGAGGGAGAGGGAGAGGAGGAGGAACAGGAGGAGGAGGAGCTGAGCGCTGCGTCAATGCTTCTCTCACCCGCAGGCATCAGCTCAGATACTGGCACTACGTGCTAGTTAGAAATTAGGCTAGTAGAGGGTTGATGCACCGGGGCCTAATGGGCTGCATCAAGGCCAAGAGGAAAGGGAGCCTCAGGAGCCACGTCCGCAGAGGCGAGTTCGCGCGCAAGTTCTGCTCCACCGGGTTCAGATGAGGTCCTCAATGGGGAGGCATTCACACAAAGTGTGATGGTCATGCACTCTGACATGATAGGTGCAATGACAAGGGTGCCTGAAAGCCTCTCGGCAATGATAAGGCACATGGAGGAATCTGCCTCCAGCATTGCACAGAGCTCTGCGCACACCATGGAGCCCATCATTGCCAGTCTGAAGACAATGATGGACTCCCAGAGAGACCGTGCGAATCCAAACCTCATGACGCGTGTCATGGGTGATGTGGCAGCTTCCATTGTAGCACAGGCGGAAGCAACTCAACGTCTTAGTGCAGTCATGCAGTCAGTGAGTGCCGGCATCGTGTCTCAGATTGTTCTCATGCAGTCTCAGCTGGATGCCACTTGTGCTCTAACTGCTGCCATCACTGCTGGGTCTACCACAGTCCACCGGGGATCTCACGGTGTCACAGCATCCCACCAAACTATGCTCCAGTAAGAATGGTGGGGATGCTGAGGTGCTGCCTGGAAGAGTGGCAGTGGGTCAGTGGAGCAGGAACCTGCTGTCCTCTCTCAGGATGATAGTATTCCTGAACCCACTACTGCCACTCCGCCATCACACTCGTCGTGTTGGCCACCCAGCCAGCCCAGACTGCTGCTGCCCAGCCTGAGGTGGTGCAGTCTACAGCCGGGTCTTCCAGGCCCAGAGCTGGCCGAGGGCATCCTGCAAGGCCATCTGTAGTCTCTGGCCCGGACACTCAGCAGCCTTCCACCAGTTGTGCCGCAGCCACAGGGGACACATTGCAGAGGAGTACTAGAATAATTAAAGGACTAGAATGTTTAATCTTTGCTGTTGTCTCTCATTTCAGCTTTGGGGCTTCGGTATGGAAGGGAAAATGAATGTGGTGATAGGGACGTCCAGTGTAACTGGGAATTTGGATGGAATTCACTGGAAATCTGATGAAAGGGTTGCTTACAGAATCGCGATGGGCTCGCTGCCTCCTCTGTCATTGTTGTTGCTGCTCCTGTTCTTCGTCCTGTTCCTCCTCTTCCTCCTCTCCTCCTCAGGTGATGCAGCAATGCATGGGGCAATGGCTGTGCCCTTATGATGGCGAGGTTGTGCAGCATGCAGCAGCCAACGACTAATAGGGACACCCGCTCAGGCGAGTACTGGAGGACTCCTCCCGAGCGATCATGCAGCTCGAGTCATGACCCAGGTGGAGAGCGAATAGCCCTTCTCTGCGAGCAGCCAGCCACAAGCTTGATGTTGTGGCTGGAAGAGAGCTGGCACACCGGTCTTGTGCAGGATGAAGGCATCATGGCTGCTACCAGGATAGCGGGCATTCACGGTGAGGATTTTGTGTTTGTGGTCGCACTCCAGCTGCACAGTGAGTGGAAGCCTTTGAGGTTACGGAAGACCTCAGGATTGTGATGCAGTATTCGCAAAGCGATCTGGTTGCAGTCAATGGCATGGGGAATCCTGCTATCCTGCCAAAGCCACATGCACGCTCGAAGGGCCGAATGGCCTACTCCTGCACCTATTTTCTATTTTCTATGTTACTGCTTCTCTCTGGTCTTGGGGAAGGAAATGTAGTCCCTGTCTTTCTGTACAGAGCATCTGTGACCTCGCGGATGGAGCAATGGATGGCAAACTGGGAGATGATGGAGATGTCTCCTGTTGCTCCCCGGAAGGATCCATTGGCGTAGAAATTGGGCGCGATGGTGACCTTGACTGCCACTGAGAGAGCCGTCCTCACCCTGGTCTGATGCTCGAAGTCTGGATGGAGCAGATGGCAGAGCTCTATGATCACGTCCTTGCTGAAGCGTAGCCCTCGAACACACTGCTCCTCAGTGAAATTAATGTAGAGGAACTGGTGCCAGAATACCCTGAGAGGGTAAGGTCTCCTGTTGCCAGCCTTCTCCCTCTCGCCATGTTTTGCTGCCTTCCTCCCTGTCTTGCTCCCTGTGCTGCTCTATTTCCTTCTCTCTGCCTTTACCTTCGCCCAAGAAGCCTCCGACGGTGACGTTAGAGCAGGAGGCCGAATGCCAACACAACCCCCATGAAATGAGAGAAATGTTGTGATTTCAAATCTGCCCTGAATGATACAAGGGAATAGCTACGAGGCAGAACAGTCCTTGAAGTCAAAATTGCTGTGAACTGTCCACCAGCCACTCTGCCTCTGTGTTCGCAAGCTGCAAAGAGTAATGGCCACCAAAACATTGTTTTCAAGATGGCGCCTTTAAATAGCATTCCTCCTCCAGACTCCAACTCGACATGTGAGGCTGTCGTTGTCACCACCAGGCGTTAAGTGAGGGTGCGCTGCCAAATTTCTCTTCCGGGGTGGTAATGGGGCGCTGTGCATGGTGATGACATCGTCATTACCAGGCGCAGCCGAGCGAGGCGCTTCCGGATGGAGCAAGGCGCTACCTTCTAACGTCTCCGCAAAACCCCCGCCTATTTCCACGGGGGAGGGGGGGGCACTGTTCTCGTTGCGGCGGGCAAAAAACCTTTTGCACCCCATTAGCGCCTCCTGGAGACGTTAATGGCAGACGCTCAACAGGCCAATTTTGACCCCTTGTTCTCTAATTGTTATAATTTGACAGTGCAGTGCAGAGGTGTTGCACTATTTTTTGGTAAATTGATGCAAATCTGAATCTCCACTATGCACAGGGTTCTATCCAGTTTTCCACAAGCAACAAGTATATACATTGTTTACATATGTAACATAGAAGTATTACATTGAAGATGGTGTACATAAGATTTGCAAAACTATCATCACGGGTACCAAGTCAAAAGCTCTTTCAAGCTCATGAAAACACATATTAAATCAAAGAATCATAGAATGTTACAAGCCATTTGGCTCATTATGCCTGCACTGGTTTCATAAGAGCCACCACAATCCATCCCTCTTTTTTTAAAGCAGCTCGCTAATTCCCTTTTAAAATAATTCATGGACTCCGCCTCAACAACGGTGTGCTGGGTGGGCATCCTGGCCCAAATTTGCATTTAATTACAAATTTTTAAAATAAAAGATGCCTGTTTGTACTCCTTTTTCATTCTGTTGACTGCTGGCTGACCTGCAGCTGAACTTATTTTATCTGTTTGAATTCTTGGGACTTCAGGCTAGGGAATTGTTCCTGCACTATAATTGATAGACTTAGGGGCCGAAATTGCCCCATTCTATAAGGCCGTTGCAGACTGCCCGCTGAGTCGCCGCGGAGGGGCCGCCATTTTAGAAATTGCCCATCCTCAGTTTTGGAGCGGTGTAGGGGACTGCTCCACCCGTTTTCTCGCCGCGGCGTGGATGCGCCGACCCTTTACCAACCGGCAGCATCCTCTTCCCGAAATTGCCCCGTGGGAATGGCACTGTCACCGGTCGGTGCCCCCGACAGCTTTTGTGTCCGTACCCTTTCTGTGGCTGGGCAGCGCGGTTGCCCTTAAAGGGGAGGTGGCGTTGCGGGCGAGCCGCATCTTATTTATTTTGTCGGCCAACTGCCAGGTCTGACCGACAATTATGCCCGTGGGTTTGACCAGGTCGCCAACACCCTCTTGGGTGCCAGGCCGCTGGCCCGGCCAAAACCCTCCCTGGTGGCCCAGTGTTTGCCACTGAAGTGACTGCAGAGTTCGCAGCGGCCCTCCCCTTTAACTGAAGGGGAGGGACGTTGTGATGCACTAGCGCGATGACATCATCAGCGCAGCACTGATGACTTCGAGCATCGGCCATTCGGACCCGCTCCCATTTCCGCCCCGCTAGTGGCGGCTACTCCGACGCGACCTCACTTCCGCCCCAATGATGAGGCCACTCTCGCCCCGCTTCAAAAAGAAGCACAAAGTGCTGAATTTCTCCCGATTGGCCGCCCATGTATTGGGGTGGACGGAACTCATCAAAAAGGGTAGGTGAAACTCGTTTTGGGCGGTAGGCAATTTCGGCTGCTTAGTCTCACCCACCCCACACTACCAACATAAGCTTTTCTCTGTTGATTTTGCGTTGTTTCTGTACAGAGTTACACTTTTTGATGCTTTATTTTTATCCAATGTAGTGTTCAGTGACCTGTGGCCAAGGGAAAGCAACACGTCATGTGATTTGCATGAACTACAAGAATCAGATCGTCAGTGAGAGTGAGTGTGACCTTGATGATCAGCCACTAATTGAGCAAGAGTGCGCCATGCCATCTTGCACTCAACGACATCATGGGTATGATCGATTTGGACCGAGCGATAAGCCCCTGCGAACACATGGTGATTCAGATCGCACCCAACTCCCGGGAGGCAGTCAATGGAGAACTGGACCTTGGGGAGCAGTAAGTGGCTGTTGGCTAATACTGGTTATTTGGACTGATGGTGATATAAACACATATACATTTAGCAATTATACTTTTTTTTTCCCATTCATAATTTTTCTTGCCAGAAGTTGCGTGTTCCTTTTCCACTGATTTTTCTGCCTTCCGATCCTTCTCTTAATCTCACCCTTCACATCAACTTCCCCAACCACACACCTAGCCACCTGCTGAACCTTGCCACTTCACATAACTTCAAGTAGTTTTGATCACTGATATGGCCATCTCCAATCACTTCCTATCTCTTTTACCATTCATATCTCCTTGCCCACTCCAGCCCCAACACCATTTCCTTGTTCCCCCTGAACAAACTGCCCCAGCTGCTTTATCAATTCATTTTCTATCTATGAACTCAGCCTTCTTCAGCCCTCAACCTGACATGAAACCACTGTTGATGTTGGCCTGCTAAATAACTTCCTCGCTTCTATTTACAATCTATATTAACGACTTGGAAGAAGGGACAGAGTGTAATGTAGCCAAGTTTGCTGACGATACAAAGATGGGAGGAAAAGCAATGTGTGAGGAGGACACACAAAATCTGCAAAAGGACATAGACAGGCTAAGTGAGTGGGCAAAAATTTGGCAGATGGAGTATAATGTTGGAAAGTGTGAGGTCATGCACTTTGGCAGAAAAAATCAAAGAGCAAGTTATTATTTAAATGGAGAAAGATTGCAAAGTGCTGTAGTACAGCGGGACCTGGGGGTACTTGTGCATGAAACAAAAAAGGATAGTATGCAGGTACAGCAAGTGATCAGGAAGGCCAATGGAATCTTGTCCTTTATTGCAAAGAGAATGGAGTATAAAAGCAGGGAAGTCTTATTATAGCTACATAAGGTATTGGTGAGGCCATACCTGGAATACTGCATGCAGTTTTGGTTTCCATATTTACGAAAGGATATACTTGCTTTGGTGGCAGTTCAGAGAAGGTTCACTAGGTTGATTCTGGGGATTAGGGGATTGACTTATGAGGAAAGGTTGAATAGATTGAGCCTCTACTCATTGGAATTCAGAAGAATGAGAGGTGATCTTATCGACTGATTTAGACGAGGGGATTAAATGTAGTATCTCCAAATTTGCGGATGACACTAAGTTGGGTGGCAGTGTGAGCTGCGAGGAGGATGCTATGAGGCTGCAGAATGACTTGGATAGGTTAGGTGAGTGGGCAAATGCATGGCAGATGAAGTATAATGTGGATAAATGTAAGGTTATCCACTTTGGTGGTAAAAACAGAGAGACAGACTATTATCTGAATGGTGACAGATTAGGAAAAGGGAAGGTGCAACGAGACCTGGGTGTCATGGTACATCAGTCATTGAAGGTTGGCATGCAGGTACAGCAGGCGGTTAAGAAAGCAAATGGCATGTTGGCCTTCATAGCGAGGGGATTTGAGTACAGGGGCAGGGAGGTGTTGCTACAGTTGTACAGGGCCTTGGTGAGGCCACACCTGGAGTATTGTGTACAGTTTTGGTCTCCTAACTTGAGGAAGGACATTCTTGCTATTGAGGGAGTGCAGCGAAGATTCACCAGACTGATTCCCGGGATGGTGGGACTGACCTATCAAGAAAGACTGGATCAACTGGGCTTGTATTCACTGGAGTTGAGAAGAATGAAAGGGGACCTCATAGAAACGTTTAAAATTCTGGCGGGTTTAGACAGGTTAAATGCAGGAAGAATGTTCCCGATGTTGGGGAAGTCCAGAACCAGGGGTCACAGTCTAAGGATAAGGGGGTAAGCCATTTAGGACCGAGATGAGGAGAAACTTCTTCACCCAGAGAGTGGTGAACCTGTGGAATTCTCTACCACAGAAAATAGTTGAGGCCAATTCACTAAATATATTCAAAAGGGAGTTAGATGAAGTCCTTACTACTCGGGGGATCAAGGGGTATGGCGAGAAAGCAGGAAGGGGGTACTGAAGTTGCATGTTCAGCCATGAACTTATTGAATGGCGGTGCAGGCTAGAAGGGCTGAGTGGCCCACTCCTGCACCTATTTTCTATGTTTCTATGTTTCTATGAAACGTATAAGATTATGAGGGGGCTTGACAGGGTGGATACAGAGAGGATGTTTCCACTGATGGGGGAGACTCGAACTAGAAGGCATGACCTTAGAAGAAGGGGCCACCCATTTAAAACAGAGATGAGGAGAAATTTCTTCTCTCAGAGGGTTGTAAATCTGTGGAATTCGCTGCCTCAGCGAGCTGTGGAAGCTGGGACATCGAATAACTTTAAGACAGAAATGGACGGTTTCTTAATCGATAAGGGGATAAAGGGTTATGGGGAGTGGGCGGGGAAGTGGAGCTGAGCCCATGATCAGATCAGCCATGATCTTATTTAATGGCGGAGCAGGCTCAAAGGGCTGTATGGCCTACTCCTGTTCCTATTTCTTATATTCTTATGTTCTCCCAATAACACCCTCATCCCACCAATTTGCTTATTCACTCCCACCCTGGTATAGCTCCCACTTTTGCATCCCATGTCTGAGGTACACAAATTGGAACATATCTGGTGCACAACTTGTTGTTGTCTTCTTGTTGACTGCCAAATTTGTCTGGACCATGTGAAGCATTACTGCACTTCCCTCTCCCATCTCCCCCACCTTCAGTTCATCTCTTCTATGAGACCCATCTTCTGTCCCCTTCATCCTCACCTGCACCTGACCATTCAACTATGTTTCTTCGTCCCAGTGCTCATTGACATTGTGAATAGTTTCCTTTATTCAGGGATTGTTCTTCCTTTGCAAACCACCATGATTACTCCATTCTCAAAAAGCTCACCTTTAACCCCTCCATTAATCCCATCCAACTACTGCCCAATCTCTAATTTCCCATTCTTCTCCAGGAATCTTGAAAATATAATTGCCTGCCTGTTGCATGCCCAACTCTCTCACTTCCCCATTCAATTCCCATCAGTCCAATTTCCACCCTACCCACAGCACCAAAGTCACCCTAGTCAAAGTTAGCACTTTATCCCTCCCCTATCCTACTTGACCTCTCTGCAACATTCAACAAGTTTGCTTTTCCACTGCCTCTCCTGCATGCTCACCTCAGTGAGACTGCCCATGAATTATTCCATTCTTACCTGTCCCAATGCATCAGTGCATCTCCAGCAATTATGTTTTACCTTCGACAGTCACACCTGAAATCCTTCAAGGTTGCATCCTTGAACCCGTCCTCTTCCTCATCTGCATGCTACCCCTTAATAATATCATTCATAGACATGGGCTTCGAAGTGTACATTAATAATACCCAACTCTACCACTGTACTATTTCCCTCAAATGCACGACCATCTGAGTTCTCAAACTATCTGTTTCATATTAATTCATAAATTAGCCAGAGTATCAGAGAATTGACTATTGGGAAAACTTAAGGTATCATTTTCAGTCCCTATGAAAAACTATGTAGCTATGTCATCAATTCTATTCCCCTTCCTACCTGCTCCCTCACGCTGAATCACAGCACACAAGAGTCTCAATGTTTTGTTCGACCCAGTATTAAGCTTAAAACCTCAAATCAATTCACAGGAACTCATTTCAACAGGCTTAGCCTGTTGAGCACAGTTATTGGCATCTCCATCTTCATCTTGGCAAACCGCAACCCGCGTTGGAACCCTCCAGCTACTAAGACTTCTTACTGCTGCCTCCACAACATTGCCCACTTCTACACCTATATTGCAGGCCTTCGGTTCTCCTACCATCCATAAACTGCAATTTCTTCAAAACTCTGCTACATTTATCCTCCCACATTAAGTTCCACTTGCCCATCACCTGGTCCTTAACTGGCATACACTGGTTCCCTGACCCCAATGCATTCAATTTGAAATCCTTGTCCTCATCTATAACAGCCTTACCTCACACTATCTCTGCAATCTCCACCAGCTCTATACCGCTTTCTCTGCTTCCCCTCCCTTCATCCTACCACTGGTAGCAGGGAATTCTGTCATTGCAGTTCTACTCTTTGTACCTCCCTCTATAAACCTCTCCACTTCTACATCTCTCTCTCCATCCTTTTAAAAACCTCCTAAAATCCCACCTCTTTGACCAAGCATCCTGTCACTCCTCCTAACCTTACCCTAAACTACTTGCCTTAGTTACAACATGGCCGTGGTATCTTCTCCAGTAAGCAGTCCTAAATCAGACATACATTATTTATGACCCATTATTTGATATTAACACCATATCAAATCTATAATTCACCTCTGATTGCAACACTTGTCATAAAGCTTACAAAGACATTGGCCTGGATATTAACGGGTGGATTATGTAGGCGATGGGGGCGGAGTTTCAGACGGGAACGCCACAGTTTTAACTCCACAGCGTGCGTCTTTTGACCTTGACAGTTCTCTGCCTGATTGACAGGCTTGGCTTCCAGTCAACAACAAAAACAACTTGTATTTATCTAGTGCCTTTAAAATAGTAAAATGTCCCATGGCACTTCACAGAAGCATTATCAAAAAAAAATTGACACCGAACTACATAAGGAGATATTAGGACAGATGATCAAAAGCTTGGTAAAAGAGGTAAGTTGTAAGGAGCGTCATAACGGGGGAAAGGGAGGTAGAGAGGCAGAGAGGTTTAGGGAGGGGATTCCAGAGCTTCGTACCTTGCCAGCTGAAGGCATGGCCACCAATGGTCAAACGATTAAAATCAGGGATGTTCAAGAGGCCAGAATTGGAGATGCGCAGGTATCACAGAGGGTTGTAAGGCTAAAGGAGATAACAGAGATAGGGAGGGGCGAGGACCAAGGACGGATTTGAAAACAAAGATGAGAATTTTGAAATCAAGGCGTTGCTTAAAACGGGATCCAATGTAAGTCAGCGAGCACAGGAGTGATGGGTAAATGGGACTTGGTGCAAGTTAGGACACGGGCAGTAAGTTTATGAAGGGTAGAACGTGGAGGCCTGCCAGGAGTGCATTGGAAAAGTCAAGTCTTGAGGTAACAAAGGCATGGATGAGGGATTCAGCAGCAGATGAGCTGAGGCAGGGGTGGAGTCGGGTGATGTTACGGAGGTGGAAATATGCGATCTTAGTGATGGATATGTGGTCGGAAGCTCATCTCAGGGTCAAATACGACACCAAGGTTGCAAACAGTCAGGTTCAGCCTCAGACAGTTCCCAAGGAGAGGGAAAGAAATAGAGAAAGAGAGAAAAGAAAAGAAATGAAATGAATGAATGTATCTATCTATCTATCTTTGAGGGACACCAAAGGTAATGGTGCGGGAGTGGGAAGAGAAACCATTGCAGGTGATTTTCTGGCTACGATTGAATAGATAAGAATAAAATCACAAGTACAGACCCACCCAGCTCAACGATGGTGGAGAGGTGTTGAGGAGGATTCAGTGGTCAACCATGTCAAAGGCTGCAGACATTTTGAGAAGGAGGAGGAGGGATAATTTACCTTTGTCACAATAACAAAGGATGTCATTTGTGACTTTGAGAAGAGCTGTTTCAGTACAGTAGCAGGGGCAGAAACATGATTGGTGGGATTCAAACATGGAATTCTGGGAAAGATGGGCACTGATTTGGGAGGTGGCAGCATGTTCACAGACTTTGGAGAGGAAAGGGAGGTTGGGGATGGGGCAGTAGCTTGCAAGTACGGAGGGGTTAAGGGTTGTTTTTTTGAGAGGGGTGGTGACAGCAAATTTGAAGGAGAGGGGAACAGTACCTGAGGAGAGGGAACCGTTAACAATGTCAGCTAACGTGGGAGCCAGGAAGGGACATTGGGTGGTCAGCTGTTCAGTGGGAATAGGGTCAAGGGAGCAGGAAGTGGGTCTCATGGACAAGATGAGCTGGTAGAGGGCCTGAGGGGAGATGGAAGAAAAACTAGAGAAAGATGTAAGTTCAGGGCTAAGACAAGGGGAAATGTTAGAGGAAGTTTGGCATGGTGGAAGTTTGAACTGATCGGATGGTCTTAATATTAGTGACAAAGATGTCCATGACTTCCTTGCACTTGTTGTTGGAGGTGGGGTGGAGGAGACAGGGGGAGAGGGGTTTAAGAAGACGGTTAACAGAGAAAAGAAGCCAGGTGTTATCTTTGCATTCCAGCATGATCCTGTAATAGTGAGCAGTTTAGGCAGACGAGAGCAAGACCAGATAGTGCTTTATGTGGCCCAGATAGATCTAGCAGTGAATGGCTAAACCAATTGTCCACCATATCCATTCAGGTCTGCATCCCTCGGACTTAAGGGAGCGGAGATGAGGGCCCTACCAGGGGAATGACCAGAATGAGAGAGAGTAATAGTTTTAATGGGGACTAGGGCACCAAAGGTGGAGGTGAGGGTGTGGTTGAGCAGATCGGCAGAAATGCCGTGGACTCTGGTGGAAGCCGCAGGACAAGGCAAATCCGATCCATGATCCCGGTGAGCTCCGATCCCAGAATGGAGGGGGGGGTGGGGGGAGTGTCCAACCCCCGACCCCTGCAATCTTTGTATGGCGGGGGGAGCTCGTGGGGGGCTAGGAGGAAGCACTCCTCCTCCTCCTGGCCCACAAGGAGTGCTACAGAAGCACTTACCATCTCCCCAAAGATGTCCTCGCTTCCCTTCAGCTGCTGGGTTTGCCAAGGCTATGTAAACCCAGCAGGCCACAGATAAACCTGCAAAACAGGTTAAATCAGAGGCCGCCAGCCTTATCAAAATATTTCGGATGTGACATTAAACCAAGGTCCCGTCTTCCCTTTCAGGGGGATGTGAAAGATCCCAAGGCACTATTTCGAAGAAGAGCAGGGGAGTTATCCCCGGTGTCCTGGCCAATATTTTTAACCCTCAATCAACATCGCTAAAACAGATTATCTGGTCATTATCACTTTGCTGTTTGTGGGAGCTTGCTGTGCGCAAGTTGGCTGCTGTGTTTCCTACATTACAACAGTGACTGCACTTCAAAAGTACTTCATTGGCTGTAAAGTGCTTTGGGATGCGCCGTAGCCGTGAAAGGTGCTGTATAAAATGCAAGTCATTCTTTCTAAATTCCAACCCGCCTCCTGGGAGCGGTTTGGCTGCCCACCCCTTGTCCCACTTCCATTAATCCCGAAAGGGGGCGGGTTGGAGGTGGGTTGGAGGTTGTTTTTTTTTTAAATTTTAACCTTTTATCCGACCCCAACAAACATGTTTTTGGGTGTTAAAATTCCAGCCCATTGTTTTAAAAAAAGAAGTTGAATTTATACGGCACCTCAGAATGTCCCAAAACATTTGGACCAATGAATTCACTTTTTTAATGTAAACATGGAATGGGCCTGCTGTTTATTCATTGGTTTAGTCATGTTTCAATTCCTGTTTTGTTTCTTTTATAGTGTTCTAGTACCTGTGCTGGAGGGTTCCAAAGGCGTGTTGTGGTTTGCCAAGATGAACGTGGATACGATGCCATTAACTGTGCTGAACAGGCTAAGCCTGTTGAAATGAGGTCCTGTGAATCTGGTCCTTGTCCTCAGTGGATTTATGGCAACTGGGGAGAGGTAGCGTTTCTTCTGCTAATAGTTTTATCATCCTTTACTAATAGGCAATTTTTTATTTTATAACATGGTATTTGACTCGCTGACACAACGGGAATTTTGTAAGATGTAGAGGCAAAATTTACGTATTAATTTCCTACTAGCAAGTTGCAGAATAAGCAATGCAAATGAGATCACCTTTACATAATTCAAGTTTAATCAAAGTATTAACATAAGAATTAAAGCAGTTATTATCCGAAGTTTAAAATTGGCAATGTTCCAGTGCTTACCCACATGAAGGCAGTGCATTCAATTATATTTGGAGGTTGAACAAACAAGGGGAAAATCAGGGGAACATAATTTCCTCAAGATTGATGAGCCTAATTGGATTTTTTACCCCCTCTGAAGCAATTTTGACAATAAAGTACATTGGCTCGGAATTTGCGGTCGGTAATAATGGTGAACTGTCAACGTTTGCTGTCATTACCGCTCTGAAACTGACCGCAACTTCAGTATTTAGCGACTGCAGATCTAAACATGGAAATCCTAAGTCTTCTTTTTATTCGTTCCTGGATGTGGTTGTCACTGGCAAGGCCAGCATTTATTGCCCCATCCCTAATTGCCCTTGATAAAGTGGTGGTGAGCTGCCTTCTTGAATCGCTGCAATCCATTGTGGTGAAGGTACTCACTCCCACAGTGCTGTTAGGGAGGGAGTTCCAGGATTTTGACCCAGCGATGATGAAGGAACGGCGATATATTTCTAAGTCAGGATGGTGTGTAACTTGATGGGGAACTTGCAGGTGATGGTGTTCCCGGGCGCCTGCTGCCCTTGTTCTTCTAGGTGGTAGAGGTTGTTGGTTTGGGATACGCAGCTGAAGAAGCCTCGGCGAGTTGCTGCAGTGCATCTTATAGATGGTACACACTGCAGCCACGGTGCGCCTGGGGAACTCCTACAACGATGTCCTGGAGCTAAGATGATTGACCTCCAACAACCACAACCATCTTCCTTTGTGCTCGGAATGACTCCAGCCAGTGGAGAGTTTTTCCCTGGATTCCCATTGACTTCAATTTTACGAGGACTCCTTGATGGCACACTCAGTCAAATGCTACCTTGATGTCAAGGGCATTCACTCTCATCTCACCTCTGGAATTCAGCTCTTTTGTCCATGTTTCAACCAAGGCCGTAATGAGGTCTGGAGCCAAGTGGTTCTGGCAGAACTCAAGCTAAGTATCAGTGAGCAGATTATTGGTGAGTAAGTGCCACTGGATAGCACTGTCGATCATACCTTTGCTGATGATTGAGAGACTGATGGGGCGGTGATTTGCCAGATTGAATTTGTCCTGCTTTCTGTAGACAGATACCTGGGCAGTTTTCCACATTGTCAGATAGATGCCAGTGTTGTAGCTGTACTGGAACAGCTTGGCTAGAGGCGCGGCTAGTTCTGGAGCAAAAGTCTTCAGCATGACAGCCGTGAAGTTGTCGGAGCCCATATCCGTTGTTGTATCCAGTGCGCTCAGCCTTTTCTTGATATCACGTGGAGTAAATCGAATTGGTTGAAGACTGGCTTCTGTGATAGCGGGGACCTCAGGAGGAGGCTGATATGGATCATCCACTCGGCACTTCTGCCTGAAGATAGTTGCAAACGCTTCAGCCTTGTCTTTTGCACTTGGGTGCTGGGCTCCGCCATTATTGAGGATGGGGATATTCATGGAGCCTCCTCCTCACGTTAATTGTTTAATTGTCTACCACAATTCATGATTGGATGTGGCAGGACTGCAGAGCTTTGATCTGATCCATTGATTGTGGGATCGGTTAGTTCTGTTTATTGCATGCTGCTTCCGCTGTTTAGCATGCATGTAGTCCTTGCCTAGGTTGGTACCTAATTTTTAGGTACAGCTGGTGCTACTCCTGGCATGTTCTTTTGCACTCCTAATTGAACCAGGGTTGGTCCCCCGGCTTAATGGTAGAATGAGGGATATAACGGGCCATGAGGTTACAGATTGTGGTGGAATACAATTCTGCTGCTGCTGATGGCCCACAGCGCCTCATGGATGCCCAGTTTTGAGCTGCTAGATCTGTTCTGAATCTATCCTATTTAGCACGGTGGTAGTGCCTCACAACACAATGGGGGTGTCCTTAGTGTGAAGACGAGACTTCGTCTCCACGAGGACTATGCAATGATCACTGCTACCAGGTAGATTGGTGAGGACGAGGTCAAGTAGGTTTTTCCCCTTGTGTTGGTTCTGTCACCACCTGCTACAGGCCAAGTCTGGCATAATGTCTGTTATGTATGGAGAAAGAGTCAGACTGAACACTGTGAGCTCAAAGTAAAGTGTGACCTTAGTCTTTTATTGCAGGTCTCCAGAGTGCCTCTCTGACTTGTGAGGCCTCCTTAAATACCTATACTCCCAAGGGATTATGGGATCCCTTGGGACTCCAGGGGATCAGCCCTCTGGTGGCTGTACAGAGTAAATACAAGCTTACATATGTAAAACACTCCCCCTGTCAAAGTCAATAGTGTAACTATTTACAATGTATGTCGATCTGGGGCCCTTCTTGCCCTGGTTGATTGTCTCGGTGTGAAAGCTGGTGTTGTTGGATCATTTCTTGGGCCCTCGCTGGGCTGCTGTGCAGCTGGCCTTGCTGGGCTGCCTAATGTGTTGGGTCCTGCTGGGCTGCTGTGGATGATGGGTTCTGCTTCGTGGTCAACCATGGTGCCGGTTGCCACTGGTGTGTATGTTGGGGGATCAAAAAAGGTAGGGTCCAAGTTGGATTGCTCAGGGTAGTCTGTAAATCTGAGTTTGATTTGGTTCAAGTGTTTCCGGTGAATGAGTCCATTTGAAAGTTTGACCCGAAACACCCTGCTCCCTTCTTTGGCCACGACAGTGCCGGGAAGCCACTTGAGACCTTGTCCATAATTTAATACAAATACAGGACAACTGATTTCAATCTTGCGTGACACATTTGCGCTATCATGGTATGTACTTTGTTTAAGCCACCTGCTCTCTACCTGTTCATGTAGATCAGGGTGAACGAACGAGAGCCTTGTCTTAAGTGCTCTTTTCATGAGCAGTTCAGCAGGTGGGATCCCAGTGAGCGAGTGGGGTCTGGTGCAGTAGCTAAGCAGGACTCGGAATAGGCAAGTCTGCAGTGAGCCTACAGTTACCCTCTTTAAGCCTTGCTTGATGGTTTGCACTGCTCTTTCTGCCTGACCATTGGGGGCTGGTTTAAACGGGGCAGCTGTGACATGTATGATCCCGTTACGGGTCATGAATTCTTTGAACTCAGCACTGGTAAAACATGGCCCGTTGTCGCTCACCAGGACATCGGGTAGGCCGTGTGTGGCAAACATGGCCCGCAGGCTTTCAGTAGTGGCAGCGGACGTGCTAGTCGGCATTATCTCGCATTCAATCCACTTGAAATACGCGTCTACAACCACAAGGAACATTTTACCCAAGAACGGGCCTGCATAGTCGACGTGTACTCTAGACCACGGTTTGGAGGGCCAAAACCATAAACTAAGCGGCGCCTCCCTGGGTACATTGCTTAACTGCGAGCATGTATTACATCTGTGAACGCAGGATTTTAAGTCCACATCGATACCGGGCCATCACACGTGGGATCTGGCTATCGCTTTCATCATTACGATGCCTGGGTGGGTACTGTGGAGGTCATTGATAACGTGTCTCTGCCCTTCTTGGGAACCATTACATGATTTCCCCACAGAAAGAAGTCTGCCTGTATGGACATTTCATCTTTGCGCCACTGAAACGGCTTTATTTCCTCCGGCATTTCCACTGGGACACTAGACCAGCTCCCGTGAAGCACACAGCTTTTGACTAGGGATAATAAGGGGTCCTGGCTTGTCCAGGTTTTGATCAGCCGGGCAGTGACGGGTGATTGTTCACTCTCAAATGCTCCCATAACCATGGCTAAATCTGCAGGCTGCGCCATTTCCACCCCCGTGGTGGGCAATGGCAGCCTACTAAGAGCATCGGTGCAGTTTTCTGTGCCTGAACTGTGGCGGATGGCGTAGTTGTATGTGGACAACGTGAGCGCCCATCTCTGGATGCGGGCCGATGCTTTGGTATTTATCCCTTTACTCTCGGAAAACAGGGATATGAGTGGCTTATGATCAGTTTCCAATTCGAATTTTAGCCCAAACAGGTATTGATGCATTTTCTTTACCCCATAGACACACGCTAACGCTTCTTTCTCAATCATGCTGTCGGCTCTCAGCCTTAGACAGACTCCTGGATGCATATGCAACTGGTTGCGGTTTCCCGAAGTCATTAGTTTGTTGCAATACACACCCGTGCCATATGACGACGCATCACATGCTAGTACCAAATGTTTACATGGATAATACAACACAAACAATTTGTTTGAGCATAACAATTTTCTCGCTTTTACAAAGGCATTTTCTTGGCTTTTGCTCCAAACCCATTCATCCCCTTTTTGTAGTAAGACATGCAGTGGTTCTAACAGTGTGCTGAGACCCGGTAAGAAGTTACCAAAGTAGCTCAGGAGTCCCAGAAACGACCGCAGCTCCATCACGTTCTGTGGCCTCGGTGTGTTCTCGATTGCCTCCGTCTTCCCGTTGGTGGGCCTGATGCCATCCACCGCAATCCATCTTCCCAAGAACTCCACTTCACGCGCCAGGAAAACACACTGCGAGCGTTTTAACCTGAGCCCCATGTGGTTGAGTCGACTAAGAACCTCCTCCAGGTTCTGCAGATGCTCGACTGTATTCCGACCTGTGACCAAGATGTCGTCCTGGAAGACCACGGTGTGCGGGACCGACTTCAGTAAACTTTCCATGTTTCACTGGAATATTTTATTTATAACAGATGCCCGTTTGGAATTCAGAGACCTTTGTGTGTTGATGCAGGTGAGGCCCTTCGATGATTCCTCCAGTTCCTGCGTCATGTAGGCTGAAGTCAGATCCAGCTTCGTGAACGCCTTTCCTCCCGCCAACGTTGCAAAGAGGTCGTCGGCCTTTGGTAGTGGGTATTGGTCCTGCGGGGAGAAACGATTGATAGTTACTTTGTAATCGCCACAGATTCTGACGGTGCCATTTCCCTTAAGGACAGGAATGATCGTGCTGGCCCACTCGTTGAACTCAATGGGTTAAATGATGCCCTCTCGTTGCAGCCGGTCTAGCTCGATCTCTACCCTTTCTCTCATCATGTACGGTACTGCTCTCGCCTTGTGATGGATGGGTCGCGCCCCTGGAATTAGGTGGATCTACACTTTTGCGCCTTGGAATTTCCCGATGCCTGGTTCGAACAGCGAAGGGAACTTGTTTAAGACCTGGGCAGACGAAGTGCCATCAGCGGGCGATAGTGCTCGGATGTCGTCCCAGTTCCAGCGTATCATTCCCAGCCAGCTCCTGCCGAGCAGTGTGGGACCATCGCCCAGTACCACCCGGAGTGGTAGCTTGTGCACCGCTCCATCATAGGAGACCTTTACGGTAGTACTGCCGATTACAGGAATCAGTTCTTTCGTGTAAGTTCTTAGTTTCGTACGAATTGGAGTTAATTCTGGCCCTGAGGTCTTATTGCACCACAATCGTTCGAATATCTTTTTGCCCATGATGGACTGGCTCGCACCTGTGTCCAGTTCTATTGACACCGGGAGTCCATTTAGTTCAACATTCAGCATTATCGGGGGACAATTCGTGGTGAATGTGTGCTCCCCATGTACCTCTGCCTCCTCGGTCTGAGGTTCTGGTTCGTTGTGATCCTCCATGGATCTGTCCTTCTCTGCAACATGGTGGTTTGCAGGTTTAAGAGGATTAGCAGCTCGCCTGCACATACATTGAAGATGTCCCATTGTTCCACAGCCCTTGCAAACATACCCTTTGAATCAGCATGAATGGAAACAATGATCACCCCCGCAGCGCCAACAAGGTGTTAATGGCCTTGCATTCATCACCTTTGATGGTGGACTCTGAGACATCTGTGGACATGCAGCTGCAGGCATGTGTGACCTGCCCTGTATGTTGCGATTCAAAAACAACATCACTTTGTTCACAGTACTTGTATGCTGAGAGATTTGTTTAGTATTCTCACTGGTGGCAATGAATGCCTGGGCTATCGCTATGGCCTTACTCAAGGTTGGGGTGTCGACAGTCAAAAGTTTGTGAAGTATGGTTTCGTGGCCAATGCCAAGTATAAAAAAGTCTCTGAGCATGTGCCCCAAATGTCCTTCAAATTCGCAGTGCCCTGCAAGGCGTCTTAGCTCGGCGACATAACTCGCCACTTCCTGGCCTTCAGATCTTTTGTAGGTGTAAAACCGGTACCTCGCCATCAGAACACTTTCCTCCGGGTTCAAATGCTCTCGGACCAGTGTGCACAAATCATCGTACGATTTCTCCGTGGGTTTTGCTGGAGTGAGCAGATTCTTCATGAGGCCATATGTTGGTGCCCCACAGATGGTGAGAAGGATCGCCCTTCATTTGGCAGCGTTCTCTTCCCCATCCAGCTCGTTGGCCACGAAGTATTGGTCGAGTCGCTCCACAAAGGTTTCTCAATCATCTCCCTCCGAGAATTTCTCCAGGATGCCCACTGTTCTCTGTATCTTTGGGTTCGCTATCTGTATCTCGTCACCAGTTGTTATGTATGGAGAAAGAGTCAGACTTTACACTGTGAGCGCAAAGTAAAGTGTGACCTTAGTCTTTTATTGCAGGTCTCCAGAGTGCCTCTCCAACCTGTGAGGCCTCCTTAAATAGCTGTGCTCCCAAGGGATATTGGGATCCCTTGGGACTCCAGGGGATGAGAGTAAATACAAGTTTACATATATAACAATGTCTTTCAGGACTCAGCCAGCTCGGTTAGTTGTGATGCTACTGAGCCAGTCTTGGTGATGGACATTAAAGTCCCCCACCCAGAGTACTTTCTGTGCCCTTGCTACCTTCAGTGCTTCATACAAGTGGTGTTCAGCAGGGAGGAGTACTGATTCATCAGCTGAGGGAGGGCAGTAGGTGGTAATCAGCAGGGGGTTTCCTTGCCCATGTTTGACCTGAAGCCATGAGACTTCATGGGGTCCAGAGTCAATGTTGAGGACTCCCTGGGCCACTCCTTCCCAACTGCATACTACTGTCACCTCGGGTGGGTCTGTCCTGCCAATGGGACAGGACATACCCAGGGATGGTGATGAGACATTGGCTGAAACGTTTGATTCTATGAGTATGACTATGTCAGGTTGCTGCTTGACTAGCCTGTGGGACAGCTCTCCCAATTTTGTTAGTGACGAGGACTTTGCAGGGTTGACTGGGCTGGGTGTGCCTTTGTCGCTTCCGAAGCCTGTGCCGAGGTCGATGCCACGTGGTCCGTCCGGTTTTATTCTTATTATTGTTTCTTGTAGCGGTTCTTGTTACAACTGAATGGCTTGCTAGGCCATTTCAGGGGGCAGTTAAGAGTCTACTACATTGCTGTGGGTCTGGAGTCACATATAGGCCAGACAAGGTAAGTGTTAAGCTCATAATAAAGTAATGCAACTGAGTACTGTAGACAATGAGTAAGTATGACCTTAGCTCCTTGAATTAAACTCCAGAGTGTTGGTACAGCATGGGAGGCCTGCTTATAAACAGTGCTCCCAAGGGATGCTGGGATCCCTTGGAACTCCAACAGGTAAGCCCTCTGGTGGCGGTGTGATACAAGTTGCCTAGGGTTGCATACTTAACAGTAAGGACGGCAGATTTCCTTCCCTAAAGGACATTAGTGAACCAGATGGGTTTTTAACTGCAATCCAGTAGTTTTATAGTCATTACTGATACTAGCTTTTTATTCCAGATGTATTTAATTAACTGAATTTAAAATCCCCAGCTGCCATTGTGGGATTTGAATTCATGTCTCCGGATTAATTATCCAGGCCTCTGGATTACTAGTCCAGTAACTTAACCACTACGCTACCATTCCCATGCCAGCAATCAGTGAAATGGATGAAAACTTGGGCTTTTCTGTAGCAATATCGCTGTTAAATACCCCAATAACTGTCAAGCCTTGTTGGAATAGGTGTAAATAGGATTTGAACAGCATAATGACTAGTAAACAAATGTTCTGACCCTGCAAAACTAATTTTTATATTTGTGGAGTGTCAAATTTCCCCATTATGATAAAAATTATAATGTTTCAAAATGTTTTTTTTTTAAATGTGTTGATGATATTTCAGCTTCTATCTTATCCCCATGTGAAAGTCCCAATCTTTATTTTGCTTTATTAACATTTTTTAAAACTTCGGGTAAAGCAGCTTCTCATTTCCTGGTATCCTGTCTGTGAGAATTCTTCAAAGTGATTGGCTGCTTCGACAGCTTGTCGACTTCCAAACAGCTCTTTGTTCGGAATCCCCACGACAGAGCGCTGCAATCAATTGAACGTCGAAAAAGACAAACTTCTTGCCACATCATTATTTTTCCAGTCCGCAGTAAGATAAAACAGTATTTGGGTTTTGCCATGCAACGGGGGCAAGTTTAAGAGAATGCAGCCAAGCGAGTGGCCATCCTGGTTGGAAACCAGAGTTAACAGACGTTCAATTGAAGACTGGTACCTCTTCAAGAGGAGGGTTCGACAGGGGGAGGAGGACGGAAGCCTGAGAAAGGGGATGCCCAAGGTTTCTCTGAGACCTGGAGGAGTACACCTGCTTCTTCTGGCCCACAAGGAAATTTTAAATGAAAATTGAAAACTTACCTCCGGCAGCTTTGGTACGACAGGAGACGCTCCGCTGCCCCCCCCCCCCCCCCCCCCCCCCGCGGGCTCCGATGGTGTCATCAGAGCACAATCTGCATGTATTTAAAAAAGACCTCACTGGCTTCAGGAGGGTATCGGCCAGATCGAAGTGGGAACAAAACCCATAGGAACAGCAGAAGTTTATTCATCTCCTTGAGCCTGTTCAGCCATTGAATTAGATCATGGCCAAGCTGTACCTCAACTCCATTTACCTGCCTTTGATCCATAGCCCTTGATAATAAAACATTTGCCGATCTGAGTTTTGAAAATATTAATTGACCTCCAGGGATCTAAGTGTCCATATATACAAATCTCTAAAAGCTAATGCACAGGTATAAAAAGTAATCAAAAAGGCTAATCGAATATTGGCCTTTTATCTCTAGGAATTCAATTGTGAGGAAGTTATTCTTCAATTATACAGAGCCTTGGTCACACCCCATCTGGAGTACTGCGTTCAGTTTTGGGCACCAAACCTCAGGGAAGGTATATGTGCTCTGGTACATCACAGATTTATCAGAATGATACCACAGCTTAAAGGATTAAATTATGAGGACTGGTTGCATAAACTAGGCTTATATTCCCTTGAGTTTAGAAGGTTGAGGGGTGATAAAATGGAGATGTTTAAAATGATAAAGGGATTTAATAGGATAGACACAGAAACTATTTCTTTGGGTGGGGAATCCAGAACAACAGCAACAACTATATAGCACCATTAACGTAGTGAAACGTCCCAAAGGGAACGATCTGAAAATTAGAGCTAGGCCATTTAGGAGTGACATCAGGAAGCATATTTTCACACAAAGAGCAGTGGCAATCTGAAACACTCTCCCTAAAAGCCTCCCTAAGTGGATGCGGGGTTAATTAACATTTTCAAGATTGAGATCAATTGATTTTTTGGGGGCTAAAGATATCAAGGGATATGAATGAAAGGCAGATAAATGGAGTTGAGGTACAGATCAGTCATCATCATAGGCAGTCCTTCGGAATCGAGGAAGACTTGCTTCCACTCCCAAAGTAAGTTCTTTGATGGCTGAACAGTCCAATACGAGAGCCACAGGACCCTGTTATAGATGGGACAGAGATTTGTTGAGGGAAGGGGTGGGTGGAACTGGTTTGCCATGCGCTCCTTCTGCTACCTGCGCTTGACGTCTTCACACTCTTTGCGTTGAGACTCGAAGAGCTCAACGCCCTCCCGGATGCACTTTCTCCACCTCGGGCGGTCTTCGGCCAGGGTCTCCCAGGTGTCAGTAGTGATGTCGCACTTTACTAGGGAGGCTTTGTCCAGCCCAGCGTTGGCCTGCTTCTACCCCGGGCCGAAGGAATCTCGCACCGACCTGCGACTCCTGTTTGAGGCTTGCAAGCCGAGCCATCTAGCGAGGCTCCATGCTGTGAGGAGGAGCAACCCCCCCCGGGGACTGAGCCCGGCACCGCTCGGGAAACACAGCAGGAAACCGGGACCACCTGCGGAACTGGGTCTGGCCTGGCACCGCCTGGGATACACAACAGGGCCCCGAGCCCGGGACACACACACCAAGGAAAATGGACAATAAGCCAAGAAGAGTGAGGGTAGCAGCCCCGACCTGCTTGGTGTCACTCAGTGCCAAAAAACCCACAGAGCCACCTTTGACCTGGTGTGCTCACCCGCCGGATTTGTGTGGGCCCTGCACCGGCCCGTTTCTACCTCAGCCCGGATGTTCAGCCATGAACTCATTGAATGGCGGTGCAGGCTAGAAGGGCCGAATGGCCTACTCCTGCACCTATTTTCTATGTTTCTATGTTTCTATGTTTCTATGACCCCTGCACCTTAAATAGATCAGTCATGATCTAATTGAATGGCAGATCAGGCTTGAGGGATTGAATGGCGCACTCCTGTTCCTATTATTCCTACTTGTATAGGTCATTCTTAACAGTGAGGTATTTAAACAATATTCCAATTCCCTAATGTAATCTTTGCATGTGTGATAATTAGCTTCATCAGATGATAATAGCTGTTGTTTTCCTTGATCATTGAAAAAAATTAAGTTTTCTTGCGTGAACTGTCACAAACTATTGCAAAAATTATTGTCCTATGTTAATTAGTTATCAAAGTGGCAATAGAAAGGTCATAAAATACAAAGGCAGTTTATCAAAGAAAGAAAGATTTGGATTTATATAGCGTCTTTCACGACCACCGATCGGTCTTAAAGCACTTTACAGCCAATTAAGTACTTTTGGAGTGTCATTACTGTTGTAATGTGGGAAACGCGGCAGCCAATTTGTGCACAAACAAGCTCCCACATACAGCAATGTGATAATGACCAGGTAATCTGTTTTTGTTATGTTGATTGAGAGATATATATTGGCTAGGAATAGTACCATGGGATCTTTTCCGTCCACCTGAGAGGGCAGACGGGATCTCGGTTTAATGTCTCATCCAAAAGTCGCCACCTCCAAGCGCTCCCTCAGCACTGCACTGGAGTGTCAGCCTAGATTTTTGTGCTCAAGTCTCTGGAGGGGCACTTGAACCCACAACCTTCAAGGATCAGAGGTGAGAGTGCTACCCACTGAGCCACAGCTGACACCTTAGATACAATCAAAGCCTAGATTCACATTCTACATGCTATATTGTAAACTCTACGTTCATCTACAAAAAGTGATCTGTCTACTCAGTAGTTTTAAAATAAGTTGGCAAACTTTGACCAAGCTAATTGTTTTATTTTTAACTGCAAAATTATCACTTTTTAATGGATATGTTATTGGTGTTAAATTTATAGTGCACCCAGACCTGTGGTGGTGGAGCAAGAACAAGACTAGTTATTTGTCAGCTACCGAATGGCCAAAGGCTAAATGACCAGAACTGTGAAATTCTTGACAAACCTCCTGACCGTGAACAATGCAATACTCGAGCTTGTCCTACAGGTGATGCCTGGAACAGAGATCGTTGGAGCTCGGTACGATAATCCTTCTATTTATATAACTTAGTTCATCAGTCTATGGATATGTCAGTTTATAACAGTTCTGCTTAATGCCAGGGTATAGTTTTGTAAATGTTCACCCTTGTGAGTTTACATTTATTATTTCCTAATTGAATCCATGCTGCTGTTAATAATATGAAGGCCAGTAATATACAGTACAGTTATGTACCTCAAGTCACAGGCAGTTGGTGCAAAAATATCTTTTTATAACAAAATGATCTGGGAGGTTGTGTTGAACTATCTTTAGTAGTCTTAAGGTTCTAACTATCTTGTCGGTGTTTTAATCCCATCCTTGTGGTGAGCAGGGATACTAGATTTGTGTTATGTTATGTAAGGCTTGTTTTTCTATGAACCTGTCACCAATCAGTGGGGATAAATTCAACTTTAGAGGGGTGCAAAACGGGCAGAGGCAGCTTGACCACTCATTATACACACAGGCAGATTTGAATTTCCATTGCCTTAAATGGGAATGAAAATTGGACAGGGTGTATAACAGTGACCGATCCACCCCGGCATTGAATTTTAATCCAATTTCAAAACTATCCACCGCTTACCAAATATTAGATTAATGTTCAACATATTGCATATTCTGAACTGTACATACATCTGTAACAAGTGATAGATCCTCTCAGTAACTTACAAATCTTTCATCAAACTCTTAACTGGTCTTGCCACCAGAATGGTCTACTCTACTAGTCCCATCTTCGTGTCCATCAGAAGTAATGTGGCAGTTCAATAATTGTGAAAGTAATTTTTGAAATGCCACCAAACTTTTCAAGTAATTTTATTTTATCATCTTCTAGTTTCTTTTCAAAAACAATCATACTAGGAAGGACCAGTAGAATTAATCATATGCCACTATTCATTCTGTACTTGAACACCAACTTATCACCTCAATATCTTAAAAACAGCATGTTAATAAGGGAATTTTCTGATCCAATTCTTGGGCATCGTTTTTCCTTCATATTTTTAGGTGTATATTTAAGAACATAAATATGTACCATGCTCCTCAATGTGTTTTCAGTTAAGATTTTGGCCTGGTGTACAGCACTATTAATGCAGCAGTTAAAATATGTTACTGATTAATGTGATGTATGCACAGACGAGAATGTCTACAGCAGGTAAGTGCCAATTACATTTTTGTTTTGTAATCCAAAGTTCCAAATGCAGGTGCTCATTTGTGTCTCCATTTTTTTTCTTGATCCCATCTCCTGTCTTTGTAGTTTTTAGGTTACCTCAGGTCTGAACTATGCACCACGTACTAGCTGTTTGGGGAGAAATTAGGCACACAGAGTTTGTCTGGTCTCCTTGATTATTGTACATTAGCTATTTGAATTGCCTGTGCATACTGGCAAACCATCAATCAAAAAATAATGCCAATTTGCACATGTACGTATGAGAAACTATGGGAACATCTCGTCCAAAATACAGGTAAACGTGGATAAACCATAGTTATGTCCATGCACATTACTATGTATAGTGGAAAATGTTACCCTTGGTTACTTACATTTTCGGGTAAGGTGGATTTTTTTTAACATACATATAAATTTATGAACTCATGAACACTGACCTGTGACCTCAGTAAATTGGACTCTATTGGTATCTAACCAAGCGCATAGCTGCCTTGCTATCATCAGCTACCTTTGTTAAGAACGTTAATGGAATGGAAACTCTTATTAATGTAAGACACTAAATTTGTGGAATTACAAAAGTAACAGAACACTTGGGGGTTAATTTTATGCATCTGTGCTACTGGTGGGCCAAGATTTCTTCCAGCAGTGCAGGCACATTAAACTACCCCTTTACTGTAAAATGCACATTAACAAATGATATACAGGTGCTAAAAAGGACAAACTTATTCTCTAGTAAAATAATTGTACTAAATATTTACAAACTAGATGCTATTAGTTTTCAGTGATACAGAATTTCTTCTTGCATCATTTTGGCTCTCTCTTCCAGAATATTCTCTAGCAATAGCATATATGGATCAGAGATAGTATTAATCATATTTCTAGTTTTTTACTCTCTTCACAGTTTATAAATTTGGGTTAAAAGTATTATCAACAGTATTTGTCTTGGATAACTGATTTTATACGTTAGATACCCTGGCAATTTAAGCATTTACAATACTAAAAATTAATGTACATATTGCTAAAGAGCTTAATTTATTAATGAAGTATTTGCTCACATTTAAAATATGTAAATATTTTATGGTGCACCGTGCAGATTATTATTGTGGCATATTCTAAGCAAATGAAATGTTTAATTATGTTGTTGTTTTGGGAGAATCCTGGTGCTAAATTGCCAACATCCACAGAAATGTATCTTCAATATATTTGCTTTAATAATGTGTACAAAAGAGTTCTGTACAGTTGACAGGTTTATATTAAACCTAAACATTAAACTATGTTTTTTGAACTGTTTTTACAGTGTAAATTTAATCTTAAGTGCAAAAAATCTCCATTTGTTCATCCTTTCCTAGAGAAACATCATTTAACACAATCCAAAACTAGATTTGAAATATTTTAGCCTATGAATACTAAGTGTGAAGATGCTAATTTTCATAATGGATTTTGTTAAATATTTAAACTTTGTATAATACAATTTCTACACAAATAGGGTATTTTTGTCATTTAGGTTACAAATATGAATCTAATTGAAAGTGAAACAGCTTACACCACAGAAGGGGTGTTATTAAGCTACGGACAAATGTACTCGCTCTTTTATCCCGTCTAGCGATCATTGCTTAGCTCAACTATTGTAACCTAACACTTTATAAAAACACATTTGATACAATACTGTGCCATTTTTAGGGGAGAAATATACTTAAGTAATGAGTTCAATATAAATGAACACATCAGTCATGTTGCTGAAGACTTTGTCTAAGCTTTTGTGAGGGCATTGCTTTTGCATAATATGTTAAAAATTGTTACAAATCAAAACAAATTCTGAACAATATTCAAAGCATATGTACTTATTCAAACAATTAATTATGTAGGGTATTTGGCATCTCATTGTCTCCAACTCCATTGAATGTCGTATTGCTCATTTTATCGTAGCTTTAGAAAACTTGAAAATATTATCCTACTTCCAAGAAACATGGTGGCAGTTTAATTACCATTCCATACTTTCCGTCAATGAATTTGGTGGCTATTCGCAGTATTACAATTGAGCCATTTTGATATACTTTTAAGATAATATTATTTACTTGCACAATACCTCATTTAAAATTTGATGTCAAATATTGGTATAGTAAAAATTTACTGCCATAAATTAATATTAGTATTTTAAATGGTGCCGTATCATTATTAACAAGGGATATTGCAAGCATTGCTGATGTGAATCCTTGGTGCTACAGCAATCTGTTTTTCTTTTTTATTTGGCGATTTACTTGATACAGAAGTGTTTTTTTTAACTAAAAAGTAATTTCATATTTGCAATAATTCAAAGTGTAGTCTTAATTGTAAATTCAAACAACTGTCCAAAATCTTCAGTATTGTCCAAATTACTGATTACAGCACATAATAAATAGTCCATTCATTTTTGAAGCCTTGCAGATCAATTTTAGCATGCTTAAAGATGTTTGCCAAAACTTGGGCTAGTACGGGCACTCTTAAATATGAAGTAATAGTATTCTGTCAAAACTGTTAATGAAATAATGCTGCTGATTCTTTTCTGTTGTGCTGTGGAATGCTCCTATTTGTATGAAACGGAGTACAGACACAATGGGGTAGATTTTCATGGGTATATTTTCGTCTTCACCATCTGGGTGGTAATGTGGCCCTTCATTTTTTTTCCGCGCACCTCAGAGCCCCCCGCCAACATTTTACCTCAAAAGCAGCGTCGAAAAACTCCCTGCGATCATGGCCGATTCTTGGACCATCTGTGGAGCTGGCGTGGCGTACAATGAAGAGAGGGGGGCGGAGCTAGGTCCTGCTGCTGAAAACAGTGCCGGGACCTCTGCACATGCGCGCTAGCGTCTGCGCGCATGTGCAGTAGCTCCTGGCAGGCCGTTTCGGCAAACGCGCGCTGCGGGCTGTGTGGGAAGGGCCGAAGCACCCCGTCCCTAGCCCTGGCCGAGTGGGCTCTCTTCTTGGGTGAGCATCAAAGGACTTCTGTTGTTATTTTCCCATTTGTTATTTCGACAAGAGTTTGACATCGGGCGATGAGTCCACAGATACAATACCTATAAGAATATTGTGACAAAAACCCTGATAACCTTCTCTTTCTCTTTAAATGGTGTAAGCATCAAAATGGAGAATTCCAAATCTTTGGGAGTAAAATAAACCATGGGACTGGGTGATATAGTGGATTGGCACACTGTCCTTTCACCTCTAGGACCCGAGTCAGAATCCAAATTACAGCATGAAAATTTTCCCGCTCTGCCAGCTGTCAGGAACTCTATGTGAAACGAGTTTTGCCAGCACCAATCTAGTTCCCAGTGCGGAAAATTTTACTGTTATTGGTGATTTTCTGCGTGGCTAAGGTACAGTATGAGGGAAGAATATTACTTTGGCCTTGGTGTTTTAGGGGCAGTGTTCCTTCTATTTTATTTGTTAATTAATTGCTCATTACTTTTTGTGCTTTGTTTGGTGCTTGTTGGTGCTTTAAATGTAGCTACTTGCACCGATTCCTTAACTGTAAGTAAGGTCTTTCTGTGCGGACAAAAGTGGACACATACGCTGCCCTAAGTTAGTTTAGTACAACTTTTTTCTGGCCAAATTGGCATAAATGGTGTAAGTGGCTGGGAACTTTTGAAAAAACAACTGACCTAACAAAAAACCTAACTAACTCACTTACACTGGCGCAAATTAAATGGCCATATTTCCAACTAAAAAGATACACCAGAAAAATCAAGTTACACCAAATGAAAAGGTGCAACTCATGGGGAAATTGAACCCATATTGAAATCAATGGAAAGAAATTCAGGCAGGTTTTATAGAGTTCGAGATCCGCCCCACCAGATCATCGTCCAGGCGAAGATGAAGATCTACCCCGACGTTTATTATTCCTGTTGTAAACTGAATACAAGTAATTATTGGAAATTGGTTAATTTGCTGTACAATGCATGTGATAAAAATGAAAATCATCATGTGGCTTTAATATTTTGCTCATTTATTGCAAAATATATTTCAAGTAATGGTTTAATAAAAAAGAAAATACTTTTCTGTTTATTTTAGAGTTAATGAGAAAGAGGAGCGTTAGTTCTGTGGAGAAATATAGGGGCAGATGTACCTGGGTGTATTGGTTGCTGTTGCTCAGCAAATAGAGGAAAAGCAGGTGGGAGGATCACATACCTGCAATAAGGCTGTCTGAGTTTCCATCCATTTAAATTAGCCCATTCTAAGTCCTTTATCCACATATTCTATTATATAAAATTGTTAATTCAGTTGACATTTATTTAATCCTGAGAAGTATTGATATTTTAATCCACAAAATATCATTACTCAAAAATTATGCTAACTAATGTTGAAGTTACTTTGTCAATAAACATTAAAAAATATTACTCATTATTAGGATTAATAGTTATTGGGATTAAAATTCAATTTCGACAGGGTTGCAAAACTCCACATATCTGGAGTATACCTTCGAATAAGGATTAATGTTTACTAAAATTGAATAGTGGATTTCTTTTTCTCCACTTGGCATCCGCTACCTATCATAGGAAACTTCCCCGCAATGGCCCCAATGTAAATGTAGCCTTGAATTCAGAGAAAAATTGGGCATTACTGTGCCATTCTGCACTGCCCTTTTAGTAATTAGAGGGTGATTTTAATCTCATTCGCCCTCCCTTCTCCTCCGCCCTGCCCTCCACCGTTTATGCCTAAAAACTTCTGTCCAATATCAGAGCACTGGGATCCCACGAACTTAAGAAAAAGCCAAACTGCCTGTTCTCCTGCAATGTGAATAAGCTGATGTGTGGTCAGGCCCCTGCTTGCTATCATTGTGAAGGGTCTATTCTGAGTAGAATCATACTACTGCTAAGAAATTTCAGTTATGTCTGACAGATATTAGGCAGTCAACAGGAATTGCAGATTTTATACAAATAACTCATCTTCAGTGCATCATATTTATGCTTTAAGCTGCATCCAGCTCTTGAGCTCATAATCTCGATATGATACTGGAGTGCAATTCGGAGGAAATGCAGCATTATTGGAGATGCCCTTCTTTGGCTGAGCAATTAAACTGAGGCCCTGTTTGCCTATTCCTGTGGTTCAGGTGGACATTGAAGATCCCAAGACACATTTAAGGAAGAGCCCTGGCCAACATTCATGCTTTAACCAAAATTGGCAAAAACAGATTAATTGGTCATTTAACTCATTGTTGTTTGTGATGTTATGTCCAATAAACATTCAGTTGGTGTGACAATGTAACGGCTACTCTTATTTCAAACTCTCTGGATCAATCTCACTGGATATAACATAGAAAGATAGAAACATAGAAAATAGGTGCAGGAGTCGGCCATTCAGCCCTTCGAGCCTGCACCACCATTCAATATGATAATGGCTGATCATGCAACTTCAGTACCCCATTCCTGCTTTCTCTCCATACCCCTTGATCCCTTTATCCGTAAGGGCCACATCTAACTCCCTTTTGAATATATCTAACGAACTGGCCTCAACAACTCTCTGTGGTAGAGAATTCCACAGGTTCACAATTCTCTGAGTGAAGAAGTTTTGCCTCATCTCGGTTCTAAATGGCTTACCCCTTATCCTTAGACTGTGACCCCTGGTTCTGGACTTCCCCAACATCGGGAACATTCTTCTTGCATCTAACCTGTCCTATCCTATCAGAATTTTATATGTTTCTATGAGATCTTCTAAATTCCAGTGAATATAAGTTTAGTCGATCCAGTCTTTCTTCATATGTCAGTCCTACCATCCCAGGAATCAGTCTGGTGAACCTTCGCTGCACTCAACATTCAGCATGAGAGGAACTCTAGCTCCCTTACCCAATATGTAAATATCAAAATACCTTTGTCCTTCAGGATTTCACGGTGACAATAACCATCTCCAAGAATGAGCCTGGTTAACACCTAAAAAAAAATTAAGTGAAGAAATTCAGCAACTGCATCAGACAGTTGAAATAAAGCATAATGCTCTCCAAGTAATATGCAAGAAAGATGGATTTGCCAACCCTAGAACCATAATGAAAACCACTACACTCATAAATCTCTTCAAATCCAAATGGTTTGAAGGTTTCCTTGACCTTTGAGCATATATTCAAGTAGTTAGGTTTGACCATGGGTGAGCTAGGTCTAATAACAGGAGTAGAACAAGGTAATGTCTCAGACTCAGTTTCAAAATCATCAGGTTTCTTCATAGATCGTCCTGGAGATTCCACATCAGAATCTGGAGCACCAACAACATTCTGGTTTGTTACGCATGGGAATAGATGAAGCATCTGAAACTTTCTGAGGTGATGCAACAGTTGCTTTCTTGTGGACAAGGCATTAATGGTAGATCACACTCAACATTATCATTTGGTAATACCACATCAAAGGCAACCGATCAATACAGTTCTGATAATTGATCCTTGTTACACTTCCACGACAAATCATCCCCCAAAACTAAAAAACGTAGCAGCTCTAATCTTCTGTTCAGTATCACTAACATTCTATTTTTTCACATTTCCATGGAAATCAAGACATAATACTTTTTCTCCCACATGGTATTGCTGCAAAGTTAGTGAACCAGCATTACAACGTTCTCTTCATAAAGCACATGACTTTTTTTAGTGAATAACTGAGAAGATGTCATACATTAACTGAAGAGACAGTCTTTGCTCATTTCTGATGCATGGTGCCAGGATCTTGTCACATGTTCTTTTGAGAAGTTTTGAATATACATGCATCCTTCTCAATTTCCCCATTTGACTGCGGGGCTTAAAAGTTCCTTCAGACTATTTTTAAAGCACCAAATGGCCTCAGGGAATGATCCCTGCATCTGAAGATGGAGGATCGCAAGAAACTGGTAATCTGGCCTCGTCTACATATTCAGGGCAAGTCTATTATGCCACCAGAGGCAGCTCGCTTGACAGAAGCGTGCAATTTCAGGCCACCTGCCTCACCGGCAACAATCCTCAGGTATGTTTGGGAGTGGAGGAGCAGAAGGAGACCCCATGGATGTACTGTGAAGGCAGGAGGAGCACTTCTGCTCTTCCTGGTTCCACAGAATTTATTTTTTAAAAAGCTATTTACATACCATTTCGGTGGTGGCCACATCCACGTTCCAAAAACACAGCCCAAGGTCTGGTTCATTCAGGGCAGCCCACTTTCTGATAAGGATCCTTAAACAGGTGTTAGGCCCCTCATTAGCATATGCAAGGACCTAGCTTGTTTTAGGCGACCATCCAGCATGCCTGAAAAATGGCTAACCTGCTTTTAGGTCGGACACTTTTCAGGATTCCTTGGGGTGCAGTGTTTTACGTCTCTATGGCAATAAAAGAAACTGAAGAGAAGCAAAAAAATATTAAAGGGAGAGAAACAAAAGAGACGAGAAAGAGAGATTCTCATGAAGAAAGGTTGAACAGGTTGGGCCTATATTCATTGGCGTTTAGAAGAATGAGAGGTGATCTTATTGAAAGGTATAAGATTCTGAGGGGACTTGACAGGGTAGATGCAGAGATGATGTTTCCCCTCATGGGGGAATCTAGAATGAGGGGGCATAGTTTCAGAATAAGGGGTCACTCATTTAAAACGGAAATGAGGAGGAATTTCTTCTGTGAGGGTCGTGAATCTTTGGAATTTATCTCAGAGAGCTGTGGAGGCTGGATCATTGATTATATTTAAGGTGGAGATAAATAGATTTTTGAAGGATAAGGGAGTCAAGGGTTATGGGGAGTGGGCAGGGAAATAGAGTTGAGGCCAAGATCAGATCAGATCCACGATCTTATTGAATGGTGGAGCAGGCCCGAGGGGCCAAATGACCTACTCCTGCTCCTATTTCTTATGTTCTTAGATAGAAGCACAAGAGGAGAGACAGAAAGGAAACAACAAGCAGACATCAGAAACGGGTAAAAGAGTGGCCATTACCACGTGCAAATGCTTGAGGAGATCTATTAGTAGCTTTTCAAATGAATAGTTTACTATACTGTACTTAATTTAATTACCTGCCATCTGAGTGTGTGAGGACATCTTAATATAAGGTATTTTAGTTGTGTCTGGTGCTTTTATCAAAATGGTATTGGTTAATAATAATGAGAACATAAAATATGACGCCAAGAAAAAAAACAAAGTGAAGTGAGATCCACACTGGAGATTTAACGAAGATGAACTCTTGCACTATCCAGTTGTTTAAAACTTTCAAAATTAGATATGTTACATGCAATATATCGTAGGCATTGGAGAAACAAACCAGTTAAATCATTACAGTTGACAAAGAAAATGTAATTATACAAAATATTGTATATTTCTACACTATATTAACAGAATATATTTGTTGTTGCATGTTGATGACTTTTGAGTAAATTAATGAAATTCTCCCACTTCCAAGAGGTTTATCATTGGTTAGAAACAAGTATCAACCTGGCTTTATTATTTCTTAATGTTGATGGTTGTGACATCTATAGAAAAGAAATAGATATACCTCCAAAATCATGCTATTAGTCCTGTTTAGAATTCAAATACCAGAACCTAATGCACCGCTATTAAACTCATTATGTAAGGATTTAATTCTGGGAAATTTAGATCTATGCACACTTGTAATTATGCCAATAACAACAGTTCACTATCATCACAAATAGTTTGGTCTGATGTTGAGAGACAAAATAAATGTTTGCTTTCTCCAATTTCTGAAACCCTACTTTTTTGCCATTGTTTACTGTTATCACCTATCTATAGCACGAGTTATTGGCAGACATTACTTTGTGCATGTTACTGATCAGTGACTTTAGCTATGTGATATCAATGACAGCAGTCTATTGTATTATGTAATCACCACAGTTTTACTGCCCACTACTGAAGTGGAATTGTCAGTAAAAAATAGATAGTATTACAAAGCGATTGTTTTGCATCAAATGTGACCAGTGGATTCCAGCTGCTCCTGTGTATTGCCTTTTACTGTTCATGTAGTGGTTCTCTTTAGTACATCTTAATGGGAGACTTGAACAGAGAGATGGGCCTGCTTTGTGAACCTTCTCTGTGCAACAGCAGCAGAAAACAAAATGTTGTTTTTTCAGTGTTCTTATTAAATGTACATATACATTGTTGAACAGTGCATGCAACTGAATAAGAAAAATAAATGGGAATGGAAACCCAAGAAAAGAACATGTAAAGAAAATTTGTCTTACTAAATATAATGATAGCTAAAGAAGAACCTTAAACTGTTTGTGCATTTATGAGGAGCTCCACAATTTGATTGTTAGCCACACTTTTCCTGCATCTTTCTCGCATACCAAAAAACACATTTTGTAAGTTGATAATTTTTCTATCTTAAAAAGTGTACATGCAGAATTACCTCCAGCCCAGTGCTTTTTCTGCTCTTGTGCTCCATCATCTATTAACATTCCTGACCTCTCTGTCTCCTTTGATCTCAACTGGGACTCTCAGATCTCCTCTATGTTAAAGCTGTTTTCAAAAACTCAGCTTCCTCTCATCAACTCTTAAGTCCATAAAAAGTCTGCTCTCAAATCTGGGGAAGCTCTTTTTGCCTCTTTCTCACACTGCTTAACTGCAGTAGCAGGGTATATCTGCATGATATAATTTGTATAACTATAGTACTGTGTAATATATTACAAATTCTTTCATTAATGCTGCCATACATAGGTCTTCCTGCATTATATTTGTATACTGAGAATAATTTAATGTACTTAGCAACAAATCATTGCTGCTATTTATGTCCATTTTGATACCACAGAATGTCCTACTTCTTCAAATAATACAAAAATTGGATCCCATTATCATTTAAAAAAAAATCAAGTTATCAATAGCATCTAATTCTTTAGGTCAGTGATAATGCATTAATATCAGTTGAACTGAACTAGAACCTGGGTAAAATCAAACCAATTTTTTCTTAATCGTGTTATAGTTTACCTATGTTGGGTATGTCCCTTTAAGAGACTTTTATCCTGAAACTACATAATGTTTTTCTTCCCACATCTTTCAACGGGCCTCCCTTAGGTGGCCCCCTTCAGGCATTTTTTTTCTGCTGCCCGCATTACTCACATTGCAAGCCGATCTGCCAACAAGAGTTGATAATCTACTCTGCAAAATTTGTTGGGTTTTTTTGGTCTACAGAAGCAAGCACAAACACATGTGTGCACACGCAAACAAGCATGCATAGATTTCCATTTCAACATTTCAAAATTATCGCTGCCAGGGTAATACTGCCACCTAAGATGATAATTAAGACCATTGATCTTCCAGTGGTGATATTATGCCAACTTTTGCTTCGAACTCACTTGAATACGCCGCACCGAGCACAGCAGTGAGTCAGAAGCGGCGCAGCCAATGTTCAATATAGATCCAAGTTGTCGAGGATTGTGAGCACTTTTATAAATAGTCATTTAAAGAAACAGGCATTTAGGAATAGTGAAGATATTTGCCCTCTCACCCCACACACACCAAATATTATTATGTATAGGGTACCATGAATATTAACTCTTCCACTGCTTAAAAAAAAACTATGACTGGATTTTCATCAATGATACTCATAATTCAATATGTGGATTCTATAGTCTCTCCTTATGGATAGTCTGTTAATTTTTAAGTTAAAATGGGCAAAAGCGATTAAACAATGTGTAAAATTATTGTATTTTAATAACAAAGAGCGCAGACTCTGGTAGGAATCAACTCTGAGAGTAGCATCCTACTAGAGATACTGAAATCTATATAGTTTTAAAAGGAACCAGTATTATAAATACAGGCGTTGCTTTCATTCTGTAAATATTTTACATCACACTGAGGACTTTCATATTACAAACTATTGTTAAGCGAATATTCACTCAGCATTTTCGAACCATTTTGCTGATATGACGTGACATTCTGATGCCATAAAATCTGTTTGCTTAATGAGGCTTAAATTTTAACTAGAAATGCTCAACTGATCAACAGCGAGAGCTTTAAAGTTTATTATAAAATTAAGCCCTTCCTCAGCTATAGGTAACCTGCTGAGCAGCTACATTTCTGATTGGGAGCCCATTAGTGTCATTCTGAGACCCATCAGCCAGTGGCCTAACTGTCAACGACGATCAAAGTAGCATTAATTCAGCTAAATCGCGATCGCCATTGATTTTGATCAGGGGCAGAAATATTATTGACATTTTCGGCGAGGGTCCTGTGAGAGGAACACAGCAACAAGAGTAGGCCATTCAGCTCCTGAAGCCTGCTTCACCATTCAATGAGACCATGACTGATCTGTATCCTAACTCCATCCAACTGTCTTGGCTCCCTATCCCTTAATACCTAGAAAATACCTGTAGATCTCAGATATAAATAATGAATTGAGCTAGCATCTATTGCTTTTTTGTGAGAGAGAGTCCCACACTTCTACCACCCTTTGTATGAAGAAGTGTTTCCTAACTTCTCTCCTGAATGACCTGGCTCTGATTTTAAGGTTATGTCCCCTTTGTCCGAAACTCCTCCACCAGCGGAAAAGATTTCTCTCTCTACTCTATCAATTCCTTTAAAAATCCTAAAAACCTCAATCAAATAACACCTTAACCTTCTATATTCTATGGAATACAAGACTAGTTTATGTAATCTCTCCTCATAATCTAATCCTTGGAGCCCTGGTAACATTCTGGTGAATCTGCACTGCACTGCTTCCAAGGCCAATATATCCTTTCTAAGAAGTGTTGACCAAATCTGTGCATAGTACTCCAGATGTGGTCTAACCATGGCTTTGTATAGCTGTTGCAAAAGTTCCCCTTTATATACCTGCCCTCTAGCTTTTCACCATTTAAAAAATACTCTGATCTATCTTTTTTGGTCCAAAATGGATGACCTCACACTTGCCTACGTTGAAATCTATGTGCCACAGTTTTACCGACTCACTTTATCAATGTCTCTTTGTAATTGTATGCTCACTACTCCACAGTACTTACTATTCCACAAATCTTTGTGTTATCGGCAAACTTTGATATATGGCTCTCTACTGTGTTATCTAAGTCATTAATAAATGTAATGAATAATTGAGGCCTCAGCACAGATCCTTGTGGGACATCATGGGGGGAGATTTTACCTGAAAGAAATGGGAAGGTTTGGAGCATGGGGATAGTTCAATTGTTAAAAACCGGATCATCCTTAGGCCGGCCATGATCCTCTGGTTCCTCTGGTGGCCGGCCATGATCTTCCTCACCTCACCATTCCCCCCCCCCCCCCACCCCTTACCAGCCCCTCGACGGCCCCGATCTTCCTCACCTCCTCCCTGGTCTCCCGGAGGCTGGCACCGGCCCCCATCTGATCCCTCCCTCCTTCCTCTCTACGGCCTAGTGTTGCAGGCCTATCCACCCGCAGCCAGCCAGTCTCTCCATCTGGCTGGCTGTGGGTGGGATACAGAGGCTTCAGATGCAAATTAGGCCTTGCCATTACAGTCAGCAGAGCCTGTGGCAAACCCCTTCTCCTGGGTTCCCCACCTGCATAGGAGCCCCCTGTCCCCAAAACCTCCTTCCCCATGAAAATTCAGCCCCACTAGTCACTTATAATTCAAGTACATACCCGTTATCGCTATTCTCTGTCTTCCAATCTCCTAACCAGATCAATAATTTTCCTTCAATTCCATGAACTTTAATTTTAGTTAACAGTTTCTTATGTGGAACCTTATGGAATGCCTCCTGGAAGGCCATATAAACTACAGCCATAGACATTTCCCCGTCTGCTAATTTAGTTACTCAAAAAAATCAATTAGCTTTGTTAGCCATGACCTACCTTTTACAAATCTAAGTTGGATCTCTGTAATCAGCTCAAATTTCTCTAAGTGTTCAGTCACTTTGTCCTTCATTATAGATTCCAATATCTTATCCACAACAGATGTTAGACTAACGGGTCTATAATTTCCTACTTTCTCTCACCTTTTTTAAGTAATGGAGTTACATTAGCAATTTTCCAATCTAAAGGGACAATTCCTGAATCAAGAGAACTTTGGAAGATTATGGCTAAAGCATCTGCAATTTCTTCACCCACTTCCTTTAAAGCCCATGGGTGGAAACCATCAGGTGCTAGGGATTAGTCCGTCTTCGGTGGCACCATTTTTTCTAATACAATTTTCTTGCTTATGTTAACTTTAGTGTGTTCCAGTCCTTGATTCATTATTAATTTCCCTGCACTGTAAGGTATATTATCCTCTTCCTTTGCTGTGAAGATTGACACAAAGTAATTCCACATGTCTGCCATTTCCTTATTTTCATTTGCAATATTACCCGCCATCTGTTTTTAATGGGCCAAAATTACTTTTGACTACCCTTTTTTCTTCAAATATAACTGTAAAAACTTAGGGGCAGAAATTGCCCCTTTTTTTAAGGCCCGTTACCGCGGTAATGGGGCAGGAAGGCCGTTCCAACTGGGGGCAGGCGGATGGTGCGACCCATCCAGAATTGCCCCCGGGGCGGGGGCAGCGGAAATGGGTTTCCGTCGCGCCCCGTGTTTCTGCCCTGCCTGGCGCTCCAACCTGCTGTCGGCTGCGAGCCCATCCCTTAGCAACTGGCGGCGACCCCTTTTCCGACTCGCGAGGGAAATTGCCCCGCGGGAGCGTGGCCGCCGCCATTCGGCGCCCCTGACAGCTTCGCGTGGCGGGGAAGCTGCCAGAGGCTGGGCAGCACGTCCGCCCTTAAAGGCGAGGGCGCACCACCATGGCCGCCATATTGTTTTAATTGTTGGCTGACTCTGCAGTCGGCCCGACAATAGCGGCCGCTAGTTTGGCCAGGCCACCAACTGGCAGCTGGGCATCCCCTTTTGGGTGTCGGTCCGCTGGCCCGGCCAAAACCCTTTCTGGTGGCCCAGTGGGTGCCAAGGAGGCCCCGCTAGGCCTCACATCATCCTTCCCCTTTAAGTGAAGGGGAGGGACATTGCTATGCATCAGCGTGACGCGGCGGCTGGCATCATCAGCGTCGCACTGATGTGCTCAGCAAGGCGTTAAATGACATCGTCCGCCTTCTGCCCCACTCCTGACTCTGTTGCTCCCCCCCAACATCGGCCCGTTCATTTTTGAACACAAAAGGGCCTAAGTTCCCTCCAATCTCCGTTCCATCTGTACTGGCGATAATTCATCATTTAATTCAAATTATCCACCCCAAACAGGATGGAGGGCAAATTTTGTCCCTTATTGTCTTAATTTTGATAATGCTTGCAATTTTTTTGTTCTGATTTCCTTTTTGAAGTTCTTACTATCTTTCCTGACCTTCTTTGCTGCTCTTTATATCTATCCCAGCCCTCAGGATCTACACTATTCTTTTCTCTTTCCTTTAGTTGATGTGCCATTACTATGACTCAAGCTTCCAACAAATTCAGGCCCTTTGTTTCTCTTAGGTTTCAAAGTGCTTTCAATTATAGTTCAGGGAAGTTTAGTTCCTGGCTTCAAATCTGCTGTATGTGACTGTACCCTGTCACTGAAAGTCATACCATATCTTTACTGCCTTCCATTAAACCATGATGTTTTGACTTTCTGCCAATAATTTCAAGGGAAATTTTAAAAGATCAAATCAAGTGACAACATGTAGGGCAACATACACACACACACTGAGGACCAGTCACTTATTCTCACAGGATTATAAACCTGCCAAAAAGGCAAATTTAAGTTTAGCCATGTGTCCAGATCATTGTCTTCAAAATATGAGGACAATTCAAAATCAAAGAAAGGGACAAATGGTGTGAATTCATAAGCTTACTGAGGTGAAGGTCAATCATGATAGACATGCCAACAATGTACGTCTTGCACATCCTAATCTTGAAGATAAGGCCACCTTTCATGAAGAACTGAATGCAGTTGTTTAGCCTACTTTTTATCTTGCTTTTGATGGAGAATGTTAGAGCATCTCCAGATCTTCTAATTTATAAAATTGATCTGGAAAATCCAGTCTCCTTTAATACATATGACTCCTTTTTGGGACATGAAAGATGCTGTCTAGGTCATATATCTTCTCTTTGAGCTCTTAGCTACCATTATGCTGCAACAATAGCAGGCAAGAACTTGCATTTATATAGCACCTTTCACAACCTCATGACATTCCAAAATACTTTACAGCTAATGAAGTACTTTTTGAAGTGTGGTCCCTGTTGTAATGCAGGAAACACAGCAGCTATTTTGAACATAGCAAGGTTCCACAAACAGCAATGAGATAATGAACATTTGTTTTAGTAAGTTTGGTAGAGGAATAAATATTGGCAGGACACCAGGAGGAACTCACCTGCTCTGCTTTGAAGAAGAGCCATGGGATCTTTTACATACACCTGAGAGGGCAGCTGTGGCCTCAGTTTAACGTCTCATTCACTCAGTACTGCACTGAAATGTCAGCCTGGATTATGTGCTCACATCTCTGGATTGGGACTTGATCCCATGACCAATTGAATCAGAGGCGAGAGTGGTACCACTGTGCCAAGGCTGATGCTTGTTAGTTGAGCTACCTTGTTTCAATTGATATGTTAGTATGCAAAGAGAATTAAGACTCTTAGAAATTTGCCCTTAGAGCACTCCTGTATCAAAAATGTCGGCCCAGATATTCCTGTCAATGTCATTATCATCATACATCATCAAAGGCAGTCACTCGGAGTCGAGGAAAACTTGCTTTCACTCTAAAATTGAGTCCTTAGGTGGCTGAACAGTCCAATAGGAGAACCACTGTCCCTTTCACAGGTGAGATAGATAGCCGTTGAGGGTAAGGGAGGGTGGGACAGGTTTGCCGCACGCTCTTTCCACTGCCTGCGCTTGATTTCTGCATGCTCTCGGCGATGAGACTCGAGGTGCTCAGCGCCCTCCCGGATGCACTTCCTCCACTTAGGGCGCTCTTTGGCCACGGACTCCCAGGTGTCGGTGGGGATGTTGCACTTTATCAGAGAGGCTTTGAGGGTGTCCTTGTAACGTTTCCTCTGCCCACCTTTGGCTCATTTGCCGTGAATGAGTTCTGAGTGGAACGCTTACTTTGGAAGTCTCGTATCTGGCATGCAAACTATGTGGCCCGTCAATGTAACAGTGAGGCTAATGGCGCTGTGCGTTATTTATTTGTAAGCGGTACAGCAACAGGCAAGGGGCAGCTCCGCAGTTAAACTCAAAAATCCAAAAGTTGCTGTCCGAGTTGTGCCGCTCTGCCATTGGTTCACGAAAAGGGTATCCTGCTGTCTGCCTCAACATTGAAATGCATTGAACAGTGTGACGTTGCTGTATTTACATGGTAGATACAAACTAAATTCACCATAGAAAGTTAAGTCTTATCTATTCCAGTCTAAGTATCCTTTTAACAACTTGATAAGTGTTCATTACTGCCAAACAACCTTTATGGCACTGAAAATTAACAATTTCAAGTGTCATCCTTCAGGTTTTAATTTTTGTTGGGAGATTTTAAAAATCTTAATTTTTTTTTACTTTTCCTTTCTCTTTTTCTCTCGTAATCCAATCTTTCTTTCCGTCTCTTTATTTCTCTTCCTGTACCTGATTTGACATTGAATTCACCCACTCTAATTTACACTTTCTTCTCAGTTCTGACGCTGTTAATTTCACAATCCTTCAATCTGATTGGTTAAGGAGATACAGTTGCTTGCCCTGTTCACAGTTGCTCTGTTTCCCTCACTGTGCTGTTCCCTCCATTGATTAGTACAATGCTGGTTACACTGAATTAACCTTGTAAAGTAAGCATTTTAATTGGGTTCTGTACGATTTAAAAAATTTCTTGTTGCTATGCCCAGTGCTATGTCTTTTTTAATAATTGCCTTGTACTTCCGATTTAAATAATTCATTAAAAACTTGTGGTGTGCTATCGTAAATAGTTTACACACAAACATTTTATAAATGTTTTTCTTCTCTTTGGTATTTTCTTATAGTTGTTCTAGAATGTTCTGGGCCATTATCTGGAACTTTCTCCATCCATACTAAAATTCAAAATAAAAGATTCGATTCTGCTCCTCATGGTACATCTGAACAATATATGTTAAAGACCTGATTGGTGGATAGTTTTAATCCAACCATTAATGGTTTATGTGTTATGGGAAATGTTTTCCATTAACACATCTAACTTCTCTCGTTTCCCACATGTTAAGTTATGTTCAAGTTTAAAAAATCGCCACACAAAACAAAAAGTTGCTCCTTTAGCCTTTTTTTTGGAAGAAACAAAATACATTAAAAAAATTTGACCAGACAATGGTCAAATAGAAGTTTTTCAGCCCTAATTGTTATTTCTGGGGGCCTCTGATCATCTTGATGAAATAGAGCAGGGTCATATATATAATATAAAATAAAATTAAAGCAGAAAATGCTGGAAATACTCAGTCGGTCAGGCAGCATCTGTGAAGACAGAAGCAGAGTTAATGTTTCTGGTTGATGACCTTTCGTCAGGACTGGAAAAAGTCAGAGATGTAACAGGTTTTAAGCCTGTAGTCCTTACTACTAGGGGGATCAAGGGATATGGCGAGAAAGCAGGAATGGGGTACTGAAGTTGCACGTTCAGCCATGAACTCATTGAATGGCGGTGCAGGCTAGAAGGGCCAAATGGCCTACTCCTGCACCTATTTTCTATGTTTCTATGTTTCTAAGCAAGTGTGGGGCAGGGAAAGGAGGGAGGGGAGGAAAGCCCAAAGGGGAAGGTCTGTGATAGGGTGGAAGACAGGAGTGTTTAAATGAGAAAGGGGATGGTAATGTGACAAGTAAAGAAACCAAAGATGGGTCTAGAGGAGCTGCAAATGGCAATAGCAGAATCATTACCAACAGCTGCTGTCTGAAAAAATGGAAGATATGGTTATGATCTGAAATTGTTGAACTCAAAATTAAGTCCGGAAGGCTGTCAAGTACAGCTCCTCAAGCTTCTGTTGAGCTTCATAGGAAGCCAAGGACAAAGAGGTCTGAGTGGGTGTGGGGCGGAGAATTAAAATGACAAGCGGCTGAAAGCTCAGGGTCACACTTGCGGACTGAACAGAGGTGTTCCAGAGAGCAGTCACCCAATCTGCGTTTGGTCTCCCCAACGTAGAGGGGATCACATCATAAGCAGCAAATACAGTATACTGGATTGAAAGAAGTACAAGTAAATTGCTGTTTCACCTGGACAGAGTGTTTGGGGCCCTCGACAATGGGAAGGGAGGAGGTAAAAGGGCAGGTGTTGCATCTCCTGCGCTTCCACGGGAAGGTGCTGCGGAAAGGGGAAGGGGAAGGGGAGGAGCTGTTGGGGTGATTGAAGAGTGGACCAGGATGTGGAGGAGAGAGCGGTCCCTTCATGGCGGAGGATGATCTGTTGAATATGGAGGCTGGTGGGGTGGAAGGTGAGGACAAGGGGGAGTGTTTCCACCTTTCCCTCGCCTTCACACAGGTGCTGCCTGACCTGCTGAGTATTTCTAGCATTTTCAGTTTTTATTTCCGATTTCAAGCATCTGCGGTATTTTGCTTTTGTATTATGGTCATATCTATAACTGCTTCAGCTTTTTTTGAGCCAGGCATTGTCATTAGCACTAAATATTCTGGGCTGCCTGACATACTGCAAGCATTAAGACCTTTGCTCCAACTGACATGCAAATTGTGATGAATAATTTGACCTTTAAACTTTGGGAATGTGGAGGTGAATTTCAACTTTGGTGGGTGGAAATCAACAGAAAGGAAAATTGGGCGGATTATATATTGGGCTGATCTGCTACCTCCTGTTTTGCACCTCCACTGATGTTGAATTTCTCTTTCATTGTGTCAACCTGCAGTACCAACATCTGAAGTATTTTTGTTTATAATGTAGCATGGCTTTGTTCTTCCTTCATGTTAAATATGGAGTTAAAAGCCAGATCACTCACAGAAAATGGCCAGCTAATTTGACATTCACTAGCTACAGAATTGACTTTGGGGGAGAAATTCGGGTAATTTGCGCCTTCCGTTAGTGGGGGGCGCTAACGGGACGCAAGCAACTTTGCGACCGGGTGCTGCGCTGCTAACAACTCCCGCTCAATTCTGAGTTTAGCAACGGCATTATAGCGTTGCGCCCCAATCTCCTGCGCCCAGAGATCGTGATGTCATCGCCATACGTAGCACCCCGTTAACGCCCCGAACACTAAATTGGATATCGCCCTCTGAACCTGCGGCAGGCGATGACAGCGACAGCTTCAGGAGACAGATACCAGGCGGCCGGCCGCTAGCGAGGCAAAAGCCAAAGGGGAGGTTGCCAGTTGCTCATCAAAAAAAGTCCACTTTTTTTCCCTCACCGCTGCGGCTTTGGACGTGGGGTCTGTGCCGCGATCAATCAGCCCGGCTCTCTGCTTGAGTGCCAGGCTGATCGCGCGGCACCCCTGCTCTCCTGTGGTCCAGGTAGGTGTGTTCACAGCCTGCAGAGTATGCAGCTTGGGCCCTTCCCTTTAATTCAGGGAAGAGACCCTCCCACGCGGCAGCGCTACGCGGCCCAGTGCGCCCCGCTACCGCCCGAGAAAGGAAGTGGATCGCTTGATCTGGCGCTCCACTTCCTTTCGGGGCCGGTAACTCCAATTTCTCGTGCCGGTCGAGACTTCTGCCCCAAATGGGGCACTCCCGAATTTCTCAGCCCTATTTGGTAAGGACCAAATCTTAGGGAAGGACCAAGCTCTAATTTAAAAACAAGGATATTATGGGCAGCTTTATTTGAAGTTAAGGGGCACAAAGTTAAGTTTCCTTTATCCCAGTCTAATTTTGAAAAGTATTTCACAGTCTGTTTCGTTCCAATTAAAAGTTTTTTTGAATCCATTAGAGAGAGGCAGATTGGCTAGAGAGATTTTATGGATGTTTTGCAATGAGACACTCTGTAAAACTTAATATTCATATATCTTGAATCCAGCTCACTTCATATTGCAGTTCAGCATTGAAGACATAGGGTGCGTATGAGGTGTGCACACACCCATAAGGGCCCGGAAGTTCCGTGTTTAGGCGTGCGCTGCACATGTGCTGAAACCCGGAACTTGCGGTCTGTCAAGTCTCCTCTTGACCAATCGCACGCATCGGAAAGAAAAGGGCCTGCGCGGGCAGAGAGTTGGGCCCAACTTCTGCCCAGCGAAGTTCTTACGGCTGGTAAAAGGCCTGCAGGCCTATGTGTAGAGGCCCAGGAGCGCAAGTCATCGAACCACCCAGACCACCAGGCAAATTTGTAGATTTTTTGTAGGTTGGAGGCATCCGCCCATGGGAAACCTCCGACCACAAATTTTGGGCTATTAATTTTAGTGTTCTGAGTAAAATGGTTAATCCCGTAACTACTAGAAATGTAGTATGCCATTGCTTTTGTTCATTTATTTATTTACCATTTAATAAATCTGTTTGGCAGTTGATAACCTCTGCAACAGCCCAGTAAATCATTAATTCTAGCGCCTTCTATTGACCAGGAAGATCACATGAGGGCATGTGAAATAAGCAGTAGCTGAGGGTTTTCTGGTGAACCTTGGACTTGCTACAAATTAGGTAGATATTGTGTAAATAAAGGCATACTTCAAACCACAGTGAATGATGGCTCACCCAGGCAGTGATCTAAGAGCCAAAGAAAAATATCAAGATTAAACCTCAAAAAGCATGAACTAAAGTTTTACACTGAGGCTTGATCGTGGATTCCTCTGCCTTCAGACTTCAGGAACTGTATTCTTCATATGAACATTGTGCTGTCTTCAAGTTGTTGACCCTTTGGCTCATGCTAAAGAAGATTACGATAAATAGGATTAATGGGATTAATGGGAAATTAGCTAAGTGGATTTAAAACTAGCTTGGAAAGATAAAAGGGAAGGGCTTTGTCTGAGGGGCAATGACTTGAGCATTTCTGCAAGGGTCTTTTCAGGATGCCCTCCTATTTACAATAAGCTATATGATAGAAGGTAATTCTAATGATCTAGGGTTTGCTGATGTGATCAAGTGACTCATGTAATGGAAATAGGTAACATTCAAAGGGATCTTGACAAATTAAGCAGGACTGACCAAGTTTGATGGATAGCCTTTTGTAAGCTAATGCATATCAATACAGGAAACGAAGAACATTGTACAGAATGGATGGGTGTCCATTAGCAGGAATAGAATAGGAAGAACAAATTGGATGTAATTATCGATGATTCCCTGAATGTATTTAATCATATGAAGCTGTTACTCACAAAGCCAATCAAGCATTGAGCTGCATATTGACAGCTTTTGACTGTCAAAATAGATCATTTAACCCGGCATTACTCAATAGTACAATTACATTTAGAACTTATCCCCAGTTTTGGATATGTTAACATCCAAAGGACATTGATGCGTTGTATAGGATTCAGTGAAGAATAATACACATGATTTCAGGGCTTAAAACTGTAAGTTATTAAGACAGATTTTATGTTGTTTTAGAAAAGAAGGCTAAGAGATGCCATAATCCAATTCTGATAGGAATGGATTTTATGGATATAAGCAAGTTATTAAACTGAACTAAAAGACACATTACAAAATGCATCAGTTTCAGCCAAGTCAGGGTCAGAAGAATTTTCTCCTCACAATGTTGTAGATGTGAGGTACAGATTGCCAGCAAAAACGGTTAATGCAATATTTACTATTGTACAAAAATGACTGGAAAATTATTTGACTAGAATTACAGCATCCGCGGTATTTTGCTTTAGGATTAAAGGCTGTATGTTTTCACTGATATTATCAAACACGGAGATTCTTGTGTTGCTGGACTCATGGAAACATCATCTTTGTAATGTTAGGTTCCTGTCCCGGGGCTTCTCTTGATTACCTATAGAGGCTGAAAAGAAAATTTCACATAGATTTAATATCTTCTAAGTTTTAGCTGTGGAGATTAAGTTGAATAAAGTGCATGATAGCATAAATTGTACATAATCTTTGATAGGAATGTGCTTGATGGCCTTTTTGTGCTCCATAAATATGCTTTTAAAATGTTAATGTTGTAACCTCATTGCTGAGTCAATTTCTGAAATAAACCCATCGCACATAGGGAGAGCTGTTTTACACCACATGCCCTTCTCTTTAGTACATCAGTGATAGGTTTTGTAACTATTGATGTCTCTCTTAAAAGTTTATTAGCTTGAATAGTTTATGTTGTAATGTTTCTGGCTCAGAGACAAGAGAGCTACCAGTTAGTCAAGGTGAGGTTTTGGCTCAATGGTAGCCCTCTCGCCTGAGTCAGTAGGTCATGGATTGAAGTCCCACTCCAGACACTTGAGCCTATACTGAGTACTGAGTACTGAGTACTGAGGAAGTGCTACATTGTTGGAGATGCCTTCTTTTGGATGAGATGAGGGGTGGGAAGATTGGTTCTTAAAGAATGTTAAACTGTGTTCCCGTGAGTCCTCTAAGGTGATTGTAATATTTCCCTTTATGCTGTACATAAATTGCTGTACAAAGTGGTGGCCTGCTGCAATAGATGTGAAAAGTTTTTTTTAAGTGTTTAGGGAGTGTTGCTGAATGCTTGGAAAAGCTCGGATGGTAAATGAACGCCTTTGAGAAGACAGAACATGCTGCGAATACTCAGCAGGTCACACAACAACTGTGGGGAGAAAAACAGAGTTCACGTCTCAGGTCGACCTGCTGCCTGAGCAACTGAGTATTTTCAGCATTTTATGCTGTCATTTCACATTTACAGCATCCGCTTGCAGAGGGAAGAGGAAGTCGCAGAAGAGGAGCAAGCTGAAGAGGAAGAATCAGACGGAAGGATGCATTCCAGACAGCCCCCTTGCAGCCAGGATATCCAGGATGGAATCATCGGCCTGCGGTCCCACCTACTGGGCAGGCTGCCTCTTCTTGTTGACCCACTGGCTGGGCAAGCTGCAATTCTTGGGTGTGTGAAATGAGGAAGGCACAAGGGTGGAGTTGTGCTGATGGGCGAGCTGAAAAGCAAGAGGTGCATGCCAGAAGGAGGATAACATATGAGCATACCCACATCTTGTATCTTTTCAGCCCCGCCGCTGGCCAAGGGCGCAACCATGCCCCTGCCAAGAATGGCATGCACTATCTCCTCCAAGGGGGTGAGGTGAAGCTAGGAATGGGAGATGTGCCTCGCCATTGATGCAGATTGTTGGTAGGTGAGTGACTGGAGATTGTGCATAAAGTAGTGTGTGAGGCTAGTGGTGCAGTTGATATTATATGGCTTTTGAAGAAGCATTCACTGACCTTGACCACTGGTCTGAGGTCATGAAGCTTCTTTGGGCACTGGAACCAGGTGGTGGGGGTGACACTGCTGACAGCGACGGTCTTAGTGATGTACTCCCACATCCTTCTTTCTGGGGGGGCCTCCTGGCCCCTGTGGGTAGAGGGCCGCTCTTGCACTGTTGACCCCCTGCATAAAGCTGGAGCGCTGCATGCGAGACCCTGAGTGCCCCTCCCCTGGTTTGCTGAGCTATTTGTGTTAGTGCTGAGGCAGTTTTCCCATCTGTTGAGATTGGGAAGGTAATATAGCTTTAACAGCTAATTATTCACATTTGGAACTGCTTTTAAATACTGAATATTTAGTCGGAGGAGTTCGGGCAGTCTGGGGAGCGTCGAGAGGCCTATAAAGGCCCAGCGCGTTGGTGAGGCGGCAGTCGGAGGAGTTCGGGCAGTCCGGGGAGTGTCGAGAGGCCTATAAAGGCCCAGCGTGTTGGTGAGGCGGCAGTCGGAGGAGTTCGGGCAGTCCGGGAAGCGTCGAGAGGTCTATAAAGGCCCAGCGTGTTGGTGAGGTGGCAGTCGGAGGAGTTCGGGCAGTCCGGGGACGTCGAGAGGCCTATAAGAGCCCAGTGCATCGGTGAGGCGGCAGTCGGAGGAGTTCGTGAAGTCCGGGGACGTTGAGAGGCCTATAAAGGCCCAGCGTGTCAGAGCGGCAGTAGTCGGAGGAGTTTAGCAGTCTGGGGAGCATCGAGAGGCCTATAAAGGCCCAGCACGTTGGAGCGGCGACAGTCGGAGGAGTTCGGGCAGTCCGGGGACGTCGAGAGGCCTATAAGGGCCCAGTGCGTCGTTGAGGCGGCAGTCGGAGGAGTTCGGGCTGTCCGGGGAGCGTCTAGAGGCCTATAAAGGCCAGCTGGTGCAGCTGCAGCAGGGTGAGAAGGCAAAAAAGAAGTAGAAAGAAATCGAAAGGTGACGTCACAGCCAAGGGGGTAAGTGATTGGCTGGAGATTGGTAAGTAGTTTTTCTTTTTCTTTTCTATATCAATAAGTAGCCTTTAGCATTGTTGTTGCCAATTTAAGTTTATCTAGGGGTTAAGTCATGGCAGGACAGCTCTGACACGTGTTATGCTCCTCCTGTGCTATGTGGGAAGTCAGGGACGCTTCCGGTGTCCCTGACGACTACGTGTGCGGGTAGTGGATCCGGCTGCAGCTCCTGACAGACCGCATTGCGGCACTGGAGTTGCGGGTGGATTCACTCTGGAGTATGCACGATGCTGAGAGTGACGTGAATAGCACATTTAGTGAGTTGGTCTTACCGCAGGTAAAGGGTCCACAGCCAGATAGGGGATGGCTGACCAACAGGAAGAGCAGTGGAAGGAAGGTAGTGCAGGGGTCCCCTGCGATCATCCCCCTGCAAAACAGATACACCGCTTTGGGTACTGTTGAGGGGGATGACTCACCAGGGGAAGACAGCATCAGCCAAGTTCGTGGCACTGTGGGTGGCTCTGCTGCACAGGAGGGCAGGGAAAAGAGTGGGAGAGCTATAGTGATAGGGGATTCAATTGTAAGGGGAATAGATAGACGTTTCTGCGGCTGCAACCGAGACTCCAGGATGGTATGTTGCCTCCCTGGTGCAAGGGTCAAGGATGTCTCGGAGTGGGTGCAGGGCATTCTGAAAAGAGAGGATGAACAGCCAGTTGTTGTGGTGCATATAGGTACCAATGATATAGGTAAAAAAAAAAAAGGGATGAGGTCCTACAAGGCAAATTTAGGGAGCTAGGAGCTAAATTAAAAAGTAGGACCTCAAAAGTAGTAATCTCAGGATTGCTACCAGTGCCACGTGTTAATTAGAGTAGGAATCGCAGGATAGCTCAGATGAATACGTGGCTTGAGGAGTGGTGCAGCAGGGAGGGATTCAAATTCCTGGGACATTGGAACCAGTTCTGGAGGAGGTGGGACCAATACAAACCGGATGGTCTGCACCTGGGCAGGACCAGAACCAATGTCCTAGGAGGAGTGTTGCTAGTGCTGTTGGGGAGGAGTTAAACTAATATGGCAGAGGGATGGGAACCTATGCAGGGAGACAGAGGGAAGTAGAATGGGGGCAGAAGGAAAAGATAGAAAGAGGAAAAATACAAGTGGAGGGCAGAGAAACCTAAGGCAAAAAGCAAAAAGGGCCACATTACATCAAAATTCTAAAGGGGCAAAGTGTGTTAGAAAGACAAGCCTGAAGGCTCTGTGCTCAATGCAAGGAGTATTCGGAATAAGGTGGATGAATTAACTGCGCAGATAGCAGTTAACAGGTATGATGTAATTGGCATCACGGCGACATGGCTCCAGGTTGACCAAGGCTGAGAACTCAACATCCAGGGGTATTCAACATTTAGGAAGGATAGACAGAAAGAAAAAGGAGGCGGGGTGGCATTTCTGGTTAAAGAGGAAATTAATGCAACAGTAAGAAAGGACATTAGCTTGGATGAGATGGAATCGGTATGGGTGGAGCTGCGGAATACCAAGGTGCAGAAAATGCTAGTGGGTGTTGTGTACAGACCACCAAACAGTAGTAGTGAGGTTGGGGACAGCATTAAACAAGAAATAAGGAATGCATGCAATAAAGGTACAGCAGTTATCATGGGTGACTTTAACCTACATATTGATTGGGCTAACCAAACTGGTAGCAATGCAGTGGAAGAGGATTTCTTGGAGTGTATTAGGGATGGTTTTCTTGACCAATATGTCGAGGAACCAACCAGAGAGCTGGCCATCCTAGATTGGGTGATGTGTAATGAGAAAGGACTAATTAGCAATCTTGTTGTGCGAGACCCCTTGGGGAAGAGTGACCATAACATGGTAGAATTCTTTATTAGGATGGAGAGTGACACAGTTAATTCAGAAACTAGGGTCCTGAACTTAAGGAAAGGTAACTTCAATGGTTTGAGGCGTGAATTGGCTAGAGTAGACTGGCAAATAATACTTAAAGGGTTGACGGTGGATAGGCAATGGTAAACATTTAAAGATCACATGGATGAACTTCAGCAATTGTACATCCCTGTCTGGAATAAAAATAAAACGGGGAAGGTGGCTCAACCGTGCCTAACAAGGGAAAATAAGGATAGTGTTAAATCCAAGGAAGAGGCATATAAATTGGCCAGAAAAAGCAGCAAACCTGAAGACTGGAAGAAATTTAGAATTCAGCAGAGGAGGACAAAGGGTTTAATTAAGAGGGGGAAAATGGAATACGAGAAGAAGCTTGCCGGGAACATAAAAACTGACTGCAAAAGCTTCTATTGATATGTGAAGAGAAAAACATTAGTGAAGACAAACTTAGATCCCTTGCAGACGGATTCAGGTGAATTTATAATGGGGAACAAAGAAATGGTAGACCAATTGAACAAATACTTTGGTTCTGTCTTCACGAAGGAAGACACAAATAACCTTCCGAAAGTACGAGGGGACCGAGGGTCTAGTGAGAAGGAGGAACTGAAGGATATCCTTATTAGGCGGGAAATTGTGTTAGGGAAATTGATGGGATTGAAGGCCGATAAATCCCCCTTCAATCCTGATAGTATGCATCTCAGAGTACTTAAGGAAGTGACCCGAGAAATAGTGGATGCATTGGTGATCATTTTGCAACAGTCTATCGACTCTGGATCAGTTCCTATGGACTGGAGGGTAGCTAATGTAACACCACTTTTTAAAAAGGGAGGGAGAGAGAAAGCGGGTAATTATAGACCGGTTAGCCTGACATCAGTAGTGGGGAAAATGTTGGAATCAATTATTGAGGATGAAATAGCAGCGCATTTGGAAAGCAGTGACAGGATCGCTCCAAGTCAGCATGGATTTATGAAAGGGAAATCATGCTTGACAAATCTTCTGGAATTTTTTGAGGATGTAACTAGTAGAGTGGACAAGGGAGAACCAGTGGATGTGTTGTATTTGGACTTTCAAAAGGCTTTTGACAAGGTCCCACACAAGTGATTGGTGTGTAAAATCAAAGCACATGGTATTGGAGGTAATATACTGACATGGATAGAGAACTGGTTGTAGACAGGAAGCAGAGAGTCGGGATAAACGGGTCCTTTTCAGAATGGCAGGCAGTGACTAGTGGAGTGCCACAGGGCTCAGTGCTGGGAGCCCAGCTCTTTACAATATACATCAATGATTTGGATGAAGGAATTGAGTGTAATATTTCCAAGTTTTCAGGTGACACTAAACTGGGTGGCGGTGTGAGCTGTGAGGGGGACGATAAGAGGCTGCAGGGGGACTTGGACAGGTTAGGTGAGTGGGCAAATGCATGGCAGATGCAGTATAATGTGAATAAATGTGAGGTTATCCACTTTGGGGGCAAAAACACGAAGACAGATTATTATCTGAATGGTGGCAGATTAGAAAAAGGGGAGGTGCAATGAGACCTGAGTGTCATGGTTCATCAGTCATTGAAAGTTGGCATACAGGTGCAGCAGGCGGTAAATAAGGCAAATGGTATGTTGGCCTTCATAACTAGGGGATTTGAGTATCGGAGCAGGGAGGTCTTACTGCAGACCTCACCTGGAATACTGTGTTCAATTTTGGTCTCCTAATCTGAGGAAGGATGTTCCTGCTATTGAGCGAGTGCAGCGAAGGTTCACCAGACTGATTCCCAGGATGGACGGACTGACATATAAGGAGAGACTGGATCAACTGGGCCTTTATACATTGAAGTTTAGAAGGATGAGAGGGGATCTCATAGAAACATACAAGATTCTGACGGGACAGGACAGGACAGGTTAGATGCGGGTAGATTATTCCTAATGTTGGGAAAGTCCAGAACCAGGGGACACAGTCCTAGGATAAGGGGTCGGCCATTTAGGACTGAGATGAGGAGAAACTTCTTCACTCAGAGAGTTGTTAACCTGTGGAATTCCTTGCCGCAGGGAGTTGTTGAAGCCAGTTCATTGGATATATTCAAGAGAGAGTTAGATATGGCCCTTACGGCTGAAGGGATCAAGGGGTATGGAGAGAAAACAGGAAAGGGGTACTGGGGGAATGATCAACCATGATCTTATTGAATGGTGGTGCAGGCTCGAAGGGCCGAATGGCCTACTCCTGCATCTATTTTCTATGTTTCTATTTCTTAAAAGGCATAAAGGGCTGAAAAATGTATTGATTCACTGCATTTTATATTGTATTGCTTCAGTGTGCATGGCCCCTTTAATTCTCAGACCTCTTCATTGCTCACAATTCCTTGCGAGCTCCACAGCTTCGCTCACAGAGGCTGTGGGAAGTTGCAATGCCGCACCTGGACAGAAACTTCATCCCAGATCCCTCCAGCAACGCCATCAGGACGGCGTTGTATGGAAGGTGAGTGCTGCGCTACCTATCTCCATGGCCGTCGGACCAATTGCTCTCAGTTAGCACTGCGACCATTTCCAGCGGCCGTTCACTGCAGTTGCCGGTAACTTTGCTGGCGAACACAAATGTTTCCCCCTAAGTGTTTAAAAATAAAATTAAAATAAAGTCAGCTTGATTGACCTTTAACCAGTATCTCCATTTTATCCTGAATCAGGTTCTGAAATAATTAATCTTTCCAATCGTAAGTAAGGCGTATCACCATCAAATCTTATAAACTTTGAAAATTAATTTTATTGTGTGAATAAAAATGTAAGTATGTTATAAGCAATTATTATTCACTTGAACCAGGCTGGGACCAGTGTCCTGGTGAATTGAATAACTAGGACTGTAGATAGGGCTTTAAATTAAATAGTGGGGGGAGGGATCAGGTGAGCAGAAATTTAAAAAGTCAAAGAGAAAGGAGAAGGCAATAGTGCAGGGTACTGATCGGGGTCATGATAACCAGAGTGTGACAAGAAGGGACAGAGCGTATAAACATAAGAATGTATCAGAAAGTGGGGTCAGAATGCGGAAAAATGGTAAAAAGACTAAATTAAAAGCTCTTTATCTAAATGCATTCGTAACAAGATAGATAAGTTAACAGCACAAATATAAATAAATGGGTATGATCTGATAGCCATTACAGAGAAGTGGTTGCAAGTTGACCAAGGCTGGGAACTGAATTTTCAGGGTATTTGCCATTTTGGAAGGATTGGCAGAAAGAAAAAGGAGATGGGGTAGCTCTGTTAATAAAGGATGAGATCAGTGCAGTAGTGAGAAATTATATTGGCTCAGAAGATCAAGATGTAAAATCAGTTTGGGTGGAGATAAGAAATAATAAGAGAAAGAAGTCACTGGTGGGAGTAGTCTATAGGTCTCCTAAAGGTAGCTACACTATATGGCAGAGTATAAATCAAGAAATAATGGAGGCTTGAAGAAAGGTATGCCAATAATCATGGGCAATTTTAATCTTCATATTGATTTGGACAAATCAAATTGGCAAAGGTAGCCTTGAGGAAGAGTCCATAGAGTGTATTCGGGATGGTTTCTTAGAACAATATGTTGTGGAACCAACCAGGGAGCAGACTATTTTAGATCTGGTAATGTGCAATGAAACTGGATTGATGAATTATCTCATCGTAAAGGATCCTCTTGGGAAGAATTTCAAATTCAGTTGGAGGTGAGAAAGCTAGGTATCAAACTAGTGTCCTGAACTTAAATAAAAACAAAGGTATGATGGCAGAGTTGGCTAAAGTGCACTGGGAAAAAAGATTAAGGGTAAGACAGTAGATAAGCAGTGGCAAACATTTAAGGAGATATATCATAACTCTCAGCAAAGATATATTCCAGTGAGAAAGAAAGATAAGGAAGAATCATCCGTGACCAACCAAGGGAGTAAAGAATGGTATCAAATTGAAAACAAAGGCATACAATGTTGCGAAGAATAGTGGAAAGCCAGAGGATTGGGAAATTCTTAGAAACCAGCAAAGTACGACAAAAAAAAATAATAGAGAGAGGAGATAGTTTGAGAGTAAATTAGCAAGAAATATAAAAACAGACAGTAAGAGCTTCTACGGGTATATAAAAAGGAAGCGAATAGCTAAAGTAAAAGTTGATCCCTTAGAGGATGAGACTGGGGAATTAATAATGAGAAACAGGGAAACGGCAGAAACTTTGAACAAATATTTTGTGTCGGGCTTCACGGTAGAAGACACTAAAAGCATCCCAATAATTGATAATGAAGGGGCTATTGGGAGGGTGGGACTTAAAACAATCACCATCTCTAGAGAAAAAGTACTAGGCAAACTAATGGGACTAAAGATGGACAAGTCCTCTGGACCTAATGACCTACATCATAGGGTCTTGAAAGAAGTGGCTGCAGAGATAGTGGATACATTGGTTGTAGTGTACCAAAATTCCCTGGATTCTGGAGAGGTCACAGGTGATTGGAAAACCCTAAATGTAATGCCCCTATTTAAGAAAGGAGGGAGAAAGAAAGCAGGAAACTACAGACCAGTTAGTCTAACATCTGTCATTGGGAAAATGCTGGAGTCCATTATGAAGGAAGTAGTAGCAGGGTATTTAGAAAATCATAACACAGCCAAGCAGAGTCAGCATGGTTTCCTGAAAGGGAAATCATGTTTGCAAGTTTGCTGGAGTTCTTTGAGGATGTAATGAGCAGGGTAGATAAAAGGGAACCAGTAGATGTCGTGTATTTGGATTTCCAGGAGGCATTCGATAAGGTGCCACATAAAAGGTTACTGCACAAGATAAAAGCTCACGGGGTTGGGGGTAATATATTAGCATGGGTAGAGGATTGGCTAACTAACAGAAAACAGAGAGTCAGGATAAATTCGTCATTTTCAAGTTGGCAACTGTAACTCGTGGGGTGCCACAGGGATCAGCACCGGGGCCTCGACTATTTACAATCTATATTAATGAATGTAGCCAAATTTGCTGGTGAGGATTCAAAAATCTGCAAAGGGATACAGATAGGCTAGTGAGGGATAAGTGAGTGGGCAGAAGTTTGGCAGACAAAGTATAATGTGGGAAAATGTGAGGATATCCACTTCGGTAGGAAAAATAAAAAAGCAAATTATTATTTAAATGGGCCAAGATTACAAAATGCTGCAGTACAAAGAGATCTAGAGATCCTTGTACATGAAACATAAAAAGTTAGCTAGCCAGTTTGCCTCATTGTCTATTCAGGATCTATACAAACCATTTAGATGGCCTCACATCTTAGGCACTAACCACACATCCCTCCACAGCAAGTAGTCAGGAAGGCAAATGCAATGTTGGCCTTTATTGCAAGGGGGATGGAGTATAAAAGTATGGAAGTTCTGCTACAACTGTACAGGGCGTTGGTGAGACCACACCTGGAATACAGTTTTGGTCTCCTTATTTAAGGAGTGATATACTTGCTTTGGAGGCAGTTCAGAGAAGGTTCACTAGGTTGATTCCTGAGATGAAGGGGTTGTCTTAGGAAGAAAGGTTGAGCAGGTTGGGCCTATACTCATTGGAGTTTAGAAGAATGAGAGGTAATCTTATTGAAACGTATAAGATTCTGAGGGGGCTTGACAGGGTAGATGCAGAGAGGATATTTCCCCTCGTGGAGGAATCGAGAGCTTGGGGACATAGTTTCAGAATAAGGGGTCACCCATTTAAAACAGAAATGAGGAGAAATTTCTTCTCTCAGAGGATCGTGAATCTTTGGAATTCTCTACCCCAGAGAGGTGTGGAGGCTGGGTCACTGAATATATTTAAGGTGGAGATCGACAGATTTCTGAACGATAAGGGATTATTAGGAGAGGGCAGGAAAGTGGAGTTGAGGCCAAGATCAGATCAGCCATGATCTTATTGAATGGTGGAGCAGGCTTGAGTGGAGTAGGCCAAATGGCCTACTCCTGCTCCTATTTCTTATGTTCTTATGTATTATAGAGAAGATGGAAAGAAAGATTACTTGGTTGGCAGTTTGCCTCATTGTCTATTCAGGATCTATACAAACTATTTAGACAGCCTCACATCTTAGGCACTAATCACACATCCCTCCACTCATGACTTAATTAGAATTGTCCATCTTGGTTTTGAGTGCTGCTACCATGGCCCCAATATTGATAGGGCGGGTTGTGTGGGTGGTGCGTGGTGCTGGAGTTTCGGACAAGAGACCCAGAAGTCACGGTTTCCCCGCATGCTGTAGAGTTTTAACTTCACAGCCTGCGACTACTTTCCTTGACAGGATCCTTGCCTGGATGTCAGCCTGCTTGACAGGTTTGGCTTCATCTTTGAATTTATCCTGATACGTCAGCTCTTAGCAAAATTACTCCATGACTTTCCTGTACCTTGGCTCTTATTTTCTCCTGGATTTACACAAACAACTTGTATACATCATTCCAATCTATTCCACTCATCGTGATTTTAAAAACTTGGATCTTTTTCTCACTGCAGTCTTTTTTGCATCAAGAATTGACAGAACTGCTTTGGATCGCCTAACAGTTCTAAGGTCTGGAACCATTCATGTTTGTCACTTTTGAATCTTTTCCACTCTCTCTCTATATCCATATATTCAGCAAACTGAACACAATTTAATGTCATCAGACAGATTTTAACTCCGGGCAGTTTTGGGTGGGTTAGTAGTGGTACGAGTTCGAAACTCCAGGTACTTACTTAAATCACGTCAGCCACCAGGAAGTGGTGGGAAACTGCGCAGCCTGGAGACCACCTGCTAATAGTGAAGTGGTGGGATCGACTGCCGTGGTTGCCCACATCGTCTTGTGATCGGGAAGTGGTGGCTGGACCGTGGCAGGGGAAGCCCAAACCTTTTAGTGTGGGGCCCCAAGAAGTACACCTGTACTCTTACTCCTCCTGGCCTCACAAGGAAAGCTCAGGTTGCCAAGTTACAATTGCAGTCGGGTCCCAATGACATCATCGAAACCCAATGCATATGTAAAAAGGACCCCACCGCTTTTGGGTAGGTGTCCCTGATGCTTGCCCAGTTGAACAGGTTAAAATCCGCAATTCCAGGGTGGGTAAATAACATGGATGAGTTTAACTGCCTATCCACGCAGTTTCTGCCACACGGATAAGGTCAAAATCCCTCCCCCCCCCCCCCCCACACCCCCCTCCTTCCCATCCCCCGTCTCAGGCAGGGAAGTGGAATCAAATCAGCCATGATCTTATTAAATGGCGGATCAGGCTTGAGGGGTCAAATGGCCTACTCCTGCTCCTATTTCTTGTGGTCTTGTGTCTCAATCTAGTTTCGTACTGTGAAATATTCAATGCATTAACTATAAGTTGCTTGGAGGCTGGAGCTTCCCTTTGTATTTTATGCCAAACACAAAATAAACTAGAAGTAAGAAAAAAAAAATCTGCCTTTACAAATGATAATTTTAGAATTCTACTGAGGTAAAAAACAATTAACTAAAACCGGAAAATAAAGCAGCCAAGGAGAAGAATGTTGTAGGAGCAGCCAATGAGGAAGGAGAGGAAACAAGGAGAACTATTGCAGAACCTACTGTCAAGAAATTAAGTGGGTTGGATAGGATGAAGATTGAACAGTCTATAGAATGAATGACTGAGTGGCTTTTTGTTGTTCTCCACTTGTTATGTCTCCTCATTCACGTCGCACTCAGAGCATTATTTTCACCCTCCGCTGAGAGGGGAGAGGGATTCGCTGGGCAGAGGTAAAAGTGTGCAGGTGCCAACTCCTCAAAATGACGACAAAATTGCTCTGTATTGTGCTGAGATACAGCACGAGTCTGCAGGAAGCAAAGCCTCAGTGTCAGGTGAAGTGTCCTAAATGGTAGTGGTACATCAGTAAAGTTGGAATTGTACAAAAGGGAACAAATTAATCTAATCCAAAGGAACAAGCAATACTGTAATACAAAGAAACTTAAATGAGGCCTGGTTTCACGAAAAGGTTAAGACGAGATAGTTTTAAAACTACTTCTGATGGCTGTGAATCTGCAAGAGTATGCTTTTTATTCAAGTTTTAAATGTTCACAGCGTTGTCTTTGCTCCAATGCTGCAATGCATTGAAATTCCCACAAGGACATGATCCGATTATGTCTCTGGTTTTTCACTCCTTTGGCAACTCGCACACAGGAGCAGAATATTAGATCCTGAATTGTTATTCTCACTCAGAGTGACAGACAGAAAAGGGAGTGCCACACTGGTGAGGTAGAGGGTGGGTTAAGGTACATTGTTGAGAAATAAAAAGCACATTCATGAACATAGGCAGTCCCTCAGAATCGAAGAAGACTTGCTTCCACTCTTACAATGAATCCTTAGGTACTTTGCAATTAAATCACGCTGTATCAAGCCTGGGAGTTTGTGCTGACACTAGAACCTAAATCTTTTGAGTACCTATTGATGATGAAGAACGTAACCCACCACCAGCGTGGTCACAGCCTGCAATTTCCTGCCCACACTGGACACATTTTTCCAAGATGTACTAATGGTGATTGAAGTTCCTCAACACATGATGCAAAAATTATCCTCTAGGAGCAAAAATTAAAAAGTTGCACAATTTTTAAAAAATGCATTGTGAAACTTACAAAAAACAAAAATGATTAACAAAAACAATACCAATATAAATTCACAGATTATCGGCACAGCAAAAAACTATAGAGAATTGGAAAGTAACAAATAGAAAAATTACAGAAATAAAGAAAGACTGGATCAACTGGGCTTGTATTCACTGGAGTTCAGAAGAATGAGAGGGGACCTCATAGAAACGTTTAAAATTCTGACGGGGTTAGACAGGTTAGATGCAGGAAGAATGTTCCCAATGTTGGGGAAGTCCAGAACCAGAGGTCACAGTCTAAGGATAAGGGGTAAGCCATTTAGGACCGAGATGCGGAGGAACTTCTTCACCCAGAGAGTGGTGAACCTGTGGAATTCTCTACCACAGAAAGTTGTTGAGGCCAATTCACTAAATATATTCAAAAAGGAGTTAGATGAGGTCCTTACTACTAGGGGGATCAAGGGGTATGGCGAGAAAGCAGGAATGGGGTACTGAAGTTGAATGTTCAGCCATGAACTCATTGAATGGCGGTGCAGGCTAGAAGGGCCGAATGGCCTACTCCTGCACCTATTTTCTATGTTTCTATGTTTCTAAAGCAAGATCAAAGTTCAGTGAGAAAACTTTTAAGATAAATCGAACAACGCCCATGATTAAGACAAGCTATCAACAGAGAGAGTAACATCTCACCAGTCAAGGAATTAACCTTCAGCTCTAGGGAATATGATTATGTAATTGGAAGCATATAACAAATAATCAAAGCCAGTACTTTAAGTTATACTACATTTGCTCATGGCTCAACCAGTGTATCAGAATATTCTGAAACAAATACACTTTGTACAACACTTAAACTTAGGACTTTATCATATGTCTCAGGACGTCCCAAAGCATTTCACATTCATTTAATTATTGTGACATCATTCACGGTTGTTATGTAGGTAAACAAGACATTCATTTTGCACACGACAAGGTCCCATATTCAGATGAATAAGTGGCTTGAGCAGTGGTGCAGCAGGGAGGGATTCAAATTCCTGGGGCATTGGAATCAGTTCTGGGGGAGGTGGGACCAGTACAAACCGGACGATCTTCACCTAGGCAGGACCGGAACCAATGTCCTAGGAGGAGTGTTTGCTAGTGCTGTTGGGGAGGAGTTAAACAAATATGGCAGGGGGATGGGAACCAATGCAGAGAGACAGAGGGAAACAAAATTGAGACAGAAGCAAAAGACAGAAAGGAGATGAGTAAAAGTGGAGGGCAGAGAAACCCAAGGCAAAAAACAAAAAGGGCCACTTTGCAGCAAAATTCTAAAGGGTCTACGTGCGTTAAAAAGGCAAGCCTGAAGGCTCTGTGCCTCAATGCGAGGAGTATTCAGAATAAAGTGGACGAACTAACTGTGCAGATTGCAGTTAACGGATACGATGTAATTGGCATCACGGAGACATGGCTCCAGGGTGACCAAGGCTGGCAACTCAACATCCAGGGGTAATCAACATTTAGGAAGGATAGACAGAAAGGAAAAGAAGGCGGGGTGGCTTTGCTGGTTAAAGAGGAAATTAATGCAATTGTGAGGAAAGACATTAGCTTGGATAATGTGCAATCGGTATGGGTGGAGCTACGGAATACCAAGGGGCAGAAAACGCTAGTGGGAGTTGTGTACAGACCTCCAAACAGTAGTAGTGATGTTGGGGAGGGCAACAAACAGGAAATTAGGGGTGCGTGCAATAAAGGTGCAGCAGTTATCATGGGTGACTTTAATATGCATATAGATTGGGCTAACCAAACTGGAAACAATACGGTGGAGGAGGATTTCCTGGAGTGCATAAGGGATGGTTTTCTAGACCAATATGTCGAGGAACCAACTAGGGGGGAGGCCATCCTAGACTGGGTGTTGTGTAATGAGAGAAGATTAATTAGCAATCTCGTTGTGCGAGGCCCCTTGGGGAAGAGTGACCATAATTTGGTGGAATTCTACATTAGGATGGAGAATGAAGCAGTTAATTCAGAGACCATGGTCCAGAACTTAAAGAAGGGTAACTTTGAAGGTATGCGGCGTGATTGGCTAGAATAGATTGGTGAATGATACTTAAGGGGTTGACAGTGGATGGGCAATGGCAGATATTTAGAGACCGCATGGATGAACTACAACAATTGTACATCCCTGTCTGGCGTAAAAATAAAAAAGGGAAGGTGGCTCAACCGTGGCTATCAAGGGAAATCAGGGATAGTATTAAAGCCAAGGAAGTGGCATACAAATTGGCCAGAAATAGCAATGAACCCGGGGACTGGGAGAAATTTAGAACTCAGCAGAGGAGGACAAAGGGTTTGATTAGGGCAGGGAAAATAGAGTACGAGAGGAAGCTTGCAGGGAACATTAAGACGGACTGTAAAAGCTTCTATAGATATGTAAAGAGAAAAAGGTTAGTAAAGGCAAACGTAGGTCCCCTGCAATCAGAATCAGGGGAAGTCATAACTGGGAACAAAGAAATGGCAGACCAATTGAACAAGTACTTTGGTTCAGTATTCACTAAGGAGGACACAAACAACCTTCCGGATATAAAAGGGGTCAGAGGGTCTAGTCAGAAGGAGGAACTGAGGGAAATCCTTATTAGTCGGGAAATTGTGTTGGGGAAATTGATGGGATTGAAGGCCGATAAATCCCCAGGGCCTGATGGACTGCATCCCAGAGTACTTAAGGAGGTGGCCTTGGAAATAGCGGATGCATTGACAGTCATTTTCCAACATTCCATAGACTCTGGATCAGTTCCTATGGAGTGGAGGGTAGCCAATGTAACCCCACTTTTTAAAAAAGGAGGGAGAGAGAAAACAGGGAATTATAGACCAGTCAGCCTGACATCGGTAGTGGGTAAAATGATGGAATCAATTATTAAGGATGCCATAGCAGCGCATTTGGAAAGAGGTGACATGATAGGTCCAAGTCAACATGGATTTGTGAAAGGGAAATCATGCTTGACAAATCTTCTGGAATTTTTTGAGGATGTTTCCAGTAGAGTGGACAAGGGAGAACCAGTTGATGTGGTGTATTTGGACTTTCAGAAGGCTTTCGACAAGGTCCCACACAAGAGATTAATGTGCAAAGTTAAAGCACATGGGATTGGGGGTAGTGTGCTGACGTGGATTGAGAACTGGTTGGCAGACAGGAAGCAAAGAGTAGGAGTAAATGGGTACTTTTCAGAATGGCAGGCAGTGACTAGTGGGGTACCGCAAGGTTCTGTGCTGGGGCCCCAGCTGTTTACATTGTACATTAATGATTTGAACGCGGGGATTAAATGTAGTATCTCCAAATTTGCGGATGACACTAAGTTGTGTGGCAGTGTGAGCTGCGAGGAGGATGCTATGAGGCTGCAGAGTGACTTGGATAGGTTAGGTGAGTGGGCAAATGCATGGCAGATGAAGTATAATGTGGATAGATGTGAGGTTATCCACTTTGGTGGTAAAAACAGAGAGACAGGCTATTATCTGAATGGTGACAGATTAGATAAAGGGGAGGTGCAACGAGACCTGGGTGTCATGGTACATCAGTCATTGAAGGTTGGCATGCAGGTACAGCAGGCGGTTAAGAAAGCAAATGGCATGTTGGCCTTCATAGCGAGGTGATTTGAGTACACGGGCAGGGAGGTGTTACTACAGTTGTACAGGGCCTTGGTGAGGCCACACCTGGAGTATTGTGTACAGTTTTGGTCTCCTAACTTGGGGAAGGACATTCTTGCTATTGAGGGAGTGCAGCGAAGGTTCACCAGACTGATTCCTGGGATGGCGGGACTGACATATCAAGAAAGATTGGATCAACTGGGCTTGTATTCACTGGAGTTCAGAAGAATGAGAGGGGATCTCATAAAAACGTTTAAAATTCTGACGGGTTTAGACAGGTTAGATGCAGCAAGAATGTTCCCAATGTTGGGGAAGTCCAGAACCAGGGGTCACAGTCTAAGGATAAGGGGTAAGCCATTTAGGACTGAGATGAGGAGAAACTTCTTCACCCAGAGACTGGTGAACCTGTGGAATTCTCTACCACAGAAAGTTGTTGAGGCCAATTCACTAAATATATTCAAAAAGGAGTTAGATGTAGTCCTTACTACTAGGGGGATCAAGGGGTATGGCGAGAAAGCAGGAATGGGATACTGAAGTTGCATGTTCAGCCATGAACTCATGGAATGGCGGTGCAGGCTCGAAAGGCCGAATGGCCTACTCCTGCACCTATTTTTTTTGTGTTGATGTTTCTATGTTGACCAGTTAGTCTAGTTTTGGTAGTGTTGCTTCAGGGAAGAATGTTGTCCAAGAATCGAGAAGATTCCCTGCTCTGTTTTAAATTGTAGCATGGAATCTTTATCAAAATATTGAAATATTCAATACAAGTTTTATATACACGTATATATATACACATGTTCTCTAAAATTCATGTTTTGAATAAATTGGATCAAATATTCTCAGCCATTTTAGTAAACTACAATATCATATAGATAAACATATTTTACAAGCAAAATAAACATCTATGGAAATGATTGACAAGAAAACATAAAATTTGTACAAAATCCATGGGACATGATACCCATATTTCTCACACATAAACATACATTGTTTTTTTTTCAAAAACCATAAGGCAACAATTCTAAAGAAACATAAAAAAATGAGGCTTTTATTGAACATAACAACCCATAGGGCATTAAATTGTTTTTGCTTTTATTGGTTGACTTCTGGTCAAATGGAGCCGCATGGCATACCTCTTATCATTTTCATTTGTGTAAAGAGAGCATATTCTAAGCATGTAGCAGCTGTTTCACTGAAGTTATTGTGCTTGTGGGATGATGACCTTTCTGTGGACTGGCAGCAATCGCGGAGGGTATCTGTGAGGCACTGCTAATAATTATTAGTGAGTTAGTGGACACAAGAAGGTACCAGTAAACTCGAAACAGGCTCATGTAGTGCCTACATTCAAAAAGGCTGCACAGTCTTACTTCAATTCTGTGTAAAATAATAGAATAAATTTGTGATTCTCTGCTCAACAACAACCTAGTAAACAGCATAGCTTTGGAAGGGCAAGATCCTGCTTGACCACTTGAGGAAGTGACAGCCCAAGTGGACTGTGCTAAACCTCCAGACGTAGACTTACAAAAGGCATTTGATAAAGTTTCACATAAAAGACTACTAGCTAAGCTCAATGCTGTGTGATATTGAGGGTAAAACCTGGGTACGGATAAAAAAATTGGTAGAAAACAGCTGGTCTTTGTTAGAAGAGTTCATATTGGGGTACTCCAAGGCTCAAAGTTGGGATCAATAAAGTTTCTCATTTACATTAGTGACTTGGATTCCATGCAAAATGGTCAACTTTACAGAAGATACCAAACCAGGAGGGGCAGTGGAATTGACGGAGGCAGCCCAGAATGAATTAAACAAAATATGTGAGTGGGCAGAACAGTGGTAGTTGAAATTTAATGCAGGCAATGATTGAACTAGCTGAGGATGAAGTTGAAAAAGACTTGGGAGTCTTAGTTTTGACTACTGAGTTAGCCTTGGAAAGAGGGCAGAGGATATGAGGACAGATTGTGTAAACTTAATTTGTATTCCCTTGAGTTTATACGGTTGAGCGGTGATCTAATTGAGATGTTTAAAATGATAAAGGGATGTTATAGGGTAGATACAAAGAACTGTATTTCTTGGTGGGGAAATCCAAACAAGAGGACATAATCTTAAAATTAGAATTAAGCTGTTTAGGACAGAAATCAGGAATCCCTTTTTAATAAAAATCTGGAACTCTCCACCCCAAAAAGCTCTGGATGCTGGGTCAATTGAAATTTTCAAGACTGAGATCAATAGAATTTTGTTAGTTAAGTATATAAAGGGATTTGGAGCAAATATGGGTCGGAAGTCAGAATTGAGGGTCAGATTAGCCATGATCTAATTGAATGGCAAAACAGGTTCAAGGGGCTGAATGGGCTACTCCTGTCCCTATGTTTCTAGACTCGACACTCAAGATGTCCAACCAATGTAGAACAGCAATCAACAATGCCACTCGATGTTGAACTATCTAACCAAAACCGTGGAATACAAGTCAGAGGAAGTTGCGATCAAGCCATATAGCATGCTGTTGAGAATGCACCTTGAATATGAGGTTCAGTTCTGATTGCCTCAGAACAAGGGAGGCATTCAAAAGTGGGAGGCATGAGACTGGTCCGTCGTGTCATAGGTCTGAGTTATGAGGGAAGATAGGAGGAACTTGGGCTTTTTTACTTTATGAGAGATGACCTTACAGAGATATATAAGATAGCTAAAGGAACAGAAAAGATAATCCAGATTCAAGATAAAACCAGAAATCTCATCATCATCATCATAGGCGTTCCCTCGTATCGGGGATGACTTGCTTCCACACCAAAAAGGGATGAGTTTACGGGTGTTTCAATGAAGGACCTAATATTCCAGATCCTGAACTACATATTGAAGGGTGGAAGACGCCTGTGCGTGGATTTTTTTAATGTGTGGTGGCCGTTGCACACCAGCCACCACATGGGCTTGACAGAGCTAGGTCTTGGTCCAGTGGCAAGGATTAACCAAGATGATTGGAGACCAGTTCTGCTGCATGGACCTAGTGTGCACACATATTGCAGAAGTGTGATGTATTCTTCCTAATTTAAGTACAGAAATCTAGAAGACAAGGGAAAACTGGTTCAAACTATAAAAGGCAAAGCTAAGACTGATATCAAGAAGTTAGAGTGATCAACACTTGGAATAAGCTTCCAGATAGAAGTAGTGGAGGCAAAAACCTTGGCATCATTTAACAAACAATTAAATGCAATGATTTGAGGAGGGGTGCAGGACAGTAATGGACTTTCTGGATGGATGAATTATTCTAGGCTGAATGGCCTTCTTCATTGTTAAGTATCTCATAATCTTGTAGTTTTAACTGGACACAAAGGGGGAGAATTTCTCCATTAATCACCTACTGTAACTTCAGTGGAAAATCAGTGGAATCCCTGGAGAAATGGTATAAATAGTTTAAAATGGCCATTTGCACTGCTTCCTGTTTCCTCTGAAGATTGCAAGTATCCTGCAGAAATTCTCTCTCCCCTCAATAAATCAAATGGTACTGAAATGCTTTCTTTGTTTTAAAGATTAAAGATTAATCAAAGAAAGCTAGCATGGATTTGTTAAAGGAAAATCGTGTTTAACCAACTTGATTGAGTTTTTTGATGAGGTAACAGAGAGGGTTGATGATGGTAATGCGGTTGATGTAGTGTACATGGATTTCCAAAAGGCGTTCGACAAAGTGCTACATAATAGGCTTGCCAGCAAAATTGAAGTCAATGGAATAAAAGGGACAGTGGCAGCCTAGTTATGAAATTGGTTAAGTGACAGGAAACAGAGAGTAGTGGTGAACGGTTGTTTTTCGGACTGGAGGAAGGTTTACAGTGGCTTTCCCCAGGGTTCGGTTCTAGGACCACTGCTTTCTTGATAAAAATTAATGACATGGACGTGGGTGTAGAGGGCACAATTTCAAAATTTGCAGATGACACAAAACTCAGACATATAGTGAACAGTGAGGAGGAGAGTGATAGACTTCAGGAAGACATAAACAGGCTGGTGAAATGAGCAGACATGTGGCAGATGAAGTTTATCATAGAAAAGTGTCAAGTGATACATTTTGGTAGAAAGAATGAGGAGAGGACACCTAAACTAAATTATACAATCCTAAAGGCCGGTGCACAAACAGAGAGACCTGGGGAGTGACTGTGCATAAATCATTGAAGGTGGCAGGCAGGCTGAAGAAGCAGTTAAAAAGACTTACAGGATCCTTCATGAATAGAGGTATAGAGTACAAAAGTGTGTAAATTATGATGAACCTGTATAAAACACTGGTTCGACCCCAACTGGAGTATTGTGTCCAATTCTGGGCACCACATTTTAGGAAGGATGTGAAGGCCTTAGAGAAGATGCAGAAAAGATTTACGAGAATTATTCTAGGAATGAGGGACTTAAGTTATGTTGATAGACTGGAGAAGTTGGGGTTGTTCTCCTTGGAGCAGAGAAGATTGAGAGGAGATTTGCTCGAGGTGTTCAAAATCATGAGGGGTCTGACAGAGTAGATAGAGAGAAACTGTTCCCATTGGCAGATGGGTCAAGACTCAAAGGACACAGAGTTAAGGTGATTAGCAAAAGAACTAAAGGCCATGTAAGAAAAAAATGTTTTGCACAGCGAGTGCTTAAGATCTGGAATGCACTGCCTGAGAGGGTGGTGGAGGCAGACTCAATATCTTTCAAAAGGGCGTTGGAAGTATCTGAAGGAAAAAAATTGTAGGGTTACAGGGAAAGGGCAGAGGCTAGCTGCGAGTCAGCACGGGCTCGATGGGCCGAATGGCCTTCTTCCGTGCTGTAATCATTCTATGATTCTATGAAGCAGGTTCCACAAAAACAATTAAGTCTACCTTGATATTTATAATTTAAAAATTGCTATGGAGATTTTATGATTTATTTTGCATATGCATGTATGATTAACATGTCAAACAAATAATTGTTGTTTGTATCTGATTTACTGAAATCTTAATAGCATTGTGAGACATCTGCCAGCGATTTGAGGGAAAAGTATTATTAGATATTACTAAGCAAAAATATGGGACAATAACAAACTTCTGATATTGCAAATTGCCAAATGCCTATGGTGAGAGAAACCGGAGTAATCATTACACTTTGATCATCTGATTAGTCACATAACAGTTCTGATTTATTTTTTTATTATGGAATATGCTATGTTTTTGATGTGATTTATGCATACTTGCCTGTATAAAATGTAGTTTTAGTTTATGAGAATGCTATTAGAGGGTCGGGCTTTAAATTTACATTAAAATAACATGTGGGAAGAGGCAGAATTTGTGTTATGAAGCTTGCATATGAACAATAATTTATCAATTCAATAACATACAAATCAAATTTAAAATAAGTTTTACAAGTGATTAACTTTACCTATCAAGTACCGGGGCCATTTTCAACGCACCTCTCCTCAAGAATATCACATCACCGGTGTTATTTTTCTTTATGATGAATAGACTGTTTCAAAATGGATTGTACTGAGTTTATTATTAAGCTTGCAGCAACAGCTTGAAATTCACAGGACTGAAATGAGAAAATAATGACATGCAAGTTCACAAGAGGGCAGCCTTCATATTAATACCTCTACCTTCTATGTGTGTGGCGAGGAGGCAACTCTTCAGTCAGCAAGGTTTAGAAACACCTACTTGCTGATGTGGGAGGAAAACCATAGACAGACTTAAAATAGGAAAGGCACAATTTTTCAATTGGTTTACTGCTAAAATAATTTCCGTGCCATGTCCATTATGGGTAGAAGTGGAATATACATGTTACATGTCACTTCAATTTAAAAATCCTTCATTAGATTCTCAGCAAACTGAATAAGGATCTTTTCTAATTGATCTGGATGGTCCTCGCACCCCACTTCTTTGACCAACATAAGCACTTAGTTTAGATTCTGTGGCCTTGGAGTAGGCTGCCTGCCAATCCAATTGGGGTGGGGGGGGGGGAATTGTGCATGATGCAAAAATGACCAAAGAGCAGAGGAAATAAAATCGAGAAACTGAGTAAGTGACATTTTTTTTAACTAATGTACCTTATGAGTTGTTCACTGTTTTAACTCTTTATTAAAATTACCAACGTACTTGTTTAAAATCACTGCAAGTGAGATTGAATAGATCTGGCAATCAAGCATCACCCTTGTAGCAACATTTGAAACACAATTTTTAAGCAGTGCTGTACTAGGTACGTGAGTTCTAAATTAAGAATATAAAGTGCTGTACTTTATTTTGGTAATTACAAAAAAGTGCGCAATCCTGCAAATATGCGATCAGATCCTACAGGTCAGCAGAAACTGATTTTGGTTCAATGGTTTGCAACATTAAATGGACTGTAGTCTATGTGACCAATGCAAATACACATCCTAGAAAACAGATGCAGTTGAAAATATTTGTTTTTACAAGCATCTACCTTTACAACATTGTTATTCTGCCCACCTTATTGATTTGGTGTTGATAACTATCAGCCATTTCCACAAATAACATCCTGTTTAAAAAAAAAACATTCAAATCAAAATTGTTTTCACATGCCATTTAGATTGGGGATTGTTAAAATTGACCAAAAAACAAGATATTAACCTTTTTTCAAAAAATAAAATACAGCCCTTGTCATTTATGTTACAACTATGTAAAGATATTTCACTGAGATAAGAATATTAAAGAAATAAATGATTAACTCATACTACTGTAGATTATCTTTGACGTACATAAGCACTTAGTTTAGTGTCAGTGGCCTTGGAGTAGGCTGCCTGCCAATCCAATTGGGGTGGGGGTGGGGTGGGGGGGGGGGGGGAATTGTGTATGATGCAAAAATGACCAAAGAGCAGAGGAAATAAAATCGAGAAACTGAGTAAGTGACATTTTTTTTAACTAATGTACCTTATGAGTTGTTCACTGTTTTAATGCCACAACAGACTACAGTCGTTTTCCTCTGTGTTCGTAACTAAATGAAGTATACTGTTTCTCCACCCCCGCCTTGTATTATATAAAGAGATAACATTTTACAGAACAGCAAAAAAGCATTAGGCACAGCACTTAATCACCCACCTACTCAGGTTCTCACCTTACAACTCAATCCCCTTCTCTCTCCAGAAACAAAGCCATTTGTCTCTGCAACTCGTCAGTATCATGCACTTCACTAATTTTGCCTGATAACTTATTCCACAATACTCTTGGATGAAAATGTATCCTGAATTCCCTTCTACAGCTAACTTCCTAATTTCTTTCTTGTGTGCCCTGATATTTGAATCTATTTCCATGGTGAGCAATTAACTTGGATCAATTGTGTTAATTCCCTTCATAATCATGAAAACTTCAGTTAAATCAATTAATCTTCTTCCGAACTTAAATTCCTGAAACCCAATCATCTACACTGCTTTAGAAGGAATAGATCGTGACTGACTAATCTCATAGACTTTTTTTGATGAGGTATCATTCCACATTGATGGGAGGAACTCATGAGACAGCACACATGGACTTTCAAAGGGCTTTTGATAAGGTACAATCTGAGAGACCCCCTTACATACTTAATTCAATAACTATTGAGGGTAAGACATGCACAAGAAGTAGTAACTGCTAACAAAGAAAATAGGTTGGAAAAGAAGCTGAAGGAATTGGTAAACTGAGTTAGATCACTATGGAGGAAGGTGTTAAGTCTGGTGCCCCATACATCTATGCTGGAACCTTCCCTGACCTTGATGTAAATAAATGATCTCGAAAGTAATCTCAATATATGCTAAGTAAACTTACAGTTGGGAGGTGGGGCGGGGACGGGGGACCAAGCAGGAATTAGGAGGCGCTGAGTCCCGCAAGACAGTCAAAATTGTGGTGGAAAATACAGATTTTTGGGGGGGCTTTTAAGGCAGGGAGAGATGTAGCAAGCTGGACAGATTTAGGAAGAGAATTCCCGAATGTAGGACTGTGATGGCTAGAGGCTCAATAAGCAATCTCGAAGCAAAATGAAGCTATGCACAGCAGGCCAGCATCAGGTCAGTAGAACTTGCCAGCTGGGTTGTAGGGCTAGAGGAGGTGGAGAGACATTTGTAAAAAACACATCACCTTTTGGAATCAATGTGCTGAGGGTCATGGAACCAGTGGAAGTTGATGACAACAGGGCTGCGATAAAACGTGGTATGGTGGAAGTTAAAAAAAGACCTATAGTTAATTGACTCATCATGTCAAATATAAGGAGGCAGCAAACAAAGTGAATAGGATGCTGGATTATTTTGTTAAAGCAGCTTAGATGTGAAATTTGAACCCATATTTCCTTGTCCTAATCTTTACTATTCTAGATTTACCTTTTCTATTTCCATAATTGTCTTATAAACCCCTATAAGATCACCTCTCGGACAGCTCTTGTCCCGGCTGAAAAACTCAGTTATAAGCAAATAACCAACTTGCAAATTGTCTGCTAGGATTGCTGCTTCTTTAATCAGGAGTCCATACTAAAATCTATAAATCTGCAGGTGAAAATGAAAATGGAAAATGCAGCTGTTATATTTCCCTGATCCCAGTGACTCCCAGAAATCAAATGAGTGATCTCTAGTTAGATATACTTTCAGATACATGAACAATCAGAACATATTTCTTCACAGAACACTTTGGGCTGGATTTCCGGTAGCCTAACGCCTCAGTTAATGGCCAGAGGGGGCATTAATGGCAGTGTAAGAGGTTACCAGCCAGGAGTGTAGCGTTTAGCGCCCCAACTGAAAATTCATTAGAGGCTCACTGGGGGCGCAAACCAGTCGTGCCTGGCTGCTGACGATCACTCCGATCATGACGTATCCCTGGTGCAATGCGCATGCTTGCGCCCCAGTTGGAAAATTAGGTGCAGCCGTCTCATTTAATGGCCGCCAAGGTCTGGAAGAACAGTCGGTACAGGCTTGCAGAGTCGTTAACTGTTGGCTACTTAAAGGGATGAGAAAATGCTTCCCTCGGAGGTCACAGTCAGTGCAACGTTTACACACAGCACGGTGGAGAGCCTCCGAGTTTGCAGCAGCAGTCAGGCATAGCAGTTGAGCTTGAGAAACTTATTTCTAAAACTTTAATGGGGGCATTACTTGTTCACCAGCATCGCATTCTACATGCTCTAACAAGACATTGTAAAGAGAGAAAAGCTGTTGGTCATGTTGACAGCCGAAGGAGGAGAGCCCCTAGACATCGGAGCAGGAAGCCTTTACCCCCCCCACGGCTTTACCGGCAGCAACGCTTATACCAGGACCTGTCCGAGGAGCAGTGTGTCAGAAGGCTGCGCTTTTGAAAGGAGGTTGTTACAGAGATATGCCATCTCCTGCAGGAAGACCTGCAGCCTCACATCGGCACCAGGACTGCGCTACTTATCATAGTGAAGGTCACGGTGGCACTCACCTTCTATGCCTCCGGCTCTTTCCAGGCTGCATCAGGGGACGTATGCCGTGTCTCACAATTCGTAGCACATTGCTGCATCCACAGGCTCTCTACACATGCAGACTGGACTTAATTACCTTCCCAGTGACACTAAAAGCATCCTAATAATAGATAATCAAGGAGCTATAGGGAAAGTAACAATCACTATTACTAGAGAAAAAGTACTGGGCAAACTAATAGGACGAAAGGTGGACAAATCCCCTGGACCTGATGGGCTGCATGTTAGGGTCTTAAAAGAAGTGGCTGTAGAGATAGTGGATGCATTGGTTGTAATCTATAAAAATTTCCTGGATTCTGGCGAGATCCCAGAGGACTGGAAAACCGCAAATGTAATGCCCCTATTTAAAAAAGAAGGGAGACAAAAAGCAGAAAACTACAGACCAGTTTTCCTAACATCTGTCATTGGGAAAATGCTGGAGTCTATTATTAAGGAATTCGTAGCAGGACATTTAGGAAATCATAATACAATCAAGCAGAGTCAGCATGGTTTTATGAAAAGGAAATCATGCTTGACAAATTTGCTGGAGTTCTTTGAGGATGTAATGAGCAGGATGGATAAAGGGAAACCAGTAGATGTAGTGTATTTGGATTTCCAGAAGGCATTCGATAAGGTGCCACCTAAAAGGTCGTCGGAGGTCGCTGGAGGTCATCGGAGGTCGCCGGGGGTCACCGGAGATCGTCCAGATACCGCAAGAAGCCCAGTCACCGTCGCCGAAAGGTGATGTGGTAGGAAGCCTGAGGTAGGCCCGAATGGCCCGAACTCGTGGGACTCGCAGGGATGGGACTAGGGTAAGGGTAAGGGTTTACGTGCTTAGGACCCCCTGTTAGGGTCTATTTGGGGAGGTTTAGACAGCGGGAGGGGGGGGAGGCTCAATGCCGAGAGCATACAGAAATCAAGCGTGGGCAGCAGAAAGAGCGTGCGTCAAACCAGTCCCACCCACCCCTTCCCTCAACGACTATCTGTCCCACTTGTGGCAGAGTCTGTGGGTCCTGTGCTGGACTGTTCAGCCACCAAAGAACTCACTTCAGGAGTGGAAGCAAGTCTTCCTCGATTCCGAGGAACTGCCTATGATGATGATGACCTAAAAGGTTACTGCACAAAATGAGAGCTCACGGGGTTGGGGGTAATATATTAGAATGGATAGAGGATTGGCGAACTAACAGAAAACAGAGAGTTGGGATAAATGGGTCATTTTCAGGTTGGCAAACTGTAACTAGTGAGGTGCCACAGGGATCAGTGCCTTTAACTATTTACAATCTATATTAATGGCCTGGATGAAGGGACCGAGTGTAATGTAGCCAAATTTGCTGATGATACAAAGATGGGTGGGAAAGCAAATTGTGAAGATAACACAAAGAGTCTGCAAAGGGATATAGGTAGGTTAAGTGAGTGGGCAAAAATTTGGCAGATGGAGTATAGGTTATCCACTTTGATAGAAAAAATAAAAAAGCAAATTATTATTTAAATGGAAAGACATTACAAAATGCTGTGGCATCTGGGGGTCCTTGTACATGAAATACAAAAAGTTAGCATACAGATACAGCAAGTAATTAGGAATGCAAATAGAATGTTGGCTTTTATTGCACGGGGGATAGAGTATAAAAGTAGGAAATTCTTACTACAACTGTACAGGGCATTGGTGATACCACACCTGGAGTACTGCGTACAGTTTTGGTCTCCTTATTTAAAGAGAGTTATACTTGCATTGGAGGAAGTTCAGAGAAGGTTCACTAGGTTGATTCCTGAGATGAAGGGGTGTCTCATGAAGAAAGGTTGAGTAGGTTGGGCCTATACTCATTGGAGTTTAGAAGAATGAGAGATGATCTTATTGAAATGTATAAGATTATGAGGGGGCTTGACAGGGTAGATGCAGAGAGGATGTTTCCCCTCGTGGGGGAATCTAGAACTAGGGGACATAGTTTCAGGATAAGGGATCACCTATTTAAAATAGAAATGAGGAAGAATTTTTTCTCTCAGAGGGTCGTAAATCTGTGGAATTCTCTACCGCAGAGAGCTGTGGAGGCTGGGTCATTGAATATATTTAAGGTGGATATAGACAGATCTTTGAATTATAGGGGAGTGAAGGCTTATGGGGAGCAGGCAGGGAAGTGGAGTTGAGGCCAAGATCAGATCAGCCATGATCTTATTAAATGGTAGAGCAGGCTCGAGCGGCCAAATGGCCTACTCTGGCTCCTATTTCTTACATTACATTTTATTGCAAACACATCCCTCAAACAATCCCAACTGCACCCCCGCCACACACGCCTCAAAGAAAACAAAATGGGGCGCCTGCCCCTTCAAATAATACAACAGATGAATAACATTCACAACATATGTACACTGACCTCACCCCCTCAAAGAAAACAAAATGGGTCATCCGTCCCTTTAAATAATACAACAGGTGAATTATATTTAGACCTTTTCATCATAAGGCCCAAGGCCACAGCTTTCATCAGCAGGTCTTGCGTAGACATTTCCCACGCCTCTGCCTCACCCTCCTCCATCGCCTACTGCTCCTCCTCAATGGGTCCTCAGTGCCTGCAACAAAGATCGCTTGAGGCATGCTGTGTGTGTGAGTGAGACAGGACAGATGGCCTAGCACAACACCCTGGACCATCTCTGGGCCTGGAAGATCTGGCTGCTGACGGCCCCATTTTAGAATGGGCGTCAGTAGTGTGGGATGGCTGGGGTGTGGACCGTGGCAGGTGCAAAGTCAGAATGGCAGTGTCGGGAGACCGAATGATGTCCTCCTGAGCGAGGACATCAGGTTCCATCTTGACCGATGGCCTGCCACTCACCCGGGGCAGAGCCTCAGCATCCGGAGCAATCTGGTGGAGCGCAGATTGCTGTCCTACGTTGGCACCATTAGCTCCCCATTGGACTGATGGGGCCCCAGACACTGCATCAGAGCAGACAGCACATTGACGCCAGCATGCACTGACGACATGGCAGAATGCAGGTGTAGCGTGGTCTCGGCCTGTCGCACAATGGCTACTGCCACGTCAGCTATGGCCCGCGCCATCATGTCTTGAACCCCATGGTTACTTGTTGCGTCGAGCATCCATTGTAATCAACCAAGGATAGGTTTGATGGGCCCCCGAACCGCAAATGCCAAGGTCGAGGCAGCCTCCGGCACATTCAACGCTGGTGCATCGACGCTCAGCGGGATCCTTGCCAATGCACCAATGAGCTTGCACTGCATCTGCATTTACTCCCTGGACATAGTCTCCAAGTCCAGGTCCACATCTGTCGGTCTGTGAGCTGGACTCATGGGCTGACTTACCCTGCGGAGAGCTGGCTCCCTCACTTCCCCTCGTGCTGGGTGTTGCTGCAAGCCACTGGCGCCAGGAGCCTCAGGTTCAGCCAGCCCCTGGAAGATGGCCTCTTCGACCGAGGTGCTCGCTCCAATCCAACCAACTATGGATGTCTCGCCCTGATCTGGCACACTGCTCTGCACCTCTTCCTTCTCATCTTCCCCGTCGTCTGAAAACGGAGGCTGGCTGGCGCCCTTCTGGCTCATCATCTGGAAGCACAAAGCAACAGAAATGCGGTTATCAGCTGGGGAGGAGGCAAGAAGGCAAGAACGAGGGAGCATCGTTATTTTGGTTGCAACATCATGCAAAGCATGTTGCCTCAAGGCTAAGGGGGCTCACAACAAATGCCCATCTCAGTCATATACCTTCACTGTCGAGCTGGAACTCTACCTACCTGCCTCACTGCCCTCCAGCGCCATGACTGCAGCACCCATAAGGCCGTACACTCGCTCCTCCATGTCGGTCAGGTCCTGGAAGTAGGGCTGGCCCTCTCCCTGATGATGCAGCTCGCGCATATTGTGTGCGACTTTGTCCTGCATTGACAAAAGCAAAAAGTTGTTAGTAGCTGTGTAGGTGCTGGTGGGCCACATGTCTGCAGTAGGGTACTCGCGAGTAAGATGGCTAAGTGTGCATATCGACATTTCATAGTGCGTGGCATCGCACAGCGGATGTGTGAACAGTGGATCTGGAGCACAAGCATGTATGTATGAGGCTCAGGACTGGGACTGCATATGAAGAGTTGAAAGGTGCTGGTAGGTGGGCTCAAGCTGAGTAAGGAGCTAGAAGGTGAGAGACACTTGGATGGGCAAGGCATGTCTGGTGAGGCGATGGAGAGCTCTCAGGCTGGCTTCAGCATTGAGGAGCATGGCCTGGTACACAGAGAGAAGGGGTAGGCAGTGCAAAGTCTTTATGTTGTGTGAGAGATTGAGGGCCACATGAAAGCATTAGAAGGTGAATGCAAAGAGTACTCACCCTGACAACCGTTGTAAGGCCGTTGAATGTATTGTGACATTGTATCGCTGTTGTTGGCACCGTGCTCCGGGCTATAACGTGCTCAGTCACCTCCCTCCACAACCTTCTGCAATCCCGAGACACTGGCATTCCCCCCCTCCAGGCTGGAGTGCACTCCAGCGATTCTCCATTGCTTCCAGCAAGGCATCAAGAGCGGCGATTGAGAAGAGGGTAGCAAGCTGGTGTCCTCCTTGCTCCTCCACTTTTGCACTCTGAAGTTCCTCTGGAGGTGGAACTGTGCATGCGCGAAAATGAGTTGTCGCGCCTTTAAGACTCAGCTGTTCCCAGGGTCTGATTCCCGGGGTCTGATTCCCGGGGTCTGATTCCCGGGGTCTGATTCCCGCGCATGCTCAATGGGTCCGCCAAATTTACCGACCAAACTTTTGTTATCAACCCCCCCCAGCTCTGGTGTGCAACGGCTGATTTAGCACTGCTGTCAGCTCCTCGCCTGATTCTGACGAATTTCTAGGCGGAGGACGCAAACTTTTTCAAGGTGCTTAAATTATCGTGCCACCTGGGTTACCGCCCCAAATGAGCCGCGACCGAATTTCTCCCCCTTTGACTAATAAAGGAGAGAAATTTGGAAATTAGTGCATGACTTTAATGAGGCAGATTAAAAATAGTAAAGATCAAGTTGAATTCACTGCCAAAATACTTGGAACTTTTTAGCACCAGTCTCAGATACAGTGTCTGCATTTTGTCCAGCATGCCTTACCTCTTTAGATTTATTTCTGATGTTCAGGACAGTCTTCCACATTAAGGTTTCTTCATGATTGGTGAAAGGTGCTTCTTGAACTTGGGCCAGCCTCGCTATTATGGTCTCCATGTCTAAAATTGAATTTCTCCAAAAGATATAATACTTTGTTGATAACTTTGACTTTCTTTCCAAACTTTTAACCATTATAATAAAATTAAGTGGATCAAAATCAATGGTAACTACAAATAAATTATTGTGAGTAAGAAGTTCACTCCACAATTACTATTCAGTCTGTTGTTAAAGGAAACAAAGCTTAAATGATAGCTGCGGAAATCTATATACAGTATGGTTAAAACATACAGGTGAAGTATTATCATAGAATCATGGAAATTTCAGCACAAAAGCAGGGCATTTTGGCCATCTTACCCATGCTGGTGCCAGCTTCACATTGTTGTATCTACTTTAATCCCAATACCTTGATCTTTAGTAATTTTCTTCAAGTTTTATTCAATTGCCTCTTAACTCTTGTGATTGACTTGGTTTCAATAGCCACTTGTGGTAATGCATTCCACATTCTAAATATCTTTTGCATGAAAATAAATCTTCTAACATCCCCTTTTATGTTCCCAGTGTTAATCCTAAATGTATGGCTCCTTGTTAGCAATTCACTGATGAATGGAAATAATCTTTTGTTAGTTATCCTCTCAAATCCTTTTAGATTTTGAAAATCCCATTTACCATCTTTACTCTAATGAATGCAGCCCACGTTTTTCAAGCCTTTTATCTTAACCATGCCTCTCGTTTCCTATGTGAATCTACATTGCACCTTTTCCATGCCTCAACATCCTGTCTATAATGGAGTACTCAACATTGTGTGCAGTGTTACCAACTGCAGCCTAAACAAAATCTTGTACAGATTCATTATCACTTTCTTGCCTTTGTGTTCTATACATAAAACCTACAATCCCATTTGCTCTTTTATGGATCTTTCTATCCACTTTCCTGCTATTTAGAATTTGTGTATCTGCACCCCAGAGAGTAGATGTCTCTTCGGTTATTAAAATGTAGCTAGTGGTGTACCCCAGGTGTCTGTGGTGAGATATCTCTTGTCCTCATATAGATAAATGTTTTAACATGGGCATTAAAGAATTTATATATTATATTAGAAATCTTGTGTATGAAGGTACTTCTTGTCCACAGATGTTGTTACCTTTTATCATGATTTTTTAACACTTTATGTAAATATTTAATATTGAAATTCCCTATAATTGAATTCAGTTATAATTGAATCTCCCTATGTAAACAGTTTTATGTCACTCTTTGTTGAAGAACTAATCAAATGTTCCAAAAAAATTCAGCCTGTTTTCTCAGTAACTGAAATTTATGTCGTCAAAAATAAGTGTTTAAACAAACAAAAAAATTAAATTTACACATTTCATATTGATATAATGAAATTTCCTCATTGAATTGTCTTTTGTGTCTCTTAGTAATTTCACTAACGTTTTTACTTCAAGGCCTTAGCTTGTTTCAAAATCCTGGGCTTCATCTGGATATTTTTTTACCTCACATTAGTTGGCGAGAGCTTTTAACCATACCTTCGTATTCTGAGCATCTGCTGTTTGAAGAATTTCCCAGCATGCAATCCGTCCAACAGGCGTTTAAGAGTAGCCCCATTCGGTGCTGGCCTTTGCTTTTCCAAATGATATGAAGTCGAGAATTCTGTCAGGCAAGTTGGGCATTTATTTAAACTTATTACTATTAGAAAACAGGAGAATGCGCGAACAGGATTTGTTCCGATTGTGGCTTCTACGTTGATGTTCCGAAATGAAGTGGATAGTTCATAGAGCATGATTTACAGTTTATTGCTATTGTAAATCAGTTTAAAAAATCTCTTCTGGACTGTTTTTGGAGCTTTTTATATATATAATTAACTTGGAAATGATGTTAATTATGAATCTTCACAGGATTTATTTTCAGAGGTAATTTTTAATCTGTGCACCTGTAGCCTGTGGTTTTTCTATACATTAATTTTAAGAAGCAGAAAATTTATTTTAAAACGCTTCAAGGCAGGAACATATTGGCTATGGGAAAAGTGATGCAGGGGAACTACTTAAGGTGTCAAAGGGGCTCCAGATAGGTCGTGAATGAGACTGATGATTGGGGCCGGTTCAGCAGTAGTTTGGGTCTCAATCTTCTGGGCCTTTCTCCCCAGCCTAACTCCAGCAGACAGGATCAGAAACCAATTGAAGCTCCAGAATGCTGGTTCTTGCACCGCCAGGCATGAATGGGATTTTCCGTCGGAATTGATGGGGGCTGTAGAATATGGACTGGCATGTTCAGACTACACAAATGCTGGGATGCAGTGCTACTATGGTGATGTCAAGTTGGTGATTTATTGCAAAAGCTAAGGCAGGATCTGACTGCAAATTTTAAAAAACAAATTTGCATGCAACCCCAGAGGCCGCCGATTACACTACGCTGCAGCAAACGCCTGTCACAGCCATCGTCCATTACCCTTGGCGGGCTCTGTGATGGCTGGGATGGCTGGGAGGAATCCAGCCAAGATCCTCCTTAAAATATGTTACTCAATCTGATCGCTGAAAATTGGCCAGTGTCAGGATGCAAGACAGTGGTAGGCACAAAGCCCATCCTACTGATTGTAGGCCAGCAGTCCACTGGAGTGCAAAACCGTGGCTCATATCTCCCCATAGCAATTAGTGGTTCTGGTTTCCCCAAGTCTACTACAGTTTCACACATGGATATATGGACAATGTAACCATGTTGCAATTTTTCACCTTAGCACCTTCCCGCATTCTATATTTTCCTTAATCTTTCTTCAACTATAATTATTCCTAACCCCTATCCCATTTGTTCGATGGGAAATCACCCCAGCCCTCCCAAGCTTACGAGTGTGATTTCTAAATCCAATAACAAAACTATCAGAATTTTACCGAGGCATCAGCAATGTTTATGAATTGGAGTGATTTGGAAGCATCATTTGATTAATAGGCTATGGGGCCGAAATTCACCGTCCCTGAAGGGATGGCTACCGCAGGGTTTGAGCAGCCGATCGGAAAAAATCCATATTCAGCTCTGGGGGGATTTGAGCGATGCGCACTTCCGCCGGAAGCGGCGCGGTGAAGCCGTGCTAAAGGAATTAGTGGCGCGGTGAGGTCATCAATGGGCGGGCCACTGGAAAACTGCCATGCCCGCGAAATTCACCAGCAAAAACCGAGGACTTCTTCAGGCAGTGACCCCGCGAGGTTTACCAGTCGGTGTACAAGTGCAACACCACCGGAGCTTTACCGCGATCGGGTCCATTTGGTAGGGAAATAGTTTTATTATATATTAGTGTTTTTAGTTCAAATTCCAGCATCCACAGTATTTTGCTTTTGAAATAGTTTTATTAATTGTTTTCGCTCCATTAAACCTGCTGAGTGCTGCTAAGAGGTTTTCACAGACTTTTGTACAACTTTCAGGTCTGACTCTTTAGTGGAGTCCTGTGGACTGCAGAGACCTGCTTAGCAGGGTTCACACTGAGGATGGGAGGAGTGTTGGGAAGGCGACACCTGGTACACCTGCTCAGAAGCAGGAGAAGGTGTCGCCGTCAGCACTGTGCAGACAGGCAGCGGGCAAAGGAGGCAGCAGCCATGATTCGTTCATTCTGCACCAGACCAGTGTGCCCGCCATCTTCACCGGCATGAATCAGGATTGGATATCCCCCGTCCACTTGTCTGCTCACTCCACTGCGGAACCCCAGGACAGCGCCAGAGCATGCGTACAATGACGCTCATTGTGTCACCAGGTGCATCATCGAGCAGTGCATAGGCATCCTTAAGCAAAGATTCCGGTGCCTGGACCACTCTGGTGGCACCTTGCAGTACTCTCCTCAACGGGTCTACATAATCGTCGTGGTCTGCTGCATGCTGCACAACCTGGCCATCATGAGGGGACAGCCGCTGGAGGTCGAGCCAGCAGTACCACCTGAGGAGGAGGAGGAGGAGGAGGAGGAGGCACAGGAGGAGGAGGAGGATCCCCGTCGTCCCAGAGACAGGAGGCGTCGTCCCCATCGCCACTCTGGAAGGGAGGTGCAGCTGCATGTCATAGCTGCTCCCTTCAGATAATCCCATCCACACATGATCCTTCAGCTCCCACTTTCAATGGCCATCGCAATGAGTGCCTTCACGCACAATTGCCCACTCTCAAATGAAACACCTGGCCAGATATATGTGCTAAAAATAAAAATAAAAATAAAAATTGAATAATCCAATTATTCAAATCACTGCAAAAACAGACCATAAAGAACTATAATAATACTGTAATCAATTTTTACCCCTGTGCATCTCACTATAACACCTGTTATGCATGACTACCCTAACACTACATCTAACTGTCACTCTTGTGGCTGCATCATGGGTCCGGGAAGGCTGCTGTGGTTGTTCTCTGGAACCTACAGCTGTCCTTCTAGGACGCCCTGGAACACCTCTGGGCCTGGAAGGACCAGGTGCAGACTGGCCAGCACCCTCCTGGGAGGGTGCGTCCTCACATATATAAAGGTGCCTGACACCTCCCCTGCAATCTCCCTCCATGCATTACGTACTGGCGGTCTGCCAGGTCTCCCCACGTTAGGAAACAGTATTCTTCTTTTGTCCTTCACAATGACCATCAGTGTCTCCAGCTCCATATCAGTGAACCTGTTGGCTCTCCTTGCACCTCTTACACCAACCATCCTTCCAACCTCCTTCCCCCCTCAAACCCTGGCCTTTAAAAAGGCAGCTGGCTCATTAGAAACCCTTACCTGCATGCTGAATTTCTCAGGGGTGATAACGCTCAAATTAAGACAGCCACATGGCTGAAAAATCCACTTTGGAAGAGTTCATTAGCGCTGGAAGCCATTTGTTCACTTTTGGAGCTGAATATGGGGTGGCCCAGCCACAAAAAGTTTCGGTGCTAATGGCCACAAAAAGGTGGGCGGAGCAGCAGCTTTGCAGCGGTACTGAATTTCGGGTCCTATATCTATAATGTTATATTGCACCCATTAGTGCAATTTTGTTGCAAATTAACAAAGATGTGTGGAAGTAGTTGCACTTAAAATATTTTCTTGCAACTGTTGGGAAAGACAGAGCTGTGCATATACATACACTAATTCCTAACGTCTGACTAACAGTAAGTTTTCTAATGAAAGAAAAGAGGAGGGTGGTCAGTCAGCTCTTTCCAATGATCAAAAAGTGGATTACAGTACAGCAGACCACCTGAGATTAAAAAGTGAGAGTTACAAAGAAGGCTACACACATGGCTACATTACAACTGTAGCCAATATCTAGCAATGGTGATGGAGTGAGACGGTTCTTATGGGTGGTGTCCCAACAAAGAGATGATCTCATTAAACTTGATATTGAAAATAAAACATCAAACATGCACTGTAAAGAACAAAAAAGTCATATGAATTTTAGTAGGAGTCAGAATAAGAGCAATCCAGATGAACTAGTATAATAAAAGTACAGAACACAAAGCCCTCTGCTGACTTAAGTCTGTACTTCATTTAGTCAGTTAATGCATTGCTTCACTATATTTGTGCTTTAACAGACATTTTTATAGTTCCTTCCAATGATTCTTTCATAAATGGCTTATTGAATAAAAAAACCAGAAAGTGATGTTGAATTTATTCACGACATTGATTAGGCCACACTTGATTGATTAGGCAGTTCTTCTCACTATTATAAGAAGGATATTGAAGAGTATAGTGAAGATGACAAGAAGGATATCAGATCTGATAGATTATAGTTGTGAGAAAAGCTGAAAAAAATGGAATGTTTTTCATTGGAGCAGAGAAGATTAAGTGGGATTTAATAGATGTTTTAAGATAGTAAACACTGAAATAAAAATGCCAACAGCAGACCTAAAAAATCAGCAGTTTAGGGATGGAATTCCGGAGCATTGCTAGACAGTTGAAGGCACGGCCGCACAAGCGGCCAGAGTACAAATAATGGAGAGTTTGGGGAGGGTTATAGCACTGGACAAGGTTATAGGAATAAGGAAGGGCAAGGCAATGGAGGGATTTAAATTCAAGGATGATCATTTTAAATTTCGGGCATTGGGAGACCAGGAACCAACGTAGGTCAGCAAGTGGTGATGGGTGAGCAGGACCTGGTGCAGGATAGGACTTGGAGTTTATAATGGACAGAAATTTATGGAGGTGGAGGACATGAGCCCACTCAGAAAAACATTATAATTGTCATCTGGTTGCGACAAAGGGATAGATGAGGGTTTTAGGGCTGAGATGGAGCAGAGGCATGTTATGCAACTGGAAGTAGGCGGTCTTTAAGATGAAGAGGATATGGGGTCAGAAGCTCAGCTCAGTAGTATAGGATACTGGAGATTGTGAACAGTCTGGTTCAGTCTGAGACCGTGGCAAAGGTACAGATTTTGTGGCAGGGGCTGAAGACAATAGCTTCAGTTCTACTAATGTTTAGCTGGAGGGAAATGAAGATCATCCAAGACTGGATGTCAAACAAGCAGTGTGACAGTAGAGAAGAAGTGAAAGTATCAAGAGAACTGATGGAGAGGTGGAGCTGGGTGTCATCAGCATTCATGCAGAAGCTGACCCCATGTCTCTGAGTGATATCCCCAAAGGGCAACATGTAGATGAGGAAGAGAAGGGGGCCAATGAATGGATGCTCGGGAGACTCCCAAGGTGACGGTTTAGGGGTGGGAAGGGAAGCCATTGGTAATGATGCTCTGCCTGTGATTTGATAGGTAAGAATGAAACCAAGCAAGGGCAGGCCACTGAGCTGAACAACAGAGGAGGTTAGAGGAGGATTATGTGGTCAACTGTGTTAAAGGCTGCAAAGAGGTTAAGGAGGAGTGCATAGATAATACATCACTGTTGCAGGCACTGAGATTGTTGTTCATAACTTTGCTCATTTCAGTGCTGTGAGAGAAGTAGAAAGCTACTCAGAGGGCTTGTGTGAGTGACAAGATTTTATATCTAGCTGTTGAAGAAAGATAGAAGTTAGCATTCCAACAATTTTAAAATTTTGTTAAGCCAACATTAAAGGATAGATGTAGGTTTGTGTGGCTGCACTTCAAGTTGCCCTCCATCATGTGTAGTAATAAACTTCAAAGTCTTAGTGTCTACTGCCCAGAGTCAGCTGGCCTGACTCACTTCAAATGTAAAATGTAAAATTATAGAGTGCCTTTCACGACCACCATTTGTCTCAAAGCGCTTTACAGCCAATGAAGTACTTTTGGAGTATAGTCACTGTTGTAATGCGGGAAATGGTTTGCCACCCACATACTATCAGAGTTCCAGAGCCTGTTTTTGCATGTTACATTCACAAGTGGAGGATCATAAAGAACCTGAAAGCTATCAGTGAGTAATAAGATCTATTTGTGGATGGGTATGGCACACGTGTAGGATGCTTTCAGTTTTGCAGAGTAATCAGAAAGGAAGTGGCAAAATTTTGCTCTCATGGGGAATGTGTAGGGCAGAATATGGCTTTTTACGGGATTGCAATGTGTCATAAAGCTTGGGAAATGTACTTAACTTGTTTTACATAGAATTTTCTACGTTTTTCTCACCACCCACCTGACTACCGACATCACCAAAAGCACCCATGCTTTTTGAATGCAGCACTTACTGTCATTTATGCAAGGTTATGTGATGTCACTGACATGACTACTAACTACTGATCCTGCACTACTCCCTGTCACTGGTAGAGGGCTTGCTCTTACAATGCTCAGTGAGTAAGTAAGTAAGTTGAAATGGGTCATGAATGCATCTTGAGCAACAATGTGGCCCATGGTACCTGAAGCATTGTAATGTTTCAGGCTCCTATGATATTATGTATGGCAGTTTGATGCCGACTACACTAAATATACGGCTATCTGGTCAGGAATTGCTTAGGATTCGGGGAGTGTAATGTATTTGCTTCATGGATTCTTTGCTTAAGAATTCATAGCAACACATTGCTAATAAGAATTAGTTGGTCTATTAGCAAAAGGTTTAACAATCACACTACATATTATCGGTTCATCCACCAGGCTCACAACCACCTGCCTCATTGTGGTTCTGCCGAACCCAACTGGCTGGGGTTTTATTGATTTTTATGGACATAGAAACATAGAAACATAGAAAATAGGTGCAGGAGTAGGCCATTCGGCCCTTCTAGCCTGCACCGCCATTCAATGAGTTCATGGCTGAACATGCAACTTCAGTACCCCATTCCTGCTTTCTCACCATACCCCTTGATTCCCCTAGTAGTAAGGACTTCATCTAACTCCTTTTTGAATATATTTAGTGAATTAGCCTCAACAACTTTCTGTGGTAGAGAATTCCACAGGTTCACCACTCTCTGGGTGAAGAAATTCCTCCTCATCTCGGTCCTAAATGGCTTCCCCCTTATCCTTAGACTGTGACCCCTGGTTCTGGACTTCCCCAACATTGGGAACATTCTTCCTGCATCTAACCTGTCTAACCCCGTCAGAATTTTAAACGTTTCTATGAGGTCCCCTCTCATTCTTCTGAACTCCAGTGAATACAAGCCCAGTTGATCCAGTCTTTCTTGATAGGTCAGTCCCGCCATACCGGGAATCAGTCTGGTGAACCTTCGCTGCACTCCCTCAATAGCAAGAATGTCCTTCCTCAGGTTAGGAGACCAAAACTGTACACAATACTCCAGGTGTGGCCTCACCAAGGCCCTGTACAATTGTAGCAACACCTCCCTGCCCCTGTACTCAAATCCCCTCGCTATGAAGGCCAACATGCCATTTGCTTTCTTAACCGCCTGCTGTACCTGCATGCCAACCTGCATGACATCACATAACTGGCTAAGCCACTCCCAACTCAACAGGTCTACAGACCTGTGAGCATACTCATAGTTGCATACATTACAGGAAGCATGTGCATCAATTATGCATAAAGTTTAATAAGGCCCCAAATACTATGCTCTGCAATGTGACCAAAGCCTTGGCCCAATGGAGTCGAAATCCTCAGGAATAGAATTGAGACCATACATGAGAGATGGTACTTTTAAAGTACCCATGGTTTCCATCAACCACTCTGGCTGTTTGCTCAGGCTGAGCCAGGTGTTGTATTTCTTCGATCGTGAGCTGAGCTTCCAGTGCCACATTAGGCCCATCATCAACAGCAGTTTCTTACACCTCTCCAACATTGCCCTATTGCATCCCAGGGGATTTGCAGGATCTTGCGGAGACATCGTTGGTGGTATTTCTCCAGCAATTTGAGGTGTCTGCTGTATATGGTCCATTGGTGTATATGGTCTGCTGTATATGGCAGTCGACAAGGACCCACACAAGAGATTAATGTGCAAAGTTAAAGCACATGAGATTGGGGGTAGTGAGCTGACGTGGATTGAGAACTGGTTGGCAGACAGGAAGCAAAGAGTAGGAGTAAATGGGTACTTTTCAGAATGGCAGGCAGTGACTAGTGGGGTACCGCAAGGTTCTGTGCTGGGGCCCCAGCTGTTTACATTGTACATTAATGATTTGGACGAGGGGATTAAATGTAGTATCTCCAAATTTGCGGATGACACTAAGTTGGCTGGCAGTGTGAGCTGCGAGGAGGATGCTGTGAGGCTGCAGAGTGACTTGGATAGGTTAGGTGAGTGGGCAAATGCATTGCAGATGAAGTATAATGTGGATAAATGTGAGGTTATCCACTTTGGTGGCAAAAACAGAGAGACAGACTATTATCTGAATGGTGACAGATTAGGTAAAGGGGAGGTGCAACAAGACCTGGGTGTCATGGTACATCAGTCATTGAAGGTTGGCATGCAGGTACAGCAGGTGGTTAAGAAAGCAAATGACATGTTGGCCTTCAGAGCGAGGGGATTTGAGTACAGGGGCAGGGAGGTGTTACTACAGTTGTATAGGGCCTTGGTGAGGCCACACCTGGAGTATTGTGTACAGTTTTGGTCTCCTAACTTGAGAAAGGACATTCTTGCTATTGAGGGAGTGCAGCGAAGGTTCACCAGACTGATTCCTGGGATGGCGGGACTGACATAGACATAGAAAATAAGTGCAGGAGTAGGCCATTCGGCCCTTTGAGCCTGCAGCGCCATTCAATGAGTTCATGGCTGAACATGCAACCTCAGTACCCCATTCCTGCTTTCTCGCCATACCCCTTGATCCGCCTAGTAGTAAGGACTATAGAAACATAGAAAATATTGACATATCAAGAAAGACTGGATCAACTGGGCTTGTATTCACTGGAGTTCAGAAGAATGAGGGGAGATCTCATAGAAACGTTTAAAATTCTGACGGGTTTAGACAGATTAGATGCAGGAAGAATGTTCCCAATGTTGGGGAAGTCAAGAACAAGGGGTCACAGTCTAAGGATAAGGGGTAAGCCATTTAGGACCGAGATGAGGAGAAACTTCTTCACCCAGAGAGTGGTGAACCTGTGGAATTCTCTACCATAGAAAGTTGTTGAGGCCAATTCACTAAATATATTCAAAAAGGAGTTAGATGTAGTCCTTACTACTAGGGGGATCAAGGGGTATGGTAAGAAAGCAGGAATGGGGTACTGAAGTTGCATGTTCAGCCATGAACTCATGGAATGGCGGTGCAGGCTCGAATGGCCTACTCCTGCACCTATTTTCTATGTTTCTATGTCTTTGAGCCATACAGGAGGGCAGGTATCATGACAGCCCTGTAGACCATAATCTTGGTGTGAGATTTGAGGGCCTGATCCTCGAACACTCTCTTCATGAGGCAGCCGAAGGCTGCGCTGGCGCACAGGAGCCGGTTTTGGACCTCGTCATCGATGTCTGCCCTTGCTGATAGTAGGCTCCCGAGGTATGGAAAGTGGTCCACATTGTCCAATGGCCCTGTGGATTAAGAACATCTGGGAGGGCGCTGAGCACCTCGAGTCTCGTCGCCGAGAGCATGCAGAAACCAAACGCAGACAGTGGAAGGAGCGTGCAGCACCCCTTTCTCCCCACCCACCCTTTCCTTCAACAACCGTCTGTCCCACCTGTGACAGAGACTGTAATTCACATATTGGATTGTACAGTCACCTGGGAACTCACTTTTAGAGTGGAAGCAAGTCTTCCTTGATTTCGAGAAACTGCCTATGATGATGATTGCATCCCTACTTAGTTCTGTCCCCTGCTGAATCAATGCCTTTGAATGTCAATTTCTCTAATGGTCTGCTATTTGTGTCCTCTTCTGCACAAATTCCTGCAGATCCATTACCCACTTCCTACACAGCCCCATGGCTATTGCTCAGATTTCAAAGATTCGCATTACATAAGAACATAAGAATTAGGAACAGGAGTAGGCCATTTAGCCCCTCAAGCCTGCTCCGCCACTCAACAAGATCATGGCTGATCTGGCCATGGACTCAGCTCCACTTACCCGCCCTCTCCCCGTAACCCTTAATTCCCTTATTGCTTAAAAATCTATCTATCTGTGATTTGAATACATTCAATGAGCTAGCCTCAACTGCTTCCTTGGGCAGAGAATTCCACAGATTCACACCCCTCTGGGAGAAGAAATTCCTTCTCAACTCGGTTTTAAATTGGCTCCCCCGTATTTTGAGGCTGTGCCCCCTAGTTCTAGTCTCCCCGACCAGTGGAAACAACCTCTGCCTCTATCTTGTCTATCCCTTTCATCACTTTAAATGTTTCTATAAGATCACCCCTCATCCTTCTGAACTCCAACGAGTAAAGACCCAGTCTACTCAATCTATCATCATAAGGTAACCCCCTCATCTCCAGAATCAGCCAAGTGAATCGTCTCTGTACCCCCTCCAAAGTTAGTATATCCTTCCTTAAGTAAGGTGACAACAACTGCACGCAGTACTCCAGGTGCGGCCTCACCAATACCATGTACAGTTGCAGAAGGACCTCCCTGCTTTTGTACTCCATCCCTCTCGCAATGAAGGGCAACATTCCATTCGCCTTCCTGATTACCTGCTGCACCTGCAAACTAACTTTTTGGGATTCATGCACAAGGACTCCCAGGTCCCTCTGCACCACAGCATGTTGTAATTTCTCCCCATTCAAATAATATTCCCTTTTACTGTTTTTTTTTCCAAGGTGGATGACCTCACATTTTCCGACATTGTATTCCATCTGCCAAACCTTAGCCCATTCGCTTAGCCTATCTAAATCTCTTTGCAGCCTCTCTGTGTCCTCTACACAACCCGCTTTCCCACTAATCTTTGTGTCATCTGCAAATTTTGTTACACTACACTCTGTCCCCTCTTCCAGGTCATCTATGTATATTGTAAACAGTTGTGGTCCCAGCACCGATCCCTGTGGCACACCACTAACGACCGATTTCCAACCCGAAAAGGACCCATTTATCCTGACTCTCTGCTTTCTGTTAGCCAGCCAATTCTCGATCCATGCTAATACACTTCCTCTGACTCTGTGTACCTTTATCTTCTGCAGTAACCTTTTGTGTGGCACCTTATCGAATGCCTTTTGGAAATCTATATACACCACATCCATCGGTATACCTCTATCCATCATGCTCGTGATATCCTCAAAGAATTCCAGTAAATTAGTTAAACATGATTACCCCTTCATGAATCCATGTTGCGTCTGCTTGATTGCACTATTCCTATCGAGATGTCCCGCTATTTCTTCCTTAATGATAGCTTCAAGCATTTTCCCCACTACAGATGTTAAACTAACTGGCCTATAGTTACCTGCCTTTTGTCTGCCCCCTTTTTTAAACAGAGGCGTTATATTAGTTGCTTTCCAATCTGATGGTACCTCCCCAGATTCCAGAGAATTTTGGTAGATTATAACCAATGCATCTGCTATAACTTCCGCCATCTCTTTTAATACCCTGGGATGCATTTCATCAGAACCAGGGGACTTGTCTACCTTGAGATCCATTAGCCTGTCCAGCACTACCCCCCTAGTGATAGTGATTGTCTCAAGGGCCTCCCTTCCCACATTCCCGTGACCAGCAATTTTTGGCATGGTTTTTGTGTCTTCCACTGTGAAGACCAAAGCAAATCCCTGCACAGCCATTCCATATCCTGTTAGGTCAATCTTCTTCAGCAATATGGCCAAGCCCACAACACAGGGACCTGGGGGTACATGTGCATGAAACACAAAAGGATAGTATGCAGGTACAGCAAGTGATCAGGAAGGCCAATAGAATCTTGGCCTTTATTGCAAGGGGGGTAGAGTATAAAAGCAGGGAAGTCTTGCTACAGCTATATAAGTTATTGGTGAGGCCACACCTGGAATACTGCGTGCAGTTTTGGTTTCCATATTTATGAAAGGATATACTTGCTTTGGAGGCAGTTCAGAGAAGGTTCACTAGGTTGATTCTGGGGATGAGGGGGTTGACTTATGAGGAAAGGTTGAGTAGGCTGGGCCTCTACTCATTGGAATTCAAAAGAATGAGATGTGATCTTATCAAAACGTATAAGATTATGAGGGGGCTTGATAAGGTGGATGCAGAGAGGATATTTCCACTGATGGGGGAGACCAGAACTAGAGGGCACGATCTTAGAATAAGGGGCCGCTCATTTAAAACAGAGATGAGGAGAAATTTCTTCTGTGGAATTTGCTGCCTCAAAAAGCTGTGGAAGCTGGGACATTGAATAAATTTAAGACAGAAATAGACAGTTTCTTAAACGATAAGGGGATAAGGGGTTATGGGGAGCAGGTGGGGAAGTGGAGCTGAGTCCATGATCAGATCAGCCATGATCTTATTGAATGGCGGAGCAGGCTTGAGGGGCCGTATGGTCTACTCCTGTTCCTATTTCTTATGTTCTTATGTAACTGCCATATTTCTGATGCATGGTTACTTATTGTCCCCTCTACTCCACCAATGAAGGCTGTTATTTCACCATTACATCCTCTTGTGGCCTTTGTTTGAAAGCAGGTCGATTACACAACTCAGTAGGGATCTCTGCCCTGTACCATTTAACCCCCTATTAATCATTACTACTACTCCTTCCTCACCAGTGGTTGGTGCCTCACCTTCTGTTTAGTCACCCACATCAATATTTACACCTCCATGGTATGTAACTGTCGGTGCCTGCTTCAGGCACGGGTAGTGATGATTGGTGCTCCATTGCATGGTGCTTTTGAGTCGCAGCTAATGGCACACTTATTTCTCTTTGCTCTGTGAAAAGAGCAGATGGTATATATTATGTTAAGTATACAAGCCTGCTTATACATTTTGGTAGTACATTATTACGCACTTGGGCACAGTGAGTGTGAATACTTTCAAGTAATGTATATCCTGAATATTATAAAATCTGATTAATATGGTACTTACCGCTAGTCATGATCGCTCCTCCTATTTTCACAGACCCAAAGCCTTCAAAACTTCCTCCCTACCAAATCTACCATTGTTTGTTCATATTGTGTCATAACAGATCTGAATGTATTAAGAACATAAGATCATAAGAAATAGGAACAGGAGTAGGCCATACGGCCCCTCGAGCCTGCTCCGCCATTCAATAAGATCATAGCTGATCTGATCATAGACTGAGCTCCACTTCCCTGCCCATTCCCCATAACCCCTTATCCACTTATCATTTAAGAAACTGTCTATTTCTGTCTTAAATTTATTCAATGTCCCAGCTTCCACAGCTCTCTGAGGCAATGAATACCACAGATTTACAACCCTCTCAGAAGAAATTTCACCTCAGCTCAGTTTTAAATGGGCGGCCCCTTATTCTAAGATCATGCCCTCTAGTTCTAGTCTCTTCCATCAGTGGAAACATCCTCTCTGCATCCACCTTGTCAAGCCCCCGCATAATCTTATACATTTTGATAAGATCACCTCTCATTCTTCTGAATTCCAATGAGTAGAGGCCCAGCCTACTCAACCTTTCCTCATAAGTCAACCCCTTCATCTCCGGAATCAACCTAGTGAACCTTCTCTGAACTGCCTCCAAAACAAGTATATCCTTTCATAAATATGGAAACCAAAACTGCACGCAGTATTCCAGGTGTGGCCTCACCAAAACCTTGTCTAGCTGTAGCAAAACTTTCCTGCTTTTATACTCCATCCCCTTTACAATAAAGGCCAAGATACCATTGACCTTTCTGATCACTTGCTGTACCTGCATACTATCCTTTTGTGTTTCATGCACAAGTATCCCCAGGTCCCCCTGTACTGCAGCATTTTGCAATCTTTCTCCATTTAAGTAATAACTTGCTCTTTGATTTTTTTTCTGCCAAAGTTCATGACCTCACACTTTCCGACATTATACTCCATCTGCCAAATTTTTGCCCACTCACTTAGCCTGTCTATGTCCTTTTGCAGATTGTTTGTGTCCTCCTCACACATTGCTTTTCCTCCCATCTTTGTACTGTCGGCAAACTTGGCTACGTTACACTCAGTCCCTTCTTCCAAGTCGTTAATATAGATTGTAAATAGTTGGGGTCCCAGCACTGATCCCTGCGGCACCCCACTAGTTACTGGTTGCCAACCTGTGAATGAACCATTTATGCACTGTGTCCTTTGGCTACACGCAAGTTGTGCTTTAATTATAAGAACTCTGAGTGTTGAGGTGTTTGCCGACACAAGTGACAAAATTGTAAAGTGTTCCATACTGGAGCAGTAACAAATAGATGAACACAACATTTACTCAAAAGATAAAGAAATAATACGTAACTTGGAGGGCATTTTGGGGGTGATCTTCGACTTCCATCCGAAACTGGCACAAAGTCGCTGGTGCGGCTACACTGCCCACTAAAAACCTGTGTCAATATCCTGAACCATTTTTTGATTCAGTCATCATTTAAATGGCACTGATGACTTGTGGGTGCCAAGTGGACACCTGCTTCAATTTACCAGCTGCAGGAGGGCAAGGAAATCAGGGTGTTCCCCTGCTGAGGTGGCCGGCAGTTTGGACTTGGGGTGAGGGGCGGGGTCAGGTAAAGATCCAGGGTGGGGCTTCGTATGGCCCGGCAGTGGGCTGTAATTATTTTGCAGGCCAAGAAGGAGCAATCCTGCTCTTTCTGGCCCTATAAAATGTAAAATTTCTTCATCCGTTTTATTGAAGGTCTTCCAACGATCCCTTTTAAAAAACCCAGGTTAGGCCCTCAATGTCTTCGGCAAATGGATGAAGTGTGCACTGCACGTGCTGCACCCATTTGTATCTGAAAATTGCAATCGAGGTCCGACATCCCGAGTTGAATATTTGAGCAGCCTCCAGCCGGAAAAAGGCAGGCAGGCCAGTCGTCCACTTACACGCCTGCCTGAAAACTGCATCAGGCTGGCCTTTGGCATCAATGGGGTGCCCAAAGTGCACCACCCCCCCCCCCCCTCCCCCCGCCACCTCCAATTTTGAACTGCCGTTACAATTACTTGTCTTGTCCACAGATGCTGCAAAACAGACTTTGCAAAATATTTTCTGTATACATATTGCAAAAGACAATTTATAGGATATTGTGAAAATATGTTAAGTTCACTTTTATGTTTCTTACCATTGGTACTTACTTTTTTCCATATTTTGATTGGAGTTATCTCTTGTAAAATATCTGAAGCAAAGGCAGAGAAATGTGCAATCCTTTCTGTTGTACTTTCACTGATAGCCCAGAGTCTAGCTTATTATCTGATAATCATATTGTTTTAAAGATCATTTCCTGTAGATTTGTCATGCAGTAAAATGTCAACTTTTTGAACTATCATTGTCAAAATAAAAATTTCCCTATGGATATATTAGTGTATTTCCTACTACAAAGTTAACCTCAGCAAAAATACTTCTTTCAAAAAAGCAAGATTCATATCAACTTCATAGAGAGGAAGCATTGTACACAGAGTTCTCAGAGTCATATTATTCAAACAGTATTTCAAATAAATATAATTGTTTTCCCCTGTTGTGACCTTATGTTTCCTTCAGATGCTTACTCATGAAAGATAATTTCATCGTGTAATGCATTTTCAAACAAAAGTAGACAACTCCATTTGGTTCTTAGGTCAAACATGTGAATAAAACTTTGTACTTTATCTTTTGGGACCTGTTCTATCTTATTGCTAATATGGTTCTACACGTGTTATTGGCAGCAGATATTTTCAGAATTTGCTTCTTCATGGACAGCATTCATTATGCATAAGATTAATGCATTCAGTCTTATCATGAAATCACATGATACAAATCATGTAACAATAATAGTCTTATTTATGACAAAAAATGAATAAAGTTGATAATGTCTACAATAAATTTTGTAATCACATGCTTTTATCAGTAATAAATAAGTCTTCCACACCATGCACATCATCTCAGTAAATTTTATAATGGTCCAATATAGCATTTTTGAACATCAAAGATTTGATTAACTAGTGAAAGTAATCAGATATGATGTTTATATACCAATCTGCCACTTGTATTTTCGTATCTATTATAATCTGTAAACTTGGTCCCAGTTTACTATGTCAACAAATATCAATAAAATATCATCTTGGAGACATCAACATTTTATTATCTAAAATATTAATTCAATTTCTATTAATACAGTACAGTCTTAGCTTTATCAGAATGTAATAAGGCATTGAACATGAGTATCTAGTGACATTCAGTACTGCTGGAGCATCACTGGCTTACAACTACTGCATGCTGTTTCAAATGATTCTATATTTACACTTTATGCAAGAACCACGAGTGGCCCGGTTAGCAATGACTTTGCAAATAATTTTGGCTAAAGTTATAACTTCCAATGACTTGAAAAATGTTAAGGATTATCCATTGCTGTGCTAAAGCAGATTTATATTTACTTATCTTTTATCCATTTCTTCCCAAGGAGGAATGATTATATTTTCTCTATCCTTTGAAAATTCCTTAGCATGCAGTTTCAGTCTGTCTTTGTATTATTGTTCACTTGTCTTGCCTTATATGCATCATCTCTAGAGTACTGGCAACGGCCTTGATTAATTAGCATTTGGAATGTGAGGTCTTTTGAAAAAAATACATTTTTAAGTGAAACCTATCCTTGAGGCTTTCTTTGGATGGAGAAACGGAATATTACACTGACAATGAAACAATTTTAATGTCCTTTATGAATAGATCATTTGCTTTAGTTGTCAGGTATTCTGCACATCAAAACAAGCTGGTTTTCCACATTGCAAGATATATCTATTGATTACAAATAAAGGCAAACAGTAAGAATGAAGATATTATAATGGCAATTAGGATTGTAATATTGCAAACTAAGGAGCCTGTGTTAAAGGAACTTTATAGTTTCTGTTTCTTTTCCAAAACCAAACTAGATACGGGATTAGAGTGCGGCAGATATTGGGATCATGACTTAAGTCCTGCTGTTCACATTGCAGCTGATGAAAATTGATCATAAACCATATTATTAATAAGCAAGAACTTCACATCATAAAATATGGATGGCAAGTGGAAAAAACGAGTATCTGGCTCATATTTCAGATATTTCCAGCAACCAAACGCAGACAGCGGAAGGAGCGGGGGGCAAACCAGACTCCCCACCCAGCCTTTCCTTCAACCACCTATGATAGAGACTATAATTCCTGTACAGTCACCTGAGAACTCACTTTTAGAGTGGAAGCAGATGATGATGATGACTCTAAGGGTAGTAGTTTAGTTTATCAGACCTTATTGATATCACGTGATCTCTCCGGAGTCCACCCAACAAGCAAATCCGAGAATGCGGCAGGAGGTGGGACCCTCCGACAACACGCACCCGCTGCTCTCTTCATCTACATTGCTTCATTGTGTTTGTTAATTTAATTTGTACTGACATTTGTTTCATCGGATTTGTACTCATATTTGTGAAGGAACCAGACCAATTTTCCCTCTCATTAAGTTAACTGGATATTAATTTTTTTAAATCAAATTCTGTGCACCTGGGCACAGACACAGGAAAATCTCCATAATGCTTTTCATCAAAAGAGTGGGCAAAAATTTGGCAGATGGAGTATAATGTTGGAAAGTGTGAGGTCATGCACTTTGGCAGAAAATAAATCGAAGAGCAAGTTATTATTTAAATGGAGAAAGATTGCAAAGTGCTGCAGTACAGCGGGACCCGGGGGTACTTGTGCATGAAACACAAAAGGATAGTATGCAGGTACAGCAAGTGATCAGGAAGGTCAATGGAATCTTGGCCTTTATTGCAAAGGGGATCGAGTATAAAAGCAAGGAAGTTTTGCTACAGCTATATAAGGTATTGGTGAGGCCTGGAATACTGTGTGCAATTTTGGTTTCCATATTTATGAAAGGATATACTTGCTTTGGAGGCAGTTCAGGGAAGGTTCACTAGGTTGATTCTGGGGATGAGGGGGTTGACTTATGAGGAAAGGTTGAGTAGGCTGGGCCTCTACTCATTGAAATTCAGAAGAATGAGAGATGATCTTATCGAAACATATAAGATTATGAGGGGACTTGACAAGGTGGATGCAGAGAGGATGTTTCTACTGATGGGGGAGACTAGAACTAGAGGGCACGATCTTAGAATAAGGGGCCGCCCATTTAAAACTGAGATGAGGAGAAATTTCTTCTCTCAGAAGGTTGTAAATCTGTGGAATTCGCTGCCTCAGAGAGCTGTGGAAGCCGGGACATTGAATAAATTTAAGACAGAAATAGACAGTTTCTTAAACGATAAGGGAATAAGGGGTTATGGGAAGCAGGAGGGGAAGTGGAGCTAAGCCCATGATCAGATCAGTCATGATCTTATTGAATGGTGGAGCAGGCTCAAGGGGCTGTATGGCCTACTCCTGTTCCTATTTCTTATGTTCTTATGTTCTTATTAGCATGCCAATGTCAACTTAATTAGATTTGGCTTCATTCCCCAAGGAGCCAAACAGTATACCTGTTGGTATTGGTGTACATTTTTAGTCCCTAACAGTATAAATATACTGATAGTCAACATACAACCTGCTCCAAAAATACATAGAAATTCATGTAGTAAATTTGTTTTAACCTTCATTAATCAGATTTTTTTCTCACGGAGCTTCTAAATGTTTGGAAGCAGGTGTAGAGTGACTACACTCCAAAAGTACTTACTTCAATGGCTGTAAAGTGCTTTGAGACTTCCAGTGGTCGTGAAAGGCACTTTATAAATGCAAGTCTTTCTTTTTTACTTGAAAGGGATGTCAGTTTTAATTGTTTTCTGCTCTTTAGTAAAAATATTTTCTTCTTAACCAGTTTTAGATGTCTGCATTTTATTTCACCTGGAATCATGAAATAACGAAGGCTTTTTCCTACTCTAAGCACAATGTTTTAGATGGTATCTATTCAGCTGATCTGAATCATGTTTGCCTTGCTGCTGCTTTACATTGTCCCGTTACATTTATAAGTATTCTACATTTTAGCAATAATGATACCATGTCATTTCTGCTGTTGTCATTCATGTCATTGTATTTTCACATCAGTTTTTTTTCTCAGCCACAAGTATATATTTTCTACTCATTCCTACTACACTTTGTACATTTGCAAGATCATGTTTTTATTTATAAGCCTTTTGAACTCAAAATCGAAGATATCCAATCTAAAAACAAAATTACAGCATGAATTACTTTTGGAGAATATTGGGTGTTGACGTTTAGGTACGTTAAAGGCGCTATATAAATACAAGTTGTTCTTATTGTTGCACCTAAAAATCGTAAGGAAATTGGAATCATAGAAAATTACGACACAGAAGGAGGCCATTCAGCCCATCGTGTCCATGCTGGTATGTAGAGAAGGATGAAGTCAGTGGCTAGGGAACAGAATTTGTGGCGGGGACCGAAAGCAATGGCTTTGATCTTCCCAATATTTAACTGGAGAATATTTCTGCTCATCCAGAACTGGATGTCGGACAAGCAGTCTGACGATTGGAGGGGGTCAAGAGAAATGGTAATGAGGTAGAGCTGGGTGTCATCAGCATACATGTGGAAACTGACGCTGAGTTTTCGGATGATGACACCAAGGGGCAACGTGTAGATGAGAAATAGGAGGGGACTAAGGATAATCCTTGGGCAACACCAGAGGTAACAATGCCAGTGTGGGAGGAGATGCCATTGCAGGTGATTCTCTGGCTACGATTAGATAGATAAGAATGGAACTAGGCGAGTGCAGTCTCACCAGGTGGTGGTGATGGAGAGGCGTTGGAGAAGGATGAAGTGGTCAGCCGTGTCAAAGGTTGCAGACAAGTCAAGAAGGTGAGGCGGCACATTTTGCCTTTGTCACAGTCACGAAGGATGCCATTTGTGACTTTGATGAGAGCCATTTCAGTACTGTGTATGGGCCAACCAAGGGCAAACCTATGCCTGGAGTGCACTTGGGTCCTGCAAATGGCTCAGGGAAGAATATCTACGTTATTCCTCACCAACATGCCCAAATATGCATTTCCAGTAGAGAACACTGGATAGCAATCCGGCACAGGAACCTTGGCCAATTTTTCATACACCTGGCCCATCAGCACTCAGGCTAATTATAGTCCTCTACCACCTCCTTATCTGAGACCGACTAAATCAGCATAGCCCAGGGAATGAATCGGGATCTTCTTGGTCTGACATTATTATTTTGGTGAGGCATTAGAGGACACCAGTTGGTATATTTTCTTATATTCTGCTTGTTTTTCAATAAGCATTTTTTCATGTGTTCTACTGGAGCTTCATGCTACTCCACTGAGCTACCACTGTCTTTGGCAGTCTGAATATGTCAGCAGGATATATTCTATAGTCATTCAGGTTAACTTTCCCTTCAATTCTCCCTCCTCCATTGGGGAAAGCTTCTTCTTGGGTTCACTCTTCTTCTACCCAATTACTGCTTAGATTAGGAACTCTGTGTGTGGGAATTTCTAGAACTCATGTCCTACACTCCCACAGCACAACATGTCATCAAACTAACACACTACACTCATTTTTAACTATTCAGGTTTTTAGCTCATACAGTTTTGAAACGTTTAAACTATGATTTCTGCAAGGAACTATTTAATCTTGCATTTCTAACAGACAGTTGCAAATGTCACTGGTATTGAAAATAATAAAATGTAAAGATTTGATTATCCTGCTGTGCAATGCCCTTGTTCTGTGAGTACTTGCCATGTTAAATATTTGTCACCATTTCATTCCCTCTTGGATTCTTTGATCTTTCAGTAATGCCTAATCTGAAATCAAAGTGGGGTTGTCTGATGTCTGTACTTCAGAACTACTCAGATTCTTGATAGTTCAGTGAACCTACTGCAAAAGGTTGACATTACTGGCTTCAAAGCAAAGGTTGAATAAGGTGGTGTTTTCCTTCATGTTGACACTTAATGCCACATCTGCTCCGATGCTGATCTAAATAGGTGGAATATTTGAGCTTTCTCTCTTATTGCCTTCAAATATTGCTGCACAACATATTTGTTTTCTTTGAGAGGTTTCAAGGTGTATTCTCATGCGTTAGATATATTATATAGATATCTATTTTATAGATATCTCTATTTTAAGCGCTTTCATGCACTAAGGGAAGAATTTTTTTGTATGTGCATATGCTAATTATGCATTACAGCACTCATTTTGTATATTTGTAGAAAAAAAGAATGAAAGGAAGAGAGGAAGGAAGGCTGGAAGGAAGGGAGGGATGGATGAAGGAAGGACGTTTGCACCTTTCATGATCTCAAAGCTGAGTCTGTATCCAGGTGCACCAGATTGCCTGGGCACACTGAATATTGAAAAATTGGACAAGTTGGAGACACCTATAAAGGCACATAGCTGATTTTTCTTCCATTAAAATGAATGGAGGAAAATCAGTTTTGTTCCTTTACAGTTGTGCCCTCTGACCCGCCCGATATTCACTGCACCTCGGCGGTTGACTGTGCCTCAGGGCAGATCCAGGAAAATCTCCCCATAAAACTGTAAAGATTAGTAAACAACAAAACAATAACTCCTATAATTACTTTACTTTCAGTGCTCCATTTCCTGTGGGAAAGGAAGTAAGTATCGCACTGTTTACTGCATGGCTAAAGATGGAAAGGAAGTAGAGGAAGAGCGTTGTAAACATCTGGAAAGACCAAAAGCACACAAACGATGCCGAGGAGGTAGATGTCCTAAATGGAAAACGGGAGACTGGGCACAGGTGAAGTATAAAACTTTCTGCAAAGTACAGAATTTACTTGTTTCAGCAGTCAATTTCCCTTTAACTTTTGTATTAAGCTATGATCAAAAAAAAGAGATATAATAAAATTATAAACTAAGCCAAAAAGTCTGACTTTTTGCGAAAATAAGACATTTTTCCTCATCTTCCCCTCCATGGTCCCAGCACTAGACAGGACAACATACCTTATGTGTGCTCTTGTCCAGCCCCAGAATCACAGCTGCATTTTAAGGACAGACATCAAGATCTTCTGGCTGCCAATGGTGATAAGATTTTAAAATTCTGGGGGCAATTAAAAAATGATAACACAATCCTTACCTAAAATTCTTCAACTTGTGCCCAGACCCCCACAGACTCTCTGGCTGGTAGGGTCTTGAGGTAGGCCTATGGTGGGATCAAATTGTCCATGTAAAGTGATCACATGGTAATGATACCCTCCTGGCAGTGATGGTGCTATAGTGCCTTAGTTTAACTTCTAACTCCACAACCGAAAGTGCAGAGAATCCCTTATGCTTAACTAAATCTATGTGTCTGCTTCTCAAATCCCTAAGTTTTGATGTATAACTATAAATAATAATATGAATCAAAGTAATATATAAAAATAAAGACAGAATATATAACTTTACAGTAAATACTGAGTTCCATTTGTGCGGCCTTGTCTAATTATCCCCTGCCCTCTAACCCCATTTCACCTGAAGATGAAACTTTGGTTTGACTCCCATGTGCACTGCTATAGGAAATCAACTGGTATTTTGTTAAAAAGATGGAGGGTTCAAATTCCTCTCCAGTTCCAGCAGCCTGCTGCCATGAGTCCAGCAGAATTGTTTGCAGAGCTCAGCACCAGGGTACATGGGGTCCCAACCTTGGTTAGGAAATTCAGGTAAGCCTTGTAAGTGGTAGAGCCTCTGCTCAACCCTGACGAGCCCAGCCATGCCAGAGGACGTGGGGGTTCCTATCTTCTCAATCCATAAAGGACTCGGCATAACACGTATATCACGTGAGATGAAGTACATGTGCCTCCGGAAGGCAAAGTTGTGTCCCATTATGGAACCCAGGCAAGGGAAGCAACCTGGATCCCAAAGCTCAGGTAAAAATTAAAATAAAAACATTTTGGAGCAGTCACTTTACACAGTGGGTCGAAGGAAGGACTGCAAGAGATCTCCAGGGGTGAGTCAGGGTGCCCACCACCAATGGTGGCCAGACATTGGAATTTCCAGCAGCAATGAGAATGGTAAGCATCCAACATGTGTCCATTGTGGCACAGGTCCCTGTTGGTCCCATCCAATAGACCCCTCAAACTTCATCAGGGTCAGCACTGCAGGCACATTTCCAACCAACTGCCAACTGCCTGGATCACAGCCCACGGATATTCGGGGGCCAGCAAATAAATCTTTTTAATACAAATCTCATCATAACAAAGCAAACATTTTATTTGATCCCAGTGGATGTTTCATTACAGTCTGTAAAGCAGTTCAATTTTTTTTAGATGAACTTCTGATAAGAGCAGTGTTGTTGCTATCCTTGAGGTTATATTCATCTGGTTTGACTATATTTTTCCTAATAGTCCATTTAACTTCACAGTCCAGTCACATTTCTCAAAAGTATTGCTCGTTAGAGGAACAGTAAAACTATTAGTTATTGATGACGTTAATGTATGCTATCTATTATATCAGTTCAGTTCAATTATGAAAAGTGCTTGTGGTTGAGATGTTATGACTATTTTCTTATCTATGTCCGTATAGGATTTCACTAAAAGCAAGCAATAGGCAGTTTCCTCTCCTAATCTCTCACGAACAGATAGTTACTCAGCTCCAGATTTCTGGAAAGTGCACTGCACACGTGCTGCTTTCATGATTTTTTCTCTCTTTCTTCCCCTTAATGCTTTCTTCGAAACTAAGTAAAACCCATTGTCCATGGAAACCTGCCAATATCTTAAATACAGTAACCACATGTGCAAGTTAACCTCACACCATGGGATAGTTACAATTGACCTCAGAGCCTCGAGACAAATAAAAGGAAAATTAGGATTCTTGTTCCTGATCATTACCTAGTGATTTTTGCTGGGAGTGCATTTGTTTGCACGTAAGGTAGGGACAGGATGAGCTCAACTATGATAAGGGAGTCAAGGGTTATGGGGAGTGGGCAGGGAAGTGGAGCTGAGGCCAAGATCAGCCATGATCTTATTGAATGGTGGAGCAGGCTCGAGGGGCCAAATGGCCTACACCTGCTCCTTATGTTCTTTTGATGTTCCCCATGATTATACAATCTACCAACATTCATTGTCTGGGCTCATGCTTCAAGTGTGAACAGTTGAATAAGTTACCAAGGTGCCACTGGCTTCTTTTGAAGCCATACTCAGCAAGAGTCACTACCTTTAGGAGAGCAGAAGTCAAGGGCAGAACATTGAAAAAAATACTAAATAGATAATATTTACATTTCTTGAAAATCCTTGGGACTTACTTTGCATTTAGTTGTTCATATAGACAGTATGAAGCTTCCAATATCAATCTGATCATGTCATTGAATGATAAATTTAGAACTTCAAATTCAACAATTACAGTATTATAAATCTTAAAATATTTCTTTGACAAGTATTGTACTAAATTTTGGGGGCAAAATGGATACTTTTGAAAACCAGTGGCATCAGCAGTATTCAGTTTGATCTTGCTGTACTGTTTATTATTACTATTGCTTCCAATATTGACAAATACATAGAAGACTTTTTTTATATCACCAGCTTGTAAGTTTTCTGTACCTAAAGATTCAAAACTACTTTGAGAAGGTCTCATTAGTAGAACGTTTATGGTTGTCTTGAGATTTTCAGTGCAGAAAAACCAAATGGATTCTTATCTGGAATCTTTATCAGCAACTTAAAATTCTTTGGGCTGGATTTTCGGTTGTCTATAGCCACAGTTAACGGCCAGAGGGGTCATTAATGCGAGCATTGGAGCTTAGCAACCGTGCACCCAGCTTTTAGCGCCCCGACAAAATATTCATTAGAACCGCTAGCGCCTGGCTGCTGATCACTCCGATCAGGACGTATTCCTGGTGCAACGCGCACACTTGCATCCCGGTCACTAAATTCGGTGCGTGTACCTCATTGAGCGCCTGCCAATAACGTCGTCTGGAAAAACAGTGGGTACAGGCTTGCAGAGTCATTAACTGGTGGCCACTTAAAGGGATGTGAAAGCGTTTCCCTCGGAGGTCACAGTCAGTGCAAGGTTTACACACAGCACGGTGAGTGAGCCTCCGAGTTTGCAGCAGCAGACAGACATAACAGGTTGAAAACAAGTGATTTTGAAAACTTTAAAGGGTATATTACTATGCCATGCCTTTAAGACTTGGCTTTTCCCGGGATCTGATTCGGAGTTCCGTGTATGCACAATGGGTCTGCAAAATGTACCAATCAAAGTTCTGGTGTGCAATGGCTGATTTGTCACCCCTGTCAGTTCTTCGACCAATTCTGATTAATTTCTGGGCAAGAGGTGCAAACTTTTTCAAGGCGCTAAAAATACCGTTCCACCTGGATTAATGCTGCAACTGAGGCGCGACTGAATTTCTATCCCCCGCCCACCCCCCCCCCCCCCAACTGTGTGATTGGAAACACGAGTGCATTTTACACCATTAAAACACTTTAAAAAAATATACTTGGGATGAGGGTGACACGGACAAAGCCAATTCTGTTGACCAATCCTAGTTGCCCTGAGAAGATGGTGGCGTACCGTTGCACTCCTTGTGGTGATGGTACTCTCACAATAGTGTTAGCTGGGGAATTCCAGGAATCTGACCCATCAATGACGAAGGAACAGAGATGTATGTCCAAGTTAAAATGGTGTGCAATTCAAAGGGAATCTTGGAGTTGATGATGCTCCCACAACGTTGATACTCTTGTTATGCTTGGTGGGAGAGTTGCAAGGTAGAAGAATGCTGTTGAAGTAACTTTGGTGTGTTGCTGCATTCAATGTGTGCTGGTGATAGGAGGGTGTGGATACTGAGTCCATTGGCAGGAAATCAATGGAACTGCTCTGTCCTAGATAGTGTCAACATCTTGAATGCTGTTGTGGCTTAATATCCAGGCAAATGGTGAGTATTCCTGACTTCAGCCTTGTAAATAGTGCTGAGGCTTTGAGTGGTCAGGAGGTGAGATACTCATCGCAGTGTGCCCAACTTCTGTCCTGCTCTTGTAGTTATGATATTGGCATGGCTGATTGTGCCCAACTTCTGGTCAATGGTGACCCCCACCCCCAGCTCCCAAGGATGTTGATATTGAGGGATTCAGTGATGGTCGTGCTGTTGAAGATCAATGGATGGCGGTTTGGCTTTCTCTTGTTTGAAATGGTCATTACCTGGCAATTGTATGGCGTGAATTTTACCTGCCATTTGTCAGCCCAAGTCTGGATGTTATCTGCTGTAAGCTGACATGGGCTGCTTTATTACCAGAAGAGCTGTGAATGGAGCTGGACACTGTGGAATAGTCAGCGAACAGCCCCACTTCTGACTTTATAACATGAGGGAAGAACATTAATGAAGCAGCTGAAGATGGTAGAGCCTAGGATGCTTACCTTATGAGCTTCTGCAGTGATGCCCTGGGGCTATGGTGATAATCTTTCTTTGTTTCAAGTGTGACTCCCGCCACTGGAGTGTTTTCCTTTTACCTCCCTCCAGACCCTGCCCGCCCGCCCCCACCCCCTGATTGACCTCAGTTTTGCTAGGGTTCCTTGGTGCCATACTCAGTTGAATGCTGCCTTGATGTCACTTTCACCTCACCTTTGACATTCAGCTCTTGCGTCCAGATCTGGATCTGTGATGAGGTCTGGAGCCAACTCGCTATGACGGTTATTAAAACCTTCATAAAGATATGGTTCTGCTTTATATTACACATCTTTGTAACTGTTTATTTTTAATATTCTTTTTCTAAATCAAGTAAGATTAGGACTCAGAACAACTGAACTATTATTGATGCAGATTTACAATTAAATGCTGTGTAGGTTTACTATTTCTTGTATGTGTGTTTGTACAATTCATCAGTTATTTTAGTGTTACTTAGAAGTAGCACAGTCAGATATTCGGAATAAAGTACACAGTCAACACTAGATAGTCATGTGCTGCAGTGGGATACATAAGCACAGCCAATGATGAATAAAAGTATTGTCTGTAAACACTCTAGTAATGACTCCATGAGGTAAGGTATTGTACTTGAACTGTGGTGACCTTAGTCCATTTATTGCAGCTCCTGAGTGAGGGTACAGCATGGTGAGTTCCCTTTTATACCTGGTTACCTGTCGTGTACAGGTGACCCCGAGGTCTCCACCAGTTGCACCCTCTGGTGGTACGAGCATAGTGTATACAGTGTGAAGGTACATCCAGTAGTCTTATGTAACTGTACATTGAGTGTACAGGGTATATACTTATGTTATATATACACAACAAAAAGGATGTGGAATTGGACGCTGCCATTTGATATGTCTGGTTATTTATAAGAGTACGGTAAGAGTGCACCAAGCTTGGTCCATCATTTGTAATGATGTTTTCCTTGGTTTATAATTCTGTGACTGACTCTCATCTCGTGATTTAGCATGAAGAGTTTCTGTGCATCCATACCAATTGCCTCAATGAGTTCAAAAAGTTGCATAATATCACTTCTTTGTCTTTATTTTTCTAGTGAGAACAATATGTAATTGATTGAAAAGGTTTCCTTCACTGAACCCTTTAATAGCCCTACTGCAACAAAAACAAAGCATTTTTATATATGATGGATTATTTAATGTCTTCCTGGTCACAGCCCACACCAGGTTAATGTTGTTTCAGACCAGCTGTTACTGCATATTATAGAAAATATACATTACATTCTGGTATGCCAAAGGCATTAACATGTGTCAGTCGCTTGCTTCCATAGGAGAAAGGGTAGTTAAATACCCTAATGTTTCTTAATTGCAGAGCAACTTCTGTCATACTTACCAGTGACCCGAATGGCTGACTGGAGATGTGGTAATTTCAGGTTGTTGAAAGTGTTTTGAATAGGCCGAGCCGTTCCATTCAATTCAAACATCCTTTGTGATTGACATCTGGGAATCTTTCTAAAGTATCTGTTTGATTGGCATCTCTAAGTTGGACAGACAAAAGGCTTTAATTTTCTTTGTTTCAGAGGCCTCTATATTTACGGGGGGGGGGGGAGGCAGGGGAGAGGGACGACTCAGCTGCTGTGAAACGCAGAAACATGGAAAAGGCGAGGGTCCTGCCAAATGTAATTGAGAGGCTGGCTGGCTGCCGGGCAGGAAAGCCTGATGTACAAGGTCACAGCCAGGGACCAGAGAATCATAGGGGGGGTGAGAGATCGCGGGGAGGGAGGCAGATTGCAACAGGTTAACTTGAAGGGCCGGGTGGAAGCACTCCTTCAATCCATCTCCTCCTGGCCCACAAGCAGTGCTGGAAAAGCACGTAGCTGCTGGATCCGGCTGATCTCGCCTCCCTTTAGCTGCCAGATCTCCAGAGGCTGAGGAAACCCAGCCCGCAGCCATTAAATCCATATGGCTGCTAGAATCTGAGGCACGTGGACTCTACTATAATTACTGACCCATATTACGAGAGCAAGTTACTTTCCCAACTCCCAAACTTTCCCCAGTTAAAGCGGCGAGTTGGTGTCAGATTTCCCTTTTTTAAAAATTTAACTCCCCCCCCCGCCCCCCCCCGCCACCGCCCCGGCCCAAGGGTTTCTTCCTAGGAGTTTTGACTGAATTGCAGCCAGAGAATCAAGCAGTCTGAAACCAATAGCACAAGGCTATTCAGAACATCATGTGGTAGTTTATCAACACGAAAGAAGTGAACAACAACTGTGTTTTAGTGTGAATTTTATGCGGAGGGTTTTCGCAGTAGAAGGACCTTTGTCGTTTTGACATTTTGTGGAGAATAGTAAAGTTTATAGTTATTGTAAACTAATCCATCTCCCTGGCGACACACGTGGGGAGTCGAGACCAACTGTATTATTCAGGCCAAGCAGGGCTAAAGGGCAGGGATAATTGAACTTGGTCAAAAAGAGGAAGGGAAACGTAAGGCCGAGGGTGGTTGGAAGCTGGAGATGGTGAGACAGAGGAAGTATGACCTACCACAGGTCTACCACAGAAAGTTGTTGAGGCCAATTCACTAAATATGTTCAAAAAGGAGTTAGATGTAGTCCTTACTACTACGGGGATCAAGGGGTATGGCGAGAAAGCAGGAATGGGGTACTGAAGTTGCATGTTCAGCCATGAACTCATTGAATGGCGGTGCAGGCTCGAAGGGCCAAATGGCCTACTCCTGCACCTATTTTCTATGTTTCTATGTTTCTATGAGAGAGATAAGGGAGAAGAGAAGGGTAGGGAGGGAGGGGAGAAAAGGGACGAGAGGGAAGGGAGAGCTTGGAGGAGGAGGGGTAAAGGTAAAGAGATGGTTAGTTTGGGGATATGAGGAAGAAGATGGGATACAGTGGATGAGGAGGTTAGCTTCGGTCAGTTAAGTGATGCTCTGGTCACTCGTGCTGCGTGAGTGGGGATAGTGATGTTTGACTGGTCAGTATTGCAGAGTTGGGAAGGTGTGTTAAGGTGAGGTATCTGAGCTACGATCACCAACACGATGGTCAGTATGGGAGGAATATGTAGCTTGACTGAGGGAGATTGCCTAGGTACTGCCTGGCGGGGGGAATTATTATGGCCCAGAAATTGCCGCAAAAAAATTACGAAAATACCTGGTGTTCCCAGAGGAATGAACACTTCGCTCCGAGGCCTGGATGTGCTGCGCTTAACCCAGAACTTGTGGGGCCTCTACGGGCGCGTGCACATATCGTACATACCCGGAGAGGCCGCAACTTACAGCCCAGTATTTCTGCTGGGTTTGCAGCCCTCAATTGTGGTTTGAGGTGTTCCTTCGACACATCTATACTTATTGGGGTAGAGAGTCAAGCGTGGGATGTATCACACTATTTGCACAGTGAGGGAATGCAATGTGGAATTGGGTTATGGCCACAATATATTTATATGCCAATGGGAGACCGGGTCTATTTTGAGGGCCGCGCCTCAATACCATACAGGCCGTGGCACCCCGCTCGGCTCACCAACTCCAGGCCGGCACAATGTCTGGCTGACCACCAGAGACGGAACCGGCCAGGTGGAGAGGGGGGCAGGGGGCATTTGTGGAAGTGGGAGCCCAGCACAGCAACAGCCTACATTATTTGTTGTGGAGCCGAGGGACAATTCCTCCCCCTGACCCACAATGATAATTTATTTTTTAAACGTAATATTATGGCTCTCCTTCAACTGGACCACCAGATGAAACTGGACAGAATGTGCTCGGCACGCGCACTACCTAGTTGTGTCCCAAAATGGCAATCGGGTCCCATGTACATCACAGGACTCCAATTTGCATGATAAAAGGGATTGCCAGTTGAATCAAGCGAATACTCTAGTCGCCCAGCAGTAGGCCCTTCCAAAGATGGCGTCAGTCAGATCGAGAGTGAGAACAGGGCAGTGAGCTTTTCCCCACCATTCTAGGGGAGTTACCACCCTGTTTGCACCCAGTGACACCCATGAAAATGTAGCCCTCGATTTCAACTCTAATTTCATTTCGATTTCTTGGATATATTTCCTTTAAATTAGTGCATTATGAACCCCTTAAAATATTTGCTAAATGTTCATTTTATTGTCAACTATTATTTTCTTCAAAAAGTCAACTCCATCTACCCGCCTTTCTCCATATCTCTTGATATCCTTAGCTAATGAAAATTTATCTTCATTATAGCATTGTAAATCGCAAACTTTGTGGGCCCTAATGTTTCAAATAATTCTGACGTAAGGCATTAACAAAATAATGGCATTCTACTCACCAGCATAGTCCAATGACTCTAATGTGGACATTCAATTCACCAACCAAACATTGGTGCCATAAAGTTATACATCGCTTTTCCAGTCCCCAATTTTACCAACTTTCTGGTATCGATACAAACAGTGTGAACTGGAGCTGGAAAATCTGTACAGAAAGTGAACAGTTGGTAATTATGTATTTGTACCCTCCAAATATTCTGACTTCTAAATCCTCCGAATTTACTTTTTTGAGCTTCTAAAAACCATTGGGCTGGATTTTAGGCTTTCATGTTTTGGGAGCGGTTTTGGCGACGGGGCAGTGAAGTTTGTGTCTGGGAACAATTTGCTCCTCAGGAAGTAAGTTTGGGCAGCTGAGCCCTGAGTCAGGGGGCACAGCACTAAGGGACACCTTTCTTGGGTGCTAGCATAGGAAAATCCCAGAGCTATAGAGCCAGGCCAGGAGCGCTCCAAGCCTGGGGGGGAGGGAATTAACAAAACACCTCAAAAACATTCCCAAAACATTGCCCATGCCACAGCACAAATCGCCCAAAAATTAAAAGATAAAACAATCACTCTTATCTTAGAAGTCCATTACTTACCTCTCCACTGTCGGCATCGTTGGACCGCCCTGATTTTCCAGGTGGTCAGTGCAGGGCGTGCTGCAGGGCGGGAGGGTCGGGCAATAGTCCAAACTCACGCTGGTGTCGCAACCAGGGGCGTTACACACCGGGTGCAGCTCTTCCAGGCGGTGCTACTCAGTGCCGCCACTAAACCGGACCCGAGGATCACCACGGGGCGCTGGAGGCTGACTACCCGGCTAAAACCCCTCAGTACCACCATTGCCGCCGCTCTGGAGCCAAAAACGGAGCGGAGAGGAGCCGAAAATCCGCCCCAATGACTTAGGAGCTCCCCTACATATACTTGATAATTAATTATTGGGTATGATGTCCATGTCTGCCCAGTATTTCCAACTCCAAATGTTTCAGGAACTGCTAAACATCGCACCAAGTTGTCCTTTCAGATTTCACCTTGAAATCTGTGATACTGCCATTGGGATGAGTAGTGACGTGGTCATGAGACCATACTGCATCACAACAGCTACATTTCAAGCTTCCACAGGGTACAAACACTCATAATGCCATAGAATCATAGAATAGTACAGCATTGAAGGAGGCTTGCCGGCTCTTTAGAAGAGCCATCCAGTTAGTCACTCCCCGGCTCTTGCCCCATATCCCTGCAATTGTTTCCTTTCAAGTATTTATCCAATTCCCTTTTGAAGGCTACTATTGAATCTGTATCCACCACCCTATCAGGGAGCGCATTCCAAATCCTAACCACTCGTTGCATTAAAAAGTTTTTCCTCATGTCACCTCTGGTTCTTTTGCCAACCTGCTTAAAAATAAAAGTAAAATACTGCGGGTACTGGAAATCTGAAATAAAATCAGAAAACGCTGGAAACACTCAGCAGGTCATCAGAAACTGATAATAAAATTGTGTGGCAGATTATGGGGCACATTCGCTAGTCCTGGAAACAGTTAACTTTCCAACTCCTGTTTGAATAACACAAACAGTGATGGAAGAACTGAGTTTAAACATAAAAAGCAGACAGCTGGCAGCAATGATTTGGTAGAGCATGTATCAGCACGAACACAGCTACTTTTTAAAATTATGGAATCAGAGTGAGCACAGATTTGGACCCACAGTGTTCGTTGTGCCATAGTGGGGAGTCACAAACAGAATAAAGGCCGACCTCAAAAGAAGCGAAGCAAACATTGGCGGTAACTGCATGGCTCTTCTTCACATCACCGAGCAACACTGATGGTGCTGCATTGATTGGTGATTGCAGGGAATTTGTTCCTTCCACCTGAGGAAAATGTGTTACATGGGGAGATTTATGTGCTGCTGGCTTGAAAAATGGCAGTGTCAGGCAGATGGAGTCCAGCCTCTGCCGTTCCATCAAGCCCTGGATCTGTGACCCCAATGAATAGTGGAATGTCTGATCTAACGGCTGTTATCAGATCCTGAAAGCTCTGAGACACAGCAGTTGCCACGGTCTGGAAGTTGTGATCTGTGCTATGCTTCAATCTGTCCCTTATTGTCTCCAGAGCTGAAGTCTACTTCCTTGACCACCCCCTGGCTGTACCTCAGCTGGGGATCTGCTGCAGATTTCAGCGCAGCTGCCACCTGCAACATTGGTGCCTGGAAGAAAGACAAAGCTTCCGTGATGTTGCCGCGAATAAGAGCTGTAGACACAAGAAAGAAACAAAGTACTTGCACATTGATAGAGTGCCTTTCATGACCTCGGCGTTCCAAGGTGCTTTACAGTCAATTAAGTACTTTTGAAATGTAGTCACTGTTACAATGTAGGGAGTCATGGCAACCAATTTGCACACAGCAAGGTCCCACAAACAGCAATGAGATCAATGACCAGATAATCCAGATAATCCATTTTAGTGATGTTGGTTAAAGAGTAAATGTTATCCAGGACACCGAGAACACCCCTTTGCTCTTCAAATCATACCATGGGATAGTGTGACAATGACTAGATAATCTGTAATGCTGTTGGTTAAGGGATAAATATTGACCAGATAATCTGTAATGCTGTTGGTTAAGGGATAAATATTGATCAGAACTCCCCTTCTCCTCTTCGAAATAGTGCCATGGAATCTTTTGCCTCCACCTGAGAGGGCAGACAGGATCTGGTTTAATATCTCATCTGAAAAACAGTACCTCCAACATTGCAGCACTCCCTCAGGACTGCATTGAAGTATAGAATTTGTGCTCAAGTGGGATCTTGAACCCACAACCTTCTAACTTGGAGAGTGCTACCACTGAGCCACAGCTGACACTGTAAACAACAGTTACACCTGTCAGTAGCTTCACTTCCTGGAAGAGTGTCCTCCAAGCCTGCACATAGGTATCATCTTCCTCAAGCATCCTTTTCAGGTGAGTGCTGATAAGTTCTGGGTCCCACAACTCCAAAGCCATTGGTAACCATCTCTTCAGCCTTCGCTCAGAAGGGGACATCTTCTTGCCGACTCCCCACTCCTCCAGTCCCTCTTGTTCAGTGAATCACGTGGTGCCAATTCCCCACTACCACTATCTAATTCCCTATGGTGAAAGTCTCTGAGCTGGTGTGTGGGAGAGAAGAAGCAAATGCCGCAGGTGGTAAGTTGGAGTGGGTTGGGATAGAGACAGGTCAGTATGAAGCAGCTGGAAATGATGAGTGGGCTGGTCTTCATCCTCCTCCTCCTCATTGTCATGAAGTACAATAGAGAAAAAACTCCCTAGGTTCTTCTCATTATCATCATCTTCCTCCAGCTGTGCCCTCCATTGCTGTGGTGGATCTTCAGGAAAGTGTTATGCTCCTCCTGTACCATGTGGGAAGTCAGAGACGCTTCCGGTGTCCCTGACGACTACGTGTGCGGGAAGTGTATCTGCCTCCAGCTCCTGACGGACCGCATTGCGGAACTGGAGCTGCGGGTGGATTCACTCTGGAGCATGCACGGTGCTGAGAATGATGTGAATAGCACATTTAGTGAGTTGGTCACCGCAGGTAAAGGGTCCACAGCCAGATAGGGAATGGAAGACAGGAAGAGCAGTGCAAGGAAGCTAGTGCAGGGATCCCCTGCGGTCATCCTCCTACAAAACAGATACACCACTTTGAGTACTGTTGAGGGGGATGACTCATCAGGAGAGAGTAGCAGCAGCCAAGTTCATGGCACCCTGGCTGGCTCTGCTGCACAGGAGGGCAGGAAAAAGAGTGGGAGAGCGATAGTAACAGGGGATTCAATTGTAAGGGGAATAGATAGGCGTTTCTGCAGCCGCAACCGAGACTCCAGGATGGTATGTTGCCTCCCTGGTGCAAGGGTCAAGGATGTCTCGGAGTGGCTGCAGGACATTTTGGAGGGGGAGGGTGAAAAGCCAGTTGTCGTGGTGCATATAGGTGCCAACGATATATGTAAAAGATGGGATGAGGTCCTACGAGATGAATTTAGGGAGCTAGGAGCTAAATTAAAAAGTAGGACCTCAAAAATAGTAATCTCAGGATTGCTACCAGTGCCACGAGCTAGTCAGAGTAGGAATCACAGGATAGCTCAGATGAATACGTGGCTTGAGCAGTGGTGCAGAAGGGAGGGATTCAAATTCCTGGGACATTGGAACCGGTCCTGGGAGAGGTGGGACCAGTACAAACCGGACGGTCTGCACCTGGGCAGGACCGGAACCAATGTCCTCGGGGGAGTGTTTGCTAGTGCTGTTGGGAAGGAGTTAAACTAATATGGCAGGGGGATGTGAACCTATGCAGGGAGACAGAGGGGAATAAAATGGAGTCAGAAGCAAAAGATAGAAAGGAGAATAGTAAAAGTGGAGCGCAGAGAAACCCAAGGCAAAAAACAAAAAGGGCCACATTACAGCAAAATTCTAAAGGGGCAAAGTCTGTTAAAAAGACAAACCTGAAGGCTCTGTGCCTCAATGCGAGGAGTATTCGGAATAAGGTGGACGAATTAACTGCGCAGACAGCAGTTAACGAGTATGATGTAATTGGAATCACAGAGACATGACTCCAGGGTGACCAAGGCTGGGAACTCAACATCCAAGGGTATTCAGCATTTAGGAAGGATAGACAGAAAGGAAAAGGAGGCAGGGTGGCGTTGCTGGTTAAAGAGGAAATTAATGCAATAGTAAGAGGGACATTAACCTGGATGATGTGGAATCGGTATGGGTGGAGCTGCGGAATTCCAAAGGGCAGAGAACACTAGTGGGAGTTGTGTACAGACCACCAAACAGTAGTAGTGAGGTTGGGGACAGCATCTAACAAGAAATAAGGGATGTGTGCAATAAAGGTACAGCAGTTATCATGGGCGACTTTAATCTACATATTGATTGGGCTAACCAAACTGGTAGCAATGCAATGGAGGAGGATTTCCTGGAGTGTATTAGGGATGGTTTTCCAGACCAATATGTTGAGGAACCAACTAGAGAGCTGGCCATCCTAGACTGGGTGATGTGTAATGAGAAGGGACTAATTAGCAATCTTGTTGTGCGAGGCCCCTTGGGGAAGAGTGACCATTTAATGGTAGAATTCTTTCAGATGGAGAGTGACACAGTTAATTCGAAAACTAGGGTCCTGAACTTAAGGAAAGGTAACTTCGATGGTATGAGGTGTGAATTGGCTACAATAGACTGGCAAAGGATACTTAAAGGGTTGACAGTGGATAAGCAATGGCAAACATTTAAAGATCACATGAATGAACTTCAGCAATTGTACATCCCTGTCTGGAGTAAAAATAAAATGTGGAAGGTGGCTCAACCGTGGCGAACAAGGGAAATTAAGGATAGTGTTAAAGCCAAGGAAGAGGCATATAAATTGGCTAGAAAAAGTAATAAAAAACCTGAGGACTGGGAGAAATTTAGAATTCAACAGAGGAGGACTAAGGGTTTAATTAAGACGGGGAGAATAGAGTACGAAAGAAAGCTTGCAGGGAACATAAAAACTGACTGCAAAAGCTTCTATAAATATGTGAAGAGAAAAAGATTAGTGAAGACAAACGTAGGTCCATTGCAGTCGGATTCAGATGAATTTATAATGGAGAACAAAGATTTGGCAGACTAATTGAACAAATACTTCGGTTCTGTCTTCACGAAGGAAGACACAAATAACCTTCCAATTGTACTAGAGGACAGTAGGTCTACTGAGAAGGAGGAACTGAAGGATATCCTTATTAGGTGGGAAATTGTGTTAGGGAAATTGATGGGATTGAAGGCCGATAAATCCCCGGGGCCTGATAGTCTGCATCCCAGAGTGCTCAAGGAAGTGGCCCTAGAAATAGTGGATGCATTGGTGATCATTTTCAAACAGCCTATCGACACTGGATCAATTCCTATGGACTGGAGGGTAGCTAATGTAACACCACTTTTTAAAAAAGGAGGGAGAGAGAAAACGGATAATTATAGACCGGTTAGCCTGACATCGGTAGTGGGCAAAATGTTGGAATCAATCATTAAGGATGAAATAGCAGCGCATTTGGAAAGCAGTGACAGGATTGGACCAAGTCAGCATGGATTTATGAAAGGGAAATCATGCTTGACGAATCTTCTGGAAATTTTTGAGGATGTAACTAGCAGAGTAGACAAGGGAGAACCAGTAGATGTGGTGTATTTGGACTTTCAAAAGGCTTTTGACAAGGTCTCGCACAAGAGATTGGTGTGCAAAATCAAAGCGCATGGTATTGGGGTAATGTACTGATGTGGATAGAGAACTGGTTGGCAGACAGGAAGCCGAGTGTTGGGATAAACGGGTCCTTTTCAGAATGGCAGGAGTGACTAGTGGAGTGCAGCAGGGCTCAGTGCTGGGACCCCAGCTCTTTACAATATACATTAACGATTTAGATAAAGGAATTGTGTGTAATATCTCCAAGTTTGCAGATGACACTAAACTGGGTGATGGTATGAGCTGTGCGGAGGATGCTAAGAGGCTGCAGGGTGACTTGGACAGGTTAGGCGAGTTGGCAAATGCATGGCAGATGCAGCATAATGTGGATAAATGTGAGGTTATCCATTTTGGGGGCAAAAACACGAAGGCAGAATACTATCTGGATGGCGGCAGATTAGGAAAAGGGGAGGTGCAACGAGACCTGGGTGTCATGGTTCATCAGTCACTGAAAGCTGGCATGCAGGTACAGCAGGCGGCGAAAAAGGCAAATGGTATGTTGGCCTTCATAGCTAGGGGATTTGAGTATAGGAGCAGGGAGGTCTTACTGCAGTTGTACAGGGCCTTAGTGCGGCCTCACCTGAATATTGTGTACAGTTTTGGTCCATTAATCTGAGGAAGGACGTTCTTGCTATTGAGGGAGTGCAGAGAAGGTTCACCAGACTGATTCCAGGAATGGCTGGACTGTCATATGAGGAGAGACTGAATCAACTGGGCCTTTATTCACTGGAGTTTAGAAGGATGAGAGGGGATCTTATAGAAACATATAAAATTCTGACTGGACTGGACAGGTTAGATGCGGAAAGAATGTTCCCGATGTTGGGGAAGTCCAGAACCAGGGGACACAGTCTAAGGATAATGGGTAAGCCATTTAGGACTGGGATGAGGAGAAACTTCTTCACTCAGAGAGTTGTTAACCTGTGGAATTCCCTGCCGCAGAGAGTTGTTGATGCCAGTTCATTGGATATATTCGAGGGAGTTAGATATGGCCCTTATGGCTAAAGGGATCAAGGGGTACGGCGAGAAAGCAGGAAAGGGGTACTGGGGGAATGATCAGCCATGATCTTATTGAATGGAGGTGCAGGCTCGAAGGGCCGAATGGCCTACTCCTGCACCTATTTTCTATGTTTCTATGTTTCTATCAGAATGGGTAAGCATCACCCCTTTTGAGGTGTAGAAAGGGGGTGGAAGGTTGTATGTGTGTGTGGTGCTTCAGAGGGTTGCCAGCGTCCGTGCTCAATTACTAATCTGGTGCCGGCAACATGCCATCAACCTTGCCATCTGTCACAGCAACAGCTAAATGAGTGCCTATGAGCTACACGACCTCGTCCTCAAAAGGAATGAGGAATTTCAAGATGGGGATGCCCTCTCTAACGGCCTGCCGATTGTGAGCATTGTGCACCAATATCTCTTGCAAACAGATAGTAAATGAAGGTAAGGCTGGCAGTTGAGGAGTATGTGCCATGTGACATGGGAGAGGTGAAGTAAGAGATGAGAATGTTAAAGTAGACAATGAGGTTTTGGGGTTGTGCAAGGCAGTTATAGTGTGTTATGGTATCTGTGTAAACATGGTGCAGCATAGGGAGTTAGATATGCCCTTAACCAGACTGCCATGTGAAAGGTTAATTGTATAAGTATTGCGTTAAGATTATGAAGGGTGTACTAGTGCTCAGGGTAGGCAAGGAAGAAAGGGAGAGCATAGTCAATGTGTTACCTTGTAATTTCTGGTCAGGTCATTGAACTTTTTCAGTACTGTTCTGCAGTCCTAGAAATGAGGGAGTTGGCAGTCAGTGCTAGAGGAATCTGTGCCTCCTGCCCTAGAACTCCTCCAATAAGGCTTGATAGTCTATATCATTGAGGTTCTGTGTCTTTCTGCTGGATGGAGCTTTGTCCTGTTGCACCCTGGATACAAATGGCATTTGAATGGTCATAATTCTATAAAACTATAATCAAAATCTTGGTAAGATATGCAGTGAATTGAGAAAGAAATGCAAGTGCAAAGCATTGTTTCTGCCTTACCAGCTTGAGTGCTGCTGAAGAATGTAGGTTGAATAGTAGTTTGAAAGGCTGGTCAGAAGTTTCCTGGAAGTTGAGCTGTTTGCACCAATTTTACACAGGTTTTACACTAATCCCTGCACCAATGCAAATGAGCTTGCCCAGAAAAATTGCGTGTCACCCCTCTGCTAGCCACCGGCCTGTATAATGATTTTCTTAAAGGTCAATAATGATGTAAATCACATTAAGGAAATTTCAGACCTTTAGCAGTAAATATTTTATTAAAACAAATTTGGTACAGATAAGGGCGCCAGTTTAGCACATTGACGATTTTTAGTGCAGTTGTAGAGGTACATCCGATTTTTTAATGGCCGACTGCGCCAAAAATCTTCCGCCATTGTAAATTTTGAATTTGGCGTGACGCAGATTGTCCTTAAGCTCTGTGGGTGGAGCTTAAGGTTTGCGCCAAAAAACTGAGGTTGCCAGGGTAACGAGGGACACACTGAAGGGTTGAGGCTGGAAAGTGAAACATACACAAGGCATAAGCAATTATAGAGCCTCAGTGCCGCTCCTATCCCAGGCCAAAAGGCCCCTGCCCCCGGTGCCGCTCCTATCCCGGGCCAAAAGGCCCCTGCCCCCGGTGCCGCTCCTATCCCGGGCCAAAAGACCCCCTGCCCCCGGTGCTGCTCCTATCCCGGGCCAAAAGGCTCCCTGCCCCTGGTGCTGCTCCTATCCCGGGCCGAATGGCCTTCCACCCCTGGTGTCGCCCCTATCCCCGGCCGAATGGCCACCCACCCCCGATGCCCTCCTATCCCCGGCCGAATGGCCCCCTACCCCCGGTGCTGCTCCTATCCCATAGAAACATAGAAACATAGAAAATAGGTGCAGGAGCAGGCCATTCAGCCCTTCTAGCCTGCACCGCCATTCAATGAGTTCATGGCTGAACATGAAACTTCAGTACCCCATTCCTGCTTTCTTGCCATACCCCTTGATCCCCCGAGTAGTAAGGACTTCATCTAACTCCCTTTTGAATATATTTAGTGAATTGGCCTCAACTACTTTCTGTGGTAGAGAATTCCACAGGTTCACCACTCTCTGGGTGAAGAAGTTTCTCCTCATCTCGGTCCTAAATGGCTTACCCCTTATCCTTAGACTGACCCCTGGTTCTGGACTTCCCCAACATTGGGAACATTCTTCCTGCATCTAACCTGTCTAAACCCGTCAGAATTTTAAACGTTTCTATGAGGTCCCCGCTCACTCTTCTGAACTCCAGTGAATACAAGCCCAGTTGATCCAGTCTGTCTTGATAGGTCAGTCCCACTATCCCGGGAATCAGTCTGGTGAATCTTCGCTGCACTCCCTCAATAGCAAGAATGTCCTTCCTCAAGTTAGGAGACCAAAACTGTACACAATACTCCAGGTGTGGCCTCACCAAGGCCCTGTACAACTGTAGCAACACCTCCCTGCTCCTGTACTCAAATCCCCTCACTATGAAGGCCAACATGCCATTTGCTTTCTTAACCGCCTGCTGTACCTGCATGCCAACCTTCAATGACTGATGTACCATGACACCCAGGTCTCGTTGCACCTTCCCTTTTCCTAATCTGTCACCATTCAGATAATAGTCTGTCTCTCTGTTTTTACCACCAAAGTGGATAACCTCACATTTATCCACATTATACTTCATCTGCCATGCATTTGCCCACTCACCTAACCTATCCAAGTCACTCTGCAGCCTCATAGCATCCTCCTCGCAGCTCACACTGTCACCCAACTTAGTGTCATCCGCAAATTTGGAGATACTACATTTAATCCCCTCGTCTAAATCATTAATGTACAATGTAAACAGCTGGGGCCCCAGCACAGAACCTTGCGGTACCCTACTAGTCACTGCCTGCCATTCAGAAAAGTACCCATTTACTCCTACTCTTTGCTTCCTGTCTGACAACCAGTTCTCAATCCACGTCAGCACACTACCCCCAATCCCATGTGCTTTAACTTTGCACATTAATCTCTTGTGTGGGACCTTGTCGAAAGCCTTCTGAAAGTCCAAATATACCACATCAACTGGTTCTCCTTTGTCCACTTTACTGGAAACATCCTCAAAAAAATGCCAGAAGATTTGTCAAGCATGATTTCCCTTTCACAAATCCATGCTGACTTGGACCTATCATGTCACCATTTTCCAAATGCGCTGCTATGACATCCTTAATAATTGATTCCATCATTTTACCCACTACTGAGGTCAGGCTGACCGGTCTATAATTCCCTGTTTTCTCTCTCCCTCCTTTTTTAAAAAGTGGGGTTACATTGGCTACCCTCCACTCGATAGGAACTGATCCAGAGTCAATGGAATGTTGGAAAATGACTGTCAATGCATCCGCTATTTCCAAGGCCACCTCCTTAAGTACTCTGGGATGCAGTCCATCAGGCCCTGGGGATTTATCGGCCTTCAATCCTATCAATTTCCCCAACACAATTTCCCGACTAATAAAGATTTCCCTCAGTTCCTCCTCCTTACTAGACCCTCTGACCCCTTTTATATCTGGAAGGTTGTTTGTGTCTTCCTTAGTGAATACCGAACCAAAGTACTTGTTCAATTGGTCTGCCATTTCTTTGTTCCCCGTTATGACTTCCCCTGATTCTGACTGCAGGGGACCTACGTTTGTCTTTACTAACCTTTTTCTCTTTACATACGTATAGAAACTTTTGCAATCCGCCTTAATGTTCCCTGCAAGCTTCTTCTCATACTCCATTTTCCCTGCCCTAATCAAACCCTTTGTTCTCCTCTGCTGGGTTCTAAATTTCTCCCAGTCCCTGGGTTCGCTGCTATTTCTGGCCAATTTGAATGCCACTTCCTTGGCTTTAATACTATCCCTGATTTCCCTAGATAGCCACGGTTGAGCCACCTTCGCTTTTTTATTTTTACGCCAGACAGGAATGTACAATTGTTGTAATTCATCCATGCGGTCTCTAAATGTCTGCCATTGCCCATCCACAGTCAACCCCTTAAGTATCATTCGCCAATCTATCTTAACCAATTCACGCCTCATACTTTCAAAGTTACCCTTCTTTAAGTTCTGGACCATGGTCTCTGAATTAACTGTTTCATTCTCCATCCCAATGCAGAATTCCACCATATTATGGTCACTCTTCACCAAGGGGCCTCGCACAATGAGATTGTTAATTAATCCTCTCTCATTACACAACACCCAGTCTAAGATGGCCTCCCCCCTAGTTGGTTCCTCGACATATTGGTCTAGAAAACCATCCCTTATGCACTCCAGGAAATCCTCCTCCACCGTATTGCTTCCAGTTTGGCTAGCCCAATCTATGTGCATATTAAAGTCACCCATGATAACTGCTGCACCTTTATTGCATGCACCCCTAATTTCCTGTTTGATGCCCTCCCCAACATCACTACTACTGTTTGGAGGTCTGTACACAACTCCCACTAACGTTTTTTGCCCTTTGGTGTTCTGCAGCTCTACCCATATAGATTCCACATCATCCAAGCTAATGTCTTTCCTAACTATTGCATTAATCTCCTCTTTAACCAGCAATGCTACCCCACCTCCTTTTCCTTTTATTCTATCCTTCCTGAATGTTGAATACCCCTGGATGTTGAGTTCCCAGCCCTGATCATCCCCGGCCGAATGGCCCCCACCCCCGGTGCCGCTCCTATCCCGGGCCGAATGGCCCCCCACTCCCGGTGCTGGTGCCGCTCCTATCCCAGGCTCCGCGGGAACGATGCTGCCAGCCGGTGCTCGGACCCTGTGTGCCTCGAGCCCGTTGAGCAGAGGTTCGGTGGTGGGGTGGAACCTCAAGTCACAATTTCCATTTACAACTTGAATAAATTTAGTTTCTCTTTTCCCTCTACAAAAAGAAACATGTATCATGCAGTTGTGTATGAGAGTAATGTCTTCTTCCCTCCCTCCAAAACCGAACTCATCTCCACTAAAACAATGACGTCTTCTCTGCACCGATTTTCTTAAGTTACCATAAGGTTTTTCAGAATGGTGCACTGTCGCGTTTTTTTAAAAATCGTAGTTGGCGAAACTCACTTAAAAGGCCAAAAATGGCGCATCCAGCAGGTTCCAACCCCAGTGACATCAAAAAATCGGGAACTAAAAAAATCGTTCGTAAGTAGTTTAGGATGGCGCAGAAACTTTGGCGAAACTTGCAGATTTTAGTTTGCTCAAAAAAAAACAGCAGACGCCCAAAAAAAAAATGACGCAGAATGGTGGTGAAAGTTGAACCCTAATTATTATAGAACTCTCAGACTATAGATCACACAATTAAAACATTCAGTCAATTTTATTATAAAATATCTGGGTGTCCAAGTTTGACTGAGCGTGGGCAGCTTACTAACACAGCAGGTTATGTTAGAAGATGGTAGGACATAACAATCTCCAAACTTGTGAGTTTCTAATGAGAGGTGAGGAAAAGGTCAAAAAGAGGATAACGATGTTCAAAGTAGGAATGAGCAAGGGAAGCTTGTAATGTCAAAAAACTCAAGTTGCTGCCAAGCAGTTTCAAATTTGCAATGGTCAAGTTTTAGAAATGCCTCTATTCTCAAGTTGCCAAATGTGAGTGAATTCATTGATCCTGTGATCACACTCACAGGGAGTCCAGGGTCAGGCAATTCAAGCTATAATGCTGTAGCCTTTTCTCCAAACCACGCTCATGTAGAGCGTAGCCTGTCGTTGGTATTGCAGAATCAATAAATATACCGCGTAGTGCATGCCACAGGAGACCTCAACTAAATAAGAGAAAACAAATTTAAAACGTGGTCAAAACTATGATATTAAGTGGAAGAGTTGTTTTGGGCCGTATGCAGTTTCATAACTGCAGTCCTGTAGTCTACCTTCACCATTAATTCATTCAATCAGCTGTAACACATATTTTAGCACTTTTATATTTGACGCGACAGACATTTCTTTCCTCTAGGTTTGAATTGCCGCTTTCCATGTCACTCATAAACACCCACCTAAGGAGCTTCATTAGTTCTTCACCAAGTAGAAAAGTGCCACTGACCAGCTCATTTCACTTGAATAGTGTTGCTTATGAATCAATCACTGGTATCATTGACAGCAGTCATGGAGATGTTTCCCACCCAGACTATCCTACGCCAAAGGTTGGAGGATGATGCGTGGTGTCAGGCAACCTACAAAAACAAAAATTAGTGGAAAACGTTTTAATTTGTCTTCTCTCGTCAACGCAACACCCTGTACATATATTTCGTGCCAATGCACATAATACTAAAACCAAGATAATTTTGGAAGCAATGTAGTATATTTCGGGCCAATTTTCTTGTGGCTTGCTCTCGGGAAATGCTTCTTCCTGAGTAGAAAGCACAGGAAATAGGACAGTGATAGATGTAACTTGTTTATGCCGCATGATGGCAGGGTATTGGTGGTTCAAGTGAACCCACTAAATTGGAAACAGTTTGAGTTCCAAAAGCCAGAAATTGCAAGAACCAGTTTAATTTCCACAAATTGAAACTCAGCCAGAACATCCTGTTCTGACACTATAAATGCAGTTTCAGTATATTAGTGGAAACTGATGTTTAATTTTGAAAAACACATTGCCTCAAGAAAAAAGGCTATAATGTAATAACTCCTCAGCCTCTGATTACAAATCATTTGTGAAATAGGCAAATGTGGTACTTCATAAAGAGTGTGCACAGGACTCATATATGGGTTAGGGCATTAGGTCCCTTACATATGTAAATGTGAGGCCTAATGCCTGTTTTAAGTCCCCTGGGAACCTGGATATTGCAGATCGGAGCAGGAGTCAGGTCTGCTCTGCTCTGGATTCTTAAGCAGTCGCTGTGGCCTAAGCAACAAGAGGTAAGGTTTTTTTTTAAATGTTAAAAAACATTGCCTTGGAACCAGAAAGGGGAGAAGTGCTTCTCCAATTCCACAGTATCTCGATTTCCCTCCCATCCCCGGGACTTGCCTTCAGGTTGCTGCCAGCAAGGCGAGTGGCCCGATAGTCATCATCTTCAAATAGGTGAGCTGCCAGCCATTAATATTACTGAGGCCTGAGGCCCAATTTTGGGCAGGTTCGGGCCTCCCGGTTTGGGCACACATTACAACCACATTGTCACCATTGCGCCTGAAACCAGGCGACGGCAAATTTCAGCCCCATTGTAGCTGGATGAGGTGAGGTCAAAAACAAACAAGAATTTTAGATTAACTCTCTATTTCACTGGACACATAGGAATTGCTGGACAAAAAAACACCATGGCCCATTTAGTTCACCTTCTACCATCCTGGTAGTCACACGATGCAATGATAATGGAGTTAAGTATATACATTTTCATATTTTGGATAATGGCATACCAATTGAACTTGAGAGTTTTTACTGTATTATTGCTGTGCAGTATGTAAACTTTATCTGAATTATGGTTTGTTTAGTATCAATGGTAAAAGCTTTTTAAAATGCAAATTAACTCTCACCTTGTACTGCTGGGTATTCGACAGATTACATGTTGTGGTATAATAATATAGATACACTCATAAGCATGTTCAGTGGGGGACTTTTTTGTATCATTACCACAGGATTTATTTCAGTAACATATAACTCGACTCGATGGCTCTGATATTTACAGAGAGTTGGGGAGCGCGGAGACAGGAGGAAACCCGGAAATCCCGGAAACGCGGAGGCCCTGACGAATTTAAAAGCACAATGTCAGCATCATTTGCTTCTTCCTTCCCAGCCCGGCGGCTGGCAAGATTGACAGGCTGGGGGGTGCAGCTGGAGACCCTTGGGGATGGTCCCCAGCAATCGGGATAAATTGGGGCTTGGTAGGGGGAAGTTCGGGGAGTTGGAGAGGCCGGCCGGTGCAGCTGCAGCAGGCTGAGAAGGCAAAAAGAAGTAGAAAGAAATTGAAAGGTGACGTCACAGCCAAGGGGGTAAGTGATTGGCTGGTGATTGGTAAGTAGTTTTTCTTTTTCTTTTCTATATATTTAAGTAACCTTTAGCATTGTTGTTATCAATTTAAGTTTATCTAAGGGTTAAGACATGGCAGGAGAGATCGGACACGTGTTATGCTCCTCCTGTAATATGTGGGAAGTCAGGGGCGCTTCTAGTGTCCCTGACGACTACGTGTGCGGGAAGTGTATCTGCCTCCAGCTCCTGACGAACTGCATTGCGGAACTGGAGCTGCGGGTGGATTCACTCTGGAGCATGCATGATGCTGAGAATGACGTGAATAGCACATGTAGCGAGTTGGTCTCACCGCAGGTAAAGGGGACACAGCCAGATAATAAATGGGTGACCAACAGGAAGAGCAGTGGAAGGGAGGTAGTGCAGAGGTCCCCTGCGGTCATCCCCCTGCAAAACAGATATACCGCTTTGAGTACTGTTGAGGGGGATGACTCATCAGGGGAGGGCAGCAGCAGCCAAGTTCATGGCACCGTGGGTGGCTCTGCTGCACAGGAGGGCAGGAAAAAGAGTGGGAGAGCGACAGGGATTCGATTGTAACGGGAATAGATAGGCGTTTCTGCAGCCGCAACCGAGACTCCAGGATGGTATGTTGCCTCCCTGGTGCAAGGGTCAAGGATGTCTCGGAGCAGGTGCAGAACATTCTGAAAAGGGAGGGTGAACAGCCAGTTGCCATGTTGCACATAGCTACCAACGATATAGGTAAAAAACGGGATGAGGTCCTACGAGACGAATTTAGGGAGCTAGGAGCTAATTAAAAAGTAGGACCTCAAAAGTAGTAATCTCAGGATTGCTACCAGTGCCACGTGCTGGTCAGAGTAGGAATCACAGGATAGCTCAGATGAATACGTGGCTTGAGCAGTGGTGCAGAAGGGAGGGATTCAAATTCCTGGGACATTGGAACTGGTCCTGGGAGAGGTGGGACCAGTACAAACCAGACGGTCTGCACCTGGGCAGGACCGGAACCAATGTCCTGTGGGGAGTGTTTGCTAGTGCTGTTGGGGAGGAGCTAAACTAACATGGCAGGGGGATGGGAACCTATGCAGGGAAACAGAGGGAAATAAAATGGAGTCAGAAGCAAAAGATAGAAAGGAGAATAGTAAAAGTGGAGGGCAGAGAAACCCAAGGCAAAAAACAAAAAGGGCCACATTACAGCAAAATTCTAAAGGGGCAAAGTCTGTTAAAAAGACAAGCCTGAAGGCTCTGTGCCTCAATGCGAGGAGTATGCGGAATAAGGTTGAAGAATTAACTGTGCAGACAGCAGTTAACGGATACGATGTAATTGGCATCATGGAGACATGGCTCCAGGTTGTCCAAGGCTGGGACCTCAACATCTAGGAAGGATAGGCAGAGAAGAAAAGGAGGCGGGGTGGCGTTGCTGGTTGAAGAGGAAATTAATGCAATAGTAAGGAGGGACATTAGCCTGAATAATGTGGAATCGGTATGGGTGGAGCTGCGGAATACCAAAGGGCAGAAAACGCTAGTGGGAGTTGTGTACAGATGACCAAACAGTAGTAGTGAGGTTGGGGACAGCATCAAACAAGAAATAAGGGAATAAAGGTACAGCAGGTGTGCAATAAAGGTACAGCAAGTTGTGTAGAGGACACAGAGAGGCTGCAAAGAGATTTAGATAGGTTAAGCGAATGGGCTAAGGTTTGGCAGATGGAATACAATGTCGGAAAGTGTGAGGTCATCCACCTTGGAAAAAAAAACAGTAAAAGGGAATATTATTTGAATGGGGAGAACATGCTGCGGTGCAGAGGGACCTGGGGGTCCTTGTGCATGAATCCCAAAAAGTTAGTTTGCAGGTGCAGCAGGTAATCAGGAAGGCGAATGGAATGTTGGCCTTCATTGCGAGAGGGATGGAGTACAAAAGCAGGGAGGTCCTGCTGCAACTGTACAGGGTATTGGTGAGGCCGAACCTGGAGTACTGCGTGCAGTTTTGGTCACCTTACTTAAGGAAGGATATACTAGCTTTGGAGGGGCTACAGAGACGATTCACTAGGCTGATTCCGGAGATGAGGGGGTTACCTTATGATGATAGATTGAGTAGACTGGGTCTTTACTCGTTGGAGTTCAGAAGGATGAGGGGTGATCTTATAGAAACATTTAAAATAATGAAAGGGATAGACAAGATGGAGGCAGAGAGGTTGTTTCCACTGGTCGGGGAGACTAGAACTAGGGGGCACAGCCTCAAAATACGGGGGAGCCAATTTAAAACCGAGTTGAGAAGGAATTTCTTCTCCCAGAGGATTGTGAATCTGTGGAATTCTCTGCCCAAGGGAGCAGTTGAGGCTAGCTCATTGAATGTATTCAAGTCACGGATAGATAGATTTTTAACCAATAAGGGAATTGAGGATTACGGGGAGCGGGCGGGTAAGTGGAGCTGAGTCCACGGCCAGATCAGCCATGATCTTGTTGAATGGCGGAGCAGGCTCGAGGGGCTAGATGGCCTACTCCTGTTCCTAATTCTTATGTTCTTATGTTATGTTATCATGGGCGACTTTAATCTACATATTGATTGGGCTAACCAAACTGGTAGTAATGCGGTGGAAGAGGGTTTCCTGGAGTGTATTAGGGATGGTTTTCTCGATCAGTAAGTCGAGGAACCAACTAGAGAGCTGGCCATCCTAGACTGGGTGATGTGTAATGAGAAGGGACTAATTAGCAATCTTGTTGTGCGAGGCCCCTTGGGGAAGAGTGACCATAATATGGTAGAATTCTTTATTAAGATGGAGAGTGACACAGTTAATTTGGAAACTAGGGTCCTGAACTTAAGGAAAGGTAACTTTGATGGTATGAGGTGTGAATTGGTGAGAATAGACTGGCAAAGGATACTTAAAGGATTGATGGTCGATAAGCAATGGAAAACATTTAAAGATCACATGGATGAACTTCAGCAATTGTACATCCCTGTCAGGAGTAAAAAATAAAATGGGGAAGGTGGCTAACAAGGGAAATTAAGGATAGCGTTAAAACCAAGGAAGAGGCATATAAATTGGCTAGAAAAAGTAACAAACCTGAGGACTGGCAGAAATTTAGACTTCAACAGAGGAGGATTTAGGGTTTAATTAAGAGGGGGAGAATAGAGTACGAGAGGAAGCTTGCAGGGAACATAAAAACTGACTGCAAAAACTTCTATAAATATGTGAAGAGAAAAAGATTAGTGAAGACAAATGTAGGTCCCTTGCAGTTGGATTCAGGTGAATTTATAATGGGGAACAAAGAAATGGCAGACCAATTGAACAAATACTTCAGTTCTGTCTTCACGAAGGAAGACACGAATAACCTTCCGAATGTACTAGGGGACAGTGAGTCTCGTGAGAAGGAGGAACTGAAGGATATCCTTATTAGGCGGGAAATTGATGGGATTGAAGGCTGATAAATCCCCGGGGCCTGATAGTCTGCATCCCAGAGTACTTAAGGAAATGGCCCTAGAAATCATTTTCCAACAGTCTATCAACTCTGGATCAGTTCCTATGGACTGGAGGGTAGCTAATGTAACACCACTTTTTAAAAAAGGAGGGAGAGAGAAAACACAGAATTATAGACCGATTAGCCTGACATCAGTAGTGGGGAAAATGTTGGAATCAATCATTAAGGATGAAATAGCAGCGCATTTGGAAAGCAGTGACAGGATCGGTCCAAGTCAGCATGGATTTATGCAAGGGAAATCCTGCTTGACAAATCTTCTGGAATTTTTTGAGGATGTAACTAGCAGAGTGGACAAGGGAGAACCAGTAGATGTGGTATACTTGGACTTTCAAAAGGCTTTTGACAAGGTCCCGCACAAGAGTTTGGTGTGCAAAGTCAAAGCGCATGGTATTGGGGGTAATATACTGACGTGGATAGAGAACTGGTTGGCAGACAGGAAGCAGAGAGTCGGGATAAACGGGTCCTTTTCAGAATGGCAGGCAGTGACTAGTGGAGTGCCGCAGAGCTCAGTGCTGAGACCCCAGCTCTTTACAATATACATTAACGATTTAGATGAAGGAATTGAGTGTAATATCTCCAAGTTTGCAGATGACACTAAACTGGGTGGCAGTGTGAGCTGTGAGGGGGACGCTAAGAGGCTGCAGGGTGACTTGGACAGGTTAGGTGAGTGGGCAAATGCATGGCAGATACAGTATAATGTGGATAAATGTGAGGTTATCCATTTTGGGGGCTTAAACACGAAGGCAGAATATTATTTGAATGCCGTCAGATTAGGAAAAGGGGAGGTGCAACGAGACCTGGGTGTCATGGTTCATCAGTCATTGAAGGTTGGCATGCAGGTACAACAGGCGGTGAAGAAGGCAAATGGTATGTTGGCCTTCATAGCTAGGGGATTTGAGTATTGGAGCAGGGAGGTCTTACTGCAGGGCCTTAGTGAGGCCTCAACTGGAATATTGTGTTCAGTTTTGGTCTCCTAATCTGAGGAAGGACGTTCTTGCTATTGAGGGAATGCAGCGGAGATTCACCAGACTGAATCCCGGGATGGCTGGACTGTCATATGAGGAGAGATTGGATCCACTCGGCCTTTATTCACTGGCGTTTAGAAGGATGAGAGCGGATCTCATAGAAACGTATAAGATTCTGACGGGACTGGACAGGTTAGATGTGGGTAGAATGTTCCCGATGTTGGGGAAGTCCAGAACCAGGGGACATAGTCTTAAGATAAGGTGTAGACCATTTAGGATGGAGATGAGGGGAAACTTCTTCACTCAGAGAGTTGTTAACTTGTGGAATTTCCTGCCGCAGAGAGTTGTTGATGCCAGTTCATTGGATATATTCAAGAGGGAGTTAGATATGGCCCTTACGGCTAAGGGGATCAAGGGGTATGGAGAGAAAGCAGGAAAGGGGTACTGAGGGAATGATCAGCCATGATCTTATTGAATGGTGGTGCAGGCTCGAAGGGCCGAATGGCCTACTCCTGCACCCATTTTCTCTGTTTCTATGTTTCTATGAAGGCGGGTGGTTGAAGTCCAGTAAGTGGGAGTAAAGATTGAGGCTTGTGGGGAGAGGGCTCGGCCAATCGTGGGGCAGCAGGCTAGAGAGCAGGGGTTGGGAGGGGTGGGGGTCGGCTGGTTGCGGGACAGGAGGCAAGAGAATGAGGTTGAGCCATCCGATCGTGGTGAGGGAGGCTGGAGAATAGGGGTCGGTTCGACCAATCGGGAGGCAGGAAGCTAGAGAACGGGGGTTGGAGTGGGTGGGGGTGGGGAGTTTGGGGAGAGATCGCCAATCACAGCAGTGAGGGGAGGCCGAAGGTTTGCTTGAGGGGCCAAGGAGAGCACTGCTGCTCCTCCTGGCCTGTATGGAGTGCTCTAAAAAACACAAACCCGCTACAGGCGGCTACTCCTGTCTCCATTTAGTTGCCAGGTTTCCCGAGCCCTGGGAAACCCGCTCAGCAACTGTTCAATTTAAATCAGGTTTGTAACTATGCTGTGATAGCCTGATTTAAATGTTATAATTAAAGTGTTTGCCTGTGCAAGACAGGATACACACACACACACCATGTAACCCACCACCGTAAAAACGGTGGATTGGGGAGGTGCTCCCCGATTTTTAATTTTTAACTCCCACCCCACCCCACTGCCTCCCACCCATCATGGGGGGGCGGGGGTTAATATCCACCCCGATATTTTGAACCTGTTTTTTATATTTATTAAATAATGAGCATATATTTATTTTGCAATCACAATGAACATATAAAAGAATGCATTGCAGTCTAAATGTCGCAGCATTTTCGGCATTATTAAGAGAGCAGTAAGAATATGGTTGTTGCTCAATCTAAACTTCCACATATGTTTAATTGGCCAGAAATTTCCTGAAAAATAATGGCGTCATTACAGCGTAAGAGCGGCGATGTGCTGTTTTCTTTTGAGAACATTTGCAAATCACTGATTTACGCCTGTTTTACGCTGAAATATCTTTAATGCACAAATTTCCTTGATTTCCTTGGCTCACTTTCATATTTAATTAGCTCCGCCCCCCCCCCCCCCCCCCCCATGCAAAAGACCAGCTTGTGCAGGTTTCCTGGACTTATACAAATAACGGGTTGGTGTATGTATAAGCCCCAAAATTTAAGTGCAGCACGGTCTGAAGTCACCTGGTAACAGCAGACTGAAATTTATGGAGATTGTAGCCATTTTCATTGCAATTTTATTATTAATGTTTCTTACTGCCATCTTAACCAAAGTGCTGTCTGTGTAAATTCACACAAAGAAATTTCTCCTCATTTCCTTATTTGATTTATTAGTAACATTTCTTGCATTTATGGCCCTTAGTTTTAGATTCTCCCACAAGTGGAAACATTCTATCGACATCGTCCCTGTTCAACCCATTCATAGCTTTTACGACCTCTATCAGCTCACATCTAAGTCTTCTTTTTTCTAAAGAACAAAGCCCCAACCTTTCCCGATAGTTGTAATTGCTCAGTTCTGGCACCATCCCTGTAAAGCTCTTTTGCACTTTCTCCAGTGTTTCTGTGGGGTCGAAATTGATCAAAGACAAGTTCCGCCCATCTACCATTGAAAAGACCACTAAGATCCTGACGGTACTTTTGGGCAGAACTTTGGTCAAATAAAGAAGGAAAATAGCACCCGACAGCAAAAATGGGCGCTGAACACCGATTCTGGGGGGTAGGGGGGATTCTGGGCAGCAAATGGAATCCTGAAGAAAGTTACACTGAGGCTGGAGTCGGGTTTAGGGAGGGGGGGGAATGCACAAAAAAAAACATTTCAAAAAATAAACAACTAAAAATGGGTAAGCCATCTAGGACCGAGATGAGGAGAAACTTCTTCACTCAGAGAATTGTGAACCTGTGGAATTCTCTACCACAGAAAGTTGTTGAGGCCAGTTCGTTATATATATTCAAAAGGGAGTTAGATGTGGCCCTTACAGCTAAAGGGATCAAAGGGTATGGAGAGAAAGCAGGAATGGGGTACTGAAGTTGTATGATCAGCCATGATCATATTGAATGGTGGTGCAAGCTCGAAGGGCCGAATGGCCTGCTCCTGCACCTATTTTCTATGTTTCTATGTTTCTAAAACCTTCAGAGGACCCTTTAACACAAAATCGCTGCAGAAAAAGTAAAAAAAAAAAATCTCACTTACCTTTTTTTTGCAGGTCTTCATACCTACCGTCCAGGTAAAACCTGCTCCCACGCAGCGATCTTTTCTCCTGTAGGGGGCAGATGAATCTTGGGTGGGAAGATTTTCTTTGGCACACCAGCGGATGCTCGCCAGCATCCTTCCAAACTGCCGGCGTGAGGGCCTCACCAATCTCCCACAGAGCGCCGCAAAAAATGGGGAAACCACCAAGAAAACTCGGCGGCAACCGGCAATCGGACCATCAATTTTGGTCCCTGTGTCCTTTTTGTAGTATGCAGACCAGAATTGTGCACGGTACTCTGAGTGGGGCCTGACCAGGGTCCTATACAAGTTTAACAAACCTTCACTACTTTTGAATTCCAAACCCCTAGAAATAAATCCCAGCACTTTAAAGGGCCCAAGTTTCCCCAGCAGTTGCTCTGTTTTTTTTGGAGCAACTAGATTTTTTTGGAGTAACTAAAAAAATCGCAATTCTCTCTATTTAAGTTGCTCCAGTGTAAGTGAGTTGGTTAGGTTTTTTTTTAAGTTCAGTTTTTTTTTTCAAAAGGGGGCGTTACCAGCCACTTACGCCTGTTTTGGCCATTTCAGCAAGTTTAGCCAGCTAAAACTTACTCCAAACTAAGTTAGGCCAGAATAAGTGACCACTTTTGTACGTTCTGAAAAACCCTGCGGTGAGTTAAGAGATCAGCGCAGATAGCTTCCAAATGACAGTGTTATGATAGGAATGCTAGTTTTTTTTTTAAATCCCAAGCAGCGAGACTGGACAGGGTATAGGTGCTATCAGCCTGATTAAACTGAGTATATTTTTACTAAAGATAGCTAGATATTAAAGTACTGGAAAATCTTTGAAGATTCTTTTCTCCCCCGCCGGATCAAAATTCTTCCCCTCTCCCCCGTTCCCCCCCCTCCCCACCCCGCCCCACGCCAGATCAAAACTCTTCCCCTTCCCCCCTCCATCAAAACTCCCCCTCCCTCCACCCAAAAAAATCTCTTCCCCTCCCCGCCCCCCACCCCCGATCAAAACTCTTCCCCCCACCAACCTGTCTCTTGTAGCCCTCAGCGCGGGCCGACAGCAGCCGGCCTGTGCGGCAGGCCACTCGGCCCGGGATAGGGGGCGACAAACATCGCATCGTCTCTTCGGCCAGGGATAGGGTCACCCGGAGCCAGGACACGCTGGGAGGGCCAGGAGCTACTGCACACGCCGCAGACTCCACTGCGCAGCTGCCGGCATTCTATTCGGCGCAGAGCTGTAGCTCCGCTCACCATGCGTTCCGATGCACTGCGCCACAGGCCACAGGCCACAGGCCTGGAACCAACGGGGACAATACGGAGGTAAGAAATCGCCGCCGTTTTTGTACTACAAAATCAGCACACCTTATGGAGGTGTGCTGTTCTAGCAGAAGGGACAAACTTGGACCCTATGTTAGTATTTTTAAATACTTTGTTGACCTGCGATGCTACTTTCATTATAATAATGGAAGAGAAAGAGGAGCGGCAGAGCCACGAGGCCCTGAGAGTGAGGCGCTTTAACAGAAGACATCAGCTCACTCGCCATTACCCCTATACCATCACCATCATAGGCTTCCCTCGAAATCGAGAAAGATTTGCTTCCACTCTAAAAGTGAGTTCTCAGGCGACTGAACAGTGCAATACAGGAATTACAGTCTCTGTCACAGGTGGGTGGGAAAGGTTTTCCGCACGCTTCTTCCGCTGCCTGCGCTTGTTTTCTGCATACTCTCGGCGACGAGACTCCAGGTGCTCAGCACCCTCCCGAATGCACTTCCTCCACTTAGGACGATCTTTGGCCAGGGACTCCCAGGTGTCGGTGGGGATGTTGCATTTGATCAAGGAGCCTTTAAGGATGTCCTTGAAACGTTTCCTCTGCCCACCTGGGGCTAGCTTGCTGTGCAGGAGTTCCGAGTAGAGCGCTTGCTTTGGGAGTCTTGTGTCAGGCATGCAAACAATGTGGCCCGCCCAACAGAGCTGCCCCTATAAGAGACGCGGCATTTGCACCAGTTTTACGCTGGTTTCTATGTTCCGGCGTAAACACATGAGCTCCGTTGGAAATGTTGGCCGTAAGTTCCCACTGGCAAGATTGGTGCAGAATCAAATGTAAATTTTGCCATAATTTCTGCATAAGTGCAATCCAGGAACATAAAAACTGACTGCATAAGTTTCTATAGATATGTGAAGAGAAAAAGATTAGTGAAGACAAACGTAGGTCCCTTGCAATTAGATTCAGGTGAATTTATAATGGGGAACAAAGAAATGGCAGACCAATTGAACAAATACTTTGGTTCTGTCTTCACGAAGGAAGACACAAATAACCTTCTGGAAGTACTAGGGGACCGAGTGTCTAGTGAGAAGGAGGAACTGAAGGATATCCTTATTAGGCGGGAAATTGTGTTAGGGAAATTGATAGGATTGAAGGCCGATAAATCCCCGGGCCTGATAGTCTGCATCCCAGAGTACTTAAGGAAGTGGCCCTAGAAATAGTGGATGCATTGGTGATCATTTTGCAACAATCTATCGACTCTGGATCAGTTCCTATGGACTGGAGGGTAGCTAATGTAACACCACTTTTTAAAAAGGGAGGGAGAGAGAAAGTGAGTAATTATAGACCGGTTAGCCTGACATCAGTAGTGGGGAAAATGTTGGAATCAATTATTAAGGATGAAATAGCAGCGCATTTGGAAAGCAGTGACAGGATCGCTCCAAGTCAGCATGGATTTATGAAGGGGAAATCATGCTTGACAAATCTTCTGGAATTTTTTGAGGATGTAACTTGCAGAATGGCAAGGGAGAACCAGTGGGTGTAGTGTATTTGGACTTTCAAAAGGCTTTTGACAAGGTCCCACACAAGAGATTGGTGTGCAAAATCAAAGCGCATGGTATTGGGGGTAATATACTGACGTGGATAGAGAACTGGTTGGCAGACAGGAAGCAGAGAGTCGGGATAAACGGGTCCTTTTCAAAATGGCAGGCAGCTCTTTACAATATACATCAATGATTTGGATGAAGGAATTGAGTGTAATATCTCCAAGTTTGCAGATGACACTAAACTGGGTGGCGATGTGAGCTGTGAGGGGGTCACTAGGAGGCTGCAGGGTGACTTGGACAGGTTAGGTGAGTGGGCAAATGCATGGCAGATACAGTATAATGTGGATAAATGTGAGGTTATCCACTTTGGGGGCAAAAATGCGAAGAAAGAATATTATCTGAATGGCGGCAGATTAGGAAAAGGGGAGGTGCAACGAGACCTGGGTGTCATGGTTCATCAGTCATTGAAAGTTGGCATACAGGTAAAGCAGGTGGTGAAGAAGGCAAATGGTATGTTGGCCTTCATAGCTAGGGGATTTGAGTATAGGAGCAGGGAGGCCTTACTGCAGTTGTACAGGGCCTTGGTGAGGCCACACCTGGAATATTGTGTTCAGTTTTGGTCTCCTAATCTGAGGAAGGACATTCTTGCTATTGAGGGCGTGCAGCGAAGGTTCACCAGACTGATTCCAGGGATGGCTGGACTGACATATGAGGAGAGACTGGATCAACTGGGCCTTTATACATTGGAGTTTAGAAGGATGAGAGGGGATCTCATAGAAACGTATAAGATTCTATAAGACGGGACGGAACAGGTTAGATGCGGGTAGAATGTTCCCGATGTTGGGGACGTTCAGAACCAGGGGACACAGTCTTAGGATAAGTGGTAGGCCATTTAGGACTGAGATGAGGAGAAACTTCTTCACTCAGAGTTGTTAACTTGTGGAATTCCCTGCCGCAGAGAGTTGTTGATGCCCGTTCATTGGATATATTCAAGAGGGAGTTAGATATGGCCCTTACGGCTTAAGGGATCAAGGGGTATGGAGAGAAAGCAGGAAAGGGGTACTGAAGGAATGATCAGCCATGATCTTATTAAATGGTGGTGCAGGCTCGAAGGGCCAAATGGCCTATTCCTGCACCTATTTTCTATGATTCTATGAAATGAGGGGATTATGTAGCTAATGCAACATTTTCTTTACAATACATTATTATGGACTTATCCTAACCTAACTTATCAAAAACAGTTTTCTTGTTAATTTTATTTCATACAATACGAAGATGAACCAACAAGTTTTTAGTCCCACATAGAATCATTGAATAGTACCGCACAGGAGGAGGCCATTCGGCTCATCAAGTCTGCGCCGGCTCTTTCAAAGAGCAATCCAGTTAGTCCCACTCCCCCGTACTTTCCCCATATCCATGCAATTTTTTTCTCCTTCAAATATTTCTCCAATTCCCTTTTGACGTCCACTATTGAATCTGTATCCACCACCCTGTCAGGCAGTGCATTCCAAATCCTAACCACTCGTTTCATAAAAAGGCTTTTCCTCATGTCGCCTCTGGTTCTTTTGTCAATCTGCTTAAATCTGTGTCCTCTGGTTATCGACCCTTCAGCCATTGGAAACTGTTTCTCTTATTTACTCTATCTAAACCCTTCATGGTTTTAAACACCACTATCAAATCTTCTCTTAGCCTTCCCTGCTCTAAGGAGAACAACCCCAGCTTCTCCAGTCTATCCACATAAGTGTCATTCCTCATCCTTGGAACCAGTAAATCTGCACCCTCTCGAAAGCCTTCACATCCTTCTTAAAGTACGGTGCCCAGAATTGGACATAATACTCCAGCTGGGGCCAAACTAATGCTTTATATAGGTTTAGCATAACCTCCTGGCTTTTGTACCCTATGCCTCTATTTATAAAGCTCAGGATCCCTTTGTTAACTTGTCCTGTCACCTGCAAAGATTTGTGCACAGAAACCCTCCAGGTCCCTCTCTTCTTGCACCCCCTTTAAAATTGTACCATTTAGCATTTATTTTCTCTCCTTGTTCTTCTTACCAAAATGTATCATCCCACCCTTTTCTGCATTGAATTTCATCTGTCTTTCCACCAGCCTGTCCACATCCACTTGAAGTCTATTACTATCATCCTCCTTGTTTACTGCACGTGTCATCTGCAAATTTTTGAAATTGTGCCGTGTACCCCAAGTCCAAGCCATTAATGTATATCAAAAACAACAGTGGTCCTAGTACTGAACCTTGGGGAACTCCACTGTATACTTCCCTGCAGTCCAAAAAATAGTCATTCACCACACTTCTATGTTTTCTATCCCGTCGCCAAATTTGTATCCATTGTGCTACCGCCCCTTTTATCTCATGGACTTCACTTGTGCCTACAAGCCTAATATGTGGCACTTTATCAAACGCCTTGTGAAAGTCTAGCCACTGACTCCATCCCTCTCCCCAACTTCTGTCTGAGGTTGAACCAGACTGTTCACAATCTTGGTGTCATATTTGACCCTGAAATGAGCTTTCGACCACATATCTGCAGCATAACTAAGACCGTTTATTTCCACCTCCGTAACATCACCTGTCTCCATACTTGCCTCAACTCAACCGCTGCTGAAGTCCTCATCAATGCCTTTGTTACCACGAGAATTGACTATTCCAAAGCACTCGTGGCTGGCCTCCCACATTCTATCCTACATAAACTAGAGGGGTTCCAAAACTCGGCTGCCCGTGTCCTAACTTGCACCAAGTCCCGCTCACCCATCACTCCTGTGCTCGCTGACCTACATTGGCTTTCGGTGAAGTAATGCCTCGATTTCAAAATTCTCATCCTTATTTTCAAATCCCTCCATGGTCTCACCCCTCCCTATCTCTGTAATTGCTTCCAATCCCGCAATCCCCCGAGATGTCTGTGCTCCTCAAATTCTGCCCTCGTGAGCATCTCTGATTATAATCGTTCAACCATTGGTGGCCATGCCTTTTGTTGCCTAGGCCCCAAGCGCTGGAACTCCCTGCCTAAACATCGTCGCCTCTCTAGCTCGCTGTCCTCCTTCAAGACACTCCTTATGTCTTTAATCAAGCTTTTGGTCACCTGCACTAATTTCTACTCGTGATGCTCGGTGTCAAATTTTTAATCTCATAAGGCGGATGAGCTAAGAGCACAGTTGGACAATTGGGAGTATAACATTATAGCCATTACAGAGATATGGCTGAAAGAGGGGCAGGTTTGGAAGCTCAATAGTCGTGGTTACAGGATTTTTAGACAGGACAGAGAGGGGGGTAAAAAGGGGTGGGGGAGGGTCGCAATATGGATTAAATAAACTATTACAGCTGTGAGGAGGGCTGATATGTTAGAGGGATCATCAAATGAGGCCATGTGGGTTAAACTGAAAAAAAAAAAAGAGGCGATCACATGCTGGGCATGTATTATAAACCCCCAAACAGTGCGAGGGAGATAGAGGAGCAAATATGTAGGCACATCTCTGTGAAGTCCAAAAACCATAGGGCAGTAATAGTAGGGGATTTCAACTATCCTAACATTGATTGGGACAAATATATTGTGAAGGGTATAGAGGGTGTTGAATTCCTAAAATGCATTCAAGAGAACTTTTTTAGTCAGTATATAAAGCAAGCCCAACACGGGAGGGGGCGGTTCTGGATTTAGTTTCGGGGAATGAAGCTGGGCAGGTGGAAGAGGTATCAGTGGGAGAGCACTTGAGTGCTAGTGACCACAATTCTACAGACTCAATGTAGTTATAGATAAGGACAAGGTTGAACCAGGAATAAAAGTCCCAAATTGGGGAAAAGCTAACTTTGCTAAGTTCAGAAGTGATTTGGCCACAGTGGATTGGAAACAGCTACTTGAAGGTAAATTAGTGTCGGAAAGTGGGAGGCATTCAGGAAGGAGATCCGGAGGGCTCAGGCCAAACATGTGCCCTTAAAGAAAAAGGGCGGTGATAACACTTCTAGAGACCCATGGATGTCTAGGGACTTACAGGGGAGGATAAAGAAAAAAAGGGAAACTTATGTCATATACCGACAGCTAAATACTGTAGAATCTCTGGAGGAATATAGAAAGTTCAGAAGTGAGATTAAAAAGGATATTCGGAATGCTAAGAGAGAGCATGAAAAATTCTTGGCAAGTAAAATCAAGGAAAACCCAAAGATGTTCTATAAATATATTAAGAGCAAGAGGATAACTAAAGAAAAGGTAGGGCCTATTAGAGACTATGAGGGTAATCTGTGTGTGGAGGCGGAAGATGTTGGCATGGTTCTAAATGAATACTTTGCGTCTGTTTTCACAAAGAAAAGGGGCAATGCAGATACTGCTATCGAGGAGGAGTGTGAAATTCTGGATAAAATAAACATAGTAAGAGAAGAGGTATTAAGGGGTTTAGCAGCATTGAAAGTGGATAAGTCCCCAGGCCCGGATGAAATGCATCCCAGGCTATTGAGCGAAGCAAAAAAGGAAATAGCAGAGGCCTTGACCATCATTTTCCAGTCCTCTTTGGATTCAGGCATGGTGCCGGAGGATTGGAGGACTGCTAATGTGGTACCTTGTTTAAGAATGGAGAAAGGGATAGGCCGAGTAATTACAGTCCTGTCAGCCTGACCTCTGTGGTGATAAAATTATTGGAAAAAATCCTGAAGGACAGGATAAACCTACATTTAGAAAGGCAAGGATTAATCAGGGACAGTCAGCATGGATTTGTTAAGGGAAGATCATGTTTGACTAACCTGGTTGAATTTTTCGAGGAGGTAACCAGGAGGGTTGATGAGGATAGTGCGTACAATGTAGTGTATATGGACTTTAGCAAAGCTTTAGCAAAGCTCCAGACTGGTCATGAAGGTAAAAGCCCATAGGATACAGGGCAAAGTGGCAAGTTGGATCCAAAATTGTCTTAGAGATAGGAAGCAAAGAGTAATGGTTGATGGATGTTTTTGTGAGTGGAAGGATTTTTCCAGTTGGGTCCCGCAGAGCTCAGTACTGGATCCCTTGCTTTTTGTGGTATATATCAATAATCTAGATTTGAATATAGGGGGTTTGATTAAAAAGTTTGCAGATGACAATAACATTGGCTGTGTGGTTGATAATGATGAGGATAGTCATGGACTGCAGGAGGATATCAATCTATTGGTCAGGTGGGCAGAACAGTAGCAAATGGAATTCAATTAGGAGGAGTGTGAGGTAATGCACTTGGGGAGGGCTAATAAGGAAAGGATATACACATTAAACGGTAGGCCACATAGAAGTGTAGATGAACAAAGGGATCTTGGAGTGCTTGTCCACAGATCCCTGAAAGTAGCAGGCCAGGTGGATAAGGTGGTTAAGGAGGCATACAGAATGCTTGCCTTTATTGGCCGAGGCATAGAATACAAGAGCAGGGAGGTTATGCTTAAATTGTATAATACACTGGTTCGGCCACAACTGAAATACTGCGTGCAGTTCTGGTCGACGTATTGTCGGAAGGACGTGATTGCACTAGAGATGGTGCAGAGGAGATTTACGAGGATGTTGCCTGGAATGGAGAATCTTAACCATGACGACAGAGTGGATAGGCTGGGCTTGTTCTCGTTGGAACAGAAGAGGCTGAGAGGAGACCTCATTGAGGTGTATAAAATTTTGAGGGGCCTGGATATAGTGGATAGTAAGGGCCTATTTCCCTTGGTGGAGGGGTCAATTACAAGGGGGCATAGGTTTAAGGTGGTTGGTGGAAGGTTTAGAGGGGATTTGAGGGGAAGCTTCTTCACGCAGAGGGTTGTGGGGGTCTGGAATTCACTGCCTGGAAAGGCGGTAGTGGCAGAAACCCTCACCACATTTAAAAGGTGCTTGGCTAGGCACTTGAAGTGCCGTGGCCTGCAGGGTTATGGACCTAGAGCTGGTGAGTGGGATTAGACTCGATAACCTCTTGTTGGCTGGCACAAATACAATGGTAAAGTACTTTAGGGAATCTAATGCGGCCAGACTAATCTCCTGGACTACTTTCGATCGCCTGGATGGGTCGGAGAGAAATGTTCCCAGATTTGTTTCCTTAGATGCCTGGGTTTTAATCTTTTTTTGCCTCTCCCAGGAGATCGCATGGCTCCGGGTGGGGCAGAGTGTAAAGTATTGCGATCCACGGGATATTGCAGTTGTGTGGGGCGGACTGGTTGGGCCAGATGCTCTTTACCTGTCCGCCATTGTTCATTGTTCATAGGTTTATATGTAACCGTCAGGGCTGCTGACCGAGGGCCGTGTGGCTCTTTGTCGGGTACGATGGGCCGAAATGGCCTTCTTCTGCGCTGTAAATTTCTATGTTTCTATAATACTCCTGTGGAGCACCTGGGATGTTTCACTACGTTAAAGGTGCAATATAAATACACTTTATTGTTGTTGTCTATATACACATCAACTACACTGACCTCATCCACCCTCTCTGTTATCTCATCAAAAAACTCAATATTAAGTTAGTCAAACGCGATATGCGCTCAACAAATCCGTGCTGGCTCTGCTTTATTATTCCATGCTTGTCCAAGAGGCTGTTAATTTTCTCCCAGATTACTGTCTCTTAAAGTTTCCCCACCACCGATGTTAAGCTGACTGGCCTGTAATTGCCAGGTTTATCCTCCCCCCCCCCATCCCTCCACCTCCCCCCTTTCCCCCTCCCCCCATTTTTGAACAAGGATGGAACATTTGCAATCCTCCAGTCCTCTGGCACCACCTGTATCTAAGGAGAATTGGAAAATTGTGGCCAGCAATTTCTACCCTCACTTCCCACCAACCCAGGACGTACCCCATCCAGACTGGGTGACTTGTCCACTTTAAGTACTGCCAGCCTTTCTAGTACTGCCTCTTTATCTATTTTTATCTCATCCAGTATCCTGGCAACCTCCTCATTTACCATAGCTTTGGCAAAGTCTTCTTCCTTTGTAAACATCGATGCAAAGTGCTCATTTAGTACCTCAGCCATGCCCTCTGCCTCCACCAATAGATCTCTATTTTGGTCACTAATCAGGCACTCCGTTCCTCTGACAACCCACTTACTGTTAATATGCCTATAGGTAACCTTTGGATTCTCCTTTATGTTAGCCGCCAATCTATTCTTGTACTGCCTCATTACCCCTCTTTTTTCCTTTTTCTGTTCTCATGAAATCTTATCACTTGAAATTTTGCACTTTTGTGGTATTGTTTCTATGACAACCAGCATACGGAGATATTTCACTTTCTTATTTCTGCCTAAGTACATAAATTGACATGGAGCAAAGTGCACATAGCAGAAAATCACAGGCTCAGTGACCTCAAATTTCTACTGTGTGCTGCTGACGGGCAAGGTAACTTTCCACCGTTATGGACTTGGACAATTTAGTTTCAGATATTAACGACTGTTCTGAATGTAACAACATTCCGTGCAGCACCTGCTGAATATACACGAGTATTATCTTGGCACAACATCTGTACTCTCAAAGTGAAGTACACATGTATTTGTCTACTGGTGTGATGGAATAGGAGTAAGCTATTCAGCCGCTCAAAGCTGCTCTGCCATTCAATTAGATCATGGCTGATCCATACCTTAACTCCATTTACATGCCTTTGTTCCATATTCCTTGACACCCATGCCTAACAAAAATCTATTGATTTCAGTTTCGAACTTTTCAATTGACTTAGCATCTCACATGGTTATGTGAATGTATGGATTGTGAACCCCCCATCCCCAACACCCCAAGCAAAATGAATTGCATGGGGTTGAGCTCCTGTAGGATCCTGTTGGTAAGTTGAGATTTTCTCAAATGTCGCCAATCAATTTCCCCCAAATACTGCACACTCCATAGTTGGATCAATAAACATTTCTACTAGATTCTTATTAGAAATTCAAAGTGATTAACTGTTTTTTTTCTTCAGCGCTAATCAAAACGTATTCTCAGGAAATGCATATTTCAAAATTGTACATTCCCGTGATTTTGTTAGCCGGTTGCAAATTACAATGGAGCATAGGTATTTCTTCCTTTTTTTGAGAAAAAAAGAAAATGCAGCTTGATGTGTGTACAGCTAGATACCATATATGATTTTGAAATTAAACAGTCTTTCTGATTTAAGTACAGTTTGATCAAATCAGCACGATTTACTACTTACACTTTTTAAAACATCCTTCTTTAATCTTTATAAAGTAATCCATGCTACTCGCACCTTTGGCATAGACGAGTGTAGTGTTTTCAGATGTGCAGTTCTTGCAGTTTATTGGTAAAGTTTCTGGTAAAGCTAATCTATCATTAAATTCAAGCTGTTGCTAGGACTGATAAATAAAGACCTCGGAGCATCTCATTATTTTTAACCAACTCAAATAGAACTTTCAGAATAACTTGCAACAATTTTCATTGTTCGATAAAGGTTGTAGAACAGATATGTTTTCTGTGGCTTCAAAGACTCTTACTTTAGAAATATTTTCACTGCCATGGGAAAAAGACCAAGAAGTATTTTACCCTCCCCCACTGGGCAGAATTCCCAGATTCCTGACTGATATAAATTACAGCAGTGATTGCAAGTTGCTGATGTAATTTAAGTAAGTGCTCTTAAACTATTGATATAAGTTATTCTAGTGTTCGTTAGTTTAATTCATTTTGAAGTACATGGTTAACGTCACAGACGTTTGCTTTGCTGATTTTAACAAATTGAGATTTACTCATTGCGCAAATGCCGAGAGTTCCCAAAAAGGGCAAAAAGCGAACTTACTGCTTTTAAAAAATAGACTTCATAAATCCAAAACGAATAATACTGCATTCAATGTGTGCATAAAGTGAAATAATATAGTTAGTTATTTAGACATTCTTATCTTAACAAGATAAAATGTAACTATTATAATAAATTATAGTCAGGCTTTTCATAATGTTATTTAAATTTGTAAATAGTGCTTGAATTTTCTCAGATTAGTTACATGTTCCAGGCACTATTCTCACATTCTAGTGAGGATAGTAATATAGTATACTTTAGCTGATCAGATATACTATATTAATACAATGAAGAATCAGTAATCTGAATTTTAGTTTAGAAAGGTGCATAATCGAGACATTTTATTAATTAAAGAAAGCTTAAATTAAATTTGTATTAAAGTACAATAGGTTTCATACTGACACTTACCTTTACAAATTCTGCAGTGCTCAGTCTTATGTGGAAGTGGAATTCAGCAACGAGAAGTCTTCTGCCAGATCTCGAACCAGAGCATTGAAGATTCCCAGTGCAGTCAATCTACAAAACCTGCTTCAGTTCAGCACTGTCAAACTGGGGAATGTTTGCTTTACAGCTGGCATATAGAAGAATGGGAAAAAGTAAGTACAACAGCTGCAGCAGACAGCAAAAGCACTGTTCAGAATAAACAAGAGAAAGGCACTCTTCCTGGCATGCACCAGTCTTACTTGAGGTGTGATTTGTAAACTAGGATCAGATGGCTGGCTTCATGTGGTTAGGAGGATGTTTGACATATGGCCAAGGAGCGGAAAAGTTAGAGGAAAGAAAACCTCTGCTGCATAGAAATGAGGATAAGTCCAATTCTATATCACCTTTAAAGTCATTTAACTGAAGGAACAAAGATTTGGGTATTTTTCAGCTTAAAAGACAAATTCAATCTAACATTTCTGAATTCTACAGTCCTTTAATGATACTATGATACCTTTTAAATGTAAAATAGTAAATTCCCTACATTTATCTAGTTAATGCAAACACTTTTTTTTCAAGATTCAAACTGTACAATTTACTTACATAAATATTACACATTGATGCAAACATCTTAAATGCTACTGCCCAATAAGTACTAGTTACTAGATTAATATATTATATTGTGAAGGTTTTTTGAGAATGTTCTTTGCATTTAACTTTTTTAACACTACATAACAAATTACAATTCAGCTCAAAGTAGATCACAAAACAATCTAAATTTTATAATAGGGTAACAAGCTAATTTTGTCTTTATTTTTTAAATGAGCAGTTATCTCCCCATTCTCTCTCCTCAGCCTCTTTTCACTTCCAGCACCTGGAGTCAATTAAAGAGCCCATTATGGTAGACTAAGTTAGATGTGTCGCATTGCTTTGTTAAAGAATTTCAGGCTGCAAGCAAATTTGTGCACGCTCTTGAAATTTATAACATTTCGCAGGCATATTTCCAAGAAAAGTCTTCAAACAGCCACGGTCACAAATTAATCTCTTTTTTTGCTGGAAATTTGTACTAATGTACTGCAGATGTGCAGTTTGCATATGGCTGCGTTTTTAGATGAATTGTTGTATTTATGTCCCATTTGTTTGAAGAAATTACATTCGTATCTAACGATTATTAACTATCAATTGATTGTCACAAAAATAGTGAAATGGCCATTTTGTATACAGCCAATGTTTTGGGAGTTTTAAGAATGGCAGCAAGCTCCACTTAAAGCACAGCTAAAGAACGTTCCCGCAGATTCATGCTTAATCTGTAAGGAAATTATGTATGGTACCATGTTTTAACAATGTTAGAAAATGGCACCAAGGTCAGAATAGCCTGACATGCAATTTGATCCTCAGTCTGTTTTTCATTTGACCATACTTACAGTCTCTTAAACAACAACAGCAACTGCTGAACTTTGGATTTTCAGGGGATAATGAAAAGAATTAAAAGCAAAAAGATTGCAGAAATCCTTTTTTATAAAAGTTGGAAAGATTGTGTCATCTTAATGTGTCTTAACTCTCTTGTATTTTAAACAAAAACATAAAATTAAATTATTTAATATTAGTTCATATTTTTATCTAAGTGCCACTGGACAAATAAGAATTTACATAAAAAGGAAGAAATCTACATAAAAGAATGAAATTTATGTAAACAATATTACTTGGTTATAAAAATCCTATATTAACTTACTTCTCTTTGTGGGAGAAAAACACTTCTCTATAGATAGTAAAAGATTAAAGAGTGCGAAAACGCAACGTCAGGGTTGCACAGGAAGGCTGACGAGACAAAGCCCTACCTCACCATCACCTCTCTTGACCCCTCCACTGTCTCTAAATTGTCAGACTACTTGTCGGACATCCCATACAAGATGAGCAGAAATTTCCTCCAACTAAATATTGGGAAGACTGAAGCGATTGTCCTCGTACCCCACCACGAACTCCGTACCCTAGCCACTGATTTAATCCCGCTCCAGGCAACTGTCTGAGGCTGGACCAGGCTGTTCACATTTGACCCATATTTGACCCTGAGATGAGTTTCTGACCAATTATCTGTGTCATCACTCGGGCCACCTTTCTTCCACCACCTTAACTTCGCCCCACTCCGCCCCTGCCTCAGCTCATCAGCTGCTGAAACCCTCATCCATGCCTTTGTTACCTCGAGACTTGATTATTCCAATGCACTCCTGGCCAGCCTCCCAACTTCCAGCCTCTATAAATTTGAGCTCATCCAAAACTCTGCTGCCCATATCAAGTCCAGTTCACCTATTATCTCTGTGCTCGCTGACCTACTTTGCCTCCTGGTTAAGCAATGCCTCGTTTTTAAAATTTTCACCCTTGCTTTCAAATCCCTCCATGGCCTCACCCCTCCCTATCTCTATAAGCTCCTCCAGCCCTACAACCCTCCAAGATATCCGCGCTCCTCCAATTCTGGCCTCTTGCGCATCCCCAATTTTAATCACTCCACTATTGTCCGCCATGCCTTCAGCTGCCAAAGCCCTCGGCTCTATAAAATTCCCTTCCTAAACCTGCCCGCATCGCTACTCTCTTTCCTTCTTTAAGACGCTCCTTAAAACCTACCTCTTTGACAAAGCTTTTGTTCATCTGGCCTAATATGTGGCTTGGTGTCAAATTTTGTTTGATGATACTCCTGTGAAGTGACTTGGGATGTTTTACTACGTTAAAGGCGCTATATAAATGCAAGTTTTGTTTTCCTTCCCAAATCGATTTTAATTCTGTAAACTCACAAATCATTGAAAGGCCTATTCTACTTTTTGCATAATTTTCTAATTATTTGGTACAAACTTACAATCTTGTGTTGTAATTGTACAATTCATATGACCTTTGCGCACTATTTTTGTTTAATAAGAAAAAGCAAGTGATTCTGCAAAGTACTTCTTTATTGCAGTTTGCAGTGATGATTAGGCACCTGAGAGTAAAGTTTCACTGTGGTTACAGAGCTAGCGCACACAGTTAGTTGAGATTAATATAAAGTAATTTTCGGCATTAGTAACATAATAGTTCCATAATATCCTCCCACAGTGTTCGAATTCATCCAGGGAATATTCTTCTTTAATGCATGATTACACACTGACCTGGCATTAACAGTTTTCTTTCAGTTTATTAAGCACCAATTAAAGGTGAATAGGCAAATTGTCTCATCTTTGCCTTCCAGTCCACATCATTGCAATATTGCAAGGAGTGATTCTTTTATCAGTTCACACAAAGTATGATTTCCCTAGCTACTCTCAGTTTTATGAATATATTGGAATAGCAACCGCAGAGGAGGATCAGTATTGTCTGGGACCATAGAAGCCGGTGACCAGAACCCACTGCTACCTAATCACCAGTGTGTTCTAGTTCTGTTGTGTATTGGCTTTTTCTATAAGGCGGAGAATTATGCTTGATTTATTTTTTGAGACTTATGTTGAGTATATTCAAGATGGAGAGCAATCAATTTTTTGATTATTAAGGGAATCAAGGAAGATAGGGATAGTGTGTGAAAGTGGAGTTGAGGTAGACGATTATTACTGAATGGCGGTGCAGGCTCCTATTTCTTATGTTCTTATGCATTGAATGAACAGATATTTGTGTTTTTTTTTTATTCATTCTGGGATGTGGGTGTCGCTGGCGATGCCACCATTTATCGTCCATCACTAGTTGCCCTTGAGAAGGTGGTGCTGAGCTGCCTTCCTGAACTGCAGTCCATAGTGCTGTTAGAGAGGGAGTTCCAGGATTTTGATCCAGCAGGAACGGCGATATATTTCCAAGTCAGGATGATGAGTAACTTGGAGGGGAACTTGCAGGTAATGATGCTCCCGTGCGTTTGCTGCCCTTGTCCTTCTAGATGGTAGAGGATGCAGGTTTGGGAGGTGCTACCAAAGAAGCTGTGGCGAGTTGCTACAATGCATCTTGTAGATGGTACACACTGCAGCCACGGTGTTTAAGGTGATGGATGGGATGCCAATCAAGCGGGCTGCTTTAACCTGGATGGTGTTGAGCTTCTTGAGCATTATTGGAGCTGTACTCATCCAGGCAAATGGAGAGTATTCCATCACGCTCCTGACTTACACATAAGAACATAAGAATTAGGAACAGGAGTAGGCCATCTAGCCCCTCAAGCCTGCTCCGCCATTCATCAAGATCATGGCTGATCTGGCCGTGGACTCAGCTCCACTTACCCGCCCGCTCCCCGTAACCCTTAATTCCCTTATTGGTTAAAAATCTATCTATCTGTGATTTGAATACATTCAATGAGCTAGCCTCAACTGCTTCCTTGGGCAGAGAATTCCACAGATTCACAACCCTCTGGGAGAAGAAATTCCTTCTCAACTCGGTTTTAAATTGGCTCACCCGTATTTTGAGGCTGTGCCCCCTAGTTCTAGTCTTCCCGACCAGTGGAAACAACCTCTCTGCCCTTTCATTATTTTAAATGTTTCTATAAGATCACCCCTCATTCTTTTGAACTCCAACGAGTAAAGACCCAGTCTACTCAATCTATCATCATAAGGTAACCCCCTCATCTCCGGAATCAGCCGAGTGAATCGTCTCTGTACCCCCTCCAAAGCCAGTATATCCTTCCTTAAGTAAGGTGACCAAAACTGCATACAGTGCTCCAGGTGCGGCCTCACCAATACCCTAAACAGTTGCAGAAGGACCTCCCTGCTTTTGTACTCCACCTCTCTCGCAATAAAGGCCAACATTCCATTCACCTTCCTGATTACCTGTTGCACCTGCAAATTAACTTTTTGGGATTCATGTACAAGGACGAGAGGTGGGCACCGGAGGGACTGGAGTGCATCATCACGCCCGGCAACCAAATTTTAATTTGATTTTACGTTTTTAAGTTTAATTTGTTTTAATTGCCGGTGCTTTTAGTGTCCCCCTTCCCTTTTATAGGGGGCACTGGGGAAAATTGTGATTTTAGTGCCCAAAAAAAAAAAAAAAAAACACAAAAAAAAAAGGGGGGAAAAAAAAAAGGGCCTTGTAAATGTCTGGAGTGTCACCCAGGTCGGGTGGCACCATTTAATGTTTTATGTTTTCGCAGGTAAACTCAAAAGAGTTTCATGTACAAGGACCGCCAGGTCCCTCTGCACCACAGCATGTTGTAATTTCTCCCCATTCAAATAATATTTCCTTTTACTGTTTTTTTCCCCAAGGTGGATGACCTCACACTTTCCGACATTGTATTCCATCTGCCAAACCTTAGCCCATTCGCTTAACCTATCTAAATCTCTTTGCAGCCTCTCTGTGTCGTCTACACAACCCGCTTTCCCACTAATCTTTGTGTCATCTGCAAATTTTGTTACACTACACTCTGTCCCCTCTTCCAGGTCATCTATGTATATTGTAAACAGTTGTGGTCCCAGCACTGATCCCTGTGGCACATCACTAACCACCGATTTCCAACCCGAAAAGGACCCATTTATCCCGACTCTCTGCTTTCTGTTCGCTAGCCAATTCTCTATCCATGCTAATACATTTCCACTGACTCCGCGTACCTTTATCTTCTGCAGTAACCTTTTGTATGGCACCTTATCGAATGCCTTTTGAAAATCTAAATACACCACATCCATCGGTACACCTCTATCCACCATGCTCGTTATATCCTCAAAGAATTCCAGTAAATTAGTTAAACATGATTTCCCCTTCATGAATCCATGCTGCGTATGCTTGATTGCATTATTCCTATCTAGATGTCCCGCTATATCTTCCTTAATGATAGTTTCAAGCATTTTCCCCACTACAGATGTTAAACTAACCAGCCTATAGTTACCTGCCTTTTGTCTGCCCCCTTTTTTAAACAGAGGCGTTACATTAGCTGCTTTTCAATCCGCTGGTACCTCCCCAGAGTCCAGAGAATTGTGCCTTGCAGAAGGTGGAAAGGCTTTGGGGAGTCAGGAGGTGAGACACTCACCGCAGAATATCCAGCCTCTGACCTGCTCTTGTTGCCGCAGTATTTATATGGCTGGTCCAGTTAAGTTTCTGGTCAATGGTGACCCCCAGGATGTTGATGGTGGGGGATTCGGCATTGGTAATGCCACTGCATATCAACAGGCAGTGGTTAGACTCTCGTTTGTTGGAGATAGACGTTGCCTGGCACTTGTGTGACACGAATGTTACTTGCCACTTATCAGCCAAAGCCTGAATGTTGTCCAGGTCTTGCTGCAGGCGGGCATGGACTGCTTCATTATCTGAGGAATTACAAATGGAACTGAACACTGTGCAGTCATCAGCGAACTTCTCCATTTCTAACCTTGTGATGGAGGGAAGGTCATTGATGATGCAGCTGAAGATAGTTGGGCCTAGGACATTGCCTTGAGGAACCCCTGCAGTGATATCCTGGGGCTGAGATGATTGACCTCCAACCATCACAACCATCTTCCTTTGTGGTAGGTATGACTCCAGCCAGCCGATTCCCATTGGCTTCAATTTTACTAGGGCTCCTTGATGCTCGACTCAGTCAAAAGCTGCCTTGATATCAAGGGTAGTCACTTTCACCTCACCTCTGAAATACAGCTCTTTTGTCCATATTTGGACCAAGGCTGTAATGAGAGCTGGAGCTGGGCGGAACCCAAACTGAGCATCAGTGAGCAGGTTATTGGTGAGTAAGTATCGCTTGATAGCACTGTCGACGATACCTTCCATCACTTTGCTGATGATTGAGAGTAGACTGATGGGCCGATAATTGGCTGGATTAGATTTCTCCTGCTTTTTGTAGCCAGGATATACCTGGGCAGTTTTCCACATTGTCAGATAGATGCCGGTGTTGTAGCTGCACTGCAATAGCTTGGATAGAGGCGCGGCTGGTTTTGGAGCACAAGTCTTCAGCACGACAGCCAGGATGTTATCGGGACCCATAGCATTTGCTGTATCCAGTGCGCTCAGCCGTTTCTTGATATCATGTGGAGTGAATCAAATTGGCTGAAGACTGGCTTCTGTGTTGGTGGGGACCTCAGGGATAAGCCGATATGGATCATCCACTCGGCACTTCTGGCTGAAGATGATTGCAAACTTTAGGCTGTAGCATAGTTTTAATATATTATGTATTCAAACCCGTTTGCAAAGTCTTAACTATCGGATCTGCCCCACATTTATAACCCTGTCCTCATCTTTAATCCTTTGATGGCCTTGCCCAATCTTTTCTCTGCAATCTCCTCCAGCTCTATATCCCCTTTCAAACATTCTATTTCTTTTACTCTGTCCTGTTGTGCTTCCCCCTCCCTTCATCTCACCATTGATGGCAGAGCCTTCAGTCACCAGGATCCTACATGTTGGAATTCCCTCCTTAAATCGCTCCACATTACTCACCCCCTTTAAAAACTTTACTAAAACCCATCACTTTGTTGAAGGCTTCAGTTACCCCTCCTAAACTTTTCTCTAGCTTGGGATCCATTTTCCATATTCCTATTTGTGAAATCCCTTGGGACATTCTTTACATGAAAGCCGTTATATCATCATCATCATAGGCAGTCCTTCGAATCGAAGATGACTTGCTTCCACGTCAAGAAGTTCACAGGTGTTTCAATGAAGGACCTAAAGTTCCAGGTCCCGAACTATATCTTGAAGGGTGGAAGATGCCTATATGTGGATTTTTTTAACATGTAGTGGCTGTTGCACACCAGCCACCACACAGGCTTGACAGAGCTAGGTCTTGGTCCAGTAGCAAGGATTAACCAAGACGACTGGAGACCAGCTCTATAAGTTCAAATTGAATGGTTGAGAACTAACTGAGTTAATTATAATTGTCAGCTATATTGTCAATAATTATAATCACAATTCAATCTTTTTCAGCTGCATCTTTACAGGTGATTCTTTTTGGCCTGCTGTACTTGTTCTCAACCATCTGTATTACTTATTGTGTGTGGCGTAACAATTTGGCTTAAGTAGATGAAAACACTCAAGCAAACTCATCTGACATCTGTAACTTACTTTGGCATCAGTGGCTTTGTACATCTATGGTAGCTTATGTTTATTCATGGTCATCCTCAATTCTCACCTTTGTTCATTTATTCAAGTCAGGCAACTTCTTGTGATATCCCTCCAGCTTCTCTGAGAAAGTGACCTCTTATCAACTTTAGGGCAGTCGCCTCCCATGCCTACTGTATTCTGTAGACGCTAATGTGTTGCTTTTCCATATTGCATAGAGAACTTACTGCCCACAGACCATTAATTGTCACCTATAGAACATTCAGGTAGATTTTCACTTTTGGTGATGGTGGAAAAAGCCCAGTAGTGGATTTGCTGCCCCGCTCAATCTTTATGAATGCAGTGCCACAGGACAGCTGCTTGTGTACATGTGTAATATGTCTTGCTTCATGTAGTCCATATATCCAAGCAGCTGGCCAGACATCCTTTTTGCTTCAAACAGCTGTTATTTTATTGCCTCAATATGAAGGCATTATAAGCACTCTCTGGGAAGCATGTATTGCTTTTTTTTTTAAACATCAATTACACATTAATGAAATAATAGTCCTTCTTAATTAGGTATTAAGCTACAGGAATGGCTATACACGTACAATAAATTATGCCATATAATTTGGAGAAGCTACCAATTTAAGAACATGTTATAACTGGCTTTGCTGTTGTTGCTCCTGTATGTTGCTGTGAAGTCTGTTTAAGTGGTGCATGGTAGAACAGGGCTTCAGTCATCTCCTTGATGAAGCAGAGCATGGATAAAGACCGATTCTTGGTGGTACAAACATTCCGCGATTATAGGTGTTCAATGTCACTGCTGTGTAACACAAATGCCAGACTATTCCTGCAGATCTTCTTGACCAAATTTTCACACCTCAGTTACAGCCGCCCTGGGGCTGCTCCACTGTCAAGCCCAGATGGATGATTACATAGAATATACAGCACAGAACCAGGCCATTCGGCCCAACTAGTCTGTCTTGGTGTTTATATTCCACACGAGCCTCATCCCATTCTATCTACCTCATCTCAGCCTTTCAGCATATCTTTCTATTCCCTTTTCTCTCATGCATCATCTAGATTCCTTTTGAAAGCATCTAAGCTATTTGCCTCGGTCATTTCCTGTGGTAACGAGTTCCACATTCTAACCACCCTCTGAGTAAAGAAATATCTCCTTATTTCTATATTGGATTTATTAGTAACATTTCTTGTATTTATGCCCCCTAGTTTTGGATTCTCCCACAAGTGGACATATTCTCTCCACAGCTATTCTGTCCAACCCATTCATAATTTTAAAGACCTCCATCAGGTCTTCTATTTTCTAAAGAAAAAAGCTATCTTTCCCGATAGCTGTAATCTTTCAGTTCTGGTACCATCCTTGTTAATCTTTTTTTCAATTTCTCCAGTGCTTATATATCTTTTTTATACTATGGAGACCAATGTTCCCTGTAACTTTTCTTTGGGCCGTGTGGCCCATTCAACAGTCTGTGTATACGCATTTTTTTCAATTTAAAAGACGACTCACTGGCTGTGCAGGACCCCAGAGTGCTGCGCGGCTGCACAGCCTAAAGGGAACATGATGGAGACTCGAACTGTGCACAGTACTCTTAAGTGCAGCCTGACCAAGGACCTATACAGGTTTAACATTATTCACTACTTTTGAATTCTATATCCTTAGAAATCGCAGAAATACTGGCCATCATCTTTCAATCCTCCTTCGATACAGGAGTGGTGCCAGAGGACTGGAGAATAGCAAATGTTACACCCTTGTTCAAAAAAGCAACTACAGGCCAGTCAGTTTAACCGCGGTAGTGGAGAAGCTTTCAGAAACGATAATCAGGGACAAAATTAACAATCACTTGGTCAAGTGTGGATTAATTAAGCAAAGCCAGCACGGACTTTTTAAAGGCAAATCGTGTTTAACTAATTTGATCGAATTTTTTGATGCGATAATAGAGAGGGTTGACGAGGGCAATGCAGTTGACGTGGTGTACATGGACTTCCAAAAGGCATTTGATAAAGTGCCATATAATAGACTTGCCAGCAAAGTTGGAGCCCATGGAATAAAAGGGACAGTGGCAGCGTGGATACGAAATTGGCTAAGTGACAGGAAACAGAGAGTAGTGGTGAACGGTTGTTTTTTCGTACCAGAGGAAAGTATACAGTGGTGTTCCCCAGGGGTCAGTTCTAGGACCACTGCTTTTCTTGATATATATTAATGACTTGGACATGGGTGTACAGGGCACAATTTCAAAATTTGCAGATGACACAAAACTTATAGTGAACAGATAGGAGGAGAGTGATAGACTTCGGGAAGACATAGATAGGCTAGTGGCAGGAAACAGAGAGTAGTGGTGAATGGTTGTTTTTTGAACTGGAGAAAGAAAGAAAAGCTTGCATCTATATAGCGCCTTTCATGACCACTGACATCTCAAAGCACTTTACAGCCAAAGAAGTACTTTTAGAGTGTAGTCGCTGTTGTAATGTAGGAAACGCGGCAGCCAATTTGCACACAAGCAAGCTCCCACAAACAACAATGTGATAATGACCAGATAATCTGTTTTTGTTATGTTGATTGAGGGATAAATATTGGCCAGGACACTGGGGATAACATCCCTGTTCTTCTTCAAAATAGTGCTTGGAATTTTTTTACGTCCACCTGAAAGAGCAGACGGGCTCTCAGTCTAATGTCTCATCTAAAAGACGGCACCTCTGATAGTACAGCGCTCCCTCAGCGCTGCACTGGAGTGTCAGCCTAGAGTTATTGTGCTCAAGTCTCTGGAGTGGGACTTGAACCCACAACCATCTGACTCAAAAGGTATGCAGTGGTGTTCCCCAGGGGTCAGTTCTAGGACTACTGCTTTTCTTGATATATCTTAATGACTTGGACTTAGGTGTATAGGGCACAATTTCAAAATTTGCAGATGACACAAAACTTGGAGGTATAGTGAACAGTGAAGAGGATAGTGATAGACTTCAAGAAGACAGACAGGCTGATGAAAGGAGCGGGCATGTGCACATGAAATTTAATGCAAAAAAGTGCAAAGGAATTTTTTTCAAAGTCCTGCAAGAAATGGATCATAATGGGGACAGGCCTTCGACCCAAAGCCAGGCTGACTGGCTGAAAATGGGTCGGAAGGGCGGCCCGCCAGTTTCAATCAGCATGGTGACGTCACAGCACGTGTACGTCACCACGCTCTCTCCCCTCCCAAGAGGGGGTGCCAGGCTGCCCGTTTTGAGGCCCAGCCGAACCTGGGGCAAGTATTTTGCCGGCCGATCGGCAAGTTGGCTGGCAAAAATTCTTGCACTGCGGCGGAGGCAGTAGGCCCTCCCCTTTAAGAGAGGCTGCACTGTCAGGCCGGTGTCACTCTGCAGTGGTGCATCGACAGAGAAACCTGTCTGAGGCATCGCGCGGTGGGAGATCCACAGAGTGAGGTGAAAATTGATGGTAAGTATTTTTTATTGGTTTTCTTTTCATTTTATTGGTGGTGATATCACTTGGGCAGTATGGGGTCCAGGCCGAAAAATCTACGAGCTGAATTTAGGTCGGGTCGGCCTGTTGACCCTAAAGCGACGGCCATTTGATTTTTAGGAATGCCCGCCACAAATGGGCACTAACGAGTCTCTTTCAGACCCTGAATTTCGGCCCCATAGAATACAAAAGAAAGGAAGTTATGATGAACCTGTATAAAACACTAGTTCAGCCTCAACTGGAATATTGTGTCCAATTCTGGGCACCGCACTTTAGGAAGGATGTGAAGGCCTTAGATAGGGTGCAGAAAAGATTTACAAGAATGGTTCCAGGGATGAGGGACTTCAGTTACATGGATAGACTGGAGAAGCTGGGGTTGTTCTCCTTAGAGCAGAGAAGGTTGAGAGGAAAATTGATAGAGGTGCTCAAAATCATGATGGATCTAGACAGAGTAGATAGAGAGAAACTGTTCCCCTTAGCACAAGGGGCGAGAATCAGAGGGCAGATTTAACGTGATTGGCAAAACAACCAAAGGCAACATGAGGAAAAAATATTTTACGCAGCAAGTGGTTAGGATCTGGAATGCACTGTCTGAAAGGATGGTAGAGACAGACTCAATCGTGGCTTTCAAAAGGGAATTGGTAAGTCCCTGAAGGAAAAGAAATTGCAGGGCTACAGGGAAATGGCGAGGGAGTGGGACTAGCTGAAGTTCTCTCGCAGAGAGCCAGCACGGGCCAAATGGACTCCTTCTGTGCTGCAACCATTCTATGATTCTATTCTAAGTAAATCCCAGTGCTTTATTAGCATTTTTAATTGCTTTGTTTACCTGAGATGCTGTTTTTAATGATTTGTTTACATGTAAATCTTCTACCCAATTCAGTTTCCCACCCCTTTTTTGGTGCACTCACCAGAGATGCGCTGACTTTGTGGGCTGAAAAGGGCACCGATAAAACATCCCCCGATTCTGCCTCTCCCGGGGCTTGGCGCCGCGTGGCCAGTTGATTGGGGGGCGGAGCTAGGGCCCTGCACCAGAAACAGTGCTGGCAGCTCTCCACATGCGCGTTGGAGTGTATGCGCATGCGCAGTAGCTCCTGCTCCCAGCCTCTGTGTGCGTGCTGCAGCGTGGGACCCGATGCGTCCCACCCCTGTCCCAGGCCGAGTGGCCTCCCGCACAGGCCAGCCCGCTGCCTTCCCGGGCTAGAAGGCAGCAACAAGCAGGTTGGTGCAGGGCCCAAGCCAGGGCGGTGGGGGGTGGGTAGATTTGATCAGGGGCTGGGGAATTCCGAACCACAGGGTGGGTTCGATCACCGACCCCATGCAGGTAGGGGGATCCAATCCCGAGGGCGGTCCGATCCCCGACCTCTAGAGAAGATCTGATCCCCAGACGTGTCCAATTTCTGACCCCAGGTGCTGTTCTAATCCTGGAGGTCTGATCCCCGACCCTGTGAGGTAGGGTTATTTGTAAGGGGCGGGCTGATGGTGGGTGAGCTTAGGTGGCTGGAAGAACATAAGAACATAAGAATTACGAGCAGGAGGCACTTCTATTTTTTATTTGGATATTTTGAAAAAATTTTGTAAATATGTTTTGTCTCTTTACTTCTTTTATTTTTGTAGTTTAAACTTCCATGAATGCTTCTGTTGTATAGTAAGTTAACTTTGCGAAGTTTGTCATATGATGCTCTGTATAGCTGTTTGATCCTATTCACATTCTGTAGTCAAGTCATTAAGTTCTGCTGGCCTCCGATGTACCGACCTGCGCTGATTTATTAACTCTCCGCAAGGGTTTTCTGTGCGGCCACAAGTGACCACATACGCTGGCCTAAGTTAGTTTGGAGCAACTATTAGCTGTCCAAAGTGGCCTAAATGGCCAAAATGGGGGTAGGTGGCTGATAACGCCCCCTTTTGAAAAAAACTAAACTAAACTTAAAAAATCCCAACTAACTCACTTACACTGGCGCAAATTGAATGTGCAAAATGGGGATTTTTATGATACTCCAGAAAAATCAAGCTGCTCCAAAAAAATGGAGCAACTCCTGGGCAATTTTGAGCCTGCATTTTCTCAGGTATAGCTGAAGTTTCTATTTTTCCTGTAAAGTACATCACCTCACATATATCTCTGTTAAAGTTAATTTGCCACTTAACTGCCCAGTCTACAAGTTTTCAAATTTTTTTTTTTGTAATGTTGCATTCTTCCTCAGTATTAGCTATACCCCCAGTTTGATATCTGCAAATTTTGATATTGACTTACTTGTTCCTAAATCCAAATCATTACTGTAAATTATGAATAACAGTGGTCCCGGCATGGATCCTTTTGGAACACCACTTTCTACCTTCCTCCGATCTGAATAACTACCCTTTACCCCTACTCTCTGCGTTTTAGTTGTTAGCCAATTTACTATCCATTCAGCGATTTGTCCCTGGACTCCACATGCCCTAACCTTTGTCATGAGCCTACCAAGTGATACCTTATCAAAGGCCTTTTAAAAATCCAAGTACATGGCATCTACTGCAATCCCTTTGCCTACTCTTTCTATTACCTCTTCAAAGAATTCTATCAGGTTAGTTAACCATAACTTAGTCTTTTCGGAATCCATGCTGACGATTTTTATTATATTTTCTATCTATAGACGCTCTTCTATCACTTATTTTGTATAGATTCCAATATCTTTCCTACCACCGACTTTAAGCTGACTTGTCTATAATTGCCAGGTTTTGTATATAGGAACAACATTAGCAGTCTGCCAGTCCTCTGGCACTATCCCCTCTTCTATGGAATTTTTACATAAACTATTGCCTCTGCTACCTCCTCCCTAATTTCCTCGAGTATGCGTGGGTGCATACCATCTAGACCTGGGGTGTTATCCTCTTTTAGTTTTACTAATTTGGCAATTATTTTCTCCCTTTCTATTTCAACTTTATTAATATTCTTTTTAAGCGCATCCTATTATATGTTGTTCTCAGGATGCGAATGACACTGGTAAGGCCACATTTATTGCCCATCCCTAGTTGCCCTGAGAAGGTGCTGGTGGGGCTTCTTGAACCACTGCAGTCCTTGTGGTGATGGTGCTCCCACAATGGTGTTAGGTAGGCTGTTCCAGGATATCGATCCAATGATGAAAGAATGTCCCAGTCAGGATGGTTTGTGATTTAGAAGGGTACTTGGAGGTGATGATGTTCCTGTGCATGGCTGCCCTTGTTGTTCTTCGTGGTGGGGTGACAACTGCTGATGAAGTAACTTTGGGGAGTTGTTGCAATGCATGCTGTAGATCGTACATACTGTAGCCACAGTGTGCCAGTGATGGAGGGGGTGGATATTGAATCCAGCCATTTTGGAATAGATCTCCTACCTGGATAGTTTGTTCTGCAAGGCGTACCTCCTTACTGCCTGTACTCTTGGATCATCCTCATTTGCTGCTACATTAGCAGATACCTGGAAATGGCAACTTCATCTATCCTGTGCATCAGAGAACTCTTCCATGCCTGACTAATGCTGGGCATGACCTAGAGTTCAGTACTCAATTTCCTTTAAATACCTCTACATAATTCTAAGTTTTTCATGATTGGCCTTTAACAAACAAATCTATGATTCTTGCCCATTTTGAACAGCTGCCATTCTTAGAGAAGCATAAACATGAATGAATCAGTTTACTAGTGTAATTGCACCACTGTTAACAATTTTTTGCAAAAACGAGATACATGTAATCAGCGTAAAATTTGGCTCCTTGTACTTATTGATAGAATGTACTCAATTTCCATCTGCTTACTCATTTGTATTAAGGGGGCTGAAGGCCCCCTGTGCACCCCACTGACTGCACAGCAATTACTCTAGATTAGTTCTACACAGATTTTATCTAAACTGACTTTCTTTCATCATTGAGAGTTGTACAAAATAAAGGGTTTAGCAGCACAGCATGCTCATTAACGAAAGTTACACATGGGTGATTTATTTTAGGCATGATGCAGAGATATGTTAGCCCTTTGCAGAGCACAGATCCATTTATATGTACACAAGAATTTGATATATTGTATTGTAGAATATTGAAAATAGGTGACATTTTTATCCCATAAGCACTAAACAATAGTATATTAAACCTTATTACTCATAAAGTGAGAAATGTACCTATTGAATTTAAAAATATACCAATGAATACATTTGTATGGCTTGCATCATTTGCATCACCTTTGTCTTTATTACTCTATTCAAGATGACTTGCGCAAGTAACTAAAATAAAATGAGCATTTAATGAAAATAACCTATTACTCCAAAAAAGATATTTGAAAGTCCCAATACAAACCATCTACAAAATATAGTGAGAGTTAGATGGATTAAATTATCTTTTAACCCAAATAATAGTGTTAAAAATTGTGGACCCTATTTGAATCTGTCTGTAAGAGATTTGATTAATTAATTTGTTACAGCTGCTAATGTTGTTGGGAGTTATGTATGGCTATAATTATCCACTTAATGAAGACCTTACTGCTGATAATACCATTTGGGTGTATTTGAACTCCAAACCAGAGCCCAAACACAGTGGGGTAGCAAGAGGCTTGAGGATTAATAGAAATTGGTCTTCGGGCCACATCTGCATACTTCGGGTGAGCTGCTGGCACTGGCTACGCCTCCGCGGGCAGCTGTGCCCATGGGAAAAAACAATTTGGGGCAACCTGCCTTGGGGACAGCAACGTTCAGGTAATTCCTGGTAGGAGGGGTTGGAGCGGACTACGGGGCTGGGGAGTGGGGGGTCTGTTGTGTCTCCTACGGTGTCAGAAGAGCAATCCTGCTCCTCGTGGCTCCAACGATTTCAAAAACCTACCTTTAGTTGGCGACCATTCAAGGAGCGTAATGCCTGTTTTTACCCAGTATCTGTTACTTTGTTCTGCAGAAAATTAAACTTCCTTTTTTTCTTCCTGTTAACATAACATTTGAAGTAATATTGGCTTGGAATTTGCAGTCAGCAGCAAGGCAAAGCCATTCGCTGCTGGCTCCAAGATACACTCTGCACAATGATTTCGCAATCCCTTTGTCGAGAACTTTGGGTTTTCTGGCCTTCATTTCAATTCAACGAACTATAGTGGGGATCCCCTTGTTCGAACTGCTGTGATGTCAACAAGTTGTCTAAACAGCCAATCAAAAGGCAGAATTCTCACAGATAGCAAACAAGGAAGTGAGTAAGCTCTTAAAATTCTAACTTTTTTAAATAGTTAGAGAGAGCAAGACAAAGATTGGGGCTCTCATAAGGGGAAAAGGCAAACCTGAAATAAAAATGGACAATTTTTTTTTTTTAAAGTAAAACTATATTTTTTTAAGTTTCTTAAAAATTAATTTTTTTATTATAATGGACAAATTTCACACTGCACAAAATTAAAATTAGTTTTCCATGCCATTAAAAATTTTTTAGCGGTCAATATGTTGTTAAAACCACAGTTACACCTAATCCCTTTGGGTCTAACTTTTAGTGGCGAATTTAACAGCGCACTTAATGCGCAAAAACCGAAGTTTCCAGCAGTTTCAATGGGCTCAATTTTCCACAGTGATTTGCGCCGTTTTTTTTGGAACAGGCTGCTTTTTTTGACCTAAGTTTTAAAAAAAACAGTTTCCCCAATCAATTTGCACCAGCGTAACTCAGTTAGTTACGATTTTTTTTTTTAGGTACTTTTTTTTTCAGCCAAAGCGGGTGTAACCTGCCACCCGCGCCAGTTCTGGCCATTTAGGGAAGTTTGGCCAACAAAAAGAGTTACTCCAGTTCTGCTTAGGGCAGGGTATGTGGCCTCTGCAGAAAAACCTTCCGGAGAGTTAAGGAAATCGACATAGATAAGTACAGCAGATGCCCGGACAGCAGCAGCAGGAGAGGTAAGAGAGAGGGTAGAGGCGGGGGCGGGGGGGAGCAAGCCTTTCGACCAGGGCTAGGGGTGGGGGAGTGGACCGATAGGTCACTTGGTTGGGGGAGGGGGGGAGCGGACCGGCAGGTCACTTGGTTGGGGGAGGGGGGGAGCGGACCGGTAGGTCACTTGGTTGGGGGAGGGGGGGAGCAGACCGATAGGTCACTTGGTTGGGGGAAGGGGGAGTGGACCGGTAGGTCACTTGGTTGGGGGAGGGGGGGAGCGGACCGGTAGGTCACTTGGTTGGGGGAGGGGGGGAGCGGACCGGTAGGTCACTTGGTTGGGGGAGGGGGGGAGCAGACCGATAGGTCACTTGGTTGGGGGAGGGGGGGAGCAGACCGATAGGTCACTTGGTTGGGGGAGGGGGGGAGCGGACCGGTAGGTCACTTGGTTGGGGGAGGGGGGGAGCGGACCGGTAGGTCACTTGGTTGGGGGAGGGGGGGAGCGGACCGGTAGGTCACTTGGTTGGGGGAGGGGGGAGTGGACCGATAGGTCACTTGGTTGGGGGAGGGGGGGAGCGGACCGGCAGGTCACTTGGTTGGGGGAGCGGACCGGCAGGTCACTTGGTTGGGGGAGGGGGGGAGCGGACCGGTCGGTCACTTGGTTGGGGGAGGGGGGGAGCGGACCGGTAGGTCACTTGGTTGGGGGAGGGGGGGAGCGGACCGGCAGGTCACTTGGTTGGGGGAGGGGGGGAGCGGACCGGTCGGTCACTTGGTTGGGGGAGCGGACCGGTAGGTCACTTGGTTGGGGGAGGGGGGGAGCGGACCGGCAGGTCACTTGGTTGGGGGAGGGGGGGAGTGGACCGGTAGGTCACTTGGTTGGGGGAGGGGGGAGTGGACCGGTAGGTCACTTGGTTGGGGGAGGGGGGGAGCGGACCGGTAGGTCACTTGGTTGGGGGAGGGGGGAGTGGACCGGTCGGTCACTTGGTTGGGGGAGGGGGGGAGCGGACCGGTAGGTCACTTGGTTGGGGGAGGGGGGAGTGGACCGGTAGGTCACTTGGTTGGGGGAGGGGGGGAGCGGACCGGCAGGTCACTTGGTTGGGGGAGTGGGGAGCGGACCGGTCGGTCACTTGGTTGGGGGAGCGGACCGGCAGGTCACTTGGTTGGGGGAGGGGGGAGTGGACCGGTAGGTCACTTGGTTGGGGGAGGGGGGAGTGGACCGGCAGGTCACTTGGTTGGGGGAGGGGGGGAGCGGACCGGCAGGTCACTTGGTTGGGGGAGTGGGGAGCGGACCGGCAGGTCACTTGGTTGGGGGAGGGGGGGAGCGGACCGGCAGGTCACTTGGTTGGGGGAGCGGACCGGCAGGTCACTTGGTTGGGGGAGGGGGGAGTGGACCGGTAGGTCACTTGGTAGGGGGAGGGGGGAGTGGACCGGCAGGTCACTTGGTTGGGGGAGGGGGGGAGCGGACCGGCAGGTCACTTGGTTGGGGGAGTGGGGAGCGGACCGGTCGGTCACTTGGTTGGGGGAGCGGACCGGCAGGTCACTTTGTCGGGGGAGGGGGGAGTGGACCGGTAGGTCACTTGGTTGGGGGAGGGGGGAGTGGACCTGTAGGTCACTTGGTTGGGGGAGGGGGGGAGCGGACCGGCAGGTCACTTGGTTGGGGGAGCGGACCGGCAGGTTAATCGGCCAGCGCTAGGGGTGGGGGAGCAGACCCGGAGGCCCTTCGGCCTGGGAAAGGGGCAGGGATCGGCACCGGCATCGGTGGGGGAGGGGGACTTTAATAATTGGAGGTAAGTTGCTGCAATGTATTTTCATGTATTTTTAAGTTGCTGCAATGTGTTTTAATGTGTTGTGAGCTGGCTGTATGTTTCACTTTGCAGCCTCAAGCCCACATTGTGTCACTGGTTATCATGGCAACCCGATCTTTTTGGCGCAGATCATGGCTCTACCCCAAAATGAAAGGATAGGTTAGGCCGAGCCAAAATGAAGAAATCAAACGGGGAAACTTAGAACTTTTTTTTTGGCGTATTCGGGTCCAAAAAAAACGGGCGTAACTCTTCAAGTACGCCAAAAAAAAGCTTTGGGGAAAATTGAGCCCTTTGATTTGGCTGATTACACAGATTGCCGGTTCTGTGGAGGGTAGGTTTGTGGCGGGGGAGGGGGGGCACAACCCAGTTTCGGAGCTGTCAATGACTGACCTCAACTTCGGGATTTCCGCATGCACTTGCAATCGGCTCTTCATTGGCATATGTAAGGGACCTTACACCAATAACATGTCGTCGTCTTCCAGGCATCATTAGGGTGCAAGACGTTGGTGCCCAAAATTGGCCCTCATTGCGCCTGTTTTATGCAGCGAGGGCCAATTCCTACCCGATAGGTTTTTCAAGCTATCAGTAAAGTATTGTTTTTCATTAGTAATTAATGTTTGTGTAAGTTCATGCAGCTATAATATCAACGGTGAAATTTTCCTATTTTAACAACTTTCTCCATGGATTCATTCTCCAAGATGTACATCAGAAAACTAAAGCCTTGTCGAAATGAGATTGTGAGAAATGTATAATAAAGTTTGTTTATAAACCGATCCTGTAACTTCACAATAGAACATTTACAATTCACCTACGTTTTATCGTCTATTTAATATTTTAAACAGGATTTTGTTATCTTTTTCTTATTTTTTTATGTTCTGTTTAGTAATAGAATTTTTAGTATTTTCTTTTCTTTGGTTCTGCAGAATTTTCAAGATTTTATAAGAAATAAAATTCTACAAAGACAGTTTCAGTGTTATCCTAACATTTGCAATTTGTTTTCTAAAGCATTGGTCATTGGCACCTATATTATACTTAAATATTTAAGCAGGAGATGTTTTAATGTTTATGTGATGAGTTATCAGAAGGTAAAGCTTTTATACTTTTAAATTAAATATATATTAGCCCGGAATTTGCAGTCAGCGGCGAAGCAAAGGTGTTCACTGCTGGCCCTGGAGTAAAGTTCACACAAAGACCTCGCGATCTATGTTTTGAGAAGTTTGGGTTTTCCGATGTGTAGTTCAAATCAATGAAGCGCAATGGGGAACCCCAATACGAGCTGCTGTGACATCAACAAACTGTCTAAACAGCCAATCAAAATGCAGAATTCTCACAGACAGCAAACAAGGAAATGACTAAGCTCTTAAAATTCTAACTTTTGAAAAATGTTAGCGAGAGCAAAACGAAGATTGAGACTTTCACATGGGGGAAAAGGCAAACCTGAAGTAAAGATAAACAAATGTTTTTTTTAAATTAATTTTTCAAAAAATGTCTTGATTTTAATTTTTATTAAAGTGATTACATTTGACACTGTACAAAATTACAATTAGTTTTTCAGTGCTATAACTTTCGATTAGCTGTCAATTAGCTGTTAAAAACCCAGTTACACCTAATCCCTTTGGGTCTAACTTTTATTGTGGAATTTAACAGTGGTATTACTGCAGAGGAGCTGAAGTTTTCATCAGTTTCCCTGATTGAGAGATTAGACTGATTGCCGGCTCTGTGGGGATGGAGGGTGCACACCCTGCCAGTTCACCATCGTCCGGACCGGAAATTCCGGGCCATTCGCCTGTATTATTGTTAGTATTATCCTTGAACTTTATGGGATTCCTCGAAGGCTGAGTGTAACAGAGGGTAATGCATCACAGTGCATATGTTCCAACAGAGTTCACACATGCAATCTGTTAACTGTATGAGTGATTTCTGTTTTGTTTTGTGTAGCTAATAAGACTGCTTGGGGACTGATAGTACTGGAGAGAGCTAAATAATGGCAGTCCATACCTCTGATTCTGACGTTGGAGTCCATTATTAAAGAAGCAGTAACAGGACATTTGGAAAAGCAAAATTCGGTCAGGCAGAGTCAGCATGGATTTATGAAGGGAAGTCACGTTCGACAAATTTGCTGGAATTCTTCGAGGCTGTAACGAACAGGGTGGATAAAGGGGAACCAGTGGATGTGGTGTATTTGGACCTCCAGAAGGCATTTGACAAGGTGCCACATAAAAGGTTACTGCATAAGATAAAAGTTCACGGGATTGGGGGTAATATATTAGCATGGATAGAAGATTGGCTATCTAACAGAAAACAAAGTCGGGATAAATGGTTCATTCTCGGGTTGGCAACCAGTAACTAGTGGGGTGCCGCAGGGATCAGTGCTGGGACCCCAACTATTTACAATCTATACTAACAACTTGGAAGAAAAGACTGAGTGTAACGTAGCCAAGTTTGCTGACGATACAAAGATGGGAGGAAAAGCAATGTGTGAGGAGGACACAAAAAATCTGCAAAAGGACATAGACAGGCTAAGTGAGTGAGCAAACATTTGGCAGATGGTGTATAATGTTGGAAAGTGTGAGGTCATGCACTTTGGCAGAACAAATCAAAGAGCAAGTTATTATTTAAATGGAGAAAGATTACAAAGTGCCGCAGTACAGCGGGACCTGGGGGTACTTGTGCATGAAACGCAAAAGGATAGTGTCATGTTTCCAGACATGTTTACTGTTGTACTATTACATATGATGTGCCACCAGAGGGCACTACTATAGGAAACTTGTACACCAGCTGTATGGTCACTAAGATGGGCCATCAGAGAGCACTGCAGTGAGAGACTTGTAGATTACCTGTACAGGTGTACCAGGCCCAGTATAAAAGGCAGGCCATCATGTGTGATGGTCACTCTGGAGTTATATTAAACAGACTAAGGTCACTACAGTTCAAGTGCAATACATTGCCTTGTGGAATCATTATCAGAGCATCCAAAGACATAACAATTGGCGACGAGATTACGGACTTTCACGCAAAAATGGCTAACCTTGGTATGTTGCAGCAGTTCGCCGATGGTGATGATTGGGACGCCTTTGTGGAGAGGCTCGACCATTTCTTCACAACAAACGATCTGGCAGGCGATAAACCGGCCACACTGGCTGATAAGCGCAGAGCTATCCTGCTAACCAGTTGTGGGCCCACCGTCTATGACCTCGTCAGGGACTTGCTGGCACCAGCGAAGACAACGACCAAGACGTACGAGGAGCTTGTAACGCTGATCCAAGAACAACTCAAGCCCAAAGAGAGCATCCTCACAGCCAGACACCGGTTTTACAGCCACCCGATGGCCCGAAGGACAGGAAATCGCAAAATATGCTGCAGACCTCAAGAGGCTGGAGGCACCGTGTGATTTCGGCGAACACCTCACCGAAGCGCTGCGGGATATCTTTGTCATCGGAATTAGCCACGAGGGCCTCCTTCACAGGCTACTATCTGCAGTCACACTGCAGAAAGCCATCATCATGACCCAAGCATTCATGACCTCGACCTGCGGCTCTAGGCAGATGACTCATCCTCAAGACTCAAACCATGTAAGTACTGTACACAGACTGGTGCCTTTTAGAGGCTGGACTGTGGACATGAGTCTCCTCAGGGGAGAGAGAACAGGTCCCCGAGTCCCTTAACTCTGAGTCCGCCGAGGGAGGCTAATAGGTTAGCACCATGCTGGCATTGCGGAGGGAATCACCAGTGCCGTTTTAAGGACTATGTGTGTAAAGGCTGCAGCACAAAGGGCCACCTCCAGCGAATGTGTAAAATAAATATGACTCACTGTGTTGATGAAGCGTCTGCAGATGGCCATGAATCCAGCGTGGATTATGAAGAGGCAGTCAGAAAGCAGAAAGGCAGCTCAGCCCCACGATGAGGTGTATGGTATGTTTACCTGCACCACAGAATGTTCCCCGTTGACGATGGAAGTCGAGATAAATGGCGTTCCAGTCTTCATGGAAGTGGACTCAGGGGCGAGCCAGTCAGTAATGAATCAAGAAGCCTTTGAGAGGCTATGGGACAATCAAGCTGAACGACCCAAGTTGGTCCCGGTTCAGGCAAAGCTGCTCACCTACACCAATGAACTTATCCCAGTCGTTGGTAATGCAGATGTAAAGGTACTCCATGATGGCGCGGTGCACAAGTTAACTCTGTGGATTGCTGCAGGTGATGGACCAATGCTACTCGGAAGAAGGTGGATGAAGAAGATCCATTGGAGCTGGGAAGATTTCATCCCTCCAGCGATCGACGTCCCCTGCACTCAGAGGCAAAGCAAGCCCCCACCTGAGGTTGGATCCGGCACCAGAGAGCAGACCAGCACAGCACCTGAGGCACAGACCACTCAGCACGACTGCGTGGAGATGATCCAGCTGAAACGACCCTAATGCACCTTCCAGGCTCCAGTGGCAGGACTCCGGAGGAAGAAAATTGGATCCAAAGGCGACTTCCCAGCTTCGGTGGCAGAATCCAGGGAGAAAAGAATCACGCAGTCGACATCGTGGATGGAAGAAAGATGGCGCCCAAACCACGAGGTGAAGTGCTGATGAAAAAGATGGTGGCGGCCAGACCACGAGGTGTAGCGCTGATGGAGCAACATGTGGTACCAAGCGAAGAAGATGGTTGGGGTAAAGATCTCTTAAAGGAGGCCAGCAACCCTCCACACTTAAAGGGACAGTTCCACATTCTCAATCAATGTAAAAGCAACTGTGAATTAAATGTAAAGCTTGTAATTGACAATCAGAGTTTTATACATGTAATAAGCAAAGAAAAGTCGTGCAATTGAGATGGGAGCTACAGTTTATCTGCAATGAGTAATGAAACGTTGTGCGATGTAGGATTTCAACTGTATTCAGATAATGTAATGGGCAAACACCCATCGGGAGTACACAGGTCCAGCGGGCTACTGAATGCAGTAGCCTGCGTCTCTGGGATCAGAGTGATGCACCACGGAGTGTGGCCACAAGCAGCTAATATAGACAAGCTGCAGAGCAAGTGATCTCAAGAGGGCAACGGCACCGGTATCAATACCCTGCCCCTGATCGGCTCCACCTCTCAGGCACCAACTGCCATGAGCCTGAAAGAGCAAATTGCGCTAAGGTGCAGCCCCCAGACCCTATCGCCACCAAGGCTACACCTGGGAATGAAGGGTAACCCGCAATGGTTCTCCCAAATGGGACCGGGACCAGCCAGGATCCCAAACAAAACAACGCCCAGGAAAGCGAGTCAGCAGTTCCCTGCACACTGCTAGACGACTGCTCCTCAGAGCAAGGAAAGGACAGGGAGGTCACAGGCATCTGTGAAGCTGCCCGACGCGAGGAGCAACGGCAAAGGCCCCGAGAGCAGGCAACTTGAGCCAACCGGGTTCCCACTGCCAGCACTAGGCACCGTGCCACTAGACTACCTGGACACCATCCAGCAGTTCTGGAACTAGCTTGTCCTCACGCACGGGTGCTGACACCAGCACTGATTCCAAGTATGTATCAAGAATGTATCTCACCAGTCAAATGTACTTGCCTCACAACTGTACCACAAATGTAATGATGTAAATGCAAAAATTTTTTCTGGACTTGAATGTATGTGAATGTAATGAGCCACCGGCATAATCTATATGTGGGGGAGAGAGAATGGAGTGGTCATGGACTCACAAACAGAAACCACCAGCACCTCTACTGCCAATGAAACACCACCCACTCACCCAAGATGGAAACGACCCTCCAAGGGTCAACCAGAGAGAGCTAAGCCCAGAGCACAGTCAATGAATGAAGGCGATTTGCACGAAGGACTTGAGGGAGAGTGATGTCATGTATCCAGACATGTTTACTGCTTGTACTATTACATATGATGTACCACCAGAGGGCATTACTACGGGAAACTTGTACACCAGCTGTATGGTCACTAAGATGTGCCACCAGAGGGCACTGCAGTAGGAGACTTGTAGGTTACCTGTACAGGTGTGCCAGGCCTAGTATAAAAGGCAGGCCACCATGTGTGATGATCACTCTGGAGTTATATTAAACGGACGAAGGTCACTACAGTTCAAGTGCAATACATTGCCTCGTGGAGTCATTATCAGAGCATCCAAAGACATAACAGCTAGTATGCAGGTACAGCAAGTGATCAGGAAGGCTAATGGTATCTTGGCTTTTATTGCAAAGGGGATGGAGTATAAAAGCAGGGAAGTCTTGCTACAGCTATATAAGGTATTGGTGAGGCCACACCTGGAATACTGCGAGCAGTTTTGGTTTCCATATTTACGAAAGGATATACTTGCTTTGGAGGCAACTCAGAGAAGGTTCACTAGGTTGATTCCGGAGATGAAGGGTTGACTTATGAGGAAAGATAGAGTAGGTTGGGCCCTACTCATTGGAATTCAGAAGAATGAGAGGTGATCTTATTGAAACATATATTATGAAGGGGCTTGACAAGGTGGATGCAGAGAGGATGTTTCCACTTATGAGAGAGACTAGAACTAGAAGGCATGATCTTAGGATAAGGGGCCACCCATTTGAAACAGAGATGAGGAGAAATTTCTTCTCTCAGAGGGTTGTAAATCTGTGGAATTCGCTGCCTCAGAGAGCTGTGGAAGCTGCGACATTGAATAAATTTAAGACAGAAATAGACAGTTTCTTAAACAATAAGGGGATAAGGGGTTATGGAAAGCGGGCAGGGAAATGGAGCTGAGTCCATGATCAGATCAGCCATGACCTTATTGAATGGCAGAGCAGGGTCGAGGGGCCGTATGGCCTACTCCTGTTCCTATTTCTTATGTCCTTATGATTCACCCATTGCAATTTTTTCCATTGGCTTAGCCATAAGGTAAGGCTGGATATGGAAATAACAAAGGATGCGATTTTGGTCTTTATCACTCCAATTGTGCTTGAAAACATGGCATTAACAGTGTAAGAACATTGGGATTAATACCCTGACAAGAGTATTTATCAACGGCAACAGATGAATCCTTAACCCCTTCACCTTTAACTCCTTTCGAGGAACTATCTGGAGTTAATACCTTGGAGCTAAAGATGCTTATAATTGGCTCGTTTTACTGTCTTACATCAACATATTCAGATTATATTAACATTACCATCCTACAGCCTATTACCTCGTGCAGGGTTGGGTTTTGCTGAGATGGTGGTGGGTAGCACGCTGCGGGATGGAGTCAAGGACACTCATGTCAAAGGCAGAGTCTCGATTAAGGAGATCTTTCAAATGCTCCTTCCAGTGTGTCCTGACTGCCTCAGTGTTCTTGATGAGTGTCTCCCCGTTCTTGGCCAGCAGTGGGGTGGGGCCTTGGGTGCTTGGGCCATAGGTGGACTTGACGGCGATGAAGAATCCTCACACATCATGGTTGTCGGCCAGCTGCTGAATCTTATGTGCTTTCTCCACCCACCTTCTATTTAGGTCATGGGTTTTTATTTAGCCCTCAGCCTTAAGCCATCTGTAAAGCTGCTTTGTTGCTCCCGAGTTGGGTTGTTGCTTTAAGTTCAGAAATGCCCTGACCACATTGATCGAAGCACTGACCACACTCGATCAGCTCCATTGGGCGGGCCACATTGTCCGCATGCCTGACACAAGACTCCCAAAGCAAGCGCTCTACTCGGAACCCCTACATGGCAAGCGAGCCCCAGGTGGGCAGAGGAAACATTTCAAGGACACCCTCAAAGCATTCTTGATAAAGTGCAACATCCCCACCGACATCTGGGAGTCCCTGGCCAAAGACTGCCCTAAGTGTAGGAAGAGCATCCGGGAGCGCGCTGAGCACCTCGAGTCTCATCGCCGAGAGCATGCAGGAAACAAGTGCAGGCAGCGGAAGGAGCGTGCGGCAAACCAGACTCCCCACCCACCCTTTCCTTCAATTACTGTCTGTCCCACCTGTGACAGAGACTGTAATTCCCACATTGGACTGTACAGTCACCTGAGAACTCACTTTTAGAGTGGAAGCAAGTCTTCCTCGATTTCGAGGGACTGCCTATGATGATGATGATGATGATAACTAAAAAATTGTTTATTAACCTTCGAATCATAGTTAGCAGTACTTACAATTAAACATTGGGTATACAAATGATTAGCAGATAGTTAATTCACGACATAAATAACAGAGGCTACAAAATCAGTTCAATTATTTCACAGTAATTCAGAATTAATTGTTTGTTGATTGTAAATTTACCATTGAGATCAGATTACTTTGGGTAATGTACATTTGTCATGGATTTAGCCAATATAGAAACATAGAAAATAGGTGCAGGAGTAGGCCATTCGGCCCTTTGAGCCTGCACCATCATTCAATATGATCATGGCTGATCATGCAACTTCAGTACCCCATTTCTGCTTTCTCTCCATACCCCTTGATCCCTTTAGCCGAAAGGACCACATCTAACTCCCTTTTGAATATATCTAACGAACTGGCCTCAACAACTTTCTGTGGTAGAGAATTCCACAGGTTCACAATTCTCTGAGTGCAGAAGTTTCTCCTCATCTCGGTCCTTACCCCTTATCCTTAGACTGTGAGCCCTGGTTCTGGACTTCCCCAACATCGGGAACATTCTTCCTGCATCTAACCTGTCCAATCCCATCGGAATTTTACATGTTTCTATGAGATCTCCTCTCATTCTTCTAAATTCCCATGAATATAAGCCTAGTCGATCCAGTCTTTCTATATGTCAATTCTCCCATCCCGGGAATCAGTCTGGTAAACCTTCGCTGCACTCCCTCAATAGCAAAAATGTCCTTCCTCAGATTAGGAGACAAAAACTGTACACAATATTCAAGGTGTAACCTCACCAAGGCCCTGTACAACTGCAGTAAGACTTCCCTACTCCTATACTCAAATCCTCTCGCTATGATGCCAACATGCCATTTGCTTTCTTCACAGCCTGCTGTACCTGCATGCCAAATTTCAATGACTGATATACCATGACACCTAAGTCTCGTTGCACCTACCCTTTTCCTAATCTGTCACCATTCAGATAATATTCTGCTTTCTTGTTTTTGCCACCAAAGTGGATAACCTCACATTTATCTACATTATACTGCATCTGCCATGCATTTGCCCACTCACCTAACCTGTCCAAGTCACCCTGCAGCCTCTTTTCATCCTCCTCACAGCTCACACTGTCACCCAGCTTAGTGTCATCTGCAAACTTGGAGATATTATATTCAATTCCTTCGTCCAAATCATTAAAGTATATTGTAAATAGTTGGGGTCCCAGCACTGAACCTTGCGGTACCCCACTAGTCACTGCCTGCCATTCTGAAAAGGATCCGTTTATTCCTGCTCTTTGCTTCCTGTCTGCCAACCAGTTCTCTATCCACATCAATATATTACCCCCAATACCATGTGCTTTAATTTTGCACACTAATCTCTTGTGGAAAATTAACAGTTTATCCAGTAGACCTAGGGATTGTTCAGCTGAACATGTATACTATTTCTATTACTTCTGTCATTTTAAATACACGTAGTTCCCTTATAATTTATTAACACATCCAAATTTTTAACTTTGTGGCCTGGATTTTCATGGGGCCTATGGGTGCATACGCAGTGCGTACGGGCCCACAAGGGCACCGCAAGTTCCGGGTTTTTGCGCGCGAAAACAGCTAGGAAAAAAGGCTTCAAACGGGTGGCAGAATTGTAGCAGTTTAGCTTGCAAAATAATGCGATGATGCTCGAATGAGAAGAACTCAAATGCTTCATGATTCTCACGGCTTGCAATCTGACAAGAAGCTTCCCCAGGAAACGGGCATCAGTGGGCAGAGAGTTGGGCTATTTGCCCAGCTGCTGCTCAGCGAATGCCCACGAAATTCTTACACCTGGTAAAAGCAGGTACCAGCATAAGAGTTTAAATGAACATAGAAATAATTTTTTTAAATTATTTAAACATCTGTACGGATCTTGTTATTTTTAGCCCCTTTAAAAAGTTCAAATTTATTTTTCATAAAATTAAATTTTTGTTTTGAATATTTAATTTAATTGTATTTTAATTAATTTTAAATATGTAATTTTTTTTTATTTATTTGGTATGTAAATGTGTTTTTTGTGTCACTCCCATTCAGGCTTATGGGGATTTTGTACAACAATGGAATCCCCATAAGCATGACTGGGGATCCCCTTTCTGATTGGTTGGGCCAGCCCATATAATCCCAACAACAACAACAACTTCTCCTTTAACGTTATGAAACATCCCAAGGTACTTCACAGGAGAATTATGAGATTTAAAAAAATTGACACCAAGCTGCATAAAGAGAAATTAGGGCTGGTGACCAAAAGCTTGGTCAAAGAGGTAGGTTTTAATAAAACGTCTTGAAGGAGGAGAGATAGAGAGACAGAGAGATTTAGGCAGGGAATTCCAGAGTTAGGACTCAGGCAACAGACCGCACAGCCACCAATGGTTGAACGATTATAATCAAGGATGCTCAAGAGGGCAGAATTAGAGGAGCGTAGACATCTTTTGAACCACATGCGCCCCTGTGATACGTGGGCCTTTACCTGGGCATTCCCGTAGAGGCCCAGGAGCGCGAGTCTCCATGGATCCCAAGGCAGAAGGTAGGCGTGGACTTTATTAGTAGATCGGAGGCATTTTTCCGCGGGATGTCTCCAACTGCAAATTCAGGCCCAGTGTTTTAGAATATTTATGTACTTACACTATTACATAGTATTTACAGCACAGAAACAGGCCATTCGGCCCAACAGATCCATGGAGGTGTTTATGCTCCACACAAGGCTCCTCCCACCCTTCTTCATCTAACCCCATCAACTTACCTTTCTGTTCCTTTCTCCCTCATGTGCTTATCTAGCTTTCCCTTAAATGTATTTATGCTATTCACCTCAACTACTCCATGTAGTTTCACATTCTAACCACTCTCAGGTTAAAGAAGTTTCTCCTGAATTCCCGATTGGATTTATTAGTGACTCTCTTATATTCATGGCCTCTAGTTCTGGTCTCAGTGGCTACCATATTAAACCCTTTCATAATCTTAAAGAGCTATATTATGTCACTGCTTCGGTCTTCCCTTTTCTAGTTAGATATTAAAATGTGCTGACATGGTAGATAAAACATTATTTTCTTGTGCCTCCTTTACAGTGCAGTGAGACCTGTGATACTGGAACAAGGCATCGTAAAGTATCTTGTATCAACCAGAATTCAGAAGAGGCACATAGTATTGAATGTGATGCAAGCAAAAGACCATTAGATGTGGAGCAGTGCAATACTCAACCTTGTGAATACATCTGGATTACAGGAGAGTGGTCTGAGGTAGAAGAATATTTAAATTAATTCATAGCTTTGTAAAACTAGCAAAGAACATCTGATCCTAGTTGGGCTTAAGTGCAGTATCTTCTGATGCATCAGATGTCGGTGTCACAATTCTCAAAAATCAACAGCTTTTAAAGATTTATGGCAGAATGCACTAAGCCTCAGTGATTAGTATTAAGGGTAATGTTAACATTGGAATTGTGATAGAATATTTTGTTTTCTACTGGTATCCAATGTTAAATAAAATGTGTGTTTTTTTCATTTTTGAACCTGTATAGATAGCAATTTATTAGGGCCTGCATTTTAATGAGGTTAGATTAGGAGAACTCTTGCCACATTTCCCTGTCCACTTGCAGTCTGCCCTTTTTTACTATGTTGTGGTTCGGATTCAGCTCTCTCGCTGCCATGGTCCAGGTTCTTTTTCCGGTCAGGGAATATCGCTTTCTTACGATATGCAGATTTGGACACCGCATTCTAGAAAAGCGGGGATAATGTTTACTTTGGTGATGATGCAAAATGGGCAATATCCGATCGGCTGCCAGTTATACCCAATTTTCCTTTCCATTGAAGTCAATGTGCGATATCACTCAGTTCTGATAAAGGGTCATCGACCTGAAACGTTAACTCTGTTTCTCCCTCGACAGATGCTGCCTGACCTGCTGAGTATTTCCAGGATTTTCTGTTTTTATTTCAGATTTCCAGCAGCTGCAGTATTTTGGGTTTGATATCGCTGATTTTATATCATCACCAAAAGTTAAAATTACCCCAAGACATTAAATCCATAGAAATTGTACACCAAAAATTCACTAAGATTTTACCAGGAATGGGAAAAAATAGTTTCGAGGACAGACCTCATATACTGGGATTATTTGCACTCGAGCAGAGAAGGTTATGAGGATATTTAATAGAAGTCTTAGAATTATGAAGAGTTTTGATGGAGTGAATCGGGAAGGGCTATTGTCCTCCAGTTGGTGAGACAGTGACATGGCCGAGGCAGAGACCATTGCTTCTTTTAAGGGATAATTGGATAAATATTTAAATCAGAGAAAGATGAAATTGGGGTTGCGGTTACTGGTATTTAAAAATTCAATTACAGCAGTGACAATGAAACCACCTTTGTATGTCATTCTTTGATATATATGCTGTCACTTGCCTCTGCTCTCCTGCAGTCTCTTTGGAGATTGATTAGGAAAATACAAACCCAATCTCCTGTGCATGTGCCAAAGACCTTGGCCTAGAAATTTGGGTCATTTGCACGCAAACGACTTTTCGCCTAGGCACAGCGCTGCTAACAACTCCCACTAAATTCCGTGTGAGTTTAGCGGCGGCGGTAACCCGTAGTGCCACGCCCCGCTGCACAATGATGGTGACGTCATCACCATGTACAATGCCCCAGACCCTAAATTGGGTATCGCCCCCTGAAGCTGCGGCAGGCAATGCCAGCGACAGTTTCAAGGGGCACATGCAGGGCAAGTTAAAGGGGAGGTGTGGCCATTACAAAAAAAATTCAGCCGCTTTTGCCAAGTGTCCCGTTGGTGCTTTAATCGCGGGGTCTGCGCCGCGATCGGTCAGACCAGCACTCTGCTTGAGTGCCGGGCTGTTGACATGGCACTCCTGTTCCCCGATGGTCCAGGGAGGCCCCTTTCATCACTGCAGAGTTTGCAGCTTGAGCCCTTCCCTTTAACTACAAGAAGAGCCCTTTCTACGTGGCAGTGTTACGTGGCCCAGTGTGTAGCGCTGTGCCCCGCTCCTGTTATTTTGCGCTCCACTGCCTTTCGAGGGCGGTAACCCGAATTTAGCGAGCGGGACGGGACTTCCACACCGGGTGAAAAATATCACGCCTCCTGGATGTTACTGCCCCCAAATGGGGTGCAACGGAATTTTTCGCCCAAGGTCCTTCATTTCCAAATCAGCCTCCTAATGGTAGACAACAGCAAATAGCGATATAAACGTCTGACCTTATCTTTCCATTGCCCTGAAAAATGCATAAAAAAGGATTCATCAGCTTTGGGAATTGGTTCCATGTGTCAGCATTCTTTCATCGTGGTGCTATTTTGTATCAAACGCAAGTATGCTGATGCACTGAACCAACGTTGTGCATTTCATCAGGTCCAAGGAGTACCAGGTATGGTAGAACACAAGACCCATAAAAATCAACAGGATAGAACCATGTCTCAGCAGTAAACAGCATTCACATAAAGCCAAAGGGAGAGTCACTTTTTTTTTTGTGCTAGATATTCTCTTGAGCTCAGTACCACCGGTCACTCCCGTAAGTGGACTTTGTGTCTACAGCGAGCCAAAGTCTTCCTTTACTGCCCAGTATCTAGTTCAACAATAACATGATTGAAGGATCAAAACAGAGAATCTTTGCTCTGTATGCTAGCTACTGAAATATGACGTGCTACCACAAGAATTATACTCTCTTTACCCTCTTCACTGCCGTTGCTCTCCTGCTCCAGCACGTGTTGCTCTCTGGAGTGGGACGTCACCAACTACCCTTCAAGATTTAGTTCGGGACCTGGAATTTTAGGTCCTTCATTGAAACACCTGTGAACTTTTTGCAGTGGAAGCAAGTCATCCTTGATTCGAGGGACTGCCTATGATGATGACTCTCTTTACAGAAGGCAGACTGAAAAGCACAGCTTCAAACCATTAACTAGTTTATTTATATAAAATATATGAATGAACAGTATTCAGTGTCACAGTGAGAACAATCAATTTCCCCATGTTCCTCAGTTTTGAAAAAATAATCAAGGCACAGCTTACTAACTCTACAATCATGGAATCACCTTCACAAGCTTAACCTCTCAAAGCTAAGCTGCTTCAGACTTGCAAAACACAATTAGCCTCCTGCTGTCACTGCAAGAACTCCATATCACCCTGTGCCTGAGTGTGGGGCAGCAGGAGAGAGAGAAAGAGAGAAGCCTGTGAAATGGAGGGGCATTATTCCAATAAACTGTTGATCAAGGTTGCTACCCTAAAAGGAATGCGTACTCCTTGATGTGTAGGCGGGAGGCTGCTACACAGTTGCCTAAATAGAATGCAACAACACCTGAGGTCTCAGGTGACACAAGGAGTAATTACGATTGTAAATATTGACCCTACCTCTGTCCGCTAATTAACTCTTTAAATTTCTTTTGTCAGCCTAAATGAACTTTCAAACCGCTGGCCACAATCCACAAACATGAATCCATCTCCGACGCATGATTAAATAGCGCATTGGAGAACCAAGGTGCTCTGCCATCATGCTACTCTTTAACTATAATTTCTGTATCATACTTTTAATGCCATACAAAAGCTATTGAGTGGAAGCAAGTCTTCCTCAATTCCGAGGGACTACCTATGATGATGATTGTTAAATACAGATTTGAGGTATGAGGTTTTAGCAGAATTCACCAGCAGTTTTGATTCCAACACTTTGTTACATTAGAAAAGAAAATCAGATTGATAATTTGACTTTATTTCCAGTGCTCAGTTACTTGTGGACATGGCTACCAACAAAGACTTGTTTCCTGCAGTGAGGTTTATAATGGTAAGGACCTCTATGAATACGGCTACTATCATCAGATAACAACTAACTGCCCTGGGACACAGCCGCCAAACACCCGTGCCTGCTCTCTTGGTGAATGTCTTGTTACTGCCTCATGGAGGGTTGGAAATTGGGGAAGTGTAAGTTCATTTCAAAACTTTTCAGGACACAAGCTGAAAACCTTAGCAATTGCATTATATTTAATTTGATGTTGTATTAATGCTTTCGTGTCAGGATTTTATGGAGTATGTTCTTTGAATCACAATGGAGGCAGGAGGGGTTTTACTCAATGTATCTAGTATTAGTCAATTCTACTGTACTATGTAGATCTACAATCTCTCGGGCTTCTTCGCCCTGATCTCGCCGCTCCTGCTGTATCTACCCGCACTCCAATCAGCGACCTTGATCTTGGTGACGTCCCTCTTCACTGCCGTTGCTCTCCTGCTCCAGCACGTGCTGCTCCCTGGAGTGGTATGCTGCCACGCTGCTCCTTCTGCTGCCCGGCCTGCTCCGATGGTGCTCGCAGGCCGGGGGCTGCTCAGCCTGCTGGGCTAGGTCGCCACGCTGCTCCTTCCGCGATCGGGACCTAGGAGAGGCATGAGTTTGGGGCCCAGAAGAGGCGAGGGCCCACGGGCAGTGTAAAATCCTTACTCTACAGTATGAAACCACACGAGGCATATTCTGGGGACAAGGTCACCTGTGACCTTGACTCTTTATTCACAGGACTCCAAAGACGATGGCCCTGCGTGGGACCTCCCTTTTTATACCTGTGAGATCAGGTAAGGAGTGTCTCCCACAAGTTCACCCCTTGTGGTCAAAGTGTGCATCTAGGTTGAGTGTATACAGTAATACTGGTGTTACATTGTGGTTACAGACATGACATCGCCTCCCCCCACAAAGTCTTTTTGGGATCATAGGTTTAGTCTTTCAGGTGGTCTACGCTCCCTCGTGGAGTGCCGCAGTTGGGGCTCGAGTTGTTGGACACTGATGTGAGTGTCTGTCACCTGTGGTGATTCCAGCCTGTCTGGGCTGACCGCAGGGACTGTGCATTCTTCTGATTGCTCTTGTTGCTCGTTCACTGGTGATGTTGGGAGCTCCATCTCATGGTCTTCTTCAGGTTCCTTCGTGTTGATGCTGAAGCTTTTTTTTGCTTGGTCCAGATGCTTACGGCATATCTGATCATTGCCCCATGGTGCGATTGAGGACGAATACAGGATCATTTATTTCTATACATCTCCCCCTCGCATTACGGTCATGGTACTCGTTTTGTGACTTGCGCTTGCCCTCAACTATGTCGGTCAGGACTGGGTGAATGAGGGACAACCGAGTTTTGAGTGTCCATTTCATTAGTAGCTCTGCGAGCGGGACCCCCGTGAGTGTGTGCGGTCGGGATCTATAGGCCAGCAGGAGACACGATAGGCGGCATTGTAGGGAGGGTCCTTGAATCCTGAGCATACCTTGGTTAACGATTTGGACCGCATGTTCCACCTGGCCATTGGAGGCCGGCTTGAATGGCGCAGTCCTGACGTGGTTGATGCCGTTGCCCCATAAGCTCTCGGAATTCATAGCTTGTGAAACATGGGCCATTATCACTAACCAGGATGTCCGGCAAGCCATGGGTTGCAAAGGTTGCACATAAGCTTTCCACGGTGGTGGATGACGTGCATGAATTTATAATGATGCACTCGATCCATTTCGAGTACGCATCTACCACAATAAGGAACATCTTACCCATGAACGGGCCCGCGTAGTCAACATGAATGCATGACCATGGCCTGGTGGGCTAGGGCCATGGGCTGAGCGGGGCCTCCGTGGGGACATTACCCAGCTGGGCACACGTCGTACACCTGCGAACACAGTGTTCCAGTTCTGAATCAATTCCAGGCCACCAAACATGTGACCGGGCAATACCTTCATCAGCACAATGCCTGGGTGCTCACTGTGGAGTTCCCTAATGAATGCCTCCCTGCCCTTCTGTGGCATAACTACCCGCCTGCCCCATAGTAGGCAGTCAGTTTGGATGGGAAGCTCATCCATCCGTCTGTGGAACGGTCTAACTTCCTCAGGACATGCTCCGTGTGCGGGCGCCCAATCCCCAGTCAGGACACATTTCTTAATCAGGGATAGGAGGGGATCTCTGTTTGTCCAGATTTTGATCTGGCGGGCTGGGATGGGGGAGCCTGCGCTGTCAAAGGCATCGACAGCCATGACCATCTCGGCGCTTTGGTCCGCTGCCCCCTCAGTGGTGGCCAGTGGAAGGCTGCTGAGTGCATCAGCGCAATTTTCGGTTCCGGATGGAGTAGTCATAAGCAGCCAGCGTGAGAGCCCATCGCTGTATGTGAGCTGATGCATTGGCATTGATAGCCTTGCTGTCTGACAACAGGGATGTTAATGGCTTGTGGTCCGTCTCTAATTCAAACTTCCTACCAAAGAGGTATTGATGCATTTTTTTTACACCATAGCCACATGCAAGCACTTCCTTCTCGACCATCCCATATCCCTGTTCTGCTTGAGAGAGCGATCTGGAGGCATAAGCCACAGGTTGTAGTTGACCCTCAGCATTGCCCTACTGTAACACGCACCCAACCCCATAGGACGATGCATCACATGTCAGAACCAATTTTTTACAGGGGTCCTACAGGGTCAACAACTTGTTTGAACAAAGTAGGTTACGCACCCGATCAAAAGCCCACTCCTGACAGTCCCCCCAAAACCAATCGCAACTCTTATGCAGGAGCACGTGTAACGGCTCCAACAACATGCTCAAGTTCGGCAGAAAGTTCCCGAAATAGTTCAACAGTCCCAGGAATGAATGGAACTCTGATGTGTTGCAGGGCCTGGGTGCTCGTCGAATCGCCTTTGTTTTGGATTCGGTGGGCCGAATCCCATCTGCAGTAACCCTCCTGCCCAGAAACTCAACCTCAGGAGCTAAAAACACACATTTAGACTTCTTGAGTTGCAGGCCTATCCGGTCGTGGAGATGTTCCTTGGTGTCTCAACCCGTGATGAGGATGTCGTCCTGGAATACGATCGTTCCAGGAATGGATTCAAGCAGGCTTTCCATGTTTCGCTGAAAAATCGCGGCCGCTGATCGAATGCCATATGGGCACCTGCTATAGACGAACAGTCCCTTGTGCGTGGTGATGGTGGTCAGTAGTTTAGATTCGTTGGCCAGTTCCTGGGTCATATAGGCTGAAGTGAGGTCCAACTTGGTGAACAGCTTGCCGCCTGCCAGCATGGCGACGAGGTCCTCCGCTCTCAAGAGCGGGTATTGATCTTGTAGGGACACCCGATTGATGGTGGCCTTGTAGTCGCCACAGATCCTGACAGAGCCATCCGCCTTTAGGACGGGAACGATGGGGATCGCCCAGTCGCTGAATTCAACAGGCGAGATGATGCCCTCTCTCAACAGCCGGTCCAATTCGCTCTCAATCTTTTCCCGCATCACATACGGCACCGCTCTGGCTTTGTGGTGCACTGGCCTGGCGTCCGGGGTGATGTGTATCCTTACTTTATTGCCTTTGAAAGTCCTGACGCCAGGTTGGAATAGTGAATCGCATTGTTGTCGGACTTATGAGCACGAACTTCGCTCCACAGATGACATTGCGTGGACATCCCCTCATTTCCAGTTCATCTCGGCTAACCAGCTCCTCCCCAACAGTGCGGGACCATTGCCCGGGACAATCTTGAGCGGCAGCCGATTCACTAACCCATTGTGTGTGACAGCCAACATTGCACTGCCTAGCACCGGAATGATTTCTTTAGTGTAAGTCTGTAATTATGTCTCAATACGTGCTAATTTGGGTCTACTGGCTTTAAGTGGCCATAGCTTTTCAAGTTGCTGAACGCCCATGAGTGACTGGCTGGCCCCAGTGTCTAGCTCCATGCGTACTGGGATACCATTTAATAAAACCCTCATTATCATTGGTGGCGTTCTGGTGTATGAACGGTGAGTATTTGCCACATGGACCCGTTGAATCTCAGCGTCCATCGATTCGCCCCAAAAGTCATCCTGCTTCAAAGAACCCTCTTCTGGTCCATCCGCCTCATATTAGTTTGGTTGCAGACTTCCTGCAAATTCGAGCTAAGTGGCCACTGAGATTGCAGTTCCTGCAGACAAACTGTTGAGATCTAGCTGAGTGTTTTCCCCCACACCTCCAGCATGAGTTAAAGTTTCCATTGTTGGGAACAAGGGGACTATGGCCAGGCATTCCGTGCTGACTGTCCCTTTGACTGCTCTTAAGTACCCTATTGGTGGGTGTCAATGGCCCCATCCCAGGCCACATTATCCTCTGTGATGGCAGGAATGTCCGTTCAGCCAGCCATTGTCTGTGTTGAAGTCCTGCTCTGGGGTCTATTGCTTCGGAGTGCCCCTGCCTGCCTGCGGGGCTCTGAGTCACATTAATGATTTGACTCCCTGATCCATCGCCTCGTTAGAGGCAGAATTGCGCGCGTATATTATTTTCGTCTCTTCCTACCCCGCCATGAAAGTTTGAGCCATCAACGCCGCCGCTTCCAAGGTCAAATCCTTGGTCTCAATTAATTTGTGGAAAATTCCCGCATGACTGATGCCCACGATAAAGAAGTCCCTTAGCATCTCCCCCCTGCAGGCGTCTGTGAACTTATAAAGGCTGGCCAAACGCTGGAGGTCCGCTACGAAGTCCGGTATGCTCTGTTCTTCATGACGTCGGTGGGTGTAGAATCTGTGTCGGGCCATGTGTATGCTACTCGCCGGTTTGAGGTGCTCCCCAATTAATTTGCTAAGTTCTTCAAAGGTTTTGTCCACCGGCTTTTCGGGTGCTAGTAAGTCCTTCATGAGCGCATAAGTCTTTGGTCCGCAGCTGGTCAAAAGATGAGCCTTTCGCTTGTCGGCCGCTGCATCTCCCAGCCATTCTTTCATAAAGAAGCTTTGCTGAAGCCTCTCGACAAAATCATCCCAGTCCTCCCCAACACAGTACCGTTCCACTGTGTTACCGGTGGCCATTCTTGTGGGTCGTGAATTCCCGTTTCTCATCGCCAATGTAAAGTCCTTACTCCACAGTATGAAACCGCATGAGGCACATTCTGGGGGACTCTTTATTCACAGGACTCCAAAGACGATGACCCTGCGTGGGACCTCCTTTTTATACCTGTGAGATCAGGTAAGGAGTGTCTCCCACAAGTTCACCCCTTGTGGTCAAGGTGTGCATCTAGGTTGAGTGTATACAGTAATACAGTGGTGTTACATTGTGGTTACATACATGACAGGCAGCACGGGCCAGTCCACACTGCGATATGTGTGCGCACTAGGTCCGTGCAGCAGAGCTGGTCTCCAGTCGTCTTGGTTAATCCTTGCTACTGGACCAAGACCTAGCTCTGTGTGGTGGCTGGTGTGCAATGGTCACCACACGTTAAAAAAATCCACGCACAGGCATCTTCCACCCTTCAACATGTTGTTCGGGACCTGGAATTTTAGGTCCTTCATTGAAACACCTATGAACTTTTTGATGTGGAAGCAAGTCATCCTCGATTCGAGGGACTGTCTATGATGATGATGATGACTATGTAGGTTCTTAACTATATAACCTAGTTATATTTTTTCTGGTGCCTAATAATCTTGGAATTTTTCTCACTTGGAGTATGTTGTTAGCTACTAACATAGAAGAACACTGAATCTACAGATGAAGAGTTTCCACTTACAATGATATTTCTATGTCTCTAATACATTTTCTCAATCAAATTTCTCTCTCAATTGCTTTCTAAAACATTATCAACATTCCTTTTGTAGAAGAATTTTTGTGAACTTAAACTACTTTGCAGTTTCATTGCCAATCAAGTGATTTGCTTTCCCAAATCTTGACATGACAATAATAAAAGACCATTTTATTTGAAATATCATTTATGGTGACAGTGCCATTAAATGTTAGATTAAATTCAAGGTAATAACTGTAGATAAACATCAGATTGATATGTCCATACAGTTTCTGTTACATGAAAGTACTGGTTTGATTTATGTTCATTTTACATTTGTGCTATTTAATTTCCTTTTTTTAATTTTCTTGAAAGTGTTCAGCAAATTGTGGAATAGGAGTCATGCAACGCTCAGTACACTGTTTAACAAATGATGGACATTTAAGCAATTTGTGCAGTTCGGACATTAAGCCAGAAGAGAGGAGAACATGCCAGAGTGGAAAATGTAAGCATGTGGCTTTGTCCATTTTCACATCACCGTAAAATATCACCATCTGTTTGTGTTCAGGCTGATGCAAATTATCAAGTACAGAGTCTGTTTCTGATTGTTGAAAAGTACATTTTCTAAAGTCTGATGAAAACCATATTTTGCATGTAGGTGAATTTCCAGAAAGCTGTCGAGATGTGCAAAGATTGAAGGGATTCATGGAAGATGGTGATCATGTTCTTAATATTCAAGGGAAGCAATTGAAGGTACATTGGTAAACTATTTTAAAAGAGAAATGAAGAGTTGTCATGAAAATGACATTTTTCCTTATTTCATTTTATTTCATTCTTGCATCAAAATGTTTTTGTCATTGCAGATATATTGTGCTGGTATGCTATCAGATAGCCCAAGAGAGTACATTACACTGGCAAGTGGTGATATTGAAAATTTCTCAGAAGTTTATGGCTACAGGTATAGAAAGGCAAAATATGATTGTGTTAACATCATCTTCACTTTATAAATAGAAAGTAATTTTGTATCATCTTTAAAATATACATTAAACATTCTGTTTGATTTAGGCTGCATAATCCTGCTGAATGTCCATATAATGGAAGTAGAAGAGATGACTGTCAATGCAGAAGAGATTATCTGGCTGCTGGGTTTTCTACCTTCAGCAAAGTAAGACTGGACATCAACACTTTGCAAATAATAAGTGAGTAAAATCTTCCTCACTGTTGTATTTTATTTAGCCATACTGATAATAAAGTTTCCTCTTTCACTGAAACAAATAAGGAATGAAATGGACAATTGAAAATGATTATACACAGTTACCTTTTGTTTTGCTTTAGGGGCAATTTTAATCCTGCCCACCCTGTGGATACCATTAAAATCACTCTGGAGACTTAACAGCCAACATTCTGCTCCCTTCCCGCAGGTTTCAATTTTAACCTGTTCGTCTGAGCAGGCAGGAATGACACCAGAAACTGGCGGGATCCTTCTTTAAATATACAGATTGGCCTCCGATAACATCGTTGGGGCCAGACTGTAATTTTTACCAATGGGCTGAACGGGTAAGCTGTTGCAGCTTTTCCGCCAGGTGAAGCTAGGGGCAAGACAAGTCGGTGCCAAAAGAGGACTAGAGAAATAAGTTTTTAAACTGGGGCAAGCACTGGGACAGAAAGGAGCTGTACTGATGGGTGATGGGACGGGCTCCACCTGAACCAGGATGGGACCCATGTCCTAGCGGAAAGAGTAATTTGGGAGGTGGCAAAGGCTTTAAATTAGTAAGATGGGGGCGGGATCCACAAGAAATGAAACCAGCCTAAATATAAACAAAACAGGAAAGGAGAGCATAGGAAAGAGTAAAGTAAAGGAGGAGACTGATGGCTAGGGAATAAATAGAGTTATAGGAGTACAAAAAGATGGTTAAAAATAAAGTGAGATGAACTGCTATTAAAAATGAGTTTATCTCTCTGTACAACAATGCACAAGACTCTGTACAGTGTCCGTAATAAAACAGGGGAGCTGGAGGCAATCATGCGTTGCGAGGAACCAGACATTGTAGGAATTACCGAGACATGGCTGCAGAAAAATCAGGACTGGGAATTAAACATTGCAAAGTATAACATATTTTAAAAAGATAGAGAGGGAAAAGGGGGAGGTAGAGTAGCTGTACTTATTAGGGATAACATAATAGCAGTAGAAAAAAGTGACACAGCTTTCAGCAAGACAGAAATAGAATCCATATGGATATAATTAATAGATAATAAAGGATTAATCACATTGAAGGGTTAATCTATATACCAGATAATAGTGGAAGGGAGGTGGAGGGAGAAATAGGCAAACAAATTAGGGAAATTAGTAAAAAACTTAGAATAATAATCATGAGGGATTTCAACTATCCAGATATTAATTGGACAGAACAGGACAGTAGGTAATGAGGATAAGGAAATAGAGTTCCTACAATGTGAACAGGACTCCTTTCTAACCCAATGTGTAAAAAGCCCAACAAGGGAGGATTCACTTTTGGATCTAGTAATGGGGAATGAACCAGAGCAGATAAGAGAAATACAAGTAGCGGAAGATCTAGGCAATAGTGACCATAATATAATACACTTTAAGATAATAATTGAGAAGGACATAGGCATGACAAAGACCATGGTAATAGATTGGAGAAAAGCTGATTTTGAGGGGCTGGGAATAGCATTTGGGAAAATAAAATGGACAATAATATTGGCAAACAATGATGGAAACATAGAAACATAGAAAATAGGTGCAGGAGCAGGCCATTCAGCCCTTCTAGCCTGCACCGCCATTCAATGAGTTCATGGCTGAACATGAAACTTCAGTACCCACTTCCTGCTTTCACGCCATACCCCTTGATCCCCCGAGTAGTAAGGACTTCATCTAACTCCCTTTTGAATATATTTAGTGAATTGGCCTCAACTACTTCCTGTGGTAGAGAATTCCACAGGTTCACCACTCTCTGGGTGAAGAAGTTTCTCCTTATCTCGGTCCTAAATGGCTTACTTCTTATCCTTAGACTGTGACCCCTGGTTCTGGACTTCCCCAACATTGGGAACATTCTTCCTGCATCCAACCTGTCCAAACCCGTCAGAATTTTAAACGTTTCTATGAGGTCCCCTTTCACTCTTCTGAACTCCAGTGAATACAAGCCCAGTTGATCCAGTCTTTCTTGATAGGTCAGTCCCACCATCCCGGGAATCAGTCTGGTGAATCTTCGCTGCACTCCCTCAATAGCAAGAATGTCCTTCCTCAAGTTAGGAGACCAAAACTGTACACAATACTCCAGGTGTGGCCTCATCAAGGCCCTGTACAACTGTAGCAACACCTCCCTGCCCCTGTACTCAAATCCCCTCGCTATGAAGGCCAACATGCCATTTGCTTTCTTAACCGCCTGCTGTACCTGCATGCCAACCTTCAATGACTGATGTACCATGACACCCAGGTCTCGTTGCACCTTCCCTTTTCCTAATCTGTCACCATTCAGATAATAGTCTGTCTCTCTGTTTTTACCACCAAAGTGGATAACCTCACATTTATCCACATTATACTTCATCTGCCACGCATTTGCCCACTCACCTAACCTATCCAAGTCACTCTGTAGCCTCATAGCATCCTCCTCGCAGCTCACACTGCCACCCAACTTAGTGTCATCCGCAAATTTGGAGATACTACATTTAATCCCCTCGTCTAAATCATTAATGTACAATGTAAACAGCTGGGGCCCCAGCACAGAACCCTGCGGTACCCCACTAGTCACTGCCTGCCATTCCGAAAAGTACCCATTTACTCCTACTCTTTGCTTCCTGTCTGACAACCAGTTCTCAATCCACGTCAGCACACTACCCCCAATCCCATGTGCTTTAACTTTGCACATTAATCTCCTGTGTGGGACCTTGTCGAAAGCCTTCTGAAAGTCCAAATATACCACATCAACTGGTACTCCTTTGTCCACTTTATTGGAAACATCCTCAAAAAATTCCAGAAGATTTGTCAAGCATGATCTCCTTTTCACAAATCCATGCTGACTTGGACCTATCATGTCACCATTTTCCAAATGCGCTGCTATGACATCCTTAATAATTGATTCCATCATTTTACCCACTACTGAGGTCAGGCTGACCGGTCTATAATTCCCTGCTTTCTCTCTCCCTCCTTTTTTAAAAAGTGGGGTTACATTGGCTACCCTCCACTCGATAGGAACTGATCCAGAGTCAATGGAATGTTGGAAAATGACTGTCAATGCATCCGCTATTTCCAAGGCCACCTCCTTAAGTACTCTGGGATGCAGTCCATCAGGCCCTGGGGATTTATCGGCCTTCAATCCCATCAATTTCCCCAACACAATTTCCCGACTAATAAAGATTTCCCTCAGTTCCTCCTCCTTAATAGACCCTCTGACCACTTTTATATCCGGAAGGTTGTTTGTGTCCTCCTTAGTGAATACTGAACCAAAGTACTTGTTCAATTGGTCTGCCATTTCTTTGTTCCCCGTTATGACTTCCCCTGATTCTGACTGCAGGGGACCTACGTTTGTCTTTACTAACCTTTTTCTCTTTACATACCTATAGAAACTTTTGCAATCCGCCTAAATGTTCCCTGCAAGCTTCTTCTCGTACTCCATTTTCCCTGCCCTAATCAAACCCTTTGTCCTCCTCTGCTGAGTTCTAAATTTCTCCCAATCCCCAGGTTCGCTGCTATTTCTGGCCAATTTGTATGCCATTTCCTTGGCTTTAATACTATCCCTGATTTCCCTAGATAGCCACGGTTGAGCCACCTTCCCTTTTTTATTTTTACGCCAGACAGGAATGTACAATTGTTGTAGAACAGTAATTGGAAACATTTAAAATGGTATTCAACAGAGTCCAGGAAAAATATATTCCACTAATAAACAAGAACAAGCTAAACGCTAATGAAACACCATGGATGAATAAAGCCATAAGGGAAAAATTGAGGATAAGGAGAGAGGCATACATTAAGTAAATGAACAACAGAGGAGAGCATGATAAGGGAGAATATGAAGGGATGAGGAGGTAAGTAAAAAAAAAACAATTAGGAAGGCAAAGAAGAATTCAATTATAAAGGAACATAAAACAAAAAAGTAAAATATTTTACAGACACATAAATAAAAAAAGGAAGGTCAGGATGGGAATAGGACCACAAAGGGAAGGAGAAGATAATACCAAAAGCAGCAATAGAGAGATGGCAGAGATATTAAATAAAGACTTTGCTTCAATATTTACCAGGGAAATAGAATAGGTGGAGATGAAATTGGATGATGAAATTAGTAATGAGTTAACTGCATTTAAAATAAAACAAAAAGATATACTAAATACAGAAATGAAACTCAGAGAATAAAATCCCTGGTCCGGATGGATTACATCCACACATTTTAAAAGAATCTAGGGAACAAATAGCAGAGGCATTACTACATATATTTAGTAATTTTTCAGAAAAAGGTATAGTGCCAGTGGACTGGCGGCTAGAGAATGTAATGCCTATCTTTAAGAAGGGAGATAGAACATGTCCAGAGAACTATAGGCCAGTCAGCTTAACATCAGTGGTAGGAAATATAATAGAGTTCCTACTAAAGGAGAAAATAGAAGAATGTCTAGAAACAAAAAATATAATAATAAATAGTCAGCATGGATATCAAAAGGGAAAGTCTTGCTTGACCAACCTAATTGAATTTTTGAGGAGGTAAGAGAGAGTAGATAAGGATAATGCAGAAGATGTAATTTATCTAGATTTTCAAAAGGCCTTCGATAAGGTACAGCATAATAGACTGATGAACAAGGTCAGAGAATCCAGAATCAAGGGACCAGTAGCAGAATGGATAGCTAGCTGGCTTCAAGACAGAAAGTAGAGAGTAGGGGTAAAGTATAGCTATTGACAGTGCCAGAAGGTGGGAAGTGATGTTCCACAAGGATCAGTGCTGGGACCACTGCTGTTCACAATTTATATTAATGATTTAGACTTTGGAATCAAAAACTCAATTTCTAAACTTGAAGATGACACTAAATTTGCGGGGGGGGGGGGGGGGGGAGGGGGGACGGATAGCCAATATTGAGGAGGACTGCAACAAATTACGAGAAGATATTAAGAAACTTGCAGAATGGGCACATAATTGGCAAATGAAATTCAACAGAGATAAATGTGAGATATTACATTTTGGTAAAAAAATAGTGAGGCCACATATTACTTGGAAAATAAGAATCTAAATGGGGTAGAGGAACAAAGGGAACCAGGAGTATGAATACACAAATCACTAAAAGTGTCGACACAAGTTAACAAGGCCATAATAAAAAGCAAATCAAGCACCAGGGTTTATTTGTGGAGGGATAGAACTGAAAAGCAATGAAGTTATGTTAAACTTGTATTGAACCTTGATTAGACCACACTTGGAGTATGTGTGCAATTCTGATCGCCATATTATAAAAAGGATATTGAAGCACTGGAGTGGGTGTGGAAAAGATTTGCAAAGATGTTACCAGAAATGCGAGGATACATCTATCAGGAAAGGATGAACAGGCTGAGGGGTGATCTGATAGAGGTCTTTAAGATCATGAAAAGCTTTCGCAGATTAGATACAGAGAGAGTGTTTCCACTTGTGGGAAGAGCAATACTAGAGGCCATCAATACAAGATAGTCACCAAGAAATGAAACAAGGAATTCAGAAGAAACCTCTTTACCCAGAGAGTGGTGAGAATGTGGAACTCGTTGCCACAGGGAGTGGTTGAAGTGAATCGTATTTAAGGGGCGGTTAGATAAACATATGAGGGAGAAGTGAATAGAAGGTTATGCTGATAGGGTTAGATGAGGAAAGACGTGAGGAGACTCGAGTGGAGCATAAACTGGTTGGGCCGAATGGCCTGTTTCTGCGTTGTATATCCAATGGGCTAGACTTTCCTATGAGCCCCTCAAAGTCCGATTGCCCGCTCAGAAAAATTGCTAACGTTTGGTAAGTAATGCTGGTGAGAATTTCCACTTTTATGTTAAAACTAATTAAAATTAATCACCCAGCGAGAAAATGGGTATTACACCTTTATTCTCGGCGGTTTTCTCGGCAGTTAAGGGAAAGCTAAATAAAACGGGCGTTTTTTTTAAATTTAGTCCGAGGCTGCGGTTGGGCCTAGGGAGGGGGGAAAACTTTTTAATAAAAATTTCAATTAAAAAAAATAAAAACATAAAAAGCATTCATAAGACACTTTTACAATCGCCGTTTTAAAATTAAAAAATAAATAAAGAACCTTTAACTTACCTTTCTTTGCAGAGTACTCATCTACCACCCTGTTTAAGCAGCTTTTACAGGGCGGTTCTCTCGGCGATCTGGATGGGCTTCCGTTGAGGCCAAACTTACGCCCAGGCAATTTTCTCGGCGTTGCACATCGACAGTTTGGTCCTGGTGGGCGTGTTCAGATTTGGGCGATACCACTAAAAAACTAAGGGGGAAACATTCGCCGGTTGGAAAAACAGCTGTACCGCTGAAAAAATCGCAGAGAACCCACCAAAAATGATAGGAAAGTCTAGCCCTATGTATGTAAACTTTTAAAAAAACTTTCTTTGTGGTGCCAGGAGGAGAAGGGCCAGAAGCAATATTTTCAAATCACTTATTTGATGTTTTGATACAATTAGAAAATAAAATGGATTATTGCTTAGTAGTGTATGCAGATAGTGGAAAATGTACTGCAGTGGTCTGAGAGTGTCTTCCCATCAGAGAGTCTTCTCCAAACTGCTGCATGGCTCTAGTTAGTGATGCCTGGAGCAGAACCAAGTCGGGAATCCCAGCTTTGGGATAGGAACATGAATTGAGTTGAGGCTGGCATTGGATCCCTGGCTAAATCTCTGACAGGAGCCCATCTGTGCGGCAGCAAAGCTGAGATGCACTACATTTGTCTCTTCCCACCTGACCATGCAATTGCTGGCACTCTGCCTGTCACGCCCCGCCTGTCTGACCAATGTTCCCTCTGCCTTCTGTCGCCTGCCTGCTTCCCACTGCTCGGATCGTATACTTTTTTCTCTGCCTGCTCACACGCTGCATTTCCAGCAACACACCCATCCAATTGCCTTTGCCTTCTTTGGAGCAGGCCTATTAAGCCTCAGCGTTCTGGCTGATGGCCCTCTTGTCCCTTGTAGACAGTTTAATTGAGCTCTTTCAAGTTTCTCATGCTCCAGAGAGTTACCCCATTAGTCACCACTGCTCGGATGTGAATTCAAATTCATTATCTAAATTGAACCATAACCTAAGAAAGTGTGTAAGCATTGAGGGATTATGGCTGACAGGATGAAGCACTGACTAAGGCTGCAGTCACTTTGGTAGCATGGATTTGCAACCCACTATTGTCAGATCATATACTATTCGTGTAACTTCAAGTGTAGTTCTAAAAGGAAAATAATGACCATAATCCAATAAAATGTTGCAAAAATGGGGGAAATTTTAACTCCCCCCCCTCCCCCCCACAGCCGCTGGGCAGAAGCTGAGTGGATTTTAATTAAGTTAAAATGGAATGGCTCCATTTCCCCCTCCATTCACACCAATCTACGATTGTAAAGCCATTGATTTTAGCGGAGGATGAGGTGCCTGCTAGACTCGCGTGAAAGCCTTGTGCAGAAACACTAATTGGGTTCCTACTGATGTCATAGTTTTCATATCTCCATTCTTGATTAATTTGATTTATTTCTATACCTTTACTGTCATCAAAGAGTTATTAATGGAAATGCCTGAGAAGAAAGAAAGAGATTGCTCCTTCCCCATCCCACTTTTGCTCAAGTGCAGTATGCCCAAAATGTGCTGTGCCTGTCCAAGCCTCAGAAGGCCAAATTTTTTTGGTCGGGGCACTTATTTAGCCTGGTCACACCCTCAGTGCATGCCCGTCACCAGCAGTGTGTAACAGCATTTACATTTTTGGTAATTTGCAATGAAATCTAATGCAAAACATAAATACAGAGGGGGATTTTAACCTCCAAAAATGAGTGGATTTGAGTTGGGTGGGATGTAAAAATCTCAAACCCGAATCCAACCCTCCTCGAACCTGTCCATTTCCGGTTTTAACGGAGGCGGGACCGCGGGGTGGGAAAACAACTCGCTCCCAGGAGGTGGGTGGCTCAATTAAATATTTTAATGAGGCTGCGTGCCTCAGATTTTATCTCACTTCCAGGTTTAACCCTGGCCAGCTGGGTTTCCTGGGCCTTGGGAAACCTGGCAGCTAAAGGGAGGTGAAGACTTCTACATGGAAGAAATAACTTCCTTTTTAGAACTGTGTGTGGGCCAGGAGGAAAAGGAATGCTTCCTCCCAACCTCCCAAGCTAACCTGCTTCCCTTCCCGCGATCGGATCCCCGCCCCCCTGATCGGAACCCCTTCCCCACGATTGGTTCTGTCCTCGCTATCACCAACCCTCCACCACAATCACCGAACCTCCCTATCCCTACTCTGATTGACCCCTCCAACCCCCGGCGATCACTCCCCGTCCCTACAAGCCACACTGTACCTACCCCCTCTCCCCCAATCTCGACCCCAGCAACACAAAGTTACCTGCTCCTAGGCTTCGGTCTCTTCTTCAGTGTTCCCCGCCCAGTGGGGAGCCAAGCCTCTCAATCAGCATAAATCTGCATGAAATGAGATACTAGTTATTTTGAGTAGAATATTTATCATGCCAGTTGGCTTTAGGGTTTTTTTGTTTGGCAGAACAAAGTTAACAACATCTGTTGCCTATAGATGAAGCCTTTGATTTGTCATGGACAGACCCAGAATTGAGAAAAACTGAGTGGATCAGGAGATCAACTTTGAAATGCTATTGCTGTGCCTTTCACGGTTTTTGAGTTACAATAGGTCACATGTTGAACTTAAGATCAGAACATGCATGCGGTTCTCAAAAAGACTGAAGTTGCAACACACAGCAGCAGTGAAAATTTGACTGACTAATGCCCACTTGGATATAGAGATGTTTTGTCCAAATAATCTCTTCCAGTACCTTGTAAATGAAATAGCAGGCTTCATAAACATGGATATCTGCAACTCTGAAGAAGCTTTAAAGTGCTTTAAAAAAAAGAATGCAGATATGTCTGCAACTGCTGGAATGATATTCAAAAAATTGAATGATATTGTGCCTGTCAAGCTGAAGGATGTTAATGTTGAGAGTAGAACAATTTTTTCTCTAATTGTGTAATTCACTCTTGGGTCAGTTCGAGCACAGCCAATGAGTTCAGCATAAAGCTCCCTTTGTTGTGCATCATCGAAATATTTCAACTTCCTGCACCAAACCATTTCTATAACCTCAGAGTGTGGTTGACTAATTTGGGGCCAATTTTATACTATGGGCTCATGTTTTAAACAGATATTCAAGTGGGCCAGAACTGCATACTGGGTTCTTGGCATAAACATGACAATCTTTATCATTTTAGGCTGATAGCAGCATTTTGAGGGCCCCAGTCAGCATGTAAACATTTGGTGACAAAAATAAGTGAAAACCAAATCTTCTCCCCTCAGTAATGTCTGCTGCCCCTCATTTATTCACTCCTGTTTCCCTCTCCAATCCAAGTCCAACTGGTATTGTATTGGATTGAACTCCTCTCTCCTTAATGCCACTAATAGTAGTGATCCCATCCGCTGTGTGCTAGAGGCAGGAACTCTCACAAGAACAAAGGTTCTTGCTTATAGTATAGAACAGCCAAAATCATTGCTATTTGTGGCAAGAGCAGCTTTGAGGAGAGAGAGGAGCCCCTGAATGGTCCGTATATAGGAAATGAACAGGGGAAGAAAGGATGGCAATAAGGAGAGAGGGAAATGAGTAAAGTTGGGAATAGCCGTTTGGTTTGAAGGAGGAAAGAGAATGCCAATGTTAACCGATGGGAAGTGGGACAGAGTATCAGCATTAATGGAGGTGGGGGCACAAGAGTATAAACTACAGAGAGGGAAAAAGGTGCAGGTACAGTAGGCAGTGAAGAAAGCAAATGGCATGTTGGCCTTCATAGCAAGAGGATTTGAGTATAGGAGCAGGGAGGTCTTACTGCAGTTGTACTGGGGCTTGGTGAGGCCACACCTTGAATATTGTGTTCAGTTTTGGTCTCCTAATCTGAGGAAGGATGTTCTTGCTATTGAGGGAGAGCAGCGAAGGTTCACCAGACTGATTCCTGGGATGGCAAGACTGACATATGAAGAAAGACTGGATCGACTAGACTTATATTCAATGGAATTTAGAAGAATGAGAGGGGATCTCATAGAAGCATATAAAATTCTGACGGAATTGGACAGGTTAGATGCAGAAAGAATGTTCCCGATGTTGGGGAAGTCCAGAACCAGGGTTCAAAGTCTAAGGATAAAGGGTAAGCCATTTAGGACCGAGATGATGAGAAATTTCTTCACTCAGAGAATTGTGAACCTGTGGAATTCTCTACCACAGAAAGTTGTTGAGGCCAGTTCGTTAGATATATTCAAAAGGGAGTTAGATGTGGCCCTTACGTCAAAAAGGGATCAAGGAGTATGGAGAGAAAGTAGGAATGGGGTACTGAAGTTGCATGATCATCCATGATCTTATTGAATGGTGGTGGCGCCTCGAAGGACCGAATGGCCTACTCCTGCACCTATTTTCTATGTTTCTATGAAATGGGCGAAGTTGGGAATAGCAGTTTGGTTTGAAGGAGGAAAGAGAATGCCAATGTTAACCGATGGGAAGTAGAAGAGAGTATCAGCATTAGTGGGGATGGGGGCACAAGAGTATAAACTATGGAGAGCGAAAAGGGTGGCAGCTTGACTGAGGAGGGAAAGATTAACGGCATGAATCGGGGGGGGCGGTGAGTGGGGAGGTGGTGGGGGGCAGTGCCAACTTGAACTGAGGAACTTGGATAACAAAATAAGTGTCAGCTTGAACAGAGGCTGGGCAAGTGGGCAAGTTGAATGGGGTTGGAGGAGGAGAATACCAGGTTGAGTTCAAGGGAGGCAGGAGTGCAAAGAATGCCAATATGGACTGAGAGTTGGAGGAGGAGTTTCTCTGTGAAAGGGTGGGGGAGTTGGATGGAGTACATGTCTCTGTGAGCTGGGTCATGAAACGGTGGCGTGTATCTGAACTGGGGCGGGGGATCGGATATGGGAGAATGACTGTTGAAGAAATTTATTTAGAGAAGTAATGATCTGGTTTAAAATATAGATGCCGCTTTGGTTTTTGTTAGCGTGAATGTTTTCTCAGAAGAATCACTCAACACTCAGAGTCGGTTCCAACGCCAATGCGGCCTTTATCAACGCCAGCGGGGAGGAAGCCTCAGGACTGGATCCAGGCACTTCACTCCGCAGAACAAAGGGTTTCATGGATCTTTATATGTTTTACAAGTTTACTACAGTTACATACAACAGTTTACTACAGTTACATTAGACCAATAGATAGAGTTAGTCTCTAAACGTAAAGTGGCTCATGTGTTGCCAAGAGATGTGTTGCTAAGGGGTGTGTTGCTAGGAATGACTCATGTGTCTTGTAACATGGCCTGGGCCTCCCTTATCTTACTGTCCTTGGATGCTATCTTTGGTAGCCTCCTTATTAGAGTTACATATTCGGTTCTTGTCAGCTCGGGCTGATTCATGCCCTCGTTATGTGATGTAGGCCCCCCTTATCTCTATTTCTCGGGGCTCTGCTGTGTGGAGTTATAATGGTTTGTTATAGTTATCTTGTATCCAAGGCATTCCTGGCAGTGGGCCTCACAGGGTTAATGCTCGGTCAGCCTCAGTCAATAGTTCCCAGCTTGACTACCTGATTTCCCATCATGCCTGGGCAGCCATTTTATGTGTGGCCACTTTAAACTTATATGAGTTTAGATATATTCAGCAGGTGCCTAATGCCTACAACAATTCCCTCCTTTCAGTAAAGGGGCTAGTCCTAGTCCCCCTTTAACCGACCGCCCTACACTTGTTAGTATTTGTGCACGGCCCGGTACTCCCTGCCTCAACGTGCTGGCCAGTCACGCGGTTTCAGGAGTCCCGGTTGCTTAGATCAAATTGACAAAGGTCAAATCCTCCTTCCCCTTTACAAGACAGGCTTGTTTAGTATTTGGGGACCGGTCATGGGTCCCTCTTCGTCGTGCATGGTGCCTGCATGCCTGGCAGGCCATTATGCCCCATGTTACTGCTAAGATCAATTGTATTCCGACCAGTATGTGTGAAATTATTCGAATCCAAGGATGGATGTTCACATTTATTCCCCAGTCGCAGACCTTTCTCCACCAACTCTGACTTTGTAAGTCTATATCGATATCTTCTTCCAGTACTTTGATTTTAGTTTGCAGTTGGTGATAGAGCTTTATGGATTGACCCACCCTGAGCCTCAACTCTCATAATACTTCGGTTAGATGTGGGATAGGGACCTGATCTGGCTCGTCCTAATCCTGCAAATGATCATGGAGCTGATCGGTTACATCAATAACTTCGGACTTCCGGCGCCTGACCTGGGTGATATGCGCTTGCCCGATCGTGACAGATCGTAGTGGCGTAAAGCAAATGTTTAGGGCACTGCAGGTCATTATACTGGTATGAACGCTCTGTGGTAGAGACGCAGTATCTTCCCTTCCCTCCGTAGCCTGCTCTCGCGAAGTGCCTGTGTGCGGGCACTATTTCTAGTACGCACCCGTCGATTCGGTTAAACCCGCACTCGCCTAGCTCACCTCGGCCTACCGGGTGAGGGCATACTGTGATCTCCCCCCTTTGCTTGCAATCTGTTAGGGAAATCCCGATAAGTATGTTGTTTCGACGAACGGCGGAGGTGGTGGATAGATATTAACGTATGGAGACATTTTCCCGTATTACTCCGATATTCTCTAGTTGGTACAGGGGGAACGGTCCTGAGTCCGGCGTGGCTATAGGGATCATCAGGACTATCCCTATCCCAGTATTCCTTCCCATCTGGCAGTCTGGAATTGCTGGGTATACTCGGGTCAGTCCCTTCAGAGTACAGTTATCCAGAGTCCCCCTCTGGTTTGCCAACTGAGCCAAATGTGAACTGTCTATCCAATCGGGTACTGCCCCGCGTTGGATCTGGTCGAGATTGTGGCGGATCTGTCCCACCATCCACAGACCATAAGCGTGACAGAGTTGCCCCTGTCTTTGTTTTCCTGTATCTTCTTTTTCTCTATCAGTGAGGTGATTGATGGTTTTGGCGTGAGCTTCCAGGACTGAGATGCCATCCAACTGGATTTCGGCACCCTCCTTTCCTAGGTTGGCTTGGTCTTCCTGGTTTTGCTCCACCCTCTCTAATAACCCCTTCATCACCCCTCTAAGCTGTTCCACCCTCTCATTTAACCCTTGTATATCTATCGAGTTTACTACGGAGGTCCCTGTATTGAAAATAGTGGCAATATCATTAATTATTTCCCTCTTTATCCTGGGGGCTGACCCCTGTCCTCGGAATCTACTGGCACCCATTGCATCGGCAGCCTGCTGCATTACAACTTTACTTAATACATTGTACATTTTCCTTGACTGTTCCGTAAAGCATTCTGGCATCTGGATGCCTGAAATATTGATCAGGACACAATTTCATGTTTAACATTATCATACAATAATTCCCCTTCGTTGTACATTACAATCCCATTTTCTGGTTCCTTAGTAGTTATGGGACAAGGCAGTTCCTCGGGCAACGTAGTGGTTCTTATGGGGCGCGGTGTCGGAGGGGGTGAGAAGCATACATACAATGATATTGCAGCCGCCCCCACCTCCTCGTAGTACCCACACAGCCCCACTCCCTTTTTGCGGATGACTGATTGCTGGGATTGTCCCGGAGGCGCGCAAATTATGCCGAAAGTACATTCATCGGGCCCTTTGACATCCCTCCGTTTAATGCAGCTGCTCCTTATACCCGTGGAGCACTGTACACATACCCGGTTCTTATTAGGATTTACTTGTAACCATGCATTAAAATAAGTCCTGTCCTTGCTCCAATCCTTGGCTGCTGGGATGCACATTTCATCCGTTAAATTAAACAAGACTCCATAGTCCATGTAGTTGTTTATTTTCTGAGTGCGCTGCAATCCGTTGGTATCATCCAGTGTTTGCGTGGGTCTTGAGGTTCCCAGTATCATGAATCCCCAGTGTCGAAGTCACCACTGCGGTCCCATCTTGGTGAGTGTTTTATCTGAAAATTTTAAACAGATAACCTGGTCATCACCAGGTGTTAGGTTCTGGTCTACTTGTGTCGCTGTCACTCTGTGGAATCGAAGGTAAGGATTAGGTTAACCATATTCTTTATAGTCGTACCGTCTCTATCACTTCATGTCCCTGTCTGGGCTGCCGTCGGTTTTGCGTTTGAGCCTGCTGTGCTCGATGACCCATTTAAATATTATCCAAACTCCAATCAACACCAATGCCACCATTATTCCTCCAAACATCGCTGTCTGCTTTGCCGTTAGGTTGGGTTTGTGGACTACACCTACCCACCGTGGGGTACATTGGCTCTATTGGCTCTATTGCCATAGGTGATGGTGCTATGGCTGCGCACTGCACTATCCGTCTAGTCCCGTTTTTTTTTTAAACATCTCTTCCAGCCTGTTTATCTTAGCTTTTAACTCTTCAATTTATTTTGTTTGAGTATCTATTTCTTTATTAGGCAAGTATTATTACATAAGCTAGTTCTGTTTTTATTTTTGTTTCCTCTGTTAGGTGAGTCTTTTTTTCTATTAAGAAATCCAAATTAATAATGTTCAGTATAAAATGGCTGTCAATGGAAAGGGTTAACTCCTTTCCAGGTTTGTAAGAAGACCTGATGTCATTACGTGACTTCACATAATCATCTGAAAAAAAAAGTCTTTGTGCCTTCAAAACTTGCTTAGAAATTAGGAATCCGTTAAACAGCATCATTAGAGTAAACTCCAATGTTTTCTTAACTTATAATTCAAGTACTTGCCAAAGAATTTTTTTTTAATTGATTAAAACGATACCACACATACAATAGCAATTTTGTTTACTGAAATTCAATTTTGTTTTTTTTTTAATTTCTCTCTCAGCACAAAATCTAAACTTCTGTGCCAGTTCCATTTTCTATAAGAATTTAAGAATTCAGTAAGATTCTCTAATTCCCAGTTTTTTTTTCTGTGCTGAGTTCGCATAGCTTAGATCTCCAAAACTCTCCTGCTTGTTTAGACTGTTCGGGACTTTTCTTGATAAACACTGTCCATTTTGGAAATCTTTTCAAACTGCATTGAAACTTTTTCATAATTTAAAATTCGAATCCATATAGAGTGTTTTTTACCTCTTCCAATTTTTTTTTCTTCTAATTAAACCAATATCTTTTTCACAGCAAACATCAACTAGTATTTAGTAAGTTATGTCTTTTTCCATCACAAACACATGTGTTAATTTAAAATCATTTACTTTCAAAATGGCGTCTTTATCTTTTTCTTTTCTCCATAACTGGAATGGAGTCCAGATTTGAGGGTTTGAGGGCTGTTTTTAACATTTAATAATTTTTTTTTTTTGAATCCACCTCAGTATTTTCTGTGCCTTCTCTGAATATCTCAAAATTCCAATTCAAACTTTGTAATTTCAATCTTTATTTAAAACCTTTTTTTTTGTTTTGAGCTAGAAGCTTTCTTAAAAGGCATTCTTTATCTCATTCCGAGACTAAATTTATGTCTTTCAATCCAAGGTAATCAATCATTGCATGTTTTCTTTCGACAAGTAAATTCTTTTTTTTTAACCACCGGGACCATGTATTTTTTATCTTTTGCTCAACAAACCTATCCTTTGTACATTTCCTAGCTCCGTAACTTATCATCCGAATAAATCCACACCTGCGTTTCTAACTTAAAATATCTTAAAACTTCCCACATACAGGACAACACTACAAAGGGTTAGCTAAAATAAACAGACACTTGCATTCCTCTTCCAACCAGGCTTTCAGAAACATGACAACATAAAAATACATTCCGCAGTCACAAAATCCACACAGGGACTCTCACTCAACGACCAGACATTTACAACAGTCTCTCTTCTTTCCTATTTTTGGATCCATGACCTTTCAGGGAATTCGTAGTTTTATCTAAATAATTCCTCACATAACTTTTGTAGTGGACTACCGGTATTGTTTTTTCCGTTCCTTCACCCACCATTCCCGTTGGGCTGCTGGCAGGTCCTGAGGATCCCACCCTGCTCTAATCATTTTCTCGATTAGTTTCTTTTGCTTTTCTGCCAGATGGCGGGTAAGGGACCCTTCTGATCCCCACTCGAGTTTACTACTTTATTGGCCATTCCTGGGTAGGACTAGAACCGTTAGGAATCTACTCTCAGCGGTTTGCCTTTTACCTCACACAACTTGTAGTCGACCGTCTCTGGGCTGCTGTCAGGTCACAAGTCTGCTGTTACACAAACTTATACAATTCTTAAAACTCGTTTAAGCAATTCCCGCAGCGCTCTACATATCCTTAACGACTACCTACCACCGCTCTGTCTGTTGGTCCGACCCTGTTCACAGGTTTAGTTTCCGTTGGTCGCTGTGCACTGCCTGGTCTCCGGGGTATTTCAAATCACACTACTGGGTCCAGAAGATGTCTCTCGGTATCACAATCCCACGGTCTAAGTGTGTTCCCTACGCCTACTTGGTTCCTGGCCATCACTTGGGACAAAAGTCCTCTTAATTCAGGCTCAGGCTAGGCGTTTGAGATATTAGACCGTCTCCTCGTGTCGATCAACCGGCTTCCACCTTCCGCACCCTTTATAATTAAAAATCGTTTTTTATACTCACCCGGGTTTTTCCAAGGGCGTCCAGTGTCTCCGGGAAATCCTGCCGGCTACGCCACTGTTAGCGTGACTGTTTTCTCAGAAGAATCACTCAACACTCAGAGTCGGTTCCAATGCCAATGCGGCCTTTATTAACGCCAGCGGGGAGGAAGCCTCAGGACTGGATCCAGGCACTTCACTCCGCAGAACAAAGGGTTTCATGGATCTTTATATGTTTTACAACAGTTTACTACAGTTACATACAACAGTTTACTACAGTTACATTAGACCAATAGATAGAGTTAGTCTCTAAATGTAAAGTGGCTCATGTGTTGCCAAGAGATGTGTTGCTAAGGGGTGTGTTGCTAGGAATGACTCATGTGTTTTGTAACATGGCCTGGGCCTCCCTTTTCTTACTGTCCTTGGATGCTGTCTTTGGTAGCCTCCTTATTAGAGTTACATATTCGGTTCTTGTCAGCTCGGGCTGATTCATGCCCTCGTTATGTGATGTAGGCCCCTCTTATCTCTATTTCTCGGGGCTCTGCTGTGTGGAGTTATAATGGTTTGTTGTAGTTATCTTGTATCCAAGGCATTCCTGGCAGTGGGCCTCACAGGGTTATTGCTCGGTCAGCCTCAGTCAATAGTTCCCAGCTTGACTACCTGATTTCCCATCATGCCTGGGCTGCCATTTTATGTGTGGCCACTTTAAACTTATATGAGTTTAGATATATTCAGCAGGTGCCTAATGCCTACAACAGTTTTCTTAGATTAAATGTCCAGAATTGTGAAATATAAATACCCCAAATTAGCCAGAATATATAGTTTAATGTAAAAGATTAATCTGAGGAAACATGTCTCTGGATTTGTCTAAAATTTGTCACTTGACCATTTGGATTTCCACCTTCAGGTTTTCAGGTACTCATTTGTTTTTCCCTGCCATTCAGTTTAACTTGTAACTATAGGTATAACATTCCGAATCCGGAATTCTGAAAACCGGAATTGTCCGAAAACCGGACATTTTTTTTAGAAAAGCACATTGCAGATGGAGTAGTCCAACGTGCGATCAGTTCGAGCCTTGCCGAATGACCCTCGACCCCAACCCACGTGTAACCCAACCTGACCCGACTCACGTGCTCCACTCCACCCAACCCGACCTGACTAACGCATTGTTTTAATGCCTGACCCGAAATCCGGAAAAATACGAAAACCGGCACGTCCTTGGCCCCAAGGTTGCGGGATTCGGGATGTTAGATTTTCTTCTCCGAAATCCGGAAAAACCCGAAAACCGGCATGGCCTCGGTCCCGAGGTTGCCGGATTTGGGACGTTGTACCTGTACTCATTTTCACATCACAATGCGATTTTGAAGTGTCAGTTTTTCTGCCCTTGTTGATCAGCTTTTTGTAAGTGTTCTAAATTTGCATGTATGTTGGCAGAAGTATGAAAGCCTTGTAAAATCAGTCCTGTATTATGGAGAATGCTGTCTGTGTACTCAGATGTTCAACCAGCCACGTGAAAACAGAACAGCTAACTCATGATTTGATTGGACAACTACCCAGAATTCCACTTTCACAAGCCTTGGCCTATATGTTCTGTGGGCATTAACTGACATTGAGCCTTGCAGTGTATCACACAGTGCAGCAACAACAAGAATTTACATACAAAAAGAACAGCAGGAACAGGCCACCCAGCCTATCAAGCCTGTCCATCCCGATGTTGTGTAACTACATTCACCACATAACCAGACAGTCTCCTGGGAGAAGTGGAAAAACCTACACCAAATTCAGGAAAAACTCTGGGAAATTCCTCTACAATTCCTCAAGACAATCAAGCAAAGCTCTAAGAAATTGTGACAGCCTATAACTCTACATAACCCAGCTTACTAGTGACTTACCTTATATAAGTAGAAATGCCCCTTACATTCAGAAACTCTGTCACATTCCTTTTAAGGCACTGTTGAGAATCCACACGTACATGTAGAGATACTGGGGCCGAAATTCACTTGCTCAAGAAAGCTGGCGTACCTACGAGTTTTTAATCTGCTTTTACCGCAGGGATCCATGATGCGGCCATATGATCGATTTTCATGTCTTTGAAATTTTTGGGGGGCGAGAGATCGACAGGAAGGCAGGCTGAATTTGGGTCAGGACCGGGACTCCGCCACTGTCAATCAGCGGTGGAGTAGTGGTATCGACACAACGCTTGTGCATCACCAAGCTCTCTCCCCGCCGTTAAAGGGGAGAGAATCATTTTAAATCTTCGGCTATTGGGTCACCGGAAGGGTTTCGGCCGGGCCGGCGGGTGCCAGGCTGCCCGTTGGCGGCCCAGCCGAACCAGTGGGCTCTATCTTGGCGGCCAATCAGCAAATCAGCAAAAATAAAAACATGGCGGCCGCAGCAGTGGGTACTCCCCTTGAAGGGCCGCTGAGCTCCGGATAAGGTGCACCAACAAAAAAAGCTGTTGGGGGCACCATGCGGCGGGGCATCGATTTTTTGACCTGAATTTCAGTCGGTGCATTTCTCAGGTGAGGGAGAGCGGCGGTGAGCGTTCTGATGACACGCTTGCGGCGGTCATCAGCATCGGTGCGGAATCGGGATCAGGCCGAAAAATCCCTGACCTGAATTTGGGTCGGGTCGGCCAGTTGGCCACAAAGCGGCAGCCACAGGATTCCAACACGTGGCCACCGTAAACAGGCAGTAACGGGTCTTTCTGAATTTCGGCCCCAGTCTGTTCTGGTGTACCATGGTTTTCTTTTAAAAGAAACCCCCACTGGCCTCGAACCTAATTCTTCATCTCTGTATTTAGTTATAATACATAGGGGGAGCGAAATTACCCCTCGTCCCGATTGAGGGCAGTAACTTCCGAAGTCGGGACTTTTATCACCCGGCCCCAGAAGTCCCACCCCAACGTGGAATTGGGCCATGCGCCCCTCCGAGGAAGGGGAACACTGTCTCCGGTGCTCCGCTACCTTGGAGGGGCACTCCAGGGGCGCCAGCGCAATGCTACAATGCCCCTCCCCTTCAATTAAAGGGGAGGGCCATTGCACACTCTGCAGGCCCTTTAGTGGCCAGCCACTAGGTCACTAGGGACATGATCGACCGGGCCAGCGGACTAGTGCTCAAAACGGAGTGCCGGGCTGCCTGAGGACCGCCATTGTTGGGTCGACACAAGAGCCGGCCGACAAAATAAAATGGCAGCCCAGGGCCCTAGAGCCTTCCCCTTTAAGGGGCACCCCAGCGGCAGAGGTCCACCAGCCTCATGGCCGGCGGGGCAATTTCTCCCATGGGACGTGAAAGAGTCATCGCCAGGTGTGTGCTGGCCCAGGGTGCTAATCGGGGGCGCGCCGGTACTGGCACAGCGCCCCCCCCCCCCAAACCTCTGTGGCAATTTCCCCGGAGGCACCTCTCCCTGGGTGAAAACATTACACCCCATTAGCGGTCCCCGGAGACACTAACGGGCTATAAAAAGGGGCAATTTTGGTCTCAGGATCTTTAATGTTGAGAAATAATCTAATGTCTTCCACAAAAGAATACCAAGCAGGAGTTAAGACATGCTATCCATGGAACATTTAGCATTTTGGTTCATTTTAAATATTTTTATACTTCACAACTATGGGGGGGCTAAATTGGATAGCACTGTTCATTGGCTCGACGCATCAGCAGGGGGCCAATATTGTAACTTTGCTAGCACCAGTTAAAGTTAGTTTGCACTGCTTAAAGCTAGCTTGCACCTCTTAAAGGGGAGGTACAGTGGCTGGAGCAAGTGCCGGAAGTCAAGCAGGATGTGAATCTGACATGGGAAACAGTATGGAATGGCATAACATGGGAGAGAGCAGGCTCCATGGTTTTAGGACACTGCACTGGAGACCTTGGTAGAGGAGGTGGAGAGTAAGGGAGGTCTCCTGTGTCCGCAGGGGGCCTAAAGGCCCTCCAGACAAACCTTTGGAAGGCAGTAGGAGGTGAATACAGGAGTCAAGCCCTGAAGAGCAGGATGCAGTGTCGCAAGAAGTTCACACAAGTGGTCAAGGTCAATGAATGCAACTTCAAGTGCCATATCCTACCACCTCCACCACTAGCTTCAGCCACTGCTCAATTCACCACACAGCCATCACTCAGCTACCAGCAATCTCTATCAGTCAGGATTCATACCTAACATTCATAACTTCACTGCCACACTTAACATTGATGCAAGCCTTATACCTATATCTCACACCTTGCACACACTGCAAGCAATTCAACCATGACAGTCACATCACCCAAACAGATTGCACAGCACTCACTGACACATCTCACTCTCTTTTGCAGGACAAGATGACACACAACCGGAGACAGCAGGAGTTAACCGAAGGGGGACAGGCCTGCCTGCATGTCCTACCTCCCATGGAGGAGACATGTTGGTCATTATTGGAACGACCATTACTGAGGCCATGGTCAACGGCAGGACTCAAGCCATCAAAGATGACGGTATTCTCATACCTAATCCTCTTTCTCGCATCTATCTTCCCCCTCATCCCACAATCTCTTCTGAATTGCAAGCTGCAGATGATGTAAGCATGTATCTCTTACTTTCCCCGCCCCCACTTGCCTCACCACAACCTTACTCTTGTGCCTTTCTCCTTTCAGATGCCCAAGAATTGCAACCTGCCCAGGCAGTGGTGGAAGAGCATGTAGACAGTGATGATGTAGACACACTGTCGCTCGATTTGACACTCACAGCCACCAGCTCAGATACTGACACTGCAAGTTATTTACAGGATAACACAGAGGCGGGATCTGCACGTGGTGAGACATCGGGCATGAGTGGCCTGCAGCCAGAACAAGGGGTAAGGATGGCGCAGATGCCAGCTCCCCGGAGGGTGAGTTCACACAGGAGTTCTGCTGCAAAGGACTTGGATGAGCATTTCGATGGGACAGGCTATTGAAAAAGGCTGATGGGTATGCGCAATGAAATGCTTGGCGCATTGGGAAGTCTGCCAGAAAGTCTGCGTGCATGGTCAAGGAGCATGGAGGGGTCTGGCATCAATTTAGCACAGGGCTTTAGGCAGAGCTGAGAACCCGTCCTTTCCCACTCCATTAGCATACTTGAAGTCCCAATCATGAGGCAGCAACTGACGGCTGATGTCTCAGCTTCCATTGCAGCACAAGCAGCAGCCACCCAACGTCTGAGTGCTGCACTGGAAGCTCAGACTGCTGTCATGCAAGGCCAGCTTGTTGCTGGGCAAGCTCAGACTCTGCCATCAAGGCTGTGGATTACAGTGTTCCAAGGGACTTGCAGGATGTCACGACGATCCAGCAATCTGTCTCCAACAGATTACTAGGATTGCTGAAGCACCGCCCCAGGGGAGTGGCAGTGATTCCATGGAGCACGAATGTGCTGTCCTTTGGTCAGGATGGCAGCGTTCATTCTCCCACCCTGGCCACTCCGCCAGTGCCCTTGCTGTTGCCTGTCAGCCAACCAGCCTAGGCTGCTGCCGCCCATGCCGAGATGGTGCAGTCTGCAGCCAGGCCCGCTAGGCTCAGAGCTGCTCGAGGTCATTCTCCAAGGCTATCTGGAGCCTGCTCCATTGAAAGTGAACAGCCTTCCACTAGCTATGCTGCAGCCACTGGGGTTGCCCTGCATAGGTGCACTAGGCAAGCAAAGGCACTAAGGGAATCCACAAGTTTAATTTTGTATGAAATATGGCATGATTTGATGTATAAATTTAATATTAAATGTTTATTTTATGGAGGCTTTTATTTTTGCATTGTGGCCAAGCGACCACTGTGATAGTCAGTGACAGAGGGAAGGTAAGGTGTGGGACTGTTGGTGATTGTTAAATTGGGGTTGTAACCATTGGAATTGCACTCAGATAAGTTCTTCACGGACATCCTAGGCCGAAAGTGGTTGTCTAGGTTGCCTCCTCACTTCCTCTTCCTCCTTCTCCTCTTCCTCAGCTGCTCTTAGTATAGCTGGTGACAAGGGATGATCCCTCATGAACATAAGAACATTAAGAAATAGGAGCAGAAGTAGGCCATATGGCCCCTCGAGCCTGCTCCGCCATTTAATAAGATCATGGCTGATCTGATCATGGACTCAGCTCCACTTCCCTCCCGCTCCCCATAACCCCTTAATGGTTAAGAAACTGTCTATTTCTGTCTTAAATTTATTCAATGTCCCGGTTTCCACAGCTCTCTGAGGCAGCGAATTCCACAGATTTACAACCCTCAGAGAAGAAATTCCTCCACATCTCAGTTTTAAATGGGCGTCCCCTTATTCTAAGATTATGCCCCCTAGTTCTAGTCTCCCCCATCAGTGGAAACATCCTCTCTGCATCCACTTTGTCAAGCCCCTTCATAATCTTATACATTTCGATAAGATCACCTCTCATTCTTCTGAATTCCAATGAGTAGAGGCCCAACCTACTCAACCTTTCCTCATAAGTCAACCCCCTCATCCCCAGAATCAACCTAGTGAACCTTCTCTGAACTGCCTCCAAAGCAAGTATACCCTTTCGTAAATATGGAAACCAAAACTGTACGCAGTATTCCAGGTGTGGCCTCACCAATACCCTGTATAACTGTGCCCCCCCCACCCCTCACCCCGAGAGAACAGCTCCGCAGGTCGGGCTATAAAAGAGCTGCAGCGGCATACCACTTCAACCTCCAGCCCGTGTTGCTCCAAGGATTTTTAGATGGGCAACTGGGTGACATCATCAAAATCCTGGTGGCCGTTTTGGAGCGTGGGCAGGAACATTGGCAGTTACAGAGAAGTGGGACGGCCGGGGCAGATGAGCGGCAAGTGTTTGTGGCGAGATACGGTGAATGTTTATGACGGAGGAGTGGCGAGAGATTGTGGCGGAGGTGCGATAGATGAGGGTACAGGGCCCAGAAGAGCCGAGGGCCCAGGGCCGGCCCACACTGCGATATGTGTTCGCGCTAGGTCCATGCAGCAGGGCAGGTCTCCAGTCATCTTGGTTAATCCTTGCCACTGGACCAAAACCTAGCTCTGTCAAGCCCGTGTGGTGACTGGTGTGCAACAGTCAGCACACGTTAAAAAAATTCACACACAGGCATCTTCCACTCTCTCGATTGGAGTTCAGAACTGGAACATCAGGTCCTTCATCGAAACACCTGTGAACTCGTGGAAGCAAGTCATCCTCGTTCAAGGGACCACCTATGATGATGATGATGATGATGATAACTGTAGCAAGACTTCCCTTTGCCATAAAGGCCAAAATTCCATTGGCCTTCTTGATCATTTGCTGTACCTGCATACTATCCTTTTGTGTTTCAAGTACCCCCAGGTCCCGCTGTACTGCAGCACTTTACAATTTTTGCTCCATTTAAATAATAACTTGCTCTTTGATCTTTTTTCTGCCAAAGTGCATGTCCTCACACTTTCCAACATTATACTCCATCTGCCAACTGTTTGCCCACTCACTTAGCCTGTCTATGTCCTTTTGCAGATTTTTTGTGTCTTCCTCACACATCGCTTTTCCTCCCATCTTTGTATCATCAGCAAACTTGGCTACGTTACACTCAATCCCTTCTTCCAAGTCGTTAATATAGATTGTGAATAGTTGGGGTCCCAGCACTGATCCCTGTGGCACCCCACTAGTTACTGATCGCCAACCCGAGAATGAACCATTTATCCCGACTCTCTGTTTTCTGTTAGTTAGCCAATCCTCTATCCATGCTAATATATTACCCCTAACTCTGTGAACTTTTATCTTGTGCAGTAACCTTTTACATGGCAACTTGTCAAATGCCTTCTTGAAGTCCAAATACACCACATCCACTGGTTCCCCTTTATCCACCCTATTTGCCACATCCTCAAAGGCCAGCAAATTTGTCAAACACGACTTCCCCTTCATAAATCTATGCTGGCTCTGCCTGACCGAATTATGCTTTTCTAAATGTCCTGCTACTGCTTCTTTAATAATAGACTCCAACATTTTCCCAACCGCAGATGTTAGGCTAACTGCTGTATAGTTTCCTGTTTGCCTCCTTTTTTAAATAGGGGCATTACATTTGCAGTTTTCCAATCGGCTGGGACTTCCCCAGAATCCAGGGAATTTTGGTAAATTGCAACCAATGTATCCACTTTCCCTGCTGCTACTTCTCTTAAGACCCTAGGATGCAAGCCATCAGGTCCAGGGGATGATGGTGAGGTCGTGCAGCATGCAGCAGACCACCACAAATCTTGACATCTGCACTGCCAAGTACTGAAGGGCTCCTCCAGAGCATTGTTCCAGCACAGCAATGGTCTGCTTTATCACATTTCATGTGGCAGCATGGCTTTCATTATAGGCATGCTGCGCACATGTGTGTGGGCTACGCATGAGCCATGTCATCAATGGATAGCCCTGTCACCCAGTTGCCCCACTTTGGTTTCCCATGGTGATTCAAATGCAGATGGCACAGCGGACTGCCACATAATGACCAATGTTCCCTTTAAGCTGCGCAGCCGGCTTGCCAGCTTTTCATTGCAAAGACTGAGCATGTGCGGTATTTTGAATGGGCCGTGCAAACCCTTAAAGGGGCCACGCAGCGGCAAAAAAAAATGACAGGGAGCTTTGATCATGACTGCTGCCAGGATACCAAGCATTGAGCTGCATGATTCGCTCCCTCTGGTCACACACCAGCTGGACATTGAGGAAGTGGAATTCCTGTTCGATTCCAGCCTCATCATCATAGGCGGTCCCTCGAACGAGGGTAACTTGTTTCCACATGAGTTCACAGATGTTTCAATGAGGACCCGATATTCACGTCCTGAACTCCAATTGAAGGGTGGCAGATGCCTGTGCGTTGATTTTTTCTAACGTGTGGTGACCGTTGCACATCAGCCACCACACGGGCTTGACAGAGCTAGGCCTTGGTCCAGTGGCAAGGGTTAACCAGGACGACTGGAGACCTGCTCTGCTGCACGAACCTAGTGCACACACATATCGCAGTGTGGGCTGGTCCTTGCTGCCCTTGGGTTGTCGGCTCTTCTGGGCCCCATACCCTAATTCACCGCGCCTCCGCCACGATTTCTCGACACGATTTCTCGCCGCTCCTCCGCCACAAACATTCGTCGCACCTCCGCCACGATCCCTCACCACTCCTCCGCCACAAAAACACTCGCCGCACCTCCGCCACGATCTCCCGCCGCACCGTGAAAGCAATTCTCAGAGGTAAATCCTGAGGCTTTGTTTTCCCGCTGCTGATTCGGTTTCTTCACGGGGTCCTGGCCGAGATCGCTCAGCCCGGCACTCTCCTTCAGTGTCGGGCTGATCGCACGGCACCCCTGCTCCTTGATGGTCCAGATAGCTCCCTTTTTTCTTCTGCAGAGTCAGCAGTGTGGGCCTTTCCCTTTAAGTGAGGGACGGGCCCCTCGGACGTGGCAGCACTCCTGAGGCGTCCGCCCTGTTCACGCCCCTTTTTGTTCCAGTCTGTGGCAGAGTTGACATGCGGCGCCCGCAAAGCAATGTGCGTGCAGTCAATGGCACCCTGAACCATGGGGGAAACCTGCAATCCTAGCAAAGCCGCCTGCTTGCTCAGCATGCTGGTCTCTGGCAAGAGAGAATGAAATATAGTTAGCTCTCTTTGAATGGAGAGATTCAGTGACCTCTCTTACACAACAGTGGATGACAAACTGTGAGGTGTTGCAAATATCTCCAGCTTCAGCCTGGAAGGAGCCAGACACACAAAAGTTTATCACCATGGTCACCCTCACAGCCACTGCCATTGTGGTCCTTGCCTGCTCTGAGGTTGCAGCTGTGGCTGCAGCAGATGCCAGATTTCAGTGAGGACTTCGCAGATGTCTCAAACATTGTTCCTCACTTATGTTCAGGTCGGGAAATTGCTCCCTGAACACTCTGGGCAGATATAGCCTCCTGCAGGGAGCCCTTCTCCCCCTCCTCTTCCCTCTTTGAGCAACTTGTCCTGTTCTGTATAGCCTCTGTTAATTCTCCAAATCATGCTGTATTCCAAGGGGAATTCCTACCAATGCATCCGTGTCTGGCACCAAGTGGTTTGTGTAGAAGCCTTGAAGTCAGCAAAAACTCCTCAAGTCCCTGCCACACCACTCCCTGTCGACGTTTGCAACTTGAAACAACTATAGAAAGCACCAATTACTTGTAGGATCGTAGCAACAGCTAGAAGAAATCAACCAGCAACTAACCTGCAGGTAATTGATGATCTCTTTAAATAGCACTGCTGGTGGGTCCTTCCTGCTGCTGAACACGTGTTCAGCTATGCAAGGTTAAGAGAGGATGTTAGCTGGAGCGCTGAGCTCCAAAATCGCACCGCTGGTATCGAATCAGTGTTGCACGCTGATTGACATCACAATCTTCCTGCTTTGCATACTTCCGGCGGACGTTCACTGCGTGCGTGTTAACGCCCTCACCAATATGGCATTGGTGCAATTCACCCCACAAGTGTGCACATGCACTGTTGACACCATTTTGGAGCACATGTAGCAACTGAAAGACGGAAGCTGACAATCCCAATTTTGAATCCTAGGGGCTAGAAATTGACCCTCAGCCCGATTGGGGGTGGTAACCTTCAGGGGCCAGGACTTCCTGTGCCTGGTCTGGAAGTCCCGATCCTGATCCAGAATTGGGCCGTACACCCTTCAAAGGAAGCAAAGTGCTGTCTCTGACACTCCATTTCCTTTAAGGGATGTTCCCAGGGCGGTAGCACGGCGCTAGACTCAGGTCAGTGCTACAATGCCTCTCCCCTTCCATTAAAGGGGAGTAGGGGAGTGCCGCTGCACACTCTGGCCCTTTGCTGGCCACCACTGGGCCACCAGGGACGCGATCGACCAGGCCAGCAACTCGGCACCCAAAGTGGAGTGCCGGGCTGCACGATGGCATCCCGGGGTGCTAAGGGCTTCCCCTTTAATTGGGGCATCCCAGCAGCATATGGCCAGCAGCTTCACGACCCGTTGACATCTGCCCACGCCAGCCTCGCTGACCACGGGGCAATTTCCCCTGTGTGGTGCAAAGGGGTCAGCGTGGGGCGGTGAGGGATCGAGGCGCTAATTGCATGGTGTGGCGCTGCCAAGACAGCACCCCCCCAAACCTCCGGAGCAATTTCCCGGAAGGCAGTAGCGCCCTCCATCCCCGGACGAAAACACCATTGCACCACGCTAGCGCCCCCAGGAGGCACTAACCGGGCTAGAAAAAGGGGCAATATCGCCCCCTAGATGTTTAACCTAAAAAAAGTGACATTTGAGTTTTCAACAGACCAAACAGAACATCAGGACTCCCAAAATCTACCTCACAATTACTGTTCCACATCCAACCCTTTTTCTGGTCCCAGTTCACAGAGGCACTCTGTGCTCCAACAATCCTCCCAGATATCCCCTCCCCCCCCCACCCCAATTCGTGCCAGAATGTTCCCTCACTTCTCCGTTAATACTGGCACTCTCCTTCCTCACTCCAAAGTGCTGTTCTCAGATTCTCCTTTCTTCCCATTCACAAAGCACTGCTCTTGGCTTATCCCCACCAAAGTACCAGTCCCAACTTTTCTCTACAAAGCATTTCTGGCTTTTCCCCACTGCTCCCCCAAAGTGTCTCTCTTGGGAATACCCCTTTTTCTATTTCCTTCCCTCCTTCCTCACCCTTCACTTCCCTTTCTGTGTCCACTTCATTTCTCCTGCCTTTCTCTTTTGCTGAGTTCTGCTGCTCTTTGAAGTGAATCAGGCCATTGTGTACTGTAGATGAGAATTTCTATTACCACAAGAATTTCTGCCTACAGTATTCTGTGGCCAAAATCATTTCAAATAGCAACAAGATTCAGGTAGAAGTTGAGTTGAGGGGAGAGGGTCCTGGTATGCACTGATTTTCATCCCCAACTGCAGACATGCAAACTAGGCCCCCAAAACACTGACCGTCTGTGTTAAATAGCAACAGTTGGTATGTATGCAGCATAGATGAGAGATTGTCATCCTATTAACCTGGGCTGGAATGAAATTGCTGAGCTAAAATAGACAGAACAGCACTCACTTCACTACCAAGTTCCCCCTGTACGCTTTACTTTTTTTGACAAAAAAGGACACAAATACAAAATTCACATCTGAAGCAAGGCATTAGAAAAATAACATACTTTTCAGCTGTAAAGAAGCAGCGAGGTTCAGACATATGAATTAAAGGACTATACTCTGTAGCATCTTAACCTGGCAAATGGGGAATCAATAGTTGGATTTGAAATATCCAACAAGATAGCGGGAATTTTAATTGTGACGAACTTAGATTTTCAAATCTCACAGAACAGTTGTCAGGTAGGGTTAGTATAGGAGATGAGTAGGTAATGGTGCAGAAAAATATTATTTTACAGTACCTGTGAGAGGGCTGCAGTCTCATTTTCTACTATTGTTCCATATTGAGTTTCATGCACACAGTCATTTGTGCTTTTCATTTGGTTGAATGGGTTGTGGTTTCAATTGTCAGGAGTGCACAAAGACCATAGTCTGTTTCAGCATGTAAAATGATGAACAGAATTGATGTGAGGAGTTTTTGAGAGTTGTCCCTAAAAGGTTTTGCCTGCCTCATGTCAAATTATTCACATCATATGGTGGAAATTAACCATACCCTTTCTCTAAATTGAAACTTAAGTTGCCACAAAAAAATGATTTATATGCCAAGAATGTAAATACCTGCTGCTGTAGTTACAACAGTAAGTCACAACACGTTATAGTTTCTGACTTAATGACTAAAGAATGAAATAAATGTTTTGAAAATCAATTACTATCAATCCATGAGATCTATAAACCAATATTACAGTAATTGTTTCAATATGTATTTTCTGATTATGCAGCAGTAACACAATTAGAGTCCCTTAGATCAATTAAGTTTATAATCAAGTGTCAGTTAATTAAAGGCCTTGAAAAATTATGAACTATTTAATACACTTTGTATCACGAAATTAGCATAAGCAAAAACTAGGCAGTTTATTATGTAAATAAATATAGGGATATGTCTTTTAATTACTGTGCATGAAGACTGAAAATTAGCAATTTAGTTAACTATTAAAAGAGAGCCTCCAAATATGTTGTTTGTGCTGTTAACAGAAAAACTTGAACATCACATCTCAAGGTTAGTGTGCTCATTTTTCATTCAAAGTAAATAGAATATGCTATAAAGGGCATCCTTAGGAGCTTGTTGATCATGTTTTTATAAGATGATGCTCTTTTAATTAACATTGAGGAACACAGTGAACATTGCCACATCATTTATGGATAATTGAATTTGATTGTACACATAAAAAAGATCAATTAAATAATAAGTCAAACTTGAACTTTCTTGGAGTTGATGCCCACACCACTGGTAGCATGTGTAATGGCTCTGAAATTCTGGTCGGAGGCTTCTTTTGGATGAACGCCTCCGACCAGAGAATTTTTACCGAAGTACCTGGTGGTTCCGGAGGAGCGTGGGATTCCGTTGGGGAGGCCTTCTCTTCCTGCACTGCGAAGCGCGCTCCCGTCCTCCAGGTTTGGATGCAGAAGGAGCAGTCACGTGTGACTGCACAACCAATCAGGGACAGTATTCCACAGCTTTCTCATTAATAGCAATGAGAATTCCGTATCTACAAGTTCTCATTGCTATTAATGAGAAAAAAAACACACTAAACAAAAAAAAATAAAAAACACACAAAATTAATTGAAATTAAAGTTAATAAATGTCTTAGAAAAAAACATTCCGATTTTTAAAAAGTTTTTTTAATTATGGTTTAAAATAAACTTACTGTAGTGAGCAGGGTTTTTAAATAATAAAATGTGTTTTTTAAATTTAATTTAATTGTGTTTTTGTGTGTTTTAAAACTCTTACATCTGTAAAAGTAGGCCATGCGCCTGCTTTTATCAGACGCAAGAGCTTTCAGGACATTCGCTGGGTAAGATATGGGTAAATACCGCAATCTTGCCCATGTGAATGTCCTTGCTCCCGAGATGCGGATGATCTGTCAAACTGGAGCTTGACAGATCGGAAAAGCCGGTTTTCAGCGCATGCGCATTGTGCACTGAAAACCGGCTTATGTGATGCCTTCCTGGGTCCGTACACACTCCGTACGGACCCAGGAAGGCTGGGATTTCTGGGCCAATATCTTTATAAAAAACATAATTAAACATTGAAAGAACAATTGAGCTTAACAAAACTAAAATATCCTTCAGTAAAAAGAAAAACAAATCAAAGGTTAGAGATGCACAACAGGTTGGTCCGATCTCTGAGAGAAAGATAGATTGACACGTTGGTTGCAATCCCTCACTGAAACTGATGTAGCCAGGCTGGAGAAACCTTTGTCATCAGTCTATCAAGGTGATACTGCAGCTTGACCTCGGCTCTTTTGATGAATAATCTCATCTAAAACATTTGCCAATTGTTATCTCCCAGATACTAATCTACCCGATGTGCATTTCCAGTATTTTCTGTTTTTATTCCAACCTTCAGTGTTATTTGAATGCATGTTTCTGCATTGGCTGTAGATAGGTAATTCATCGATGTCAGATCATAAGATGACCTGAAGGGATGGAGTACAAAAGCAGGGAGGTCCTTCTGCAACTGTATAGGGTATTGGTGAGGCCGCACCTGGAGTACTGCGTGCAGTTTTGGTCACCTTACTGAAGGAAGGATATACTAGCTTTGGAAGGGGTACAGAGCCGATTCACTAGGCTGATTCCAGAGATGAGGGGTGTGGTGTATGTAAGACACAAATCACTGACTCCACACGGTCTGGTGTAAGTCTAACTGCTGTGACCTTTATCCTTTATTGTTCAGCTCCAGAGTGCCTCTCAGGTGTGGTGGTCAGCCTTATATAGCCCCTGTTGCAGGTACTACCAGGGTTTCCCACCACAGCGCCCTCTGTGGTGTGGCATAGTGCTTACATTACATTTAAGGTACTGGGACGATACACACGTCATTACATAACATCACCTTCCCCCCCCCCCACCAGGACGCAGGACAACGATACACACATCATTACATAACATCACACTTGTCCAACGGAAGGCAGGTGGGCATAGACAGTGCGTTAGTATGGTACATATTATCTGGTACATTAACTGGTTATTGACTGGTAGCGGATCCTTGATTTCCTTGTTAGTCGTTATCATTAATTGTACTTCATCCATTATTTTACACAAATACAGTGGCCATTCAGCATTAAAAAAGTAATTCTTATTATAAATTCACTATCACACATTAACATTGCTCATTTTAGACTCGCTCTGCCTTGCAGAAGTCCTTTGTGGGGACCACCTCTTGGTAAGGCCCTTTTAAGACTCCCGGGTGCATTTCCTTTTTAAGGCGCCATCTTTGATGCAGGAGGATTCCACGAGGCTTCTCCTTGGGCGCCGCCATCTTTGATGCTCTGCTGCTCCGACACGATGCCGCCGCCATCTTCTTCTCCGCCGCTCCGAATGCCCTCCGCCGTCGCAGCCTCCGCTCCCCTCCGCTGCCACCTGACTTGCCACCTCTCCTGCGGCCGTCGTGGCCTCTCCAGCGGCCGCACTTGCCGCCTCCCCCGTAGCCGCCGACCTCCAGCTGCTGCCGCCGCCCGACGCTAACAGTTCCTCGGCGGGGCTCTTCCGAACCGCCAGCCATCCTGGATCGCTCGGCACCCTGCCCGCAGCGCCCCGCTAGCTCACCCCCCCCCCTCCCCACTAGGCCCCTCTCTGCAGAGCTGTTTGCCTGTGGGGATTGAGGCTGCAGGGTCTCTATGTGAGGCCCGGGCCTGGGGCTTGCCTGTGGGTAGATTGAGGCTGCAGCTCCAGCTCGGTCGGCGCTGCTCTCTGGGGACCCGGGGCACGGCAGATCCCCGGGGAGCAGCAGCCTTTGGAGTGATGAAGTCTTCCCAGCTCCCACGGACCGTCCCCATCCACCTCCGGCCGAGGAGCATCGGCCCATCGCCTGCAACGACCCACAGAGGTAAACCGTGCGTCTCGTCCCGGTGGGATACCTGCACCATCGCTCTGCCGAGAACAGGTATCAGTTCCCTGGTGTAGGTACGCAGTTTCACCGTGACCGGGACCAGCTTGGGTCGTGCAGCTGGGTTAATCCACAGTTTATCAAAAGTTCTCCGACTCATCAATGACGGACCCGAGCCCGTGTCCACTTCCATACTCACTGGGACTCCGTTGATTTTTACTTCACTTATCACTGGGGGCGAATCGTCGGTGCATGTATACAGTCCAAGCACCTCATCTTCTTCTACCTGCTCCTCGCTGAACAGTGGATCATCCCCCATCTCTCAGCCACATGGTGAGTCCGATTTCTTTTACACATACGCTGAAGGTGACCTTTAACGTGGCAGGTATTGCACGTGTACTCTGCAAACCTGCACCGGAGAGCCCCATGGCTTCCTCCACAACGCCAGCATGGTGCTGCTTGATTGGCCCCCCTCGGCGGAATTTGAGCTCCAGGATCCCGAGGTCCATGCTCTCTGCCCTGGGCAGAGCCACATTCTGCAGTTTTGTCCATGGTGGGTGCTATCCTGTGGACAGTGCCTGCCAGGTTCGAGACTGTGTGGATTATTTGCTTGGTGCTGCATGTCGAGGTCATATGTGCCCGACTGATGGCGATGGCCTTTGTCAGAGTGACTGTGGGTTCCGTGGCCAGCAGCTTGTGAAGGAGGCCCTCGTGGCCAATCCCCATAACGAAAACGTCCCGCAAAGCCTCGTCAAGGTGTGCCCCAAAATCACACGGCGCCGCGAGTCTCCTGAGGTCTGCAGAATATTTGTTGACATCCTGGCCCTCAGGTCTGCAGTGATGGTAAAATTTGTATCTGGCCGTGAGGATGCTCTCCTTCGGTTTCAACTGGTCACGAATGAGTTCAGTCAGCTCCTCGTATGACTTGTCCCTGGCGCTCCCAGGTGCCAGCAAATTCCTGACGAGACAGTAAACCTCATCTCCACAACTGGAGAGCAATATCGCCTTACGCTTCTCTCTCATTGCGTATGTGTTCTCCATCAGGTCGTTTGCTGTGAAGTAGTACTCGAGCCTTTCCGTAAAGGCCTCCCAATCATTGCCCACGGTAAAATCCTTTAGCGAGCCCAGAGTAGCCATGGTTGCGTGGAGTTCGTCCACTTCTTCGTTGCCAAAGTGGTGTATGTAGCACACAAATCACTGACTCCACACGGTCTGGTGTAAGTCTAACTGCTGTGACCTTCGTCCTTTATTGTTCAGCTCCAGAGTGCCTCTCAGATGTGGTGGTCAGCCTTATATAGCCCCTGTTGCAGGTACTACCAGGGTTTCCCACCACAGCGCCCTCTGTGGTGTGGCATAGTGCTTACATTACATTTAAGGTACTGGGACGATACACACATCATTACATAACAAGGGGGTTACCTTATGATGATAGATTGAGTAGACTGGGTCTTTACTCATTGGAGTTCAGAAGTATGAGGGGTGATCTTATAGAAACATTTAAAATAATGAAAGGGATAGACAAGATAGAGCCAGAGAGGTTGTTTCCACTGGTCGGGGAGACTAGAACTAGGGGGCACAGCCTCAAAATACGGGGGAGCCAATTTAAAACCGAGTTGAGAAGGAATTTCTTCTCCCAGAGGGTTGTGAATCTGTGGAATTCTCTGCCCAAGGAAGCAGTTGAGGCTAGCTCATTGAATGTATTCAAGTCACAGATAGATAGATTTTTAACCAATAAGGGAATTAAGGGTTATGGGGAGCGGGCGGGTAAGTGGAACTGAGTCCACGGCCAGATCAGCCATGATCTTGTTGAATGGCGGAGCAGGCTCGAGGGGCTAGATGGCCTACTCCTGTTCTTAATTCTTATGTTCTTATGTTCTTATGAATGAGCTATACTTCTGAGCAGGAGCTTAAATTAGGTACCGTCACTCTTGACTTGCATAAGATTTTGAGGCTGTCTTTAAAAATGCTAGTCTGTACGGATTTCAAGTTTGTAGTTTACAGTGTCAAAGACAATTGCAAAAGAAGCTGGTATATGACAAGTAACATTCACGCCACTCAAGTGTCCAGGCAATGTCCATCTCCAACAACAGATGGTTAATGGACAGAAAACAGAGAGCAGGAATAAATGGGACTTTTTCGGGTTTGACAGACTGTACGGGATACTGCAAAGATCAGTGCTTAGGCCTCAACTATTTACAATCTATATTAATGAGTTCGATGAAGGTACTGAGTGTAATGTATCTAAGTTTGCTGATGATACACTGTTAGGTGGGAAAGAAAGCTGTGATGAGAACGCAAAGAGGCTGTGGAGAGATATAGACAGATTGACTGAGTAGGCAAGAACATGGCAAATGGAATACAATGTTTTGGACTTTGGTAGGAAAACAAAAAGGCAGAATGTTTTGGAACGGTGACAGACTGGGAAATGTTTGCATTCAGAGGGACCTGGGTGCACCCCATTTCGGGCGGAGGTCAATTTCTACCCCTCATACAGATAAAACCAGGTTTTACGCCTGCTTTTATCAGGTGTAACAATTTCACGTGCATTCGCTGGGCAGAAGTTGGGCAAATAGCTTCAGTTTTGTACGATCTGTCACGAGGATTCTTGACAGATCGCAAGTTCTGGGTTTCGGCGCATGCGCAGTGGATGCCTAAACCCAGAACTTGCCTGACCGCTATGGGTGTCGTACGTGCCCATAGGGGCCGAGAATTCAGTCCCATAAAATTCTTACGGGGCTTGACAGGGTTAATGCTGAAAAAATGTTTCCTCTACATGGGGAATCTAGAACACAGTCTCAGAATAAGTAGTTGGCCATTTAGGTCTGAGATAAGGAGAAATTTCTTCACTCAAAAGGTTGTGAAACTTTGGAATTCTCTACCCCAGAAAGCTGTGGATGCTCACTCATTGAGTATATTCAAGACAGAGGTCAATACATTTTTGAAAACTAAGGGAATTAAGGGATATGGGGATGTGAACATACGAACACTGACGGACAGGTAAAGACCATCTGGTCCATCGAGCCTGTCCCACACAATTGCGATACCTTGTGTATCACAACATATACACTCCACCCCACCTGAAACCATGTGATCTCCTTGGAGAGGCAACAAAAACAGATTAAAAAAACCCAGGCCAATTTGGGGGAAAAAATCTGGGAAATTCTCCAACCCATCTAGATGATCAAAATGAGTCCAGATCACTCTGGCATTAAGTTCCCTGCAGTACCTAACTTCTGTAAGAGTTAATCTCCGCCGCAGCCAGAAACAAATCCTACTCTTGCTTGAAGGAATTCAGTGAGTCAGCATCCACCACATGAGAGAGCAGCTTGTTCCAGAGGTCTACTATTCTCTTTGAAAAGAACCATCTCCTGACATCTGACCTAGATCTAGCCTTATGCAACTTAAATTTGTGCCCCCTGGTCCTGCCTAACCTATTTAATAGAAATAAATGGTCAGCTGGAACACTGTTTATTCCCTTCATTATCTTATAAACCTCAATCATATCCCCCCCAAGCCTACGCTGTTCTCAGGTAAAGAGCCCCAATTCTTTTAACCTATCTTGATAACTAAGATGCTTTAGACTTGGAATTAGTCTTGTGGCCCTCTTCTGCACCCTTTCCAGAGCCTCAATATCATCCATCATGTGAGGAGACCAAAACTGGATACACTATTCCAAGTGCAGCCTGACTCCTCATCATCATAGGCAGTCCCTCGAAACAAGGATGACTTGCTTCCATGCCAAAAAAGGGATGAGTTCACAAGTGTTTCAATGAAGGACCAAATATTCCATGTCCTGAACTACATCCTGAAGGATGGAAGATGCCTGTGTGTGGAATTTTTTAACGTGGGGTGGCCATTGCACACCAGCCACCACACGGGCTTGACAGAGCTAGATCTTGGTCCAGTGGCAAGGGTTATCCAAGATGACTGGAGACCTGACTAAGGTCTTGTACAAGGACAAAACAATACGCCTCGTCTTATACTCAATTGTCCTATGGATACACCTCAACACCCTTTTTAGCTATCGCTGCACGGTATTGCTCGTGTACCTTTAAGGATGTATGCACTAGAATGTCCAAATCTCTTTCTATCTCCACCATCTTTAATGCCTTCCCTGGAGAGCATATGAATGTTGAGCATTTACCCTGCCCATATGCATAACACTGCACTTATCTAAAATTATATATCATTTTCCAGTCATGAGCTCAGTCTCCCAACACATTAAGATCTGCCTGAATCAGACGAGCCTCTTCTATAGTTCTAGCACTCGCACAGATCTTGGTATCATCTGCAAATTTGTAAATTGTGCTGCCAACCCCTGAATCCAGATCATTGCTAAAAATAGTAAAAAGCAACGGTCCCAACACTGATCCCTGCAGGACACCACTGGTGACAGGTCTCCAAGCAGATCCAAATCCATCTGTAACTACTCTTTGACTGCATCCTGCCAGCCAGTTCTGTATCCAACTCAAGATATTTCCACTAATACCAGCGGCTCCGATCTTATAGAGAAGCCTTTTGTACGGTACCTTGTCAAAAGGTTTTTGGAAATCTAAGTAGACAGTGTCTACTGGGCTTCCCTCATCCACCAACTTTGTAACTTCTTCAAAAAACACAATTAGATTTGTGAGACATGACCTCATTTTTATGAAGCCACGTTGGGTATCCCTAATATGTCCCTCCCTATCCAAGTATTCACATATTGCATCCTTATGATTCTTTCAAGCATCTTCCCTATTACTGATGTTAAACTGATCAGCCTATAGTTACCCGTGTCTGCCTTGTCACCTTTTTTAAAAATGGGGACTACATTAGCCTCCTTCCAATCTGTAGGAACCATTCCAGAGTGCAGTGAGCTATTAAACATACAGGCCATGGGCTCGCATAGCACATGTCCCATCTCCCGGAGAACCCTCGGGTGGATATCATCCGGCCCGGCTGCTCTATTTTTTAAGATCTTCATTCTTTCTAAAACAATATGCTTATCAATGTTAATGTTACTAGTAGTAAAACTAGTATTATTAAATTATAATATTTGAGCATCACCTTCAAGGGTGAATACTGATGCAAAGTACTCATTTAATATTTCCGCCACACTCAGTAAGTCATTTGTAACCTGTCGTTGAACACCCTTCAGTGGCCCAATACAGTCTTTGATAGTTCTCTGACTCTTCGCATAACTAAAAAAGCTCTTCCCATTACTGCCACAGTTGTCTACAATTCTTTTTTCCATTAGTCTTTTTGCTGATCTAATAGCAGCCTTAGTTTTCTTTAGTTGAGTGTTAAATTTCTTTAATTTATAGAAACATTTCTGTTTACATCTTATTTGTCTTTGTACATACCCAGTAAGCCACCTTGGCTTTTTCTTACCACATTTCCTTCTTTTGATTTTGGGTACATGTTTGTTTACCACATTTTTAATCTTATTCTTAAAAACCTTTCATTTACAGGTTGAACCTCCCTTATCCAGAACCACCCCTCGTCCAGAACCATTCCCGGCCACTGGGTGGCGCATGCGCAGAACTCCGACATGAACAAATTGAAGTCCTTCCTCGCTGCCGATTCCCACAATCGCCCGCCCCCCCCCACCCGATGATCTCTCTGCCGTACTCCCAGCCCCAAGCTTGCCAGCCCCAATATCCCCTTTCTCAGAATCTGTACCATCCAATTTAAAGTGACCACCCCTCGTCCAGAAAAAAATCTTATCCAGAACAGGCCAGGTCCCGAGGGTTCCAGATAAGGGAGGTTTAATCTGTATATTCAACATCGGTTGTATCACCACTGAGAAGGGTTAGCCAATTTACCTGTTCCAAATCATCTGCCATTTCGGAGAAGTTTGTCCTTCTGAAATCTGGTATGAGTTGCAGGTAAAGTAGAAACCTTTAGTTCTACCAGCCAATTGGAACCGTATAATGTTGTGATCACTATTGCCCAAATGTTCCCCCACATGGAGGCCTGATATGAGGTCAGGCTCACTACTAAACACCAGATCCAATATATTTGCTTCATTAACATGTTGAGTCAGGAAACAGTCTTGTATATTTTCAAAAACACTTTTGGCTGCACTTGCCACCACAACAGCAGGTAAACCATCTGAATGCCAGGAAAATTAAAATCACCCACCAAACAAAGGTGGCATTTTATATTAAAAACATCAGTGATCTGTTTCCATAATAACTCATCACGTTCAAGTGTCTGACCTGGGGGCCTATAACAATAATTAATCCCTGCCCGTGAGCTTGGTCCACTTGAGCCCAGATAGCTTCAGCTGAGCCTGATGAGGCAATATCAAGTCTCTCTCTCTCTAGCGGTTAGATTCTCACTGATAAAAAAATAGCAACCCCAGCTCCCCTTTGACCTACCCTATCCTTTCTGAAACCCTTGTAACTCTTTAGGTGAATTTCTGTGCGATCATTGTCATCTAGTCATGTCTCAGAAATACACAATATGTCTAAATTCTCCACCACAGCATGGGATTGCAATTCTAGCAATTTGCTTCTAACGCTCCTTGCATTTACATAAAATAAATTTAAAGGATCAATATAAAATGCCACCTTTGTTTGGTGGGTGATTTTAATTTTCCTGGCATTCAGTGGCACAATGGTTTACCTGCTGTTGTGGTGGCAAATGCAGCTGAAAATTTCTTAAAGTTATTACTTCTTATTTGCTTCCTACCTGGTCCATCTTCATGCTTAGCATCCATGTAGTTATCACTAACTTTGAACTGATCTGCACTATCCCCATTCTGACTTAGTTTAAATGCTTTCTGAAAGCATGCTCAACACCCTCTGCCAGTCTTTTTGCTCCCACGAAGTTAAGATGGAGGCTGTCCCTCCTAAACAACTTACCTTGTCCAGTGAACACCTTCCAATTATCGATGAAGTGAAGCTTCCTCTTTTTGTAGAGGTCCCGAAGCCAGATGTTGAATCCCACGATTCGGCTATTCCTCTCCATCGATCTAGATGTGACTTGTAACAGCCTGGAGACTACTGCCCTCGCACCTCTTTGCTGAAGGGCATCAATGAGGCTTTTGCAGGAATCCTGCAAAACAAATGGTCTTCTATCCATAATATCATTAGTGCAAATATGTAAACCTACTACAATATCATCCACACAATCTCGGAGATCAGCTACCTTGGCCTCTGCAAAACAGAAAAGTGCTCTCGACAAAGCCTTACCTCTACAAAGGGTGCTATCTATGTGCCTGATAATGGAGTCCCCTATGAGGATTGCACGTTGCCTCTTGCTGTTCCTTGGCTGTTCAACTGACATCTTCTTGAGCTTTGCAGCCTTCCCCTTATCTTTTCCAAGCTGCTGATATGAGCAATGAGGTTCGAGGTCATTGGTGCTGACCTCATTGCGTGTCGTGTTCACAAAAAGTGGAGCATACCTGTTTGAAATAATAAGAAAATCCAAAGTGATAAGAGAACTGTTGCTATCAATATCGGACAATAAAGACTTACTTTTTGTCTCAATCAGGAAGCCATCAAAATCCACTAAGAATGTCAATTGCTCAATCTTCTCCTTTAGGAAAACAATCTCCTGCTGTAGAGACAAAGCCTGGACTCAGTTACTGCAAGTGAAGGTCCCACGATGCTTCACTTTGACACCATTTCTCTGTAACTATACCTTAGACAAAGCGAAAACTAATCCTAACTCCTACAGCCCAACTCCCTCAGTCTCAACTCTCAGCAAAATATGCCAACAATCTGCTCAAACCACACTCGACTGGAGTCACAAATAGTGCGGGAACGTGGAGTTGAGGTAGAAGATCAGTCATGATCTTGTTGAATGGTGGAGCAGGCTCAAAGGGCCAAATGGCCTATTCCTCCTATTTCTTATGTTCTAAAGACAGCGTCTAACCACCTCACATTGGCGTCGTCCTTCTTTCCTCTGGGATCCGGGACTCACCATCCTTATTTGTCCAAGGAATCTACAAGGAAAGCAGAAAAAAGAGAAGCAGCAGATGGAATAGACAAAGCGAAAACTAATCCTAACTCCTACAGCCCAACTCCCTCAGTCTCAACTCTCAGCAAAATATGCCAACAATCTGCTCAAACCACACTCGGCTGGAGTCACAAATAGTGCGGGAACGTGGAGTTGAGGTAGAAGATCAGTCATGATCTTGTTGAATGGTGGAGCAGGCTCAAAGGGCCAAATGGCCTATTCCTCCTATTTCTTATGTTCTAAAGACAGCATCTAACCACCTCCCCTTGACATTCAATGGCATTAGCACTATTGAATCCCCCACCATCAACTTCCTAGGGATATTGACCAGAAATTTAACTGGACCAGCCACACAAAGGATTCCCTCAGAATGAGTGATCATAGCATGATTGAATTTCAAATTCAGATGGAGGGTGAGAAAGTTGGATCTCTAACCAGCGTACTAAGCTTAAATAAAGGAGACTATGAAGATATGAGGGCAGAGTTGGGTAAAGTGGACTGGGAAAATAGATTAAAGTGTAGGACAGTTGATGAACAGTGGTGTACATTTAAGGAGATATTTCACAACTCTCAAGAAAAATATATTCCAGTGAGAAGGAAAAGGTGTAAGAAAAAAGATAGCCATCCGTGGCTAACTAAAGAAATAAAGGACGGTATCCAATTAAAAACAAGGGCATACAAAATGGCCAAAACTAGTGGGAGGACAGAAGACTGGGAAGCTTTTAAAATCTAGCAAAGAACGACTAAAAAAATGATTAAGAAAGGGAAGATAGACTATGAAAGTAAACTAGCACAAAATATGAAAACAGAAAACAAGAGTTTCTATAGGTGTATAAAAAGGAAAAGAGTGGCTAAAGTAAATGTTAATCCCTTAGAGGACGAGACCGGGGAATTAGTAATGGGGAACATAGAGATGGCAGAAACTCTGAACAAATATTTTGTATCAGTCTTTACAGTAGAGGACACTAACAATATTCTGACAGTGGATAGTCAAGGGGCTATAGAGGGGGGAGGAACTTAACACAATCACAATTACTAAGGAGGTAGTACTCAGTAAGATAATGGGGCTAAAGGCAGATAAATCTCCTGGACCCGATGGCTTGCATCCTAGGGTCTTAAGAGAAGTAACGGCAGGGATTGTGGATGCATTGGTTGTAATTTACCAAAATTCCCTGGATTCTGTGGAGGCCCCAGCAGATTGGAAAACTGCAAATGTAACGCCCCTATTTAAAAAAGGAGGCAGACAAAAAGCAGGAAACTATAGACCAGTTAGTCTAACATCTGTGGTTGGGAAAATGTTGGAGTCCATTATTAAAGAAGCAGTAGCAGGACATTTGGAAAAGCAAAATTCGGTCAGGCAGAGTCAGCATGGATTTATGAAGAGGAAGTCATGTTTGACAAATTTGCCGGAGTTCTTCGAGGATGTAACGAACAGGGTGGATAAAGGGGAACCAGTGGATGTGGTATATTTGGAGTTCCAGAAGGCATTTGACAAGGTGCCACACAAAAGGTTACTGCACAAGATTAAAGTTCACAGGGTTGGGGGTAATATATTAGCACGGATAGCAAATTGGCTAACTAAGAGAGAGTCGGGATAAATGGTTCATTCTCTGGTTGGCAACCAGTAACTAGTGAGATGCCGCAGGGATCAGTGCTGGGACCCCAACTATTTACAATCTATATTAACGACTTGGAAGAAGGGACTGAGTGTAACATAGCCAAGTTTGCTGACGATACAAAGATGGGAGGAAAAGCAATGTGTGAGGAGAACACAAACAATCTGCAAAAGGACATAGACAGGCTAAGTGAGTGGGCAAAAATTTGGCAGATGGAGTATAATGTTGGAAAGTGTGGGCTCATGCACTTTGGCAGAAAAAAATCAAAGAGCAATTTATTATTTAAATGGAGAAAGATTGCAAAGTGCCGTAGTACAGTGGGACCTGGGGGTACTTATTCATGAAACACAAAAGGATAGTATGCAGGGACAGCAAGTGATCAGAAAGGCCAAATGGTATCTTGGCCTTTATTGCAAAGGAGATAGAGTATAAAAGCAGGGAAGTATTGCTACAGCTATATAAGGTATTGGTGAGGCCGCACCTGGAATACTGCGTGCAGTTTTGGTTTCCAAATGTACGAAAGGATATACTTGCTATGGAGGCAGTTCAGAGAAGGTTCACTTGGTTGATTCCGGAAATGAGGGGATTGACTTATGAGGAAAGGTTGAGTAGGTTGGGCCTCTACTCATTAGAATTCAGAAGAACGAGAGGTGATCTTATCAAAACATATAAGATTATGAGAGGGCTTGACAAGGTGGATGCAGAGAGGATGTTTCCACTGATGGGGGAGACTAGAACTAGAGGGCATGATCTTAGAATAAGGGGCCGCCCATTTAAAACTGAGATGAGGAGAAATTTCTTCTCTCAGAGGGTTGTAAATTTGTGGAATTCGCTGCCTCAGAGAGCTGTGGAAGCTGGGACATTGAATAAATTTAAGACAGAAATAGACAGTTTCTTAAACAATAAGGGGTTATGGGGAGTGGGCAGGGAGGTGGAGTTGAGTCCATGATCAGATCAGCCATGATCTTATTGAATGGTGGAGCAGGCTCGAGGGGCCGTATGGCCTACTCCTGTCCGTATGTTCTTATGTAAATACTGTGGCTACAAGAGCAGGTCAGAGGCTGGGTATTCTGCGGCGAGTGACTAACTTGCCGACTCCCCAAAGCCTTTCCACCATCTACAAGGCACAAGTCAGGAGTTTGATGGAATTCTCTCCACTTGCCTGGATGAGTGCAGCTCCAACAACACTCAAGAAGCAGGACACCATCCAGGACATGCAGTCGCTTGATCGGCACCTCATCCACCACCTTAAACATTTACTCCCTCCACCACCAACACAACGTGGCTGCAGTGTGTACCATCTACAAAATGCATTGCAGAAACTCACCAAGTCTTCTTCGGTAGCACCTCCCAAACCCACGACCTTTACCTCGATGGACAAGGGCAGCCGGCGCATGAACCAACTAGGGGGGAGGCCATCTTAGACTGGGTGTTGTGTAATGAGAGAGGATTAATTATCAATCTCGTTGTGCGAGGCCCCTTGGGGAAGAGTGACCATAATATGGTGGAATTCTACATTAGGATGGAGAATGAAACAGTTAATTCAGAGACCATGGTCCAGAACTTAAAGAAGGGTAACTTTGAAGGTATGAGACGTGAATTGGCTCGGATAGTTTGGCGAATGATACTTAAGGTATTGACAGTGGATGGGCAATGGCAGACATTTAGAGACCGCATGGATGAACTACAATAATTGTACATCCCTGTCTGGCGTAAAAATAAAAAAGGGAAGGTGGCTCAACCGTGGCTATCAAGGGAAATCAGGGATAGTATTGAAGCCAAGGAAGTGGCATACAAATTGGCCAGAAATAGCAGTGAACCTGGGGACTGGGAGAAATTTAGAACTCAGCAGAGGAGGACAAAGGGTTTGATTAGGGCAGGGAAAATAGAGTACAAGAGGAAGCTTGCAGGGAACATTAAAATGGAAAAGCTTCTATAGATATGTAAAGAGAAAAAGGTTAGTAAAGACAAACATAGGTCCCCTGCAGTCAGAAAGGGGAAGTCATAACTGGGAACAAAGAAATGGCAGACCAATTGAACAAATACTTTGGTTCGGCATTCACTAAGGAGGACACAAACAACCTTCCGGATATAAAAGGGGTCAGAGGGTCTCGTAAGAAGGAGGAACTGAGGGAAATCCATATTAGTCGGGAAATTGTGTTGGGGAAATTGATGGGATTGAAGGCCGATAAATCCCCAGGGCCTGATGGTCTGCATCCCAGAGTATTTAAGGAGGTGGCCTTGGAAATAGTGGATGCATTGTCAGTCATTTTCCAACATTCCATAGACTCTGGATCAGTTCCTATGGAGTGGAGGGTAGCCAATGTAACCCCACTTTTTTAAAAAGGAGGGAGAGAGAAAACAGGGAATTATAGACCGGTCAGCCTGACATCGGTCGTGGGTAAAATGATGGAATCAATTATTAAGGATGTCATAACAGCGCATTTGGAAAGAGGTGACATGATAAGTCCAGGTCAGCATGGATTTGTGAAAGGGAAATCATGCTTGACAAACAGTCTGGAATTTTTTGAGGATGTTTCCAGTAGAGTGGACAAGGGAGAACCAGTTGATGTGGTATATTTGGACATTCAGAAGGCTTTTGACAAGGTCCCACACAACAGATTAATGTGCAAAGTTAAAGCACATGGGATTGGGGGTAGTGTGCTGACGTGGATTGAGAACTGGTTGGCAGACAGGAAGCAAAGAGTAGGAGTAAATGGGTACTTTTCAGAATGGCAGGCAGTGACTAGTGGGGTACCGCAAGGTTCTTTGCTGGGGCACCAGCTGTTTACATTGTACATTAATGATTTAGACGAGGGGATTAAATGTAGTATCTCCAAATTTGCGGAAGACACTAAGTTGGGTGGCAGTGTGAGCTGCGAGGAGGATGCTATGAGGCTGCAGAGTGACTTGGATATGTTAGGTGAGTGGGCAAATGCATGGCAGATGAAGTATAATGTGGATAAATGTGAGGTTATCCACTTTGGTTGTAAAAACAGAGAGACAGACTATTATCTGAATGGTGACAGATTAGGAAAAGGGGAGGTGCAAACGAGATCTGGGTGTCATGGTACATCAGTCATTGAAGGTTGGCATGCAGGTACAGCAGGCGGTTAAGAAAGAAAATGGCATGTTGGCCTTCATAGCAAGGGGATTTGAGTACAGGGGCAGTGAGGTGTTACTACAGTTGTACAGGGCCTTGGTGATGCCACACCTGGAGTATTGTGTACAGTTTTGGTCTCCTAACTTGAGGAAGGACATTCTTGCTATTGAGGGAGTGCAGCGAAGGTTCACCAGACTGATTCCCGGGATGGCGGGACTGACATATCAAGAAAGATTGGATCAACTGGGCTTGTATTCACTGGAGTTCAGAAGAATGAGAGGAGATCTCATAGAAACGTTTAAAATTCTGATGGGTTTAGACAGGTTAGATGCAGGAAGAATGTTCCCAATGTTGGGGAAGTCCAGAACCAGGGGTCACAGTCTAAGGATAAGGAGTAAGCCATTTAGGACCGAGATGAGGAGAAACTTCTTCACCCAGAGAGTGGTGAACCTGTGGAATTCTCTACCACAGAAAGTTATTGAGGCCAATTCACTAAATATATTCAAAAAGGAGTTAGATGTAGTCCTTACTACTAGGAGGATCAAGGGGTATGGCGAGAAAGCAGGAATGGGGTACTGAAGTTGCATGTTCAGCCATGAACTCATTGAATGGCGGTGCAGGCTCGAAGGGCCGAATGGCCTACTCCTGCACCTATTTTCTATGTTTCTATGTTTCTATGAAACACCTCCACCTGCAAGTTCCTCTCCAAGTCTCACAGCAGCCTGATTTGGAAATATATCATCATTCCTTCATTGTTACTTGGTCAAATTCCTAGAACTCCCTACCAAACAGCACTGTGGGATTACCTTTGCCGCACGGACTGCAGTGGTTCAAGAAGGAAACTCACTACCACCTTCTGAAGAGCAGTCAATTAGGGATGGGCAATAAATGCTGGCCTTGTCAGCGACGTCCACATCCCATGAATGAATAAATTTAAAAAAGAGAGGAGGTCAAGATGTAGTATATTAACTAATGCCCAATCAGATATCTGACTGAATCTGTCAATTAAAGTTAACCATTTTATCTTGAAGTATTTTCCCCATCCTCTTAAATCTCCCTGGAGATATTTACTTGACAATGTTTTACTTTGAATAACCATGTCAATTTCATCTCTGAGTTTTGAATGAGCAGAATTTTCCTGCAGCTAAACATTGGGAAGACCAAAGTCATCCCCTTTTCCCCCTGCCAGAACAATTCCATATCCTTGCCAACTCCACCCCCCTCCCCCTAGCCACTATCTCAGACTGTTCACAAACTCTGCGTCCTATTTAACCTCAAGCTGAGCTTCAGTCAACATAGCCCTTCCATTACAAAGACAAACTACTTCCACCTCTATAATATTGCCCACCTGCGCCTCTACCTCAGTCCACTTTCCACTGAAGCCCTCATTCATGCCTTTGTCGCTTCCAGAATGAGTTACTCCAATTCTTTCCTGTCCAGTCTCCAATCGTCCACCCTCTGTAAACTGTAGTGCATGCAAATCTCTGCTGCCTGCATACTGTCCCATGTGCTCATCATCCCTGTTCTCTCTGATCTACATTGGCTCCCATTCCCCCAATTCTCATCCCTGTGTTTAAATTGTTCAATGGTCTCTGTAAAGTCCTTACTCCACAGTATGAAACCACACGAGGCACATTCTGGGGACAAGGTCACTCTGTGACCTTAACTCTTTATTCACAGGACTCCGAAGACGATAACCCTGCGTGGGACCTCCCTTTTTATACCTGTGTGATCAGGTAAGGAGTGTCTCCCACAAGTTCACCCCTTGTGGTCAAGATGTGCATCTAGGTTGAGTGTATACAGTAATACAGTGATGTTACATTGTGGTTACATACATGACAGTCTCATCCCTCCAAATGGCTGTAACCTTCTCCAATGCTACAATCACCCCCCCTCCCCCCCACCCCTTCCCCCCCCCCCCCAAACACACGCACACACACACACACACACCAATCTCTCTGTTACTCTAATTCCAGCTTCTTGTGTATCTCCTCTCCATTCGCTCTTCCATGGATAGCTCTGTATTCAGCTGTCTGGCACCATGCTTTGGAATTCCCTCTCCAAACATCCTCAACTTTCCACCTCCCTTAATTCTGTTAAGGCCCTTGGTAATACCCAGCTCTTTGGCCAAGCTTTTGGTTATCCCTCCTAATATCTCCTTGGTGCTGGGCATTTATTTTTCCTTACCTCTGTGAAGTGTTTTGGAATGTTTCTCTTCGCTAAACTATTTGATTGCATGATATTAATAAAAAGGATTTGAAGGAAATTATCATGATTTTCTCTCATTATGGTGAACCATAATCCTAAGTATTTTCAATCACAGAAAATAGTTCAGCCAACTGTGATGACATCTTTTTAAGTTTCTAGGAAAATAACAAGAATAATAAAATCTTACAATATGACTCGATGATATGCATTTTATAAAACGCATTGAAGTACCAAAACCTCATAACATGGAGTTATATGTGCCAGACATATGTGGTATTCTTGATTCTGGAAAACAAATGTTGAGAGTTTCATGTATCCCTAATGGGACCCCATATCAGATAGTGGAGCAGAATCTCTCTGTTAGTTTAACATCCTTACATAAACTCAGATATTTCCAAATATATAATAAGGAACAAACAACAAAAATAGATGGAAAATTGATGAGATGGTTATCGAACATCCTCTGAAACATTTGATTTATGGCAAAAGAAACTTAAAGGGTCATTTTCAATAACTGACTTGGCTATCATAAAAGTATACAGAGAAGACATATTTCCGACGTATTTGAGGCCGAGATAAATTAAAAACCAGTCATCTGTATTACTTAATTTAATTAAAATATTTAAAGTAAAGGAAATATTCTGGAGAATTTCGGGCTAAGCAGCAATAAATTTGTCTTTTTGTTTATGAATAGAGAAGCTAGTTCAGAATACTAAACACACTGGTATATATGAATCTGCTGTAGATCTTAATATAAACATCTTAAAAGGTACAGTCTGCAGCCATCTATTGGTGTAGCACCTTAGTCCTCTGGTATTATGTGGTAGATTTTGTAAGGTGAAGATTCCAGTGCAGAATCTTGCTTGAAAGGATTATGGTTTAGAGAGAGTTTAGAGGTCAGCGTATTGCAAATTGGGGCAGAGATTTCACCACACACGGTGGGATCGATGCGCCCGACTGGGAAGCCCGCTCCGAGCTCGAGCATGCTCGCGGTCCCGAATCTTCCGATGATAGAGCTTGTTTGCAGCATTGAAGTGCTGCAAACACTGACAAGCACTGCACAGAGGTGCACGGCTGTACCCAGGCTCTCCCATGACTCCCTCTAGATGCTTATGGAGGGGGTCACAGCACTTCCGGATGTCTTCTTCCCTTCCAATGGGCGGAAGGAACCTCCCCAGCACACCAACAAAGCCTGGTTGCACATTGCACAGGAGGGCACATGCAGGGATGTTGTCAGGTGGACGAGGAGGACCAGGCTGCTGTGGCGCAAACCTTTCAATGATCTCAATAGATCACGAAACGTTACTGCAAAGCCACACTCAACCTCATCCTGCTGTGCCACTCATCACATCCCCATCACTCTGCCTTCCCTACTCTACTCCTGCACATCCTTACTCACACCAACTTACCTTGCACTCCACACATCCCTCTCTCTCTGTCTCACTATCTACATTATCAGTTCCCCATCTCACTAGCCATCCCTCACACTCATCCTCGTCCAATCATACCAACTAAGAACATAAAAGGGTAGCCACTTAAGTTCATTAGCCAATGTTCATGTATAGTTAATGTTGATGTGTTGTCAAACATTGAAATCTTTATTTTCAGCACTTGGCGTTCTTGGACAGATTTGTGGACTGCTTTGGAAGTGGCTTAGTGAATTGTAGTGAATGGTCAGACATAAGGGTACCCCCCACAATGGTGATGAGTGTGAAAGGAATGGGTTGGACGTTGCATGGATGCTTTATGGAGCTGGTATAGGGTGGTGCCAACCTGGCGCATTATGTGACAGTCAAGGTGCACAGCGTGAAGTGAAGCAAATGCAGCCATTTGTAAGCGGTTTTGCCCTTGGTGGTTTTGAATCACCCCCCTTACAACAGTTCTAGACACCGGAATTATAGTGGTGAACAGAAATACACAGTTATAGCCAAATCTTTCGGTCTCAACCGTCACAATGCTTTTATTCAAGTTAAAGCACACACCTGCACCCAGTAAAACACACCCTTGTGGTGTAAAACAAACATAGTAAAACACACAACCCTGGCCCATCTAAACAGGCTCCTAACGCGAAGTACCCAAGACTAAAACACCCCTGCTTGGATTCAAAAGTGCACCACCGAATCTGTCCAAGAGATTGTGCGTACGCTTACGATCCTTGCAGAAAAACCTCCCCACTAAACCGCTAAGGCTTGGTTGGGACACACGACACTTGGGCAGTGGTCTTAAAGATGCGTGGGCTGGGATAAATGCTCACCAATTACCCCTTTGGCTTACTCGCTGCTTCTCCTGATGAGGCGTATCTTCTGGTTCTGTACCAATCTGTGGTATTCAAGTCCAGTCTCAAGGTCAGCTTCCCAGTCAAAATAGCAAGGCTCTCTTTGCTCATGGATGAGGTTTCTTCTCTCCGTCCCAGACGGAATGCTCAGTCCTTATGCTTGAACGAAGCAAGTAAGCATAGGAGAGAGAGAGAGAGAGATGGCAGCCGAAACCTGCAAAAATGCTTCTTCTCACGCCAAAAGTTCAACTGTCCTTCACCTGAGGCAGTACTACTGAAAGAGCAAAATCATGTCTTAGGCCTGTTCCTGTGTTACTGGGCTGTTTTCTTGATAAGGCTCCAACAGGTCTGGGTGGTCGAAAAACTTCATTTGTGTCCTGAGCACCGACCAGTCTTCTTGATCTCTCACTGATTACATGACAAAGGGCCCATCCATCAACTATCTTCCTGCCATTTCAGCCATTGATTCCTGCCCACCTGATGTGTATTCTTGTGGGACAGGTTTGGACCTGTCCCACATCAGGCTGTCTGCCCTTGTGCAATAACAGTCAAATTAAAGCAATGTCCAAAACTTTTAAGTCCAAAAGTTTATGCTTTTGCTGCTGATGTTTTCACGGAATTCTTACATATGGTTAGGCCATCTAAGGACCAGGGTGAGATTTTTTCAAGGGCACCGATGCTGCTGGAATAGATGGCAGATGAGGTTGAGATGACAGAAGCGATCTGTCAATGGTGAGAGAGGTTGCTCCAAGGAGGTGACAGCGAATAGAGAGTTCACTGCAAACACTTTCAAAGTGTACACAGCTCAAAAGTTTCTTCCAAAACATGATGGCTTCAGCTTCTGAAATTGGAAAGTGAACAGCTGTGAAATGATAGTTTTATACTTCTGCAGCTGTCAACTAGCCAAAGTGATGGACAGTCACTGAGAATCCAACTCCACTTACCTGGCATGAAACCCGAGGCACAGCAAACCGTGGTAAAATTGTAAGTGCCTGCTCTTAAGCCTCTTAACTAGCATTTAAATACCTTTTAATTATGTTAATTATCTGTCCCGCGACTTGCTGTCGGGACTGCTGCAGATCTGACAGGTCAGAAACTCACACGGCAGTGGGTTCAGAGCGGGATCCTGACCTGTCTCCAATCCCACACTCGCAGGCCTGTGTGTGTGCTGAATCTTTACCTGAGTTTCCAACCAGCACTCCTGTTGAGTCAGTTAGGCTTTTAGGGATGGCTCCTGGGCAGATGGGCCTCTTCTCCACAACAGCTGGACCTCCTGTGGTGACAGGTAACCTCCTCCTCAATGACGACTGGGTCCCCCTCTCCTACGTCGGCGACTGGCCTCCCCTCCTCCTTCAGCGACGACTGGAGCTCTCCTTCCCCACTGGCGACCTGGCCTCTTCTCCTCCTCCAACACGTGGTGAGTACCATGGCTGTGAACCCTGAACCCCAGTGGACCACTGACCCTCCAAATGCCTGCCCCCAACCAGACCTCGGACCACCTACTACCAAAGGCGCTACCCAGCGCCGAGCCTGCGGCCAACATCTCGCCATAGGCAACTAGGCCCATATAGCAGTGCCTGGTGTCCAGTCGTCCTGAACCCCCTTGCCACTTGATCAAGACCTTGCTCACCTAAGCCCGTGTGGTAGCCGGTGTGCAATGACCACCCCACATTAAAAGAACTCACACACAGCCATCTTCCACTCCGTTACCATGAAGTTCAGGACCTGGAACATCAGGACCCTCATGGACAACCCCAACAGTGACAGGCCGGAACGCCACACCGCCATAGTTGCCCAGGAACTTAGATGCTTTGATATCGACATCGCCGCCCTAAGTGAGACCCAGCAGACAGGGGAAGGCCAGCTCAAGGAACAAGGTGGAGGTTACACCTTCTTCTGGAAAGGGAAACCAGAGGGAGAACGCCACCTCCACGGAGTCGGCTTCACCATCAAAAACAAGCTGGTTGACCGCCTCAAAGACTCCCCCTGTGGGCCTAACGAACGCCTCATGATTCTACGACTCACCCTATCCCGGAACCAGTGCGCCACAATCATCAGTGCATATGCTCCAACATTCGATGTCCCCTCTGACACCTGGGAGTCCCTGGCCAAAGACTGCCATAAGTGGAAAAAGTGCATCCGGGAGGTAGCTGAGCAGCTCAAGTCTCATTGCCGAGAGCATGCAGAAATCAAGCGCAGGCAGCGGAAAGAGCGTGCAGCAAACCAGTCCCACCCACCCCTTCCCTCAACGACTATCTGTCCCACCTGTGACAGAGTCTGTGGCTCTCGTATTGGACTGTTCAGCCACCAAAGAACTCATTTCAGGAGTGGAAGCAAGTCTTCCTCGATTCCAAGGGACTGCCTATGATGATGATGATAGGGATGACTCCTAGCAGTGTAACTACTGATCCTTGGGAACCCCTGGCTATGAGGGAGGAAAACCATGTGAACAGCACATCACTTGCTGCAGCAGCTGAAATGGTCCTGCCAAAATTTAAAGGCAGAGAGGTCGGCCAAAATTTGATTCGCAAAGATTTCTTATTGGTTAAAAGGGCAGAAAGAAGCAAAAGTCTGCTAAACTATGCCATCATTTGCAAAGTTAACCTTTGAAGTTACTGGACCTGTCTTCCACTGTCACAGAATTCTAACACATTTTTCCCCAAATGTATTCCTTCAGATTGGTGAGAAGAGGCAGAAAAGGAGGAGCAGTAAACCCCATCCACTCACCTTTATTTAAATATGTGGGAAAACTGTAGCCGGAGCAGTATACCCATAAGTTGACGGGAGGAAAAAGAGTGTGGCCATTTGTAGGGGCTTGGTAGGCAGCCTCCCCACCCCATTTGCCTACTTTATACACCCTGGAACTACACAAAATTGGGTGGAAAAGTATAGGAAAATTCTGTTCTGTCTACATTCACACATGAAGAATGGCCACTTGAGGTGAGGTGCCAAAATGCTAAGAGCACCTGCGCAACTGTACCACAACATGAGTCAGTGCTTTCAGGTAAAAAGCTAAAAACAGTGGCGGTCCAAAGAGACTTGGGGGTCCAGGTGCATAGATCATTGAAATGTCATGAACAGGTAGAGAAAATAATCAAAAAGGCTAATGGAATGCTGCCTTTTATATTGAGGCGACGAGAATACAAGGGTCAGGAAGTTATACAAAACCCTGGTTAGACCACATCTGGAGTACTGTGAGCAGTTCTGGGCACCACAGCTTAGGAAGGATATATTGGCCTTGGAGGGAGTGCAGCGTAGGTTTACCAGAATGATACCTGGATTTCAAAGGTTAAGTAACGAGGAGAAATTACACAGATTAGGGTTGTAGTCCCTAGAAGTTAGAAGGTTAAGGGGTGATCTGATCGAAGTTTCCAAGATATTAAGGGGAATAGATAGGGTAGATAGAGAGAAATTATTTCTGCTGGTTGGCGATTCTAGGACTAGGGGTCATGGTCTAAAGATTAGAGCCAGACCTTTCAGGAGTGAAATGAGGAAACATTTCTACACACAAAGGGCCCAAATTTGCCCAGGAGTTGCTCCATTTTTTCTGGAGCAACTTGATTTTTCTGGAGTATCTTAAAAATCCCCATTCTACAAATTTAATTTGCGCCAGTGTGAGTGAGTTAGTTAGGATTTTTTTGAGTTTCGTTTTTTTTTTCAAAAGGGGGCGTTACCAGCCACCTACGCCCGTTTTGGTCATTTAAGCCAGTTTGGACAGCTAATAGTTGCTTCAAACTAACTTAGGCCGGCGTATGTGGCCACTTGTGGCCGCACAGAAAACCCTTGCAGAGAGTTAAGAAATCAGCGCAGGTAGGTACTTAATAACATGACTAAAGAATGTGAATAGGATCAAACAGCTATACAGGACTGACAAACTTCGCAAAGTTAATTTACTATACAACAGAAACATTCATGGAAGCTTAAACTACAAAAATAAAAGAAGTAAAGAGACAAAACATATTTACATAATTTTTTCAAAATATCCAAATAAAAAATAGAAGTACCTCCTGCTCGTAGGAAAGTATTTTCATCAACAGGGTTAAGGAAAGTCTTGAGTAAGCTCATTAAAATTACTGGCTACACAGTTATCACACCCTCTCCTCCCCCTCTCCTCCCCCCATCAAAACTCTCCTCTCTTCTCCCCCCATCAAAACTCTACTCTCTCCTTTCCCCCTGGATCAAAACTCTCCACCTCCCCCCGCCACCCGCTCCCCCCCATCAAAATTCTCCTCTCTCCTCCCTACCCGGATCAAAACTCCTCTCCCCTCCCCGTGGATCAAAACTCTCCTCCTTCCCCCGCCGAACACAACTCTTTCCTCCCCGCCCGCCAATCAAAAGTCTCCCCGCACCAACCTGTTTCTTGTAGCCCTCAGCACGGGAAGGCAGTGGCCGGCCTGTGAGGCAGGCCACTCGGCCCGGGATAGGGGCGGGACGCGTTGGGTCCCACGCTGCAGGCACGCATCATCACAATCATGGGAGGAGCTACTGCGCATGTGTGAACGCTCCACTGCGCATGCGGACAGCTGCCAGCACTCTTTTAGGCGCAGGGCCCTAGCTCCACCCCCCAATGGACTCGCCACGCTGCACCAAGCCCCGGGAGAGTCGGCCGAGGGGCCAGAATCCGGGGACATCTTTTTTGGTCTTTTCTATGTTTGCCGCCATTTGGATCGTAGGAAAAACGGGAGGGCCAAATTTGGGGCCAAATTTGGGCCCAAAGGGTGGTAGAAGTTTAGAACTCTCTTCCGCAAACGGTAATTGATGCTGGATCAATTGTTAATTTTAAATTTGAGACCGATAGCCTTTTGTTAACCAAATATATTAAGTGATATGGGCCAAAGGTAGGTATCTGGAGCTGAATCGCAGATCAGCCCTGATCTCACTGAATAGTGGAACAGGCTCGAGGGGCTGAATGGACTACTCCTGTTTCTGTGCTCCTATAAAACTAATTCTGAGGCTAGCACCATTTGAAAGTGTTGAAATGCACAAAAATGACTCATTTAACTAAATCATTCCTAATAATCCTGCTGATGATAATATTTGTGCCACTTCCAGTTGCTATCACGGGAAGATTAATTTAATCTATCATTTATCTAAGACAGAAAAGATAATGTCATTTAGTAACTTGAAAAATGTAATTCCATTTTGAATAAATATGGTATAATTTGTTCAAAATTACAATAATCTATATTGCTATTGTATATTGTCTCTTCATTTTGACTATTTTGCATATTTTCAATGACTCATTGTCATCTTTATAGCAACGGACTTGTACTTTGCACAAACGCTTGAAGGACGATCAGTTCCATTTGCCACAGCTGGAGATTGTTACAGTGCTGCCAGATGTCCACAGGTAACTTAGTTATTTAGCTACTTAATATGGTAATATTATAAAAAGTCACAAAATGTACATTAAAAAAGCAACAAATCAGAAAACAGAAAAATAAATGCAGCGTGAATTACAATATATACACAAAAGTCTTGTACCATGCACACATGTACAAACCAGAATTAATGAGGGCCATGTCTTCAATTTATTCTCTATCATTGTCTATTTTTGTGAATGATTTGGTTACATATTTAAAGTGCAACAATTGATCGTGGTGTGAATTATAATTTAGCAGTTGAAGTGGAATTTACCAAATTACAGAAAAATAATCTGATTGTTCTGACATGAGTGTAATTTACAGGGCTATAATGTCAGCAGCTAACGTGCTGGCTGTGCATTATAGACAAGATGTCCATATTTGTATTTGAAAATGAACAGAAAATATGCATTAATAATTTAAAGCACTAATCTAGTGCTAGCAAAATATTTTCTGAAGAATTCTGGTCCATTTGCTAAACTGCTTTTTGATCCTGTTTTGTTATACAGGTAGCATATTCCCCAGTTATTTCCCTGTAGGTATATTAATAATTGTAAAATACATGTTAAGTTAGAAGAGGTGTTTTATTAACATTTCATTAAGGATTTAATTCAATCTTTGGAATATCAGGATATCTTTGTAATATGATACTTGATCAGGAGTCAAATATTTTGTAAGAACACATTATCACGATCACAAAATTAATTAAACTTCCTTTTAATAGAATATAATGATAATTGAAACTTTCTTTTATTTTTTAAGCAAACCATTTAATTTTGCAGCAACAATATAATTTACTTTCTTCTTATTGGTTATTATGTACATTTGTACAGTGTTCCTATGCACCCACCTACCCACATTAAAACAAGATATGAAAGTGTAAAATGACCTACAACTGACGATAGAACGCTCTTCATGTCCTACCCAGGAAATGTAATTGGTGCACAAAGAGAACTGTACATTTTGCTCATTTCCACAAAGTATTTTCAACAGCAAAGCAGATATTTCCAAGATTATTTCTTCCTTTATTACAATATATTCATTAAGGCTCAGATTTAATTGATATAAATCTTCCTGACACTACAGGCTAATCAGATTGTATTTCTGCCATCATGAGTGGCCTTGATGTTGCATAGATAAATCATTTTTGTCTGTTCTATATGGCAGTTCATGTGAGATTTCACTAGGAACATAGGAAGAGGAGTAGGCCATTCAGCCACTTGAGCTTTTTGGGGAAGAGAGTTCCAGATTTCCACTACCCTTTGTGTGAAGAAGTGCTTCCTGATATCACCCCTAAATTGCCTAAGTCTAATTTTAAGGTTTTGCCCCTTTGTTCTAGATTCCTCCACCCCCAGAGTAAAGAACAAGGGTGCATAACCTAAATGAGAAAAATCCAATCATACAAGGCAGGAGAAAGATGAGAGCTAGCCATATAAATATATTGGGCCCAAGTTTCCACATGATTTGCGCCTGATTTTTAGGAGCAACTGGTGGAGAACGGACTATCTTAGAAATCGCAATTCTCCACAATTTTTTTTCTGCAGTTCTAGTCAGGTAGAACAGTTCTACTTTGGAACAGAATTTTTTCTTCAAAAGGGGGCGTGTCCGGCCTGATTTGAAAGTTTCCACAGTGAAAACATACTCCAAATTAAAGTAGAATGGAGCAAGTGAAGATTTTTGTAGAACTGAAAAAAACCTGTTCTACACATTAAAAAATCAGGCGCAGGTTACAAATTAGGCGTCCAGAACGAGGTGGGGGGGGGAGGGGGGGGGGGAAGGGAAGTAATTAAATTCTATAATAAATCCTTATTTATATTTATACAAATATTATACAAATAAATCCAACCTGAATAAACATTTATAAGCAAAGAAAAGATTAAATAAACCATCTTCCTACCTGTGTGAAAGTGCTTCAGGCCCCGTCCCCAGCACCAGATTTACAGGTAGGTGGCGTTGGGTTGGGTCGGGTCGGGGAGGTTCGGGTCGGGGGGGGGGAGGGAGAGAGAGGGGGGGAGGGAGAGAGAGAGGGGGAGGGATGGGGAGGGGAGGGGGAGAGGGGGAGGTCAGGTCGGATCCAGTCCGGGAGCGGGAGTCGGGTCGGGTCGGGGGGCGGGAGCGCGGGTCGGGTCAGGTCGGGTCCAGTCGGGGGGGCGGAGCGGGAACAGGAGCGCGGGTCGGGTCCAGTCGGGGAGGCGGGGAGCGGGAACAGGAGCCCTGGTCGGGGGGGGGGAGCGGGTGTCGGGTCTGGTCCAGAGGCAGGGGGTGGCGGGGAGCGGGTGTCAGGTCTGGTCCGGATTCAGGGGGGTGCGGGGAGCGGGTGTCGGGTCTGGTCTGGAGGCGCGGGGAGCGGGTGTCGGGTCTGGTCTGGAGGCGCGGGGAGCGGGTGTCGGGTCTGGTCTGGGGGGGGGGGGGGGGGGGGAAGCAGGAGCTGGCCGTGGGAGGAGCCTTATTCATGCAGCCCCAGTGAGGCCATTTGGCCAGGGCTAGGGGCTGCGTGCTTCAGGCCCCTCCCACACAGTTCGGCGCCTGGAGCTACTGCACTTGTGTGCCCACTGTATCGCGCATGTGCAGAGGTCCCGGCACTGTTTCAGCGCAGGGACCTGGCTCCGCCCCCCCACAGCTCGTGCTGGCTGCGCCGAGGGCCAGAGGACCTGCAGGTAGGTGGAGAATACGGAGGATTTTTTTAGGCGCACTTTGTGGCGCGAAAAACGGGCGTCCAGGTCGGGACTGCGCCGTTCTAGGCGCGTGTGGAACTTGGGCCCATTATAAGGAATGACCAGAACTAGAGCAAGAAACAAATATTAATACAACCACATAAGGGAAGTCCAAATAATGCTGGGGATAGAGAAAAGAAAGAAATAGCCTGAGAGACAGCCTATACTAGATTTATTTTCAGGTCTTTTAAATTGAACTCCCCGAACTGGAGGTTTGGAGGGAAGCAATGCTAAAAGTTTGTTCTGGAAGATCCAAAGGAAAAGAAGACATTTTATAATATACAAATTAGCCAGAGCACAAGAGCGTGACATTCTTGCATGCACAATACAAGAACTCACACAAATTTTTATTCATTTTTGGGATGTAGGCATTGATGACAAGGGCAGCATTTATTGCACATCACTAGTAGTCCTGAGATGGTGGTGGTGCCTTCTTCAACTATTGTTTCATACAACTGGGTGGCTTGCTCAGCCACTCCAGAGGACAGTTAAGAGTCAATCATGGTGGTGTGAGACTAGAAACACATATAGGCCAGATCAGATAGGACGACATGCTTCCTACTCTAAAGGATATTAGTGAACCAGTTGAGTTTTTACAACAATTCAAGAGCCTCATCGTGACTTTTACTTATACTAGCTTTTTATTTCCAGATTTTTAAAACTGAATTATAATTCTCAAACTGCCCTGTGGGGATTTTGAACTTACCTGCTCTGGATTTTTAGTCTAAGATGCCAGTAAAATAACCACTACACTACCTTGCAATATCCTTTTGAATAATTACAGTAATGTTGCATTGTCAAACTGCTGCATAAAAATAGTATTAACAGTAATTACTATCATCAAAACATAACTTCTCCAATAAAAGTGTGAGTAAAAGCCTACACTGCCCTATGCTGAATATATCCCAGTGGCTGTAATAAAATCGTTTTGAATTTCATTAATGTATATCAAAATTTAAAATACATCACATCACAATTTTATTTAAATTGTAATTTCATTTTGAAGCATTTTCTCTCATTCCACCAGTTTAGGTTGCATCATTTATGAACATTATATTGCGGTACTGTTTTACATGCTATAACTTGGATTCCTACTTTAACCAAATTGGTCAATAATGACAGGAAGCTTTTAACAATATAGCAAAGATGTATTTATATAATATGTTTGTACTTTCACTGTGTAATGCTTTTTAATATAATCAGAATGTGCTTAATGATCTGTAAATTCCAATTGCACGATGCAAAACAATTACTTGGCATTTAAATAAGCTTTGATAAATCATCCATGACACATTCTATGCAAATATGTTAGTTATTTGTTTAGTGAAATATGCTCACTTAATTATATTAGACATTCAAAATAAGTGTGTATAGTACGGCAGATATATAAATCTTAGCTTGCAGGTATTAGTTGACAATAGTTATCTGAACCTTATTTTACAATCTATTTACAAGCACAACAGCAGTGCCCTCTACAGATAGTTCTGAAACAATGCAGTTAAATACCTGCTACATGTTTAAAATTAAAAATATAACCAATACAATTTCTGAATCATGTACCTCATTAACATAGACTACTTAATTAATTCTAACCACACTACAACACAGATGCAAAATTGTTGTATTACATTAAAATAAGTACTAAAATTAATGTGTAAAATATTTTTATTAATCATTCTATGTGTTAAATCTAGCTAAAATAGTAGCTAAGCAACAAATTCAAAATATTAAACTTTTTTCTAATAAATTGTTACCATTGTCTATCATCTATAAGTAAGTTAATGGGGAAATATAAAATGAGAAAAACTATTTGTATTAATCTGTAGATTTTTTTCTTAATTTTTATCCATGTCTTATTTCTAATTGCAGGTGTGGTGAAATAATATCCTGCACATTGACATACGAGACATGTTGAAATCAAACTTTTATTGGTTTTAGATGTGACAATGCACTAGCTTTATTTTATGCTTTTTCAAAATCTAATGGTCCAATATGATTTTTCTTTGAACTCCGATTAATGTGGACATCTTATAACATATGAAGGGCATTTTTTTCAGGGTCAATTTAGCATTAATCTTTCTGGAACAGGACTCCGAGTGTCTGAATCAACAAGGTGGATTTCACAGGGAAATTATGCTGTTGTAGAAATACAACGATTGCTGGTAAGAATCTAATGGAAAATGTGGTTGAATATTATTTGGCAAAAAGTAATTGTACTTAGGTTAAATGTTATTTGAAGAAAACATAGTACACAAAAAAATAGTTGTACCTAAATGAAATGTTATCTGGTACATTGTTTGTAGCAGATGCTATTTATTGGTACAACTACTTTTTTGTACGATATATTGCTAGCAGTAATAACATATATGGCTAGTAATTTTCCAGTATAAACCAGTAAAAGAGTAATCTCCTAAGTTCTTCAGTCTTTTCCAAGGAGACTGTATTTTGGTACAAGTTAGGCAATTCTTCAGTTGCTGGAAAGAAAAGATAGAGAGTGAGTCATCCAGGCTGCTGTCATGTACAACCTAAATCCAGCCTTCAGAAGGTAATTAGCACTCAGAGCAATCTCTGCTGGCAACTAATTCATGGGGGGATAGTTTTAACACAACCTGCATAGCGGAAATCTGGCAGGATTGAATTGGCTGCTTGTTTTACGCCCTGCCCGATTTTACTTTCTATTGATGTCAAAGGAGTTAAGTAAAAAAAAAATCAAGTAAGCACAATTATTCTTTCACGATTCTGCACCTGCAGTATTTTGCTTTAGTCTTTTGTGTTGCTCTACATAGAACCATAAAAGTTTACAGGACAGAAGGAGCCATCAATCTGTGTCAGGAATTTGCTACATCAATCCAAAACTAAACCAAAACTGCCGTGTGCCCCCTCCATAGCCCTTTATCTTTAAATGTTTGTCCACTTTTCCCTTAAAAGATACAATGGTCTCTGCTTCAATTGCTTCCTGTGGCAAAGTTTCAGCAACCTTCTGCGTAAAGAAATTTCTCTGAACCTTTCTCATCACTTTGTTAGTGACAATTTTAAATTGATGACCCTTCGTCACTGACTTCCCAACCAGAGGAAATAATCCTTCCTTTATCAAAAACCTTAAGAAGTTTAAAAATCTCTTTTTAGCTTTCGATTCTCCAGTAGAAATAGTCCCAATATCTCAAGTCTCTGCTCATAACATTTTGTTGTCATCCCTCATAACATCTGGTGAATCTACACCATATCCTCTCTATGTGTTTAATATCCTTTCTGAAATAGAGCATCCAAAACTTTATGTGGTGCTCAAACTATGACCTAATGATTGCCTCCCCGCACTTGCATTTTCAAGGAATTTAGTATTTGAACTCACGGGTCCTTCTGTTCATCCACATCCTTCACAGTGTTTTCATTCAAGATATACTCTCATTCCTAGCTCTTCCTCCCAAAATGCATTAGTTGCTTTTTCTTTTCATTAATTTGCATGTGCCATTTGTCTGCCCATTACACTAACTCATATCTTCCTCACTGTTTGCCAAATCCCCTTATATGTGTCATTAGCAAATTTTAATATTGTACTTTCAAAGCCCCCAAATACATATACATAAAAGGGAATCCAAAAGTCTTCTATAGGCATATAAATAGTAAACGGGTAGTAAGAGGAGGGGTGGAGCCGATTAGGGACCAGACAGGAGACCTATGCATGGAGGCAGAGGGCATGGCTAAGGTACTAAATGAGTACTTTGCATCTGCCTTTACCAATGAAGAAGATGCTGCCGAAGTCATAGTGAAAGAGGAGGTAGTTGAGATACTGGATGGGATATTAGAAAGGTTGGGTGTACTTAAAGTCACCAGGATTGGATGGGATGCATTCTAGGATGCTGAGGGAAGTAAAGGTGGAATATGCGGAGGTACTGGCCATAATCTTCCAATCCTCCTTAGATACGGGGGAATTGTAAATATTGCACCCTTGTTTGAAAAAAGGGTGTAAGGATAAACCCAGCAACTACAAGTCAGTCAGTTTAACCTCGGTAGTGGGGAAGCTTTTAGAAATGATAATCTGGGACAAAATTAACAATCACTTGGACAAGTGTGGATTAATTAAGAAAAGCCAGCACGAATTTATTAAAGGCAAATCGTGTTTAACTAACTTGATTGAGTTTTTTGATGAGGTATGATCATATTGAATGGCGGTGCAGGCTCGAAGGGCTGAATGGCCTACTCCTGCACCTATTTTCAATGTTTCTATGTAACAGGGAGGGTTGATGATGGCAATGCAGTTGATGTGGTGTACATGGACTTCCAAAAGGCGTTTGATAAAGTGCCACATAATAGGCTTGCCAACAAAGTTGAAGCCATGGAATAAAAGGGACAATGACATCATGGATACGAAATTGGCTAAGTGACTGGAAACAAAGTAGTGGTGAACAGTTGTTTTTCGGACAGAAGGAAGGTATACAGTGGTGTTCCCCAGAGATCGGTACTTGGACTACTGCTTTTCTTGATATATATTAATGATTTGGACTTGGGACTACAGAACACAATTTCAAAATTTGCAGGTAACACAAAACTTGGAAGTATAGTGAACAGTGAGAGGTTAGTGATAGACTTCAAGAGGACATACACAGGCTGGTGGAATGGGCGGACATGTGGGAGATGAAATTTAATGCAGAAAGGTGCAATGTGATACATTTTGGTCAGAAGAACAAGGAAAGGCAATATAAATTAAAGGGTACAATTCTAAAGTGGGTGTATGAGCAGAGAGACCTGGGGGTATATGTGCAAATCCATTGGCAGGATAGGCGCACCAACGTCAGTGTTCTCGCTCATGCCAACATCCCCAGCATCAAAGCATTGACCACGCTCGATCAGCTCCGATGGATGGGCCACATCATCTGGCATGCCTGACACGAGACTCCCAAAACAAGTGCTCTACTCGGAGCTCCGACACGGCAAGCGAGCCCCGGGTGGGCAGAGAAAACACTTCAAGGACACCCGCAAAGACTCCTTGAAAAAGTGCAACATTCCCACCAACACCTGGTAATCCCTGGCCCAAGACCACTCAAAGTGAAAGAAAAGCATCAAAGCACATGGGGGTAATATACTGACATGGATAGGGAACTGGTTGGCAGACAGGAAGCAGAGAGTCGGGATAAACGGGTCCTTTTCAGAATGGCAAGCAGTGACTAGTGGAGTGCCGCAGGGCTCAGTGCTGGGACCCCAGCTCTTTACAATATACATTAACGATTTGGATGAAGGAATAGAGTGTAGTATCTCCAAGTTTACAGATGACACTAAACTGGGTGGTGGAGTGAGCTGTGAGGAGGACGCTAAGAGGCTGCAGGGTGACTTGGACAGGTTAGGTGAGTGGGCAAATGCATGGCAGATGCAGTATAATGTGGATAAATGTGAGGTTATCCATTTTGGGGGCAAAAACACGAAGGCAGAATATTATCTGAATGGCGGCAGACTAGGAAAAGGGGAGGTGCAACGAGACCTGGGTGTCATGGTTCATCAGTCACTGAAAGTGGGCACGCAGGTACAGGGCAGTAAAGAAGGCAAATGGTATGTTGGCCTTCATAGCTAGGGGATTTGAATATAGAAGCAGGGAGATCTTACTGCAGTTGTAGAGGGCCTTAGTGAGACCTCACCTGGAATATTGTGTTCAGTTTTGGTCTCCTAGTCTGAGGAACGACGTTCTTGCTATTGAGGGAGTACAGCGAAGGTTCACCAGACTGATTCCAGGGATGGCTGGGCTGTCATATGAGGAGAGACTGGATCAACTGGGCCTTTATTCACTGGAGTTTAGAAGGATGAGAGGGGATCTCATAGAAACATATAAGATTCTGATGGGACTGGACAGGTTAGATGCAGGAAGAATGTTCCCGATGTTGGGGAAGTCCAGAACCAGGGGACATAGTCTTAGGATAAGGGGTAGGCCAGTTAGGACCGAGATGAGGAGAAACTTCTTCACTCAGAAGGTTGTTAACCTGTGGAATTCACTGCCGCAGAGAATTGTTGATGCCAGTTCACTGGATATATTCAAGAGGGAGTTAGATATGGCTCCTACGGTTAAGGGGATCAAGGGGTATGGAGAGAAAGCAGGAAAGGGGTACTGAAGGAATTATCAGCCATGATCTTATTGAATGGCGGTGCAGGCTCGAAGGGCTGAATGGCCTACTTCTGCACCTATTTTTCTATGTTTCTATGTTTCTATGGAAGGCGCCGAACACCTCGAGTCTTTTCGGCGGAAGCAAGCAGAAGCCAAGTGCAAACAGCGGAAAGAGCGCGCGGCAACCCAAGCACCCCACCCACCTACCCCTTCAACCACCGTCCGCCCCACCTGTGACAGAAAATGTAGGTCCTACATTGGACTCATCAGTCACCTGAGAACTCATTTTTAGTGTGGAAGCAAGTCATCTTTGACTCCGAGGAACTGCCTAAGAAGATATGTGCACAAATCGTTCAAGGTGGCAAGGCAGCTTGAGAAAGCGGTTAAAAAAGCATATGGGATCCTGGGCTTAATGAATAAAGGCATAGAGTACAAAAGCAAGGAAGTTATGATGAAGCTTTAGAAAACACTGGTTCTGCCTCAACTGGAGTGCTGTGTCCAATTCTGGGCACTGCACTTTAGGAAGGATGTGAATTCCTTAGAGAGGGTGCAGAAAAGGTTTACAAGAATGGTTCCAAGGATGAAGGGCTTCAGTTACGTGAATAGACTGGAGAAGCTGGGGTTATTCTCCTTAGAGCAGAGAAGGATGAGAGGAGATTTGATAGAGGTGTTCAATATCATGAGGAGTCTAGACATAACAGATAGAGAGAAACTGTTCCTATCAATGGGAGGGTTGAGAACCAGAGGACAAAGATTTAAGGGCCACGGTTTTACTGATTGAGGCTGATCTTAAATAAAGGCGATTACAAAGATACGAAGGCAGAGTTGGCTAAAGTGGACTGGGAAATAGATTAAAGTGTAAGACGGTTGATCAGCAGTGGCAGACATTTAAGGAGATATTTCATAACTCTCAACAAAAATATATTCCGGTGAGAAGGAAAGACTTTAGCAGAAGGGAGAACCATCCGTGGCTAACTGAGGAAATAAAGGACGGTAGCAAATTGAAAACAATGGCATACAATGTTGCCAAGATTAGTGGGAGGCCAGAGGATTGGGAATTTTTTTTAAACCAGCAAAGGACGATGAAAACAATAATAAAGAGAGAGAAGATGGATTATGAGAGTAAACTAGCAAGAAATATAAAAACAGATTGTAAGAGCTTTAACAGATATATAAAAAGGAATAAGGTAGCTAAAGTAAACATTGGTCCCTTAGAGGATGAGACTGATGAATTAATAATGGGGAACAGGGAAATGGCAGAGACTTTGAATAAATATTTTGTATCGGTCTTTATGGTAGGAGACACTAAAAACATCCCTATAATAGATAACCAAGGGGCTATGGGAAGAGGGAAATTAATACAATCACTATCACTAAAGAAAAAGTACTCGGTAAAATAATGGAACTAAAGGTGGACAAGTCCCTTGGACCAGATGTCCTGCATCCTAGGATCTTAAAAGAAGTGGCTGCAGAGATAGTGGATGCATTGGTTGCAATCTACCAAAATTCTCTGGAGTCTGGGGTGATCCCAGCAGATTGGAAAACCACAAATGTAATATCCTTATTTAAAAAAGGAGGCAGACAAAAAGCAGGAAACTAGAGACCAGTTAGCCTAACATCTGCCATCGGGAAAATGTTACAGTCCATTATTAAGGAAACAGTAGCAGGACATTTGGAAAAGCATAATTCAATCAAACAGAGTCAGCCTGGTTTTATGAAAGGGAGATCATGTTTGACAAACTTGCGGGAGTTCTTTGAGGATGTAACGAGCAGGGTGGATAAAGGGGAACCAGTGGATGTGGTGTATTTGGATTTCCAGAAGGCATTCGATAAGGTGCTACATAAAAGGTTACTGCACAAGATAAGAGGTCACGAGGTTGGGGGTAATATATTAGCATGGATAGAGGATTGGCTAACTAACAAAAAACAGAGAGTCGGGATAAATGGGTCATTTTCCGACTGGCAAACAGTAACTAGTGGGATGCAACAGGGATCCTGGGGCTTCAACTATTTACAATCTATATTAATGACTTGGATGAAGGGACCGAGAGTAATGTAGCCAAGTTTGCTGGTGATACAAAGGTGGGTGGGAAAGCAAGTTGTAAGGAGGACACAACGAACCTACAAAGGGATATAGACAGGCTAAGTGAGTGGGCAAACATTTGGCAGAAGGAGTATAATGTGGGAAAATGTGAGGTTATCCACTTTGGCAGGAAAAATAAAAAAGCTAATTATTATTTAAATGGAGTAAGATTACAAAATGCTGCAGAGGGACCTGGGGGGTCTTTGTGCATGAAACACAAATAGTTAGTATGCAGGTACAGCAAGTAATCAGGAAGGAAAATGGAATGTTGGCCTTTATTGCAAGAGGGATGGAGTATAAAAGCAGGAAGTTCTGTTACAGCTGTACAGGGTATTGGTGAGACCACACCTAGATTACAGCATACAGCTTTGGTTTCCTTCTTTAAGGAGGGATATACTTGCATTGGAGGTAGTTCAGAGAAGGCTCACTCGGTTGATTCCTGAGATGAAGGGGTTGCCTTATGAAGAAAGGTTGAGCAGGTTGGGCCTATACTCATTGGAGTTTAGAAGAATGAGAGGTGATCTTATTGAAACGTATAAGATACTGAGGGACTTGACAGGATAGATGCAGAGAGGATGTTTCCACTCGTGAGGGAATCTAGAACGAGAGGACATAGTTTAAGAATAAAGAGTCACCCATTTAGAACGGAGATGAGGAGGAATTTCTTCTCACACAGGGTCATAAATCTGTGGAATTCTCTGCCCCAGAGAGCTGTGGAGGCTGGGTCATTAAATATATTTAAGGTGGAGATGAATGATAAGGGAGTGAAGGGATATGGGGAGGGGGCAGGGAAGTGGAGCTGAGCCCAAGATCAGATCAGCCATGATATTAAATGGCGGAGCAGACTCGAGGGGCCAAATGGCCTACTCCTGCTCCTATTTCTTACGAGTCAGGGGCGGCCGAGGTCTGGAGCGAGGTGTCAGCCTCGCTCGTGGCTGCAGCCTGCTCGCTCCAAGTGATTTTACCTTGATGGGCCTTGTTAAACCCACCCAGCAAGGTTCCCGGTCAATTAAAAGGAAGCGGGTCTGATGACGTCATTTGAAGATGTGTCATCAGCCGGTTTTGATAAAGGAATCATGTTCACGTTAATTTTGACAGTTGTGCTGTCAGTGTTCTACAGCATTGAGGTGCAGCAAACACTGACAAGCACAACACAAAGGTACGCAGCTGCACCCAGGGTCTCCCATGGCTCCTTCCATGTGCTCATGGAAGGAGTCACAGCATGCAGGTAGGTTCTCTACCCTTCCAAAGGGGAGAAGAGACCTCTCCAGGAGACCAATGCAGCCTGGTTGCACATTGCACAGGAGGGTACAAGCAGAGATGTTGTCAGGAGGCCCAGTCTGCAGTGGCGCAAACCTTTCAATGATCTCAGTCACGAAACGTTACTGCAAATCCACACTCAACCTCATCCTGCTGTGCCACTCATCACATCCCCATTACTCTGCCTTCCTTACCCTACTCCTACATATCCTTACCCACACCAACTTATCTTGCACCTCCACCCATCCCTCTCTCTCTATCTACATTATCACTTCTCCATCCCACTAACCACCTTCATTCTGGTGCAAGCATACCAACGAACAACAAATAATGGTAGGCACTTGGGTGTTTCCGCCAAGGTGATTGGCAGAAGAACCAAAGGCGACATGAGGAAAATCTTTTTTTTGCAGCAGATGGTTAAGATCTGGAATGCACTGCTTGAGAGGGTGGTGTAGATAGATTCAGTCGAGGCTTTCAAAAGGAATTTGGATAAGTACCTGAAGGAAAAAAAATTGCAGGGCTGTGGAGAAAGGGCAGAGGAGTGGGACTAGCTGAAGTGCTCTTGCAGAGAGCCGGCATGGGCTCGTTAGGCCAAGTGGCCTCCTTCTGTGCTGTAACCATTCTATGATTCTATAAATGATGGGCAGGAAAAGACCGAGCTGGTCCATCATACCTACCCCACAATTATGATGCCTGAAGCATCAAAACTAGATGCTTCCTACTCCACACAGCCATTTAATACCTTGGAATATATCATCTATCATGTGGTAGCCGGTGTGCAATGACTACCCCACGTTAAAAGAACTCACGCACAGGCATCTTCCACTCCGTTAACATGAAGTTCGGGATCTGGAATGTCAGGGCCCTTGTGGACAACCCCAACAGCGACAGGTTGGAACGCCGCACCGCCATAGTTTTCCGGGAACTTAGCGCAGACACCGGAAAGAGCGTGCGGCAAACCAGTCCCACCCACCCATTCCCTCAACGACTATCTGTCCCACCTGTGACAGTGTCTGTGGCTCTCTTTTTGGACTGTTCAGCCACCAAAGAACTCACTTCAGGAGTGGAAACAAGTCTTCCTCAATTCCGAGGGACTGCCGATGATGATGATATATCATCTATATAAGGAAAACAAAATTGGACCCCATGGTGACCTCTTCGGTATCTCACTTCTCAATGTTCTACAATGAGCAACAGCCATTAACCTTACTCTTTTGTTTCCTATCCTGTTTACGTCCTTTTTCACCTCTCTTCTCTTTCTCGCTCTTCCTGGTCCACTTCTGCCCCCTTTTCCCACTCCTCTCATCATCCCCCACTCCACCACTTCCTCCCCCTCTCACTCCCTTCTCCTGCACTGCCCCTTCTCTTTTTACCCCTCCTGATCCTCTCAAACCTCCTCTTCTTTGCAACCCCCAGCCCGTCCTCTGAGAGCCTGGGGTCTAGCTTTCTCTGAGGGCCTTTTCATTTGCTTTGCCTTCTCCTCCCAACGCTTTGCCTATAGATTTGCTCTACCTTCTCTAACTCTGCTCATTTGAAGACCACGCTTGGTCTTGACTCCTTGGCTGGAATCTTCCCAGCCCTGCGAGTGCAGGTTTGGAGGCGGACCCACTGTCAAAATGGCCCTGATTGACAGCGGGTCGGGATCCCACTCTAAACCCGCTTCCGTGTGAGTTTCTCAGCTGTCAGATCTGCGTGCGGACCGCAAACCCAACAGCAAATGTCGGGACAGGTCATTTACATCATGAAAAGGTACTTAAATGTTAGTTAAGATGGTTAAAAGCAGGCACTTACAATTTTACCAACCTTTTGACATGTTTTCCATGTCTCGGGTTTCATGCCAGGTAAGTAAAGTCGGGTTCTCAGTGACTGTCCATCACTTTGGCTAGTTGACAGTTGCAGAAGTGGTATAAAGGCTACCATTTCACAGCTGTTCACTTTCCAATTTCAGAAGCTAAAGCCTTCATGTTTTGGAAGGAACTTTTGAGCTGTATGCACTTTGGAAGTGTTTGCAATGAACTCTCTATTCACTATCACCTCCTTGGAGCAATCACTCTCACCATTGACAGGGCGCTTCTGTCATCACAACCTCATCTGCCATCTATTCCAGCAGCATCAGTGCCCTTGAAAAAATCTCACCCTGGTCCTTAGAATCCCACCACGATCAGCCCCAACACCAACATCACTAAACACACCAGCATCACCACCAACAACACCAACCTTCTCTGCAATCATCTGATGCTGCACAGTACACAGGGTATCAGCACCTGACCACATTGCTGTGCGGGAGGTCAGGGATGGCCTCACCATGGCCACATGTAATTCACTTCACGCTGTACACCCTGACTGCCACATGATGCGCCAGGTTGGCACCACTCCACACCAACACCATAAAGCATTCCTGCAATGTCCAACCCATTCCTTTCACATTCATCACCATTGTGGGGGGTAGCGTTGTGTCTCACCATTCACTACAACTCACTAAGCCACTTCCAAAGGTGCCCAAAAATCTGTCCAGGAACGCAAAGTGCTGAAAATAAAGATTTCAATGTTTGACAACCCATCAACATTAACCATACATGAACATCGGCTAAAGCATCCAAGTGCCTACCCTTGTGTGTTGTTCGTTGGTATGATTGGACAAGGATGAGGGTGAATGTGAGGGGTGGCTAGTGAAATGGGTAACTGATAATGTAGATAAAGGGATAGATGGAGGTACAAGGTAAGTTGGTGTGAGGAAGGATGCGCAGGGATAGAGTAGGTAAGGCGGAGTGATGGGGATGTGATGGTGGTAAAAACAGAGAGACAGACTATTATCTGAATGGTGACAGATTAGGAAAAGGGGAGATGCAACGAGACCTGGGTGTCATGGTACATCAGTCATTGAAGGTTGGCATGCAGGTATAGCAGGTGGTTAAGAAAGCAAATGGCATGTTGGCCTTCATAGCAAGGGGATTTGAGTACAGGGGCAGGGAGGTGTTACTACAGTTGTACAGGGCCTTGGTGAGGCCACATCTGGAGTATTGTGTACAGTTTTGGTCTCCTAATTTGAGGAAGGACATTCTTGCTATTGAGGGAGTGCAGCGAAGGTTCACCAGACTGATTCCCGGGATGGCGGGACTGACATATCAAGAAAGACTGGATCAACTGGGCTTGTATTCACTGGAGTTCAGAAGAATGAGAGGGGATCTCATAGAAACGTTTAAAATTCTGACGGGTTTAGACAGGTTAGATGCAGGAAGAATGTTCCCAATGTTGGGGAAGTCCAGAACGAGGGGTCACAGTCTAAGGATAAGGGGTAAGCCATTTAGGACTGAGATGAGGAGAAACTTCTTCACCCAGAGAGTGGTGAATCTGTGGAATTCTCTACCACAGAAAGTTGTTGAGGCCAATTCACTAAATATATTGAAAAAGGAGTTAGATGTAGTCCTTACTACTGGGGGGGATCAAGGGGTATGGCGAGAAAGCAGGAATGGGGTACTGAAGTTGCATGTTCAGCCATGAACTCATTGAATGGCGGTGCAGGCTCGAAGGTCCGAATGGCCTACTCCTGCACCTATTTTCTATGTTTCTATGAGTGGCACAGCAGGATGAGGTTGAGTGTGGCTTTGCAGTAATGTTTTGTGATCTACTGAGATCATTGAAAGGTTTGGGCCACTGCAGCCTGGTCCTCCTGACGACATCTCTATTTGCGCCCTCCTGTGCAATGTGCAACCAAGCTGCGTTGCTGTCCTGGGGAAGACCCTACCGCCCATGGCAAGGGAAGAGGCCCTCCCGTGTGCTGTGACTCATAGAAACATAGAAAATAGGTGCAGGAGTAGGCCATTCGGCCCTTCGAGCCTGCACCACCATTCAATATGATCATGGCTGATCAGGCACTTCAGTACCCCATTCCTGCTTTCTCTCCATACCTCTTGATCCCTTTAGCCGTAAGGGCCACATCTAACTCCCTTTTGAATATATCCAACGAACTGGTCTCAACAACTTTCTGTGGTAGAGAATTCCACATGCTCACAACTCTATGAGTGAAGAAGTTTCTCCTCATCTCAGTCCTAAATGGCTTACCCCTTATTCTTAGACTGTGACCCCTGGTTCTGGACTTCCCCAACATCGGGAACATTCTTCCTGTATCTAACTGTCCAATCCCGCCAGAATTGTATATGTTTCTATGAAATCTCCTCTCATTCTTCTAAATTTCATTGAATCTTACTTCTCCTTCTTAGTCGGTCACTCGTATCGAGGATTACTTGCTTCCATGCCAAAACGGGATGAGTTCACAGGTGTTTCAATGACGGACCTGACATTCCAGGTCCCGAACTACATGTTGAAGGGTGGAAGATGCCTGTGCGTAGATTTTTTAACGTGTGGTGGCCATTGCACACCAGCCAGCACACGGGCTTGACAGAGCTAGGTCTTGTTCCAGTGGCAAGGTTTAACCAAGACGACTGGAGATCAGCTTTGCTGCACGGACCTACTGCACACACATATCGCAGTGTGGGCTGACTCGTGCTGCCCCTGGGCCCATGCCATTTCTGGGCCCCGAACTCACGCCTCTCCTGGGCCCCGATCACGTCGCTCTACAATCTCTCGCCACTCCTTCACCCTGACCTCGCGCTCCTGCTGTACCTGCCCACGCTCCAATCAGCGACCTTGTTTTTGGTGACGTCCAATCCAGTCGTCCTTTTCCAAGTAATCGCCCTCCTGCACCAGTTCGTGCTGCTCCCGGAAGTGGCCTCCACGCTGCTCCCGGGCCACCGCAACTCCACTCCTTTTATGGCCCCAACCTGTGAGAAACCACCATTGAATATAAGCCTAGTCGATCCACTCTTTCTTCATATGTCAGTCCTGTCATCCCGGGAATCAGTCTGCTGAACCTTCGCTGCACTCCCTCAATAGCAAGAATGTCCTTCCTCAGATTAGGAGACCAAAATTGTGGCCTCAGCAAGGCCCTGTACAACTGCAGTAAGACCTCCCTGCTCCTATACTCAAATCCTCTCGCTATGAAGACCAACATGCCATTTGCCTTCTTCACCGCCTGCTGTGCCTGTATGCCAACTTTCAATGACTGATGTACCATGACACCCAGGTCTCGTTGCACCTCCCCTTTTGCCAATCTGTCACCATTCAGATAATAATCTGCCTTCCTGTTTTTACCACCAAAGTGGATAACCTCACATTTATCTACATTATACCGCATCTGCCATGTATTTGCCCACTCACCTAACCTGTCCAAGTCACCCTGCAGCCTCTTAGCATCTTCCTCACAGCTCACACTGCCACCCAGCTTAGTGTCATCTGCAAATTTGGAGATATTACATTAAATTCCTTCATCTAAATCAATAATGTATGTTGTAAATAGCTGGGATCCCAGCACTGAACCTTGTGGCACCCCACTAGTCACTGCCTGCCACTCTGAAAAGGACCCGTTTATTCCTACTCTTTGCTTCCTGTCTGCCAACCAGTTATCTATCCACATCAGTACATTACCCCCAATACCATGTGCTTTAATTTTGCACACTAATCTCTTGTGTGGGACCTTGTTAAAAGCCTTTTGAAAGTCTAAATACCCCACATCCACTGGCTCCCCCTTGTCCACTCTACTTGTTACATCCTCAAAAAATTCCAGAAGGTTTGTCAAGCATGATTTCCCTTTCATAAATCCATGCTGACTTGGACTGATCCTGTCACTGCTTTCCAAATGCGCTGCTATTTCATCTTTAATAATTGATTCCAACATTTTCCCCACCACCGATATCAGATTGACTGGTCTATAATTCCCTGTTTTCTCTCTCCCTCCTTTTTTAAAAAGTGGTGTTACATTAGCTACCCTCCAGTCCTTAGGAACTTAATCCGGAGTCTATAGAATTTTGGAAAATGACCACCAATGCATCCACTATTTCGAGGGCCACTTCCTTAAGTACTCTGGGATGCAGACTATCGGGCCCTGGGGATTTATTGGCCTTCAATCCCATCAATTTCCCTTACACAATTTGCTGACTAATAAAGATTTCCATTAGTTCCTCCTTCTCGCTAGACCCTCGGTCCCCTAGTATTTCCGGAAGGTTATTTGTGTCTTCCTTAGTGAAGACAGAACCAAAGTATTTGTTCAATTGGTCTGCCATTTCTTTGTTACCCATTATAAATAAACTTGATTCTGACTGCAAGGGACCTACATTTGTTTTCACTAATCTTTTTCTCTTCACGTATCTGTAGAAGCTTTTGCAGTCAGTTTTTATGTTCTCTGCAAGCTTACTCTCATATTCTATTTTCCCCCTCCTAATTAAACCCTTTGTCCTCCTCTGCTGAATTCTAAATTTCTCCCAGTCCTCAGGTTTGCTGCTTTTTTCGGCATGCCTCTTTCTTGGATTTAACACTATCCCTAATTTCCTTTGTAAGCCACCTTCCCCATTTTATTTTTACGCCAGACATGGATGTTGTTGAAGTTCATTCATGTGATCTTTAAATATCTGTCATTGCCTATCCACCGTCAACCCTTTAAGTATCATTCGCCAGTCTATGCTAGCCAATTCATGTCTCATACAGTCGAAGTTACCTTTCTTTAAGTCTCTGAATTAACTGTGTCACTCTCCACCTCAATGAAGAATTCCACCATATTATGGTCACTCTTCCCCAAGGGCCCTCGCACAACAAGATTGCTAATTAATCCTCTTTCATTACACAACACCCAGTCTAGGATGGTCAGCTCTCTGGTTGGTTCCTCGACATATTGGTCGAGAAAACCATCCCTTATATACTCCAGGAAATCCTCCTCCACCGTATTGCTACCATTTTGTTTAACCCAATCTATATGTAGATTAAAGTCACCCATGATAACTGCACGCATCCCTAATTTCCTGTTTAATGCCATTCCCAACCTCACTATGACTGTTTGGGGTCTGTACACAACTCCCACTAGCGTTTTCTGCCCTTTGGTGTTCTGCAGCTCTACCCATACAGATTCCACCTCATCCATGCCAATGTCCTTCCTTACTGTTGCGTTAATCTCCTCTTTAACCAGCAACTCTACCCCACCTCCTTTTCCTTTCAGTCTATCTTTCCTGAATATTGAATACCCTTGGATGTTGAGTTCCCAGACTTGGCCATCCTGGAGCCATGTCTCCGTAATCCCAATTACATCATATCCTTTAACAGCTATCTGTGTAGCTAATTCATCCACCTTATTACGAATGCTCCTTGCATTGAGACACAGAGCCTTCAGGCTTGTTTTTTTTTAACACTCTTTGTCCTTTTAGAATTATGTTGTAATGTGGCACTTTTTGATTTTTGCCTTTCATTTTTCTGCCCTCCACTTTTACTTTTCTCCTTTATACCTTTTGTTTCTGATCCCATTTTACTTCCCGGTGTCTCCCTGCATAGGTTCTAATCCCAATGCCCTATTAGTTTAAATCCTCCCCAACAGCACTAGCAAACACTCCCCCTAGGACATCGGTTCCAGTCCTGCCCAGGTGCAGACCGTTTAGTTTGTACTGGTCCCACCTCCCCCAGAACCGGTTCCAATGTCCCAGGAATTTGAATCCCTCCCTCTTGCACCATTCCTCAAGCCACGTATTCATCTTAACTATCCTGCTACTTCTACTCTGACTAGCACGTGGCACTGGTAGCAATCCTGAGATTACTATCTTTATGGTCCTACTTTTTAATTTAACACCTAGCTCCCTAAATTCAGCTTGAAGGACCTCATCCCGCTTTTTACCTATATCGTTGGTAGCTATATGCACCACAACAACTGGCTGTTCACCCTCCCCCTCCAGAATGCCCTGCAGCTGCTCCAAGACATCCTTGACCCTTGCACCAGGGAGGCAACATACTATCCTGGAGTCTCGTTTGCGGCCGCAGAAACGCCTATCTATTCCCCGTACAATAGAATCACCTACCACTATAGCTCTCCCACTCTTTTTCCTGCCCTCCTACGCAGCAGAGCCACCCATGGTGCCATGAACTTGAAGAGCCATCTCCCCCAACAGTACCTAAAGTGGTATATTGGTTTTGGAGGGAGATGACCGCAGGGGACCTCTGCACTAGCTTCCTTCCACTGGTCATCCATTCACTATCTGCCTGTGTAACCTTTACCTGCGGTGTGACCAACTCACTAAATGTGCTATTCATGACATCCTCAGCATCGTGGATGCTCCAGAGTGAATCCATGCACAGCTCCAGTGCCGCAATGCGATCTGTAAGGAGCTGCAGCTGGATACACTTCCCGCACACATAGTAGTCAGGGACACTGGAAGCGTCCCTGATTTCCCACATAGCGCAGGAGGAGCATGACATGGGTTTGGGCTCATCTGCCATGACTTAACCCTTAAATTACTTAATTTGGCAACAATGACAAGGTTTCATAATGATAAGAAAAGAAAAAAAGATAAAGAAAAAGAAAACTACTCACCAATCAACCAACCAATCACTTACCCTCTTGGCTGTGATGTCACATTTCGATTACTTTTTGCTTCTTTCTTATTTTTGACCCTGCTGCAGCTGCTTCTCCGACTGCTCCTCCCCGACTGCCCTGACATAAGCATCTGGAGGGAGTCATGGGAGAGTCTGGGTGCAGCCTTGCACCTTTGTGTAGTGCTTGTCAGTGTTTGCAGCTCCTCAATGCTGCAGAACAGTGACAGAAGTACTGTCAAAATTATTGTGGGCATGGTCCCTTTAAGAAAACAGGTTGATGACACATCATCAAATGACGTCATCAGACCGGCTTCCTCTTAATTTTCTGGAAAGCCTACAGGCCGGGCTTAATGAGCCCAATCATCAGAAGCTTTGGGAGAGAGAGCGGGCTCGAGTCAGGAGCGTGTTTTCCACTCTCCTTTGACCCCGGCTGCTCCGATCTTGCCACCTGTGGAGAAATCGTGGCCTCTGTGTGCAATGCCACAGGAGGTTGACTATTGTATAAGTAAGTAAAATTGCAAGAAGGAAAACATAAAGAAGACAATTTTCACTCCTAAAGCTTATGCTAGAAACACCTCCGTGGTTTGGCTATTGAAACCAAATCAAAAATTACATTTAAGTCAGCTAGAGAGGCACGTGAGGAAATTAAATAAAATTAGCATTGAGTTAGCAAGGAGGCGGGAGCTCGGAGCAGCACGAGTCCGGGGTCGGCGAGAGGCCTATGAAGGCCAGCGGGAGTCAGGCAGTTTGAGCAGTCAGTCGAGGAGGCAGGAGCTCGGAGCAGCACGAGTCCGGGGTCGGCGAGAGGCCTATGAAGGCCAGCGGGAGTCAGGCAGTTCGAGCAGTCAGTCGAGGAGGCGGGAGCTCGGAGCAGCGCGAGTCCGGGGTCGGCGAGAGGCCTATAAAGGCCAGCGGGAGTCAGGCAGTTCGAGCAGTCAGTCGAGGAGGCGGGAGCTCGGAGCAGCGCGAGTCCGGGGTCGGCGAGAGGCCTATAAAGGCCAGCGGGAGTCAGGCAGTTCGAGCAGTCAGTCGAGGAGGCGGGAGCTCGGAGCAGCACAAGTCCGGGTTCGGCGAGAGGCCTATAAAGGCCAGCGGGAGTCAGGCAGTTCGAGCAGTCAGTCGAGGAGACAGGAGCTCGGAGCAGCGCGAGTCCGGAGTCGGCGAGAGGCCTATAAAGGCCAGCGGGACTCAGGCAGTTCGAGCAGTCAGTCAAGGAGGCGGGAGCTCAGAGCAGCGCGAGTCCGGGGTCGGCGAGAGGAGTGCTTGTGCAGCTACAGGGAGAAGGCAAAAAAGAAGTAGAAAGAAGCAGAAAGGTGACGTCACAGCCAAGGGGGTAAGTGATTGGCTGGTGATTGATGAGTAGTTTTTCTTTTTTCTCTTCTATAACAGTGAGTAAACTTTAGCATTGTTGTTGCCAATTTAAATGTATCTAAGGGTTAAGTCATGGCAGGAGAGCTCGGTCACGTGTTAAGCTCCTCCTGTACCATGTGGGAACTCAGGGACACTTCCCGTGTCCCTGACGACTACGTGTGCGGGAAGTGTATCTGCCTCCAGCTCCTGACAGACCGCGTTGCGGAATTGGAGCCGAGGGTGGATTCACTCTGGAGCATCCACGATGCTGAGAATGACGTGAATAGCACGTTGAGTGAGTTGGTCTTACCGCAGGTGAAGAGTCTACAGCCAGCTAGGGAATGGAAAACCAGCAGGAAGAGCAGTGCAAGGAAGGTAGTGCAGGGGTCCCATGCGGTCATCCCCCTGCAAAACAGATACACCGTTTTGAGTACTGTTGAGGGGGATGACTCATCAGGGGAGGGCAGCAGCAGCCAAGTTCATGGCACCATGGCTGGCTCTGCTGCACAGGAGGGCAGGAAAAAGAGTGGGCGAGCGATAGTGATAGGGGATTCGATTATAAGGGGAATAGATAGGCGTTTCTGCGGCCGCAACCGAGACTCCAGGATGATATGTTGCCTCCCTGGTGCAAGGGTCAAGGATGTCTCGGAGCGGGTGAAGGACATTCTGAAAAGGGAGGGTGAACAGCCAAGTTGTCGTGGTGCACATTGGTACCAACGATATAGGTATAAAAAGGGATGAGGTCCTACGAGACGAATTTAAGGAGCTAGGAGCTAAATTAAAACGTAGGACCTCAAAAGTAGTAATCCCAGGATTGCTACCAGTGCCACGTGCTAATCAGAGTAGGAATCGCAGGACAGCTCAGATGAATACGTGGCTTGAGCAGTGGTACAGCAGGGAGGGATTCAAATTCCTGGGGCATTGGAACCGGTTCTGGGGGAGGTGGGACCAGTACAAACCGGACGGTCTACACCTGGGCAGGACTGGAACCAATGTCCTAGGGGGAGTGTTTGCTAGTGCTGTTGGGGAGGAGTTAAACTAATATGGCAGGGGGATGGGAACCAATCCAGGGAGACAGAGGGAAACAAAAAGGAGACAAAAGCAAAAGACAGAAAGGAGATGAGTAAAGGTGGAGGGCAGAGAAACCCAAGGCAAAAAACAAAAAGGGCCACTGAATGTAAAGGGGATGCAGGTGGGGTCAAAACTAAAAATCATGCTTTAAAAAATAGTATTAAAACACTCTACCTAAACGCACGCAGCATTCGAAATAAAGTAAATGAGTTGACGGCACAAATTATTACAAATGGGTATGATTTGGTGGCCATTACAGAAACGTGGTTGCAGGGGGGCCAAGACTGGTAATTAAACATACAGGGGTATCTGACGATTCGGAAAGATAGACAAGAAGGGAAACGAGGTGGGGTAGCTCTGTTAATAAAGGATGATATCAGGGTAGTTGTGAGAGACGATATTGGCTCTAATGAACAAAATGTTGAATCATTGTGGGTGGAGATTAGAGATAGCAAGGGGAAAAAGTCACTGGTGGGCGTAGTTTATAGGCCCCCAAATAATAACTTCACGGTGGGGCAGGCAATAATCAAGGGAATAATGGAGGCATGTGAAAAAGGAACGGCAGTAATCATGGGGGATTTTAACCTACATATCGATTGGTCAAATCAAATCTCACGGGGTAGCCTGGAGGAGGAATTCATAGAATGCATACGGGATTGTTTCTTAGAACAGTGTGTTACAGAACCTACAAGGGAGCAAGCTATCTTAGATCTGGTCCTGTGTAATGAGACAGGAATAATAAACGATCTCCGAGAAAAAGATCCTCTCGGAATGAGTGATCACAGTATGGTTGAATTTGTAATACAGATTGAGGGTGAGGAAGTGGTGTCTCAAACGAGCATACTATGCTGAAACAAAGGGACTACAGTGGGATGAGGGCAGAGTTGGCTAAAGTAGACTGGGAACACAGACTAAATGGTGGCACAATTGAGGAACAGTGGAGGACTTTTAAGGAGCTCTTTCATCGTGCTCAACAAAAATATATTCCAGTGAAAAAGAAGGGCGGTAAGAGAAGGGATAACCAGCCGTGGATAACCAAGGAAATAAAGGAGAGTATCAAATTAAAAACCAATGCGTATAAGGTGGCCAAGGTTAGTGGGAAAATAGAAGATTGGGTAACAACAGCAAAGAATGACTAAGAAAGCAATAAAGAAAGGAAAGATAGAAACTTGTGCAAAACATAAAAACGGATAGTAAAAGCTTTTACAGATATATAAAACGGAAAAAAGTGACTAAAGTAAATGTTGGTCCCTTCGAAGATGAGAAGGGGGATTTAATAATGGGAAATGTGGAAATGGCTGAGACCTTAAACAATTATTTTGCTTCGGTCTTCACAGTGGAAGATACAGAAACCATGCCAGAAATTGCTGGTCACAGGAATGTGGGAAGGGAGGACCTTGAGACAATCACAATCACTAGGGGGGTAGTGCTGGACAGGCTAATGGGACTCAAGGTAGACAAGTCCCCTGGTCCTGATGAAATGCATCCCAGGGTATTAAAAGAGATGGCGGAAGTTATAGCAGATGCATTAGTTATAATCTACCAAAATTCTCTGGACTCTGGGGAGGTACCAGCGGATTGGAAAGTAGCTAATGTAACGCCTCTGTTTAAAAAAGGGGGCAGACAAAAGGCAGGTAACTATAGGCCGGTTAGTTTAACATCTGTACTGGGGAAAATGCTTGAAACTATCATTAAGGAAGAAATAGCAGGACATCTAGATAGGAATAGTGCAATCAAGCAGACGCAGCATGGATTCATGAAGGGGAAATCATGTTTAACTAATTTACTGGAATTCTTTGAGAATATAACGAGCATGGTGGATAGAGGTGTACCGATGGATGTGGTGTATTTAGATTTTCAAAAGGCATTCGATAAGGTGCCACACAAAAGGGTACTGCAGAAGATAAATTTACGCGGAGTCAGTGGAAATGTATTAGCATGGATAGAGAATTGGCTAGCTAACAGAAAGCAGAGAGTCGGGATAAATGGGTCCTTTTCAGTTGGAAATCGGTGGTTAGTGGTGTGCCACAGGGATCGGTGCTGGGACCACAACTGTTTACAATATACATAGATGACCTGGAAGAGGGGACGGAGTGTAGTGTAACAAAATTTGCAGATGACACAAAGATTAGTGGGAAAGCGGGTTGTGTGGAGGACACAGAGAGGCTGCAAAGAGATTTAGATAGGTTAAGCGAATGGGCTAAGGTTTGGCAGATGGAATACAATGTCGGAAAGTGTGAGGTCATCCACCTTGGGAAAAAAAAAACAGTAAAAGGGAATATTATTTGAATGGGGAGAAATTACAACATGCTGCGGTGCAGAGGAACCTGGGGGTCCTTGTTCATGAATCCCAAAAAGTTAGTTTGCAGGTGCATCAGGTAATCAGGAAGGCGAATGGAATGTTGGCCTTCTTTGCGAGAGGGATGGAGTACAAAAGCAGAGAGGTCCTTCTGCAACTGTATAGGGTATTGGTGAGGCTGCACCTGGAGTACTGCGTGCAGTTTTGGTCACCTTACTTAAGGAAGGATATACTAGTTTTGGAGGGGGTACAGAGATGATTCACTAGGCTGATTCCAGAGATGAAGGGGTTACCTTATGATGATAGATTGAGTAGACTGGGTCTTTACTCGTTGGAGTTCAGAAGGATGAGGGGTGATCTTATAGAAACATTTAAAATAATGAAAGGGATAGACAAGATAGAGGCAGAGAGGTTGTTTCCACTGATCAGGGAGACTAGAACTAGGGGGCACAGCCTCAAAATACGGGGGAGCCAATTTAAAACCAAGTTGAGAAGGAATTTCTTCTCCCAGAAGGTTGTGAATCTGTGGAATTCTCTGCCCAAGGAAGCAGATGAGGCTAGCTCATTGAATGTATTCAAGTCACAGATAGATAGATTTTTAACCAATAAGGGAATCAAGGGTTATGGGGAGCGGGCGGGTAAATGGAGCTGAGTCCACGGCCAGATCAGCCATGATCTTGTTGAATGGCGGAGCAGGCTCGAGGGGCTAGATGGCCTACTCCTGTTCCTAATTCTTATGTTATGTTCTTATATTCACAGGCATCGAAGGCCAAATAATCTCCTTTTATGCTGATATTTCTAAAACTCTTGAGTTATGGTGAAGTTATTTTGTGTTGATATGAAGCAGATTCAGGTGCCCTTCAACATCGAAGTGACAGTACAACTTAGAAGTGAGATCTCAATCTGACTAGTCACTACACTCCAAAACTACCTAATTGGCTGTGAAGCAGTTTGAGATGTCTGGTGGTCATGAAAGATGTTATATAAATACAAGTCTTGCTTTCTTTTTCCTGTGCACAATAAAGTCAAGCAAGTGAAATTTGCACTGGGACACTGCAGTGTGACTATCACATTTTGGGAATTAAAAAAAAAAAATTTCCACTGAAAGGATTTGGAAAAAAATTACATGTTGGGTTAAATGCTGGGTTTTTGAAGCAAAAGTGTTTTCACCTTAGTTTAATAAAACACTAACGAAAGGTGGTTAAAATGCAAATGGGCTACTCATTGATGTTGTTTGGTCAAAGACCAAAAACAATTCATGAATCTGTCTCAGTAACTGATCAACATCTCACCCTGTTGTGTTGTGTTGGTCCCAGATGCTTGGCAGGGGTTGCTTGGCATATCCTCCCTCCCAGCACTGTGAACACCGGGAGATCAAAACAGAGACTTAGGAAGTTAGCATATAGGATAGTTCAAAATTATTTTATTTAAGTCAGGCAAGAAATGTAGCATGTATTGTATGGCTTTGTATTAAAATTACTATTCCCTTAAAGGTAGAAGAAATGAGACAGTGTTTGCTATCAGAGATGTTGACGGGGTTCACTTGTCGTTAGTTTGAAGGTGAAAAGTGCATGAAAGTATTTTAGAGCAATAAAGTTTGGTCGGGATAGGAACATTAAAAACTGTTGTCATGGAATATTCATTAGGGACCAAGACCAGATGGGATGCATCCAAGAAAATTAGAAATGAGGGACAATTTTTCACAGTTAATTGGGGATATATATGGTACCAGGAGATTGATCTTATTTCAACCTTTAAAAATATCTTGGGAATTAATAGAATTGTTTGGTAGATATGTGTAGTGTTGAACTCTGTTATAAAGCAAACAATTTAAGGGTATTCAAGAGCAAAATATATAATTCCAAAAGAGTTTTGTGACAGGCAGAATTACTGGACCAGAAGCAGTATCATTGGGGAATCATATCATTTACATTTTTTGTGAATGTAAAAAGACTAGTAGATAATGAGGATTGATTTCCAGAAATCATTTGATAAGACCTCTCACAAGAAAAATAGTCTACATTAAACCCCACAAGATTAAAGAGGAATCTGATCAATTGAATATTGTGTTAGACAGATAATATGAAACAACAAGCAGTGGTTGATAGCAGTAGGACAGCTGTGACCAGCAAGGTACCCCATGATAATTCTGCGACCCCTGGTGTTCACAATTATAAATTATATTGATGAACATATTAAAAGTCAGATCTCTATAACTGTGAATTATACTCAGCATTTTGAGAAAGGTTCTGAGGAAATAATTCAAAGTGTTCTCTAGAAATTTAGCGGCCAGGCAGATGATTGACAATGGGCTTTTAATATTGAGACATTGAGCGGAATTTTAACCCCCAAAAACAGGTGGGTTTGGGTCGGGTGATAAGTTAAAATGTAAAAAAATCTCAAACCCAAACCCAACCTACCTTGAACCCGCCAACTTCCGGTTTCAATGGAGTCGGGCGATCAACCCGCTCCCAGGAGGAGGGTCGCTCATTTAATATTTGGAGTGACTGCTGCCAACGAAGCGGAAGCTGTGCAGAAGCATTCTGCGCACAAATGTCAGGTCCCACATATGAAAAAGTAACATTCACCACAACTGGTAGAGGACCTGATAACGACAAACACATTCGGCGAAAGTACAATAACGCTCTCACAATCTGACAACATCCTAATATCACCTTCAAGTCACGTTTTCTCGTTAAATTATACTGGAAGTTTTAGCAGTACATTCTGATGAAATAATCACACTGCTGCCGCTCTCTATTCTTGTATTCCTTCTCTGCCCTCCCTCTTGTTTTCCTCCACAGTCTCTTAGTGAGAGCAGCGCTAGACAATCTCTCCGCACTGTCTCTGCTCTTTCTTAATTATCCTTTTCCCAGCCGATTAAATCCGAACACCCTGCGCCTGCATTCTGTTCACCAGCCGTGTGTTCAAACAACAACAGACAGAGGACCTGATCGCGCTAAACACACTCCGCGAGATTACAATAAAACTCTCACAATCTGACAACATCCTAACCCTAATCTAATTCTAACCTTCAAGTCACATTACAGACCTCACAATTCCTGACATTTCCACCCCTCACCTTCCCCACTCACTAATCTGTGGGAAGTCCGGCGAGAACAAACAAAAAAACACTCAAACTGCGCATGCACAATTAATTTATTTTGTTGGTAGCAGCCGCGTCCTTAAATATTTTAATGAGCTGCGTACCTCAGATTTTTTATCTGTTCCAGCTATAATGCTGGCCAGACGGGTTTCCCTGACATCAGGAAACCCGGCAGCTAAAGGGAGGCGAGGACTGCTGTATAGGACAAGTCGGTGCTCTTCCAGCACAGGAGTGCTTCCCCCCAGCCCCCCCACGCAAACCTGTTAACCTCCCCAGCAATTGGACCACACCCCCACTCCACAATCTGATGCCCTCCCAATGTCCACCATGGCCCACGATCTCCTCCTGCCCACGCCATTTCTCCCATGGCCTCCCCGCGATCTTCTCTCCTCCCCTGATCTCTGTGGCTGAATTTCGCCCCACCCTCACGCCCCCATCTCTTCCTCCTCTCCAATCCCTGGCTGCGGCCTGGTGCCGAAGACCTACCCACCCAATAGCCAGCCAGCCTCTCAATCTGGCTGGCTACAGCCTGGAAATGGAGTCCAAAAATGGTAATCAGATCCTGCCGTTAAATGTGGCAGGACTTGAGGGAAACCTGTTCCTCCGGGTTTCCCAACCACAAAACTGCCCACCCCTACCCTCCTCTCCTGTTCCCTGCAACCTGCCCAGGCAATGGTGGAAGACCAAGAAGACAGGGATGATGAAGACACACTATTACTCGATTTGGCACTCACAGCCACCAGCTCAGATACTGACACTGCACGTATCTCAGAGGATAGATTAGGGTCAGGATCTGCACGAGCTGAGACAGCCAGGACTGACACCAGAAACAGCCTGGAAGGAGCCAGATGCAAAAAAGTTCATAGCCACGGTCGCCTTCACAGCCACAGGCAATGCGTCCTTGCCCTGCTTTGAGGTTGGAGTTCTGGCTGCAACAGTTAGCAGATTTCAGTAATGACCTTCTTAGTATACCGCAAACATCTCAAACATTGGTTGTCACTGAGGTTCAGTTAGGAGAATTGCTCCCTGAACATCCTGGGCAGATATGGCCTCCTGCTGAGTGTCCTTCTCCAACGCCTCCTCCTTCCTCTTCTAGCAGCTTGTCCTGCTCTGCATGGCCTCTGCTCGTTCTCCCTGTCATGCTCAATTCCAAGAGGAAGGCCTACCAATGCACCCATGTCTGGGAACTGGTTTGTGCAGAAGCCTTGAAGTCAGCAAAAAGTACTTCAGCACCTACCACACCACTCCCTGTACACTTTTGAAACTTGAAACAATTAGGGAAAGCACCAAAAAAGGTGTAGAATTGTAACAACAGCCAGAAGAAATAAACTAGCAACTAACCTTAGCGAGTTGGTCACACCGCAGGTAAAGGGTACTCAGCCAGATAGTAAATGGGTGACCAGCAGGAAGAGCAGTGTAAGGAAGGTAGTGCAGAGGTCCCCTGCGGTCATCCCTCTGCAAAACAGATACACCGCTTTGGTTGAGGGGGATGACTTATCAGGGGAGGGCAGCAGCAGCCAAGTTCATGGCACCGTGGGTGGCTCTGCTGCATAGGAGTGCAGGAAAAAGAGTGGGAGAGCTACAGTGATAGGGGATTCGATTGTAAGGGGAAGAAATAGGCGTTTCTGCGGCCGCAACCGAGACTCCAGGATGGTATATTGCCTCCCTGGTTCAAGGGTAAAGGATGTCTCGGAGCGGGTGCAGAACATTTTGAAAAGGGAGGGTGAACAGCCAGTTGTCGTGGTACACATAGGTACCAACGATATTGGTAAAAAAACGGGATGAGGTCCTACGAGACGAATTTAGGGAGCGAGGAGCTAAATTAAAAAGTAGGACCTCAAAAGTAGTAATCTCAGGATTGCTACCAGTGCCAAGTGCTAGTCAGAGTAGGAATCACAGGATAGCTCAAATGAATACATGGCTTCAGGAGTGATGCAGAAGGGAGGGATTCAAATTCCTGGGGCATAGGAACCGGTTCTAGGGGAGATGGGACCAGTATAAACCGGACGGTCTACACCTGGGCAGGACCGGAACCAATGTCCTACGGGGAGTGTTTGCTTGTGCTGTTGGGGAGGAGTTAATCTAACATGGCAGGGGGATGGGAACCTATGCAGGGAGGCAGAGGGAAATAAAAGGGAGGCAGAGGCAAAAGATAGAAAGGAGAATAGTAAAAGTGGAGGGCAGAGAATCCCAAGGCAAAAAACAAAAAGGGCCACATTACAGCAAAATTCTAAAGGGACAAGGTGTGTTAAAAAGACAAGCCTGAAGGCTCTGTGCCTCAATGCGAGGAGTATTCGGAATAAGGTGGACGAATTAACTGCGCAGATAGCAGTTAACGGATACGATGTAATTGGCATCACAGAGACATGGCTCCAGGGTGACCAAGGCTGGGAACTCAACATCCAGGGGTATTCAACATTTAGGAAGGATAGACAGAGAGGAAAAGGAGGCGGGGTGGCGTTGCTGGTCAAAGAAGAAATTAATGCAATAGTAAGGAAGGACATTGGCTTGGATGATGTGGAATCGGTATGGGTGGAGCTGCGGAATACCAAAGGGCAGAAAGCGCTGGTGGGAGTTGTATACAGGCCACCAAACCATAGTAGTGAGGTTGGGGAAAGCATAAAACAAGAAATAAGGGATGTGTGCAATAAAGGTACAGCAGTTATGGCCGACTTTAATTTACAAATAGATTGGGTTAACCAAACTGGCAGCAATGCGGTGGAGGTTTTCCTGGAGTGTATTAGGGATGGTTTTCTTGACCAATATGTGGAGGAACCGACTAGAGAGCTGGCCATCCTAGACTGGGTGATGTGTAATGAGAAGGGACTAATGAGCAATCTTGTTGTGCGAGGCCCCTTGGGGAAGAGTGACCATAATATGGTAGAATTCTTTATGAAGACTGTGAATGACACAGTTAATTCAGAAACTAGGGTCCTAAACTTAAGGAAAGCTAACTTTGATGGCATGAGGCGTGAATTGGCTAGAATAGACTGGCAAATCATACTTAAAGGGTTGACGGTGGATAGGCAATGGCAAACATTTATGGATCACATGGATGAACGTCAACAGTTGTACATCCCTGTCTGGAGTAAAAACAAAACAGGGATGGTGGCTCAACCGTGGCTAACAAGGGAAATTAAGGATAGTGTTGGATCCAAGGAAGAGGCATATAAATTGGCCAGAAAAAGTAGCAAACCTGAAGACTGGGAGAAATTTAGAATTCAGCAGAGGAGGACAAAGGATTTAATTAGGAGGGGGAAAATAGAGTATGAGAGGAAGCTTGCCGGAAACATAAAAACTGACTGCAAAAGCTTCTATAGATATGTGAGGAGAAAAAGATTGGTGAAAACAAACGTAGGTCCCTTGCAGTCAGACTCAGGTGAATTAATAATGGGTAACAAAGAAATGGCAGACCAATTGAACAAATACTTTGGTTCTGTCTTCACGAAGGAACACACAAATGACCTTCCGGATGTACTAGGGGACCGAGGGTCTAGTGAGAAGGAGAAACTGAAGGATATCCTTATTAGGCAGGAAATTGTGTTGGGGAAATTGATGGGATTGAAGGCCGATAAATACCCAGTGCATGATTGTCTGCATCCCAGAGTACTTAAGGAGGTGGCCCTAGAAATAGTGGATGCATTGGTAATCATTTTCCAACAGTCTATTGACTCTGGATCAGTTCCTATGGACTGGAGGGTAGCTAATGTAACACCACTTTTTAAAAAAGGAGGGAGAGAGAAAACGGGTAATTATAGACTGGTTAGCCTGACATCAGTAGTGGGGAAAATGTTGGAATCTATTAAGGATGAAATAGCTGCGCATTTGCAAAGCGGTGACAGGATCGGTCCAAGTCAGCATGGAGTTATGAAAGGGAAATCATGCTTGACCAATCTTCTGGAATTTTTTGAGGATGTAACTAGTAGAGTGGACAAGGGAGAACCAGTGGATGTGGTGTATTTGGACTTTCAAAAGGCCTTTGACAAGGTACCCATAAGAGATTAGTGTACAAGATCAAGGCACATGGTATTGGGGGTAATATATTGGCGTGGTTAGAGAATTGGTTGGCAGGCAGGAAGCAGAGAGTCAGGATAAACGGGTTATTTTCGGAATGGGAGGCAGTAACTAGTGGAGTACCGCAGGGCTCAGTGCTGGGACACCAGCTCTTCACAATATACATTACTGATTTGGATGAAGGAATTGAGGGTAATATCTCCAAGTTTGCAGATGACACTAAACTGGGTGGCGGAGTGAGCTGTGAGGAGGATGCTAAGAGGCTGCAGGGTGATTGGACAGGTTAGGAGAGTGGGCAAATGCATGGCAGATGCAGTATAATGTGGATAAATGTGAGGTTATCCACTTTGGTGGCAAAAACACAAAGGCAGAATATTATCTGGATGGCGGCAGATTAGGAAAAGGGGAAGTGCAACGAGACCTGGGTGTCATGGTACATCAGTCATTGAAAGTTGGCATACAGGTACAGCAGGCGGTGAAGAAAGCAAATGGCATGTTGACCTTCATAGCTAGGGGATTTGGGTATAGGAGCAGGGAGGTCTTACTGCAGTTGTACAGGGCCTTGGTGAGGCCTCACCTGGAATATTGTGTTCAGTATTGGACTCCTAATTTGAGGAAGGACGTTCTTGCTATTGAGGGAGTGCAGCGAAGGTTCACCACACTGATACCAGGGATGGCTGGACTGACATATGAGGAGAGACTGAATCAACTGGGCCTTTATACACTGGAGTTTAGAAGGATGAGAGGGGATCTCATAAAAACGTATAAGATTCTGACGGGACGGGACAGGTTAGATGCGGGAAGAATGTTCCTGATGTTGGGGAAGTCCAGAACCAGGGGACACAGTCTTAGGATAAGGGGTATGCCATTTAGGACTGAGATGAGGAGAAACTTCTTCACTCAGAGAGTTGTTAACCTGTGGAATTCCTTGCCACAGAGAGTCGTTGATGCCAGTTCATTGGATATATTCAAGAGGGAGTTAGATGTGGCCCTTACAGCTAAAGAGATCAAGGGGTATGGAGAGAAAGCGGGAAATGGGTACTGAGGTGAATGATCAGCCATGATCATATTGAATGGTGGTGCAGACTCGAAGGGCCGAATGGCCTACTCCTGCATCTATTTTCTATGTTTCTATGTAACTCTGTAAGTAGCTGATGATCCCTTTAAATAGCGCTGCTGGGGCGTCCTTCAGGCTGCTTAATGCATGTCCAGCTGTGCGAGGTTAAGAGAGGACGTCGGCTGAAGTGTGGAGCGCCTAAATGACAGCGCTGGTGTCAAATCAGCCTTGCACCCTGATTGACGTCATGATCTGCCTGCTCTGCATTCTTAGGGCAGACATTAAGTTCAGGTGCACTAACCCCTTTCCCAAGATGGCACACTTTGCATTAGAAGTGTGTATGCGCAATGCCATTTTTGAACTCTGAGGCGACTCAGCGGCCAAAAATCGGGTGCTACCGTGACCAATTTTGCCCCCGTACACTCTGCATATCTGCAACAGGAAACTCATTATAATTTCAAAAGCATATGCCAAATGGAACTGAAGGAGCAACTTCTGCACAGGAAAACTGACTCATTCGAACTGGAGACATTCCTGAATCTGCAAGAGATCGAGAAATTGTTTAATGTGTGTGGGGGGGGGGGGGGGGGGGGGGGCGGCGGCGGTGGAGATAAAGGAGATAAAAAAGAGTTTAAATGGCAAACTGAGCTGTAAGGTTTGAATGGTCCTGGCTCTTGTCTCATTCCCATGTTCATAAGATCAGATTGAGATACTTTCTAAAAATGGGTTATTCATTATTATCTTTGTTCACATTCCTAATTTATTGTGTTCTTGCATGAAGGCATTCGATAAGGTGCCACATAAAAGGTTGCTGCACAAGATAAGAGTTCACAGGGCTGGGGAAATATATTAGCATGGATAGACGATTGGCTAACTAACAGAAAACAGAGAATCGGGATGAATGGGTAATTTTAAGGTTGGTAAACTGTAACTAGTGGTGTGGCACAGGGATCAGTGCTGGTGCCTCAACTATTTACAGTCTACATAAATGATGAACGTGCTTATTTGTACTGTAAAAATGGGCAACATGCTCCACCCTCTGTTTCTGATTGGTCCCCTCCATGAAGTTTCACAGGAATTTATAACTGGAACCGCCCATCCCAAGGTCTCACTGACTTTGCAAATTGTAACTCGATCCACTTTGACTTCCTGAAGCGACAGAGGACAGAGCTCCCCAGAAGACAGCAAAGCCCAGCCGAAGTGCCTTATCCTGGTCCAAGTACATCCCTCCCCCAGTCAAAGTGCCTTACCCCGGTCCAAGTACATCCCTCCCCCAGCCAAAGTGCCTTACCCCGGTCCAAGTACATCCCTCCCCCAGTCAAAGTGCCTTACCCCGGTCCAAGTACATCCCTCCCCCAGTCAAAGTGCCTTACCCCAGTCCAAGTACATCCCTCCCCCAATCAAAGTGCCTTACCCCAGGCCAAGTACATCCCTCCCCCAATCAAAGTGCCTTACCCCAGGCCAAGTGCCTTACCCCAGTCCAAGTGCATGCCTCCCCCAGCCCAAGTGCATGCCTCTGCCAGACAAAATGCCTTACCCCAGTCCAAGTGCATCCTTTCCCTGCCCCCCTCCACCCACCCCAGCATAGATGAGGCAGGCATTGTGTACGGATTGTTAACAGGTTTATTGGGTATGAAGTGAATAGTGACAGTGTCATGACTTCTGGATGTCCCTTGTAGGGGGTTGGAAGAACGTGATTCGTCTTCCCCCCACCCGTGTCAATCCCCGCCCCCCCACCCGTGTCTCTCTCTTCCCCCCAGCCTGTCTGTCAAAAAAAGTGCAGTACAAAATGATAAATGATAAATGACTTGGATGAAGAGACCAAGTGTACTGTAGCCAAATTTGTTGATGATACAAAGATAGATGGGAAAGCAAGTTGTGAAGAGGACACAAATTGAGACAAATGGGTATGATCTGATAGCCATTACAGAGACGAGGTTGCAAGGTGACCAGAACTGGGAATTAAATATTCAGGGGTACTTGATAATCCGGAAGGACAGACAGAAAGGAAAAGGAGGTGGGGTATCTCTATTGATAAAGGATGGAATCACTGCAAAAGTAAGAAACGATATTGGCTCAAATGATAAGGGTGTTGAAACAGTTTGGGTGGAGATAAGGAACAATAAGGGGGAAAAGTCACTGGTGGGTGTCGTCTACAGGCTCCCAAACAGTAGCAACTCTGTTGGTTGGAGCATAAACCAGGAAATAGTGGGGGCTTGTAAAAAGGGAACAGCAATAATCATGGGTGATTTTAACCTCCATATTGATTGGACAAATCAAATTGGTCAGGGTAGCCTTGAAAAGGAGTTCATAGAGTGCGTAAGGGGCGGGTTCCTTGACCAGTACATAATGGAACCAGCCAGGAGGCAGGCTATCTTAGATCTGGTCCTGTGTAATGAGACAGGATTAATAAACAATCTCCTAGTAAAGGATCCCCTCAGAATGAGTGATCATAGCATGATTGAATTTCAAATTCAGATGGAGGGTGAGAAAGTTGGATCTCTAACCAGCATACTAAGCTTAAATAAAGGAGACTATGAAAGTATGAGGGCAGAGTTGGGTAAAGTGGACTGGGAAAATAGATTAAAGTGTAGGACGGTTGATGAACAGTGGTGTACATTTAAGGAGATATTTCACAACTCTCAAGAAAAATATATTCCAGTGAGGAGGAAAGGGTGTAAGAGAAAAGATAGCGCGCCGTGGCTAACTAAAGAAATAAAGGATGGTATCTATTGTGTTCCTAAGACAGATGAGACTGCACACAGGGAGGTTAAAGTAACAGTAACCTCAGTCTTTATTAAGACACTCCAGAGTGAGGAACAGGCCTAGGGGCCGACTTATATACAGTGCTCCCAAGGGATGCTGGGATCCCTAACATGGGAGTGCATGCTTTACAGATACACAACATCACGTCAAAGTGAAAACTATTTACAAGGTGAGGCAGTTGGGAGCCTTTCTTTCCCTGGTGGACCGCCTCAGTACAAATGTCTGTTCTGGTGTGTTGGCTGTCCCTTCGCTGGGCTGGTGTGTTGTTGGCCCTGCAGGGCTGCTGCGTGAGCCTGGCCTTGCTGGGCTGTTGGGTTCAATTTCCTGGTCCGGGGTGGTGTCGTTGATCCTTTGGGTGTGTGTTGTGGGCTCGAAAAAGGTGGTGTCTGCTGTGGGTTGTTCAGGGCAGCATGTGAACCGCAGCCTCGTTTGGTCCAGGTGCTTTCTGCAAATTTTTCCATTGTCGAGTTTGACTACAAACACCCTACTCCCTTCTTTAGCTATCACCGTGCCTGCGATCTATTTGTCCATAGTTTAGCACATACACAGGGTCATTCAGATCAATTAACTGTGACACAGTGGCGCGACCATCGTTTACGTTTTGTTGCTGCTGCCTGCTCTCTACCTGATCATGCAGGTTGGGGTGAACCAGCGAGAGTCTGATTTTAAGTGTCCTTTTCATGAGTAGCTCAGCCAGGGGCACCCCTGTGAGCGAGTGGGGTCTCGTGCGGTAGCTGAGCAGAACTCGGGACAGGCGGGTTTGGAGTGAGCCTTCTGTGACTCGTTTGAGGCTCCGTTTGATTGTTTGTACTGCCCGCTCTGCCTGCCCATTGGGGGCTGGTTTAAACGGGGCCGAGGTGACATGTTTGATCCCATTGCGGGTCATGAATTCTTTAAATTCGGCACTGGTGAAACATGGCCTGTTGTCACTGACCAGTATGCCAGGCAGGCCATGGGTGGCAAACATGGCCCTCAGGCTTTCAATGGTGGCGGTGGCGGTGCTTCCCGACATTATTTCACATTAAATCCATTTTGAAAAAGCATCCACCACCACCAGGAACATTTTACCGAGAAACGGACCGGCACAGTCGACATGGATCCTTGACCATGGTCTGGAGGGCCAGGACCACAACTTAGTGGTGCCTCTCTGGGCGCTTTGCTCAACTGAACACACACGCTGCATTTTCGTACACAGGACTCTAAGTCAGAGTTGATACCGGGCCACCACACGTGGGATCTGGCTATTGCTTTCATCATTACTATACCCGGGTGTGTGCTGTGGAGATCTGAGATGAACGTCTCCCTGCCCTTTTTGGGTAGCATTACGCAGTTACTCCACAACAGGCAGTCTGCCCGAATTGACAGCTCGTCCTTTCGCCGCTGGAAAAGCTTGATTAGCTCTTGCATTTCAATGGGGATGCTGACCCAGTTCCCATGCAGTACAGTTTTTTACTCGGGACAGCAGAGGATCTTGGCTGGTCCAAGTCCTAATCTGGCGGGCCATGACAGGTGATTTATCATTTTCAAACGCTTCCATGACCATCAACAAGTCTGCAGGCTGCGTCACCATCAACAAGTTTGAAGGCTGCGCCATTTCCACCCCCATCATGGGCAATGGTAGCCGACTGAGAGCATCAGCACAGTTCTCGGTGCCTGGCCTGTGGCAGATGGTATAGTTATACACTGATAGCGCGAGTTCCCACCTTTGTATGCTGGCTGAGGCATTAGTATTTATTCCCTTGTTTTCAGCGAACAGGGATATGAGGGACTTGTGATCGGTTTCCAGCTCAAATTTGAGGCCAAACAGGTACTGATGCATTTTCTTTACCCCGAACACACACGCTAATGCCTCTTTCTCAATCATGCTGTGGGCCCTCTCAGCCTTAGACAAGCTCCTGGAAACATAGGCGACAGGTTGCAACTTCCCCGCAACATTAGCTTGTTGTAATACACATCCGACTCCATACGACTACGCATCACATGCTAGCACGAATCTTTTTACACGGGTTATACAATACAATCAGCTTGTTGGAGCATAAAATGTTTCTGGCTTTCTCAAAAGCAATTACTTGTTTTTTTCCCCATACCCAATTCTCACCTTTACGCAATAATACATGTAGGGCCTTCTAAGGAGGTGCTTAAGCCCGGTAGGAAGTTACCAAAATAGTTGAGGAGTCCCAGGAACGACCGCAGCGCCGTGATGTTCTGTGGCCTGGGCGCGTTCCTGATAGCCTCTGTCTTGGTGTCTGTGGGCCGAATGCCATCCGCCGTGATCTTTCTCCCCAAAAACTCCACTTCTGTTGCCATGAAGATGCATTTCGACTTCTTCAGCCGCAGCCATACGCGATCCAGTCGCTGGAGGACCTCCTCCAGGTTTTGTAGGTGCTCGACGGTGTCCCGACCCGTGATCAATATGTCATCCTGAAAATCCACCGTGTGTGGCACCGACTTGAGTAGGCTCTCCATGTTTCTCTGGAAGATCGCTGCAGCCGACCGAATTCCAAACGGGCATCTGTTGTAGATGAACAGTCCCTTGTGCGTGTTGATGCAGGTGAGGTCCTTCGAAGACTCCTCCAGCTCTTGCATCATGTAGGCTGAAGTCAGGTCGACTTTGGTGAACGTCTTGCCTCCTGCCAGCGTCGCAAATAGGTCGTCTGCCTTAGGTAGCGGGTATTGGTCCTGTAGCGAGAAACGATTAATAGTTACTTTATAATCGCTGCAAATCCTGACCGTGCCATCACTTTTGAGTACTGGAACAGTTGGGCTGGCCCACTTGCTGAATTCCACGGGGGAGATGATGCCCTCGCTTGGCAGCCTGTCCAGCTCGATTTCCACTCTCTCCCTCATCATGTGAGGTACCGCTCACACTTTGTTGTGAATGTGGCGTGCCTCTGGGACCAAGTGGATCCGCACCATCGCCCCGGAAAAGTTTCCAATGCCTGGCTCAAAAAGGGAAGGAAATTTTTTAAGAACCTGGGTTCATGAGGCCTCATCGACATGTGATAGCATTCGGATGTCATCCCAGTTCTAGCGAATTTTGCCCAGCCAGCTCCTTCCAAGCAGCGTGGGGCCATTGCCCGGGACAATCCAGAGTGGCAGTTCGTGCACCGTGTCCTCGTAGGTGACTTTGACCATGGTACTGCCCAGGACAGTGATAAGCTCTTAGATGTACGTTCTCAGTTTCGTGTGGATGGGGCTCAGGGCTGGTCTGAGTGCCTTGTTGCATCACAGTCTCTCAAACATCTTTTTACTCATGATGGATTGGCTAGCGCCAGTGTCCAGTTCCATGGCTACGGGTAAGCCATTCAATTTTATATTTAGCATTATAGGTGGACATTTCGTCGAAAATGTGTGCACCCCGTGTACTTCAGCATCTGCCTTCTCTCTCTGAGGCTCGAAATTGCTTTGATCCACCATGAACCGATCTTCCTCTGCCACGTGGTGGTTAGCAGGTTTTGCAGAACTTGCAGTCGAGGTGCCCCATTATTCCGCAGCTCTTGCAAACATACCCTTTGAAGCGGCATGAACAGGCTGAATGGAAGCCTCGACAATGCCAACAAGGTGAGAATTGCCTTGCATTCATCCTTTGTTGGGGACTCTGAGTCATCTGGGTCACCTGAGGCCTGCTGGCAGTTGCAGACTCGTGGTTTCTGCCTTGTACATTTCTGCTCGCAAACACAGTTCCAGTTAATTTATGAACATTGCTAGCACTTGTATGCTGGGAGATTTGTTTGGTGTTATCACTGGTGGACATAAAGGCCTGTGCTGTCACAATGGCCTTACTGAGGGTCAATGTCTCTACAGTCAAAAGTTTTCGTAGGATGGTCTCGTGGCCAATGCCCAGTACAAAAAAGTCTCTGAGCATTTGCTCCAGGTAGCCATCAAACTCACATTGTCCTGCATGTCTCCTTAGCTCGGCGACGTAGCTTGCCACTTCCTGACCTTCAGATCACTGGCACGTTTAGAACCGATACCTTGCCATTAGCACACTCTCCCTCGGGTTAAGATGCTCCCGAACCAGTGTACACAGCTCCTCATATGGCTTATCTGTGGGTTTCACTGGAGCCAGAAGATTCTTCATGAGGCTGTAGGTCGGTGCCCCGCAGACTGTGAGGAGGACCGCTCTCCGTTTTGCAGCGCTTCCTTCTCCGTCCAGCTCGTTGGATACAAAGTACTGGTCTAACCGTTCGACATAGGCTTCCCAGTCCTCACCCTCCTAGAACTTCTCCAGGATACCCACAGTTTGCTGCATCTTTGCGTTGGATTCGTATACTCGTCGCTATTTATTGTGTCCCTAATACAGATGAGACTGCACACAGGGAGGTTAAAGTAACTGACCTCAGTCTTTATTAAGACACTCCAGAGTGAGGAACAGGCCTTTGGGGCCGGCTTATATACAGTGCTCCCAAGGGATGCTGTGATCCCTTGGACTTCAGGAGATGCGCTCCCTGGTGGTGGAACATGGGAGTGCATGCTTTACAGATACACAACAGTATCCAATTAAAGACAAGGGCATACAAAGTGGCCAAAACTAGTGGGAGGACAAAAGACTGGAAAGCTTTTAAAAGCCAGCAAAGAATGACTAAAAAAATGATTAAGAAAGGGAAGATAGACTGTGAAAGTAAACTAGCACAAAATATAAAAACAGATAGCAAGAGTTTCTATAGGTATATAAAAAGGAAAAGGGTGGCTAAAGTAAATGTTGGTCCCTTAGAGGATGAGACCGGGGAATTAATAATGGGGAACATGGCAGAAACTCTGAACAAATATTTTGTATCAGTCTTTACAGTAGAGGACACTAACAATATTTCGAAAGTGGATAGGCAAGGGGCTATAGCGGGGGCGGGGAGGAACTTAACACAATCACAAATCACTAAGGAGGTGGTACTCAGTAAGATAATGTGTCTAAAGGCAGATAAATCCCCTGGACCTGATGGCTTGCATCCTAGGGTCTTGAGAAGTAGCGGCAGGGATTGTGGATGCATTGGTTGTAATTTACCAAAATTCCCTAGATTCTGGGGAGGTCCCAGCAGATTGGAAAACTGCAAATGTAACACACCTATTTAAAAAAGGAGGCAGACAAAAAGGAGGAAACTAGTTAGCCTAACATCTGTGGTTGGAAAAATGTTGGAGTCCATTATTAAAGAAGCAGTAGCAGGACATTTGGAAAAGCAAAATTCGGTCAGTCAGCATGGATTTATGAAGGGGAAGTCATGTTTGACAAATTTGCTGGAGTTCTTCGAGGATGTAACAAGCAAGCTGGATAAAGGGGAACCAGAGTATGTGGTATGTTTGGCCTTCCAGAAGGCATTTGACAAGGTGCCACATAAAAAGTTACTGCACAAGATCAAAGTTCACGGGGTTGGGGGTAATATATTAGCATGGATAGAGGATTGGCTAACTAACAGAGAACAGAGAGTCGGGATGAATGGTTCATTCTCTGGTTGGCAACAGGGATCAGTGCTGGTACCCCAACTATTTACAATCTATATTAATGGCCTGGAAGAAAGGACTGAGGGTAACATAGCCAAGTTTGCTGATGATACAAAGATGGGAGGAAAAGCAATGTGTGAGGAGGACACAAAAAATCTGCAAAAGAACATAGACAGGCTAAGTGAGTGGACAAAAATTTGGCAGATGGAGTATAATGTTGGAAAGTGTGAGGTCATGCACTTTGGCAGAAAAAAAATCAAAGAGCAAGTTATTATTTAAATGGAGAAAGATTGCAAAGTGCCATAGTACAGCAGGATCTGGGGGAACTTGTTTATGAAACACAAAAGGATAGTCTGCAGGTACAGCAAGTGATCAGGAAGGCCAATGGTATCTTGGCCTTTATTGCAAAGGGAATGGAGTATAAATGCAGGGAAGTCTTGCTACAGCTATACAAGATATTGGTGAGGCCACACCTGGAATACTTCGTGCAGTTTTGGTTTCCATATTTACAAAGGGATAAACTTGCATTGGAGGCAGTTCAGAAAAGGTTCACTAGGTTGATTCCTGAGATGAAGGGGTTGTCTTATGAAGAAAGGTTGAGCAGGTTGGACCTATACTCATTGGAGTTTAGAATGAGAGATGATCTTATTGATTCTGAGGGGGCTTGACAGGATAGATGCAGAGAGGATGTTTCCCCTCGTGGGCAGATCTAGAACTAGGGAGCATAGTTTCAGAATAAGGGGTCGTCCATTTGAAAACGGATATGAGGAGGAATTTGTTTTTTCAGAAGATCGTGAAGGCTGGGTCATTGAATATATTTAAGGTAGATATAAACAGATTTTTGAATTATAGGGGAGACAAGGGTTATGGGGAGCGGATAGGAAAGTGAAGTTGAGGCCAAGATCAGAGCAGCCATGACACTGAATGGCGGAGCAGGCTCAAGGGGCCGTATGGCCTACTCCTATTTCTTATCTTCTTATATTCTTATGAATGCATGTTCTTGTCAGTAGGCACAAAACAAAGGTGCCATCAAATGAGTGGTGGAAGGATGTTACAAGGTCATTTTATGTTGTACAGACAGATGTGCTTCTGTGGGTATATATATTAGGTCCAATGCAGAAAAAGTTACCTGCCAAGCATTATTAAAAACAATATTATCAGTATCTGTTAAGGAATAGACTCACATTGGCAAGTTCTTTCAGACTGTGAATTTAAACAGCTTTATTAACTTCTTTATAGAGATTAGTGGATGTTTTGTTTATCGGGTACAGTGATGTAAATCCTATTCCATCCACAGAATGGCGCCAAAGTGACTGGGAAATGTGGAGGTTATTGTGGCAAGTGCATCCCATATTCCGCAACAGGACTACATGTACAATTGCTTTAGCTCAGGTATTCATTTTTTTAAGTACTTTCTCAAATTTACAATGTAACTATAGTCCTGCTTCACATTCCATAACTCAGACCAGTAATGTAATCTAACTGCAGCCTAAAACATCAATACTTAATGCCATTAATGTCAATGTCTCATAACTCTTCCTTCTCCAAGAGCTACACCAATAAGAAAGCTGATAAAGAAACATCATAGAGGGAAATGTTGCTTGTGAAATATCGGCCAAAATCCTTTTCTTTAGGAAGCTGAAATTCCTTGAGCTCTACTCCACCACCAGAAGTACGGCAGGCCAGGATTTCTGGCCACCAATGTGGCTCGGCATTGTCTTTGCCCCAAATTGCAGGGACATGGTCAGCAGCATAAAAGAAGCAGCTGAAGAGTAAATCTTTTTTTTAAAGGAGCTAACAATTTATCTCAAACTGTTTTCCTAAGGACAGCCAATCGCTGTACAAATAATTTTGATTATCCCTCGGAGAGGAGGATTCGGTCCCCAAAATCAGTTATGTAGTAAGTATGTCTGCTTCCTGCAGGTATACTTTAACCTAACTGCACGAAAAGCATAATTGGTTAGATTTCTGGCAGGGAGTGGTGTTATCCTCAGTCCTGTAATCGCAGCAGGTGGGGGGTTGGGGGGGGGGGAGGGGCGGGGGAGGACTTTTTGCCTCCTCCCATTAGATTTTCAGAAAATAAAAGAGTGTGGTGACCCAGCCAAACCAGGTTTCACCCCAAATTCTGCCACCTCCCAACTTGCACCATTGTTCCTTCAAAGGCTCAGGAATTTTGGGACCCTGGACTTTAGCTACAATCTGAAATAGCAAATTTCCTAAGGTATAGTTGTGAGTCCTCCATAAGAACTCAGAGCAATGCCAGGTCGTGTGACACTGTAGCTGCAGAGGTTAGTTAGTTGTCAGGCTTCATTGCCTCATTAGTACCATCAGGTTTTCTGGGGTCGTGTGAATTCATGGTTGTGATCAGGCAGTACCCAGCAGCAGGGGCATGGCTGGAATGGCCATGGATGATGACGCTATGTCTCAGGACTGCAACACATCTGGCTGGATCCTCTTCCCATCCCACTCTGATGCCTACACATGTGCCAGAAAACGTACAGGACCAGACCAACCCCACATTTGCAGAAAGATCGAGCTGCCAGGTGAGGTGTGGGGAAAGGTTACCTCAGTCCCAAGAGCCTATTATAGACATAGAAACATAGGGCCCAAGTTTCCACACGCGCCTAGAACGGCGCAGTCCTGACCTGGACGCCCGTTTTTCGCGCCACAAAGTGCGCCTAAAAAAATCCTCGGTATTCTCCACCTACTTACAGGTCCTCTGGCCCTCGGCGCAGCCAGCACGAGCTGTGGGGGGGGCGGAGCCAGGTCCCTGCGCTGAAAACAGTGCCGGGACCTCTGCACATGCGCGCTACAGTGGGCACGCAAGTGCAGTAGCTCCAGGCGCCGAACTGTGTGGGAGGGGCCCGAAGCACGCAGCCCCTAGCCCTGGCCGAATGGCCTCACTGGGGCTGCGTGAATAAGGCTCCTCCCACGGCCAGCTCCTGCTCCCCCCCCCCCACCCACCGACAAGACCCGACACTCGCTCCCCACCCCCCCCCTGCCTCCGGACTAGACCCGACACCCGCTCCCCCCCCCCCCCCCCCCCCACCTCCGGACCAGACCAGACCCGACCCGACACCCGCTCCCCGCCCCCCCCCCCATGCCTCCGGACCAGACCCAACCCCCCCCCCCTCCCCCCTGCCTCCGGACCAGACCCGACACCCGCTCCCCCCCCCTCCCTGCCTCCGGACCAGACCCGACACCCGAGCCCCTCCCCCCCGACCCGACCCGCACTCCTGTTCCCGCTCCCCGCCCCCCCGACTGGACCCAACCCGACCCGCGCTCCCGTCCCCCCGACCCGCGCTCCCCCCCACTGGACCCGACCCGACTCCCGCTCCCGGACTGGATCCGACCTGACCTCTCCTCTCCCCCCCCTCTCCCCCCCCCTCTCCCTCTCCTCTCCCCCCTCTCCTCTCCCCCCCTCTCCTCTCCCCCCTCTCCTCTCCCCCCTCTCCCTCCTCCCTCTCCTCTCCCCCCTCCCTCTCCTCTCTCCCTCTCCTCTCCCCCCCTCTCCTCTCCTCTCCTCTCTCCCCCCTCCTCCCCCCTCTCTCCCCCCTCCTCCCTCTCCTCTCTCCCCCTCCCCCTCTCCCCCCTCCCCCTCTCCTCTCCCCCCCCCCCCCGCCCCCCCACCGACCCGAACCGAACCTCCCCGACCCGACCCAACCCGACCCAACCCAATGCCACCTACCTGTAAATCTGGTGCTGGGGACCCGAAAGGCCTGCCTGAAGCACTTTCACACAGGTAGGAAGATGGTTTATTTAATCTTTTCGTTGCTTATAAATGTTTATTCAGGTTGGATTTATTTGTATAATATTTGTATAAGTATAAATAAGGATTTATTATAGAATTTAATGACTTCCCTCCCCCCCCCCCCCACCACCTTGTTCTGGACGCCTAATTTGTAACCTGCGCCTGATTTTTTAATGTGTAGAACAGGTTTTTTCAGTTCTACAAAAATCTTCACTTGCTCCATTCTACTTTAGTTTGGAGTAAGTTTTCACTGTGGAAACTTTCAAATCAGGTGTCAGTGGCCGGACACGCCCCCTTTTGAAGAAAAAATTCTGTTACAAAGTAGAACTGTTCTACCTGACTAGAACTGCAGAAAAAAAAATGTGGAGAATTGCGATTTCTAAGATAGTCCGTTCTCCACCAGTTGCTCCTAAAAATCAGGCGCAAATCATGTGGAAACTTGGGCCCTATAGAAACATAAAAAATAGATGCAGGAATAGGCCATTCAGCCCTTCGAGCCTGCACCACCATTCAATATGATCATGGCTGATCATACAACTTCAGTACCCCAACATACAGCAGCCAGCCACTTAATGTACTTCTGCCAATAATGTAGCACTGAGGCGAAACACAGAATAGGTTTGAAAGACATTTGTTTTGTACTTGCATTACATGCAAGCACAGTAGTAGAAGCAAACAATAAGCATTTATATTATATATATGTTGTCCCTCCATCCTACACCAACTGGCCCCTCAACTGCAACCCCTACCTTTCAACAACAACCACAACAATCACTTGCATTTATATAGTACCTTTAACATTGAATAAATCCCAAGGTGCTTCACAGAGGAGTGATCAGAAATATGGATGCTGAGCCAACAAAGGGGTTACCAAGGCTTGACAAAGATGTGGATTTTGGAGTCTCAAAGCAAGAGAAGGAATTGGAGAGGCAAAGGGGAATGGCCTGGAATTTCCTAAAAACTTGAACCAAAATAATATTGTAAGTGCGCTGTAATGCAAATTTTCAGCATAAAAGAATGAGGAAATTACGGCGTAAGTGACTTGCGTCAGGTTTTGCACTATGCCCGAATTTCTGTGATCTTTTACGCCAATTCTATGAAACATAGAAAATAGGTGCAGGAGTAGGCCATTCGGCCCTTCGAGCCTGCACCACCATTCAATATGATCATGGCTGATCATGCAACTTCAGTACCCCATTCCTGCTTTCTCTCCATACCCCTTGATCTCTTTAGCCTTAAGGGCCACATCTAACTCCCCTTTGAATATATCTAACGAACTGGCCTCAACAACTTTCTGTGGAAGAGAATTCCACAGGTTCACAATTCTGAGTGAAGAAGTTTCTCCTCATCTCAATCCTAAATGGCTTACCCCGGGAATATTCTTCCTGCAACAAACCTGTCCAATCCCGTCAGATTTTTATATGTTTCAATGAGATCCCCTCACATTCTTCTAAATTCTAGTGAATATTAACCTCCACCGAAGCCCTTTGCCACTCATTAACATAGTTCCACCCCCATGCAAAAGTCCAGCTTACACAAAGGGGAAAATTTTAACATGAAAGAATGGGTGGATTGTGGGTTTGGGGGAAGTTTAAAGTATTAATAATCTAAATCCTGACCCCCCAGCCCGTCTCCAACCCTTCCACCTTCGGCTTTTACTCAAGCGGGACAGGGGACGGGCCGCCAACCCGCTCCCAGGAGGTAGATTGGAATTTTAAGTACGATAATGAGGCCTGAAGCCTCTGATTTAACATGCTGTGCAGGTTTTTCTGCAGCCGGCCGGGGATCCCGGGGCTCGGGATTCCCAGTAGCAGCAGCGAGGCGAGCACAGCCTTGGAGAGCAATCCTTGTTGGCCGGGAGGAGCAGGAGTGCTTCCCCCCGGCCCCCTCCAAGCTCACCCACCATACAAACACTCCGCCCCTCCCCGCCCAGGATCGGGAATCGGGCCCTCCTCCCCCCGCCCCGCCCACCATCCCCGCATTTACCTGTTGGTTGTGGCGTCCTGTCCAGCATTCCCCATCCAACTGGAAGCCAGCCTGACTTCAAAATCCCGGCCAAAGTTCCTGAATTTACTGCAATTCTGAAAAGGCTGTAAATTCATGCCTAAAATTTTAGGTGCAACAGGACCCAAAGTCATATTCCTGCTGTCTTAATACAATTTTTTCAAGTAATTTTATTTCTCCTCACTGAGACCTACAATGTATTTTCTGTACTTCTGTACCCATGGAATCAGAATGATTCACATTAAAAAATTGAAAATATTCCACGATTTCATTTTCTTAATCAAGTTGTGCCTAATGATGGTTTGATGGCTTCAAACTTTAACTGTCATACATAAAGAGGGACTTAAAAAGGAATATGGCATAAGTTTAATTGTGGGGCGAAGTGGAGAATGGAGGGAGGAATCAATCTACAAGAGGTCAGAATCAGAAGTACAGCGAGTTTGGAGGGAGGGTTGTAGAGATGAAGGAAGTTACAGAAGCCACTGTGGATAGGGGTGATGGGTGAACAGGATGTGGCACACGATTGGTTATTAGTAACAGACCATTGGATAAGCTGCAGTTTGCAGAGGGTGGAAAATGCGAGGATGGCCAAGAAAGCATTGGAATAATTGAGTCAGGAGGTGGCATAGGCATTGATGAGTTTCAGCAACATACAGGTTGAGGTAGGGACAGAGGCAGGCAACATTGTGGAGGTGGAAGTAGATGGTCTTTGTGATGGAGAGGTTATGAGATCAGAACTTCAGCTTGGAGCTAAATAGGGCAGCAAAGTTACAAATAGTTTGGCTCAGCCTGAGACAGTGGCAGAAGGGGATGGAATCAGTGGTGGGGCTGCACTCGTGCTGAGATTCACCTTGTTCTTCCTCAACAACGTCAGTGTCAAATTCTCCTGATGTCTTTTTTGAGTACAGATGGTCACACGTGGCATTCTGCCAAGTGATGCTCTTTGGATTCATCTCACAGGCAACTGGATTTTTCTTGCTCTGTGAAGACAGTAGTTGGTGCATTATGAATAAATAAGTCCACATGCCCATTTATTTATTGAGTTGTCATTAACTGTACTATTAAATATTTGTATACGAGCAGTGTATAATGACACATTGTTTATTACACATGCAATCAATTGATCGATTTGTTTATTAATTAGCCTTTATACTAGTTCAGTAGCTTGTCAGTTGTTTGAAAAGTGTTACAGGATCATTACTGCACTTGCAACATGATGGACTCTTCTCATTCCCAGTAATATAAGGCTCAACTTTTGGCCTGAGTTGCTCCTATTTTTTTGGAGCAACTAGTTTAGAATGGAGCATCTTAGAAATTGCAATTCTCGGCATTTATTTTGCTCCAGTTCTAGTCAGTTAGAATAGTTTCATTTTTTCAAAAGGGGGCGTGTCCAGCCACTTACGCCTGTTTTGCAAGTTTAGGCAGCGAAAACTTACTCCAAACTAACTTAGAATGGAGTAAGTGTAGATTTTTGTACGCTCAGAAAAATCTTCCCTACACTTATACATCAGGCGTCGGGAGCGAGAGATGGGGTGGGGGGAGGGAAGTTTGCAAACATTAAACATTTCACTTTTACAAATAAAGAGCCATCATCAATAATAAATGATAAATAAATCAATAAATCAACCAATAAATCAATAAAAATAATTAAAAAATAAAATATTTAAAAAAAATCAAACAAAAAATAAAAATATATTTCTACTCACCTACAGCAGCACCGGGAGCCCTCCAACAGCGTGCTTGGACGACCCCCCCACCCCACCCCAGTGTCTCACTCTCTGTCTCTGTCAGTGTCTCTGTCTCTGTCAGTGTCTCTGTGTTTCTGACAGCGAGGGGTGGGGGGGGGAAGAGGCGGAGAGGGGGAGGGGGGTGAGGGGGGAGAGGGGGGAGGGAGGAAGAGAGAGGAGGGAGAGGAGGAGGGAGGGAGGGAGGGGAGAGGGGGATGGGGGAGAGCGGTGAGAGGAGGGGGTTGGGGGGAAGGAGAGGGGGGGAGGAGAGCGGTGGGAGGAGAGCGGGGAGGGAGAGGGGGGGTAGGAGAGGAGGGGGAAGGGAGAGGGGGAGGAGGGAGAGGAGGAGGGAGGGAGGGAGGAAGGGAGGGAGAGAGAGAGATGAGGCAGGGAGGGAGGGAGGGGGGGAGAGAGGAGGAGGGAGAGGCTTAACGGGCCGGGTTGGGCCGCCGCCGTCGCCGCTGACACTACAGGCGGGGCCCGCCCCCAGCGAGATGCCGGGCAGGCGGGCCCCGCCGACGACATGGAGGGAGGGAGGGAGGGAGGGGGGGAAGAAGAGGGGGCGGGGGGAGGGGAGAGGAGGGGAGGGAGAGAGAAGAGGGGGGGGAAGAGAAGGGAGGGAGAGAAGGGGGGGGGGGGAAGGCTGAACGGGAGGGAGGGAGGGGGGAAGAGGCTGAACGGGCCGGGCCGGGCCTGCGCCGCCGCCACCGACACTTCGGGTGAGGCCCTTCCCCAGCGAGGTGCCGGGCAGGCAGACTCGCCGCCGACGAGGGGGTGGAGAAGGGGGGGGGGGGCGGGGAAGAGAAGGGGGGGAAGGGGAGAAGAGGGGGGGAGGGAGGAGGGGAAGGCTGAACTGGAGTGGGAGGGGGAGGGAGCTGAATGGGAGGGAGGTCCAAGACCCGATCTTCACCCGGGGAGCCCATTCGGCCAGGGCTAGGGTCAGGCCCCTCCCACGCAGCCTCGGGGGCCTGGAGCTAGGTCCTGGCACTGTTTTCAACGCCGGGACCTGGCTCCGCCCCCGACCCTGTGTGCTGCGCCGCGCTGAGCACGAAGAAGTCCTGAAGAGACCGAAGAATTACAAGGTAAGTTTTCGGCGCCCTTTTTCTTCCAGAAAGTTGCCGCACCTTATGGAGCTGCGCCGTTTTTCCAGAGGGCGGAAACTTGGGCCCAAAATAGTGTTCAACAAATCACAAAATTCTAATTTATGGGTTCTCGCAATTTTGCAAATGGATTGTAAACTTCAATGAAAAATGAATAATTCGCGTGATTTTCTTGAATTGGGGAATATAGAGACACTGGGCTGTCTTTTACAAATGCACTGAGATAGACTACAAGGGGTTGTAAAGGGGTGGAGATGGTGAAGTAAAAAATGCAAGTATGAACATTTCTTAAAGCTATAAACACCTGAGTCATTGCCCCAAAAAATCAATGTTTGTGAAAACATCTTAATTGCAAATATGAGTATTACTGTAATGAACAGTCTTACAAAAGTTTAATAAATAATTTCTTATCATCAGATTTTCATGTTTAGATCAAAATAGTGACTCGCTATCAACTGTATCCACCAATACAGAAATACTCATTTTCCACTTAAGTAACTCTAAAAAAACTTTGTTCAATTTGCACCAAATGAACATGTATATGCTATTGTGTGTACTATATATTTCCATATTGTTATAACTGTGTTCCAATTGTATATGTATTAGTGTTTCTAAATTGTAGATAATTTTGAAAACCTTACAATGTACAGCAAAAAGTTGTGTTTATAATATCAGTGCAGATTTTCTGGTTACTGTTTTCATAATTTTTTAAAGTGTAGTCTGATAATTGTCTTTTCGTCACAGGATTTTAACAAATGTTGCTCTAGTATTATTTTTTTATCTTACTGATTTGGCTTTGACTGAGTGATCATTTGTCTTTTTTAGTAGGTGTTCATGGTTTGTGGTGAAACATTACATAAGACAAGATGGAACAAGATGAAGGACAAACTCACACATACCTCTGTGTTCTATGTCTGTAGATAAATCTGGACATTTTGATGTATAATATTGTATTTATGATCCTTGTTTATATTTATTTCTCTTTAAATTGTTTTGTGAAAGGATACTTCTATGTTTTATCTTCAAGTGTAAGACTCCAACAGTGAAAAGCACAGTTTGTACATATAGTACGCAATATTTAGCTTTGTAAGATAAGGACATTTTATTGACACTGTGTTTTTGAATTGTTTACTTATCACTACGCATCTGATAAACCAAAAACAGGCTGAGAAACCTTTTTTTAATGGTGGTGCTATGTACTACATTGTGAGTGTTTTTAACTTGGAATTTACCTCTGCACTTTTAATCAGGAAACAGATGAATATGTACTGTTATCACATTATAAGTAATTTTCGTAAAGGATATGTAAATATATGGGTATTTGCAGCTGTATGTTATTGCACTGATTAACTTTCATTAGGCCTTATTAACCAAAATGGGTACACTGGTAGCAGTGTTAAATAGGAAGAACTAGATTCCATAAGGTCAGTAAAACATAAAGGGAACAAAAATTGGGCTCACAATAAGAATGTTTTATTCCACAATAATAGTGACCTGTTTTGTACATTAATGTGCTGCTGTTGGTAATTGTATGCCAATATCTTACCATCTTGATGCACCTTAACTTACATAAAATGTAATGGTAAACCGGCTGATCCACTTATACTAAGGATATGGTATTAAAAGCTGAACTAGCATATCACTTGTTAATTAAAATAGCAAATAAAATTGCTAAATATAGAGCTACAAAACACCCAAAACACTATGTAAGAACATTTTTTTATGAATTAGCTGATGGTTTATTGTTTTTATATCTTCCTAAGTTGTTGGATAAAAAAGGGAATGTTAGAAACTGCACTGATGTTTTAGGGGCATAAAGGTCTTTATGGTGCTATTCATGGTGCAAGCAAGTATAGATTTAGGATTTATTGGCAGTATGGTCAACATACATTAATTCTGAAAGCATGCTGTTTATTTTACTCAGTTTGCCAGTGTGTTCTACTCTGTTGTATAAACAAGTGTATTAAATGTGTGAATAGGTATAACCTGTAATAAAAACAGAGAATGCTGGAAATCTCAGCGGGTCAGGCAGCATCTGTGGAGAGAAAATCAAAGTTAATGTTTTGGGTTGACGACCCTTCGTCAGAACCTGTATAACCTGTACACTGTTACATAATTCAAAGCAGCATTGCATATCGTAAGTAAACAGATAGGCTGAAGTAAATCAGACACAGTTAACTTTACGATTGTGCTAATTATATATTTGGTAACAAGATTCTTTGGAGCTGAACTTTGAAAATACTCCCAATAAATCTACTGAAAGATGCGGGTTGTTAAGGCATGTACATCAAGTTAGGCTTATTAACACTGTATATCAAATCAATTGCCAAACTAAAGCTGTTTAATTATTATGGCTTTGTTTTGTTAAAAATGCAACAACAAAAACATTGTTATTAACATGAGTGTAAATGAATCAGTCAGCATAAAGGCAATGATAAATAAAATGCCACTAAAGACCATCAAAATAAATTTATAGACATATTACATGAATACTTATCTGGGTTTATTAGTTGGGTAGATGACCATTTTTAATCAATATACTAACTTCACCTAATTATAGTAGTTTCACAGTCTAAGTAGATTAGTTTTATTTTTCATACCAAAAATTAAATAAATTACAGAAAAGGTTTACTGTTATTGTAAATTACACATTATTAATTTGCAATGCCACAGATATGTTTTGATTTTTCTAACCACCATATTTGCAAAATGTTTTTTTTAATGTATTCCCTAAAACCAAAACTCTAAGTATCAACTGTTACTTCACATGAAAGGGAATTTCTGAAGTTTTTGCATCAAATCCAGGGCAAATCTTGCACTATGTGCCTAAACTTCAATGCACAGGCACATTTTAACTTCATGATATGCAATAAATCTTGGACTCATAGCACCTGTATGAATATTAGGGTGTATACGGTTCAGCCATTTAGTTCAGAGCGTCTGCCAAGTGAATATTAATCATAGGTGTTTTAAATTCTTTTAGGAATTCCAGTGGTTGTACTCATTGTTACTACAAAGAAGAAATTGATGTCATTATTTAGTAGTGTTACACTGTGCACTACAGCATAGTAGACCAATGTTGCATTATTAAAGATGTTATTCATAGTTAAAATGTATTTATGACAAGTATTAAAATATGCACTGGTAACTTTCAAAAATTGTTCACTCTATAACAAATAAATTATTTTGCTATATCTTATGAAGTCTGAAGTATTTATAAATGCAATCTTAATTAGCTTTACCCAAAAGGTTCCAAAAAGTAATGGCCCTGAATTTGCAGTCGGAGGCTTCGCGCGGGGAAATGCCTCCGATCCGAAAAGAAGATCCGTGCCTACTTGGGGCCCCGAGATCCATGGCAACTTGCAATCCTGGGCCTCTCCGGGTACGCGCGGGTAGAGGCCCAGGTATCCCAGGGGCGTATGTGGTTCGCAAGCGCCCCTGGGATCACATGGCCTGGCCAGACGAATGAAAGGGGATCCCCATTCATGCTGGAAATACCAAGAAAATACATGTAGACATCAAATACATTTTTAAAAATTACATACTGCATTTAAAATGAATTAAAATGCCATTTCATTGAATATTTAAAACAAACATTTAACTTTGGGAAAAATAAATTTAAGGGCTAGAAATTGACCAGCCTTGTGCCCATTTTTTCGGTGCTATTTTGCCTTTTTTGACGGTAAAAGGTACTCACCTAAATTTATAAAGTTGTGTGCCGGCGGTTTTGAAATACCGCTGAAAAGCGGACTGCAGTCGTGCAACACCAAAAAAAATGCGAACGCTTAAAATTGGCCGTTCGGTGCACCCGTAGTTAGGAAGAAAAAAAAATGCCAAGTAAAAAGCTGCCTTGCAGCCTCAGAAACAGCGGCAAATACAAAGACCAGCAAAAAAGGTAAGTTAAAGTTTTTGGGCTAGAATTTGCACTGGTTCACCGCCCGGTTTATCGGCGGTATTGGCTGTTTTGAGCAAGAACCGGGTCGGCGAAAAATTCTCCAGCTGAGGCACGCCGGCGGTTTCGATGTTCCGCCGGCGTGCACCGTCCACAAATTGCCTTGGCACGATTTTTGGCTCAGCGGGGACCCGTAGGTAAGTATGAAAAAAAACGCCCACAAGGATCAGCTGAGCTGGGCGGTAGGTAAGTAGGTCTGCAAGAAAAAGGTAAGTGATTGTTTTTTTACTAATTATTTTAAAAATCTGTTGGGGTGATTTAATTTAAGAGTGTGTTGGGAATGTTTTTTAAATTTTTTTAGTTAGGTTTTTTGAAAAATTATTTTTATTCTTTTTCTTGTGTTAGGCCCAACCCGCAGCCTCGATGTAAATTTTTTATAGATTTTTTAAAATTTATCGCCCATTTTCTTTAGGCACCGCCCAATCTAGCCGAAATTGCAGTTTTTTGCCCAGATTGGGGGTGCAAGACCCATATTTGTCGCTGGGCGGAATTTCTTTTTTCGGGAAGTTTTCGCCGGCGATAATCTGCCCAATCTTAGCATTTTTTTTGGGCAGCAATTGGGTGCTGGCGGGCTTTGGGGAAATTCTAGCCCTTTATTTTTTAATTCTTTTGCAGCGATTACTTAGTTAAGGATCTTGTAAATGTTTTGTGACTTTTTATTTTTGTTTTTTGCAATTTTTTGTGTGTGTTTTCCCTCCTCCCAGGTGGTAATCGGCCTCAGGCTAAAGTTGGCGAGAACCGCGGTTTCCACCGCAAATCCTTGTGCAATGGCGATTTTTACCGTCGGGTGCCATTTGTTGCCAATTTTACCCATTTAAAAAATAGTGGTATTTTTAACAGTATTTTTGGCGAAAAATGCCCCAAAAAATCTGCTATCACCATAGACCAATTTCTAGCCCTTAATAAATGTTTTAAAGGGGCTAAAGATAATCTTACCTTATTATACAGGTTTTTTAATGTTTAAATGATTGAAAAAAATATAGTTCTATGTTCATTTAAACTCTTACGCTGGTAAAAGTAGGCCTTATACCTGCTTTTAACAGGCATTCGCTGGACAGAAGTTGGGCAAATAACTCAACTCTCTGCCCACGGATGCACTTTTCCCAGGGATGGCTACGATCTGTCAAGAAGATTCATGACAGATCACAAGTTCCAGGTTTTCGCGCATACGATTTGCGCGTGAAAACTTGGGACTTGCACGGCCCTTACAGGCCGTATGCACCCATATGGGCTGCAAAATACAGGCCATTAATGCACATCACTGACAAAAACCTACAGCCCAATATTGAGCTCGAAATACACCAGCAACTGCAGAGATTCATGGTTTTTATTTTCTTTGCATGGGCAGCTTGATCTCTTTATTCAATCACATTTCATTCGCAAAATTCATGAATTCTGGAGGTGCAATTTTCATTCCCATTTTTGGATGGGAATAGGGCACTAGCATACTGAAAATCATTACATTCAGCACCTCATTCCTGATGACATCTGAACCATTTCCATTTTAGTGAGGTCCTTGCAATGAGTGACCCAGTAATTCATCAGAAACAAGCGGGTGCCTCATTAGCCCATTAACATTGGGTCCTATGATGGTAACAGGATCCCAGTGTAATTTTTAATTAGCAATGGGCAGAGCTTCCATCCACCCCCACCCTTTCTTGGGGTCAAATAGAATCCTGAGGTTTTGAACAGTATGGTTTAGCATGAAACAGTGGTCAAGGTGATGGATGGAGTAATAGAGTCATAGAAATTTACAGCACGGAAGGAGGCCATTTCAGCCCATTGTGTCCGCACTGGCCAGCAAAGTGCTATCCAGCCTAATCCCACTTTCCAGCTCTTGGTCCGTAGCCCTGTAGGTTACGGCAATTCAAGTACATATCCAAGCACTTTTTTAATGTGATGAGGGTTTCTGCCTCTACCACCCTTTCAGGCAGTGTGTTCCAGATCCCTACCACCCTCTGGGCAAAGAAATTTCCCCTCATATCTCCTCTAAACCTCCTACCAATTACTTTAAATCTGTGCCCCCTGATTATTGACCTCTCTGCTAAGGGAAATAGATCCTTCCTATCCACTCTATCTAGGCGCCTCATAATTTTATACACCTCAATAAGGTCTCCCCTCAGCCTCTGTTTCAAAGAAAACAGACACAGCCTATCCAATCTTTCCTCATAGCTAAAATTCTCCAGTCCAGGCAACATCCTCATAACTCTCATCTGTACCCTCTCTAATGCAAACACATCTTTCCTGTAATATGGTGACCAAAACTGCACATAGTACTCTAGCTGTGGCCTAACTAGTGTTGTATACCGTTCAAGCATAACCTCCCTGCTCTTGTATTCTATGCCTTGGCTAATAAAGGGCAAGTATTCAATATGCCTTCTTAACTACCTATCTACCTGGCCTGCTACTTTCAGGGATCTGTGGAACTGCACTCCAAGGTCCCTTTGTTCCTTTACACTTCTCAGTGTCCTATCATTTAATGTGTATTCCCTTGCCTTTTCAGCCCTCCCCAAATGCATTACCTCACACTTCTCCAGATTGAATTACATTTGCCACTGTTCTGCCCACCTGACGAGTTGATCGATATCTTCCTGCAGTCTGCAGCTTTTTTCTTCATTATCAACTACATAGCAGATTTTAGTATAATCTGCAAACTTCTTAATCATACCCCCTACATTCAAGTCTAACTCATTGATATATACCACAAAAAGCAAAAGTACTGAGCCCTGCGGAACCCTACAGGAAACAGCCTTCCAGTCACAAAAACACCCATCAACCATTACCCTTTGCTTCCTGCCTCTGAGCCAATTTTGGATACAACTTGCCACTTTGCCCTGGGTCCCATGGGCTTTTAATTTCGTGCCCAGTCTGCCATATGGGACCTTATCAAAGGCCTTGCTAAAATCCATATACACTACATCAAACGCACTACCCTCATCGACCCTCCTTGTTAGCTCTTTAAAAAATTCAATCAAGTTAGTCAGACATGACCTTCTCTTAACAAATCCATACCGACTGTCTTTCCAAATGAAGATTTATCCTGTCCCTCAGAATTGTTTCCAATAATTTTCCCACCATCGAGGTTAGGCTGTCTGGCCTGTAATTGATCTATCCCTTTCTCCCTTTTTAAACAAAAGTACAAAATTAGCGGTCCTCCAGTCCCCTGGCACAGAGAGGATTGTAAAATGATGGTCAGAGCCTCTGCTATTTCCACTGTTGCTTCTCTTAACAGCCTGAGATACATTTCATCTGGGCCTGGATATTTATCCACTTTCAAAGCTGCTAAGACCCTTAATACTTCCTCTCTCACTATGGTTATTTCAACTAATATTTCACACTCCTTCTCCCTGATTGCAATGTCTCCATCACCCCTCTCTTTTGTGAAATCAGACGCAAAGTATTAATTAAGAACCATTCATTAAGAGGTCTTCTGCCTCCACACACAGATTACCTTTATGGTCTCTAATAGGCCCCACTCTTTCTCTAATTATCCTCTTGCTCTTAATGTATTTATAAAACATTTTGGGGTTTTACTTGATTTTACTTGCCAGCATTTTTTCATGCTCTCTCTTCGTTTTCCTAATATCCTTTTTAATTGCACCCCTGCACTTTCTATACTCCTCTAGAGTTTCTGCAGTATTGAGCCCTCGGTATCTGTCATAAGCCTCCCTTTTTTTCTTTATCCTACCCTATATGTCCCTTGACATCAGGGAGCTCTAGATTTGTTAGTCCTGCCCTTTTTTTTTAAGGGAACATACTTGCTCTCTGAACCCTTAGGATCTCCTCCTTGAATGCCTCCCACTGCTCTGACACTGATTTACCTTCAAGTAGCCGTATCCAAATCACTTTGGCTAAATCCCATCTCAGCTTAGCAAAATTGGCATTACCCAATTGATAACTTTTATTCCTGGTCCATCTTTCTCCATAACTACCCTAAATCTAACTGAATTATGATCACTAGCACCAAAATGCTCTCCCACTCATACCCCTTCCACCTGCTCAGCTTCATTCCCTAAAACAAAGTCCAGAACCACCCCCTCCCTTGTTGGGCTTGTTACATACTGGCTAAAAAAGTTCTCCTGAATGCATTTTAGATATACCCTTTATACCATTCACACTAATTCTGAGGGACTGCCTATGATGATGATGATCCCAGTTAATATCAGGGTAGTTGAAATTCCCTACTATAACTGCCCTATAGTTTTTGCACTTCTTAGAAATTTGCCTATATTTTGCTCTTCTATCTCCCTCTGACTGCTTGAGGGTCTATAGTACACTCCCAGCAGTGTGATTGTCTCTTTTTTTTCTTCAATTCAACCCATATGGCCTCATTTGATTATCCTTCTAACATATCATCCCTTCTCACAACTGTAATTGTTTCATTAATCAATACTGCGACTCCCCCTCCTTTTTTGCCCCCCCCATCTATCCTGTCTGAAAACCCTGCAACCAGGAATGTTGAGCTGCCGTACCTGCCCTTCTTTCAGCCATGTCTCAGCAATAGCTCCAATATCATACTCTCAAGTGTCTAGAATCATTGCATTAAAGTATATACCATTAAGCTATAATCATTGCATTAAAGTATATACCATTAAGCACTGCCAAACTCCCTTGTTTCCTCTGTCTTCCAAATTCATTTTGAAAAAGTGAGTCGGTGGCAAGGGTAGAGTTTGTGCTGGGGGTCGAAGACAATGGATTTGGTATTCCCAATATTTACATAGAAACATAGAAAATAGGTGCAGGAGTAAACCATTCAGCCCTTTGAGCCATTCAATAAGATCATGGCTGATCATTCCCTCAGTACCCCTTTCCTGCTTTCTCTCCATACCCCTTGATCCCCTTAGCCGTAAGGGCCATACCTAACTCCCTCTTGAATATATCCAATGAACTGACATCAACAATTCTCTGCGGCAGGGAATTCCATAGGTTAACAACTCTCTGAGTGAAGAAGTTTTTCCTCATCTCAGTTCTAAATGGCCTACCCCTTATCCTATGTCCCCTGGTTCTGGACTTCCCCAACATCAGGACCATTCTTCCCAGATCTAACCTGTCCAGTCCCGTCAGAATCTTATATGTTTCTATGAGATCCCCTCTCATCCTTTTAAACTCCAGTGAATAAAGGCCCAGTTGATCCAGTCTCTCCTCATATGACAGTCCAGCCATGCCCGGAATCAGTCTGGTGAACCTTCGCTGCACTCCCTCAATAGCAAGAACGTCCTTCCTCAGATTAGGAGACCAAAACTGTACACAATATTCCAGGTGAGGCCTCACTAAGGGCCTGTATAACTGCAGTAAGACCTCCCTGCTCCTATATTCAAATCCCCTAGCTATGAAGGCCAACATATCATTTGCCTTCTTCACCGCCTGCTGTACCTGCATGCCCACTTTCAGTGACTGATGAACCATGACACCCAGTTCTCGTTGCACCTCCCCTTTTCCTAATCTGCCGCCATCCAGATAATATTCTGCCTTCGTGTTTTTGCCCCCAAAATGGATAACCTCACATTCATCCACATTATACTGCATCTGCCATGCATTTGCCCACTCACCTCATCCTGCAGCCTCTTAGCGTCCTCCTCACAGCTCATACCGCCACCCAGTTTAGTGTCATCCGCAAACTTGGAGATATTGCACTCAATTCCTTCATCTAAATCGTTAATGTATATTGTAAAGAGCTGGGGTCCCAGCACTGAGCCCTGCAGCACTCCACTAGTCACTGCCTGCCATTCTGAAGAGAACCCGTTTATCCCGACTCTCTGCTTCCTGTCTGCCAACCAGTTCTCTATCCATGTCAGTACATTACCCCAATACCATGCGCTTTGATTTTGCACACCAATCTCTTGTGTGGGGCCTTGTCAAAAGCCTTTTGAAAGTCCAGATGCACCACATCCACTGGTTCTCCCTTGTCCACTCTACTAGTTACATCCTCAAAAAATTCCAGCAGATTCGTCAAGCATGATTTCCCTTGCATAAATCCATGCTGACTTGGTCCGATCCTGTCACTGCTTTCCAAATGCGCTGCTATTTCATCTTTAATAATTGATTCCAACATTTTCCCCACTACTGATGTCAGGCTAACCAGTCTATAATTACCAATTTTCTCTCTCCCATCTTTTTTAAAAAGTGGTGTTATATTATAGCTACCCTTCAGTCCATAGGAACTGATCCAGAGTTGATAGATTGTTGGAAAATGATCACCAATGCATCCACTATTTCTAGGGCCACTTCCTTAAGTACTCTGGGATGCAGACTATCAGGTCCCGGGGATTTATCGCCCTTCAATCCCATCAGTTTCCTTAATACAATTTCCCACCTAATAAGGATATCCTTCAGTTCCTCCTTCTCATTAGACCTACTGTCCCCTAGTACAATCGGAAGGTTATTTGTGTCTTCCTTCGTGAAGGCAGAACCAAAGTATTTGTTCAATTGGTCTGCCATTTCTTTGTTCCCCATTATAAATTCACCCGAATCCGACTGCAAGGGACCTACGTTTGTCTTCACTAATCTTTTTCTCTTCACATATTTATAGAAGCTTTTGCAGTCAGTTTTTATGTTCCCTGCAAGCTTCCTCTCGAACTCTATTTTCCCCCTCTTAATTAAACCCTTAGTCCTCCTCTGTTGAATTCTAAATTTCTCCCAATCCTCAGGTTTGTTGCTTTTTCTAGTCAAATGATATGCCTCTTACTTGGCTTTAACACTATCCTTAATTTCCCTTGTTAGCCATGGTTGAGCCACCTTCCCCGTTTTATTTTTTACTCCAGACAGGGATGTACAATTGCTGAAGTTCATCCATGTGATCTTTAAATGTTTGCCATTGCTTATCCACCGTCAACCCTTTAAGTATCCTTTGCCAGTCTATTCTAGCCAATTCACACCTCATACCGTCGAAGTTACCTTTCCTTAAGTTCAGGACCCTAGTTTCCGAATTAACTGTGTCACTCTCCATCTTAATAAAGAATTCTACCATATTATGGTCACTCTTCCCCAAGGGGCCTTGCACAACAAGATTGCTAATTAGTCACTTCTCATTACACATCACCCAGTCTAGGATGGCCAGCTCTCTAGTTGGTTCCTCAACACATTGGTGTAGAAAACCATCCCTAATAAACTCCAGGTAATCCTCCTCCACCGCATTGCTACCAGTTTGGTTAGCCCAATCTATATGTAGATTAAAGTCGCCCATGATAACTGCTGTACTTTTATTGCACACATCCCTTATTTCTTGTTTGATGCTGTCCCCAACCTCACTACGACAGTTCGGTGGTCTGTACACAACTCCCACTAGCGTTTTCTGCCCTTTGGAATTCCGCAGCTCCACCCATACAGATTCCACATCATCCAGGCTATTGTCCCTCCTTACTATTACATTAATTTCCTCTTTAGCAGCAACGCCACCCCGCCTCCTTTTCCTCTCTGTCTATCCTTCCTAAATGTTGAATACCCCTGGATGTTGAGTTCCCAGCCTTGGTCACCCTGGAGCCATGTCTCCGTGATGCCAATTACATCATACCCGTTAACTGCTATCTGCACAGTTAATTCGTCCACCTTATTCCTAATACTCCTTGCATTGAGGCACAGAGCCTTCAGGCTTGTCTTTTTAACACACTTTGCCCCTTTAGAATTTTGCTGTAATGTGGCCCTTTTTGTTTTTTGCCTTGGGTTTCTCTGCCCTCCACTTTTACTATTCTCCTTTCTATCTTTTGCTTCTGACTCCATTTTATTTCCCTCTGTCTCCCTCCATCCCCCTGCCGTATTAGTTTAACTCCTCCCCAACAGCACTAGCAAACACTCCCCCTAGGACATTGGTTCCGGTCCTGCCCAGGTGCAGACTGTCTGGTTTGTACTGGTCCCACCTCCCCCAGAACCGGTTCCAATGCCCCAGGTATTTGAATCCCTCCCTTCTGCACCACTGCTCAAGCCACGTATTCATCTGAGCTATCCTGCGATTCCTACTCTGACTAGCACGTGGCACTGGTAGCTCGTCGGTGATGCGAGTGTGGGGAGACCTATAAAGGCCCAACGTCGGCGGAGGCGGCAGTCGGAGCAGCGTCGGTGAGGCGAGCGTGGGGGGACATATAAAGGCCCAACGTCGTCGGAGCCCAGCCGCTGCAGCAGGGTGGCAAAAAAGTAGAAAGAAATCGAAAGGTGACATCACAGCCAAGAGAGTAAGTGATTGGTAAGTAGCTTTTCTTTTTTCTTTATCAGTAAATAACCTTTAGCATTGTTGTTGCCAATTTAAGTTTATCTAAGGGTTAAATCATGGCAGGACAGCTCGGACACGTGTTATGCTCCTCCTGTACCATGTGGGAAGTCAGGGACGCTTCCGGTGTCCCTGACGACTAAGTGTGCGGGAAGTGTATCCGCCTCCAGCTCCTGACGGACTGCACTGCGGAACTGGAGCTGCGGGTGGATTCACTCTGGAGCATGCACGATGCTGAGAATGATGTGACTAGCACATTTAGTGAGTTGGTCTTACCGCAGGTAAAGGGTCTACAGCCAGATAGGGAATGGAAGACCAATAGGAAGAGCAGTGCAAGGAAGGTAGTGCAGGGATCTCCTGCGGTCATTCCCCTGCCACACAGATACACCGCTTTGAGTACTGTTGAGGGGGATGACTCATCAGAGGAGAGCAGTAGCAGCCAAGTTCATGGCACCGTGGCTGGCTCTGCTGCACAGGAGGGCAGGAGAAAGAGTTGGAGAGCGATACTTATAGGAGATTCAATTGCAAGGGGAATAGACAGGCGTTTCTTCGGCCGCAACCGAGACTCCAGGATGGTATGTTGCCTCCCCGGTGCAAGGGTCAAGGATGTCTCGGAGCGGGTGCAGGACATTCTGAAAAGGGAGGGTGAACAGCCAGTTGTCGTGGTGCATATAGGTGCCAACGATAAAGGTAAAAAACAGGATGAGGTCCTACGAGATGAATTTAGGGAGCTAGGAGTTAAATTAAAAAGTAGCTGGAAGAAATTGTGGCTCATGCATAACTGGATATCAGACAAGCAGTCTGGCAGTGGAGGAGTAGAGCAGAGTGTCACCGCCATACACATGAAAGCTAACCCTATGTCTACAATTATTACTATTGCCACTTGCAAAAATATAATCAAAAATATATAAATCAAACTCAGTGGTCATAAAGTTTAATTTCTGAACATCTTTGAAGTGTAAGAGATGAATTCTGCCTAAAAGCAATGGATATGCCAGAGAAGTCTGCCTGTGGGTAACTTCTGCTAAATGTGTGTTAAGACTTGTTAGAGATATGTTTTTTAATTAACTGTTAATGACTGCTGGAAGGTTTAATGTTGCATACATAAATCAGGCTTATGTCACCATGAATTTATTTCTGAAGGAAGATCTACCATCTGGCAGTACTAAACAAATGTGAAACATTACTTCTTAACTCTCGAAAGGCATTGTAGACTAAGTAGGTATATGACAAGTTAAATTCTATACTTTTGGCTTTATTTATATAAAAATAGAGAAAGTAGTTACTATGGGCCCAAGTTTCCACATGATTTGCGCCTGATTTTTAGGAGCAACTGGTGGAGAACGGACTATCTTAGAAATCGCAATTCTCCACATTTTTTTTTCTGCAGTTCTAGTCAGGTAGAACAGTTCTACTTTGGAACAGAATTTTTTCTTCAAAAGGGGGCGTGTCCGGCCACTGACGCCTGATTTCAAAGTTTCCACAGTGAAAACGTACTCCAAACTAACTTAGAATGGAGCAAGTGAAGATTTTTGTAGAACTGAAAAAACCTGTTCTACACATTAAAAAATCAGGCGCAGGTTACAAATTAGGCGTCCAGAACGAGGTGGGGGGGAAGGGGGGGGGGGGGAAAGGGAAGTCATTAAATTCTACAATAAATCCTTATTTATACTTCTACAAATATTATACAAATAAATCCAACCTGAATAAACATTTATAAGCAAAGAAAAGATTAAATAAACCATCTTCCTACCTGTGTGAAAGTGCTTCAGGCACGGAGAATGCTGCAGTCAGCCTGAGGCGCCCGTTCTTCCCGCGGGGGGGGGGGTGGGGGAGGAGGAGGTGCCCGGTCTTTCCCGCGGGGGGGGGGGGGGGGGCGGGGGAGGAGGCGGCCCATTCTTCCCGCGGCGGGGGAGGAGGCATCCGTTCTTCCCGCGGGGGGGGGGGGGAGGAGGTGCCCGTTCTTCCCGCGAGGGGGGGGGGGGGGGGTAGGAGGCACCCATTCTTTCCCACAGGGGTGGGGGAGGAGGCGTCCGTTCTTCCCGCGGGGGGGGGGGGGGGGAGGAGGAGGCGCCCGTTCTTCCTGTGAGGGGGGGGGGGGGGGAGGCGCCTGTTCTTTCCTGCGGGGGGGGGGGGGGGGGGGGGAGGAGACAGTGAGAAGGCTGCAAGTGCTGATGTGCTGATGGCAATGTGCTTTTATGAAAAAAAAATTCAAAAATTAAACAGCTACAAAGAACTACAAAAATGGCCGAGTGCCAATGTTTTTTTCACACTGCGCGCGCGCGAACGCTCCAACGCGCACGCGCAGCGTTGCCGGCAGGAAAAAAAACTAATTTAAATAGTACCCGCTCCCACTTACAAAATCGGCGCGAGTGTAGGCTCCGCCCCCTTGGGCGCCGCGCCAGGCAGACAAGGAGCTGCAGAATGCTCCAGAATCGCGAGGTTTTTTTTAGGCGCCGTTTTAGGCGCGAAAAACGGGCGCCCAGCTCGGAGTGGCGCCTGTTTTTTAGCGTGTGGAAACTTGGGCCCAATATATTTGATTTTGCCATGACAGTAGACTTTGATAATTTCAAAAATTCAAGCATAAAGGCAAATCATTGATTAATGATGATTTCCACAAATCTTCTATTCCTGAATGCACGAGCTGATGCAGAGAAGCATTTTGAGAGTGTATTCTTAAAACACAAGAAATATTGTTGGAATGGACCAAATCAAGTGCTACCACTTCCCTTGGAGCGCTAAACAAAACAAGAGAAGCGATAGCGGCAGAACACTACACATGACCTGTGCAGCACTGCTGGAATCACAGGCTCCTTCCCTCCCTTAAAAGGAAGGGATAATGGTGAGGTAGTTTCAAGGTAAGGCTTTGACTGGTCAGCGACGTCACCTGCGATCTGCGAAGATCAGTCCTAAGCACTCTAACAGAGTGCAGGACTGATCAGTCGCGGCATTGCAAAAATTCAAAAAGTAGCACAGTGGGGTGAAAATAAAATTTTGGCCTACCTGACCACCAACGCCTTTAATTACTGCTCCCCAAGTCGCCAGCCGAGCCCACAACGCCTCCTGCGCTACCTTTGTTGACGCCCGGCAATGTTCTTTCGCAAGTTCACGGGCGTTGGTACTTTTGCTGCGCCATGTTGGTAGGCCGTTATCGCCTGTTAGCGTCCGCGGAAGCGCTAATGAGAGGCGCAAAGGAGGCCAATTTCTCCCCCATACTTTGCTGCTGTCTAATCCTTCAATTCAAATTGAATTCTATATAACATCATAGAATATGGTAACAGCTATGGTCACTTGTGATGTGTATGTACAGAAGTGCAATATAATCAAGTAATGGTGATAATTGTGATTGTAACAACTATAAGATTACTCACTGATAAACACAGTCATGGTCACTGCAGCTCTGTGATCAATGATAATTTATTTCTTCCTCCTAGCCTGTGGCATTATTGTTTGGTAAGATATCTGTCGATTAGGTGTTCTCATTATAATGTTACTTGTGTGCACCATCTCTACTGAATCTTTGAAAGTCACATGTACGGGAACGGTAGCATAGTGGTTAAGTTACGGGACTAGTAATCCAGAGGCCTGGACTAATAATCCAGAGTTTGAATCCCACCACGTCAGCTGTGGAATTTAAATTCAATTAATTAAATAAATCTGGAATAAAAAGCTTGTGTCTGTAATGGTGACCATGAAACTATCGGATTGTTGTAAAAACCCATCTAATGTTCTTTAGAGAAGGAAATCTGCCATCCATACCTGGTCTGGTCTATGTGTGACTCCAGGCCCACAGCAATGTGGTTGACTCTTCACTGCCCTAGCGAGCCACTCAGTGAAACAAACCGCTACCAGAAACAAAAAGAATAAAACCGGACGGATCAACGGCATACCCAGCCCAGTCGACCCGGCAAAGACCTCCTCACTAACATCTAACTTGTGCCAAAATTGGGAGAGCTGTCCCACAGACTAGTCAAGCATTAACCTGTCATAGATATACTCACAGAGTCATATCTTTCAGCCAATGTCCCAGATTCATCCATCACCATCCCAGGGTATGTCTGGTCCCATCGGCAGGACAGATCCACCAGGGGTGGCAGCACAGTGGTATACAGTCAGAAGGGAGTGGCCCTGGGAGTCCTCAATAGTCTCATGGCTTCAGGTCAAGCATGGGCAAGGAAACCTCCTGCTGATTACCACCTACCGCCCTCCCTCAGCTGATGAATCAGTGCTCCTCCCTGTTGAACACCACTTGGAAGAAGCACTGAGGGTAGCAAGGGGACAGAATGTACTCTGGGTGAGGGACTGCAATGTCCATCATCAAGAGTGGCTTGGTAGCACCACTACTGACCGACCTGGCTGAATCTTGAATGACATAGCTGCCAGACTGGGCTTGATGCATGTGGTGAGAAAACCAACACGAAGGAAAAACTTACTTGACCTCGTCCTCACCAATCTACCTGACGCAGATGCATCTGTCCATGACAACATTAGTAGCAGTGATTACTGCACAGTCATTGTGGAGATGATGTCCCATCTTCACACTGAAGACACCCTCCATCGTGTTGTGTGGTACTACTGCCATGCTAAATGGGATAGATTCTGAACAGATCTAGCAGCTCAAAACTGGGCATCCATGAGGTGCAATGGGGCAGCAGCAGAATTTTATTCCACCACAATCTGTAAACTCATGGCCTAGCATATTCCTCACTCTACCATTACCATCAAGCCAGGGGACCAACCCGGGTTCAATGAAGAGTGTCGAAAAGCATGCCAGGAGCAACACCAGACATACCTAAAAATGAGGTACCAACCTGGGGAAGCTGCAACACAGGACTACATGCTTGCTAAGCAGCGGAAGCAATATGCTATAAACCATCTTCAGTCAGAAGTGCCGAGTGGATGGTCCATATCGGCCTCCTCCTGAGGTCCCCACCATTACAGAAGCCAGTCTTCAGCCAATTCAATTCACCCCACGTGATATCGAGAAACGGCTGAGCGCACTGGATACAGCAAAGGCTATGGACTCCAACAACATTCCGGCTGTCGTGCCGAAGACTTGTGCTCCAGAACTAGCTGCGCCTCTAGCCAAGCTCCAGTACAGCTACAAAACTGGCATGTATCGGACAATGTGGAAAACTGCCCAGGTATGTCCTATCCACAATAAGCAGGACAAATCCAATCCAGCCATCAGTCTACTCTCAATGATCAGCAAAGTGATGGAAGGTGTCGTCGACAGTGCTATTAAGCGGCACTTACCAATAAACTGCTCACCGATGCTCAGTTTATGTTAAGCCAGAACCACTCAACTCCAGACATCATTACAGCTTTGGTCCAAACATAGACGAAAGAGATGAGTTCCAGAGGTGAGGTGAGAGTGACTGCCCTTGACATCAAGGCAGCAGTTGACTGAGTGTGGCATCAAGGAGCTCTAGTAAAATTGAAGTCAATGGGAATCAGGGGGAAACTCTTCACTGGCTGGAGACATACCTAGCACAATGGAAGATGGTTATGGTGGTTGGAGGTCAATCATCACAGCCCCATGACATCGCTGCAGGTCTTCCTCAGGGCAGTGTACTAGGCCCAACTATCTTCAACTGCTTCATCAATGACCTTCCCTCCATCCTAAGGTCAGAAGTGGGGATGTTCGCTGATGATTACAGAACGTTCAGTTCCATTCGCAACTCCTCAGACAATGAAGCAGTCCATGCCCAAATGCAGAAAGACCTGGATGACATTCAGGCTTGGGCTGATAAGTGGCAAGTAACTTTCGCGCTACAGAAGTGTCAGCAATGACTATCTCCATCAATCTAATCACCTCCCCTTGTTATTCAACAGCATTACCATCGCCGAATCCCCCACCATCAACATCCTGGGGGGTCACCACTGACCAGAAACTTAACTGGACCAGCCACATAAATACTGTGGCAACAAGGACGGGTCAGAGCCTAGGTATTCTGTGGCGAGTGTCTCACCTCCTGACTCCCCAAAGTCTTTAGACCATCTACAAGGCACAAGTCAGGAGTGTGATGGAATACTCTCCACTTGCCTGGATGAGTGCAGCTCCAACAACATTTAAGAAGCTCGACATCATCCAGGATAAAGCAGCCCGCTTGATTGGCACCCCATTCACCACCTTCAACATTCACTCCCTCCACCACCGGCACATCGTGGTTGCAGTGTGTACCATCTATAAGTTGCACTACAGCAACTCACCACGGGTTCTTCGGCAGCACCTCCCAAACCCGCGACCTCTACCACCTCGAAGGACAAGGGCAGCGGGCACCTGGGAACACCATCACCTGCAAATTCCCCTCCAAGTTACACACCATTCTGACTTGGAAATATATCGCCGTTCCTTCATTGTTGCTGGATCAAAATCCTGGAACTCCCTCCCTGACAGCACTGTGGGAGTACATTCACCACAAGGACTGCAGCGGTTCAAGTAGGCAGCTCACCACCATCTTCTTAAGGGCAATTAGGGATGGGCAATAAATGCTAGCCTTGCCAGTGATGCCCACATCCCAGAACGAATTAAAAAAAAAGAGGAAATAATCTGTGGTGGTTACTGTAAGTAATCATTCAGGGTTATCACATTTGTAATTATGACAGTAATGATAGCAGGTGGAAGAAAAATATTTATATTACTCATATCTGGAAACATGTCCTTAAATTTTATTATTCAATTGTCTCATTTATATTATTTATTCAGATATGGAAACTGGGATTATTTTCTATACTCTACTTAGTGTAAGGAACTCTTGGCTAATGCTCTGAAAGCAGTATGTCAAAACTTACAAACAAGCTTAAATTTATTTGCGGTGCAGCAAACATAAATATATTTTAAACAGGCAGGTTGATAAACTACTGAATTAATGAGTCAACTAACAAACTAGTAGGTGCAGAATGTATTCAATTCATAAATGAATCATGGGCATCTTATATTGTACTGTGCTTGTGAATTATTAGATCCACTTCCATATGCAATTTCCAAAAATAGCTATTGACTTTTTGTAACGCATTAGTAAACATGCTTCCAGTAATTAATAATCGAGGTAGAGTTGATTTATGTAACCACTCGGACTCCCATTATTTTCAATTGTTGTAAAAAGTACTGAAGATGTGTTATGTTTATGAAGGAGTCAACCCACAGAGGGTCGGTTTACCTTGTTTGCCAGGTATCTGTTCCACATAGCCTTATTTCTCTTATGGGGAACCAACTGTCCAAGTTACATCTACATCATGGGCACAGTAATCTTAATCCCTCTTGTGTTCTGTTCTGTACACACATTTAATGCTGTACTTACTTTGCCACGTTGTACGCTGTACATGAACCGGTGCTGCCTCACTCACTAAGGACGTTTTTGTGGGTGACTGCTGTCACCAACAGTAACATAAACATAGCTCCGAGTGTGGGAAGGGATTCACTAATTCGTCCAACCTTCAGGCACACTAGAAAGTTCACACTGGGGAGAGGCTGTTCAATTGCTCTCACTGTGGAAAGAAGTTAACTCAGTCATCCAACCTCACTCAACACCAGCGAGTTCACACTAGGGAGAGGCCGTTCACCTGCGCCGTATGTGGGAGGAGTAGCAGTGAGAGATTGTGGCAGAGGTGCGGCGAATGACCGGGGCAGAGGAGCGGAGCGAGATCGGGGTCCAGGAGCGAGGTGATCGGGGTCCAGGAGAGGCAAGGGTTCGGGGCCCAGAAGAGGCGAAAGCCTGGGGGCAGCATGGGCCTGCCCACACTGCAGACAGTAGGAATATGCGGGCGCACTAGGACCATGCAGCAGAGCTTGGTCTCCAGTCGTCTTGCCATTGGATCAATTCCTAGCTCTGTCAAGCCCATGGAGTGGCTGGTGTGCAACAACCAACCCACGTTAAAAGAATCCATGCACAAGCATCTTCCACCATTCAATATGTACTTCGGGATCTGGAATATCAGGTCCCTCATTGAAATACCTGTGAATTCATCCCTTTTTGATGTGGAAGACGGCCATCCTCGATACGAGGGGCCGCCTAATACTAAACATTGCCACCAGAGGCCCCAACATATTGCCAGTAATTAATTATCGAGATAGGGTTAATTTTATATGCACACTCAGACTCCCGTTATATTCAATCGGAGAGAAAAAGGGTACTGCAGTGAACATCATGTGCTGTGTTTTTGAAAAGAGTCAGTCCACACAGGGTGCATCTTGTTCTCCAGGTACCTGTTCCACAAACCACTGCCTTGTCGCTCCGGGGTCGCGGCCAGTGAAGCACACCGTCACTTGTTGCTCACTCACTCGGGAAGGCGAGACAGTTTTGAACAAAGTCACGAGTGGGTACATAAATGGCTTTGAGACGATGTGCAGAGAGGGAAGGGGGGAAGGGAGGGAAGAGGGAAGAGGGTTCCTTTTACTGCCGTGCAAACCAGCCGGTTTCCATAGTGCCGGGTCCAGAACTCTGAAGCAATGCAATAAGACAGCCGCTTCTTCAAGAGCTTCCGCAGTACGACCACACCATTATGTGCAACTCAATATTTAACGCGCAGCACAAAATATGCTGAATTGTGCATTAAAGGATATGTGTATTGAGGCGAAGGGGTGCATGGCCGGCTATTTACGTCGATATTCTCTTGAGGGTCGAGGTCGGTGTGGTGCGGGTCGGGCTGTCTCACTGACCGGTGCTGTGTGTTTGGGTGTGAGGTGTTGCGGTGATGTTCCGAGCTGCTGAAGGTTATGTAACGGGGGGGGGGGCGGGAGTGCTGCGCTGGCTCGCCCCTCCCCTCCCGCCTTCCCGCGCGCCTCTGACGCCCGAGGATCGCACACGGTGTGAGCGCGTGCCGCCAGGCGCCAACAGCCCAACCGTCCCTTCGTTCGTCCGTCCGTCAGCCTGCCAGCCCGCGCCGGCAGGTAGGTCTGCAGGCGCCCGCCCGCCGCTTGCAAAACACAGCAAGTACCTGGGGTCGGGGGGGGGGGGGGAGGGGGGAAACTACTGCTTGCAAAAATAACTACTGCTTGTAAAATAATACCTGCATGTAATCAATTCCTTCTGAAGCATTTTGTGTTTTATGTCTCTCTCTCTCCTTCCTTCCTTTGCCGGTGTCCAGCCTTTTGGATGTCCACTGCAGAGAAAGCTGCTCGATCCCTTTGAGAACAAAATAAACAAAAAAAAGGTGTTTTAAAAAAAAAAAATCCTGTCAGGACGTTGAGGGAAAGGCGACTCTTCCTGAACTCGGCTGATTACAGGTTTGTTTTGGCGTTTGATTCAAGTGGCAAGCTGCCGGGTCTGTACCTGTATTTCTTAACTCCCCCCCCCGTCTCTCAAAAAAAAATATTCCCGGTGTTATATAACGGCATTCAGCGCCATGCGCTCGATGACAGAGACCGCGGGCAACACACACAGAGCGAGCGCTGCCGGCCCCGGCTTCGCATCTCACCGGGCTCCGGTGCGCATTATCTGCCTGCTTCATGTGCGCTGCTGTCCGGGTTGTACGTGCTTACTTTGACGGGTAAGTCACCCGCCGATCCTGCACACGCACTCTCCCTCTTTCGTGGTTGATCCATGTAAAAAAAATATATTTCCTGCATGTCCGAATCAAATATTTCGTTTTTACATTAGAGCAAAATATTATTCGTTTTTTTTTCTTCTTCCTTTTAGAATAAGCGTCTAATAGTGTAATGATAAGATGGAAGCTATTTCCACAGAGATCATTTTAAGGAGGATCCAGCAGGTTTGCAACCAGGAGGGAGGTCATGGAATGATATGATGGGAGCGATGCCCGCATCGTGAACCAGAAAAATACGACTGTTCACTTAGTGGGTATATGAGTTTAGCCCAAACTGAATGCTTTGAAATATGCCATAATTGAATTGCTTTTTTTTTTAAATGAAAGGTTCCAAGGTTCTAAAAATTCTCATTATAGTGCTATAAATGGATGCTATAGATAATTCTCACCAGGTATGAATCTGGTGGATTATGAAATTATGAAAACGTACCAAAAAGGGTAATTAACCATTTTTCATTTTTCCGCTTTGTGCATTTGGGGGGAGGGGGGAGGGTGTTGGGAACCCAGGTGACTGACACCTGCAGAAACCTACCAGCATGCTTAAAAGTCTCCAAACCAAGCTGCTGAGAAATCAAGACAAATATAATTTATGTTTCTGTCATCATCATCATCATAGGCAGTCCCTCGAAACGAGGATGACTTGCTTCCACGCCAACAAAGGATGAGTTCACAGGTGTTTCAATGAAGGACCCGAACCACATCCGCAAGGGTGGAAGATGCCTGTGCGTGGATTTTTTTAACGTGTGGTGGCCGTTGCACATCAGCCACCACACGGGCTTGACAGAGCTAGGTCTTGGTCCAGTGGCAAGGATTACCCAAGATGACTGGAGACCTGCTCTGCTGCACGGACCTAGTGTGCACACATCGCAGTGTGGGCTGGCTCGTGCTGCCCCTGGCCCCAAACTCGCGCCTCCCCTGGGCCCCGATCACATACCTCCACAGTCTCTCGCCGCTCCTTCGCCCTGACCTTGCTGCTGCTGCTGTATCTGCCCACGCTCCAATCACAGGCCTGGATCTTGATGACATCACTCTTCGCTGCCATTGCCCTCCTGCACCAGCTCGTGCTTCTCCTGGAAGTGGCATGCCTCCACGTTGCTCCCTGAGGCCGCTCGCCGCTCCTTTTATGGCCCGACCTGATCGGGGCCTCCACGCAACCAATCACCGTCCTGCAGCCCTGTGACATCATTACCGCTCTCATCAGTTTCTGTGCTGTGAAGTGCACATTCTCTTCAGGACAGAGCATTGGTAACCTGTCCCCTAACTGTCCAGCTAGGACCATGTTACCCAATGGGGCATTGGGTGGCAGAGTTATCTGGAACCAAATGATTAAGAATCCTAGCTCTAAGTGACGGATCTCCCTATCTAGGTCCCATTAATGTGTCTGGATAGCTCTCAATTATCAACAGTGCCCCTGGAGTACTGCAGCCTGACTCAGAGAGTTGGCTTTGTTCCAATCTTCTAATGCCAGATGAGTCATCTTGAAGCCGCATAGACCGTAAAAAGACCCTCACTCGTAATTTCCGCAGAGGTTCTCTTGATCGTCTTCCATAACTTCAGCAAATCAGCAGAAATCCAAGAGAAACAGCATAACTGACCTTTTATGCGGTTTCTCTTGGGTTTCCATTGATCTGCTGAAGTTATGGCAGACGATGGGGAACCCCATGCGAAAATTCTATTCCCCTGTGTTTTAATATTCTCTTTGTAATATTTTAAAAATAAAAGTTGCTATAGGTGCTTTAAGGAATATAGCACAGCAAGATTGTATAATGTAATGCTTTTATCCTGGACAACTCCTTTTTTTTTTAAACTTACTCCAAACCACAGTTACAATTTGGTGCAAATTTGAGGGGCCAAACAGGCTGGAACAATGAGGCTTAATATCCTGCTCGGCCTAACTTTGCCTGCACCAAATCCCCTTCATTTGAATACACATTTCCTTTAACGCATAATTCATCATATTTTGTGTCATCTTCAGTTTCTACATTAATGTCAGAGATAGCATCAATCTTCATTTATATTCTCCTAGCCAGTCCATTGCAGGATTAGATTTCCTTGGTTTAGGGTAGTTTACAACAGATTATTAGGGTTTAAGATCACACAATACTTAATCCTTGGTTGAAATTTGCACCCAGTGTACTGGTGTTCAAGGGATTGCTTAACCTTCCTGTACTATGGGACCGAGAAATTGAATTATCGTAACTTCACTCATGAGAAACCGTGGAATGAGCAAATGTCATCCTTCTGCAGACCATGTACAATCTAATCTATCATGGATTTTACTGTACTCATTTCATTTTCCAAAGGAAGATTCTGCATAATTATTCCCTGATCCCCAAATGTTATCAAGCAGAATTTTGAAACATTCATTAGACATCACTTAGTTGTTATTCAACTATGTCCTGTTGCCCATCAACGAACATTGGCCCTGAAATTCCAGTCGAAGGCATCCCGCGGGCAATTGCCTCTGACCGGAGAATTTTTACGAATTTACCTGGTGGTCTTGGAGGCGCCCAGGATTCCGGTGGGGAGGCCTTCTCTTCCCGCGCTGCGAAGTGCGCTCCCATCCTTGAGGTTCCCATGCAGAAGATGTAGTCACGTGTGACTGCTCAACCAATCAGGTACAGTATTCTCAATTAATAGCAATGAGAAATCCGTATCTACGAGTTCTCACTGCTATTAATTGAGAAAAAAACCAAACACTTATAACAAAGTTTTTAAAATTATGGTTTAAAATAAATTTAACTTAGTCGGCAGGTTTTTGAAAATAAAATGTGTATTTTTAATTTTATTTTTTATGTTTTAAGTGTTTTTTAAAACTCTTATGCCTGTAAAAGTAGGCTCTGCGCCTGCTTTTATCAGGCGCAAGAATTTTGAGGACAATTGCTCAGCAAGGTATGGGTAAATACCGCAATCTTGCCCATGCAAATGTCCTCGCTCCCGAGATACGGATGATCTGTCAAGCTGCTTGACAGATCGGAAAAGTCGGTTTTCAGCGCATGCGCATTGTGTGCTGAAAACCGTTTTTTCCGATACCTTCCTGGGTCCGTAGAAACTCTGTACGGACCTGGGGAGGCCGGAATTTCTGAGCCAATATTTCTCCACCCCAGCAGCTCAGGAACCATTGTGTCAAAATAATCCTTTTTTATTCCTTGACCGGTAAGGAACTAAATGGGCAAGTGAAACAAAAAGATCTGGGAATACATAGAAACATAGAAAATAGGTGCAGGAGTAGGCCATTCGGCCCTTCGAGCCTGCACCACCATTCAATAAGATCATGGCTGATCAAGCTACTTCAGTACCCCATTCCTGCTTTCTCTCCATACCCCTTGATCCCTTTAGCCGTAAGGGCCACATCTAACTCCCTTTTGAATATATCCAACGAACTGGCATCAACAACTCTCTGCGGTAGAGAATTCCACAGGTTAACAACTCTGAGTGAAGAAGTTTCTCCTCATCTCGGTCCTAAATGGCTTACCCCTTATCCTTAGACTGTGTACCTTGGTTCTGGACTTCCCCAACATCGGGAATATTCTCCCTGCATCTAACCTGTCCAGTCCTGTCAGAATTTTATATGTTTCTATGAGATCCCCTCTCATCCTTCTAAACTCCAGTGAATACAGGCCCAGTTGATTCAGTCTCTCCTCATATGTCAGTCCTGCCATCCTGGGAATCAGTTTGGTGAACTTTGGCTGCATTCCCTCAATAGCAAGAACGTCCTTCCTCAGATTAGGAGACCAAAACTGAACACAATATTCCAGGTGAGGCCTTACCAAGGCCCTGTACAACTGCAGTAAGACCTCCCTGCTCCTATACTCAAATCCCCTAGCTATGAAGGCCAACATGCCATTTGCCTTCTTCACCGCCTGCTGTACCTGTATGCCAACTTTCAATGACTGATGTACCATGACACCCAGGTCTCGATGCACCTCCCCTTTTCCTAATCTGCCGCCATTCAGATAATATTCTGCCTTTGTGTTTTTGCCACCAAAGTGGATAACTTCACATTTGTCCACATTATACTGCATCTGCCATGCATTTGCCCACTCACCTAACCTGTCCAATTCACCCTGCAGCCTCTTAGCATCCTCCTCACAGCTCACACTGCCACCCAGCTTAGTGTAATCTGCAAACTTGGACATATTACACTCAATTCCTTCATCTAAATCATTGATGTATATTGTAAATAGCTGTGGTCCCAGCACTGAGCCCTGCTGCACCCCACTAGTCACTGCCTGCCATTCTGAAAAGAACCCGTTTATCCTGACTCTCTGCTTCCTGTCTGCCAACCAGTTCTCTATCCACGTCAGTTCATTACCCCCAATACCATGTGCTTTAATTTTGCACACCAATCTCTTGTGTGGGACCTTGTCAAAAGCCTTTTGAAAGTCCAGATACACCACATCCATTGGTTTTCCCTTGTCTACTCTACTAGTTACATCCTCAAAAAATTCTAGAAGATTTGTCAAGCATGATCTCCTTTTCACAAATCCATGCTGACTTGGACCTATCATGTCACCATTTTCCAAATGCGCTGCTATGACATCCTTAATAATTGATTCCATCATTTTACCCACTACTGAGGTCAGGCCAACCGGTCTATAATTACCTGTTTTCTCTCTCCTTTTTTAAAAAGTGGGGTTACATTAGCTACCCTCCAGTCCATAAGAACTGATCCAGAATCAATAGACTGTTGGGAAATGATCACCCATGCATCCATTATTTCTAGGACCACTTCCTTAAGTACTCTGAGATGCATACTATCAGGTCCTGGGGATTTATCGGCCTTCAATCCCATCAATTTCCCTAACACAATTTCCCGACTAATAAGGATTTCCTTCAGTTCCTCCTTCTCACTAGACCCTCGGTCCCCTAGTATTTCCAGAAGGTTATTTGTGTCTTCCTTCGTGAAGACGGAACCAAAGTATTTGTTCAACTGGTCTGCCATTTCTTTGTTCACCATTATAAATTCACCTGATTCTGACTGCAAGGCGCCTACGTTTGTGTTCACTAATCTTTTTCTCTTCATATATCTATAGAAGCTTTTGCCATGAGTTTTTATGTTCCCAGCATGCTTCCTCTCAAACTATATTTTACCCCTCCCAATTAAACCCTTTGTCCTCCACTGGTGAATTCTAAATTTCTCCTAGTCCTCAGGTTTGCTGCTTTTTCTAGCCAATTTATATGCCTCTTCCTTGGATTTAACAATATCCTTAATTTCCCTTGTTAGCCAAGGTTGAGCCACCTTCCCCGTTTTATTTTTACTCGAGACAGGGATGTACAATTGCTGAAGTTCATCCATGTGATCTTTAAATGTTTGCCATTGCCTATCCACTGTCAACCCTTTAAGTATCATTCGTCAGTTTATTCTAGCCAATTCACATCTCATACCATCAAAGTTACCTTTCCTTAAGTTCAGGACCCTAGTCTCTGAATTAATTGTGTCACTCTCCATCTTAATAAAGAATTCTACCATATCATGGTCACTCTTCCCCAAGGGGCCTCGCACAACAAGATTGCTAATTAGTCCCTTCTCATTACACATCACCCAGTCTAGGATGGCCAGCCCTCTAGTTGGCTCCTCGACATATTGGTCTGGAAATCCATCCCTAATACGCTCCAGGAAATCCTTCTCCACCGTATTGCTACCAGTTTGGTTAGCCCAATCTATATGTAGATTAAAGTCGCCCATGATAACTGCTGTACCTTTATTGCATGCATCCCTAATTTCTTGTTTGATGCTGTCCCCAACCTCACGACTACTGTTTGGTGGTCTGTACACAACTCCTACTAGCGTTTTCTGCCCTTTGGTATTCCGCAGCTCCACCCATACAGATTCCACATCATCCAAGCTAATGTCCTTCCTTACTATTGCGTTAATTTCCTCTTTAACCAGCAACGCTACTCCACCTCCTTTTCCTTTCTATCCTTCCTGAATGTTGAATACCCCTGGATGTTGCCTTGGTCACCCTGGAGCCATGTCTCTGTGATGCCAATTGTATCATATTCATTAATTGCTGCCTGTGCAGTTCATTCATCCACCTTATTACGAATACTCCTCGCATTGAAGCACAGAGCCTTCAGGCTTGTCTTTTTAACACACTTTGCCCCTTTAGAACTTTGCTGTAATGTGGCCCTTTTTTGATTTTTGCCTTGGGTTTCTCTGCCCTCCACTTTTACTTTTCTTTCTATCTTTTGCTTCTGCCTCCATTCTACTTCCCTCTGTCTCCCTGCATAGGTTCCCATCCCCCTGCCATATTAATTTAACCCCTCCCCAACAGCACTAGCAAACACTCCCCCGAGGACATTGGTTCTGGTCCTGACCAGGTGCAGACCGTCCGGTTTGTACTAGTCCCACCTCCCCCAGAACCAGTTCTAATGTTCCAGGAATTTGAATCCCTCCCTTCTGCACCACTCCTCAAGCCACGTATTCACCTTAGCTATCCTGCAATTCCTACTCTGACTAGCACGTGACCCTGGTAGCAATCCTGAGATTACTACCTTTGAGGTCCTACTTTTTAATTTAAGTCCTAGCTCCCTAAATTCAACTTGTAGGACCTAATCTCGTTTTTTACCTATATCGTTGGTACCTATATGCACCACGACAACTGGCTGTTCACCCTTCCCCTCCAAAATGTCCTGCAGCCGCTCCGAGACATCCTTGCACCAGGGAGAGAACATACTTTCCTGAAATCTCGATTGCGGTCGCAGAAACGCCGATCTATGCCCCTTACACTAGAATCCCCTACCACTTTAGCTCTCCCATTCTTTTTCCTGCCCTCCTGTGCAGCAGAGCCACCCACGGTGCCATGAACCTGGCTGCTGCTGCCCTCCCCTGATAAGAACATAAGAATTAGGAACAGGAGTAGGCCATTTAGCCCCTCGAGCCTGCTCCGCCACTCAACAAGATCATGGCTGATCTGGCCGTGGACTCAGCTCCACTTACCCGCCCGCTCCCCATAATCCTTAATTCCCTTATTGGTTAAAAATCCATCTATCTGTGATTTGAATACATTCAATGAGCTAGCCTCAACTGCTTCCCTGGGCAGAGAATTCCACAGATTCACAACCCTCTGGGAGAAGAAATTCCTTCTCAACTCGGTTTTAAATTGACTCCTTCGTATTTTGAGGCTCTGTCCCCTAGTTCTAGTCTCCCCGACCAGTGGAAACAACCTCTCTGCCTCTATCTTATCTATCCCTTTCATTATTTTAAATGTTTCTATAAGACCACACCTCATCCTTCTGAACTTCAACGAGTAAAGCCCCAGTCTACTCAATCTATCATCATAAGGTAACCCCCTCATCTCCGGAATCAGCCTAGTGAATCGTCTCTGTACCTCCTCCAAAGCTAGTATATCCTTAAGTAAGGTGACCAAAACTGCACGCAGTACTCCAGGTGCGGCCTCACCAATACCCAATACAGTTGCAGAAGGACCTCCCTGCTTTTGTACTCCATCCCTCTCGCAATGAAGGCCAACATTCCATTCGCCTTCCTGATTATCTGCTGCACCTGCTAATTAACTTTTTGGGACAGGTCCCTCTGCACCGCAGCATGTTGTAATTTCTCCCCATTCAAATAATATTCCCTTTTACTGTTTTTTTTTCCAAGGTGGAACATTTTCCGATATTGTATTCCATCTGCCAAACCTTAGCCCATTCGCTTAACCTATCTAAATCTCTTTGCAGCCTCTCTGTGTCCTCCACACAACCCGCTTTCCCACTAATCTTTGTGACATCTGCAAATTTTGTTACACTACACTCTGTCCCCTCTTCCAGGTCATCTATGTATATTGTAAACAGTTGTGGTCCCAGCACCGATCCCTGTGGTACACCACTAACCACCGATTTCCAACCTGAAAAGGACCCATTTATCCCGACTCTCTGCTTTCTGTTAGCCAGCCAATTCTCGATCCATGATAATACATTTCCTTTGACTCCGCGTACCTTTATCTTCTGCAGTAACGTTTTGTGTGATACCTTATCGAATGCCTTTTGGAAATCTAAATACACCACATCCATCGGTACACCTCTATCCACCATGCTCGTTATATCAAAGAATTCCAGTAAATTAGTTAAACATGATTTCCTCTTCATGAATCCATGTTGCATCTGCTTGATTGCACTATTCCTATCTAGATGTCCCGCTATTTCTTCCTTAATGATAGCTTCAAGCATTTTCCCCAGTACAGATGTTAAACTAACCGGCCTATAGTTACGTGCCTTTTGTCTGCCCCCTTTTTTAAACAGAGGCATTACATTAGCTGCTTTCCAATCCGCTGGTACCTCCCCAGAGTCCAGAGAATTTTGGTAGATTATAACGAATGCATCTGCTATAACTTCCGCCATCTCTTTTAATACCCTGGGATGCATTTCATCAGGACCAGGGGACTTGTCTACCTTGAGTCCCATTAGCCTGTCCAGCACTACCCCCCTAGTGATAGTGATTGTCTCAAGGTCCTCCCTTCCCACATTCCCGTGACAAGCAATTTTTGGCATGGTTTTTGTGTCTTCCACTGTGAAGACTGAAGCAAAATAATTGTTTAAGGTCTCAGCCATTTCCACATTTCCCATTATTAAATCCCCCTTCTCATCTTCGAAGGGACCAACATTTACTTTAGTCACTCTTTTCCGCTTTTACTATCTTTTTATGTTTTGCGCAAGTTTACTTTTGTAATCTATCTTTCCTTTCTTTGTTGCTTTCTTAGTCATTCTTTGCTGTCATTTAAAATTTTCCCAATCTTCTATTTTCCCACGAACCTTGGCCACCTTATACGCATTGGTTTTTAATTTGATACTCTCCTTTATTTCCTTGGTTATCCACGGCTGGTTATCCCTTCTCTTACCGCCCTTCTTTTTTACTGGAATATATTTTTGTTGAGCACTATGAAAGAGCTCCTTAAAAGTCCTCCACTGTTCCTCAATTGTTCCACCGTTTAGTCTGTGTTTCCAGTCTACTTTAGCCAACTCTGCCCTCATCCCACTGTAGTCCCCTTTATTTAAGCATAGTACGCTCGCTTCAGTCACTACTTCCTCACCCTCAATCTGTATTACAAATTCAACCATACTGTGATCACTCATTCCGAGAGGATCTTTTGCTAGGAGATCGTTTATTATTCCTGACTCATTACACAGGACCAGATCTAAGATAGCTTGCTCCCTTGTAGGTTCTGTAACATACTGTTCTAAGAAAAAATCCCGTATGCATTCTATGAATTCCTCCTCAAGGCTACCCCGTGCGATTTGATTTGACCAATCGATATGTAGGATGAGTCATCCCCCCCAACAGTGCTCAAAACAGGGTATCTGTTTTGGAGGGAGATGACCGCAGGGAACCCCTGCACTACCTTCCACTGCTCTTCCTGCTGGTCACCCATTCCCTATCTGCCTGTGTAACCTTTACCTGCGGTGTGTCCAACTCACTAAATGTCCTATTCACGACATCCTCAGCATCGTGGATGCTCCAGAGTGATTCCATGCGGGCTGCCAGGTGCTGCAGCAGGATACACTTCCTGCACATGTAGTCATCAGGGACACTAGAAGCGTCCCTGAGTTCCCACATCGCACAGCAGGAGCATGACACATGTCCGAGCTTTCCTGCCATGACTTAAGCCTTAGATTAACTTAATTTGGTAACAATGATAAAGGTTATCGACTGATAAAGGAAAAGAAAAAGAAAAACTACTCACCAATCACTTACCCCCTTGACTGTGACGTCACCCTTCGATTTCTTTCTACTTTTTTGCCTTCTCTCCCTGCACCAGCTGGCCTCCTCCCACCGCTCCCTGACTATTGGGCCTTTATAGGCCTCCCGACTCACCATGCCGCCTCCTCCTCGACGACTCACCGCTCCCAGACTGTTGGGCCTTTATAGGCCTCCGACTCACCGCGCCGCCTCCTCCTCAACGACTCACCGCTCCCTGACTGTTGGGCCTTTATAGGCCTCCTGACTCACTGCACCGCCGCCTCCTCGACGACTCACCGCTCCTCGACTGTTGGGCCTTAATCGGCCTCCTGACTCACTGCACCGCTGCCGCCTCGACGGATCTATACATCGCTAAAAGTATCAAGGCAAGTTGATAAGGCCATAAGGAGTACTGGAGTTCATTTCTAGAAGAGCAGAATACAAAAGCAATGAGGGTATTTTATTTTAAATTTATAAAGAACCTTGGTAAGACCACGTTTGGAGTACTAAGTGCAATTCTGGTCTCCATAAGAACATAAGAAATAGGAGCAGGAATCGGCCATACAGTCCCTTGAGCCTGCTCTGCCATTCTATAAAATCATGGCTGAACTTCTACATCAACTCCACTTTCCCACCCATTCCCCAAATCCCTGTGTTATGTATGTTAAACATTACCAATGTGTAAGACTTGCCACCAGGGGGCGCATCTATGGGAGACACAAGGGTCACCTGCACACCCTGGGCAAGCAGGTCTAAAAGGAAATCTATAATGCTGCTTCCTCAATCTGGAGTTACAATAAAGAGACCAAGGTCACAACAGTTTGAGCTTAAGATATACAGTCTTGTGGAGTTATTCTAAACATAACAATTGGCGACAAGTAACTGATCACGAACTTTCATGCAGTTATGGCTGCCATTGGTATTCTTGAGAGATTTGTTGAGGGTGATGATTGGGAAGCCTTCGTTGAGCATCTTAACCAGTACTTCGTGGCCAACGAGCTGAAAAAGGCAGAAACCGTGAACAAGCGCAGGGCGATTCTCCTCAACGTTTGCGGGTCCACGATATATGGCCTCATCAAAAATCTGCTAGCACTGATGAAGCCAACGGACAAGATATATGAAGAGTTGTGCACGCTGGTTTGGGAACACCTCAAGCCGAAGGAGAGCATCTTGATGGCCAGGTATTGCAGGAATGCTTCATGGTGTTGGTGTGGGGTGGTGCCAACCTGGCACATTATGTGGCAGCCAGGGTGTACAGCATCAACTGAAGTAAATCTGGCCATGGTGAGGCCATCCATGGCCTCCTGGGCAATGATGTGGTCGGGTACTGATGCCCTCTGTCCTGTGCAGCATCAGTTGATCGCGGAGAAGTTTGGTGGTGCTGATGGTGTGCCTTGTGTTGGGGCTGATTGTGGTGAGATTCTGAGGACCAAGGTGAGAGAGTATAAAGGGCACCCATGTTGATAGAATAGATGGCTGGTGAAGTCAAGATGACAGAAGAATTCTGTCAATGGTGAGAGAGTTCTTCCAATGAGGTGAGAGTGGTTGGATCATGGAAAGCCTGCAGAATGCTGGAAATGGAGTGAGAAAAATCTTCTGCCTGAGGAAAGTGCATATCAGTCAGGTGGAGGCTTTTACTGTACATTTGAAGTTGTCAAGTAATCAGCTGGACCAAAGGCTACTGAACTCATGGCTCAGCTTGACAGGCGCGATCTGCGCACAACGGGGATCCCATGGTCATGAAGTTAAAGACAAAAGGTAAGTGAAAAAAGGCTGTTATGCATCCGGCAATTCGATGTTAATCATTTTTATTAGGTCCACCGCCGGTCAGGTCTGCTCAGCGTTGACAGATCCGACTTTGGGAAAGGTGCGTGACGGTGAGTTCACAGCGGGGTCCCGACCCACTGTGGGGGAAAAAAGTACTTTCTCACCCAACCTGCCACCGATACCGCCCGCTGACACCCTAGAAAATTCCTGCCTATGTCTTCTAGCTTTCCGCTCAGTAAAAAAAACAATATCTTATATTTGAATATATTTATATCATCTATACCTTTCAGCATTTTAAAGTTCTGGATCATTTGTCTCCTGAGCTTTCTTTTCTGCAGTGAAAGCAACTTCAGTTCAATAAGTCTCTCCTATTAACTAAAAGATTCAAGTCCGAGAAGATTTCCATCCAACACGCCCTGTCATTTTCATAGACAGAGTAATACCGGTAGGATTGAAGTCTGCTTAAATTTAAAATGTACTTCACAAAAAAGAGAAAATCTACAGTCCTTTGCTAGTGATGTCATTGACACTGAGAGAATTCAATAAATATAAATCACTAGATATGTCACCTTTTTAGTTCCAGCCATCCTTTATTACCACAGTTCTTTTTGTTACCAGCACTTCTTACTACAGTTGTAACCATGCCCACTAATCATTGAATTCCCTGCCTTAAATTATTTTGTTTTCTAGTTCAGTTTTCAGAGGCTTCATTTAACTGAATCCAGGCGCTGCCTGGCAGGTTTCACTATACACTTTCCAGCAGCCTCTGTACCTCCTTGGGTTATGTGGTAGATACTCTATCTAGAATCATAGAATGGTTATTGCACAGAAGGCGGCCATTCGGCCCATCGAGCCTGTGCCGGCTCTCATCTAGTCCCTCTCCCCCGCCTTTTCCCCAAAGCCCTGCAAATGTTTTTTCCTTCAGATACTTATCCACTTCCCTTTTGAAAGATAAGATTGAGTCTGGCTCCACCACCCTTTCAGGCAGTACATTCAAGATCTTAACCACTCGCTACGTAAAAAAGTTTTTTCTTACGTCGCCTTTGGTTCTTTTGCCAATCACCTTAAATCTGTATCCTCTGATTTTCGAATCTTCTGCCAATGGGAACAGTTTCCCTCTATCTACTCTGTCCAGATCCCTCATGATTTTGAACACCTCGATCAAATCTCCTGAATCTTCTCTGCTCCAAGGAGAACAACCCCTGCTTCTCCAGTCTATCAATGTAACTAATATGTCCTTACTATACAATACAAATGTACACGAGGCCCATACTAGAGAGAAGGTCACTCTATGACCAGTAACCTTTATGAGCCAGCACTGAAGTGGAGAAGATGGGTAGAGCTTCCTCGTTAATACCCGAAAGTCCAGGTTAGGAGTGTCTCCCACAAGTTCACCACCTAGTGGTCAGTGTTCTCACTGTGTACAACTTAGGTCAGTTTATACAAGGATTACAATGACAGTTGAATACATGACATCACCTCCCCTGACAAAGTCTTATTGGGATCACAGGTTAAGTCTCTCTGGTGGTTTACGCTCCCTTGTAGAGCGTCTGAGTTGGGGCTCCGGTTGTTAGGTGCTGGCCTGAGTGTCTGCTGTTTGCGGTGCCTCAGGTCTGTCCGGACTGCCCACAGTGACTGGGCTCTCCTCCATTTGGTTCCGGTGTTCGGTCACCTGTGGTGGAGTGAACTCTACATCGTGTTCTTCCTCTGCTTCTTCTATGAAGTTGCTGAACCTCTTTATTTGATCCACGTGTTTGCGGCAGATTTGTCCATTGGTAAGTTTAACTACCAGAATCCTATTCCTCTCTTTGGCAATCACAGTGCCTGCGAGCCATTTTGGCCCTGCAGCGTAGTTGAGGACAAAGACAGGGTCATTGACATCAATACATCGCGCCCTTGCATTCCCGTCATGGTCGTCACATTGTGACCGGCGCCTGCTCTCAACAATTTCTTTCATGGTGCTGTGTATAAGGGATAACCTGGTTTTGAGCGTCCTTTTCATTAGCAGCTCTGCGGGTGGAACCCCTGTGAGCGAGTGTGGTCGGGATCTGTTGGCCAACAGGAGGCGTGATAAGCGGCTTTGTAGGGAACCCCCTTGGATTCTGAGCATCCCCTGTTTGATTATCTGCACTGCTCGTTCCTCCTGGCCGTTTGAGGCCGGCTTGAACAGTGCCGTTCTGACATGGTTGATACCATTTCCTGCCATGAAGTCCTGGAATTCAATGCTTGTAAAGCACGGGTCATTGTCGCTGTGTTTGTCCAGACTTTGATCTGACGGGCTGTCACGGGTGAGCCTTCGCTTTCGAAAGCTTCAACAGCCATGACCATCTCAGCAGCATGCTCGGTTGCTCCTGCGGTGGTGGCTAGTGGGAGCCTGCTGAGTGCATCGGCGCAGTTTTCAGTGCCCGGTCTGTGCCGAATTGTATAGTCATAGGCGGCTAACGTGAGTGCCCACCTCTGTATGCGGGCCGACGCATTAGCATTTATGACCTTGTTGTCGGCCAAAAGGGACGTTAGGGGTTTGTGATCTGTCTCCAGCTCAAATTTCCTGCCAAACAGGTTCTGGTGCATTTTTTTTACTGCATATACACATGCAAGCGCTTCCTTTTCTACCATCCCGTAGCCCTTTTCTGCCTGGGACAGACTTCTGGAGGCATAAGCTACCGGCTTTAACAGACCTTTGGCATTAAAATGCTGCAACACACACCCGACCCCATAGGACGAAGCATCGCATGTTAAAACAAGTTTCTTACATGGGTCATATAGCATTAACAGATTGTTGGAGCATAACAAATTGCATGCTCTATCCTTTCCTGGCTGTCCCCCCAGACCTATTCGTGTCCTTTGCGTAGGAGCACGTGTAGTGGCTTTAATTTGGGAAGAAAGTTACCAAAATAGTTCAGGAGCCCCAGGAATGAACGCAGCTCCATCATTTTACGGGTCTGGGTGCCCTCTGGATCGCTTCCGTTTTGGACGCAGTAGGTCTGGTCCCGTCTGCTGCTACCCTCATCCCCAGGAATTCTACCTCTGGAGCTAGGAAGACGCACTTCGCCCTTTTCAGTCGCAGACCTACCTGGTCCAGTCTGCGTAGCACCTCCTCCAGGTTGTGGAGGTGTTCTTCAGTATCGTGATGAGGATGTTGTCTTGAAAAACCACCGTCCTTGGAATTGACTTAAGGAGACTTTCCATATTTCGTTGAAAGATCGCGGCGCCGAGCGAATCCCGAACGGACATCTGTTGTACTCAAACAACCCCTTGTGTGTCGTGATAGTGGTCAGCTTCTTCGACTCACTCGCCAGCTCCTGGGTCATGTAAGCTGAGGTCAGGTCCAATTTTGAAAAAAGTTTGCCACCAGATAGCATCGTAAAGAACTCCTCCGCTCTCGGTAGCGGATACTGGTCTTGGAGTGACACCCGATTGATGGTGGTTTGTAATCACCACATATCCTGACCGACCCATACTGAATTCGACTGACGAGATGATGCCTTCCCTCGGCAGGCGGTCCAATTCGCCTTCTATCTTTTCCCGCATCACGTACGGCACCGCTCTGGCCTTGTGGTGTACTGGCCTGGCGTCCAGGTTTATGTGAATCACTACCTTGGTCCCCATGAAAGTGCCAATGCCGGGTTGAAATAGTGAGTCAGATTTGTCCAGGATCTGTGTGCATGATATTCGCTCCACAGAAGAAATTGCATTGACATCGCCCCATTTCCAGTTCATGACAGCAAGCCAACTCCTACCCAGCAGTGCAGGCCCCTGGGACAATCCAGAGTGGCAACCTGTTCTCCGAATCTTTGTGGGTCACAACTACCGTGGCGCTGCCTAGCACCGGAATGATCTTTGTATATGTCCGTAGCTGTGCGTCAATCGGCAATAATTTTTGCCTCCTGGCCTTGGACGCCCACAACTTGTCGAACTGTTTGATACTCATCAGGGACTGGCTGGCCCCCGTGTCTAGCTCCATTGATACTGGGATGCTATTGAGGAGCACTTTCATCATTATCGGTGGCGTCCTGGTGTATGAACTGTATATGTGCTCCACATGAACTTGCTGAACTTCAGCTTTCAGCGATTTCCCCCAGTGTCCATTTGGCCTCGTAGGGCTTGCATCATACATCAACCTGGCTGCAGGCTTCCTGCACATACGCGCCAAGTGACCGCTGACGTTGCAGTTTCTGCAGGTATATTGCTGATACCTGCAAGCTCTGGCAGTGTGTTTGCCTCCACACCTCCAACATGAGCCGTTGTTGGAAACAAATGGTCCATTACTGGTCGATCGTCTCTGACTGTCTCTGTAACTGTCCTTAAACGCACTATTGACAGGTGTTGATGGCCCCATTACTGGCAGCATTGTCCCTTGCGATGGCATGAATTGCCGTTCAGCTAGCCATTGCCTCTGTTGAATTCCCCCTTTGCGTTTGACTACAGGCTCGGGCATGTCCGATTGCCCCTGTCTGCCTGGAGAACTGTGAACCGCATTAACAATGTTGACTCCCTGTCCATTTGCTAATTTAAACCAAGATTTTTGTCAAACATCATTCTGGTCTCTTCCTCCCCTGAGATAAATGTGTGGGCCATCAAAGCTGCGGTTTCCAGGATCAAGTCTTTGGTCTCAATCAGTTTCCTGAAAACCCCAGCGTGCCCGATGTCCTCAATAAAAAAAGTCTTGCAGCATCTCCGTTCTGCATGCATCTGGGCACTTACATCGGCTCGCCAGCCGCTGGAGGTCTGCCACGAAGTCTGGAACGCTTTGCCCTTCTCGCCGCCGGTGCGTGTAAAACCGGTGTCTCGCCATGTGCATGCTGCTCGCCGGTTTAAAGTGTTCCCCGATCAACTTACTGAGCTCTTCAAAAGTCTTGTCCGCCGGCAGGGAATTCCACAGGTTAACAACTCTCTGAGTGAAGAAGTTTCCCCTCATCTCAGTCCTAAATGGCCTACCCCTTATCCTAAGACTGTGTCCCCTGGTTCTGGACTTCCTCAACATCGGGAACAATCTACCCGCATCTAACTTGTCCTGTCCCGTCAGAATCTTTTATGTTTCTATGAGATCCCCTCTCATCCTTCTAAACTCCAATGTATAAAGGCCCAGTTGATCCAGTCTCTCCTCATATGTCAGTCCAGCCATCCCAGGAATCAGTCTGGTGAACCTTCGCTGCACTCCCTCAATAGCAAGAACGTCCTTCCTCATCTCTAAGGTCTTCACGTCCTTCCTGAAGTGTGGTGCCCAGAATTGGACACAGTACTCCAGTTGGGTCCGAAGCAGTGTTTTATATAGGTTCATCATAATTTCCACACTTTTGTACTCTATTTATGAAGCCCAGGATCCTGTATGCCTTTTTAACTGCTTTCTCAACCTACCCTGGCACCTTCAACGATTTATGTACACATACACACATACCCCTCGGGCTTTGTAAGGCACACTCTTCAGGATTGTACCATTCAGTTTATATGTCCTCTCCTCATTTTTTCTACCAAAATGTATTACTTCACACTTTTTTGCATTAAATTTCATCTGCCACATGTCCATCCATTTCACCAGCCTATCAATGTCTTCCTGAAGTCTATCACTCTCCTCCTCACTGTTCACTATATGTTTGAGTTTTGTGTCATCTGCAAATTTTGAAATTATGTTCTGTACACCCATGTCCAAGTCATTAATATATATTAAGAAAAGTAGTGGTCCTAGAATCGAGCCCTGGGGAACACCACTGTATACCTTCCTCCAGTCCGAGAAACAACCGTTTACCACTACTCTGTTTCCCATCACTTAGCCAATTCTGTGTCCATGCTGCCCCACTGTCCCTTTTATTCATGGGCTTCAACTTTGCTGGCAAGCCTATTATATGGCACTTTAGCGAATGCCTTTTGGAAATCCATGTACACTACGCCAACTACATTACCCTCATCAACCCTCTCTGTTACCTCATCAAAAAACTCTTACCAAGTTGGTTAAACATGATTTGCCTTTAACAAATCTGTGCTGGCTTTCCTTAATTAATCCACACCTATCCAAGTGACTGTTAATTTTGTCCATGATTACTGTTTTTAACTGCTTCCTCGCTACCGAGGTTAAACTGACTGGTCTGTAGTTGCTGGGTTTATCTTTACACCCTTTTTTGAACAATGGTATGAACAATTTGCAATTCTCCAGTTCTCTTGACACCACCCCCGTATCTAAGGAGGATTGGAATATTATGGCCAGTATCTACATGATTTCTTCCCTCAATTCCCTTAGCATCCTAGGATGCATCCCATCCACTCCTGGTGATTTATCTATTTTAAGTACAGCCAGCCTTTCTGATATCTCCTTTATCAATTTTTATCCTATCAAGTATCTCCACTATCTCCTCCTTCACTATATCTATAGCAGTTTCCTCTTCCTTGATGAAGACAGATACAAAGTACTTATTTAGTACCTCAGCCATACCCTCTGCCTCCATGCATAGGTCTCCTTTTTGGTCCCGAATCGGCCCCACCCCTCATCTTTCTACCCTTTTACTATTTATGGGCCAATGGAAGGCTTTTGGATTACTTTTTATGTTGGCTGCCATTCTATTCTCATATGCATTTTGTCCCTCTTTTGATTTTTTTCACTTCTCTTCTGACTTTTCTTTATAGCCTGATTCTCAGATGTATTTGCAAACTGATATCTGTCATATGCACTCTTTTTCTGCTTCATCATATTCTCTGTCTCTTTCGTGATCCAGGGAGCCCTGACTTTAGTTGCCCTGCCTTTCTCCCTCATGGGAATGGGAATGTACCTGAACTATTTCCTCTTTAAAGACAGCCCATTGTTCCATTACAGTTTTGTCTGCCAATCTTTGATTTCAGTTACCCAGGCTAGACCCATTCTCATCCCACTGAAATTGGCCTTCCCCCAGTTCAACATTTTTACTCTAGATTGCTCCCTGTCTTTTTCCATAGCTAATCTAAACCTTATGATGCTACGATCACTGTTCACCTACTGATAGTTGTTCCACTTATGTACCTCATTCCCAAGAACCAGATCCAGCAATGCCTTCTCCCTCGTCGAGCTGGAAATAGTAATCAAGAAAGCTCTCCTGAACACACTTCAGAAATTCTTCCCCTTCTCTGCCCTTTACACTATTACAATCCCAGTCTATATTAGTTGATGTCCCCCATTATTATTACTCTATAGCTCTTGCACCTCGCTGTAATTTCTCTGCAAATTTGCTCCTCCATATCTTTCCCACTATTTGGTGATCTACACCTCATTGTGTAATGGCACCTCTATTATTTCTTAACTCTAGCCATACAGATTCTGTCCTTGACCCCTCCAGGACATCCTCCATCTCCAGCACTGTAACATTCTCCTTAACCAATACTGCCACACCACCTCCTATCTTTCCTTTCGTTTCTTTCCTGAATATCTTATAACCAGAAATATTTAATACCCAAACTTGCCCTATTTTGAGTCAGGTCTCAGTTATTGCCACAACATCATATTCCCATGTGGCTATTTGTGCCTGAAGCTCACTTACCTTGTTTACTATGCGTTGTATGTTCAACCCATCTTAGACCATCTGTATTCTCTCTTAGTCTGACCTACCTAATACCTTATTATTTCTGACTTTAGTGCTCTTTGTTTCTCTGAGGCGTCCCAAGGCGTTTCACAGGAGTATTATGAGACAAAAGATTTGACACCGAGCCACATGAGCAGAAATTATGGCAGATGACCAAAAGCTTGGTCAAAGAGGTAGGTTTTCAGGACGGACCCAGTTATTTGCAGTGTGTTTCTGGCTGATTGGCTCTCCATTATCACATGACCTGATTGCTGATTGGTCCCCTTGGAGGATAAGTCCCACCCAGAAGTTTTTCGGGAGTGTGTAATTGGAATCGCCCAGCCCAAGTTCTGAGGGACTTTGTGAAGTGTAATTCAAGCCATTCTGACTTCAGAACTCCCCTGCAAGCAGTCAAAGAGGATAGAGCTCCACAAACCCAGCAAAAGCCTCCCAAATTCCTGACCCCAGCCCAAGTGCATGCCTCCCCAAGCCGAAGTCCCTGACACACCCAGCCCAAGTTCCTTACCCCCCCTCCCCCACCAGCCCAAGTGCATGCCTCCCCCAGCCCAAGTATATGTCTCCCCCAGCTCAAGTTCATGTCTCCCCCCAGCCCAAGTTCCTTAAACCCCCCCCAGCCCAAGTTCCTGACCTTATCCCCCAACTCCCCGTCATCGATAGGGTATTGTATGTGGGTCATGGATTGTTAACAGGTTTATAGGGTATGAAGTGAATAATGACAGTGTCGTGACTTCTGGATTTCATCCACTCCAATGATGACCCTTGTAACACACGCAATGAACTTTCCGAGAAATCGGGTGTGGGTGTAAAGGGGATTGGAAGAACGTGATTCATCTTCCTTGAGTTCCCTCTCTCCCCTCCGATCCCCCCTCCCACTTCCCCCCTTTCCCCCATCTTTCTCTCTCCCCCGAGCGCTCTCTTCCCCTCTTCCCCCCCCCCCCGGTCTCTCTCTCCCCCCTCCCCACCCTTCTCTCTTTCCCTGTCTCTCCTCCCCTCCCCCCCCCCCCCACATCTCTCTCCTCCCACCACCCCACCCCGTCTCTCTCTCTCTCTCTTCTCTCCCCCCCACACCCCATCTCTCTTCTCCACCCCCCCCCCCGTCTCTTTCCCCCGCCCCCCACGTCTCTCTCTTCCCTCCCACTGCCACTCTCCCCTGCCCGCCGGCTCTCCTCCCCCCACCCCACCCACACGCCACCTCTCCTCCCCCCACCCCACCCACCCGCCGCCTCTCCCCCACTACCTCCGATGTTTCTCTCCCACACAGAAGGCCGCAATAATGCAAAGGCTGGAAGAAAGTCCAGCGGCAGCGGACTCCATGTGGACTTATCGAGGCCCCGGTTCCGGTTCCGAGGTGTCTGCGCATGCGCGAGAGGCGTCGTGGGCGGAGACAAGAGGACGCAGGCATAGAAAAAACACAGTGCAATTCGTCACAGTGTTTAAGGAGTGTCTTAAATAAGGAAAGAGAGGCGGAGGTTTAGGCAGGGAATTCCAGAGCTTAGAACCTAGGCAACAGAAGGCATGGTCACCAATGGTTAAAAGAAAGAAAGACTTGCATTTATATAGCTCGATTAATCAAAAGTATTCATTCCAATCCACTTGTAAGTTTGTAGATTTTTTTGTAAAGTATGTAGGCTACTTCACATCAGATCATAAAAAGGAAGAAAATAAATACTTACATTTATATATCGCCATTCATGACCACTGGACTTCTCAGAGCGCTTTACACTGTTGTATTGTGGGAAACATGGTAGCCAACTTGCGCACAGCAAACTCTCATAAACAGTAATGTGATAATGATCAGATAATCTGTTTTTGTTATGTTGATTGAGGGATAAATATTGGCCAGGACAATGGGGATAACTCCCCTGTTCTTCTTCGAAATAGTGCCATGGGATATTTTACATCCATCTGAGAGGGCAGACGGGGCTTCGGTTTAACATCTCATCCGAAAGATGGCACCTCCGACAGTGCAGCACTCCCTCAGCACTGCACTGGAGTGTCAGCCTAGCTTTATGTGCTCAAGTTCCTGGAATGAGACTTGAACCCCTTGAACCCACAGCCTTCTGACTCAAAGGCGAATGTGCTACCCACTGAGCCACAGCTGATTGAGTGATTATAATCAGTGATGCTCAAAAGGGCACAATTAAAGGAGCGCAGATATCTCAGATGGGGGGTGGGGCGGTTGTGGGGCTGAGATAACTGAGATAGAGAGGGGCGAGGCAATGGAGTGATTTGAAAACAAGGATGAGAATTTTGAAATCGAGGCGTTGCTTAACTGGGAGCCAATGTAGGTCAGCGAGTGCAGGGGTGAGTGGGACGTGGTGCGAGTTAGGACACGGGCAGCCGAATTTTGGATCACATCAAGTTTACATAGGGTAGAATATGGGAGGCCAGCCAGGAGTGCATTGGAATAGTCAAGTTAGAGGTAACAGAGGCATGGATGAGGGATTCAGCAGCAGATGAGCTGAGGCAGGGGCAGGAACGGACAATGTTACGGATGTGGAAATAGGCGGTCTTAGTTATGCTGCGGATATTTGGCCAAAAGATCATTTCAGGGAAGCTCTCAGCATCGCAGATGCACCGCAGCGACGCCAGCTGTTGCTCAAGCTCCGAAACCCGGAGCTCGAGTTCTTCCAGTTGATAACACTTCCTGCACACATGGTTGTCCAGGACACTGGAAGCATCCTGGAGTTCTCACATGGCACAGGATATGCATTCCACGGGACTGAGCTGCCCTGCCATGCCTTTACTTAATAGACTATTAACTAGAAACACTTATCAGCTACTCACCAATCAGCTCCTTCCCTGGTTGTGTCACTTTAGCTGTTTTGCAGTTGTTGCCGCTGGAGGTTCTCTGCGCTCGCTGCTCTGGTCTGCGCTCTCAGAGGTCCTCCCGCTTGATTTATCCTCTACCTCCTCGCTGCAACCGCTGCTCAGGTCTCTGCTGCTCTGGTGATCGTTCTCCAGGGAGTACAGCCAGAGCCAAGTCCGCAGCACCACAGGTTTTTATTTTCATTTTTATTCTGTTTCTTGGTGGCTCAGACTGCAATTATACTCCTTTCAGAACTGGTAACATTTACCATACTTATGCTTTTCTATGAATGAAAATCTAATCTTGTTTCACTAGTACCCTATAATTAACCTATTAATTCCAGACATTTCTTTTTAGACATTACTGACTTATGTAAAAAAAAAAATTCAAATTCTGATCATGGTGCAAATTTAGTCACAGATCGTCTAAATCAATGTATTTGCAGTTAAAATAATGGTAAGTATGAATCCTGATTACAGGGATATAACTGCTCTCATGTACACTAATATTGTGCTGTAACATTGGAAAATATACAAATCTGAAATAAATTACAATTTTTTCTAACATGGAAAGGTGGCAAATATCTCTTGAGAACATTATATTTCATGGGGTAGCTTGTGTGTTATATTGATCACTTTTGGAGTTGGTTCAAAATAATTTTTAAGGATTTGTTTTCAGTTCGGAAAAGCAAGCAGAACTGTTCAACTCAGACAATCTCAATTAAAGCTTGTTTATCTTGGGCTCGGCTGTGAGAAGTGTCAACTTTGCTCATCTGGTAGTGTACTTGGCTCTGTATAAAGGCATATATTATGTATTAGATTTATTTATTTTAAGACAGACAGTTTTTTCAAAGTAGTCCTTAAGATTTGAGTTACAATTACAATTATACTGTGGGTAATTTTTCTCCCTCCATTTGGTTAAAAGATGGCAAGTCCAGACAATAAATGTTGTTGCTGCCAGCTCTTTGCTTCCTGGCCTCTAAGTCAAGCCACGTGTGCTTGGATAATATTCAAAGCAGTTTTTTCATGACCCTTGTAGCTCCTGTACATATCCATGAATTAAAGATATATTTACTTTTTTTCAAATTGTGCTTTGATTTAAAGTGTCTTGGACAATTTATTGATGATTTGGCCACCCATATTATAAACAGTTATACTGTCACAGGACTGAGTTATGAAGAATGACAGAGAAACTTGGGCATTTTAACCTTGAAGGGAGGTGACTGAAATGTGAACTAAAAGAGAGTTATAAGATAGTAAGTGTAAATCCAAAAAACTGCAAAACCTAAATATGAATTGAGAACAAAGGAATAAAAGGCAAATGCAGCACTGATATCAAGAAGTTCTTAGAGTAAAGAATGATTAGCACATGGAATGGACTGCCAGGTAGCATAGTAAAGCAAGAGGCAGTTGGATGCATTGATAGGCGAGGGGGACTTTCTGGATGGGTGAGCTAAGAAGCATTGAATGGCCTATGTTATCAGTATCAATCTTGTGAATATGCCATGAAGGAGCTCCGCATAAAGCATTTGCTTAGGGAGTCTCGTATCTGGCATGCGAACTATGTGGCCTGCCCAACGAAGCTGATCGAGTGGTCAGTGCTTCAATGCTGGGGATGTTAGCCTGGTCGAGGACACTGATGATGGTGCGCCTGTCCTCCCAGGGGATTTGCAGATCTTGCAGAGACATTGTTGTTGATATATCTCCAGCGACTTAAGGTGCCTTCTATACATCCTCCCTAAGCAAATGCTTTATGCGGAGCTCCTTCATGGTAAACGAGCCAAAGGTGGGCAGCGGAAGCGTTACAAGGACACCCTCAAAGCCTCCCTGGTAAAGTGCAACATCACCACTGACACCTGGGAGACCCTGGCCAAAGACTGCCCGAGGTGGATAAAGTGCATCCGGGAGGGCGTTGATTTCGAGTCTCAACTCAAAGTGCATGAAGAGGTCAGGCGCAGACAGCGGAAGGAGCGCACGGCAAACCAGTCCCACCCACTCCTTCCCTCGACGAATATCTGTCCCACCTGTGACAGAGTCTGTGGCTCTCATATTGGACTGTTCAGCCACCAAAGAACTCACTTTGGGAGTGGAAGCAAGTCTTCCTTGATTCCGAGGGACTGCCTATGATGATGATGTGAACATGCATTAATTTAAAAATGATTGTCTTTATTTGTATGTCAGCTGTGGCTCGGTGGGTACCACATTCACTCACCTCTGAGTCAGAAGACAGGGACTTGAGTACAAAAAAAATCTAGGCTGACACTCCAGTGTAGTGCTGAGGGAGTGCTGCACTGTCGGAGGTGCCGTCTTTCAAATGAGATGTTAAACTGAGGTCCCGTTTGCTCTCGGGTGGATGTAAAAAAATTCCATGGTACTATTTTGAAGAAGAGAAGGGGAGTTATCCTGGCTAATATTTATCCCTCAATCAACATAACAAAAACAGATTATCTGGTCATTATCACATTGATTGCAGCTGCCGTGTTTCCCACATAACAACAGTGACTACATTCCAAAAGTACTTCATTGGTTGTAAAACGCTTTGAGACATCCGGTGGCCGTGAAAGGCACCATATAAATCAAAGTTTTCTTTTATTTATAAATGCTTCCATGGCCTTGCTCCATCCCACCTCAACAAATTCTTATAGGCATACATTCTGCTCACACTTCAGTTCTTCTGACTCTGTTCTACAGTATGTTTCTCCCTCCTTCACTCCACCATCAATGGCAGAACCTTCCACCATTTTGCCCCCACACTCTGGAATTCTATTCCTAAACCCCTCCACTTTGCCTCATCTCTCCCCGCCTTCAGAAGCCACCTTAAAATCTACTTCTTCAACCTCACCTTTGGTTATCTCTACAAGCTATTCTACTGCTGCCCTGGCTAGGTCTGGTTGGTCACAGTATCAAGCAGCTTGATGTATTTTCTACATTCAGGACGTTATATAAATGCGAGTTGCTGTAATACAGTGTAACCCTAGAGGTGAGAACAAATTCACATTTTCCAGCCACAGAAGTTTACTAATGAGTAATATGATTTACCCCAGAGAATACAGACATAAACAGGCAAGCAATGTTGACGAGTTAATTATATGAAGAACAATTCACAAAAAACAAACGCAACAGTAATGTTATACACTATTAAAGGAAGGACGGTAAAGAGGCGTATGAATAATACATTTGAGAAATTTGAAGCTACCTTTCTGTAAAAGGTCGCTTAGAACGAGCCATCTGGTGCGCTCTGGAACAGCGCAGTTCCCAGCTTAAACAGACAGGAGGATGGGTAAGTTTGATTGTCAGATTTTAGTCACACGATGAAGGAACACTTGCACACATTTGAGCACAGCGTGTATATCACCGGCATCTGCCTCTTCTGTGATGCGATCTGACTTTTCAACAACTTAATTATATTTTTAAGTAAAATGAAATAATGCCGGTTTAAACATGTTTGTAGTTAATTTAATTCGCTGGCACTGGGGCGAGGAGGCTCCAGTAAAACCGACAATAGGTGACTATAAATCTTTTCAGTCGCCTAGCAACTAATACAATGAAATCGAAAGTAAAAAAGGAGTCGGTGTCAATAGTTGTAACGGTTTACAACTACAAACTGAATTTCTTAAAGCATAACACGGCATTATTTGTGAAAGAGGTCCATTATGCCCAATAGTTTACTAATAAGTAACCTTTGCGTGACACAGAATAAAGCTGGTTATTAAAAAAAAATAGATTCCCAATGGCTTTTCCGGTAAATTTTCCCCAAGCTACTTCTGGCTTGATTAAGCTTATTCAACCCCAATAATTCTGTATAGAAAAATAATGGGTTGATTTTACTGCAAACAATTCCAAGACTTTACTGAAAACGAGCTGCTATTAGAAGATGAGGCTGACGCTTTTGAGACAGCGCTGTTCCCTTAGTCTTGCTTTGTATGTTCAGGTTTTATCGTAGTCAGGTCCCTCGGCGCAATACGCCTGACGAACTAAACACGTGATTGCTGATTTTTGCTCCGGCTATTGCCCGAATGTAAATATTTTAAAAAGCAACACATGGAGATAATACTAATAATGCAGCGATTAATGGGGGCGTTTCTGGAAATTGATTTTCAACAAATAACCAACTGCATTTTGGAGGATCTTTGAAGTCCTGCAATATGCAATCAAGAAGGGTGTTGGGCAATGTGGAGCGAACTGTATTCGAATGCAAATCGCCGTCAGCAGCATTTACACAACAAACGCACTTTAGCATTGAGGAGAAATGTATTTAAGTGGGTGCTGTCTGCTATCACTCGCCTTTGAGGAGATGCTATTCTGTGCCAACTTTTACATTTCTTGGCTCCACCTTAAATCCGTGTTCCTGTATTACCATTCTGGCTTCATTTCGCTGACCTCAAATGGAACTTCCACATTTATTTAATTGCTAAAGCTGCCTCCAAGAAGCTTGGTTTCCTTTTCAGTGCTTAGCACTTTTCCTCTCAACAATGCTGACTCTTTAAAACCCAAGTCCGTCCCAGCCTGAAATACTGCTGCCGTAGCTGGGAAGGCTTTTTAAGCAATAAGCACCCCAGAGTATTGGTGGAATAATGGGGAGGGGAAGGTAGAAAATGAGCACCTGTCTTTCCCCGCACAAATAGTTTTCGGTGACAGGTTATGTTGCCCCTCAAGTCCACCTGCAACTTCTGTAAATGCTCCTGATGTTACTCTTGCTCTAACTCTTTATATGTGTTTGTATCTCTGTTCCTGATAGGAAAGTAGATTTTTTTGCCATCTGGCAGATGATTCCCCTATAACCTATGTGTCTCTACAATCTCTATTTTTTCCATACTACATGATGGCCTGTGCTTTTCCAAATTTCCTTTTCTGTTCATTCATTATTTCTCCAGGACCTCAAAACTGTAGAACCCACGATTTCTATGAATGTCCCTTTCCTCTTGTAATCTTAAAACTCCAGTTGGGAGAAAAATCACTTTCCGATGTACTCCTATGTACTTAATATAAAGAATTTGAGGTGCTGTCTTTCCCTCACTCTTATTTGGTGCACTTGAAGAGGAGTTGTGGGTTCATGCCCCACTCCAGAGATTCGAGCACAAAAATCTAAGCTGACACTCCGTCCGAACACTGCTCTCCGGCTCTCCGGCTCTCCGGCTCAAAAGGGAGTTAGATGAAGTCCTTACTACTCGGGGGATCAAGGGTTATGGCGAGAAAGCAGGAAGGGGGTACTGAAGTTTCATGTTCAGCCATGAACTCATTGAATGGCGGTGCAGGCTAGAAGGGCTGAATGGCCTACTCCTGCACCTATTTTCTATGTTTCTATGTTTCTATGCAGTACTTAGGGAGTGCTGCATAGTCGGAGATGCAGTCTTTTGAATTAGACTTTAAACTGAGGCCCGTCTGCTCTCTCGGGTGGATGTAAAATATCCCATCATCGCACTATTTTGAAGAAAAGCAGGGGAGTTATCCCGGTGTCCTCAATCAACATAACAAAATTAACATTATTTGGTCATTATCACATTGCTGTTTTTGGGAGCTTGCTGTGCGCAAATTGCCTGCTGTGTTTCCTACATTACAACAGTGACTACTTCAAAATGTACTTCATTAGCTTTAAAGCGCTTTGAGACGTCCGGTGGTTGTGAAAGGCGCTATATAAATAGGTCTTTCTTTCTGTCTATCCCTTACTTTCCGGTTGTGTATCGTTAGCTCAAATAGATTTACAGTGATGGAAAGACAGAATTTTGTTTTTTTTTTAAAGCAAAAGTGCAGCACGAAACCCAAGGTTGAGATGCCCTGCCTGATGGCTGCTGCTGCTATTTGTAGCAGGGGCGGGGTGAGTGACCGGAAGACGGGGAATTTCCATTCACAATATTGGGTGGGGGGAGCTGAGCACCGCTCTCCGGAGCTGCAGTTGGAGAGTCAGCCTGTCGCTTGTGTTCTGCAGACTACCCGTCCGTCCGAACACTGCTCTCCGGCTCTCCGGCTCAAAAGCTCCTCTGACATGTTCAGCCGCAGCTCGAAGAAGCGGCACTCGAGCAGGCGGGTGAGTTTGTGGGAGGGGGTTGTGCTGTGCTGTGTCGGTGGGTGGGGGGATGCGGTGCACCCAGCCCCAGTTTCACCTTGCGAGTTATACACACAGTCAGTGTCTGGCCCGAGGGCGGAGTGTGAGCCTCACCCACCATCACCGGCACCGAAATATCTTGCCCAGGTTAGGAAATTGCCCGATCCGAGTAGAATTGTCACGGTTGCTGCGATTGCCTGCCTCCTCTGTGGGGAAAATGCGGGGCCCGCAGGTCGGATCTGAGCCCCGTGCAGTGTGTGTTGGAACCTGCTGTGCGGCTCTCTTTCCCCCCGCCCCTCCCCTCCCTTCTGCTTGCGTTGGCAAGTTTCTCAACGCCATGGTGTCAACCTTTCAGGTGCTCACTTTTCCACTAGTCTGCTTTTGTGTTTTTTTTGTGTATCGGATTCGTGGGCATGAAATGCGAGTCGTGTTCCTTTTATTGTCGGAGCTGGCAGTAGTTGTATGGGAAGTATGTGTCAGTCCGATCGGAGACTGCTTCAATTGTGGATTGCAACGATCCCATTAAGATGCCTGGGAAGGGGAAAGAGACCCCATTGAGTTACGTGCAAATTGTACTTTTGCGATGTGATTGCACTATTTTTATTAAACTGTTTACACTCTTGCTGTGAGCACGTTGTAAAAGGAAACGGATTTGATTTTTGCATACTGTCACTTTTCGTATTTGAGGTTTTAAGATGTTAAAGTAATTTTTCCAACATTAAGGCCCTTTTGGTTGCATGTTGGAAGACTTTATTTTCGGGAAATGGATCAGTTTATGTCAGCTGTTTACAAGTAAAGATTTGTTTCAACACTCGGCTTCGATTTATGCAGATCGGATCTTGCCTCGAATGCTAAAATCCATGTTTCCCATTCGAGACCCTTTCCGTTCATCAGTCTAATTAGCCCTTCAAGATGGAGCCTTTGAAACTTCAAAGGGGATTATTACTCAACATGTATCAAAAGTGAGGAAAAAGTGGTTGAAATATTCCAAATTAACGAGGAAAATACGAACTGAAATTCAAGACGACAAAAAGAGGCGGAACCTCGACGGTGAAACGGACCTGTACTTCAATTTTGGTGAAAATAAGGAATTAGACCATAACATAAATTACAGCAGTTGACTTCAAACTCCCTATTTCTATAGGCACGTATACACCTACCCCGATGATAATCTTGAAAAATAAATATTTTAATTGGTACATTTAATGGACGAATCAGTATCATTTTAGCCTAAATAACTTGCTTAGAAGCGAAAACGAGTAATATTTGTTCCCTCCTGTTGCATACTCTTTGCATTAATGGCTAAATGGCTGTTTTGTCTTTACTTTGAAGCCAGAACACTTGTATTTTGACAAGTTTTTTAATTGGTGAAAGTCTTAGATATAAATTACAATCTTTTCAACTGCAAAGATTTACCAGAACTCAAATTCCCACATTTATCATTAATAGATTTTGCTGTTATTAATTACTTGTTTTTAAAAACATTATGTTAGTTTTACTATTTAGAATCAATTCTGCTTTTGTTGTTTTACTGATTCTTATCCTCACCTCTCAGGAAAGAAATAAATTCCCTGCATTTGCACTGCCCTCTTTATGGGGGAGGGTTAAATAGTTTCTCACGAGGATATATTCCCTGACATCAATTTGATTGTTTTACTGACTGACTTGAGGTAAGGTAAGGAAATTTGTCCACCTCCAGTCTGTTTTTGGTTTAAGAAAGAATTTGCATTTATATACAGTAGTACTTTTCACAACCTTGGCATGTCCCAAAGCACTTCACAACCAATTAACTACTTTTGAAGTGTAGTCACTGCTGTAATATAGGGAATGCTTGGGGGTTATGGAACTTAATTGGAAGGGGCATTTAATATAGTTAAAGGGATTTCTTTGTTGTTGAAGGTTTCTTTTAATATTCTGTTTTTAAGCTTCTGCAATTTTTTAAAATATATTGGAAAACTTCTCATGAGCCATATTAATAATAAATCTTACTTTACAGCTCTCTGCAGTGGATGACCCAGAAAAAGGGCAACCCTGTAATGTTTGTGGAGACCAGTGTCCTGGGTTGACATTACATAATTGGAGGTATTAACATTTTTGGTCCTTATAACTGTTTATAAATAAGCAACCTATTTGTGTATCTCAATTGTCTTTTAAAACGCAATTCTAATCCTGATTTTTCAGGGCAAATGAAGATAGTATAAGCTAAGATCATCTAAAGAAAGTGAATACTTCTATTGTTTCACTATTTTTACCCTAACTTGGATACATGTGGTATTAAGTTGCATCAATACTGTTCTTTCCCCCCCCCCCCCCCATTCTGGAGATAAACTTATTGTGAGGAAGAAACTTAGGTAGGGTGTTCTATTTAGTGAGCTGTAACGGAGCTGTATAAAGTTGGTTGGCTGTTTGAATACAAGGCAGTGTTGAGACTCTTAAGATATAGAACTATGGGGTTGTACAGAAGAGGTTTACCCTGTAGAAACAAAAACTTGAAAGTGTACAAAATTGGATCACTTTGCCATTGAAGTTCCACGCTAAAAATTAATAAATAAAATTGAAATTTTGGATTGTATTTTTATCATAGCAGTCATCTTTTTCCAAAAAGTTGTGAATTATGGATACGAGAGCGGGTAGCTCCTATTCATTCTTCAGCAGGATAGATCACAATTGAGGGGGCGCAATTTATAAAAGCTGTTTAAGTATACAGGAAAATGATATCTGAAGAATATTGTATATTTGTATTTAGATGTGTTGTGTATTGTGTCACTTAAGTTGCAATGCAGGTAATCGGTTGCTTGCTAAATATGTATGGATTATATTTGTACGATCTAAATAAAACATGAGGTGAGGGAGGAAAGATAGTAAGCAGCCTCGCTCTAGTTGCCATAGCTATTAGAGGAACAGCAGGCTATCCTTTATACTAAGGGAAACATACAAACACAAAGGAATGTATTTTATGGGTTGTGCATTTGTGAGGGCACCATAAACAAAGTTTAAGTCAGAGGTCATTGAATATCAAACTATGTTGTAAAATGTTCTACTCTATCCTAAGTAAAATGTTTATACCCTAGTACTTGGTGTAAATTTGAGAATCTATCAATTTCTACTAGTCAGATGTTGGAATTGGTTACTGCATTTTAATGTGTAACTTCTGTAGGGCAAAGAGCAATGCAATGCTACACTAGTCAGCACAATTGACAATAGATTTTTCTCTAATGTCTAGATGAAACAATTTGTTTATTCTTCATTTGTTCTCCTCGATTACCCGTGGTGTTTCATCAGAAATAGTGTAATGATCTGAGGATGTTGTGGGATATTTGATCCTTCTTCATCCCAACACTTCCCTGTGCCATTTATAACTCTTCTGTAAATTTTCTAATTAAAGTTATTGTCACTTCTAAAGTTTCAATTTATGCACAAAGCAGTGCAAACAAAATGTCAGTTCTAATTTATGGTTTAGCTTTGTGATGATTTCTATTGGTACAATTAAAAACATTTCCTGCAATAAACTGTTCTGTTTACTTTATCATGGCTGCCTTATTTTAAACCTTAGAGAGGTCCTGAAAGCATTCAAGGTTGCTATTTATAATGCATATCCTAGAACGCATGATATAATAAATATATTCAACATAAAAATTTTTGGATCATAAACTTTGGACTGTGTTGCGTTTATGAAAAACTGTTCAAAAATGCACAGCTCATGAAAACAGTTGAAAAGGTACTGGGTACATACATATTTGCTTTGTTGAAGGATAAATAGCTTTTTAAAGACTTTCAGGGAGAACAGCCAGGTCAGTGAATCATTAAAAATGGATAGAATTCTATAGACCATTGTGGTGATTTGTATTCTTGGCAAAAGAAAGTACAGGGTATCACCATAGTACCAATGGAAGATATTTTCTAATTAACTTAACTTTTAACTTGGTTCAATTAGAAATATCCTAAATTTGTATTTCTTCATTCAATACATTTAGGAGATATTAGTGAAATCTAGAAAAGTTTACAATGGCAGTACTCCTTCCTACTGCAAAGCAAGAGTGTCTTTGAACAACTACAATTGTGCTGTTACACAAGTTAGAGTGTCGGACACCTATTGAAATTTCTACATTGATTTTTAAAAACTGATAGAAAATGTATTTGCTCCAAATCAAGTATGAATTCTTTGCAAACCTTTTTGTAAATATACATGTCCATTGATAATCATAAACATGTAACAAGGATGGGAGTTCCATATATGATGAAACAAATGTGCACCATTCTCTAACAGATAGAAAGCTATGCCAGTGCTACTCTATTAATTGTTCACCAGGAGCAATGCAAGTACTGCTTAGAGTGAGTTAATATCACATTTTTGCCTTTTGTTACTGTGAGCAATCCTTGGCCTTTGCATGGGTGTAAGTAAAAACGTAGCACATAGGGAATTGCTCAATATCTGCTTTCAGAAGATTGTACAGATTATGAATTCCCCATGTGAAGAATCACGGTCCAGTATTCATGTCCTACAATTACGCAGCATTGTTGACTGCAAAACCGATGTGCTGCACTACTAGGTCAACATGATTGAATTACTTTTGGTTTAATTTTGAAAATAATTAAAACTTATTTTCATAGTGTTACTTTGTTACTTTTTTAGTAGAAGTGGTATTGTGTATTATGATTGTATAGAATTGCATGCATGTTTGACAAGTGCAGTTCCTTTGGTAGTAATGAGACTCATTACAACTAGTTCTGGCATAGAACGTTGCTATTTGATCTGCATGCTGTGATAATTGGGTGTTAATTTAACTCTTTGTTGTTTCTAGCTGGCCTAATGTGTGTATCTTGAAGAGTTAGTTTTTTAAAAACTGTGGTCTATTGCATAGCTAGAACTTATGTATGCATTTCTCAAATACTAAGTTATATATTTGAATTTGAAGAAAATATACAGAGCTATTATGTGAACATTATTAAACTGACATTTCAGTTTAATCTTCAGAATGATAAAAGGATGCATTCTTGGGAAAATAAGTAATTAATGCACATATTTATGGAGCCCATATCTAATTGACAGCATCTCCCCACATTTCAAACTAAGCTTCACAAATTCTTGGAACTTCATCCCCGCTTCCCACAATCCTTAGTACTACCAACAGAATAAAAGCTAAAAAATCATGTTCCCCAATTTTATTACATCATAAACCACAGGCATTTCTTAATCATTATAGGGCTCCTTTTTGTGCCATTATGTGCCTTTCCAACTTTTTCTCACCATCAATTTCTAGGTGCCACCTGAGCGACCAAGTAGAGGGGATATCTGGATGTTTTATTGTTTATATTAACTTCGTAGGATTGAGGTGGTTGCTGTCTCGATCAGTCATTGTCCTGAGAAGGGCCAACTGCAGATTGCATCTCCAAATCAGATAGCGGAGCAATCTGGCCCTGTTGCTGCAAACGAGCATGCTTGGGCATCTGGTTGACATGACACAGACTAAACCTGGATTTAAAAAAAAAAAGTAGGTTCTGTAAAGTAATGCCAGCTAGGCCACTAGTGCTGGGTTCATTCTCCATTGGTCCAGTGATTTATCTGAAAGACAGTCTTGAATGAGAGTTTAGACTCCCATACCTATGCTCCACTTAATGCCCAAGGCCTCCATGGCAGAAAGGTGAGCTGCCGCTCGGGAAGCAGACAAAGCTGTAGCAGTCTCAATCATGTGGATGTCCTCTGCAGCTCATCCTTGAGTTGCCACCCTCTCCAGGGTTTGCTGCAGCAAGAAGATTCCCTCTTGAATGGTGCTTTCCACGCTGGTGACAAACTTATTCAGCAGACCAGATGGGTGCAGCACATTTTGTGAAACAATGCCTGCACATGGCTTCAATGCGGCATTGGCATCCTTTGTTTAAAAGCAGAGGGTCTAGAAGCATCAGGTATTGACCAATGTCTGATGCCTCTAGACCCTCTGATCAATGATGTCATCTTCATCATCCTCTATCGTCCACTTCTTCATGGACAACTGTGCATGGTGTCACCCAGTGCAGCCCCTGCCCTATCACTGATCTAAGGCCCTCGAATGCTTGACTCTCGGCTGACACTTTAAAGTGATGGAATGAATAACAGTGTAGATGATTGGTGACGCTGTATGAGTAGAGCAGCAGCCATAATGGGAGGACCTCTCATCCATGTCAGCAAGCTGTGTTTGATCTGGATGGAAGACTTAGAGTACCAGAAATTAATATTAGGCTATTCATCACTGAGCTACATTTGAATCTTTCAGCATGCAATACAATTGCTGTAGGCTAGCTGAGTGCAAATATTGTCTATTGAAGCTTCAGAAACCAGAAATGTTTCATTTATGCGCTGAGCTGTTTGTGCCTCTTGCTGAACAATGTCTCCATCTCCAACTCCTTCTGCCAGACATGCTATGATGCTGTGTGCCTTCATGTAGTGGTCAAATTGTGTATATTTGCCATTCCTTCCCTTGTAAATTTTCTTTTTGCAATACATGCAGCCTAGGTTGCACGAACATCCCATTATACTCCTTTGTGAGTTCGGAAGGGGACCCAGTGACTGCTTGCAAACTTAAAAACTCATGACGCATATAGAGGGCTGTGATGGTTTTAGTGGGAGGTTTGTGGGTTGTTAATCTTTCATTATTTAGCAGGGGTGTTGATAGACTGTCAACTCAGCATCGGTATTTCATAATGTTTACTGGCAGTACTGAGTCATTCATTGTACCAAGAGGACAACATAAGAGGTGGTACATGGATGACTTTTAAGGGGTAGGCAGTACACTGACCTTGCCTATTCTGGTCGTCGACAATTTTTCCAGCACTGATTTGGTGATCTGAGGGTTGAGGAGGTGTCACCAATTGTTTCATCCACCTGAGCCCCCTAACCCCACTGTGCCATTAGTGTGGCTTGAGATGGTCTCTTCCCCCACAGAACAGAAGAATCCTGCTTGCCCTGGCCTCTGCCTCCAATAGTTCCTGTATTTCAGCATTGGTTAAGTTGGAGGCTCTCTTTCCTGTAGATCTTCTGGCTGCATGACTTTTCAGCTCCTCTACTGTTCTGCAAATGCAGCCTCCTCCCTCTAAATTGCTGCAGGTCTTTAAGTCCCACAGCAGCATGTTATTTTCGACCTCCATGGGTAAATGCAGTCAATCCAAGGTGGGTCTCCAGGAGGAGCCACCAAAACATAGGCTAATAGGCTAACCCTGGGCAATGTATTGTGTTCAGTGGGCGGGCTGAGGTACAGTGGACATGCACTTCCACAGAGAGAATGGCATAATGGAAAATCTAGGCCACCATGTTTATAACACTGGATATCTCATCATTCATTTGCTATATTTGCATTTTAGAGCATATATTTGATATTATATATCATATGCACACTTTTAAATTCAATCGCAAAATTTGAATCAATAGCAACAAAAAATAGTGGAATGCAGTAACCTAGAGGAACAGATGCATTTGCTGTTGAGGGTAGAAACATAGAAAATAGGAGCAGTAGTAGGCCATTTGGCCCTTCGAGTCTGCACCGCCATTCAATATGATCATGGCTGATGCTCTATCTCGCCATATTCCTGCTTTTTCCCCATACCCCTTGATGCCTTTTGTTTCTAGAAATCTATCTATTTCCCTCTTAAATATATTCAGTGACTTGGCCTCCACAGCCTTCTGTGGTAGAGAATTCCACAGGTTCACCACCCTCTGAGTGAAAACATTTCTCCTCATCTTGGTCCTAAATTTCCTACTCCGTGTCCTGAGACTGTGACCCCTTGTTCTAGACTTCCCAGCCAGGGGAAACATCTTTCCCGCATTTGAGTTGAGTATTTTTCTGATTTATATTTCCTTGCACCTAAATTGACATCGCCATGAAATTTGCCCCTGCAGTGTCTCTGGTGCTAACTGAATTCAGGCAGCCTATAGGAGCAAATGGAAGTTAGGTTTTTAAATTATTTGACTTGAATTTACTGCTCTTTTTGTTATCTTTTTAGAGCTGAATTTCTTTTTTCTTGAGGGTAAAGTACCCATCAGCATTGTACATAAATCCTGTGTCTTCGGGCTCAAATTTGGCCCACCCTTTTTTTTAGCGCACTCACCAGTGATGTGCCGACTTTGTGGGGTGAGTACAGCGCCAAAAAAATGTCCCCCGATTCTGGCCGCTATGTTGCCTCTCCCGAGGCTTGGCGTGACGTGGCCAGTCGATTGGGGGGCGGAGCTAGGGCCCAGCACGAGAAACAGTGTCGGCAGCTTTCCACATGCGCATTGGAGTGTGTGCGCATGCGCTGTAGCTCCTCGCGCATGTGCAGTAGCTCCTCGCTCCCAGTGTGTCCTGCAGCTTGTGTGGAAAGGACCTGATGCTCGATGCCCCTATCCCTGGCCCAGTGGTTTCACGCACCGGCCGGACCCGCTGTGGAACGCACTTTAGATAAGCTGAGTAGGAACAGGAGTGGGGTCAGACAGAGAGGATTCTTTGGGAAGGAATTGGAGCTGGGGCTGAGATAGGGCGCCCTGGGACTGGAATCTGGACTTACTTCTGCTGACTTCCCGGCCCGAGTTTTGATAGGAAGGTAGGATTTATTTTTATTTTTTATTATTTCTTGCATGTTTTTATGTCTTCTTGAATGCTTACTACTTGTTGTGCTTTGTTTAGTGCTTTGCAAGATCATTCCCACCCCTATCTCTGGCCGAATGGTCTCCGATGTACCTACCTGCGCTGATTTCTTAACTCTCCGCAAGGGTTTTCTGTGCGGCCACAAGTGGCCACATACGCTGACCTAAGTTAGTTTGAAGCAACTGTTAGCTGTCCAAAGTGGCCTAAATGGGCAAAACGAGCATAGGTGGCTGGTAATGCCCCCTTTTGGAAAAAAAATTAAACTAAACTTTGAAAAAATCCTAACTAACTCACACACTGGCGCAAATTGAATGTGCAAAATGGGGATTTTTAAGATACTCCAGAAAAATCAAATTGCTCCAAAAAAACGGAGCAACTCCTGGGCAATTTTGAGCCCTCAGACTGGATTTCGTCAGGTGCTTTCAGTCATTTCAGTTGAAAAGAAATTAGTTGCTTTTATGTGCTGGGTATCTCAGTTGGCCATAATTGAAATGGGGATCCCTGGGGCTAATGTTGGTGTCTTATTTATATAATTGAGTTACCCAAGTCTTTTATTAAAAAAAAAATCTTGATGCATCTTTTCTTGACACTGATGAAACGTGAAGGAAAGCAGAACTCCTCAATGACTGGCTGGTGAAACTTGATAACATAATTGCAGTTAATGCAGTTCTATCTGGCACATTTAAAAAAAAATGCGAATTTGTAGCCCACTTTTTGGGCTCAAGTTTCGGACTCCTGCTAGAACGGCGCACATCGGAGAGGCCCGCCTAATTTGTAGAATAAAAATTGTGCCGAATATTTACCTCGCGATTCTCTGATAGCTGTAGGCCCGTTTCTAGCTCGGCGCGGCACAGCAGAAGCTGCTGGGGGCGGAGCTACAACCCTGCGCCAAAAACAGTGCCGGCAGCTGCGCACATGCGCAGTAGCTCCCGGCCCTCCCAGCGTGTCCCTTCTCCCGGGCGGCGACGACCCTATCTCAGGCCAAAGGGACATCGCCCCTATCCCGGGCCGAGTGGCCTGGCGCATCTTACCTCGTCGGCAGGGCCCGCTCGCCCGGCATATTGTTGGGAGCGGGTCCTGCCCAAAGAGTCATCGGCGTCTTCTGCGTGCGGGCCCCGCCTGAAGTCCTCGGTGGGGCCCAGCTTCGTCAGTGGCGGCCGGCTTCTTCTGTGCGCCGGCCCCACCCAAAGTCCTTGGCGAGGCTTGGCTTCGTTGTCGTCGGCGGGGCCTGCCCGACCGGCCTCTCGCTGGGGGAGGGCCCCACCTGAAGAGATGTCGGCAGCCCGGCATTGGCTGCGTGCGGGCCCCATCGAAGTCCTCGGCGAGGCCTGGCTTCGTCGTCTTCTGCCCTCCTTCCCGTTCTTCTGCCCCCCCCTTCTTCTTCTCCCCCCCACCCCCCGTTCTTCTTCTTCTTCTCCTCCTTCTTCTCCCCCCTTCTTCCCCCACCCTCTCCTCTTGCTCTCTTCTCCCCTCCCCCCCTCGCTCTTCTCCCACCCCCCTCCGCTCTCGCTCTTCTCCCCCCTCCCTCCCCTTGCTCTCGCTCTTCTCCCCCCCCCCCCCACCCCTCGCTCTCGCTCTTCCCAACCCCCCCCCACCCCTCGATCTCGCTCTTTCCCCCCCCCCATCTCTCGCTCTTTCCCCCCGCCCCTCGCTCTCGCTCTTCCCACCCCCCCACCCCTCGCTCTCGCTCTTCTCCCCACCCCCTCCCCTCGCTCGCGCTCTTCTCGCCCCCCGCCCTCCCCTCGCTCTCGCTCTTCTCTCCCCCCTCCCCTCGCTCTCGCACTTCTCTCCCCCCTCCCCTCGCTCTCGCTCTTCTCTCCCCCCCCGCCCCTCGCTCTCGCTCTTCTCACCCCTCCCTCCCCTTGCTCTCGCTCTTCTCCCCCCCCCCCACCCCTCGCTCTCGCTCTTCCCAACCCCCCCCCCCACCCCTCGCTCTCGCTCTTCCCCCCCCCCACCTCTCGCTCTCTCCCCTCGCTCTCGCTCTTCCCACCCCTCGCTCTCGCTCTTCTCCCCACCCCCTCCCCTCGCTCGCGCTCTTCTCGCCCCCCGCCCTCCCCTCGCTCTCGCTCTTCTCTCCCCCCTCCCCTCGCTCTCGCACTTCTCTCCCCCCTCCCCTCGCTCTCGCTCTTCTCTCCCCCCTCCCCTCGCTCTCGCTCTTCTCTTCCCCCCCCCCCTCGCTCTCGCTCTTCTCTCCCCCCCCCTCGCTCTCGCTCTTCTCTCCCCCCCCCTCGCTCTCGCTCTTCTTTCCCCCCCGCCCCTCGCTCTCGCTCTTCTCTTCCCCCCCCCTCGCTCTCGCTCTTCTCTTCCCCCCCCTCGCTCTCGCTCTTCTCTTCCCCCCCCTCGCTCTCGCTCTTCTCTCCCCCCCCGCTCTCGCTCTTCTCTTCCCCCCCCCCTCGCTCTTCTCTCCCCACCCCTGCTCTCGCTCTTCTTCTCCCCCCCCCCACCCCTGCTCTCGCTCTTCTCCCCCCCCCCTCACTCTTTTCCCCCCCTCGCTCTTCTCTCCCCCCCCCCCCACTATCGCTCTTCTCACCCCCCCTCGCTCTTCTCCCCCCCCCCCCCCTCGCTCTCGCTCTTCTCCTCCCCCACCCCTGCTCTCGCTCTTCTCTCCCCCCGCCCCTCTCGCTCTTGCTCTTCTCCTCCCCCCCCCTTCTCCTCGGTGCTGCAGTAGGTGAGTAGAAATAATTTTTTATTTATTTATTGGTTTATTTATTGATTTATTTATCATTTATTATTGATGATGGCTCTTTATTTGTAAAAGTGAAGTGTTTAATGTTTGTAAATTTCTCTTCCCTAAGCCTGATTTCTAAGTGTAGGCAAGATTTTTCTAAGCGTACAAAAATCTACACTTACTCCAATCTAAGTTAGTTTGGAGTAAGTTTTCGTTGCCTAAACTTGCAAAACAGGCATAAGTGGCTGGACACACCCCCTTTTGGAAAAAAAAATCTGTTCGAAAATGAAACTATTCTAACTCACTAGACCTGGAGCAAACTAAATGCCGAGAATTGCAATTTCTAAGATACTCCATTCTAAACTAGTTGCTCCAAAAATATAGGAGCAGCTCAGGCCGAAACTTTAACCCTTTGTCTCTGCGCCTCTTTGATGCACTACTGCAGTCGAATATATCTAGAATATTCTACCATTTTTTTACAGCTGAACAGAACTTGTTCTAAAATTTATTATCAGTAAATTAAACCTGGCATTCCTACGTGTATTACTCTGTATGTACAATTCCTTGTCTTCGCACATTTTGATATTTGTGCAGGTGTAGATATCTGCATTAACAACCCTAAAGATGGTGTTAAATTATATTTTCATTATTGTATCACGGTGACTGATTTTCACTTCAGGCTCAATTTTTAGGACTAATTGACTTGCAAAATGCAATTGGATTCATAAATTTTGCTATTCAATATTCCAATCCTAAAACTGCAAATCTGAAATAAAAAACAGAAAAATGTAGTACATATATTAATCAGCATCTGGAGGTGGGAAAGGGTATTTTAAAATTTCTTATGCAATTCTTGGTCAGTCCATGCATTTTCAGCTTTTTAAACATTTCTTATCACTTAAATCAACTTTAGATTTCGAATTTAATTTTAGCATCTGCTTAAAAAATATATATTATGAAACATATTGTTTCTATTTTCAAACTTTGTAGTGTTGCCTCTAGGAGGGCAGAAATAAATAGCATCTAAATACTTGAAATTACAAGGGCATAAAGATTTTTGCACCATGTTCTGCCTCTGTCATCACATTTGCAGAAAATATTGACAAACTGCATGCACAAACTATGGCTTTCTAATCCCAAGGTACAGAACTTGGCCAGTAGGTTATGACCAATGAGTCATCAACACCAATTTGCATTATTACTGTACAGTGTTCAGTGCCATTCGCAACTCCTCAGATAATGAAGCACTCCATGCCCTCATGCAGCAAGACCTGGGCAACATTCAGGTTTGGGCTGATTTACACCACACAAGTGCCAGGCAATGACTATCTCCAACAAGCGAGAGTCTAACCACCGCCCCTTGACATTCAATGGCAATATCATTGTCGAATCCTGCACAATCATCCCCGAACATCCATTGACCACCCACATAAATACTATGGCAACAAGAGCAGGTCAGAGGTTGGGTATTCTGTGGTGAGTGTCTCACTTGCTGACTCCCCAAAGTCTTTCCACCATCTACAAGGCACAAGTCAGGAGAGTGATGGAATAGTCTCCACTTTCGTGGATGAGTGCAGCTCCAAGAACATTCAAGAAACTCGACACCATCCAGGATAAATCAACCCGCTTGATTGGCACCCCATCCATCACCTTAAACGTTCACTCCCTTCACCACTAGTGCACCTTGGCTGCAGTGTGTATCATCTACAAGATGCACTGCAGCAACTCGCCAAGGATTCTTCGACAGCACTTCCTAAACCCGTGACCTCTATCATCTAGATAGATAAAGGCAGCAGGTGCATGGGAAACACCACTACCTCCAAGTCACATATATCCTGACATGGAAGTATATTGCCGTTCCTTCATCGTCGCTGGGTCAAAATCCAGGATTCCCTCTCTAACAGCACTGTGGGAATACCTTCACCACATGGACTGCAGCGGTTCAAGTGAGTTAGGGATGGGCAATAAATGCTATCCTTGCAGCGACGCTTGCATCCCATGAATGAATAAAAAAAAATGATAAAATGCTTTTAACACAAGCAACACAAAGTGCATCAAAATTCAAAATAAAATAACTGGCCACCAAGCAGTGGTGGGACAAGGTGGTGTCTGAAGGAAAAAAAATCAAAGATGCAAATTTTAAGGAAGTTGTTGGAGAGGAGAGAGGTACAAGGTTGAGATGTTTAGTGAAAGCATTCCTGTACCAAGACAGAAGAAGGATTTTCCACCAAAGTAGAACAAGGTAACACTGCTCTCCTTGCTGGCTTTCGATCTTCCTGCATAAACTTGATCTCATCCAAAACTCTGCTGCCCGTATCCTAACTTGCACCAAGTCTCGCTCACACATCATTCCTGTGCTCGATGAACTACATTGGTTCCCAGTCCGGCAGCACCTCGATTTTTAAAATTCTCATCCTTGTTTTCAAATTCCTCCAAGGCCTCGCCATTCCGTATCTCTTTAACCGTCTCCATTTTACTACATTAAAGGTGCTATATAAATTGCTGTTCTGGGAAAGTGGGAGCAGAGGAGGTCAGAATCAGAAGAGCAAAGTATTCATGCTGAAGCATTGGACTGAATGAAATTGTAGAGATAGGGAAGGGGAGGCCATGGAGGAACTTATAGACATAGACAAATCTGGGCACAGCCGGCGGGAGCTCCCAATCTTGGCGGCAAAGGCGCCTGGCACCAAAGTGGTGCTGGTTTGGCCGGGCTGCCAACATACAGCCTGACACCCCTTCTTGGGTGTCCGGCCATTGGCCCGGCTTAAACCCTCCCTGGTGGCCAGTGGGCACCAGGAAAGCAGATGCAGTGTTCGCAGCAACCCTCCCCTTTAAAAGAAGGGGAGGGACATTGTGATGCGTCATGATATCATCAACGCCGCATGCTTCAGCTCCTCTTATCGCCCTGCTACCGTGCTGCGGAGTCGAATTTCGCCTCTTAATACTGCCCCGCAGATTTTTAAAATTCAAAGACCCCAATTCCGAGACATTTAGCTGCCCATCTCGCCGGATGCTAAATTTTCATTTAATTCACATTGTGTGCCCCAATTTCGCCCCTTTAGTCTTTTCAGATGCTGTTTTGAGTGAGAAATTGCAGGTTTGCTGGTAAGTGTGAAATATTAATAGCTTCTATTTTTTTATGTGGAGATTTCCTATTACTGTTTTTTAAAAAAAATCAAGATGAAAGCATGTTAAATTCAAACCTAGGGAATTGCTGCTGATAGCCATGTAGCATTGGAAAGTTATAACATCACATCATAAAGTGTCCTATTACATGTAGGATGTTATGTTAATGGCACTGAGTTACAGGACTATCAATCAATTGTCTTTGATAACCATAAACCGTAGAAGCAAAACTAGATTATTTGAAAAATGTTAACAGAGCTATATGATTGAATTTAAGTTTTAATCTCCATCTTAGCTATTATTAGTCCTAGCATTTACTAATTTATTTAGAAAAAACATTTTTTACTCTATTGGCAGTAATTTAGAATCCCTCATTGGTGGATATTATTTATAAAAAGAAAAAACTTTCATTTATGTAGCGTCTTTTAGGATCTCTGGATGTCCTAAAGCGCTTCACAGCCAATTCAGGCACTTTTGAAGTGTAGTCACTGTTGTAATGTAGGAAACACAGCAGCCAATTTGTGCACAGCAAGCTCCCACAAACAGTAATGGATAATGACCAGATAATCTGTTTTAGCGATGTTGATTGAGGGATAAATATTGGCTGTGACTCCCCTGCTCTTCTTTGATATAGTGTATAGTGCCATGGGATCATTTACATCCACCTGAGAGAGCAGACGGGGTCTCATCCAAAAGATGGTACCTCCGACAGTACTCCCCCAGTCCTGCACTGGAGAATCTGTTGTGTATGCAGACTATGGATGTACTCTCTGTAGTCACTGTGTGGTTGCATAAGATGGAGACATGTTTACCTGATGCACTATCAATAAGGTTTACATTGTGTGTATACATGCTGGCACCACTAGAGGGTGCAACTGGTGGAGACCGGGGGTTTCCTGCCCTGGTGGCAGGGCCCAGTTTCAAAGGCTGCACACCATGCTTGTGCCTCACTCTGGAGTTTGGAATAAAGGACCAAGGTCACTACAGTTTGAGTACAACACATTGCCTCATGGAGTCATTCATAAGTACATTACGGACATAACAGAATCAGTCTAGATTTTTGTGCTCAAGTCTCTCGAATGGGACTTGACGCCACAACCTTCCGACTGTAAAGGCAAGTGTGATACTAAGTGAGCCATGGCACATTGACTGTCTTAAGATAACACGATAGTAAGATTAATGTCTTACTATAAACCACTTAACATGCTGGAAATTAGATGGATACCTATTTTTATGCAGCACTGTTGCAGCAAATAAACATTTGTATTTGAATAAATTTATAGGAGTTACTACAATTCTTTTACACAAATGCCTTTTAAATGAATAGTTTTTGTGAGGCAAAAATAATTTATTTTCCTCCATATCAATAATATTTGAGCACCTTTGAGAAGAAACAATTCAGCAAAACTTCAGTGATTTGATACCAACTGTTATTGGATTATTAGTTAAAGAAATATGGAAAGGTAAATGTGAAATTCTGTGCGTTATATTTTCTATACTGAAGCAAGTAAATCCAGGGCCTGATCGCTTTGTAAACATCAAATGAAAGTAGTCAGTATTTTTTAGAATATGAATATTCTTTAAAAGATCATTTATCGACAAAAACGGCAAAGCCCAACAGTGACTTCAACCAGCAGTGAGAAGAGAATGTACAACTTTTTCTTACCCTGGAACAATTGGTATGAATATGTAGATTTGGGGTGCTGAGAGGTGACAAATGAAAGTGTTAATTATGGAATAAAGCTGTTCTCCATTGAAAACCTTTTTTATATGGGAAAACTCTCGTCCAGTATGCAAAGTGATTTTCAAGGATACTCGAGACGTACCTTCCGCCCTCCCCCTGCCTGAAGACTTTGCTTTAACAAAGAATCTTGTATTAGTTAGAGACTGAGCCAGAACAGTGAATATTTGAAAGTATTCATTTCCACGATCCGCAGCTTTTGGAACAGTGCCCTTTTAAGAGCTCTAATGTTCTAGTTTTATAATTTAGCTAATATTTTTCATCTTTATTACTCTGTGCTTCAAATGTGCAGATTTGGGAGATAGCTCAATATTTTGTCAACTGCTTGGGTTTTTCACCCAAGAACAATGGTTTGATATGTTAATACTGTAATTTTTAAGCAGTTGTGCTGTACAACATCCGGGGTTTTTTTTTGGAGGGAGAAAATAAATTGTGTTTTCATTTGCTAATTCAGAGCTCTTCAAAATCATTAATTATGTTAATAATGAAGGGGGTGTCTTCAACATGAGCATGGAAATATGATACTGCTGCAATGACCTTGAACTTCACTCACAAATAATTTAATGAAGCGTTTTGATTCGATAATGCATTTAAACATGAATTATGTTGTGTATTAAGTATTTGATCAACTTTTTGGATTGTTTGCCACATGCTTTTTCATTCTAACTAGGTCCTGATGAATAGGCAATTTTTTCCCTCATTTTGATCACATCCAAGTCTCATTCTGTGTTCAGGTTTTGTTTTGCAATTTTTTTTGTCTGATGAGTGTGAATATGATGTTCTCCCATTCAGTTGTAGTTCTTTTAACTATGTTGACCCACATTTAAATTTTCTTGTGTATTCTGAATCAATGAAAGAAGCTCAGTTACACACTTCAGATAGTTTATCTTGCACTACATTTTCAACAACAGATAAAACCTGAATTCTTGGGTTCTCTTTTGAAAAGAAGAACTTTTCTGAATGTGGTCACATATGCAGGGATCGTGATAGCATTCATGGTGGCTGTTGAAGCATACAGTCACTCACAAAGGGTAAATTCACGGTAGACAGTGCTTTGGTTTCTAGGAAATATATTGAAGAATGTTTCTTTTAAATGGATCTCTAAGTGATGTGTAACCCAGCATGTAAAATTGCAAAATTTAAGCCAGCATGTTATTTTCAGGTGGTATGGTTTTAATATGCCTATTTAATGTAAACTTTTAATTACTCTGTATAGAGTTGATACTGTACCAAATAAGGTTGCTGCAAGAGATAGAGTATTAATTTCTGTATAAGGTATTTTCCAGAATTTTTTTCCTATTTGTCCATTGTAATTTTGATTTGAGCTTTTTATTTTTGGCATTGTAAATCTACCATTTTGAGTTCTTCTGTTCAAAGCTGTTCCAGTGACATTTTTATGAGAGCAGCCCATGTACATCCTGAAGCAGCACCATTGAATTTGGACTGGTCTTGTGGCTGATTCTATGGGACTGTAATATATAATAGGTAATTATGATGTAATACTCAGCCAACAATAATTCCCCACCCCCAGCCCACCAGGACTTTTGCATCTCAATCAACTTCAGTCTGAAGTGCCAGGTCCCATTAAAGTCAGTAGTGCTGCTTTAAAATACACACAGGATTAACCAGTTTTAAATGCAGTGTAATTTATTAACCTAGCGTCTGTAAATATACCTATAGAGGCTCCAGATCATGCAACTTAGCACTGGGAAGGTTTGTCCATTTCCACTCTCATATATAACTTTTTGTGAGGGCTATTGAAGTAAACTTCTTCCCTTTTTCTATTTTCATCCCCAATTCTTTATGCTCTTCGGGCAGCACTATTGGTCGCTGCCAAGAAGTGGCAAAGACTATCCGTAACATAATTTTTCCTTTGTGTTCCCTGCCCCCCGCCGCCCCCCCCTTAATTTAGCCCAACTGGGAACTGAACAGAGAGAGACTTGAATCTGTGTCCATCCCCATGCTGTGCTGCCCTTCCACATTTATTTATTTAACTGTACAAGATAATGTATCAGATGAGATGTTGAGGCGAGGCTCTCTGCTCTCTCAAGTAGATGTAAAAAAATCCCATGGCACTATTTCGAAAAGGAGCAGGGGAGTTCTCCCTGGTGTCTTGTAAATATTTATCCCTCAATCAACATCACGAAAACAGATTAACCGGTCGTTATCACATTGCTGTTTGTGGGAGTTTACTGTGTGCAAATTGGGCTGCCATGTTTCCTTCTTTACAACAGTGACTACACTTCAAAAGTACTTCATTGGCTGTAAAGCAATTTGGGACGTCCAGTGGTCCTGAAAGGCACTATACAGGTGCGACATCCAAAATCCGGAGTTCCGGAATCCGGACACCGGGCCGATCGATATTGGGGTTGTCCGGAAACCTCCGGCCTCGGCCCGACCGACCTCCCCCTGGCCTCGGACCGACCGGCCGCCCCCCCCCCTCAGTAACTATTTGTCCTAACTAGTGCTTCTTGTGTATGCGTTTCCTGACATATGCGCAGAAGTAAGTTAGGACAAATAGTCTCCCGACTCCGCTCCCCCCAGCACAATATACACTAATCCTTTTCTGCGCATGCGTTGGAACCGGCCCCAAACACCACGTTGACCATTGATCCCAGAGCTCCCTGGTGGGCCTCACCGAGCCCCGAGCCGGGCGGAGAGCGGCAGGCAGAGAGAGCCAGCGGGCGACCTGGGAGGAGAGAGAGCCTGGTTTGGGACAGGGATGGGGAGGGGAGAGAGCCTAGTTTGGGCGGGAGGGTGGGGCGGAGAGGGGGAGAGAGAGAGACCCTGTTTGGGGAGGGTGGTGGGGGCGTGGCGGGGGGAAAGAGAGCGAGCCTGTTTGGAGGATGGAGGGGCGTTTGGGTAAGAAAGTTCGGCTGGGGAGGGATGTACTTGCACTGGGGTAAGGAGGATGCACTTGCGCTGAGGTGAAGAGGGACTTCGGCTGGGGGAGGGGTGTGTCCTGACTTCTGAAGTCCAAATCGATCATGTTACAATGTGCAAAGTTAGGCTGGGCGATTCCATTTACAGATTCGAGAGAAACTACAGGGTGTAGCTTATCCTCCAAGTGGAATCAGCAATAAGCCGTGTGATAATGGAGAACCAATCACAGAAATGGCTGCAATTCAGTTAGTACAAATAAACGCATCCTATATAAAATGCAAGTCTTCCTTTCTTCCTTTAATATTGATAGTTAAAGCAGCAAGGAGTGGTTTACGTATAAAGTAATTCTACTTCTACGCCTCCTCAATTTAGGTAATTGTTCTATGGTCATTGTTTTCACGAATAGGACCAAATATGAACTGTTTCAAAATAGGCTTTTAGCAGAAGCTGGTCTAAAAGTGATTAGCTGCTCCAGACAATCCGATGCTGAATTGTCAATGCGGTGACAATTTTAAATGTGGAATGGGCTGTTTGGGAACTCTTCAAATCAGTGGCCCATTCGTTAGCAAAATATGGTTATTCTGGAGACAACTAGCACCTTGTGTTGACCAATATCTTTCAAATCTGTTAGCAGTGTGGAGCAGCGGTCGAAAGCGGCGAGGAGGAGGAGCAGCGGTCGGAACCGGCGAGGAGCAGCGGTCGGGACCGGCGAGGAGCGGAGGTCGGGACCGGCGAGGAGCGGAGGTCGGAAGCCAAGAGGAAAGGATAGACGAGACAGAGGAGCGGAGAGGTTGGAGCCCAGAGGCGGAGCAGCGTGGACAAGACCAAAGGAAGACACAGCACGGGCCAATTGCAAGGCTGTGAGGTCGTGAGGCTCACATTGCGTAATATGAATTCCACGTAGAGAGAGGTTCTGTGGGAAGGAGGAAGGAAGGAGGACAGTAGGAGTATGTTTGAGTTTGTGTGTATGTACTGGGCACATACGACAGTGTCTGGTCTCCAGTCCCCTTGCCACTGGACCAAGACTTTGCTCCGTCAAGCCCGTGTGGTGGCTGGTGTGCAATGGCCACTCCACGTTAAAAGAATTCACGCACAGGCATCTTCCACCGTCTAAAATGAGCTCATCAGTCACCTAAGGACTCATTTTTAGTGTGGAATCAAGTTATCCTCAACCTCGAGGGACTGCCTATGATGATGATGTGTTAACCAATATCTTTCAAATCTGCTAGAGATTGAAGAGAGGATTTAAAAAAAAAAAATCAACAGACACCAGAAAGGCTGTGAAAAGAGTCAGGCAGCAGATAAAACGTGAGTAAGAAATAACCTCTGCACCGTTGACAGGACAGCGAGCAGAGAGAATATATCTTGCTCTGTCGGGTAAGAATCTCCCAAGTGGACTAGTATATGCATGTTCTTTATTTTCGTAATGGTACGAGAACAGAAGCTGAACTGATTGTACCAAACGACTTTCATCATACTCTGTTTTGTATGTGAAATAAAGCAGCTTATAAACCAAACCAAACAATGCCTCACCTCATAACTCAGTCTGCCGTTGGAGAGTTTAAAGGAGTACATGTGCTTAAGATTGTGCAGAAAAGGCAATTTCATTGTTACGCTCCTGGGGGTCGCCTACACACTAGCAGAAACAGGGCAGTGGGAATCAAATTCTGTATTTAAAAAAAAAAATAAGCAGGCAACCAGACCACTTAAGGGAACAAGTAACACCACTGAACCAGAGTAAAGAATTGCAGCAGACCTGAATTCATAACAGGACCCTATTGCAGAAATTAACTTTATTTCCCCTCTCCCATGGAGACCTCCCAATTCTAGTCTGCGGACTCAGCTGCTACTACATTTTCTCGTCTCGAGCACTTTATGCCTCAAGGCCTGGAAAGAATATTGACATGCCAAGAGACCACTTGCTAACAGGTCGTGCAGTAGGAATTTGTTCAGCTGCTAACAGCTGGTCAGTTGGTTTTGGGGGAAGGGAGAGCAATTATCAATATCTCCTAACCAGTAGGAATCCTTCTCAAGTTATTTTAATTCAAAATGTCCTAAATTGGGAGATAGTGTTATGTATATAAAGTAGTTCTCCCTTTTTTGTGCATATATTATCCTGTTCTACTACATGATGTAGCAGTAAGCTCATCAGACAATGAATTTGATTCTGCCACATGGCAAAACTACATTATGGCCCCGATTTTCCCGGGGTCATGCAACATTGTAATGACACATCTCTGTCGTAGGGACCCTTGAACAGTGCAAAAGAAAGGGGAAATTACAGAGTAAGTGACTTACTCCATAGGATTACGCCACTCTATATTTTCCTGGAACTTTTGCGCAACTCGGCTGTTTGCACATCAACAAGAATTCAAAGGTAATTATCATAGCTCCCACTCTCTTAAAATCAACGGCAAGCCAGTTATCAGGCCTCTGACACTTAAACGTAAAAATAATGATTTAAGTGGCTCACTTGTTAAAGATGTATTACTGTTGCAAACATTAAGCAATTAGAATATTTGAGTAGCTACTTCCTACACCTGATATTTTCAATTTTAATATTGGTATGCCCGGGAGCCCATTCAATTTGAGATTGTTTTCAGAATTTAAATGACTGGACTGACTATTTGTACTGCCATTTTTCTGTCCTTCTGCGTCCCCTTGACTCCGCCTCCGATGCCTCCCACCTGGAACCGGAAGTGGGGCTCCGCAATCAGTCCAATCATGTTCCTCAGAGCCTGCGGGGAGAGAAGCGACAGGGCGGGGAGAGAGAGCTGAGCCCTGAGCCTCTCGCTGAACCGCGGGGGGAGAGCGGTGGCAGCAACCGGCGGCCGGGTGGGGTTGGGGGAGAAGAGACAGAGCCGGGGGGGATGGCGGGGGGGAGGTGAGGGATGTGAGGAGGGAAAGAGAGCGCGTGAGCCTGGGCGGGGGGGCGGTGGGAGGGAGGAGGAGAGAGAGAGAGCCAGTGGGGAGGGGGGAGAGAGAGAATGGCGGGGGGAGAGAGAGAGAGAGGCGGGGGGAAGAGAGTGTGAGAGAGCCTTGGAGGAAGAGAGAGGAGACGAGGCGGGGGGAAGAGAGTGTGAGAGAGCCTTTGGGAGGGAAGAGAGAGAGAGGAGACGAGACCTGGGGGGGGCGGGAGAGAAAGACACAGGGTTGGTGGGGGGGGGGGGGGGGGGAAAGAGAGGTCCTTCCAACCCCTTTTAAACCCAAACCAATTTCTTGGAAAGCTCGGTGCGTGTGTTACAAGGGACATTGTTGGAGTGGATAAATTCCAGAAGTCACGACACTGTCACTATTCACTTCATACCCAATAAACCTGTTAACAATCTGCACACAATGCCCCATCTATGGCGGGGGTGGGGAGTTGGGTAAGGGACTTTGGCTGGGGGGAGGCAGCACTTGCGCTGGGGTAAGAGACTTCATGGCTTTTGGGGACATGTATCCCCATTGGCTTCTGAAGTCAACATGGATCGTATTACAAAATGGAAAGTCAGTCAGAACTTGGGTTGAGGGGCGTTCCAATTACACATTCAAGAGGAACTTCAGGGTTTGGCTGGTCCCCTTGGAGGATCAATCAGCAATAGGTCCTGTGATAATGGAGAGATAATCAGAGACAAGGTGGCCATTTGGCAGTACAAGTGCAGCGTCCAAAGTCTGGGGTTCTGGAATCCGGAATGTTCTGGAATCCGGACTCTGGGCTGATTGGTGGCAGGGCTGTCCAGAATCCGTAAAATATTCCAGAATCTGGACCCGCCGACCTCGAGGCCCTGCCGCTGCCCAATTTCAGGCCTCGCCTCACCGCCCCTCACCTCGCCACTGCCCAACCTCGGGCCTCGCCTTGCCGCTGCTGCCCTTACCTCTGGGCCACCTCGTCGGCCTGCCCGAATACCACCACCGCGATGGGGCCCCACCGGAACACTTTGGTGGCTGGGCCCCGCCTGATCAGCTCCTCGGCGGCAGGGCCCCACCCGATCAGCTCCTCCATGGCGGGGCCCCACCCGATCAGCTCCTCCATGGCAGAGCCGCGCCCGATCAGCTCCTCCTCGGCGAGGCCCGCCCGAACACTTCGGCGGTGGGGCTCCGCCCGACAACCTCATCGACGGGGCCGGTGATCTGAACAGCTCCTCGGCGAGCACCACCCCCGTCCCCCCGTTCTGGCATTATGAAATCCGGAAATACTCTAACCTGGGCTCGGGTGTTTCTGGATTTGTGACATCAAAGACGTTCCAAAGTCTGGAAAAACACAAAATCCGGAATGGCCTCGGTCCCGAGGGTTCCGGATTCGGGACGCTGCACCTGTACAAATAAACGCATCCTGAAATGACCCCCTTCTCTGCTTTCCCACAGTGCTTGACCTCACCTGAAGCCACAAATATAACACTTCTTTTCTAATAATGCTAATTTCCTTATTAATTACTATTGTTTCAATCAGTCACAAGTTAATTGATGTACACACAACTCCAAAACATTTCAAACCCATCTACTCAGGAAAGTCAGCACATCATTATGTAAATTTTTGCTGGCTACATCGATTAGTTGCACACACACACCAGTGAAACTGACAAAAATGTAAAAACTCACAGACACTACAGCTTAAAATAGTTCTAGATTACAGTTTATTTCACTGACAATTTGGAAACTCAGAAACACTACAGTTTAAAATAGTTCTAGATTACAGTTTATTTAAGAAGTTACACTTCCATTCACTGAAACCCTCCCGGGGCTCCGGATGGTGAATGTGCTGTAATCTTAGCTCGACACTGAGTGACTGATTCGCCACTATGCTCACTACAGCTTATTCTAATTAGAAAACCAGCGAAATTTGGAGCTAATTGGCAATGTCGAGATCAACATGCTAAATGGTGAGATTTAAGGTATATGTTGTCAATCTTGCCATTGTGGGAAAATCTAGCCCTAGGATGTCACACTCCAGTGGTACTGCAGCATTCACATTTGGTTTCCATAGAAGATCTGTGTTTTATTTTGTCAAATTTCATTTATATTTTGTTATATCACAAGTGTAGTACAATTCCTAGGTGATCTTAGATATAATGGCGTAATACAGAGAACATGTTTCTATGGGGAGCTATTTTAATGCCTTGAAAACATGATTTTTCCAAAATTAATTGCATTTTCTCTTCATTGTATATTTTATAATTGTTCTAGTACCTGGATTCTATTGAAGTTCACTTTCCATAATGGTTAACAAAACCATATAAATTTACATGGCCGAGCAGATATAATGATGTATGGTAGTTTGATTTTAGTCAGGGTAGTAATCTCCTGGCATTAAGCCTAGTTCATGTTTTGTACTTCACTGAAAAGTGGGTGGAGTATATGCCATTGGCCAGAACAAAATACAAGGGAGCTTTGTGTTCTTCAAATCCTTGTCTTGCAACACAACCCGTAACAAGCTGATAAAGTTCAGGACTTTAGGAAACTGTCCGATTAAATTGCATGTGGTACACCATGGTTGTACTTAAATGACACAAGAGCTTTAAAAACAGTAGCCTTTGTGTCTTTTACTTAATGGGTACATTTTTCAATATTTTCAAGACTATATTTAGTACTGTTGATGACATGTTAGAAGTTTTATTAGCAGTACCTATTTATGCTAAGAACTTAGCTTATTAAAAAAGCAAAAGACTGGTGCAGCCACCAGTTTGAGAAATGGGAAAGAATGGTCTCGTAACTTTTGCATTCAATCCGTGTACTGTTGTAGATTACAAAAAACCTTTTCAATCAGAGTCTTGCCTCCATGAAAATGAATGTGGCCAAGCATACTGTATTATGAAGTATTTATTAGAAATTACAAGGACTTAATAATTTTAAGTATTTAATCGGTGTTGCATGTGGTTAAATTCACAATAATGAGCATATACTATAAGATCATAATGCAATGAGCTTTAAAATTAAACTTGTCTCTAATTTTAATAGGCTTCAATATACATACCGTTATGATGGGATGGTGGGGGGTGGGGGAAAGGTGGCGATGGCGCAGGAGTGCTGCAGTGACTCACTATCTCAGGATAATGGCTGTCTGGGGGAGTTCCTGAGCTACCATGGGAATTCCATTCTATATGCCCATGGCAAGCCTCAGCAGGACATTTACCTGCTGAGAGCTAATGTAAATCCCACGAAGGCCCCAGAACTCTTGCAACCAAAGATCATCAATCTTCGAGGCGATCAACTACTTTATCTTTACCTTTAGTGGCTAAGCACTCCCTTGGGAGCAATCTTCAGAATTTTTTTCTCTGCAGCTGTGGACTATTTGCGGCCATTACCTCGCCATTGGGCTTCTGTCAGGGCAGCTGCTGACGCACCTTTACAGGTACTGGCCAGTATCCCCAACTCTGCAGATCACCACATCCCCACGATTTGGGAGAGGATCTTTGTCTTCCTCCATCGGTGCACTTGGGTCCTGCTCCACTGCAATTCCACGAGATGGGCAGCCCCATCAGAAATTTGGGCTTCCTCGTTTCTTTCTCTTTGCCCTCGGAGTCTTGTCTTGAAGAATTGCTCTGGATTTAGCTATTTATAGACTATTTAAAAGATTGTTCTGCCTCCTCACTCGCCGCCTTCTGAGGCAAAAGACCCGCCACCCAAAGCTCAGTTCTGTGCTGAGGATCAGCCTCTTGATTTTCTTTGGACTGCATCCAGTGCTTGAATGTTTCCCTTGTTCCTTAGTACCAAACCTGGACACAGTGCAGAAGGTGTGGTTTGACCACAGCATTGCATGATTGATTTTTACTCGAGATATCTGACTGTACAGCTCAGCATTCTGCCATGACATGTTAAGTACATAGTCCGCTTATGCTTCTTCATCTTTCTTAACCCAAACTCATCTTTAGCTAGTTCTACACCATTCATAGTGAATGTACATACATTACAACAGTGATTACATTGTAAAAGTACTTAATTGTAAAGAGCTTTGGGATGTTTTGAGATCGTGAAAGACATTATATAAATATGTCTTTTTAACCATAATTTGTTCCCAATATACTTATATGTTGGTATCACATTTCATCTGCAGTCTTCTGTCATTTACAGATTTTATCTAACTCTCTGTTTGCTTTGACAAAGGGTCCCACCCAAAATGTTACCTTATCTGGTCCCTATACAGATGCTGCCAGACCTGCTGAATGTTTCCAGCATTCTCCTTGTTTTGTGTTGTCTGCAAATTTTGATAATTGTTACCTCATACCAAATTCAGTCGTAATAATTTATATCTATAGAGATTTATAGAAATTGTCCTAACTTTTGATGTTCCTAACTCCACTGTTTAAATCCGTCCAGTCCAAATAACATCCATTAGCCACTACTGCTTTCTGTCATTTACCCAACCTCCTAACATTTCCTGTAAGGATTCAATTCCCTTCTCCCAATTTCTCTGTCTCCACACCAGAGCTTCCAAATGTCCTTTTTCTTCAACTAAAAGTTTCCCTCCTCCGTGATAGACAGGCCCCTTGCACCCCCCCCGCCCCTCGGACCATGACAAGATCCACCTTGTCCTCCCTTCCACCCTATCTGGGCACTTTGCAGCCATCTGGCCTTAATATTGACTTTAACAACTTTAGGTCTTAACTATAGTCCCATTTGTTCTCTGGCAGCGGGTGCTGGCAATGTGGAATAGGTGTACTGGCATTTCCAAGGATGGGAGGATGGACTGGATTGGTACTTGGGGTGGGGATCAGCCCTACTACCCTCCAGCATATCTGCGGTCCTCCAATTTTGGCCTCTTGAGCATCCACGATTTTATTCGCTCCTCCATCGGCGGACGTGCTTTCAGCTGCCAAGGCCCTAAGTTCTGGAATTCCCTCCCCTAAACCTCTCCGCCTCTCTACCTCTCTTTCCTTCTTTAAGGTGTTCCTTAAAACCTACCTCTTTTGCCCTGATAACTCCTTTATGGCTCGGTATAAACTTTTGTTTGATAACGCCCCTGTGAAGCGCATTAAATTGCGCATTAAATGCGCTATATAAATATAAGTTGTTTGGACTCCCCATCGGAACACTGCTGGGCAAGTGGTCTGCACCAATGTTCCCGCTAATTGTTACTTTGTGCGCAGTCCCTTTATCGGCTAACGGCATCAGCTTGTGAGCGCCCTCACGGGACCTCCCGATTGATGCGCAGTCATGCGCTTACGCACCTTAGGGGGCACATTGGTCTGAACTCTTTGTGTTGACTTACTTTTTCCTGGGCCAGTTTTTTTATGTTTTACTTTCGACCTGCCTATTTCCCTTTAACTAATCACACACTCACTCTCCGTCTTGCAATGTCTCTTATTTTTTGATTTCTCTCATGCTAATATAATTTCTGCCATTTAACCATCTTCTGCTGTTTTCCACTTAAGCACATTACAGGTCATTCTATTTAATTTCCTGTGTGTGGTTGTAGTACTTGGTAGCAATGAAGTCTACTTAATTAATCTGATCTGTAACACTGACAAAAGATTTAGGTTTTTGACATTACATCTTAAGCTTTAGAAATCAAGATATTTGGATGGATAATGGGGAGAAGAGATGAAAAAGTAATTAAATGGTATTTTTTGAACTGTTCATGATTATTCAAAAAATGTAACAACATGTAATATTCACAATCTGACATTTTCCTAGTTTTTCTTTAAGATTTCTGATATTCATATTCTGTTAAGTGCTGATGTTCTAAAGCCTAGGGTAATTTCTTGAATTATTGATATTCATTGGAAATATGAAGCCAAATAAACTAGGAAATTAGACTGCTGGATGTATATTCCTGGAGTTTCTTGCCTATGTACAATTTGTTTAATTAAAGAAAATGAATATGTAAGATAATTTTAATAGTTATGCAGGACTGATTATTTATAATGAGGTACTGGTGCAGCGTCGAGAATCCGAAGTTCCGGACTCCGGGATGATCAGTGGTAGGGTCATATGGAATCCGGACCCGACGACCTCTGGGGACCCTGCCGCTGCCCGACCTCGGGCCTCACTTTGGCGCTGCTCGCCTTGCCCTGCTTGCCTTACCGCCGCTGTGCTTACCTTGGGGCCTCCTCGCCGGCCCACCCGAGACCTCCTTGGCGGGGCCCGCCCGACGACGACCTCCTCGGCGGGGCCAGCCAGCCCGACGACCTCCTTGGCAGGGCTGGCACAAACACCTCATCGGCGGGGCTGGCCTGAGAACCTCCTTGGCGGGGCCAGACGGCCCAAACAGCTCCTCGGCGGGAATCCCCCCCCCTTTCTGACATTCCGAAATCCGGAAATATCCAAACCTTGGCTCGGGTGTTTCCGGATTCGTGACTTCAGAAAGCAAATCGGAAGTCCGGAAAAGCCCGGACTCTGGAACGGCCTCGGTCCCGAGGGTTCCGGATTTTAGGCACTGCACCTGTACTGTAGAAATCAAATTCAATTAATTTTTTTGTTTTGAATGCTGTTAAAGTTCAAAATAATACATTGGTCTGTTACTTTTGATGAGAATTTTAAAATTCAAAGTGAAACGAATGTAAGACGCTAATATAGCTTTTTTGCCTTCATGTCAAATTCCTTGGCTATTTTAATAATGGACAAAGGAATGTCACATAATTGTATTAACTATTCAGCTGTGAACATTCACACAGCTTTATTTCAAGGCCTTAGAATCCTGAAAAGTAAACTGTACAAGATGAAGAATTTCGCACTGTTCAACATGTGCAAACTGTACGTGCTTTTAACAAGTAAATCTTTAATATTAAAAAGATATCCCGTTAGGTTCTGTGGTAGTTAAGCCCTGTGCTTTATCAGAGTGTAGTTCGTACGTCATAAGTATGTCAAAGAAAACCTATCCAAGCATGTCCCAGAATAACAGGCTACTGCTTAATCAGGTTTATTTTATACATCTGAGATTTATCTATAAGGTTCACTACAGTGTATACTATTGAAATGTAGAGTGGAAATCACCGGGCTGACGATCCAAACTGCCAATTTCTTGCCTCAACAATAAACAAACGTTAATTAAAAAAAAATAGATTGATACATTTCATTCTTGCCGATATGTGAGTAAAGTTTAATGGGCAACTGTGGAGCACTGTGACTTTCAATAGAATAGTTTTTTTTTAAAGAAAAGGATCATACTAGGGTATGCGTCTTTTACAATATGTTAACGGGCTTAATTTTCCCCAATGCCGTATTTCAAGAGTTTCGCCTGTTTTATTTTTTGGCCACGACTACTACAAAAAAATAACTTGCAACTTTTTTTAAATTGGTGCAGCACAGCCTGTCGCTTAGCTTTGGGGGGGGTGGAGCCTAATGTCTGCGCCAAAAAAACCATGCTGCCCCTTCTGTGCATGCACGAAAAGAAAATTAAGTTTTTTACGTGACTGCTATGCCCAGTACACCGCCTGGTCTGCATTCACCCATTTTTAAAGAGACAGAACTTTAATTCTCAGTGGAAAAATCGGAGCTGCAATATGCAATGCGGCTCAAGGACTAAGAATTTCTTACAGGATGAAGTGAAGGCACAAGTTACTGTGATTGAGGCCAGGTGGCACGAGCTGGACACCAGCAACGGTCTCACAAAAGTTTCACCAAAAGAAATGAAGAAACGCTGGAACCAACTTGCAGAAGATTACTGTGCAATGGTGACCACCCAGAGGTCTGGAGGCCAGTGCAAAAAGAAGTTGCAGGACCTTGGTCAAGTACTTTAGTGTAAGTAATATTTTCATTTATTCACTGAAGAGGCCCAAGCCGAGCCTTCCACATTACCACCTGCCCACGCCTCCCCCCCCCTCCCCCAACCCATCAACAAGTGCGCATTACTCGAAATGCTCGAAAGAATAAGCTTGGTACCAACTTGAGAAATGCGCCACTGCCTGCGGGCAGGGGTGAAGTCATCAAGATCAAGTGCAGCGGGTGGTCTTAGAATAAGGTGGAGGAGAGAACATAAGAATTAGGAACAGGAGTAGGCCATCTAGCCCCTCGAGCCTGCTCCGCCATTCAACAAGATCATGGCTGATCTGGCCGTGGACTCAGCTCCACTTACCCGCCCGCTCCCCGTAACCCTTAACTCCCTTATTGGTCAAAAATCTATCTATCTGTGATTTGAATACATTCAATGAGCTAGCCTCAACTGCTTCCTTGGGCAGAGAATTCCACAGATTCACAACCCTCTGGGAGAAGAAATTCCTTCTCAACTCGGTTTTAAATTGGCTCCCCCATATTTTGAGGCTGTGCCCCCTAGTTCTAGTCTCCCCGACCAGTGGAAACAACCTCTCTGCCTCTATCTTGTCTATCCCTTTCATTATTTTAAATGTTTCTATAAGATCACCCCTCATCCTTCTGAACTCCAACGAGTAAAGACCCAGTCTACTCAATCTATCATCATAAGGTAACCCCCTCATCTCCGGAATCAGCCTAGTGAATCGTCTCTGTACCCCCTCCAAAGCTAGTATATCCTTCCTTAAGTAAGGTGACCAAAACTGCACGTAGTACTCCAGGTGCAGCCTCACCAATACCCTATACAGTTGCAGAAGGACCTCTCTGCTTTTGTACTCCATCCCTCTCGCAATGAAGGCCAACATTCCATTCACCTTCCTGATTACCTGCTGCACCTGCAAACTAACTTTTTGGGATTCATGCACAAGGACTCCCAGGTCCCTCTGCACCGCAGCATGTTGTAATTTCTCCCCATTCAAATAATATTCCCTTTTACTGTTATTTTTTCCCAAGGTGGATGACCTCACACTTTCCGACATTGTATTCCATCTGCCAAACCTTAGCCCATTCGCTTAACCTAGCTAAATCTCTTTGCAGCCTCTCTGCGTCCTCTACACAACCCGCTTTCCCACTAATCTTTGTGTCATCTGCAAATTTTGTTACACGACACTCTGTCCCCTCTTCCAGGTCATCTATGTATATTGTAAACAGTTGTGGTCCCAGCACCGATCCCTGTGGCACACCACTAACCACCGATTTCCACCCCGAAAAGGACCCATTTATCCCGACTCTCTGCTTTCTGTTCGCCAGCCAATTCTCGATCCATGCTAATACATTTCCACTGACTCTGCGTACCTTTATCTTCTGCAGTAACCTTTTGTGTGGCACCTTATCGAATGCCTTTTGAAAATCTAAATACACCACATCCATCGGTACATCTCTATCCACCATGCTTGTTATATCCTCAAAGAATTCCAGTAAATTAGTTAAACATGATTTCCCCTTCATGAATCCATGCTGCGTCTGCTTGATTGCACTATTCCTATCTAGATGTCCCGCTATTTCTTACTTAATGATAGCTTCAAGCATTTTCCCCACTACAGATGTTAAACTAACCGGCCTATAGTTACCTGCCTTTTGTCTGCCCCCTTTTTTAAACAGAGGCATTACATTAGCTGCTTTCCAATCCGCTGGTACCTCCCCAGAGTCCAGAGAATTTTGGTAGATTATAACGAATGCATCTGCTATAACTTCCGCCATCTCTTTTAATACCCTGGGATGCATTTCATCAGGACCAGGGGACTTGTCTACCTTGAGTCCCATTAGCCTGTCCAGCACTACCCCCCTAGTGATAGTGATTGTCTCAAGGTCCTCCCTTCCACATTCCTGTGACTAGCAATTTCTGGCATGGTTTCTCTGTCTTCCACTGTGAAGACCGAAGCAAAATAATTGTTTAAGGTCTCAACCATTTCCACATTTCCCATTATTAAATCCCCCTTCTCATCTTTGAAGGGACCAACATTTACTTTAGTTACTCTTTTCCGTTTTATATATCTGTAAAAGCTTTTACTATCCGTTTTTATGTTTTGTGCAAGTTTACCTTCGTAATCTATCTTTCCTTTCTTTATTGCTTTCTTAGTCATTCTTTGCTGTTGTTTAAAATTTTCCCAATCTTCTATTTTCCCACGAACCTTGGCCACCTTATACGCATTGGTTTTTAATTTGATACTCTCCTTTATTTCCTTGGTTATCCACGGCTGGTTATCTCTTCTCTTACCGCCCTTTTTTACTGGAATATATTTTTGTTGAGCACTATGAAAGAGCTCCTTAAAAGTCCTCCACTGTTCCTCAATTGTTCCACCGTTTAGTCTGTGTTTCCAGTCTACTTTAGCCAACTCTGCCCTCATCCCACTGTAGTCCCTTTGTTTCAGCATAGTACGCTCGTTTGAGACACCACTTCCTCACCCTCAATCTGTATTACAAATTTAACCATACTGTGATCACTCATTCCGAGAGGATCTTTTGCTAGGAGATCGTTTATTATTCCTGTCTCATTACACAGGACCAGATCTAAGATAGCTTGCTCCCTTGTAGGTTCTGTAACACACTGTTCTAAGAAACAATCCCGTATGCATTCTATGAATTCCTCCTCAAGGCTACCCCGTGCGATTTGATTTGACCAATCGATATGTAAGTTAAAATCTCCCATGATTACTGCCGTTCCTTTTTCACATGCCTCCATTATTCCCTTGATTATTGCCCGCCCCACTGTGAAGTTATTATTTGGGGGCCTATAAACTACGCCCACCAGTGACTTTTTCCCCTTACTATCTCTAATCTCCACCCACAATGATTCAACATTTTGTTCATTAGAGCCAATATCGTCTCTCACAACTGCCCTGATTTCATCCTTTATTACCAGAGCTACCCCACCTCCTTTCCCTTCTTGTCTATCTTTCCAAATCATCAGATACCCCTGTATGTTTAATTCCCAGTCTTGGCCACCCTGCAACCATGTTTCTGTAATGGCCACCAAATCATACCCATTCGTAATGATTTGTGCCGTCAACTCATTTACTTTATTTCGAATGCTGCGTGCGTTTAGGTAGAGTGTTTTAATCCTAGTTTTTAAACCATGATTTTTAGTTTTGACCCCTCCTACAGCCCCTTTATATTCAGTGGCCCTTTTTGTTTTTTGCCTTGGGTTTCTCTGCCCTCCACTTTTACTCATCTCCTTTCTGTCTTTTGCTTTTGTCTCCTTTTTGTTTCCCTCTGTCTCCTGCATTGGTTCCCATCCCCCTGCCATATTAGTTTAACTCCTCCACAACAGCACTAGCAAACACTCCCCTTAGGACATTGGTTCCGGTCCTGCCTAGGTGCAGACCGTCCGGTTTGTACTGGTCCCACCTCCCCCAGAACCGGTTCCAATGCCCCAGGAATTTGAATCCCTCCCTGCTGCACCACTGCTCAAGCCACGTATTCATCTGAGCTATCCTGCGATTCCTACTCTGACTAGCACGTGGCACTGGTAGCGATCCTGAGATTACTACTTTTGAGGTCCTACGTTTTAATTTAGCACCTAGCTCCTTAAATTCATCTCGTAGGACCTCATCCCTTTTTTTACCTATATCGTTGGTATCAATGTGCACCACGACAACTGGCTGTTCACCCTCCCTTTTCAGAATGTCCTGCACCCGCTCCGAGACATCCTTGACCCTTGCAGCAGAGAGGCAACATACCATCCTGGAGTCTCGGTTGCGGCCGCAGAAACGCCTATCTATTCCCCTTACAATCGAATCCCCTATCACTATAGCTCTCCACTCTTTTTCCTGCCCTCCTGTGCAGCAGAGCCAGCCACGGTGCCATGAACTTGGCTGCTGCTGCCCTCCCCTGATGAGTCATCCCCCTCAATAGTACTCAAAGCAGTGTATCTGTTTTGCAGGGGGAGAGATGGGTGCAGCCTTTCTTTGCTGCTGTTATTGTTGTTACTGTTGTAACTGTTCTCAAATTAAAAGTTTTTTGTAAGTGATGTAAATTTACAAGTTTAAAAGTTTGTAAGTGATCTTAACTGAAAACTTTAAGGTTTGATCCAAGAATATTTTTATTTAAGTTAAGTACAAACAAGTGTTAAACTTTTGATAACTGAATCAGTTCCATTATTAACAAAAAATTTTGAACTAAAGAAGAATCATTTCCTTTATTTGTTCCATAAACACAACACATTATGGAACATGGTCCAATTGGAATAGTTGCCACTGAGCCGTCAGGCAACAAAGCATTCACAGATGAGCTGCTGGTACAAGGCTCAAGCAATCATTAAAGAGGCATGACGGCACGCCCTCCTCCACCATTGTGCTCCGGGTTGCATGGCTTCGTCCTCCTCGTCATCTGCATCTTCCTCCTCATCATCAGCCACTCTCGCCTCAGATGGGTTTTCTACTACCAGCTGCTGCTGCCTCATGATGGCTAAATTGTGCAGCGAGCAGCACACAACCGTGAACTGACCGACAATCTCAGGGGAGTATTGCAAGTAGCCTATGGAATGGTCCGGGCATCAGAAACGCTGCTTCAAGATGCTAATGGCCCTCTCTATTATGCTGCGCGTTGCAATGTGCGACATGTTGTATTCCCGGTTAGTGTAGGATGAACGCATCATGGGTGCTCCCAAGGTATCTCTCCTCAACTGCCATGTAGCGATGCATGTCATCACAGACGAGCTGCACATTCACAGACTGGAAGCCTTTTCTGTTCCTGTACATCTTGGAATCCGCTCTCAAGGCGATAGAAACATCGGGCCCAAGTTTCCACACGATAAAAAACGGGCGCCCCTCCGAGCTGGGCGCCCGTTTTTCGCGCCAAAAGCGGCGCCTTAAAAAAAAAAAAATCGCGATTCTGGAGCGTTCTGCAGCTCCTTGTCTGCCTGGCGTGGCGCCCAGGGGGACGGAGCCTACACTCGCGCCGATTTTGTAAGTGGGAGGGGGCGGGTACTATTTAAATTAGTTTTTTTCCTGCCGGCAACGCTGTGCGTGCGCGTTGGAGCATTCGCGCACGCGCAGTGTGAAAAAAACATTGACACTCGGCCATTTTTGTAGTTCTTTGTAGCTGTTTAATTTTTGAACATTTTTTAAATAAAAGCACATTGCCATCAGCACAGGCTTCTTGCAGCCTTCTCACTGTCTCCCCCCCCCCCCCCCTCCCACGGGAAGAACTGGCGCCTCCTCCCCCCCCTCCCCGCGGGAAAGAACGGGCGCCTCCTCTTCCCCCCCCCCCCCCCCCCCCCCCCGGCGGGAAAGAACGGGTGCCTCCTCCCCCGCCCACCCGCGGGAAAAATGGGCGCCTCAGGCTGACTGCAGAATTCTCCGTGGCTGAAGCACTTTCACACAGGTAGGAAGATGGTTTATTTAATCTTTGCTTATAAATGTTTATTTAGGTTGGATTTATTTGTATAATATTTGTAGAAGTATAAATAAGGATTTATTGTCGAATTTAATGACTTCCCTTCCCCCCCCCGCCCCCCCCCCCCCCCACCTCGTTCTGGACGCCTAATTTGTAACCTGCGCCTGATTTTTTTAATGTGTAGAACAGGTTTTTTCAGTTCCACAAAAGTCTTCACTTGCTCCATTCTAACTTAGTTTGGAGTACGTTTTCACTGTGGAAACTTTGAAATCAGGCGTCAGTGGCCGGACACGCCCCCTTTTGAAGAAAAAAAATTCTGTTCCAAAGTAGAACAGTTCTACCTGACTAGAACTGCAGAAAAAAAATGTGGAGAATTGTGATTTCTAAGATAGTCCGTTCTCCACCAGTTGCTCCTAAAAATCAGGCGCATATCATGTGGAAACTTGGGCCCATAGAAATTTACAGCGCAGAAGCAGGCCATTTCGGCACATCGTGTCTGCGCTGGCTGACAAGGAGAGCCACACGGCCCTTGATCAGCAGCCCTAAAGGTTACATATAAACCTTTGAACAAAGACAGAAAGGCAAAGAACACCCAGCCCGACCAGTCCGCCTCACATAACTGCGACACCTCTTATACTGAAACATTCTACACTCCACCCCAACCGGAGCTATGTGATCTCCTGGGAAAGGCAAAAACCAGATTAAAAACCCAGACCAATTTAGGGAGAAAAAAATCTGTGAAAATTCCTCTTCGACCCGTCCAGGAGATCACCCTGGCTGTATTCTATTCCCTGCAGTACTTGCCATTATATCTGTGCCATCCAACAAAGGGTCATCCAGTCTAATCCCAATTACTAGCTCTAAGTCTGTAACCCTGCAGGCTACTGCACTTTAAGTGCCCATCCAACCATCTCTTAAAAGTGGTGAGGGTTTCTGCATCCATCAATCTTCCAGGCAGCGAGTTCCAGATCTCCACAACCCTCTGCGTAAAGAAGTCCCCCCTCAAATCCCCTCTAAACCTTCCACCAGCCACCTTAAAACTATGCCCCCTTGTAATAGACCCTCCACCAATGGAAATAGGCCCTTACTATCCACTATATCTGTGCCCCTCAATATATTGTACACCTCAATGAGGTCTCCTCTCAACCTCCTCTGTTCCAATGAGAAACCCAGCCTATCCAATCTGTCCTCATAACTAAGATTCTCCATTCCAGGCAGCATCCTAGTAAATCTCCTCTGCACCCTCTCAGATGCAATCACGTCCTTCCTATAATATGGCGACCAGAACTGCACACAGTACTCCAGCTGTGGCCTAACCAAAGTATTATACAATTTAAGCATAACCTCCTTGCTCTTATATGCTTTGCCTCAGCCAATAAAGGCAACCATTCCGTGTGCCTTCTTAACCACCTTATCCACCTGGCCTGCTACTTTCAGGGATCTGTGGACAAGCACTCCAAGGTCCCTTTGTTTATCTACACTATTACGTGGCCTACTGCTTAATGTGTATATCCTTTCCTTAATGGCCCTCCCAAAGTACATCACCTCACATTTCTCTGAATTCAGTTACATTTGCCATATGCTTTGCCTACCTGACTAGTAGATTGATATCCTCCTGCAGCCCATGACTTTCCTCTTCATTATCAGCCACACAGCCAATTTTAGTGTTGTCTGCAAACTTCCTAATCATACTCCCTATATTCAAATTTGAATCGTTGATATATACCACAAAAAGCAAGGGACCCAGTACTGAGCCTTGCGGAACCCCACTGGAAACATGCTTCCAGTCAAAAAAACATCCATCAATGATTACCATTTGCTTCTTACCTCCAAGCCAATTTTGGATCCCACTTGCCACTTTGCCCTGTATCCCATGGGCTTTAACCTTCATAACCAGTTTACCATGTGCGACCTTATCAAAAGCCTTGCTAAAGTCCATATATACTACATCGTACGCACTACCCTCATCGATCCTCTTGATTACCTCCTCAAAAAATTCAATCAGGTTAGTCAAACACGATCTTCCCTTAACAAATCCGTGCTGACTGTCCCTAATTAATCCTTGCCTTTCCAAAATGAGATTTATCCTGTTTTTCAGGAGTTTTTTCCAATAATTTTCCCACCACTGAGGTGAGGCTGACAGGCCTGTAATTACTTGGCCTATCCCTTTCTCCCTTCTTAAACAAGGGTACTAAATTTGCAGTCCTCCAATCCTCCGGCACCATGCCCCAGATCCAAAGAGGACTGGAAAATGTGGTCAAGGCCTCTGCTATTTTCTCTCTTACTTCGCTCAACAGCCTGGGATGCATTTTATCCGGGCCTGGGGACTTATCTACTTTCAAAGCTGCTAAACCCCTTAATACTTCCTCTCTCACTATTTTTATTTCATCCAGAATATCATACTCCTCCTCGATAGCAGTATCTGCATTACCCCATTCCTTTCTGAAAACAGATGCAAAGTATTTGTTAAGAACCCTACCAACATATTCCGTCTCCACACAAAGATTACTGGTCTCTAATAGGCCCTACTCTTTCTTTAGTTACCCTCTTACTCTTAATATATTTATATGTGCGATGTGGGTACAATCAATGTAGCCCTGTACCTTTGGAAAGCCAGCAATCCCGGAGAAGCCCCAGCACTGTCATGCATTGCCTGGGCGGTCATGGGGAACTTTATGTTGTCATTCCTCCGGGCATATAGTGAAGCAGTCACCTGCTGAATGCAGATATGTGTTGCCTGTTGAGAAATGGTGCACATATCCCCAGTTGTGGCCAGATGCATAAAATGAAAGTACAGCTGTAACCTTTACTTCAATTGACAAAGCAGTCCTCCTGACGCTTCTAGGGTGCAGGTCTGCTTTTACTAACTCTCAGATCTCCGTTACAACTTTTTGTGGAAACGCTGTCTCCTCACACAGTCTGTATCACTCGATATACCAGATGTGGGTAAGGCCATCATCCTACATGCTTTGAGGTTCCTTGTGCGTGATGTCTAATCAATCTCCTCCGCAGCACCATCATGCAGAAGGCTTGCACGAGGTATGGCATTGTCAATATTGCCCCCATAATTAAATTGTAGCTTTGCAAGAAGCTCAAAACAGCAGGAGAAAGTATTCAAACCTTCTTTCCTCTCTCTCATCCCAAGGTCATCGCCCTAGTATAGACCACACCCTGGTCTGCGCATGCGCAATAGGCTTAGAACGGGAAGCTAGGCATTCAATGAAGATATTTGGGGCAACGAAGTCTAATGCAATTCTTTAATTTTTGATTTTTTTTCAAAGTATCACCCCACCGCCGACCGAACGTCTCTTCACTGGGCTCAAGGGTCTGCCGGCAGAATTGCTCCCTGTGCCACCCCCCACCCCCGGGCTGCTTTTGAAGCTGCTGTATGTCTTAGGGTCCTCATCCCTTTAAGTCAGCTTCTCCTCTTTTCCCCCCCCCCCCCCCGGCTTCTTTGGAAGCCGAGCCCCGAATCCCTGTGTCTGGGCGAGGGAGTGATTCTGCTGGCCGACACTCCGACCTCGAGCCCGGTGAGGAGACGTTCGGTGGTGACGTGGCACTTTGGGGGAAAAAAATCAAAAATTAAACAATTGCATTAGACTTCCATTTTCTCCCTTTTGACTTTGAAAAAATTAAACTTCATGATACATATTCTTTGCCTTCTTGACTCCCTCTAAAACTTGCCTAAAAACAATGGCATCTTTCTGCGCCGATTTTTTAATGTGCGCTGGTTTTTCTTAAGTGCCCAGAAGGTTTTTTGGGAGTGGTTACATATGCTGTCCCTGCAAGCTTACTCTCGTACTCTATTTTCCCCCTCCTAATTAAACCCTTTGTCCTCCTCTGCTGAATTCTAAATTTCTTCTGGTCCTCAGGTTTGCTGCTTTTTCTGGCCAATTTATATGCCTCTTCCTTGGATTTAATACTATCCCTAATTTCCCTTGTTAGTCACAGTTGAGCCACCTTCCCTGTTTTATTTTTACGCCAGACAGGGATGTACAATTGTTGAAGTTCATCCATGTAATCTTTAAATGCCTGCCATTGCCTATTCACCTTCAACCCTTTAAGTATCCTTCGCCAGTCTATTCTAGCCAATTCAGATCTCATACCATCGAAGTTACCTTTCTTTAAGTTCAGGACCCTAGTCTCTGAATTAACTGTGTCACTCTCCATCTTAATGGAGAATTCTACCATATTATGGTCACTCTTCCCCAAGGGGCCTCGCACAACAAGATTGCTAATTAATCCTCTCTCATTACACAACATCCAGTTTAGGATGGCCAGCTCTCTAGTTGGTTCCTCGACATATTGATCTAGAAAACCATCCCTTACACACTCTAGGAAATCCTCCTCCACCGTATTGCTAACAGTTTGGTTATCCCAATCTATATGTAGATTAAAGTCACCCATAATAACTGCTGTACCTTTATTGCACGCATGCCTAATTTCCTGTTTGATGCCATCCTCAACCTCACTACTACTGTTTGGTGGTCTGTACGCAACTCCCACTAGCGTTTTCTGCCCTTTGGTGTTCCACAGCTCTACCCATACAGATTCCACATCATCCAAGCTAACGTCCTTCTTTACTATTGCGTTAATCTCCCCTTTAACCAGCAATGCTACCTCACCTTTTGCTTTCTGTCTATCCTTCCTGAATATTGAATACCCCTGGATGTTGAGTTCCCAGCCTTGGTCACCCTGGAGCCATGTCTCCGTAATCCCAATTACATCCTATCCGTTAACAGCTGTCTGCGCAGTTAATTCATCCACCTCATTACGATCACTCCTCGCATTGAGACACAGAGCCTTCAGGCTTTTTTTTTTAGAAATTTGTTGTAATGTGGCCCTTTTTTGATTTTTGCCTTTGATTTCTCTGCCCTCCACTTTTTCTTACCTCCTTTCTACCTTTTGCTTCTGCTCCCATTTTACTTCACTCTGTCTCCCTGCATAGATTCCCATCCTCCTGCCATATTAGTTTAAATCCTCCCCAACAGCACTAGCAAACACTCCCCCTAGGACATCGGTTCCGGTCCTGTCCAGGTGCAGACTGTCCGATTTGTACTGGTCCCACCTCCTCCAGAACCGGTTCCAATGTCCCAGGAATTTGAATCCCTCCCTCTTGCACCATTCCTCAAGCTACGTATTCACCTTAACTATCCTGCTGTTTCTACTCTTGACGAGCATGTGGCACTGGTAGCAATCCTGAGATTACTACCTTTTGCGGTTCCTACTTTTTAATTTAACTCCTAGCTCCCTAAATTCACCTTGTAGGACCTCATCCCGTTTTTTACCTATATCGTTGGTACCTATATGCACCACGACAACTGGCTGTTCACCCTCCCCCTCCAGAATGCCCTGCAGCCGCTCCGAGACATCTTTGACCCTTGCACCAGGGAGGCAACATACCATCCTGGAGTCTCGATTGTGGCCGCAGAAATGGCTATCTATTCCCCTTACAATAGAATCCCCTACCACTATAGCTCTCTCACTCTTTTTCCTGCCCTCCTATGCAGCAGAGCCATCCATGCTGCCATGAACTTGGCTGCTGCTGCCTTTCCCTGATGAGCCATCTCCCCCAACAATACCAAAATGGTGTATCTGTTTTGGAGGGAGATGACCGCAGGGGACCCCTGCACTACCTTCCTTCCACTGTTCTTCCTGCTGGTCACCCATTCTCTGTGTAACCTTTACCTGCGGTGTGACCAACTCACTAAACGTGCTATTCACGACATCCTCAGCATCGCAGATGCTCCGGAGTGAATCCATGCGCAGCTCCAGTGCCGCAATGCGGTCTGTCAGGAACTGCAGCTGGACACACTTCCTGCACACATAGTAGTCAGGGACACTGGAAGCGTCCCTGATTTTCTACATAGTACAGGAGGAACATGACACGGGTCTGGGCTCTCCTGCCATGACTTAACCCTTAAATTAACTTAATTTGGCAACAATGCCAAAGGTTACCTACTGATAAGAAAAAGAAAAAGATAAAATACTCACCAATCCACCAGCCAATCACTTACCCGCTTGCCTGTGACATCACACTTCGATTTCTTTTTACTTTGTTTACTTTCTGCCTCTGCTGCAGCTGGCCTCCTGATCTGCCACCGCTTCAAATTGCTACCGCCGCCCTTTATCCTCCTGCGCTGCTCCGCTCTCGTGATGCTGGCCTCCCGATCTGCAGTCGCCCCAAGTTGCTGCCGTCGCCCTTTATCCTCCTGCACCGTTCCGCTCTCGCAATACTGGCCTCCAGATCATGTTTAATTAACTTGATTGAGTTTTTTGATCAGGTTGATGATCACAATGCGATTGATGTGGTGTACATGGACTTGCAAAAGATGTTTGATAAAGTTCCACATACCAGGCTCGCCAGCAAAGTTGAAATCCATGGAATAAAAAGGGACAGCATGGCAGCATGAATATCAAATTGAATAAGTGACAGGAAACAGAATAGTGCTGAGTGGTTGTTTTTCAGTACTTGGACCACAGCTTTTCTTGATATATATTAATGACTTGAACAGGGCACAATTTCTAAATGTGCAGTTGACGCAAAACTTGGAAGTACAGTCAACAATGAGGAGGATAGTGATAGATTTCAAGAGAACATGGAAAGAGTGGTGGAATGGGCAGAAAAGTGGCAAATGAAATTTAACGCAGAAAAGTGTGACGTGATACATTTTGGTACAAAGAACGAGGAGAGGCAATACAGGTGGACCGTCTAAAATCTGAAAATCTCTGGACCGAGGCCATTCCGGGTATTTCTGGATTTCGGAACGTCTTTCTGACGTCCCGAATCCAGAAATGCCTGAGCCGAGATTCGGGTATTTTTGGATCTCGGAACGTCTTTCTGACTCCGTTCGGGGTCATGGGGCGTTGCGATCCAATTGCAGCTCCTGATTTGCGTGGTTTCATTTGGTGGTAGGCAGGAGCCGGCTGGTTTGGGGAGCTGCAGTGTGCGTGTCCGGTTTTCAGACGGCCGTTTGATGGAAATAAACAGCGATACTTCAATCACAATTTCTTACAGCACAAGAAACCCCTCCCAAAATACAGTATGGAAAATCGCCAGCGATTGCTTCCTATTCCAGGACTGGGCCAGTTAACTCACGGTTTCAATCGGAGGAGTACGATGAATTGACGCTGTTCTGGATTTAATTCTGGAAGTAAATAGTGGAAAGGGTGAATGAATAAACAATGCAGGAATTGTGTGGAGCATTGTGACCAGAGTGGCAGAAGGAGGGGAAAGGAAAACTTGTAGAGAAAGGAAGTGCTGTTTGCAGAATTTCGCCGGGATCTTGTACTGGCGGTTTTGGACGGATTGTCGGCGTGCAAGGCTGGGGGTGCCGCGGTCGCCGTGTTTTGCAGTTTTGGCACGCTTGTGTTCTGGCTGAGGGAAGACGCCTGGGGGGGGGGGGGGGGGCGGAGGGGGAGGTGGTGGTGGGGTACCTGCGTTGTGGACCCAGCGGTGCCTGTGGGTGCGAAGACCAGGAAGAAGAGGTGGGTTGGAGTTTCTGTTTTTTCATTCCTGTGAGTGTTTTGTGAGTTTTCAATTTTGGGATTTTGCCTGGGCCCGGTTCGCGGCTGTAAGCAGTTTAACGGGGGTGCCCAGATTCCGGAACATTTTCCGAATGCCGGACGAACCCGCCACGGATCGGCCCGGATTCGGGAACATTAAGGATTCCGGAACTCGCGATTTTGGACGCTAAACCTGTATAAAATGAAGGGGATGCATGAACAGAGAGATCTGCGGGTATATGTGCACAAATCATTGAAGGTGGCAGGACAGGTTGGTAAAGCGGTTAAAAAAGCATACGGGATCCTGGGCTTCATAAATAGCGGCATAAAGTACAAAAGCAAGGAAGTTATGATGAACCTTTTATAAAACACTGGGTCGGCCTCAACTGGAATCATGGGCCCAATTTTGGCCATGATTTGCTCCAATTTTTTGGGAGTAAGTTGGTTTTTCTGGCGTAAGTTGAAAAACGCCATTTTCCCCAATAAACTTGCTCCAGAGTAACTTAGTTAGGTACGATTTTTTTTTTAGGTCAGTTTTTTTTTCAAAAAGTGGTGTTCCCAGCCACTTATGCCAGTTTTGGCCATTTATGCCACTTTGGCCAGCTAAAACTTACTCCAAATCGACAAGTCAGCATATGTGGCCAGTTCTGAAAAACATTGCGGGCAGTGATGAAAGTAGTGCACATTAGTACATCGGCAGATGTTAGGGCAGAGATAGGGGAGGGAAGGGAACCGAGAGGACCTGAAACAATACAACCAAACACCAAACATTGCTAGGAAAAGCACAAACAAGTTACATGCTAATAATAATAATAGAAATCAAGTAAATCCTACCTTAATCTTTAAAGTCGACCCGGGAAGGCAGCAGGCTGGCCTGTGCGTGAGGCCATTCGATGGGGGGGGGTTAGCGAAATGCTGGCCTCGATATCACCGGGTTTGGGGGGGGGGGGTGTGGTGCTGCGAAACAAAGCAGTACATTTGCACCAAGCACAAAAAGTAATAAGCAATTAATTAACAAATAAAAAAGTAGAAGGAACCCTGCACCTAAAGCACCAAGACCAAAGTAATAAGCAATCAGTAAATAACAAATAAAAAATATAAGTCCTACCTTCGGGAACGCAGCGGGCCGCCAATGAGGGAGCCCATTTGGCCAGGGCTGGGGACGACGTGCTTCTGGTCCCTCCCACACAGTCTGCAGCGCGCACTCTCAGATTCGGCCTGCCAGGAGCCACTACACATGCGCGCACATGTGCAGATGTCCTGGCACTGTTTTCAGCACCGGGACCTGGCTCCGCCCACAATCCACTGGGCTACGCTACGCCACCACCGAGGAGAGGCTGGGGAGCGGCCAAAATCATGAAGATTTTCGGTGTGCTTGGCGACGGACAAAAGCGACGTACCTCAGGTGAGGGCGCCAGAAAAAGGGGTTGGGGATATTTGAGCCCATTGTGTCCAATTCTGGGCACCACACTTCTGGAAGGATGTGAAGGCCTTGAAGAGGTGCAGCAAAGATTTACAAAAATGGTTCCGGGGAACTTCAGTTACATGTATAGACTGGAGAAGCTGGGTTTGTTCTCCTTAGAGCAGAGAAGGTTGAGAGGAGATTTGATGGAGGTGTTCAAAATCATGAAGGTTCTCAACAGTGAAACTGCTCCCATTGGCAGAAGGGTTGAGAGCCAGAGGACACAGACTTAAGATGATTGGCAAAAGAACCAAAGGCGACATGAGGAAAAACTTTTTTGACGCAGCAAGTGGTTAGGATCTGGAATGCACTGCCTGAAAGAGTGGTGGAGGCAGATTCAATCGTGGCTTTCAAAAGGGAATTGGATAAGTACCTGAAGGAAAAAATTTGCAGGGCTACGGGGAAAGGGTGGGGGAGTGGGACTAGCTGAAGTGCTGTTACAGAGAGTCGGCACCGACTCGATGGGCTGAATGGCCTCCTCCTGTGCTATGCGGATGATTCTATACTGATTTAATTGAAGCATGGAAAAAGGAATTAAGTCTATTCCTTTTTCAACAAAGTATAAGATTAAATTTAGATAGGAAATTTAAAGAAAACTGCAATAGAGTACAATACTTGCGTGATGCCAGATGAACAAAATGGCCTTTATTATTCTACTTATTTTGTCACATTATTGATACATTGTCCTGATTAGACAAGCTGGCCCTTGCCAGTTTCTATCTGATATTGAGCACTACGAATTGATTATTTCCGTAGAAAAATGTTTTTACATTGCTTGTTCCCAAGGGTTAACCATAGCTTGTCTTTCCACCCCCATACCATTGCCTCTGGAGTCCCTGGAGGACTGTGGTTCGCTAACTCCTCTTGCTCGCCTACACACTGATCCTTGGCAACATCATCCACAGACATGGAATCAGCTTCCATATGTAAGCTGCGACACCTCGCATTCTCTCCCCATCACCGCCCCCTGCACTGTCTGTCAGATTGCTTGTCTAACATCCAGTCTTGGCTGAGTGGCAATTTCATCCAGCTATATTTTGGGAATACCAAAGTCATCATCCAGCCCCACCACACACTGTGTATCCTTGCCATCAACCCCCTCCCAGCCACTCTCTCTGGCTGAACCAGACTGTTTGCACCCTCCACGTCATACCCGACTTTCCTACATTACAACAGTGACTACATTTTTTTTTAAAGCACTTCATTGACTGTAAAATATTTTGGTATGTCGATGGTCGTTTTTTTCTTTCCCTTTTTCCCTTTCTCTTTTTTCTCTTTCTCTGAGCTTCCGATCCCATGTCCTCTCCATCATCAACACCAGCTATTTCCACCCCTGTAACTATCTTCCTCCATTCCATCTACCAGTGAAGTCATCACACGTGCCTTTGTCACTCCCAGACACAACTAATCCAATGCTGTCATAAGAACATAAGAAATAGGAACAGGAGTAGGCCATACGGTCCCTCTAGCCCGCTCCGCCATTCAATAAGATCATGACTGATCTGATCGTGGACTCAGCTCCACTTCCCCGCCCGCTCCCCATAACTCCTTATCCCCTTATCGTTTAAGAAACTGTCTATTTCTGTCTTAAATTTATTCCATGTCCCAGCTTCCACAGCTCTCTGAGGCAGCGAATTCCACAGAGTTACAACCCTCAGAGAAGAAATTTCTCTCTCATCTCTGTTTTAAATGGGTGGCCCCTTATTCTAAGATCATGCCCTCTAGTTCTAGTCTCCCCCATCAGTGGAAACATCCTCTCTGCATCCAACTTGTCAAGCCCCCTCATAATCTTATACGTTTCGATAAGATCACCTCTCATTCTTCTGAATTCCAATGAGTAGAGGCCCAACCTACTCAACCTTTCCTCATAAGTCAACCCCCTCAAGCCCGGAATCAACCAAGTGAACCTTCTTTGAACTGCCTCCAAAGCAAGCATATCCTTTCGTAAATATGGAAACCAAAACTACATGCAGTATTCCTAGCTGACCTCCCATCATTCATCCTCTGCACAGTTCAGCGCATCCAAAATTCTTCCCATAACTTTCTCGCACCTGCTTACCCATCACCCCGTCCTAGTTGAACTATTCTGGCTGCCGGCTCCCTGATGCCTCCAATTTAAAATTCTCATCCTCGTGTTTACATTTCCTTGCACTTCCCTACCTTTGTAACCTCCTCGAGCCCTACAACCCTCCTTCTCGATGCTTTGTTCCTCTCACTTGGGCCACTTGTACATTCTTCTCTCCTTTCATACCCACCATTGGCAGCTGTATCTTCAGCTGTCTAGGCTCCATCTGTACAATTCTCTCCCTAAACTCCTCCGTCTTTCGCCTCCTTTTAAGGCCTTCTTTTAAACTCGTCTCTTAACCAAGCTTTTGATCGCCCTTCCTAATTATTCCTTCTTTGGCTTGACATTCATTTTTTCCTTGTGCCTCTGTGAAGTGTTTTGGAATTGTTTTCTACTATATACCTGGTGTTGATGGTGATGGTGGTCCTAGTAGCAATCGTAGTAGTTCCTCTTCCTCCTACTTCTCACCATCAGTATTGTTTCAGTAATTATTAATGGGATTTGAAATTCAGCTATGAAGCTAATGGGTGACAGTGAAGCAATCCATTTGGGTCATGTACGTGCAGTAAGTTGAGAATGAAATTAAATTGTTTTACAAACAGTAAGAATTAGATTCAATAAAGAAATGTATGATAAGGATTCTGATGAAAATCTCTTGGCACTTTAACAAGAAGCAGTGAAGCTTATGGAACTTTCTGTGCTTCCTCCTCAATGTTCCCGTCAAACCTAAAATTTGATGTCCCTTTGATCTTTTCCCAACTTCACCCATGCTAAATCACTATCCTTCTTAAAAATGTTGGTAACTTGGTTCTAATTATGCCCATAACTGCTTTCTTCACATCACCTGGTTACCAGTGAGAGGGAGTCAGTTGTGTTGAAGATTGCCAGGAAGGGAGAGAAGCACTTCCGAAAAGTATAAGGAGAGAGAAAGTCTGATCTTTTTGGACATAGTAGAAGAGGCAGAAGGTGAGTGACTGTTGGGGTGGTGGAGGAGATATCCCGTTGAGTTCCGGTAAGGGGAAGAGGCCAGGAAAGGCTCTCTGTAGGGAGGGAACCTGTTGAGGGGGAAAAAAGACCCAGTGGAAGGGGTGAGATAGAGACTCATAGGGCCCAAGTTTCTACACGATAAAAAACGGGCGCCCCTCCGAGCTGGGCGCCCGTTTTTCGCGCCTAAAACGGCGCCTAAAAAAAACCATGCTATTCTCGAGCGCCCTGCAGCTCCTTGTCTGCCTGGCGCGGCGCCCAGGGGGGCGGAGCCTACACTCGCGCCGATTTTGTAAGTGGGAGGGGGCGGGTACCATTTAAATTAGTTTTTTTCCTGCCGGCAACCCTGCGCGTGCGCGTTGGAGCGTTCACGCATGCGCAGTGTGAAGGAAACATTGGCACTCGGCCATTTTTGTAGTTCTTTATAGCTGTTTAATTTTTGAACATTTTTTAATAAAAGCACATTGCCCTTCCATGATCAGCATTGAGGCTTCTTGCAGCAGTGAGAAGGTGCAGGAAGCCTCAAAGTTGAGGCAGCCGTTTCCCTCCCCACCCCCGCCCGCCGTCGGGAACAAACGGAACGGCTCTTCCCCCCCCCCCCCCCCCCCCGCGGGAACGAACGGAACGGCTCCACCCCCCCCCCCCCCCCCCTCCGCGGGAACGAACGATGGCTGAAGCACTTTCACACAGGTAGGAAGATGGTTTATTTAATCTTTTCTTTGCTTATAAATGTTTATTCAGATTGGATTTATTTGTAGAAGTATACATAAGGGTTTATTATAGAATTTAATGACTTCCCTTCCCCCCCCCCACCTCGTTCTGGACGCCTAATTTGTAACCTGCGCCTGATTTTTTTAATGTGTAGATTAGGTTTTTTCAGTTCTACAAAAATCTTCACTTGCTCCATTCTAAGTTAGTTTGGAGTACGTTTTCACTGTGGAAACTTTGAAATCAGGCGTCAGAGGCCGGACACGCCCCCTTTTGAAGAAAAAATTCTGTTCCAAAGTGGAACTGTTCTACCTGCCTAGAACTGCAGAAAAAAAAATGTGGAGAATTGCGATTTCTAAGATAGTCCGTTCTCCGCCAGTTGCTCCTAAAAATCAGGCGCAAATCATATGGAAACTTGGGCCCTTAAGGTGGAGAGGAAGGAAACGAGATATGCACACACACCCTATTGAGTGATGGGGAGGAGGGGAGCATCTCTGGTCGTCTTAAGGGCACAGTGATTCACCAGTTTAAAAAAAAATGTAAATGACTGTATTTGGCAGGATACAAAACACCTTGGTGTGTTGCCTAAGGATTAAAAGAAATGCAATCACACAATTTCAGGGTACATTATTCTGACCGATAATTGTTAATGATGTATAATATTTTTATAAACTTTTGCTTTTGTGTTTTTTTAGAGGAGTGCTTGTTACCTTCTAGGAGCAACCACCTGGCAAAATGCTTGGGTTATATTGTATTACAAATTATTCTACCACGTAGCCAAAGTTGGTTCGTTTTTCATTTAGTTGAGAATGGCTAGAAATTACTTTTTTTCTTCCCCCCCTCTGTATTGAAAAACAAACTCTTTAAAACTGAACAACAGTAAATAAATTTAAAAGTTACTATTTTAACCACTGGGTGTTATAAGAGTGAAGCTGTTTTCTGGAAGTACAGCAGAGGGTGCTGCTTAACAATGTTAATAGGCTTACTTTTCATGAACTAGCCTGAATCATGTTTTGAATAGAAGCAAAACTGAGTGAAGATATCCATTCCCTTTCACCACAGTATTATTAATGTTTCATAAAGGTGTAGTATTTACTTGCATTACTAGCACTGATCCTTTAGTTTACATTAGTGTTTAGGAAAATTCTGGCTGTGTAGTTTGAGTGGTCAGTTATTGATATTGAAGATGTTGATGAGGGTATTGCCGTCTGTTTTGCAGTGAAAGCTGGAACCTGATTATTATTTCTCAGTTTTAAAATTGTTTCATGTGTTGCCCAGTATCCATGCCATTATGCCTCACTGATCAGGAGTGCATTGGTAGATGCTGGCAAGTTAAATTTTAGACCTCCTTTATTAACACAATCACAATCACTAAGGAGGTGGTACTCAGTACGATAATGGGACTAAAGGCAGATAAGTCCCCTGGACCTGGTGGCTTGCATCCTAGGGTCTTAAGAGAAGTAGCAGCAGGGATTGTGGATGCATTGGTTGTAATTTACCAAAATTCCCTGGATTCTAGGGAGGTCCCAGCAGATTGGAAAACTGCAAATGTAACACACCTATTTAAAAAAGGAGACAAAAAGCAGGAAACTATAGACCAGTTAGCCTAACATCTGTGGTTGGGAAAATATTGGAGTCCATCATTTTTAAAGAAGCAGTAGCAGGATATGTGGAAAAGCAAAATTCGGTCAGGCAGAGTCAGCATGGATTTATGAAGGAGAAGTCATGCTTGACAAATTTGCTGGAATTCTTTTGAGGATGTAATGAACAGGGTGGATAAAGGGGAACCAGTGGATGTAGTGTATTTGGACTTCCAGAAGGCATTTGACAAGGTGCCACACAAAAGGTTACTGCACAAGATAAATGTTCACGGGGTTGGGGGTAATATATTAACATGGACAGAGGATTGGCTAACGAACAGAAAACAAATAGTTAGGATAAATGGTTCATTCTCTGGTTCATTTTCTGGTTGGCAGTCAGTAACTAGTGGGGTGCCGCAGGGATCAGTGCTGGGACCCCAACTATTTACAATCTATATTAATGACTTTGACGAAGGGACTGAGTGTAACATAGCCAAGTTTGCTGACGATACAAAGATGGAAGGAAAAGCAATGTGTGAGGAGGACACACAAAATCTGCAAAAGGACATAGCCAGGCTTAATGAGTGGGCAAAAATTTGGCTGATGGGGTATAATGTTGGAAAGTGTGAGGTCATGTACTTTCGCAGAAAAAAAATCAAAGAGCATATTATTATTTAAATGGAGAAAGATTGCAAAGTGCTGCAGTACAGCAGGACCTGAGGGTACTTGTGCATGAAACATAAAAGGATAGTATACAGCAAATGATCAGGAAGGCCAACGGAATCTTGGCCTTTATTGCAAAGGGGATGGAGTATAAAAGCAGGGAAGTCTTGCTACAGCTATACAGGGTATTGGTGAGGCAACACCTGGAATACTGCTGCAGTTCTGGTTTCCATGTTTACATAAGGATATCCTTGCTTTGGAGGCAGTTCAGAGAAGGTTCACTAGGTTGATTCCGGGGATGAAGGGGTTGACTTATGAGGAAAGGTTGAGTAGGTTGGGCCTATACTCATTGGAATTCAGAAGAATGAGAGCTGATCTTATCGAAACGTATAAGATTATTGTGTATCTGTAAAGCATGCACTCCCATGTTCCGCCACCAGGGAGCTCATCCCCTGAAGTCCCAAGGGATCCTAGCATTCCTTGAGAGCACTGTATATAAGCCGGCCCCTAAGGCCTGCTCCTCACTCTGGAGTGTCTTATTAGAGACTGAGGACACTGTTACTTCAACCTCCCTGTGTGCAGCCTCATTGTGTTTGGAACACAATAACTGGCGACGAGAATACGAATCCAACGCAAAGATGCAGCAAACTGTAGGCATCATGGAGAAGTTCTCGGAGGGTGAGGACTGGAAAGCCTATGTCGAACGGCTAGACCAGTACTTTGTAGCCAACGAGCTGGACGGAGAAGGAGGCGCTGCAAAAAGGAGAGCGGTCCTCCTCACGGTCTGTGGGGCACCGACGTACAGCCTCGTGAAGAGTCTTCTGGCTCTGGTGAAACCCACAGATAAGTCGTATGAGAAGCTGTGTACACTGGTTCGGGAGCATCTTAACCCAAGGGAGAGCGTGCTGATGGCGAGGTATCAGTTCTATACGTGCCAGCAGTCTGAAGGTCAGGAAGTGGCGAGCTACGTCGCTGAGCTAAGGCGACTTGCAGGACAATGTGAGTTTGATGGCTGTCTGGAGCAAATGCTCAGAGACTTTTTTGTACTGGGCATTGGCCACGAGACCATCCTACGAAAACTGTTGACTGTAGAGACACCGACCCTTAATAAGGTCATTGCGATAGCACAGGCGTTTATGTCCACCAGTGATAACACCAAACAAATCTCTCAGCACACAAGTGCTAGCAATGTTCATAAATGAACTGGATCTGTGTTTGCGAGCAGAAATGTACAGGACAGAACCCACGAGTCTGCAACTGCCAGCAGACCTCGGGTGACCCAGATGACAGAGTCCCCAACAAAGGATGAATGCAAGGCAATTCACACCTTGTTGGCGTGGTGGAGGCTTCCATTCAGCCTATTCATGCCGCTTCAAAGGGTATGTTTGCAAGAGCTGTGGAACAATGGGGCACCTCCAACGAGCTTGCAAACGAGCTGCAAGCTCTGCAAAACCTGCTAACCACCACGTGGCAGACGAAGATCGGTCCATGGTGGATCAAAGCAATTTCAAGCCTCAGAGAGGAGGCAGATGCTGAAGTACACGGGGTGCACACATTTTCGACGAAATGTCCACCTAGAATGCTAAACGTAAAATTGAATGGCTTACCCATATTCATTGAACTGGACACTGGCGCTAGCCAATCCATCATGAGTAAAAAGATGTTTGAGAGACTGTGGTGCAACAAGGCACTCAGACCAGCCCTGAGCCCCATCCACACGAAACTGAGAACGTACACCAAAGAGCTTATCACTGTCCTGGACAGCACCATCGTCATGGTCACCTACGAGGGCACGGTGCACGAACTGCCACTCTGAATTGTCCTGGGCGATGGCCCCACACTACTTGGAAGGAGCTGGCTGGGCAAAATACGCTGGAACTGGGATGACATCCGAGCGCTATCACATGTCGATGAGGCCTCATGTACCCAGGTTCTTAACAAATTTCCTTCCCTTTTTGAGCCAGGCATTGGAAACTTTTCCGGGGTGAAGGTGCGGATCCACTTGGTCCCAGAGGCACGACCCATTCACCACAAGGCGCGAGCAGTACCTCACATGATGAGGGAGAGAGTGGAAATCGAGCAGGACAGGCTGCAACGCGAGGGCATCATCTCCCCAATGGAATTCAGCAAGTGGGCCAGCCCGATTGTTCCAGTACTCAAAAGTGATGGCACAGTCAGGATTTGCGGCGATTATAAAGTAACTATTAATTGTTTCTCGCTACAGGACCAATACCCGCTACCTAAGGCAGACGACCTATTTGTGACGCTGGCAGGAGGCAAGACGTTCACCAAACTCGACCTGACTTCGGCCTACATGACGCAGGAGCTGGAGAAGTCTTCGAAGGGCCTCACCTGCATCAACAGGCACAAGGGACTGTTCATCTACAACAGATGCCCGTTTGGAATTCAGTCGGCTGCAGCGATCTTCCAGAGAAACATTGAGAGCCTACTCAAGTTAGTACCACACACGGTGGTCTTTCAGGACGACATATTGGTCACGGGTCGGGACACCGCCGAGCACCTACAAAACCTGGGGGAGGTCCTCCAGGGATTGGATCGCGTAGGACTGCGGCTGAAGTCGAAATGCGTCTTCATGGCAACAGAAGTGGAGTTTTTCGGGAGAAAGATCGCGGCGGACGGCATTCGGCCCACAGACGCCAAGACAGTGGCAATCAGGAACGCGCCCAGGCCACAGAACCTCACGGAGCTGCGGTCGTTCCTGGGACTCCTCAACTATTTTAGTAACTTCCTACTGGGGTTAAGCACTCTTTTAGAGCCCCAACATGTGTTATTGCGCAAAGGTGAAAACAAGGGGATAAATACTAATGCCTCAGCCGGCATACAAAGGTGGGCACTCGCGTTATCAGCGTATAACTATACCATCCGCCACAGGCCAGGCACCGAGAACTGTGCAGATGCTCTTAGTCGGCTACCATTGCCTGCAAACTTGTTGATGGTGGCGCAGCCCGCAGACTTGTTGATGGTCATGGACGCGTTTGAAAGTGATAAATCACCTGTCATGGCCCGCCAGATTAGGACTTGGACCAGGCAAGGTCCTCTGCTGTCCCTAGTAAAAAAAAACGTGTACTGCATGGGAACTGGGCCAGCATCCCCGTTGAAATGCAAGAGCCAATCAAGCCATTCCAATGGCGAAAGGACGAGCTGTCCATTCAGGCAGACAGCCTGTTGTGGGGTAACCGTGTAGTGCTAACCAAAAAGGGCATGGAGACGTTCATCTCTGATCTCCACAGCACACACCCGGGTATAGTAATGATGAAAGCGATAGCCAGATCCCACGTGTGGTGGCCCGATATCGACTCTGACTTAGAATCCTGTGTACAGCAATGCAGCGTGTGTGCTCAGTTGAGCAACGCGCCCATAGAGGCACCACTCAGTTTGTGGTCCTGGCCCTCCAGATCATGGTCAAGGATCCATGTCGACTATGCGGGCCCATTTCTCTGTAAAATGTTAATGGTGGTGGTGGGTGCTTTTTCAAAATGGATTGAATGTGAAATAATGTCGGGAAGCACCGCCACCGCCACCATTGAAAGCCTGAGGGCCATGTTTGCCACCCACGGCCTGCGTGACATACTGGTCAGTGACAACGGGCCATGTTTCACCAGTGCCGAATTTAAAGAATTCATGACCCGCAATGGGATCAAACATGTCACCTCGGCCCCGTTTAAACTAGCCTTGCAAGAGCAGGCAGTACAAACCATCAAACAGCCTTAAACGAGTCACAGAAGGCTCACTCCAAACCCGCCTGTCCCGAGTACTGCTCGGCTACCGCACAAGACCCCACTCGCTCACAGGGGTGCCCCTGGCTGAGCTACTCATGAAAAGGACACTTAAAACCAGACTCTCGCTGGTTCACCCCAACCTGCATGATGAGGTAGAGAGCAGGCGGCAACAACAAAATGTAAACGATGGTCGCGCCACTGTGTCATGGGAAATTGATCTGAATGACCCTGTGCATGTGCTAAACTATGGACATGGTCCCAAGTGAATCGCGGGCACAGTGATAGCTAAAGAAGGGAATAGGGTGTTTGTCGTCAAACTAGACAATGGACAAATTTGCAGAAAGCACCTGGACCAAACGAGGCTGCGGTTCACAGACTGCCCTGAACAACCCACAGTAGACACCACCTTTTTCGAGCCCACAACACACACCGAAAGGATCAACGACACCACGCCGGACCAGGAAATCGAACCCATAACGCCCAACAGCCCAGCAAGGCCAGGCTCACCCAGCAGCCCTGCAGGGCCAACAACACGCCAGCCCAGCGAGGGCACAGCCAACACACCAGAACAGACATTTGTACTGAGGCGGTTCACCAGGGAAAGAAAGGCTCCCGACCGCCTCACCTTGTAAATAGTTTTCACTTTGACTTTGGGGGCGAGTGATGTGTATCTGTAAAGCATGCACTCTCATGTTCCGCCACCAGGGAGCTGATCCCCTGAAGTCCCAAGGGATCCCAGCATCCCTTGGGAGCACTGTATATAAGCCGGCCCCTAAGGCCTGTTCCTCACTCTGGAGTGTCTTATTAAAGACTGATGTCACTGTTACTTTAACCTCCCTGTGTGCAGCCTCATTTGTGTTCGGAACACAATAATTATGAGGGGGCTTGACAAGGTGGATGCAGAGGGGATGTTTCCACTGATGGGGAAGACTAGAACTAGAGGCCATGGTCTTCGAATAAGGGGCTGCCCAATTAAAACAGATGAGGAGAAATTTCTTCTGAGGGTTGTAAATCCTGTGAACTCATCCCTTTTTGGCATGGAAGCAAGTCATCCTCGTTTCGAGGGACTGCTTATGATGATGATGATGCTCCAGTATAGCACAGGTCAGAAGCTTGTTGTCACCCTTTGCATATTTTCATTAATTTTGAGATGGCTTGGTATGAAATATCAAATTGCAAATGGGCCTGTAAATTTAACAACCATATCTGAAAGATGCATGCATACAGAAAGTTAAAGATTTGGGAAGGGGGACACAGGAACATTCTGAGGGAGAGGGTTAAAGCAACTTGAAGGGGATTGTGTTGTGAAGCAACATCCCAAACTGTCACCTACCTTGGAGATGTACACCAAAAGTTGTGAGGACTGCAACCTAAGCATTATAAGTGTGTGATAAAGCCAGGAAACCATTGGAATCATAGAATCTGGAACTGGTAGCATTGACCTTGTAGAATTATATTTGTATAGTTTATATAATATAATTTGCCATGTAGATAATGCATAAGTAGAAGGAATGTTTTTAAATAGTTAATATATGAAAGTTTAAATTGGAATCAGCGGCTTTAACATATTTGTTTATGGATATTTTTTCATTGAACTTTCTTTTATTATGTTCTCATTCACTCAAACTCTCGCTCTCTTTCTCTCTGGAAAATGGTGTTTATTAGAGGCCTGTTAATAGGATTAAAATTCATATTTTCAGATAACTATTTTAATAAGTTTTATTCAAATAAATGTCAGAATTTAAGATGAAACTGATAACACGTTAAGGTATCTTCCAGGTTAAGGTTACTACAGAATGGAATTAATCTAATTATTTCTATAACTTGCATAGAATTGCTTTTTAAGAACATTTAGGCCTTGCATGTATTTTGTTAGGCTGGCCCCTACTGTTTTTGACCTATTTTTGGTATGGCGCGCAAAGGCTTTGTATAATGTTAGACAGTGACCTTGGCGTAGAGGTCATTAATTTGTCACAATAATGACACTGTTTGAATCAATAAGTCGCCAAGAGGTCAGTGGTGTGAACATGGGAATCATTTCTGAATTACTTTAGCCACAGCTGCTATTTAAACTTTTTCTAACGAGCACACTTTATGCTAAGCTTCTGTAGCTGGTAATGCTATTGAGAAATTCAATTCCCATAAAACTAGAATACAGTACTGACATCTATGCAATTATTTAGAAAATCAGCAACTGTACGGTCGGTGATGCAACTAAATACAGGAAACTTAGATCAGATGGTAAGAGACGAAGAAAGAATTGGATAAATCAAATCTAATTATTATGCCTTATTAGATTTCATTCAATATGAAATGTTGGAAAAGATTCTTCAATTTATAGTGTAGATCATGAATACGGTACATTAATTAAATAAACAAATGATTTAATCTCTCTTACGTTGTGAAACAAATACTTTTTGCCCAGTTTTGCCCAAGGTGACTGTAGCAGCAGCAAAGGTAACTATGTTCACTTTTGCCTCTTCCACCATACTTAGTGATCTTGTGGGCATCCGATATTCAGTCCGTAACAGTGTACCCTGTAATTGTGTTTGCTTTTGTGCTTCCTGATGATCTTGGTGTATATGAATGGATTTCTGGCAAGCTGAAGAAGCTGATACCACAGGGAAGGGAAATCTCTTGCTGGTGGGCATTGTTGTGTATGGAGAAAGATTCCCACTGAGCTCAAAGTAAAGTGTGACCGTAGTCTTTTATTGCAGGTTTCCAGAGTGCCTCTCCAACCTGTGAAGCCTCCTTCAATACCTGTGCTCCCAAGGGATTATGGGATCCCTTGGGACTCCAGGGGATGAGCCCTCTGGTGGCTGTACAGAGTAAATACAAGTTTACATATATAACAATACTCCCCGCCGCCCCCCCCCCCCCCCCCCCCCCCAGTCAATAGTGTAACTATTTACAATGCGAGTCAATCTGGGGCCCTTCTTGCCCTGGTTGATCGTCTCGGTGTGAAAGCTGGTGTTGTTGAATCATTTGTTGGGTTCTCGCTGGGCTGCTGTGCAGCTGGCCTTGCTGGGCTGCCTGGTGTGTTGGGCCCTGCTGGGCTGCTTTGGATGATGGGTTCTGCTTCATGGTCAACCATGGTGCCAGTTGCCACTGGTGTGTATGTTAGGGGATCAAAAAAAGTAGGGTCCAAGGTGGGTTGCTCAGGATAGTCCGTGAATCTGAGTTTGATTTGGTCCAAGTGTTTCCGGTGAATGAGTCCATTTGAAAGTTGGACCCGAAACATCCTGCTCCCCTCTTTGGCCACGATAATGCCGGGAAGCCACGTGGGACCTTGTCCATAATTTAATACAAATACAGGATCATTGATTTTGATCTCGCATAACACATTTGCGCTATCATGGTATGTATTTTGTTGAAGCCGCCTGCTCTCTACCTGTTCATGTAGATCAGGGTGAACTAACGAGAGCCTTGTCTTAAGTGCTCTTTTCATGAGCAGTTCAGCAGGTGGGATCCCAGTGAGTGAGTGGGGTCTCGTGTGGTAGCTAAGCAGGACTCAGGATAGGTGAGTCTGCAGTGAACCTCTTCAAGCCTTGCTTGATGGTTTGCACTGACCTCTCTGCCTGACCATTGGATGCTGGTTTAAACGGGGCTGATGTGACATGTTTGATTCCGTTACGGGTCATGAATTCTTTGAACTCAGCACTGGTAAAACATGGCCCGTTGTCGCTCACCAGGACATCGTGTGTTGCAAACATGGCCCGCAGGCTTTCAGTAGTGGCAGCGGACGTGCTAGCCAACATGATCTCACATTCAATCCGCTTGGAGTACGCGTCTACAACCACAAAGAACATTTTACCCAAGAACGGGCCTGCATAGTGGGCGTGTACCCTAGACCACGGTTTGGAGGGCCAAGACCATAAACTTAGCGGCGTCTCCCTGGTACATTGCTTAACTGCGAGCATGTATTACATCTGTTAACGCAGAAATCTTAAGTCCGCATCGATACCGGGCCAGCACACGTGGGATCTGGCTATCGCTTTCATCATTGTAATGCCTGGGTGGGTACTGTGGAGGTCATTGATGAAGGTGTCTCTGCCCTTCTTGGGGACCACTACTCAATTGCCCCACAGAAGATAGTCTGCCTGTATAGACATTTCATCTTTCCGCCGCTGGAACGGCTTTATCTTTTCCTGCATTTCCACTGAGACACTGGACCAGCTCCCGTGAAGCACACGGCTTTTGACTAGAGATAATAAGGGATCCTGGCTTGACCAGGTTTTGATCTGCCGGGCAGTGACCAGTGATTGCTCACACTCAAATGCTTCCATAACCATGGCTAGACCTGCGGCTGCGTCATTTCCACCCCAGTGGTGGGCAATGGCAGCCTACTGAGAGCATCGGTGCAGTTTTCTGTGCCTGGCCTGTGGCATATTGCGTAGTTGTATGCGGACAACGTGAGCGCCCATCTCTGGATGCGGGCCGATGCGTTGGTATTTTTCCCTTTACACTTGGAAAACAGGGATATGAGTGGCTTATGGTCAGTTTCCAATTTGAACTTTAGCCCAAACAAGTATTGCATTTTCTTTACCCCATAGACACACGGTAATGCTTCTTTCTCAATCATGCTGTAGGCTCTCTCAGCCTTAGACAGACTCCTGGATGCATAAGCAACTGGTTGCAGTTTCCCGAAATCATTAGCTTATTACAGTACACTCCTGACGCCATATGACGACGCATCACATGCGAGTACCAAACGCTTACATGGATCATACAACACAAGCAATTTGTTTGAGCATAACAATTTTCTCACTTTTACAAAGGCATTTTCTTGGCGTTTGCCCCAAACCCATTCGTTCCCTTTTCGTAGTAAGACATGCAGTGGTTCTAACAGTGTGCTGAGACCGGGTAAGAAGTTACCAAAATAGCTCAGGAGTCCCAGAAACGACCGCAGCTCCATCACGTTCTGTGGCCTCGGTGCATTCTCGATTGCCTCGATTCACATTGGTGGGCCTGATGCTGTCCGCCACAGTCCTCCTTCCCAGGAACTCCACTTCAGGCGCCAGGAAAACGCACTTCGAGCGTTTTAACCTGAGCCCCACGCAGTTGAATCGACTAAGAACCTCCTCCAGGTTCTGCAGATGCTCGACTGTGTTGCGACCTGTGACCAAGATGTCGTCCTGGAAGACCACCGTGTGCGGGACCGACTTCAGTAAGCTTTCCACGTTTCTCTGGAATATTGCTGCCGCCAATCTGATTCCAAACGGGCATCTGTTATAAACAAAAAGACCTTTGTGCGTGTTGATGTAGGTGAGGGCCTTCGATGATTCCTCCAGTTCCTGCGTCATGCAGGCCAAAGTCAGATCCAGCTTCGTGAACATATTTCCTCCCGCCATTGTTGCAAAGAGGTTGTCGGCCTTTGGTAGTGGGCATTGGTCCTGCAGGGAGAAACGATTGATAGTTACTTTGTAATCACCACCGATTCTGACGGTGCTGTCTCTCTTGAGGACTGGGACGATAGGATTGGCCCACTCGTTGAACTCGATTGGGGAAATGATGCTCTCATTTTGCAGCCGATCTAGCTCGATCTCTACCCTTTCTCTCATCGCGCCCCCGGAATTAGGTGGATCTGCACTTTTGCTCCTTGGAATTTCCCGATGCCTGGTTCGAACAGCGAAGGAAATTTGTTGAAGACCTGGCCACACGAAGTGTTGTCAGCGGGCGATAGCGCTCGGATGTCGTCCCAGTTCCAGCGTATCTTTCCCAGCCAGCTCCTGCCGAGCAGCGTGGGACCATTGCCCGGTACCACCCAGCATAGTAGCTTGTGCACCGCTCTATCGTAGGTGACCTTTACGGCAGCACTGCCGATTACAGGTATCAGTTCCTTCGTGTAAGTTCTTAGTTTCGTGCGAACTGGAGTTAAGACTGGCGTTGAGGCCTTGTTGCACCACAACCGTTCGAAAGTCTTTTTTGCCCATGCTGGACTGGCTCGCGCCCATGTGCAGCTCCATTAACACCGGTGAGTCCATTTCGTTCAACATTCAGCATTATCGGGGGACAATTCGTGGTGAATGTGTGCACCCCATGTACCTCTGCCTCCTCGATCTGAGGCTCTGGTTCGTCGTGATCCTCCGTGGATCTGTCCTCCTCTGCAACATGGTGGTTTGCAAGTTTAACAGGCTTTGCAGCTCGCCTGCACGCTCTGAGTTGTCCCATTGTTCCACAACCCTTGCAAACATACCCTTTGAATCGGCATGAATGGAAACGATGATCACCCCCGCAGCACCAACAAGGTGTTAATGGCCTTGCATTCATCACCCTTGCTGGTGGCCTCTGAAACACCTGCGGACGTGTAGATGCAGGTATGTGTGACCTGCCCTGTACATTACGATTCGAAAACAACATCATTTTGATCACAGTACTGTAGCAGCACTTGTGTGCTGAGAGATTTGCTTCATATTGTCACTGGTGGCAATGAACGCCTGGGCTATCGCTATGGCCTTACTCAAGGTTGGGGTCTCTACAGTCAAAAGTTTGCGAAGTATTGTTTCGTAGCCAATGCCAAGTACGAAAACGCCTCTGAGCATGTGCTCCAAATGTCCTTCAAATTTGCAATGTCCTGCAAGACGTCTTAGCTCGGCAACATAACTCGCCACTTCCTGGCCTTCAGACCTTTTGTAGGTGTAGAACGGGTACCTCGCCATCAGAACGCTTTCCTTCGGGTTCAGATGCTCTCGGACCATTGTGCACAAATCGTCGTATGATTTCTCCGTGGGTTTCACTGGAGTGAGCAGATTCTTCATGAGGCCATACGTTGGTGCCTCACAGACGGTGAGGAGGATCGCCCTTCGTTTGGCAGCGCTCTCTTCCCCACCTAGCGCGTTGGCCACGAAGTATAGGTCAAGTCGCTCCACAAAAGTTTCCCAATCATCTCCCTCCGAGAATTTCTCCGCCATGTCCACTGTTCTCTGCATCTTTGGGTTCGCTATCTGTATCTCGTCGGCAGTTATTGTGTATGGAAACATAGAAACATAGAAAACATAGAAAATAGTTGGAGGAGTAGGCCATTCGGCCCTTCGAGACTGCACCGCCATTCAATGAGTTCATGGCTGAACATGCAACTTCAGTACCCCATTCCTGCTTTCTTGCCATACCCCTTGATCCCCCTAGTAGTAAGGACTACATCTAACTCCTTTTCGAATATATTTAGTGAATTGGCCTCAACAACTTTCTGTGGTAGAGAATTCCACAGGTTCACCACTCTCTGGGTGAAGAAGTTTCTCCTCATCTCGGTCCTAAATGGCTTACCCCTTATCCTTAGACTGTGACCCCTGGTTCTGGACTTCCCCAACATTGGGAACATTCTTCCTGCATCTAACCTGTCTAAACCTGTCAGAATTTTAAAAGTTTCTATGAGATCCCCTCTCATTCTTCTGAACTCCAGTGAATACAAACCCAGTTGATCCAGTCTTTCTGGATAGGCCAGTCCCACCATCTGCCTGACAAAGAGTCAGACAAAGTGTGACCGTAGTCCTTTATTGCAGGTCTTCAGAGTGCCCCTCCAATCTGTGAGACCTCCTTAAATACCTGTGCTCCCAAAGGATTATGGGATCCCAGGGGATGAGCCCACTGGTGGCTGTGCAGAGTAAATATAAGTTTACATATATAACAGGCATAGCTTGAAAATAAGATGTAACAAGGTTTAGAACTTGGTCTGCAAGAGTTTTACTTGTCTATAAACTCTCCCAATACTGACAGAAGCCATCACCTTTAGACCCCATTACAAATTTTCTTCCTTTGCCATTAAATCCTTCCCAGCCCTATACTCGGGTTGAACCAAACTGTTGGCAGTCTTACCTTTTCAACTCTGAACTGTGCTTTGAATTGCACATCTTATCCATAATCAGGATAGCTTGCTTCCACCTCCACAACAGTGCCTGCTTCTGCCCTACTTCAATCCCTTTACTGCTAAAATCTTTATGCATGCCTTAGTCACCTCGAAATATAACTACTCTTACATTTCTCCTTTCTAGCTGCCTCCCCTCCAGTCCTGCACAAACTCCAACTTGTCCAGAACTCTGCCATGTTTATTCTGTCCTGCGCATGTGTAAAATTCCACTTGCCCATCACTCCAGTCCTCATTGACCTATACTCACTCCCTGTCCCCCAGTGCATTTAATTTCAAAATCGTCATTCTTGTCTCTCAACCCTACCCCACCTCTAATCTGGTTCAGCCCTATATCCCCTCCTGGATGCTTCATTTCTCCGACTCTGGTGTTTTGTTTGTTAATATCACATTAATATCACATGACATTCAGAAGTGTGAAGTCTCCTCCAATTCATCCATAAATCTCATGATTGGTGGATTCAGTAGACTTGTTCCATTGTACCTACCAAAGCTCAATTCTCTCAGATATGAAGAACAAATAAAGACTTGGATTTATATAATGCCTTTTATATCCTCAGGACATCCCAAAGTGCTTCACAGCTAGTGACATACTTATGAAGCACAGTTATTATTGTTACATGGCAGCCAATTTGCACATGCAAGGTCCCAAAAAACAGCAAATGAAACAAATTATCAATTAATCTGTTTTTGGTGGTGTTACTTGAGGAATGAATTTTGGGCAAGGCATTGGGAAAACTTCCCTGAATAGTGCCATTGGATTATTTATATCCACCTGAACAGTTTAACATCATCCTAAAATCAGGTGCCTCTGACAATACAGCACTCCCTCAATACTGTACTGAAATATTAGCCTGCATTATGGGCTCAAGTTCTGCAGCAGTGCTTGACCTTATGACCTGTTGATTTAGAGGCAAGAGTATTATCACCGGGCCAAGTTGAAAACATATGTCATAGAACTCAAGCTCCAGTTCTTCCAAGAAGCTGATTTTGACTCGAGGGAAAAGAAGGAAGTGAGCTTAGATGGGTAATGCTCAAGGTAGTTCCAGGAAAGGTGCAGTGTGCATGTAGCTTGGGCAAAGACATTGGCCCTCTGGGGCTCAGACAAGAACATAATAAATAGGAGCAGGAGTAGATCACCTGGCCCCTCGAGCCTGTTCTGCCATTTAATATCATGGCTGATCTGATCATGGACTCAGCTCCATTTCCCTGCCCTCTCCCCATAACCCTTTATTCCCTTATCGCTCAAAAATCTGTCTATTTCCGCCTTAAATATACTCAGTGACCCAGCTTCCACAGCTCTCTGGAGCAGAGAATTCCATAGATTTACAACCCTCTGAGAGAAGAAATTCCTCCTCATCTCAATTTTAAATGGACGGCCCCTTATTCTGAGACTATGTCCCCTAGTCTTAGTTTCCCCTATGAGTGGAAATATCCTCTCTGCATCCATTTTATCTTCTCTTATATATTTCGATAAGATCACCTCTCATTCTTCTGAACTCCAATGAGTATAGGCCCAACCTACTCAACCTATCTTCATAAGTCAACCCCCTCATCTTCGGAATCAATGCACTGAATCTTCTCTGAACAGCCTCCAATGTAAGTATATCCTTCCTTAAATACGGAGACCAAAACTGTACGCAGTACTCCAGGTGTGGCCTCATCAATACTCTGTACAGTTGTAGCAGGACTTCTCTGCTTTTATACTCTATCCCCCTTGCAATAAAGGCCAACATTCCATTTGCCTTCTTGATTACTTGCTGTACCTGCATACTAACTTTTTGTGTTTCATGCACAAGGACCCCCAGGTCCTTCTGTACTGCAGCACTTAGCAATTTTTCTCCATTTAAATTATAATTTGCTTTTCTATTTTTTCTGCCAAAGTGGATAACCTCACATTTTCCCACATATTCCATTTGCCAAATTTTTTCCCACTCACTTAGCCTGTCTATATCCCTTTGCAGATTTGTTGTGTCCTCCTCACAATTTGCCTTTCCACCCATTTTTGTATCATCAGCAAACTTGGCTATATTACACTCGGTCCCTTCATCCAAATCAATAATATAGATTGTAAATAGTTGAGGCCCCAGCACCGATCCCTGTGCCACTCCACTAGTTACCGTTTGCTAACTGGAAACTGACCCATTTATCCCGACTCTGTGTTTTCTGTTAGTTAGCCAATCCTTTATCCATGCTAATATATTACCCCCAACCCCGTGAACTTGTATGTGGCACCTCATCGAATGCCTTCTGGAAATCCAAATACACCACATCCACTGGTTCCCCCTTATCCACCCTGCTCGTTACATCCTCAAAGAACTCCAGCAAATTTGTCAAACGTGATTTCCCTTTCATAAAACCATGCTGACTCTGCTTGATTGAATTATGTTTTTCCCAATGTCCCGCTACTACTTCCTTAATAATGGACTCCAGCATTTTCCCAATGACCGATGTTAGGCTAACTGGTCTATAGTTTGCTGTTTTTTGTCTGCCTCCTTTTTTAAATAGGGGTTTACATTTGCGGTTTTCCAATCTGGTGGGACCTCCCCAGAATCCAGGGAATTTTGGTAGATTACAACTAATGCATCCAATATCTCTGCAGCCACTTCTTTTAAGGATGTAAGCCATCAGGTCCAGGAGACCTGTCCGCCTTTAGTCCCATTATTTTACCGAATACTACTACTTTAGTGATTGTGATTGTATTAAGTTCCTCCCTCCCTATAGCCCCTTGATTATCTACTATTGGGATGTTTTTAGTGTCTTCTACCGTGAAGACCGATACAAAATATTTGTTCAACGTCTCTGTCATTTCCCTGTTCCCTATTATTAATTCCCCAGTCTCATCCTCTAGGAGACCAACATTTACTTTCACCTCTCTTTTCCTTTTTATGTACCTCTAGAAACTCTTACTATCTGTTTTTATATTTTGTGCTAATTTACTCTCATAATCAATCTTTTTTTATCATTTTTTTTAGTCGTTCTTTGCTGGCTTTTAAAAGTTTCCCAATCCTCTGGCCTCCCACTGGTCTTGGCCACCTTGTATGTCCTTGTTTTCAATTTGATACCATCCCTTATTTCCTTAGTTAGCCACGGATGGATTATCCCTTCTCTTGCAGTCAGACAACCTCTTCCAAAGTTAGTATTAAACCAGCTCAAGCACATGGCTTGCAGTTCCTCTGATACATTCAGATATTGGTGTATTGACAGCAGAATCAAATTATCAACTTTTTACCAACAACTATTTTCAATGTATTCGTCGCACTGATAATGACTGGAGACAGCTGCAGTGCATAATGAAAACTCTGATCCTGATCAACATTGGTTTACCATAAGAGAAACTGACTCCAGTCAATTCCTTATTGACATGTCTCTCAAATGCAAGAACCTCTTCTCTGGAGGTTTGCAAACAAGGCAGATTTTTTATGGCATATAGGCTTCTCAGGAAATATGGCTTTTGCTATGGATGTCATTATCATGGAGGAGGAGCAGCAAAGGAGAGTCATGCAGTATTTAAGCAGGATGGACCCCACCAAATATGACCTCGTTCCATTAAATATATGGGCAACACAGGTAATAACAAGGACCTTAGTTAGGAGATGTGTATAAGGAGAATGTGCTTCACGAGAGGCAATAGGGCAGATCTGCCACGTACAGCATTGAGGATCTGTAGCCAAGGTCATCTTCCTGCAGTGTTCTCTCCCTAACTCCGAACATGATAATTGCACTCCACTATTATGTCAAAGGCTAATTTCAGGTAGCCATGGGGTATAGAATCATACAGTACAGAAGGAGGCCATTCGGCCCATCGTGCCTGTGCTGGCTCTTTGAAAGAGCTATCCAATTAGTTCCAGAGCCCTGCAAATTTTTCCCCTTCAAGTATTTATCCAATTTTCTTTTGAAATATCCCTGTAATATCAGCCAGGTGCAATAGAGGAATGCATTCATCAGATGAGTGGCACATTTTACAAGAGAGTTGGGGAGCAGTGAAATCGCGCCGTCCAGATTTACAGGGATCAAGGGTTTCTCAAGGTTTAGCATGCAGTCGTTGACCCTCCTATGCTTTGCAGGCTTCTACAGAAACCTGCCTCAACCTCCTCAACCAGAAGGGCTTCCACTCCCTGAATGTACAGGCTGTGTATGACAACATTCAAAGGATCCTATGTCAATGCAAGATATGCTGTGAGTTACAGCAACGTACAAAGTAAACACACACCAACCTATTCTTTCCTAACACTGTAACTTACCCTGGGTGGCTACAGACCTTTTTTTTCAAGATGTATTCGGAGAACCACTCTTGCTGGAGGTGGTTGACTACTCATACTCTGCAAGAGGATCATGAAACTGAAGTGGCCCTCTTCTCGTGGCAGGGAGACATTGCAGGCTGCATCTCTGGAGCTTACAAAAGTATGGAAATGACAGGAAAATACCAGTTGCTTCATCAAAATTGTCCCATACAGTTATGATGCAACTGAGGATAATGAACTCCCAACACCCCTCGCCCACCAGCCACATAACCGCCTGGGAGAGGCTAAAAAACATGAATAAACCCTAAGCCAATCTCTGCGCAGTCTGGTGTCACTTCCTGCATTCCATTAATGTGATTCTCTGAGGGGAAAGGCAGGAGGCCTGTTGTGTGTTGATGTCCTAAGAAACGGCAGTATTGGCCTAATGGTTTCCCCCATGATCATTGCACAGGGCCCTGGATCTGTGTCGCCACTCATCAGCGGGTTGGCAGGTCTAATGGTAGTATTCGGAAAACTCCTGAGATAACAGCGTACATCATACTGTACCTCCATGGTGGAACCTAGTATGTAGTGTGATGTCTTTTCCTATCCTTACTGCCAATGGAGCTGCAGTCTGCACTTCCGTGGAGATGGAGGCACTGACTGATCCCTGGCCGCTCCTTACATGGGAGTCTGTTTCAGATTCCAGTGAAGCTACCACCTGCTCCATTGAAGTCAGCAAGAAAATGTTTTCCTGATGTTGCCGCAAATGGGATATGTAGACATAAGTCACAACTGTCAGTTGCCACGCATCCTCGGAGACTGACTTGCAATCTTGCTTGTAGGTAGGTTACCTCTTAAGGCTAACACCCATAGTTTCTGGGCCTTCTCCTTGGCCACTGCTGTTAAGGTGATACTTTCTCACCCATTCCGCACTCCTCCAGCTGTCATGTTCTGTACGTCACCTGGGCCACATTAACATTACCTAAATCCCCCAGATGAAAGTATCTGAGCTGGTGCTTGGAGTAAGAAAGCAAGTGTTGTAGTGAGTGACATTGAAGAAGTTGGGGCAGAGCAACACTGGGGAGGATCATGCTCCAATGACGTCTGTGTGACCTTATCCTCGTCACCCTGTTCCTCCTCTATATCATTATAGTCGATGAAGAAAAATGAAAGTTAAAGAAGAGGCTTCCAGCCTCATTGTACTATTTAAATTGAGAACCCGCCTCCGTTAAAACCAGAAGTAGACCGGTCTAGGTCGTGATTCCAACTTTTAACAGTTTAAATACCCCCATGCTCCGCACCCATCTGTTTTTTGATAAAATTCACCCAGCCCCCATAATCTCCAGAACATAGCTTTATTTACATGTTTTGTAAAAGCTTCCTAAGCTCCGGTTAGGCCATAAAAACGCTGGAACTACTTAATCCAGAACCAGTTTATACTTTTTAAAAATATTCATTCATGGGATGTGGACATCACAGTCAAAGCCAGCATTTATTGCCCATCCCTATATCTGCTTTTTTAATTTTAATAGTGACTCAGCACTCCCTCTGCTGACCTTGACTTACATTACACATACATCGACCCTAATCCCACAATATCCAACCAGGCCTCTTCAGTTCATAAAAACAATGGCCGGAATTTTCTGGGGTCATTGCGGACATGATCGGAGGCGGTTCGGGTGGAAATGTTGATATTTTTGGGAGCAGATTGGGAACCCGCCATCATCCCGCCCCCACGCGCCTTTCCTTCGGGCGCGTCTGTCAGTGCGGCAGTGACCGGCAGAGGCGGGCGATCCAATTTAAATGATTATTAATTTATCAGACCTTTAAGAGTCTTTTTAACCTTACCTTTTAAATTTACCTGGATAGCCACGGGAACCACACTGCTCGGGTACCATGTCTATCAACCTGAGGCGGGAGTTCAGTTATCATTGCTCCAGTTGATTTCCTGACTGCATGAAATGTACTTTAAAAGGTCCCACCTGACAGCTTTCCTCAGGCAAAAGCTGTTGCTCAATGCACTCCCATCACAGATTCTGCAGGCTGCAAGTCTTTCCTGTAAAATCTTCATCTAGTGTCACCTCATTGGAAGAATCTCTCTCACCATTGACAGATTGCTTCTATGTCCCATGCCGTCTATTCAATCAACATGGATGCCACTTGTACCGTCTCACCTTGGTCCTCAGAATCTGACTACATTGAGCCCCATCACCAGCAGCACCAACAACACCATCACCAACCTTCTCCGCAATCACTTGATGCTGCACAGGACAGAGGGCATCAGCACCCGAGCAGATTGCTGCCTGGGAGACCAGGGATTGCCTCACCATGGCCAGATTTACTTAACTTGACACTGTGCTCCCATATGGCTACCACATGATACACCAGGTTGGCACCACCCGACACCAACTCCATAAAGCATCCCTGCAATGACCAAGCCATTCGTTTTACACTCACCACCATTGCTGGAGGTACCGTTATGTCTCACCATTCATTGCAACTCAATAAGCCACTTCCAAAGGTGCACACAAATCTGTTCAAGACCAGAAAGTGTTGAAAGTAATTTTTTTTTGTGTTTGACAGCTTCAGCAGAGATAGAGGCAGCCTGCACACTTCCCTGCTGCCAAGGAGCTGGAGAGCACCTTGCTGCACATCAGTGAGGCCATGAGGACTCGCGTCTACGCTGACATCCCTCCTAGAAAGGAGGCGTAGGAGCTTATGCCATCTATTCTCCATACATAGCCATCAATCCTCCATAGATAGTCATCTATTCTCCATAGAGACCATGTGTTCCTGTGAGTGGTGCAGTACCTGCTCCATGTAGGTGGCCATCCTATCCATGGAGGAACCTACAGTCTCCATCACCTGCTCATGTTGGAGATGGATTCCTCCATTCTCTGAACATTTGCAGACATCGCAGTTGCAAATTCTGTCAGAACCTCCTGCAATTCTTGCTGCACCTCCAGGATCGCCCTCTTTCTGGATGCTCCCCGAGGCTCAACATCGGCATGCAGCTGAGCAGAGCTAGGAGTGTCCTGTGCCCTCTGGCGAGGTGTCTCCACCATCTGCTCTTGCTCACTTGTGAATTGTGAGACACCAGGTGAAAACTGTTAAGTCCTGACTCTAATGTACTGACTTACACGAGACACATGCTGAAGTCAAGGTCACTCAGGACCTGAACCTTTAATTCCAGTTCTCCAGTACTGCACTTGCCTGAGACCTCCCTTTATATACCACAGTGGGACAGTTATGGAGTGTCTCCTGCAAGTGCACCCCTGGTGGTAAGGTATGCTTATTGTTACAGGTCATATCCAGTTACAGTCATGTATAGCATGGTAAAATAGTTATATACAGTAATGTGAGATACATGACATCACCCTCCCCCAAGGTCTTATTGCCTTTATAGATTCAGTCTCTCAGGTGGTCTGCGCTCTCACGTGGAGCGTCTTAGTTGTGGTTCAGTTGTTTGCCTTGGTGCCTGTTTTTCATTCGGTGTGATTGCTGGTATCTCGCCTGGGCTGTCTTGTTTCGTTCGGTGTGATTGCTGGTATCTCGCCTGGGCTGTCTATTGAGACTGCCCTTTCCTCCGGTTGTTCCACCTGTCTGTCCACCAGGTGTGGTGTGAGTTCCACATTGTAGTCTGCCTCTGGTTCTTCCGTGTTATCAGTGAATCTACTTTTTACTTGGTCGACATGCCTCCGGCAGATTTGGCCATTGTCCATTTGTACAACCAGTAACCTGTTTCCCTCTTTGTCAGTTACTGTCCCTGCAAGCCATTTGGGATCCCGGCCATAGTTTAGCACAAACACTTTGTCCCCTATCTCATTCCACCTCCCCCTCGAATTTCGGTCATGGTACTCAGTTAGCTTTTGACGCTTAGCCTCAACAATTTCATGCATGTCTGGGAGGATTAACGAGAGCCTGGTCTTTAAGGTTCATTTCATCAATAGTTGTGCGGGGGGAACCCCAGTCAACGAATGCGGACGAGATCTGTGTGCCAGCAGCAGTCGCGACAGATAACTCTGCAGCGAGGGACCTTGAATTCTGAGCATGCCTTGTTTAATGATCTGCACTGCTCGCTCTGTCTGGCCATTGGAGGCCGGCTTGAAAGGTGCCGTCTTAACGTGATTTATACCGTGGTCAACTATAAAATCGTGAAATTCTGCGCTGGTGAAGCACGAACCAATATCACTGACCAGTATGTCAGGAATGCCGTGCGTTGCAAACATGGTTCTACGGCTCTCCACAGTGGTGGAGGTGGTGCTCGAGTTTAAAATGGTGCACTCGATCCATTTTGAAAATGCATCAACGACTACGAGGAATATTTTGCCCATGAATGGGCCCGCATTGTCTACATGCACCCATGACCAAGGTTTGGTGGGCCAGGGGCTTAGGGGGGCCTCCCTGGGGGCATTACTGAGTTGGGAACAAATGGTGCACCGACGGACGCAGAGCTCCAAGTCCGCATCAATGCCAGGCCACCAGACATGAGATCTGGCTATGGCCTTCATAAGGACGATCCCCGTGTGCTCGTGATGGAGCTCCCGGACAAACGCCTCCGTGCCTCGTAAGGGCATAACTACTCGGCTGCCCCACATCAGGCAGTCTACCTGTAGTGAGAGTTCATGCATGCGCCTATGGAAGGGTTTGACCTCCTCGGGGCAGGCATCACAAGCCTCTGCCCAGTCACCGGTTAAAACGCATCTTTTAACTAGAGATAACGTGGGGCCGCTGGTCGTCCAGGTTCTGATTTGGCGAGCCGTCATGGGCGAACCTGTGGATTCAAAGGCATTGATTGCCATGACCATCTCACAGTCCTGTTCATCGGACCCTTCTGTGGTCGCCAGGGGTATCCTGCTAAGCGTGTCGGCACAGTTGTCTGTGCCTGGTCTTCCTTATCGTAAGCCACCAGCATGAGTGCCCACCACTGAATGCGTGCCGAGGTGTTGCCGTTGATTGCCTTGCACTCGCATAGTAGGAACGTGAGGGGTTTATGGTTGGTTTCTAACGCAAACTTGGCCCCGAAAAGGTATTGGTGCATCTTTTTGACACCGTACACGCACGCGAGCGCCTCCTTCTCAACCATACCGTACTTGTGCTCCGCCCGCGAAAGTGACCTGGAGGCATAAGCAACGGGCTGCAATTTACCCGCATCATTGACGTGCTGTAAAACGCACCCGACCCCGTACGCTGACACATCACACATAAGGACTAACTTTTTACCTGGGTCAAAAAAGGTTAAAACATTCTTGGAACATAGAAGGTTGCGTGCCTTATTGAAGGCGCGTTCTTGGGCGTCCCCCCAAAACCAATCGCACCCCTTTCTGAGTAGCACGTGGAGAGGCTCCAGCAGCGTGCTCAAGTTCTGCATAAAGTTCCCAAAGCAATTGAGTAGCCCGAGAAAGGCGCGCAGTTCCGAGACATTCCGGGGCCTGGGTGCCAGGTGAATCGCTTTGGTTTTGGATTCGGTTGGGCGGATTCCATCAGCGGCAATACTTCTGCCCAAAAATTCAACCTCAGGCGCGAGAAATAGACACTTGGATTTCTTAACTCTTAGGCCTACCCGATCCAATCGACTTAGTACTGCCTCAAGATTGCGGAGAACAGTCGGTGTCCCTGCCCGTGATGAGTATGTCATCTTGAAACATAACCGTCCCCGGGATGGACTTGAGCAGACTTTCCATGTTGCACTGAAATATAGCAGCTACCGACCTGATGCTGAATGGGCATCGATTGTACACAAAAAGGCCTCGATGTGTGTTGATGGTGGTGAGTAGCTGAGACTCTTCGGTCAGTTCTTGCGTCATATACGCAGATGTGAGGTCAAGTTTCGAGAAAAGTTTTCCTCCAGCCAACGTGGCAAATAGGTCCTCCGCTCTGGGCAGCGGGTATTGGTCCTGTAGGGAGACTCTATTTATGGTAGACTTGTAATCCCCACAGATTCGCACGGATCCATCAGGCTTCATGACGGAGATGATGGGGCTTGCCCAGTCGCTGAATTCCACGGGAGAAATTATGTCTTCCCGCAGAATCCGGTCCAGTTCATTTTCAATCTTTTCCCTCATCACATAAGACACAGCTCTGTGATGGACCGGTCTGGCATTCTGTGTGATGTAGATTCTAACTTTAGCCCCTTTGAAGGTGCCCACACCTGGCTGAAACAGATGTTCAAAACGGCTTAGAACTGTTGAGCAAGAGGTCCGTTCCTCTGACAACATGGCTTGAACATCATCCCATTTCCAATTAAGTTCTGCTAGCCAGCTTCTCCCCAACAGGGCTGGGAGATCCCCGGGGACAATCCACAGGGAAAGTCAGTGCACCATCCCTTTGTGTGTGACTGAGAGCATGGCGCTGCCAAGGACTAGGACGATTTCTTTAGTATAGGTCCTTAGTTTGGTGTCGATCTTTGTGAGTTTTGGTCTGTTGCTTTTGTGCAGCCACAGCTGTTCAAATTGTTGAACGTTCATGAGGGATTGACTGGCCCCCATGTCCAGTTCCATGTTTACGGGTATCCCGTTGAGTAGAACCCTCATCATAATTGGCGGCGTCTTGGTGTAAGAACAGTGGACATTGATCGTGTTAACCCGCTGTACCTCAGCATCCCGCGCACTGTTCCAACCGTCTTTTGGTCCGCTTTCCGACCCTTCCGATTCGTATACCAGCCGAGCTGCAGTTTTTCTGCACATGCGAGCCAGATGTCCTGTGTAGTTGCAGTTTCTGCAAACGGCATGCTGAAATCGACACACCCTGGTTGAGTGCCTTCCCCCACATCTCCAACACAGACCGTTTCCATTGTTTCCGAAGGATGAGCTGCGTCTGGCTGATCTCCCTTGAGCTTCTCTCAATCTGTTGTTGATTGCTCGCATTGTGGGTTGATGAGGTGTGATCGGCCGTTCATGTGGCCCTTGATTTTGATGGCTTCTGGCGCCACTGTTTGCTGTTGAAGGCCTGCTCTCCTGCCATTGTCTGTGTGTGGGGATAGCGGTTTGTTTCACAATGTGAACCGCTTGTTCCGATGCCTCGTTGGTTGTCGTACCCGAAGTATAGATCAGCCTCGTTTCTTCGTCTGCCAAGAACATCTGTGCTACCAGTGCTGCTGCCTCGAGTCAAGTTCTTAGTCTCTATAAGCTTTCGGAATATGCCTGCGTGGCCTATTCCTTCAATAAAAAAGTGTCTCAGTACTTCTCTCCTTAGTTCATCGGGGAACTCACATGAACTAGCCAGCCTCCGAAGTTTTGCTACGAAGTTGGGTATGCTTTGGCCCACACAGCGTCTGTAGTTGTAGAACCTGTGTCTGGCCATGTGTAGGCTGCTCGCTGGCTTCAGGTGGTCTCTCACCGTGTGCTCAACTCCTCAAACGACTTGCTTGCTGGCTTCTCGAGTGCCAACAGGTCTTTCATTAAAGCGTATGTTTTCGAGCCACAGCTGGTCAAGAGATGGGCTCTTCTCTTGTCTGCCTTATCGTTGCCCAGCCAGTCTTTGGTCACACAGCTTTGCTGGAACCTTTCTATAAAGTCATCCCAATTGTTTCCAGCATTGTATTTCTCATCTGAGCTGTTGGTAGCCATTCTGTGGATTCTGTGATCCCGTAACTCGGCGCCATTGTTAAGTCCTGACTCTAATGTACTGACTTACACGAGACACATGCTGAAGTCAAGGTCACTCAGGACCTGCACCTTTAATTCCAGCTCTCCAGTGCTGCACTTGCCTGAGACCTCCCTTTATATACCTCAGTGGGACAGGTATGGAGTGTCTCCTGCATGTGCACCCCTGGTGGTAAGGTATGCTTATTGTTACAGGTCATATCCATTTACAGTCATGTATAGTATGGTAAGATATAGTTATATACAGTAATGTGAGATACATGACAAAAACACTACTCTCTCTCACGTGGGACCCATCCAGGTGTGTGTATCTGTGCTGGTGCTGGGTGCGCTTGTGTCTGGTGACAGTGCATACTCAGAGGCTGGAGGCTCCTCTGGGGAGTCGTCTTCCTTTTCCTTCTGTACAGTTGCGGGGGAGCGGCTCTTGATGGACCTGTGGGGAAGTAAAGAGATGAGTTATATATGTCACATCAAGAATGGGTACAGATACCATTATGCACATGATGACCAGTCACTGGCTGCTGACATCAGTCCCCATATGAATGATTGATTTATGCTTTGTAGCTGTATGATATCTAATTCTGTCATCATGTTGCTGAGATATCCCTCTCTCTCCGTCTCCCACCTACAGCTGCTCAGCAACTCTAGATATTTTTGAAGCAGTCTCCTCTGCTGTTGTAAGGTTTGCAAATGATGGAGGACCACCAACAGTTCGCCCCCTCTCCCTCTTAGTTTAGGCTCGTTTTTCCTGCAAGGAGGAAAAGAGAAGGTTGAGTGAGAATGATGAAATGAGTGTAAGGAATGAATGGGTTATTTTTTCATGGAAGAATATGATGGAGTTAGGTACCAAAGCCAAGTATGTTAGTTGGTATGATTGCACTAGGATGGGGGTGAGTATGAGAGATGGCTAGTGAGATGGGGATGTGATAATGTAGATAGAGAGAGAGAGGGATGGGTGGAGGTGTAAGGTATGTTGGTGAGAGTAAGGATGTGCAGGAGTAGGGTAGGGAAGGCAGAGTGATAGGAATGTGATGAGAGATGCAGCAGGATGAAGTTGAGTTAAGCTTTTTACTCACATTTCCTGATCTAATGAGATAATTGAAATGTTTGCAGCATTGAACCCAGGTCCTCCTGACCACATCCTCTGCAATCTGCAACCAGGCTGTTTTGGTCTCCTGGGGAGGTCTCTTCCGCCCATTAGAAGGGAAGAGGACCTCTGACTCTCTCCACAAACATATGGAGGGAGTCATCGGGGAACCTGGGTATAGCCCTCTGCCTCTATGCAGTAATTATCAAAGTGTTTGCAGCACGCCAATGCTGCAGTGCACTGGCCGCACTATGTTGCATTAACCTTGAAATTTAATGTGGCCATGGCCCCTTTAAAGATCCCAGCTGAAAACGCATCATGAATGACGTCACCAGACCTGCACAATTTAATCAGGCCAGGTTACACACAGGGCGGGCTTAATAGGCCCTATTAATGTAAAGTCGTTCTGTGGAGTGGGTTGGAGCCAGAAATGGGGTCGCGGCCCGCCATGGTCACTGCCCGCACCCGACCCACCCAGGTATGGAACATTCCGGCCAATGTATTCTGATGCTATTTTTAGCAAAATAGTAAAACAGTTGCATCATGGTTTGCAACAAAAAACAACTTGTATTTATATAGCACCTTTAATGTAGTGAAACATCCCAAAGCGCTTCACAGGAATATTACGTGATAAAAAGTTTGACACCGAACCCTATGGAAAAAAGCTGCTAATCCAGACTTAAAGCATATTTCATGAAGTCTAATTTAAATAAGATGAGACACTGTGGATAAACAGAACTGCATTGTAATATATAGATAGCTCTTTACAGCAGAGACAAAAACAAGCATTAGCAATAGTATACTAGAGGGTAGGAGCTGACCCTTCAACATCTGCACAAAGTTCCTAGTGATCCTCAGAGAGATTGTTTGCCTACTTTATCAGGCCATTTAATATGTCGGATGATGTGGCAGTCAGGTAGCAAGATAATATTCTATGTTGCACAATTTGGCTGGACACAGTTGCTGGAGGACTTTCTGCTTGTTATCAACCTTCTTCTTTGCCTCTTCACTATGCAACCATTCAGAGCTCCTTTGTTTTCACAAGATCAATCTGTAGAGATTGTGTGGCCAGCATCAGGTTCATCTGTGGCTAAAGTTAAAGTGAATTTAGAGTAACTATGTGAAAGATCTACCATGCTAAAGCTTGGCTGCCAGTCTTTGTAAATTATGCAAGTAAAACAAGAGTACATAATTTTAGAAAGTTGTTGAGGCCAATTCACTAAATATATTCAAAAAGGAGTTAGATGTAGTCCTTACTACTAAGAGGATCAAGGGGTATGGCGAGAAAGCAGCAATGGGGTACTGAAGTTGCATGTTCAGCCATGAACTCATTGATTGGCGGTGCAGGCTCGAAGAGCCGAATGGCCTACTCCTGCATCTATTTTCTATGTTTCTAGAACAAAACGTTACATTTTTTTGCATTCTTTAATTATTGTCCTATTCAGTGCATTAGTTTGTTTGTATTTTTAAATATAATGGAACTGTATTAATGTTTTACTCTCTTTCACCAAGAAATGCAATGAGGTTAACCATGAGCATACACCAATAGATGTTTTGTGGCATTGTTTACTGGTAGCGAGGAGGCTGGTTTCAGAGTGGGTTTAGAAGTTGGTCTCATAGCTTGCTCACCAATAGGAAAAACAAACCGAAGGTTGTGGATCGGACCTTCATGCTGCATTTTTATGGATTCTGATTGACCCCTTTTCAGCACATGACAGTTAATGACACATGATTAGCACTGACAAAACAAAAGGAGCTTTACAGGCATTCAAACTCAAACAAGTAAAACGATTGCTCTGCAAGGAAGATATTGATCTATGAAACTTTATGTAGTCACTTAATAAAACAGTTTTTCTTTAATCATCTCTTTTCTGATGTTGATTTTACTCTCCATCCCAGTTCTCCATTCCTATGTCAAATATAACTTGAGATTTTGCAGCAAGTTCACCTTCTCTGTTTCAGTTCTTGTAATTTCTGGAATCTCCTGTCAGATATGGTTCTGTGATCCTTTTAGGTTCACACCTAAATTTTTATTTTTATTATATATATAATATATATATATATATATTTTTAAACAATAGGTGTAGATTACATTGAAATTTCAGTCTCCTAATAAATTGCTACCAAGGCTTAAAGGCAACGGATCCATTGCAGCCCTTCTTCGTCCGGACCGGGGTCAAGCAGGGCTGTGTCATCGCGTCAACCCTCTTCTCAATCTTCCTTGCTGCCATGCTCCACCTCACACTCAACAAGCTCCCTGCTAGAGTGGAACTAAACTACAGAACCAATGGGAACCTGTTCAACCTTCATCGTCTCCAGGCCAGATCCAAGACCATCCCAACCTCTGTCATCGAGCTACAGTACGCGGACGACGCCTGCGTCTGTGCACATTCAGAGGCTGATCTCCAAGTCATAGTCAACATCTTCACTGAGGCGTACGAAAGCATAGGCCTTACACTAAACATCCGTAAGACAAAGGTCCTCCACCAACCTGTCCCCGCCGCACAGCACTGCCCCCCCCCCCCCCCCCAATCATAAAGATCCAAAGCGCGGCCACGGACAACATGGTCCATTTCCCATACCTCGGGAGCCTCTTATCAACAAGGGCAGACATTGACGACGAGATTCAACATCTCCTCCAATGCGCCAGTGCAGCCTTCAGCTGCCTGAGGAAAAGAGTGTTCGAAGATCAGGCCCTCAAATCTGCCACCAAGCTCATGGTTTACAGAGCTATAGTAATACCCGCCCTCCTGTATGGCTCGGAGACGTGGACCATATACAGTAGACACCTCAAATCACTGGAGAAATACCACCAACGATGTCTCTGCAAGATCCTGCAAATCCCCTGGGAGGTCAGATGCACCAACGTTGGCGTCCTCAACCAGGCCAACATCCCCAGCATTGAAGCACTGACCACACTCGATCAGTTCCGCTGGGCAGGCTACATTGTTCACATGCCTGACACAAGACTCCCAAAGCAAGCACTCTACTCTGAACTCCTTCATGGCAAACGAGCCAAAGGTGGGCAGAGGAAACGTTTCAAGGACACCCTCAAAGCTTTCTTGATAAAGTGCAACATCCCCACTGACACCTGGGAATCCCTGGCCAAAGACTGCCCTAAGTGGAGGAAGTGCACCTTGAGTCTCATCGCCGAAACCAAGCGCAGGCAACGGAAAGAGCGTGCGGCAAACCAGTCCCACCCACCCTTTCCTTCAACGAGTGACAGGGATTGTGGTTCTCGTATTGGACTGTTCAATCACCTAAGGACTCATTCTAAGAGTGGAAGCAAGTCTTCCTCAATTCCGAGGGACTGCCTATGATGATGATGATGATGTTTGGTACTACTAGTGGATCTCCACTGGCTTACGGTGTGTCAACAGAATGTTTGTTTTACCACTGTCATCGTTGTGTTGATGCTTATTGCTCTCTTGTTGTGCACTCACTCTCTGCCTGTGTGTCTTTCTCTTATACCTGATCTGCTCTACTTCTATCATTTCTTTTCTTATTTTGTATGGTCAGTGGGAGGAAGTAAAGCACTTAGAATGTGTTTAATTTGTGCATCCCCTCACCGCACTCTTGCTTCTTTCTAGTCCGCAATCACTGTAATGTCACATCTATGTGAGTTCTACCTCCTTCTCCACTTGTGTCCTATGGACTTGCCCACTGTCTTGGCTCCATATGCTTTGGCACCACAATCAGGCAGATGGATTATCCTAGTCAACCTTAAGTACTTCAAAAAAAGTACTTAATTGGCTGTAAAGTGCTTTGGGATGTCCTGAGGTTGTAAAAGGTGCTATATCTTTCTTGCCTCATTTCCCTTTACACACTTTCTCTTTGTTTCTCACCAAGATCTTATAGTCTATCCTTATTACCCTCCCAAATCCCAAACCTTTGCCTCCCACCATGAACGCTATGTCCTCCCCTGATCACCCCTTGCCTTAGTCTACCTTCCCACAACATTCTCTTGGCTGCCTCGTCACATTGTGCCCCCCCCCCCCCCCCCACCAGCATCCTCCGAGCCTCTATCCTTATTACCTTTCTATAAAACTTTACAAAGCTAAAAGCTTCTTTTCCAGTGGACTGGGAAACAAGGTGTTCATTTTTAGAGCACCTGAATGTTTATGCTTTTAAACAGAAAGTACTGGTTCTTACATTGTTGTAGGAACTGACATGAAGAACAGCAAGAAGTGAGGGCAGGAGGAGTGCAGTCTGATGGTCTGAGGCAACTGCCCAATGCAGGAAGGTGGCCAAGAGTGGCAGAGAATCTGGATTGAAAGCCAAAGCATAAAGGAATAAGATGGCGGGAAGACAACTGTCAATCAGCCAGCTGATGCTTGAAATGTATGCAGTAAGGCAGCCAAAGGCAAGGCAGCCAAGGTTCAGAATAGCAGAGATGCAGATGTGGGTGAGTAATTGGCCACCTTACTTAGAAGGGCTGCGGGCGAATCTCTGCTCAGGAGGGTATTCCTGCTCCCCGAGCATCCTTCCATCTAGTCCAGATATTCTGTTGAATAATGAGCCTGATATTGCTTAAAAACGTGCGCCATAGTAAATAGCAACATCAATAGTAAAAGGGTAGTAAGAGGAGGAGTGGGGCCGATTAGGACTAAAAAGGAGACCTATGCTTGGAGGCAGAGGGTATGGCTGAGGTACTAAATGAGTACTTTGCATCTGTCTTCACCAAGGAAGAGGATGCTGCCATAGACATAGTGAAGGAAGAGGTTGTAGAGACACTTAATAGGATAAAAATTGATAAAGAAGAGGTATTAGAAAGGTTAGCTGTACTTAATGTAGGTAAATCACCAGGAGCGGATGGGATGCATCCTAGGATGCTGAGGGAATTGAGATCAAAAATTGCAGAGGTACTGGCCATAATATTCCAATCCTCCATAGATACGGGTGCCTTGCAGAGACTGGAGAATTGCAAATATTACACCATTGTTCAAAAAAGGATTTAAAGATAAGCCCAGCAACTACAGGCCAGTCAGATTAACCTTGGTAGCGGGGAAGCTTTTAGAAGCAGTAATCAGGGACAACATTAACAGTCACTTGGATAGGTGTGGATGAATCAGGGAAAGCCAGCATGGATTTGTTAAAGGCAAATCATGTTTAACCAACTTGATCAAATTTTTTGATAAGGTAACAGAGAGGGTTAATGAGGGTAATGCAGTTGAGGTAGTGTACATGGATTTCCAAAAGGTGTTCGACAAAGTGCCATAAAATGGGCTTACCAGCAAAGTTGAAGCCCATGAATAAAAGGGACAGTGGCAGCATGGATGCGAAATTAGCTAAGTGACCGGAAACAGAGTAGTGGTGATCAGTTGTTTTTCGGACTGAAGGAAGGTATACAGTGGTGTTCCCCAGGACCACTGCTTTTCTTGATATATATTAATGACTTGGACTGGGGACTACAGGGCACAATTTCAAAATTTGCAGATGACACATAACTTGTAAGTATAATGAACAGTGAGGAGGAAAGTGATAGACTTCAGGAAGACATAGACAGGCTGGTGAAATGGGCGTAAGTGTGGCAGATGAAATGTAATGTAGAAAAGTGTGAAGTGATGCATTTTGTTCGAAAAAAAATGAGGAGAGGACAAATAAACGAAATGGCACAATTCTAAAGGGGGTGCACGAACAGAGAGATAGGGGGTATGTGTGCATAAATCGTTGAAGGTGGCGGGGCAGGTTGCGAAAGCTTACGGGATTCTGGGCTTCATAAATAGAGGAAAGGAGTACAAAAGTGTGGAAATTATGATGAACCTGTATATTTTTAAAAAACTAGTTCGGCCCCAACTGGAATACTGGAGACCACTGAACATTGAAGAGAAGCAACAGGCCGAGGAGGTTTTGGAGATACACATCATCAGGCGCAAAAGGGTATTTAACAATGATTCACCATGTATCGTCATCCGAATAGACGTTGCAGGAACCAGGATACCCATGGAAATCGACACTGGTGCATCCGTGAGCGTAGTACCGGAATCGCTATATCTCGATAAGTTAAGTGATTTTCGATTGGAGAAATCGAAGATAGAGCTGCGAGGCTACTCAGGAGGGCAAATCCCTATTGCAGGACAAATCACCATGCCAGTGAAATACAAGGATCAGTTTCAGAGCTTGCCTTTTGCAGTAGTGGCAGAAGACAAGCCTGACCTGATAGGTAGAAATTGGGATAGAAACATAGAAAATAGGTGCCATTCGGCCCTTCTAGCCTGCACCGCCATTCAATGAGTTCATGGCTGAACATGCAACTTCAGTACCCCATTCCTGCTTTCTCGCCATACCCCTTGATCCCCCTAGTAGTAAGGACTTCATCTAACTCCCTTTTGAATATATTTAGTGAATTGGCCTCAACAACTTTCTGTGGTAGAGAATTCCACAGGTTCACCACTCTCTGGGTGAAGAAGTTCCTCCGCATCTCGGTCCTAAATGGCTTACCCCTTATCCTTAGACTGTGTCCCCTGGTTCTGGACTTCCCCAACATTGGGAACATTCTTCCTGCATCTAACCTGTCTAAACCCGTCAGAATTTTAAACGTTTCTATGAGGTCCCCTCTCATTCTTCTGAACTCCAGTGAATACAAACCCAGTTGATCCAGTCTTTCTTGATAGGTCAGTCCCGCCATCCCGGGAATCAGTCTGGTGAATCTTCGCTGCACTCCCTCAATAGCAAGAATGTCCTTCCTCAGGTTAGGAGACCAAAACTGTACACAATACTCCAGGTGTGGCCTCACCAAGGCCCTGTACAATTGTAGCAACACCTCCCTGCCCCTGCACTCAAATCCCCTCGCTATGAAGGCCAATTTGCTTTCTTAACCGCCTGCTGTACCTGCATGCCAACCTTCAATGACTGATGTACCATGACACCCAGGTCTCTTTGCACCTCCCCTTTTCCTAATCTGTCACCATTCAGATAATAGTCTGTCTCTCTGTTTTTACCACCAAAGTGGATAACCTCACATTTATCCACATTATACTTCATCTGCCATTCATTTGCCCACTCACCTAACCTGTCCAAGTCACTCTGCAGCCTCATAGCATCCTCCTCGCAGCTCACACTGCCACCCAACTTAGTGTCATCTGCAAATTTGGAGATATTACATTTAATCCCCTCGTCTAAATCATTAATGTACAATGTAAACAGCTGGGGCCCCAGCACAGAACCTTGCGGTACCCCACTAGTCACTGCCTGCCATTCTGAAAAGTACCCATTTACTCCTACTCTTTGCTTTCTGTCTGCCAACCAGTTCTCAATCCACGTCAGCACACTACCCCCAATCCCATGTGCTTTAACTTTGCACATCAATCTCTTGTGTGGAACCTTGTCGAAAGCCTTCTGAAAGTCCAAATACACCACATCAACTGGTTCTCCCTTGTCCACTCTACTGGAAACATCCTCAAAAAATTCCAGAAGATTTGTCAAGCATTATTTCCCTTTCACAAATCCATGCTGACTTGGACCTATCATGTCACCTCTTTCCAAATGCGCTGCTATGACATCCTTAATAATTGATTCCATCATTTTACCCACTACCGATGTCAGGCTGACCGGTCTATAATTCCCTGTTTTCTCTCTCCCTCCTTTTTAAAAAAATGGGGTTACATTGACTACCCTCCACTCCATAGGAACTGACCCAGAGTCTATGGAATGTTGGAAAATGACTGTCAATGCATCCACTATTTCCAAGGCCACCTCTTTAAGTACTCTGGGATGCAGACCATCAGGCCCTGGGGATTTATCAACCTTCAATCCCATCAATTTCTCCAACACAATTTCCCGACTAATAAGGATTTCCCTCAGTTCCTCCTTCTTACTAGACTCTTTGACCCCTTTTATATCCGGAAGGTTGTTTGTGTCCTCCTTAGTGAATACCGAACCAAAGTACTTGTTCAATTGGTCTGCCATTTCTTTGTTTCCCGTTATGACTTACCCTGATTCGGACTGCAGCGGACCTACATTTGTCTTTACTAACCTTTTTCTCTTTACATATCTATTGGAGCTTTTGCAGTCCATTTTAATGTTCCCTGCAAGCTTCCTCTCGTACTCTATTTTCCCTGCCCTAATCAAATCCTTTGTCCTCCTCTGCTGAGTTCTAAATTTCTCCCAGTCCCCGGGTTCGCTGCTATTTCTGGCCAATTTGTATGCCACTTCCTTGGCTTTAATACTATCCCTGATTTCCCTTGATAGCCACGGTTGAGCCACCTTCCCTTTTTTATTTTTATGCCAGACAGGGATGTACAATTGTTGTAGTTCATCCATGCGGTCTCTAAATGTCTGCCATTGCCCATCCACTGTCAACCCCTTAAGTATCATTCGCCAATCTATCCTAGCCAATTCACGCCTCATACCTTCAAAGTTAACCTTCTTTAAGTTCTGGACCATGGTCGATGGGGGCAGTGCGACGGTTGTAATTTATATGAATTTAAGCATGGATTTTAACAAGGTCCCACAGGGTAGACTGATCAAAAAAGTAAAAGTCCATGGGATCCAAGGGAGAGTGGCAAATTGGGTCCAAAATTGGCTCAGAGGCAGGAAGCAAAGGCGAATGGTTGAGGAGAGTTTTTGTGACTGGAAGGCTGTTTCCAGTGGGGTTCCACAGGACTCAGTACTCGGTCCCTTACTGTTTGCATATAATAATGATTTAGACTTAAATGTAGGGGGCATAATGAAGAAATTTGCAGATGATACAAAAATTGGCCATGTGGTTGACAGTGAGAGGAAAGTTCCAGACTGCAGGAGGATATCGATGAACTGGTCAGTAGGGCAGAAAAGTGGCAAATGGAATCCAATCCGGAAAAGTGTGAGGTAATGCATTTAGGGAAGGGCAACAATACAAGGGAATACACAATAAATGGGAGGATACTGAGAGTGTGGAGGGTCAGAGGGACTTTGGAGTATATGCCCATGGATCCTTAAAGGTAGCTGGACAGGTAGATAGAAACAAAGCAACATAGAAAATAGATGCAGGAGTAGGACATTCGGCCCTACGAGCCTGCACCGCCTTTCAATAAGATCATGGCTGATCATTCACCTGTACCCCTTTCCTGCTTTCTCTCCATACCCCTTGATCCCTTTAGCCATAAGGGCCATATATAACTCTCTCTTGAATATATCTATCGAACTGGCATCAACAACTCTCTGTGGTAAAGAATTCCACAGGTTAACAACTCTCTGAGTGAAGAAGTTTCTCCTCATCTTGGTCCTTAATGGCTTACTCCTTATCCTTAGACTGTGACCCCTGGTCCTGGACTCCCCCAATATCGGGAACATTCTTCCTGCATCGAACCTGTCCAGTCCCATCAGAATTTTATGTTTCTATGAGATTTCCTCTCATTCTTCTCAACTCCAATGAATATAGGCCCAGTTGATCCAGTCTCTCCTCATATGTCAGTCCTGCCATCCCAGGAATCAGTCTGGTGAACCTTCGCTGCACTCCCTCAATTGCAAGAACGTCCTTCCTCAGATTAGGAGACCACAACTTAACACAATATTCCAGGCGAGTCCTCACCGAGGCTGTACAGCTGCAGTAAGACCTCCCTGCTCCTATACTCAAATCCCCTAGCTATGAAGGCCAACATACCATTTGCCTTCTTCACCGCTTGCTGCACCTGCATGCCAACTTTCATGTACCATTACACCCAGGTCTCATTGCACCTCCCCTTTTCCTAATCTGCCGCCATTCAGATAATATTCTGCCTTCATGTTTTTGCCACCAAAGTGGATAACCTCACATTTATCCACATTATACTGCATCTGCCATGCATTTGCCCACTCACCTAACCTGTCCAAGTCACCCTGCAGCCTCTTAGCATCCTCCTCACAGCTCACACCACCACTTAGCTTAGTGTCATTTGCAAACTTGGAGATATTAAATCAATTCCTTCATCTAAATCATTGATGTATATTGTAAATAGCTGGGGTCCCAGCATTGAACCCTGCGGCACCCCACTAGTCACTGCCTGCCATTCTGAAAAGGACCCGTTTATCCCGACTCTCTGCTTCCTGTCTGCCAACCAGTTCTCTATCCACGTCAATACATTACCACCAATACCATGTGCTTTAATTTTGCACACCAATCTCTTGTGTAGGACCTTGTCAAAAGCCCTTTGAAAGTCCAAATACACCACATCCCCTGGTTCTCCCTTGTCCACTCTACTAGTTACATCCTCAAAAAGTTCTAGAAGATTTGTCAAGCATGATTTCCCTTTCATAAATCCATGCTGACTTGGACCAATCCTGTCACTGCTTTCCAAATACGCTGCTATTTCATCCTTAATGATTGATTCCAACATTTTCCCCACTGCTGATGTCAGGCTAACCGGTTTATAATTACCCGTTTTCTCTCTCCCTCTTTTTTTAAAAAGTGGTGTTACATTAGCTACCCTCTAGCCCATGGGAACTGATCCAGAGTCGATAGACTGTTGGAAAATGATCACCAATGCATTCACTATTTCTAGGGCCACTTCCTTAAGTACTCTGGAATGCAGACTATCAAGCCCTGGGGATTTATCGGCCTTCAGTCCCATCAATTTCCCTAACGCAATTTCCTGACTAATATGGATTTCCTTCAGTTTCTCCTTCTCACAAGACCCTCGGTCCCCTAGTACTTCCGGAAGGTTATTTGTGTCTTCCTTCGTGAAGACAGAACCAAAGTATTTGTTCAATTGGTCTGCCATTTCTTTGTTCCCGATTATAAATTCACCTGATTCTGACTGCAAGGGATCTATGTTTGTCTTCACTAATCCTTTTCTCTTCACATACATATAGAAGCTTTTGCAGTCAGATTTTATGTTCCCAGCAAGCTTTCTCTCATATTCTATTTTCCCCATCCAATTAAACTCTTTGTCCTCCTCTGCTGAATTCTAAATTTCTCCCAGTCCTCGGGTTTGCTGCTTTTTCTGGCCAATTTCCTTGGATTTAACACTATCCCTAATTTCCCTTGTTAGCCACAGTTGAGCCACCTTCCCCATTTTATTTTTACTCCAGACAGGGATGTACAATTGTTCAAGTTCATCCACGTGATCTTTAAATGTTTGCTATTGCCTATCCACCGTCAACCCTTTAAGTATCATTCGCCAATCTATTCTAGCCAATTCACGTCTCATACCATCGAGTTACCTTTCCTTAAGTTTAGGACCCTAGTCTCTGAATTAACTGTGTCACTCTCCACCTTAATAAAGAATTCTACCATATTATGGTCACTCTTCCCCAAGGGGCCTCGCACAACAAGTTTGCTAATTAGTCCTTTCTCGTTACACCTCACCCAGTCTAGGGTGGCCAGCCCTCTAGTTGGTTCCTCAACATATTGGTCGAGAAAGCCATCCTAATACACTCCAGGAAATCCTCCTCCACCGTATTGCTACCAGTTTGGTTAGCCCAATCTATATGTAGATTAAAGTCACCCATGATAACTGCTGTACCTTTATTGCACGCATCCCTAATTTTTTGTTTGATGCTGTCCCCAACCTCACTACTAATGTTTGTTGGTCTGTACACAACTCCCACTCGCGTTTTCTGACCTTTGGTATTCTGCAGCTCCACCCATACAGATTCCACATCATCCAAGCTAATGTCCTTCCTTACTATTGTGTTAATTTCCTCTTTAACCAGCAATGCTGCCCCACCTCCTTTTCCTTTTATTCTATCCTTCCTGAATGTTGAATACCCCTGGATGTTGAGTTCCCAGCCCTGATCATCCTGGAGCCATGTCTCTGTAATCCCAATCACATCATATTTGTTAACATCTATTTGCACAGTTAATTCATCCACCTTATTACGGATACTCCTTGCATTAAGACACAAAGCCTTCAGGCTTGTTTTTTTAACACCCTTTGTCCTTTTAGATCACTGAAGCTGGATTAGAATGAGATTTCTTTGTGTAGAAATGAAATTTGCATCGAAAGATGATGTCATCAAGCAGCATCCGAGATCAGGTAGTCCGATCCAAGAATTCAACTGTCAGTGTAGAAGTTTACTGCAACCCACATCCCGTACTACACGCACTCGAGGAGAAAGTTGAGCAAGAACTCAAAGTCTAGAAACTGAGAACATTATCTCTAAGGTAGATCTAAGTAATTGGATAACACCCATTGTTGTTGTCAGATGGTAATGCTGATATGTCTAGGTTACCATGCTCATCACAAGTTATACCCAATGGGGAAGTAATGTTCTATTTTTTGTATATTGATGAACTGCCAGTCACAGCTGAAGAGCTTGGTAGGGCAACCAAACGTGACCCAGTTATGTCAAAGGTATATGATTACATAGCAAATGGCTGGCCAAACCAGGTATCAGAGGAAGATATTCATCCATACTTTGTTCGTAAGAATGAATTATCAGTCAAGATTGTATCATGTGGGGTGCAAGAGTGGTTCTCCCAAATAAGTTCAGGTCCAAACTGTTAGGAGATCTTCATGACCAGCACCTGGGAATGTGCTTGACCAAGAGTTTTGAATGCAGTTACTTATGGTGGCCAGGTCTTGATAAAGATATAGAGTGCATCACTAGTCAGTGTACAACATGTCAATCGGTAAGCAAGAAACCACCATCAGTACCATTACAGCCATAGAAATGGCCGCCCAAAGTGTGGCAAAGGTTACATGTAGATTTTGCTGAACTTGAGAGTCAGCAATTGTTCATTGTGATTGATAGTCATTTGAAGTGGGTCGAGATGTTTCCGTTGCGGAAAATAACAATAAGTAAAACACTAGACAATTTACGAAGATTGTTTTCTTCATATGGCCTCCCAGAAGAAATTATGTCTGAGAATGAGCTGCAATTTTGTTCAGAAGGAAACGATGTGAAACATACCAAAGTTCCACCGTACCATCCTACTTCAAATGGTACAGCAGAGCACACAGTACAAATTGTAAAATGTGCCCTCATCAAGCAAATGTTGGATCCAACGCCAAAGAAACGACAGTTGTCTTTGGACCACAAACTGGCTAATTTCTGATTACTTATCGAAATACTCCTCATACAACTACTGGTTGAACACTAGCAGAGTTGTTTCTCAAACAGCCACGAACCAGGTTCTTGTTCTTAAAGCCAAACTTGGCACGATCAGTTGAACAGAAACAAGCAAGACAGAAAGAGAATCATAATAGAGGTACAGTAAGAGCGAAAAGTGTGAAATTGAATCAGAAGGTGTGAGTGAAGAACCATCACCATAAATGGTTAAAGTGATTACCAGGAAGAGTAATAGTCAGGATGTTTGATCATGGAAAGGTTAGATTTGTTCACATTGATCATATTTTATCTACAGATGTGGAAGGAGTTGAAAGTTGGGATGATTCAATTATTTCTGATGAGTCAGATAGTCTTGTTACAAGTTGAGTACCAATAGCAAACCCTACATCAGATGTACTAGAAACAAGTCCAAGAGAATGTCAAAATTTAAGTCCGAGTCCGAGTCAGGCAGACAAACAGATCAGCCTAGAATGACTCTAAGTTCAACACCAAGTTTGGAAAGTTCTGTTCGTGAGTGAAGGTATCCTCTTCGAAACAGAAAACCAGTGGTTACGTTTGATTTGTAAATATGGAAAAATAAGTCCATATCTTTTGTTGTATATAACCATGCATGTTATGTATAATTATTTGTTATGATTACTTCTTCATTAAGGAGGGAGAAGTGTAATAGAGCTCCCCCTAATGTACTACTGCTCCACCTAGTGGACTACTATGGTAATGCAATTACTGATGTAAATACAATAAAGGGTCATGTGACAAAGTCACATGATAGTTTGTGTTAGAGCCATCTTGTATAGTGTGTTTGTTAGTAATGTCATAAGAATATATCACATACAGGGAAAGGGCAGGGGAGCGGGACTAGCTGAGAGTCGGCAAGGGCTCGACGGGCCAAATAGTCTTTTACCGTGCTGTAAGCATTCTATGATTCTAGAGATGTTGCATCTACGACCTCTACTATGGTACAGAAATTCCAAGGAATTATGGCGTGAGTGATTTATACCATGACATATGGCACGCCATAATTTGCTGTGCTGATCCAGACACCTTCGGTGAAAAAGTTGAACAGCTAATTATCATGGTTCCAGGCCCCCATTAAAATCAGTGCCAAGATTGAGTTTGTTGCATTAACGCCACTGTGATCACCAAGCCACTTAGACCACTGTAGAATGGTGTTGGTAGACTCAGTATGTTTGGTGCAATCACAGAAATCATAGTTTACTGTTTAAATTAAGAAATAATTGCCCTTTTTTATTATTCATTGGTGCAGTTCTGAGTGTCCAGTGTCACTGGTGCAAAGCAACTGAAATATATATCTGACAGGAGCGGTTTGCCGGTTTCTAGCCTTAAACTACCATCAGAATTGAATTTTTTTTGTAATTCGGATTGTTAATGAAATGCATTGTGAGTGTGGTTGTTAGTGATCACAATGTGTCCATTTACACCTTATTAAAATCCAAGCAGTAAATCAGAAATAGCACAGGGATTACAGACTGCTTGAACAACTAAAGACTAAGGGCTCAATTTTACCCAAGCCTGTTTTCTGGCGTATTGCCAGAATTATGCCGGTTATTTAGGTCCAGAAATGCATCAGAAAAACATGTCCAAACTTTCCCCGATCTTTATACTGTAATCTTGAGGTGCGCAGCGTGGCCAGTCACCTCGGGGGGTGGAGCCTGCTGTCTGCGTCAAAACACAGCTGGGCTTTCTGCACATGCATGGAAAAAAAAATAACGTTCTTGACGTCGCTGAAATGGCCGCGCATGCACAGTACAGCTCCAAGTTGGCAATCAGTCATTTTTAAAGAGCCAGTTGTGTGTTTGTGCCAGAAGGAGTGCTGTGCGTGTGTTAGAGCATTGAAAAATCGCAGCTGCATGCAGAAGGAATGCTGTGTGTGTCTGAGAGCATTTGAAAAAGTGCCGTGTGTATTTGAGAGCAGCTGCAGCAGTAAAAGATGCAACGCGGACCAAGGACCACGAATTTCTTGCTGGAAGAAGTAGAGACGCTAGTTACTGTGATTGAGAACAGATGGCAGGAACTGGATACCAGCAGAGGTCACACAAAAGTTCAACCAAAAGAAATAAAGAAACGCTGGAACCAAATTGCAGAAGATTACTGCGCACTGCGCAGTGGTGAACACCAAGAGATCTGGAAGCCAGTGTAAAAAGAAATGGCAGGACCTTGGTCAAGTAGTTAGTGTAAGTAATACTTTCATTTATTCAATGCAATTGTAAATGTGACCAGCTGCATATGTCGCACCCAGCAGAAAGACCCCCTCTCTAAAAAGTTGCATTTTCCTCTTTTGCAGAGCAAAGTGGCCCACAACAAAAGACAAAGAACTTGAATAGGAGGAGGCCCGGCAAATCTGCACTCACTGACACCCTTGGAAGAGAGGGTCGCAGCTTTGATGGGTCCTGCCTGGAGAAAAAACAATCAGTACTGCACAAGCTGGGCCCATACTCGAGGGAGAGGGCAACTCCTGCTATTTTAATTTTGGCCCTTCAAATCAACCTGCTGCCTGGCCTGCTATATGTGAGCCTACTCATGCCACCCATCCTTCCCCCTCCTCTGCTGCTAATTATTTGACTGTTCTGTTATATTTGTAGAACTTGAGGCCAATCCTGAAGATGCAGAAGAAGATTCAGAAGCGGATGAGCCTGAAGAGGAGAACATCTTCCAATCCCACCCTCCAGACCATGGGGAGGAGGGAGGGGGAGGAGGAGAGAGGGGATGGAGCTGGATGAAGCTCCCACTGTTGTGCTGACTTTGGAGGAGGTACCGCTCATGGAGTTGACAGTCCCTTCCGTGACTAGTGGTTTGAGTGTTGATGGGACTTTACATGGTTTTGCACCTTCTAAGGCTGCGGGTCCCAGTAGTGGGGTATAGTAATGCACACCCAGGGCTCCACCGTTGCAGGCTACGAGTTCCATTGTTAGGGTGCAGCAAGGCACATGCAGGGTCCCACCTTCTGAGGCTGTGGGTCCCAGTAGTGTGGTGCAGCAATGCACACCCAGGGCCCCACAGTCCCAGGCTACGGGTTCCATTGCTGGGGTGCAGCGAGGCAGACCCAGGGTGAGGGGCAGGAGAGCTCAACCACGTTCTCCTGAGATGCAGGATGTAACAGATATGCTTCAGATGATGATATTGAGTGCGAAGAGCAGCGACCTTACATGATCACTCGTGGACATCATCAGTTGGGTGAGTGATGAGGTAGCGGGACTGTTGTGAGAAGGAACAACACTTGCCAGTTCCATCAGTGAGGGAATAGTGGCCATGAGGGAGCGAATGTCAGAGGTAGTGCAAAGCACTGCACTGGCAATGAGTGAGGGAATGTCAGAGGTAGTGCAAAGCACAACACAGGCAATGAGTGAGGGAATGTCAGGGATAGTACTGGCCATTAGAGAGCGAATGTTGCAGTCTGCTGAAACACTATCAGGGTGCATGAGGGACGGCATATGTGAGTTAGCTGCTACAATAAGGGATCACGCCCAGACCCCGCGCCCATTGACAGAATCAAGTACCACTCGCACTGCAATCCCCACACCAACCTCTGAAGAGCCCCAAGCCGGGCCCTCCAACTTGCTGCCTGACGCTGACGTCCCCCACTGTCAAGAGGTGCTCAGTACCCGAGATGTAAGAAGGAATAAGCTTGGTACCAAGCCCAAAATCACTGCGCCACCGCCCGCGGCAGGGGTGGTGGAGAGTCCAAGACCAAGCACAGCGGGCGGTCGGTCTTGCACTAAGGGGGAGGAGAGACGGGGGCAGCTTTTCTTTGCTGCTGTTGTTGTTGATATTATTGTTACTGTTGTAACTGTTCTCAAATTAAAAGTTTTTTGAAGGCTCTGAGTCTCATTGTGAGGAATATTCGTAATAAGGTGTATGAATTAACTGTGCAGTTAGCTGTTAACGGATATGATGTAATTGGGATTACGGAGACCAGGGTGACCAAGATTGGAACTCAACATCCAGGGGTATTCAATATTCAGGAAGGATAGACAGAAAGGAAAAGGAGGTGGGGTAGCATTACTGGTTAAAGAGGAGACTAACGCCATAATAAAGAAGGACATTAGCTTGGATGATGTGGAATCTATGTGGGTAGAGCTGCAAAACACCAAAGTGCAGAAAACGTTAGTGGGAGTTTTGTACAGACCACCAAACAGTAGTAGTGAGGTTGAGGATGGCACCAAACAGCAAATTAGGGATGCGTGCAATAAAGCTACAGCGGTTATCATAGGTGACTTTAATCTACATATAGATTGCGCTAAGCAAACTGGTAGCAATACGTGGAGGAGGATTTCCTGGAGTGTATAAGCGATGGTTTTCTAGACCAATATGTTGAGGAACCAACTAGAGAGCAGGCCATCCGAGACTGGGTCTTGTGTAATGAGAGAGGATTAATTAGCAATCTTGTCGTGCGAGGCCCCTTGGGGAACAGTGACCATAAAATGATAGTGTCATGTATTCAACCAGCATTGTAACCCATGTATAAACTGACCTAAGTTGTACACCGTGAGAACACTGACCACAAGGTGGGAGACACTCCTAACCTGGACCTTCTGGTATAAAAGGGGAAGCTCCACCCACCTTCATCACTTGAGTGCTAAGGAATAAAGGACAGGTCACAGACTGACCTTCTCTCAAGCATGGGCCTTGTGTGCATTTATACTGTGTAGTAAGGACGTATCAATGGCGACAAGAAACTGGGATTTAAACCATGCGAGCATGGCCACTAGCAGAACAGACGAGAGGTACTGTGTTAAGGAATGGTTGGGACAGAGATTCAACATTGTTAAAGCAGCACACAGTTCTCCAGGCAGACAAGGGCAGTCAGGCATGCCCCAACATGTAGTCGAACCCAGAGGGGGAGTTCGACAGAGACAATGGCAAGCTGAACAGCGATTCACGCCATGGCAAGGGACAATGGGGCCATCAACACCTGTTAATGGTGCACTCGAGGACAATAACGGGCAGTCAGGGACGATCGACTGGCGAGGGACCTTTTGTTTCAAACCGCAACTCATGCTGGAGGCGTGGAGGCATACATTCAGCCGGAGTTTGCAGAGATGAGCAAAACACCTGCAGAAATTGCAAAATGGACACTGGGGGAAATCGCTGGAAGCTGAAGTTCAGCGAGTTCATGTGGAGCACGTATACAGTTCATACACCAGGACGCCACCGATAATGATGAAAGTGCTCCTCAATGGCATCCCAGTATCAATGGAGTTAGACATGGGTGCCAGCCAGTCCCTGATGGGTATCAAACAGTTCGAAAAGTTGTGGGCATCCAAGGCCAGGAGGCCAAAATTATCGCCGATTGACGCACAGCTACGGACTTGCACAAAGCAGATCATTCCGGTGCTAGGCAGCGCCACGGTAGTCATGACCCACAAAGATTCGGAGAACAGGTTGCCACTCTGGATTGTCCCAGGGGACGGTCCCGCACTACTGGGGAGGAGTTGGCTTGTTGTCATGAACTGGAAATGGGGCGATGTCAATGCAATTTCCTCTGTGGAGCGAGTATCATGCTCACAGGTCCTGGACAAATTTGACTCATTATTTCAACCCGGCATTGGCACTTTCATGGGGGCCAAGGTAGTGATTCACATAAACCCGGACGCCAGACCAGTACACCACAAGGCCAGAGCGGTGCCGTACGTGATGCGGGAAAAGATAGAAGGCGAATTGGACCGCCTGTTGAGGGAAGGCATCATCTCGCCAGTCGAATTCAGTGACTGGGCGAGCCCGATTGTGCCGGTACTCAAGGCGGATGGGTCAGTCAGGATATGTGGCGATTACAAGGCCACCATCAATCGGGTGTCACTCCAAGATTGTGACCCGCTACCGAGAGCAGAGGACCTCTTTGCGACGCTATCCGGTGGCAAACTTTTTTCAAAATTGGACCTGACCTCAGCATACATGACCCAGGAGCTGGCGAGTGAGTCGAAGAAGCTGACCACCATCACGACACACAAGGGGTTGTTTGAGTACAACAGATGTCCGTTCGGGATTCGCTCGGCCGCCGCGATCTTCCAACGAAATATGGAAAGCCTCCTCAAGTCGATTCCAGGGACGGTGGTTTTTCAGGATGACATCCTTATTACGGGTTACGATACTGAAGAACACCTCGACAACCTGGAGGAGGTGCTACGCAGACTGGACCGGGTAGGTCTGCGACTGAAAAAGGCAAAGTGCGTCTTCCTAGCTCCAGAGGTAGAATTCCTGGGGATGAGGGTAGCAGCAGACGGGATCAGCCCTACTGCATCCAAGACGGAAGCGATCCAGAGAGCACTCAGACCCCGTAACACGCTGCATTCGTTCCTGGGGCTCCTGAACTATTTTGGTAACTTTCTTCCAAAATTGAGCACGCTGCTAGAGCCACTACACCTGCTCCTACGCAAAGGTCGCGAATGGGTCTGGGGGGACAGCTAGGAAAGGGCTTTTAATAGAGCACGCAATTTGTTATGTTCCAACAATCTGTGAACGCTATATGACCCATGTAAGAAACTTGTGTTAACGTGCGATGCGTCGTCCTATGGTGTCGGGTGTGTGTTGCAGCATGTCAATGCCAAGGGTCAGTTACAGCCGGTAGCTTATGCCTCCAGGAGTCTGTCCCAGGCAGAAAAGGGCTACGGGATGGTAGAAAAGGAGGCGCTCGCATGTGTATATGCGGTAAGGAAAATGCACCAGTACCTGTTTGGCAGGAAATTTGAGCTGGAGACAGATCACAAACCCCTAACGTCCCTTTTGGCCGACAACAAGACCATAAATGCAAACGCATCGGCCCGCATACAGAGGTGGGCACTCACGTTAGCTACACAATTCGGCACAGACCGGACACCCAAAACTGCGCCAATGCACTCAGCAGGCTCCCACTAGCCATCACTGAGGGGGCTACCGAGCATGGTGCTGAGATGGTCATGGCTGTTGAAGCTTTCGGAAGCGAAGGCTCACCCGTGACAGCCCGTCAGATTAAAGTCTGGACAAATAGAGACCCGCTATTGTCTCTAGTCAAGAAATGTGTCCTGAATGGGGACTGGGCAGCCACGTACAGGGCATGCCCTGAGAAATTTAAACCATTTCACAGGCGCAAGGATGAACTCTCGATTCAGGCCGATTGCCTACTGTGGGGAAACCGTGTAGTCATGCCCCAGATGGGCAGAGAGGTGTTCATCAGAGAACTCCACAATGGGCACCCAGGCATTGTCACGATGAAGGCAATTGCCAGGTCACACGTTTGGTGGCCAGGGATAGACGCAGATCTGGAACTTTGTGTTCGCAGGTGCAACACGTGTGCCTAGCTGGGCCATGCGCCCAGGGAAGCCCCCCTTAGCCCCTGGCCATGGCCCGCCAAGCCTTGGTCATGCATCCATGTGGACTACACAGGTCCTTTCATGGGGAAAATAGATGCCTACTCCAAATGGATTGAGTGTGACATTTTAATTTCAAGCACATCTTCTGCCACGGTCGAAAGTCTACGGGCAGTGTTCGCCGCCCACGGTCTACCGGACATCTTGGTCAGCGACAATGGCCCATGCTTCACAAGCACTGAATTCCAGGACTTCATGGCAGGCAATGGAATTAACCATGTTAGAACGGCACTGTTCAAGCCGGCCTCAAACGGCCAGGCAGAACGAGCAGTGCAGATAATCAAACAGGGGATGCTCAGATTCCAAGGGGGTTCCCGACAAACCCGCTTATCACGCCTCCTGTTGGCCTATAGATCCCGACCACACTCGCTCACAGGGGTTCCACCCGCAGAGCTACTAATTAAAAGGACGCTCAAAACCCGATTATCTCTTATACACCCCACCATGAAAGAAATTGTCGAGAGCCGGCGCCAGTCACAATATCACTACCATGACAGGAATGCGAGGGCGCGATGTATTGATATATATTATCCTGTTTTTGTCCTCAACTACGCTGCAGAGCCCAAATGGCTCGCAGGCACTATGGTTGCCAAAGAGGGAAATAGGATTCTGGTAGTTAAACTTACCAATGGACAAATCTGCCGCAAACAGGTGGATCAAACAAAAAGCAACCCCATAGAAGAAGCAGAGGAAGAACACGATATAGAGTTCACTCCACCACAGGTAACCGAACACCGGAACCAAAGGGAGGAGAGCCCAGTCACTGTGGGCAGTCCGCACTGCAAACAGCAGACACTCAGGCCAGTGCCCAACAACCGGAGCCCCAACTCAGGCACTCTACAAGGGAGCGTAAACCACCAGAGAGACTCAACCTGTGATCCCAACAAGACTTTGGGGGGGGAGGAGATGTCATGTATTCAACCAGCATTGTAACCCACGTATAAACTGACCTAAGTTGTACTCCGTGAGAATACTGACCACTAGGTAGGAGACACTCCTAACCTGGACCTTCCGGTATAAAAGGGGAAGCTCCACCCACCTTCATCACTTGAGTGCTAAGGAATAAAGGACAGGTCACAGACTGACCTCTCAAGCATGGGCCTCGTGTGCATTTATACTGTGTAGTAAGGACGTATCAGATAGAATTCTTCATTAAGCTGGAGAGTGACACAGTTAACTCCGAGACTAGGGTCCTGAACTAAAAGAAAGGTAACTTCGATGGTATGTATTGTGTTCCTAACACAAATGAGATTGCACACAAGGAGGTTAAAGTAACAGTGACCTCAGTGTTTATTAAGACACTCCAGAGTGAGGAACAGGCCTTAGGGGCCGGCTTATATACAGTGCTCCCAAGGGATGCTGGGATCCCTTGGGACTTAAGGGGATGCGTTCCCTGGTGGCGGAACATGGGAGTGCATGCTTTACAGATACAGAACATCACTCCCCACAAAGTCAAAGTGAAAACTATTTGCAAGGTGAGGCGGTCGGGAGCCTTTCTTTCCCTGGTGGACCGCCTCAGTACAAATGTCTGTTCTGGTGTGTTGGCTGTGCCCTCGCTGGGCTGGCGTGTTGTTGGCCCTGCAGGGCTGCTGGGTGAGCCTGGCCTTGCTGGGCTGTTGGGCGTGATGGGTTCAATTTCCTGGTCCGTGGTGGTGTCGTTGATCTTTTCGGTGTGTGTCGTGGGCTCGAAAAAGGTGGTGTCTGCTGTGGGTTGTTCAGGGCAGTCTGTGAACCGCAGCCTCGTTTGGTCCAGGTGCGTTCTGCAAATTTGTCCATTGTCTAGTTTGACTACAAACATCCTACTCCCTTCTTTAGCTATCGCCGTGCCCGTGATCCACTTGGGACCATGTCCATAGTTTAGCAGATACACAGGGTCATTCAGATCAATTTCCCGTGCCACAGTGGCACGACCATCGTTTACATTTTGTTGCTGCTGCCTGCTCTCTACCTGATCATGCGGGTTGGGGTGAACCAGCGAGAGTCTGGTTTTAAGTGTCCTTTTCATGAGTAGCTCAGCCGGGGGCACCCCTGTGAGCGAGTGGGGTCTCGTGCGGTAGCTGAGCAGTACTCGGGACAGGTGGGTTTGGAGTGAGCCTTCTGTGACTCGTTTAAGGCTCTGTTTGATTGTTTGAACTGCCCGCTCTGCCTGCCCATTGGAGGCTGGTTTAAAGTGGGATGAGGTGACATGTTTGATCCCATTGAGGGTCATGCATTCTTTAAATTCGGCACTGGTGAAACATGGCCCGTTGTCACGGACCAGTATGTCAGGCAGGCCATGGGTGGCAAACATGGCCCTCAGGCTTTCAATGGTGGCGGTGCTTCCTGACATTATTTCACATTCAATCCATTTTGAAAAAACATCCACCACCACCAGGAACATTTTACCGAGAAACGGGCCCGCATAGTTGATATGGATCCTCGACCATGGTTTGGAGGGTCAGGACCACAAACTTAGTGGTGCCTCTCTGGACGCGATGCTCAACTGAGCGTACACGCTGCATTGCCGTACACAGGACTCTTAAGTCAGAGTCGATACCGGGCCACCACACGTGGGATCTGGCTATTGCTTTCATCATTACTATACCCGGGTGTGTGCTGTGGAGATCCGAGATGAACGTCTCCCTACTCTTTTTGGGTAGCACTACGCGGTTACCCCACAATAGGCAATCTGCCTGAATGGACAGCTCGTCCTTTCGCCGCTGGAATGGCTTGATTAGCTCTTGCATTTCAACGGGGATGCTGGCCCAGCTCCCATGCAGTACACAGTTTTTTTACTCGGGACAGCAGAGGATCTTGGCTGGTCCAAGTCCTAATCTGGCTGGCCGTGACAGGTGATTTATCATTTTCAAATGCTTCCATGACCATCAACAATTCCAAATGGGCATTTGTTGTAGATGAACAGTCCCTTATGGGTGTTGATGCAGGTGAGGCCCTTCGAAGACTGCTCCAGCTCCTGCGTCATGTAGACCGAAGTCAGGTCGAGCTTGGTGAACGTCTTGCCTCCTGCCAGCGTCGCAAATAGGTCGTCTGCCTTAGGTACAGGTATTGGACCTGTAGCGAGAAACGATTAATAGTTACTTTATAATCGCCGCAAATCCTGACTGTGCCTTCACTTTTGAGTACTGGAACAATCGGGCTGGCCCACTTGCTGAATTCCACTGGGGAGATGATTCCCTCACGTTGCAGCCTGTCCAGCTCGATTTCCGCTCTCTCCCTCATCATGTGAGGTACTGCTCGCATCTTGTGGTGAATGGGTCGTGCCTCTGGGACCAAGTGGATCTGCACCGTCACCCCGGAAAAGTTTCCAATTCCTGGCTCAAAATGGAAGGAAATTTGTTAAGAACCTGTGTACATGAGGCCTCATCGACATGTGATAGTGCTCGGATGTCATCCCAGTTCCAGTGGATTTTGCCCAGCCAGCTCCTTCCAAGCAGTGTGGGGCCATCGCCTGGGACAATCCAGAGTGGCATTTCGTGCACTGTGCCCTCGTAGGTGACCTTGACCATGGCGCTGCCCAGGACAGTGATGAGCTCTTTGGTGTACGTTCCCAGTTTCGTTTGGATGGGGCTCAGGGCTGCTCTGAGTGCCTTTTTGCACCACAGTCTCTCAAACATCTTTATACTCATGATGGATTGGCTAGCGCCAGTGTCCAGTTCCATTGCTACGTGTACATTAAGCATTATGGGCCCAAGTTTCCACATGATTTGCGCTTGATTTTTAGGAGCAACTGGTGGAGAACAGACTATCTTAGAAATTCTCCACATTTTTTTTTCTGCAGTTCTAGTCAGGTAGAACAGTTCTACTTTGGAACAGAATTTTTTCTTCAAAAGGGGGCGTGTCCGGCCACTGACGCCTGATTTGAAAGTTTCCACAGTGAAAACGTACTCCAAACTAAAGTAGAATGGAGCAAGTGAAGATTTTTGTAGAACTGAAAAAACCTGTTCTACACATTAAAAAATCAGGCGCAGGTTACAAATTAGGCGTCCAGAACGAGGTGGGGGGGGGGAAGGGAAGTCATTAAATTCTATAATCAATCCTTATTTATACTTATACAAATATTATACAAATAAATCCAACCTGAATAAACATTTATAAGCAAACAAAAGATTAAATAAATCATCTTCCTACCTGTGTGAAAGTGCTTCAGCCAGGGAGAATTCTGCAGCCGTTCGTGCCGCTGAGCGGGAGGGGGGGCGGAGAAAGCCGGTCGTGCCGCTGAGGAGGAGGGGGGGGGGGGGAGGAGAAAGCCGTTCGTGCCACTGAGCTGGAGGGGAGGGGGGGGAGAAAGCCGTTCGTGCCGCTGAGCGGGAGGGGGGAGGAGGAGACAGCGGCTTGTTGCCGTGGAGGGAGGGGAGGGAGGGGAAGGAAACAGCGGCTTGTTGCCGTGGAGAGAGGGAAGGGAGGGGAAGGAGACAGCGGCTTGTTGCCGTGGAGAGAGGGGAGGGAGGGGAAAGAGACAGCGGCTTGTTGCCGCGCAGGGGAGGGGAGGGAGGGGAAGGAGAGAGCCGTTTGTTGCCGCGGAGGGGAGGGAGGGGAAGGAAAGGAGACAGTGAGAAGGGTAGCCTCAGTGCTGATGGCAATGTGATTTTATTAAAAAATGTTCAAAAATTAAACAGCTACAAAGAACTACAAAAATGGCCGAGTGCCAATGTTTTTTCACACTGAGCATGCACGAACGCTCCAACGCGCACGCGCAGCGTTGCCGGCAGGAAAAAAACTCGGAGGGGCGCCCGTTTTTTATCCTGTGGAAACTTGGGCCCTATAGGTGGACATTTCATCGAAAATGTGTGCACCCCGTGTACTTCAACATCTGCCTCCTCTCTCTGAGGCTCGAAATTGCTTTGATCCACCATGGACCGATCTTCCTCTGCCACGTGGTGGTTTGCAAGTTTTGCAGATCGTTGGAGGTGCGCCATTGTTCCACAGCTCTTGCAAACATACCCTTTGAAGCGGCATGAATAGGCTGAATGGAAGCCTCCACATTGCCAACAAGGTGTGAATTGCCTTGCATTCATCTTTTGTTGCGGATTCTGAGTCATCTGGGTCACCTGAGGCCTGCTGGCAGTTGCAGACTCGTGGGTTCTGTCCTGTACATTTCTGCTCGCAAACACAGATCCAGTTCATTTATGAACATTGCTAGCACTTGTGTGCTGAGAGATTTGTTTGGTGTTATCACTGGTAGACAATAAGTGCCTGTGCTATCGCAGTGGCCTTACTGAGGGTCGGTGTCTCTACAGTCAAAAGTTTTCGTAGGATGGTCTCGTGGCCAATGCCCAGTACAAAAAAGTCTCTGAGCATCTGCTCCAGGTAGCCATCAAACTCACATTGTCCTGCAAGTCGCCTTAGCTCAGCGACGTAGCTCGACACTTCCTGATCTTCAGATCGCTGGCACGTGTCGAACCGATACCTCGCCATCAGCACGCTCTCCCTCGGGTTAAGATGCTCCCGAACCAGTGTACACAGCTCCTCATATGACTTATCTGTGGGTTTCACCGGAGCCAGAAGATTCTTCATGAGGCTGTAGGTCGGTGCCCCGCAGACCGTGAGGAGGACCGCTCTCCTTTTTGCAGCGCTTCCTTCTCCGTCCAGCTCGTTGGCTACAAAGTACTGGTCTAGCCATTCGACATAGGCTTCCCAGTCCTCACCCTCCAGGATGCCCACAGTTTGCTGCATCTTTGCGTTGGATTCGTATACTCGTCGCCAGTTATTGTGTTCATAATACAGATGAGACTGCACACAGGGAGGTTAAAGTAACAGTGACCTCAGTCTTTATTAAGACACTTCACAGTGAGGAACAGACCTTAGGGGCCGGCTTATATAAAGTGCTCCCAAGAGATGCTTGGATCCCTTGGGACTTCAGGGGATGCGCTCTCTGGTGGCGGAACATGGGAGTGCATGCTTTACAGATACACAACAGTATGAGATGTGAATTGGCTAGGATAGACTGGCGAATGACACTTAAAGGGTTGAAGCTAGATAGGCAATGGCAGACATTTAAGGACCACATGGATGAACTACAACAATTGTACATCCCTGTCTAGCGTAAAAATAAAATGGGGAAGGTGGCTCAATCGTGGCTAACAAGGGGAATTAGGGATATTGTTAAATCCAAGGAAGAGGCATATAAATTGGCCAGAAAAGCAGCAAACCTGAGGACTGGGAGAAATTTAGGATTCAGCAGAGGAGGACTAAGGGTTTAATTAGGAGGGGGAAAATAGAGTATGAAAGTAAGCTTGCAGGGAACATAAAAACTGACTGCAAAAGCTTCTATAGATATGTGAAGAAAAAAAGATTAGTGAAGATTAATGTAGGTCCCTTGCAATCAGAATCCGGTGAATTCATAATGTTGAACAAGAAATGGCCGACTAATTGAACAAATACTTTGGTTCTGTCTTTACTAAGGAAAACACAAATAACCTCCCGAAAATACTAGGGGACCGAGGGTCTAGCAACAAGGAGGAACTGAGGGAAATCCTTATTCGTTAGGAAATGGTGTTAAGAGAAATTGATGGGATTGAAGGCCGATAAATCCCCAGGACCTGATAGTCTGCATCCCAGAGTACTTAAGGAAGTGGCCCTAGAAATAGTGGATGCATTGGTGGTCATTTTCCAATATTCCATGGACTCTGGATCATTTCCTATGGATTGGAGGGTAGCTAATGTAACCCTACTTTTTAAAAAAAGGAGGGAGAGAGAAAACACGGAATTATAGACCGGTTAGCCTGACATCGGTTGTGAGGAAAATGGAATCAATTATTAAAGATGTAATAGCAGCTCATTTGGAAAGCAGTGACAGGATCGGTACAAGTTAGCATGCATTTATGAAAGGGAAATCATGCTTGACAAATATTCTAGAATTTTTTGAGGATGTAACGAGTAGAGTGGATAAGGGAGAACTAGCTGATGTGTATTTGGACATTCAAAAGGCTTTTGACAAGGTCCCACACAAGGGATTCGTGTGCAAAATTAAAGCACATGGGATTGAGAGTAATGTATTGACCTGGCTAGAGAACTGGTTGGCAGACAGGAAGCAAAGAGTGGGAATAAACGGGTCCTTTTCAGAATGGCAGGCAGTGACTAGTTGGGTACCGCAAGGTTCAGTGCTGGGACCCCAGCTATTTACAATATACATTATTGATTTAGATGAAGGAATTGAGTGTAATATCTCCAAGTTTGCAGATGACACTAAGCTGGGTGGCAGTGTGAGCTGTGAGGAGGATGCTAAGAGGCTGCAGGGTGACTTGAACAGGTTAGGTAAGTGGGCAAATGCATGGCAGATGCAGTATAATGTGAATAAATGTGAGGTTATCCACTTTGGTGGTAAAAACAGGAAGGCAGATTATTATTTGAATGGTGACAGATTAGTAAAAGGGGAGGTGCAATGAGACTTGGGTGTCATGGTACATCAGTCATTGAAAATAGGCATGCAGGTACAGCAGGCAGTAAAGAAAGCAAATGGCATGCTGGCCTGTGTAGCGAGGGGATTTATGTATAAGAGCAGGGAGGTGTTACTGCAGTTGTACAGGGCCTTGGTGAGGCCTCACCTGGAATATTGTGTTCAGTTTTGGTCTCCTAATCTGAGGAAGGACATTCTTGCTATTGAAGGAGTGCAGCGAAGGTTCACCAGACTGATTCCCGGGATGGCAGGACTCACATATAAAGAAAGAATGGTTCGACTAAACTTATATTCACTGGAATTTAGAAGAATGAGAGGGGATCTCATAGACGCATATAAAATTCGGACGGGATTGGACAGGTTAGATGCAGGAATAATGTTCCCGATGTTGGGGAAGTCCAGAACCGGGGTCACAGTCTAAGGATAAGGGGTAAGCCATATAGGGCCGAGATGAGGAGAAACTTTTTCACCCAGAGAATTGTGAAAGTATTGAATTCTCTACCACAGAAAGTTGTTGAGTCCAGTTCGTTGGATATATTCAAAGGGGAGTTAGATGTGGCCCTTATGGCTAAAGGGATCAGGGGGTACGGAGAGATGGAGAGAAGTCAGGAGTCGGGTACTGAAGTTGCATGATCAACCATGATCATATCGAATGGTGGTGCAGGCTTGAAGGGCCAAATGTCCTGCTCCTGCACCTATTTTCTATGATTCTATCTAAGTTATGTAAATTTACGTTTACAAGTGATCTTAAAGTTTTTAAGTGATCTTCAAGAGTCATATTAAAGTAAAGTTTGATAAGAATAATTTTATTAAAGTCAAGTTAAGTACATTATAAACTTTTGAATACAATATATTTTACATTAAAACTGAATCATGTTCCATTAACACAACACAACATAACGGAACAGTTCCGAACAATAAACATGTCCATATGGGATAGTTGTCGCTGAGCCCGCAGACATCAGTAAAGCGTTCACGGATGAGCTGCTGGCGCAAAGCTCGAGCAATCGTTAAAGGGGCACGATGGCCCACCCTCCTCCGCCGTCGTGCTCCGGTCTCGGGCATTTGCATAGTTTCCTCATGCTCCTCCTCCTCCTGCTCGTTATCTGCATCTTCCACATCATTATCATCAGCCGCTCTCACCGCAGGTGGGTCTTCCACTACCAGCTGCTGCTGCCTCATGATGACTAAGTCATGCAGCACACAACAGTGAACTGACAGATAATCTCAGGAGAGTAGAGCAAGTAGCCTCTGGAATGGTCCAGGCATCAGAAACACTGTTTCAATATGCCAATGATGCTGCACTTCGCAATGTGCGACATGTTGTATTGACGGTCAGCTTCCATCTGGGTTACGCGTAGGGGTGTCATGAGCCAGGTGGCGAGGCCGTACCCTTTGTCTCCCAGTAGCGAGCTCTGCCCTTCTGGCTACTGCTCAAACAGTCAGATATAACACTGTCGCGTAGGATGAATGCATCATGGGTGCTGCCAGGGTATCTTGCATCATGATGCGATGCATGTTGTCACACACGAGCTGCACATTAATGAAGTGGAAGCGTTTTCTAGTCTTGTGCATCTCGGAATCCTCCAAAGGTGCTCGCAAGGCAATATGGGTGCAATCAATGCAGCCCTGTACCTTTGGGAAGCCAGCAATTTTTGAGAAGCCCACAATCCTGTCATGGATTGCTTGGGCGGTCATGGGGAACTTGATGAAGTCATTCCTCCGGGCATATACTGCAGCTGTCACCTGCCAAATGCTGACATGTGTTGCATCCTGCGAAATGGCGCACACGTCCCCAGTTTGTAGCTTGAAATGATCCGGAGGCATAGAATGAAAATGCAGCTGTAACCTTCACTTCAACTGACAAAGCAGTCCTCGGCTGCACGCCTGGTGTCACCAACTCACAGATCTCACAGACAACTTCTTTGCGGAAATGCAGCCTTCTGATACAGTCTGCATCACTCAGGTGCAGGTACGGACGCCTATCTCAATATACTCCTGCCCAGCACCCTACAGGCTCTGATGTTCCTGATGCAATGAGCTAAAATCAATTGTCTCCTACGTAGCACCATGATGCAGAACGCTTGCACAAGGTATGGCATTGTCAGTATTGCCCCCATACTTAAAGTTAAACTTTCAAAGAAGCTCAAAATGGAGGGAAAGCGGGCAGCACAAGTTTGCAGTTCTCTCTCTCCCCAAGGTCTGTATGGATGGACCACACCCAAAGGTCTTGAGTCCTCGTCTCTCGCCTCCCCTCCGCCCCCTCCCCCCGCCCCCCCGAGCACCAAGCTTTCAGATCGGCTGTCCCCGATCTCCGAGTGAGCACCTTCCCGGTCCACTGTGGCCCTGAGTGAGTGCCGGTCCCGGTCCGCTGTGGCCCCGAGTGAGTGCCGGTCCCGGTCCGCTGTGGCCCCGAGTAAGTGCCAGTCCCAGACCACTGTGGCCCAGAGGGAGTGCCGATCAGTGCGCTCCCTCCCCCGCCGACCCTTTCCTGTCCCTGAGTGAGTGCCTTCCTGTCCGCTCCGCTTCCCGCCCTTAGCCCAGACCAAATAGCCTCCGATTACTTACCTGCGAGATTTCTTTAACTCTCCGCAAGGGTTTTCTTGAGAGGCCACATACGCTGGCCTAAGCAGAAATGGAGTAACTATCAGCTGGCTAAAGTTCACTAAATGACCAGAATTGGTGTAGGTGGCTGGTTATGCCCCCTTTGGATGAAAAATACACTTACTAAAACAAAACATAACTAAATGAGTTACACTGGTGCAAATTGATTGGGGAAATGCCCCCTTTTGAAAAACAAAATTCTGTTCCAAAGTGAAACTGTTCTAACTGACTAGAACTGGAGCAAACTAAATGCCGAGAATTCAAATTTCTAAGATACTCCATTCTAAACCAGTTGCTCCAAAAAAACAGGAGCAACTCAGGCCGAAAATTGGCCCCAATGAACAAACCAGAATATATAAAAACTGTCCTTAAGGCAAGTCCGCTGTCTCTAATTTTAATTTGTGCTTGTTTCTGCCTATCCATTCAACCTTAAAACATCCATTTTAAACATTTGCCCATTGTACCAGCTTCCAGGGTACCTGGTTTCATCTGCATAATGGGGTACTGATGGTCATATCCAACCTATATGTTTTATTGAATGAAACCATTCTTTGGTGATCCATCATCATAGGCAGTCCCTCGAAATCAAGGAAGCCTTGTTTCGACTCTAAAAGTGAGTTCTCAGGTGACTGTACAGTCCAATATGGGAATTACAGTCTATGTCACAGGTGGGACAGACAGTCGTTGAAGGAAAGGGTGCGTGGGGAGTCTGGTTTGCCGCACTCTCCTTCCGCTGCCTGTGCTTGTTTTCTGCATGCTCTCGGCGACGAGACTCAAGGTGCTCAGTGCCCTCCCAGATGCTCTTCCTCCACTTAGGGCGGTCTTTGGCCAGGGATTCACAGGTGTTGATGGGGATGTTGCACTTTATCAAGGAGGCTTTGAGGGCGTCCTTAAAACATTTCCTCTGCCCACCTGGGGCTTGCTTGCCGAGCAGGACTTCTGAATAGAGCGCTTGCTTTGGGAGTCTTGTGTCAGGCATGCGGACGATGTGGCCTGCCCAATGGAGCTCATAGAATGTGGTCAGTGCTTCGATGTTGGGGATGTTGGCTTGATCGAGAACACGGACGTTGGTGCGTCTATCCTCCCAGGGGATTTGCAGGATCTTGCGGAGCCATCGTTGGTGGTATTTCTCCAGCGATTTGAGGTGTCTACTGTATATGGTCCACGTCTCTGACCCATACAGGAGGGTGGGTATCACAACAGCCCTGTATACCATGAGCTTGGTGGTAGATTTGAGGGTCTAATCTTCGAACACTCTTTTCCGAAGGCGGCACTGGCACACTGGAGGCGGTGTTGAATCTCATCATCGATATCTGCCCTTGTTGATAATAGGCTCCCGAGGTATGGAAAGGGATCCATGTTTGGTATCGGCTTTGGTGGAGCTTGTGTAACCACATGGGTTCCATTGGTGAGGCCCTGCACTCTTGCAGAGTGCTTTCCTGTTGCAAGCAGCTTTCTGTTGGGAAAGTGATAGTCACTTGCCATGGCAAACAATGCATGCAGCAATGTACTGCACACTGGCTAATCTGATAGATGTCACCTGAGGCAATTTAAATGGAGCCTGTCGTGATGTTCACAGCCAACAGGACAACTATCCCAGTCCTAGACAAAGTTTGCAACAATTCTAATCCGTCTCCCTGGTAAAATATAAGCCACTGAGACAGCGATCGTCAGACATGCCCAATTAATGATGGCAGTGTTTGTAAACTTGCCTCCTTCGGGAAAGGCTCCATACATTCTTGAGGAACCTCCTTTTCCTCCAGCTTCCTCATGACGAGAGAAATTCATGGGCAATTACCCATCCTACCAGTTTATTGATACTCACAATAATGGGTGGTGAAAAAGGGAGGGAACAAAAATAATCAGTAAAAGGTGAAAAACAATCTGCAGATTACTAAGTGCAACAGCAATCCAAAAAGCCAAGAGAAGTGCAGTCACTGATTCACTCAAAACAAGTCAACACACCTTTTTAAGATCAGGAAGTGAATGCCAAAGTGAACCAGTTCTTCACTGCCTGGAGTGATGACATCGCTTCACTCGGGAAGCCATACAAAATGAAAAGTAATGCTGCCATCAATGTCAGCAGTGCTGCAAAATTGTAAAAAGCTGGCCTGAGCAATCCTGGCACTGTGTTGGTGCAAGGGCTACTCCTCGAATTTTGCACAATATTTCTTCCAACCATTGGCATGTATGAATTTTAACCATGAATGTCAGCAAGCTATCACTCGGAGGTATCGCAGTTCAGCCAAATCCTGTCTTTTAGAAGATTTGCACACACATACTCATTTCTAGTAGGGCCTGCTTTATAGTGGTAACTCTGAAAGAAAAAGATGAAACTTGCATTTATATACTGCCTTATCACATCCTCATGACATCACAAACCAATTTGCAACCAGTGGATTACTTTTGAAGGGTAGGCGTTGTTGAATAGGCAAATGAGACAGCCAATTTGTGCACAGCAAGGTCCCACAAATAGAAAATTAATGAATGATCGATGTTTTTGTTGGTTGAGGAAGGAATGTTGCCCAGGATGAACTTGGAAGAACTACTAGCTCCTCTTTAAATAATACAATAGGATCTTTAACATTCACCTGAACAAGCAGAAGTGTCCTCAATTTAACATATCCAAAAATTAGCATATCCAAACATGCAGCACTCCCTCAGTATTGAATTGAAGTGTCAGCCTAAATTATGTCTATCATAAAGTTTGAACTCACAACCTTCAGGTTTGGAGGTAAGAATGCTACCAACTAAGCAAAGCTGACATTTATGGCTAATTTTCCCTTCCCTCAACCAGTTGTCTCGGCCGTCCCACAGTCCTAGCTGAGATCAGCTAACTCGGCACTGATTCTGGATTGAATATGGGAACAGCCCAACTTTAAAGGTTCAGCCACAGGTTCAGCCATTAGAGGATCTCAAAAGAAACAGTTTAATATTGTGGTTGGTAATTTTGTTTTGTACCACAAAATGGTTGAACTATGAAAATGTTAGACATTTCTGTGGTAAAATTGAATAGAGTGCTTGATATAAGCAAAACATAAATATTTATTTCTACAATCCCCAGAATGGTGCATCCAGGAGCTGTTTTCGATTATTTTAAAGCTGTATAAATCTTGTCTGGATAATTGAACTATATTGCTTTTTTCTATTAAGATTTCATACAAAACAATGGAGAACCTCATGAGAGAGCCAAGATAGAGTAAAGATCGTGATTGAGTACATCATTTGAGGGTATGATTAAGAAGTTTACAGATGACACAAAAATAGGCTGTGTGGCTGATAATGAAGAAGAAAGCTGCGGATTGTAGGAAGGTATCAATGTACTGGTCAGATGGGCGGAACAGTGGCAAATGGGATTCAATCCGAATAAGTGTGAGGTAATGCATTTGAGGAGGTCTAAAAAGGCAATGGAATACACATTAAATGGTACAACAATGAAATGTGTAGAGGAACAAAGTGCAGGTCCAAAGATCCCTGAAGGTAGCAGGCCAGGTGGTTAAGAATGTATATGGAATACTTGCCTTTATTAGTCAAGGCATGGAATACAAGAGCAAGAAGCTTATGCTTGAACTGTATAAAACACTGGTTAGGCCGCAGCTAGAGTACTGTGTGCAGTTCTGGCCACAACATTACAGGAAAGATGTAATTGCACTGGAAAGGGTGCAGAGGAGATTTACAAGAATGTTTCCTGGACTGGAGAATTTTGGCTATGAAGAACGATTGGAGATGCTGGGTCTGTTTTCTTTGGAAAGGAGACCTGATTGAGGTATAAAATTATGAGGAGCCTGGATAGAGTGGATAGGTAGGACCTGTTTCCCTTGACTGAGGGGGTCAACAACCAGGAGACATAGATTTAAAGTAATTGGAGGAGGTTTAGAGGAGATATGAGGGGACATTTCTTCACCCAGAGAGTGTTGGGGGTCTGGAACTCACTGCCTGAAAGGGTGATAGAGGCAGAAACCCTCACCACATTTAGAAAATACTTGGATGTGCACTTAAAGTGCCGTAACCTGCAGGGCTACGGACCAAGATCTGGAAATGGGATTAGACTGGATAGATCTTGGTCAGCCAGCACGGACACATTGGGCCGAAATGGCCTCCTTCCATGCTGTAAATTTCTGTTTGTTCTGACCTGTATCTTTAACTTTTTATACAAATCTTCTCTTGCTTTAATGTTGCTAATGCCTTTTAAAAAGCGCAGTGCCCATAAAGCGAAGAGATAACTCTTAGCAACTAATACTGTTACACTACGCATTTTTGCAGAGTGAAGTAGCACATTATTTGCTTGCAAAGTGGCTCCAGCTTTAAATTTATTGATGTATTATACAGCTTATGGTGGGTTGATTCAGAATTAGTAGTCAGTCATAGTAACTAATGATAGTTAAGTTGGATGACTAGTTAGTGACAGCTGTTGAGCAGAGGATTTAATACAAATAAACAATTCAGCAGTGATTTAATTTCATTAGCTGATCTCCTGCGGCACTACTCACTGATAGTCTGAAGCAACATTGAGGAGTTTAACATGGTTTCATTCCCTGCTGGGTTGTGTTGCACAACGGGGAGAGGGAATGGGGGTGGGGAGTGAAGTAGAGCATTAAAATTAAAACAAGTTAGGAGCTTATCTGTTTATGGCGAACATGGTAACAATGACGGCAGCTATTCGTTTCGAAAAAAAATTCCCCCAGATCTAATTTCCAATGAGAAATCTTTGTGGGAGAATTTTGTTCACCAATTAGAAAACCAGCACCAATTGACAGCAAGACTTAGCCATTCACGATGAACTTCAATTTCCTGTTCGTCAGCCCAATCCAATACTGTATTAAACTGAGGGAAAAGAGATAGTCTTATCTGCATTCTAGGAGTTGAAATTTCTTCCCAACTAAATATTGGGAAAATCGAAGCCATTGTCTTCCGTTCCCACCACAAATCCGTTCCCTAACCACCAACTCCATCCCTCTTCCGTTACTGTCTGAGGCTGAACCAAACCGTGGGTTCGAAATTGCCCCTCTCAGAAAGGCCTGTCAGCGCCTCCGGGATGCGATGACAGGTTTTCACCTGGCCGCAGCAGCCAGTGCATCCCCTCCTCGGAATTGCTCCCGGAGGTCTGCCGGCGAACGACCTGTTTTTTTTAATTTAAAGAGCTGAATTCTGACCCGGTGGTGGCGCTTCCTGCGCCAGAGCTAAAATATCAGTTAATTCGAATTGACTGCCGAAACCCAGCGCAGGGCAATTTTGGCCCTTTATTTTTGCATTCTGGTTAGTGGCAAACCAAAATGGCAGCAGATATAATTTTCAAAAAATGTTGAATAACATGCATGGGTAACTGTTTGCCCACTGCCAATTCTTGATTAATAATGCTCATTCCTCTTTGGTTGGTAGTCTTTGTTCCCACTGACTACTTATTGATTGCTACACTCCATACCTGTTCCAGTTGTGATTTGTTGGTATTTTATGAAAATGACATTGGAGTCAGTCAGGTGTAAGTGTGATGTACACTTTCAAGAATGACACTTTTAAGTTTGATGGATGCACACTAAGCACAAAAGATAAGCACAAAAGATCTGGGGATAGAACCTCCATTTTTTTTGCATGCTTAATGCCCATTTTACCGCTGAAATGACGTATAACGTCCATATATCGCCCATTCTGGCACAAAATGGAAACTGATGGGCTTTTTTAGGAGACTTATCGGCAAGCGTTATTTTCCCAATGGGCTTAATGCCGATTTAAAAAAAAATATCACCGTCCATCCACTTTTTGGGCAGAATCAGCAGAATAGGCGAATTCAACGGCCATAATTTCGCCCAGCGCTACTTTCCACACGGAATTAACGCCGAGATTCAATATTAATGCCCGGCGACTGTTTTTTGTCGTTAAAAAGCATATTTACCCAGCGACCATGGAGATCACCCATCTTCAATTTCGCCACCTCGCACATACATTGCCCACAATATTGCTCGCTCAAAAAAACAACCACAAAAAGTGGAACTGACCGGAACAAACGCCAGTGGTGTGGCTGGCATTTGTTAAATCCCACTCTTACGTGAGGAGCTGATATCAGAAAGATTTGACTGAAAGAGCGCTGATGTGAGTGACAACGCTGACACACTGCTGTATGTATGCAGCTCAGACATCGATAGTGCCCATCACCTTTGTTAGACCTCTTAATTCCCAATGAAATACGAACTTCGAGTGTAGTTTTAATGTAACTTTATTCTGGCAGCAGCAACAAGCGCTTGGCTTTAAGCCAGGCCTTTGTCCTTTTGAGACCACATGGCCAAAATGGCTGTTTATATACCTGATCAGTTTACAGAAAAGAACTCGCCTTTGACCTTATTGGCTCAATTAATAGTCTGTTAACCTTTAATTGGCTCGCTACCCAAAGGTCCTAAAATGTCAAGTTGATTGATGACTTAATGCAACATGCTGAGTTGCACGTAGCAGCTTTGACTTGAGGTCTGTGAATTTTCACAGCCTGTCTGAATGCAGCCTGTTTGAATTCTCTATAAATTCCCCCTTTGATTCTTTCACAAACTGAATCATAAAACATCAGCTATCACTGGTTAAACAATCTACAAAATAATTTCATACATGTTAATAGAGTTTCCTTCTAAAATTTGTTGATGTGTTTCGCCACATGTCCGGACTAGTAACTTCCACACAAATTTACACCAACCCGAGTTCCATCGTGGCCACAATGGAAGTCTGGTTTTAGTAGGTTAATTAACCTTATTCCAATTTAATCCAAATCAATATCTAATTCAACCAGTAAACAACCTTCCCTTAAACATAACATACCCCTGTGCCACGTACTGACTGCTGGGACCTGCAAGGTGTCTCACATGGGGGACAGCAGCTACAGCCACCTGGTTGCAACAACATTTAATCAACATAAACAAACAATATAAAAGTAAAATAATTACAACAACTAGAATTAAACCTTCCACCAATGAAATTCCTATTGAACCTAGCCATTCAGTGGCTCCGCTCCACAAAGTGAATGATGGGGGTTGCTTAAGTTTTTCTACCTCCTTTTGGATATGCTCCGCTAAGTGGGTAATTTCTTCGGAGCTATCTGGGATATACGTACAACACTCAGTTCCGAGTAGGGCGCAAGTACCTCCCTTTTCAGAATTCCGGGAGCAGTTACTATAATTCCCTTGCTACCCTACTATTTCCCTTTGGTGCAGAGGGTCGGCTAGTAAGAAGTAGGCCTATGCCTAGAATACCTACAATCAGTAATACAGTAAATTTATACATTTTGGCAAAAAGTAATTGTCCTTATTAGATTTCAGCTTCAGTTACGGGTGCTCGTTTAACGTGTGAAGCGTGGATCCAGGCTTTCTTTCCTTGGACTTTAACAGCTGCCTGGGTGGTCAATAACACTTGATAATGTCCCTCCCACTTGGCACCCAAAGGTTCTTTATGCAACTTTTTCATATACACCCAAACTCCCGGGATGATGTCGTGTCCTCCTTCGGGTGAATTACCCCAAGCTACCGGTACCTGTCGGGAAACAGAACTAATAGCATTGGTTAGGTTCTGACAGTATGATAACAAAGTGTCACTCATTAAGTGAACTCAGCTTTCCTTAAATCAATAGTTCCTGGCAGCGATATGGGTCTTCCTGTTATAATTTCAAATGGGCTTAGACCTGTAGTTCTGTTCGGGGTTGCCCTAATGCTACATAGCACTATTGGTAGTGCCTGGGGCCATGGTGTTCCTTCTTGGTGATATTTGGCAAGCTGTTGTTTCAGAGTTCGATTCATTCGCTCTACTTGTCCTGATGATTGTGGATGATAAGGACAGTGTAAATCCCACGTAATGTTCAGTAACCTACAGACTTCTTGGCAGACAGCACCTGTGAAGTGTGTTCCCTGATCTGAGTCAATGCTACTCGGGACTCCCCATCGGGGAATGTAATCCTTACACAAGACCTTTGCAGTGTGATTGGCTGTGGCTCTTTTAGTTGGGACAGCTTCTACCCATCTAGAGAATCTGTCGACCATGACAAGAATGTTAGTGTATCCTTGGCATGAAGGAAGAGATATATAATCAACCTGCAGATGCTGGAATGGTCCTACAGGGGCAGGGGGCCTCAGTTGGGGCATTACCGTGATGGGTCCAGAATTATTTTTCTGGCAGACCACACAGCGGTCTGCTACCAGCTGGGCATGTTTTTTCAATCCCCGACCCCACCAGCTTTTCTGGAACCGTGCGTCATCTGTTGTGAGGCCATATATCCCCACGAGTGGATCTGTTGGGCTAAAAAAGGCATAAGCGCTTGTGGCGCAATTGGCTTGTCGGTAACTCTTTGTCTCCAGGCACCATCTTCGCATAGCTTAATTCCTGCCTCAATCCATGTCCATTTTTCCTCTCTGGAGCACTCGCCTTGCATTGTTTGAAGGTCTCGTGTCAGAGTCCTGAGTGCTTTCAATCTGCACATCTGTGTTGGTTCTTCTGGGGGAACGCCCTGTGAGGCGGCATCTTTAGCTGCCTGGTCGGCTAGGGCATTTCCCTGTGCTTCCGTGGTATTTTCCTTGGTATGGGCCTTACACTTCAGGATGGACACTTCCTGAGGTAATTGTATGGCCTCTAGTAAGTCTCGGACTTCTTTTCCATTTCGGATAGGTGTACCAGCAACAGTGAGGAATCCTCTTTTCCGCCATAACAGACCAAGTCGTGAGCGACTCCAAAAGCATAACGCGAATCTGTATAGACATTAGCTGTCTGTCCTTCTGCTATTCGACATGCTTCTGACAGGGCCCATAACTCGGCCTGTTGTGCTGACGTTCCTGAGGGTAAACATCCTTTTGCCACTACCTCATATAAGGTTGTAACTGCCCATCCTGCTTTTCTGGTACCATTGTCAACAAAGGAGGAATCATCTGTAAACAGGATGATTCTGGGTTGTGCAGAGGTTCCTCTGCTGCTAAGGCTGCTTCTTCTGTATCTTTTAAAATCTCCACGCAGTCATGCTCTTCACATTCTCCCCCCTCTTGCTCCCTCGATTCTGACATCGGGAGCATAGTTGTGGCATTAACCGGGCTGGCCCGGACGATATGGAGATTAGGAGCTTCCAAAACTGCTGTCCAGTGGGTCCATCTAGCTGGTGTCACCTAAGACATTCTATTCATAGACAGCAAAGCATGTACGGTGTGGGGACAATTGACAATCAGCTTTTGGTCGAGGACGAGAACCGCAGTGATCATTACCGCTCGACATGTAGCTTCCATGGCCCTTAGGCAACTTCCCCATCCAAGGGCTACTGCATCCAGTTTTGCCGAATAATAGCCAATAGGTCTTTGCTGATCCCCATGTTCTTGTGTCAGTATAGCTGTCATGTATCCTTCTTTCTCATGGACAAACAGGGTAAATGGCTTACCACTGTCGGGGATTCCAAGAGCCGGTCCCGAACACAAAGCCTTTTTCAAACTCAGGAAGGCCTCTTGCTGTTCCTTAGTGAGGGTGATGGCTTCTTTAGAGGCACGTTTCCCCTTTAAGATATCATTCAATGGCTGAGCAAGCTGTGTGAAGGAGTCAATCCAATTTCTGTTAAAGTTACACAATCCCAAAAAAGACCTTAGTTCCTGAATAGTGGTGGGTTTTTTAGCAGCCCGAATGGGCTATCCTGGGTAAGTTCTCTCTTTCCTTGTGAAATCTTTTGTCCCAGGTATACAACCTCTTCTTGGGATATTTGTGCTTTGTCGATGCTGGCTTTATGTCCTTTCAGCCAAAGGTGGTCCAGCAAAGCTCGTAAATCTTGTTCATGTTGTTCTTCCGTGTTTGAAGGTAGCAGGATATCGTCACTACATATTGGATGACTGTGGATGACAGGGGAGGTAATTCTCGCAAATGGCTTTGTAAAGCCATGTGGAATACCGTAGGGCTGTTGTGGAAACCCTGCGGTAACCAGGTCCAAGTATACTGTTGTCCTTGGACAGTGAAAGCAAACCACTGTCGAACCTCCGGTGCCAGAGGCACCAACCAAAATCCGTTGGCTATATCTATAACCGAGAAATATTTATGTTCCAGTTTAAGGGCATTAAAAATGGTGGAGGAATCTGCGACCAAAGGAGCTTTTTGATCAATACACTGGTTAGCTTTCCTATAATCGACAGTCAAACGCCAAGACTCATTAGATTTCTGTACTGGCCACACGGGACTATTGGAGGAGCTATGCGTTTTAATAAGCACCCCTTGTTTCTCCAATTGCTGAATAACCGGTAAGATTCCTGTGATGGCAGTTGGACTGATGGGATTCTGTTTCGTGCATGGAGGCTTGGTCCCGGTAAATGCCGCAGACTCCATTTGAAGTAGGCCACAATCGTTCTTATCTTTAGCCCATATCGGGTGTTCCTTCAATTCTTCTTTCTTCAAAGTTCTAATTGACCATGCCACCCGACCATCCTCAAAATGCAACGATGAATCTACTTGGATTAGAACGTCCATTCCCAAAAGGGGTTGATCTACTGGGCCTACCCAGACCGGCGTGGTTAGTTCATGTGGACCCAGCCCTACAAGTACCGGTGTTGTCCTTTTAATTTCCATTTTATGGCCCCCAACTCCATAGGCTGTACATGCCCTACCATCCAACGGCAAAAAGTCTCCATATTGTAGGGGTAAGCATGTTAATTCCGCCCCTGTGTCTAAAAGACAGTCCACATCCTTATCGCCCACCCTCACAGTTATATATAGCCCATTTCCCCTTTGTTGTATTAGTGCGAGGAGGTGGACCAGGGTGGGCGCTAATCGTTTTTTGCTATCCCAAGTAACTCCTTCTGTTGTTGTATTGTCAGTCGCTTAAATGCTTCAATGAGGTCATTATCTTGTGACAAGCCTGGTTTGTTGGCTGAATTGTATCCCTGGCTGCGTCCTCTTCCCCAGCCGCGACCTTGCAGTTTTGCCCTGCACGTCTTGGCCCAGTGACCTTCTTTCCCACAATAATGACATTTTCCGTGTAATTTTCACAATAACTGTTTATCGGAATCCTGGGATTTCCATCCCACAGCCTGTACAGCTCGGACTTTAGCTCCCATATCCCGATCTAATTGGTTACATCGATCCACCAATGCTGCAAAGGTCGTTCCTCTACCTTCCCAGTCCGGTAACACTACCTTAAGCATTTTGGACAGTTCTGGCTTTAGACCTGCCACGAAAGCTGCTTTCAGGGGTCCAAACACTTGTTCATCCATTTCCTCATCCGTATTATTCATACCCGAATGTTCTAGCCACGTGCATCTAAACTGCTCGTCATACTCCAGGACCTCCTCTGTTCCTTTCTGTTGGCAGGCTGCAATTTTTCCCCAGTCTGTCTTAGCTGGACTGAAGGCTTGCAGCCAGTGTTTAATCGCCTCCCATCCTGCGTCTAATTCTTGCTCATCCTGCCCCAAAGCTTCTTCTAGCTTGTCGTGCAATTTTCTTCCCTGTGTTTTTGGCACCATTATGGTCAAAATTTGCACTCCGTCCCAGGGATGAAGTTGATATATATTTCTTAAGCGGTCCAATTGGTCCCACGTTTTCACTCCCCCTTTCTTTGGATTGGGCAATTCCTTGGACCATTTATCAATTTTCTCTGGGTCTGCCGGATCATGAACTAAGTATTCTGCATACACCCTTTTCCTCGTTTTTTTGGTTCCGCCCTCATCCGCAGTCTCTTCTGATTTGACTACAACTCGTCTTTTTTTAAATGGGGCAAAACGCACCCCTAATTCTTCATCCTCCGACCCTGTATCGTCCGAGGATTCAGAATCCGTATCTATTCCTCGGTCGTGTCTTCGGGTTTGCGCTTTTAATTTATCCAAACATGGGTACCCTGGGAATTGACCGATACATTTTCCTTTTCCTATTACTGTCTCTTGACCAAATGATTTTTTCCATTCTTTAATTTCACCTTTAAGATCTTTAACTTCCGCTTCCGACTTTTCAAGTTCAAGTCTTTTCTGTCGCAGCTGTGCACAAACAGCTTGCAATTGGTCCTTTGTACTGGTCAGTTCTCGATCATGTTGGGAACGCATTATAATTTCATTCCGCTTTCGGATCTGTCCCATAACGGCTAGGGACCATCTATTTCGCTCTTTATTTTTCATATGGGTCGTTTTTCCCCAGACCATTTTAATCTCGTCCAAGGACCATTGTCCTTTGGAGGTACCGTATTTTTGTTCGATCTTAATACAGGTTTTAGATAAATCGAATTGTTGCTCTATGTATTCTTTCAACTGTTCGAGGATTTCATCTATCGAAACCTCAGGTGGTGCCTGCCCACCTTTAACAGTTGTAGGCAATTCTTTGTTCTTATCTCCTGCTGCCATAATACTGATTTCTTTACTGGGGTCTCGAGTCGTAGGCTTTCCAGCCGATCAGTCGGTCGGTGATTAATTAACTAACACACCACCAAAGTTAGACGTCTATGGGACCTCGAGCCAACTACCAACCGGAGGGTTCGCAAACCAGAGGCTTTCGGAATCGCGTAGAAGGAGAGGCAAATTTAGACTTTTGACCGAGGACTTTTATAAAGAGGAGACCTTACCTCAGTATGTAGGTCCGATGTCCAAAATTCAGTTTCTTCCCTCAGCGATCGTGTTCGTGACGCCAAAATTGTTAGATCTCTTAATTCCCAATGAAATACGAACTCCGATTGTAGTTTTACTGTAACTTTATTCTGGCAGCCGCAACAAGCTTTAAGCCAAGCCTTTGTCTTTCTGAGACCACATGACCAAAATGGCTGTTTATATACCTGATCAGTTTACAGAAAAGAACTCGCCTTCTTTGATCTTATTGGCTCAATTAATAGTCTGTTAACCTTTAATTGGCTCGCTACTCAAAGGTCCTAAAATGTCAAGTTGATTGATGACTTAATGCAACATGCCGAGTTGCACGTAGCAGCTTTGACTTGGGGGTCTGTGAATTTTCACAGCCTGTCTGAATGCAGCCTATTTGAATTCTCTATCACCTTGGTGCCAATTAAAGTTTACATTGGTTGATGTTAAGTTGTATTTAACCCTTTCATGGTAAGGAATCATCAGGGTGTAATGGTCCAGCTATCTGAGACAATGTGCAACAAGGATAGAAACATAGAAAGTTACAGCGCAGAAGGAGGCCATTTCGGCCCATCGTGTCCACGCCGGCCGATAAAGAACCGCATGTCCCTTAGTCAGCAGCCCTAAAGGCTACATATAAACCTATGAACAATGACAGAAAGGCAAAGAGCACCCAGCCCAACATGTCCGCCTCACACAACTGCGACACCCCTTATACTGAAAACATCTACACTCCACCCCAACCGGAGCCATGTGATCTCCTGGGAGAGGCAAAAACCAGATAAAAACCCTATGCCAATTTAGGGAGAAAAAATTCGAGGAAAATTCCTCTCCAACCCGTCCAAGTGATCGACACTAGTCCAGGAGATCACCCTGACCGTATTCTATTCCCTGCAGTACTTACCATTATATCTGCGCTGTCCAACAAAAGGTCATCCAGTCTAATCCCAATTACCAGCTCTAGGTCTGTAACCCTGCAGGTTATTGCACTTTAAGTGCCCATCCAACCATCTCTTAAAAGTGAGGGTTTCTGCATCCACCACTCTTCCAGGCAGCGAGATCCAGATCCCCACAACCCTCTGCTTAAAGAAGCCCCCGCCCTCAAATCCCCTCTAAACCTTCCACCAACCACCTTAAAACTATGCCCCTCATAAAAGACCCCTCCACCAATGGAAATAGGCCCTGACTATCCACTGTGTCCAGGCCCCTCAATATTTTGTACACCTCGATGAGGTCTCCTCTCACCTCTGTTCCAATGAGAACAAATCCAGCCTATCCAATCTGTCCTCATAACTAAGATTCTCCATTCCAGGCAGCATCCTAGTAAATTTCCTTTGCACCTTCTCTGGTGCAATCACGTCCTTCCTATAATACGGCGACCAGAACTGCACACAGTACTCCAGCTGTGGCCTAACCAAAGTATTATACAATTTAAGCATAACCTCCCTGCTCTTATATTCTGTGCCTCGGCCAATAAAGGCATGCATTCCGTATGTCTTCTTAACCACCTTATCCACCTGGCCTGCTACTTTCCGGGATCTGTGGACTCTAAGGTCCCTTTGTTCATCTACACTATTAAGTGGCCTACCACTTAATGTGTATACCCTTTCCTTATTAGCCCTTCCAAAGTGCATCACCTCACACTTCTCTGAATTAAATTCCATTTGCCATTGCTCTGTCCAACTGACCAGTAGATTGATATCCTCCTGCAGCCCATGACTTTCCTCTTCATTATCAACCACACAGCCAATTTTAGTGTCATCAGCAAACTTCTTAATCATATTCCCTATATTCAAATCTAAATCTTTGATATATACCACAAAAAGCAAGGGACCCAGTACTGAGCCCTGTGGAACCCCACTGGAAACATGCTTCCAGTCACAAAAACATCCATCAATCATTACCCATTGCTTCCTACCTCCAAGCCAATTTTGGATCCAACTTGCCACTTTGCCCTGTATCCCATGGGCTTTAACCTTCATAACCAGTCTACCATGTGGGACCTTATCAAAAGCCTTGCTTAAAGTCCATATATACTACATCGTACGCACTACCCTCATCGACCCTCTTAGTTACCTCCTCAGAAAATTCAATCAGGCTAGTCAAACATGATTTTCCCTTAACAAATTCCTGCTGACTATCCCTAATTAATCCTTGCCTTTCCAAATGCAAATCCTGTCTTTCAGGATTTTTTCCAATAATTTTCCGACCACTGAGGTTAGGCTGACACGCATGTAATTACTCGGCTTGTCCCTTTCTCCCTTCTTAAACAAGGGTACTACATTAGCAGTCCTCCAATCCTCTGGCACCATGCCCAAATCCAAAGAGGACTGGAAAATGATGGTCAAGGCCTCTGCTATTTCCTCCTTTACTTCGCTCAACAGCCTGGGATGCATTTCATCTGGGCCTGGGACTTATCTACTTTCAAAGCTGCCAAACCCCTTAATACTTCCTCTCTCACTATATTTATTTCATCCAGAATTTCACACTCCTCCTCGATAGCAGTATCTGCATTACCCCTTTCCTTTTGAAAACAAATGCAAAGCATTCATTAAGAACCCTACCAACATCTTCCGTCTCCACACAAAGATTACTCTCATGGTCTCTAATAGGCCCTACTCTTTCTTTAGTTGCCCTCTTACTCTTAATATATTTATAGAACATCTTAGGGTTTTCCTTAATTATACTGGCCAAGAATTTCTCGTGCTCTCTCTTAGCATTCCTAATATCCTTTTTAATTTTGCCTCTTAACTTTCTATATTCCTCTAAAGATTCTAAAGTATTTAGCCGTTGGTATATGACATAAGCGTCCCTTTTTTTCTTAATCCTCCCCTGTAAGTCTCTGGACATCCAGGGGGCTCTAGAATTATTTTTCCCAGCCTTTTTCTTTAAGGGCACATGTTTGGCCTGAGCCTTCCGGATCTCCTCCTTGAATGCCTCCCACTGTTCCGACACTGATTTATCCACAAGTAGCTGTTTCCAGTCCACTATGGCCAAATCACTCCTTAACTTAGCAAAATTAGCTTTTCCCCAATTCGGAACTTTTATTCCAAGCCTATTCTTGTCCTTATCCATAACCAACTTGAATCTGACTGAATTATGGTCACTGGCATCTAAATGCTCCCCCACTAATACCCCTTCAACCTGCCCAGCTTCATTCCCCAAAACTAAATCAAAACCGCCTCCTCTCGTGTTGGGCTTGCTGCATACTGACTAAAAAAGTTCTCTTGAATGCATTTCAAGAATTCCGCATCCTCTATACCCTTCACACTACATTTTTCCCAATCAATATTTGGATAGTTAAAATCCCCTACTATTCCTACCCAGTGATTTTTAGACTTTACAGCAATTTGCCTACATATTTGCTCCTCTATCTCCCTCCCACTGTTTAGGGGTCTATAATACACGCCCAACAGTGTGATCGCCCCTTTTTTATTTTTCAATTCGACCCATATGGCCTCATTTGATGATCCCTTTAACATATCATTCCTCCTCACTACTGTAATGGTTTCTTCAATCCATACCGCAACGCCCCCCCCCCCCCCACCACACGCCATTTTTCTCTCTCTATCTTGTCTAAAAATCCTGTAGCCAGGAATATTGATCTGCCAAACCTGTCCCTCTTCCAGCCATGTTTCTGCAATGGTTATAATGTCATACTCCCAAGTGTCTAACTGTGCTCTTAGCTCATCCGCTTATTCGCTATACTCCTTGCATTAAAATATATACCGTTCAGCACAGCAAGACCTTGCTTACTGTATACTAAGCCTTGTTTCCTCTGTCTTACAGATTCACTTTCTAGATTCTTGCTATCCAATTTCTGCTTTACTTCTTTCCCTTTTGAATTCATTCTCAGGTTCCCATCCCCCTGCCAAACTAGTTTAAACTCTCCCCCACGGCACTAGCAAAACTCCCCGTGAGGATATTGGTCCCGGCGCTGTTGAGGTGCAACCCTTCCGGTTTGTAGAGGTCCCATCTGCCCCAGAAGTGGTCCCAATGCCTCAAGAATTTAAAGCCCTCCCTCCTACATCAACTTTCAAGCCACGTGTTCATCCTCTCTATCCTTCTACTCATTAGCACCTGGCACTGGTAGTAACCCGGAAATTACTACCTTTGAGGTTCTACCCTTTAATTTTCTTCCTAGCTCCCTGAATTCTTCCTGTATGACCTCATCCCTCATTATACCTATGTCGTACGTCCCGATATGGACCACAACCTCTAGCTGTTTACCCTCCCCGCGCCACACCCGCCCCCCCCTACCCCCACAAGGATGCCCTGCATCTGCTCTGTGACATCCTTGACCCTGGCACCAGGGAGGCACAAAACCATTCGGGAGTCACGTATACGGCCGCAGAAACGCCTGTATGTTCCCCTAACTATAGAATCCTAACAAAAGTTTAACACCAACATTGGTCTGAAATCATAAGTAACACCCAACCCCTGCCCACATCCCACTTTTTCCACCATTGACATCAATCACATGTTCAACATGTCCAGCAACACAGAATACAAAGGCAAAGCAGGAGCGTGGTCCCCAGCCCCCAGACAATGCGACAAATTGCATACACCCAGATGCAGATATAACACAGCCATCACTTGCGCACATGCACCTCACTTTCCTTTCCACCTCCTTCTCCCTACCTCTACCCCTTCCCCTCCTCGCTCCACGGCGCCTGGCCGAGGAGCTCCTCAGGGGGGGGGATGAAGGCAGATGCGTTGGTTGTACGGGTACGGGAGCGGGGGATGCCGACGGGGCAACATTCTTTGATGCAAAAGCAGGATCTTGGTCTTTGCTCTCATCTATCCTTCGCAGTGGTGGTGCGGGACCTAGGGGTTGAGTGCTGTGCTCTGGGACCACTGGGAGGGCTGTGGCAGCAGTGTTCCTGACTATTGCATCTCGGGACTCCGCCATGCGCGGAATGTACTTGGTCATGGTGGCGAGGTGTCGAGATATGCCCCCCCAAAGCTTTGATGAGCTGGTCACCAATGTCTACAGTCCTCCTGGACAACTGTACCATCACTCCGCTGTCAGGTTGCACTCGTGGAACAGACCTGCCGCGTCCACGAGACCTCCGCGGGGTCAGCGCCGTCCTGGGGACAAATGGGGTGCCCTGTGGAGAGGTGCTTGGGACCGGCACCTCCAGAGTGGAGGCGGGAATGGCCGGAGGACCAATAGATGGCCTTGGGATGGAATGGGTTCTGGAGCGTGGCATCAAGAACAGACCTAGTGGATTGATGGGCGACAATTGGAGCTCCTCAGCACCAGATGTAGTTGGATCGTCTGCCGACTCCTGCCCCGTGCCCCCACCTGTGGCCTTGCCTGGGGCCGCGCTGCTGGCTGAGCTGCAAAACACAAATAAGGTTATTAGAGGAGAAGGGGATGCTTGGGTGACAAGGCGAGTCCAGTGCTACATGCAGCATATGCATGACAAAAGCACCACCGCTCTCAAAATCATCGCAGACATCACATTTCATCACGATCAACATATTGTGCATTGCAATGATTTTCATTCTCATTCGGCCAGCATTATTTCTATGACTTTAGAAATCATCTATCATATATGATTGATCGGATATGAGTTGGTGTGGCATTTATTGACTTTACATCATGCAATAGTGCAAGCTTTATGCACGTGGCATCACTTCAGGGTCTGCAGATGTGTCCATGGCTGTCTGGGGGTGCACCCCACTAGCACTCGCTCCTCCATCTCTGTGATGTCGCTGGGGACTGGTGGCCCTCCCACCCGTTCGCCTCTGCACAGACCTCATCGTCGATAGCTTATTCTGTGAAAGGTGACAGGACAAGATGGCATGAGATCATTGTGTGATATCATTGCTAGGTACTGTCACAGAGACTGATAACCGACAGATGTAATCATGATTATGATAATTATCATTCTTTACCTAAAGACGTACACCGTGACCGCAGGCTTCGAGTAAAACATTCCCGGTAAAAGTTCAAGACCTCACATCTGCTGATAGTCACTCATGACTGTTACAAATCAAATTATATAAATACATAAGTAAACTAGGTGTTCTGAGAATGGGCGAGAAGCCAGCGATCTGAAAACCCTTTCTTACCGCCCTCGCCGGAAATAACGCCCATTTTTGAGCAATAACTTCAAAAGTGGAGGTTCTAGCCCATAGAAAGAGGGAACCTGTAATGACATCAGGAAGTCCCAAGGCACTTTTCAGCCAATTATACTTTTGGTGTGTCATCTCTGTTGTAATGTAGGGAAACACAGCAATGGTATAATAACCAGATAATCTGTTTTAGTGATGTTGGTTCTTCGCATAGTGCTGTGGTATCTTTTATGTCCACTTGAGAGGGCATACAGGGTCTCGGTTTAATGTCTCATTGGAAATACAGCGCCTCTGACAGTGCAGCGATACCTCGAACTGCACTAAAGTGTCAGCCTAGATTTTACTCTAGTCTCTGGAGTAGGACATGGACCCCAAACTTCTGACTTCGAGGCGACGGTGCTGCCACTGAGCCAAGGCTGACACCCAGTTATTGCATTGCGAGAAAAAGGCCAGTCTTGATTGAAACGCCCAGAAAAAAAACCGGCAAATACTGATGTAAAAATTGGAAGCTGAACCAACCTGTCCCTCCCTCTCCCCACCGTTCTTCCCTCCTCTTTCTCCCCCTCGCTCTTGCTTCCTCCCCTCGCTCTCTCTCCCCCTTGCTCTCGCTCGCTCTCTCCCTTGGTCTCGTTCGCACTCGCCCTCTCCCCCTTGCTCTCACGCCCTCTCCCCCTTGCTCTCGCAGCCTCTCGCTCTCGCGGTCTCCCCCTCGCTCTCTCGTTCCACCCTCCCCCTCGTGCTCTCGTTCCGCCCTTCCCCTCGCTCGCTTCCTCCCTTGCTCGCCCGCACTCGCTCCCTCTTCCTCGCTCTCGCGCTCGCTCCCTCCCCCTCGCTATCTCGCCCGCTCCCTCCCCCTCGCTCTCGCGCTCGCTCTCTCCTTCCTTCCTGTCTTTCTCCCCGTTCCTTCTCTCTTTCTCTCCCCCACCCCACTCTCTGACCCTGCTTGACCTGAAAAGTGCCTATTTCCTGTCAATCTAGCTATCGAGTTGTGTAAACTGATCATTGGGTTGCACAATCTAACCACTTCTCTCAAAATGATTTATGAAATTATTTCATGTTGTTATTTTTCCCGCAGTAACTTAAATTTCTAATGTCCAAAATAAGAAAAACTAATATATTTCACAACGTTATTAAATGTATCTATTAAATTGTCTTTTTTGTATTTTATTGCCTTTGTTAAAGTTTTTACTGAAAGGCTTCAGCCTCTTCCCAAAGCCTGGCCTTGGAGCTGATATTCTTACTCAGAGCTTTGATGCTGTGTGTTGAATTTTGATCGTGCAATTTCAGCATATGCCATGTACCTATTTTCCAGTCAGTCAGCTATACTGAGGAATATTTTTTATCTTCAGCTTCTAAAGTTTCTGCTTAAAAGAGGTGAAGGGGAGAAAGAGTGTGTCTTTCCTTATGTAATGATATTTCAATTTAAAAAAAAACAATTGAATTTTGAAGCCAACTAATTACTTCACCTGTGTTCTGTTGAGAGTTAGAAAAAGTCAATATTAATATCTTACACCGTGAGACCGTTGTAATCTCAAATGAGACAGCGGGAGCAACACAGAGGGAAAGACATAGAGAAAGGCAGACCAATGGTATATTTCCTCACTCTAATTTGATTTCTTAGAAAAAAACAAATTGAATTTTGAAAGCAAATAAAGCTGAGGGAAACAAACAGAAAGTAGGGTTGGTGGACGAAGGAAGCAGGGTACTTGCTTGAGAGTGAGGGTATCTTTGGCTTCTTGGCATCTGTCTTTTGAGGGCGCCATGGATAGGTGGAGAGAGGATTAAAGGTGGGATGAGTAAAAACGAGGAAAGGTGGAAGGGAGGATAATGGGTTTGAGTGTGTCATTCAGAGACGAAGAAATAAGGTGGATGGGAGATAATGTATGGTAGGGAGGAGAAAGGATAGGTGACAAATGGAGTGATGGGATGGGAGGGAAGCTCAAGTGATCGATGGGAAAAAGTTGGGAAAAAAGCTACTGAGGCCACATTTTCCATGTAACAGCCAACAAAAATGCAGCCTGCAGTTGGTGGCTCCTGCAGCCAGTTCATCCTCCCATAACACCCACCACCTACCACCCAAAAAGAACAAAGAAAAATACAGAGAAGCAGAAGAGGACAGAGAAAAAGAGTTAAAGGGAGTGAAGTAGAAGAGAGTTAGATAGCAACAGGTAAAAGAGTGATCATATTTTCTGACTTAACATGTACAAAACCATAGAAGTTTGACTAATGATGATAAAAATCTTACATTTGTGCAGACTGACTGTCAATTTTTTCAATTAAATTCTTATGTCCTGATTTATACTGGAAACTGTTTTTATAAACATGTAATTACATTCTCACTCCACTGGCAGGAAAGTGTAATTACAGCACTTTCTATTATAAGAACATAAGAAATAGGAAAAGGATTAGGCCATACGGCTCCTCGAGCCTACCCCGCCATTTAATAAGATCATGGTTGATCTGATCATGGGCTCAGCTCCACTTCCCCGCCCGCTCCCCATAACCCCTTATCCCCTTATCGTTTAAGAAACTGTCTATTTCTAACTTAAATTTATTTAATGTCCCAGCTTCCACAGCTCTCTGAGGCAGCGAATTCCACAGATCACAACTCTGAGAGAAGAAATTTCTCATCTCAGTTCTAAATGGGCGGCCCCTTATTCTAAGATTATGTCCTCTAGTTCTAGTCTCCCCCACCAGTGGAAACATGTTCTCTGCACCCACCTTGTCAAGCCCCCTCTTAATCTTATACGTTTCTATAAGATCACCTCTCATTCTTCTGAATTCCAATAAGTAGAGGCCCAACCTACTCAACCTTTCCTCATAAGTCAACCCCTCATCCCCAGGATCAACATAGTGAACCTTCTCTGAACTGACTCTACAGCATGTATATCCTTTTGTAAATATGGAAACCAAAACTGCACGCAGTATTCCAGTTGTGGCCTCACCAATACCCTTTGAAGCAGCAAGAATAGGCCGTGAGGAGGACCGCTCTCCATTTTGCAGCGCTTCCTTCTCCGTCCAGCTCGTTGGCTACAAAATACTGGTCTAGCCGTTCAACATAGGCTTCCCAGTCCTCACCCGCCGAGAACTTCTCCAGGATGCCCACAGTTTGCTGCATCTTTGCGTTGGATTCGTATACTCGTCGCCAGTTGTTGTGTTCCTTACACTGATGAGACTGCACACAGGGAGGTTAAAGTAATAGTGACCTCAGTCTTTATTGAGACACTCCAGAGTGAGGAACAGGCCTAAGGGGCCGGCTTATATACAGTGCTCCCAAGGGATGCTGGGATCCCTTGGGACTTCAGGGGATGCGTTCCCTGGTGGCGGAAGATGGGAGTGCATGCTTTACAAATACACAACAGTTACGTTACACTCAGTCCACTTTTCCAAGTCGTTAATATAGATTTGAAATAGTTGAGGTCCCAGCACTGATCCCTGCGACACCCCACTCGTTACTGATTGCCAAACAGAGAATGAACCATTTATCCCGACTCTCTGTTTTCTGTTTGTCAGCCAATCTTCTATCCATGCTAATATATTACCCCCAACCCCGTGAACATTTATCTTGTGCAGTAACCTTTTGTGTGGCACCTAGTCAAATGCCTTCTGGAAGTCCAAATACACCACATCCACTGGTTCCCCTTTATCCACCCTGTTCATTACATCCTCAAAGAACTCCAGCAAATTTGTCAAATCTGACTTCCCTTTCATAAATCCATGCTGACTTTGCCTGACCGAATTATGCTTTTCCAAATGTCCTGCTACTGCTTCTTTAATAATGATGGACTCCAATATTTTCCCAACCACAGATATTAGGCTAACTGGTCTATAGTTTCCTGCTTTTTGTCTGCCTCCTTTTCTGAATAGGGGCATTACATTTGCAGTTTTCCAATCTGCTGGGACCTCTCCAGAATCCAGGGAATTTTGGTAAATTACAACCGATGCATCCACAACCCCTGCCGCTACTTCTCTTAAGACCCTAGGATGCAAGCCATCAGGTCCAGGGGATTTATCTGCCTTTAGTCCCATTATCTTACTGAGCACTGCCTCCTTAGTGATTGTGATTGTGTGACGTTCCTCCCCCGCTATAGCCACTTGACTATCCACTGTTGGAATATTGTTAGTGTCCTCTACTGTAAAAACTAATACAAAATATTTGTCCAAACTTTCTGCCATCTCTATATTCCCCACTACTAATTGTAAATGTGGACATGGCAGTTTATAGTGAAAATACAAAAATAAAGGCAGAATATATGAATTTAAAATGGAGATTTAATTATGTCTGTGTGCCCTAGTGCAATCGACCCCACCTTCATCTGTAGACTACATTTGGGCTCTTTTGGAATGATCTTGACTTTGATTGATAGTGGAAAACTGGTGGTATCGATTCAGTTGCCCATTACACACCAGCCTCCTAATTTTAATTTCCATTGACTTCAACGAGAATTAAAAAAAAACAACCATGCAAGATTGTGAGAAGAAATAATACTGTCAGCAAAGTATTGTGCGAACAAAACCAAAAAGGTGCCAGTACGAAAACAAGTCAGGTACAGAGTGATCTGCACACAGTGTCTTAACCAAAGTGCACTTAACCAGATTGTTTTATTTGAGAATTTGGAGAAGAGTGGGAAGAACCTAATTGGAGGAGGCATCAGCGGCAGTGGAACCTTCAACAATTTCAAAAAAAAACAAGGATAGCGGGGAGGTGATTGGTGAGTATTAAGGTTTTTTTTTCTCTCGCTCCTCACTATCCTCGGACTATGGTTTAAACTAGGTGCGAGAACTTATAAAGTACTGTATTAAACTTCTAGCTTGACTAGTTAAACTAATCAATATAACTATGAATAATCATTGAATAAAGACTTTAACAAATTAAATAAATAAAATAACGCTAGACTCAGATATGGCAGAGCGGGTTGTGTGTCTGGAATGCATTATGTGGGAGTTTGTGGACAGCGAGACTGTCCCGAGTGAACACGTCTGCAGGAGATCTCTCCATCTCGAATCTCTCCAGCTCAGATTCATTGAGCTGGAGTGTGAGTTGGAGACATTCCGACACATAAGGGAGGGAGAGGAATTTCTGGACGGTTTTATCTGGAATACAGTCACACCCCAGAGTAAAGCACAGGTTCAGGAAAGGGAGGGTGTGACTGTTAGGGAGCTGGGTAGCGGGGATTTAGGAGAGGTTGAGAAGGAGATCCCGCAGACACTGGTCCTGCCCAACAGGCACGATGTACTCGTTACCTGTGAGAACAAGGAGAAAGATTGCAGGGAGCACAGCCACAATGCAGACAAAGGCACCATGGTTCAGAAGGCAGTCCAACGGGGAGGGGCGGAGGGGGGAAGATCAGAATAGAAATGTGGTTGTGATAGGGTACTCTATCATTATCATCATCATAGGCAGTCCCTCAAAATCAAGGAATACTTGCTTCCAATCTAAAAGTGAGCTCTCAGGTGGCTGTACGGTCCAATGCGGGAATTACAGTCTCTGTCACAGGTGGGGCAGACAGTGGTTGAAGGAAAGCGTGGGTGGGGAGCGCACAAGCTCCTTCCGCTGTCTACGCTTGATTTCCGCATGCTCTCGGCGATGAGACTCGGAGGTGCTCAGCGCCCTCCCAGATGCTCTTCCTCCACTTTGGACGGTCTTGGGCCAGGGATTCCCAGGTGCCGGTGGGAATGTTGCACTTTATCAAGGAGGCTTTGAGGGTGTCCTTGAAACGTTTCTTCTGCCCACCTGGGGCTCACTTGCCTTGTCGGAGCTCTGAGTAGAGCGCTTGCTTAGGGAGTCTCGTGGGAAGAAAAGCAATGTGTGAGGAGGACACACAAAATCTGCAAAAGGACATAGACAGGCTAACTGAGTGGGCAAAAATTTGGCAGATGGAGTATAATGTTGGAAAGTGTGAGGTCATGCACTTTGGCAGAAAAAAATCAAAGAGCAAGTTATTATTTAAATGGAGAAAGATTGTAAAATGCCTCAGTACAGCGAGACCTGGGGGTACTTGTGCATGAAACACAAAAGGATAGTATGCAGGTACAGCAAGTGATCAGGAAGGCCAATGGTATCTTGGCCTTTATTGCAAAGAGGATGGAGTATAAAAGCAGGGAATTCTTGCTACAGCTATATAAGGTTTTGGTGAGGCCACACCTGGAATACTGCGTGCAGTTTTGGTTTCCATATTTATGAAAGGATATACTTGCTTTGGAGGCAGTTCAGAGAATGTTCACTAGGTTGATTCCGGGGATGAGGAGGGGGTTGACTTATGAGGAAAGGTTGAGTAGGTTGGGACTCTACTCATTGGAATTCAGAAGAATGAGAGGTGATCTTATCGAAACGTATAAGATTATGAGGGGGCTTGACAAGGTGGATGCAGAGAGGATGTTTCCACCGATTGAGGAGACTAGAACTAGAGGACACGATCTTAGAACAAGGGGCCACCCATTTAAACAGAGATGAGGAGAAATTTCTTCTCTCAGAGGGTTGTAAATCTGTGGAATTTGCTGCCCCAGAGAGCTGTGGAAGCTGTTGAATAAATTTAAGACAGAAATAGACAGTTTCTTAAACGATAAGGAGTTATGGGGAGCGGGTGGGGAAGTGGAGCTGAGTCCATGATCAGATCAACCATGATCTTACTAAATGGCGGAGCAGGCTCGAGGGGCCGTATGGCCTATTCCTGTTCCTATTTCTTCTGTTCTTATAGTCCCTCATGGTTGATGGTGTCAAAGGCCTTTGTGAGGTCAAAGAAGGCCATGTACAAGGGTTGATGCTGTTCCCTGCATTTCTCTTGTAGTTGTCGCGCAGTGAAGATCATATCCATTGTACCCCTTAGTGGACAGAATCTGCAATGTGACTCTGGAAGGAGCTCTTCAGCCACAGGGAGAAGACGGTTGAGGAGGATTCTTGCGATGACTTTCCCAGTGGCCGACAGCAGGGAAGTTCCTCTGTAGTTAACTGCAGTCGGACTTGTCCCCTTTTTTGAAGATGGTTACGATTACGGCTTCTCGGAGATCTCCTGGCATGCTCTCCTTCCAGATAAGAGAGATGAGATCATGCATTCGTGCCAATAGTGCTTCACCACTATACTTTAGTACCTCAGCGGGGATTCCATTTGCTCCTGTTGCCTTGTTATTCTTGAGCTGATGGATGGCCTTTTCTACCTCGTGCAGGGCTGGGATTTTGCTGAGATGGTGGTGGGTAGAATGCAGCGGGATGGAGTCGAGGACACTTGCGTCGAAGACAGAATTTTGTTTGAGGAGATCTTCGAAGTGCTCCTTCCAGCGGTCCCTGACTGCCTCAGTGTCCTTAATGAGTGTCTCCCCGTTCTTGGCCAGCAGTCGGTGGTTTTGACTGCAGGGAAGAATCCTCGCACGTCATGGTTGATGGCCAGCTGTTGGATCTCCTGTGCTTTCTCCACCCACCATCTATTCTTTACGTCGCGGGTTTTTTGTTGGATCTCGGCTTTCAGCCGTCTGTAGAACTGCTTTGCTGCTCCCGAATTGGGTTGCTGCTTTAAGTTCAGAAATGCCTTGCGCTTGCAGCTTATTAGCTCCTGGATCTCCTGGTCATTCTCGTCAAACCTGGTGTTTCCTGGTTGAGTGACTGAGTGTCTCTTCGCAGGCGCTCGTTATGGAGGCCTTGAGGGCAGACCAGGCGCTGTGGGCACTCTGCGTCTCGGGATCGTCGAAGGTCACTAGGTTGGCAGTGAGGCGTTGATTGTATAGGGCTGGATTAGAATTCCTCTTTGGTCTCATCTGTTGCATCGGTGTTGGGGCGTATGCGCTGATAACTGTGGGTCTTCTGGTTTGCCTTTCTAGAAGAAGATGTATCCACCGCCTTGTTCTTTGAGCTGGCCTTCCCATGCCCGCTGCGTCTCACTAAGGGCAGCGATGTCGATGTCGAAGCGTCTGAGTTCCCAGGCAACGATAGCAGTACTACGTTCCGGGCTGTCGTTGTTGGGGTTGTCCATGGGGGTCCTGACGTTCCAGGTCCTGATGTTCTCTATAATTGGAGGGGAGGGGGGGCCGAGAGCAGAATAGAAATGTGGTAGTGATAAGGTACTCTATAATTAGGGGGATAGATAGCATTCTCTGCAGCCAAGAACGAGAATCTCGAAGGGTGTGTTGCCGACCTGGTGCCAGGGTAAGGGAAATCTCACGGTGGCTGGAGAGGATTTTGGAAAGGGAGAGGGTAAATCCAGTTGCCGTGGTTCATGCTGGAACAAATGACATAGGTAGGAACAGGGAGGAGGTTCCTTTTCATGGGACATTGGCACCAGTTCGGGTCAGGAAGAACCTGTACCGATGGAATAGGCTCCATTTGAACTGGGACGGGACCCATGTCCCAGCAGAAAGGGTAAGGTGGGGAGGTGGCAAAGGCTTTAAACTAGTAAGATGGGGGGAGGGATCTACAAGAAACATAGCCAGCCTAAATATAAACAAAATAGGAAAAGAGTGAATAGGAAAGAATAAAGTAAGAGCGGACATTGATGGCTAGGGAATTAATAGAGTTGTAGAACAGGAGTCTAAAAAGATGGTTAAACATTAAGTGAGAGGAAATTCTATTAAAAATTAGTTAAACTCTGTATAGCAATATACACAGTGTCCGTAATAAAACACAGAAGCTGGAGGCAATCATGCGTTGCGAGGAACCAGACATAGTAGGGATTACTGAGACATTGCTACAGAAAAATTAGGACTGGGAATTAAACATTGCTAGGTATAACATATTTAGAAAAGATAGAGAGGGAAAAAGGAGAGGTGGAGTAACTGTATGTATTAGGGGTAACATAATGGCAGTGGAAAAAAGTGGCGCAGCTCCAGCAAGACAAAAATAGAATCCATATGGATAGAGATAAAAGATAATAAAGAATCAGTCACACTGATAGGTATAGTCTCATCATCATAGGTGGTCCCTCGAACGAGGATAACTTGCTTCCTCAAGGATTCACAGATGTTTCAATGAAGGACCCGATATTCCAGTCCTGAACTCCAATTGAAGGGGTGGAAGATGCCTGTGTGTGGATTTTTTTAACGTGTGGTGACTATTGCCCATCAGCCACCACACGGGCTTGACAGAGCTATCCAGTGGCTAGGGTTAACCAGGACGACTGGAGACCTGCTCTGCTGCACGAACCTAGTGCACACACATATTGCAGTGTGGGCTGGCCCGTGCTGCCCCTGGGCCCTCAGCTCTTCTGTGCCCCGTACCCTCATTTGCCGCACCTCCACCACGATCTCTCACCGTTCCTCCATCACGATCTCTCGCTGCTCCTCCGCCACAAAAATATTCGCCGTACCTCCACCATGATCTCTCACTGCTCATCCGCCCCGACCTTCCCGCTCCTCCGCTGTACCAGGGCCCCGCCAATATTCCTGCCCACTCTCCAAACGGCAACCTGGGTTTTGATGAGGTCACCCAGTCGCACATTTCAAAGCTGTCTCACACTTGTAGCAGCTCGCACTAGAAGCTGTAGTGCTATGCTCTTTTATCCTCCCGACCTGCAGTGGTGCTCTCTCGCAGGTCGGGATGGCCCATGATGTTCCAGGGGCCCGCGCTGCTCTTTATCCTCCCGACCGGCGGTGGTGTTCTCTCGCAGGTCGGTCGTGGCCCTTGGAACATCGTGGAAGGGAGGTGGAGGAAGAAATATGCAGACAAATTAAGGAAATGAGTAAAAAACAGAATAATAATCATGTGGGATTTCAACCACCCTGATATTAATTGGACAGAAGAGGTAGGTAAAGGGGATAAGGGAATGGAGTTCCTACAATGTGTACAGGACTCCTTTCTAACTCAATATGTTAAAAGCCCAACAAGGGAGGATTCGCTATTAGATCTAGTAATAGGGAATGAACCAGAGCAGATAAGATAATTAAAAATAGGGGAACATCTAAGCAATAGTGACAGTAAAATAATACACTTTAAGATAATTGAGAAGGACATAATTATGATGAAAACCAGGCTAATAGATTGGCAAAAAAACTGATTTTGAGGGATTTCGAATAGAACTTGGGAAAATAAAATGGGAAACATTATTGGAAAAAAACAATGTAGAACAACAATGGGAAACATTTAAAGCAGGAACAATATATTCTGCTAGAAGGAAAGAACAAACTAAACACTACTGAGACTCCATGGATGAATAAAGCCCTGAGGGAACAATTGAAAGTAAGGAAAGAAGCATACATTAAGTACATAGAAGCAGGGGTATGCATGATAAGGGAAAATATGAAAAGATTAGTAGCGAAGTCCAAAAAACAATTAGGAAGAAAAAGAGGAACTATGAAATTAAATTATCAAGGAACATAAAATAAAATAGTAAAATATTTTACAGGCACATCAGTAAAAAAAGGAAGGTTGTGATGGGAATAGGGCCATTATGGAAAATACAGGATAATAGCACAGGTAACGGCAGAAATATTAAATAATTATTTTGCTTCAGTATTTACCAGGGAGATAGAACAAGTAGACATGACATTAGATGCTAAGATTAGTAATGAGATAAGTACATTTATAATAAAAAGAGGGGATATATCTGTATTAAATAAACTAATCAAACTCGGAGGACCATCCTGGTCTGGATGGATTGCATCCACACATTTTAAAAGAATCTAGGTAAGAGATAACAGGCATTACTACACATTTTTAATAATTCGTTAGAAAAATGTGTAGTGCCAGAAGACTGGCGGATAGTTAATGTAATACTTAAGAAGGGGAATAGAACATATCCAGGGAATTATAGACTAGTCAGCTTAACATCGATGGTGGAAAAATAATGGAATCCCTACTAAAGGAGAAAATAGAAGAACATCTAGAAACCAAAAATATAATAATGAATAGTCAGCATGGATTTTAAAAGGGAAAGTCTTGCTTTAACAATCTCATTGAATTTTTTGAAGAGGTAACCAAGAGTGTAGACAAAACTGATGCAGTAGATGTAATTTATCTAGATTTTCAAAAGGCCTTCGATAAAGTACCCCATTACAGACTGATGAACAAGGTCAGAGAATGCAGAGTCATGGGACATTTAGCAGGATGGATAGCTAGCTGGCTTCAAAACAGAAAGCAGAGAGTAGGGATAGAAGGTAGCTATTCACAATGGCAGAAGGTAGGTAGTGAATTAATTTATATTAGTGATTTAGACTTTGGAATCAAAAACACAAATTGGGGGCGATAGTCAATACTGAGGAGGACTACAGCAAATTACAGGAGGACATTAATAAACTTGCAGAATGGGCATATAATTGGCAAATGATGTTCAACACAGATAAATGAGGTATTACATTTTGGTAGGAAGAATAGGGAGGTCACTTATTACTTGGAGGGTGAGAGTCTAGGTGGAGTAGCGGAACAAAGTACGGAGTACAAATACACAAATCACTAAAAGTTGCGACACAGGTTAGCAAGGCTATAAAAAGCAAACCAAACACTAGGTTTTATTTCTAGAGGTATAGAATTGAAAAATAGGGAAGTTATGCTAAACCTGTATCGAACCTTGGTTAGACCACACCTAGGGCCCAAAATTGCTCCACATACCACCAAAAATGCAATTTTGGTCAAAAAACACCTACATACCGTCAACATATCGTTCGGCGGAATATTCATTATTAACCTACCGCCGAGCGGTATGCACTCCGTCCGCCGTGTAGGACTACTCGCAGAACGCCCAAAAAGTCCGATTTTCATCGCATACCGCCGACATACCACCGGAGCTGCATACCATCCTAGAAAAGGTGGTTTTACGCGATGGTAAGTGGCTGGGAATGGGCGGAGTGCACGGAGCTGCCATTTTGGAAATTGGGGACTGTCAGCTAAAGCAGCACCTCTGTATTTCTGAGGTGAACAGTCATTTTACAGTGCGATTTAGTTTGGAAAAGGTATATTTATTACTGAGTAACTTATTAAGATGGAAGGCATTTTAGTTTTTTTTTTCATCGAAAAATATTGTGGAGATTTAAAAAGAATGGGACCTCTATTATCTCAGCCTGTATTGCTGACAACCTGTCAAATGGAGGAACCAGATGTGAGAAAGTTTATTGAGCGGAATTATATGGTAATGGAGGACATCGCAGAATGATGATGATGAGGAGGAGGCCTTACCTGCAAAAGATTTTCAGGGAGAAGCATTCATACTTGGACCTGACCGATCGACATTGCGTTCCAAGGCTGCGCTTCTGAAAATACGTCATCACTGAGATTTGCCAGCTCATTAAGGCAGACCTTAATGAGCTGGCATTAAGGTTGTCTAGGCCACACAAAGCATCCATGACTTCCCACATGCCGCAGGATGTGCACTCCACAGGACTTAGCTCCCCTGCCATCCCTCTAATTCGACTTATCTAATTAAAATCTACTTAAAAAGAAAAAGAGAGATACTTACCAATCAAACAGTCAACCACTCACCTGCCTGGACAAACCACAGGGAATGGTTGAAGCGAATATTATAGATGCATTTAAGAGGAGGCAAGACAAGCATATGAGGGAGAAGAGAATCGAGGCAGTTGGTGAGGGGCGAGTCCGGGGTCGGAGGCCTATAAAAGGCCCAGCGGCAGCGAGAGACGGCGGCAGTTAGTGAGGCGCGAGTCCAGGGTCGGAGGCCTATAAAAGGCGTGCTTGTGCAGCTACAGGGAGAAGGCAAAAAAGAAATAAAAAGAAACAGAAAGGTGACGTCATAGCCAAAGGGGTTAATTGATTGGCTGGTGATTGGTGAGTAGTTTTTCTTTCTTCTCTTTAACAGTGAGTAAACTTTAACATTATTGTTGCCTATCTAAAGGTTAAGTCATGGCAGAAGAGCTCGGTCGCGTGTTATGCTCCTCCTGTACCATGTGGGAACTCAGGAACGACTCCAGTGTCCCTGACGACTACGTGTGCAAGAAGTGTATCCACCTCCAACTCCTGACGGTCCGCGTTGCGGAGTTGGAGCTGAGAGTGGATTCACTCTGGAGCATCCACGATGCTGAGAATGACGTGAGTAGCACGTGTAGCGAGTTGGTCATACCACAAGAGAAGGGTCCACAGCCAGATAGGGAATGGAAGACCAGCAGGAAGAGCAGTGCAAAGAAGGTAGTGCAAGGGTCCCCTGCGGTCATCCCCCTGAAAAACAGATACACTGCTTTGAGTACTGTTGAGGGAGATGACTCATCAGGGGAAGGCAGCAGCAGTCAAGTTCATGGCACTGTGGCTGGCTCTGTTACACAGGAGGGCAGGAAAAAGAGTGGGAGAGCGATAGTGATAGGGGATTCAATTGTTAAGGGAATAGATAGGCGTTTCTGCAGCCGCAACCGAGACTCCAGGATAGTATGTTGCCTCCCTGGTGCAAGGGTCAAGGATGTCTCGGAGCGAGTGCAGGACATTCTAAAAAGGGAGGGAGAACAGCCAGTTGTCGTGGTGCACATTGGTACCAACGACATAGGTAAAAAAAGGGATGAGGTCCTACGAAACGAATTTAAGGAGCTAGGAGGTAAATTAAAAAGTAGGACCTCAAAAGTAGTAATCTCGGGATTGCTACCAGTACCACGTGCTAGTCAGAGTAGGAATCGCAGGATAGCACAGATGAATATGTGGCTTGAGCAGTGGTGCAGCAGGGAGGGATTCAAATTCCTGGGGCATTGGAACCGGTTCTGGGGGAGGTGGGACCAGTACAAACCAGACAGTCTGCACCTGGGCAGGACCGGAACCAATGTCCGAGGGGGATTGTTTGCTAGTACTGTTGGGGAGGAGTTAAACTAATATGGCAGGGGGATGGGAACCAATGGAGGGAGACAGAGGGAAATAAAAAGGAGATAAAAGCGAAAAACAGAAAGGAGATGAGAAAAAGTGGAGGGCAGAGAAATGCAAGACAAAGAACAAAAAGGGCCACTGTACAACAAAATTCTAAAAGGACAAAGGGTGTTAAAAAAAACAAGCCTGAAGGCTTTGTGTCTTAATGCAAGGAGAATCCGTAATAAAGTGAATGAATTAACTGTGCAAATAGATGTTAACAAATATGATGTGATTGGGATTACGGAGACGTGGCTCCAGGATGATCAGGGCTGGGAACTCAACATCCAGGGGTATTCAACATTCAGGAAGGATAGAATAAAAGGAAAAAGAGGTGGGGTAGCATTGCTGGTTAAAGAGGAGATTAATACAATAATTAGGAATGACATTAGCTTGAATGATGTGGAATCTATATGGGTAGAGCTACAGAACACCAAAGGGCATAAAACGTTAGTGGGAGTTGTGTACAGACCTCCAAACAGTAGTAGTGATGTTGGGGAGGGCATCAAACAGGAAATTATGGGTGCATGCAATAAGGGTGCAGCAGTTATAATGGGTGACTTTAATATGCACATAGATTGGGCTAACCAAACTGGAAGCAATACGGTGGAAGAGGATTTCCTGGAGTGCATAAGGGATGGTTTTCTAGAGCAATATGTCGAGGAACCAACTAGGGGAGAGGCCATCTTAGACTGGGTGTTGTGTAATGAGAGAGGATTAATTAGCAATCTCGTTGTGCGAGGCCCCTTGGGGAAGAGTGACCATAATATGGTGGAATTCTGCATTAGGATGGAGAATGAAACAGTTAATTCAGAGACCATGGTCCAGAACTTAAAGAAGGGTAACTTTGAAGGTATGAGGCGTGAATTGGCTTGGATTGATTGGCGAATGATACTTGAGGGGTTGACTGTGGATGGGCAATGGCAGACATTTAGAGACCGCATGGATGAACTACAACAATTGTACATTCCTGTCTGGCATAAAAATAAAAAAGCGAAGGTGGCTCAACCGTGGCTATCAAGGGAAATCAGGGATAGTATTAAAGCCAAGGAAGTGGCATACAAATTGGCCAGAAATAGCAGCGAACCGGGAGACTGGGAGAAATTTAGAACTCAGCAGAGGAGGACGAAGGGTTTGATTAGGGCAGGGAAAATAGAGTACGAGAGGAAGCTTGCAGGGAACATTAAGACGGATTGCAAAAGTTTCTATAGATATGTAAAGAGAAAAAGGTTAGTAAAGACAAATGTAGGTTCCCTGCAGTCAGAATCAGGGGAAGTCATAACGGGGAACAAAGAAATGGCGGACCAATTGAACAAGTACTTTGGTTCGGTATTCACTAAGGAGGACACTAACAACATTCCAGATATAAGAAGGGTCAGAGGGTCCAGTAAGGAGGAGGAACTGAGGGAAATCCTTATTAGTCGGGAAATTGTGTTGGGGAAATTGATGGGATTGAAGGCCGATAAATCTCCAGGGCCTGATGGACTGCATCCCAGAGTACTTAAGGAGGTGTCCTTGGAAATAGCGGATGCATTGACAGTCATTTTCCAACATTCCATTGACTCTGGATCAGTTCCTATCGAGTGGAGGGTAGTCAATGTAACCCCACTTTTTAAAAAAGGAGGGAGAGAGAAAACAGGGAATTATAGACCAGTCAGCCTGGCATCGGTAGTGGGTAAGATAATGGAATCAATTATTAAGGATGTCATAGCAGCGTATTTGGAAAGAGGTGACATGATAGGTCCAAGTAGGCATGGATTTGTGAAAGGGAAATAATGCTTGACAAATCTACTGGAATTTTTTGAGGATGTTTCCAGTAGAGTGGACAAGGGAGAACCATTTGATGTGGTATATTTGGACTTTCAGAAGGCTTTCGACAAGGTTCCACACAAGAGATTAATGTGCAAAGTTAAAGCACATGGGATTGGGGGTAGTGTGCTGACATGGATTGAGAAATGGTTGTCAGACAGGAAGCAAAGAGTAGGAGTAAATGGGTACTTTTCAGAATGGCAGGCGGTGACTAGTGGGGTACCGCAAAGTTCTGTGCTGGGGCCCCAGCTGTTTACACTGTACATTAATGATTTAGACGAGGGGATTAAATGTAGTATCTCCAAATTTGCGGATGACACTAAGTTAGGTGGCAGTGTGAGCTGCGAGGAGGATGCTATGAGGCTGCAGAGCGACTTGGATAGGTTAGGTGAGTGGGCAAATGCATGGCAGATGAAGTATAATGTGGATAAATGTGAGGTTGTCCACTTTGGTGGTACAAACAGAGAGACAGACTATTATCTGAATGGTCAAAAAGGAGTTAGATGAAGTCCTTACTACTAGGGGAATCAAGGGGTATGGTGAGAAAGCAGGAATGGGGTACTGAAGTTGCATGTTCAGACATGAACTCATTGAATGGCGGTGCAGGCTAGAAGGGCTGAATGGCCTACTCCTGCACCTATTTTCTATGTTTCTATGTGACAGATTAGGAAAAGGGGAGGTGCAACGAGACCTGGGTGTCATGGTACATCAGTCATTTAAGGTTGGCATGCAAGTACAGCAAAGCAAATGGCATGTTGGCCTTCATAGCGAGGGGATTTGAGTACAGGGGCAGGGAGGTGTTGCTACAGTTGTACAGGGCCTTGGTGAGGCCAAACCTGGAGTATTGTGTACAGTTTTGGTCTCCTAACCTGAGGAAGGACATTCTTGTTATTGAGGGAGTGCAGCGAAGGTTCACCAGACTGATTCCCGGGATGGCGGGACTGACCTATCAAGAAAGGCTGAATCAACTGGGCTTGTATTCACTGGAGTTCAGAAGAATGAGAGGGGACCTTATAGAAACGTTTAAAATTCTGATGGGTTTAGACAGGTTAGATGCAGGCAGAATGTTCCCGATGTTGGGGAAGTCCAGAACGAGGGGTCACAGTCTAAGGATAAGGAGTAAGCCATTTAGGACCGAGATGAAGAGAAACTTCTTCACCCAGAGAGTGGTGAACCTGTGGAATTCTCTACCACAGAAAGTTGTTGAGGCCAATTAACTAAATATATTCAAAAAGGAGTTAGATGTAGTCCTTACTACTAGGGGGATCAAGGGGTATGGCAAGAAAGCAGGAATGGGGTACTGAAGTTGCATGTTCAGCCATGAACTCATTGAATGGCGGTGCAGGCTAGAAGGGCCGAATGGCCTACTCCTGCACCTATTTTCTATGTTTCTATGTTATAGTAGATTTAGATGAGGAAAGACAGAAGGAGGCTCGAGTGGAGCATAAACGCCGGCATGGACTGGTTGGGCTGAATGGCCCGTTTCTGTGCTGTATATCCTGTATACTGAAGCAGAAATATTGGGAATCTTCAAATTTTAATTTTACAAAAAGTGCAGCAAATGTAGCTCCAACAAGTCTGGGGTATTCCACCAGGTCACAAAACAGTCCGCAATAATAGAAGAATTCCAGAAGTGGCAAACAGATTATCGCAGAAGGTATTAATACCAATGGAAGAGAAACAGATAAACAAAATATTTTTGCTGATCTTGCAATTAATTCCGCTATCTCAGAATTACTGAGATCATGCATGTGTCTGGTGAGACTAATTCTTTGGAAATGACAATTCAATTTTTCTCCAGATCTGCTTGATAAGTACAATGATTGTTTGCCTAATACAAATTCAAAGCTAGAAAATATTCTGCTGTTTATTATAGTTTATCTATTAGGGACTTGGAATTTGTTCTTGAGCAGAGAGGTACTTAGGAAATTGCAGATTATTCAGCTAGGCCCCTGGGAGATTCTCGAACACTCCATGAAGCACAAAGCTACCTAGGAGGTTCTAGAACATTCTGTCTGGAATTGGCGTTTTCGGGGGCTTGGTGAGTGACTGAGGTAGACCCTGCAGACAAGAGGTTGTGCGACTGAAACTGATCACGTTTTTTTGCAAAAGGGTTCTGATCACAAGAATGACCCATTTCTGTAGCTGAACTGCACTGTATTCTTTTCAACCTGCTGTTAACTTTAGGTCTCATTAAACCTGTCAGCAATAGCTAAGAAATTGAGAGACTGTACATGTATTGAATGTGAAAAGAGTTTGATATGTCACAAGAACCTCCAGAGACGTAAATGAATGCACACCATAAGGTTACTATTTCTGTCTGATATCTGCGTATGTGGCTTTCATATTCTTTAATTAAGGTGATAACTGACTTATCTTGTCCTGTTAATAAAGAAATGTCAGTTTATAATTTTGTTGTCTGACTTTGTCTGATGACTCAAGAAGAAGAGATTTTCTCATGCATTCACTCGGTAGCATACCATGTGACACAAGGTTGGTTTCTGTAACTGTTATCATGAAATGGTTCAAGCAATTAAATTGTAGGCATTTAATAATTTATTAGCACAGATGATAACTTCCCAGATGTTTCTTTGAGTTAACAGGCTAAGGATTCATTTGGAGTCTTTTAGTTAATATTCCTTACAAGATTTACAGGTTTATTAATTACACAAATTTTCCTCAGCTATAGACTTCTGGGATTTCTTCAATAGGCGAAGCACATAAGGCACATTGGCAGAAGATCTACACCAAAGGAAAGAGATATGTTAAATATACCAGCATATATTAAACATATTCAACATGCACTGAAACTCAATAAAATGTAATTCACTCTTAATATAAGCTTACAGTCAGTCGGTCATTCTTTCACTGTGCAGAAGCTACAGTGTCAGTTATCAGAAAGTAAACCTAATAGAACATACATGATTCTTTGAAACACACATACAGGTACAGTACATAGCCATTCTGTCATTGTGAAAGAAACTAAGGGGTATAAATTTGCCTTGAACGGTAGTGGAAAATGGGCACTCCACCCAATTTTCTTTTGAAGTAAATCAGATGGATTTTAAAAAGGGCGGCTGATTTGTGCTATCTCATTTTGCTCCACCGCCCAAGACTAATTTGTATGCCATACTACCTAATTGCAGAAATCATTGGAAGAATCAGGCAAGGAGGGTTCTGTATACCCGTTTCCCCTGCCCTGGTCTGCTTCTAGTGTCTACAGTGCATTGTAACCTTCCACACTAGCATGACAGCTGGCCATGATTTAGATATGTGGTGAGGCAGCAGATTATAGCAATATTGTTTAGTATGCAGTGTATTGCTATAGTTTTCCACACCTTTTCTATCCACCAGACACCAGTCATCTGCCCTTTTCCTTAAAGGTGTAGTGCCGTGTTTCCTTGGAGCTGTACATTACTGTTGTGCGTGGGTCACGTACCATTCACATGTTTCTGGAATAATGGCATTATGTGTTACAGTACCCTTTTTTTTCAAGGATACTTTTATGGGCACCGATTCTGTTTCCATCTTAAATTATTGGTGCACCACTTGGGTTGCATGTCAGTGGTTTGTATATGAAAGTTGAGGGCTGCAATATATTGTGCTGCCTATAATGACCAAGCAGTACACAATCTGGAAAAGTCTATGAAGAGTAAAATGTGCATTTATGTCGATAGGATATATTTGATTTCTGGTTATAGTAATCAAGGATAAATAGCAGGCACATTGAATAAATTAATCTGGATCATCATAAGTATCTTTTTAGCCCAAACTATTTTCATGTTTGTTTTATAATCGGAAACACTTGCTAGTGTTCATTCTTGGGTTCTGGCATCATTTTTGGATTCTAGCATAGTAATCACAATCAGTAACACAATTCCTTTGCATTCGTTGATACTAAGATTCCCACAGCTGAAACAGCAATGTGGCATATTGAGTGACCTATTCTGTATCCCATTGTATTTTTAAACTTGCATTATGATTGTAATAAATTGTTACTGCATTCTATAGCTGTAGACAGCTTTCCTTGTTCTGACAGTTTTTAGGCAGATGGGCAGGATGACTCTACATCCTTTGAGCCTGTGACCAAAATCCCAGTGCAGTATACTATGGTGATAAATATTGCTCCTAACAAAGTTGTGTGGAATAATTAGAATAAATAACAGCAACTACAGTTAATAGGGATATGCCCCCAACCCTCTGCTCCAACTCAATTCAGTTATGTTTCGTTAGTTCTCTATAAAGTATTGAATTGAGTGCTCCCGATCCTTGTTTTGTTCTTAAATCTTATTCTGTAGCAATATGATAGGTGGAACCGAGTTGCTCTATTGTACTGGGGATGAAAAAGCTAAAACAGATGCATTGTGCCACACTGACTTCAGCTCAGAATCCTGCTCTTCCAGCTCGAACAGTTTATCCTTGGGGAACAAGGATATTAACGTTTGGTCTTGTGCATTAACAATAAAATGACTGTACGAGTTTACACATGCATGTTGTTCCATAATCCAATTTCATTTTTATTTTATCAACAGCCAGAATGATGTTTGGATAAAAATAAACATAATGGCCCCCAACATCTGCAGGACATGACCCTGTTTGTTGCACCTGCTCCCCTGTAGCTGGAAAATCCAGTGCATGGCCATCTTTGTGGCGGTTGACCAGCGTGTTCAGTTCCTCTCACCACATGCAGGCTTTATTCAGCCCACTGTGTAAGGGGACTAGTTTAATTTATTTTTTAATCGGGACATTTTCAGGCGTTCCAGCTGTTTACCCAGCCTTGATTTCCGCAGTGGGTCTCGCTCACTGATTCATCTCACTCAATGTACTGGATTCATTAGCTCCCAAATGAGCCAGAGACAGGGGCAATTCTGAGGGTAGGCAGTTCCTGTACTTGGTTCTGTTCCCATGACAGCATTTTCCTTGTAATGGATGGGCGGAGTTACTGCCCCTTGCAAGGCATGCTGCAAAGTCCTAGAAATGGCGGAGACCAGGCACAAGCAGATCCCTGCCATTTTGTGGTGGAATCAGCCAGAGTTGTGTCAGGAGACCAGTGGAAGCCCCACAGATTCTCAGGGCTAAAGTGTCCAGTTCTGGTGAAGGGTACACATGAAATATTATGACCTGTCTTATGAGCTGGATTTCCAAGGGGTTTGCGACCGGGTTTTTGCTGCGTTTTGACCCTCCGTGGCAAAAACCCGATCGCAAAGTCTGGGCGAGATCCTCGGCTCCTTGTTTGTGGCGGCAATGGGACACACCGCTGGGGAGAGCTGTGCTGGACATGTAACAACGTGGATTGCGTTACCGTCCGAGTTTCGGCACTCACCCGACCCGTACGCCGCACTCAGAACAGCGACAGGTAAAACCTGTTGGTGCAGCCCTGCAGCAGCGATAAGTTAGAAAACCTGCATAAAAGGTAAGTTAAAGTTTTAATATTTTAATTTTTTTGCTGTAATTAGTTAAGGGTCTTGGGAATGTTTTTGGAATTTTTTTCCCCCCCTCCCAAGGCCTCTCTCGCAGCGCAAACGACCCCGCACTAAAGTTGGCGAAACTCTCGTTTTGCGGCGCAAATAATCGTGGAACGCCTCCCTTTGCGATGCGCCCCAAAGACCGAAAGTTTGGCCTAAAATCGGTAGCGCAACAAAAATGGTAATTTTCACGTATCGCTACCATTTTCCCCAAAAACCTGAAAATCCAGCCCTTTATCTTTACAGATGTTGACTGACTTTGTGTTTTGTTTTTCCAGCACTTTCTGTTTTTATATTCCTTGGATATGTAGCTTATCCCTTGGTCATACGAATAAAGGGTTAAACATCCCCCAGATCCAGGATAAATAAAGTTCCGAAGCATGGAATATTGTACTGCTTTGGCTGCTGGAAAAACTAAATTTAACTTTTTTTTTAATTCCCATGATAGAAATTCATTTCCTAACAGTTTTTTTTAAAGAAAATTAGGCATATTTTGAATTTGTCATGTCTGATGTCTCAATTCAAAATAGGTATTCTAAATTATTGGAATTAAATCTGAATCTGCATTCATGATGCACAGTCAGTGATTTGTGTTTCGGCACCTAACAATATCTGTTTAGGTTTAAACCTTTGTACTAGTTGCACATCTAAATTGTATTTTGTTCATAGCTTCTTTCCATAGTTAATGTGTTTTTAAAATGAAGACTGTTGCAGGAATAGTTGACTTGATAATGGCAGTGGCAAACATTTTGCAATCTGACATCTGCTCATGCTAAATTACATTGTCTTTGGGTTTTACGGCTCTAGTGGCATTAAGCAATTTAGCCATCCAGTTTTATTTTTTATGCAGAACCAAGGATTGGAGTAATGAGCTCCAATATTGGTTCTTTCATGCAATGGATCTATCTGATGGTTCATCCTCACTGATCTAGCGCAGTTTGAAAGACTGACAGAAGGCTGATAAGATTCATTCCAAACTCGGTGGACATTTATTACCATAGCTTACATTATTACTATTCAGACCAATAGCAGCTGGGATCATTGCTGTGTTTTGGGGAATTTATGTTTTAACCCATTTTAATCTTTGTTCCTATAATAATCTGAAATACTTGTTATATTGTTAGTTCTTTGACCTTTCCATAGCAACCAACAGTACAGGCCTTTTGCATTTATTGATCAGCATTGAATAAAGTAGGTGAAGAGCTGCAGACTAGTATGTAAACTGTCAGTAGTGCTGATGTAAAGTGATTGATTGCAAGAGGTGACCTATCCAGCAGCACAGTGTTTGGTCATAAGCTCTAGGGGTACAAATCTCACTATGAAAGAACAGTTTAAGCTACCAGATTCCGTAAATGTATCGGCCTAATGTGGGAGGTGTATGTATTTAGCTGACAAGTTACCAGATGGGCCTGCCTTATGTACAAAAGAAGAAAAAAAATGAGAGATCCTTCTCTCATTTTGTTTCGGCTGTGAGCTTGTCTTTTGTTATTTGGTGAATGCTAAATCGAATGAGCATCTGATGAGAGCAGCATGGTTTTGTTTTGATTTTCATGGGCTACTGTTGCTAACTCATTTGATTCTATTATTGTGCTTTAGAAAAGAACATCTTGTGGCACGGAAGTGGGGGTTGGAAAGTAGTTTTAGGCTTGGGTCACTAGCTTCGATCCCAATCCTGTGCATTTTTTTCTGTCTCTCTGTCTCTGTCTTTCTCTCTCTCTCTCTCTTTCTTACTCTTTCTTTGTGTTTGTCAGCCACACACGCGCGCACACACATTTAAAATTATGAAAGGTTTCGACAAAACGGATCCAAGTAAGCTTTTCTACCGTATACAGAATTTAAGCACAAGGGGTCATATTTATAAATGAAGGTGAAAGTAGGAAATGCAGAAAGAAATTATTTTACTAAAAGGGTGATAAGAATACGGGCACAGTTAGTAGAACAAGAAGCCTTAACAAGTTTGAAGAAGGAATTAGACAGGTTCTTGTCAACAAATGGGATTCAGGATTATTGGAAATGCACCATGGGCTAGAGGGACCAAATGTATTCTGTGCTCTGAAATTGTCACTGTGTTACCTTATAAAGTGCTTTAATTTACATCAATGAATATGGGTAATTTTTGCCTACCAAAAACTGAGAATAATCATAGAATAGTACAGCACAGAAGGAGGCCATTCAGCCCATCGAGTCTACACCGGCTCTTTCGAAGAGCAATCCAGTTAGTCCCACTCCCCCGCTCTTTCCTCATATCGCTGTAATTTTTTTCTCCTTCAAGTATTTATCCAATTCCCTTTGAAGACGACTATTGAATCTGTATCCACCACCCTATCAGACATTGCATTCCAAATTCTAATCATCTGCAAATTTCAGAATTGTGCCGTGTAACCCCAAGTAAAGGCATTAATGTATATCAAAAACAGCAGTGGCCCCTGTACTGAATCCTGGGGAACTCCATTGTATACACCCTCCAGTCCAAAAACACACAACAACACTCTGTTTTCTATTCTTTAGCCAATTTTGTATCCATGTTGCGACTGCCCTTTTATCCCATGGGCTTCCAGTTTGCCAACAAGCCTAATATGTGGGACTTTATCAAACGCCTTGTGAAAGTCCACATACACATCAACTGCACTGCCCTCATCGACCCTCTCTGTTACCTCATCAAAAACAATCAAATTAGTGAAACACGATTTGCCCTCAACAAATCTGTGCTGGCTCTCCTTTATTAGTCCATGCTTGTCCATGTGGCTGTTAATTTTCTCACAGATTATTGTTTCTAAAATCTTCTCAATCACCAACGTTAAACTGACTGGCCTGTAATTGCCAGGATTATCCTCCACCTTTTTTGAACAAGAGTGTAACATTTGCAATCCTCTAGTCCTCTAGCACAACACCTGTATCTAAGGAGGATTGGAAGATTGAAGCCAACACCCCTCAATTTCTTAGCTTACTTCCCTCAGCAACCTAGGATGCATCCCATCTGACCAGATGATTTATACACTTTATCAAACGCCTTGTGAAAGTCCATATACATTGCTCTTCGAAAGAGCAGGTGCAGACTCGATGGGCTGAATGGCCTCCTTCTGTGCTTTACTATTCTATGATTATTCTCAGTGTATTGGTAAGCAAAAATTACCCATATTCATTGATGTAAATTAAAGCACTTTATAAAGTAACACAGTAACAAATTCAGAGCACAAAATACATTTGGTCCCTCTAGCCCATCTATCCACAGTACTCCCACAGTGCATTTCCAATAACCCTGAATCCCATTTGTTAACTTTCTAGTGTCTCCTCTTACCTATTTTCATCTCACCCAGTATCTTAGCAACATCCTTTTTTTTTAATCATATGGGCATTGATGGCAAGGCCAGCATTTATTGCCCATCTCTAATTGCCCTTGAGAAGGTGGTGGTGAGCCGCCTTCTTGAACCGCTGCAGTCTCTGTGGTGTTAGCTAGGGAGTTCCAGGATTTTGACCCAGCAACAATGAATGAACGGCAATATATTTCCAAGTCAGGATGGTGTGTGACTCGGAGGGGAACTTGGAAGTGTTCTTGTTCCCATGCGCCTATTGCCATTTTATGCGATGGAGGTCGCCAGTTTGGGAGATGCTGTCAAAGAAGCTTTGGCGAGTTGCTGCAGTGCATCCTGTAGATGGTACATACTGCAAACACGGTGCACAGGTGGTGGAGGGAGTGAATGTTTAAGGTGGTGGATGGGGTGCCAATTAAGTGGGCTGCTTTGTCCTGGATGATGTCAAGCTTCTTGAATGTTGTTGGAGCTGCACTCATTCTGGCATGTGGAGAATATTCCATCACACTCCTGACTTGTGCATTGTAGATGGTGGAAAGGCTTTAGGGAGTCAGGTGGTGAGTCAATTGTCGCAGAATACCCAGCCTCTGATCTGCTCTTGTAGCCACTGTATTTATGTGGCTGATCCAGTTAAGTTTCTGGTCAATGGTGACCCCCCAGGATGTTGACGGTGGGGGATTCGACAATGGTAATGGCATTGAATGTCAAGGAGAGGTGATTAGACTTTCTTTTGTTGGAGATGGTTATTGCCTGGCACGTGTGTGTCTCAAATGTTACTTGCCACTTAAAACCCCAAGCCTGAATGTTGTCCAGGTCTTGCTTTATGCGTGCACTTCATTCTCTGAGGAGTTGCGAATGGAACTGAACACTGTGCATTCGTCAGCGAACATCCCCATTTCTGACTTTATGATGGAGAGAAGGTCATTGATGAAGCAGTGGAAGATGGTTGGGCCTAGGACATTGCCCTGAGGAACTCCTGCTGCAGTGTCCTGGGGCTGAGATGATTGTCCTCCAACAACCACAACCATCTTTCTTTGTGCTAGGTATGGCTCTAGCCAGTGGAGAGGTTTCCCCCTGATTCCCATTGACTTCAATTTTACTAGGGCTCCTTGATACCACACTCAGTCAAATGCTGCCTTGGTGTTGAGGGCAGTCACTCTCGCCACTAGCGGTCTTCCATCACTTTTGATGATTGAGAGTAGACTGATGAAGCAGTAATTAACTGGATTGGATTTGTCCTGCATTTTGTGGACAGGACATACCTGGGCAGTTTTCCACGTTGTTGGATAGATGCCAGTGTTGCATCTGTACTGGAACAGCTTAGCTAGAGGCACAGCTAGTTCTGGGGCACGTCATCCGAAAACACAGCATCAGTTTCTACATGTACATTGATGACACCCAGGTCTATCTTACTACCACTTCTGTCGACCCCTCCATGGTCTCTAAATTGTCAGATTGCTTGTCCGACATCCAGTTCTGGATGAGCAGAAATTTTCTCCAATTGAATATTGGGAAGACCGAAGCCATTGATTTCGGCCCCCGCCACAAATGCCATTCCCTAGCCACTGACTCCATTCCTCTCCCCAACTTCTGTCTGAGGCCGAACCACACTGTCAGCAACTTTAGTGTCATGAGCTTTCGACCACATATCCGCAGCTAACTAAGGTCGCCTATTTCCACCTCCGTAACATCGCCCGTCTCTGTCCTTGCCCCAGGTCAGCCGCTGCTGAAGCCCTCATCCATGCCTTTGTTACCTCTAGACTTGATAATTCCAACACACCCTGGCTGGCTTCCCACATTTTACCCTACATAAACTAGAGATGATCCATAACTCAGCTTTCTGAGTCCTAACTCGCACCAAGTCCGGCTCATGCGTCACCCCTGTGCTCACTGACCTGCATGGGCTCCCGGTTAAGCAACACCTCAATTTCAAAATTCTCATCCATGTTTTCAAATCAGTCCATAGCCTCGCCCCTCCCTATCTCTGTAATCTCCTCAGCCGCACAACCCCCCGAGATGCCTGTGCTCCTCTAATTCACCCTTCTTGCGCATCCCTGATTATAGTCGCTCAACTATTGGTGGCCAAGCCTTCTGTTGCCTAGGCCCTAAGCTCTGGAATTCCCTGTTTAAACCTCTCTGCGTCTCTACCTCCTTCCTTCTTTAAGACGCTCCTTAAAACCTACCTCTTTGACCAAGCTTTTCTCCTTAGATGGCTCAGTGTCGAACCTTTTATCTCATAATACTCCTGTGAAGTGCCTTGGGATGTTTCACTATGTTAAAGGCGCTATATAAATACAAGTTGTTGTTACCAGCACCTTGGGTGGGTCTGTCCTGCCAGTGGGACAGAACATACTTCGAGATGGTGGTGGAGGAATTGGCTGAAAGGATAATTCTGTGAGATACATCAGGCTGTTGCTTGACCAGTCTGTAGGACAGCTCTCCCAATTTTGGCACTAGTCCCCAGAGTGAGGAGGAATTTGCAGGGTTAACTAGGCTGGTTGTGCCTTTGTCGTGTCGGAATCCAGTGCCTAGGTCGATGCCGGGTGGTTTTGTGATTCTTGTTTCTCATAGCAGTTTCATACAACTGAGTGGCTTGCTCGGCTATTTCAGGAGGGAGTCAACCACATTGCTGTGTGTCTGGAGTTGCAATGTAGGTGAGACTGCATAAAGACGGCAGATTTCCTTCCCTAAAGGACATTAGTGAAACAGATTGATTTTTATGGCAATCCTCTAGTTTCATGGTTACCATTACTGATACGAGCTATTTATTCCAGATTCATTTATTTAATTGAATTTAAATTCCCCAGCTGCCGTGGTGGGCTTTGAACTCGTGTCTCTGGATCATTGAAGCCAGATCCCTCGTCAATTCGCTGAAATTAGCCCTCCTCCAGTTAAGTATTTTTATTGCAGATTACTCCTTGTCCTTCTCCATAACTAATCTAAACCTTGCAATACTCTGATTACTATTTCTGAGATGTTCTCCAACTGTAACATTTTCCACTTGACCCACTTCATTCCCCAGGACTAGATCCAGCAATGCCTACTTCCTCATTGGGTAGGAAACCTACTGATCCAAGAAAATTCTCCTGAACACACTTCAGAAATTCGTCCCCTTCTCAGCCCTTAACACAACACTGCCCCATTCAATTTTGAGGTAGTTAAAATCACCCATTGTCACTACTCTATAGTTCCTGCACCTCTCAGTAATTTATTTGCAAATATGCACTTAAGAACATAAGAACTGGGAGCAGGAGTAGGTCATAAGGCCCATTGAGACTGCTCTGCCATTTATTAAGATCATGGCTGAATTTCTTCTTCAACTCTACTTTCCCACCCTATCCCCATATCACAGAATTCCCTTAGTGCAAAATCTATTGATCTCAGTCTAACCGACTGAGCATCCACAGCCCTCTGGGGTAGAGAATTCTAAAGATTCACAACCCTCTGAGTGAAAAAATTTCTCCTCGTTTCAATTCTAAACAGCTGACCCCTTATCCTGAGACTATGTCTCCTAGTTCTAGATTCTCCAGCCAGGTGAAACAGCCTCTCAGCAGCTATCCTGTCAAGCCTTCCAAGTATTTTATACGTTTCAATTACACCTCTCATTCTTCTAAACTCCAGCGAAACTCTACTCAATCTCTTCTGATAGGACAGCCCTCTCATCCCAGGAATTCATTTAGTAAGCCTTTGTTGCACTCCTTCTAAGGTAAGTATATCCATCCTTGGGTAAGAAGACCAAAAACTGTAAACAGTACTCCAGGTGTGGTCTCACCAAAGCCCTATATAATTGCAGCAAGACTTCCTTTCTCTTGTACTCCAACTCCTTTACAATAAAGACTAACATACCATCTGCCTTCCTAATTGCTTGCTGTACCTGCATGTTACCTTTCTGTGATTAGTGTACAAGGACACCCAGATCCCTCTGAATACCAACATTTACTAGTTTCTCATTTAATAACAAAAAAAATCTGCTTTTCCATTCTTCCTACCAAAGTGGATATTTTCATACTTCCCACATTATACTCCATCTGCCACCTTCTTGCCCAATCACTTAACCGGTCTTTAGCCCTTTGCAGCCTCTTCAAATCCTCCTCATGGCTTACTTTCCCACCTAGCTTTGTATCGTCAGCAAACTTGGATATATTACACTCTATCCCCTCATCTAAGGCATTGATATAGATTGCAAATAGCTGAGGCCCAAGCACTGATCCTTGCGGTACTCCACTAGTTACACCCTGCCATCCGAAAATAACCCATGTATTCCTACTCTGTTTTCTGTCCATTAACTAATCCTCAATCCATGCTAATATATTGTCCCCAATCCCATGAGCCCTAATCTTCTGTAACAATCTCGGACCTCTTGTCATACTCTTACAACTTAATTTGAATAAATGTTCAAATTTTATAGTTTACAAACTTGTATACCTCTGTAACATCAGATCTTGGATGTCGCTTTCCAAGGTGAAGAGCCAACATTCTCCGCTATTTCCTCTTGAGACCTTAATACTGACGATCAGCCAGCCATGTCTTTCTTCTTTGTATCGCTTCAGTGGCTCGAATCCCTCCTTTGTGTCTCGGTGACCAGTGCACTGTACAATTTGATCACGTATTCTTCTGCCTTGTAGTCTACTGGCTTTGGTAATTGCTGTGTTGCATAGAATGGATGTTTGAATGTTGAGCCTACTAAGACTCCTAGGTCACTTGCAAGTTCATACTTGGCTATTTCAACACCATTATGGAGTATGTATGTTGTCCATTTTTCTTCACAGTGTGTGTATTACTTTACATTTATCTGTATTAAATGTAATGTGCCATCGTTCCGACCAGTTCAGTATTTTGTCTAACTCATTCTGTAATTTCTGATGTGCAGTCCTATTACCATTCTTAGTTTGATATCATCTGCAAATTTAACAAATTTGCATTGATTTTTTGAGTCCAAGTCATTAGACAGTTACTGGTGCTAACACAGAGATCCCAGGCAGCCCACTTAGTACCTCCCTCCCCACCCTAATGTAACTCCCCTAACAAGTATATGTTTTTTTTCAGCAAAGTTCTTAAATTAATCCATCAGCAAAATGCTTGATCTGAGTAAAACAAAGGGCAAATAAGATGTTCGGTAGCAATAGCAGAGGGAAAGAGTACAAATCATGAGGTTGGATTGTAGCTATATAAGGTAATGGTCAAAAGCAAAAAAGAAAGAACTTGCACCTTTTACAACCTCCAGACACCCCAGAGTGCTTTACAGCCAATTAATTACTTTTGAAGTGTAGTCACTATTGTAATGTAGGAAACGTGGCAGCAAATTTACATACAACAAAGCCTCACAGTCAGCAATATGATAATGACCTGATGATCTGTTTTAGTGATGTTGGTTAAGGGACAAATATTAGCAAGGACACCAGGGAGAACTCCACTGCTCTTTTTCACAATAGAGCCATGGGATATTTTACGTCCATCTGCAATGGTGGGCGGGGCCTCGGTTTAAAATCTCATCCAACAGTACAGCATGCGCTTAGTACTGCACTGAAGTGTCAGCCTAGATTATGTGCTCAAGTCTGAAGTAGTGTATGCAGTTCTAGTCACCTAATCATAGAAAGGATATTATTACCCTAGGACCACCAAGCATCCAAGATAATTCCATAATAAAGCTTTGTTTGCAGGTTGGATTTTGAGGTTTTTGAGTGTCATATCCAATTCAGGACCTGCACAATTTTGAGCCGATTAATTTTAATGGATGGATAACATGTGGGCTGTAATTTGGATGCACTAACCTCCTCACCTGACCTTTTGATAGGTTCTCCTGCTGTACAAAGCTTTGGAACCGGAAGCACTAATATACTCTATATTTTCTTTTACTTGTAGACAGATCTGCTACTGGAGGGGAAAAGTTTCCTCTGTGTGCTATGTGTACTAAAATCATGAACTCCCAAATAAAGAACAGACATACTATTGGTTGAACGTAGTTCACAGGAAATGTCTCTACCCCCGCCCCGCCCAGAGTTTTTTTTTAAATCCACAGCAAGCAGTTATTTTGTTATATACTAGACAAGGAAAGAAAATTCAACTTTGCCATACCAATTTCATAATGCAATTTAACCATGATGGCTGTTGTCATTAACCTGCAATGAGTGATTTCATATCTTCTAATGTTCATTTAAGTGTTCCTTATTATAATGCACAAGTAACGCAGTCCAAGGGTACAAGTATCGATTTCAAATTTTGTCTACAGTATTCCACATATTTTCTCAAATTGTAAAACCAATACATATGAAATGCTTTAAATACAATTATAGCTCATCTATAACCTACAATATAGCATTTTAAAACTGTATATTATACCACTTTGCTGGCAGTTAATATTGATGTGTGCCACTACATTATTTTGAACAAATAATTTTTAAAGTAGTCTTATGGTAATGCAACATTGTAGGAATGCATGGCTGATTGGAGAAAATTGCTCCAATATGCACCTAAGGAGTGCAAACTGTCAAGTAAGGTCTGTTCTGCTAATGTATTGGTGTCTGCATTTGTCAAACATCATTGTGGTCGTTCATATTCTGTGGTAATGCCTTTGGCAGTGTAGTGTGCATCTAGCTTGTTAAAGAACTTGTATTCTTTATAAAGAATATTTAGAGAAATTAAGTTGGTACAATCTATTGGTAGGTCTGTTTTTTCAACGCAAGAAGTTAAAGTCTACATTATTTAACAGAGAGAGACCAGTACAAAGAATATTAATGATATCTTGAATTAGTTATTAAAATATCTGTGGATAAGGATTTTTCAAAAAGCTAAATCTTGCACAGCTTTAGCATGGATTATGGTTTCTGTCATATATGTCTGCAATAGATGTTGGAAGGAACTAGCAAGGAACATTTTTAACCAGTGCAATGTGGTAAACTTAACATGCTCAATTCAATTTCAAAGAAAATGTCACCACTCCTTTAATAATCGAAGCACAGTTAAATTAGTCTGGACATGATGTTCAGAAAATTCATTAAATTGTGGCTGTAATTGCAGTTATATCTACAAATAGGCTGTGTTAGCTTTGTGTCCAATAAGTAAGTCTGATAGCCCACCATCCCCTAGAACAGAGCACTGGATCCCAAGAGGAAATATTGAATGTATTGACTGCTTAAATACCTAGTTTCGTCATGAAATAAGTCTGTTCACAATTTAGCCATTCACTAAATTCTGACATCTAATCTGGTTGCCTTCTTGAGTAAGCCTTTCAAATTTGTTTTTAAATAGTGTGCAGTAAATCAGTACAGTAGAAGATTGCTAGTCATCACGAGAGTCCTCCTCAACCATCTTCTCCCTGTGGCTGAGGAGCTCCTCCCGGAGTCACAGTGCGGATTTTGTCCCCTACGAGGCACAACGGACATGATTTTTTACAGCGTGACAGCTGCAGGGAAAATGCAGAGAACAGCACCAGCCCTTATACATGGTCTTCTTCGACCTTACAAAGGCCTTTGACACTGTCAACCACGAGGGTCTATGGAGTGTCGTCCTCCGTTTAGAATGCCTCCAAAAGTTCGTCACCATCCTCCACCTGCTCCACGACGACATGCAGGCCATGATCCTTAGCAACGGATTCATTACAGACCCAATCCACGTCCGGACTGGGGTCAAACAGGGCTGCGTCATCACCCCAACCCTCTTCTCAATCTTCCTCACTGCCATGCTCCAGTTCACAGTCAACAAGCTCCCGCTGGAGTGGAACTAAACTACAGAGTGGAACTAAACTAAACTACAGTGAGAACCTGTTCAACCTTCGTCGTCTCCAGGCCAGGGCCAAGACCACCCCAACCTCTGTCGTCAAGCTACAGTACGCGGACAACGCCTGCGTCTGCGCTTATACAGAGGCTGACTCCAAGTCATAGTCAATGTATTTACTGAGGTGTATGAAAGCATGGGCCTTATGCTAAACATCCGTAAAACAAAGGTCCTCCACCAGCTTGTCCTCGCCACACAGCACTGCCCCCCAGTCATCAAGATCCACGGCGCAGCCCTGGACAACATGAACCACTTCCCATATCTCGGGAGCCTCTTATCAACAAGAGCAGACATTGACAACGAGATTCAACACCAGTGTGCCAGTGCAGCCATCGGCTGCCTGAGGAAAAGAGTGTTTGAAGACCAGGCCCGCAAATCTGCCACCAAGCTCATGGTCTACAGGGCTGTAGTAATACCCGCCCTCCTGTCTGGCTCAGAGACATGGACCATGTACAGTAGACACCTCAAGTCACTGGAGAAATACCACCAACGATGTCTCCGCAAAATCCTACAAATGGGAGGTCAGACGCACCAACGTTAGCGTCCTCGACCAAGCCAACATCCCCAGCATTGAAACACTGACCACACTTGATCAGCTCCGCTGGGCAGGCCACATTGTTCGCATGCCAGACACGAGACTCCCAAAGCAAGCGCTCTACTTGGAACTCCTTCACAGCAAACGAGTCAAAGGTGGGCAGAGGAAACGTTATAAGGACACCCTCAAAGCCTCCCTGATAAACTGCAACATCCCCACTGACACCTGGGAATCCTTGGCCAAAGACCGCCCTAAGTGGAGGAAGTGCTGAGCACCTCGAGTCTCATCGCTGAGAGCATGCAGAAACCAAGCGCAGGCAGCGGAAAGAGCGTGCGGCTCACCCACCCTTTCAACAACTATCTGTCCCACCTGTGAAGGACTGTGGTTCTCGTATTGGACTGTTCAGCCACCTAAGGACTCATCTTCGGAGTGGAAGCAAGTCTTCCTCAATTCCGAGGGATTGCCTATCATGAGCAGGTTGCAGTATATGTAATAGGCCCATATTTTCATCAAAAGAACTACTTGACACAGAACACTGTTGCTGTGGAAACAAAAAAAGAAAAGGACATAATGAGCAAGATGAGCTAAAACCATAATGAAGCCTTTAAGATGATGTTGTTTCCTCTTTCATTGTGCGAAAAGCTTTAAGTGGGTGTATCAGTATTGTTGCAACAAAATTAAGATTAATGTTAATATCTTGTCATTTGTTTAAAAATTGTACATTAATCATGTCGTTGAGGCTGGCTTTGAGAAAGCACAGATCCCAGCCTTCCAAGAGGGCTGAAATAACAAACAGAATTGAAGTAATGGGTATCTTGGGAGTGAGTAACCATGTGCAAGGCCACAGTATTAGAGAAACCGTGGATGCCGAAGGGGGAGAGTTAAGTGTGGAAGTGGGCGATGCAATGGTGAGAGGAGTAGACAGTTGCTTCCATAAGCATAAATGTGAGTGTGGTATGTTGCCTTCCAAGTGCCAGGCTAAATGAGATAATGGAGCTAGTGCAGAAGCTGTTTGAGAGAAAGGTGGCTTAGCTGGGTCACATGTCGGAGAGGGAAAAACCTGATTCAGGTCCTGGGGGAAAAAAATTCCACGAGTCAGGTCATAGATTAAGAAATAGATCTTGGCATTACGTTAAGTGTCACAGGCTAGCCAATACAGTAAAGACTGGAATAGGGATGAGCATTTTACAACCAACAATCTGTCGCATAGAAACATAGAAAATAGGTGCAGGAGTAGGCCATTCGGCCCTTCGAGCCTGCACCAACATTCTATATGATCATGGCTGATCATGCAACTTCAGTACCCCTGTCCTGCTTTCTCTCCATACCCCTTGATCCCTTTAGCCGTAAGGGCCACATCTATCTCCCTTTTGAATATACAGGCAACTCTCGATTATCCGGGTCCCTCGGGAATCGGGCTATTCTGGGTAAATGATTTTGCCGCTAGGGTGAGTGGCGAGAATGTTTGGGTCCCAAATTTATAACTTGATGCTAGATTAAATTGCTCAAATCAATGTTGAAACTACTGTCGTTCGAACACCAACTCGACGAGCCTAATCCCCAATCCTTCGGCAGTCATCGGTCAGCGGAGAAAGAGCACAGACAAGCCAGACGGTGCCAGCATGCAGGGTCCCTAGATCCTGCCTAGAATCCCGAGCTCATTCCCTGCTAGTGCCACGATCCGTCCCAGCGGCAAGGCTGAAAGGTGAAATGGCCAGTCTAAAGGCTTCGACCGCAGGAGGTCGAATGAGACTCGGCTTTACTTACCCCCGAGGCCGGGCAGCACCCTCAGTGACAGACAGGTGCAGAAAGTGGTCAGCGCGCAAGACTGTATGTACACGGGACACTATCACAGTTTTTAAAAGTGCCGTTGCAGCGGGTTCTCCGTTAGATCCGTTTACAGATAATCGAGAGTTGCCAATATCTAACGAATTGGCCTCAACAACTTTCTGTGGTAGAGAATTCCACAGGTTCACAATTTTCAAGGAGAGTAGCACCCATATTGCCATTTTTTACATCGGCAAGAACTAAGCAGACTGTGGCTATACATTGTCTGCCCACCTGGCGCCTGCTTAATATTTCTAACATGCACTGGCTTTTCCCATTTGTCATATCAGCTGATTGATTCTGCTCCTCTCCATCATATTTCTCAGACAGTTTAAGAAATATTATAAATTGCAGAATCAGTTTTTAACTTTATTAAAATAAAACCTACATAATTTGTAACATAGTTGCCCAAATGCTCTACCTCCTGGCTCCAAGTTGCATTTTCCCACTCAATGTGTTCACTCCCCATCAACGTCCTGAACTACCTGCGAGCAGGACCATAGGTTGATCATTACATTTATCTTATTTTTAAAAACAGCAACGATGACGTAATGAGCAGCCAAATTAATATTTCTGGACATAATTTGAGTCGTACGGTTTCCAGCGCGTAATGGTCGGCACGAGCGCAACGCACGCACAAAGATGTCAGCCTGAGACCCAATCGAAATTGGCCCTTCAGGCCTCATCTGCGCGCAATTGGCGATCTGCAGATGCCAATTGGGCTTCCCGATGCAGCTTGCCAGTGGGGGCCTTGGGAATTTTGGCCAGCCCCGACACTGACCTGACCCCGCAGGTAGGTTTTCGAAAAGGAGTGCAGGTGAGCCGATGTCGGCAACACTCATTAACCTCCTAGCTCAACAGAAATGAAACTGTAAAAAGATCTTCACTTTCTGTGGGCCGCCTCCAGTCCCCTTTAAGGATGGCTGGTTAGGCCGCTGAAGTCCCGGAACAACTGGGCGGAGCATACGTAGTGCAAGCTCCACCCACTAGATAATTAATTTCAATCGAGGTCCTCCAACTAAAGTTCGGTCCCCTGTTTGCGTGTGGAGGGCGTCTAACGCCTGTTTCAGGTGTGTGCCCAGCACACTTGGAAGTTGCCAGCTTCCAATTTAGTAGCTGGCCCCTCTCTCAGAGATCAGGCAGTGGATTTCGCAACCAAAAAATTATCCCTCCAACCTCGCTTTTTTGGGGCAAAAACAGGTTCAAATTAATTTATTCCGTGCTTGCTTTAATTATGTAAAATCAATCATGGTTCACGTCACTGAAATAAATGAAAACATGCAATTGACCTTGGAAAACTAGCACATTACCTGGATTGTTCTATCCTTTACTAAAACTCATAATCATAGTTTTAAATTTTATATAATATTTTTTATTTGAATTCTCTCAGTAAAAGCTCAATAAAATTGTGTTAATTTGTTTGCCAAGGAAGTGTATGTACGTAATCAAATTTTTTGTAAACATTTTTATTTAATTTTAACTACACAAACCCAGATGATGCTCATCCTTCAACACCCCACTACTGTGGCAGAACCTGCTGGAGGACTGTGCACACCTGCAAAATTAGGCCAGCAAAAATGTCTCTGCCAGAATGCAGCCTAGCAACAGCCAGATGCGTACAGGCAAGGTCATGTAATATATTATTACACTGTTAGAGCTAGCACAGTTGGTGGCTTTTTGCCAATCTGCAGACCACACTGGTATGAAACCAGTAATCTAGTTTGATGCTAGTTTTCCTGTGACTAATGTAGCCTCTCATAAGAGTATTGTTCTGTGGAGGATCTCTTGATGGGGCAGGACTTTTAACCAGTGCACTGTTACATAGAAACATAGAAACATAGAAAATAGGTGCAGGAGTAGGCCATTCGGCCCTTCTAGCCTGCACCGCCATTCAATGAGTTCATGGCTGAACATTCAACTTCAGTACCCCATTCCTGCTTTCTCGCCATACCCCTTGATCCCCCTAGCAGTAAGGACCTCATCTAACTCCTTTTTGAATATATTTAGTGAATTGGCCTCAACAACTTTCTGTGGTAGAGAATTCCACAGGTTCACCACTCTCTGGGTGAAGAAGTTCCTCCGCATCTCGGTCCTAAATGGCTTACCCCTTATCCTTAGACTGTGACCCCTGGTTCTGGACTTCCCCAACATTGGGAACATTCTTCCTGCATCTAACCTGTCTAACCCCGTCAGAATTTTATATGTTTCTATGAGGTCCCCTCTCATTCTTCTGAACTCCAGTGAATACAAGCCCAGTTGATCCAGTCTTTCTTGATAGATCAGTCCCGCCATCCCGGGAATCAGTCTGGTGAACCTTCGCTGCACTCCCTCAATAGCAAGAATGTCCTTCCTCAGGTTAGGAGACCAAAACTGTACACAATACTCCAGGTGTGGCCTCACCAATGCCCTGTACAAGGCTGACCCTGTCTCTAAAGCGGTTTTAAAGTCTGTTTGCAGAAGACTGCAGAGTTCTGTCATGGTCTGTCTAGTGAATCATATGGGGGGATTTTAAGCTCCAAGAACGAGTGGGTTGTGCGGGTGGGGGGGGTAAAGCGGGAGCACAACCCGGCTCTGACACGCCCACTTCCAGGTTTAACGGATACATGTTGGGAAGCCGGTGAGAAACCTACTTGCCAAAGTCGGAGATTTCCTAATTGGATGCGGGCGGGTACTTATTGGTGCAATTAATGTCCTTAGGAGATGTTAATGAGGTATTTTTAAATTGTTTTTAACTTAACTCCAAATTTTACTTGAGCAGCACAGGTTTCCTGGGCTCGGGAAACTGACCAGGGAAATGTAGGCAAGTTTGAGTAGCAGTTCAGGTGGGTATTTAAACTTGTCATTGTCCCATCTGAATAAAACCTTACTTATTTCAGCTGCTGTCTCAGTTCCCTCTTTATAAATTTCTGGCAAAGAGTGCTTGTGTGGATACAGCTTTTGAGGATTTCAACTTGGCAAGATCAGGATGGGAGGCTTTTTGTACGCGTTTGACAGCACATCAGAAGAGGAAGACCATCATCCATGGCAGCGACGACGTGCTGTGGTGGGATCAGCACGTGTACAGGAGACAGGTTTTCAGGTGTAGGAGGATAAAGGGATTCATCACTCATCTTCAGATGGGGAGAACATGGAGGAGGAGGATGAAGAGGGGGCATCCATTGCCAGACCAACCACTTACATTGGTACTGTAAAAGTTCACCTACTGTGAAACATAACAAATGAAATCTTGCGGTCCATTCTCACCACCAGCACCAACGCCGCTTTACACTAAACAGTCCTTCAAATACTCATCGACCCATTGCACATCTGCCAAATGCATCCTGTCAGGTATTGACATTCATCATCATACACGTGAAAGGGCAAGTTAGTCCTTGAGACGCAATAATGGGCAAGACATGGAAGTGGTGCAAATTATTACATTTTACATGGCATTCTAAAAAAAATAAGCTAATCTAACATACATTTTGTCAAAACACCAATGTGCATACCCTTGGTGAATTACAATCTCTTCAACTTGCACCTCCTAGCGCTTCAGCAGAGGTAGAGGCAGGTTGCTCAGATTGACTAGTGAAATGTTTTTGGCTTATCCCCTCCCTGATAACCCCGGCAAAGTCTGCTCCACCCTCGGCCATCAGGAGAAGAGGCAGTGTGTCGGGTACTGGCAACGATTGAGAAGTGGGAGCGGTTTGAATGGAGTTTCCATTTCCACATCCCCATTCGCTATCTTCCTTTTCCTACCACTCTGCTGGAGAGCAGCTTAGTGCAGATCAGTGATGCGTTGTAAGGCCACAGATAACGTATCTGTCATCCTTTTTAAGGTGGCAGACAAGTTGGCATCCAAAGACTGCATGGCTGTGGTCATGGCCTGCATGGACCCCTTTGGAAGCTTTGCTTGAAGCTCCATGGAGACGGACTCTCTCTTCATGGCAGACATTCTTGCAATTCCCTGCGCCAACTATCCGCTAGTGATCGAGTTGGGCTTTATTGTGGAGATTGTGCATGGCACATCTGTCAGTACCTCGAATCACCAGGTGAAAACCCAACTATCTCTCTAACTGGACCCACCAACCTGCGAGTATCTGTGCTGGTGCATGGATGTAGGTTCTCCTGAGGAATCGTACTCATGCATGTCCTGTGACACTTGCCATACGTATGAAGGCCCTGGAAGACAAAAGGAAGGGATATGATTTAGTTGTGGCAAAGTTACAATCTTTGACAATCACCATACTCCGTCTTCTTATACTTCAGTCATTGACGAAATTAAGTCAGCACATGTGTGTCAGGAATGTTTGTAATTCTGTCACCAGCTATCTGCGAGCTCTCTATCTAAGACTCGGAGGGATGCAGATGTGCCACTTATCTCCTGGGCGCCCTCCTCTGCATCTGTGAGCTGTACTCTTTGTGGAGGCCCACCTCCAGTCCTATCCCCCTCGCTTACAGTTTGGGCTCTCTTCTACAAGGGACGAAAAAAACAGACCTGTGAGTGAGTGAAGGTGAGGTATTTACCCGAGGAATGCAGTGCATTCGGTGCGGGTGACTGAGATACATGCATCACATTGCATAAAGATTGGGGTGAGCGTGGATCGATAGATGGGGAGGTGATGAAGTGCATAGAAAGTAAAGACTAGGTGCTGCTGAAATTTGAGTGGGTGTGAGAAATAATGTGATGGAGAAGGCTTAGCAAGACACAGTGAAGGGGGGATGGGGGGCGGGGCTTAAAGCACAGGATGTAGTTGTATCAGTAAATGTACTCACTTTTCCTGCTCTAGTTAGGTCATTAAACCACTTTCTACATTGCATCCATAACCTGGGCACAATACTCCTGCTGCTCCCCACCTCAGCTTCCTCCAACCACGCCTTCTGGGTGAGAGCAGGTCTCTTCCTCCCATTGCTGGGGAAAACTATGCCCCTCCTCCTCCTGACTGCACTCGGCAGTAATTCCAGTGAGGCATTATTAAATCTGGGTGCTGTCCTTGCTCTATGTCCACTATTCAACCTGAACACCTCCAATTTCCATTTGTGGAGTGTCCCTTTAACTATAGCTCAACTCGCGTCATGCGGGTGCATACCGTGCCCGCTGCACAATTTGGAGACACAAAATTAATTGGTACAATTAACGTAAACATAAGAACATAAGAAATAGGCGCAGGAGTAGGCCATACGGCCCCTCGAGCCTGCTCCGCCGTTTAATACGATCATGGCTGATCCGATCATGGATTCAAGTCCACTTCCCTGCCCGCTCCCCATAACCTCTAATTCCCTTATTGGTGAAGAAACTGTCTATCTCTGTCTTAAATTTATTCAATGACCCAGCTTCCACAGCTCTCTGAGGCAGCAAATGCCACAGAGTTACAATCCTCTGAGAGAAGAAATTCCTCCTCATTTCAGTTTTAAATGGGCAGCCCCTTATGCTAAGATCATGCCCTCTAGTTCTAGTCTCCCTTATCAGTGAAAACATCCTCTCGGCATCCACCTTGTCAAGCCCCCTCATATTCATATATGTTTTGATAAGATCACCTCTCATTTTTCTGAATTCCAATGAGTAGAGGCCCAACCTACTCAACCTTTCCTCATAAGTCAACCCCCTCATCTCCAGAATCAACCTAATGAACCTTCTCTGAACTGCCTCCAAAGCAAGTATATCCTTTCTTAAATATGGAAACTAAAACTGCACGCAGTATTCTAGGTGTGGCCTCACCGATACCCTGTTTACATAGAAACATAGAAAATAGGTGCAGGAGTAGGCCATTCGGCCCCTCCAGCCCGCACCGCCATTCAATGAGTCCATGGCTGAACATTCAACTTCAGTACCCCATTCCTGCTTTCTCGCCATACCCCTTGATCCCCCTAGCAGTAAGGACCTCATCTAACTCCTTTTTGAATATATTTAGTGAATTGGCCTCAACAACTTTCTGTGGTAGAGAATTCCACAGGTTCACCACTCTCTGGGTGAAGAAGTTCCTCCGCATCTCGGTCCTAAATGGCTTACCCCTTATCCTTAGACTGTGACCCCTGGTTCTGGACTTCCCCAACATTGGGAACATTCTTCCTGCATCTAACCTGTCTAACCCCGTCAGAATTTTATATGTTTCTATGAGGTCCCCTCTCATTCTTCTGAACTCCAGTGAATACAAGCCCAGTTGATCCAGTCTTTCTTGATAGGTCAGTCCCGCCATCCCGGGAATCAGTCTGGTGAACCTTCGCTGCACTCCCTCAATAGCAAGAATGTCCTTCCTCAGGTTAGGAGACCAAAACTGTACACAATACTCCAGGTGTGGCCTCACCAATGCCCTGTACAACTGTAGCAACACCTCCCTGCCCCTGTACTCAAATCCCCTTGCTATGAAGGCCAACATGCCATTTGCTTTCTTAACCGCCTGCTGCACCTGCATGCCAACCTTCAATGACTGATGTACCATGACACCCAGGTCTCTCTGCACCTCCCCTTTTCCTAATCTGTCACCATTCAGATAATAGTCTGTCTCTCTGTTTTTACCACCAAAGTGGATAACCTCACATTTATCCACATTATACTTCATCTGCCATGCATTTGCCCACTCACCTAACCTATCCAAGTCGCTCTGCAGCCTCACAGCATCCTCCTCGCAGCTCACACTGCCACCCAACTTAGTGTCATCCGCAAATTTGGAGATACTACATTTAATCCCCTCATCTAAATCATTAATGTACAGTGTAAACAGCTGGGGCCCCAGCACAGAACCTTGCGGTACCCCACTAGTCACTGCCTGCCATTCTGAAAAGTACCCATTTACTCCTACTCTTTGCTTCCTGTCTGACAACCAGTTCTCAATCCATGTCAGTACACTACCCCCAATCCCATGTGCTCTAACTTTGCACATCAATCTCTTGTGTGGGACCTTGTCGAACGCCTTCTGAAAGTCCAAATATACCACATCAACTGGTTCTCCCTTATCCACTCTACTGGAAACATCCTCAAAAAATTCCAGAAGATTTGTCAAGCATGATTTCCCTTTCACAAATCCATGCTGACTTGGACCTATCATGTCACCTCTTTCCAAATGCACTGCTATGACATCCTTAATAATTGATTCCATCATTTTACCCACTACCGATGTCAGGCTGACCGGTCTATAATTCCCTGTTTTCTCTCTCCCTCCTTTTTTAAAAAGTGGGGTTACATTGGCTACCCTCCACTCCATAGGAACTGATCCAGAGTCAATGGAATGTTGGAAAATGACTGTCAACGCATCCACTATTTCCAAGGCCACCTCCTTAAGTACTCTGGGATGCAGTCCATCAGGCCCTGGGGATTTATCGGCCTTCAATCCCATCAATTTCCCCAACACAATTTCCTGACTAATAAGGATTTCCCTCAGTTCCTCCTCCTTACTAGACCCCCCGACCCCTTTTATAACCGGAAGGTTGTTCGTGTCCTCCTTCGTGAATACCGAACCAAAGTACTTGTTCAATTGGTCCGCCATTTCTTTGTTCCCCGTTATGACTTCCCCTGATTCTGACTGCAGGGGACCTACGTTTGTCTTTACTAACCTTTTTCTCTTTACATATCTATAGAAACTTTTGCAATCCGTCTTAATGTTCCCTGCAAGCTTCTTCTCATACTCCATTTTCCCTGCCCTAATCAAACCCTTTGTCCTCCTCTGCTGAGTTCTAAATTTCTCCCAGTCCCCAGGTTCGCTGCTATTTCTGGCCAATTTGTATGCCACTTCCTTGGCTTTAATACTATCCCTGATTTCCCTTGATAGCCACGGTTGAGCCACCTTCCCTTTTTTATTTCTATGCCAGACAGGAATGTACAATTGTTGTAGTTCATCCATGCGGTCTCTAAATGTCTGCCATTGCCCATCCACAGTCAACCCCTTAAGTATCATTCGCCAATCCATCTCAGCCAATTCACGCCTCATACCTTCAAAGTTAGCCTTCTTTAAGTTCTGGACCATGGTCTCTGAATTAACTGTTTCATTCTCCATCCTAATGCAGAATTCCACCATATTATGGTCACTCTTCCCCAAGGGGCCTCGCACAACGAGATTGCTAATTAATCCTTTCTCATTACATAACACCCAGTCTAAGATGGCCTCCCCCCTAGTTGGTTCCTCGACATATTGGTCTAAAAAACCATCCCTTATGCACTCCAGAAAATCCTCCTCCACCGTATTGCTTCCAGTTTGGTTAGCCCAATCTATGTGCATATTAAAGTCACCCATTATAACTGCTGCACCTTTATTGCACGCACCCCTAATTTCCTGTTTGATGCCCTCCCCAACATCACTACTACTGTTTGGAGGTCTGTACACAACTCCCACTAACGTTTTTTGCCCTTTGGTGTTCTGCAGCTCTACCCATATAGATTCCACATCATCCAAGCTAATGTCCTTCCTAACTATTGCCTTAATCTCCTCCTTAACCAGCAATGCTACCCCACCTTATACTCCATCCCCTTTGCAAAAAAGGCCAAGATTCCATTGACCTTCCTGATCACTTGCTGTACTTGCATACTAACCTTTTGTGTTTCATGCACCAGGACCCCCGGTCCTGCTTTACTGCAGCACCTTGCAATTTTTCTCCATTTAAATAATAACTTGCTCCTCGATTTTTTTCTGTCAAAGTGCATAACCTCACACTTTCCAACATTATATTCCATCTGCCAAAATTTTGCCCACTCACATAGCCTGTCTATGTCCTTTTGCAGGTTTTTTGTGTCCTCCTCACACATTGCTTTTCCTCCCATCTTTGTATCGTCAGCAAACTTGGCTACGTTACACTCGGTCCCTTCATCCAAGTCGTTAATATAGATTATAAATAATTGGGGTCCTAGCATTGATCCCTGCGGCACCTCACTAGTTATTGATTGCCAACCCAAGAATGAACCATTTATCCCGACTCACTGTTTTCTGTTAGTTAGCCAATCTTCTATCCATGCTATAATATATTACCCTCAACCCATGAACTTTTATCTTGTGCAGTAATCTTTTATGTGGCTCCTTGTCAAATGCCTTCTGGAAGTCCAAATACACCAATTGAGTTGAGAGCGCAGATTCCGACCCGCTCCGTCTTCCAGACTTCCCGCACCCAATTCCACTCCCCCCGCATGGCAGCTGCTTTCAGATTACTATCGGGGCCATAGACTCTATATGCAGATTTCCTCAGACGTGTGCAGTTACTAATGTCTCGATCTGTATATACAGTTGACGATTTATTGCTGGGCCCTCAAGTGTCTAAGGTGTATCGATACTTGGCTTTCGTGCCCACACTGATCCTCTCTCTCACCTCCAGATAGAGAGGCAGCTGTGGAGTGAGTGTGCCCAAATCATGAGCTAGTGAGTACAGGAGGAACATTAGTCAGTCTGAGTCCCCTGGCCCACAACAGGATTCAGGCAGGGGGTGTGGAGGTAAGTAAAGCTCCAAAGAAAGGTTAATTCAAAGTTTAAATATAATCTATAAATGTGAATGAACTTTACTTGCCTGTTGGAAAATAATAGAAGTTTAATAACTGTAAAAGGAAGAACTTAACCTGCAGTCCCACCCAGAGAAACTGGGCTGGAAGATGCAGCTTGAGCACCACCACCTAGATTGTGAGGCGAGAAATGTATGTAATGTATAAACTGTATAGTTTAAAGGCAATTGTAGGTATTATACTAGGTTTGAATAAATTGTGACTGGAAATAAGAGTGACAAATAGGAAGTGCACGCAAGACTTTTAATATATTACTAGTCGGTCTCCTGTCGATTTGCACATGGTAAGTCGGAGAAAATGGTCACTCTCTTACCCGTCTCTGCCTTCTTTGAAAGCTGCATTTATTTGCACCACAAGTGGGTTGGACCAGATTTCTGATTGGTCCCATTGGAGGACAAGACACATCCAACAATTGTCTAGAATGTGTAATTTGATCCTGCCTGCTGGAGAGGAAATCAAAGTCTCTGCAATGTGTAATTTGATCCAGTCATTGTCACGGACAGCTCCCCCCCTCCCCCCTCCCCGAGCCAAGCTGCTCCAGAGCAGCCATGACAGTGGCATCTACCTGTTAACGTGTAAGGTCACCTAGAAAAGCAAGATAACTCACACAGCCATGTATGGCCTGCCCTGTCGACCTCGCCCCATCATCAGTTCAGTGGTATAACATAAAATGCTGGAAATGCTCAGCAAGTAGGGCAGCACAAGTGGAGAGAGAAGCAGAGTTAACTTTTCCGGTCAATGACTTTTCATCAGAACGTGAAACGTTAACTCTGTTTCTCTTTCCGTAAATGCTACCTGATTTGCTGAATGAAATCCACAGCATTGACTTTTACATAATTTGAGCTGCAAGGTTGGTTTAGTGAGGCGCATTTCATTCAAAGAGAACAGGTGAGGGTGACGTCATTGAAAGTGACATCACCACAGAACCGCAGATTTTTAGCATGCGCTAAGAATATCATCATTGAGTGGCCCGATTCATGCGCAGGATGACATCACAAGTGAAATGAAAATCCAAATACCCACTCTGTCGCTAATCACTCCGTCAAAATAAACACACTGGGTGAGAGCTGTGGTGACTGACGGGACATTGTTAACAGGTTTATTGGGTACAAAGTCAACCATAACAGTGCCATGACTTGTGGATTTCGTCCATTCCAATGATGTCACTTGCCGCACCCGAGCCGGGCTGTCCAAGAAATCAACTCGCTGCCATTCATGGGCAAGAGAGTGATCCAGGTCTAGCGGGGAGGAGAGGGAGAATGTGGTGCGGGTGTAAAGGGGGTGGGGGTAAGTTGGAAGAATGTGATCCACATCTAACAGAGGGGGGAGAACTTGATCTCTCTTCCCATTTGGATCACCTTCTCACTCTCATCCACTCCCCTCCCTTTCGACCTAGAACACGTTGCTCTCCCTTCCTCACTGTTCTCTCCATGCTCCCCCCCCCCAGCATACGAGCTCCTGATCTTCCCCTCCCCGAGCACCTGTCCATCCCCCACCCCGCACCACCCTCCCCCCACCCCACCCTGCACTGCCCCCAAGATCCTGACCTCTCCCCCTTCAAGCTTCTGACCTTTGCCCCCCCACTCCCCCCTGAGCTCCTGATCTTTGCCCCCCCCCGTGAGCTCCTGAAATTTGCCCCCCCCCCCAAAATTCCTGACCTTTGCCACCGCAAACTCTTGACTCTCCCACTCCCCCAGCTCCTGATCATTGACCTGCAGCTCCTGACCTTTGCCCCTAGCTCCTGACCTTTGCCCCCCCAAGCTCCTGACCTCTTCCCGCCTCCCCCCCCCGCAAACACCCGAGCTCCTGAACTTCTATTTCTGACCCCTGAGCTCCTGACCTGCCGCAGTTCCTGATCTTTACCTCCCCCCTCCAGCTCCTGAACTCTTCCCCCACCCCTTTTCAAGCTGGAGGACATGTTCAACCCAGAGCCACAATGACAGCAGTCTTAGTTTCCATTAAAGATGCCAGAGCTGAAACCAAAGATCCAATAACTGCAGGCTCCATTGCAATGTGCATATAGGTGACCATATGCTCCATTGTGTCCATACCTTCGTGGTACCCTCACACAATTTGGGAGATGGACTCCTCCATACCGTCCAACATGGTGCACAGGCCTACTGGCAGGCAGTCCAAGCATTGAGAAGTTGGTGGTATACAGCCACTCTTCAGTCAGCTGTATACCACCATCTTTGTCATCTCTTCCATGAGGATAAATTGAAGTGTTCTTGTAGAACTTCTCCTAGCCACCATCTTTTTACAGCAGTGACTGAGAGTTATGATATAAAAAACAGCCAAAGTGCACCTTCCATTTAGGAGGTGCAGGCTGCCTTTAAATGGTATCATTGCCACTGATTTCTTGCCCTGCCAATTGGTGAGCTACCAATAAAATCAAGAGTAATGCTGATAGCTCGCCAATCGTCAAATCAGGCACGAGCACTAATTTTACTCTTGCCACTCGCTGACCTCATCAGGCGTGCAAATTGGACAAGTAGAATTTCTCCCCGAGTCCTGTTTCTCGAAAGGATAGTTATCCATACAAAGACAAAGCTTCCTTACTTCAGTTCTTCCAAATACCTTATGCTCTATTTTAGGTGTGTTGGTGGTGAGTTGAGTTGCTCACCTGCTGCTGCAGAAATCAGGCCAGGGCTATTTTAACTCCTGGACCTCATTAACATGCCGCCAATCAACTTACCTGGGTTGGAAATGGCTGCCAGCATCTGGAAAATCAGGCAGACCATTCAGTGGGGAAAAGAGTCCAAGGAGGCTCTTGCAGGAGGCAAGGGGCGATGTGAGACTCGGAGAAGCACTCCTGATTATCCTGGCAGCACAAAGAAAAGTAACAAACTTACCGTTTTGGGCTTCTTCATTTCCTGGCAAGTCCCAAGTCTTTACAACCTGGTGGGAAATACACAGCTGCTTCCTCGCTCAGGCCTGACTTAAGATTGCAAGAGGACGTCATCGGACCCCAGTTTTTAAAAAAAAAAGACCGCTCCATCTTTGTGCGGGCGGTTTGGCCGCCCATCCATGTGTCGGGTAATTAACCTGGGCGATTTGAACTGTCCATCCATCTGGTTTCCCCATGGACAGCGTCCTTTTTGCAGGTTTTAAATAAATAGGACACTTACTGTACAAGAACCAACTTGCAAATAATGTGGGGTGGTGGGCACCCGAGATGTGTTGTGCCGCTCTGCCCACTGAGCCCATGCAAGTGAGATGCTCTTCCACTCAACCCACATATTCTAACATTGGAAATTTCAATCTCCATGCAAGCGGTATGGATATTAACGTCCAGATTTTAACTTCACCTGCCCAGTGCAATGGGGCAGATTCGGATCTGACGCTGGTTTTACACCCTGCCCGGTTTGGCATTCCATTGACCAGGCAGGTTAAGTTCAAATTACCCCCAAGTGTCTGCATGGAAGATCTTTTTTGAAGAAGTGGGTCTAAATATAAAATTTTATTCTCTTTCTTTCAAACAGTATGTAGAAGCTGACATAATTTGTGTGACTTCCAGATTATGATGGTTGCAATACTTTTTTTTTGTGACGCAAGGACATTGTTTTTGAAAATAATAGTCAAAATTATTCTTTGCACAGTGATCTAATAATTATATACTCCTACAGTAGCTTTAGTACAGTATGCCTCTGCCCTTTGCAAGGAGAGTGAATTATATTTTCTGCATTAAGCAACAACAAAAAATCCTCTAAAGTGGAACCATATGGAGAGTTACTGATAGTTCATCTCTTCATGGTATTGTATTTAGGTTGTAGTAGATCAGCAAAAATGCAGGAACTGCATTCATCTGCTGTGGAAATAAAAATATGCCTGTTAGCAATATTGCATGCAGGATGTATTACAACAATTAAAACCATATGTGGAGAACTGATCACTTTGAATTCAAGGCTAGTAAATTATGTACAGCTGTCAGGATTAAAGGTATGCACTGTATAGATTTTATACACTTTTAATATTTAAAAAAAAATTAAAAATAAGCAATACTAATGGGATTGAAACACCGAAAAAAAATATCACAACAGTCTAACCCTTATTTTGGCAACTCGTATAGCAAAGAATATAAGTAATCTTTGTGCCGTTCACGGTTGATTTACGCAGAGCAGGACCTTTTCCAGCAATAACTCCCTCTAAAGCTGAAGGAATCTAATTCTCTAATAACTCAGCTCTGGTTGGAGCAGTGGGTTTGGCTTAAGCTGATGACTTTTGCCAATAGGCTGGAGGTTAGCTGGGTGTCTCGACAAGCTGGAGGGAGCCTGAGAGAGCTCCATACCAAGTAACCTGACTGGCATTCTTTATTACGCAGCTCTTGAATAGCAAAGCCACTCCAAATGGCAGTTCCACAGTCTGTGTGAGAATGCTTCTCCACCTCTTGCTGAGTACCCCACAGGGCCTCGACAAGCAGATTCTATTTAATGTAGAAACCAGACTTTTCTCATTAAAAGGACATTGAAAACACTTCTCTGTTTCTGCTACAGTGGTTATTACATAGGAACAGAAATAATTCTGGTAAAGGTAAGTGTTTCACTTTTTAAAATTTTAGGTCCTGTGTATAAGGAATGGTTTTACAATGTTGCCTTAAATGTTGAATTTTGCAACTATAATACGAAGAGTTTTTCTGAAGTTGCTTGATCCTGAGTTAGTGTGGTGCTGCAGAATGTAAAGTGGACGTTGTTTTTTTAATCCTTTCCATTAAGATGTAATCTATCTTGCTTTTTAATCTTACTGCTTCTGCTTGTCTTTTGGTATATTAAATTACTGCAGCTACAGAGTTGTATAATGACCATTTTATCATCACTTGCAGTGGGCCTGTGTAACTAATTGGATCATACCATGGAAGCTGATTGGCTTTTTATTAATTTACGGTGTTATTGCAAATATTATATGTTAATTAGACGTAGTTGTGCGCATATGGTTTTTATATTCATCTCCAAAAAATGAGCAGATTTGATAAGCATATGTGTGGCATTCTAGACACAACTAACCTTTTTCTTTTTGGGTCAACATGGGTCTCCAACGGGAAGCTGAATCTGTGGGAGTCTGAGGTTTATTTAAGCTTCTGAGCAGAGCTGTGTGTGTCATTTCAGCTGTTGTTAGGATTTAACAGGAATGACAGAATGCAAATGGTGAACCTTCTGACACCTGGTATTGCAGTAGGTTTAAATTTTCTTATGTCAGTTTCTCAAAATATCCTGTATATTCTGTTGCTAATGGTCACCTTTTTAACTATTTATTTTCTGCAATTTTCTAAGTTTTATAATAAATATTGCATGAGCAGTGTCAAACTTTAGAAAGGTAACATTGAAGAGGGAAGGAATATTAGCACTGTATTATCAGCATTTTTATTTGTTCTGTAAAATGAACTAAAGCTTTAATAATTTTAATATTAGTCTATCTTAAATGGGTTTATTTGTATCCTTTTGATAGTATTTATCAGTGTGGCTTGTTTGCAGAAAGCAAAATTGTCTGCTTGTGAACAGATGTTCATTCTGAATGCCTAGAAGAGTTCGGAAAAATATATTATTGGCCTATTGTATTCAATATATAACAAGTATGCTTTCTGCAGTAAATTTGCTATGTACTGCTCATAAATCTCTCAAACCCTGAACAAGAATTGTGAAAATGGCAGTGGTTCACATCCAGAGAATAGATTGCAGATCAATATGTATTTGGAGCGAGGTAATACAGTTTGATTCTGGATTATTTTGTTTTTAATGTTTGGTCAATGATATTTATGCTTTTAGAAATGCAACATTAAAACAGCTTTCCAGTAAAGTTTGTATCTTCTTTATTCGAGGCTAGCATTCAGTATTGCATTGCCATGGATTTTTAGGTTGTTCAGGAAACCAGTATCGTTCGGGCTTGATTATGCAGCCCAACTGTTAAAAGGAAACCAACAAAAAAATAATGTGGTTTCATTTTTGCAGCTATTAACGATCGTATTTGTGCTGGGTTTGATTAATCAGAATAGTGCTGCAGCGTGACTTGTTTTGCCTTCAGCCATCGTCTGCTGCAACATCTGAGTTCAACCAAGTGCTGTGACTTCAGATATATAATAATGCTGCTGGTCCCAACAGTAATTTAACTCTTGAAGATCTGACAGGTTTGCTACTTCGCCATGGTTGAAAGAGGATGGATGGTATGACAAAAATAATTGGCTAGTAATCTGAAATGTTATTTGCATCTAGTGAAAGGTAAAATATTTTGGTAAGTGCTGTATTCCTTTCAACACTGCAAAACATTTTTGTAATGCTGATAATTAACTTGCATGCCTTAAGGCCAGTATTCTGTTTTTCTGATTATGGGCTCCAAAGACACATGTCCTTGAAGCATACAAGGGGGAACAACTGCTGTAAGTTTTAGGACTCCTGAGACAATTAACTTCAATTTAGATAACTATAATTACATCCTAACAGTCTGTGTGTGCATGTGTGTGTGTGTTTTTAATTAAAATTTTCCTTTAAATTGATAAGTGGATTTATAAAGATAGCATAATGGTGGAGATTTTTGGTAAATTTCGGCTGCACAATATCAAGGAATCAGTGGTGTAAAAGACCTGTTTGGATATATAGTCTGATATGGAAATGGTTACACAAATATGGATATTAAAGTTTTAAAAAAATTAAAGGAACATGCTAACTGCTAAAAAGATGAACATTTATACAGCATGAAATTAGCCTTTTCTTTGTTCTGTGAAGTACTGTGAATAAAGATTTGAATTTTAATTTGTAAAAGAAATTGAATATGTATTTGGCATAGCATACTCCTAATTAGTGAATAATTAATGACTCTGCTATTTCTGAAGTCTTTATCAACACTCACACTAAGTGTAAGTGATAGTATCTGAAAGTCGACTGTCGGTATAGTGCATCAAGCAATGTCTTGCAAGCTGCAATTGTGCTGAATGGTTGACTGGCGATATAAGTTGGGTAATTTTGTGATTTATTTTTTCACATTAAGCTACTAATGCAGCAGTTGTTTCAAAAAGAACATTTTGTTCTGCTTGTTTGTTTTCAACTAGTTATAATGGGAAAATTAGTATTTGTGAGCTCCATTTTTGGGAAATTCGTTTTTTAAGCCTCAATTAAATCCCATAATTACAGCAAAAACACAAATACCAAAAACAGAGGATAATTCCACAAAGTTTAGTTTTTTTTTAAATCCATCGCTATTCAAACATTATTGCTTTTATATTTAGTATATATATTTAAATATTGGTAGACTTAACTATGAGTCAGACTGATTGCTTTATCTACAAGATGATTTGCTTACAAAAATAATTTAAATTTAGTTGTGTGAACCCATGGCCCTGATGTTTGCTGGAAGGGTGCGGGGGGACCGTGGTAGTGGGAGGAAACCCGGAGAGGCCTGGGACACAGAGGACCAGCCGAATTTAATGGCAGGAACTCGTAATTTTCTTCTTCTGATACCACCCAGCCAGATTGACAAGCAGGGGAGAGTTTGGGTTTGGTGTGTGGTGGGGAGCGGATGGTCGAGCACAGCAATAGCGAGGCAGAGATCAGGGCTCAGTGGGGTGGGAGAGGAGGGGGAGAAGAGAGAGTGCCCAGAAATGGCGAGTGAGAGTTCGGGGCTTGGTGGGGGGAGGGGTGGGGGGGCGCAGACGAGTTCAGCAATTGCGAGAAATCAGGGCTCGGGTGGGGTGGGGGGTGTGGAGTTCGTATGTGATCATGTTAGCGAGGAGTGGCCAGGATCAACAGAGGCCGTGTTTGGCAGAAGGGAGGCCAAAGGCTTCTGGGAAGCACCCTACTCCTCATGGCCTACAAAGATATCTATAAATATTCGCTCCTGAGCTTCCCCGAGCCTGGAAAACCCAGCCAGCAATTAAATTTAAATCGAGCTTCCAGTTGCACTGTGGGAGCCTGATTTAAATATGATAATGAAGTGTTCCACCTCGGGACACGCATGCAAGCCACCCCTGTAAAGATGGCAGCAGGCTTGTGCGCGCGTTGGGGACGCGTTCCCCGATTTTTAATTTTGAACCTCTCCTGCCCAGGTGAGGCGGGGTTAACATTGAGGCCAATGTATCTGTGATATGATGATGATGATGATGGTGATGATATATCTCCAGTTGTCTTCATGAACCAACCTTTTCCCAATATCTCCAAGGATATGTCTTCCAAAAGAATAGCACCTAATTATGTACATGAATTTTGCAATGCTGACATTTTTTTGTCCCTGTTTAAGGAGCACAGCTTCTATTTAAAATTCTTGCATTTGGCATCAGGAGCCAGTCATGTATTCTGGGATCCAGTGTGTAATACAGTGACCCAGATTTGTAGACCCACATTTTGTGATTTATGAATTGATTCCCAGACGGCGAGTTCTTTACATTATAGAGTGCAGCTGATGGAGGGAGAACTGCAATTGGTTGCACTCTTGTGGCGTAAATGCACCTTTGGTTTAGTTGGCAGGTATGTGTGATACCACAGGGAAATGAGGAAATAGACGTCACTAAACCACAAATACACAGAATATTCCTGTGATTAAAAGTGTAAATTGTTCTTGATAGATATCCATTTGCTATAAATCTGATTCACATCTCTGATGCTCCATGATCATATTGAATGGTGGTGCAGGCTCAGAACGCCGAATGGCCTAATCCTGCACTTATTTTCTATGTTTCCCCCTGAGTTACACTGCTACCATCAATGGTTGTTCCAGCTTTCACCGTAGAACTGCACACAAATGAGATGTTGCTAATATGAGGAGTGAAGCCGAGAACCACTTTGGAAGATGGTTTTCCAAAGATGACATCACTAGCCTACAGAAACGACCATAATTGAATGTTGGGTTTCTTGGCTTTGGGGAAGGCCCGTGGCCATAAAATTGAAGTTATGTATATGATTTTTAAACACGACTGGTCTGTGCCAGGTGTAGTATAACGGATAGATTAATGCATATCCCAAACAATGGAGTGCTTTGATACTTATTATGAATTCTAAGCAACCTCTTCCCTGATCCCACAGGTATCTGAACACCATTTTCAAAAACTCATAAAATAACAGCAGCCATCTTAGAGCCTAATGCTTCTTGTTTCACTAGTGATTTATGGAGCTAGTATAAATTTCTAACTTCATGACGTTAGCAACAAGTTTTAATATCTTTTTAAATTTAGCTTGGCTGTCATATAAAAAGAGACACCATTCTTGCCACTTCAGTTCTGTACAGCAAACCATAATTATAGTGCTACGAAAGTGCCTGAATATGGCAGTAGAGTACTTATGTGCATCTCATGGGGAAATAATTGCTGGTATGCTGGCTGATGACGTGGCAACTGTGGAAATCTGATTTTCATTTTCACAGTTGGTAGACCACACAGTGTTATACACCTTTCACCACCCATTTTGGAATGTAGCCATTGGAACTTTTTGGAAGCTATCTGTCAATTACAGTTTTAAAAAAATAATAATGGTTAATATGCTTGTTTCTTCTTAGGTTTTAGTTGACTCTTTTAGTCAATAGATTCTGTTTTCAGGAAATTGCAGCATTCAGTTCTGGCTGATGTGAAATCTGTGGCTGAAATTAGCTTTTGTTGTTTTGTGCTGAAATATTTTACAGCTATTTTTATTTAAACTACTGAATTCATTGGTTTTATCTATCTTTAATGTATAGCAAGCCACACAGCTATGAAATGATTGCATGAAAGAGAAATAATAAGACATAACTAAAAATAGTTTGCAGGAATTATGAATCGGAAACCTCTTAGTGGTTTAAATGTCATCGGGCTCGAACCTCCACTTTTGAGCTTTTCGCCCAAAAATGGGCATTATTTCCGGCGTGGGCGTTAAAAAAGGGTTTTCAGATCGCCGGCTTCTCGCCCATTCTCAAAATACCTAGTTTCCATTTTTGAAAATGGGCGTTACAGCGAGTGATATAAAATGGGCGGTAGCGTTAAATTTTTCTGACCTTCTGCCGTAAAGTGTGGCCGTCCTTAGCAATGGCATGGCAACGGTCAATTCCCGTGATTCAGGAGGTCAAGGGTCATCATGACATGCACAGAAGAGGAAACAGAGAGAGGGAGCTCAGAGGCACTGCAAGCGTGTGTGGCAGTGGTGTGTGCTTGTCTGGCTGTTGTGGGAGGCACGATGGAGATTCACCAGTAGCAAAAAGCCTACTAAGCACCCAAGAACATAGTTGGCACCGAGTTTTTGTCCAACAATAAGATATAACATGGAAGGAATGGTGGAGGCCCCGGAGTTGGTAGCCAGGAACACTGGTGGCAGAAGGCTCCCAGTGGTCCCAGAGCGCCGCACTGCACCCCAAGGTGACGCACCTCCATCGCCAACCACACATGAGAGCCAGCAGCAACAGCTTGCTTCTGGCTCAGAGCACGTTCCCACCTCAGGACCGTCCTCTCCCGTATCCGTCCAAGCAGCGTTTCGGCCGTCAGCCCCCATCCTCCCAAATGAAGCAACCTCTGAGGACCTCCTTGGCCAGGTCACTTGGAGTCAGAAAGGGAAGGGGAAGGGGTAGAGGTGGGGAGGAGAAGGGGGATGGGGGGGCGGGGGGGAAGGGCTGGTTTGTACAGAAATAATGATGATTTCAAATGGTTTAAATGTTTTTTATTTAACAAAACCTTGTAGAACATTGGCTCAGATAGCTGCACCATTACACGCTGATGATTCCTTAACATCAAAGGGTATAATCACACCACTTCAATCAACTTAAACTTTAACTGTCACCAAGGTGATGCCCACCATTGATGTATGACCTGCACACCCAGCAGTGTGTCAGCCTTGTAAATAACACCAACGTTTTTTCAGGCAAAGCGATCATTGATGAGCTCCTAACGTAAGGCTGTTGCAGCTATCATGCCACCATGGGCCCTTTCATGCGGTCTGCAGGGGGGGGGGCGGGGGCATGGCTTCAGCATCAGCCTGATTGTCTGGGCCCATGTCAGCGCCCGCCTCCTCGTCCTCATCTTCCTCTCTCTGGTGAGGTGGACTGTCAGACTCATCAGGCAATTCTTGTCCCCTCCTGATAGACAAGTTGTGCAGCATGGAGCACACCACCACGAATTGAGCTACCTGCTCAGGGTGGTATTGGAGCTCGCCTCCTGAGTGGTTCAGGTATCTAAAGCGCTGCATCAGCACTCCAATGGTTTTCTCCACGATATTGCGAGTTGCTCTGTGGCTCTTGTTGTATTGCTTCTCGGCCTCAGTGTGAGTGTCACGCAGGGGGGGTCATCAGCCAGGTGGCAAGGCCATATCCTTTGTCACCAAGCATCCAGCATTGACCTTGTGGCTCATTGTTAAACAAGTCAGATACAGTGCTCTCACGCAGGATGTGAGCATCATGGATGCTGCCTGAAAATTGAGCATTCACTGCCAGTATAATTTGCTGGTGGTCGACAACCAGTTGGACATTCAGGGATTGGAATCCCTTGCGGTTCCTGAAAACCTCAGCATTCTTAAAGATGCCCACATCGCAATGTGCGTACAGTCTATTGCTCCCTGCACCTTGGGAAAGTTTGCAGTTCTGGAGAATCCTAGAGCCCTCTCACTCTGTGCCTCCCTGGTCATAGGGAAGCTGATCAAGTCCCTTCTGCGTGCGTACAGGGCTTCAGTGACCTGTCTAATGCAGCGATGCATGGCATACTGAGAAAGTTTGCAAATGTCACCAGTTGTGGCCTGAAAAGAACCTGAGGCGTAGAACAACAGTGCCGTGGTGAGTTTGACCTTGATGGACAATGCAGTACTAATGGAGCTGGCAGGCTGCAGATCTGCGCTTATCAGCTGGCATACCTCAGTGGTAACCTCTTTGTGGAAGCGCAGTCTCCGAAGGCAGGTGGTGTCAGGCAAGTCGAGGTAAGAATGCTTCTCCTTGTACTTGCGGGGGGTGTAACTTCTGGTCCTCATCTGTCTGTCACATCTTACATTGGGCACATAATGCAGTGGAGCATTCCTTCGGCAATGTCGAATCTGCTGCATGTATTTTGGTCACCAAGAGAGGGTGAGAAAGGACAGGCCCCATTGCAGTAGCTCTCTGTTTTCCACCGATTGGTCACAAACAAGGAATGATCCGACGAAGACACCTCTTCAATTCCAATCGGTCACAGTATGGTCAAGATGCTTTTACAGAAGTTCACATCAACTCCAACGACCTGCAGAGTACATCCGAAGGACGTGACATGTGATCTAGAACATGGCGTCCATAACGCTGTGATTAGTTCCGGTTAGTTCCACTTTTTGTGGCCGTTTTTTTATGCGAGCAATATTGTGGGCAGTATGTGTGTGAGTTGGTGAAATTGACGCTGGGCAATCTCATGGTCACTAGTTTCGGTAAATATGCTCTTTACGACAAAAAAAAGTGGGCAGGCGTTAATATTGAATTTCGGCATTAAATCCGTGCAACATTATGGGCGTTGAATTTCGCCCATTCTGCTGATTCCACCCTAAAAAGTGGGCGAGTGGTAATATTTTTTCTTGCCGTTAAGCACATGGGGAAAGTAACGCTCGGCGATAAGTTTCCAAAAAATGTCTGCCAGTTTCCATTTTGTGCCAAAATGGGCGGTATATGGGCGTTTTATGTCATTTCAGCGGTAAAGTGGGCGTTAAGCATGCAAGAAAAATGGAGGTTCTAGCCCATCATCTTTACTATGTTTTAGAGAAATAACTAAAAATACATCGTTATCACAATTAATCGGACATTTGTGACACAAGATAAAATTATTTTGTTCAACAATCATGTCCATGTGTATTGACTGTTAAAGTTTTATTTGGAGCAGTTTAAAAATGGATAGCCTTGAAGAAATTAGGTTGCTTTTATTATGTTTGTATAAGTTCTGAGGTAAACAAAGTGGCCATCTTGTTTGGAAGTGGGGGAGACTGCATGGAGTGAGCTGGCTTCATTAGAAATCTGTAACCAATAAAAAGTATAAATTTTCAGCAGTATAATTTTCAAATCTGTCAAATGTAGACAAAAATTAAGCTCATTAGATGTTTACATAGCACTACGAGCCATGTGAGTGTCCTATTTATAAGCACTCATTTAAATATTATTGCTCATTCATCTTAACGGCTATTCAAATACTTTTTAAATACAACAATTGAATGATTATTGATAATAATAATGCTCCCTTTAAAAGTGAATCTTCTAGACATAGCAGTTCTCCTCCCCCAATGGAAAATACTCAGTGTAGTTAAATATACCTGTACAGATTTATTTGTAGCTAATTCTGTTTATAGTGCTTGTACTTATAATTGACTAAGTGCAGAAAGAACTGTGCTTTGGTTGATCTTATTTACCAATCAATAGATGTATATATTATATTGTATGATTATCAGTATTTGCGTGAAGCAAATTATCACTTTCTTCCTTTTTATAATGAAAAACTATCTTTCCCAGTGGTTTGGCAAGTTTATCCAGTAAACAACTGAGTCATACAGACCAAGAAGTTCCATGGTTTATCCGTGGTCAGTGTTGATTTGGTGATCTCAGCCAGGGCAGCAGAGGGTGTTGCTAAAATTGGCCGCAGCTCCGTTGGATTAGGGAAGAGAAAATTAGCCACAGTTTCTGCTCTTGATTGCTATGCAGCAACCCTGCTGGAAGTGTGGGTGTGCTGGATGAGTACAGCATTGGGCTTAGCTGTGCTATTCCCTGCAGTCAACTAGCCTATGGTTACTGTTGAGCCTCACACATTCACAGTGGTCATTTGGATGAGGTACGAGAGGGTGGCCAGTGCCCATAGAATCACATGAAGAGGAGGGAGAAATTGTTTGTCTGATTGAAGGAGAGAGCGAAAAGGCCAGAAACCCTTTAATAAATCGGTTCACCTGTAATATACATTGCAAGCTCTTGCATAAAATTGTCTTAATTTTACCAAGTTTTTGAATTATTCTGTCAAAATAAATGTACATTATGCCAATGTATATATGTTTCTGTAACAATATTTTTTCTTCCACTCTCCTTTCAAATGTCTAATCTTGTGAGGCAGTGTTAAATGATGAAGTGATTACAGCAGAAAGAGAAAAATGTTGCTTTTTGGTTTTGTAAGAATCACAGCACAGTAATTAGCAAGTCTGCCTTTCACACATAAGGCAAGTATGATGGTATGTTAATGGCTTTGTGGGGAGCCTGCTGAAAGGAAAATAGAGCCACAGATGCAAAGCAGAATGTTCCAAATCATTCTTAAATATATTTGGTGCAAAGGACTGCATCACCGATGATGCAGACATTCTGAGATCCAAACAAACGTTATGCAAATCCAAACCATTTAAAGCTAGCACAGCTAGTTGAAAAATAAGAGTATTGATAATGTGGTGGAATGCATTTCTTCTTCTGCATTCATATTGTGTTTAAGCGTTGATAAAGCTGATTTGCAAGAATCTACAGTTACGGATTTTGCTAGATTACCATTCCCAAATGGCTATATCTCAGCATACAGAAATAGAGAAAAATAGGAAGACCTATTGAGTAAGTGATTCAGTAATTATTCCAGCACTGTTTTCTGTCTCGCAGTCATACATTTGTTCCAGTCTTCATGGTATTTAGAGTTTGTCCCCTTTTATTTGGTGCTATGCTTTGACTGTACCATTTGACATTATGATGAATAATGGCTGTAAGTGTTAATTGTTTTTGCTTTTCATAATGAAGCAATGCTGACTATACCAATCATGCTAGATAATTTAATTTTCTCATTTAGAACAAGAATTACACTTTAGATTGTAGGTTATCTTTTCTTGTTTTTCCTTTGAATTGTTTTAATATTTCAATGATATCAGTATTTAGTTATTCAATTCAATTTCTTTAGATGTATTTGGTGGCTCCATAGGTTAATTTTTTGCATGCGAGCTGTAGACCTAAAGTACTGTGTGTTCTTATTCTACCATTCTAGGTCGCTTGTGCATGCGAGTTAAAGACGATGTTTTTTAAATTAAGCATAAGACAGAATTTACCATAAAATAAAATTAGTGCTGAAAGTTCCATGCAAGTGCACTAAAATATTCTAATTACTAAATGCTGAAATCACCACCATGTTGTAGGGAAGATGACCATGTTGTTCAGAGCACAGTTTAGTTGCAGAAACAATTTTCACGTATGAGCATTGTTTCTTACAACATTTAGTATCAATTCTTAAAGTAGCCATATGGAACTCTGATTTATGATGAATTACAGCAACAGCTAGACCTCTAATATTTTGTACAATATATCCTTTGATTTATGTAGTCATTTTAGGTGCCAGTTCACCTTTCAAAATGTATAGTTTCTTGTTCTAGTGGCAAATTAACACTTCAACAGTACAAAGCAGAAAGGGATTTGCTTAATCTACAAGTACACATGAAGTGTTAAGTAAGGAAATGGACAAGGGAATGACCTTGACAGGACTTTTCTTGGAGTAGTGCCAGGATGTATGGTATCGTTCAAAAAGGGCTACATTTTAGGAATACTTGGCAGTGTACTTCTTTATGGTAATCCTTGTTTTCACTGATCATAATAGTTTGCTTTATATTCACTGTTTATTACCTGCCAGTATACATTGCCTCATGTGTCCTTGACTCAATTTTATAGTATGCCAAATAAAGTTGTTTAGACCATGGGTAAATCTGACTATTAAGGTAACTGAGTGTAGTGGTATCAATTTAAATTGAAATGAATTTCTTAGCACTTAACACTTAAACTGTGATTTGCCGTGGAACAGTATTACAATCTAAATGGTTCTATTTCATTTAACAAGTTAACACAATGAATTCAAATATAAATTAAAATCATTATAGCTTAAACCTTTTGTAAGATGTTAAGTATAGATGAAGTTAGTATCCCAATTAAATGTAACCATATTAGTAATTAGGAATTGTTCTAACCAGTAATACAACTGTACTTTAAAGCCGTCCTTCTACTTTCCTGCAAATTTAAAGTTGCCTCATGGTCCTGGGGAAAGCAATCTGATTGTTCTGTGTTGATGTATAATTCAGAACAGCTGTAAATTTGGTAGAATCCACTCTTGCAGCTGTATCTTAAATGAGTTAAACACTGTTCATTAAAGAGCATTTTTTTTGTCTTTTGTTTTACAAAAGGGGAATAGACATACAGTATTTAATCCAAGCATCCAGACATTGATAATTCAAAGGAGGAAGCATGGTTGTTTTGTGAACTGGACAAAATAGCTCCAATGTTTTTAAAGAAAATTGCTTGAAAAAGCATAATGTGTCACTTTCACAGTATTAGTACACAATGGCTTACATGCCAGCTGTACAAAGATGGCCTTGTGCATACTTTCAGGCATTTTGTTTTTAACTGAACAGGTGGTTAACACTGCAGTGTATTGTCAAGACAGATACCCACAGCCTGCAAAGGGAAAAGGCATATGAAGAAAGAGATTTGCAGTGCAGTCACTGAAATGGTATTGAATGCCGCTGCTTGGGAAAATGTCATCCCTTCATCTTCTAAAATGCATCCATTATTTTCCATAATCCTATAGTGGGTTTGTACTGACTTGACCTTTGATAAATAGTGACTAACACTAGTAATGACCAAGACCACTAAATTGCAGTTTTCACAGAAAAATGGTTGGAATTGCAGAACATGATCCTCAGTGCACTGCTAAAATTCCCAGGAGCTTCCTGTAATCTATATAATGAAAATGTACTTTGACTTATTCAGTAGCCTTAATTATAAATGGAAGGGATCATAAGAATGCATTCCCCAAAACAACAGTAAAGGTTTCAGAACACCATGTAATAAAAACTTAATTTTGCTCATTCCGCCACTGTAAACCAGTGGCCTACCTAATAATTGATTTATTTCTGTGGATGTTTGTCAGGCTTTCTGCATATGATCATAATGTGAATGCAGTTAGAAGGCATACGTGTAAATGGTTTCAAAATGGCAAGTGATGGATGGCTCGCAATTTTCTGGAACGGCAAAATTGGTGATGAATGCCGTAAGTTAGATCGTTGATCCTTCAATGGCGAATTCACACTAAAGTTTCCTGGAGAACTGATTAGACTACGCCACAGCGGGAATAGTGGTGAATCATGAGCAGTGCAGCCAATGGCACTTGGAATGATGACGGTATTCACAGGCTGTCAGGGCAGGGTCAATTTTGGGGAAAGATCGATCTTTGTTGATTTATAGAATCATTGGCCCCAAGTTTCCACATGATTTGCTCCTGATTTTTAGGAGCAACTGGTGTAGAACGGAGTATCTTAGAAATCAGAATTCTCGTAATTTAGTTTGCTCCAGTTCTAGTCAGTTAGAACAGTTTCACTTTGGAACCGAATTTTTTTTTCCACGTACGCCTGATTTCAAAATTTCGTGAGTGAAAACTAACTTAGAATGGAGTAAGTGAAGATTTTTGTACGCTCGAAAAAACCTTGTCTACACTTTAGAAAATCAGGCGTAGGGAATGGTGGGGGGGGGGTGTTTAAAGGGAAGTTTACAAACATTAAACACTTCAGTTTTACAAATAAAGAGCCATCATCAATAATAAATGATAAATACATCAATAAATCAACCAATAAATCAAAAAAAATTAATAAGAAAATTTTTTTTTTTTTAATCAATAAATAAAACATTTTCTACTTACCGACTGCAGCACCGGGAGCCCTCCAACAGCGTGCTGGGATGCACCCCTCAGTGTGTCTCTGTCAGTGTCTCTATCTCTCTGTCTGTCTGTGTGTCTCTCATTCTCTGTCTGTCAGTGTCTGTGTTTCTGACAGCAAGGGGAGGGGGAGGAGGGGGGTAGAGGGAGAGAGTGGGGGAAGGGGGAGGGATGGGGGAGAAGGGGGAGGGGGAGAAGGGGGAGAAAGGAGATTGGGGTGGGGGAAGGAGATTGGGGGGGGGGGGAAGGAGATGGGGGGGTGGGGGGCTGAACGGGCCGGGCCCGAGACTTCGGGCAGGGCCCGTCCCCAGCACAAGATTTACAGGTAGGTGGCGTCGGGTCGGGGGGGTGGTGGGAGGGAGGTCGGTTCAGTTCGGGTCGGAGGGAGGGAGAGGGAGGTCAGGTCGGGGGGAGGGAGGTCAGGTCGGATCCAGTCCGGGGGGGGGGGGGGAGCGGGTGTCCGGTCCGGGGTGGGGGGGGGGGGCGGGTGCCGGTCCGGAGGCGGGGGGGGTGTCGGGTCCGGTCCGGGGGGGGGGGAGCGCGAGTCAGGTCGGGAGGAAGCAGGAGCTGGCCGTGGGAGGAGCCTTATTCTCACAGCCCCAGTGAGGCCATTCGGCCAGGGCTAGGGGCTGCGTGCTTCAGGCCCCTCCCACACAGTTTCGGGCGCCTGGAGCTACTGCATTGCGTGCCCACTGTAGCGCGCATGTGCAGAGGTCCCGGCACTGTTTTCAGCGCAGGGACCTGGCTCCGCCCCCTACAGCTCCTGATGTGCTGCGCCGAGGGCCAGAGGACCTGCAGGGAGGAGGAGAATACGGAGGGTTTTTTTAGGCGCACTTTGTGGTCGGGACTGCGCCGTTCTAGGCGCGGCTCGAAACTTGGGCCCATAGAATGGTTACAGCACAGAAGGAGGCCATACGTCTCGTCAAGCCTATGCCGGCTCTCTGCAAGAGCGCTTCTGCTAGTCCCACTCCTCCGCCCTTTCCCCGTAAATTCATCACTGTGCAATTCTGTTTCTTTTTGTTCATTGCAATTAAATTGGCCTCATTCTGGTATAAGAAGCCACTAATCTTGGAGGAGGAATTTATTTTTAACTTTTATTTTTAACGAGCCATTGAAGAAATAAAGCTATTGAGGTTGTGTTAAAATAGTGTCAAACTGAAGACACTATATTGGAAAATAATGTTTTGTTTGAATTATTAATAAATCTATCGCATTTAGCAATAAGAATACTTATTAATTTCATTACAACAGTATCGACACTTGCGAAGTCGGATTTGATGAGGGTCAACGTGTATTGCTTTAGCACTACAATTTCCACAAGGACATCAGGGAAACACCTTTTTAGACTCTTTATCAAGACTCCATCATAAATCTATACAACAGGTAATGAGATTCCTACCAACAATCAATTCCACTGATACCATTGGTATTGAAAATGTAATATAATTTGGAGTAAAATCCTTGGATTTGAGGGCTGTGTAGTTCTTAACATTTACAGAATGAAAACTTTTTATAACCCACACTATCACAGTATTTTATTCTCCATTAAAAGTTACTTGTTAATAAAGTTGCTGATTAGATTCAGTGCTCCACTTTAATTGATAAAACTAAGCTAAAATAAAATTGTGAATATGACAAAAAAGTACAGACTACATTGATGACCCAATATATTGGGCAGGTATCCCTTTATAATCGTAATAGATTTTGGGGCCTTTTCGCCCAGTTGTGCCTGGGGTGAAATTGCCCCCGTAATTTGAAGTTAGGGCCGTGCCCCGCGATTTGCACCCTAGACCAGCGCGCACCTGGTGATGACATTATCACCGTGTGCGCTGACCCCTTTGCGCTCCATGGGAGAAATTTCCCCATGGGAGGTGAGGCTGGCATGGGCTGCTGACATCCACCCAGTGCACCCCTTAAAGGGGAGGCCATCCGTGCCTCGGGCCGCATTTTTTTTTGTCAGCCGATTCTTCCGTCAGCCGGACAGTGGTGGCCGTCGTCTCGACCGGGCCACCATCATGCAGTCCTGCACTCCTCCGAGTGCCGGGCCGCTGGCCGAGATTAACTAACGGGGAGGAGTGATGTGGCGAGTCAGCGCTACATGGACTTCCCCGTAGCATGACGCCTTGGGAGCGCCCCTCCAACAAGGTGGAGCGCCCGAGACAGCACTCTGCCTCTTTTGAGGGGCGCAAAGGGCAACTCCATGCTGGCGGTGGGACTTTCGGCCCAGGCGGTAAAAGTCCCAGGCTTGGAAAGTTACCGCTCCCGGACAGGGCGCAGGGCATTTTCGGCACCTTTGTGTTGAAATTGATATTTAAATTGATATTTGACACTTAAATAAAATTGCTTGTACATTCGTTTTATGTATCTCCTGGGTTACATAAAACAGAGGGGCCGAAATTGACCTGCACTGGGTTTGGGGCGATTATTTACAAATCAATGTTTTTTTGAGCAGGATTGACCTCTTTAAACAAAAGAAATGTTGGGTCCGATAATGGTGTGTTCTTGCTGCGCTCCCGGGGCATGATGCTCAGCGACGCGCTACGCACATCAGCACGGTGCTGATAATCTCAGCACTCCGCTGACTTGTCACGTCATGCCGCCGCATCGCAATATCCCTCCCCTTCTCTTAAAGGGTAGGGCCACTGCGATCTGAGCAGCAACTTCACTACCACCCACTGTGCCACCAGGGAGGGTTTTGGACAGCCAAGCATGTTGACAGCCCGGCTGAACCAGTGGCCGCCATTGTTGGGGCGACTGAAAAGTCGGCCAGCACAAAAAAGATGCCGGCCACTGTGGCACCACCTCCGCTATAAGGGCCGCCGGGGCGCCACTGCCACCACAGCTTCTCGCACCGCCCCATGGGGCAATTTTCCCTGCACGACGCAAAAGGGTTGGCGCCCAAGGCGTTAACGTCATCGCCATGCGTCCGCTGCACTAATCACGGGGCGTGGCGCTAAGCCCATTGCGCAGTCTGAATCCTGGGGGCACTTCCAAGGGGAGCTCTCTGGCCGCCACGCCCGGACGAAAACCCTTTAGCGCTCCATTATCGCCAGCCGGCGGTGCTCAGTAACCCTGCGCAAAGGGGCAGTTTCGACCCCGGAGTTTTTAAAGCAAATAGCAATGGAACAATGGACTGATAAAACACCACTACCAGGTCGCCAGGAACCTTTCAAAGTCTTAAGTAGTAATCACAACTGATTTTGACTGGGGAGAGAGCTAATTCACTTCGCACTATTCAGTGAGGGTCATGGAGGAGTGGCGCAAATGTCCAAGGAAATTACGGAGTGGCGTAACTAATGGCATTAGGCACTTATGCTAAAATATAAATTTCCTTGAACTGTGCTGTAATAATGGTATAAGCCATCAATGTATCATTACTATGGTGTAAGTTTTCTGGAAATTCTGGGCCAATATGTTGATTGCAAAGTGTAATTGCATGAACTAGAATTATGCAATCATATCTTTGTTTCCATCTCTTTACCGCACCCACCCGCCTCCCTTTTTCCAAAGCAAAGTCATGGTGAACACTGTGAACCTTTCCAATCCGGGAGGGAAAGCAGTCAGTCAGATATTATAAAACTGCCAGAAATAACCATCCAAGTTTATTTGACATTTTTCTTCTGGTCTACTTTACCATGTGGGGTAATCTTAAGTGTGAGCATACATCTTATCACTCAATAAATAAGTACAGCAGTGAGCTGAGCCAACTCGAATTAGAAATATTTCTGTTATTAACAATTTAAATAGGCTTAACCCATATTGGTAAATTTAAAGGTTAAAATTGTTTCCTGAGGACAGAGAAAGTCTATGTCTATGAGTTCCTGAGTCATACAGATCAAGATCATTTGAGGTTCAAATCTCGATCTGGTTCGATTTTTGATCTGCTTCGAACTAGCCATGCTACGGTAGTGATTATACAATCGGCCTTGACACCTCTAGATTATGGGCGTAAAAATTAGCCAAAGCTCCTGCTCCTGATTACTATCCAGTGACCCCTGCTTCGATTACGAGTGTGGACATCAGTTGAAGATAGGATTGGGCCGAGTTGTGATGCAGGGTTGTTCCTTCGAAAGAACGGGAGAAAATGGGCAAGGAAAATAAATGAAATACAAAAGTTAAAAAATATCAATTTAGCAATTTATGCTAACTGCATTTGATAGATTTAACATGTTTATTCATAATCCCTACAGTTCAAATAGTTTCTCTGCAGAATAACCAAATGAAAATTTGTGCAGAAGGGAAAATGTTATACTTGGTATAAATTACATGCAAGTGATTTAATATCACGATGAAGCTTTTTAGCAGAGTATTTTTATATTGACTAACGACAGTGACATCTCCTAAGATATGTGTGTTCAAAACTAATGGAAGACATCTCCTAAGAGGATAATTGATTGATACCTTTAGTATATACCTTTAGTATCAGTCTATTGTTCAGCATATTCAGCATTCACAACTATTTTTGAAATATTTTAACATATTGGGCCATAATTTGCTGTCAAAATAATGGTGAGACTAATAGTGTCGCTGTTATTTATGTGCAGGTGGTACTGCAACTTCGGGCGACACGCAGATATGTGGTTAAACTCAAATATCCAAAAATTGCAGTCCAAGTTGCGTCACTCCATCGTTAACTTCGCGAAAACCGCATCTCGTCTGCCTCACCATTGAATTGCATTATAAATCGCATGAAGTTGCTGCAGTTGCATGGTAAATACGAACTAAACTGACCACAGAAAATGAAGTCTGGTCATTAGAAGTCTTAAGTACCCTTTCAACGACATGATAAGTTTTCTTACTGCCAATCCACATCTCTGTCACTGAATATTAACTATTACAAATGTGGAGTCTCATTCCTTCAGGTTTTAATTGTTGTTGGAGATTTTAATTTTTTTAAAACTTTTTCTGTCTCTTTTTTCTCTCTCAATCCAATCTTTCTTTCTCTCTTGCTATTTCTCTTTCTGTATCTGATTTGACATTGAATTCATCCACTCTAATTTACACTTCCTTCTCGGTCGTTGCGCTGTAATTTCACAATACTTCAATCTGATTGGTTAAGGAGATGCACAGTTGCCTGCCCTGTTCACTGAGGTCCCAGATGCCATACTTCCCTCGCTGCGACATTATCAGCTCGCATTTTCAGCAACTTGCCACGCAAAAAATTTTAAAACCTAAACATGCAAGGGTGGGTCTAACTAACGGCAGACGCCGTCCAGCTAGAGTAAGTTATGGCCCAAAAGCCATTTTTGCTAAAATCCAGACACCAAGATAATTGGTGCATTGTAATTTGCTACTGTGTGTCCTCAGAATAGTCAGCATATTTTAAGACTGTTGGCATTTTTGATCACCCCTAAAGTCTTGCTGTACTACTTTCCACATAGATGAAGATTTATCTTCTGTTTAATTTACCTTCCATGGGCATTTAATGACAAGTGGCTATTCTTATTAAAACATTAGATTGAAATAAATTGCATTTATATAGCACTTTTCAAGATCTCAAGAATGTTATAATCGTTGGCTCAATTAAATTCTGCAGTTATTAGTCCCCTTCCTTCTATAGCTATAGGTAGAGCAGGACAGTGAACATTGTGAGCAAATTGAAAGAGCAGCAGAATTGCAGCATTACCAAGGGGATTTTAACTGTTCTGTTATAAGTTCCAATACGTTAGCACTAAATACAGAGGGAGGTAAGAAGGGATTATTTGTTGCTTACTCAGTATTTAGGAAGAATGCCAGCAGTGGCAATTTATTAGATTTAGTGTTTAGTGAAGAGCTGGAGATGATGTCTAATCTCTATGTACATACTAACAACAGTGACTGCACTTCAAAAGCAATGCATCGGATGTCCTGAGGCCATGATAATACACTATAGCAATCATAAGTTTTTTTCTTTCCATATTAGGAGGCAGAGAGCAATCAAAGAAGCATTGATCTTTTGAATGGTTTGTCAGGGCAGCTTGTGTATCAAGATAAGAAAATGTTTGTTGATCTAAATAGATATTTTGTGGCAGATTTTAACTCACCTCCCCCTGGTGGAAACTGGGTGAAGGGGCAGTTAAAATGGAGCAGAGACCTTAACCCACTTCATTCCCGCCTGATCTGGCCGACTGCAGTTTTAAATTCCAGACTGCAAGGACACCCACTGGACCAGTCCTCCTTTAAATATACAGATCAGCCTCTGATGATGTCATCAGCGTGCAATTGCTATTTTTACCTGACGCCTGAGCAGAGGTAGCTTTCCTGCCAGGGCAGAGGTGCCAGGTGGGCCCAATAAGGTAGAATTTATAAATATGTGCTCCTCTGGGCTCCACAAGCAATCCTTGGTCTTCCCACACCTCCCCTCGCCTCCCTCCCCAAACTACAACTGCCAAGCCATTCTGATCCACTTGTCTTGTGCTGGAAAGAGATCCTGTGGGTCCCTGCCAGTGTCCTCCGAGCCACCCTTTCTTAACGGCCAGGCAGTCGCTTTCCTCTGACTTCCGTTTTGGCCGGTAAGCGGCATGCCAATGAGGCCCAACCATGAAAATCAGCCAAGCCACCTTGCTGCCGCTTCCGGATGCAGTTGGCCACGCGCTAAGCTGCGTCCCCTCCCAAGGAGTAAAAATCAACACTTTGTATCTATTTTCATTTGTGAGATAATACCCTGGCCTCAGTTTTACAAGATTGGTATTTTAACTAAAATTGCTTCAGTAGAAGTATCTGAGGCAGTGGTTTTAGCTAAGATTAATTCTACTGCAAGACTAGATGCCATTTATTGCCAAGTGCTTGTGAAAATAGGAAGTTATATGTGAACCATTGGCACCCTAAGATTGAAGAATGGCTCATATGATCATATTTAAGAAAGGGAAGTTCATAGTTCATAGACCTGGTTGTCAGACAGGAAGCAAAGAGTAGGAGTAAATGGGTACTTTTCAGAATGGCAGGCAGTGACTAGTGGGGTACCGCAAGGTTCTTTGCTGGGGCCCCAGCTGTTTACACTGTACATTAATGATTTAGACGAGGGGATTAAATGTAGTATCTCCAAATTTGCGGATGACACTAAGTTGGGTGGCAGTGTGAGCTGCGAGGAGGATGCTATGAGGCTGCAGAGTGACTTGGATAGGTTAGGTGAGTGGGCAAATGCGTGGCAGATGAAGTATAATGTGGATAAATGTGAGGTTATCCACTTTGGTGGTAAAAACAGAGAGACAGACTATTATCTGAATGGTGACAGATTAGGAAGGGGGAAGGTGCAGCGAGACCTGGGTGTCATGGTACATCAGTCATTGAAAGTTGGCATGCAGGTACAGCAGGCGGTTAAGAAAGCAAATGGCATGTTGGCCTTCATAGCGAGGGGATTTGAGTACAGGGGCAGGGAGGTGTTGCTACAGTTGTACAGGGCCTTGGTGAGGCCACACCTGGAGTATTGTGAACAGTTTTGGTCTCCTTACTTGAGGAAGGACATTCTTGCTATTGAGGGAGTGCAGCGAAGATTCACCAGACTGATTCCCGGGATGGTGGGACTGACCTATCAAGAAAGACTGGATCAACTGGGCTTGTATTCACTGGAGTTCAGAAGAGTGAGAGGGAACCTCATAGAAACGTTTAAAATTCTGACGGGTTTAGACAGGTTGGATGCAGGAAGAATGTTCCCAATGTTGGGGAAGTCCAGAACCAGGGGTCACAGTCTAAGGATAAGGGGTAAGCCATTTAGGACCGAGATGAGGAGAAACCTCTTCAACCAGAGAGTGGTGAACCTGTGGAATTCTCTACCACAGAAAGTTGTTGAGGCCAATTCACTAAATATATTCAAAAGGGAGTTAGATGAAGTCCTTGCTACTCGGGGGATCAAGGGGTATGGCGAGAAAGCAGGAAGGGAGTACTGAAGTTTCATGTTCAGCCATGAACTCATTGAATGGCGGTGCAGGCTAGAAGGGCTGAATGGCCTGCTCCTGCACCTATTTTCTATGTTTCTATGACCCACGATCGTGACTTCACTAGGAGAAAAACTATTGGGAAGCAATGTGATATACTGCCATTTGGCGAGTGCAGCGGATATTCGGGATATCCGACGTGGATTTAGAAAGTGCTTGTTCTACTGCGCTAACTTGATTGAGTTCTTTGAGGTAATGCCCAGAATGGTGAATGAAAGTAGTCCAGAGGATACTGCTTATTTTATTTCCAAAAAGCATTTAATAAAATTCCTCATAGACAGAAATTAGAAAAAAATTAAACTTCATGAAGTCACCAGACAGTTAGCATGATGGATAGGCAGCTAGTTGAAATCATGTTAACAGGTCTGTTGCTAATGTTATTGAATCTGCTTCGGGACTAGTTATGGGAGGAGTTCTTCAAGGCCCTGTACTAGGTCCATTACTGTTCATCATTTTTATTATTGATCTAAAGGAAGACTTATTCAGTACCATTCTCAAATTTGCTGATGTGTATGGGAGTGTGTAATAGATAACAAATTGATACGTTGCAGGCTGAATTTGATAAGTTGGGTGAATGGACCAGTCTGGCAGATATAATTTAATGAGAACAAATATAGTTGTCTGGATGGGGTGAGGAAACTACAAGTATGTTTATGCCATGCAGATATGCCCATTGAGAAGCTCATCAGGAAAAAGATTTAAGGATTAGTAGTTGATTACTTGTTAAAAGTGCACATAGAGAAGGCAAATAACGTGTTGGGTTGTTTTGCTAGAACTATTGACTGCAAAAGAGGATTTCTATATTAGGCTGCATAAAACGTTGGTATTAGAATTTGTGACCAGTTTTGATTCCAGCACTTAGTAACAATGTCAAGGCAATGGAGAGGGTGCAGAGAAGGGCACCCAGGATGATACCAAATCTTAGACTGCTAGTTTATGAAAGTAGGCTCCAAGAGTTAGGTTTATTTACTTTGGAGAAGTGTAGGCTTCAATTGGATATGATTCAAGATATCAAAATGATGGAAGAATATGATAAGAGTTCAGTTAAATAGGTTATTTGAAATGGGTAAGGAAAGTAAGTCTAGCAATCATGCTTATAAAATCCATTGACGGAGTTGGAACTACCCTTCGGATTCAAACTTCTGCAGTGTATTGAGTATTTGTTTTTAAATCATTCTTGGCATATGGGTGTCCTTAAAAAGGTAACTTGACAGACTCCTGATAGAAGAGAACAAGTAGGTGGTCAGTTAATTTAGATTGTGATGGGTCTTGTGCAACTGTAGTTTCCAAGAACTTGCTTGATTGTATTAGAGAGTCAGAGGAATTTCCCAGAGATTTCCTGACCAGGCAACATTTGTTTTTCTCCTGTTTTATTTTGTTGCCTTTTCTAGGAAACAACGGGAGTCATTTTAATCTAACTTGGCAGGTGGGAAACTCATGGGATTGGGTGGAACACTGGTTCTACACTCCTCCCAATATTAAAATCAGGCAGGGTATAAAACCAATGTTGACCCCGATCCGTTTTCCAACTAGTGGTTAGGTTAAAATTATCCCCAATATTTATAGGTGGTGGGGAGACAGTGTACTGTGTGCAGCATTTGCTAGATGGAGGTCTTTTCATGCCCTTTTCATATGTTCGTATCTCATTGTATAAGAATTCTTACTCATATTGGAGGACCGTTTAAGATTTGCTAATGTTCCAGTTGATGGCTCTTAAGTGTAGCTAATAAATTGAAATCTTTTGCATTTCATTAGACATCAATATAACATAAAGCTGTGCTAAATCTGGGATTAATTTGGCTGCCCTATCTGAGAAGCTTTATTGTAATATAGGAGGGATATTATAGTTCAAATTTATTTCAGAGCTTTGTGAAAGATGGGAAAAGCATTCCATCCTGGTGTATCATTTAAAAGTGCTCAATATGATTGAGTGCAAAATGGATACTGTTCTGACAAAATTTTAAAAAAACTAATTTTGCTTTTTATAAAATCTCATGTAAACATAAGAACATTAAAAATACGAGCAGGATCTGCCATTTGGCCCCTCGAGCCTGCTCTGCTATTTAATAAGATCATGGCTGCTCTGATCATGGACTTGGTTCCACTTCCCTGCCCGCACCCCATAGCCCTTTATTCTTTTATCGCTCAAAAATCTGTCTTATCTCCGCCTTAAATATATTGAATGACCCAGCCTCCACAGCCCTCTGGGGTAGAGAATTCCATAGATTTACAACCCTCTGAGAGAAGAAATTCCTCCTCATTTCAGTTTTAAATGGGCAGTCCTTTATTCTATGTCCCTTAGTTTTAGTTTCTCCTACGAGTGTAAACATCCTCTCTGCATCCAACTTGTCGAGCCCCCTCATTATAAGAACATAAGAAATAGGAGCAGAAATAGGCCATACGGCCCCTCGAGCCTGTTACCCATTTAATACGATCATGGCTGATCCGATCATGGACTCAGGTCCACTTCCCTGCCCGCTCCCCATAACCCCTTATTCCCTTATCGGTTAAGAAACTGTCTATCTCTCAATAGCAAGAATGTCCTTCCTCAGATTAGGAGACCAAAATTGTACACAGTATTCAAGGTGTGGCCTCACCAAGGCCCTGTACAACTGCAGTAAGACCTCCCTGCTCCTATACTCAAATCCTCTCGCTATGAAGGCCAACATGCCATTTGCCTTCTTCACCGCCTGCTGTACCTGCATGCCAACTTTCAATGACTGATGTACCATGACACCCAGGTCTCGTTGCACCTCTCCTTTTCCCAATCTGTCCCCATTCAGATAATATTCTACCTTCCTGTTTTTGCCACCAAAGTGGATAACCTCACATTTATCCACATTATACTGCATCTGCCATGCATTTTCCCTCTCATCTAACCTGTCCAAGTCACCCTGCAGCCTCTTACCATCCTCCTCACAGCTCACACTACCACCCAGTTTAGTGTCATCTGCAAACTTGGAGATAGTACATTCAATTCCTTCATCTAAATCATTAATATATATTGTAAATCGCTGGGGTCCCAGCACTGAGCCCTGCGGCACCCCACTAGTCACTGCCTGCCATTCTGAAAAGGACCTGTTTATTCCTATTCTTTGCTTCCTGTCTGCCAACCAGTTCTCTATCCATGTCAATACATTACCCCCAATACCATGTGCTTTTATTTTGCACACCAAGGTCTTGTGTGGGACCTTGTCAAAAGCCTTTTGAAAGTCCACTGGTTCTCCCTTGTCCACTCTACTAGTTACATCCTCAAAATTCTCGAAGATTTTTCAAGCATGATTTCCCTTTCATAAATCCATGCTGACTTGGACCGATCCTGTTGCTGCTTTCCAAATGCGTTGCTATTACATCTTCAATAATTGATTATCAACATTTTCCCCACTACTGATGTCAGGCTAACTGGTCTATAATTCCCTGTTTTCTCTCTCCTTCCTTTTTTAAAACGTGGGGTTACATTAGCTACCCTCCAATCCTTAGGAATATATCCAGAGTCTATAGAATGTTGGAAAATTACCACCAATGCATCCACTATTTCTAGGGTCACTTCCTTAAGTACTCTGGGATGCAGACTATCAGGCTCTGGGGATTTATCAGCCTTCAATCCCATCAATTTCCCTAACACAATTTCCCAGCATGCTAACGTGAAATATCTCCTTAAATGTACGCCACTGTTCATCAACCATCCTACACTTTAATCTAATTTCCCAGTCCACTTTAGCCAACTCTGCCTTATACCTTTGTAGTCTCCTTTATTTAATCTTAGTACGCTGGTTTGAGATCCAACTTTCCCGCCCTCCATCTGAATTTGAAATTGAACCATGCTTGTCTATATCCCTTTGCAGATTTTTTTTGTGTCGTCCTCACAATTTGCTTTCCCACCCATCTTTGTATCATAAACAAACTTGACTACATTACTCTCAGTCCCTTCGTCCAAGTCATTAATATAGATTATAAATAGTTGAGGCCCCAGCACCAATCTCTGCGGCACCCCACTAGTTATTGTTTACCAACCGGAAAATGACTCATTTATCCGACTCTCTGTTTTCTGTTAGTTAGCCAATCCTCTATCCATGCTAATATATTACCCCCAACCCCGAGAACTTTTATCTTGTGCAGTTACCTTTTATGCGGCACCTTATCGAATGCCTTCTGGAAATCCAAATACCCCACATCCACTGGTTCCCCTTATCCACCCTGCTCGTTACATCCTCAAAGAACTCCAGCAAATTTGTCAAAAATGATTTCCCTTTCATAAAACCATGCTGACTCTGCTTGATTGAATTATGATTTTCCAAATGTCCTGCTACTGCTTCCTTAATAATGGACTCCAGCATTTTCCCAATGATCGATGTTAGGCTAACTGGTCTATCGTTTCCTGCTTTCTATCTGCCTCCTTTTTTAAATAGGGACATTACATTTGTGGTTTTCCAATCCGCTGGGACCTCCCCAGAATCCAGGGAATTTTGGTAGATTACAACCAATGCATCCACTATCTCTGCAGCCACTTCCTTTAAGACCCTAGGATGCAAGCCATTGGGTCCAGGGACTTGTCCGCCTTTAGTCCCATTATTTTACCGAGTACTACTTCTTTAGTACCCTTGATTATCCACTATTGGGATGTTTTTAGTGTCTTCTGTGAAGACCGATACAAAATATTTCAACCCAGAAAACTTCCATTTATTTGTTCAATTATTTTAAAGTAATATGACTGCTTTTATGAGGAGAACAATGTTATAACATGAACAATATTAAATAATGCTTGCAAAAATTTTTGTGACAAAAAGGATAGTAAAACTACTAGATAAAAACTTTGACTTAAATTCTAAACTGGAAATGGCCATAAATGCATCACTAATAATTGTAGTTTAAAAGTAGCGCAAATATATAAGTTAATAAGGCCATAAAAAAGCAAACCAAGCACTGAGGTTCATTTCTAGAGGGATAAAATTGAAAAGCAGAGAAGTTATGTTAAACGTGGTTAGACTATCTTTGGAGTGCTGTGAACAGTCCTGGTCTCCATTTAATAAAAAGGAGATAGAGGCACTTGAGAAGGTGCAAATAAGATTTATTAGAATGATACCAGAACTGAGAAATTATACCTACCAGAAAAGATTGAACAGGCTGGTGCTCTTTTCTATACAGAAGAAAAGACTGAAAGGTGATGTGAGGAGGTCTTTAAGATTATGAAAGGATTTTATAAGGTAGAAGTAGAGAAGATGTTTCTACTTGTGGGCGAGACCAGAATTACGGACCATAAATATAAGATAATCACTAATAAATCCAATCAGTGCTTCAGGAGAAACTTCTTTACCCAGAGAGTGGTTAGAATGTGGAACTCGCTACCACAAGGAGTAGTTGAGGTGAATAGCATTGATGCATTTAATGGGAAGCTAGATAAGCACATGAGGGAGAAAGGAATAGAAGGATATGTTGATGGGGTTAGATGAAGAAGGGTGGGAGGAGTTCATGTACAACATAAAAACCGGCATCGACCTGTTATGACGAATGGCCTGTTTCTGTACCGTAAATACTTCGTAATTCTAAAAAGATAACATTCGCACCAGAAAATAATCCTTCCTCTGCCTTAGCCATGGAAAGCATGCAATTTCAAGAGAATTACTGAGCTAGGATTGGAGGGATGCACAGTGATAGATAGATTTTTAACCAATAAGGGAATTAAGGGTTATGGGGAGCGGGCGGGTAAGTGGAGCTGAGTCCACGGCCAGATCAGCCATGATCTTTTTGAATGGCGGAGCAGGCTCGAGGTGCTAGATGGCCTACTCCTGTTCCTAATTCTTATGTTCTATGTTCTTATGTGAGTGGGCTTTCCAATGGGATTCCCACTTTATGTGATCTATATGCTGGAGTGTCTGGAAAGGTCGCGGTGGTGGGGGGGGAGGCCCTCTTGTGAAGCGGGGGAAGGTTTACAGGTGCTCCTCCAGCTGCCACCTTAGGGAGGCTGCTCTGCAATGAGATGAATCTGTTTCAGATGTTGGTGCACATCAGGGCAGAGGATTCCATCACTATCCCAACCATTTGCCACACATCTTGGGAAGTGCCATTTATATGTATCTGATGCTCTGCTAACATCCGTCTCTTTATGGCAGGACCACTGAGATCATCTCTTTGTTCTGCTAACATGTCTCGTGCTTCTGCCCAACTACATACAGCTCCACAACAACATCGACATTCTCTGGCTTCCTTGTGCTCCATGTCTCATCACTTGTTAATTACCCATCTGCACTATCTGTACTCTCTTGAATGGGTGTCTGCACTGCTGTGTCCAAGGGAATGGGTGAATGACAAGGTGGGTGCATCTTCGCCAGTGGCATCCCACTATTCTCAAATTTGTGCTAGCTACATTTCCACATCAGCCTCATTTAGAAGCTCATCGTTTTCCTTCTTTAGCTCCAGCCATTTCAGTCTCAATTCCAAAAGCCTGCTCAACCCTTTAATTGCATGGCCCATTTTAAATAATGAAATTGTGCCCTTGCTCCATTCCCTTCTCGAATTTCTCAAGTTCCCCTCCAGCATATGTGGTTCCTTGCTATCGGGATATCCACTGGCATTATTTCAATTAGCTAACCCTGGAATCTCTGATGGGGTCAGCCTCCTCTGATTTTGGTGGGCATACATTCCACGAAAGATAATCTGCCAGTTTCACCACCTTCAATGCGGTTCTGCCACTAAACACATCCTCCCCATCCCTCTCAGCATTCCAAAGGCACCATTGTTTCCGTGATAGCTTGGTTCACTCTTCCATCATTCCTACCACCTGCACCCTTTCTCCTGGCAACTTCCCAAGCAAGCACAATGCATATATTACATAAGATTACATAGGATATACAGCACAGTAACAGGCCATTCGGCCCAACCAGTACATGCTGGCGTTTATGCCTGCCCATTCATTCTCTTCCCGCCACTCCACTGCCCAGGGGCTTAAACACTCCTTCTGTATGAGACAGCAATTTACATGTAATTACTCCAACCAAGTAGACTGTATTTTCTGCTCACAATGCAGGGAAGCCAATGCAGATTGGGTGATCGCTTTGTTGAACACCTCCATTCTGTCCGCAGGTGCAACCTCGAGCCCCCTGTTGCTCAGTCCCAATACCATTCTGATTTCTATCTTTTGTCTTCCGCACTGTTCCAATGAAGCTTGAGGAACCGCACCTCATCTTTCTACCAGGAAGTTTACAGCCCTACTTTAACAACTTCAGACCTCAACTGAAGCTCCAATTTTCTCTCTGGCAGGCAGTAGTTTCCAGCAATATTTAATGTGTATGCTGGCATTTTTGGGATGGGAGAACAAGAAGGTTGATACTTGGAGTGGGAACGCCACATCGGAACATGATTGTAGTCTGCATCCTTGGTGTTGACCTGCTTTTTTTCTTCCGTCAGATTCCAGACCACTGGAACTTATTCCGCCTTGACGGTTTTTCACAGTTCCCATTCTACCTATCTCTCTTCAACTGTTCGCACTCGGATTTTAGCTTGGGCGAGAATCGGGGGTGGATGGGGGGGGGCGAGGGCGAGGTGAAATTGAATGGAAAAGAAAATTGAATGAGGTGTAAAACAGGCTGCCGATTCGCTATCATCCGTTTTTCGCCTGACGATGAAAGTTAATAATACCCCCAATGTGCGTTGACATCCCTGTTTGGTTTACTTTGGAAATGGGAAGGCTTCATAGTTGTGTTCTTGTATGTGCACAGCTCTTAATCTTAACTACAGTGTTATGGAACGGTGTCAAATGTTTCCTCACATTTGGACGGGGGATTTGTAGCGAGCTTCTTGGGAAGTGCCATTCATATGTATCTGATGCTCTGCTAACATCCGTCTCTTTATGGCAGGACCACTGAGATCATCCGTTGGAGTTGCATACTTTGTAGTAGCTGATTTCAAAATGGGATTGATGGAGGCTTGAGAACAGGTTGCACTGGTGGTTGCAGCACAACTTGCGAAAGGAGTAGAGAAAGAAAACAATGACAGTAAGATGTTGAACTACGTAGTCAAAACAGCAGAATATAGGCCAGAGGAAGTAATGATCGAACTTCGTAGTAATCTGGTCAAACGACTCCTTGAATACAATGCCTAGGTCTGGTCGCCAAGAAACAAAAGGAAGTTCAAATATTTGAGGCAGTGCCAGGAAGAGCTACTTAGTTGATTGCCAGTGTCGGGCCTGAGTTGTGAGGAAAGACTGGAAAATCTTGGGCGTTTCAATCTAGAAAGGGTGGCCGGAGTCTTCCCAACCCTGCAAGTGTGGGTTTGGAGGCGGGCCCGCTGTCAAAATGGCCTTGATTGTCAGCAGGGCCAAAACCCGCTCTGAACCCGCCTCCGTGGCAGTGGTAGTCAAAGTCACTCTTGCCCTCAACTTCTTCACCTCAGGCTCCTTCCAGGCATCTGCCACAGACATTAGCGGCATTTCCCAGTCTGCCGCCCACAGATGCCTCAGGCGGGTCACCGATACCCTGTTTAACAATTCGGGCAACTATATAAAGTATGTCACTAAGCCATTGTGACTGAGCGGGCGATTGGCATTACCACTCTGACTGGCTTCCCACGGATCCAGGGAGTGATTGTCTGCAGACAATTAGGGCACGCCATCACAATCCGAGAGCTTTTGTAAACTGCAAGGGTTTCCACTCCCTAAACGTTCAGCTGTTGTGTAACCACAGTAAAATCATCATACATGTGTGCGCCAAGTTCCCTGGCAGCTGCCATGCTTCGTACATGCTGTGCCACTCCACCGTCCCTCAATTGTTTTGCACCGCCAACCAGTCTTTCAGGTTGGCTGCTTCGGGACAAAGGCTATCCCCTCAAGACATGGCTGCTGACACCTTTGAGGATTCCAGTGAACGAGGCTGATGGACAGTACAATCAGAGCCTCATCTCCTCGAGAGGTATAATCGAGCAAACTCTAGGGTTGCTTAAAATGCGGTTCAGATACCAGCGACGGTATCCAGAATAGTCGTGATCTGCTGTGCTCTGCACAATATCACTCAGCAGTGAAGACTGGCACTAGATAATGAAGACAGTGCAGAGCGAAGAGCCTCGTTGGAAGAGGAGGAGCAGACCTGGAGAAGCCAGCACTGCCATTAAGACTAGTGCGTGAGAACGTTGCTGCTTGTAATCCCAGGGAAGCCCTCATAAATACCAGGTTCCAGTAACTTTGTGGAGGTCATACATTTGCCTGGCACAGGCGTCCACATGTTGGCATCATCCCACACCACCATAAAGCATTCAATCAATAACTACTTCCTTCTTTTCATCATCAGCACCATTGCTGCATGTCAAATCAGCCCTGACCCTACACTCTGCCACCTCCATTCTATCCCACACATCTGGCTGCGACTGCAAAGTGTGACAAAGAAATGATTAAATTACATTGCTCCATATTTTACAACCATCATAATGGTAGTGATAAACACACCCGAGTGATGACCTTTGTGACTATTTGTATGGGATCTTTCTTTTCAGGGTGCTTTGACATTGTGCTACCCCGTGGCTTCAGCAGAGGTAGAGGCAGCCTCCTCGCCTCCCTGCTGCAGCTGCTCAGATGGCTTTGGCAGTCGTCCTCTGGGCTTTGGGGCCTGTGAGGCCCCTGGACTGTGCAGGGGCAGATTCAGCGATCCCTCTTTGGGGAGGCATCTGGGGCTCTGACCAAGGGTCTGACAAGGGGGTGGAGCGGAGCCGCCACTTACATCTCCCCTCTCATGGGACACCCGCACTTCCGTGCTAGTAAGGAACTGGAGAGCACCTTGCTGCACTTCAGTGAGGACATTAGGGCTCACATCTATACTGACATCCTTCCTCGAAAGGAAGTCTATGAGCCTCTGGTTTCTCTCCTCCATAGATGACCATCTAACATAGAAACATAGAAAATAAGTGCAGGAGTAGGCCATTCGGCCCTTCGAGCCTGCACCACCATTCAATAAGATCATGGCTGATCATTCCCTCAGTACCCCTTTCCTGCTTTCTCTCCATACTTCTTGATCCCCTTAGCTGTAAGGGCCATATCTAACTCCCTCTTAAATATATCCAATGAACTGGCATCAACAACTCTCTGCGGCAAGGAATTCCACAGGTTAACAACTCTCTGAGTGAAGAAGTTTCTTCTCATCTCAGTCCTAAATGGCCTACCCCTTATCCTAAGACTGTGTTCCCTGGTTCTGGACTTCCCCAACATCGGGAACATTCTACCCGCATCTAACCTGTCCAGTCCCATCAGAATCTTATATGTTTCTGTGAAATCCTCTCTCATCCTTCTAAACTCCAATGTATAAAGGCCCAGTTTATCCAGTCTCTCCTCATATGTCAGTCCTGCCATCCCGGGAATCAATCTGGTGAACCTTTGCTGCACTCCCTCAATAGCAAGAACGTCCTTCCTCAGATTAGGAGATCAAAGCTGAACACAGTATTCCAGGTGAGGCCTCACCAAGTCCCTGTACAACTGCAGTAAGACCTCCCTGCTCTTATACTCAAATCCCCTAGCTATGAAGGCCAACATACCATTTGCCTTCTTCACCACCTGCTGTACCTGTATGCCAGCTTTCAATGACTGATGAACCATGACACCCAGGTCTTGTTGCACCTCCCCTTTTCCTAATCTGCCGCCATTCAGATAATATTCTGCCTTTGCGTTTTTGCCCCCAAAGTGGATAACCTCACATTTATCCACATTATACTGCATCTGCCATGCATTTGCCCACTCACCTAACCTGTCCATGTCACCCTGCAGCCTCCTAGCGTCCCCCTCACAGCTCACACCGCCACCCAGTTTTGTGTCATCTGTAAACTTGGAGATGTTACACTCAATTCCTTCATCCAAATCATTGATGTGTAGTGTAAAGAGCTGGGGTACCAGCACTGCGCCCTGTGGCACTCCACTAGTCACTGCCTGCCATTCTGAAAAGGACCCATTTAGGCCGACTCTCTGCTTCCTGTCTGCCAACCAGTTCTCTATCCACATCAGTATATTACCCCCAATACCATGTGCTTTGATTTTGCACACCAATCTCTTGTGTGGAACCTTGTCAAAAGCCTTTTGAAAGTCCAAATACACCACATCCACTGGTTCTCCCTTGTCCACTCTACTAGTTACATCCTCAAAAAATTCCAGAAGATTTGTCAAGCATGATTTCCCCTTCATAAATCCATGCTGACTTGGACCGATCCTGTCACTGCTTTCCAAATGCGCTGCTATTTCATCCTTAATAATTGATTCCAACATTTTCCCCACTACTGAAGTCAGGCTAACTGGTCTAGAATTACCCGCTTTCTCTCTCCCTCCCTTTTTTAAAAAGTGGTGTTCCATTAGCTACCCTCCAGTCCATAGGAACTGATCCAGAGCCGATAGACTGCTGGAAAATGATCACCAATGCATCCACTATTTCTAGGGCCACTTCCTTAAGTACTCTGGGATGCAGACTATCAGGCACCGGGGATTTATAGGCCTTCAATCCCATCAATTTCCCTAACACAATTTCCCGCCTAATAAGGATATCCTTCAGTTCCTCCTTCTCACTAGACCCTCGGTCCCCTTGTACTTCCAGAAGGTTATTTGTGTCTTCATTCGTGAAGACAGAACCAAAGTATTTGTTCAATTGGTCTGCCATTTCTTTGTTCCCCATAATAAATTCACCTGAATCGACTGCAAGGGACCTCCATTTGTTTTCACTAATCTTTTTCTCTTCACATATCTATAGAAGCTTTTGCAGTCAGTTTTTATGTTCCCGGCAAGCTTCTTCTCGTACTCAATTTTCCCCTTCTTAATTTAAGCCCTTTGACCACCTCTGCTGAATTCTAACTTTCTCCCGGTCCTCAGGTTTGCTGCTTTTTCTGGCCAATTTGTATGCCTTTTCCTTGGATTTAACACTATCCTTAATTTCCTTTGTTAGCCACGGTTGAGTCACCTTCCCCGTTTTATTTTTACTCCAGACAGGGATGTACAATTGCTGAAATTCATCCATGTGATCTTTAAATGTTTGCCATTGCCTATCCACTGTCAACCCTTTAAGTATCATTTGCCAGTCTATTCTAGCCAATTCACGCCTCAAACCATCGAAGTTACCTTTCCTTCAGTTCAGGACCCTAGTCTCTGAATTAACTGTGACACTCTCCATTCTAATAAAGAATTCCACCATGTTATGGTCACTCTTCCCCAAGGGGTCTCGCACAACAAGATTGCTAATTAGTCCTTTCTCATTACACATCACCCAATCTAGGATGGCCAGCTCCCTGGTTGGTTCCTCGACATATTGGTCGAGAAAACCATCCCTAATACACTCCAGGAAATCCTCCTCCACCGCATTGCTACCAGTTTGGTTATCCTAATCAATATGTAGATTAAAGTCACCCATGATAACTGCTGTACCTTTATTGCATGCATCCCTAATTTCTTGTTTGATGCTGTCCCTAACCTTACTACTATTGTTTGGTGGTCTGTACACAACTCCCACTAGCGTTTTCTGCCCCTGGGTATTCCATAGCTCCATCCATACCGATTCCACATCATCCAAGCTAATGTCCTTTTTTTACTATTGCATTAATTTCCTCTTTAACCAGCAATGCCACCCCGCCTCCTTTTCCTTTCTGTCTATCCTTCCTAAATGTTGAATACCCCTGGATATTGAGTTCCCATCCTTGGTCACCCTGGAGCCATGTCTCCGTGATGCCAATTACCCGTTAACTGCTATCTGCACAGTTAATTCGTCCACCTTATTCCGAATACTCCTCGCATTGAGGCACAGAGCCTTCAGGCTTGTCTTTCTAACACACTTTGCCCCTTTAGAATTTTGCTGTAATGTGGCCCTTTTTGCTTTATGCCTTAGGTTTCTCTGCCCTCCACTTTTACTTTTCTTCTTTCTATCTTTTGCTTCTGCCCCCATTCTACCTTCCCCTGTCTCCCTGCATAGGTTCCCATCCCCCTGCCATATTAGTTTAACTCCTCCCTAACAGCACTAGCAAACATTCCCCCTAGGACATTGATTCCGGTCCTGCCCAGGTGCAGACCGTCCGGTTTGTATTGGTCCCACCTCCCCCAGAACCGGTTCCAATGTCCCAGGAATTTGAATCCCTCCGTTGTGCACCACTCTTCAAGCCACGTATTCATCTGAGCTATCCTGCGATTCCTACTCTGACTAGCACTTTGCACTGGTAGCAATCATGAGATTACTACTTTTGAGGTCCTACTTTTTAATTTAGCTCCTAGCTCCCCAAATTCATCTTGTAGGACCTCATCCCGTTTTTTACCTATATCGTTGGGTACCTATATGCACCACGACAACTGGCTGTTCACCCTCCCTTTTCAGAATGCCCTGCACCCCTCCGAGACATCCTTGATCCTTGCACCAGGGAGGCAACATACCATCCTGGAGTCCTGGTGCGGCCGCAGAAACGTCTATCTATTCCCCTTACAATTGAATCTCCTATCACTATAGCTCTCCCACTTTTTTTCCTGCCCTCCTGTGCGGCAGAGCCACCCACGGTGCCATGGACTTGGCTGCTGCTGCCCTCCCCTGATGAGTCATCCCCCTCAACAGTACCCAAAGTGGTGTATCTGTTTTGCAGGGGGATGACCGCAGGGGACCTCTGCACTACCTTCCTTGCACTGCTCTTCCTGTTGGTCATCCATTCCCTATCTGACTGTGTACCCTTTACCTGCGGTATGACCAACTCACTAAACGTGCTATTCACATCATTCTCACCATCGTGGATGCTCCAGAGTGAATCCACCCGCAGCTCCAGTGCCGCAATGCGATCCGTCAGGAGCTGCAGGCGGATGCACTTCCCGCACATGTAGTCGTCAGGGACACCAGAAGCGTCCCTGACTTCCCACATAGTACAGGAGGAGCATAACACGTGTACGAGCTGTCCTGCCATAACTTAACCCTTAGATAAACTTAAATTGGCAACAACAATGCTAAATGTTACTTACTGATATAGAAAAGAAAAAGAAAAACTACTCACTAATCACCAGCCAATCACTTAACCCCTTGGCTGTGACGTCACCTTTCGATTTCTTTCTACTTCTTTTTTGCCTTCTCAGCCTGCTGCAGCTGCACAAGCTGAGCATCCTCCTCAACACTGCCGCTCCCTGACTGACTGCTGGGTCTTTATAGGCCTCTCCTCTGACCTCCCGAGCCTCCTCCTCAACACTGCCGCTCCCTGACTGACTGCTGGGCCTTTATAGGCCTCTCCTCCGACCTCCCGAGCCTCCTCCTCGACACTACCGCTCCCCGACTGACTGCTGGGCCTTTATAGGCCTTTCCTCCGACCTCCCGAGCCACCTCCTCGACGCGCCTCGCTCCCCGACTGACTGCTGGGCCTTTATAGGCCTTTCCTCCGACCTCCCGAGCCTCCTCCTCGACACTACCGCTCCCCGACTGACTGCTGGGCCTTTATAGGCCTTTCCTCCGACCTCCCGAGCCTCCTCCTCGATACTACCACTCCCCGACTGACTGCTGGGCCTTTATAGGCCTTTCCTCCAACCTCCCGAGCCGCCTCCTCGACGCGCCTCGCTCCCCGACTGACTGCTGGGCCTTTATAGGCCTCTCCTCCGACCTCCCGAGCCTCCTCCTCGACGCACCTTCATAGATGACAGTTTATTTAGAAGAGAATCCATGTTGTCATTACACTGGCGCTGGGATTCCTCCATGCAGGTGGCCATCCTATCATCCTATCCATCGAGGAAGCAATACATGCCACTGACTGTGCCACGGTGCTGCTCATGTTGGAGATGGACTCCTCCATTCTCTGCACACTCCTAGTCAGCGCAGTCGCAAAACCAGTCAGAACCTCCTGCACTTGTTCTTGCAGCTCCAGGATGGCCCCCGAGAGTCGCGTCTGCATGCAGCCGAGCAGAGCTTGAGTCTCCTGCGCCCTCCGACGAGGAGTTTCCACTGCCGTCACTGACTCCATCATCTATTCTTGCTCACTTGTGATCTGTGAGACACCAGGTGACAATACTACTCTATCTCGCGACGACCCCACCGAGGTGTGCATCTCTGCACTGGTGCTGGTTTGCATTCTGTGAGGTGACGCTGCACCCTCAGACTCTGAGGAGTCTTGTACCTCTTGCTCTTGGACAGCGGGGAGGGTGGGGCGGGGCAGGCTTGAGGCTCCAATGGACCTGTTGGAGAGTAAAGACATGATTTAAATATATGATATCTCAAGTGCAAACACATAGCATTATACACATCATCACCATTAATTTTCTGATCTCCTAAAACCCCATATGAGGGATTGATGAAAGGCATGCAACTGTATGGATAATAATTCTGTCACCAGCTTCTTCTGTTGAGCCCCTCTCTCCGTCCCCCACACCAGCAATATCGAGTGCTGCCTCCTCAGTGCTTGTCAAATGATTGGCTGAGGGCCTCCTCCTGTTCTCTCCCTCTTACTGTGGGCAATCTTTTCCTGCAAAGAGGCAAAGAAGAGAAGGTTGATGAACATAAGAACATAGGAATTAGGAACAGGAGTAGGCCATCTAGCCCCTCGAGCTGCTCCGCCATTCAATAAGATCATGGCTGATCTGGCCGTGGACTCAGCTCCACTGACCCGCCCGCTCCCCGTAACCCTTAATTCCCTTATTGGTTAAAAATCTATCTATCTGTGACTTGAATACATTCAATGAGCTAGCCTCAACTGCTTCCTTGGGCAGAGAATTCCACAGATTCACAACCCTCTGGGAGAAGAAATTCCTTCTCAACTCGGTTTTAAATTGGCTCCACCGTATTTTGAGGCTGTGCCCCCTAGTTCTAGTCTCCCCGACCAGTGAAAACAACCTCTCCGCCTCTATCTTGTCTATCCCTTCCATTATTTTAAATGTTTCGATAAGATCACCCCTCATCCTTCTGAACTCCAACGAGTAAAGACCCAGTCTACTCAATCTATCATAGAAACATCGAAAATAGGTGCAGGAGTAGGCCATTCGGCCCTTCTAGCCTGCACCGCCATTCAATGAGTTCATGGCTGAACATGCAACTTCAGTACCCCATTCCTGCTTTCTCACCATACCCCTTGATCCCCCTAGTAGTAAGGACTACATCTAACTCCTTTTTGAATATATTTAGTGAATTGGCCTCAACAACTTTCTGTGGTAGAGAATTCCACAGGTTCACCACTCTCTGGGTGAAGAAGTTCCTCCTCATCTCGGTCCTAAATGGCTTACCCCTTATCCTTAGACTGTGTCCCCTGGTTCTGGACTTCCCCAACATTGGGAACATTCTTCCTGCATCTAACCTGTCTAACCCCGTCAGAATTTTAAACGTTTCTATGAGGTCCCCTCTCATTCTTCTGAACTCCAGTGAATACAAGCCCAGTTGATCCAGTCTTTCTTGATAGGTCAGTCCCACCATCCCGGGAATCAGTCTGGTGAACCTTCGCTGCACTCCTTCAATAGCAAGAATGTCCTTCCTCAGGTTAGGAGACCAAAACTGTACACAATACTCCAGGTGTGGCCTCACCAAGGCCCTGTACAACTGTAGCAACACCTCCCTGCCCCTGTACTCAAATCCCCTCGCTATGAAGGCCAACATGCCATTTGCTTTCTTAACCGCCTGCTGTACCTGCATGCCAACCTTCAATGACTGATGTACCATGACACCCAGGTCTTGTTGCACCTCCCCTTTTCCTAATCTGTCACCATTCAGATAATAGTCTGTCTCTCTGTTTTTACCACCAAAGTGGATAACCTCACATTTATCCACATTATACTTCATCTGCCATGCATTTGCCCACTCACCTAACCTATCCAAGTCGCTCTGCAGCCTCATAGCATCCTCCTCACAGCTCACACTGCCACCTAACTTAGTGTCATCCACAAATTTGGAGATACTACATTTAATCCCCTCGTCTAAATCATTAATGTACAGTGTAAACAGCTGGGGCCCCAGCACAGAACCTTGCGGTACCCCACTAGTCATAAGGTAACCCCCTCATCATAAGGTAACCCCCTCATCTCCGGAATCAGCCTAGTGAATCGTCTCTGTACCCTCTCCAAAGCCAGTATATCCTTCCTTAAGTAAGGTGACCAAAACTGCACGCAGTACTCCAGGTGCAGCCTTTCCAATACCCTATACAGTTGCAGCAGGACCTCCCTGCTTTTGTACTCCATCCCTCTCGCAATGAAGGCCAACATTCCATTCGCCTTCTGCATCTGCAAACTAACTTTTTGGGTTTCATGCACAAGGACCCCCAGGTCCCTCTGCACCTCAGCATGTTGTAATTTCTCCCCATTCAAATAATATTCCCTTTTACTGTTTTTTTTCCCAAGGTGGATGACCTCACACTTTCCGACATTGTATTCCATCTGCCAAACCTTAGCCCATTCGCTTAACTTATCCAAATCTCTTTGCAGCCTCCCTGTGTCCTCTACACAACCCGCTTTCCCACTAATCTTTGTGTCATCTGCAAATTTTGTTACACTACACTCTGTCCCCTCTTCCAGGTCATCTATGTATATTGTAAACAGTTGTGGTCCCAGCACCGATCCCTGTGGCACACCACTAACCACCGATTTCCAACCCGAAAAGGACCCATTTATCCCGACTCTGCTTTCTGTTAGCCAGCCAATTCTCGATCCATGCTAATACATTTCCTCTGACTCCGCGTACCTTTATCTTTTGCAGTAACCTTTTGTGTGGTACCTTATCGAATGCCTTTTGGAAATCTAAATACACCACATCCATCGGTACACTTCTATCCACCATGCTCGTTATATCCTCAAAGAATTCCAGTAAATTAGTTAAACATGATTTCCCCTTCATGAATCCATGCTGCGTCTGCTTGATTGCACTATTCCTATCTAGATGTCCCGCTATTTCTTCCTTAATGATAGTTTCAAGCATTTTCCCCACTACAGATGTTAAACTAACCGGCCTATAGTTACCTGTCTTTTGTCTGCCCCCTTTTTTAAACAGAGGCGTTACATTAGCTGCTTTCCAATCCGTTGGTACCTCCCCAGAGTCCAGAGAATTTTGGTTGATTCATCTGCTATAACTTCCGCCATCTCTTTTAATACCCTGGGATGCATTTCATCAGGACCAGGGGACTTGTCTACTTTGAGTCCCATTAGCCTGTCCAGCACTACCCCCCTAGTGATAGTGATTGTCTCAAGGTCCTTCCTTCCCACATTCCTGTGACCAGCAATTTTTGGCATGGTTTTTGTGTCTTCCACTGTGAAGACCGAAGCAAAATAATTGTTTAAGGTCTCAGCCATTTCCACATTTCCCATTATTAAATCCCCCTTCTCATCTTCTAAGGGACCAACATTTACTTTAGTCACTCTTTTCCGTTTTATATATCTGTAAAAGCTTTTACTATCTGTTTTTATGTTTTGCGCAAGTTTACCTTCGTAATCTATCTTTCCTTTCTTTATTGCTTTTTTAGTCATTCTTTGCTGTTGTTTAAAATTTTCCCAATCTTCTAATTTCCCACTAACCTTGGCCACCTTATACGCATTGGTCTTTGATTTGATACTCTCCTTTATTTCCTTGGTTATCCACGGCTGGTTATCCCTTCTCTTACCACCCTTCTTTTTCACTGGAATATATTTTTGTTGCGCACTTTGAAAGAGCTCCTTAAAAGTCCTCCACAGTTCCTCAATTGTGCCACCGTTTAGTCTGTGTTTCCAGTCTATTCTAGCCAACTCTGCCCTCATCCCACTGTAGTCCCCTTTGTTTAAGCATAGTACGCTTGTTTCTGACACAACTTCCTCACCTTCAATCTGTATTACAAATTCAACCATACTGTGATCACTCATTCCGAGAGGATCTTTTACTAGGAGATCGTTTATTTTTCCTATCTCATTACACAGGACCAGATCTAAGATAGCTTGCTCCCTTGTAGGTTCTGTAACATACTGTTCTAAGAAACAATCCCGTATGCATTCTATGAATTCCTCCTCCAGGCTACCCCGTGAGATTTGACTTGACCAATCGATATGTAGGTTAAAATCCCCCATGACTACTGCCGTTCCTTTTTCACATGCCTCCATTATTCCCTTGATTATTGCCCGTCCCACCGTGAAGTTATTATTTGGGGGCCTATAAACTACGCCCACCAGTGACTTTTTCCCCTTACTATCTCTAATCTCCACCCACAATGATTCAACATTTTGTTCATTAGAGCCAATATCGTCTCTCACAACTGCCCTGATATCATCCTTTATTAACAGAGCTACCCCACCTCGTTTCCCTTCTTGTCTATCTTTCCGAATCGTCAGATACCTCTGTATGTTTAATTCCCAGTCTTGGCCACCTTGCAACCATGTTTCTTTAATGGCCACCAAATCATACCCATCTGTAATGATTTGTGCCGTCAACTCATTTACTTGGAAAGACCGTCATTGATAGAATGGCATACAGCTTCACAGGGAGACTTTGATGGAGTTGCTTGACGATACCAAGTCGCCTCCTTTTGTGCTCTTACTTGCTTTCATTGCATAACAATGATGCCGAGTGTGAGGGGTGGAAATTAAGATGGGGACCTTATAATGTAAATAGAGACAGATAGATGAAGGTCTAAAGGATCTTGGGCTGAGTAACGTTGTGCAGGAGTACGGTTGGCAATGCACAGTGGTGGGGATGTGATGACAGGCACAGCATCAAGGTACGTGTAGATTTATACTTACTTTTCCTGAACTTAGAAGATCATTAAACCTTTTCCTGTACTGTACCCAGGTGAGGGGCACTACTGAATCCGCCGTAATCTCTTCGGCTATATTAAGCCACACTGATTTAGTGTGTTGGGGAGGCCTCTTCCTGTCATCTGCAGGGAAGAGAACCTCCCTACGTGCCCTCACTCCCTCAATAAGATACTGGAGGGATTCATCATTAAAATGAAGCGCAGATCTCTGCCTTCACACATCATGGTACAGACCTCCACACACTAACACAAGGTTCACGAAAGAAAATCCAACTGTCGGCAAACAGGGCCATGGCCCCTTTAAATATACCGACAAGAAACGTGTCATCCGGCGACGTCACCAGACCCGCTCCCATTAATTGGAACAGGAAATGCGCAGGGCAGGCCTAGCCAGGCCCATTATGATCAGATCTTATTTTTGGCTAGGATCGGTCAGGAGTGGGTTCGTCACCTGCCACTGCCGTCACCCGCCCAGGTAGGGGAAATCGCGGCCGAGGTATCTGAGAGAGCTTGGGTAAAGTAAAAGTTAAACTTAACAATCATTTTAAATTAAACTGCAGAAGTGGAATTAGGGGCACTGGTTCAAACTAGTAAATTATAATTTTAGGACTAATATCAGGAAAATCTTCACAAAAAAACTTGCTGCGTGGAATAAGTTTTCTGATAGAGCAATGAAGGCAAAAACCCTGGAATAATTTCAGAAACAATTGGATGCTACAATGGGGAGAGGGAGGCATTAGGATTGCTTTGGATGGATGAGCTTTGATTGGTCAAATGGCCTTCCTTATCGAAATCCACAGCACAGAAGGAGGCCATTTCGGCCCATTGTGTCCGTGTCGGCCAACAAAGAGCCACACGGGCCTTGGTCAGCAGCTCTGAAGGTTACATATCATCATCATCATAGGCAGTCCCTCGGAATCGAGGAAGACTAGCTTCCACTCTTAAAATGAGTCCTTAGGTGACTGAACAGTTCAATACCAGAGCCACAGTCCCTGTCACGGGTGGGACAGATAGTCGTTGCGGGAAAGGGTGGGCGGGACAGGTTTGCCGCACACTCTTTCCACTGCCTGCGCTTGATTTCTGCATGCTCTCGGCGATGAGACTCGTGGTGCTCATATATGAACAATGGCGGAAAGATAAAGAGCACCCAGCCCAACCATTCCACCCCACACAACTGGGACACCTGTTGCACCGAAACATTCTACATTCCACCCCAACCAAAGCCATGTGATCACCTGGGCGAGGCAAAAAACCTGTCAAATTACCTATCTGTAACTATCTTGAGTCAATGCTGCGAGACAAATTGTTTATTTTTGAAGAAATTTGAATGGTTACAAATTTAAATTTGTTACGTGATATTGCAGGGGGTTTGTTTGCTTTTCACTTCATTAACTGCTTTATTATTTGGCATGAAAGTGTCATGATAATAATGGTGTATTCACAACAAGGAAAAGCACTTTCAAGTAAATGGTGGGCGGGGCGGTGGAATAGAGGGAATAAAAGAGAGGTAACAGCATGGAGCATACAAGAAGTTTGTGGCAATGCATAGAAGGAAAAATATGAGCTAATTAGAATAACAGAAACCTGGTCAAATTGGGGCCTGATCTGGAGACCAAAATATCAGTGTCGGGCCTATAGAAGGGATGCACAGCAAAGAAGGTGGAGAGAGACCACGAAGTCAAGTGCCGTGGCTAATATAGCAGACAGATAACTGGATTGAGGTCAGTGAAAGAGGGTCATTTTTGCATGTTATATACCTACTGAATGGTCGAACATCAAAGCTAGGAAAATGATGATAACATTAAAACTGAAGTGTTCATAAGGATAGCTTGTCCTAGCCACCTGGCATCCAAGATATAGTTGCACCCATTTGAGCTTAGTGCCCATGGTTACTTGGTAATATACAGAAGTTCACTTAAAGGACACACTGATGTGGAGGTAAGTATTTCAACCATTTCTAGTCTGCTTTTCTTTAGTTTTTTTTCTGCTGCCACTTAGGCCCTGAAATTGTGGTCTCCCTGACGGCGTACTTTGAGTCCGCCATCGTAATCCATTTGAAAGTCCCCGCAACTTCCGGGTTTGCGCATGCGCGAAATCTGTCAAGGTACGGCTTGACAAATCATCCGAATCGCATGGAAAATCCATATTGCTGGCGCAGAGTTGGGCTATTTGCCAATAACTGCCCAGCCATTACCCCCAAAACTCTTCCGACTGGTAAAAGTAGGTGTAGGGCCTGCTATCATCAGCGTAAGGGTATATATGACTTCAACTAAACATTTGAAATCAGAAATGACACACATGCACTTTAAATTAGTTTATGCAAATATTGGTCCCGATCAAGATGTTTTAAATTATTTATCAAAAAATTAAATTTTTTATTGAAGTTGGTACAATGAAGGAATTTGTAAATAAAATGAAATTCAGTACATTTATAATCATTAGAATTCTGTAAATTGCATAATTTGGGGGGTATTCCATTACATATCATTAGGGGATACCCTTCGTAAATGATTGCAATGGAATCCTCCTTTGTGATTGGAGGACTGGGCCCACGTGATCCCAGGGACGCTTCTGAACCGCCTGTTTCCCTGGGATCCATGGGCGTTTACGTTGCTGTATGCCTGGAAGCCCAGCCATGCAACTCTACGCAGCCTGGGTGCCTGGAGGTAGGTTCGTAAAGGTTTTGCGGGTCAGAGGCATTCTCCGGAGCTACACCTCAGGCCGCATTGTCAAGCCCTGTGTTTTTCATGAGGCTTTGTTTCCTTTAACTCTCTTTCTGCCTCTGGTGCCAGCACCAGTGGGAATTCTGCTGTTTAGAAGAGGTTGGACCAGTGGAGGGATACTAGGCAGGTCAGGCTGCATGAGAGGTGCTCAGTGTCCACTTGGCACACCCACATCTGCAAACTCACTTTGGCAGTTTTTAGTGCAGGAGAAGATAGAAATCATACCTGATGACAGCACCAAGATACGTGAATGCCTTACTAAAAATAACACTGTGTTTCCACAGTATTTCTATTTCAGTATTGCATACTTTCAATAGCATTCCATAAAAAAGGCACGCTATGATGATCATCAATAGTGTACCCTGGCTTGTTGCATCCATCAAGATGCCACCAACTATATCTGCAGGTTTTGGACACCTACTTGGCAACAACCATGGTGAGCTGTCTGTACAGGATCCAGATCATCAGTGAGTTAGTTACAGCACTGTGCCAGTCTTGCTGCAATACGATGGAGATGGGCCATGGAGTGGCATAGGAACAACAACCTAATTCAACAACTTCCCCACTTAACAGGCACAAAATAAAAGCAATTCCATCACTCTGCTGAAGATTCATGTCTACACCTTAGATTTCCTTATCCTTCACTTTTGCCTGTCAGTTCTGAATCCCACCCCCCATCAGACTTGGCAAAGGCAATTAATGGGTTAAAATGCTTTTTGAGACTTTCCAAAAGCTTCCAGAAATGTTGTCATCCCATATTCCTTTAAATTTCACTTGGGTGCAATTATCCACTCCCACTACATGCAGTCTCCCTGTGTTTATCCAGATCTTTAGCTGGACCAATGCATCATTAAAAGTATTTGAAAATTTTTTCGACCCCCTGGTTTGACCATGGAAAATTAGTCACCACAGAACCTGATTCTAATCATTCAGGTGTAAACTACATCTAGATTAGAACATCTAAGCTTATGAGGCTTGAAGGTGGGACTGAAATTGGTGATGTTTTAATTGTCTTTAGATATTTGCTAAATTTGTAAGTTGCTAACATAACTATATTGTTTAAAAAAGGGTTAAGAGATATTCCTGGAAACTATTGGCCAGTAAGTTTAATATCAGTGCAGGGAAAATCCTTTAAATGATTTTGAGATGTTGTTGATGAACACGTTGCATAACCTGCCAGCATGGATTCAGCAAGAAGAATAGTCACCCTGTTTACATAGTACTTTATTTCAAAGATACTTCTAATGGCGTGGAGAAGAGACATACACTAGGCATTATTTTTTGGGAAGTTATTGAAAAAGGTTCTGCAATAGCAGTTAATGACTAACATTAGGAACGGTGGACGGAGGGATAGGTTTACAAATATGAAACATGATATCCATCAAAAAGGGTTGGGCTTGTTAGACTTTTCCTAAAAAGAAGTTCCATTAATTTACATGACTTTATTCTTCCACTAAGAACATACAGGCTTATTCAACGTCAACTAAAATGACAATTTTATAATTTTTGATGATCTATTTCTTTATTGTTGCCAGTATTGATCTCTTTATTTTGTTAATGAGGCTAGGTATAGTCAAATAAAATGAACAATTACATTAAAAAGTGCAAATTAGAATTGAGCCACTGATTGTAAATCTATAATTGGCATTTAGTTGTCTTAAATTGCGATTGCCTTTTCTGTTTCATTGTGACTTAAGGCAGCTGTGTGCTATTCAGAATACAGCCCCTGATCTTCAAAAATGTTTACATCTACAGGACATTTATTATATTCTTAAAGCTGTATAGCTGGACGTAATGCAGTTTGAATATAACACAACGTGTTTAAGTTCATCTATGTTTTTAATTAGGATTAAGTTTCCTTAATACACTGTGCAGCCATAACACTGTCTACACGAGGAATGAGCCTTTATATAATTGCCAATGATTGCTACAAGGGAACAAAAATAATTTACAATGATTTTTAACTGTTACAATGCAAAACTGTTAATGATGAACATTGAACTTACCAGCTACTCAAATGTATCATTTTTTACAAGCCTGATCCTTTACCAAGTGATGTGAGCCATGCTGCTATATTGAACATAATATGCGTACAAAACAGTTGGTCATATTTGAATTGTTGACTGACCTTAATTACTTACTTATAAGCCTATTTAAATGTGTTCCCTGATTTATTGATTCTTGGTTACAGAATTTCACAAATGTCAGCTTGACTCAGAAGTCGCTCTCTTGCCTTTAATTCAGAAGGTTATGGGTTCAAGCCCCAATTCACAACATGAACACATGATCGAGGCTGACACTTAGTACAATAGTCAAAGATGCCATCTTTTAGATGAGATGTTAAACTCGTGCACCTGTGCAGGTGGACATTAAAGATCATACGGTAATGTTTCAAAAGGTGTCCTGGTGTCCTGCCCAACATTCATCCTTTGACAAACACTATCAAAACATATTAATGGTCCTGAAATTACGGTAACACCATTCCCACGGGCAAACAACCTAAAAAAAGAAAAAATATATGCAGTTACCTGGTGCTGCTGCGACTGTCCGAACTTCCTGAGGTCCAGAGGTGACTGCATGCTATGTAGGCTATGCGCCTGCTTTTTCAGGCGCAGGATTTTAAAGGACATTTACGGGGCAAGATATTCGTAAATATTGGAAATCTTACCCTGCAAGTGTCCTAGCTCCCGAGACGTGGCCACCTGTCAAGACTAAAAACTTGACAGATCGGAAATGTCGGTTTCTTGTGCATTGCGCACTGGAAACCGGCTTTTCCGAAGCCTTCCAGGTCCGTTGGAACTTCTTATGGACCCGGGCCATCGGAATTTCAGGGCCATTATCTGATCATTCGTTCATTTACTACTTGTGGGACATATGTAAATTGGCTGCCACATTTGACTACAAAGTACCAATGACTACACTTCAAAAGTAATTAATTTGTGGTGAAGTGCTTTGGAATATCCCGAGGAAGTAAGTGCAACTTCCTTCCTTCCTCACTTCATCTCTTTTTTTTTCTCTGCTTGTATTAAGCACAGAACAATTTTAGTTTTTATTAAATTAAGAAATTTAATCGAAACCCCATAGTGGAGGACACAGGTTCAAAAGCGTAAAAGAAATTAGATTAAATTGTGAAGTATTAATTAAGTGCATAATGCTTGTATTTTAAGAGCCTGACGACTGTAGGAAAAGAAAGGAAAGATTAAAAGGATGTAAAGAATTAGGCAGTTCCGAGATCCTGTGAAGTAATAAGTTGGAGTAAGAAACTGAGCAATTAGTCTTTGCTTCAATGTATTGAGGATGTAGAAAGGACAAACAATTGGAGCAGGAGGAGGCCATCCGGCCCCTCGCACCTGCTCCGCCATTCAATAAGATCATGGCTGATCTTCGACTGCAACTCCAATTTCCTGCACTATCCCCGTATCCCTTGATTCCTCTGAGGTTGATTTTCCTCATTGGAACACCTATTTCTGGAGTGTTCTGATGAGGTAAAAGGGTCAAAGGCCTGTTACGCCAGGTCTCTGCCCTATTACCCTAACGTAATGGTGGGACCAGTAACTTTATATCGGAGTCCAGCAAAGACAAACGGATGCATGTTAATAACATGGAATGCTGTTTGGAGGCCTCCCGTGTTTTTTTTCTAATATCTGTGTCTGCAGAACAGAAAATAACACCCAGTTATAACTGACCATCCAAGATTGATAGGCTTTGACCAGCATAGGTAAATTTATTTGAGGCCATTTGTTGCCTGTTTTAATTTAATTCCTACAATTGTTCTGGACATTAATGCAGGAAAATTAAGTGATAGGACTAGTTAACGGGAAGCTACTTGCTCCCCAGAACCTCCATGTATGTACGACAGGACATATTTTTCTCTGGAAGAATAGGGGCAGTAGGAGGATATGGAAAGCCAGGTTAATGAGGCAGCAGCAGAGGAGACCCAGACCATCCCAGCATTATGCATCCAGCAGAATGTATGGAGCCAAGCGCACATTCTGATATCTTTCCCAAGAGCTCTAACTCTGGAGGTTGTACTTCAGTCATGAAGCTTTGGAGGAGCATTCTTCATTGCTGCAGCCAGACATGCCATTAAGATCCATGACACACACAGCTCTAATTGTGGCAGAGGAAGTGCCGACATCTCCATCTCATTCCAGGGACCTAACAGGGACTTTTGCCAGATCAGCTCATTTGCTCTGCACTCCTCTATAAGCCGAGTCACCAATACCCTCTTTACCAGAGCACTTCAGTTTATACAATTTGACAGTGCTCCTGCATAAGTGACTACAAGGGCCATGAGATTTTTCAGAATTACTGGAGTCCCCAGGGTTGTTGGGCCTATTGGTTATGTACCCATGTGGCATTGCATACCCCAAATGCAAACCCTAGTAATGATACGTACTGAAAAAGCTTCTATTCTCTAAAATTACAGCTCATTTATGACGGACATAGCTTCTTGCATGCAAATTCACAAAATGCTGGGACCTGTCACGTTGCTTTTATTGTTCATCAGTCTAGTGTTTCAGAAATACCCGTTACCTCCATAGCTTATGAGGCCTCTTTGTAACACCACCAATGCTGAAGAGGAGTGCTATAATGATGCAACGAGGATAAAAATTAATCAAGCCATTGGGATGCTCAAAGGGAGGTGTTTGAATAGGGGATGGAGGAGAGCTTTCAATATGCATCCAGTACCATTTCATGAATTGTGGTTGCATATTGTGTGTTTTCCAACTTTGCGATGAGGGAAGGGCTGCTGGCAGATGTCTCACAGGATGTCAGAGAGCCTGATGATGGTGCTGTCAATCTTGAAGACCCAGGCCATGTAGAACATGTAGCAGGTGCAGTGGCAATGGATGCCAGATACTTGAGCGACAGACTCATTCGGCATACCGTCACAGATGAATAGAGCACTATTATTTAGATCTCTGAGCCCATCAAAGTTCTGCCTCTTCTCGCAAACCTCTCTATAATTTAATTAAAATCCTTGCTGCTCACAACTGACCAATTTATCCTAATACAGAACTTCAACATCAGCACATTACCTGTTCTCCATTGTATTCAAGAGAACCAGTCCTTACCTCAAATATTCCAGAGATTTATTGCAATGATTACTTGGATTTTTCAGTGTGTACATCCCTTGTGATCATGTAAAGTTTTTTTTCTGTCCTATTCTAACACTTCTATGTGCCACCTGAAGGTTTGGGGTCTGAGGTGTAGATGGCTGCCATAAAATATACTGAGCCTTTGGGATAGAGGCCTTTCTCTCAGGCCCAGGGTATGACAGTCGATAAGCAGTGGCAAACATTTAAAGAAATATTCCAAAAGTCCCAACGAATATACATTCCATTGTGAAATAAAAACTCCATGGGAAAAGTGATCCATCCATGGCTAACTAAAAAAGTTAAGGATAGTATTAGATTAACAGAGGCTTATAATGTTGCGAAGAATATTAGTAAGCCTGAGGATTTAGAAACGAGCAAAGGATGACCAAAAAATTGATAAAATGGAGAAAATAGAATATGAGAATAAATTAGCAAGAAATATAAAAACATTGTAAGAGCTTGTAAAAGTATGTAAAAAAAAAGTATGTAAAAAGGAAGAGAGTAGCAAAAGTAAGCAGTGGTTCCTTAGAGGCTGATACAGATGAAATTTTAATGGGGAATAAGGAAACGGCAGAGACTTTCAACAAATATTATTATCTGTCTTCACAGTAGAAGACACAAATTGCATACCAAAAATAATGGGGAACCAAGGGGGTAATAAGAGTGAAGAAAGTAACTAATATCAGTAGAGAAAAAGTACTTGAGAAATTAATGGGACTAAAAGCAGACAAATCCCCTGGACCTGATGGCCTTCATCCTAGGGTTCTAAAAGAGGGGGCTGCAGAGAAAGTACATGCATCGGTTGTGATCTTCTAAAATTCCCCAGATTCCAGAACAGTCCCAGCGGATTAGAAGGCAGCAAATGTAACCCCGTTATTTAGGAAAGGAGGGAGAGAGAAAACAGGAGCTTCAGGCCAGTTAGCCTGACATCAGTCTTCAGGAAAATGCTGGAATCCATTATTAAGGAAGTGGTAAAGGGTACTTAGAAAATCATAACATGATTAGGCAGAGTCAGCATGGTTTTATGAAAGGGAAATCATGTTTAACAAATTTATTAGCGTTTTTTGACGATGTAACTGACAGGGTAGATAAAGGGAATGTAGTATATTTGGATTTCCAAAAGGCATTTGATAAGGTGCCACATAAAAGGTTGCTATGCAAGATAAGGGCTCATGGGGTGGGGGTAATATATTAGCATGGATAGAGGATTGGTCAACAGACAGAAAACAGAGTAGGATTAAAAGGGTCACTTTCTGGTTGGCAGGCTACAACTAGTGGGGTGCCACAAAGATCAGTGCTTGACCCTCAGTTCTTTACAATGTATATTAATGACCTAGCTGAAGGGACCGAGTGCAATGTATCCAAATTTGCTGATAATACAAAGCCAGGTGAAAAAGTAAGCTTGAGGAGGACACAAAGAGCTTGCAAAGGGATATAGACAAATTAAGTGAGTGGGCAATAAGGTTGCAGATAGAGTATAATGCGGGGAAATGTGAGGTTATTCACTTTGGTAGGAAAAGTAGAAAAACAGAATATTTTTTAATTGGTGAGAAACTATTAAATGTCGATGTTCAGAGAGATTTGGGTGTCCTTGTACAGGAAACACAGAGTTAGTTAGCATGCAGGTACAGCAAGCAATTAGGAAGGCAAATGGTATATTGGCCTTTATTGAAAGGGGGTTGGAGTACAAGAATAAGGAAGTCTTTCTACAATTGTACAGGTCTTTGGTGAGACCACACCTGGAATACTGCGCACAGTTTTGGTCTCCTTATCTGAGAAATAACATACATGTCTTAGAGGCAGTACAACAAAGATTCACTAGATTTATTCCTGGGATGAGAGGGTTGTCCTATGAGGAGAGATTGAGTAGGTTGGGCCTATACTCTGTGGGGTTCAGAAAAATGAGAGGTGATCTCACTGAAACATATAAAATTCTGAGGGGGATTGACAGGGTAGATGCTGAGAGGTTGTTTCCCCTGGCTGGAGAGTCCAGAATGAGGGGGCATAGTCTCAGGATAAGGGGTCGGCCATTAAGACTAAGATGAGGAGGAATTTTATCACTGAGGGTTGTGAATCTTTAGAATTCTCTATCCAAGAGGGCTGTGGATGCTCAGTTATTGAATATATTCAAGACAGAGATTGATAGTTAGAAACATAGAAAATAGGTGCAGGAGTAGGCTATTCGACGCTTCTAGCCTGCACCGCCATTCAATGAGTTCATGGCTGAACACTCAACTTCAGTACCCCATTCCTGCTTTCTCACCATACCCCTTGATTCCCCTAGTAGTAAGGACTTCATCTAACTCCTTTTTGAATATATTTAGTGAATTGGCCTCAACAACTTTCTGTGGTAGAGAATTCCACAGGTTCACCACTCTCTGGGTGAAGAAATTCCTCCTCATCTCGGTCCTAAATGGCTTCCCCCTTATCCTTAGACTGTGTCCCCTGATTTTGGACTTCCCCAACATTGGGAACATTCTTCCTGCATCTAACCTGTCTAACCCCGTCAGAATTTTAAACGTTTCTATGAGGTCCCCTCTCATTCTTCTGAACTCCAGTGAATACAAGCCCAGTTGATCCAGTCTTTCTTGATAGGTCAGTCCCACCATCCCGGGAATCAGTCTGGTGAACCTTCGCTGCACTCCCTCAATAGCAAGAATGTCCTTCCTCAGGTTAGGAGACCAAAACTGTACACAATACTCCAGGTGTGGCCTCACCAAGGCCCTGTACAATTGTAGCAACATCTCCCTGCCCTTGTACACAAATCCCCTCGCTATGAAGGCCAACATGCCATTTGCTTTCTTAACCGCCTGCTGTACCTGCATGCCAACCTTCAATGACTGATGTACCATGACACCCAGGTCTCTTTGCACCTGCCCTTTTCCTAATCTGTCACCATTCAGATAATAGTCTGTCTCTCTGATTTTACCACCAAAGTGGATAACCTCACATTTATCCACATTATACTTCATCTGCCATGCATTTGCCCACTCACCTAACCTATCCAAGTCGCTCTGCAGCCTCATAGAATCTTCCTTGCAGCTCACACTGCCACCCAACTTAGTGTCATCTGCAAATTTGGAGATACTACATTTAATCCCCTCGTCTAAATCATTAATGTACAGTGTAAACAGCTGGGGCCCCAGCACAGAACCTTGCAGTACCCCACTAGTCACTGCCTGCCATTCTGAAAAGTCCCCATTTACTCCTACTCTTTGCTTCCTGTCTGACAACCAGTTCTCAATCCATGTCAGCACACTACCCCCAATCCCATGTGCTTTAACTTTGCACATTAATCTCTTGTGTGGGACCTTGTCGAAAGCCTTCTGAAAGTCCAAATATACCACATCAACTGGTTCTCCCTTGTCCACTCTACTGGAAACATCCTCAAAAAATTCCAGAAGATTTGTCAAGCATGATTTCCCTTTCACAAATCCATGCTGACTTGGACCTATCATATTACCTCTTTCCAAATGCACTGCTATGACATCCTTAATAATTGATTCCATCATTTTACCCACTACCGATGTCAGGCTGACCGGTCTGTAATTCCCTGTTTTCTCTCTCCCTCCTTTTTTAAAAAGTGGGGTTACATTGGCTACCCTCCACTCCATAGGAACTGATCCAGAGTCAATGGAATGTTGGAAAATGACTGTCAATGCATCCACTATTTCCAAGGCCACCTCCTTAAGTACTCTGGGATGCAGTCCATCAGGCCCTGGGGATTTATCGGCCTTCAATCCCATCAATTTCCCCAACACAATTTCCCGACTAATAAGGATTTCCCTCAGTTCCTCCTCCTTACTAGACCCTCCGACCCCTTTTATATCCGGAAGGTTGTTTGTGTCCTCCTCAGTGAATACCGAACCAAAGTACTTGTTCAATTGGTCCGCCATTTCTTTGTTCCCCGTTATGACTTCCCCTGATTCTGACTGCAGGGGACCTACGTTTGTCTTTACTAACCTTTTTCTCTTTACATATCTATAGAAACTTTTGCAATCCGTCTTAATGTTCCCTGCAAGCTTCTTCTCATACTCCATTTTCCCTGCCCTAATCAAACCCTTTGTCCTCCTCTGCTGAGTTCTAAATTTCTCCCAGTCCCCGGGTTCTCTGCTATTTCTGGCCAATTTGTATGCCACTTCCTTGGCTTTAATGCTATCCCTGATTTCCCTTGATAGCCACGGTTGAGCCACCTTCCCTTTTTTATTTTTACGACAGACAGGAATGTACAATTGTTGTAGTTCATCCATGCGGTCTCTAAATGTCTGCCATTGCCCATCCACAGTCAACCCCTTCAGTATCATTCGCCAATCTATCCTAGCCAATTCACGCCTCATACCTTCAAAGTTACCCTTCTTTAAGTTCTGGACCATGGTCTCTGAATTAACTGTTTCATTCTCCATCCTAATGCAGAATTCCACCATATTATGGTCACTCTTCCCCAAGGGGCCTCGCACAACGAGATTGCTAATTAATCCTCTCTCATTACACAACACCCAGTCTAAGATGGCCTCCCCCCTAGTTGGTTCCTCGACATATTGGTCTAAAAAACCATCCCTTATGCACTCCAGGAAATCCTCCTCTACCGTATTGCTTCCAGTTTGGTTAACCCAATCTATGTGCATATTAAAGTCACCCATTATAACTGCTGCACCTTTATTGCACGCACCCCTAATTTCATGTTTGATGCCCTCCCCAACATCACTACTACTGTTTGGAGGTCTGTACACAACTCCCACTAACGTTTTTTGTCCTTTGGTATTCTGCAGCTCTACCCATATAGATTTTTGAATATTAAGGGAATCAAAGGATATGGAGATAGTGCAGGAAGGTAGAGTTGAGGTAGAAGATCAGCCATGATCTTATTGAATGGCAGAGCAGGCTCGAGGGGCCGTATGACCTTCTCCTGCTCTGAATACTTATGTTCTTGCATCCTGGGATGGAAACGGGACAGACTGCCACTTTGCTGTATTATGTAACTTCACATGGAATTCTAGCTTACAAGTAAAACCTACTTTAATAAGATGACATTTGGTGAATATTACCGTTATGTTTTTAGCCTTTAATTAAATATTTCTATTATGATCGGCACTAAAGGCCATTCCTGTCATAGAAACATAGAAAATAGGTGCAGGAGTAGGCCATTCGGCCCTTCGTGCCTGCACCGCCATTCAATAAGATCATGGCTGATCATTCCCTCAGTACCCCTTTCCTGCTTTCTCTCCATACCCCTTGATCCCCTTAGCCGTAAGGGCCATATCTAACTTTCTCTTGAATATATCCAATTAACTGGCATCAACAACTCTCTGCGGCAGGGAATTCCACAGGTTAACAACTATCTGAGTGAAGAAGTTTCTCCTCATTTCAGTCCTAAATGGCCTACCCCTTATCCTAAGACTGTGTCCCCTGTGATACGTCCCTACTATACAGTATAAATGCACACGAGGCCCATGCTTGAGAGAAGGTCAGTCTGTGACCTGTCCTTTATTCCTTAGCACTCAAGTGATGAAGGTGGGTGGAGCTTCCCCTTTTATACCTGAAGGTCCAGGTTCGGAATGTCTCCCACCTAGTGGTCAGTGTTCTCACGGTGTACAACTTAGGTCAGTTTATACATGGGTTACAATGCTGGTTGAATACATGACACCCTGGTTCTGGACTTCCCCAACATTGGGAACATTCTTTCCGCATCTAACCTGGCCAGCCCCGTCAGAATCTTATACGTTTCTATGAGATCCCCCCTCATCCTTCTAAACTCCAGTGAATAAAGGCCCAGTTGATCCAGTCTCTCCTCATGACAGTCCAGCCATCCCTGGAATTAGTCTGGTGAACCTTCGCTGCACTCCCTCAATACAAAAGTAGGGAGGTGTTGCTGCAACTGTATAAGGTATTGGTAAGGCCGCACCTGGAGTACTGCATGCAGTTTTGGTCACCTTACTTAAGGAAGGATATACTAGCTTTGGAAGGGGTACAGAGACGATTCACTAGGCTGATTCGAGAAATGAGGGGGTTAACAACTTATGATGATAGATTGAGTAGACTGGGTCTTTACTCCTTGGAGTTCAGAAGGATGAGGGGTGATCTTATAGAAACATTTAAAATCATGAAAGGGATAGACAAGATAGAGGCAGAGAGGTTGTTTCCATTGGTGGGGGAGACTAGAACTAGGGGGCACAGCCTCAAAATACGGAGGAGCCAATTTAAAACCGAATTGAGAAAGAATTTCTTCTCCCAGAAGGTTGTGAATCTGTGGAATTCTCTGCCCAAGGAAGCAGTTGAGGCTGGCTCATTGAATGTTTTCAAGTCAAAGATAGATAGATTTTTAAGCAATAAGGAAATTAAGGGTTACGGGGAGAGGGCGGGTAAGTGGAGCTGAGTCCACGACCAGATCAGCCATGATCTTATTGAATGGCGGAGCAGGCTCGAAGGGCTAGATGGCCTACTCCTGTTCCTAATTCTTATGTTCTTATGTTCTAATAGCAGGAACGTCCTCCCTCAGATTAGGAGACCAAAACTGAACACAATATTCCAGGTGAGGCCTCACTAAGGCCCAGTACAACTGCAGTAAGACCTCCCTGCTCCTATACTCAAATCCCCTCGCTATGAAGGCCAACATATCATTTGCCTTCTTCACCGCCTGCTGTACCTGCATGCCAGCCTTCAATGACTGATGAACCATGACACACAGGTCTCGATGCACCTCCCCTTTTCCTAATCTGCCGTTATTCAGATAATATTCTGCCTTCGTGTTTTTGCCCCCAAAAATGGATAACCTCACATTTATCCACATTATACGGCATCTGCCATGCATTTGCCCACTCACCTAACCTGTCCTAGTCACCCTACAGCCCCTTAGCATCCCCCTCACAGCTCACACCGCCACCCAGTTTAGTGTCAACTGCAAACTTGGAGATATTACACTCAATTCCTTCATCCAAATCGTTAATGTATATTGTAAAGAGCTGGGGTCCCAGCACTGAGCCCTGCGGCACTCCACTAGTCACTGCCTGCCACTCTGAAAAGGACCCGTTTATCCCGACTCGCTGCTTCCTGTCTGCCAACCAGTTCTCTATCCACGTCAGTACATTTCCCCCAATACCATGCGCTTTGATTTTGCACACCAATCTCTTGTGTGGGACCTTGTCAAAAGCCTTTTGAAAGTCCAAATCCACCACATCCACTGGTTCTCCAATTGGAGTGTGGCTTTATGCAGCATTCAAGCAGAAACTATTGTTACTGCAATAGTTTACTGAATTGACATCTGCCTCCTTATGTTCTCATAACCTTCAGATAGCAAAGTATTATCACTTTCGCAGATAGCAGAAGAATAAACACTCTGAATCAGGCTTATGAAAAGTAAAGGTTAAACTTAGCATAAAATCAATACAGCAGATTTCACTCAGTTGCAGAACTTTGAACTTGCACACATTCAAGTACAAAAATAACAATGGCCACAACACTTCACTTTCTGATCAATACCAAACCTGGACCAGCATCCATGGTTTATAAATTAAGTTTTAACCACCAGCATTGAGTTTCTACCCTCTACCTCAATGGGCACAGAAGAATTGATGAACGATCACTAAGATCGAGACTATCCGTTGAGCTGCATCCTGCCTTAGCGCTGAACCCACATCTTTCTCTAGTTTCTTTTCTATCTCCCATCATTCCCTCTCTGAGCTCACCTTGTCCATGAAACACACCTCCTACTAAATTGCTGACTACCCAACTTCCCTTTGTGGCCTCCATACTAAAAGGTTCCCTCTCCTCAGGCACAGTACCACCTTCTCTCCAACCTACCTTTCCTTTCCAAATCCTTGAACATGTTGTTACCTTCCAAATCTGTGCCCATCTTTCCTGTAACTCCATGTTTGAACCTCTCCAATCAGGCTTCCGTGCCTTCCACAGCTATGAAACAGCCCCAATCAAAGTCACAGATGGGATCCTATGTGACTGCGACCATAGTGTATCCCTCATCTTTCCTGACACTCTGTAGCCTTTTAGACATGGTTCACCACACCATCCTCTTCCAACGCCTCTCTACTTTCCAGCTGCGTGGGACACCCCTTCCCTGGCTGCACTCTAACTTATCCAGTCGTAGCCAGAGAATCTCCTGCAAAGGTTTCTCTGCACCGTTACCTCTGGAGTCCGCCTAGGATCTTTCCTTGGCCCTTTCCTATTTCTCTCTACATGTTGTCCCTCAGCGACATAGTTTGAAAACACGTCGGGTTCCATTTGTGCACTGCTGATACCCAGCTCTACCCCATCACCATCTGTTTCAATCCTTCCATTGCCTCTGGGTTGTCAGATTGCTTGTCCAACATCCAGTCCTGAAGACCGAAGCCATTGTATTTGAGTCCCGCTACAAACTCTATTACCTTACCACTAATTCTATCCCCCTCGCTGGCCACTGACTCAAACTGAACCAGACTGTTTGCATCTTCGGCATGCTATTTCACCCTGAGCTGAGCTTCCGACCCCATATCCTCTCCATCACCAAGACTGCCCAATTCCCCCTCCGTAATATCGCCCATCTCTGCCCCTACTTCAGCCCATCTGCTGCTGAAACGCTCATTTCTGTTTCAGTTAACTCCAGACTCAGCTATTCCAATGCTCAACTGGCTGACCTCCATGAACTTAAACTCATCCAAAACTCTGCTGCCTCTATCTTAATTTACACCAAGTCCCGTTCACCCATTACCCCTTGTGCTCGCTGATCTATTGGCACCACCATTTAAAAATACTCATCCTCATGTTCAACTCCCTCCATTGCCTCGCCCTTCCCCATTTCTACAACCTCTGAGATCTCTGTTCCTCCAACCGTGACTTTTTGTCCACCCCCACATCTTTCACCCCACCATTGGCGGTCGTGCCTTCAGTTGCCTATACTAAGAAAGAATAAGCTTCCATTTTTAAGTGCCTTTCATGTCCTGGGGGATCCCAAAACATGTCATAGCCAATAGATTACTTTTTTGAAGTGTTTCATTGGCAAACACAGTAGGCAATTTGCATACTGAAAAGTCCCATAGACAGCAATGAGATACATAACCAGTTAATCTGTTTTGGTGGTGTTGGTTGAGGGATGAAGACAGCCCAGGACTCTGGGAGAATTCCCCTGGTCGTCTTTAAGCTGTGCTGTGAGATCTTTTACATCCGACTGAACAAGCAGACAGTGCCAGTGTATAATATCTCAACTAAAAGATGGTGCCTTTGACAATGCTAAACTGAATTGTCAATCTAGATTATGGGCTGTAATTCTGAGTAGAGCTTGAGCCCACAATCTTCTGACTCTGAGGTGAGAGTACTACCACTGAGCCAAGCTGACACTTTGGGTGTCACATTTTTGGCAACCTATTATACATTTAGGGCTCAATTTTCCCCAGTTATCTGCGCCATTTTTTTGGCATGTGCTTTTTTTGGCCTAAATTAAAATCTCCCAATTTCTCCAAGTCTCTGCGCCAGCGTAACTCAGTTAGGTACGATTTATTTAGGTTAGTATATTTTTGCGTAACCTGATATCTGCGCCAGTGTTTCACATTTAAGCAAGTGTGACCAACTTACATTTTTCCTCGGACGGCGTATGTGACCACTCCCAAAAAACATTCTGGACACTTAAGAAAAACCAGCGCACATTAAAAAATCGTCGCAGAAAGACGCCATTGTTTTTAGGTGAAGTTTTGAAGGGAATCAAGAAGGCAAAGAATATGAATCATGAAGCTTAATTTTTTCAAAGTCAAAAGGGAGCAAATGGAAGTCTAATGCAATTCTTTAATTTTTGATTTTTTTCAAAGTACCACGCCATCACCGAATGTCTCCTCACCGGGCTCAAGGGTCAGAATGTCAGCTGGCAATTCGCTCCCTCGCCCAGACACAGGCTCGGGGCTCAGCTTCAAAAGAAGCCAGGTGGAAGGAGGGCGGGGTTAGGGGGGCGGGGAGGGTGGAAGCAGAACTGAAGAGATGAGAGCCCTCAGGCTATACAGCAGCTTTAAAACAAGCCCGGTGGGGAGCGAGGTGGAGGGGGTATTGGGATGGAAGTTGAGCTGCAGAGATAGGAACAGGAGTAGGCCATATGGCCCCTCGCACCTGCTCCACCATTCAATAAGATCATGGCTGATCTGATCATGGACTCAGCTCCACTTTCACGCCCACTCCCCATACCCCTTATCGTTTAAGAAACTGTCTATTTTTGTCTTAAATTTATTCAAGGTCCCAGCTTCCACAGATCTCTGAGGCAGCGAATTCCACAGATTTACAACCACACCTCTGTTTTAAATGGGCGGCCCCTTATTCTAAGATCATGCCCTCTACTTCTCGTCTCCTCCATCAGTGCAAACATCCTCTCTGCATCCACCTTGTCAAGCCCCCTCATAATCTTATACGTTTCGATAAGATCACCTCTCATTCTTCTGAATTCCAATGAGTAGAGGCCCAATTTACTCAACCTTTCCTCCTAAGCCAATCCCCGGAATCAACCTAGTGAACCTTCTCTGAACTGCCTCCAAAGCAAGTATATCCTTTCGTAAATATGGAAACCAAAACTGCATGCAGTATTCCAGGTGTGGCCTCACCAATACCTTATATAGCTGTAGCAAGACTTCCCTGCTTTTGTACTCCATCCCCTCTGCAATAAAGGCCAAGATACCATTGGTCTTCCTGATAACGTGCTGTACCTGCATACTATCTTTTTGTGTTTCACACACAAGTACCCCCAGGTCCCGCTGTACTGCAGCACTTTGCAATCTTTCTCCATTTAAATAATAACTTGCTCTTTGATTTTTTTTCTGCCAAAGTGCATGACCTCACACTTTCTGATATTATACTCCATCTGCCAAATTTTTGCCCACTCACTTAGCCTGTCTATGTCCTTTTGCAGATTTTTTGTGTCCTCCTCACACATTGCTTTTCCTCCCATCTTTGTATCGTCAGCAAACTTGGCTATGTTACACTCAGTCCCTTCTTCTAACTGAGAACACATAGGCTATACAGCAGCTTCAAAACAAGCGCGGGTGGTGTACACCGAGCCCCTGTGGGAGCGATTCTGCCAGCCAACCCTCGAGCCCGGTGAGGAGACGTTTGGTCGGTGGTAAGGTGGTACTTTTTTTTTTTAAATGAAAAATTAAAGAATTGCATTAGACTTCGTTTCTTCATTGAACGCCTAGCTTCCCGTTCTAAGCAAGCCTATTATGCATGCGCAGACCAGGGTTGGTCTATAATAGGGCGTCGACCTTGGGGAGAGGGAGAGGGAAGAAGGTATGAGTCTTTTCTCCTGTTTTTTTAGCTTCTTGCAAACCTACAATTATGGGGGCAATATTGACAATGCCATACCTCGTGCAAGGCTTCTGCATGATTGTGCTGTGGCCGAGAAGATTGATTAGGCAGCATCGCCTGAAAAACCTCAGAGCACGTAGGCTGCTGGGACGGAAGCCTTACCCACATCGAATATATCAAAGACAGGCTTTCAACCCTGCACCTGAGTGATGCAGCCTATGTGAGAAGGCTGCGTTTCCGCAAAGAAGTAACCAAGATCTGTGAGTTAATAAAAGCAGACCTGCACCCTAGAAACGTCAGGAGGACTGCTTTGTCAGTTGAAGTAAAGGTTACAGCTGCACTTTCATTTTATGCATCTGGATCATTCCAGGCCACAACTGGGGACGTGTGTGCCATTTCTCAACATGCAACACATATCTGCATTGGACAGATGACTGCTGCACTATATGCACAAAGGAATGACAACATAAAGTTCCCCATGGCCGCCCAGGCAATGCGTGACAGGGTTGTGAGCTTCTACAGGATTGCTGGCTTCCTAAAGGTACAGGGTTGCATTGATTGTACCCACATCACCTTGGGAGCACCTTTGGAGGATTCCGAGATGTACAGGAACAGAAAAGGCTTTCACTCCATTAATATATAGCTCGTGTGTGACGACATGCATCATATTATGTCAGTCGATGCAAAATACCCTGGGAGCACCTATGATGCGTTCATCCTGTGCGAGAGCGCGATATCTGCCATGTTTCAGCAGCAGCCAGAAGGGCACAGCTGGCTACTGGGAGACAAAGGGTAAGGCTTTGCCACCTGGCTCATGACGGCCCTACACGTAGCCCGGACAGAAGCTGACCGGGAATACAACATGTTGCGCATTGTGATGTGCCGCATAATAGAGAGGACCATTGGCATCTTGAAGCAGCGTTTCCGATGCCTGAACCATTCCGTAGGCTAATTGCAATACTCCCCTGAGATTGTCAGTCAGTTCACTGTTATGTGCTGTATGCTGCATAACTTAGCCATCATGAGGCAGCAGCAGCTGATTGTAGAAGACCCAGCTGAGATGAGAGTGGCTCTTGATGAGGAATAAGATGCAGATGTCGAGGAGGAGGACGAGGAAGTCGTGCAGCTACCTGAACGCGGAGCATGACGGCGGAGGAGGGCGGGTCCTCTTGCCCCTTTAATGATTGCTCGAGCCTTGCGCCAGCAGCTCATCCTTGAACGCCTTGCTGCCTGAAGGCTCAGCGGCAACAATTCCAAATGGACGACGTTTACTGTTTGGACCTGTTCTGTAATGTTGTGTTGTGTTAATGGACTAAATAATGGAAATGATTCTTCTTTCGTTCAAAAAGTTGTGTTAATAATGGAACAAATAATGGAAATAATTTAGTTATAATTTAAAATATATTTTATTCAAAAGTTTAACACCTGTTTGTACTTAACTTTAATAAAAATATTCTTGTATCAACCTTTAAAGTTTTCAGCTAAGACCACTTACAAACTTTAAGATCACTTAAAACTTTTAAACTTGTAAATTTACATCATTTACAAAAAACTTTTAATTTGAAAACAGTTATAACAATAATAACAACAACAGCAGCACAGAAAGGCTGCACCTATCTCTCCTCCATTTATTCTAAGACCGCCCGCTGCGCTTGGTCTTGTTGACTCCACCACTGCCCGCAGGCGGTGGCGCAGCGTTTCTCGGGTTCGTACCAAGCTTATTCTTTTGAGCATCTCAGGTAATGCGCGCTTCTTGATGGGAGGGCATGGGCAGGTGGTAATGTGGAAGGTCCGGCTTGGGCCTCTTCAGAGGCTGGTCTGGGGATTGGAGTGGGAGTGGCAGTTGATTCCGTCAATTGCGGCGGGATCTGGGCGTGTTCCCTTATTGCAGCAGCTAAGTCCGTCATTCCTTCCCTCATGTTCACTGACAAATGCCTAAACTACCTGCAACATTCCATCCCTCATGTTCACCGACAGTGTATCAACTACCTGCAACATTCCCTGCCTCATGTTCACCGACAGTGTATCAGCTACCTGCAACATTCCCTGCCTCATGTTCACCGACAGTGTATCAGCTACCTGCAACATTCCCTGCCTCATGTTCACCGACAGTGTATCAACTACCTGCAACATTCCATGCCTCATGTTCCCCAACAGTGTATCAGCTACCTGCAACATTCCCTGCCTCATGTTCACCGACAGTGTATCAGCTAACTGCAACATTCCCTGCCTCATGTTCACCGACAGTGTATCAGCTACCTGCAACATTCCCTGCCTCATGTTCACCGACAGTGTATCAACTACCTGCAACATTCCCTGCCTCATGTTCACCGACAGTGTATCAGCTACCTGCAACATTCCCTGCCTCATGTTCACCGACTGTTCCCATTTCTCGTGAGAGTGTTGTTACTTCTTCCAACTGTCCCGGCACCTCATCACCCACCCCACTGATAGTGTTCAACAGTGATCGTGTAAGGTCAATGATCTCCACACTCATTGACATCTTCTGAACTACATCTGTTACATCCTGCACCTCAGGAGAGCATTATCGAGCTCTCCTTCCCCTCCTTACCTTGAGTGTGGCTCGCTGCATTCCACTGGGACCTGCAGCCTCGGACAGTGGGGCCCTGGGTGTGCCTTGTTGCATCCCACTGGAAACCGCAACCTCAGACTGTGCGAAACCATGGAATGTTCCAACATTCGTACCACTCGGGCCAGGGGCTGGCACCTCAATGGGCGGCACTGCAACTGCACCTCCTTCAGAGTAAGTACAACAGTGGGGGCTTCATCCTCCCCTTCCCTCTGGCCCTCCCCCTCACCCCCATGCTCTTGGTCTGGAAGGTGGGATTGGAAGATGATCTCCTCTTCAGGCTCGTCCGTGTCTGAATCTTCTTCTGCATCGGCTTCAGCCTCGTCAAGGTTGGCCTCAAGTTCTGCAAAATATAACAGAACAGACAAATGGCTAGCAGCAGACAAGGGGGTAGGGTGGCATAAGTAGGCTCACACAGCGCAGGCAGCAGGCTCATTTGAAGGACCACGATGAATGATAGCACACTGCATCAACCGAAGCGTAGCTAACGGAGACATCCCCATGAACCGAAGCATGGCTACCCTGCGCAGTACTTAACTTTCAGCAAATCCAGACTGTGAAATTTGCAGGACTTACCCTCTCCCTCGTGTGTGGGCCCAGCTTGTGCAGTGGTGGTTGCTTTTCTCTCGACTGGACCCATCAAAGCAGCAACCCTGTCTTCTAAGGGTGTTAGTAGGTGCAGATTTGCCGGGCCTCCTCCTGTTCAAGTTCTCTCTCTTTTGTTGTGTGCCACCCTCCTCTGCAAAGATGAAAATATAACTTTTTAGAGAGGGTGTCTTTCTGCTGGGTGGGACATATACAGCTGGTCACATTTACAATTACAATTCCATTGAAAAATGAAAATATTACTTACACTAACTACTTGACCAAGGTCCTGCCATTTCTTTTTGCACTGGCCTCCAGACCTCGGGGTGGTCACCGTTGTACAGTAATCTTCTGCAAGTTGGTTGCAGCATTTCTTCATTTCTTTTGGTGAAACTTTTATGTGACCTCTGCTGGTGTCCAGCTCCTGCCATCTGGCCTCAGTTACAGTAACTAGGGCCTCGATTTCATCTTGTGAGAAATTATTGGTCCTTGAGCCATGTTGCATATTGCAGCTCCGATTTTTTCCACTAAGAATTAAAGTTCTCACACACCAACTGGCTCTTTAAAAATGGCCGAATGCAGACCAGGAGATGTACTGGGCATCACATAGCAGTCACGTAAAAAACGTCATTTTTTTCCCGTGCATGCAGAGAAGGGTGGATACCCTTTTTTCGGCACAGACATTAGGCTCCACCCCCCAAAGTTAAAGGACAGGCTGCGCGGCACCAATTAAAAAAATTAGAATGGGGAAATTTGCAAGTTATTGTTTTGGAGTGGTCGGGGTCAAAAACAGGCGTAACTCTTGAAATATGCCAAAAAAACGGCATTGGGGAAAATTGAGCCCATTATTGTTGATTCTCAGAATTAATTAGCTGCTTAAAATCTACTACAAGGAACATTTCACGTGACTACCTTCCCATAGTAGCAGGAACTATATTTTTTTCAGGATTATAAGAAATATTTATCTGCCATTAAAAGGCCTTGTGGAACAAATTTGGTTTTCCTGTCTGGACTACAAAGGAATAATCACAGAGTGGGACTAAAAGAATAATACATTTTCTAAGATTTGGAAAGGAACTTTATCATCTCTTCCAAAAATGTTGGGCATAAAACTAATCCGACATATTACCCCCTCTAGATCCCCACATCTCCCAACACTTTGAAATACATTGAATATCTTTACTGTGGAATTTTCTCTGAGTATTATAAAGTCTGTTAATAATCCAAGAAGGAAAAAAACGAATGTTACAGATCTTACTAAAAATAGTACAATTGTGTCTTTACCATGTAACACTGAAGCCCATACATTCTTCTCGCGTGATTTTTTGAAGTTTTCCATCATATATATTCGATTTTGACAAGTATTGTTTCTGTCTTAATTTTGTGGAGGGAGCAGGGGGAGAGGAAGAGAATTTAAGATCGTACTAGCCATTTTTTTCTCCGCTACAAACATTAATGTGCATCATCCAGGACTTCAGGAAAAATTGCAAGCACTGGAATTTTGCATTTAACCTTTAGGGCCGCTGACCAAGGGCCATGTGGCTCTTTGTCGGCCGGCGTGGACACGATGGGCCGGAATGGCCTCCTTCTGCGCTGTAAATTTCTATATTTCTATGTTTCACTGTTCATACCCAGGAGCATCCAGTAACATCAAAACAATTGGTGTTTCCAGGAGAATCTATCCAACACAAAGTAGTTGATATCTCAGACCTGGATCATCTGTTGAAGGAAAACTAGTTGGTATTGGCAAAACCCATAGCATCCATCCAGGTAAGAGGCTTATATTGTTTATAGCCTGGCAAATCTGTCAGACTGAAGCATTTGTCAATTAAACTGGAATTTTGCATTTGGGAAAACTGGCTAAAATCATTTCTCAAGGAGCCATCGATGGAAGGTAATCATGACAATAGATAGATAAGATTTGTACGAACAAGACTGAAGTATAAAGGAAAAGTTTCGATCACATGGTTTGACATGCATTGTTTAAAATCTTTCTCGGATCCTAGAAATGTCAACTTTGGAATATGGGATTTGGGAAGCATCCATACCAGTACAAATCATAATTAATTTGCTGGAAGGAGTGGACTTGATGGACCAGCTGCTCACGATGTGATCTCCTCTACATTAGGGAGACCAAAGGCTTTGCAGAACACCTCAGTTCAGTCCGCTAGCATGACGCCGAGCTTCCGGTCGTTTGTCACTTTAATTCTCCGCTCTACTCTCATTCTGTCCTTGATCTCTTATACTGTTCCAACGAAGCTCAACGCAAGCTCGAGGAATAGCACCTCATTTTTCGCTTAGGCACGTTACAGCCTTCCGGACTCAACATTGAGTTCAACAATTTCAGATCATAACCTCTGCCCTCCTTTTTTCGGACGGCAGCTGTTGATAATTCTGCTATTTCCATTTACACCTCTTCCAAACCGATCTTTTGTTTCTTTACTTGTCTAATTACATCTCCTTTTGCTTTCCCCATTGTCCCTTTTGTCATTAAATCTCTCCTGCCTTCCATCCTATCACAGACCTTCATCTCCCCTTTTCCCTGCCTCTGCATTTGCTGAAAACCTGTCATATCTCTAACTTTTTCCAGTTCTGATGAAAAGTTATCGACCTGAAACTCTGTTTCTCTCTCCACAGCTGCTGCCTGACCTGCTGAGTATTTCCAGCATTTTCTGTTTTTATTTCAGGATTTCCAGTATCCGCAGTATTTTGCTTTTGTGGTTCTTTTCTTGTTCAGTTTATACCTATCTTAAAAAAGGTTTACTTTTTAAGCTTAATTTTCTGCACTTTGAGGAAAAGTTAGATTTGCGGGAAAGAACTTGCTGGGGCCTGTTGGCAGGTGTAGATTGTTGGATGTTGAGCTAGGATTACAGAAAAGGATGAGGGGATGTGAATAGAATTTTGGAATACAGGCAATTTTAACTTTATCGTTTGGGTTCGGTAGTTTTTGATTAGTCAAATGGCTTGAATCCAAACCATTTTGACACTGCTACAGAATTGTATTTTAATTTTTTGGAGCTGGTGGTGAATTTTTAGATGTAATTTTGTGATGCTATGCATCAAGATATTTTATTTTTATGTTCATCATAGTGAGGGTCGGGTATCAATTGCCAGCATTGATTACTCACACATCAGGGATAGCATAGCCAGATGTAGAACAAAACTCCCTCTGCTCTGTCCCAACAAGGTGCCTCAGTTCCAACCTCAAAAAAGCACTTACTGCACCTATGTGCCATTTCTTTGCATATTACACATCAGCCACCCTGTTGCATTTCTTGCAGGGGGAGATTGCCCAGTTTAGTGCTGTAGTTCCTTGCCCATTAAGAATTTGATTGAGACAATCCAAACTTATTTTGGGAATCTTAAAGGCATCATTACAGAGGAGACTTTCATCCCCTCAGTCTGGGCTGGATTTGGACCCAGGTCCTAGAGGTGAACGGTCATTGTCTAATCCACCACACTATCCAGTTCTCAAATCAAAACAATTTACATGGTTTTGCATAGTTCTCCTATTTTTTAATTCTTCTCCCCTCACCCATTTTGTCCACTTTATAGTCTAGAAATTATTGTTGAAAATATGACATTCCTTAGACCACTATTTTAGCAGTGGTGTTAACCCATTTAAAATAAATGGATGGAGTAATATATGAACACATTAAGCATTTGTCCACTAATATCACCAACCGTAATTTCTAGGCATATGTTTGAAGCTGTTTTTATTTGAGGCATGAAGGGTGTTTGCACCTTGAATTTCTGAGTGGCTGGAGGCATTGCCACCATTTATCAGCTTCAGAGAATATCCCAGTATGGGGGGTGTCATGTTTGTAACTACAATGTAACACCACTGTATTATTGTATACACTCAACTTAGATGCACACCTTGACCACAGGGGTGAACTTGTGGGAGACACTCCTTACCTGATCACACAGGTATATAAAGGGAGGTCCCACGCAGGGTCATCACTTCTGGAGTCCTGTAATCAAGAGTTAAGGTCACAGAGTGGCCTTGTCCCTGGAATGTGCCTCGTGTGGTTTCATGCTGTAGAGTAAGGACTTTAAAGGGGGGGGGCAGGGCAGGGTGGGGGGGAGGGGGCGGGTGAAGGGGAGATTCCTTTGCACGGCAGCACCTTACAGTTAGTAGCCCAACTGAAAATGCAGAACTTGCTCTTGGAGGATTACAATGCAGAGTGTTTAAATACAAGTCAGGTCCTTTCAAATATTCTTCTGCTAGAGTTGCAAAAAACATTTTTTTTTAAGTTACGACAATCTTTAGTTCTTCAAGGGGAATAGATGTTACGAAACAATAGAAAATACACTGATTTTCCAAAAATATTGAACCTTGGCTACTAATAGCGCCAGAGTGGGGTAAAACTATTTCATTCTCTCTTTTCCTTCTGGCATTCTTTTTGTCTTAACTTACCAGGCTCTTTATTGCTAGCCTATTTCCCATTATTTATTATTAATTACTTAACGATTGTGAATGGCTACTAACATACATGAATGACTACTGGATTTGGTATGCCATTACATCACTGAGTTTGGTATTTTAAGTAAACCACACATAGCAATCTTAGCCAAATAGGGCCTGGCATTCTTCAAAAACTGGCATCCTCTCTTGGAAAGAAAGACTTGCACTTCTGTAGCGCCTTTCACAACCACCGGACGTCTCAAAGCACTTTACAGCCAAAGAAGTACTTTTGAAGTGTAGTCACTGTGGTAATAAATGATCACATTACAACAAATGATCATAATGATGTGTGGTGTGCACTGAATGAAATGATCATAATGATGTGTGGTGTGCACTGAATGAAATGAAACATGACTTGTGCATTTTTTGTTCTGTTGATTTATACTCGTGATTTTATTTTGGACGGGGAAATATCTTTGTCGTAGAAAGTAAAAGCAATTGTCGACTTTTCATTACACTACTTCCTGGAAATTGTTTCCAATCCTTTTTCTGATCTTTATATATCTGTGTGATCATATCATTTGCAGCTTCTTTCTGTATTGGCCTATAATCTCACCAGAGGTCTTGAACTCTGCAATAATTTGTGGGGATAGAGGTTGGGAGCAAAGCAGAATTGGTATCACATACTATAACAAATTCATAGAGAAACCAAGTAAGCAGCATAATTCTCATTTGTGAAAAAATGCAACAAGATTTTCAAAGTAATTGCTGATTCTGACGGATTTCAGATTGGTTACCTGACCATATTCTCGGAGTTTGCGTGGATATTTCTGGCTTGGGTAACGATATAAAATCATTTCAGGAAGAATGACATGGTTAACTTAGCTGATCACAGTTTAGTTTTTGCTTTGAAAGCTGCATATAGTATCCTTCAGAACATTTGAGCTGCTACAGTGGCATTTATCAAATGCCTTGGAGCTATTGAGTCATTTTGTATAACTTGATTTCCAGGCAAAGGAACCAGAGAGGCTTTTAATTATACTGATGTAATGGCATTGACTTGCTGACATCACTATCTGCATTAGCATTCAGGAGATGCATACACTGCTACGCCAAACACTTTGTCTCAGTTACTCAGCTCACAGTTGTCAAGGATGGCCTACCTTAAAATGTTATGTTTAGGAATTCATGAAGAGTAAAATAAATGTGTATTTTGGTGTCCAATAGGGGTTATCCAATTAGTACAAAGGTTTGGAGTCCCCTGATATCAGCAGAGCATAAGGTAGGAAACAAAGCACAAACTCTTGATAAAAGGTGTCACAATTTGGCACATTCTCTGTTCTGCTGAAACAGAACACAAGCATGTATGTCCTGCTGGTCCTTCTCTCTGCAGATTTTCTTTCAGAAAACATATTGTGCAAGCTTATTTGTCTCAAAGCATGTCACAAAAGACTGCTCTTTACTCTATGTAAGTACCTACCACTATGTGTCTCATAGTCTTACAGATGGGTGTCAACAGAATGGTTATCACAAACCTGCTTGCTGTTTAAAATGCCTGGTGAGGGGGAGTGAACTGTGAAAACTAACAAACTATAAAAGAAATACCGACTTGACTGCTGTTCTGGCTGCTGCAGGAATTAAATTGTTATCTTTTCTATAGTTTCAGCTTGTTAGTAGAGCTAATGTGAAGTAAAGAAATAAAGCCTCGCAAGTTATTTAGCAGAAATGGGCTGTAAAATTTGTAGTCCTTTAGGGGAGAATAATTGATTTGTTTTATTAGATGAGGAGCTAAAAGATGTACCCGTACTGAAATTAGATGACAACTGTTCCAATTGTCTCCACAAAAAGATAAGACTAAAAGAGGCACAATGAGAGAAATCAGTTTCCATGGATGGGGGAGGGGAGCAAGTTGAGGCTATGGTTGGGGGAACCTCAAATTCCCCCCTCCCCCAATTGCAATTCTACGCTGGCAGAGTGGTTGACCTTTTTTCATCCACCAGACTCCTGGGCCACTGGAACCTCCTCCTCTTTGCCAATGTTTCATACTTCCCATTCTACTTAACCTATCTCTCGCTAGCTCTTGTCACACTCTCAGAATCTTGTATATGTCATTTTATATCTTTTATGTTTCTCATTATGTCCCCTTTGGTCTCCTGCAGAAATCACTTTCTGCCCTTTAACAAATTCCCGATCCCTATCTTCGCACTATGTATTTTCCTGTGTGTGTGTGTTAGTTTTTTTTATCTCCTCCCCCTTTCCCTTGTTCTTTTCCTTCTCAAATGCAGTTCACCTGCAATATCAATTCTGAGTAAAGGTTTTATACTAAAATGTCAAGTCTCATGTTTTCTCAATGGATGCTGCCTGACAGATTTTTGAGTAATAAGCTGAATAAGGGGTTATGGGGAGTGGGCAGGGAAGTGGAGCTGAGTCCATGATCAGATCAGCCATGATCTGATTAAATGGTGGAGCAGGCATGAGGGGTCACATGGCCTACTCCTGCTCCTATCATGTTCTTATGACCTGTTGAGTATCTCCAGTATTTTCTGTTTTTGTTTCAGATTTACAGCATTTGCAGTATTTTTCTTTTTGTTCCTAATGATGTGAATTAGCTGGAATGTCATGGGGTGAATTTTTCAGGGAGTCAGTTTGCTGGTGGGCTGGGTGGGAATTTTTTTTTTCACAACAGGTCAGGACCCCATTGTGAACCCGCTGCCACTTCCCTTTTCCAGATGTCAGATCTATCAGCGTTGAACAGACCCAAAACGCAGTGGTGAGGGAGGCAATTCGGTCATTATGACCTGGTTAACGGCCCATTAAGAAGTATTTTGAGCTCACTTTTGGATTTTATTAGGTCGCCCACGGGGTCCACACTGCTCGGGAATCACGCCAAGTAAGGAGGTCAGGAGTTGCATGACCATGGAATCATCTCATTACTTGACAACTGCAAATGTGCTATAAAAGCTCCCAACTCACAGCTGTTCACTTTCCAAGCTCAGAAGCTGTTGCTTACTGCATTTGGAAGACAGATTGAGCTTTATGCAGGTTGCAAGTGTTTAGAGTAAACTTTCTATCCAGTGTCACCTCATTGGAACAACCTCTCTCACCATTGACAGATCGCTTCTGTCATCTCAAGTTCATCTACCATCTATTACATCAGCATCGCTGCCCTTGAAACTATCTCACCTTGGTCCTCAGAATCCCACCACAATCAGCCCCAACACCAACAGCACCAATAACACCAACCTTCTCTGCAATCAACTGATGCTGTGTAGGACACAGGGCATCAGCAGCTGATCACATTGCTGCCCAGGATGTCAAGGATGGCCTCACCATAGCCAAATTTATTTCACTTGACGCTGTACACCCTGACTGCCACATGACGCCAGGTTGGCATCACCCCACACCAATACCATAAAGCATCCCATAAACAATGCCCAAACTATTCCTTTCAGTCATCACTATTGCGCGGGGTACCGTTATGTCTCACCATTCATTACAACTCAACAAGCCACTTCCAAAGGTGCACACAGATCTGTCCAAGAATGCAAAGTGTTGAAAATAAAGGTTTCAATGTTTGACACCACATTAACAGAAACTTTACATGACCATTGCATAAAACACCCAAGTGCCTACCCTTGTATGTTGTTAGTTGATATGATTGCACTAGGATGAGTGCGAGGGATGGCTAGTGAGATGGGGAAGTGGTAATGTGGATAGAGAGGGATGGGTGGTGCAAGGTAAGTTGGTGTGAGTAGGGATGTGTAGGGGTAGGGTAGGGAAGGCAGAGTGATGGGAATGTGATGAGACACAAAGCAGGATGACATTGAGTATTGCTCTGCAGAAATGTTTCATGATTAACTGAGATCATTGAAAGGTTTGTGCCACTGTAGCCTGGTCCTCCTGACAACATCTCTGTTCCTATGCAATGTGCAACCAGGCTGCGTTGGTCCCCTGGGGAGGTCACTTCCACCCATTGGAAGGAAAGAGAACCTCCCTGTGTGCTGTGACTCCCTCCATAAGCAGATGGAGGGAGTGATAGGTGAGCCTGTGTGCAGCCGCGCCCCTCTGTGCACTGATTGTCAGTGTTTGCAGCACCTCAGTGCTGTAGAACATTGACATTGGCAAAATAAATTTGTGCTTGATCCCTTTAAGGAAACTGGCTGATGACGTGTCATCAATGATGCCATCAAATCCGCTTCCTTCAATTGGCCGGTAAACAGACTTCCCATGAATAGGAAAAGAACAACTCTGCGAAACAATGCACCTAGTCATTCTAAAATGTGTGTGTTAGACCAACTCTTAAGGAGTCAAAAGAGCTTCATACCAGCAATTGAATGTTTAAAAAAATCTGCAAATATTTGCTTATTTTTATGGTTCCCATCCCTGAATTACCTTGAACACTGGCATACATTTCTAGCTCTCTATACTGTATTTAATACATGCTCTGCATTTGTTGCCGACCAGAAACTAATTTCTACTCATTTTCATGCATAGATTTGTAATATAACTTCAACATGAATTCCAATAAAATAAAATATATTAAAACACAAGTGATTATATTTGAAATTCACATTGAAAACTAGCAAGCATATTTCCATGATTTATGGTTTAAACCTTTTTGACCCTCAAATCTGCCGAGCTTATAAAAAGCCATGACACTGTTACCTGTATGGTATTTATCTAGTTTTCAGTAAGCAGGAGTTTATTTATTCAGAACGTGTCATAATAACACTTTTTTCAATAATTAATCATTTTTAAGTTTTAATAAAGATAGGCAGTAAATTGATGGCAGTGCTCATTGAGGAACAGAAGGAAATGGATCTGTCTAATGTGTCTTGCATCTCATCATAGTCAGTTTGAAGATATAATTGACAGTTTGCATGTTCTAGATACTGATGCCCTTATGTAATGAGTGTAGAAGGATTAATGCTGTCTTTACTGTGATGAGCAGTGATACAAGTTTAAATGCTTCTCCTGTTCAGCGTGGGAGGTAAGAAAACATTTCTCACAAAGAAATATTTCTTCAAATGCATAATTTAATGCTCCAAGAATGGCAGCACTCCAACATTAAAAAAAAATCAGAGAAAACTTTGTGATGAATCTGTTCTCCAGTTCTGTATACTTTTATTTATTCATTTTCAACATTAGTTTTGGGACTGGGTAAAATAGTATAAGGATGGAGGTTTGCAGAAGGAAAACAAAGTTTTTACACATGAGTTCCCAATTTCTTGTTGGAGGAGGGAGAGTAGAGCAGCAACCAGATGCTTATTTATGGAGAGGAAGAATTGTAAAATTTGATAACGTCATCCCGTACGCAGAGCTGCCTCTTACACCTCCCAATAGCTGACTCACGCCTGCTTTCTCACTACCTCATCAACCAGTGCCCGCTGTGATGCCAGAAAGCAGGCTGGGCCATACTGCAGTCTGCAGCCAGCCTCTCAGGCCTGAGCTAGAGGTCACCAACCATGGGCTGAGCATCAGCAGCCTTCAGCCACTCACGCTGAAACCACTGGGTGAGCATCGTGTAGGAGTGCAATAAGTCACTTGAGAAAAACATTATGGGCTAAACATGGATGAAAATATTGTTTGATGGCAACTGTATTAGCTATTAAAATTTCAATCAGTTATACATCATAACTTTGTCTGCATTGTGATTCTGTCATGGCCACTGAGTCTGCAAAATCAGGTATTATATCAATGGTAGTCAGAGTTTCACGTCCTCTGGTGAGCTGTTGCCTGGGATGTCCCTGCAACCATTTCCTGCTGCTCCTCAATAGTGCTGGGTATTTCATCGTGTGCAAACCCCTCAGACTTGCTCTCCAAACCAGTTTGGATGCCAATCTCTGAGCTGGTGTTTGGGGGTGATTCAGCTGGCGATGGTGCCTCCTCAGAAGGATTCTCCTCCTCCTGAGGCTACTGAGAAGGACCTAGAGAAAAGGATTAACATGGCACTGATAGATTTGACAGTAGCAGATGACGGACATTAATAAAATAATAAAGGCCCTGTTCAGAGAAGCCCCCAGCCTCGAAATATCCGATTCTGACTGCTGTAGAGGGGCCATTGCTTTCCAGTGGCTGCTTCTCCAGCTTGGCGAGGTCCATGATGTTGGTTGGTCCTCCCCATTCTTACTCCTCTCCCTTGTGATATGCGCCATTTTGTCCCACAGAGAGAGAGGGTGCGAATTAATGTGTGTCTCCTACAAAGAAGAGTGCACATATTAGGGCTTCTGCTTGTTGTGCAGATACTGAGAGTGACCAGAAGCAAATGGAATCCAAATAGGGAGTTGTTGAACAGAAAGCACGTGTGTGGAGTGTGAAGTGAGCCATGAGAGAAGTTGGTCATTCTGCAAAGGTTATGACGTGAGAAGAGAATCCTGCATGCAAGAGGTGAGGGTATATTGTATTGAGAAGTGGTATAGTGCTCCCTTGTGCTGGGTGATGAAGGATGTGATGGAGGGGAGGGGATTGTTGAGATTGCTGGGGAAGGGGCAAAGGACTGTTGCCATGTGCTGTGAGAAGTGGCAAAATGAAGAGTTGTACTTATCCTGCTTAGTCTTCCAAGGTCTTTGAAGCGTTTCTTGCAATGCATCCAAGTCCTGGGGGTCATGTCCCTGGAGCTGACAATCTCAGAAATCTCTCTCCATGCCTGGTGCACCTAATTTTTGGGATTGTCCTCTTGGCTGGGATGGATTGGCGAATGATACTGAAGGGGTTGACTGTGGATGGGCAATGGCAGACATTTAGAAACCGCATGGATGAACTACAACAATTGTACATTCCTGTCTGGCATAAAAATAAAAAAGGGAAGGTGGCTCAACCGTGGCTATCAAGGGAAATCAGGGATAGTATTAAAGCCAAGGAAGTGGCATACAAATTGGCCAGAAATAGCAGAGAACCTGGGGACTGGGAGAAATTTAGAACTCAGCAGAGGAGGACAAAGGGTTTGATTAGGGCAGGGAAAATGGAGTATGAGAAGAAGCTTGCAGGGAACATTAAGACGGATTGCAAAAGTTTCTATAGATATGTAAAGAGAAAAAGGTTAGTAAAGACAAACGTAGGTCCCCTGCAGTCAGAATCAGGGGAAGTCATAACGGGGAACAAAGAAATGGCGGACCAATTGAACAAGTACTTTGGTTCGGTATTCACGAAGGAGGACACGAACAACCTTCCGGTTATAAAAGGGGTCGGGGGGTCTAGTAAGGAGGAGGAACTGAGGGAAATCCTTATTAGCCTGGAAATTGTGTTGGGGAAATTGATGGGATTGAAGGCCGATAAATCCCCAGGGCCTGATGGACTGCATCCCAGAGTACTTAAGGAGGTGGCCTTGGAAATAGTGGATGCGTTGACAGTCATTTTCCAACATTCCATTGACTCTGGATCAGTTCCTATAGAGTGGAGGGTAGCCAATGTAACCCCACTTTTTAAAAAAGGAGGGAGAGAGAAAACAGGGAATTACAGACCGGTCAGCCTGACATCGGTAGTGGGTAAAATGATGGAATCAATTATTAAGGATGTCATAGCAGTGCATTTGGAAAGAGGTGACATGATAGGTGCAAGTCAGCATGGATTTGTGAAAGGGAAATCATGCTTGACAAATCTTCTGGAATTTTTTGAGGATGTTTCCAGTAGAGTGGACAAGGGAGAACCAGTTGATGTGGTATATTTGGACTTTCAGAAGGCGTTCGACAAGGTCCCACACAAGAGATTGATGTGCAAAGTTAGAGCACATGGGATTGGGGGTAGTGTACTGACATGGATTGAGAACTGGTTGTCAGACAGGAAGCAAAGAGTAGGAGTAAATGGGTACTTTTCAGAATGGCAGGCAGTGACTAGTGGGGTACCGCAAGGTTCTGTGCTGGGGCCCCAGCTGTTTACACTGTACATTAATGATTTAGATGAGGGGATTAAATGTAGTATCTCCAAATTTGCGGATGACACTAAGTTGGGTGGCAGTGTGAGCTGCGAGGAGGATGCTGTGAGGCTGCAGAGCGACTTGGATAGGTTAGGTGAGTGGGCAAATGCATGGCAGATGAAGTATAATGTGGATAAATGTGAGGTTATCCACTTTGGTGATAAAAACAGAGAGACAGACTATTATCTGAATGGTGACAGATTAGGAAAAGGGGAGGTGCAAAGAGACCTGGGTGTCATGGTACATCAGTCATTGAAGGTTGGCATGCAGGTGCAGCAGGCGGTTAAGAAAGCAAATGGCATGTTGGCCTTCATAGCAAGGGGATTTGAGTACAGGGGCAGGGAGGTGTTGCTACAATTGTACAGAGCATTGGTGAGGCCACACCTGGAGTATTGTGTACAGTTTTGGTCTCCTAACCTGAGGAAGGACATTCTTGCTATTGAGGGAGTGCAGCGAAGGTTCACCAGACTGATTCCCGGGATGGCGGGACTGACCTATCAAGAAAGACTGGATCAACTGGGCTTGTATTCACTGGAGTTCAGAAGAATGAGAGGGGACCTCATAGAAACATTTAAAATTCTGATGGGGTTAGACAGGTTAGATGCAGGAAGAATGTTCCCAATGTTGGGGAAGTCCTGAACCAGAGGTCACAGTCTAAGGATAAGGGGTAAGCCATTTAGAACCGAGATGCGGAGGAACAACTTCACCCAGAGAGTGGTGAACCTGTGGAATTCTCTACCACAGAAAGTTGTTGAGGCCAATTCACTAAATATATTCAAAAAGGAGTTAGATGAGGTCCTTACTACTAGGGGGATCAAGGGGTATGGCGAGAAAGCAGGAATGGGGTACTGAAGTTGAATGTTCAGCCATGAACTCATTGAATGGCGGTGCAGGCTAGAAGGGCCGAATGGCCTACTCCTGCACCTATTTTCTATGTTTCTATGGTTACTGGCTGTAAAGAGAACTTCCTTCCTCATCCTGATCTCTCAAAGAAAGAAACACTTACATTTATGGAGCACCTTTCACGACCACCAGACGTCTCAAAGCGCTTTGCAGCCAATGAAGTACCTTTGGCGTGTAGTCACTGTTGTAATGTGGCTACATTCCCACTCTAATAGGTCTCTGGCTGAACCACCATGAGGATAGCTACAAGATTGGGCTAATAACAGGTGCAGTGTGGATTTATCGGTTAATCATCGAATTCATGTGCAGAAGGTATTCCACATAACAAAAGATGTCAGATTGATGAGCTGATAAGCAACATGCTGGCCAATAGATGTTTCTTTGTTGACCTCAGTGGCAAGCGAAGCAGATGGCGCAGACAGAAGAATGGGTTACCTCAAGGTAATGTTCTTACACCCTTGCTGTTTAACATCTATATTAACGACCAGCCCATCCATCCACACACCAGAAGTTTCCTCTGTGCTGATGATGTGTGCATAGCATCTCAGGACCATTGATTTGATAAAGTAGAGAAGGCCCATGGCGACTCACTAGCTGAGTTAACCAACTACTATGCAACCAATCATCTGTGGGCCAACACTGAAAAGGCACAGATCAATGCTTTTCATCTTAAGAACAAAGATGCAAACCGAGAACTTAATGTCAGGTGGGATGGGAGAAGACTTGCAAACAACTCTAAGCCACTATACCTTAGAATACTCCTACATAAGAATATAAGAAATAGGAGCAGAAGTAGGCCATATGGCCTCTTGAGCCTGCTCCGCCATTTAATACGATCATGGCTGATCCGATCATGAACTCAGGTCCACTTCCCTGCCCGCTCCCCATAACTCTTTAATCCCTTATCAGTTAAGAAACTGTCTATCTCTGTCTTAAATTTATTCAATGTCACAGCTTCCACTGCTCTCTGAGGCAGCGAATTCCACAGATTTACAACACTCTGAGAGAAGAAATTCCTCCTCATCTCAGTTTTAAATGGCCGGCCCCTTATTCTAAGATTATGCCCCTAGTTCTAGTCTCCCCGATCAGTGGAAACATCAGGCCCAATTTTCCCCAACCCCTTTTTTCGGCGCACTTACATTAAATGCGGCGACATTGCACGCTGGAAACGGCACCGAAAAAAAGGTGCCCCATCCTGCCCACTCTGCCGTCTCTCCGGTGTCCCAGCGTGGCATAGCTAGTGAAGTGGGGGGACGGAGCAACTGGCCAGCACAGAAAGCACTGCCGGCAGCTGCGCGCATGAGCAGTGAAGTCTGTGCACATGCTCCTGCCCTCCCAGCATGTCCTGCGGGCTGTGAGCATGACCCAATGCTCGTAGCCCCTATCCCTGGCCGAAGGGATGCCCCGATCTTCACTGCACCCTATCGCCGGCCGAGTGGCCTCCCGCACCGGCCAGCAGGCCCGCTGACTTGCCTGGCCGAGGTAGGACTTCAGATTTATTTTTTATTTATTGATGGTTGTGCTTGAGAGTTTTGATTGGCGGAGGGGGGGCGGGGGGGGGGAGGTGGGAGAGGGAGAAAGAGTGTTTTGATGGGGGGTGGGGGAACTTTAAAAAAAAACTTGATTGTGGCATAAAGGTAGGACTTCTATTTTTTATTTGTTATTGATTGATTGCTTAGTACTTTTTGTGGTTTGTTTAGTGCTTTGTAAGTCTTGGTGCTTTAAATGAACTAACCTGCGCCGATTTCTTAACTACCCACAAGGTTTTTCAGAGCTGGCCACATACGCTGACCTAAGTCGATTTGGAATACGTTTTAGCTGGCCAAAGAGGCATAAATGGCCAAAACTAGCGTAAATGTCTGGGAACGCCCCCTTTTGAAAAAAAAAATGAACTAAAAAAAAATCGTACCTAACTGAGTTACTCTGGAGCAAACTTTTGGGGGAAAATGGCATTTTTTAACTTACGCCAGAAAAAATAACTTACTCCAAAAAAATTGATGCAAGTCATGGCCAAAATTGGGCCCATTCTCACTGCGTCCACCTTGTCAAGCCCCCTCATAATCTTAGACATTTCGATAAGAGCACCTCTCATTCTTCTGAATTCCAGTGAGTAGAGGCCCAACCTCCTCAACCTTTCCTCATAAGTCATCCCCCTCATCTCTGGAATCAACCGAGTGAACCTTCTCTGAACTGCCTCCAAAGCAAGTATATCCTTTCGTAAATATGAAAACAAAAACTCTACGCAGTATTCCAGGTGTGGCCTCACCAATACCTTGTATAACTGTAGCAAGACTGCCCTGCTTTTATACTCCATCCCCTTTGCAATAAAGGCCAAGATTTCATTGGCCTTCCTGATCACTTGCTGTACCTGCATACTAACCTTTTGTGTTTCATGCACAAGTACCCCCGGGTCCCGCTGTACTGCAGCACTTTGCAATCTTTCTCCATTTAAATAATGACTTGCTCTTTGATTTTTTTCTGCCAAAGTGCATGACCTCACACTTTCCATCTGCCAAATTTTTGCCCACTCACTTAGCCTGTCTATGTCCTTTTGCAGATTTTGTGTGTCCTCCTCATACATTGCTTTTCCTCCCATCTTTGTATCGTCAGCAAACTTGGCTATATTACACTTGGTCCTTTCTTCCAAGTCGTTAATATAGATTGTAAATAGTTGGGGTCCCAGCACTGATCCCTGCGGCACCCCACTAGTTACTGATTGCCAACCCGAGAATGAACCATTTATCCCAATCCTCTGTTTTCTGTTAGTTAGCCAATCCTCTATTCATGCTAATATATTACCCCCTAGCCCGTGAACTTTTATCTTGTGCAGTTAACTTTTATGTGACAACTTGTCAAATTATTTCTGGAAGTCTAAATGTACCACATCCACTGGTTTCCCTTTATCCAGCCTGTTCATTACATCCTCAAAGAATTCCAACAAATTTGTCAAACGTGACTTCCCCTTCATAAATCCATGCTAACTCTGCTTGACCGAATTATGCTTTTCCAAATATCCTGCTACTGCTTTTTTAATTATGGACTTCAATATTTTCCCAACAACAGATGTTAGACTAACTGGTCTATAGTTTCCTGCTTTTTGTCTGCCTCCTTTTTTAAATAGGGGCGTTGCACTTGCAGTTTTCCAATCCGCTGGGACCGCCCCAGAATCCAGGGAATTTTGGTAGATTACAACCAATGCATCCACAATCCCTGCCACTCCTAGCTTGTTATCTAACGCAGCAAATGAGTTTCAAACTCACCCCACTTACCACCCACCTAAAGCCCACCAGAGTTAAAATCAGAGTCATTGACATGGTTTTGCAGAATTATGGCTGGAACCAAAGAAATTAACAGGTTATGACATCCATGACATTACAGGAATAGAAACATAGAAAATAGGTGCAGAAGTAGGCCATTCGGCCCTTCGAGCCTACACCACCATTCAATAAGATCATGGCTGATCTTTCATCTCAGTACCCCTGTCCTGCTTTCTCTCCATACCCCTTGATCCCTTTAGCCGTAAGGGCCATATCTAACACCCTCTTAAATATATCCAATGAACTGGCATCAACAACTCTCTGCGGTAGGGAATTCCAGAGGTTAACAATGCTCTGAGTGAAGAAGTTTCTCCTCATCTCCGTCCTAAATGGCTTACCCCTTATCCTAAGACTATGTCCCCTGGTTCTGGACTTCCCCAACATCGGGAACATTCTTCCTGCATCTAACCTGTCCAGTCCCGTCAGAATTTTATGTGCTTCTATGAGATCCCCTCTCATCCTTCTAAATTCCAGTAATTACAGGCCCAGTCGATCCAATCTCTCCTCATATGTCAGTCCTGCTATTCCGGGAATCAGTCTGGTGAAACTTCGCTGCACTTTCTCAATAGCAAGAACGTCCTTCCTCAGATTAGGAGACCAAAACTGAACACAATATTCAAAGTGAGGCCTCACCAATTCCCTGTACAACTGCAGTAAGACCTCCCTGCTCCGATACTCAAATCCCCCAGCTATGAAGGCCAACATACCATTTGTCTTTTTCACCGCCTGCTGTACGTGCATGCCAACTTTCAATGACTGATGAACCATGACACCCGGATCTCGTTGCACCTCCCCTTTTCCTAATCTGCCGCCATTCAGATAATATTCTGCCTTCGTGTTTTTGCACCAAAGTGGATAACCTCACATTTATCCACATTATACTGCATCTGCCATGCATTTGCCCACTCACCTAACCTGTCCAAGTCACCCTGCAGCCTCTTAGCGTCCCCATCACAGCTCACACCGCCACCCAGCTTAGTGTCATCTGCAAACTTGGAGATATTACACTCAATTCCTTCATCTAAATCATTAATGTATATTATAAATAGCTGGGGTCCCAGCATTGAGCCCTGCGGCACCCCACTAGGTCACTGCCTGCTATTCTGAAAAGAAAACCCGTTTATCCCGATTCTCTGCTTCCTGTCTGCCAACCAGTTCTCTATCCATGTCAGTACATTACCCCCAATACCATGTGCTTTAATTTTGCACACCAATTTCTTGTGTGGGACCTTGTCAAAAGCCTTTTGAAAGTCCAAATACACCATCCTCAAAAAATTCTAGAAGTTTTGTCAAGCATGATTTCCCTTTCATAAATCCATGCTGACTTGGACCGATCCTGTCACTGCTTTCCAAATGCGCTGCTATTTCACCTTTAATACTTGATTCCAACATTTTCCCCACTACTGATGTCAGGCTAACCGGTCTATAATTCCGTGTTTTCTCTCTCCCTCCTTTTTTAAAAAGTGGTGTTACATTAGCTACCCTCCAGTCCATAGTAACTGATCCAGAGTTGATGGACTGTTGGAAAATGATCACCAATGCATCCACTATTTCGAGGGCCACTTCCTTAAGTACTCTGGGATGCAGACTATCAGGCCCCGGGGATTTATCGGCCTTCATCCCATCAATTTCCCCAACACAGTTTCATTCCTAATAAGGATTTCCTTCAGTTCCTCCTTCTCACTAGACCCTCGGTCGATCCCCTAGTATTTCCAGAAGGTTATTTGTGCAGAACCAGTGTTATTTGTTCAACTGGTCTGCCATTTCTTTGTTCCCCATTATAAATTTGTCTGAATCTGACTGCAAGGGACCTATGTTTGTCTTCACTAATTTTTTTCTCTTCACCTATCTATAGAAGCTTTTGCAGTCAGTTTTTATGTTCCCAGCAAGCTTCCTCTCATACTCTATTTCCCCCCTCCTAATTAAACCCTTTGTCCTCCTCTGCTGAATTCTAAATTTCTCCCAGTCCTCAGGTTTGCTGCTTTTTCTGGCCAATTTATATGCCACTTCCTTGGATTTAACACTATCCTTAATTTCCCTTGTTAGCCACGGTTTTATTTTTACTCCAGACAGGGATGTACAATTGTTGAAGTTCATCCATGTGATCTTTAAATGTTTGCCATTGCCTATCAGCCAGCAACCCTTTAAGTATCATTCGCCAGTCAATTCTAGCCAATTCATGTTTCATACCATCGAAGTTACCTTTCCTTAAGTTCAGGACCCTAGCCTCTGAATTAACTGTGTCACTCTCCATCTTAATAAAGAATTCTACCATATTATGGTCACTCTTCCCCAAGGGGCCTCGCACAACAAGATTGCTCATTACACATCACCCAGTCTAGGATGGCCAGCCCTCTAGTTGGTTTCTCGACATATTGGTCGAGAAAACCATCCCGAATACACTCCAGGAAATCCTCCTCCACCGTATTGCTACCAGTTAGGTTAGCCCAATCTATATGTAGATTAAAGTCGCCCATGATAACTGCTTAACCTTTATTGCACGCATCCCTAATTTCTTGTTTGATGCTGTCCCCAACTTCACTACTACTGTTTGCTGGTCTGTACACAACTCCCACTAGTATTTCCTGCCCTTTGGTATTCCGCAGCTCTGCCCATACAGATTCGACATCATCCAAGCTAATGTCCTTCCTTACTATTGCGTTAATTTCCTCTTTTACCAGCAATGCTACCCCCCTCCTTTTCCTTTCTGTCTATCCTTCCTGAATGTTGAATATCCCTGGATGTTGAGTTCCCAGCCTTGGTCACCCTGGAGCCATGTCTCCGTGATGCCAATTATATCATATTCATTCATTGTTGCCTGTGCAATTAATTCATCCACCTTATTACTCCTTGCGTTGAGGCACAGAGCCTTCAGGCTTGTCTTTTTAAGATACTTTGCTCCTTTAGAATTTTGCTGTAATGTGGCCCTTTTTGATTTTTGCATTGGGTTTCTCTTCCCTCCACTTTTACTTTTCTTCTTTCTATCTTTTGCTTCTGACCCCATTCTACTTCCCTCTGTCTACCTGCATAGGTTCCCATCCTCCTGCCATATTAGTTTAAACCCTCCCCAACAGCACTAGCAAACACTCCCCCTTGGACATTGGTTCAGGTCCTGCCCAGGTGCAGACCATCCGTGTTTGTACTGGTCCCACCTCCCCCAGAACCGGTTCCAATGTCCCAGAAATTTGAATCCCTCTCTTCTGCACCACTCTTCAAGCCATGTATTCATCTGAGCTATCCTGCAATTTCTGCTCTGACTAGCACGTGGCACTGGTAGCAATCCTGAGATTACTACCTTTGAGGTCCTACTTTTTAATTTAACTCCTAGCTCCCTAAATTCAGCTTGTAGGACCTCATCCCGTTTTTTACCTATATCGTTGGTACCTATATGCACCACGACAACTGGTTGTTCACCCTCCCCCTCAACATTCACTAATTAAACTTTTTTCTGTTTCTGAAACTGCTTCACTGAGTGAGGGTGTTTTAGATAGAATATGAGTCACGACTTTGGGTCTCGGGTTATTGGAAAATTCTGGAATGGTTCTCAACTGTTGCTGTGGATCAGAAGGGAGTAGATAATGTAGTGAGTAATGAAACAGTGACTCGCAAAGTACAGCTTTGCATTACTGACTAGCTCCTCTCAGTGGAATCAGCAAGAATCTGACGTGAATGGTATCGGAGATGAGTGCTGCAGCCATCTTCAATGGACAAGCAATCGTTTTGATGCCATGATCCTTCCATATTCATTTCATTCTTCACACAGACGATAATCAAGAGCATTTCAAGCTGTGATTGTGCTGCTCTTCTCTTGCATTGCAAACAGGAAGCTTTCAGTCATTTTGGACATGTTTGCTTACAACAGGCCCAGTGCTGCTCCTCAGTTTACCACCTTGAAAAATATGGGCCTAGAAATTCGGGTTGTTTGCACCTCCCATTAGGCGCAAATGACTTATCATGCGGCGCCGCTAACAATTCCTGCTAAATTCAGTAGGAGTTTAGCAGCGGTGTTAACCCGTAACGCCCTGCTTCGCTGGCGGTGACAATGTCATCACTGTACGCAGCGCAGCGTTCGCACCCCGGACCTTAAATTAGTTATCGCCTCATGAAGCTGCGCCGGACGATGACAGCGACCGCTTCAGAGGACGTGAACCAAGTGGCCGGCCGCTTGCAAGTTAAAGGGGAGGTGTGGGCCTTCTTTTTTTAAATTATGCTGATTTTGACTTGCGCCCCATTGTACTTTGAATGCGGGGTCTGTGCCACGATTGGTCAGCTCCCAGCACTCTGCTTTGTTGCCGGGCTGTTGGCTCCCCGGTGATCCAGGTAGGACCTTTTCATTACTGCAGAGTTTGCGGCTTGGGCCTTTCCATTAATTAAGGGAAGAGCCCCTCCTATGCGGCAGCGCCACGTGGCCCAGTGTGTAACGCTGCGCCCCGCTGCATCCCCCCGCTACCATCCCCGAAAGTAAGTAGAGGGCACTATTTTGCACTCCACTTCCTTTCGGGGTCGGTAACCCCAATTTCTCGCGAGAGGCGAGACTTCTTCGCCTGCCAAATGTTATTGCCCTCAAACGGGGCGCAACGGAATTTTTCCTTCATGGTCTTAAATCATGCCACAGATGGTTGTTACTTAGCACCTTTAAATTGGCATATAAATCAACATGTATGCTCTAAAATGTTGCACACTAGATCATTTGCATAAGAACAGAGTGCATTACTTCGATGATATTCAAATAGCTGTTGGTAATTAACATGGTGCACCACAATGAGCGGTGCAAATTATGGATACTTGAACAAAATAGTCATAAAGGGACATAACAAAATGTACATAAAATCATGTTTTTAGCTCTTCACTATAAAATTCTGCAGCATCTAAAGGTTGCATGAATTTGCTATGAAAATGGATGGCCAAAAGAAATGGTCAATGGGAACGTTGTGTTGTCGATTAAAATTCACCAGTAAGTATATTTTGGAATCTTAGCATAAGTCCTGTAATATTGTACATTCATACATTTATTTCCAATGAATTTGTGAATTGTAACTGCAGGAGAATTTGTGAGCAGGGTAAATATTAGCTCTTATGATTATGTAAACATTTCTTTCTCTCAACGTTGTCATTCATTCGTTGGTCATTTTCCTTTCCATTTCTCACTAGGGGCCCGACAGTCCTAAGTTTTCTCATTTTAGTGAAAAAACTGATGAGACACCACAGGGACATCAAAGCACTAAGACACTTTTGTTGGGGTTTTCTCTGTGTGCTTGGTAGCGTGTGATTTTCTGTCCATTAAAATGAATAGGGAAAAATGGCAGTCTGGCACGTGCGCTTGCAGAAAACCACAGTCTATGTTATGTACTAATCTTTTACTGACTTAACTAAAATGTGTATTGCCATGAACCCCCTTCAGCAGCCTAGCTCATGCAAGCATGGTGATAAGCATGCAGGATTCCATTGCTCAGTTCTTTCATCGAGCTCGGCAGTATTTTCTTTTGCACATATTTCTTTTTCCCAGGACTGATATCTATCATGCTTGTTTAGTTTTTCCTGAGCACTGCAAAGCAATGATTTTCTACCATGGTGTGTCCACCTTTGAGATGGTAGTTGGGCAGGTGAGACAGCAGACACCCCCAACAATTTTTGTAAGGGCACAACTAAGCAAAATGGTAATAATATGGGGGCGAATTTCTGAGGACGTACTCCCGATCATCCGCCGATGCATAAAATTCAACCCCCATGGGTGACACCATGCACCCCATTTTCCATCATTCCTGCCTCATTTACACTGTATAAAACTGGCATCCAGGGTCACTAGACACTACCCAGGTGAAAATAAGTTGACATGAACAACCTTATTCAGTTATTGTTGCTGTTAAAACCTTATCGTTAAACTATCTCTGTGTTTTTTTGTTTCTTGCTGCCAAAGCTTGCCCTTAATGTTGTTATATATGATAGATCACTGGTTCTGTTCTCTGCTTTGTTTGCTTTAGTCTTGACATCTTCTAAATTTGTCCTTCCAACAAATCAATAATAGCTACATCATATTGAGTAGGCTGTTTAATATTTCCCATTATGTTCCAGTTTTGCCTTTAAACATAAGAGCAATGTAGATTGAAATGTGTAGGTTTGGCCCATGGAAATTGCTTTCTGCAGTGTATTCTTCTTCCTTTGTTAATAAAATTTGCATACGGCTATTTTTACTTTTTTGCTAACATTTCTCTTGGTGCAGCATGTCTTGCACATAGATCTTTAACTGGTAAATAACAATACAGAGAAAGAGATACTGCTGATACTGGAAATCCATAATAAAAATAATGGCCCAAAATTTGCTGTGTAAATAACGGATGAGGTGAATAGCACTTATTTAATGACAAATGCCACATCAACTTCAGGTGAGGACAGATGCGCAATTAAACGCGGAAATCAAAAAGTTGCTGTCAGAGATGCGCACTCCATTGTTAGCTTCATGAAAACGGCATCTCGCTGTCTGGCTCTCTATTCAAATACATTGAGTGGCATGAGGTTCCTGTGCATTCACTGTATGCAGAGACTAAACTCGCCACAGAAAGTACGTCAAGTCATTTCAAATCTAAGTACCCTTTTAACAATGCAGTAAGCATTCATTACTGCCAGTCAACCTATCTGGCACTGAAAATTAACTATTACAAATGTGGAGTCTCATTCATTTAGGTTTTAATTGGCGTTTTTTTTAAATGTAACATTTTTTTTTACTTTGTCTATTTTTTTCTCTCTCTTAATTTCTCTTTCTGTACCTGATTTGATATTAAATTCATCCATTCGAACTTCCACGTCCTTCTTAGACCTTGCGTTGTTAATTATATAATCTTTCAATCTGATTGGTTGAGGAGATACACAGTTGCTTCCCCTGTTCACTCAGATACCGGATGGCCTGGGATCCATCTTGCACTTACAGCAACTTGCAGCAAAAAGTATCATCAACATTAAATGGGCAAGTCAGCATGGATTTGTGAAGGGGAAGTCATGTTTGACAAATTTGCTGGAGTTCTTTGAGGATGTAACGAACAGGGTGGATAAAGGGGAACCAGTGGGTGTGGTATATTTGGACTTCCAGAAGGCATTTGACAAGGTGCCACATAAAAGGTTACTGCACAAGATAAAATTTCACGGGACTGGGGGGTAATATATTAGCATGGATAGAGGATTGGCTAACTAACAGAAAACAAAGAGTCAGGATAAATGGTTCATCTCTGGTTGGCAAAAAGTAACTAGTGGGGTGCCGCAGGGATCAGTGCTGGGACCCCAACTATTTACAGTCTATATTAACGACTTGGAAGAAGGGACTGAGTGTAACGTAGCCAAGTTTGCTGACGATACAAAGATGGAAGGAAGGGCAATGTGTGAGAGGACACAAAAAATCTGCATAGACAGGCTAAGTGAGTGGGCAAAAATTTGTCAGATGGAATATAATGTTGGAAAGTGTGAAGTCATGCACTTTGGCAGAAAAAATCAAAGAGCAAGTTATTATTTAAATAGAGAAAGATTGCAAAGTGCCGCAGCACAGCGGGACCTGGGGGTACTTGTGCTTGAAACACAAAAGAATAGTATGCACGTACAGCAAATGATCAGGAAGGCCATGGTATTTTGGCCTTTATTGCAAAGGGAATGGAGTATAAAAGTAAGGAAGTCTTGCTACAGCTTATATAAGGTATGGTGAGGCCACACCTGGAATACTGTGTGCAGTTTTGGTTTCCATATTTACGAAAGGATATACTTGCTTTGGAGGCAGTTCAGAGAAGGTTCACTAGGTTGATTCCGGGGATGAGGGGGTTGACTTATGAGGAAAGGTTGAGTAGGTTGGGCCTCTACTCACTGGAATTCAGAAGAATGAGAGGTGATCTTATTGAAACATACAAGATTATGAGGGAACTTCACAAGGTGCACAACGCAGAGAGGATGTTTCCACTGATGGGGGAGACTAGAACTAGACGGCATGACCTTAGAATAAGGGGCCGCCCATTTAAAGATGAGGAGAAATTTCTTCTCTCAGAGGCTTATAAATCTGTGGAATTCGCTGCCTCAGAGAGCTGCGGAAGCTGGGACATTCAATAAATTTAAGACAGGAATAGACAGTTTATTAAACGATAAAGGATTAAGGGGTTATGGGGAGCGGGCGGGGAAGTGGAGCTAAGTCCATGATCAAATCAGCCATGATCTTATTGAAGACTGAGCAGACTCGAGGGGCCATATGGCCTACTCTTGTTCCTATTTCTTATGTTCTTATGTTCTAATAGTGGGAGCTGTTCGTTGGTCTGCCACAGCAAAATTTTGGCCAATATCTATCTTAATAGGCTTCTATTGTACAGTAATTCATTCCTTAGTTTTATGCTTTTAAAAAAAAAGTAGTGCACCTTCTTTCAGACCCCCAATTTGATCTTCCAAGCCTGACAGATATTGGGCCTCTGGCCTCATTTCAGTAATTTAGACTAGCTGCTGGCACCCGCTGTGCCGCCACAGGTAGCTCGCCCATTTTGGAACAATAATTTTGGGTCACTTTGCATCACTGGCAATGACCCTCGAGTAAGTGCCGGGTGGTTGGTGGGATGATAGAGGTTGGGGAGGTCACATCTCCTCCTGACTCCACGTAATTTAAAAACAATGAAAATGTAACTTTTCAGTGGTGGCCGGTTCCTAGGCCACATCCACACCAGGAAACCACAACTGGAGCAGGTCCGGCTCGTGCTCCGCTCAAAGCAGGCCAATTACTTAGGGGTCTTAAAACAGGCATTAGGTACCTAATTAGCATATGCAAGACCACTGATATAGGCGGCCACCTCGGATGCCTGAAAACCGTCCAAGCCAATTAGATGGTGGACAATTTTTAGGCGTCCTTGAGGCACAGGACCTAGTCTCGCAAAATTTGTAATTTGTGTCCCCTTTTGCCATCTGGGAAATGATTGCTATGACGGCCAATTTTGACACCATTGTCTATGATACATTGCCATGGTTACTGCCTTTTTTTGCTTGTGCGGAAACTCATTCCCTACCAAAATGTGTTTGCCTGCTCAATTTCTATGTACCTCAAAATTTGTGAAGCTTGAACACTGAGTTGAATTCTTCTCTGTTGTTATGTTCTGACATTTTCTCCAACAGTTAAGCATTCCATAGCTGGATTATCAAGCAACTGGATTAGCAACTATAATGGTTAACTGGCTTAATGCTTGATTATTTACATTGAGATTGACTGCTCCTTTTTAATTGCAGTTAACAAAATTGCATTCTTACAAACAGTACTTTTGCTAGCTGTGTGTTATTATATTATATTTTTGGGCGGGGGGGGCGGATTGTGTAAAACATTTTTTTTCTACCTTTTGTAGCAAAATAGGGTGCCCTAGCTTGCAAAAACATGACTGTTTAATAGTCTGTTACATAAGAGGCATCCTGCTGTTGGGTCAAAATTTCTGTACTATAATTAGGTTGACATGACTTTGAAGTCATAATATATTTAAAATTATATTCTTACACCTGAATTACAACAAATATTATGCCATTTAATAGCATGCTTTAAAGTATTGTATATAATTGATAGTATGTTAAATGTGAGTTGTTTTACAAGCTACAACCTGGCAATAATTAACTGCGCACTTAATGTTTTTTTCAGCTTTAAAGATAGTTTTTTAACATGCATTGTTGATTTTTATTTAGCTTTCTAATGCATTTTTGTTAAGTATAATTATAGAAATGTTTGGAAACAATGTAAGCTAGGTTTTACAAATTCTCTAAATATTCAAAAGCATTTCATCTTATCACAGTACTTTAATGTAAAAAAGATTGTTGCAATTTTTTTAAGAACTAATTAGTTTTTAAGAAGCAGTGCTTTAATATGCCACATACAATGTTTTCTACTTTCTTGCTACAGTTTGAAATCAATCTGAAATGTTCATGCCTGCACAGCTGTAGGACTTTTGCTTTAGCAACTGTCATCTTAACCCTTATCCTGCGAAAAAAAGGAACCCTGTACAGTTAGCGAAACAGATGATGTGCCTAGTACTTTAAGGGTTTTAATTAGTTTTTGTAATTAAGCTCTATAACTGGGTTCTGTTTTTCAAAAGGCAGGAACTATGTGCTAAAATGAGTCCCCATGCTGAGTGGATGCAAACCAGATGCCCATTGTCTGTTTGGGTCAATATGCATTCTTGATTTAACAAATAGCAGGAAATTGGGACAATCTGGCAAAAGTCCATCGTCTAAGATAAACTATTCCCTTGTTTGAAAATCCCTGCTAAAAGCAGCATTAAAGCAAGAATACTGTGCTTTTCTCAGTTTGCTTTACTTGTACTTTGACAAATCTACTGTAAGTATCTATTTAATCAAATTGTCATCAATAAGTCATAGAACTAGATAATTTTTTACGCTGTTTAAATTAATTTGTGAAGGGCATAGTTTTAAAATTGAACAGCACCGAATATGTCTATTCCAGCATGGTATCAGTTTTGAAACCTTATAGTCTTTGTGATATTTCACTTGATTCATGCGTTGCAATAGCTAGTCATTTCACATTTGTACTTAGACTAGCTATTCAGTGTTTTGCTAATTGAATTGATTGTTCCTGGCAGCCTGTTTCCCTGACAGCAGAACCAACTTAGCTCTGACAGCTTTAACAACCTGACCAGCCTTATAGTCCCTGACCTTCCTAGGTTGTGCAACATATATAGGGCTATAAACCACAAAAGGCACACACGCTAGAATATAAAACTGGCTTGAATACAGTCAGCTACTGCCAGAGGCTGGTTGCCAAGTATGTGTTTATAGTTAAGTATTTAAGCCTTGCAGCTTGACAGTGATCACTTCAGTAGTTTCCCTACTGCAGTGAGCTTACAAATGGCTATTTTACTTTTCACAGGAAGATCTGTCTTCACTGCAAGTGCCCACGTGAGGAACACATAGTGACAGCAATGCCTTTAGAAATGGAGAAGACTGTGAACAAACTAATGTATGATTTTCAGAGGAATTCCACATCTGATGATGATTCTGGCTGTGCTTTGGAGGAATATGCCTGGGTTCCTCCTGGACTGAAGCCTGAACAGGTAGTGTTACTTTGCTACTAATTTTTACTATTTAAATCGTTTCTATAGTACTTAACTTTGTTGATTGCTGTAGGGCTAAAACCTCATCTTTTAACTAGATATAGTATGCAGTGTTACTACTTTGGTCAGTTTATACAAAAGACATTCTGATTTGTATGTCAATTCATACTAACTGAATATCACTTTATAGAAATAAAACTTCAGTCTCCCTATTTAGAACAGATCCACTACAGCCTTGGGTTCCAGACCAAGAAGCACGAGGAAAATTAGAACAGAGGTACAACATCCAAATCCTTCACACTTCAGAAACAATAGTCACCATTACCTCCAACCACGCTCTGGGGCTCAATTAAACAAATGTCTAAGAATAAAGTTTAATTTAAAAAAAAGAAAGCAATTACTGTGCTTGTACATGCTGGTTATTTTTCTTTAGCATTAATTAGCCAATCTACATTTAGTGGCCAAGATATAAAAGAGGAAACTCATTTTATGGGAGGGAGAGATCATCTTGAGAGGATAGGAATAGTCTAGTATAAGCTTTTATATCCCCCCTTGGAGAAATTTAATATCTATATTCTAATGGCTAACAAAACTCCAATCTTTATAGCAGCTGTGAATTAGACAGTAGTGAATTGCTAGCGTTTACACTGCAGGATTTCCACAGCTCTTCCATCAACATTATGGCAGACAAGTGGGAGAACCCTCTTGGAAATTCGCCCCCTTGATGTCCTATTCCCTACTAAGTAAATATCCACACTGGTTTTTGAACCCAATTTGCAGTTCTGTTGAGCATGGCATTTTACAGTAATGGGTTAAAGCTTACTAAACCACTCTGTAACAGATCAGTAAAAGCAAAGCATTGGGAGTGTGAGTCATAAGAACATGAGAAAGCATCAAGGACAAGAAAAGCTTTTTGGCCCATTCAACCAATAGAATGGTGAGTGGGCTTTAAAGCCTGTGTAAGAATATAGCTCAGAATAGAAGATTTTTTTTGTTATAAATGCAAATTTTTTGATTGAGTATTTTAACTGAACAGCCTCACATTAATCTGCATGTTGAATTTCTCCAATATCTTTGATTCAAAATTTATCATCCTTTGAGTAAAGAATTTATTTCTAGACTCTGCTTTAAATGTACTTTTCACGAATTTCAATTAATGTTGGCTTATTCTACTGACACAACAGAGTAATTCTGAGTTCACCTTATATACAACAACTTACATTTATAAAGCAGTACTCTCCGAGAGAACAATTCCTCAGAGTGCTTTCCAGAAAAGGTAGACACCAAACTGGGGAGAAAATGGAATCATGGCTTGGGAGAGCGGAGCAAAAGCATGGTAGCAGAGAGGTTTCAAGGCCATTAATGAGACCGCAGGATTTTAGAAAGCGTTCCAGAGGATGGGCCATAGTGGCCAATACCTGCCAATGGAGCAGAGGTAGCAGAAAAGTGGATGGTGGGTACATAAATATACTGCTAGAGGAGATCTCAGAAATAGGGTGGAGGCCATGGAAAGATTTGGGCACTAAAACCAGGATCTGAAAATTGATCCATTGGGCCACAGGAAAACAGTGAGGTTTATCAATGATTGATTTAATACCATGACATTTAATACTTCTTGCACCTCAATTATGTCTTTACTTAAACACTAGTCGAGGGAGAGAGAGACTGTTAAGCTTTTTCAGAATTTTTCCTCATAGCTCCCTTACACTTGGATCGTGTTACTCAATTTTTGCATACTCACATATGCAAGTATCTCCCTGTTGAAATGTGGCTATCGGAATTGTATACAAGTATGGTCTGTCCAGTGTAATTTAAACACCGTACTCTAACTGTGGCCTAACCCCTATTTATAAAATGCAAAATGCTGTTGGCCTTTTTTTTATTGCTTTATGTGCTGGCACTCACACTTGCAAGGTATGAAGTACTTGAACCGCTAGGTTTAGCCATATCCTTCAGTATCTTTGCATTGAATGTTTATTGTTATTCCTTATTTTTCTTCCTAAAACATAGTACCTCACATTAGTCATATTAAATTATATTTTGCACCTGTCTGCCTTGTCTGCGAACCTATCTACGTCTTCCTGAAGTCCATTACAGCCACTGTTTGCCAGATTCCCTATATTATGTTGTTAGCAAATTTCAAGATTGTGCTCCTTAAGCCGAAGTCCAAATCAGTTATATATACCAAGAACAAAAAGGGACCCAGCACTGAACCCTGCAGTACACCGCTTCCAAACCCTCTCCAGTCCAAGAAATACCCATTCAGCCTCTTTGTTTCCTGACCATCAACCAACTTTTTATTTACGCTACTATATTTCCTCGTACCATATGCCTAAATTTCTCCAACAAGTCTCTTGAGACCTCTTATAGAATGATATTTGAAAATCCATATACACTAAATCTAGTGCATTTCTATTATCTAACAAATTTGTCACTTCAAATATTCTAATAAATTTGTCTAACACAACTCTCCTTGAAGAAATCCATGTCTTCGATACTGTCGGGAACAATACCATAGTGGTTATGTTACTGGAATAGTAATCCAAAGACCTGGACTAATGATCCAGAGACACGAGTCTACCATGGCAGCTGTGGAATTTAATTTCAGTTAATTAAATAATTCTGGAATAAAAAGTTAATACAGGTTGAATCTCCCTTATCCGGCACCTCCAGGATCTGGCCTGTCCCGAACGAGGGATTTTGCCAGATGAAGGGAGGTCACGTGTTTGGATGGACTTTGCCTTTAAGTGCTGTTGCTGGGGTAAGTGTGTGTGTGCGCCGATTGGCTGGACTGACTGGACAGAGGCTGAGAAGAGCCGGCGGGCCCCGAAGAGTTGGCGAGTTGGCGGGTCTCGAAGAGTCGGCGGGCCCTCGTGGGCCTTGAAGAGTCAGCGGGGGCCAGTGAGCCCCGAAGAGTCGGCAGGCCCAGAAAAGTCAGCCCGACCCCCCGGAGGGAGCGCTGTGGGGAGTAAGCGGCCAGCCCAAGGATTGTGGTTGCACGCGTTCCAGCAGAGCGACAAGGAGGAGGCAGCCGATCGAGGAGAAAGATTATATTGGTGAGTAAGATTTTGATGTTCGCGTTCTGCGCATGCGCCACCTGGCGGCTGGGAATGGTCCCGTACGAGGGGTGGTGCCGGTTAAGGGAGTCCCGGATAAGGGAGGTTCGACCTATTTCAGTAATGGTGACCATGAAACTACCGGATTGTCATAAACATCCATCTGGTTCACTAACATCCTTCAGGGAAGGAAATCTGCCATCCTTACTCAGTCTGACCTTTATGTGACTCCAGATCCACAGCAATGTGGTTGACTCTTAAATGGCCACTATCAAACTGCTAGAAAAAAGCTATAAGAGTAAAACCGGACGGACCACCCGTCATCGACCTAGGCACCAGATGCAGACACGGCAACAGCACACCCTCCAAAGTCCACCTCACTAACATCTGAGGACTGGTGCCAACATTGGAAGAGTTGTCCCATAGCCGAACATAGTCATACTCACAGAATCATCAGCATCATTTTGCAGACGAATCATCATCATCATCATTGTGGGGGTCTGGAACTCGCTGCCTCGAAGAGTGGCAGATGCAGAAACCCTCATCGCTTTTAAGAGATGGTTGGATGGGCACGGATCTAGAGCTGATAATTGGGATTAGACTGGATGACCTTTTGTTGGATGGCACAGATATAATGGTAAATACTGCAGGAAATAAAATACGGCCAGGGTGATCTCCTGGACTAGTTTCGATCACTTGAATGTGTTGGAGAGGAATTTTACTAGATTGTTTCTCCCTAAATTAGCCTGGGCTTTTTATCTGGTTTTTGCCTCTCCCAGGAGATCACATCGCTCCGGTTGGGGTGGAGTGTAGAATGTTTCAGTATAAGGGGTGTCACAGTTGTGTGAGGCGGACTGGTTGGGCTGGGTGCTCTTTTCTTTCCGTCTTTCCGTCATTGTTCATAGGTTTATATGTAACCTTTAGGGCTGCTGACAAAGGGCCGTGCGGCTCTTTGTCGGCCGGCGTGGACACGATGAGCCGAAATGGCCTCCTTCTGCACTGTAAATTTCTATGTTTCTATCATCATAGGCAGTCCCTCGAAATCGAGGATGACTTGCTTCCACTCTAAAATTGAGTTCTTAGGTAACTGAACAGTCCAATACGAGAATTACAGTCTCTGTCACAGGTGGGACAGACAGTCTTTGAGGGAAAGGGTGGGTGGGACTGGTTTGCCGCACGCTCCTTCCACTGCCTGCACTTGTTTTCTGCATACTCTCGGCGACAAGACGCGAAGGTGTTCAGCGCCCTCCCGGATGCTCTTCCTCCACTTAGGGTGGTCTTTGGCCAGGGACTCCCAGGTGTCGGTGGGGATGTTGCATTTTATCAAGGAGGCTTTGAGAGTGTCCTTGAAATGTATTCTCTGCCCACCAGGATCATATCTTTCAGCCAACTTCCCAGACTCCATCACTATCCCTGCATCTGACGTGCCGGTAGGACAGGAGAGATCAGAGGTGGCGGCACAGTGGTATACAATCAGGTAGGAGTGGCCCCGGGTGTCCTCAACATTGACTCGTCAGGGCATCAGGTCAAACATGGGCACAACTTGCCTTAAAGACGAGGGCAAGGAAACCTCTTGTTGATTACCACCTACCGCCCTCCCTCAGCTGATGAATCAGTGCGCCATGTTGAACACCACTTGGAAGAAGCACTGAAGGTAGCCGGGGCACAGAATGTTCTCTCAATGGGGTACTTCAATGTCCATCACCAAGAGTGGCTCGGTAGCACCAACTGACTGAGCTGGCTGAGTACTGAAGGACATAGCTGCCAGACTGGGCCTGCGGCAAATGGTGAGAGAACCAACACAGGGGAAAAATCTACTTGACCTCATTCTAACCAATCTACCTGTGGCAGATACATTTGTCCATGGCTGAAGTGACCACCTCACAGTCCTTGTGGAGATGATGTCCCGTCTTCACACTGAGTACATCCTCCATCGTGTTGTGTGACACTGCCACCATTCTAAATGGGATAGATACAGAACAGATCTAGCAGCTCAAAACTGAGCATCCATGAGACGCTGTGGGCCATCAACAGCAGCAGAATTGTATTCCACCACAATCTGTAAGCTCATGGCTCGGCATGTCCCTCACCCTACCATGTCCCTCACTCTGGTTCAATGAGGTGCCAACCTGGTGAAGCTACAATACAGGACTACATCATGCTAAACAGAAGCAGCATGCTGTAAACAGAACTAAGCGGTCCCACAACCAGATCAGATCAAAGTTCAGCAGTCCTGCCACATCCAATCGTGAATGGTGGTGGACAATTAAACAACTAACGGGAGGAGGTCGCGCCATGACTCTCCCTATCCTCAGTGATGATGAAGCCCAGTACATGAGTGCAAAAGACAAGACTGAAGCATTTGCAACCATCTTCCACCTAAAATTGCCAACTGGATGATCTATCTTGGCCTCTTCCTGAGGTCCACACCATCACAGAAGCCAGTCTTCAGCCAATTCAATTCACTCCACATGATATCAAGAAAGGGCTGAGCGTAATGGATACAGCAAAGATAACATCCCGGCTGTCGTGCTGAAGACTTATTTTCCAGGATAACCACGCCTTGAACCAAGCTGTTGTAGGAGCTACAACACTGGCATCTACCCGACATAGTGGAAAATTGCCCAGGTATGTCCTGTCCGCAAAAAGCAGGACAAATCCAATCCGGCAAATTACCACCCCAACAGCCTACTTTCAGTCATCAGCAAAGTGATGTTGACAGTGCTGTTAATCGACACTTAACTCACCAATAACCTGCGCATCAATGCTCAGTTTGGGTTCCACCAAGAGCACTCTGCTCTAGACCTCATTACAGCTTTGGTCCAAACATGGACGACAGTGCTGAACTGGCAAGGTGAGAGTGACTGCCCTTGACCTCAAGGCAACAATTGTCCAAGTGTGGCATCAAGAAGCCCTAGTAAAATTTAAGTCAATGGGAATCGGGAGGGCGGAGGGGGGGAAACTCTCCACTGGCTGTTATCATACATAGCACAATGGAAGATGATTGTGGTTGTTGGAGGCTAATCATCTCAGTCCCATGACATCGCTGCAGTTGTTCCTCAGGGCAGTGTCCTAGGCCCAACCATCTTCAGCTGCTTCATCAATGACCTTCCCTCCATCATAGGGTCAGAAGTGTTCGCTGATGATTGCACAGTGTTCAGTTCCATTCGCAACTCCCCAGATAATGGAGCAGTCCGTGCCCGCATGCAGCAAGACCTGGACAACATTCAGGCTTGGGCTGATAAGTGGCAAGTAACATTCACACCACACAAGTGCTAGGCAATGACTATCTCCAACAAGAGAGCATCTAACCACTGCCCCTTGATATTCAACAGCATTACCATCACCGAATCCCCCACCATCAACATCCTGGAGGTCTCACCATTGACCAGAAACTTAACTGGACCAGCCACATAAATACTGTGGCTACAAGAACAGATCAGAGGCTGGGTATTTTGCGGCGAGCGTCTCACCTCCTGATTCCCCAAAGTCTTTCCACCAAATACAAGGCACACGCCAGGAGTGTGATGGAAAACTCTCCACTTGCTTGGATGAGTGCAACGCGACACCATCCAGAACAAACCAGCCTGTTTGATTGGCACCCTATCCACCACCATAAACATTCACTCCCTCCACACCGTGGCTGCAGTGTGTACCATCTACAAGATGCACTGCAGCAATTCGCCGTAGGTTCTTCGACAGCACCTCCCAAACCTGCGACCTCTACCGCTTAGAAGGATAAGGGAAGCAGTGCATGGGAACACCACTACGAGAAAAATGAATTAAATGAAGATGGGTGATTCAGGAATTTAACGGCTTTATGCAGAATGGGGAGAAACAACATTAAATAAAATAAAGTAAGCAGCAGTGATGGGAGGAAAATAAATACTATCTCTCCTCGACCCCCTGAAATGACCGAAATCTGTCCAGGAGATCAGATGGCCCATATGTTATCTATTAACCCACTTCCCTTCCACATGATGCGATCCGGGCCCCAGTCAATCACTGGTCCAGCTCCCATTTGAAGGTGTGGAGAGAGTCAGCATCCACCGCACCAACCAGCAATGCAATCCAGAGGCTCACTACTCGCTGGGAAAAGAAGAACTGCCCAACATCCAGCCTATTCCTAACTTTTGCTTAGTTTAAACTCATGTCCCCTGGTCCTCCCCAGTCTGTCAAAATAAGCACGCTATTCAGCCCTTTCATTATTTTGTAAGCTTCTATCAGATTACCTCTAAGTTTGTGTTGCTCGAAAGTATATGGACCCAGCTTCTTATGCCCATCTGAGTAATTACAGTTCTGTAAGCTAGGAATTATTCTCATAGCTCTCCTCTGAACCCTTTCCACGGCCACTATATTAACCACCACGTGAGAGGACCAAACTCAGCACGGTACTTAATATATAATACATCTGTTCAAATAGAAAGAAAGTGGCATCTTTATTATTTACATTTCACTGTGTTACAATGTTTACCATTCATTCATCTGTCTTATGTAAATAAAACCACTTGTTGGTTCAAAGTCTGTGTCCCAGTCTGGTAAGAGTGAATATTCAGTCTGTTTTTGAAAAGTGGCAGGATCCCTGGGTCTTGTTATCATTTGCCTTGATATTGGACAAGAAAAGACACCCTTGGGTTACAGGAGTGGCCTGTGGCATGTTCGAAAATGATGATAATGTATCTAAATTCTCTCCAAAACCTTAACTGTATCCTCCTGTACTGATTTTAAAATCACCTCGAAGTTTAACAGGCTTGTAATTGGTGGTTTCTCTACCCAGGATATTTTTCAGATACCTGTAGATACCTGTAAATAAGAAATAACAAGGGTCCAAGGATTCAGCCCTTCTAAACTCCACTCAGCACCTTGCCGCTTCTCACAAGGACTCTGTTTAATATTTTTGAAACTAATTTCCTATCCCCATGTTATAACTAGACTTCCGTGAATTTTACTTATTAGTGTCTTACATGTTGAACTTCCTCAAAGGCCTTCTGGAATTCTAAATAAACTATATCATAGCGATTTACACTGTCTGTTCTATTTGTAATGTGCTCAAATCTATTGCTATGCAGCTGCTCCTTCAACCTACTATTTAGTTTCATTTCTATAATATTACCTGGTATTGACATGCAGTCAATGGGCCTTTAGTTACCTGGGTCAAATTGATCCCCCTTCTTAAACATAGACACAATGGGGGGTATTTTAACCTCCAAATGTGAGTGGGTTTGTACAAATGTAAAAAATCTGAATCCTGGCTCCAACCCGCCCACTTCCGGTTTTAATGCAGGCGGGATGGGGATGGGCAAGCAACCTACTCACAGGCAGGTCATTTAAATATGCCTCGGAATTAATCACCATTTTAAATTTAAACCTGGCCGACCAGGTTTCCGAAGCCTTGGGAAACCCTGCAGCCAAAACGAGACGATGACTGCTGGATCGAAGACTTACCGACTGGATCCAATTTATATGTTTAGCCCATCCCTTGGGATCAGACACCACCCAGCCCCTGACCCTTCCAATTTTCCCCCTTCTGACTCATCCGATCGCCCCTGACCCTCACTCTTTCCCCCCCCCCTCAACACTTCTGATCACCCTCCCCCTGAGGCCTCCAAGCTCCACCACCGATCCTTCTGATCTCCACCCCGAGGCCTCCAATCTTCTCCACCACTGATGCTTCCCATCTCCCCCAACACCAAGCCTTCCGATTCCCTCGTTCTGCTCCCTGGCTGCGGCCTGGTGCCAAAGGCCAGCCTCCCTCTCAACCTGACTGGCTGCAGCCGGGAAATGGAGACAGAAAATTTTATTTAGGTTCTGCCATTAAAATCGGCAGGACCTGAGGGAAACTGTTCTTCCGGGATCCCCGACCTCAAAACAGCTTGCTCCTTGTCTCCGAGCTAATATCGGGGCCTATACTTCCTTGCTACCAATCCTTAAAAGGCAAAATAATATAATACTTTGGACAAACCGATAACCATCGTCACTGTTGTGCCTCCCCAAATTCCCCGCTACTTCTCATATCATACATCATTCCTCTCTTAATAGAGCAGGAAGATTAATCGTTCCCAGAATTCTGCTGATGCCATTGTTAAGCAAGTGCTTCATGTTAACGACAGACGTGAGTCATTCTCTGAATTTTCTCTGCCCACCCACCACTTTTCATCCATGTTCTGTTTTTCACCAGGCAACTAGGATAAAATTAAAATGAGTGAACCTACCATTCTGTATAATATGACCACCACCTACTGTCATCATCAACATTAGCTAGTAGAGCTCACTTCATTTAAATACAGAAATTCTTCTTTTACAGCAGACTTAGGGATTTTATGAGCTTCAATCCTAACTACGTGTTTTGATGACTAATAAATCTATTGAGAATTAAGTATTAATTTATTTTCAGTTTGATTTCAGTCTTGTCAATAAATAGACTATCAATTCCAGACCCCTGATAATTTATTTCATTTTACCCACACATAAATCAACATGACTTTGCCAAATACTAAATGATTATGTCAAAGATCATTTCATTTATTGAAACCTTCTTTAGAATATCCTGGCGTTTTCTCATTATTTTCTAGAGGTGCTTCTGTGTTACATCAAAAGCTATATGTTAATGCTACTCTATACATTGCTCAAAAAACAATCACTTTCAGTACAGGTCTCTCTTATAGTGGGAGTAAAATGTAATGGCAGTTCTGGCTTCTTGGATTTGTGTAAAAGTAACAAAAGCAAAGGAGCCAAGAAATGACTTTATTAAATTTTATAAGATCCCATGTATGGAATCAGATTTATTTTAAGTATAAATAAGACAGAATTGTCTGAAGTAGTTTCTTTGGTGAGAGAAGTGTAAAGGAAGTAGTACTCTGTGGCAGATGGAAGTTGTGTAAAGCAAGGATTTTTGGTTATTCTAACTAAGTCAGCTGCCAGAAAAGCCTTCAGGAATTGGTATCTAGTTGGCTGCAGAGCAAAACAGCTTAAAACTATGAAAACAGGAGAAAAACACTGAGGGATCTAGGGGAGACGGGCATATGTCCACTAAAATGTCACAACTACAAACCGAGAGCTAACATTTGATTTTAACTATACATCCCTGAAAAGGTTTGAAGAAATTAAGCATTGTCTCAATGTTGTAGTTGTATGAATATTTAATTTTCTCTTTTTCACCCTGACCACCAAAGGTGCAGATATGGATGGATATGTAGTCATATGTTATTCAACTATGCATTTACCAGGTTGTGTATGATCAGTTTTGGTAATTATGATTGATTAAGTCTTTTCTTTTTAGCTTTTAGATTTCATTGTTCTATGACTTAATACTGTCTACTAAATAGTTATCAGTTTGGATTTGCTGTCTGGACTGTTGCATCATTACCAATGTATGTACTATGGGAAATACAAACATATATTTTTCTGCTTTAATATTGTTTTCTGTTAGCAAACTTCCTATCCATATGCCTTAATTATATCAATGCCTCTTATATGTGGCATTTTATCAAATGCCTTCTGAAATCCACATACAGAACATCCATTAAATTTCCTTTATGAATGCACTTCAGTATTTCTTCAAAGGAGATTCTATTACGTTTTTTCGCACACACCTTGCCCTTTACAAGCACCATTTCCACTATTCAGTGGTCTATAACTCCCAATTGAATTACAGTTCCCTTCTTATTCTTTAACTCTAGAAAAATTAACTCTGCTTTTGAATCATCAGTAATCCTTATATTCTAGTTAATGTATTCTAATTAATATTGAAACCCCTCCTTTTTCCCATATTCTCCCTCCTAAATATTTTGTAACCAGGAATGTTCTTTTATTCATTCTCTGGATGTGGGTGTGACTGGCAAGGTTGGCATTTATTGCTCATCCATAGTTGCTTTGATTTAATACAACTGTGTGCCTTACAGTTAAGAGTCAGACACATTGATGGGGAATTGGAGTCACACCTAGGCCAGATCAGGTAAGGGCAGCAGGTTCCCTTCCCTAAAAGACATTAGTGAACCAGTTGAGTTTTAACAACAATTCAACAACCGCATGGTCACTTTTACTGATTGAGGCTTTTTAGTGCCAGGTTTTAAAAAAATAAATTTAAATTCTCAAGTTGCCCTCTTGAGATTTGATCTCTTCCACTGGATTATTAATCCAAGCCTCTGGATTATGCTCCCAGCCTTACTCGAGTAAACCCCTTCTCTGCTAATGCAATTATATTGCAAATGCCTTAGCAGTGTGTGCCTGTTACAAATTTGCATCTGCCATCAATACCTTCTCAGCTTCAGCGGCATTAGTCACTCCCATTAGCCTTCTGAACATCTTGGCATTATGGGAGTTGACTCACACTGCCACATATCTACTTGTACCTAGGACCTAGGATTTAATTATAGTATGCTCTTGTGACCTGAACTACATTCATGGCTTTTGTAGATTTATTTCTTCAGTCTCTTCCAAGGGGGTCTGATCAACTGCATGGTGAGACAAAGCCAGGTACAAATCATTAAGTTATTTGTTTCACAGTAAGGTATAATTCAATCCATACAATGTATCTTTATGTAATAATACAAAATAAAAAAGACACCAGGCTAGCCTATATTAGTGGGTCATCTTAATGGCCTTAAACAAAATGACGTCTAACTAGCCTCCAGCAGTTCTAACCTCTTTGCCTCAGCAAAAGCCTTGCAATCTTTCCCTTAAAAATTCTGACTGCTCTTGAAGCCTTCCTGTATGAACAAGCCTCCCTGTTTGAACAAGCCTCTTTGCCAGCTTGTGCCCCAGTTTCCATCTTATTGTTCACAGCCAAACAAAGATCAAGGGCTTTGCAATACAATGGATATGAGGTGTTTTTTTTGATTACCAGACAGGTTAATAACTTGCCTATTTACAGTTGCCAACATCACAACTAGCTCATTGGCACCTTGTCATCTCAGCCTTTTAGCTTACTTGTCTGGATACCATATGTTTTTAAAAAAATACAGCTCACCAAATTTATTCTGAATACTTTATGTATTCACATACAATTCAGACCTGCCTCTGGCTGTTTGGCCATCTTAATCTTAAAATCCCTCCTTCCTCTGATCCATTCTCAATTAATTTCCTATTTTTTCTTTCCTACACCTCTTTGGCACTTTTGCTTTCCTCTCCCCTTCCTCGTCATGTTCTTTCTGCTGCGGTGTTTCCCTACATTAAAATAATGGCTACACTTCAAAAGTACTTCATTCAGAGATCGTGAAAAGCACTCGATGAATGCAAATTCATTTTTTGTTTCCTCTCTCTATGCCCTGCAATATTAATGTAATCCTTCCTGAACAGCAGTAGTTAGTCTCCTGGGGCTCAATTTTCTCCAGTGATTTGCGCTGTTTTTTTGGAGCAGGCTGCTCTTTTTGGCCTAAGTTGAAAAACCACAGTTTCCCCGATCAATTTGCACCAGCGTAACTCAGTTAGTTACGATTTTTTTAGGTCATTTTTTTTTCAGCCAAAGGGGGCATAACCAGTCACCTACGCCAATTAGGGAAGTTTGGCCAGCTGAGAGTTACTCCAGTTGTGCTTCGGCCAGTGTATGTGGCCTCTGCTGAAAAACCTTCCCTAGAGTTAAGGAAATTGGCGCAGCAGCTGCCTGGACACACTAAAAGAATTGAAAAACACATAGCAGCAACTTACCTGCAACCCCGCCCGAAGGGCTTGCCGGTCGGTCCCATTCTTGGTCCCCGGTTCTCACACACAGGTAGGCTGTCCGGTCCTAGTCTCAGTCCCCGGTTCACGAGAGAGAGAGACAAACAGATAGACAGACACCGGGGACCGAGAATGGGACCGGACCGGGCAGGGTTGGAGGTAAGTTGCTGCTATGTGTTTTCATTTCTTTTAATGTGTTGGGAGCTGGCTGTATGCTTCAGCCCGCATTGTGTCCCTGGTCACCATGGCAGCCCGATCTTTTTGGCGCACATCAAGGCTCCACCCCAAAACTAAAGGTCGGGTTAGGCCACGCCAAAATGACAAAATCCAACGAGGAAACTTAGAATCTTTTTTTTTGGCATACATAGGCCCCAAAGAATTGGGCATAACTCTTCAAGTACGCCAAAAAAATGCTTTGGGGAAATTTGAGCCCCTAGTGAGGACATTGGTTCCAGCCCTGTTCAGGGAAGCCCATCCATCCTGTACACGTCATTCTTGCTCCAATATTCCTGGAATCTGAACCCTTTGTTCTTGCACCATCTCTCCAGCCACACATTTATCTTTCTCTTTCTATACTGACAAGTACATGGCACCTGAAGTAATCTTGAAATGAGTGCTCTTAACTCCGAAACCCTGATGGTCCCTTTTGCAGGACTCCAATTCTGTTCTTTCCTATATTGTGAGTTCTAACCTGAATTGCATCATCTAGCTGTTCTGTGTTCTCTCCAAAATCTTTTGCACCTGATCTACAATATGCCAATTGTCATTTCTGGGAAGCAACTTACCATTCAAGATTCTTGAATGGTGCTCTAAAATCACCTGCCTATTCCCCTGACTGTGGAATTGCCTATTACTACAGTACTGCATTACTGCACTTCGCTTCCCTGTATGCACTAATTTTCTTCACAATGCCACGAATATTGCTGCATAGTCCAGGAGTGTCAAGTCAAAAACCCTAGAGTCACAGAAGGCGAACTGTAGACTTAAGTGGATCTAAGTCAAACAGGAATAAATATAATTTACAAGGTATTTGTACGTCTTTATAATAATCCCAATGTCATCTATTGGTGAAAATCTCAATAAATCATATAAGGCATAACTTCAGATTTAACATTGGTTATGTAAACACTTTCAAAGAGTGGTAAATGGAAGCCTTGTAATGTGCGTCATCTTTAATCATAGCAAATGTCAGTTGGAGAAACATTGCTACCTTGTATAGCGCAGCTTGATTTAATTATAGCTAGTGTCAGGAGGAGAACAATTACACATTACGACCATGCCTGCAGTTTTCAGTTAAACTCTCTGTGGACTAGAATAAATTGAGCTGCTTTTCTATTTTCCAGTTACAGGATATTGCTGGGGGTATGCTCCATGTTCTCATTTATATTTCCATTTAGTTGCATCTTTTAAATTCAAACCAGAGAACATACAAGAAATTATGGATAGGAATTATGATAACCTTATAATAATCAGACGGTTAGGAAATGTTTGTAAAATAGCAATTAAACTGGAGAGGCTACTTATTGAAGGGATAATCTTTATTTTGCAAACAAAGATCTACTCTGTCTTGAATCCCACAGTCAACCATATCCACAGGGAAAAGTAAGTGTTTCTTTATCACTTTTATTACCAGGAACTAAAAATGATTTCTGTGCCGCACAGGTTATAACATGGCTTGGCTTTATCCTTTCCCTGTCTCAGCTGAGCATTCCATATTTCAGTGGAGATACAGTTCTACCACAGTAGGGGGGGGTGGGGGGGAAGATAATTTGTACTGATGGCACAAATCTGTCAAGAAATAGGTGCTGATCAAGTCCTGGATCACATTGTTATAGTGTAATAAACCATAAAATAATGTAATAGCCATTCATTATTTTGAGAATACTAACAAAGTAGTATATCACTTACTAAATTAACTAGCTCCTCCAAATGACAGCACCCTCCCTCCCACCAAAAAAATAATTGCGACAAAGATTTTAAAAATATCTAAGTGTGCACCTTGTCCTTTGAGCTGGATGACTATAAGATTAGTCACACACTGTGTAACAATCAGGAGACCTAGAGTGAAGGAGGGAAAAGGTTTTGCAAAGATTGTATTATAGAGCAAAGCCATTATTATCTGAGATCAAGAGAAACATTGCAAATGCTGGCAACTAGAAAATGCTGGAAATGCACATTAGACATTCAAGCTTTTGCAATGAGAAAAGGCAAGTTAATATTATGCTTCAGACCATCTTTTCTCTTTTTAGATATTGACAGACCCTCTGTGACTTTCCATCATTTTCTACCATTATGATCTGATTTTATTTACAGCTTTTTTTATGGTTATTGATGAACTTAAATATATTCCTATTTTCAGATGCCATTTTTATTTTTATTCTGCTAGAATGATAAGAATGAAGATAAGAATTGCTTCTAACTATAACCATATTGTCATGCACAGGTTCACCAATACTACAACTGTCTCCCAGAAGATAAGGTTCCATATGTTAACAGTCCTGGAGAGAAGTATAGAATTAAGCAGCTGTTACATCAACTACCACCACATGACAATGAGGTAATTGTAATATATATAGTCTGATGTATGAATGTTGTCCAGTACACTGGGAAATAACATTAAAAGCTTTAAATTAAGGACTTTGTAATCTGTGTTTGAAAAATATTTGCATCCAACCTATGTGTATTTAAACTATTGTGCCTCGAAATCCCTAGGTTCCCTATGTGATGTCTTCAGTGTGGCAGGGTTGCACATGCCAGTTGAAATTCCAGGAGGTTGATTGCATCTCAAATCCTAGGGACTGCTACTGTTAGTTATGGAACACAGAGCATGCTACCACTCTTTGCGTAACTGCTGGGTGCTACTGCAAGCCCATCCCCCTCACCCCGATCTATCCAATCACCAGAACCTTTCTTTGAGCATTCCAATGCCTTGCTCACTTCTTATTGTTGTCTTCCTGTGTGTTTCATAATCGCACTTCTATAGTATAGTAATATTAGACAATCCCTCGTATCGATGAGTTTGCAGGTGTTTCAATGAGGGACCTGACATTCCAGGTCCCAAACTACATATTCTATGCCACACTGGTGGTCCTACAAAGTGGCATCATGAACTATGTCAGTAAGAAGTACCCCGCGTCAGCCAGCAACCATCCTGCTGTGGAAATGGAGCTGGGACACTGGACTGACAAAATATAAAAGTATTATGACAGTTCCCAGCATTTCGTGATTTCATGTGCAGGAAGCTGTGCCTATTGTCGCAAATGAGCTGCATATTTAGGGAGTGGAAGCCTTTGTATGTCATATAGTTATGGGGGTTTACATTTGAGGCATGTAATCCTCGTGGGTTAAATCAATAGCCCCCACAACCCTGAGGAATTTGCAACTATGTAAAATGTTACTATTGAATTGTATAAATTGAGCTGCCTTGGCAAAGGGAGAATTGGTGACTTGCCTTATGGAGGAGTGCATATAAAACAGCAAGGATTCGAGCTGCTCCAAAGCTTCATGACTGAAGTACAGCTTCCTGAGACAGAGCTCCTGTGAAAAGTCTCAGAAGGTGTGCCTGGGCCTATAGACCTTGCTGGATGGGTAGTGCTAGGTTGTTCAGGCTTTCCTCTGATGAATATAGCTTCCCTTATTGCCTCCTGCTGCCCCTCTTTCAATAGCACGTTTATCATGTAGAGTGGGATTCCCATTCAGAAAACATCGTGCAGCCTTCAAATATTAGTTCACTAATTCTCTTTAAAAACAATGTTTTCCAAGGGTAATGCAGAATGTAGGGGGAGATTTCCTGAACAGTACAGTGATTTATTTTCCCCAATGCCTGCAATCAATCTAAGATTGGTCAAAAGTCTGCGCACAAAATCTCTGTTCAGCAGTTTCCTTTCAATCAACTACTTCTGTTCTGATGATCAGGACCTGGCAAATTGTACCTTTGAAAAAGTGGTGCACATTCTTGTGGGCAGATGGAAAGTTGGAAGTCACAAAATGTAGGTTGAGTGACGTCATCTCACCCTAATTCCGTAATTTGCATGCGGCTGCAAATTACAGGGAGAACGGGCACTTCTTCATTGCACCCTGAAATTCAATTAAATATATAACACTGCACTTCTGGAGCAGAAGCTCGGCAAACATCACACGCGGCTCAAATTCCTGGCCCCACAAAGGTCCAATTACCAAATTACACTCACCCAATGTCGGAAGTTAGGGGCTTGACATCTATACTTCTAAATTATTTTTTTTTTAAAACCGTGTCAAAGATGCATATTTCTATAGTTTGCTTGTTACGAATGTCATTAATTATTCTGTCAGTATGTTAAGGAGTTGTTAGGAAAACTGATTTTAAACAGTGTTGGTAAAATCTCTTTGGCTATGGTATACTGTATTGCTAAATGCCATGCAGTGATGTTGAAAAACCAACTTGATAACCTTGCCCCAAGTTAAATTTATAGGTTAAGCTCTCAACTTACTTCAGATACAACGTTCTTCACAGAATATCATACATCCTTATGTTATTAGAGTTCAGAAGCCCCACCACACCGATTTTTATAATTTCAGCCTAGCATAATCCACATGGTATATACAGGCATACATACATAAACAATCTCTACTGTCTAAGGACATGGGAGCCACAATTGCCACCCCCCACCCCCCCCCCATAAGCTCCATTACTGCCTCCAAGAGGTGGGAATGGAGCGGGGAGGCCTTACCGACCGGGGGCAGATGGATTGGCTAACCCAACCGAAATTGCCCCCGGGCCGGAAGTGGCGGGAATGGGTTTCCGCTCCACCCACTTTCCCGCCATGTTGGGCACGTGCCGATCCCACACTGACCGACATGACCCCCTTTCCATCCCCTGTGTGGAATTTCCCTGCGGGAGCAGCGCTGCCGCCGGTCGGTGCCACTGACAGCTTTTCCCAGCGGGGAGCTGTCTGTGACTGGGCAGCGCGTCCACCCTTAATGGGGAGGTCGCGCTACCGCGGTCGCCATATTATTTTTTATTGTCGGCCAACTGCCAGGTCGGGCCGACAATTATAGCCCCGTGTTCGGCCAGGCAGGCTGGCACCCCCTCTTGGGTGACAAGCCGCTGGCCTGGCCAAAACCCTCCCTGGTGGCCCAATGGACCTAACTGAAAACTCTGCAGAGTTTGCAGTGGCCCTTCCCTTTAACTGAAGGGGAGGGACGTTGTGACCCGTCAGCGACGCGCTGACATCATTGGTCGATGCGGCCGCACCGCTGCAAGGACACTTCCGCCTCACAGCTGCCCAGAATACCGCCCCGAACCCCAAAAAAATTAAAGTGGTGAATTTCTCCGGTGTCTCTGCCCCACTCTTTGATTTATCATGCCTTCAGTATAAAATTATTTTTAAAAGTACAGTAACATAAATTATCTGAAAAAGAGATGAGTATTGGAAATCTTGTTTTCATTTCAATACATAATTAAAAGAAAACATTCAAGAAAGACCACTTGCCATCTGGTCACCGCAGCTAAATGGTCTGGGCTGTGAATGTCTCTGTTGCGACTGATCAAGTCTCTCTGTGGTCCATTCACAGAGAAAGATGGATAGCAAACTGTCTTTAATAGGTCTGTTTTTTTTCTCCCCTAATTTCATGCATCTTTTCAGTGCACTGCTCCTTCTGGTCTTGGTCAGAAGTAATGCAGCAGACTAGATTAGGTTAAGAAGAGTTCTTTTCAGAATGGCAGGCAGTGACCAGTGGGGTACCTCAAGGTTCAGTGCTGGGACCCCAGCTATTTACAATATACATTAATGATTTAGACGAAGGAATTGAATGTAATATCTCCAAGTTTGCAAATGACACTAAGCTGGGTGGCAGTGTGAGCTGTGAGGAGGATGCTAAGAGGCTGCAGGGTGACTTGGACAGGTTAGGTGAGTGGGCAAATGCATGGCAGATGCAGTATAATGTAGATAAATGTGAGGTTATCCACTTTGGTGGCAAAAACAGGAAGGCAGATTATTATCTGAATGGTGACAGATTAGGAAAAGGGGAGATGCAACGAGACCTGGGAGTCATGGTACATCAGTCATTGAAAGTTGGCATGAAGGTACAGCAGGTGGTGAAGGAGGCAAATGGCATGTTGGCCTTCATAGCGAGAGGATTTGAGTATAGGAGCAGGGGGGTCTTACTGCAGTTATACAGGGCCTTGGTGAAGCCACACCTTGAATATTGTGTACAGTTTTGGTCTCCTATTCTTGCTATTGAGGGAGTGCAGCGAAGGTTCGCCAGACTGATTCCCGGGATGGCAGGACTGACATATGAAGAAAGACTGGATCGACTAGGCTTATATTCAATGGAATTTAGAAGAATAAGAGGGGATCTCATAGAAGCATATAAAATTCTGACGGGATTGGACAGGTTAGATGCAGATAGAGTGTTCCCGATGTTGGAGAAGTCCAGAACCAGGGATCATAGTCTAAGGATAAGGTGTAAGCCATTTAGGACCGAGATGAGGAGAAACTTCTTCACGCAGAGAATTGTGAACCTGTGGAATTCTCTACCACAGAAAGTTGTTGAGACCAGTTCGTTGGATATATTCAAAAAGGAGTTAGATGTGGCCCTTATGGCTAAAGGGATCAAGGGGTATGGAGAGAAAGCAGGAATGGGGTACTAAAGTTGCATGATAAGCCATGATCATATTGAATGGTGGTGCCGGCTCGAAGGGCCGAATGGCCTATTCCTGCACCTATTTTCTATGTTTCTATGACCGAGCACAATGTTCATTTCTAACTTTACTATTATCATCATACGGCCCATTGTCAGGTTCGGTACTGCAATTCACTTGATGAAGAAGAAAAGAAAGAACTGCGGCTTTTCAGTACTCAAAGAAAGAGGGAAAATTTGGGAAGAGGCACTGTTCGGCCTTTCCCTATCACCATGACTGGTGCAATTTGTGAACAGGTAAGCATTTATATTTTAGTAAAACTCATGCTTAGAATGCTCTAATATTGAAATAGTAGCTGATAGGCTTTCATCTTTCTATTTTTTTAAAGTATGGTGGGAGGAGACTTATGTGGAGCATAAACACCTTGTTGAACCAAATGGTCTGTTTCTGTGCTGTGCAATTCTATGTAAATGCCCTGTTTTAAAAAGAAAAATAAAATTTTAACCTTTTAATCATAACTTTTGGCAGCATCATAATGTTTTGGTCCTTTTCTTCCCCTCCACCACAAAGGCATTTACTGTTGACTAGGGTACAGTTCCACTAGCACTGGAATCAACCAGAAACAATTTTGCATATCTCCTGTCACTGTTCAGTACTTCCTTACAGCAATGCAGCTAAGATCAGAAACTCAGCAGCATGATGGAATGAAGCTGCATCCCACTGAACCGTGGCAATCTAATGCACTGCTCTTAAATTTGTAATTTTAATACCATATGGGATATCACATGAGATACACATCTATGGTATATTCATTTGAAAGAATGCAAATATATTTGGAAATGGTCATTATGTTGGCTTTGATTTAGTACCCACTTTGCTGTGGTAAAACGGCTGAAAGCATAAACAAATTGTGTGCCTTAAGGTCACCATCAGAAGTGTGACCAAGGGAAAAATTAATCAGTGCATGAGGGGATCTAAGTAGGGATAAATACCTTAAAGAAAATGTTGGTAAACACTACAATCTGGGACCTGTGAGTGCTTTCTTTAGTTTTTGCTTGTTTCTTGAAATTTATTGATGCTCAAAATGAAAAATTATTTTCTTTGAATTTACCTGTTTTTTGGGCTCCTTTTCCCCCTGGTTCTCTTGTGGGTTTTTGTAATGCTAAAACTGAAAAGCAGCTGAAAACCCCAGGGTTTTAAATTAGCAATAAAACTGACTTTAAAGGTCTGTACTTAAGTTTACCATCTGCAATCAAATCGGTCTTGAACACTGGCTGCTATATTTCTCTAAATCACAGGAGAAACCTTGCAGAGCTTTTCCTCAAGCGGTTAAATAAATTGAGTAGAATTCATGAGGGAGCACTTTGTTCACTGTCTGTGAAATGGTTGTTTAGCTTGGTGGGCCAAATAGTCTTTTCTCAGTATGTGTATATTATTTATTTCTTATTGAATGGACCAACATTTGGAGGGCTCCTCGTGAGGCTCTCCATAGGCTAAGCATTATTGCCTTGGCCCAACAACTCAGGATAAGTGTATCAAAATTGCAACGTTCCAGGCCGGCCTGAAGATGTGGATTTCTTCAACCCACCTCCATCTTTGAAAGAAGTTCAGTTTCTATATACAAAGCTCTTACCCAGCCTTCTTCTGATGTCCTTTCTGCTTTAAACTACTTGCTTCCTGTGAATATTTCATGGCTTTCACCATATTTTGATTCTTAATTTTGATGTCTTCAATCAAAGAGTTAAAATGATGGCAAACAATGAGGTGTTGCATATCAGAGTGGGGAAATGACTCCTGATCAAATTGCCTAAATTCTAGCCCCCCACCCATGTGGGATGATAGATAATCCTATTTGTATGTGAAGATTGAATTTCTGTTAATAATTAGGAAGACCATACCTGTGGAAGGTAATGTATCATTTAACTGCCTTATGTATAACTCCCTGTGGGTTCTCTTCATGTTTTTTGTAGCCTCTGGTGTTATGTCCTTATTAAGAAAAGGAAAAAAGTCTCTTTGCCTTCCTCTGATCTTTCAATCTCTTTGAGGCCTGCTATCTACATAATCACATTAGTGACATTGATCCCAACAATGCAGGAACCCCTTGACCAAATTATAATACATTTCTTCATCTACCTGAACGTGTCCCTGGGCTATGAGTGACTTAGCTGTCACTCATTGTTCATAAGTCTGGGAACAGTGTCTGGAAGTTGATGTTTTATTGTACAGTGCTCATTTCAAGTTTAGCTCAGAAGTTTAAAGAGCAAGTATAGAGTCAGTAGCAAGGAAGAGAGTAGAATAGAGCCTTGAAAATATGCTTGGGAGATGGGCTCACTAAGGCTCATTCCAAAGACATTACAAGGATTTGTCTCAGAGTCTAAAAATGTTCAGGAGATAATGAGCTCTGCTTACCGTCTGGTCTGTTTAACTAGTATAAAAATGATACACAATTAATTCTAGTTATGCCAAAGGCCATAATTACGACTGTCAGCAACATGGGAACACAAGTAAGGCTTATGATCATAATTAATGATTCAAATTGCAAATCCATTTAAACGATTGGAATTGTATTCATTTTAAAAAGAAAATGCATCTAAATAGGTTAGTTTTTAAAACTAAGAGTGATAACCACAGGTCTGGCTTGTTGTCCACTGAGTTATGTGTTTTATGTTTCTTTGCTCAGATTTATCAGGTATCTTTCTAAATGATGAATGTACCATCATTTTATTTTTAATTGTAAATCAGTGTGGAGGACAAATCAATGGAGGAGACATCGCTGTATTTGCCTCACGAGCAGGCCATGGAGTTTGCTGGCATCCTCGGTGTTTTGTCTGTGCCACATGCAATGAACTGTTGGTGGATCTGATTTATTTTTACCAAAATGGGAAGATATACTGTGGGAGGCACCATGCTGAACGTTTGAAACCCAGATGTGCAGCGTGTGATGAGGTGAGTTTGCAAAAAAAGGTCCCATCTTTAATGTGCAAAAATAGAGAATGTTATATTTAAATAGACCACTTTAAACTTAAATATGACTGCATGAATACGATTAAATTGACATGTTTAGCATTTATTGTAATTATCAATTACAGGAGAGAATCTAATGCCTTTTGCTATTCTGTGCAATCTCAGAGTTCCACTTCCCCAAAGTTATGGCAACTCATTGACCACTTTGTGTCAAAAGGATCTTGTTACTCAACTTGTAAACTTTTACAAGTTATATAGTACTAAACTTTTAACACTTGCTAGACTGGACTGTATTTGGTTTCTTTAAAACATTTGGACATTTGCTATATCTAGAAACATGTTTTACAGAAATAAAATAGTTTCAAATTGTTTTTCCTAACCTTAGTGCTGCATTCACTGAAAGTTCAGTGTTATGGGCGTTTTCAGAATAGTGGACACCTTCAACAACATTTATCTGTTGCCTTTAATATAGAAAAATATTCCCAAGTGATTCACAGAGGTGCAATCATAAATTGGACATTGAGCCAAAGAGGAGATATCAAGAAGGGTGATCAAAAGAATGGTCATAGAGGTGGGTTTTAAGCAGGGTTTTACAGGAGGAGTGGGAGTTACACAAAACTTAAAGCTTAATGAATATTGTACTGATCCCCAATTGTTGGCCCAGTGCAGGACTTGGAGGTGTCACTCATCATTTGCAAAGCAATGTTTCACTCAGCAATATAATAAAAATAATGCATCTTTCTTTTTACAGATCATCTTTGCAGATGAGTGCACAGAGGCTGAAAGTAGACACTGGCATATGAAGCACTTTTGCTGTTTTGAGTGTGAAACTGTGCTGGGAGGCCAGAGATACATCATGAAAGAAGGTCGACCCTATTGTTGTAACTGCTTTGAGTCTCTCTATGCTGAATATTGTGATACATGTGGTGAACATATAGGTAAGTCTTGACTAAAGAATCAATACTTATACATTTTGTGTTTTCACTAGACTTATTTAGCATATTAAATCATAGATGTTTACAGACAGAAGGAGCCATCGTTTTGCTGCTGGCTACATGCACTCTCCCCATAGCCTTGCATCTTTCTTTGTTTCAAATATTTATTCCCAATTGGTCTCTGTTTCTTTGTGGCAAAGCATTCTATGCTCCAACAATCCTCTGTAATTAAGTTTCACCTAACATCTCTCCTCAATTTCTTAGCAATGATTTTAGATTGATGATTCCTCTTCACCGATTCTCCAACCAGACAAAATAGTCTTTCCCCACTCTATCAAACATAGAAACATAGAAAATAGGTGCAGGAGTAGGCCATTCGGCCCTTCTAGCCTGCACCGCCATTCAATGAGTTCATGGCTGAACATGCAACTTCAGTACCCCATTCCTGCTTTCTCACCATACCCCTTGATTCCCCTAGTAGTAAGGACTTCATCTAACTCCTTTTTGAATATATTTAGTGAATTGGCCTCAACAACTTTCTGTGGTAGAGAATTCCACAGGTTCACCACTCTCTGGGTGAAGAAATTCCTCCTCATCTCGGTCCTAAATGGCTTACCCCTTATCCTTAGACTGTGTCCCCTGGTTCTGGACTTCCCCAACATTGGGAACATTCTTCCTGCATCTAACCTGTCTAACCCCGTCAGAATTTTAAACGTTTCTATGAGGTCCCCTCTCATTCTTCTGAACTCTAGTGAATACAAGCCCAGTTGATCCAGTCTTTCTTGATAGGTCAGTCCCGCCATCCCGGGAATCAGTCTGGTGAACCTTCGCTGCACTCCCTCAATAGCAAGAATGTCCTTCCTCAGGTTAGGAGACCAAAACTGTACACAATACTCCAGGTGTGGCCTCACCAAGGCCCTGTACAATTGTAGCAACACCTCCCTGCCCTTGTACTCAAATCCCCTCGCTATGAAGGCCAACATGCCATTTGCTTTCTTAACCGCCTGCTATACCTGCATGCCAACCTTCAATGACTGATGTACCATGACACCCAGGTCTCTTTGCACCTCCCCTTTTCCTAATCTGTCACCATTCAGATAATAGTCTGTCTCTCTGTTTTTACGACCAAAACGCTTCATAATTTTTTTCTAATTAAATCTCCTCTTAGCCATCTCTCCTCCATTGGAAATAATCCCAGTCTCTCATAACTATAGATTCCAGTCTCTGTTATTATTCAGGTGAATCGTTGCTGAATGCTTTCCATGGCTTTAATGTCATTTTTATAATGTGACCTTTTGTATTCTATGCCCATATTTATAAAACCCAAACCGCTATTGACCTTTTTTATAGCTTCATCTACCTGCACTTGCACTGAACTTTGCCCTTTTCCATCCAACACCCTTAACTTTGACTCTGCATTGCTTTTTGCTATTCTTATGTCAAACCTGATTCTATTGTGGTCACTATTTCCCATTTTTCTCCAATTCCCACTTTCATTATTTGTATCACTTCATTTCTCATATTGGTCCTAGTATACTGTAAGAGAAATTAATCGTGCTTAACTCAATATACTTAATGCCATATGCTTCTTGAAAGTAATTTTTATATTTAGCATTCTCTATGTAGAGCTTTGTATACCAGGAGCGCATATTGGAAAAATTGTTGGCCTGCAAATTTGGCATGCACCCATGAATTCCCAATATGTGCTCCCTGGTGTGTGAAGCCAAGTGCCAAAAGTGCTAAAGATGAAGATTTACCCTGTGTGTGATCTCTGAATTCTTCCTCTCAATTTACTTTCATTACTACCACCACCAGTGACACCCCTGTAGTCAACTAATGTTATTCAGTTTCAGTCGATGTTCCCTGTTGGCTGCACTATGTTCTGCGCGGCCTGTCTCTTTCAATGAGTGGTCCCTTTAAATGTCTGCACATGCACGGTATTCCCAATGTAAGAGCTTGTGAGTGGCCTAAACAGGACCTTGCAGATTGCTGCACGTCCGTGCAAGCGTGCAGTTTAGAGGGAGCATTGGCTTAACTGCTCTCTAATTAACAAAGTTTGGAAGGATCAAATCTGCTATTGACTGTTGTGTTTTTCTCCAAAGAGCAGGACATTAGATGGTGAAACATGTTATTAACCACAATATTTGAAAAAGAAAAATTGACATTTTATCCTGGACACACTACTTTACTAAATTAAAGTTTGAATTAAAAATTTGCAGGATTTTTGCTTTTCTGTTGATTAGAGATACAGAAAAGCAAAAAATCTGATTGCAGTAATAGGAATAACTAGCAAGCAGGCAAATGAGATTAGAGCAGATAGCTCCAACATTGAGATGGCACAGGAGCATTGAACCAAATGGCCTTTATCCGTGTTGACATTTTTCAGATTCCAGGGAAATGATGCTAATTTTTTAACTACATTTTAAAAATTTATTTGTGTCTGTCTTTGTTTTTTGTCAGATTTAATAACATTAAAGGTATTTCACCTCACCTTTTTCAGTCTCTTTTCAGTTTTCAAAAACTACTCACAGAAGCTCAGAGAGTGCTCTTTTCCATAGCGAGCCTGCCTCATTAGGACATAGTCAGATTTGCTCAAGGATATGAGAACTAGGTGATTCAAACATTGCATTGTCAATATCCATTTCTATTTGTGATCAAATGACAGCAAAGCTTTCCCCATGTGCAATAATTGAAAAAGCAAAGAAATTAGACTTAACATTTGAATTTGGCATCCATTAGCAGATCGTAGGTTTTAAGTAGCTACTGCCATACATAAAATGACCCTCAGCTCCAATAAGTGCAGTGGAATAATGACGCACCAGTTAAAATGGCAGTATACTCTGTTTACATTGATCATTGATCAAAAGTTCATGCATTTGGCAATCATCCGCACCATTCAATTGTTACTTTACCCTAATGTTAGGTAGCTATTAGAACCCGTCTGTCAATTATTTTAGTGTGCATCAATTTGAATTGTCTTGTTGCAGGTCCAAAAATGAAGAAGGCAAGTTAACTTAATGGTTAATGGCATTGATACATAATAAATGTCCCAAATGTTTAAATTACAATGACACTATGAGATATTTGTTTTTCTTTCTTTTAAGTGTGCTTCTTATTTCACCCTAGCTGAGACCAGGCAATCAATATGTTCATAGCCCACTGCTAATGCTACTCTGTAATGATCTTCTAGAGGACCCATTAAGGCTACTTCGGTGACTCTTCTGCTGCGGGCATAAACAAAAAAGAGCTTGCCTTTATGTATGGCCTTCTTACATTTTACAGTATTTTCCAACCAATGAACAGTATAGTCACTGTTGTTATGTTGGTAAGTGGAACAACGTGGCCTCCCGACCTGCGAGAGAACACCACCGCAGGTCAGGGACATAAAAGAGCTGGAGCAGTATAGACTACAACTTCCAGCGCGAACTGCTACAAGTGTGCGACAGTTTTGAGGTGGGCGACTGGGTGACATCATCAAAACCCAGGTCGCAGTTTGGAGCGTGGGCCGGAACATGGAGGAGCGGGAAGGTCGGGGCGGATGAGATGCAAAAGATCGTGGCGGAGGTGCAGCGAGAGATCGAGGCGGAGGAGCGATAAGAGATCGTGGCTGAGATTTGGCGAGTGATCGTGGCAGAGGTTCGGCAAATGTTTGTTGCGGAGGTGCGGTGAGAAATCGTGGTGGAGGTGCGGCGAGAGATTGTGATGGAGGAGCGGCGAGAGATCGTGGCGGAAGTGCGGCAAATGAGGGTACGGGGCCCAGAAGAGCCGAGGGCCCAGGGGCAGCACAGGCCTTCCCACACTGCGATATGTGTGCGCACTAGATCCATTCAGCAGAGCAGGTCTCCAGTCGTCCTGGTTAACCCTTGGCGCTGGATAAAGGCCTAGCTCTGTCAAGCCCGTGCGATGGCTGATGTGCATATGCACTGAAACCTGCATAATGCACTAGAAACTACATTTTCTCACAAAAGGAATGCTATAGTAGTATAGCTTGTAAAGTGGATCACAAAAAATCAGTATTCTTTTCACAGTTCATTATCACTATTTGAAAACTTTTCCTGGATAGACCATTAGTTGTGCATGTCATCACTGTTGCATTATTCATATAGTCCAATGATGTGATTAGGCAAATACCATGTAGATTAAGAAACTCAAACCCGATGTGTTTTCTCTCTGATTGATCTAGGTAGTGACCTCACAAAAGTTTTCTTTAACAAAACTTTGTTATTTTATTAAGGTATTGACCAAGGGCAGATGACATATGATGGTCAACACTGGCATGCTACAGAGTTGTGTTTCTGCTGTGCATGTTGCAAGAAGTCACTACTTGGACGACCTTTCCTACCAAAACAAGGACAGATATTTTGTTCCAGATCCTGTAGTGTGGGGGAAGATCCCAATGGCTCCGACTCTTCAGACTCTGCGTTTCAAAGTGCACGATCAAGAGAGTCCCGGCGCAGTGCTAGGATAGGTAGAAACAGCAGTAAAGTAGAAGAGAAAAGCCTAAGACCAAGTATTGCACAAGCGGCAAAGAGCAGGTATTCTGCAGATATTGATCCTCTTTCTCAGCAGATGGACATGCTAAGTCTTGCTGGTCAAGCTGCCAGTTTAAACAAAGAAACACTGTGGAAAACCAGAGATGGCTACCAGTTTGAAGATGATTCCACTGAGAGGGCAAAATTCACAGAAAGACCTTCTCAACCTCTCAGTCAATATAGTGTAAGGACTGAGTTTAATCCAATGCAGTGCATTAGCAATCCGAGTGATATATGGGGGAAAGAATTTAATACAAAGAGAAGTTCAACTGCTGCCTTGAAAGATCATAGTGAGAGTTTTATCCAAGAAAAGCAAGAAGATTATTATCCTTCAGCAATCAGAACTCAAGAAAGTTTTAGCAGCACATCGAGCCATAGTATTCCTGAATCCCGATCAAATCCAACTGTACAAGGATATGACATGGAAAGAGAACTGATTTCTCATCAGTGTCGAACCAGACATCCAATCAGTGCACTTAGCTTCACCGATCAACTCACTCTTCTGGAACAAACCCCAAGGGAATCAATAGAATCTCTTGCACTTTCAAATGCAACAGGTACTGTATAAGTTGTGATTAATTATTAGTTAAAATAAACCTATCAGCTTACCCAATGACTGACTTGGTAAAGAGGCCAACTCATATCTGAGCCACAGAGACCAGAAGTCCCAGGTACAATTCCTGGTCTGTGCTAAGTTAGCTGATCCCAACTAAGATGGAAGGAAAAGACCATTAAGGTTCATTAAGCCTGCCCCACACTCATGATGGTTGCGGCATCATGACTAAACACTTCCTACCCCCCACAGCCATGTAATCTTCTGGAGGAGGAAAACAAAACTGAGAAAAAATCCAGAGCCAATAAGGGAAAAATAAACTCTGGAAAAATTATTCTCCGACCCACTTGGGTGATCAAAACTAGTCCCAGAGATCACAAGGGCTAGGTGTTCACTATCTCACTAATCCATTTACCTCCGATATGATGCGATCTCTGCTCCAGTCAAGAACCGGTCCAGCTCCCTCTTGAAGGCGTACAACGAGTCAGCATCCACTGCACCAGTTGGCAATGCATTCCAGAAGCTGACTACTATCTGGGATAAGAAGCAGCATCTAACACATAGTCTATTCATACTCTTGCCTAGTTCGCATATCCCCTAGTCCTCCCCTATCTGTCAAACAGGAATAATCTATCAATAGGCACGTTAATCAGCCCTTTCATTATTTTATAAACCTCTTGTCATGTTGCCTCTAAGTCTACATTGCTCTTGAGTAAATAGACCAAACTCTTAAGTCTATCTGAATAACAACAGGTCTTTTTCAGAATCATTCTCATATCAATCCTCTGAACCTTTTGCAAGGCCACTGTATCACCCACCCTACAAGGGGTCCAAAACTGGGTGCAATACTCCAGGTGCAGTCAAACCAACGACCTGTATTAATAACAGAATGGTGTATATTGATTTGTACTGAATGGTTCTATTAATACAATCCATTATCCTGTTAGCTTGAGCTATAGTTTCTCTGCACTGATTGGCTACTATATTTTTCATTGCTGCTCATGAAAATACATTCTTAGGAATTGCACATTTCAAGACATGAGTTGCCATGATTTTATTCACAGTTCATCAACCTTCACAAAAAAATGGACATTTCTTCCATTTTCTTTAGGAAATAGGCATTTATCCCCTCTAGTTTTTCCATTGCTGAGTTATATAAGTTACAGTGGTCCTCGGTACATGACTGATGGTTACTGCTGATGGCTACTGCACTATTATATAGTTCTTAATTGAGGATTGTCATCAGAATTATTCAGGCCCAGACTCATTTCTTTTGACTTCATGTTGAAGTAGTCCTGCAAAGGAATTTAACGAGTTGATCCATGCATGCATTCTGGAATATCTCAAATCTAAGGATAAGGGGTAAGCCATTTAGGACCGAGATGAGGAGAAACTTCTTCACCCAGAGAATGGTGAACCTGTGCAATTCTCTACCACAGAAAGTTGTTGAGGCCAATTCACTAAATATATTCAAAAAGGAGTTGGATGTAGTCCTTACTACTAGGGGAATCAAGGGGTATGGCGAGAAAGCAGGAATGGGGTACTGAAGTTGCATGTTCAGCCATGAACTCATTGAATGGCGGTGCAGGCTCGAAGGGCCGAATGGCCTACTCCTGCACCTATTTTCTATGTTTCTATGAAATGTGAAAGTCAGCCAAAAATGAGCAGTGTAATCCTCCACGTAACGATGAATTAAAATTCAACATTGTGCAAAATTGTGAATGGCTAATTAATGGATAGTCGAACTTAGTAGAGAATACCTTCTGTATAATTCTACCATTATACAGAATCACAGGTCAGTCTCCTTCATCAGCACATCAGTAGTGGCATATAATTCTTCTCAATTGTATATGCTTGGGCAGCATTTTTTGAAAAACAGTCTTGCACAATGTCTAAAACTGTAATTGAGTAATTATAACGGTTTCTCCTGGAGAATTGTACTGAATTAGAAGATTATAGACAGCAAGCTTAATGAAAGGCTCATTCTGTACTCTTCTGTAGATCAGCTGATTCTTAGTTCCCTGATATAGTGCCAATGGTTGCCAGTTATATTATTTAAATAAAATGTAAAAAGCTAATGCAGCAACTCATGTTGTAAGTTTGCATTTTAAAATTTTCTTGAAACAAATTTGACTTAATATGATTTTCATCTTCATTTTGATAAGGAATTTGTCTTTTTTTTAGCCCTCAAACACATTTGAGACTTGCATGTATTTAATTTTAAGGCCTGATGTTCATAGTTGTTTTTTTAATCTTGCCAATGAATAATTATATTTTCAGGGGCTTCTGTAGAAGGTGGTGCCAGACGCCAGGAGCATTTGTCCAGGTTTTCAATGCCTGATTTGAGCAAAGACTCTGGTATGAATGGATCAGAAAAACTTAGCAACATGGGTACACTTAACTCTTCTGCTAGATTTAGAAGCACGGAGTCCATTCGAAGTCTAAACTCTGCCCAGCACCACCAGGATCTGCAGCCACCCTTGGACAGACTCAGGCACCCTTTGCGGTATAGAGAATCTTCTCAAGGAAGAATGCCACCAGGGTTTGACTGTCCAGATGGTGCCATAAGCAACAGAATGCAAACTAGTATGAATCCTGGAATCGCACCCATGAGCGAACGGACCCAGAGACGTATGCATAATCGGGAGAATAATTCTCGCCATCATCACCGCAGACCAAGGAGATCTAGACGGTCTCGTTCTGATAATGCTCTTCACCTAGCTTCAGACAGACGCTATCAAATGAGGGACAGGTCTCAGATGTTTTCGAGTGAAGACTATGAACAATTTATGATGCGAAGAAGAAGCAGGGATGCACTTGGAAATGGTCAATTGAGAGATCCATATAGTCGGTATCCTAGAACTGCATCTGACCTGACGCTGCAGAACCAAGTGGGTGACAAGTTGCTCAGACCTTATTTTAATGACCACGATGATTGGTGTTCTACCTGTTCCTCCTCATCAGAGTCTGAGGAAGAGGGATACTTCCTAGGGCAACCCATTCCACGTCCTGTTCAGCTTCACTCCATCACTAGTGATGAATTTATGTATGGTTATGGGTCGCCTGTTCCTTTAACATCCACTATGAGTGGCAGATACCAATCACACTATAGGAAGAGACAAAAAAGCAAGAACTGCATTATCTCATAACATTTTGCACAGTTTATTTCCAGCAAGAATGTAAACTATAAAAAGTTGCACTCGAATTAATTATTAAGAAGTAACATTGGCAAAGGCAATATAACTTAATCAGTATTTAAAAGCTATTACAATATTCTTGCAGTTAAATGAAGGGATTTCTTTGCTTGCTTTTTCGGATTATGTCAATTTTTTTTTGTAATATAAAATCATCTAATATACATTCTACAGTTATAGTCATCAAATAAATAGTATACATTTTACTAGGATTTCATTACCTACATAGCTGTGAGCATGTTTACAACTTAAGATATTTGTCTATGTTCTTATATTGTGTACTGTATTTTCCCTTCCACTGCCACAGTATGTTATATATCAAGCTTAACAATCACTATATTATACCAAACAAAGTTACAGAACTGCTTAACCTATTGTGTTTTTAAATGCAAATGTGTTGTAATTAAAATTGAAAATTCCCTAAGTTAATTATATCTACTGTACATATCATGCAAACAGGATTTCTAAGAAAAGTATTTTTATATTTTGTAATGTAAAAAGTGTTTTGAAGTAGTAGTCCTTGCATGTTCACTTTATTTGTGTTGTTTTCAATGGAAATTTATTAAAACGTTGCATCCTTTAACCAAAATGTTTTTTTTAATTCTTTAACTTGAAACATTTGAATATGCTATCTACTGTTTATTATCAAAACGTCCATGCTTCCCATGGATGATAATTCCACGTAATTCTCAAACTTAGGGCCGGTACGCAATTCATGCTAACCTGGCTCGCTGATGATGCGTTTTCTTTCTCATGAGAATTTTGTGGTTTGAAGCAACCCATAAACATCTTTAAAGGTGAATGAACTGGATGAGCTGTTTCCTGTCTCTCGTTCACCTTTCTTCTTCAACCAATCACTGTAACCTCATGTAGCAGAGCGATTAGATGAAGGAAAGGTCATTTGTAATATTACAGGCATAAAATTCTGCAAATACAGGCTATAACTGCATCCAGAAACAGATCTGATATTAAAATGGTGTACAATAGGTTTGAACTCTCAGTAAAGCAATCTGAATTAACGGTTCTCATATTCATTTCTTATTGATGAGGGAACCAGCCTCCGGAACGGCTGCCTGGGTTCTCCATACTGTATTGACCCCACAATGCAGCAAGCCTGTTGCTTTCTGCTGTAATAAATGCTCTGGAGGCTCTCCAATGGCTCATCTATTACAATACAAAGGAAAGCCCTGCCCCAACAATTGTGCCTCAGAAATCTGCACCACTGTGACAATTGTCCATTCCCACATCAGACATCCTGTGGCCTCTACGAGAAAGATTGCCAATTTTATTCTATGAGAATGCTCATACCTACTAGGAACTACATTGCTACCTCTCAAAGCCCATTTCTTGTAGGTCCTTTCTTCTGTTAGTTTTTTATTGTGTTTCAGCAACATGACACAAAATTCTCTTTCCATTAACACTGTTTAAATGATTCTAATACTTGGCAAACTAAATGCATCTCTGGAATCTACACTGCCTTTCTCCCCCGCGACCCTCCTCCCCCCAATAGCTCATGAAAACATGACCTCAGTCAAACTTGTGGGAGGCAGAACTGGAGATGTATATGATAATGGCTCTTGGGAGCATAAATGGCTGAACGCCCATTTACACTAATAACATAAATACAGCTTTAAATCCACTAATCTTACTGAAGTCAGTGTGCTATACATAGTCACTCTCTGTGAAGCTCAGCCTCCTGATAATGTTTTCTTGATATGCAATCATTTGTTCATCAATTTGCCAGCTGATCTATACACATTAAGTCCATATTATATAGCGCATCTCCCCAATTATGAATATTTAATCCCTAAAAGCTCCAACTAATGCCTGTTAGAACATGAACTGAACATTTAAACTGTGCTCTACTCAAAGCTTTATTGCAATATTTCTATTCACAATACAGAAGGGATCGGGGTGTGGCGAGGAGTCTGGAGCAGGAGGGAAGTCGTGAGAGTGGGGAGGGAGAATTGGGGGGTGGGGGGAATTGGGAATGTGGAGGGGAAGAGTCGGAGTGGGGTCAGGAAGGGTCAAAGGGAGAGGTGTGGGGGAAAGGGAATGGGGAAGAGAAACGGGAGACTGGGAAATGTGATCTGGGGAATGGGGGAAGAGAGGGAGACTGGGGATTGAGGAATTGGGGCTTGGGCAGGGAGGGAGAGGGGAATGGGGTGTCCAAACCAAAGTCTGAGAAAGGGAGCGAGATTGGGCCTATTAAAGTGGCATTGATTGAGGAGCCTGACTGCACCTTGTGCAGGTGCAGGGGGATTCTGGTTGTAGTTTCAGGGCGAATATTGGCAGTTTGTAGTATTACTACTAATTACAGATACAGATATCTATTATTACCAGATACATACAGACTATGTGAGTTATTGTGTTACTGTTGGTTATGAGGGGAATCTGCGTGTTACCAATATTACTGTTAGTAATTGGTGCAATTTCAGTGACTTGCTATTAGTTACTGGTGGAATCAAAGTTCCTCCCACCACTTCACCTTTTCAGAGATGGAATCCCAATTCTTAGAACTTCTCACACAACAGATGCTGGTGTGAAACAAGGAGCCATTACATTAAATTATACTTTACAACAGTGACTACACATCAGAAGTACTTCATTGGCTGTAAAACAATTTGGGACGTCCTAAGGTGATACAAGGTGCTATATAAATGCAAGTCTTTTTTTTTCCAAAGGTACTCAACTACAGAGGACCCAACCTTTATACAGTAAATGCAATCATGTTTTGTGGATGTCATGTGATCAGATGTTATGTGATCAAACCTCCAAGAATGCCTACAGCCAGGGTGGCAGTCAGAATGGAGTGGGTGAAATACCCACTCCTTTCCCACTTGGCTGGGATTTTTATCTACCTGAATCAGACGGGAGCCTCCTCCATTCGTGCAAATCAAGGTCCCATTACGTCACCTGTACCCTGAAGGCAGCTTATCCCAGAAGAAAGCAGGGTGCTTGCAGCAGCTGTCCCAACAGCAACAACCTGGTCAGAGCAACGAATTTAAAACTTCCCTTTGTGGGGCCAGGGAAGTGTGGGCATCCCCAGCCCAGACTCCGCTCTCCTTCCTGATCCATTGACCACCCGGAACCATAAGAACATAAGAAATAGGAACAGGAGTAGACCATTTGGCCCCTCGAGACTGCTCCGCCATTCAATAAGATCCTGGCTGATCTGATCTTGGCCTCAACTCCACTTCCCTGCCCGCTCCCCATAAGCCTTCACTCCCCTATAATTCAAAGATCTGTCTATATCCTCCTTAAATATATTCAATGACCCAGCCTCCACAGCTCTCTGCGGTAGAGAATTCCACAGATTTACGATCCTCTGAGAGAAGAAATTCTTCCTCATTTCTGTTTTAAATGGGTGATCCCTTATTCTTAAACTATGCCTCCTAGTTCTCGATTCCCCCACGAGGGGAAATATCCTCTCTGCATCTACCTTGTCAAGCTCCCTCAGAATGTAATACGTTTCAATAAGATCACCACTCATTCTTCGAAACTCCAATGAGTTATAGGCCCAATCTGCTCAACCTTTCTTCATAAACAGTCCCTTCATCTCAGGAATCAACCTAGTGAACCTTCTCTGAACTGCCTCCAATACAAGTATATCCCTCCTTAAATAAGGAGACCAAAACTGTATGCAGTATTCCAGGTCTGGCCTCACCAACGCCCTGTACAGTTGTATTAGAACTTCCCTACTTTTATACTCCATCCCCCTTGCAATAAAGGCCAACATTACATTTGCCTTCCTAATTACTCGCTGTACCTACATGCTAACTTTTTGGGTTTCATGTACAAGGACCCCCAGATTCCTCTGTACCGCAGCATTTTGTAATCTCTCCCAATTTAAATAATAATTTACTTTTTTATTTTCCTACCAAAGTGAACAACCTCACATTTTCCCACATTATACTCCATCTGCCAAGTTTTTGCCCACTCACTTAGTCTGTTTATATCACTTTGCAGATTCTTTGCATCCTCACAACTTACTTTCCCATCTATCTTTGTATCATCAACAAACTTGGCTGCATTACACTCGATCCCTTCATCCAAATTATTAATATAGATTGTAAATAGTTGAGGCCCCAGCACTGATCTCTGTGGCACCCCACTAGGTACGGTTTGCCAACCTGAAAATGAACAATTATCCCTATTCTCTGTTTTGTATTGGTTAGCCAATCCTCTATCCATGCTAATATATTACCCCCACCCCGTGAGCTCTTATCTTGTGCAATCCTCATGCCCTGTACTTACCTTGGGGCCCGGCGGGCAGTCTCTGTGCCGCCTGACTTTCCACCAATGGTTCTATTGGTCGGGAAGTTGGCTAGCAGCCTGTTAATAATGCCCGGCCATTAATATTGGCTGGCTTCCCGTTGTGTCTTCCGTAGGCTGGCCACTTACTACGCTGCTTTTTCCCCTCTGAGTTTTGCTTGGCTCTGTAAGACCAACTGCTTTGGCTAAAAGGGGTTTCTCAAAACACTAGTTAATGATATTTATACAAGACCAACTTCAATGGAAAGGTAAAAGACTTGGGGAGAAAAATTTACTTTTGCCAGTAAAGTTGCCGGTATCACCAGTAACTGGAGTTAACGGCCGCTGAAAACGGCTGCAACGCTAATTGAGCAATATTCATCTGGGAGATTGTTGGCGCAGCACCTACCAGCTGTGCAACGCCATCCTAGTGGTGTTACTGGAGGCATCCGAGCCGAAGTTTGTATGCTGGAGCAGTGTTTAAACTTCACACAGCCCCTGGAATCAAGGCTGTGAAGCTCGCAAGAAATTGTGGGCAATGAAGAGGTCTGAGAATTAAAGGGGCCATGCACACTGAAGCAATACAAATTAAAATGAAGTGAAACAATACATTTTTCAGCCTATTCTGTCTTTAAAAAAGTTAACATTTAAAAAAAAGTCCCAAATGTGAATACTGTACTCGGCTCTTAAAGCTGAATTCCCTTCCTAACCTCAAAAAATGGGAAAAATGCCTCAGCACTAGCATAAATGGCCAGGCAAGCCAGGGAAGGGGCACCCAGGGTGTTGAACGCAGCACTCTCTTTATGCAGGGGATCAACCCTGCAAGATAGGCCCTCTATCCACAGAGGCCAGGAGGCCCTCCAGAAAGAACAATCTGAGAATACATCACCGAGGCCATCATTGTCAGCAGTGTCGCCCCCCATCACCTCACTCCAGTGCCCAAAGAAGCTCCATGACCTCAGACCACTGGTCAGAGTCAGTGAATGCATCTTCAAAATCCGTCTCCTACCGACTGCACACTGCTCAATACCCAACCCCCATCCCACTCACCTACCAACAATATGCAACAATCATGAGGTACATCTCCCATTCCTAGCCTCACTTCACCTCACCTCCTTGCAGGCCACTCTTTGCAGGAGTATGGCTGCACCCTTGGCCAGCGGCAGGGCTGAGAGGATACGAGATGCTGGTATCCGCATACGGTATCCTCCTTCTGGCATGCACCCCTTGCTTTCCCACCCTCTTGTCACCACAGCTCCACCCTTGTGCCTTCCTCATTTCACACACCCAAGAAATGCAGCCTCCCCATCCAGTGGGTGATCTAGAAGAGGGAGATGAGAGTGAAGAAGAACAAGAAGAAGATGATTGATTTGACGCTCCCAATCACCAGCCCCTCAAGGTCAACCAGCAATGATATTTACAGTGTCCCCCACTGAAAGTCAGCAGCCTTCCACCAGCCATGCAGCAGCCACTGGGGTAGCACTGCATGACATCAGTAGGATAGGCCAAGGCACACACAAGGCACTCACTAAGAGAACGCATATGGGTAATGAGTTGATTTCTTGATGTCACATTGGATGGATAGACAAATATAGGTGTATTGGAAAGTTTGCTTTGTGGTAGCTTTTATTTCAGCATCGTGACCAAGGAGACGCTGTGATGGTCAGTCACAGACGGAATTTGATAGAGAGAACAAAGAAAGAGGTTCTGCTGAGTATGAGCAATTAGGGGCTAAATTAAAAAGCAGAACCATAAAGATAATAATCTCTGGATTAGTACCTGAGCCACAAGCAAATTTGCATAGGGTAAATAAGGTCAGAGAGATGAACGCATGGCTTGAAGACTGGCACCAGTGCTGGTGTAAGAGGGAGCTGTTCCGTTGGGACGGGCTTCACTTGAACTGTGCTAGGACTAGTATCCTGGCGAATCGAATAACTAGGGCTGTAAAGAGGGCTTTAACCTAAATAGTGGGAGGGGGGGAGGGTTCAGGTGAGCGGAAATGTAAAAGGTCCAAGAGAAAGGAGAAGGCAATAGAGCAGGGTAGCGACGGGGGAAATGATAACCAGAGTGTGACAGGAAGGGACAGAATGTATAAACATAAGAGTGTATCAGAAAGTGGGGTCAAAGAAGGGAAAATTGGTAAAAAAATGAAAAGCTCTTTATCTGAATGCACGCAGCATTCGTAACAAGATAGATGAGTTGACGACACAAATAGATATAAATGGGTATGATCTGATAGCCATTACAGAGACGTGGTTGCAAGGTGACCAAGGCTGGATACTGAATATTCAGTGGTATTTGACAATTTGGAAGGAAAAGGAGGTGGGGTAGCTCTGTTAGTAAAGGATGAGATCAGTGCAGTAGTGAGAAATGATATTGGCTCAGAAGATCAAGATGTAGAATCAGTTTGGGTGGAGATAAGAAATATTAAATGGAAGAAGTCATTGGTGGACATAGTCTATAGGCCCCCTAACAGTTGATACACTGTTGGACAGAGAATAAATCAAGAAATAATGGAGGCTTATAAAAAAAGTCAGCATCATAGGCAGTCCCTCGGAATCGAAGAAGACTTGCTTCCACTCTTAGCATGAGTTCTTAGATGGCTGTACAGTCCAATACGAGAACCACAGTTTCTGTCACAAGTGGGACAAATAGTCATTGAGGGAAAGGCTGGGCAGGGAGCCTGGTTTGCCGCATGGTCCTTCCGCTGCCTGCGTTTGATTTCTGCATGCTCTCGGCGACGATACTCGAGGAGCTCAGCGAATGCACTTCCTCCACTTAGGGCGGTCTATGGCCAGGGACTCCCAGGTGTCAGTGGGGATGTCGCACTTTATCAGGGAGGCTTTGAGGGTGTCCTTGTAACGTTTCCGCTGCCCACCTTTGGCTCGTTTGCCATGGACGAGTTCCGAGTAGAGCGCTTGCTTTGGGAGTCTCGTGTCTGGCATGCGAACTATGTGGCCTGCCCAGCGGAGCTGATCAAGTGTGGTCAGTGCTTCAATGCTGGGGATGTTGGCCTGGACGAGGACGCTAATGTTTGTGCGTCTGTCCTCCCAGGGGATTTGCAGGATCTTGCAGAGACATCGCTGGTGGTATTTCTCCAGCGACTTGAGGTGTCTACTGTACATGGCCCACATCTATGACCCATACAGGAGGATGGGTATTACTATGACCCTGTAGATCATGAGCTTGGTGACAGTTTTGAGGGACTGGTCTTCAAACACACTTTTCCTCAGGCGACCGAAGGCTGCACTGGTGCACTGGAGGCGGTGTTGGATCTCATCGTCAATGCCTGTTCTTGTTGATAGGAGGCTCCCGAGATATGGGAAGTGGTCCACGTTGTCCAGGGCCACGCCATGGATCTTGATGTTTGGGGGGCAGTGCTGTGTGGCGAGGACAGGCTGGTGGAGGACCTTTGTCTTACTAATGTTTAGCGTAAGGCCCATGCTTTCATACGCCTCGGTAAATACGTCGACTATGTCCTGGAGTTCAGCCTCTGTGTGTGCACAGACGCAGGCGTCGTCCGCGTACTGTAGCTCGACGACAGAGGTTGGAGTGGTCTTGGACCTGGCCTGGAGACGGCGAAGGTTGAGCAGCTTCCCACTGGTTCTACAGTTTAGTTCCACTCCTGCGAGGAACTTATCAACTGTGAGGTGGAGCATGGCAGCGAGGAAGATTGAGAAGAGGGTTGGGGTGATGCAACTCTGAGTGAGGTGGCCGTCGGGGTAGCAGCTCCCTAGGGAGCTCCCCTGCTAAGTAGCTCCTCGGCCCTCAACTTCCCCCCTCCCACTGTCCAAACTTCCCCAAGTCCCAGCCCTAACCCTAATAAACCCCAATAGAGGGCCTTAAAGACTTAAATCCCCACCCTAACCCCAACCCCGCGAATCCCAAAAGTTCGGGCCTACCTCAGGCCTCCCGCCACATCGCACATCGGCGGCTCCCGGCTGGACCTCCTGTGGCGACTCGGCGCGACTTGGACCTCCCAGCTGGACCTCCTGCAGCGGCGGGACGACTTGACGCGATCTGGACCACCCGGCTGGACCTTCTGTGGAGACTGGGCGGCTGGATCTGGCTATCGAGTCTCCACCTCCTCCCCCCCACCATCTGGACCTCTCCTTCCCCACTGATGGCCTGGCCTCCTCTCCTCCTCCAGCACGTGGTTACAATGGCTGTGACCCCCCCCCCCCCGCCCCCTCATTCTGAACCCCAGTGCACCACTGCCCCCCCCCCCAATGCCTGCCCCCAACCAAGCCTTGGACCACCTACCACCAAGGGCGTTACCCAGTGCCGAGCCTGCGGCCAACACCTCGCCGTAGGCAATTAGGCCCATACAGCAGAGCCTGGTCTCCAGTCATCCTGGACCCCCTTGCCACTGGACCAAGACCTCGCTCAGCTAAGCCCGTGTGGTAGCCGGCGAGCAACGATCACCACACGTTAAAAAAAATCACGCACAGGTATCTTCCACTCCTCCAACATGAAGTTCGGGACCTGGAACGTCAGGACCCTCATGGATAACCCCAACAGCAACAGGCCGGAATGTCGCACCGCCATAGTTGCCCGGGAACTTAGACACTTTGGTATCGACATTGCAGCCGTAAGCGAGACCCGGCGGGCAGGGGAAGGCCAGCTCAAGGAACAAGGTGGAGGTTACACCTTCTTCTGGAAAGGGCAACCAGAGGCAGAACGCCACCTTCTTGGAGTAGGCTTCGCCATCAAAAACGAGCTGGTCGACCACCTCAAAGACTCCCCTTGCGGGGTTAACGAACGTCTCATCCCGGAACCAGTGCACCACAGTCATCAGTGCTTACGCTGCAATACTCGATGCAACAGATGAGGCCAAAGAGGGTTTTTACTCCAACCTCGAAAAATCCCTGACCTATGTCCCCGCAGGCGACAAACTGATCCTCCTCAGCGACTTCAACGCCAGGGTCGGCAAGGACACAGACCTCTGGGGTGGCGTGATTGGCAGAGAGAGGGTAGGGAAAGCCAACTCCAGCGGTATCCTACTCCTGACAAAATGTCTAAAGCATGAACTTGTCATCACCAACACCTTGTTCCGCCAGAGGGACAAATACAAGGCATCGTGGCAACACCCTCGCTCCATAAAAAAGGTACGGCAATAATCATGAGCGATTTTAATCTGCATATCGATTGGACAAATCAAATTGGCCAAGGTAGCCTTGAGGAAGAGTTCATAGAGTGTATCCGGGATGGTTTCCTTGAACAGTACGTTGTGGAATCAACCAGGGAGCAGGCTATCTTAGATCTGGTACTGGGTAATGAGACAGGATTAATAAATGATCTCATAGTAAAGAAACCTCTGGGAAAGAGTAATCATAGCATGGTTGAATTTCAAATTCAGTTGGAGGGTGAGAAAGTTGGGTGTCAAACCAGTGTCCTGATCTTAAATAAGGACATTACAAAGATATGAAGGCAGAGTTGGCTAAAGTGGATTGGAAAAATACATTAAAGTGTAAGACGGTTGATAAACAGTGGTAGACATTTAAAGAGATATTTCATAACGCTCAACAAAAATATATTCCGATGAGAAGAAAAGACTTTAAGAGAAGGCAGAACCATTTGTGGCTAACTAAGGAAGTAAAGGATGGTATCAAATTGAAAACAATGGCATATAAAGTGGCCAAGATTAGTGGAAGGCCAGAGGATTGGGAAGTTTTTAAAAACCAGCAAAGGACGACTAAAAAATTAAAAAAGAGAGGGAAGATGGATTATGAGAGTAAACTAGCAAGAAATATAAAAACAGATAGTAAGAGCTTCCACAGGTATATAAAGAGGAAGAGGGTAGCTAAACTGGTCCCTTAGAGGATAAGACTGCAGAATTAATCATGGGGAATAGGGAAATGGCAGAGACTTTGAACAAATATTTTGTATCGGTCTTCACGGCAGAAGACACTAAAAACATCCCAATAATAGATAATCATGGGGCTATAGGGAGGGGGGGGACTTAAAACAATCACTATCACTAAAGAAAAAGTACTCGGTAAAATAATGGGGCTAAAGGTGGACAAGTCCCCTGGAACTGATGGCCTGCGTCCTACGGTCCTAAAAGAAGTGGCTGCAGCAATAGTGGATGCAACGAGACCTGGGTGTCATGGTACATCAGTCATTGAAGGTTAGCATGCAGGTACAGCAGGTGGTTAAGAAAGCAAATGGCATGTTGCCTTCATAGCGAGGGGATTTGAGTACAGGGGCAGGGAGGTGTTACTACAGTTGTACAGGGCCTTGGAGTATTTTGTACAGTTTTGGTCTCCTAACTTGAGGAAGGACATTTTTGCTATTGAGGAAGTGCAGCGAAGGTTCACCAGACTGATTCCCAGGATGGCGGGACTGACATATCAAGAAAGACTGGATCAACTGGGCTTGTATTCACTGGAGTTCAGAAGAATGAGAGGAGATCTCATAGTAACGTTTAAAATTCTGACGGGTTTAGACAGGTTAGATGCAGGAAGAATGTTCCCAATGTTGGGGAAGTCCAGAACCAGGGGTCACAGTCTAAGGATAAGGGGTAAGCCCTTTAGGACCGAAATGAGGAGAAACTTCTTCACCTAGAGAGTGGTGAACCTGTGGAATTCTCTACCACAGAAAGTTGTTGAGGCCAATTCACTAAATATATTCCAAAAGGAGTTAGATGTAGTCCTTACTACTAGGGGGATCAAGGGGTATGGCGAGAAAGCAGGAATGGGGTACTGAAGTTACATGTTCAGCCATGAACTCATTGAATGGCAGTGCAGGCTCGAAGGGCCGAATGGCCTACTCCTGCACCTATTTTCTATATTTCTATGTTTCTGTTGGTTGCAATCTACCAAAATTCCTTGTATCTGGAGAGCTCCCAGCAGATTGGAAAACCACAAATGTAATACCCCTATTTTAAAAAGGAGGGAAACAGAAAGCAGGAAACTATAGACCAGTTTGCCTAACATCTGTCATTGGGAAAATGTGGGAGTTCATTATTAAGGAAGCAGTAGCAAGACATTTGGAAAAGCATAATTCAGTCAAGCAGAATCAGCATGGTTTTATGAAAGGGAAATCATGTTTGACAAATTTGCTGGAGTTCTTTGAGGATGTAACGAGCAGGGTGGATAAGGGGAACCAGTGGATGTAGTGTATTTGGATTTCCAGAAGGCATTCAATAAGGTGCCACATAAAAGGTTACTCCACAAGATAAGAGCTCACGGGTTGAGGGTAATATATTAGCATGGATAAAGGATTGGCTAACTAACAGAAAACAGAGAGTTGGGATAAATGGGTCATTTTCCTGTTGCAAACAGTAACTAGTGGGATGCCACAGGGATCAGTGCTGGGTCCTCAACTATTTACAATCTATATTAATGACTTGGATGAAGGGACCAAGTGTAATATAACCAAGTTTGCTGATGATACAAAGATAAGTGGGAAAGCAAGTTGTGAGGAGGACACAAAGAATCTGCAAAGGGATATAGACAGGCTAATTGAGTGGGCAAAAAATTTGGCTGATAGAGTATAATGTGGGAAAGTGTGAGGTTGTCCACTTTAGCAGGAAAAATAAAAAAGCAAATTATTATTTAATTGGAGAGAGATTACAAAATGCTGTAGTACAAAGGGACCTGGAAGTCTTTGTACATGAAATACAAAAAGTTAGTTTGCAGGTACAGCAAGTAATCAGGAAGGGGAATGGAGCATAAAAGCAGGGAAGTCCTGCTACAACTATACAAGGTATTGGTGAGACGATACCTAGAGTACTGCGTACAGTTTTGGTCTCCTTATTTAAGGAGGGATATATTTGCATTGAAGGCAGTACAGAGAAGGTTCACTACGTTGATTGTTGAGATGAAGGGATTGACATATGAAGAAAGGTTAAGCAGGTTGGGCCTATACTCATTGCAGGTTAGAAGAATGAGAGGTGATCTTATTGAAGATACTGAGGGGGCTCGACAAGTTAGATGCAGAGAGGATGTTTCCACCCAATCTAGAACTAGGGGGCACAGTTTAAGAATAAAGGGTCGCCCATTTAGAACTGAGATGAGGAGAAATTTCTTCTCTCAAAGGGTTGTAAATCTGTGGAATTCTCTGCCCCAGAGAGCTGTGGAGGCTGGGTCATTGAATATATTTAAGGTGGAGATAGACAGATTTTTGAATTATAAGGGAGTGAAGGCTTCTGGGGAGTGGGCAGGGAAGTGGAGCTGAGTCCATGATCAGATCAGCCATGATCTTATTAAATGGCGGAGCAGGCTCGAGGGGCCAAGTGGCCTACTCCTGCTCCTATTTCTTATGTTCTTATGTTCTTATGAATTGTGATTGCGATCACTGGGATCGCAGGCAGATGATTCCATCCCAGATCTCCCGGCCAGAAAGGTGTGTCTGGGATGCATTCTTCCATCTGATTCCTCCTCTTCTGCTTCCTCTTCTTCTGTGTCTTCCTCTTCCCTCTGCGAGCGGATGCTGTAAATGTGAAATGGCAGCATTAAATGCTGGAAATACTCAGTTGGTCAGGCAACATCTCGACTTGAGACGCCTTTGCTGTTCTCGCCACGGATGTCGTGTGACCTGCTGAGTATGCCCAGCATGTTCTGTCTTCTCAAAGGCATTCATTTACCATCCGAGCCCCTGAAAACGCCCAGCAGCACTCCCTATACACTTAAAAAACTTTTCACATCTATTGCAGCAAGCGCCACTTCAATAAAAATCAAAAAACCCAGTCCAAAACCTTAGATCCAAAATTACCTGAATGATATGTCCCCACTGTCAGCCTGCTTGCTATCAACCAGGTTAACCTGCCATGTTTAAGGTCCAGCACTGAATTCAGCGCTAGGGTCAAAGTTCGTGCTTGTGATGTTAAGTTGACGTTGCACGCCAATCTACATCACAGCACCGGCATTTTGTTCGGGATGGCGCTGCCAGTTACCGGCAGTGCAAAAGTAAGGACAAAAACTGCTGCCTCCGCGGGATTCACCAGCAGCTGGCGAAAGAGCAAAGGCTGCCGGTTTAGTGTCATTTAATGGCGCTACGGAGTGGCGCTAAGGCCAACACATTTCTATGAGCTTTATGGATGACCAAAAGGTGATACCCATTAAACGTCATTTTTGATGCATGAAGAGTAAATTTTAACTTTCCTCTCTGAAGCTTCTGCATTTGAAAGGCTTGCCTTTATCAGGGTAACTGTACACAAGAACAACAACAACAACTTGTATTTATATAGCGCTTTTAACATAGTGAAACGTCCCAAGGCGTTTTACAGGAGTATTATGAGACAAAAATTTGACACCGAACCATATTAGCGCAGGCGCTTGGTCAAAGGGATATGTTTTAAGGAGCATCTTGAAGGAGGAAAGCGAGGTAGAGAGGCGGAACGGTTTAGGCAGGGAGTTCCAGAGCTTGGGGCCTAGGCAACTGAAGGCATGGCCACCAATGGTTGAGCGATTATAATCAGGGAAGCTCAGGAGGGCAGAATTAGAGGAGCGCAGACATCTCGGGGGGTTTTGGGACTGGAGGAGATTACAGAGATAGGGAGGGGTGCAGCCATGGAGGGATTTGAAAATAAGGAAGAGAATTTTGAAATCGAGGCGTTGCTTGACCGGAAGCTAATGTAGGTCAGCGAGCATACAACATAACAAGAGTCCAGCTCAGAAAAGGGATGGGCAGGAACGTAAGGCTCAACTCAGACTTGTCAATGGTGTTATGGCTGCCTCTCTATTGTAAAATATTTCAAAGAGCCTGAAGTCAATTTTTCTTATGCTAATGTAATATGTTCAGATAAATGTGGTAAAATTACAAGTCTAAAACCATGCTTGTTTTTGGTCACTAGCCAAAAGTTTTACATGTTGTTTGACTGTGAATGTGTACAATAGAAAAATATCCACGGACATCTTGAAAATGTTACTTTTGTAATCATACAAGAAATTGCCTAAAAAATGTGCTTTTAGCTGAGCCTAATCAGCCCATCCGATTCGGGTCAGCTAGTGTTTCTGACCTGAATATATACCTACCAAATGCTCCTCCAAATGGAAGGTGCTTTATCGGAAATACCAGATAAAGCAGACAACAGCTGCATTCTGAACTCTTTCCCTATGGATTTCAATGGACAGCTGTATGCATGATAAACGCTCCAAAGATGTTGTGGTTGGCACTGAGTCAGTAGTTATGCTTATCAGATGTGGGAGTTGAAGCTGAACATTCCATGTAGGATTCAAAGCCAGATTTTTGTTTCAATGCAGTGAAAAACTTTTTTGTTTTTTAATTCAAGTATTCTACAATGACTTACGGATAAACTTTCACATTATCACAAGTACATATGAAACTTGAATTCAAGCATTTAATTGAATGCGAACTTTCTGTGGGGCGTGATGTGTTATCCAGTGTGCCCTTGTATAACTGCTGCTTTGAAAAGAGGGCAACTTGCCAAAAAAAAATCTTGCAAGACAGAAAATGCTTACAAATATCAAACAAATTGTAACCATGCAGTCCACTGTAATTTTTGTAATCATTTTCTGTCATTTCAAGGCAGAGAGATTGCATCTTTGAAAGAGTTCAAAAATGTCCCATGTGTGGGTGTAAAGGCTCTTTTGATAGTCAATATGCATGAACAAAACCTGCTTAACACACAGCCACTACCTGCATGCTAAGTTGGGCCAACTAATAAAACAAACATGCAATAAGCAAATTTAGCAACACAATAACTAGAAACTAATCACGTGCCCTTTTTAATGTGTCTGGGTTATATGTTGGTAATGGATAACTGTCACTAGCCTTCTTTAACCATGTAGCATTTCTCTTTGTCTACATTCTTGTTTTTTCCCGCCAGTACAATTTATTTCTTTGCAGGTTTAAACTTAATTTTCAACTTTCTCTAAATTTGTCATACTTTCTTTAAATGCATTTTGTTCTCCCTTTCATTTTTACTTTCTTAAAGTGGAGCAATACTCTTGATTCTAAAGTAACCCCAGAAAGACTGAACAATGTGAGAGGAGATATTCTCCGTTTTGTCAGTCGAAATTCAACTTGCTGGAAATCCTTTATGTTGAGTCTTTTGGGTATAAGGGACAATATCTGATGAAATTTCTGGTTATATCTGAGTCTGTCAATAAGCTGAGAGGGCAATTTGCATCTTCCCTTGTCCTGGATGTTGCCAACCAACTCAACGATTCACCACCAACACCGATTTGAATTCTGGCCAGTGCTGATGTTTTGAGATGGATTAGCACCTGCAATTCCCCACATGTCGAGTTCCTGGTGTCAGCTGCCTTGCCCGTTGGAAGATGCTGTTTGGAGGCCGAGCACTTTTCCACAGGGGGAAAGGGAAACGAAAGGCAGAATTCCCATTACTTTTTATTTAACACCTCCCAGTGGCCAGTTTTAGGGTCACATCAGCTGAGGCCTGGATGTAAATCAGCCACAGTTGGTGCTTGATGTGTAAAGGACAAGATGGGAATAAAAACACATATTTCAATCCTCAATAAAATGTTTCAAATGAAGAATTAGAACAGCAGCAGAATAAAGTGGACGCTGATAGCAGAGACCATATTAAAGTCGCAATTCCCCCATCAAGGTCCAAAATGACCCACACTCCCAGGCATACCAGTGCTTCAGACTGGCAGCCCAAGCCCCAGATTCTAGCGGTTAGTAATATACAAGTCTAATGGGTGCCCACTCGAAACAAATGGGTGGCTTGACTATGCATGGACCAACCAATCATCGCAAAGTTTTTCTGCCAAATTAGCAAAGAGCTGACCTGACATCTCACTTCATAAGCCTCCTAAATATCTAAAGATACACCTTCAACTTGGTGGCTGTTAAAGGGATAAGAACGTAGGAAGGAACGTAGGAACAGCCGGTTCCTCCAGTCAATTAGATCAGGATTGATTTGTATCTCAACTCCATTTACCTGCTTTGGTTCCATGTCCGTTAATCTCCTCACCTTATGAAAAGAAAATGGCAATCAATCTCAGTTTTGACATTTTCCACTGACCTAGCCTCAACAGATTTTTGAAGGAGAGAGTTCTAGATTTCCACTAGAAGTGCTTCCTGACATCACCACTGAACAGCCGAGCTCTAATTTTAAGGTTATAACCCCTTGTTCTGGACTCCTCCACCAGAGGAAATAGTTTCTCTCTATCTACCCTATCAAATCCTTTAATGATCTTAAACACCTCAATTAAATCACCCCTTAATCTTCTGTACTGAATGGAATACAAGGCTAGTCTATATGACCTGTCATCAACATTTTTAATTCCGCCTTCCTTTCCCTGGTACAACCCTTGCACGTTTTCTGTGCTTTCTGCTCATCCTTTCACACCGAGTGCAAAGTAGGCTTCTTATTGGCATTCCTCTGTGTTTCGTCCTAATGCTTCAATCGTTTCTTAGTTCACTTTTCAAAAGGGAAGGGTTGTGTATAACCACCAGGAGAAAATCCGCACTAGTGGTGGCTCAGTGCAACATCTCACCCATTGCAAGGACCAGGCCCTTCAAAATAATTGTGCTGGAGGCCACTGAGGGGGGGTGTAAGGGGGAGGTTGGTAGCTTTGAGCCAGCCCAACAAGGTAATAGTTTATTTCAATGTAGTATTGGTGCTATCAACTAACAAATCAATGACTAACAAATATCCATATCTGCCTACACATGTTAAAGATAAAACGTGCAGTTATATAGGCCAGCAGATATTCCAAAGTGCTCAACAGCCAATAAACTACCTTTGAAGTGTAGTCACTGTTGTTATGTGGCAAACACATAAGCAATTTACACACAAGCTCTCACAAGTAAACAGCAAATGAAGTAAAATAACTAATTAACCTGTTTTAGTGATGACGCCTCCCCTGCTCTTCTTCAAATAGTGTCATGGGATCTTTTACATCTACTTGATCAGACAGATAAAGCTTTGGTTTCATGTATCATCTGAAAGATGGCACCTCCAACATTGCCATGTTCCCTCAGTACTGCATGCAGCTGTTGGCCTAGATAGTGTGCTCACCTAACACAATTAATGACTAACAGACAGCCACATTCGCCCCTCAAATTCCACATGAAGTGGAAGGTGGAGCTTCTTCCATCTGCCTCTTCCTGTGCAGATGTCACCAGAAGAGTCAGAACTGGAAGGAGGATATGGGTCTCCATGGCTCCCAAAGCTAGGTACAGCGACCGGCATGATACAAGCGGAGTAGCATTCCAGGATCAGATGCTTATGGGAGTGGGGCCCACAGTAATTTCAAATGCCTGCTTCCCAATGGCGATGAATCACAGAGCAACGGGAAATGCAACTTTCAATTTTTAAAACTTTGACAAGTTTCTGGCCATCTTTGGCCAGCACAGCCAACCTCCAAATGCTGCAGCAAGATGTTGCAGTGAAGTTTCTGCTCCCAGTGATGCCACAAATGGCACGTGCCCCTGCCCTCTCTCTCCATATGTAATGCCCCACACCGCAGAATTTGGGGTGGGCACTGCAGACTGGTGGCCAGAACTCACACCTTATTGCAAGCAGAGAAGGGCCCCGGTAATTTCTGATCCACGGAATATGTCAGAACCTAACTTGAAAAATTAACAGACCTGAGGACTGTCCTGAGGGAATTCTGCTTTTCGTTTCCCTTCCTCCCTGTGGAAAACAGCATCATCCTGCAGGCAAGATTGTCTATAATAGATATTTATGCTTCCCTAGGATTTTTAAAGCAGATTTCAGCTAGCACTACTTTGGGGAAGCTATTGTTTCCATAGCCTGGGGAACTCTGCTAAGCAAAAATTCATACTTTGCCCAACAATAGATATTTCATTTTGAAAATTCCTATCAGACAGGTGTCAAAGAGTCCCGGCTCGCAGATGTGAGCTTATTGTATGTGATTGCTGTCTGACTGGGGGGTCTCTGACATGGACAGGCAGCCATTATCTCTCATGTCCATTGAGTCTCTGGAATCTGAATTTGAATGACAGCTGTATGCTCAGAGGCCTTGTAACAGAGACATATGCTGCAGCCTTTGGATATTTTGGCCGTTCATATGATCCAACCGTACCACACCACATTGCAGTGGTGATCTGGAACCCCTGTGGTGCTTCGAGCCCTCGTAAGGCTTATTAATGCCAAGAATTCTGATAAAAGGACTCTGAAGGGACCGATAATACAGCTCAGTTCGGTGCTCCTGCACTGACACTGTCCAGCATTGTATGTGTCTGCACATAAATGAACTGACCTCAATAGATAACAATGAAGTGAGCTCCTTATGCAAAATGTTGGCAATCTAAACGTATCATTCATGATGCAGCATGACACCAGGATCAGACTGTGAGACACCAGCAGTCAGAGAGGGGATGCTAGCTGCTTAAAACATAAGAATGTAAAAAATAGGAGCAGGAGTAGGCCATACGGCCCCTCAAGCCTGCTCCGCCATTTTATATGATTTTGGCTGATCTGATCATGGACTCAGCTCCACTTCCCTGCCCGCTCCCCATAACCCCTTATTCCCCTATCGGTTAAGAAACTGTCTATCTCTGTCTTAAATTTATTTAATGTCCCAGCTTCCACAGCTCTCTGAGGCAGTGAATTCCACAGATCCACAATCCTCTGAGAAAAGAAATTTCTCCTCATTTAGTTTTAAATGGGCGGCACCTTATTCTAAGATCATGCCCTCTAGTTCTAGTCTCCCCCATCAGTGGAGACATCCTCTCTGCATCCACCTTGTCAAGCCCCCTCATAATCTTATACCTTTCAATAAGATCACCTCTCATTCTTTTGAATTCCAATGAGTAGAGGCCCAACCTACTCAACCTTTCCTCATAAGTCAACCCCCTCATCTCCGGAATCAATCTAGTGAACCTTCTCTGAACTGCCTCTAGAGCAAGTATATCCTTTCGTAAATATGGAAACCAAAACTGCACGCAGTATTCCAGGTGTGGCGTCTCCAATACCCTGTATAATTGTAGCAAGACTGCCCTGCTTTTATACTCCATCCCCTTTGCAATAAAGGCCAAGATTCCATTGGCCTTCCTGATCACTTGCTGTACCTGCATATTAAGCTTTTGTGTTTCATGCACAAGTACCCCTATGTCCTGTTGTACTGCAGCACTTTGCAATCTTTCTCCATTTAAATAATAACTTGCTCTTTGATTTTTTTTCTGCCAAAGTGCATGACCTCACACTTCCCAACATTATACTCCATCTGCCAAATTTTTGCCCACTCACTTAGCCTGTCTGTGTCCTTTTGCAGATTTTGTGCATCCACCTCACACATTTTCCTCCCATCTTTGTATCGTCAGCAAGCTTGGTCCACTCGGTCCCTTTTTCCAAGTCGTTAATATAGATTGTAAATAGTTGGGGTCCCAGCACTGATCCCTGCGGCACCCCACTAGTTACTGATTGCCAACCCACAAATGAACGATTTATCCTGACTCTCTGTTTTCTGTTTGTCAGCCAATCTTCTATCCATGCTAATATATTATCCCCAACCCCGTGAACTTTTATCTTGTGCAGTAACCTTTTATGTGGCATCTTGTCAAATGCCTTCTGGAAGTCCAAATACACCACATCCACTGGTTCCCTTTCATCCACCCTGTTTGTTACCTCCTCAAAGAATTCAAGCAAATTTGTCAAACTTGACTTGCCCTTCATAAATCCATGCTGACTCTGCCTGACCGAATTATGCTTTTCCAAATGGCCTGCAACTGCTTCTTTGAAAATGGACTCCAGCTTGCACCAGGCGATTTTACAGGATGAAGGAGAGGTGCAGTGGACTAGAAGGCACACAACAAGAGGGTCAGAATATTTTTTTGGCTCTCTTAACAGCAGCCCTGCATTATAGAATCATAGGGCTCAATTTTGCTCAAAGCCGTTTTTTGGCATATTGCCAGAGTTACACTCGTTTTTCTAGGCCAAAACTACTCCAAAAATAAATGTGCCAAGTTTCCCCGCTCTATTTTTCAAAATTGGCGCCATGCAGCCTGTCCTGTAGCCTCAGGGGGTGTTGGGGGGGGTGGAGTCTACTATCTGCGCAAAAAACAACGATGTCGCCCCTTCTGCGCATGCGCGAAATAAAAGGGACGTTTTTGACGTGATTCCTATGGGCACGCATGCCCAGTACAACTCTCGATCTGCAATCAGCCATTTTTAAAGAGCCAGTTGTGTGTGAGAACTTTAATTCTCATTGGAAAAATCAGAGCTGCAATACAAGATGCAACACGGCGCAAGGACCAAGAATTTCTTACAGGATGAAGTGGAGGCACTAGTGATTGACGGCAGGTGACATGCGCTGTACACCGGCAGAGGTCACATAAAAGTTTCACCAAAGAAATGGAGAAACACTGGAACTAAGTTGCAGAAGATTACTGTGCAATGGTGACCACCCCGAGGTCTGGAGGCCAGTGCAAAAAGTGGCAGGACCTTGGTCAAGTAGTTAGTGTAAGTAATATTTTCATTTTTCAATGGAATTGCAATTGTAAATGTGACCATCTGTATATGTCCTACCCAGCAGAAAGACACCCTCTCTAAAAAGTTATATTTTCATCTTTGCAGAGGAAAGTGGCACACAACAAACTAGAAAGAACTCGAACAGGAGGAGGCCCGGCAAATCTGCACCCACTGACACCTGTGGAAGAGAGGGTCGCTGCTTTGATGGGTCCTGCCTGGAGAAAAGCAACCACCACTGCACAAGCTGGGCCCACACTTTAGCATTGTTGTTGCCAATTTAAGTGTATCTAAGGGTTAAGTCATCGCAGGAAAGCTCGGACACGTGTTATGCTCCGCCTGTACTATGTGGGAAATCAGGGACGCCTCCGGTGTCCCTGACGACTACGCATGCGGGAAGTGTATCCGCCTCCAGCTCCTGAAGGAATTGGAGCTGAAGGTGGATTCACTCTGGAGCATCCACGATGCTGAGAATGACGTGAATAGCATGTTTAGTGAGTTGGTCTTACCACAGATAAAGGGTCCACAGCCAGATAGAGAATGGAAGACCAACAGGAAAAGCAGTGCAAGGAAGGTAGTGCAGGGATTCCCTGCAGTCATCCCCCTGCAAAACAGATACACCGCTTTGAGTACTGTTGGGGGGGATGACTCATCAAGGGGGAGCAGCAGCAGCCAAGTTCATGGCACCGTGGCTGGCTCTGCTGCACAGGAGGACAGGAAAAAGAGTGGGAGAGTGATAATGATAGGCGGTTCAATTGTAAGGGGAATAGACAGGCGTTTCTGCGGCCGCAACCGAGACTCCAGGATGGTATGTTGCCTCCCTGGTGCAAGGGTCAAGGATGTCTCGGAGTGGGTGCAGGACATTCTGAAAAGGGAGGGTGAGCATCCAGTTGTTGTGGTGCACATAGGTACCAACGATATAGGTAAAAAACGGGATGAGGTCCTACGAGACGAATTTAAGAAGTTAGGAGCTAAATTAAAAAGTAGGATCTCAAAAGTAGTAATCTCGGGATTGCTACCAGTGCCACGTGCTAGTCAGAGTAGGAATCGCAGGATAGCTCGGATGAAGACATGGCTTGAGCAGTGGTGCAGCAGGGAGGGATTCAAATTCCTGGGGCATTGGAACCGGTTCTGGGGGAGGTGGGACCAGTCCAAATCGGACGGTCTGCACCTAGGCAGGATTGGAACCAATGTCCCAGGAGGAGTGTTTGCTAGTGCTGTTGGGGAGGAGTTAAACTAATATGGCAGGGAGATGGCAATTAATGCAGGGAGACAGAGGGAAACAAAATGGAGGCAGAAGCAAAAGACAGAAAGGAAATGAGTAAAAGTGGAGGACAGAGAAACCCAAGGCAAAAAACAAAAAGGGCCACTTTGCAGCAACATTCTAAAGGGTCTAAGTGTGTTAAAAAGGCAAGACTGAAGGCTCTGTGCCTGAATGCGAGGAGTATTCGGAATAAGATGGACGAATTAACTGTGCAGATAGCAGTTAACGGATACGATGTGGTTGGCATCATGGAGACATGGCTCCAGGGTGACCAAGGCTGGGAACTCAACATCTAAGGTTATTCAACATTTAGGAAGGATAGACAGAAAGGAAAAGGAGGCGGGGTGGCGTTGCTGGTGAAAGAGGAAATTAATGCAATTGTAAGGAACGATGTGGAATCGGTATGGGTGGAGCTACGGAATATGAAGGGGCAGAAAACGCTGGTGGGAGTTGTGTACAGACCACCAAACAGTAGTAGTGATGTTGGGGAGGGCATCAAACAGGAAATTAGGGGTGCATGCAATAAAGGTGCAGCAGTTATCATGGGTGATTTTAATATGCATATAGATTGGACTAACCAAACTGGAAGCAATACGGTGGAGGAGGATTTCCTGGAGTGCATAAGGGATGGTTTTCTAGACCAATATGTCGAGGAACCAACTAGGGGGGAGGCCATCTTAGACTGGGTGTTGTGTAATGAGAGAGGATTAATTAACAATCTCGTTGTGCAAGGCCCCTCGAGGAAGAGTGACCATAATATGGTGGAATTCTACATTAGGATGGAGAATGAAACGGTTAATTCAGAGACAATGGTCCACAACTTAAAGAAGGGTAACTTTGAAGGTATGAGGCGTGAATTGGCTAGGATAGATTGGCGAATGATACTTAAGGGGATGACAGTGGTTGGGCAATGGTAGACATTTAGAGACCGCATGGATGAACTACAACAATTGTACATCCCTGTCTGGCGTAAATATAAAAAAGGGAAGGTGGCACAACCGTGGCTATCAAGGGAAATCAGGGAAGTGGCATACAAATTGGCCAGAAATAGCAGCGAACCCGGGGACTGGGAGGAATTTAGAACTCAGCAAAGGAGGACAAAGAGTTTGATTAGGGCAGGGAAAATAGAGTACGAGAGGAAGCTTGCAGGGAACATTAAAATGGACTGCAAAAGTTTCTATAGATATGTAAAGAGAAAAAGGTTAGTAAAGACAAACGTAGGTCCCCTGCAGTCAGAATCAGGGGAAGTCATAACTGGGAACAAAGAAATGGCAGACCAATTGAACAAGTACTTTGGTTCGGTATTCACTAAGGAGGACACAAACAACCTTCCGGATATAAAAGGGGTCAGAGGGTCTAGTCAGAAGGACGAACTGAGGGAAATCCTTATTAGTCGGGAAATTGTGTTGGGGAAATTGATGGGATTGAAGGCCGATAAATCCCCAGGGCCTGATGGTCTGCATCCCAGAGTACTTAAGGAGGTGGCCTTGGAAATAGCGGATGCATTGATAGTCATTTTCCAACATTCCATAGACTCTGGATCAGTTCATATGGAGTGGAGGGTAGCCAATGTAACCCCACTTTTTAAAAAAGGAGGGAGAGAGAAAACAGGGAATTATAGACCGGTCAGCCTGACATCAGTAGTAGGTAAAATGATGGAATCAATTATTAAGGATGTCATAGCAGCGCATTTGGAAAGAGGTGAATGATAAGTCCAAGTCAGCATGGATTTGTGAAAGGGAAATCATGCTTGACAAATCTTCTGGAATTCTTTGAGGATGTTTCCAGTAGAGTGGACAAGGGAGAACCAGTTGATGTGGTGTACTTGGACTTTCAGAAGGCTTTCGACAAGGTCCCACACAAGAGATTAGAGTGCAAAGTTAAAGCACATGGGATTGGGGGTAGTGTGCTGACGTGGATTGAGAACTGGTTGGCAAACAGAAAGCAAAGAGTAGGAGTAAATGGGTACTTTTCAGAATGGCAGGCAGTGACTAGTGGGGTACCGCAAGGTTCTGTGCTGGGGCCCCAGCTGTTTACATTGTACATTAATGATTTAGACGAGGGGATTAAATGTAGTATCTCCAAATTTGCGGATGGCACTAAGTTGGGTGACAGTGTGAGCTGCGAGGAGGATGCTATGAGGCTGCAGAGTGACTTGGATAGGTTAGGTGAGTGGGCAAATGCATGGCAGATGAAGTACAATGAGGATAAATGTGAGGTTATCCACTTTGGTGGTAAAAACAGAGAGACAGACTATTATCTGAATGGTGACAGATTAGGAAAAGGGGAGGTGCAACGAGACCTGGGTGTCATGGTACATCAGTCATTGAAGGTTGGCATGCAGGTACAGCAGGCGGTTAAGAAAGCAAATGGCATGTTGGCCTTCATAGCGAGGTGATTTGAGTACAGGGGCAGGGAGGTGTTACTACAGTTGTACAGGGCCTTGGTGAGGCCACACCTGGAGTATTGTGTACAGTTTTGTTTTCCTAACTTGAGGAAGGACGTTCTTGCTATTGAGGGAGTGCAGCGAAGGTTCACCAGACTGATTCCCAGGATGGCAGGACTGACATATCAAGAAAGACTGGATCAACTTGGCTTGTATTCACTGGAGCTCAGAAGAATGAGAGGGGATCTCATAGAAACGTTTAAAATTCTGAAAGGTTTAGACAGGTTAGATGCAGGAAGAATGTTCCCAATGTTGGGGAAGTCCAGAACCAGGGGTCACAGTCTAAGGATAAGGGGTAAGCCATTTAGGACCGAGATGAGGAGAAACTTCTTCACCCAGAGAGTGGTGAACCTGTGGAATTCTCTACCACAGAAAGTTGTTGAGGCCAATTCACTAAATATATTCAAAAAGGAGTTAGATGTAGTCCTTACTACTAGGGGGATCAAGGGGTATGGCGAGAAAGCAGGAATGGGGTACTGAAGTTGCATGTTCGGCCATGAACTCATTGAATGGCGATGCAGGCTCGAAGGGCTGAATGGCCTGCTCCTGCACCTATTTTCTTTGTTTCTATGTTTTTTGAGAGAGTCAGTCCTGCAAATTCCACAGTCTGGCTTTCCTAAATGTTAAGTACTGCGCGGGCTAGCTATGCTTCGGTTCATGGGGATGTCTCCCTCAGCTACGCTTTGGTTGATGTAATGTGCTATCATTCATCGTGGTCCTTCAAATCAGCCAGCTGCCTGCGCTGTGTGAGCCTACTCATGCCACCCTACCCCCTCCTCTGCTGCTAACCATTTGTCTGTTCTGTTATATTTTGCAGAACTTGAGGCCAACCCTGATGATGCAGAAGCAGATTCAGACGAGGACAAGCCTGAAGAAGGGAACATCTGCCAATCCTACCTTCAGATCAAGAGCATGAGGGTGAAGGAGAGGGGGAGATGGAGGGGTTGGATGAAGCCCCCACTGTTGTCACTGTTGTACTCACTTTGGAGGAGGCCGCCCATTGAGGTGCTAGCCCCTTCTCTGAGTAGTGGTTTGAGTGTTGGTGGGACATTCCATGTTTCCCACGATCTGAAGCAGCGAGGCACACCCAGGGCCCCACCGTCCGAGGCTGTGGGTCCCAGTGGGATGCAGTAAGGTACACCCAGGGCCCCACCGTCCGAGGCTGCGGGTCCCACTGGAACACTATGAGCCACACCCAGGGCCCCACTATCCGAGGCTGCGTGTCCAACTGGGATGCTGCGAGGCACACCCAGGGTGAGGAGGGGAAGGAGAGCTCGACAGCGCTCTCCTGAGGTGCAGGATCTAACAAATGTGGTTCAGATGATGGCAATGAGTGCAGAGAGCAATGGCGTTACACAATCATTCCTGGACACCATCAATGGGGTGGGTGATGAGATATCGGGACTATCGGGAGAAGTAACAACACTCTCACGAGAAATGGGAACGCTGCCCAGGACCATGAGTAAGGGAATATCTCAGTCAGCTGAAACCATGTCGGTGCACATGAGGGAGGGACTGTCGCAGTTAGTTCAAGCACTCTCAGTGAACACGAGGGAGGGAATTTTGCAGGTAGTTGACTCACTGTTGCTCAACATGAGGGAGGGCATGTCACAGGTAGCTAACACACTGGCAACGAACGAGAGGGAGGGAATGTTGGAGGTAGTTGAGACACTGGCAGCAAACATGAGGGAGGGAATGTTGGAGGTAGTTGAGACACTGTCAGGCACATGAGGAGGGAATATTGGAGTTAGCTGCTGCAATAAGCGAACACACCCAGACCCTGTAACAATTGACAGAATCAACTGCCACTCCCACTCCAATCCCCAGATCAGCCTCTGAAGAGGCCCAAGCCGGGCCCTCCACATTACCACCTGCTGCCCGCACCCCCCCCCCCCCCCCACACTCCACCCCCGCCATCAAGAAGTGTGCCTTACCTGAGATGTTCAAAAGAATAAGCTTGGTACCAACCTGAGAAACACTGCACCACCGCCTGCGGGCAGTGGTGGTGGAGTCACCAAGACCAAGCACCCTGGGCGGTCTTAGAATAAGATGGAGGAGAGATGGATGCAGCCTTTCTTTGCTGCTGCTGTTGTCATTGTTGTTGTTACTGTTGTAACTGTTCTCAAGTTAAAAGTTTTTTGTAAGTTATGTAAATTTACAAGTTTAAAAGTTAGTAAGTGAACTTAAAGTTTGTAAGTGATCTTAACTGAAAACTTTAAAGTTTGATACAAGAATATGTTTATCAAAGTTAAGTACAAACAAATATGTTAAACTTTTGAATAAAATATATTTTAAATTTTAACTGAATCATTTCCATTATTTGTTCCATTATTAACACTACTTTTGAAATAAAGAAGAATAATTTCCATCATTTGTTCCATAAACACAACTCATCATTACAGAGCAGGCTGAGCCTTCAGGCAGCAACATGTTCACGGATAAGCTCAAGGCTTGAGCAATCGTTTAAGGGGCATGATGGTCTGCCTTCCTCCACCGTCGTGCTCCAGGTTCAGATAGCTGCATGGCTTCCTCGTCCTCGGCATCTGCATCATCCTCATCATTATCATCAGCCACTCTCACCTCAGGTGGGTCTTCTACTAGCAGCTGCTGCTATCGCATGATGGCTAAATTAAAAAGTAGGACCTCAAAAGTAGTAATCTCAGGATTACTACCAGTGCCACGTGCTAGTCAGAGTAGGAATCGCAGGATAGCTCAGATGAATACATGGCTTGAAGAGCGGTGCAGAGGGAGGGATTCAAATTCCTGGGACATTGGAACCGAAACCAATGTCCTAGTGGGAGTGTTTGCTAGTGCTGTTGAGCAGTGGTTAAACTAATATGGCAGGGGGATGGGAACCTATGTAGGTAGACAGAGGGAAGCAGAATGGGGGCAGAAGCAAAAGATAGAAAGAAAAAAAGTAAAAGTGGAGGGCAGAGAAACCCAAGGCAAAAAGCAAAAAGGGCCACATTTCAGCAAAACCCTAAAGGAGCAAAGTGTGTTAAAAAGACAAGCCTGAAAGCTCTGTGCCTCAATGCGAGGAGTATTCGGAATAAGGTGGACGAATTAGCTGCACAGATAGCAGTTAACGAGTATGATGTAATAGGCATCACGGGGACATGGCTCCAGGCTGACCAAGGCTGGAAACTCAACATCCAAGGGGTATTCAACATTCAGGAAGGATAGACAGAAAGGAAAAGGAGATGGGGTAGCATTGCTGGTTAAAAAGGAAATTAATGCAATAGTAAGGAAGGACATTAGCTTGGATGATGTGGAATCGGTATGGGTGAAGCTACAGAATACCAAAGGGCAGAAAACGCTAGTGGGAGTTGTGTACAGACCACCAAACAGTAGTAGTGAGGCTGGGAATGGCATCAAACAGGAAATTAGGGACGCGTACAATAAAGGTACAGCAATTATCATGGGCGACTTTAATCTACATATAGATTGGGCTAACCAAACTGGTAGCAATGCGGTGGAGGAGGATTTCCTGGAGTGTATTAGGGATGGTTTTCTTGACCAATATGTCGAGGAACCAACTAGAGGGCTGGCCATCCTAGACTGGGTGATGTGTAATGAGAAGGGACTAATTAACAATATTGTTGTGCGAGGCCCCTTGGGGAAGAGTGACCATAATATGGTAGAATTCTTTATTAAGATGGAGAGTGACACAGTTAATTCAGAGACTAGGGTCCTGAACTTGGGGAAAGGTAACTTCGATGGTATGAGATGTGAATTGGCTAGAATAGACTGGCAAGTGATACTTAAAGGGTTGACGGTGGATAGGCAATGGCAAACATTTAAAGATCACATGGATGAACTTCAACAATTGTACAGCCCTGTCTTGAGTAAAAATAAAACAGGGAAGGTGGCTCAACCGTGGCTAACAAGGGAAATTAAGGATAGTATTAAATCCAAGGAAAAGGTATATAAATTGGCCAGAAAAAGCAGCAAACCTGAGGACTGGGAGAATTTTTAATACAGCAGAGGAGGATAAAGGGTTTAATTAGGAGGGGGAAAATAGATTATGAGAGGAAGCTTGCTGGAAACATAAAAACTGACTGAAAAAGCTTCTATAGATATGTGAAGAGAAAAAGATTAGTGAAAACAAACGTAGATCCCTTGCAGTCAGATTCAGGTGAATTTATAATGGGGAACAAAGAAATGGCGGACCAGTTAAACAAATACTTTAGTTCTGTTTTCACGAAGGAAGACACAAATAACCTTCTGGAAATATAGGGGACCGAGGGTCTAGTGCGAAGGAGGAACTGAAGGATATCCTAATAAAGTGGGAAATTGTGTTCGGAAAATTGATGGGATTGAAGGCCGATAAATCCCCGGGGCCTGATAGTCTGCATCCCAGTGTACTTAAGGAAGTGGCCCTAGAAATAGTGGATGCATTGGTGATCATTTTGCAACAGTCTATCGACTCTGGATCAGTTCCTCTGGACTGGAGGGTAGCTAATGTAACACCACTGTTTAAAAAAGGAGGGAGAGAGAAAACAGGTAATTCTCGACCGGTTAGCCTGACATCAGTAGTGGGGAAAATGTTGGAATCAATTATTAAGGATGAAATAGCAACGCATTTGGAAAGCAGTGACAGGATCGGTCCAAGTCAGCATGGATTTATGCAAGGGAAATTCTGCTTGACAAATCTTCTGGAATTTTTTGAGGATGTAACTAGCAGAGTGGACAAGGGAGAACCAGTGGATGTGGTGTATTTGGACTTTCAAAAGGCTTTTGACAAGGTCCCACACAAGAGATTGGTGTGCAAAATCAAAGCACATGGTATTGGGGGTAATGTACTGACGTGGATAGAGAACTGGTTGGCAGACAGGAAGCAGAGAGTCGGGATAAACGGGTCCTTTTCAGAATGGCAGGCAGTGACTAGTGGAATGCCGCAGGGCTCAGTGCTGGGACCCAAGCTCTGTACAATATACATTAATGATTTAGATGAAGGAATTGAGTGTAATATCTCCAAGTTTGCAGATGACACTAAACTGGGTGGCAGTGTGAGCTGTGAGGAGGATGCTAAGAGGCTACAGGGTGACTTGGACAGGTTAGGTAAGTGGGCAAATGCATGGCAGACACAGTATAATGTGGATAAATGTGAGTTTATCCACTTTGGGGACAAAAACACAAAGGCAGAATATTATCTGAGTGGCGGCAGATTAGGAAAGGCGGAGGTGCAACGAGACCTGGGTGTCATGGTTCATCAGTCATTGAAAGTTGGCATGCAGGTACAGCAGGCGGTGAAGAAGGCAAATGATATGTTGGCCTTCATAGCTAGAGGATTTGAGTATAGGAGCAGAGAGGTCTTACTGCAATTGTACAGGGCCTTGGTGAGGCCTCACCTGGAATATTGTCTTCAGTTTTGGTTTCCTAATCTGAGGAAGGACGTTCTTGCTATTGAGGGAGTGCAGCGAAGGTTCACCAGACTGATTCCCGGAATGGCGGGACTGATATATGAGGAGAGACTGGATCAACTGGGCCTTTATACACTGGAGTTTAGAAGGATGAAAGGGGATCTCATAGAAACTTACAAGATTCTGACGGGACTGGACAGGTTAGATGTGGGAAGAATGTTCCCGATGATGGGGAAGTCCAGAACCAGGGGAGACAATCTTAAGATAAGGGATAGGCCATTTAAGACTGAGATGAGGAGAAACTTCTTCACTCAGAGAGTTGTTAACCCATGGAATTCCCTACCGCAGAGAGTTGTTGATGCCACTTCATTGGATATATTCAAGAGGTAGTTAGATATGGCCCTTACAGCTAAAGGGATCAAGGGGTAGGGAGAGAAAGCAGGTAAGGTTACTGAGGGAATGATGAGCCATGAAGTTTTGAATGGTGGTGCAGGCTCTAAGGGCCGAATGGTCTACTCCTGCACCTATTTTCTATGTTTCTATGTTTCTATGTTTCTATGGCTAAGTTATGCAGCATTCAGCACACAACAGTGAACTGACCGGCAATCTCAGGGGAGTATAGCAAGTAGCAAGTAGCCTCTGGAATGGTCCAAGCATTGGAAATGCCGTTTCAAGACGCTAGCGGTCCATTCTATTAGGCTGAGCGTCGCAATGTGCGACATGTTGTATTCGTGGTCAGCTTCCCTCCGGGTTACACGTAGGGGCGTCATGAGCCAGGTGGCGAGGCCATACCCTTTGTCTCCCAGTAACCAGCTCTGCCCTTCTGGTTGCTGCTGAAACATGGCAGATATAACTCTCTCGCGTAGGATGAACGCATCATGGGTGCTCCCAGGGTATTTTGCATCAACTGTCATGATGCAATGCATGTCGTCATACACGAGTTGCACATTAATGGAGTGGAAGCCTTTTCTGTACCTGTACATCTCGGAATCTTCCAAAGGTGCTCACAAGGCGATGTGGGCAAAATCAATGCAGCCCTGTACCTTTGGGAAGCCAGCAATCCTGGAGAAGCTCACAGTCCTGTCACGCATTGCCTGGGTGGTCATGGGGAACTTTATGTAGTCATTCCTCCGGGCATAGAGTGCAGCAGTCACCTGCCAAATTCAGACATGTGTTGCATGTTGAGAAATGGCGCACACAGCCCCAGTTACAGCCTGGAACGATCCAGATGCATAGAATGAAAGTGCAGCTGTAACCTTCACTTCAACTGACAAAGCAGTCATCCTGATGCTTCTAGGTTGCAGGTTTGCTTTTACTAACTCACAGATCTCAGTTACAACTTCTTTGCGAAAATGCAGCCTTCTGACAGAGTCTGCATCACTCAGGTGCAGGTATGAACACTTGTCTCGATATACCAGACGTGGGCAAGGCCTCCTGTCCAACACGCTATGGGCTCTGAGGTTCCTCATGCAATGACGTCCAATCAATTGTCGCCTCCGCAGCACCATCATGCAAAGGCTCGCACAAGGTATGGCATTGTCAGTGTTGCTCCCATACTTAAATTTTACCTTTGCAAGAAGCTCAAAACGGCAAGCAGGCAGGACAATGTTCTTTGTTCTCTCTCCCCCCAGGTCTGTATGGACCACACCCAGATCTGAGCAGACGCAGTGATCGAGAATCCCGCCCCCCGCCCAACCCCCAGGCTATATTCGCTATGTAGTGCAGTCTTGTGAGATCTTCCGATCGCCTTCCACAGCTCCCTTCCCCACCCCCATCCACCAGGGCTTGATTTGATGGGTAGTATAAGCTTCTGATGTCTTCTGATCACCTTCCACAGCCCCACACCTAACCCCCCCACCCCAGGCTTCTTTTGCAGCCGAGTCCTGAGTCCTTGTGTCCAGGCGTGGGACTGATTCTGCTAATCGACGCTCTAACCCTTCAGCCCTGTTTGCAGACGTCGGTGATGGCGTGTCAGTTGAAAAATTATGAAAACTTACAAAATTCCATCAAACTTTCATTTACTGCGTTATAAGGTAAAAACATTTAATCTTTATTATGCATATTTAAGTCTTCTTCCCTCCAAAACTTTGCTCAAAAACAATGGTGTCTTTAGGCGCTGATTTTTCAATGCACGCTGGTTTTTCTTAACTCACCAGAAGGTTTTTCGGAAGTGGTCACATACACCGACCTAGGAGACATTTCTTTTGGGCAAACTTCCATAATTGACAAAAACTGGCACAGACACCAGGTTACGCTCCCTATGACGTAAAAAACCCCGAACCTAATAAAATCGTAATTAACTGAGTTACGCTGGCGCACATTCCTTTGGGAAATTTTTACATTTTTAACTTACAGCAAAAAAAGCAGCGCACGGCAAAAAAACGGCGCACATCACTGGAAAATTGTCCCCTTTGAATGGTTACAGCACAAGAGGCCATTTGGCTCCTCGAGCCTGCTCCGCCATTTAATAAGATCGTGGCTGATCTGATCATGGACTCAGCTCCATTCCCTTATCGCTCAAAAACCTGTCTATCTCCGCCTTAAAAGTATTCAATGACTCAGCCTCTACAGCTCTCTGAGGCAGTGAATTCCACAGATTTACAACCCTCTGAGAGAAGAAATTCCTCCTCATCTCAGTTTTAAATGGGCGGCCCTTATTCTGAGACTATGTCTCCTAGTTTTAGTTTTCCTTATGAGTGGAAATATCCTCTCTGCATCCACTTTGTTGAGACCCTTCTTTAACTTATATGTTTTGATAAGATCACCTCTCATTCTTCTGAACTCCAATGAGTCGAGGCCCAACCTACTCAACCTTTCCTCATAAGTCAACCCCCTCATCCCCAGAATCGACCTAGTGAGCCTTCTCCGAACAGCCTCCAATTCAAGTATATCCTTCCTTAAATATGGAGATCAAAAACTGTACGCAGTACTCTCAGTCTGGCCTCATCAACACCCTGTAGCAGAACTTCTCTGCTTTTATACTCCATCCCCCTTGCATTGGTTCTTTTGCCAATCACATTAAATCTGTGTCCTCTGGTTCTCGACCCTTCTGCCAATGGGAACAGTTTCTCTCTATCTACTCTGTCTCGACCCCTCATGATTTTGAACACCTCTATCAAATCTCCTCTCAACCTTCTCCGTTTTAAGGAGAACAAACCAGCTTCTCCAGTCTATCCACGTAACTGAAATCCCTTATCCTTTGCCTTTAACAAATCCATGCTCACTTTCCTTAATTAATCCATACTTGTCCAAGTGACTGTTAATTTTACCCCAGATTATCATTTCTAAAAGCTTCCCCACTACATAGGTTAAACTGACTGGCCTGTAGTTGCCTGTAGTTATGGAATGGCCACCTAATTTACATGAACGTCAGAGTCCTTATAAGCCTAGGGCACAGCCTGTGTGCCTGGTCCCAGTTCTGTGTGTGTTCACTGCCCGCATTGTGCCACGGTAATTATAAACAGACCTCAAGCCTCTGCCTCTGATTTTCCAGGGAGCAGGTGCGTGTTTTGCTGTGAAACATCAGGGACCCACCATTAGATTGCCGGTTCTAAGAATCTTGAACATGTTCATTTTGTTGGACTCAGAGCACTGATTAATGTATGTGTAAAAGTTAACTGAAGTACTGTCATCTAATTTGCTGATTTGCTGCTACTTCTGTAATGTTATTAATAAACATGAATCAGTAGTTTCATCCTGGGTCACATTGTCTGCCAATGTGGTATTATCCACTGATTTATAGAGACCTGGACAATAATGTGTGCAACCTATACCATTTCTGGTGCACGCTTTAAAAGGAGTAATTGTTAACCCTGTGGGCTATCCCAGTTACTTCATGGATAAGGAAAATATTTAATTGATAGGAAATGAGGATTGCCCTATGGAAGCTTATTCTTGCTCCAAGCCTGATTTAAAAAATATTGACAGAGAGATGAATTGTAACAGCAACAATAATTATGCACAGCAGGGAGAACCTGTCTATCTGGGATTCAGGATACAGTTGAACATATTTCTCCTCCAAAACGTAATTATCTTCACAATTAATCTAGACTTTGTTAATGATGTTAAATAACTTATGTAGATGTTCTAGAAATATTTTGGCCCGTTAACACAAGTTGTACATATTACTAGAAAGGAGTACTCCCAATCTTACAATTACATAAAGACCAAGAGGATAACGAAGGAAAGAATAAGGCCGATGAGGGACCAAAATAGTGATCCAAGGGTGGAGGCAGAGAATGTGGGTAAGGTACTTAATGAATATTTGCGGCAGTCTTCACAAAAGAGGAGAACGATGTCGACGTTGAAGTTCAGGAGGAAGATTATGAAATATTGTACGGGATAAACATAGTAAGAGAGGAAGTTTTAAGGGGTTTAACATCCTTGAAAGTAGATAAATCACCAGGACCGGATGAAATATATCCGAGGCTACTAAAAGAAGCAAGGGAGGAGATTGCGGAGGCTCTGACCATCATTTTTCAATCCTCCCTGGCTACTGGAGTTGTGCCAGAGGATTGGAGAATTGCTAATGTTATTCCATTGTTTAAAAAGGGAGGATGGGATAAACCGAGCAATTGCAGGCCAATTAGTTTTACCTCGGTGCTGGGCAAATTATTGGAATCAATTCTGAGAGACAGTATAAGCCTTAATTTAGAAAAACACAGATTAATCAAGGTCAGTCAGTATTGATTTGTTCAGGGAAGGTTGTGTCAGACTAACTTGATTGAGTTCTTTGAGGAGGTAACAAGGGTCGACGAGGGCAGTGCGTTTGATGTAATTTACATGGATTTGAGCATGGTTTTTGACAAGGTCCCACATGGTAGACTAATCAAAAAAGTAAAAGCCCATGGGATCCAAGGGAGAGTGGCAAATTGGATCCAAAATTGGCTCAGAGGCAGGAAGCAAAGGGTAATGGTTGAGGGGAGCTTTTGTGACTGGAAGGCTGTTTCCCGTGGGGTTCCACAGGGCCCAGAATTGGGTCCCGTACTTTTTGTAGTTATATATTAATGATTTAGACTTAAATGTAGGGGGCATGATAAAGAAATTTGCAGATGATACAAAAATTGGCCGTGTGTTTGACAGTGAGAGGAAAGCTCCAGACTGCAGGAGGATATCGATGAACTGGTCAGTTGGGCAGGAAAGTGGCAAATGGATTTCAATCCAGAAAAGTGTGAGGTAATGCATTTTGGGAGGGGCAACAAGGCAAGGGAATACACAATAAATGGGAGGATACTGAGAGGTGTGGAGGATCAGAGGGATCTTGGAGTATATGCTCATGGATCCTTAAAGGTAGCTGAACAGGTAGATAAGGTAGTTAAAAGGCAAACAGAATGCTTTCCTTTACTAGCCGAGGCATAGAATACAAGAGCAGGCAAGTTATGCTCGAACTGTATACAACACTAATTGGGCCACAGCTGGAGTACTGCGCGCAGTTCTGGTCACCACATTACAGGAAGGATGTGACTGCACTAGAAAGGGTGCAGAGGAGATTTATGAGGATGTTACCAGGGCTGGAAAATTTTAGCTATGAGGAAAGATTGGATAGGCTGGGGTTGTTTTCCCTGGAACAGAGGAGGCTGAGGGGAGCTTTAATTGAGATGTACAAAATTATGAGGGGCCTAGATAGAGTGGAGAGGAAGGATCTATTTCCCTTAGCAGAGGGGTCAACAACCAGGGGGCATAGACTTAAAGTAGTTGATGGAAGGATTAGGGGGGAGATGAGGAAAAATGTCTTCACCCAGAGGGTGGTGGGGGTCTGGAACTCACTGCCTGAAAGGGTGGTAGAGGCAGAAACCCTCATCACATTTAAAAGGTACTTGGATGTGCACTTAAAAAGCCTTAAAGACTTAATTTTGTGTTCCTTCTTAAAGGGGCACAGCCAATAAAGACTGTAACTTAACCAAAATTAAAAAGAAACGTAACAAATGAAATTAGAATTCTATTTCCCGGGGTGTTGATGCACTTCAGTCCCTCCGGTGCCCACGGAAGGCCTCAAGTGTGCGAGTGGACACTGCGTGCTCTGTCTCCGGGGACACTCTGGCGCGAACGTAGCAGCAGAAGAGAGGCAGGCAGTAGGGCCAAACTCATTTGGGGGCTCTTGCCTTGTCTTACTGGCAGCAATTGTTTAATCTGCCAAGTCTCTCGGGTTGAGCAGTTAAGGTGACTTTTGTACTTCCTGGAGATCCTGACATAAGCAACAAATGCAATCTTGTAGTTCTACATTACATAGTGTTGCAGTAATCTTAACTACACTTCAAGGCAAGTGTTTAGTGCCAATAAATGTTTATAGCAGTGACTACAAATTAACATTTATCAGTCTTTCTCTTCTGAAGTTATGACTAAAGAGCTTTGATATGGAGGGTGTTTTACTTTACAACTGGCCTATTTTCCACCTGACTCAAGACTGTTTGATGCTGACACTGATGATGAATGTAGAAAAATAATCCCCAGGATATTCAATAAGGAAAACTTGAAATGATATAATACCTTCACATAGCACTATGTTCCGAGGCACTTTACTGGGGAAGTGTTGATTTATGAAAAGGAAGCAGGAAAGAGGTTTGGCGAGATGAGTGAAGACATGGTCCAAAGTTTTGAGAACCAACCTGAGAGAATGACCAACTTGATCTCATCATCACCAATCTATCTGTTGCTGATGCATCTGTCCATGACAGCATTGGTAGGAGTGACAACAGCATAGTCTTGTCTTCACGCTCAGGATATTGTGTCCTGTGCCATTACCACCATGCTAAGTGGGATAGATTAAGAACAGGCTGGAAGGACCAAAGGGTCTTTTCCTGTCCGGCATTGTTCGTTTGTTCATAACAGATCTAGCAGCTCAAAAATGGAATCCATGAGGCACTGTGGGCCATCAGCAGTAGTGGAATTGTACACCACCACAATCTGTAACTTCAAGGCCCTGCATATCCCTCACTCCTCCATCACCATCAAGCCAGATGACCAACCTCGGTTCAATGAGGAGTGTAGAAGAGCATGCTGAGAGCAGAACCAGGCAGACCTGAAAATGAGGTGCCAACCTGTTGAAGCTACAACACAGGAATACATGAATGCTAAACAGCAAATGCAGCATGCTATAGATAGAGCTAAACGATCGCACAACTAATGAATCAGGTCAAAGATTGTGACATCAAGAAACAACTGCGTGAACTGAACACAGTAAAAGCTACAAGTACAGACAACATCTCGGCTGTACGTCTGAAGACCTGTGCTCCATAACTATCCAAACTGTTCCACTACAGCTACAACATTGGCATCTATCCAATAATGTGGAAAATTGTCCAGGTACGTGCTGTCCACAAAAAGATCAAATTCAACCCTGCCAATTACCACCCTATTAGCCTACTCCCAATCATCAATGATGGGAGGAGTTATCAACTGTGCAATCAAGTGGCACTTGCTTATCAATAACCTCCTCACCAATGCTCAGTTTGGGTTGCGCCAGGACCACTCGACTTCAGACCTCTTTACAGCCTTGGTCCAAACATCGACACAACCTGAAAGCACATGGGATTGGGGGTAGTGTGCCGACGTGGATTGAGAACTGGTTGTCAGACAGGAAGCAAAGAGTAGGAGTAAACGGGTACTTTTCAGAATGGCAGGCAGTGACTAGTGGGGTGCCGCAAGGTTCTGTGCTGGGGCCCCAGCTGTTTACATTGTACATTAATGATTTAGACGAGGGGATTAAATGCAGTATCTCCAAATTTGCGGATGACACTAAGTTGGGTGGCAGTGTGAGCTGTGAGGAGGATGCTATTAGGCTGCAGAGCGACTTGGATAGGTTAGGTGAGTGGGGAAATGCATGGCAGATGAAGTATAATGTGAATAAATGTGAGGTTATCCACTTTGGTGGTAAAAAGAGAGAGACAGACTATTATCTGAATGGTGACAGATTAGGAAAAGGGAAGGTGCAACGAGACCTGGGTGTCATGGTACATCAGTCATTGAAGGTTAGCATGCAGGTACAGCAGGCGGTTAAGAAAGCAAATGGCATGTTGGCCTTCATAGCGAGGGGATTTGAATACAGGGGCAGGGAGGTGTTGCTACAATTGTACAGGGCCTTGGTGAGGCCACACCTGGAGTATTGTGTACAGTTTTGGTCTCCTAACTTGAGGAAGGACATTCTTGCTATTGAGGGAGTGCAGCGAAGATTCACCAGACTGATTCCCGGGATGGCGGGACTGACCTATCAAGAAAGACTGGATCAACTGGGCTTGTATTCACTGGAGTTGAGAAGAATGAAAGGGGACCTCATGGAAACGTTTAAAATTCCGACGGGTTTAGACAGGTTAGATGCAGGAAGAATGTTCCCAATGTTGGGGAAGTCCAGAACCAGGGGTCACAGTCTGAGGATAAGGGGTAAGCCATTTAGGACCTAGATGAGGAGAAATTTCTTCACCCCGAGGCACCATTTAACCGAGTGTAAACCAAGTAAAACTGAAGTCAAAGGGGATCTGGAGGTAAAACCCTTCAGTGGCTGGAGTTATACGTGGTACAAAAGAATATTTGTGGTTGTGCCAATCATCTTAGTCGCAGGACATCGCTGCAGGAGTTCCTCAGGACAGCTTTCTTGGGCAAACTATCTTCAGCTGCTTCTTCTATGACCTTACATAAGAACATAAGAAATAGGAACAGGAGTAGACCATTTTGCCCCTCGAGCCTGCTCCACCTTTCAATTACCTCTGTCATTAGCTGAGGCATAGAATATAAGGGCAGGTGGGTTATGCTTGAACTGTATAAAACACTGGTTAGGCCACAGCTGGAGTAATGCGTGCAGTTCTGGTCACCTCATTACAGGAAGGATGTGATTGCAGTGGAGAGGGTACAGAGGAGATTTACGAGGATGTTACTGGGAGTGGAGAATCTTAGCTATGACAGATTGGATAGGCTGGGTTTGTTTTCCTTGGAACAGAGGAGGCTGAGGGGATACCTCATTGAGGTGTATAAAATTTTGAGGGGCCTAGATATAGTGGATAGTATTAAGTCTTTAATACTCTTATGAATGACTTCATGAGGTCTAATATTGTACTTGAGCTGTTGTGACCTTAGTCCCATTTATTGTAACTCCAGAGTGAGGCACAAGCATGGTGGGCAGCCTTTTATACTGGGCCCTGCACACCTATGCAGGTGACCCTCAAGTCTCCCACCACAGTGCCCTCTGGTGGCAGACCTTATGTGACTATACAGTTAGTATACATGGTCTACATACATGACATCACTTCCCCCCAAGTCTTTAATGCAAGTTGACTCGTACATTGACGGTGACCTGGGCTTTGCACTTCCTGGTTGACCATTGGAGGGTCGCTTCGAGCTTGGGTGGGTTGGTAGTGAGATTTGTTGCCAGTGGAGGTCCCCGTGGTTTCTGGTTGTCCATGACTACTCCATTCTCCCCCCCACACAGAGATCATGCTAATGGCCCGTTACATGCAAGTTACATTCAAGTTCATCACATGGGTTTTACATTTACATCTTGGTACATTTGTTGGGTGGATTACAGTTGCGTTTCTTTTTGTGTGGTACATTTATATGATCAGTACAAGTATATCAATACAGGTACACAAGGACAATCTAGTTCCAGCACGGCCGGATGAGATCCGGGTCGTCTGATGGCGGCGCAGCGCCCCATGTTAGTGGGTCTGTGGGCGAGGTGAGCTCATTTTGCTCGAGTTGCCGGAGCTCAGGGCTCTTGCCGTTACTCCTGGTGTCGGGCAGGCCCAAAGATAGCTGCTGTATCTGTGACCTCCCTGTCCTTTTCATTTGCACAGTGTCGCTGCTGCTCACCGGGAAGCGGTCTGAGCAAGTGAGCGTTTCGTCTAAGCGACGATGGGGCTGCCTTGTCTTGTCTAGCAGTTCACAGGGGACTGCTGACTCGCTTTCCTTGAGGGCACCATTGTGAGCACTCTCTAGTTTGGGATCCTGACTGGTCCAGATCCCGTTCAGAGGAGCCGTTGCGGGTGACCCTTCGCTCTTGGGCATTGCCGTGGTGGCGAGTGGGTTTGTGGGCTGCACCTTTTCCACCCGGGTGGTGGGCGACGGTAGCCGACTGTGAGCATAGGCGCAGTTTACTGTTTCTGGCCCGTGGCAGTTCATGCCATCGGGTGCCTGCAATGTTAAACCGATCTGAGGCAGGGTATTACTACCGGTGCCTCTGCTCTCCGGGGATCGTTTACTCTGCGGCTTGTCTACCTCTGTCAGCTGTGGGGACACTTTATGATACATCGTTCTGGTCCTGGGGATGCAGGCTACAGCATTGGGTAGCCCGCTGGACCTGCATACGACCGTTAGATGTTCGCCCGCTACATTGGCTGATTGCAATTTGCCCCCGACATCGCTCAACAACATTTTGCTCATTACAGCTGGACTTTTACATTGGTTACCAATTTCAAGCCGTTCATTCAAAAATTGCGGATTGCTGGCCTCCTTTAAAATGGCCTTACTACTTTTACCCCAGTCGTCTTCCTTGTGTGGAACCACATGTCGTTGCTCCATTAGCGCTGCACCTCGTGGTTTGGATGCCATCTATTCCCTGTCCATGATGTCAACTGCCGCGATTTTCTTTCCCAGGGATTCTGCCACTGAAGCTGGGAAGGCGCCCTCAGATCCAATCTTCCTCCCCAGGAGTCCTGCCACTTAAACCATGAAGGTGTGTTTGGGTCGTCTCGGCTGGATCATCGGCATGCAGTCGTGATGAGTGGTCTGTGCCTTGGGGGCTGCGTGGATCTGCTCTCCGGTGCCTAGTCCAACCAAAGGTGGGGACTTGCTCTGCCTCTGAGCACAGGGGACGTCAATCGCTGGAGGGATGAAGTCTTCCCTGTTCCAATGAATCTTCCCCATCCATCTTCTTCCAAGTAGCGTTGGTCCATCACCTGAAACAATCCACAATGGTAAATTGTGCATCACGCCATCATGGGATACACTTACATCCACAATACCAACAATTGATATTAGTTCCTTGATGTAGGTGCGTAGCTTTGCCTGAACCGGGACCAGCTTAGGTCATTCAGCTTGATCGTTCAATAGCCTCTCAAAGGCTTCCTGGCTCATTACTGACTGACTCGCCCCCGTGTCCACTTCCCTGAAGACTGGAACGCCATTTATCTCGACTTCCATTATCACTGGAGGACAATCTGTGGTGCAGGTATATACTCCATACACTTTGTCCTGGGACTGAGCTGCCTCTCTAGCCATCTCCTCGTAATCCGCGCTGGATTCACAGCTATCCGCTGACTCCTCTTCCACGTGGTGAGTCACAGCTCTTTTGCACATTCGCTGGAGGTGGCCCTTTGTGCTGCAGCCTTTGCACACATAGTCTCTGAACCGACACTGATGAACCCTGTGATTACCTCCGCAATGCTAGCATGGTGCTATTCGACTTACATTTGCACCCCTCGGCAGACTCTGAGTTAAAGGACTCAGGAGCCTGTCTGCCCTGGACCGATTCACGTTCAACAGTTCTGCCTGTGAAAGGCGCCATTCTATTTACAGTACTTGTCGGGTTTGAGTCCTGAGAGTGAGTCATCATCTGCTTGGAGCTGCAGCTTGAGGTCATGAACTGATGCTGATAGCCTTCTGCAGAGTGACGGTGGTTTCGGCAGACAGTAGGCTGTGAAGAAGGACCTCATGACCGATGCCAATTACGAAGACGTCCCGCAATGCAATGGTGAGGGATGCGCCGAATTCACACGGTCCTGCCAGCCTCCTGAGGTCGGCAGCGTACTTCGCGATTTCCTGGCCCTCGGGGTGGCAGTGTGTATAAAATCGATGCCTGGCCGTGAGGATGCTCTCCTTCGGTTTGAGTTGGTCCAGAGTTAGCATTTTCAACTCCTCGTATGACTTGGTCATTGGTTTCTCTGTTGCAAGCAAGTCCCTGACGAGGCCGTAGACCGCGGGCCCACAACTGGTCAACAGGATAGCTCTGCGCTTATCTGCCAGCATGGCCGGATCATCGCCTACCAGGTCGTTTGCTAGGTAATATTGGTCGAGTCACTCCATAAAGGCTTCCCAATCTTCACCCTCTGAGAACTTTTCTAATGCACCGTTAGTCATTTTTGCATGAAAGTTCGTAATCTCGTCGCCAGTTGTTATGTCTTTAATACTGTTATGAATGACTCCACGAGGTCTAGTATTGTGATCTTAGTCCCATTTATTGCAACTCCAGAGTGAGGCACAAGCATGGTGGGCAGCCTTTTATACTGGGCCCTGCACACCTATGCAGGTGACCCTCAGGTCTCCAACCGCAGTGCCCTCTGGTGGCAGACCTTATGTGACTATACAGTTAGTATACATGGTCTACATACATGAGAGATAGAAACGGCCTATTTCCCTTAGCAGAGGGGTTAACAACCAGGGGGCATAAATTTAAAGTAATTGGTAGAAGGTTTAGAGGGAATTTGAGGGGAAATTTCTTCACGCAGAGGGTTGTGGAGCTCTGGAACTCACTGCCTGAAAGGGTGGTAGAGGCAGAAACTCTCACCACATTTAAAAAGAACTTGGGTATGCACTTGAAGTGCCGTAGCCTGCAGGGTTACGGACCTAGAGCTAGAAAGTGGGATTAGGCTGGATAGCCTCTTATTGGCCAGCGCGGACACGATGGGCCGAAATGGCCTCCTTCCATGCTGTAAACTTCTATGATTCTATGATTCTATAAGGTCAGAAGTAGGATTGTTCACTGATGATTGCACAATTCACAATTCTTCAGAAAGAATGAAGCATGCAACAAGAGTTGGACAACATCCAGGTTTGATTCCTGGAGTAAAGTTCAATCACTGGTCTCTGCCAAATTAGCTGATCTGAGAAGGGATGGAAATAGGAGTGCTATAACTGAACTCAGAGAGGGGAAAACAAGACAAGGTTCTTGCTCTTTATTGCTGTTTAGTAACACGTATTGGAAGATGCGTATGTGTGGACATTGGGTGTGAGCAGGATCAGGTTCAGATGTGATGTTTCCCATGGTTTAATAACCTCTTGATATTGGGCATCGAGGTCATGCATGTATAATGGTCAATTGGATAAGGTACTCATGGAACTGTGAAACAAGGAATCAACACCTTCAGTAAAGGAGAGGGGAGGTGGGAAAAATGGAGAATAAAAATAAAAATAAAGGCATTAAAAGATTTTTTTCAAACCTTGGAAGTAATTTTCCCCTTTACTGCTAAACTGGCAGAGTGAATTGCCCAGGCAGTGAAGATGAAAATGATCTCCAAATCTTTGTCTCACTCATAAGTACATTGCAGTGGGAAGTGCTGTTTACAATGGAGAAAAGCAACTGAGATTCATCATCATAGGCAGTCCCTCAAAATCGAAGAAGACTTGCTTCCACTCTAAAAGTGAGTTCTCAGGTGGCTGTACAGTGGAATATGGGAATTACAGTCTCTGTCACAGGTGGGGCAGACAGTGGTTGAAGGAAAGGGTGGGTGGGGAGTCTGGTTTGCCGCACGCTCCTTCCGCTACCTGCGCTTGGTTTCTGCATGCTCTCGGCGACGAGATTCGAGGTGCTCAACACCCTCCTGGATGCTCTTCTTCCACTTGGGCGGTCTTGGGCCAGGGATTCCCAGGTGCCGATGGGGATGTTGCACTTTATCAAGGAGGCTTTGAGGGTGTCCTTGAAACGTTTCCTCTGCCCACCTGGGGCTCGCTTGCTGTGTAGGAGTTCCGAATAAAGCACTTGATTTGGGAGCCTTGTGTCGGGCATGCAGATGATGTGGCCCGCCCAACGGAACTAGTCGAGTGTGGTCAGTGCTTTGATGCTGGGGATGTTGGCCTGATCGAGAACACTGACGTTGGTGCATCTATCCTCCCAGTGGATTTGCAGGATGTTGCAGAGGCAGCGTTCGTGGTACTTCTCCAGCACTTTGAGGTGTCTATTGTATATGGTCCACGTCTCCGAGCCATATAGGAGGGCGGGTATCACTACTGCCCTGTAGATCATAAGCTTGGTGCCAGATTTGAGGTCCTGGTTTTCAAACACGCTCTTCCTTGGGCAACTGAAGGCTGCGCTGGCGCACTGGAGGCAGTGCTGGACCTCGTCATCAATGCCTGCCCTTGCTGATAGTAGGCTCCCGAGGTATGGAAAATGGTCCACGTTGCCCAAGGCCGCACCGTGGATTTTGATGACTGAGGTGGGGTGGGGGTGGGGGGGAGGCGGCGCAGTGCTGTGCGGCGGGGACAAGTTGGTGGAGGACCTATGTCTTACAGATGTTTCGTGTAAGGCCCATGCTTTCGTATGCCTCGGTGAAGATGTTGACGATGACTTGGAGTTCGGCCTCTGAATGTGCGCAGACACAAGCGTCGCTCGCGTATTGTAGTTCGATGACAGAGGATGGGATGACCTTGGATCTAGCCTGGAGGTGACGAAGCTTGAACAGGTTCCCATTGGTTCTATTGTTTAGTTCCACTCCAGCGGGGAGCTTGTTGAGTGGGAGATGGAGCATTGCAGCAAGGAAGATCGAGAAGAGCGTTGATGCGATGATGCAGCCCTGCTTGACCCTGGTCCGAACGTGCATTGGATCTGTGGTGGATCCGTTGATCAGGATCACGGCTTGCATGTCGTTGTGGAGCAGGCGGAGGATGGTAACAAATTTTGGGGGCAGCCGAAATGGAGGAGGGTGCTCCATAATCCCTCACGGTTGACAGTGTCAAAGGCCTTTGTGAGGTCAAAGAAGGCCATGTACAAGGGTTGGTACTGTTCCCTGCATTTCTCTTGTAGTTTTCGTGCAGTGAAGATCATATCCTTTGTACCCCTTAGTGGATGAAGCATTCTGACTTTGGGAGGAGACAGTTGAGGAGGATTCTAGCGATGACTTTCCCAGTGGCCGACAGCAGGGAGATTCCTCTGTGGTTGCCGCAATTGGACTTGTCCCCTTTTTTGAAGATGGTCACGATTATGGCATCTCTGAGATCTCCCAGCATGCTCTCCTCTTTCCAGATAACAGAGATGAGGTAATGCTTTTGTGCCAATAGTGCTTCTCCGCCATACTTTAGTGCCTCGGCGGAGATTCCATCTGCTCCTGATGCCTTGTTGTTCTTGAGCTGATGGATGGCCTTTTTTTACCTTGTGCAGGGTTGGGGTTTTGCTGAGATGGTGGCGGGTAGCATGCTGCGGGATGGAGTCGAGCACACTCGTGTCAAAGGCAGAGTGTCGATTAAAGAGATCTTTGAAGTGCTCCTTCCAGCGGTTCCTGATTGCCTCGGTGTCCTTAATGAGTGTCTCCCCGTTCTTGGCCAGCAGTGGGATGGGGCCTTGGGTGCTTAACTGTGGTGAAGAACCCTCGCACGTCATGCTTTCTCCACCCACTATCTATTCTTTAGGTTGTGGGTTTTTTGTTGGACCTCGGCCTTCAGCCGTCTGTAGAGCTGCTTTGCTGCTCCCGAATTGGGTTGCTGCTTTAAATTCAGAAATGCCCTGCGCTTGTGATTTGTTAGCTCCCGGATCTCCTGGTCTTTCTCGTCAAACCAATCTTGGTGTTTCCGGGTTGAATGACCGAGCGTCTCTTCGCAGGCGCTGGTTATGGTGGCCTGGAGGGCAGACCAGTCGCTGTGGGCACTCTGCGTCTCGGGGTCATCGAGGGTCGCCAGGTTGGCAGTGAGGCACTGGCTGTATCGGGCTCTCTTAACTGGGTCTTGGAGTGTCCCGGCGTTGATTTTTCTGCGGCAATGCTTCTGTTGGGGCTATACTGATGTTGATGACGGAACGGAATAGGCGGTGGTCGGTCCAGCAGTCGTCGGCTCCTGTCATGGCGCGGGTGATGCGCACGTCAACTGAGATTGCTGAGGTGCTAAACAAAGCACAGAAAGGGGGAGCCTCCTGTCTGAGGGAAGCTGCAGTGAGCATTTAAAGTGGCAAGTGCCCAAAAACTTCCTCCGTGGGCTATTTTCACTTTGGTGACTACTTAATACAAGTCGATAATAATTAAAGCAGAATGATAAAAATATTACAATTAAGCCATGGAGTTCTCTGAAAATTCTTTTAGCATGCTTTATGTTTAATAAAAAAAACGTTTGGCCTTTTCTTAACCTTTTAGTTTCTCGATTCATTTATTTTTAAAACATATGAATACTGCTACGGTGGGTACACCACAAATTATGTCCTAGTTATTTTTTTCCAGCTGTGCCTTTAAGGCAACTCCATAAATCAAGGATTGGAATTAAGAGGCTTAAGTTTGGGGGGTGGAACAGAACGATAAAGAGAAACACACAAGCACTGGTCAGACCACAATTAGAATATTGGCCTGGACTTTGTATTAAGAATAACGGTAAGGCTATCAGCGCTCACCGTTATTAATGAGTAAATGGGACAGCAACCGCCAGTGTCCGCACATGTGCAGTAAAACATAGACATACGGAGGTTGCGGTCTGATTTTTCCTGTTCCTCCACAAGCTGCGCTATACCAGTGCCTCGCTGATAGATTTGGCATTGAAATACATGAAAGGCATGAAAATGCTGTACTTACCCACTAGTTACTCACTAAACACGCCAAAAAAAGTTAGAGCTGGTGTGTTATAAGTGATAATTACTGCCAAACAACCTCTCTGGTCCTGAAAATTTAATTTTACAATTGTGGAATCGCATTCCTTCAAAATGTAATTATTGTTGGAGATATCAAAATAATTGTAAATTAAAATAATGATTTTTTTAAACTTTTTTTTCTCTTTTATCTCTTTCTCAATTCTTTATCACTTTATTTCCCTTTCTGTACATTAGATTATACCGAAATCAATAAATATTCTAAGTTATGCTTCCTAGTTTAGACTCTGCGTGTCTCAGTGAGGATTCTTCAATCTGATTGGTTGAAGAGCCAGCCTATTGCTTTCCCTGCTCACACACACCAAAGATCCCCTGTAGAGAGCTCCATGCTGAAATGGATCTCTAGTAATGAGAAGTTGCTGCTTAAAAGCCAACAAAAAGTCTGTGGGCAGCTGTAAGGTGATGAGCAGCGAGTGGCGTTCCTTTGCCATTGACCGCAAAATCCGGGCCATTATATTGAGTTTTGGTCAGCATGCCCAAAAAGAAGATATACATACATTGGAAAAAGAAAGGAAAAGAGCAATTCAAGAATCCCAAGTGTAAAATGGATAGTCATGAAGCAGATGAGAGAACTAAGGGACAAAACTGTCCCCTTGTAAAGGCCGTTTGCACCTCTGGGGGACGCTAACGGGGCGGAGGGGAGGGCCTCCCGGGAAATTGCCAGGGAGTTTGCAGAGTCGCAGCCATGGCAATGCCGCGCCCCACAGTTAGCACCCCAGGCTGCCGCGCACCCAGCAATGATGTCATCGCTGTGTGCGTCACCCCCTCACCGCCCGACCTCTTACCGCCCACGGTGGAAATTGCCCCATGGACCGCAAGGCTGGTGCATGCAGACATCAACGCCAGCTTCTCGGGGCACTAGTTAAAGGACAGGGCGCCTGCGCCTGGTCCAATGTTGCCCTGGTGGCCTAGTGGAGGCCATCAGAGGCCCTACAGAATGTGCAGCGGCTCGCCCCTTTAAGCGAGGGGATGCTCCATGTAACGCTTGACTCACCGCCCCAGTAGTGCCCCGGGACCCACCCCCAAAAGAAGCGGAGCGCAAGAGATTGTGTCCTGCTTGCTTCGAGCAACAGTAAACCGACTTCAGCGGCAGGACGGGACTTTCTGCGGCCTGGTGCAGAAAGTCCCGCCCCAGATGGTTACCGCCTCCTAAAGCTTTACTTTCCAGAAGAAAGAATTAAGGAAGGACCTCATCAAAAATATATTAAATTGCATAGCTATGATAAATCCGAATTAGTTAAGGAATAGGAACAGAACTGCTGCTGTATTGGGAAATATGTAGAAAATTAAGATTAAAATGCAGGAACAACAGGGCCATAATGATGGATGACTTTAATTATCCAAAGCTAGACTATGGTAAGAGTAGTGCATGTTATTTGGAGAAATGTTGACTCCTTTAATTAGAACAAAAAAGGCTAAGAGATGATCTAATCGAGGTGTTCAAAATTATGAGAGATTTTGATAACTTAATTCGGGAAAAGCTATTTCTGCTGATCAGTGTATCGATAACAAATCTTAAATTATTGCCGAAGAGAGTATTTCGACAAATATATTTTACGCAGCAAGTTGTTAGAGGATTGGCTAACTAACAGAGAACAGAGGGTCGGAATAAATGGTTCATTCTCTGATTGGCAACCAGTAACTAATGGGATGCCGCAGGGATCAGTGCTGGGACCCCAACTACTTACAATCTACATTAACGACTTGGAAGAAGGGACTGAGTTTGCTGATGATACAAAGATGGGAGGAAAAGCAATGTGTGAGGAGGACACAAAAAATCTGCAAAAGGACATAGACAGGCTAAGTGAGTGGGCAAACATTTGGCAGATGGAGTATAATGTTGGAAAGTGTGAGCTCATGCACTTTGGCAGAAAAAAATCAAAGATATTATTTAAATGGAAAAAGATTGCAAAGTGCCGCAGTACAGCGGGACCTGGGGGTACTTGTGCATGAAACACAAAAGGATAGTATGCAGGTACAGCAAGTGATCAGGAAGGCCAATGGTATCTTGGCCTTTATTGCAAAGGGGATGGAGTATAAAAGCAGGGAAGTCTTGCTACAGCTATACAAGGTATTGTTGAGGCCACACCTGGAATACTGAGTACAGTTTTGGTTTCCATATTTACGAAAAGATATACTTGTTTTGGAGGCAGTTCAGAGAAGGTTCACTAGGTTGATTCTGGGATTTAGGAAAGGTTGAGTAGGTTGGGCCTCTACTCATTGGAATTCAGAAGAATGAGAGGTGATCTTATCAAAACGTATAAGATTATGAGGGGGCTTAACAAGGTGGATGCAGAGAGGATGTTTCCACTGATGGGGGAGACTAGAACTAGAGGGCATGATCTTAGAATAAAGGGCCGCCCATTTAAAGCAGAGATAAGGAGGAATTTCTTCTATCAGAGGGTTGTAAATCTGTGGAATTCGCTGCCTCAGAGAGCTGTGGAAGCTGGGACCTTGAATAAATTTAAGACAGAAATAGACAGTTTCTTAAACGATAAGGGGATAAGGTGTTATGGGGAGTGGGCAGGGAAGTGGAGCTGAGTCCATGATCAGATCAGCCATGATCTTATTTAATGGCAGAGCAGGCTCGAGGGGCCATATAGCCTACTCCTGTTCCTATTTCTTATATTCTTCTGTTCTTATGTTAGGGGATTGAATGCTCGAACAGATACAGTGCTGAAAATTACTCTGTAATAGTTTTTAAAAGGGAAGCAAATACACATTTGAAAAAGAAAAATGTGGAGATATGGGGGAAAAGGCAAAGAAATAAGATTAGGTGGACAGCTATTTCAGAGTGCCAGCACAGGCACAATGGGCTCCTTCTGTACTTAATAATTCTATAATTCTACTTCAAATATAAATGTCAAGTACGTAGGCCCCGAGTAAAATGAGTGAAAAGCAAATATAGAATAGCGATCAAGCAAAACTTCTTCAAGGAGTGATAAATGTTTGGAATAATCCACAAAGCAAGTTAATGTAGACAAAAATCATGGTTTCTTAAAAATACAATTAGCTGCCACGATGAGAGAGTTAATCTGTTCAGTGAATATATACCATATGTAAGATAGAGTTAACATAACAAAAAAAACAGATTATCTGGTCATTATCACATTGCCGTTTGTGGGAGCTTGCTTGTGCGCAAATTGGCTGCCGTGTTTCCTACATTACAACAGTGACTACACTCCAAAAGTACTTCATTGGCTGTAAAGTGCTTTGAGACGTCTGGTGGTTGTGAAAGGTGCTATATAAATGCAAGTCTTTCTTTCTATTACAATATATTTGATGCATAATATTAACGTTGCCTGGCTGTTTCCACTTAACAAACCATTTCTATTTTCCAGCTAATGTAGCATGTTTTTCATTAAACCAGAGATACGAGCCAATGCCAACATTTAGCTTCTTGGATGGGACATGACATCAACAGCATTTGATTTAAGCCCAGATTTCCTGAGTGGTAGAAAGAATGCCAAGCTGAAGCAGCAACTTCCTGCTTCAGATCATTCAATTTGCAGTTGCATATAGTCAAATTTAAATTCTATTTCTTTCAAGATGAGATGTGCTAGCATGAGTGCTTTTAGGTGATCTGGGAATTTGGTCAGTGCCAGGTCTAAATAGTCACTAGTTTGAGAACCAACCAGCAAGCTGATATAATTAACAATTATGAAAAATGCAGAATAGCCACAACAGTCAGTTTTTTGCATCCTTGCCAATCCTTGTGGTTGCAATTGAATTTGCCAATTGGGTGAATGATATACTTGGGATGGATAATTGAATTCTGTTGATGGGATCTGACAGGTAGATAAAATTGAATTGTCAGCAGACGGTGGATGTTAAGCTGTTACCAACAGGGCCTCTCACTCCATGAGGAGTACTTCTATCCAAAAGACTTCAAAATCACTTGGCAGTAGGAGGTGCCAACTCATGTTTGGAATATAAGCCACCATCTGTGACACAGTCTCACTGAAAGAGATCCTAGCCAGGGATGGATACAGCCTCAGTTAATGGTTAGTCTATTGAGAATCAGTCACAAAACACTAGTACATCAGTATTTACAAAAGCTGCAGTACCAGCAAAAGGTGACAAATTAGCCTGAAGGCCACAAATGTTTGTACATTGTAAATTTACAGTCCATATATATATAAACGACACTGCATGTACTTGACTACCCGTTATGTCAGTCGCACCATTCCTGTTAGTCTAGTTTTGACAAACGGGAGAGAGAGAGCAGCTTAGAGAGAGAGCAACCCAACCCGGGTGGCGTCAGTTATGAACTGAAGAAAAGCAAGACTTTAGGGATTATATTTTTGCTGACTGAACAGTTCAACAGTGCTTCATTTGGCTCCTGGTGCCAACAAAAATCTTTGCTGGAGCCGGCTAGGCAACTCAGCTCAATGTAATTCTTGCCAACTTTTCACACAGGCAGCAAAATAAAGAATGTATGTGAAAGAAGTGAAAGAAAAGGAATAAAGCTAATATGCAGTGAGAAAGAGAGATGTATTGGACTGCTGAAACTAAGAGTTGACAAAGAAAGCATACTCTATGATATGTCCTTACTAAAGGGACGTTAGGGGTTTGTGATCTGTCTCCAGCCAAATTTCCTGCCAAACAGGTACTGGTGCATTTTTTTTTTACTGCATATACACATGCTAACGCTTCCTTTTCTACCATCTCGTAGCCCCTTTGTGCCTGGGACAGACTTCTGGAGGCATAAGCTATCGGCTGTAACTGACCATTGGCATTCACATGCTGCTACACACACCCGACCCCATAGGACGACGCATCGCACGTTAAAACAAGTTTCTTACACGGGTCATATAACGTTAACAGTTTGTTGGAGCATAACAAATTGCGTGCTCTATCAAAAGCCCTTTTCTGGCTGTCCCCCCAGACCCAATCGCGACCTTTGCGTAGGAGCACGTGTAGCGGCTCTAGCAGCGTGCTCAATTTGGGAAGAAAGTTACCAAAATAGTTCAGGAGCCCCAGGAACGAACACAGCTCCATCGTGTTACGGGGTCTGGGTGCTCTCTGGATCGCTTCCGTTTTGGACGCAGTAGGTCTGATCCTGTCTGCTGCTACCCTCCTCCCCAGGAATTCTACCTCTGGAGCTAAGAAGACGCACTTCGCCTTTTTCAGTCGCAGCTCTACCCGGTCCAGTCTGCGTAGCACCTCCTCCAGGTTGTGGAGGTGTTCTTCAGTATCGCGACCCGTGATGAGGATTTCATCTTGAAAAACCACCTTCCTTGGAATCGACTTGAGGAGGCTTTCCATATTTCGCTGAAAGATCGCGGCGGCTGAACGAATCCTGAACAGACATCTGTTATACTCAAACAACCCCTTGTGTGTCGTGATGGTGGTCAGCTTCTTCGACTCACTCACCAGCTCCTGGGTCATGTAAGCTGAGGTCAGGTCCAATTTTGAAAAAAGTTTGCCACCGGATAGCGTCGCAAAGAGGTCCTCTGCTCTCGGTAGCGGGTACTGGTCAAGGAGTGTCACCCGATTGATGGTGGCCTTGTAATCACCACATATCCTGACCGACCAATCCGCCTTGAGCACTGGCACAATCGAGCTCGCCCAATCACTGAATTCAACTGGCGAGATGATGCCTTCCCTCAGCAGGCGGTCCAATTCGCATTCTATCAAATTTGTCCAGGACCTGTGAGCATGATACTCGCTCCACAGAAGAAATTGCATTGACATCGTCCCATTTCCAGTTCATGACAGCAAGCCAACTCCTCCCCAGTAGTGCGGGACCGTCCCCCGGGACAATCCAGAGTGGGAACCTGTTCTCCGAATCTTTGTAGGTCATGACTACCATGGTGCTGCCTAGCACCGGAATGAGCTCCTTTGTATATTTCCGTAGCTGTGCGTCAATCGGCAATAATTTTGACCTCCTGGCCTTGGACACCCACAACCTTTCGAACTGTTTGAGGGACTGGCTGGCCCCCGTGTCTAGCTCCATTAATACTGGATGCCATTGAGGAGCACTTTCATCATTATCGGTGGCATCCTGGTATATGAACTGTATATGTGCTCCACATGAATTCGCTGAACTTCAGCTTCCAGCGATTTCCCCCAGTATTCATTTGGCCTCGTAGGGCTTACATCGGGCCCGTCCTCCTCATACATCAACCTGGATGCAGGCTTCCTGCAAGTGACCGCTGACGTTGCAGTTTCTGCAGGTATATTGCTGATACCTGCAAGCTCTGGCTGGATGTTTGCCTCCACACCTCCAGCATGAGCTGGAGGCTCCATTGTTGGAAACAAAAGATCCATTCCCAGTCGATCGTCTCTGACTGTCTCTGTAACTGTCCTTAAGCGCACCATTAACAGGTGTTGATGGCCCCATTACTGGCTGCATTATCCATTGCGATGGCATGAATTGCCGTTCAGCTAGCCATTGTCTCTGTTGAATTCCCCCTTTGGGTTCAACTACATGCTGGGGCATGTCCGATTGCCCTTGTCTGCCTAGAGAACTGTATGCCATGTTAACAATGTTGACTCCCTGGTCATATTCCGCACTTGAGCCAAGATTTTTGTCATACATCATTCTGGTTTCTTCCTCCTTGAGATAAATGTCTGGGCTATCAGAGCCGCCACTTCCAAGGTCAAGTCTTTGGTCTCAATCAGTTTCCTGAAAACCCCAGCGCGCCCTCAATAAAAAAATCTCGCAGCATCTCCGCTCTGCATGTATCTGGGAACTTACATAGGCTCGCCAGTCGTCGGAGATCTGCCATGAAGTCTGGAACACTTTGCCCTTCTCGCCACCGGTGCGTGTAAAACCGATGTCTCGCCATGTGCATGCTGCTCGCCGGTTTAAGGTGTTCCCCGATCAACTTACTGAGCTCTTCGAACGTCTTGTCCACCGGCTTCTCTGACGTTAGAAGGTCCTTCATCAGGAAGTACGTCCTGGATCCACAAACCATCGGCCGAATCCTGTCCCAACCATTCCTTCGTGACAAAACTATGCTGTAGTCTCTCAATAAAGTCGACCCAATCATCACCAACACAGCACCTCTCTTCTGTGCTGCTATTGGCCATGCTCGCGTGGTTTGAATCCCAGTTTCTCGTCACCAATGATATGTCCTTACTATACAGTATAAATACACATGAGGCCTATACTTGAGAGAAGGTCACTCTGTGACCAGTTACCTTTATTACCAAGACCTCAAGTGTTGAAGGTGGGTGGAGCTTCCCCTTTTATACCCAAAAGACCAGGTTAGGAGTGTCTCCCACAAGTTCACCCCCTTGTGGTCAATGTTCTCAAGGTGTACAACTTAGGTCAGCTTATATATGGGTTACAATGATAGTTGAATACATGACACTCAAAGTCAAAAGGTTTGAAGCAGTAGATGTAAAATGATTCTCGTGTGTTAAGAGGAAAACTGTTGTAACATCGGAATTATTTTTTTTCTCCAGAGAATTTGCTTTCTTCCTTTTTTGACATTCTTGACTTCCTGCTAAGTTGCCAGTTCCGTGGGCATCAGGCAGCCTTCATTATCTCACCAAAGATGCTATTCCTGTGTGTGAGCCTAAACAGCAACATCCCGACAGTAGAATGTTGCACCACTGGAACTGAAGTGAGGCGGGGCAGAAGTTCCACTCGTCAGGAGGTCATGGTGCTGACCCTGCTGGAAATTGTGAGCTCGGCCAATCTACATATGCAAAGACGTACAGGATGTCTAAATACAGCCTGCAATGCCTTAGATATTCCAGGGGGAGAGAGGAGAGTTAAACCTCAAATGGGTCCTGAATGGCTGGTGGTAGGGAGGATATGTGAGGGGAGTGGGAGCCAAAGAATACCTGGAAGGAGAGTGGAAAATATCTGGAGGAATATGCAGCAAATGCCTGGAAAAAGTATAAAATACCTGGAAGTGCAGCTGGAAAATACTTGGAGTAGCGGGAGAGACATGGTGCAGCAGCAGGATATAGGATCTACTGCTGCTTAAAAGAGTAATGTCAACACTGGAGAAAGCAAGCAAATTGGGCACTGTTGAGGGAGCAGCATGATCGGTAGACCAATGTGCGGTTTTTCCCATTTAAAAGCCAGTGAGCTGGCTGCGCTGGAGCCCAAGAGCGCAGCAGCTGCGCAGCTTAAAGCGAACATTGCTGTAGACTCCAGTACCTTCCTCTAGTGGCTGGTTATAGAGCAGCACATTGCCAGAGATCTTCAAACAGGCCACTTGCATTGGGGAATGCTGTGTAGGATGGGGAACCCTTACAAAAAAAGGTGCAGAAAAAAAAATTATAATGTTAAACATCAGTTGTCCTTACTTGGTTTCAAAATTGTATAAATCACTTAAGATAGCGAAGTAAATCTGAGAAGCTGGAATTGCACTCATCAAGAAATATTGTTGCAACATAATGGGCTGGATTTTAATGTAGAAATAACAGTGAGTTAACTGTGACCATTATTAAAGTGTAAATCAGACAGCAACTTTCAGCGCCCACACATGTGCAGTTAAATGCAGAAATCAGAAAGTATCTGTCTGAGTTTCCCTGCCCCTCTAGAAGCTATTAAAGTATCTTGACAAGAGACTCAACATTGAAATATATTGAATAATATGAAGTTGCTGCACTTATGTGATAGATACCTACTTAACTCGCCAGAAAAAGTTAGGGCTCACTCATTCCAATGTAAGTGAATTTGTAACGGCGTGATAAGTCTTAATTACTGTCAAACAACCTCTCTGGCCCTGAAAATTAACTTTTAAAAGTATGAAGTCTAATTCCTTCAGCTTTTGTTATAGTTGGAGTTTAAAAAAAAATTAAATACTTTTTATAAACTTTTTTTTTCTGCCTTTTATCTCTCTCTTTTAATCCAATCGTTCTCTTTATTTCACTTTACGTACCTGACTTGACATTGAATTTAATATTCTAACATATACATCCTGGTTCAGACTGTGTGCTGCTCATTAATGATTTTTCAGTCTGATTCGTTATTGAGTTGCACAGTTGCTTTCCCTCTTCACACAGGTCTCAGATCCCCTGTAGAGCGTACCACACTGTTATGACTCTCTCACTTCCAGTAAGTTCCAGTGCAAAACCCCACAGCGAGTCTGTGGGTAAGTGTAATGAACAGCTGGCACCTTTCATTGCTGCTGAGAGCAAGATCCGTCCCAATAATGGCCCGGATTTTGTGGTAATAATATTGATGAGGCTAACAGCGCTCACCATTATTAAGGAATAAATTGGACAGCACCTTCAAGAGCCCACAGATCCGCAGTTAAAAGTGGAAATCCAGAAGTTGCTATCTGATTTACCAAGCTCCTCCCCAAGCTTCGCGACACCAATACCTCGCTGATAGACTAAAAGACTAAAACACATGAAGGGCATAAAGTTGCGGTACTTATCCATTGGATAACCACTAAACACACCAGAAAAAGTTAGGGCTGGTGCATTTAGGTGTAAGTGAATTTTTAACTGTGTGATAAGTCTTAATTACTGCCAACAACCTGCCTGGAGCTGAAAATTTAATTTTAAGTGTGGAGTATCATTCCTTCAGAATTTAATTATTGTTGGAGATTTTTTTAAATGTAAATAAAAACAATTATTGGGCTAGAATTTCCATTGGCTTACGGCCCAGTTTCTGGGCGGTATTGGCCATTGTGGGCGATAACCAGGTGAGCAAGAAATTGCCCACCTGAGTTGCGCCGGCGGTTTCGAAGTATCATTGGAGAGCGGACTGCCGGCGTGCACCATCCTCAGATCGCCCTGGCGCGATATTTGGCTCAGCGGTGACCCATAGGTAAGTGTGAAAAAAACGCCCATGAAAATCAGCAGACCTCGGCGGTTGGTGAGTAGCCCTGCAAGAAAAACGTTAGTAATTGTTTTTTTACTCATTATTTTAAAATTCTGTTGTGGTGATTTAGGTTAAAAAGGTCTGGAGAATGTTTTAATGATTTTTTATGTTCTGTGCTTTGAAAAAATATTTGTAGTGTTTTTCTGCTCCTAGGCCCAACCCGCAGACTCAGGGTAAATTTTTAGTGATTTTTTAATTTATTGTCCATTTTCTTTAGGCACTGCCCAATCGACCCTAAATTCCATTTTTTCGCCGAGAATCGGGGTGCAACGCACTTTTTTTTTGCTGGGCGGATTTTATTATTTTTTGGGGGGAAGTTTTCGCCGACGATAATCTTGGGAATCTTAGCGGTTTTTTGGGTGGCAATCAGGCACAGGCGGGTTGTTAGGAAATTCTAGTCCTTCTGTTTCTTTTATCTCTCTTTCTCTTAATCCCATCTTTCTTTCCCTTATTTTATTTTGATTTCTGTACATGATTTTACAACGAACTAAATATTCTAATTCATAATTCCTGGTTTAGACTCTGCGCGTCTCAGTGAAAATTCTTCAATCTGATTGGTGGAAGAGCCACACTGTTACTTATCCTGCTCACAGATGCCAGAGATTCCCTGTAGCGGGCATCACGCTGGATCAAACACTCGATGACAGCAAGCTGCCGCTCAGAAGCCCACAGTACGTCTGTGGCAGCTGTAAGCATCGTGAGCGGTTGGTGCCGTTCCTTCGCCGCTGACTGCAAAATCCGGACCACAATCTCTTTCTTTGAAGTTCGCCAGTTGTCTACTCTAAATAAGTTGCTTAAGAAGCAGATTTATTTCTATTTTTTTAATCCACTATAAACTTTCATAGTTCTGTGTGAAGCTGCACATTGGAGCAGATAATCAAACAGAAAAAATACAATGAAACCATATGACAAGGTGTCTCACAAAAGGATTATTAGAAAATGTAGGTGAATGTTATAAGAGAAAATATAGCAGTAAGTATAGAAAGTTGGTTGATGAACAGGTAGCAAAGAGTTTGGATAATTGGGTATTGCTTAGTTTGGAGTAGAGTTAGTAGTGTTGTATCCCAGTGCTGGATCCATTTGTGTACTCAGTATATATAAATGATTTGGACTTGGGTATAGGGAACACCATCTCAAAGTTTTGCTGATCACACCAAAGTAGGAGATTTGGCAAGCAGCATGGAGGACTGTAAGTTTTTCAGGACAACATAAGTTAACAGAATGAGCAGACAGGTGGAAGATACAAGTTAATGTGGAGCAGTGTGAGGTAATACATTTTGGAAGAAATGAAACGTAAGATCAAGCAAGATGTAAAACAGCGTGCAACATAGATTTGTCAGCGTGATATCACGGATGGGAAATTGATTATGAGGGGAGACTTGAGATACTGGAACTATTTCCACTGGAGTAGAGAAGTCTAAGAGGGAATTTAATAAAGATTTTTTTAAATTGTGAAGAGTTTTGATAGCATACATCAGAACATTGTTGGAGCTTGGAGTGCTTTGTCACATGAAGTGGTTGAGGAAGAGAACATTACATCTTTTAAAGGAAAGTTGGATAAAGCAGGGCATTAGTGTTGATGCTGCTTGACCTGCTGAGATTTCCAGCTTTTTCTGTTTTTATTACATTAGTATTAATTTTGAATTGTTCTAGCAGAGTCAGTGTAGACACCATGGCCTCCTTGTGTACTGTAACTTCCATGGTTCTATGGTTCTAATGTCCTTTTGAATTAATATGCTTAGAAAATGCTTTAAAGCTGTTCTGTCCCAGACATGATTTGAACCTTGCTGGGGGAGATTTCCAACTGCTGCCTGTCCTGTTTTGCAGCATGAACAGGCAGCTGGCAGCTAAAAATTGGATCAAACTCTCTTGCTCTTTACCCACCTGAGGTCTACCCAATGTGATTTTCAGGTGGGCTTTGAAATGGGCAGCCTGCGATCCCACCCAAAACAGGCAGGAGCCTAATTGCCTGTGTAAATTGAGGTCCTACGCGTTGCAGGACCCTGTTTGCAATTTTCAGTACCAATGAATGGAGTGTGCATGTCACGCATTCAGCCCAGTGCTACCAGGCATGGAGTACTCTAACTAGCCATCCTTTAATGTATCGCTGTGGGACGCTTAAAAATGAGTATGTTTCAAATTAGAAATGATTTTTGAGGGGCCTGGAAGTGTATTGTGTGACTCTCTGTGCCCCCACCCCTCCCCCCACTCCCCCATTCATCTCTCTGTACTGGCTGGACTCCACGTTGGAGTCACTGGATTTTTGTCCTTCTCCAGTCGGTGAGCAGTTCCTGTATTTTAAGTAGCTCACTGAAGGTGTGGAAATGAGTCCTGGTTGTGAAAATTGGTCAGGCTTTTCACTGCAGCCATCTGGCTGGTGCAGCGGATATCCGTTTTGGGCGAATGTTCAAAATCGCACCCACTAACTGTATACTGTTATTGTAAGTCCAAGGGGCGCAGACTTCAATGGATGTGGCGGACAACTTGTTTAGCCAATCACCACCAGATCTGGCTGGGCCACATAAAGCATCATCGGGGCCTACCCTTGTCTGCCAAAACTGCTCACTATTCCAGGATCATTCTGGAATGCAAAGATAACCCTTGGCTATTGTTCTCTACTGTTAACTGTCTTCTTAAACCTGTCTCCCCTCCATCCTTATCATGAACAACAACTGCGAGGAGCTCATGGACTTCTTTGTCTCAAAGATTGAGACCATCCGATCAGCTGCCTCTGCCACTTCCCTTCCTTCTCCTAGCCCACCGGGCCAAACTTCCTCTGAGATTACCCCCTGCCCTAGCCCCGAACTTACATCTCTCTCCAGTTTCTCTCTGATCTCCCCTCTTGACCTCTCCATGCTCATTTTGTCCTTGGGACTCACTTCCTGCTCCCTTCACCCTATTCCCACTAAACTGCTGACCACCCAACTTCCTTTTCTGGCTCCCATGTTAGCCGACATTGTTAACGGTTCTCTCTCCTCAGATACTGTCCCCCTCTCCCTCAAATCTGCCGTCATCACCCCTCTCCTCAAAAAAACAACCCTTGACCCCACTGTGCTTGCCAGCTATTGCCCCATCTCCAACCTCCCTTTCCTCTCCAAAGTCCTTGAACGTGTTGTCAGCTCCTAAATCCGTGTCCATCTTTCCTGGAACTCCATGTTTGAATCCCTTCAATCTGGTTTCCGCCCCTGCCACAGTACCAAACAGCTCTCATCAAAGTCACAACTGACATCCTTTGTGACTGTGACAAAGGTAAGCTATCCCTCCTCATCCTCCTCGTCCTGTCTGCAGCCTTTGACACAGTTGACCACTCCATCCTCTTCCAATGCCTCTCTGCCATCGTCCGGCTGGGTGGGACTGCACTCACCTGGCTCCATTCCTATCTATATAATCGTAGCCAGAAAATCACCTGCAATAGTTTCTGCTCCCACTCCTGCATCATTACCTCTGGTGTCCCCCAAGGATCTATCCTTGGCCCCCTCCTATTTCTCATCTATATGCTGCCCCTTGGCGACATCATCCGAAAACATGGCATCAGTTTCCACATGTACGCTGACGACACCCACCACTCTCTCGACCCCTCCATGGTCTTAAACTTGTCAGCCTGATTGTCCAACATCCAGTACTAGATGAGCAGAAATGTCCTCCAATTAAATATTGGGAAGACCGAAGCCATTGTCTTTGGTCCCGCCACAAACTGCGTTCCCTAGCCACCAACTCCATCTCTCTTCCTAGCATCTGTCTGAGGCTGAACCAGAATGTTCGCAACCTAGGTGTCATATTTGACCCTGCAATGAGCATCCGGCCACATATCCATGACATATATAAAACCGCTTATTTCCAACTCTGTAACACCGCCAGTCTTGGCCCCGACCTCAGCTCATCTGCTGTTGAAACCTTCATCCATCCCTTTTTTTTACCTCTAGGCGACTACTCCAACATACTCCTGGCTGGCCTCCCATAATCTACCTACGTAAACTTGAGGTCATCCAAAATTCGGCAGCCTGTATCTTAACTCGCACCAAGTCCTGTTCACCCCTGTGCTCGCTGACCTACATTGGCTCCTGGTTAAGCAATGCCTCAATTTCAAATTTCTCATCCTTGTTTACAAATCACTCCATGGTCTCGCCCCTCCCTATCTCAGTAATCTCCTTCAGCCTCACAACCCCCGGAGATGTCTGTGCTCCTCTAATTCTGCCATCTTGAGCATCCCTGATTATAACTGCTCAACCATTGGTGGCCGTGCCTTCAGCTGCCAAGCTCTGGAATTCCCTCCCTAAACCTCTCCACCTCTCTACCTCTCTTTCCTCCTTTAAAATGCTCCTTAAAACATACCTGTTTGACCAAGCTTTTGGTCAGTGGCCGTAATTTCTTCTTATGTGGCTTGGTGTCAATTTTATTTGTTCTGTCTGATAATATTCCTGTGAAGCGCCTTGGGACGTTTTACTACGTTAAAGGTGCTATATAAATACAAGTTGTTGTTGTTGTTGTTAATCAAAACAAGATTTAAGATTGTTCTCAATTTCAATTTATTTTTGCCCCGTGCCTGATTATAAATGTTGGTGTTCAGCCTCACCTCTTTTACATATGGAACTGGTTGTGCACAATCAATAACAACCAAAAGCACAATATACCAGTCTTGCAATATGTTTACATATAATATGCTACTCTCAGAATTGTGTCTCATTTTACAAATTGTAAGTCATTTTTTAACTTCAGATGGCCAATTCTGGGATCTCTCGCTGTAAAAACTGGAAATGCAGAAACGATATGAACAGATATTTTGAAGAAAGATTGGATCCTTGTAAGGATGGGAGTGATCCATACCAGGACAGCTCACCTGACCTTAAAGTGATTGCTGGGTAGAGTTGCTTACCTTATAGTGGAACCTGACTAGTAGTTCCAAAATCCCAAATACTGAGTTAGCGCTGAATGACAATGTTACTTTGTCCAGAGTAAAAATAAGACCATCTGCAAAACATGGTATTTCTCACAGTATTAACACTTCAGAAGGAGAATGTACAGAGGAAACAGAACAAAATCTTAGTCCATAGACATATTGCCACAGAGTGTAATTTGTTGCTCATTCTTCTTGGTTGTAACTCTGCAGTTCATGTATAAGGGGTTATGGGGTGCGGGCGGGGAAGTGGAGCTGAGTCCATGATCAGATCAGCCATAATCTTATTAAATGGTTGCGCCGGCTCGAGGGGCAGTATGGCCTACTCCTGCTCCTATTTCTTACGTTCTTATGTATATATGTAAATGACTTTGCATCAGTCTGGGTGAGAGATATTTTAGTATTGGAAAATAACAACAGACGTAGGAAAAGAATATTGGGGCGGAATTTGGTCAAGGCCTCCACCCGCCCAAAGTGCCGCCGATGGCCACCGAGGTACCGAACGGTACTTTTGCTGAGGGTTTTCATCACCGAGGCCCCTCGAAGGTCGGCGGGCGGCAAATGAGCGAAGTACGCCGCCAATCTGGGCGGCAGCGGGCGGGCGGTCTCATTCTCAGTGGCAGAGGCGCTTGCTGCCCAAGTGCCGCCGAGGATGGAGTTGGGCCCACGGAGGATCGAAGACCTGAAAAAAAAATCATCGACGAAAACAAAATAAACATCTGATGACCTTCAGGGGACCCCATCCAGGTAAGTACCTGTCAAGAAATAATTTTAAAACATTCCACTTACCTTTTTTACATGATTTTGGCACTCACCATTGAACATAAGAACATAAGAACATAAGAATTAGGAACAGGAGTAGGCCATCTAACCCCTCGAGCCTGCTCTGCCATTCAACAAGATCATGGCTGATCTGGCCGTGGACTCAGCTCCACTTACCCGCCCGCTCCCCGTAATCCTCAATTCCCTTATTGGTTAAAAATCTATCTATCTGTGACTTGAATACATTCAATGAGCTAGCCTCAACTGCTTCCCTGGGCAGAGAATTCCACAGATTCACAACCCTCTGGGAGAAGAAATTCCTTCTCAACTCGGTTTTAAATTGGCTCCCCCGTATTTTGAGGCTGTGCCCCCTAGTTCTAGTCTCCCCTACCAGTGGAAACAACCTCTCTGCCTCTATCTTGTCTATCCCTTTCATTATTTTAAATGTTTCTATAAGATCTCCCCTCATCCTTCTGAACTCCAACGCATAAAGACCCAGTCTACTCAATCTATCATTATAAGGTAACCCCCTCATCTCCGGAATCAGCCTAGTGAATCGTCTCTGTACCCCTTCCAAAGCTAGTATATCCTTCCTTAAGTAAGCTGACCAAAACTGCACGCAGTACTCCAGGTGCGGCCTCACCAATACCATGTACAGTTGCAGCAGGACCTCCCTGCTTTTGTACTCCATCCCTCTCGCAATGAAGGCCAACATTCCATTCACCTTCCTGATTACCTGCTGCACCTGCAAACTAACTTTTTGGGATTCATGCACAAGAACCCCCAGGTCCCTCTGCACCGCAGCATGTTGTAATTTCTCCCCATTCAAATAATATTCCCTTTTACTGTTTTTTTTTCCAAGGTGGATGACCTCACATTTTCCGACATTGTATTCCATCTGCAAAACCTTAGCCCATTCGCTTAACCTATCTAAATCTCTTTGCATCCTCTCTGTGTCCTCTACACAACCCGCTTTCCCACTAATCTTTGTGTCATCTGCAAATTTTGTTACACAACACTCTAGATGAGCCTGGCCTTGCTGGGCTGTTGGGCGTGATAGGTTCGATTTCCTGGTCTGGCGTGGTGTCGTTGATCCTTTGGGTGTGTGTTGTGGGCTCGAAAAAGGTGGTGTCTGCTGTGGGTTGTTCAGAGCAGTCTGCGAACCGCAGCCTCGTTTGGTCCAGGTGCTTTCTGCAAATTTGTTCATTGTCTAGTTTGACTACAAACACCCTATTCCCTTCTTTAGCTATCACCGTGCCCGCGATCCACTTGGGACCATGTCCATAGTTTAGCACATACACAGGGTCATTCAGATCAATTTCCCGTAACACAGTGGCGCAACCATCGTTTACATTTTGTTGCTGCCGCCTGCTCTCTACCTGATCATGCAGATTGGGGTGAACCAGCGAGAGTCTGGTTTTAAGTGTCCTTTTCATGAGTAGCTCAGCCGGGGGCACCCCTGTGAGCGAGTGGGGTCTCGTGCGGTAGCTGAGCAGTACTCGGGACAGGCGGGTTTGGAGTGAGCCTTCTGTGACTCGTTTAAGGCTCTGTTTGATGGTTTGTACTGCCCGCTCTGCCTGCCCATTGGAGGCTGGTTTAAACAGGACCGAGGTGATATGTTTGATCCCATTGCGGGTCATGAATTCTTTAAATTCAGCGCTGGTGAAACATGGCCCGTTGTCACTGACCAGTATGTCAGGCAGGCCGTGGGTGGCAAACATGGCCCTCAGGCTTTCAATGGTGGCGGTGGCGGTGCTTCCCGCCATTATTTCACATTCAATCCATTTTGAAAAAGCATCCACCACCACCAGGAACATTTTACCGAGAAACAGGCCCGCATAGTCGACATGGATCCTCGACCATGGTCTGGAGGGCCAGGTCACAAACTTAGTGGTGCCTCTCTGGGCGCGTTGCTCAACTGAGCACACACGCTGCATTGCCGTACACAGGACTCTAAGTCAGAGTCGATACGGGACCACCACACGTGGGATCTGGCTATCGCTTTCATCATTACTATACCGGGGTGTGTGCTGTGGAGATCCGAGATGAACGTCTCCCTACCCTTTTTGGGTAGCACTACGCGGTTACCCCACAACAGGCAGTCTGCCTGAATGGACAGCTCGTCCTTTCGCCGCTGGAACAGTTTGATTGGCTCTTGCATTTCAACGAGGATGCTGGCCCAGCTCCCATGCAGTACACAGTTTTTTACTAGGGACAGCAGAGGATCTTGGCTGGTCCAAGTTCTAATCTGGCGGGCCGCGACATGTGATTTATCATTTTCAAACTTTTCCATGACCATCAACAAGTCTGCGGGCTGCGCCACCATCAACAAGTTTGCAGGCTGCGCCATTTCAACCCCCGTGGTGGGCAATGGTAGCCAACTGAGAGCATCCACACAGTTCTCGGTGCCTGGCCTGTGGCAGATGGTATAGTTATACGCCGATAGCGCAAGTGTCCACCTTTGCATGCGGGCAGAGGCATTAGTATTTATCCCCTTGTTTTCAGCAAACAGGGATGTGAGGGGCTTGTGATCGGTTTCCAGCTCAAATTCGAGGCCAAACAGGTACTGATGCATTTTCTTTACCCCAAACACACACGCTAATGCCTCTTTCTCAATCATGCTGTCGGCCCTCTCAGCCTTAGACAAGCTCCTGTTAGCATAGGTGACAGGTTGCAACTTCCCCGCAACGTTAGCTTGTTGTAATACACACCCAACTCCGTACGACGATGCATCACATGCTAGCACAAGTCTTTTACACTGGTTATACAATACAAGCAGCTTGTTGGAGCATAAAATGTTTCTGGCTTTCTCAAAAGCAATTACTTGGTTTTTTTCCCCATACCCAGTTCTCACCTTTATGCAATAACACATGTAGGGGCTCTAAAAGGGTGCTTAACCCCGGTAGGAAGTTACCAAAATAGTTGAGGAGTCCCAGGAACGACCGCAGCTCCGTGACGTTCTGTGGCCTGGGCGAGTTCCTGATAGCCTCTGTCTTGGTGTCTGTGGGCCGAATGCCGTCCGCCGCGATCTTTCTCCCCAAAAACTCCACTTCTGTTGCCATGAAGACGCATTTCGACCTCTTCAGCCGCAGCTCTACGTGATCCAGTTGCTGGAGGATCTCCTCCAGGTTTTGTAGGTGCTTGGCGGTGTCCCGACCCATGACCAATATGTCGTCCTGAAAGACCACCGTGCGTGGTACCGACTTGAGTAGGCTCAACATGTTTCTCTGGAAGATCGCTGCAGCCGACCGAATTTCAAACGGGCATCTGTTGTAGATGAACAGTCCCTTGTGCGTGTTGATGTAGGTGAGGCCCTTCGAAGACTCCTCCAACTCCTGCGTCATGTAAGCCAAAGTCAGGTTGAGCTTGGTGAACGTCTTGCCTCCTGCCAGCGTCGCAAATAGGTCATCTGCCTTAGGTAGCGGGTATTGGTCCTGTAGCGAGAAACGATTAATAGTTACTTTATAATTGCCGCAAATCCTGACCGTGCCATCATTTTTGAGTACTGGAACAATCGGGCTGGCCCACTCGCTGAATTCCACTGGGGAGATGATGCCCTCGCGTTACAGCCTGTCCAGCTTGATTTCCACTCTCTCCCTCATCATGTGAGGTACCGCTCGCGCCTTGTAGTGAATGGGTTGTGCCTCTGGGACCAAGTGGATTCGCACCTTCGCCCCGGAAAAGTTTCCAATGCCTGGCTCAAAAAGGGAAGGAAATTTGTTAAGAACCTGGGTACATGAGGCCTCATCGACATGTGATAGCGCTCGGATGTCATCCCAGTTCCAGCGGATTTTGCCCAGACAGTTCCTTCCAAGCAGTGTGGGGCCATCGCCCGGGACAATCCAGAGTGGCAGTTTGTGCACCGTGCCCTCGTAGGTGACCTTGACCATGGTGCTGCCCAGGACAGTGATAAGCTCTTTGGTGTACGTTCTCAGTTTCGTGTGGATGGGGCTCAGGGCTGGTCTGAATGTCTTGTTGCACCACAGTCTCTGAAATATCTTTTCACTCATAATGGATTAGCTAGCGCCAGTGTCCAGTTCCATGGCTACGGGTAAGCCATTCAATTTTACGTTTCACATTATAGGTGGACATTTCGTCGAAAATGTGTGCACCCCATGTACTTCAGCATCTGCCTCCTCTCTCTGAGGCTCGAAATTGCTTGATCCACCATGGACTGATCTTCCTCTGCCACGTGGTGGTTAGCAGGTTTTGCAGAGTTTGCAGCTTGTTTGCAAGCTCGTTAGAGGTGCCCCATTGTTCCACAGCTCTTGCAAACATACCTTTTGAAGTGGCATGAATAGGCTGAATGGAAGCCTCCACAACGCCAACAAGGTGTGAATTGCCTTGCATTCATCCTTTGTTGGGGACTCTGAGTCATCTGGGTCAACTGAGGCTTGCTGGCAGTTGCAGACTCATGGGTTCTGCCCTGTACATTTCTGCTCGCAAACACAGAACCTGTTAATTTACGAACATTGCTAGCACTTGTGTGCTGAGAGATTTGTTTGGTGTTATCACTGGTGGACATAAATGCCTGTGCTATCGCGATGGCCTTACTGAGGGTCGGTGTCTCTACAGTCAAAAGTTTTCGTAGGATGGTTTCGTGGCCGATGCCCAGTACAAAAAAGTCTCTGAGCATTTGCTCCAGGTAGTCATCAAACTTACATTGTCCTGCAAGTCGCCTTAGCTCAGCGATGTAGCTTGCCACTTCCTGACCTTCAGACGCTGACACGTGTAGAACCGATACCTCGCCATCAGCACGCTCTCCCTCGGGTTAAGATGCTCCCGAACCAGTGTACACAGCTCCTCATATGACTTATCTGTGGGTTTCACTGGAGCCAGAAGATTCTTCATGAGGCTGTAGGTCGGTGCCCCGCAGACCGTGAGGAGGACTGCTCTCCTTTTTGCAGTACTTCCTTCTCCATCCAGCTCGTTGGCTACAAAGTACTGGTCTAGCCGTTCGACATAGGCTTCCCTCACCCTCCGAGAACTTCTCCAGGATGCCCACAGTTTGCTGCATCTTTGCGTTGGATTCGTATTCACGTCGCCAGTTATTGTGTTCCTAACACAGATGAGGCTGCACACAGGGAGGTTAAAGTAGCAGTGACCTCAGTCTTTAATAAGACACTCCAGAGTGAGGAACAGGCCTTAGGGGCCGGCTTATATACAGTGCTCCCAAGGGATGCTGGGATCCCTTGGGACTTCAGGGGATGAGCTCCCTGGTGGCGGAACATGGGAGTGTATGCTTTACAGATACACAACAGCCAGCAAAGAGCACTGTTCGACATTTGAGAAGTTAGGGACCTCGTTTGCTGTTTCTCAATCCTTTTGTGAAGAACTAGAGGCATACACTGACAAACTCTACGGGCAGAGATATGAGCCAGGCCAGATGTCAAATGTTCAAGACCGGAAGTTATGCAGAGAAGCGCCTGCCACCAAATAAAGATTCACTATACAAGTATATACAGCGTGCCATTTACCAGTCTAGCAATTCACAAGCGATGTCCTGCGAACATGCCGGAAATTCCATCTCCAAAGGACCATGGGTGGAGACTTGAAGATGATGTACTTGTCACAGACTGGATGACGCTTCCTCCAGCACCAGCTAGTAGAGTGGAGCTTGCACATTGCTCATGCAAAAAGACCCAGTGCACAAGGAAGGTGCTCTTGTCTTCTCAACAAGCTACCTTATACCGACATCTGCTCGTGTGTAGGTTGTGAGAATGTTGCATCTTTGCCCGAGACTTCCAGGGCTGAGGAAACAGATACCCTTGATTCTGATGATGATTCACAGATATACATTTCTTTTCAGCCTCTAATTTTTTTTCTGATTGATTTTGTTTTTTCAGTACTTCTATCTTTAAAAAAAAATCAATATTATTACTTTTATTATTATTATAATTATATGGTTGACAAATGAGTACGGGTGTCCATCTGAAATGTCAATAAGTGTGCATGAAAGAAATGGTTGCTATGGTAGATTTCTTTCTTAGCAACGGATATGAAAACAAAACGTAGACTTATGTATAACTGCACCATATGATGCTTCCAGACCTCAGTGATACACCTTTTTACCAATTCTTACACTATCCATACTTAAAATTTAGCAGCAGTACTGATATGTCACTGTTGCTAGGGAAAAGAATGTCCATAGCAACCATTTTTATGTTTTTCTTTGATTTTGGCCATTTCTAGGTCGCACTCAATTTTCAGACTTGAGAACATTTTATTTTTGCTTCAGATACATATGTTTAACATATTTAGCATGGTTCTAGGTACTTCCCACACGGAGACTATGGAACAAAAAATCTAGGCAAGGCTTCGGCCCATGGTCTAACAGAGCTAAAAGAGCCATCTCCTGGCCAAAACCACCTCGACCAACGTACCCTTTAAGCTAGCGCTCCAGGGGTCCCAGCATCCGGTGAGCCAGACTTTAAATTGAAAAAACCACGCTTGTGCGGACTTTTGAATAGGCCACGCAACACGGTAAAGGAGCTGCACTGCCCCCAAAAATTTTAAGGAAACATTGACGTCAACAGATTAACTCATTATTCATCTCTTTGCTGCTTGTGGAACCTTGCTTTTTGCAAGTTGACTGTTGTGTTTGCTACAAAACAACAGTGGTTACATTTCAGAAAGTTCTGGTTGTGTTCATTGGGTGAACATTGGGATGACCTGAGGATGTGAAAGGCTCTCTATAAATGCAAGTCTGTTTGGCTTTCTTTTTTAAAATCTATCATTGCACTCTTTTCACAAACATATCTGTTACTACAGTACTGGGGGGAGAGATTCGGTCGCGTCTCTGTTGCAACATTAATCCAGACGGAGCGGTACTTTTAGCGTCTTGAAAATGTTTGTGCCCTCCACCCAGAAATTTGTCAGAATTGGTTGAAGAGCTGACAGGGGCAATAGATCAGCCGTTGCACACCAGAGCTGGAATGGGGGCGATAACGAAAGTTTGATTGGTACATTTTGCGGACCTATTGCACCTGCGCAGAACTCCGAATCAGATCTCGGGAAAAGCCGAGTCTTAAAAGCGCGGCAAAGTAATGTACCCTTTAAAGTTTTCAAAATCACTTGTTTTCAACCTGTACTGTTATGTCTGTCTGCTGCTGCAAACTCGGAGGCTCACGCACCATGCTCTGTGTAAACGTTGCACTCACTGTGACCTCCGAGGGAAGCATTTTCTCATCCCTTTAAGTAGCCACCAGTTAACGACTCTTCAAGTCTGTACCCAAGTAACAGTTTATTCCATGTACTATCTACCCTTTGTGAAAGCAACGTACACAGAACACTTTCCCAGCTTGTGCATTTCAAATATTTAGATCATAATGCTCCAATCTATTATAAATAATTTGCTAACTTCAAATTTGTCTCTTCTTTTAGATACTTTTAGCAAGTCTCTTTCAAATTATTTTTAAACAAAAAATACTCCTTAATATATCTTCATACGAGTTTGGGGAATAAACCTAGATGCTTTGATCTGCACTTGTGATTAAAGTATCATCAATTATCTGAAAGCAAGGAGATAACAAATTGGAACTAGTATTCTAAACATAGCCTAACTTATAAATAATATAGTGATACCATTTCCTTCTCTGTCATCGTACTTAATGTTTTTAGCTATAGGCCCCAGCAATTTATTTACCTTATTATTTTGAAAACTATTTCTCAATACTTCCATCTATTCTACATTGCTTTAAGGTCAAGATTATTTCAAAAGTAAAATCTGTTTTAAAGTAATACAATTAAAATGTGAACATAGAGAAGGTGTTAAAAAACAAGCACATTTATTATAATTTTGTGTCCTGTTCACATTAAGTTATAGTGATTGCTATTTGAAATAGTCATTATCAGATGTGTTTGAACGTGCTCTAGCCCTACCACAGCCAGTCTAGAATGGTGGTAGTCAACCAGGCAATAGTAGGAGAAGGCTAATATCAACATCCCCATCCACACTATAGTGCAGCCCCACACATAAGTGCAAGAGACGAAGGCTAAATTATTTTTGAGTGTCTTCAGACAAAAGTGCCAAGTCGGCAGTCCTACTCAACCTCCTCCTGGGATCCCCACAATCATAGATGCCAGTGTCCAACCAACCAACTCAGTTCACTCCATATGGAATAAAAAGAGGCTAAGTACACTGGATATAGTGAAGGCTGTGTAGCCAGATAACATTCCAATTGTAGTGCATTTATTGCTCATCCCTAGTTGCCCTGAGAAAGTGATGAAAGATTCTTGACGTGCTGAATTGCTCATGGTGATAATGCTTCCACAATGGTGTTAGGGAATTCGAGGGTATTGACCCGTCGATGATGAAGGAATGGTGATGTATGTCCAAGTCAGGATAGTGTGTGACTTGGAGGGCAACTTGGAGATGATGGAGTTCCTATGACATTGCTGAACTTGTTCTTCTAGTGGTAGGGGATGGAGATGTTGTTAAGGTAACCTTGGTGTGTTGGTGCAGTGCATCCTGTAGATTGTATATTCTGAACACAATGGTAGATGGGATGGATAGTAAATCCCGTAGCCGATGAAGCAGATTATATGGTGATGAGCTTCTTGAGTATTGTTGTAGTTGCACTCATCCAGTTGAGTGATGAATATTCCATCACAGCCATTCCTTGAGACTTGTAGATGATGGAAAGCCTTTGAAAGGTCAGGAGGTGAGCCATTCGTTGCAGAATATCCAGAACCTTTCTGCTATTGTACCCATGGCGTTGACTTGAGTGGTCCTGTTAAGCTTCTGGTCAATGGTGACCCCCAGGATGTTAATGGTGGAGGACTTGACATTGGTGATACAATCTGCTTCATCGGCTACGGGATTTACTTCATCATCGACGGGTCAATACCCTCGAATTCCTTAACACCATTGTGGAAGCATTATCACCATAAGCAATTCAGCAAGAAGTCTTTCATCACCTTCTCAGAGCAATTAGGGATGAGCAATAAATGCAACGTAGCCAATGTCATATACATACTGAGAACAAAAGACATTTTTTAAATGATTTGTATGTACCTGCCTTTTTATATTAACCTAGTCTACTCTGAGAAAAGATGAGATTTTCAAAAATAGGCAGCATTTCAAAATGTGTGTCAACCAAAAGTGAAAATGTGAACATGGGACAGGTAGATTTCTATGTTAGTTGTCTATATCAGTTAACAGTGACACTGTGAAAAACCATCTCCTTTTGGTGTCGCACAGTGCCAGGATTAAGCAATCAACAATCAAATTCAATTTGTTTTTATTAAAAAAACAACTATTTACATCTGCAACTTTAATTCTTACAAATCAAGTATAAGCATTAAAAATAATGAGAGCTACACTGCTGTCCCCAAGATGACTTCTTGAAGCACTTAAGGAGGATTGTAATATTGCTATTAATGCATAAGGGTACATGTTTTCAAGTTTGTTCGAGACAACCTTCAATTAGCAAATACTTTATGGTTCTGTACTTACAGTTAATGCACTTTATAATCATTAAAAATAAATACAAAACCATATTTTTCTTATATAAGAAATTTGAAGGTTATAAAGGGCATTAGGGCTAAACAGTAGCGCTGGATAACATTTGCTCTATAAACTTTAATGTACTTATAGAGTTTTTTTGAAACTTATGTGGAAAGAGATGTATTTAAGAACAGCCCTATGTTCGCCTCTTCACTGATTGCTCTGATTCCGGCATCACCATAGGAATTTCAAGGACATTCGACACCATATAACGAACAGTTAGTTGTGCATCATGTCCTTAGTTACAATATCGCACTTAGCAATTAAGAGAAAAATAATGGAGCTACAAACGTGTCATCTGTATTTTATCCAGTACTAGTCTACTTCTGTCCTCTGATTTGCAAGTTCAGCTTTAAGGAAGTAAGTATCAGAAGGAAGTAAGGAGACATGATCAAGGAATCAATGCTTCCCTATCCAAGCAAAATATTGACATAAACAATTTGTTTAAAAATAGATTAATAATTGAACCAGTTTTTGGAACAATTTTGATAATGTTGAACAACAGCTACACAAAACCCAATTAGACCCAGTGACAGGTGTGCGCGAAGCCTGTGTAATATAAGTTTAAGAATGAGGCATAGTGCACCCAAAGGTGAATATATCTTTCTCGTCATTCACTACCCTTCAAATATTATGGATTTTGCATCAATCTAATATCTAAGGGACCTGAGACTGCTCCGGCTGAAAAAGCTTTTCTGAACTGCATATCTTGTTTTGCAGCTAAATCTAAATGTTACTATTTATTGAATGCATGAATATTATTTTCTAAAGCTGCCTTAGATTTGTCTTCTGAAACAACATTGATCACATAATAGTCATGACTGCAAATGGCTCTCAAGTTTATCTTGGAGATCACTCAGCTGGATGGTAGCAGAGTTGATGTAGTTTAACCAATGATTCATAATTTGATGGCAGGTTTTAGCATGTTGTCTAACTACTGTACTGACACTATCCCAGATTAGATAGGTCTGATCAATGACTAAACCATACCATTCTGCTTCCGAGCAGAAACCAGCATAATCTTGAAGGCTGTTTTTCAGGTCAACAACTTTATATTAAATGTACAGAGAGATTTAAACGGAGGGTATATCCTTTTGGATCACATCTTAGAATCATGGGTTTTAGAAATGACAAAATCTGGGAGGCTTTGCATCTGAATATAATCTGCACACCAATACTCTTTTATTCTAGCTATTAAACCATAAGCAAAAATCATTTCAGTGAAGGAAGTTTGTTTTTTTGGTTACTTCAGTGATTCGTTGAATATTACGTATCTTGCACTGAAAATAAAGTACAACATTTTCAGATTTTTCATGGAATTTAATGAATTTTTATTAATTTCTAATTTGAACTCATGAAGGCAAGGATGTCAGTCCCAGAGAAAGGAATACTTCTAGGTCTAGTACACAGTAGATGATTTTGATGTTTAAAATTTAAAACCTATATCCTTCCGCAAACCTTTCTTAATGTTATCAGTGAGAAACTGGAAAGCACAGTGATAAGTGGGTTGCTTCTATTCCATTTGGTTGAATTCTGTCAAGGTGCAGCAGCTGTTGCCCTCTTTCCCCGTGTCTCGAAGTCTAAGGCACAACAAAATAGCTAAGATTCTTTTGGAGATACTGAAAGAATGGTAATAAAATACCTTAAATCTTAGGGCTCAATTTTCCCCAGTGATTTGCGCCGTTTTTTTGGCGTAGGCCGCTTTTTTTTGGCCTAAGTTAAAAAATCCAAGTTTCCCCGATCAATTTGCACCAGCGTAACTCAGTTAGTTACGATTTTTTTAGATAAGTTCTTTTTTCAGCCAAAGGGGGCGTAACCTGCCACCCGTGCCAATTCTGGCCAGTTAGGCAAATTTGGCCAGCTGAGAGTTACTCCAGTTCTTCTTAGGCCAGCGTATATGGCCTCTGTAGAAAAACCTTCTGGAAAGTTAAGGAAATCGGCGCAGGTAAGGAAATCGGCGCAGGTAAGGAAATCGGCGCAGGTAAGGAAATCGGCGCAGGTAAGGAAATCGGCGCAGGTAAGGAAATCGGCGCAGGTAAGTGCAGCAGGTGCCCGGACAACAGCAGCAGAAGAGGGACGAGAGAGGAGGAGAGAAGGGGGGGAAGCCTTTTGGGTATAGTTAGGTGTGGGGACCAGGAGGGAGGAGGCCATTTGGCCTGGGATAGCTGCGGGGGAGCGGACCGGGAGACCACTCGGCCAGGGCTAGGTGCGGGGGAGTGGACCGAGAGGGCGTTCAGCCTGGGATAGGTGCGGGGGAGTACACCGGGAGGTTATTCGGCCAGGGATAGGTGTGGGGGAGTGGACCGAGAGGGCGTTCGGCCTGGGATAGGTGTGGGGGAGTGGACCGAAAGGGCGTTCGGCCAGGGATAGGTGTGGGGGAGTGGACCGAGAGGGCGTTCGGCCTGGGATAGGTGTGGGGGAGTGGACCGAGAGGGCGTTCGGCCTGGGATAGGTGTGGGGGAGTGGACCGAGAGGGCGTTCGGCCTGGGATAGGTGTGGGGGAGTGGACCGAGAGGGCGTTCGGCCTGGGATAGGTGTGGGGGAGTGGACCGAGAGGGCGTTCGGCCTGGGATAGGTGTGGGGGAGTGGACCGAGAGGGCGTTCGGCCAGGGATAGGTGTGGGGGAGTGGACCGAGAGGGCGTTCGGCCAGGGATAGGTGTGGGGGAGTGGACCGAGAGGGCGTTCGGCCTGGGATAGGTGTGGGGGAGTGGACCGAGAGGGCGTTCGGCCTGGGATAGGTGTGGGGGAGTGGACCGAGAGGGCGTTCGGCCTGGGATAGGTGTGGGGGAGTGGACCGAGAGGGCGTTCGGCCTGGGATAGATGCGGGAGAGCGGACTGGGAGACCACTTGGCCTGGGATAGGTGCGGGACCAGGAGGGAGGAGGCCACTCGGCCAGGGCTAGGTGCAATGGAGCGGACCAAGAGACCCTTCAGCCTGAGATAGGAACGGGGATTGGCACCGGCATGGGGGGGGGGGGGGTGGAGGGGGGACTTTAATAATTTAATGGAGGTAAGTTGCTGCAATGTATTTTAATGTTTGTGAAGTTGCTGCAATGTATTGTAATGTGCTTGTGCAGGTTGTGAGCTAGCTGTATGTTTCACTTTCCAGCCTCAGCCCACATCGTGTCCCTGGTTACCGTGGCAACCCGATATTTTGGCGCAGATCAAGGCTCCACCCCAAAACTAAAGGACAGATTAGACTGCGTCAAAGTGAAGAAATCAAACGGGGAAACTTGGAACATTTATTTTTGGCGTACTTGGGCTCCAGAAAAACGAGCGGAACTCTTCAAGTACGCCAAAAAAAGCTTTGGGAAAAATTGAGCCCTTAATCTGCAGCTTTTAAACCTTCCGTCTTAATGACTACGACAGCTTATTGGTACAGAATATTATTAAAAGATATTAACACAAAAGCTCCCTGCAGTACATGCTGCAGAACAATGACTGTTATTTTAGTCACTGTTTGATGCAAGTTTATAAATAATGCCCTTTAGTCTCAATGGGTGTCCAAGGAAGTGTGAATGTTCAAGTTTGTCACCCTGACGAGATGCAAGTTTAGTCAGCTGTTCAGAACTACACCTTATATGGCCAATAAATTGTTATGCAAAGAATGTACAGGCAACACTCCACTTCTTTTCCCTCAGCTTTTATTTAATAAAATTACCTAGTTACAAGTATAAAAAAAGAGGTTACCCTGAATTTACTCACCATTTCGCAATTTTCTGGTGTATAAACAGCATACCTGCATTCATGGGCGGATTCTGGGGCAAGAAATACTGCTGCTGGTTTTCACCCAGAGTGACGGGCCTGTGCTCCGGAAACACTCTGGGATGTACATTTGTATCCAATATCGCAGTTGGTGGATGGGAATGAGAAAACTTCTGAAGAGGAGCAGGAAGACTCCTCCCAGGTCCACTGCAGAGCAAAAAACTGCTGCCCCCTCTCCAAATCCCTGGCCCCTCCTGTGATATATTCACAGAGCACAAGCACACACAGCTTCTAACATGGCAGGCTGCTCTGTCGGAAGCCTCCGGAACATGCCTGGTTCTGTTTAATTATTAACTCTGTGGTTGCAGTACATAATACGTCCACATCCACAGTGTGGAGCTACAAACATTACAAGTTTACAGTCATTACACTTCTCCCTCCTTAATGAAGAAGTTATTATAACAAACATTATACATAACTTGCATGTTATACATAACACAGGATATAGACTTTTTTTTCCATATTTACAAATTTAACTTAACCACTTGTTTTCTGTTTCGAAGAGGATACCTTCGCTCTCGAACAGGACCTTCCAAACATGGTGTCGAATCTAAACTCATTCAAGGCTCATCCTAAGGAAAGTTTTCCTCCACGGAATTTCCTTGATTTTCATTTGAACTCACTCTAACTTCAGGCTGTTTGTTTTCCTGACTCGGACTCAGACTTTCATTCTGATTTTCTCTTGGATTTGTTTCCAGTACACTGGATGTAGGATTTGCTACTGGTATATCAAAACTATCTGATGAGTCAGAAATAATTGAATCACTACCACCTTCAACTCCTTCCATGTCTGTAGGTAAAATATGATCAACATGAACAAACCTAACCTGTCCATTATCAAACATCTTGACCAAATATGTGCGAGGACCACATATCTTCACCACTCTTCCTAGTAACCACTTTAACCATTTATGGTGATGATTCTTCCCTCTCACCTTCTGGTTTAATTTCACACTCCTCTCTTTTACTCTACCTTTATCATGATTCTCTTTCTGTCTCTTCTACGGACTGTGCCAAATTTGTTTTTATCAATGAGAATCTGGTTCGAGGCTATCGTTTGAGAAACAACTCTGCTGGTGTTCTACCAGTAGTTGTATGAGGAATATTGCGATACGTAATCAAAAAGTTAGCCAATTTGTGATCCCATGACAACTTTCATTTCCTTGGATTTGGATCTAACATTTGTTTTATGAGGGCACGTTTTGCAATTTGTATAGTGCGCTCTGCTGCACCATTCGAAGCAGGATGGTATGGTGGAACCTTGGTATGTTTCACATCATTTTTGCTCGTGAATTGTGCAAATTTTTCTGAACAAAATTGTGGTCCAATTTCCGAAACAATTTCTTCTGGGAGGCCAAATGAAGAAAATAATCTTCGTAAAATGTCCAATGCTTTACTTGTTATTTTCCACATTGGAAACACCTCAACCCACTTTGAATGGCTATCAATCTCAATGAACAATTGTTTTCCTTCTAACTCAGCAAAATCAATATGTAGCCTTTGCCACACCCTGGGAGGCCATTTCCATGGCTTTAATGGTACTGATGGTGTTTGCTTGCTTACCGATTGACATGTCGTACACTGACTCATGATGTACTCTATATCTTTATCAAGACCTGGCCATCATAAATAACTGCGTGAAAAACTCTTGGTCAAACACATTCCCAGGTGCTGATCATGGAGGTCTCCTAATAATTTGGACCTGAATTTATTTGGTATAACCACTCTTGCACCCCACATGATACAATCTTTATCGACTGATAATTCATTTTTACAAATGAAGAATGGATGAATATCCTTGTCTGATACCTGGTTTGGCCATCCATTTGCAATATACTCATACACCTTTGACATCACTGGGTCATGTTTGGTTGCTCCACCAATCTCTTCAGCTGTAATTGACAGTTCATCAATGTATGAAAAATAAAACACTTCTTCCCTATCGGGTGTAACTGATGAGGAAGGCAATCTAGACATTGCATCAGCATTACTGTGATCAGCTGATCATTTGTATTTCAATATCATATGTATATGTTGACAAAATCAAAGCCCATCTCTGCATTCGGGCTGCAGCTAATGTTGGAACTGGGGATTTTGGATGGAGGATTGCTTTTAGGGGCTTATAACAATGGTAAACTTACGACCATACAAGTATTTGTGGAACTTCTTGACCCCAAAAATTAATGCCAAAGCTTCCCTTTCAATTTGCGCATAATTACTCTCACTGGCACTGAGAGTGCGTGAAGCAAAAGCAATTGGTCTCCCCTCCCCACTACTTAATACATGAGAGATTGCTGCCCCAACTCCATACGGAGAGGCATCACATGCTAGCTTAATCTCCTTAGATATGTCATAGTGAACTAACATGGTGCTCTCTACCAATTTATTTTTACACTCCTTGAATGCTGTTTCGTATTCTTTTGACCACTTCCACTGGACCTGTTTTTTCAAAAGTTCATTCAGTGGATGTAATAATGTAGCCAAATTTGGTAGGAACTTCCCATAATAGTTCAAAAGACCCAAGAATGAGCGAAGTTCAGTGACATTCCTGGGAGTGGGTGCATTTCTGATTGCACCAGCTTTCGCATGGTTGGATGTAAACCATCTTTGTCTACTCTGTACCCTAAGTACTCCACTGAGTTTTGAAATAACTCACACTTACGAGCAGATACTCGTACTCCATGCTTCTCAAGCCATTTGAGGACTTCATGTTATTATGAATTTGCCTATTTGGTGCTGAAATTAGTATGTCATCCAAATAACATACTACCCCTTCAATACCTTGCAAAATCTGGTTCATCACCCCTTGGAATATGGCAGGGGCGGAAGACACTCCAAACGGTAGCCTATTAAATTGATATAGGCCTAGACGAGTATTTATAGTCAAACATGACTTGGACTCCTCATCTAGCTCAAGCTGTAAGTAAGCATTCATAAGATCCAGTTTTGAGAAAATCTGACCATCTGTCAGTATTGTGAACAGATCTTCTATATTTGGCAATGTATTGGGGACATTACCATCTAGAACCTGGTTTACGGTTACTTTATAATCACCACGCAAACTTACCTTACCATCGGACTTAGGTACAACAACAATGGGTGTGGCCCAATTACATCGATCTATCTTACAAATAACGTTCTCAGTCTCTAGCCTTTTGAGTTCTTGCTCAACTTTCTCCTTGAGTGCATATGGCACGTGTCATGTTTGTAACCTCACATAACTGTAACCTTTATGTAACAACACTGTACACTGTATACACATGAGAAATGCACACCTTGACCACAGGGGGTGAACTTGTGGGAGACACTCCTCACCTGGTCATCCAGTTATATAAAGGGAGGTTCCACGCAGGGTCATCACTTCTTGGTCCTGTGAATAAAGGTACAGGTCACAGAGTGACCTTGTCTTGAGTATGTGCCTCATGTTGATTTGCTGTAGTGTGTAAGGACATAACATTTGGCGACGAAGAAACGGGAATCAACTACTCAAGAGAATGGCCACCGGTAGCATGGAGGAACGGTACTGTGTTGGTGAGGACTGGGACGATTTCATTGAGAGGCTCCAGCAGAGCTTTGTCATGAAAGAACGGCTGGGAGCGGCAGCGGCTGACAAGCGAAGGGCGCATCTACTGACCAGCTGTGGACCTAAGACGTACGCCCTGATGAAAGACCTGCTCGCACCCGAGAAGCTGGCGGACAAGACCTTCAAAGAGCTCTGCAAACTGATCGGTGAGCACCTCAAACCGGCGAGTAGTATACACATGTCCCGACACCGATTCTATAAGCACCGACGTCGGGAAGGGCAGAGCATATCGGACGTTGTGGACCTTCAGCGCTTGGCCAGCCTCTGTAAGTTCACAGACGCCTGCAGGGGGGAGATGTTACGGGATTTCTTTATTTAGAGCATTGGTCATGCTGGGATTTTTAGAAAGCTAATTAAGAACAAGGACTTGACCTTGGAAGCAGAGGTGTTGATGGCCCAAACCTTCATGGCGGGGGAGGAGGAAACCAAGATCAAAAACGCGCGCAACTCTGCTCCCAACGTGGCGATGCAGCAGGGAGTTAACATGGTAAACGCGACTCAGAACCCCGCAGGCAGGCAAGGGCAATTCAACACCAACCAGGCAGTAACAGACTCTAGGGTGGGTCCTCAACAGAGACAATGGCAGGTTGAACGGACATTTACACCATCACAAGGAACACTATGTCCCAGGATGGGACCGCTGACACCCACTAACAGAGTGCTCAACACTGTGCTCGCAGGTGCACGACATGTGCCCAGGTGGGCAATGCCCCCAGGGAGGCCTCACTCAGCCTGTGGCCCTGGCCCACCAAGCCATGGTCACGTATTCACGTAGACTACACGGTTCATGGGAAAAATGTTCCTCATTGTTGTTGATGCGTATTCGAAATGGATCGAGTGCATCATATTGAAATCGTGCACGACATCCACCACAGTGGAGAGTCTGCGTGCGGTCTTTGCGACCTACGGCTTGCCGGACATCCTAGTTAGCGACAACGGCCTGTGTTTCACTCGCTATGAATTCTGGGAGTTCATGTTGGGTAATGGCATCAAACATGTCAGGACAGCGCCGTTCAAGCCGGCTTCCAATGGCCAGGTGGAACATGCGGTCCAAGTCATAAAGCAAGGCATGCTCCGGATTCAAGGACCCTTCTTTCAATACCGTCTATCGTGCCTCCTGCTGGCCTACAAGTCCCGACCACACTCGCTCACAGGGGTTCCGCTCACGGAACTACTCATGAAACATACACTAAAAACTCGGCTGTTCCTCATTCGTCCAGTCTTGTCAGACATTGTTGAGGGCAAGCGCCAGTCCCAAAATGAGTGCCACGACCGTAACTCAAAGGGGAGGTGGATAGAAATCGATGACCCTGTATTTGTTCTTAATCACGCTGTGGGGCCCAAGTGGCTCGAGGGTACTGTAATTGGTAAAGAGGGGAATAAGGTCATAGTGGTCAGACTCAACAATGGGCAGATATGCTGCAAGCATCTGGACCCAATTAAAAAAAAGGTTCAGCATGGACACTGAGGAACCTGAGGTAAATCATGAGATGCTGCCCACACCACTGCCAGTGAACAAGCAACAAGAACCGTCAGCAGCATGCACAGTCCCTGCGGTCAGCCCGGACGAACCGGAATCACCACAGGTGACAAAGACGCATGCCAAGGCTCAACAACCAGAGCCCCAACTGCGGCGCTCCACGAGAGAGCGTCGACCGCCTGAAAGACTCAATCTTTGACCCAAAGACGTTGGGGGGGAGGTGATGTCATGTTTGTAACCTCATATAACTGTAACCTTTATGTAACAACACTGTACACTGTATACACCTGAGAAATGCACACCTTGACCACAGGGGGTGAACTTGTGGGAGACACTCCTCACCTGGTCATCCAGGTATATAAAGGGAGGTCCCACGCAGGGTCATCACTTCTTGGTCCTGTGAATAAAGGTTAGGTTGCAGAGTGACCTTGTCTCCAGTATGTGCCTCATGTTGATTTGCTGTAGTGTGTAACGTGGCTTATAGTAAACCGATCAAGCGTCCTTCTGTACCCTGACACTCACCTTGAAGCCTTGGATCGGACTGCATCTTTTCGCAGAACACCTTCGGATAATTCTTGATAACATCATCCGTTGATGCAAATCTCGCTTCCACACGGAAAATCTCACTCCAATCCTTCAGTGATCTCAACTAATTTCTTCCTCGTAAGGCAGGCTTGTCTCCTTTCACTACTATTAGGGGCAAGTTCTGAAATTGATCTTTATATTTCACCGGTACGGTGATATGACCTACCACAGGAATTTTCTCTCCCGAGTAGCCTCGCAGCTCTATCTTGGATTTCTCCAATGGGAAATCACGCAATTTGTCGAGGTTTAGCGACTCTGGTACTACACTCACGGATGCACCTGGTCGATTTCCATTGGTATCTTGAATCCCGCAACATCTATGTGGATTTTGATACTTTCCGAATCACTGTCCGTTAACCTTGTGCTCCTGATGATGTGTAACTCTAACACCTCCACGTCCTGTTGTTGTTCTTCCATGCTATGTAGTCTCTGGGAATTTCTACTCATAGCTTTGAACGCTGGACTCGTGGCTTTGAAAACTGGTTTACCCTTCAGTCGGCATGCCTTCGCCAGATGCCTAGTCTTTCTGCAGAAAAAACACTCTGCCTTCACGTATGGACAACTTTGAGCAATGTGTTGTCCCAGGCACCTATAGCATGACTTCGACGCTCTGTTAGAATTTCCAGTTTCTGAGACTTTGGGTCCCCACCGTCTTTTACTTTGAACCTGCAGGTGATTTACCTCGGTTGACTGACGACCGTAATTATTATGAAATTCTCGGGAATATTGTTCGGCCATGCTCATCGATCTCACTGTGTGACAAGCAATCTCAAAAGTCAAGTCATCCGTCGTCAATAACTTCCTTCTGATCGCATCATTTATCACCCCACAAACAAAATGATCCCGCAATGCTCGGTTTTGAAAGTTTCCGAAATTACAAAGCTTTTTTAAAGCTACAATATAATCACTGATGCTTCCATTTTGATTTCGTATCCCGAAACGATAACTTTCAGCGATTTCTAACGGTTTGAGGTTATAGTGCTGCTCCAGCTTTGTTAAAATCTCTTTAAGCGTTGTGCCCTTTGGCTCGGCAGACACAAGCAGATTTATCATTGTTTCATACAATGTCGAACCAACTTCCGATAAGAAGATTGCACTCTTACATTCCAATATCACCTGATTCTGGACTGCATTCTCTGGAACTTCCATTATGTTATTTGCAGTGAATACATTTCTAGCCGATCCACATACGCTTTAAAACATTCCCGATCGTGTCTATATTCACCCAAATGTCCCATGACACCTACGGCTGCTACCATTTTAAATTCTAGCTGTTCACACAATGTGCTGTATTTTACCTCGGATTTTGTAGCTTTTTCCAAAGACAGAAACTTCCAAAGTCTCTGTCGGCTGGCTGAATCATTCACCAACAAAATTTCAGCTTTAAATCATCCGAAAAATCCCATCTCGCCACAAAAAGTGATATATTCACAGAGCACAAGCACACACAGCTTCTAACATGTCAGGCAGCTCTATCGGAAGCCTCCGGAACATGTCTGGTTCTATTTAATTATTAACTCTGTAGTTGCAGTACACAATACGTCCACATCCACATTGTGGAGCTACAAACATTACAAGCTCACGGACATTACACCGCCCTCACCCTATCACTGTCCCCTCCCTCTCCCAATCGCTGATATCCTCCCTCTCCGAATCACTGGATCCTCCCTCTCCCAATCACAGGCCCCTCCCTGTCCCAATCACTGGTCCCTCCCTCCCAATCAAAGCCCACTCCCTCTCCCAATCTTTGGCCCCTCCCTCTCCAAATCACTGGCCATTCCCTCTCCCAATCACTGGCCCCTCTCTCTCCCAATCACCGTTCACTCCCTCTCCCAATCACTGGCTCCTATCTCCCTGAATCTCCGATCCCTCCCTCTCCCAATCATTGGCCCCTCACTCTCCCAAACACCGGTCTCTCCCTCTCCAAATCACCGCCCCTTCCCACTCCCAATCACTGTCCATATTTCTCCCAATCACTGACTCCTCCCTCTCCTAATCACCGGCCCCTCCCTCTCCCAATCGCTGGTCCCTCCCTCTACCAATTGCTGACATCCTCCCTCTCCCAATCGCTGATATCCTCCCTCTCTGAATCACTGGATCCTCCGTCTCCCAATCTCTGGCCCCTCCCTCCCAATCACTTGCCCCTCCCTCTCCCAATCACTGGACCCTCCCTCCCAATCACCACTACTTCCTTCTCCCAATCACTGGCACCTCCCTCTCCCAATCTGGTCCCTCACTTTCCAATCATTGGCCCCTCACTCTCCCAATCACCGCCCCTTCCCACTCCCAATCACTGTCCATCTTTCTCCCAATTACTGGCTCCTCCCTCTCCTAATCACCGGCCTCTCCCTCTCCCAATCGCTGGTCCCTCCCTCTACCAATCGCTGACATCCTCCTTCTCCCAATCGCTGATATCCTCACTCTCTGAATCACTGGATCCTCCGTCTCCCAATCACTGGCCCCTCCGTCTCCCAATCACTGGCCCCTCCCTCGCTCAAACACTGGCTCATCTCTCTCTCAATTGTTGGCCCCTCCCTCTCCTAATCACTGGCTCCGCCATCTCTCAATCACTCGCCCCTCCCTTTCCTAATAGCTGGCCCCTCCCTCTCCCAATTTCTGGCCCCTCCCTCTCCCAATCTTGACCCCTCCCTCTCTCAATCACCGGTGCCTTCCTCTCCCAATCACTGGCCCCTCCCTCTCCCAATCACCGCTCCATCCCTCTCCAAATAGCTGGCCCCTCCCTCTCCCAATCACTGGCTTCCTCCCTCTCGAAATAACTGTCCCTCCCTCTCCCAATCACTGCCCCCTCCCTCTCTCATTCGCTGGCCACTCCCTCTCCCAATCACTGGCCCCGCCCGCTCCCAATCACCGGCTCCTCCCTCTCCCAATCATTGGCCCTTCCCTCTCTGAATCACTGGTCCCTCCCTCTCTGAATCACTGGTCCCTCCCTCGCCCAATCACTGCTCACTCCCTCTCCCAATCACCAGTCCCTCCCTCTACAAATCACCGTTCCCTCCCTCTCCAAATCGCTGGCCCTTCCCTCTCCCAATTACTGGCCCCTCACTCTCCCAATCATGTGCCCCTCCCTCCCAATCGTTGGCCCCTCCCTCTCCCAAGCATTAGCCCCTCCCTCTCTAAATCACTGGTCACTCCCTTGCCCAATCACTGGCCCCTCCCTCTCACAATCACCCGCCCATCCCTTTCCTAATCACTGGCCCCTCCCTCTCCCAATCACCTGCCCCTCCCTCTCCCAATCACCTGCCCCTCCCTCTCCCAATCATTGGCCCCTCGCTCTCCCAATCACCTGCCCCTCTCTCTCCCAATCACCGCCCCCCCCTCTCCCAGTCACTGCCCCTCCCTCTTCCAATCACCCGCCGCCCGCCCTCTCCCAATCACTGCTCCCTCCCTATTCCAATCACCGCTCACTCCTTCTCCCAATCACTGCCCCACCCTCATCCAATCAAAGCCCCCTCCCTCTCCCAATCTCTGGTCCCTCCCTCACCCAATCGCTGGCCCTCCCTCTCCCAATCACTGGCCCCTCCCTCTCCAAATCACTGGCCCTTCCCTCTCCCAATCACTGGCCTCCTCCTTCACCCAATCACTGGCCCCTCCCTCCCAATCGTTGGACCCTCCCTCTCCCAATCATTAGCCCCTCCCTCTCTGAATCACTGGTCACTCCCTCGCCAAATCACTGACCCCTCCCTCTCACAATCACCCGCCCCTCCCTTTCCTAATCACTGGCCCCTCCCTCTCCCAATCACCTGCCCCTCCCTCTCCCAATCACTGGCCCCTCGCTCTCCCAATCACCTGCCCCCTCTCTCCCAATCACCGCCCCCCCCTCTCCCAGTCACTGACCCTCCCTCTTCCATTCACCGCCGCCCTCCCTCTCCCAATCACTGCTCCCTCCCTATCTCAATCACCACTCACTCCCTCTCCCAATCACTGCCCCTCCCTCTTCCAATCAAAGCCCCCTCCCTCTCCCAATCTCTGGCCCCTCCCTCTCCCAATCACTGGCCACTCCCTCTCCAAATCACTGGCCCCTCCCTCCCAATCGCAGGCACCTCCTTCTCCCAATCATTGGCCTCTCCCTCTCTGAATCACTTGCCCCTCCCTGTCTCAAATACTAGCACCTTCCTCTCCCAATCAACGGTCCCTCGCTCTCCCAATTGCTGGCACATCCCTCTCCCAATCATTGGCCCCTCCCTCTCTGAATCATTGGCCTCTCCCTGTCTCAAACACTAGCACCTCCCTCTCCCAATCAACGGCCCCTCACTCTCCCAATTGCTGCCTCCTCACACTCCCAAACATTGGCCCCTCCCTCTCTGAATCACTGGCCCATCCCTGTCTCAAACACTGGCCCCTCCCTCTCCCAATTGCTGGCCCCTCCCTCTCCCAATCATTGGCCCCTCCTTCTCTGAATCATCGGTCCCTCCCTCTCCCAATCATTGGCCACTCACTCTCCCAATCACCGCCCCTTTTCTGTCCCGATCACCGCGCCCTCCCTCTCCAAATCACTGGCCTCACCCTCTCTGAATCACTGGTCCCTCCCTCGCTCAAACACCACCCCCTCCCTCTCCCAATCGCTGGTCCTTCCTGTAGTGTCTTTGTACCTTGTTACAAATTCACACGAGGCATGGATATGTCAGACACGGTCACTCTGTGACCTTCACTTTATTCCCAGGACTGAAGAGTGCTGATCCTGGGTTATACCTCCTGTTTTATACCTGGAAGCCCAGGTGAGGAGCTCACTCCCTGTGGTCAGGGTGTGCATTACAAGGGTACAAGTACAGTATGCATGAGTTACAGTTACATACTTATAGTCATTGCAAGATGGTGAAATACATGACACTTCCCTCTCCCAATCACCACCCGCTCCCGCTCCCAATTGCTGACATCCTCCCTCTCCGAATTGCTGGCCCACCCTCTCCCAATCACTGGCCCCCCTCACTCACCACATCACTGGCCCCTTCCTCTCCCAATCATTGGCCCCCCTCACTCACCACATCACTGGCCCCTTCCTCTCCCAATCACTGGCACCCTCCCTCTCCCAATCATTGGCCCCTCCCTCGCTGAATCACTGGTCTCTCCCTGTCACAAACACTGGCCCCTCCCTCTCCCAATCATTGGCCCTGCCCTCTCTGAATCACTGGTCCCTCCCTCTTCAAATCACTGGCCCTTCCCTCTCTGAATCACTGGTCCCTTCCTCTCCCAAACACAACGCTCCCTCTCTCAATCGCTGACTTCTTCTTTCTCCCAATTGCTGACATCCCCCCTTTCCCAATCACTGGCCACTCCCTCTTCCAATCCCCAGGCCCTCCCTCTCCCAATCCCCGGGCCCTCCCTCTCCCAATCACTGGCCCCTCCCTCTCCCAATCACCGGGCCCTCCCTCTCCCAATCACCGCACCCTCACTCTCCCAATCACTGCCCCCTCCCTCTCCCAATCGCTGGCCCCTCCCTCTCCCAATCACCAGCTGCTCCCGCTCCCAATTGCTGACATCCTCCCTTTCCCAATCACTGGCTCCTCCCTCTCCCAATCATTGGCCCTTCCCTCTCTGAATCACTGGTCCCTCCCACTCCCATGCACTGGCCCCTCCCTCTCTGAATCACTGGCCCCTCACTCTCCCAATCACTGGCCCCTCACTCTCCCAATCACCGGTCCCTCCCTCTACAAATCACCGTTCCCTCCCTCTCCAAATTGCTGGCCCCTCCCTCTCCCAATCGCTGCCCCACCCTCTCCCAATTACTGGCCCCTCACTCTCCCAATCATGTGCCCCTCCCTCCCAATCGTTGGGCCCTCCCTCTCCCAATCATTGGCCCCTCCCTCTCTGAATCACTGGTCACTCCCTTGCCCAATCACGGGCCCCTCCCTCTCCCAATCACCGCCCCCTCCCTCTCCAAATCACTGCCCCTCCCTCTCCCAATCACTGGCCCCTCCCTCTCCCAACCACTGGCCCTCCCTCTCTCAATCACCGCTCCCTCCCTCTCCCAATCACCAGTCCTTCCTCTCCCAATCACCGCCCCCTCACTCTCCCAATCACTGATCCCTCCCTCTCCCAACCACTGGCCCCTCCCTGTCCCAATCACTGGCCCCTCCCTCTCCCAATCACTAGCCCCTCCCTCTCCCAATCACTGGCCCTGCTATCTCCCAATCTTTGGCCCCTCAAACTCTCCAAATCACTGACCCCTCACTCTCCCAATCGCTGACATCCTCCCTCTCCCAATCACCGGCCCTTCCCTCTACCAATCGATGGCCTCACCCAGTCTCCATCACAGCCCTCGCTCTCAATTCCTAATAATGTAACAGTTTCCTTTTAATGCTTACATTTAACCAGATAAATATTAGCTTTTTCAACATGTCCATTATTATCCTTACACGCTACTGTTGCAAAGGAATCTGCTCTGCAAAGCTGTGTACATTTGGCCATGCTTAAGTCTTGGCTGTGCCAGCTTGCACCTATGCTCTCTGGACTGAGGTATGTGTGACAGTGTGCACTCGGTATTGGCTAAACAGAAGCCCTATTTGTGGGTGTAGATTTCTCAGTACATTGAACTAGAGGCTTTTAAACATTTTGTTGGGTTTCTATATTTAGACACCTAGCTGACCAGAAAAAAGTGTTCACAAGTGTTTGCTCACAATGAAAGCACATACTGCATTTAATGTATTACATCATGGTGCAAAAAACATATTGAGATTGGTATTGTTGAAACGTTCCAGGTTTGTTAAGAAACTTATTGGTCTGCAGTCAATGGCTGAATTCCAATAGAATTGTTGTGGCTCGAATTACCATAAATTGAGGTTGCGACGATTCGTAAAGAAATTCTTGAAGGCACTTTGTATGTCATAACAATGGCTTTCAAAAACTACAGCGTATCAGCCAACAACAGCATTTCCATGGAGACTGCTAGGTTTTACATCCCAGGCCCATTTGCTGATGCAAAACTGAAAGATTCTGAAGACAAGGACTAACCAAATATGATTTAACACTGCTTTCAATGATTGAATTTAGCTCAGCAGTAATTCTGAGCTTACAATAGCATAAAGTTGTTTGTGTAACTGGAACTCGACATGCAATCAAGTATGAGGCAACGTGATACAATGGGGTAGAAATTCATCGTAGGCGGAAGTATAAAATGGGCGGGGTTGGATTGGCCGCCCATTATAAGGCCGCACCCAATATTCAGTTCTATTGACTTCAGTGGAACTGAATATCAGGCGGGGTGTGTAACACACGGACAATGCTATTGCGCCTGTTTTGCACGATCACCCAAGATCCCAATAAGTCTCCCATGAAAGGAAGGCTGAGCTAATAATTAACACTTCCAGCCAAAAAAAAAATGGAAAAAGGAAGACTCACATCAGAAAGTATATCCATTCACAAAATGTTAAGTATCCAATCCACAATTGGTTAATATCAACGACCTAAACTGAAACGGTCCCAGAGAAATAACAGGATTTGCAGACAGAAATACTGGATAAATTGTACATCAACAGCTGGAGATTGTTGACATAAGATTTTAAAACATCTTTATCTTGGAACAACCACATTTTGGGTGTGTATTGTTTTAGGATTATAAATATGATCGAGCTGTTCCCCGATGGTTCAGCTGGTTAATGAAGAGAATAGCTGAGCCATTCAGGCCAAGAAAGTCCCAGCTTCAATCTTTGCTCTGTTCTGAGTTAACAGGTCAGAGCCAGAGAGGCAGTAAGCAATTGGCCTCAGCAACCCTGGATTAGGGAGGGGAAAATTGGGCAGGGTTATCATTTCCAGTGTGTATATGCAGGCTTTCTGTGAGTGCGTATGATACCCTCTATGGACAAATGGGCTGTGGACACTCCCCTGCTATGCTCCAGTATAAAGAAAAAGCCTTTAGGCAAGGTATGAAAGGGTATTTGGCACTTGTAGAACTATGCCCCAGCAATGAGTCAATCTACTCAGGAGGCGAGGCGCGGAGAAAATTGATAGAAACAGAAAAAAAGCTTATGGAAACAAAATGATAACATGCAAGAACTTTCATTTATAAAGCACCTTTCATGACCTCAGGACATCTCAAAGCACTTCACAGCCAATAAAGTACTTACGAAGTGTAATCATTGTTGTAATGTAGGGAAATGCGGCAGCCAATTTGCATGCAGCTCCAACAGACAGCAATGAAATAAATGACCAGGTAATCTGTTTCAGTGATGTTCATTGAGGGATAAATGTTGGCCAGGACACTGGGATAACTCCCCTGCTCTTCAAATAGTTCCATGCTATTATTTACTTCCATCTGAGAGAGCAGGTGGGGCGTAGGTTTAACATGTTGCCGGTGTCCCCTGTGAAAGGAGTAAACTTGTTACACGTGAACATTAGAGGTATCTAGAACATCAAGAGAGAGCTATTGAGGATTTACTGAAAAACAATGTGGTCAGAGTCTCAATAACTGAGATGTTCCACAAAGAGCAATTTAGCTGTTGAACAACAGCACTGTTAAATTGGACAGGAATGTCAAGAAAGGAAATGGAGCAGTCCTTGTTCTACATTGCAGCATGGAGTTCAATAGAGTTGATGTCTCTGGTACTATGTGTCCAATAGAGTTTGTAGAAGCCAAAATTTGCCTGGAGAGCCACAAGTCCTATGTCCATTTACTGTCCAGCAAGGATTTCTTCATTACAGAAGAACTCTCTGATTTGGCAACATAGAAACATAGAAACATAGAAAATAGGTGCAGGAGCAGGCCATTCAGCCCTTCTAGCCTGCACCGCCATTCAATGAGTTCATGGGTGAACATGAAACTTCAGTACCCCCTTCCTGCTTTCTCGCCATACCCCTTGATCCCCCGAGTAGTAAGGACTTCATCTAACTCCCTTTTGAACATATTTAGTGAATTGGCCTCAACTACTTTCTATGGTAGAGAATTCCACAGGTTCACCACTCTCTGGGTGAAGAAGTTTCTCCTCATCTCGGTCCTAAATGGCTTACCCCTTATCCTTACACTGTGACCCCTGGTTCTGAACTTCCCCAACATTGGGAACATTCTTCCTGCATCTAACCTGTCTAAACCCGTCAGAATTTTAAACGTTTCTATGAGGTCCCCTCTCATTCTTCTGAACTCCAGTGAATACAAGCCCAGTTGATCCAGTCTTTCTTGATAGGTCAGTCCCACCATCCCGGGAATCAGTCTGGTGAATCTTCGCTGCACTCCCTCAATAGCAAGAATATCCTTCCTCAAGTTAGGAGACCAAACTGTACACAATACTCCAGGTGTGGCCTCACCAAAGCCCTGTACAACTGTAGCAACACCTCCCTGCCCCTGTACTCAAATCCCCTCGCTATGAAGGCCAACATGCCATTTGCTTTCTTAACCGCCTGCTGTACCTGCATGCCAACCTTCAATGACTGATGTACCATGACACCCAGGTCTCGTTGCACCTTCCCTTTTCCTAATCTGTCACCATTCAGATAATAGTCTGTCTCTCTCTTTTTACCACCAAAGTGGATAACCTCACATTTATCCACATTATACTTCATCTGCCATGCATTTGCCCACTCACCTAACCTATCCAAGTCACTCTGCAGCCTCATAGCATCCTCCTCGCAGCTCACACTGCCACCCAACTTAGTGTCATCCGCAAATTTGGAGATACTACATTTAATCCCCTCGTCTAAATCATTAATGTACAATGTAAACAGCTGGTGCCCCAGCACAGAACCTTGCGGTACTCCACTAGTCACTGCCTGCCATTCTGAAAAGTACCCATTTACTCCTACTCTTTGCTTCCTGTCTGACAACCAGTTCTCAATCCACGTCAGCACACTACCCCCAATCCCATGTGCTTTAACTTTGCACATTAATCTCTTGTGTGGGACCTTGTCGAAAGCCTTCTGAAAGTCCAAATATACCAAATATACAACATGCTAATCCTGGGAAGCATCAATGTAAAACATCCCACATAGGTGGTTAGTCCATCAGTGCTGCAGGCAGTGTTAATAACAATGGAGCAACTAAGCTGTATCATCTAGAAGCCCCCAGAATCCATCTCCCAGCTTGACATCCCCAGTGAGCTGATTCATTAGATATCAAATTTCCTGGCAGAGCACACAATTGGTGTCAGAAATGGACACAGCAATCTCCACCAGGTTTTGCCCAATGTCAGGAGGTCCTCAGGATTCAGTTCACTAGCCAGTACTATTCCTTGTTTATCTTAATGGCATTCTAGCACTTGAACAAAGGATTCAGACTTGCCTCACGCAATTTAGGCATCCTCTAAGAGTTCAGAAATAGCATCAGAAAAGCTCCAGAAAGCCGAGTGTATACCATAATAAGTCACGTAATAAGAGGCTACGAACAATCCAGACCTAAGCAATATCGCCTCCCATGCATTACCTGCTCAACCTACCTGCACGATATCTGTGGAATCTAAACAATGGAAAAGAGGCTTCTCAGACACGAGCAGAAGTATCTACACAAGGTGAAGGCCAATCCATCACTGGCATCACTGATAGAGGAAGAAGCACATCATCTACCAGACCATTTGCAACACTGCATTCTTTGTAGGTGACTGACCTTGGGAAGATTTTACTATTAGCTGAGCGAGTGTCACTAAAATCCACACACTCGTCAGTGAAGACCATTATAAATTCTAGATTATCCTATGGAAAAAGGATGTGAAATGGGACTAAAAGCTGGCTAATCTCTTGGACCTGATGGCCTACATGCTCGGGTTCTAAAAGAGGTGGCTGCAGAGATAGTGGACGCCTTGGTTGTGATCTTTGAAAATTCCCTAGATTCTCGAACAGTCCCAGCAGATTCAAAGGTAGCAAATTTAACCCCGCTATTCTAGAAAGGAGCAAGAGTGAAAACAGGGAATTACAGGCAAGTTAGCCTGAAATCAGTCGCCGAGAAAATGCTGGAATCCATTGTTAGGGAAATGGTAACAGGGCACTTAAATAATCATAACATGATTAGGCAGAGTCAACATCATGTTATGAAAGGGAAATCGTGTTTAACAAATTTATTAGAGTTTTTTGAAGATGTAACTAGCAGGGTAGATAAAGGGGAACCAGTGGATGTAGTATATTTGGATTTCCAAAAGGCATTTTATTAAGGTTATTACACAAGATAAGGGGTCATGGGGTTGCAGGTAATACATTAACATGGATAGATGATTGGGTAATGGATAGAAAACAGAGAGTAGGGATAAATGGATCATTTTCCGGATGACAGTAACTAGTGGGGTACCGCAAGGATTAGTGCTTGAGCCTCAGCTATTTACAACTTATATTAATGACTTAGATGAAGGGACTGAGTGCAATGTATCCACATTTGCTGGTGATACAAAGCTAGGTGGGAAAGTAAGCTGTGAGGAGGACACAAAGAGCCTGCAAAGAGATATAGACAGGTTGTGTGAGTGGGCAATAATGTGGCAGATGGAGTATAATGTGGGGAAATGTGAGGTTTGGTAGGAAGAATAGAAGAACAATATTTTTTAAATGGGGAGAAACTTTTAAATGTTGGTGTTCAGAGAGATTTTGGTGTCCTCATTCAAGAAACACAAAGAATTAGCACGCAGGTACAGCAAGCAATTAGGAAGGCAAATGGCATGTTGGCCTTTATTGCAAGGGGGTTGGAGTACAAGAGTAAGGATATCTTACTACAATTGTACAGGGCTTTGGTGAGACCACACCTGAGGACATACTTGCCTTAGCTGCGGTGTAACAAAGGTTCACTGGATTGATCCCTGGGATTAGAGAATTGTCCCATGAGGAGAGATTGAGTAGATTGGGCCTATATTCTCTGGAGTTTAGAAGAAAGAGAGGTGATCTCATTGAAACATATAAGATTCTGAGGGTGATTGACAGGGTAAATCCTGAAAGATTATTTCCGCTGGTTGGAGAGTCTATAAATAGGGAGCATCGTCTCAGGATAAGGGGTCAACCATTTAAGACTAAGATGAGGAGAAATGTCTTCACTCAGAGGGTTGTGAATCATAGAAACATAGAAACATAGAAAGTAGGTGCAGGAGTAGGCCATTCGGCCCTTCGAGCCTGCACCACCATTCAATAAGATCATGCCGATCATGCAACTTCAGTACCCCATTCCTGCTTTACCTCCATACCCCTTGATCCCTTTAGCCATAAGGGCCACATCTAACCCCCTTTTGAATATATCTAACGAACTGGCCTCAACAACTTTCTGTGGTAGAGAATTCCACAGGTTCACAATTCTCTGAGTGAAGAAGTTTCTCCTCATCTCGGGTCCTAAATGGCTTACACCTTATCCTTAGATTGTGACCCCTGGTTCTGGACTTCCCCAGCATCGGGAACATTCTTCCTGCATCTAACCTGTCCAATCCCGTCAGAACTTTATATGTTTCAATGAGATCCCCTCTCATTCTTCTAAATTCCAGTGAATATAAGCCTAGTCGATCCAGTCTTCGGAATTCTCTACCCAAAAGGGCTGTGGATAGTGAGTCGTTGAGTATATTCAAGGTTGAGATAGATAGATTTTTGGTCTCTAGGGGAATCAAGGGATATGGAGATTGGGCGAGAATGTGGAGTTGAGGTAGAAAATCATGATCTTATTGAATGGCGGAGCAGGCTCAAAGAGTCATATGGCCTACTTCTGCTCCTAATTCTTTTGTTCTTATGTTCTTAAAAGGTTAATAAACCATGGGTCATCCTTAGCAAACTCCCATGTTCCTAATGGCTCCTTGGTACCTCCCAGACTCCATCCCACTGAGGACTCCCAGATCCCCCTGCTCCAATAAGCACTTCCTCTCACAGAATACTTGACCAATGCCAGTAAAGGAACAGGCTATATTAATGTATCAACTTCACAATAATGTTCCAGAGCAACAACTAATCAAAAGTGAAGAGTAGAAAATATACAAGTCAAGCATTAAGAAAGCAGATAGATAAGCTTCCAATGAATAAGTACTAAGATCATAGAATGACATAGAAATTACAGCAGAGAAACAGACCATTCGGCCCAAATGGTCTATGCCGGCGTTTATGCTCCACACAAGCCTGCTATATTCATCTCAGCCCATCCGCATAGCCTTCTTTTAATTCTTGATTGAAAACAATTGATCAAACATAAGTAGACAGCAAAATCTACCAATGTAGAAAAGAGAAATCAATCAAATCACTTACATATTTTTGAAAATTGTTTTTACAGCTAATTTTGTTTCTGCACTTACTGATGGAAAGTGTAACATAATGATGACAAAAATATTGCAACACTTTTAAAGAAAATGATTACATTTGCCTACATAATAGCAATTTCTGAGTTTAAAATGTCTGTTTTCTATTGGAAGACTGTACCTACATGAGAAGCATGGGCCTCAGGTTTATGCAGGTTCCCAGATATATCACTGTCAGCAGGACAACAAGCTACAGCTTGCAACATGCAGCTCCACATACAACTGCTGACAAATGTTATGATTGACAGGGTGACTGATCATTCCCTGAGTAGGTTGGGACTTGCTGTAAAATCTCCCAGGGAAACAAATAAAAGAAAAAAGAGCAGCAAATTAAATAGTTCCAAAATATTTAGAAAATCGGTCAGTTTGATTCCTCCGTTAAGCAGAGGACTTATTGCTGGAAATAGGAAAATAAATTCCCATAGAATCCTATTTTCTATGTTTGAAATGCCTCCAACAACAATTTCCATTGGAGTCCTGGTAAATCCTGGGAAGGCCTGAAGCTTGTCTTCATTTGACTTCTCAGAAGATTCAATATCAACTCAAAGGAAATCCAACGGGACAGTAAACAATAACTCCAAATGCACTAGCATATTATGGATGAGCAGTCTAGGAGAAAACACACTGCGTCCGTTCGAGGCTGCTTCTCTTGTGAGTCTATAAACAGAACCTTATTGAGGACCAGGTGGGGTAGGGTTTAGGTTGACAGCAAAACTAGACTTTCGCAGAGCATTCCATGGTTTACTGTTGTTAGGCCGCTCCCCATCTCCGCTCCTGCATCTCAATGGAAATTACTGTCGATGAAAGCCCCCAGGAACACAATGGCCTCGCCATTCACCCCTCGCCATGATGGGTAGGAGAGGGTCTGCTGTGGGAGGGGGTTAAAAATTAAAAATTGGGGAACGTATTTTATGATAACGGGCTGCGTGGCGTGCATTGTGATCCATCTTGGGGAGGTGGGGCACTTTATTGATATTTAAGTCAGGCTCCTACAGTACAACTAACAGCTGCTGTCAGGGTCACCCAGGGCTCGGGAAACCCGGCAGCGAAATGGAGGCAAGAGCTGCCAGCTCCAGCAGGCTCATGCTTTTTAGAGCACTCCTTGCAGGGCCTGGAGCAGCAGGACTGCTCCCCCTGGCCTTGCAAGGAAGCCTTTGGCCTGCCTTCTGACGATCAAGGTTCTCGTTGCTATAGCGATTGACGATCCCACCAACCAAGCCCTGATCTCAAGCCTGCTGCCAGGTTCAGACTATCTATACCCCTATCCAACCCACCAAGCTCCAATCCCAATCCCTGATCTTTCCCTCCTTACCTCCCGATTGCCGGCCTCTGACCTCTCCCTCCAACAAGTTCCTATCTTTCCCGATTGCCGTGGATCATCCCCAAGGCTCCCCTGGCTACGGCCTCCTGCAGTTGGTTTTCCTGCTTGGTAGCCACCAGCCTATTAATTTGGCTGACTCCCGGGTGGGAAATGAAAGAAGAAAATTATAAATGTTGGCATTCAGAGGGATTTGGGTGCCCTTGTACATGAATCACGAAAGTTAACTTGCAGGTACAGCAAGCAATTCAGAAGACAAATGGTATGTTAGCCTGTATTGCATGTGGGTTGGAGTATAGAAACATAGAACATAGAAAATAGGTGCAGGAGCAGGCCATTCGGCCCTTCGAGCCTGCACCGCCATTCAATATGATCATGGCTGATCATGCAATTTCAGTACCCCACTCCCGCCTTCTCTCCATACCCCCTGACCTCCTTACCCATAAGGGCCACATCTAACTCCCTTTTGAATATATCCAACGAACTGGACTCAACAACTTTGTGGTAGAGAATTCCACAGGTTCACAATTCTCTGGGCGAAAAAGTTTCTCCTCATTTCGGTCCTATATGGCTTACCCCTTAGCCTTGGACTATGACTCCTGGTAATGGACTTCCCAACATCAGGAACATTCATCCTGCATCTTACCTTTCCAGTCCTGTCATAATTTTATATGCTTCTATGAGATCCCCTCTCACCCCTCTCATTCTTCTAAATTCCACTGAGTATAAGCCTAGTCGATCCAGTCTTTCTTCATATGTCAGTCCTGCCATTCCGGGAATTAGTCTGGTGAACCTTCGCTGCACTCCCTCAATCGCAAGCACGTCCTTCCTCAGATTAGGAGAACAAAACTGCACACAATACTCAAGGTGTGGCCTCACCAAGGCCCTGCACAACTGCAGTAAAACCTCCCTGCTCCTATACTCATATCCTCTCGCTATGAAAGCCAGCATGCCATTTGCTTTCTTTACTGCCTTTCTTTACTGCCTGCCTACCTTCAGTGACTGATATAGTTCCATGACACCCAGGTCTTGTTGCACCTCCCCTTTTACTAATTTGTCACCATTCAGATAATAATCTGCCTTCCTGTTTTTGCCACCAAAGTGGATAACGTCACATTTATCCACATTATACTGCATCTGCCATGCATTTACTCATCCACCTAACCTAGCCAAGTCACCCTGCAGCCTCTTAGCATCCCCCTCACAGCTCACATAGCCACCCAGCTTAGTGTCACCTGCAATCTTGGAGATATTACATTCAATTCCTTCGTCCAAATCATTAATGTATATTGTAAATAGCTGATGTCCCAGCACTGAACCTTGCAGCACCCCACAAGTCACTGCCTGCCATTCTGAAAAGGACTCGTTTATTCCCACTCTTTGCATCCTGTCTGCCAACCAGTTCTCTATCCACGTCAATACATTACCCCCAATACCATGTGCCTTAATTTTGTACACTAATCTTTTGTGTGGGACCATGTATAAAGCCTTTTGAAAGTCCAAATACACAACATCCACTGATTCTTCCTTATCTCCACTCTGCTAGTTACATCCTCAAAAAACTCTAGAAGATTTGTCAAGCATGATCTCCCTTTCATAAATTTGTGCTGACTTGGACCGATCCTGTCACTGCTTTCCAAATGCGCTGCTATTACATCTTTACTAATTGATTCCAGCATTTTCCCCACCACCGATGTCAGGCTAACCGGACTATAATTCCCTGTTTTCGCTCTCATTGGAAAATGATCACCAATGCATCTACTACTTCTAGGGCCACTTCCTAAGAACTTTGGGATGCAGCCCTGGGGATTTATCGGCCTACAGTCCCATCAGTTTCTCTAACACCATTTCCTGACTAATAATGAGAGTAAGGAAGTCCTGCTGCAATTATAAAGGGCCCTGGTGAGACCACATCTGGAGTACTGTGCACAGTTTTGACTAAGGAAGGATATACTTACTCAATGAGTATATTCAAAATGAGATCGATAGATTTTTGGGAATCAAGGAATATGGGGATAGGGCGAAAAGTGGAGCTGATGTAGAAGTTCAGCCATGATCTTATTGAATGGGCCTTATGGCCTACTCCTGTTCTTATTTCTTATGTTCTTATAATGATGTCTTGCCGTTAATATCAGCAGGACCTCCGTGTGCCCAGGATTTCCAGGTTTCCCCTCACTGCCCGCTATCACCCCTCCCATACCCTCCTGTCCTCCCCGTGACTATCGGGCCCAATGAAAGTAACCAGAATTCTTTTAACAATACTTTAAAATAAGGTAACGCTGGAACTCTTCAACTTATGGATACAACAAATGAGCCTTTACACTTTAAAATTTGGATTACTACTTAGCAGCAAAATACCAGAACTATCCTGCAGGTTCCAGATGACCAACTGCTTGCAAAAAAAATTGATCATCACAGTTTATAAAATTCCTGCCAAATTCATCACAGAAAAAAGAAGTTATAATCAATAACCCTCTAACAATGTAGACCTCATATGTTTGCAGAACTTTAAATTAGTGTAAACAAATGAGACTAGATTTCAGAGAAATCAGGCCTACTCAAGCACACAATCCCTGTTATTGGTACCACTCAGAACAGCAATTTGAACAAGCTTATCAGCACCACCACCAGGAACATAAACTGCACTGCAACCATTTGTAAAATCCATAGTAAGATGTTATTTGTGGAAGAAGGCATGGGCCTGGAAAGCTGCTCTGCCTGAGATCAGCTAACTTAGCACAGGTCAAAGATCAAACTTGGCACCTGCCTTGTCTGTGTGGCTCAGGATAAACTTGTTGAACTATTGGAGAATGACTTCAATGATACTTGGAGTGTAAAATTTAGCACACGAACTTCCAGCAACATTCTTGTTTTGATTATCATAAATATGAATTTTCATCTACTGTAAAGCTAATTACTATCTACTATCCCATCATCCCTAGTGTTACTTGGAAACAATAAATTTGATGTCATGCCACACTGCGATATGTGTGCGCACTAGGTCCGTGCAGCAGAACAGGTCCCTAGTTGTCATCCATAATCCTTGCCACTGGATAAAGGCCTAGCTCTGTCAAACCCGTGTGGTGGCTGGTGTGCAACGGCCACCACATGTTAAAAAAATCCACGCACAGGCTTCAGGATGTAGTTCGGGTTCTTCATTCGAAACACCTGTGAACTCAACCTTTTTTTTTGGCGTGGAAGCAAGTCATCCTCGTTTTGAGGGACTGCCTATGATGATGATGATCAGTATAAGTTTTATTTTAATTATCCGCAATTCAAATAATTACATTTTCCTCCTCTGAGCTCCCTGTGTGAATTTTGCCTGAACTCTCAGTGGTAACAGGTTATATAACATCTTGTCCATTGGATGAGGGAATGACCTGGAATTTCCTGGATTGCATTCACACGGGAACGACATGGAAATTTATGCCTAACGTCAGCTGAAATTTCCTACGGAGCTTATTTCCCTCTGCCGGAATGTAAAAGCCGCGTAAAGTGAGCCCAAAATCACTATCAAGCTGCCGAAATCTCAGTTAATCGGTTATTAGATGATCTCAGGTCGCGCCTATATTTTGGGGCATAAATCTACTCCAATGCATTACTGCCATAAATGCAGGAAACTTGCCTGAAATCATCGAATAGATACTTATTCTCAGTTGGACAGCGGTAAAGCTTTTTGAAAAAAACACATAACTTCCATGTAAACTATCTTCTAATTTTTAAAACATCAGTCTAAATATGACATAAAAATTGTTTTTGTATATCCCAATAAAAAAAATCTTTTGCAATATATATATATAAATAAAGTTTCATCTTGCGTTAACACAGTTTGCATGTTCTGGTTCAAGTTCAGCACCTATCGGAGTACTTCAAAGGTACTCATTACCTGCTGACTAGCTGCTGTCATTTTCTCACAGTATGCACTTAAAGATGTTCTCACCGAAAATGGGCCAAGTATTGACAGAAGGGAATGCTATTTTCATAAGTGCTGTTCCTTTAAAAGTAGGTCTTCCACACATGTAAACACTTGTAGATTAAATCTACACCCACTGTGCCTGTACCTCCGGTACCCAGTGAAAAACAGAAAATTGCTACTCAGTAAGTGATATTCATATACAGTACTCACAAGGTGTGTTAATGTTCCTCCCCACCCAACCCAATATGAGTTAAGCGTGCAATTTTTGCAACTTCCTGTTTGACCCTTGCTGAATCCAGCCATTGTAAAAATGTTGGGCGAGCTTCTGTGGATCTGCTGCCTAGGAATTGGCACTCACTCATTATTGGGCCCGGAAAGATTTAAAGGCCTGTAACAGCATTAATTGGCCTTAAATTGAGGCCTGCCAGATGTGGTCAGACACAGCTGCCAAATGGCCTCCAGCGCCACAGTGCAGCCCTGCTGTCCCTGGAAACTGGAAAGCAGATCTTTCCAGAGGAACGGGAGCCAGCCCCTTCTCTCAATGGTCTTCTTTGCTGGAGTGACTTGGGAGGCATTATGATGTCATTCCCATGTCATTTGCACTCAGTTTAAGTGCTTCCATTTGAAACAGACAAGAGCTTCCTGACCACGTCAGGAGTCCCCCATGAAATTAACATTAACAACAGCTATGAGTCTCCACCACTTCTTCCTCTACCAAACTCTATGAGGTGGAAATTCGGTCAGCAGCCACCCCTCTTAGCACCCAAGAGGGGCGGCAATGGCAGCGGAAAGCACATGCGGCCGGGCAGCCAACTTCCAGTGCCCCGCCAGGACATTCAGTGCTGCCTCGAAGTAGCGAGCCAGTGTGTAACACCCCTGGTCGTGACACCGGCTCAATTTTTGATTGCCGCCCGACCTTTAGCGCTCCGTAGCGCGTACTGGTCAGAAGGCAGCGAGGTAAGTAACACCAACCTCAGGTGAGTGTGATTGTTTTTTTTAAGGTTTTTTTACGATTTATGTTGTGTTGGTGTGAGCTATGTATTGGGAATGTTTTGATGTTTTTTTTTCCAGTTTTCTTTTACTCGCCAAATCTTTGTTATGGCGCTCCAAAGCCGGCTGTTTAGCTCGGGATTTCCCCTTGCTCAGCCGGCCTTGCGCCCTAACGGAGGCATGCAACGCCTCCCTTAGCGCCCCACTCCAAACTCTGGGCCCAGCTGGTGAATTTTGCAGCGGCAGACGCAGACCATTTGCTGGCGCAAAATTTACCGCTCCGCCCGGGACACCGCCCCATCTGAGGCACGACCGAATTTCTCCCCCCTTGGTTACTAATGCACTGGGGTCATTCATCTGCACAAAATTGGCCTCAACAAGTGAAATACGGTATTTGAAAGAATAAGGAGGGAATAGGAGTAGATTGTATCTCTCCTTGGCAAACCCTTACTAACAGAAAGAGTTATCAGAACCAGGATAAGGAGGGGCCAGGGGATTTTTTGAAAGAAAAGAGTCATCAACTCCAGGCAAGTACACAGTGAAAGTCTTAACCAACAGAGGACAAGCCTTCAGCAATTTACAGACTTCCCAGTGCACATCAGCAAGCTTTTAAAAGTGAAAAATGATTTTTTTTGCTGGCCACTTTGTGGGAGACTTTTGTGCAATATGGTTCCATGCGGATAGCAATTTGGTGTTATGCTGGTTTTTGTTGCCTAAAGATACTAGACTTTTGCTTATTTTTTGCTATGGAGAGGGCTTGTCTACATTGTTCATCAAGCTCTGAGATTGCTTTAACAAGTTTTTAACTGGTTTGTTAGGAAGATCAGTGCTGGGGACCGGAAATAACATTTGCTTAGGTCAGCGCTTGTGAAAGCCACGTGAGGCTGAGTTAAGCTTACATGAGCTTTTGTAGTTATAAATAGTGCTGGCTCAGCATGGAATCTCACTCATCTTCTTCAGCCCTGCCTTTAACCACAAACATCGCATCAGATGCAATACGTTTATACAACTTCATTGTTTAATAGTACCTTTTGCAGAAGGGCACATTAAATGCACCCGATATTAACTCAGAGGCATGTTGGGAGCGGAGGAGGGGGTTTCTGATATCGCGCGGGAAATCCGTAAGTAAGTTCAGCACGTATGTCAGTGCTATTTTAACACAGTTGGCTCATTATCATTTTACTTCCGTGTTTGGCATCGATTGCACGGCAACGGCCGCGATGAGGACCCGTATGACGCGATCCCAACTCCAGGATTTAAAGGGCCAATCCAAGAAAGGAATCTGGAGGCGTTTGGAGTTGGAAGCAAGAGAGGAAGAACTTTGACAATGGATTCCGGACGCTCAAAGCCTGTGCCCCGCATTGGTGATGCCTTCTGTGATGTACTGCTGGGGGCAGTGAGGCAGAGAGAAATACTCTTCCCCAGCAATGGGAGGAAGAAGCCTGCTGCTGCCACAAAGAAGGCATGGTTGAAGGTGGCCCAGGTGTTCAGCAGCAGGAGCATAGTGCCACAATCCTAGATTCAGTGCAGGAAGTGCTTCAATGACCTAACCAGATCAGGAAAGGTAAGTACAATTGCACATTGACCTACATCCTGCTGTGCACATCACCCCACCCGCTCACTCTGCCTGTCAAACCTACTCCATCACATCACTCCTCACATCCACTTACCTTGCAAATGCAGCCATCCTTCTCTTTCTATGCACTTCCTCACAGCCCCATCTATCCATCCACCACTGCCACTCACCCTCATCCTTATGCAATTTCATGCCTCTCCCTGATAGTCACCGTCACCAAATGCACTGCAATTTGTGTTGCTGCTATGTCATGTAGCAGGACAAACAGGTCCATTCAGTGAACACTTACCTTGGCAAACTTTTATTCAGTGTGTTAAACTTCTTCCACTTATTCACTGCATGAACCACATTCACCTGCTTCGTCATCTCTTTCCAAGGAGCCCTGACACTTGCCAGAGGAGGAGGGTGCCCTTCCTAATCAAAGGTGATTTACTCCTTTACTTCACTTCTCACAACATTATCTCAGGACTCACCTTGTAAAGGGAGCAGTCTCCCCTGCCCCTGGGCCCTTGCACACTCATCAGCCATCTCTAATACATCTGCAAAAATCATTTCCAAACACTTTCAAAGCATAGCAGCGGTTCTTTTCAGCTGGATATTCCATCCCAACACTATCTCCCCACCATGCCCTAAATGTATTGTCCAATCCAGTGCTACATAATTATTAGAAGGAGGAGAATAAGGAAAATAGCAATTTTGGTGTGCTGAAAACAGAAAATGTAATCTTTGCTGCTCAACTATATTAATTGTTTTCATAAAATAGAAAATGCTTCTTTTTAGATTATTCAAAATAACTCATACAGGAGTAACTTATACAGGACTCATGCAGGGCAAAAATTTGGCAGATGGAGTATAATATCAGAAAGTGTGAGGTCATGCACTTTGGCAGAAAAAAATCAAAGAGTAAGTTATTATTTAAATAGAGAAAGATTGCAAAGTGCTGCAGTACAGCGGGACTTCGGGGTACTTGTGAATGAAACATAAAAGGATAGTAGGCAGGTACAGCAAGTGATCAGGAAGGCCAATGGAATCTTAGGCCTTTATTGCAAAGGGGATGGAGTATAAAAGCAGGGAAGTCTTGCTACAGTTATATAAGGTTTTGGTGAGGCCACACCTGGAATACTGCGTGCAGTTTTGGTTTCTATATTTACAAAAGTATATACTTGCCTTGGAGACAGTTCAGAGAAAGTTCACTAGGTTGATTCCGGGGATGAGGGGGGTTGACTTATGAGGAAAGGTTGAGTAGGTTGGGCCTCTACTCATTGGAATTCAGAAGAATGAGAGGTGATCTTAACGAAACGTATAAGATTATGAGGGGGCTTGACAAGGTGGATGCAGAGAGGATGTTTCCACTGATGGGGAAGACTAGAACTAGAGGGCACGATCTTAGAATAAGGGGCCGCCCATTTAAAATTGAGATGAGGAGAAATTTCTTCTCTCAGAGGGTTATAAATCTGTGGAATTCACTGCCTCAGAGAACTGTGGGAGCTGGGACATTGAATAAATTTAAGACAGAAAAAGGCTGTTTCTTAAACGATAAGGGGATAATGGGTTAGGGGGAGCAGGCGGGGAAGTGGAGCTGAGTCCATGATCAGATCAGCCATGACCTTATTGAATGGCGGAGCAGGCTCGAGGGGCCGTATGGCCTATTCCTGTTCCTATTTCTTATTTTCTTATGTTCTTATGTTATCAGGCACCGCCTCATCTCAGAGTTCAGATAGCTCCAACAAACCTCTCAAGGTTTGTACTTGTCACTTATGATGTGCCTAATCCCTTTAATATGTTATTGCCTTCTAATCCAACGTGTTATCCTTTTGGCATTATGAAGCTCATTATTATCATGAGAAATGAAAATAGTGAAAGAATTACAATTGCCTAACATATATCTGCAAACAAACTGATATCCTTTAGTCTCAAGACCCTGTAATTCTGACCAACAGTTTTAACTCCCATTAGCTTTAATCAATACATTTATTATAAAGAATCCAGTATCCAAGTTGTATAATTAAATAGCTTGAAACTAAAACTAACTGGACCAATATTACCTTGTTATTTTCTGTTGTATTAACACGTTTGTCGTTAATACATTTAATAAAATATAAAATATATTTTTGATAGGGTGCTCCTTGTTAAGATATATGTCCACTCATCCTTTTCCTAATCAAGCAGAAATAATTCCTTATTCAAATTATAATTGAAAGAGCACTTTGGGCTTGAGGCTGTGTGACTTGCTGACATTTCATTTAAATTTGATTTTAAAAGTCTTTTCCGAGGTCATCCAGATTATTCAAATGCCATATCGCACCATCTGCACCACTGGTCTCACAAACTGCTGAATGCACCACTCCCTATCACAAACCTACCAACGATCTCTACCAAACATGACTCATACCTCACGTTCATAGCTTCACCTCACTCTCACACATTTACTATTGCTGCAAGCCTCGCTCCCACATCTCGTAACTTGCATAAACTGTCAGCTATTCACCATGAGAAGCATATCACCCAGACAACAACAACATGAACAATAAATTGTATTTATATAGCGCCTTTAACATAGTGAAACACCCCAAGGCGCTTCACAGAAGTGTTATGAGATAAATATTTGACACCGAGCCGCGAAAGTAGAAATTAGCGCAGGTGACCAAAAGCTTGGTCAAAGAGGTATGCCTTAAGGAGCGTCTTGAAGGAGGAAAGAGAGGGAGAGGTTTAGGCAGGGAGTTCCAGAGCTTGGGGCCTAGGCAACAGAAAGCACGGCCACCAAAGGTTGAGCGATTATAATCAGAGATGCTCAAGAGGGCACAAGAAACACACTGCACCACACTCACTGATACACTTCCCTTTCTCTTGTAGGAAAAGATGGCTCACAACCAGCACCAGCAGGACCTAACCGGCAAGGGACAGGAATGCTTGCCTAACCTGACCCTATGGAGGAGACGATGCTGGCTATTATTGGGAGGGGTATCACTGAGCCTGTGGCAGCAGCTGGGCTGAAAGAATACCAAATGCCAGTATCCTCATAAGTTATTCCCCTTCTCACATCCTATTTCTGATTTACAAGCTGCACGGTGTAAGGATGCACCTCTTGCTCCCCACTGCCCCCCCCCCCCCACCCCGCACCAACCCCCACCCCACCTTCCCCACCTTGTAACAATCTTACCCTTGTGCCTTTCTCCTTTCAGGTAGCCATGAACTGAATCCTGGCCAGGCACGGATAGAGGAGCACAAAATAAAAGAACACCAAGGCACTGATGATGAAGACACAGCATCATCACTTGAGATCACACTTGCACCCACCAGCTCAGATACTGACACTCCAGTTGGGTTAGAGATGGAATCTGCACAGTGAGATGCCAGGCACAGGAGGCCTGCAACCAGGGCAGGGGGAAAGGGTAGCGCAAGTTCCAGTTCTCTGGAAGTTCCAGCTGCAGAGGACTCAGGTGAAGATCTCAATGGGATGGTCTACAGAAGAACGCTGATGGGTATGCACAATGAAATGCTTGATGCATTGGAAGGTCTGCACAGGACTTTGTGTAGGGCTTGGAGCCCATGATTTCCAGCGAAGTGATGGGCAACTCCATTAGCATACTTGTGGACCCAGCCATCATGTAACATCTGATGGCTGATGTCTCAGCTTCCTTTGCAGCAGAAGCACAAGCCACCCAACATCTGGGTGCTGCGGTGGAAGCTCAGGACTCTGCCATGCAAGCTCAAACTGCTCTCATGCAGGCTCAGCTCGTTGACATGCAAGTTCCAACTACTGCCACTGTGGCTGCATTTACTAGTGTGGAAAAGGGCTTGCAGGGTGTCACAGCAGCCCAGCGATCTGTCCTCTAACAGATTACTAGGAATGCTGAGGTGCCGCCCCATGGGAGTGGCAGTGGCTCCGTGGAGCATGATCCGGAACTTGTCCAACCACCATTACCACTCTTCCATTGCCATTGTTGTTGCCTGTCAGCCAGCCAGCCCAGACAGCTGCCACCCATGCTGAGGTGGTGCAGTCCGCAGCCGGGCATTCTAGGCTCAGAGCTGCTCGAGGTCCTGCAAGGCCAACACCAGCCATACTGCAGCCACTGGGGTAGCACTTCACTAGGACAGGCAAAAGCACACTGAAGACATGCACTAAGGGAATGCACAAGAGTGATTAGTTGACTATGTTATGTAATATTGGATGGATTGATGCATGAAGTTGGATTAGAATGTTTCTTTAGTGGTGGCTTTTATTGAAGCATTGTGGCCAAGCAGACGCAGTGATGGTCAGTAATAGAGGGAAGGCAAGGTGTGGGACTACTGTTGAATGGGGAATTGGGGTTGCGTTCACTGGTACTGTAGTCAGATGAGTCGATCACGGACAGCCCGAGCAGGAAGGGACTGTCTGGGTTGCCTCCTCCCTACCCCTTCCGCCTCGTCAGCTTCCTCCTCCTCCCACTTCCTCCTCCTGTTTCTCTTCCTCCTCCTCCTCAGCTGGTCGTTGTATGCCTGCGCTGTAACCATTCTATGAAACTTAAAGAAAAGAAGCAAAAGTTTAATCGAGCATAGTTAAGCTAAATTACATTCCATAATAATGTACACTGTTCACAATCAACACTTTTATAACCTTAATGGCAGTTCCAACAGTCTAATAACCTATAACTTATAAGGCGCATGTTTGGTGTGGAGGTGTGGCGGGAGAGCGTGGCGAAGGTGCGCTGAGTGTTTTGTGACGGAGGAGCGCTGAGAGATCATGGCAGAGGTGTCCAGAAGAGCCAGGGGCCCAGGGGCAGCACGGGCCAGCCCACACTGCGATATGTGTGCGCACTGAGTCCGTGCAGCAGAGCAGGTCTCCAGTCGCCACTGGATGAAGGCCTAGCTCTGTGTTATGCATTGATACTTGGGGTCACCAGACACCAGGGGGCGCCACTGTCGGAGGTCATCGGGCTGTACGCACATGTGCACGGGTCCTGGTATGTAAGAGCGAGTACCATGTCATGTGCACACTTTGGGCGTGAATAAAGTTCAATCAGGTTTGTACCTGAGTGAGCTTACAGTAACAAGTCTTTTGAGTCATTATATACCTTACATTTGGCGATGAGGTAACTTAAGAACCTTCGCATGCACAATGGGCACCATTGGAATTCTGGTGAGATTCGTGGATGATGAGGATTGGGCGGATATTGTCGACCGCCTGGATCAGTATTTCATGACCAACAAAACGGAGGAAGCTGGTGACACAGTTAGGCGCAGGGCGGTTTTCCTCACCGTTTGTGGTCCAAAACTTTATGGCCTCATAAAGAATCTTCTCTCGCCTGCACGTCCAACGGACAAAGAGTATGGGAATTTGTGCGGTCTGGTGCATGAACATCTCAGGCCAAAAGAAGGGATCATCATCTCACACTATTGCTTCTACACACACGTTCCTGCTGAGAGCCAGAATGTGTCAGGATTTGTCGCCAACCTAAGACGTCTGGCTGAGCCGTGTAAGTTCGGAAACACGTTGGAAGGCATGCTGCGAGATTTCTTCGTGATAGGCATCAACAATGTGATCCTTCGGAAATGATTGGCTGCAGAAAGGTTGGATTTGAGCAAGGCCATCGCGACTGCCCGGGCATGAATGGCAACTGATGATAATTTAAGGCAGAAATCATCGAAGAGTTGGAGCTCCACGGCAACGACTGTAAACAAGATTGTGTTGTCGTCTGGCAGAGCTGCCTATGGCAGGGCCTACTCGACTGCTTATGTGAAACCTGTAGCAGCTCAAAGTCCGCCAACTGGTATGAATCCGATTTCACCCTGTTGGCGTTGTGGGGACAATCATCGGCCTCATCAGTGTCGGTTTAAACAGTACATCTGTAAAGGCTGTTCGAAAGTGGGGCATCTTCAGCGGATGTGCCCACAACTGAGCAAGCGTGCTGCTGCTCATCACATTGATGATGATGACCAGTTCAGTGCTGGCCCGGATATGCAACCCAAGATACCCGAGGAGGAAGTGTACAGCCTGTATTCGTTCCTGACAAAGAGCCAACCGATAATGGTTGATGTGAAGCTGAATGGTGTGCCTGTATCAATGGAGCTGGACACGGGTGCGAGTCAGTCAATAATGAGCCAAAGGACATTCGACAAGCTGTGGGACACTGAGGCTGTGAAGCCTAAGTTGAGTCCAGTCAATACCAAGTTGCGTACTTACACTAAGGAGCTCATATGGGTGATTGGCAGTGCAGTAGTCAAGGTGTTGTATGATGGTGTAGTTCACGATTTACCATTATGGATCATCCCAGGCAATGGTCCAACGCTGTTCGGCAGGAATTGGCTCGAGAAAATCAAGTGGAACTGGAATAATATCAAAGCGTTGTCTTCGGTGGATGACACTTCGTGTGTTCAAGTGCTGAAGAAGTTTCCTTCTTTATTTGAACCGGGCATTGGCAATTTTACTGGAGCCGAGGTGCAGATTCACCTGGATTCTGATCCAAGGCCTGTCTACCTGTTCCGTACATGATGAGGGAGAAGGTTGAAATTGAATTTGACAGGCTCCAACGTGAAGGGGTCATATCACCGGTCAAATTTAACGAATGGGCCAGTCCTATTGTTCCCGTGTTAAAGAGTGATGGCACTGTCAGGATCTGTGGAGACTACAAGGTTACGATTAACCGATTTTCGAAACAGGATCAGCATCCGTTACCGAAGGCTGATGACCTGTTTGCCATGCTAGCTGGTGGAAAGTCGTTCATTAAACTGGATCTGACATCGGCCTATATGACACAGGAGCTTGACAACACTTCGAAGAAACTCACCTGCATCAACATCCATAAAGGACTGTCTGACTACAACAGGTGTCCTTTTAGAATCCGTTCGGCTGCAGCTATATTTCAGAGGAACATGGAGAGTCTACTGAAGTCCATTCCTAGAACCGTTGTGTTTCAAGATGGCATTCTGATCAGAGGTCGTGATACTGCTGAACATCTGAACAATCTTGAAGAAGTCCTACATTGTCTGGACAAAGTGGGACTCAGGCTGAAACGTTCAAAGTGTGTCTTCATGGCGTCTGAAGTTGAATTCCTGGGGAGGAAGATTGCTGCTGATGGCACCAGGCCTACTGATTCGAAAACCAAGGCCATCAAAAATGCACCCAGACCTCAGAATGTGACCGAGCTGCATTCATTCCTTTGGCTACTCAACTACTTCTGTAATTTCTTACCCAGTTTGAGCACTTTATTAGAGCCACTGCACATGCTGCTCAGAAAAGGCGACAACTAGATCTGGGGTGTATTTCAAGATAGAGCTTTTGAGAAAGCCAAGAATCTGCTCTGTTCGAACAAGCTGCTTGTTCACTATGATCCGTGTAAGCGTCTTGTATTGGCCTGTGATGCTTCTTCATATGGGGTTGGCTGTGTACTCCAACAAGCACATAAGTCGGATAAGCTACAACCTGTTGCGTGTGCTTTGAAAAGTTTGTCAAAGGCGGAAAGAGCTTACAGCAGGGTAGAAAAAGAAGCTTTGGCCTGTGTGTATGGGGTCAAAAAGATGCATCAGTACCTGTTTGGTCTTTGTTTTGAACTCGAAACGGATCACAAACCACTCATTTCATTGTTTTCGGAAAACAAAGGTATCAATACCAATGCATCATCCCATATCCAGAGGTGGGCGTTGACATTGTCTGCGTATGATTATATTATTCTTCATAGACCTGGCACTGAGAATTGTGCTGATGCACTGAGTCGTCTGCCATTGCCCACACCTGAAGTGGAGATGCCTCAGCCTGCAGATCTACTGTTAGTAATGGATGCTTTTGAGACTGAAGGAACTCCTGTCACTGCTCAACAAGTGAGGATCTGGACCAGCCATGATCCTATTTTTTCAGTTGTGAAACATTGTGTCCTCTGGTGATTGGTCTGCCTATGGAAATGTGTGATGAGACCAAACCTTACAACCGTCGCACAGATGAACTATCCATTCAGTCAGATTGACTACTGTGGGGCAATCGTGTTGTTATGCCTAAGAAAGGTAGAAAAAAATTTGTACATGAACTACATAGCACTAATCCCGCCAGGGCTCATGTTTGGTGGCCTGGAATTGACTCTGACCTGGAATCATGTGTGCATCAGTGCAATACTTGCATGCAGCTAACTAAAGTACCAGCAGAATCTCCGCTAAGTCTTTGGTCGTGGCCATCTAAACCATGGTCGAGGATACACATCGATTTTGCGGGCCCTTTCCTGGGAAAGATGTTTTTTGTTGTGGTGGATGCATATTCTAAGTGGATAGAGTGTATTATTATGTCATCCAGTACATCCACAGCTACTATTGAGAGCCTTCATGTCATGTTTGCTACTCATGGTTTGCCTGACATCATTGTGAGCGATAACGGATCTTGCTTCACAAGTCTTGAGTTTCAGGAGTTCAATGGTATCAGATATGTAAGGTCTGCTCCATTCAAAGCAGAGCGTGCGGTTCAAACGATCAAGCAAAGCATGAAACATGTGACTCAGAGTTCACTGCAGACTCATCTGTCATGTATATTGCTTAGTTACAGGAAATGACCTCACACGCTTACTGGGGTCTCCCCTGCTGAACTACTGATGAAGAGAAGTCTCAAGACCAAGCTTTCTCTTGTCCATCCTGATTTGAATGATCATGTTGAAAACTAACGTCAAAATCAGCAGTGGTATCATGATCGTACTGCTGTGTCACGTGACATCTCTGTCAACGATCCAGTTTATGTGCTGAATTATGGTCAAGGTTCAAAGTGTATCGCCAGTACTTGTATGGCCAAGTAGGATAACGGAGTGTTTATTGTCATGCTCACGAGTGGGCAAACATGCAGGAAACATGTTGATCAGATAAAACTGCGGTACACGGATGAAGCGGAACCGATTGAGGAAGGTGCAGTCAATGACCAATCAACCAATGTTCATTCATCAGAAGACTCTGCTGTCATTACTGAATCTGGACTTTCAGTCTCTGATAGAGTCATTACCACTCCCATCAGATCGGTTACTCAGCCTCCAGTCATAACTGACTCAGAACGCTCGTCCAGAACTGGAGGTGAACTGAGACGTGAGCGAAAAGTCCCAAATTAATTTGTAAAGAGACTGATACTAAGATCTTGAAGGGAGATGTTGTTATGTATTGATGCTTCGGGTCACCAGGTACCAGGGGGCGCCACTGTCGTAGGTCATCAGGCTGTACGCGCGTGTACGTGGGCCCTGGTATATAAGACCGAGTACCACGTCATGTGCGCACTTTGGGCGCGAATAAAGTTGAACCAGGTTTGCACCTGAGTGAGCTTACAGTAACAAGTCTTTTGAGTCATTATATACATTACACTCTGTCAAGCCCGTGTGGTGGCTGATGTGCAACGGTCACCACACGTTAAAAAAATCCATGCACAGGCATCTTCCACCCCTTCAGTTGGAGTTCAGGACTGGAACATCTGGTCCTTCATTGAAACATCTGTGAACTCGTGTGAAAACAAGTCATCCTCGTTCCAGGGACCGCCTATGATGATGATGATGGTGGAGCATGCAGCAGACCATGATGAATCTTGAGACATGTTCTGGTGAGTACTGCAGGAGTCTTCCAGAGCAGTCCAGGCAGCTGAAGCATTATTTAAGGACGCCAATGGTCTGCTCTATCAGATTCATGTGGCAGCATGGTTTTTGTTATATACATGCTGCTCACGTGTGCGTGGGTTGCGAGGCAGGGTTGCGCGGCAGAGTCATGAGCCAGGTGGTCACGGATAGCTCTTGTCGCCCAGTAGCCACCGTCTGATTTGTTGTGGTGGGGTAAGAAAATGAGGGAACAGCGGACTGGTGCAGAATCGACACCGGACATTCACCAGCATGATGTGCTGAGAATGGGCGCACACCAGCTGCACAGTCAGTGAGTGGCAACCTTTGTGGTTTGGGTACATTTCAGCACTTAGATGCAGTGCCCGCAAAGCCACGTGCGTACAGTTGAACGAGCCCTGCACTATGGGGAAGCCCGCTATCCTGGGAAAGCCACATACATGCTCTGTCTGCTTCTCTCTGGTCGGAGAAAAGACAATGAAGTCCCCTCTCATGGTATAAAGAGCGCCTGTCACCTCTTTTATGCAAAGTGGGAAATGTTACAGATGTCGCCTGCTGCAGCCTTGAAGGATCCCGACACAAAGCAATTCAAGACCAGGGTCACCTTCACAGCCACTGGCAGTGCTGCCCTTGCCCTGGAGTAAGGCTGCTGATCTGGTTGCACCTCCTTCATAAAGCGCAGACACCTCACACACTGCTCCTGGCTCAGGTTGGGGTAAGAGAATTGCTCTCGGAAGACCCGAGGTGGGTAAGGCCTCCTGCTGAGAGCCCTTTTCCCCCCTCCTCCTTCTCCCTCTGCGAACAGCTTGTCCTCTTCTTTGTGCCTCTGCTCCACCTCCCTGTCATGCTGCTAGCCAAGGGGGATGACAATGAGAGAACCCATGAATGGGAGCAAGTGGTCTGACCAGAACTCTTGAAATCAGAACCAAGGCCTTACAGCACCAATCCCTGTCACCTCACCAACTTTAAACAACTCTGGAAAGTTCCAAACATTTCCACAAACTTACACAGAGCCAGTAGAAATTAATCAGCAACTAACCTTAGGGTGGTTGCTGATCCCTTTAAATATTGCTGGTGGGGTGCCCTTCCTGCTGCTGAACGCATGTTCAGCTCTGCAAAGTTAAGACAGGGCATTAGCTCCAGCTTTGAGGATGAAAATGGCAGCGCTGACATTAAATCAGCATTGTGTGCTGATTGACGTCACGATCTGCCCACTCAACATGCCTTCAACGCATGCTCCTAACGCCCACCCTACTGCCCTCACCAAGATGGCATCTGGCGCAGCACGCACCAGAAGTGTGCGCACATGGTGCGGATGCCATTTTCGGCACAAAATGGGACCTGTAGCGCTGAAGCATCGGGCCCTATGGAGCCGAATTTCTAGCCCAAATAGTCTGTCAACCTCACTGTTAAAGCTAAGACATGAATAAGGATCACTTGGGTGAGGTACAAGAGACCACATCATATTCTAAGGGAAAGGACAGCGGCCTCTGTGTAACTTTGGGGAAAACAATTAAAATAGAAAAAGGCATCTACGCATATTGCAATTGATCATCTTTTAAGCTTTAACTGGCTCCTGTACAATAGTATATACTAAAATCTGTAGTAAATATAAAAATACTAGTCTCAACAAAAACTATGGGAATATTTGAAAAAAATCCAGATTTTTTAAGAGTTTGCTTGATGTAGAACTTCATTTTCTTTTAAACTGAAGGTATCATGTAATTGGCAAATTGATCCAACAATGTAAAGCGAGATCAGGTCAACAAAATTATAGATTTTTAGCTATTGAAGTGGTGTCTGAGATCAAAAAATCTGCAACTTATGTTTAATCATTATATAAATTAGGATAATAGGGACTGGATTTTCCTCTGTAGTAGGTCTTCTGCCCATTGCCATGTTTGCAGCCCATTTTCCTGGCCAGGCGTTAATTATCCATGCCCTGACCCCACGGGATCTCTGCTTGACTGAGATAGGCCCCCACTGCCAACTTGGAAAATGTGATGGTGCTGTAGCAGGACACTCACCTGAAGGGGGGGCAATTGAAAAAGAACAGGGGCCAAAGACCCCGGAAAATCTGCCACAATATTTTTTCTAACTGAATCCATGGAGGCAATTTTTGTGTTGCAACTGCCCCGTTTGCGCTTACAAGCAGAGGTAGCGCAAGGTCTTCAATGTCATTTTTAGGGGGTAGGCCTCCGAATCCCGATCTTCCTGCTCCAGCTCGGCTGTTGGGTGGTATAGCAGAGGCCACATACGCTGGCCTAAGCACAACTGGAGTAACTCTCAGCTGGCCAAACTTCCCGAAATGGCCAGAGTTGGAGTAGGTGGCTGGTTACTCCCCCTCTGGCTGAAAAAAAAACTGACCTAAAAAATTCGTAACTAACTGAGTTACGCTGGTGCAAATTGATCGGGGAAACTGTGGTTTTTCAACTTAGGCCAAAAAAAGCAGCCTGTTCCAAAAAAACGGCGCAAATCACTGGGGAAAATTGAGCCCTGTATGTCTAACAATTATCATTACTTATAGTTGTTAGTTTAGTGTATCATTTGAATGCAACTCCTCTTGCCCCAGCTAATCTAACTTGTATAGCTGTAATTTCAATAATTTAAACAGGTGGCTTGAGTTATTCAAAACAATCGATGAAACTTGCATCACAGGATGAACTTGAAACTGTAACTATTGACTAGTTTATCCTCAATTCACAGTCAATATATCGAAATTCAGTCTTTGGTCCTGGATTGTGTCACTTAACGATCATTTTAGGCTGTGTCTATTGCAACCCAAGTGGGTTGGACAAGATTTCTGATTGGTCCTCTTGGAGGACAAGACACAGCAAACAGTTTATCTGGAGTATGTAATTTGATCCTGTCTGCTGCAGAGTAATTCAAAGGGGGAAAAATTTGTGTAGGCTAAGAGAATTGCCCATGTCACTGGAAACTCGAGTTAACGGCCGCTGAAAATGGACACAGTGCTATCGACCAAAAACATTGTGGGCAATTAAAGGAGCTATGAATTAATCGGGCAATGCATTCAGAGCTAATAAAAACTACAATGCAATGAAAAATGCAGCTTTCAGCCCTTAGAACATTAGAACATAAGAAATAGGAGCAGGAGTAGGCCCTGCGGCCCAACAAGCCGACTCCGCCATTCAATAAGATCAGAGCTGATCATCGACCTCAACTCCACTTTCCCGCCCAATCTCCCTATCCCTTGATTCCCCCAGACTCCAAAAATCTATCTCAGCCTTGAATATATTCAGAGACTCAGCCCTCTATGGCAGAGAATTCCAAAGATTCACAACCTTCTGAGTGAAGAAATTCCTCCTCATCTCTGTTTTAAATGGCTTTTCCTGAGACTGTGACCCCGAGTTCTAGACACTCCAGCCAAGGGAAACAACCTCTCAGCATCTACCCTTCAGAATCTTGTATGTTTCAATGAGATCACCCCTCAATTTTCTAAACTTTCCCTTTCATAAAATTACTGCCTTTCAATACAACATTTACCATTAAAAAGAAGTCCCAAATGAGATTCTTCAGCACTTCAAACTGAATTCCGTTCCGAACCTCAAAAAATGGGAAAAATGCTTCAGCACTAACACAAATGGCTCAGCAAGCAAGGGAAGGGGCACCCAGGCTCCAGCATTGTGCATGGGATGAACTTTGCAAGTGAGGTCCTCCACCCACAGGAACGAGTAGGCCCTCCAGAAAAAACAATGTGGGACCACATCACTGAGGCTGTCACTACCAGCAATTTCACCCCCACTGCCTAGCTCCAGTGCCCAAAGAAGCTTCATGAACTCAGACCACTGGTCAAGGTCAGTGAATGCATCTTCAAAAGCCATCTCCTACCAATTGTATCACTAGCCTCACACACTTCTCAATGCACAACCCACCCCCACCCCCAATCTCTCACCTACCAACAATCTGCGCCAATCACTAGGAACTTCTCCCATTCCTAGCCTCATCTCACCCCCTTGGAGGAGATATTGCATGCCATTCTTGGCAGGGGCATGGCTGAGCCTTAATCTTTATCCTCCTTGCACACAACTCTTGTTTTCCCCCCTCCCCTCACCACTACTCCAACTTTATGCCATCCTCATTTCACACACCCAAGAAATGTAGCCTGCCTAGAAAGTGGTTGACCAAGGAGAGGGAGAGGAGAGTGAAAAAAAAAGATGATTGCTTTTTATTATTTGTTCCTGGGACGTGGGCATCATTGGCAAGGCCAGCATTTATTGCCCATTCTTAATTGCCCTTGAGAAGGTCATGGTGAGCTGCCTTCTTGAACCGCTGCAGTCCTTGTGGTAAAGGGACTCCCACAGTGCTGGTAGGGAAGGAGTTCCAGGATTTTGACCCAGTAACAATGAAGGAACAATGATATAGTTCCAAGTCAGGATGGTGTTTAACTTGGAGGGGAACTTGCAGGTGATGGTGTTCCTATGCACCTGCTGCCCTTGTCCTTCGAGGTGGTAGAGGTGTTGGCAAGTTGCTGCAGTGCATCTTGTAGATGGCACACATTGCAGCCAGGGTGCACCAGTGGTGGAGGGAGTGAATGTTGAAGGTGGTGGATGGGATGTCGATCAAGCGGGCTGCTTTGCCCTGGATGGTGTTCAGCTGCTTGAGTGTTGTTGGAGCTGCACTCATCCAGGCAAGTGGAGAGTATTACATCACACTCCTGACTTGTGCCTTGTAGATGGTGAAAAGGCTATGGGGAGTCAGGAGGTGAGACACTCGCCGCAGAATACCCAGCCTCTCACTTGCTCGTGTAGCCACAGTATTTATGTGTCTGGTCCCGTTAAGTTTCTGGTCAATGGTGACCCCCAGGATGTTGATGGTGGGGGATTCAGCGATGGTAATGTCGTTGAATGTCAAGGGATGGTGGTTAGGCTCTCGCTTTTTGGAGATAGTCATTGCCTGACACTTGTGTGGCGCGAATGTTACTTGCCACTTATCAGCCCAAGTCTGAATGTCGTCCAGGCATTGTTGCATTCAGGCATGGACTGCTTCATTATCTGAGGAGGTGCGAATGACACTGAACACTGTGCAATCATCAGTGAATATCCCCACTTCTAACCTTATGATGGAAGGAAGGTCATTGATGAAGCAGCTGAATATGTTTAGGCCTAGGACACTGCCCTGAGGAACTCGTGCAGCGACGTCCTGGCTGAGATGATTAGCCTCCAACAACCACAATCATCTTCCTTTGTGCTAGGTATGACTCCAGCCAGTGGTGTGTTTTCCCCTTGATTCCCATTGACTTCAATTTTACTCTTGATGCCACACTTGATCAAATGCTGCTTTGATGTCACGGGTAGTTACTCTCATCTCACCTTTACAATTCAGCTCTTTTGCCAAGTTTGGACCAAGCCTGTAATGAGGTCTGGAGCGGAATGGTCCTGGAGGAACCCAAACTGAGCATCGGTGAGTAGGTTATTGGTAAGTGCCGCTTGACAGCAGTATCGACAACACCTTCCATCACTTTGCTGATGATTGAGAGTAGACTGATGGGGCGGTAATTGGCCGGATTGGATTTGTCCTGCTTGTTGTGGACAGGACATACTTAGGCAGCTTTCCTCATTGTCGAGTAGATGACAGTGTTGTAGCTGTACTGGAACAGTTTGGCTAGAGGCGAGGCTAGCTCTGGAGCACAAGTCTTCAGCACGACAGCCGGGATATTGTCAGGGCCCATAGCCTTTGCTGTATCCAGTGCGCTCAGCCATTTCTTGATATCATAGAATCATAGAAAAATTACGTCTCAAAAGAAGGCCATTTGGCCCATTGTGTCTGTGCCGGCCGACCAAGGGCCAGCCAACCTAATCCCGCCTTCCAGCAATAGGTCCGTAGCCCTGCAGCTTGTGGTTCTTTAAGTGCACATCCAAGTACCTTTTAAATGTGGTGAGGGTTTCTGCCTCTACCACCCTTTCAGGCCGTGAGTTCCAGACCCCCACCACCCTCTGGGTGAAAAAATATTTCCTCATTTCCCCTCTTCTACCAACTAATTTAAATCTATCCTCCCTGGTTATTGAATCCTCTGCTAAGGGATAAGTCCTTCTTATCCACTGTATCTAGGCCCCTCATAATTTGAAATACCTCAATTAAATCTCCCCTCAGCCTCCTCTGTTCCAAGGAAAACAACCCCAGCCTATGCAATCTTTCCTCATAGCTAAAATTCTCCAGTCCTGGCAACATCCTCATAAATCTCCTCTGCACCCTTTCTAGTGCAATCACATCCTTCCTGTAATGTGGTGACCAGAACTGCACACGGTACTCCAGCTGTGGCCTAACTAATGTTGTATACAGTTCTAGCATAACTTCCCTGCTCTTGTATTCTATGCCTCAGCTAATAAAGGAAAGCATTCTGTTTGCCTTTTAACTACCTTATCTTATGCAGGAAGTGTATCCTGCTGCAGCATCTGACAGACCACATTGCAGCACTGGAGCTGCGCATGGATTTACTCTGGAGCATCCGTGATGCTGAGGATGTCGTGAATAGCATGTTTAGTGAGTTGGTCACACCACAGGTAAACTGTTACCCAGGCAGATAAGGAATGGGTGACCATCAGGCAGAGCAGTGGAAGGAAGGTAGTGCAGGGGTCCCCTGTGGTGATCCCCCTCCAAAACAGATATACCACCTTGGGGGTGATGACTCATCAGGGGAGGGCAGCAGCAGCCAAGTTCATGGCACCATGGGTGGCTCTGCTGCCCAGGAGGGCAGGAAGAAGAGTGGGAGAGCTATAGTGGTAGGGGATTCTATTGTAAGGGAAATAGATAGGTATTTCTGTGGCCGCAATCGAGACTCCAGGATGGTATGTTGCCTCCCTGGTGCAATGGTCAAAGATGTCTTGGAGCAGCTGCAGGGCATTCTGGAGGGGGAGGGTGAACAGCCAGCTGTCGTGGTGCATATAGGTACTAACGATATAGGTAAAAAATGGGATGAGGTCCTACAAGCTGAATTTAGGGAGCTAGGAGTTAAATTAAAAAGCAGGACCTCAAAAATAGTAATCTCAGGATTGCTACTAGTGCCACATGCTAGTCAGAGTAGGAATTGCAGGATAGCTCAGATGAATACGTGGCTTGAGGAGTGGTGCAGGAGGGAAGGATTCAAATTCCTGGGACATTGGAATCAGTTCTGGGGGAGGTGGACCAGTACAAACCGGACGGTCTTCACCTGGGCAGGACTGGAACCAATGTCCTAGGGGGAGTGTTTGCTCGTGCTGTTGGGGAAGGGTTAAACTAATATGGCAGGGGGATGGGGAGCTATGCAGGGAGACAGAGGGATTTAAAATGGGGGCAGAAGTATGGATAGAAAAGAAAAGTAAAACTGGAGGGCAGACAAACCCAAGGCAAAAATCAAAAAGGGCCACATAACATCAAAAGTCTAAAGAGACAAAGTGTGTTAAAAAGACAGGCCTGAAGGCTCTGTGCCTCAATGCAAGGAGTATTCGTAATAAGGTGGATGAATTAACTGCGCAGGAAGCTATTAAGGAATATGATATAATTGGGATTACGGAGACATGGCTCCAGGGTGACCAAGGCTGGGAACTCAACATCCAGAGGTATTCAACATTCAGGAAGGATAGACATAAAGGAAAAGGAGGTGGGGCAGCATTGCTGGTTAAAGAGGAAATTAACACAATAGTAAGGAAGGACATTAGCTTGGATGATGTGGAATCTGTATGGGTGGAGCTGCAGAATACCAAAGGTCAGAAAACGCAAGTGGGAGTTGTGTACAGACCACCAAACATTAGTAGTGAGGTTGGGGACAGCATCAAACAAAAAATTAGGGATGCGTGCAATAAAGGTACAGCAGTTATCATGGGTGACTTTAATCTACATATAGATTGGGCTAACCAAACTGGTAGCAATACGGTGGAGGAGGATTTCCTGGAGTGTATTAGGATGGCTTTCTAGACCAATATGTTGAGGAACCAACTAGAGGGCTGGCCACCCTAGACTGGGTGAGGTGTAACGAGAAAGGATTAATTAGCAAACTTGTTGTGCGAGGCCCCTTGGGGAAGAGTGACCATAATATGGTAGAGTTCTTTATTAAGGTGGAGAGTGACACAGTTAATTCAGAGACTAGGGTCCTGAACTTAAGGAAAGGTAACTCGATGGTATGAGACGTGAATTGGCTAGAATAAATTGGCGAATGATACTTAAAGGGTTGACGGTGGATAGGCAATAGCAAACATTTAAAGATCATGTGGATGAATTTGAACAATTGTACATCCCTGTCTGGAGTAAAAACAAAATGGGGAAGGTGACTCAACTGTGGCTAACAAGGGAAATTAGGGATAGTGTTAAATCCAAGGAAGAGGCATATAAATTGGCCAGAAAAAGCAGCAAACCTGAGGACTGGGAGAAATTTAGAATTCAGCAGAGGAGGACAAAGATTTTACTTGGACGGGGAAAATAGAGTATGAGAGAAAGCTTGCTGGGAACATAAAAACTGACTGCAAAAGCTTCTATATGTATGTGAAGAGAAAAGGATTAGTGAAGACAAACATAGATCCCTTGCAGTCAGAATCAGGTGAATTTATAATGGGGAACAAAGAAATGGCAGACCAATTGAACAAATACTTTGGTTCTGTCTTCACGAAGGAAGACACAAATAACCTTCCGGAAGTACTAGGGGACCGAGGGTCTCGTGAGAAGGAGAAACTGAAGGAAATCCATATTAGTCAGGAAATTGTGTTAGGGAAATTGATGGGACTGAAGGCCGATAAATCCCCAGGGCCTGATAGTCTGCATTCCAGAGTACTTAAGGAAGTGGCCCTAGAAATAGTGAATGCATTGGTGATCATTTTCCAACAGTCTATCGACTCTGGATCAGTTCCCATGGGCTAGAGGGTAGCTAATGTAACACCACTTTTTAAAAAAAGAGGGAGAGAGAAAACGGGTAATTATAGACCGGTTAGCCTGACATCAGCAGTGGGGAAAATATTGGAATCGATCATTAAGGATGAAATAGCACCGTATTTGGAAAGCAGTGACAGGATTGGTCCAAGTCAGCATGGATTTATGAAAGAGAAATCATGCTTGACAAATCTTCTAGAACTTTTTGAGGATGTAACGACTAGAGTGGACAAGGGAGAACCAGGGGATGTGGTGTATTTGGACTTTCAAAGGGCTTTTGACAAGGTCCTACACAAGAGATTGGTGTGCAAAATTAAAGCACATGGTATTGGTGGTAATGTATTGACGTGGATAGAGAACTGGTTGGCAGACAGGAAGCAGAGAGTCGGGATAAACGGGTCCTTTTCAGAATGGCAGGCAGTGACTAGTGGGGTGCCGCAGGGTTCAATGCTGGGACCCCAGCTATTTACAATATACATCAATGATTTAGATGAAGGAATTGAATTTAATATCTCCAAGTTTGCAAATGACACTAAGCTAGGTGGTGGTGTGAGCTGTGAGGAGGATGCTAAGAGGCTGCAGGGTGACTTGGACAGGTTAGGTGAGTGGGAAAATGCATGGCAGATGCAGTATAATGTGGATAAATGTGAGGTTATCCACTTTGGTGGCAAAAACATGAAGGCAGAATATTATCTGAATGGCGGCAGATTAGGAAAAGGGGAGGTGCAACAAGACCTGGGTGTAATGGTACATGAAAGTTGGCAGGCAGGTGCAGCAGGCGGTGAAGAAGGCAAATGGTATGTTGGCCTTCATAGCTAGGGGATTTGAGTATAGGAGCAGAGAGGTCTTACTGCAGCTGTACAGCCTCGGTGAGGACTCACCTGGAATATTGCGTTAAGTTATGGTCTCCTAATCTGAGGAAGGACGTTCTTGCAATTGAGGGAGTGCAGCAAAGGTTCACCAGACTGATTCCCGGGATGGCAGGACTGACATATGAGGAGAGACTGGATCAACTGGGCCTATATTCATTGGAGTTTAGAAGAATGAGAGGAAATCTCATAGAAACATATAAAATTCTGATGGGACTGGACAGGTTAGATGCAGGAAGAATGTTCCCGATATTGGGGGAGTCCAGGACCAGGGGTCACAGTCTAAGGATAAGGAGTAAGCCATTAAGGACCAAGATGAGGAGAAACTTCTTCACTCAGAGAGTTGTTAACCTGTGGAATTCTTTACCACAGAGAGTTGTTGATGCCAGTTCGATAGATATATTCAAGAGAGAGTTATATATGGCCCTTTTGGCTAACGGAATCAAGGGGTATGGAGAGAAAGCAGGAAAGGGGTACTGAGGTGAATGATCAGCCATGATCTTATTAAAAGACGGTGCAGGCTCGTAGGGCCGAATGTCCTACTCCTGCACCTATTTTCAATGTTGCTTTGTTTCTATCTACCTGTCCAGCTACCTTTAAGGATCCATGGGCATATACTCCAAAGTCCCTCTGACCCTCCACACTCTCAGTATCCTCCCATTTATTGTGTATTCCCTTGTATTGTTGCCCCTCCCCAAATGCATTACCTCACACTTTTCCGGATTGGATTCCATTTGCCACTTTTCTGCCCTACTGACCAGTTCATCGATATCCTCCTGCAGTCTGGAACTTTCCTCTCACTGTCAACCACATGGCCAATTTTTGTATCATCTGCAAATTTCTTTATTATGCCCCCTACATTTAAGTCTAAATCATTATTATATGCAAACAGTAAGGGACCGAGTACTGAGTCCTGTGGAACCCCACTGGAAACAGCCTTCCAGTCACAAAAACTCTCCTCAACCATTCGCCTTTGCTTCCTGCCTCTGAGCCAATTTTGGACCCAATTTGCCACTCTCCCTTGGATCCCATGGACTTTTACTTTTTTGATCAGTCTACCCTGTGGGACCTTGTTAAAATCCATGCTTAAATTCATGTAAATTACAACCATCGCACTGCCCCCATCGACCATGGTCCAGAACTTAAAGAAGGTTAACTTTGAAGGTATGAGGCGTGAATTGGCTAGGATAGATTGCCGAATGATACTTAAGGGGTTGACAGTGGATGGGCAATGGCAGACATTTAGAGACCGCATGGATGAACTACAACAATTGTACATCCCTGTCTGGCATAAAAATAAAAAAGGGAAGGTGGCTCAACCGTGGCTATCAAGGGAAATCAGGGATAGTATTAAAGCCAAGGAAGTGGCATACAAATTGGCCAGAAATAGCAGCGAACCCGGGGACTGGGAGAAATTTAGAACTCAGCAGAGGAGGACAACGGGTTTGTTTAGGGCAGGGAAAATAGAGTACGAGAGGAAGCTTGCAGGGAACATTAAAATGGACTGCAAAAGCTTCTATAGATATGTAAAGAGAAAAAGGTTAGTAAAGACAAATGTAGGTCCCCTGCAGTCCGAATCAGGGTAAGTTATAACGGGAAACAAAGAAATGGCAGACCAATTGAACAAGTACTTTGGTTCGGTATTCACTAAGGAGACACAAACAACCTTCTGGATATAAAAGGGGTCAGAGAGTCTAGTAAGAAGGAGGAACTGAGGGAAATCCTTATTAGTCGGGAAATTGTGTTGGAGAAATTGATGGGATTGAAGGCTGATAAATCCCCAGGGCCTGATGGTCTGCATCACAGAGTACTTAAAGAGGTGGCCTTGGAAATAGTAGATGCATTGACAGTCATTTTCCAACATTCCATAGACTCTGGGTCAGTTCCTATGGAGTGGAGGGTAGCCAATGTAACCCCATTTTTTTAAAAAGGAGGGAGAGAGAAAACAGGGAATTATAGACCGGTCAGCCTGACATTGGTAGTGGGTAAAATGATGGAATCAATTATTAAGGATGTCATAGCAGCGCATTTGGAAAGAGGTGACATGATAGGTCCAAGTCAGCATGGATTTGTGAAAGGGAAATAATGCTTGACAAATCTTCTGGAATTTTTTGAGGATGTTTCCAGTAGAGTGGACAAGGGAGAACCAGTTGATGTGGTGTATTTGGACTTTCAGAAGGCTTTCGACAAGGTTCCACACAAGAGATTACTGTGCAAAGTTAAAACACATGGGATTGGGGGTAGTGTGCTGACGTGGATTGAGAACTGGTTGGCAGACAGAATGCAAAGAGTAGGAGTAAATGGGTACTTTTCAGAATGGCAGGCAGTGACTAGTGGGGTACCGCGAGGTTCTGTGCTGGGGCCCCAGCTGTTTACATTGTACATTAATGATTTAGACGAGGGGATTAAATGTAATATCTCCAAATTTGCAGATGACACTAAGTTGGGTGGCAGTGTGAGCTGCGAGGAGGATGCTATGAGGCTGCAGAGTGACTTGGACAGGTTAGGTGAGTGGGCAAATGAATGGCAGATGAAGTATAATGTGGATAAATGTGAGGTTATCCACTTTGGTGGTAAAAACAGAGAGACAGACTATTATCTGAATGGTGACAGATTAGGAAAAGGGGAGGTGCAACGAGACCTAGGTGTCATGGTACATCAGTCATTGAAGGTTGGCATGCAGGTACAGCAGGCAGTTAAGAAAGCAAATTGGCCTTCATAGCGAGGGGATTTGAGTACAGGGGCAGGGAGGTGTTACTACAGTTGTCCAGGGCCTTGGTGAGGCCATTCCAGTGAATGTAGCAGAAACCTGTCTGCAAACTGCAGGCTCGAAGGGCCGAATGGCCTATTTCTGCGTCTATTTTCTATGTTTCTATGTTTACCTCCTCAAAGAACTCAATCAAGTTAATCAGACATGACCATCCCTTAACAAATTCAAGCTGACTGACCTTGATTAATCTGTGCCTTTCTAGATGAAGGTTCATACTGTCCCTCAGAATTGATCAATTGTCCTGGGAGTTAAGCTCCTGGCACTGACATGCTTTGCCACACATCTTGCTGTTGTCGGAGTTGATGCCTGGAAGGCTTCCTTCTGGAAGAGGATGTGCCTCTTCCATCTAATGTCAGCATTCGGGCCTCCAAGGCAGCATCTGAGAACCTGGGGCACGATTTGCTGTTCTAACAGCGATTCGATTGCTCAGAAGTGTTTCTTTGCTTCCATCTGCAGCCAGATTGCACCTCCCCTTTAAGAGGTAACATAGAAACATAGAAACATAGAAAATAGGTGCAGCAGCAGGCCATTCGGCCCTTCGAGCCTGTACTGCCATTCAATAAGATCATGGCTGATCATTCACCTCAGTACCCCTTTCCTGCTTTCTCTCCATACCCCTTGCTCCCTTTAGCCGTAAGGGCCACATCTTACCCCCTTTTGAATATGTCCAACGAACTGACCTCAACAACTCTCTGTGACAGGGAATTCCACAGGTTCACAACTCTCTAGGTGAAAAAGTTTCTTCTCATCTCCGTCCTATATGGCTTACCCCTTATTCTTAGACTATGTCCCCTGGTTCTGGACTTCCCCAACGTCGGGAACATTCTTCCTGCATCTAACCTGTTCAGTCCCGTCAGAATTTTATATGTTTCTATGAGATCCCCTGCTTGATGCCTTTAAGTTGTTTAATGGACATCCGATATCCAGCCTCCCCTCCACCCACACAACGGGTGTGTAGCCACAAAATAGCGCAAGGAGCATTGGTTGCATGCTTGAGTGATTACAATCAGCATTATATATTATAATATTCCCTGTCCACTGCATGTCTGTTTTTGGCTCGATTGAATTTCTCGTCCTTTGGGTGAATCGAATTGGCTGAAGACTGGCTTCTGTGATGTTGGAGACCTCAGGAGGAGGCCGAAAAGGATCATCTACTCGGCACTTCTGGCTGAAGATGGTTACAAACACTTCAGCCTTGTCTTTTGCCAGCCACCAGCTCCTCAAGGTCAACCAGCAAGGCCATTTGCAGCATCCTCCATTGAAAGTCGGCAGCCTTCCACCAGCCATGTTGCAGCCACTGGGGGTGGCACTGCGTGACATCAGTTGGATAGGCAAAGGCACACACAAGAGAGTGACTAAAAGAATGCATAAGAGTGATGAGTGGATTCCTTGATGTCATATTGGATGGATAGATGTGTAAAGTTGGATTGGAAAGTTTTCTTTTTGGTGGCTTTTATTTCACCATCGCGGATAAGAGGGCACTGTGATGATCAATAACAGATGGAAGGTGTGGGACTAATGTTGAATAGGGAATTGGGGTTGTGGTCACTGATACCGCAGGCGGATGATTCCATCCCGGATACACAGCCACAAAGGGGCTGTCTTGGATGCATCCTTTCACCTGCTTCCTCCTCTTCTGCGTCTTTCTCTTCTGTGTGTCTTCCTCTTCCCATTGTGAGCGGATGCTGTAAATCTAAAATGACAGCATAAAATGCTGGAAATACTCAGCAGGTCAGGCAGCATCTTGACCTGAGATGTGAACTCTGCATCTCTCTCCACGGATGTTGCCTGGCCTGTTGAGTATTTGCAGCATTTTCTGTTTTCTCAGAGGCCTTCCTTTACCACCAAGGCCTTGCAAGTGTCCAGTAGCGCTCCCTGCACATTTAGAAAACGTTTAACATCTATTGCAATAAAAAAGAAACCACTCCACAAGCTTAAATGCAAACTTACCTGAAAGATGTGTGTGCACCTGTCAGTCTGTTTGCACGCTGGGTTTCCCTGGCCTGGTTAGCCCTGAACTCAGTGCTAGGTTCGAAGTTGGCCGTGGTGACGCTAAGTCACCGTTGCACGCTGACTGATGTTATCAATCTGCCATTTTGTTTTGCAGGGCGCTAATACTTGCTGGCAGCGCTATGGGGACATAGAAAATGAAGGACTGGTGGCAGGACCCATCACCAGTTAGCGAAAGAGCTCTTTCGCCATTTTTTGTTGGTAACGGCTAGTGTAAAGCCCCCAAATTTTTCCAAGGTCTCTGCAATGTGTAATTTGATCCAGTCATTGTCAGACAAGCTACTGAGTTCACAGTGCTAACACTACTGCTTTCAGAGGACAGACAGTGCTCACACTTCTGGGTTAGGAGAATGCACAGCGCTCACACTACTGATTTGAGAGAACGCGCCGTGCTGACACTCTGGCATTCAGATATGAAGGGTAAGGCCATGGAGGGATTTCAACATGAGGATAAGAATTTAAAAATCAAGGTGTTGCTGGACCAGGAGCCAATATAGGTCAATGAACACATGGGTGATGGGTGAACGTGACTTGCTCCGAGTTAGGATACATACAGCAGAGTTTTAGATGAGCTCAAGTTAACTGAAGATGGAAGACAGGAAGCTGGCCAGGGGAACATTGGAGTAGTTGCGTCTGGCAATCAAAATATAAATGTAAAGTCATGCATGTTGGTAGCACCAACACAGAATAAGCTCTCATTTTTTTTTTATGTATTTGTTCATTCTCGGGATGCATACGGGACCAGCATTTATTGCTCATCCCTAGTTGCCCTTGAGCAGGTAGTAGTGAGATGTATATATGGATTTTCAAGAGGCATTTGATAAAAATACCTCGTAACAGATCTCTTCAGAAAATAGAAACACATGGGATCAAAGGGATGGAGGTAACTTGGATATGAAATTGGTTATGGGGTAGGAGGCAGAGTAGTGGTGAACTGATGGTTTCCTCTCCCAGGGGTCAGTATTAGGACCATTGCTTTTCTTGTTGTATATAAGTGACCTGGATTTGGGTAGAGGGAGTACAATTTTGAATTTTGCGGATGATACAAAACTTTGCAACATAGTAAATAGTGAGCAGGATAGTCGCAGACTTCAGGAGGACATAGATAGACAGACCGGTGAAATTGTCAGACACATGGCACAATGTAAAGCAGTTAAGTCTGAAGTGATGCAGTTTGGGAGAAACACCATGCAGAGGCATTATAATGTAAAAGCGTACTATTTTGAGGAGGTCGGGGCGGGGGTGGATGTAAGATCAGATCTGGAGGTGCATATTCACAAGCCCTTGAAGGTGACAGGGCAAGTTGATAAGTTGGTTAAGAAAGCATATGGGATGCTTGATCTTATAAATAGGGGCATCGAATACAAAAGCAAGGAGATCATGCTAAACTTTTACAAATCTCTGGTTAGGCCTCAGCTGGAGTATTGTGTACAATGCTGCGCACTCTTTAGGAAGGGTGTCCTGACCGTGGAGCGGGTACAGAGGAGGTTTACCAGGATGATGCTAGGGATATGGGACTAGTTATGTGGAGAGATCGGAGTAGCTGGGGTTGTTCTCAGAGCAGTGAAGTTTAAGGGGAGACTTAATTCAAAACTATGAGTGGATTGATAGAACAAGTAGGGAGAAACTATTTCCTCTGGCAAGTGGGTCGGTAACCAAAGGTCATAGATTTAAAATAATTGGCAAATGAACTACAGTAGAAATTAGGAGATTTCTTCACACAGATCTGGAACACACTACCTGAAAGGATAGTGCAATCAGACCCCATAGGAACTTTTTGGACAATTGGGCATGTATGTGAAGAAGACTAATTTGCAGGTTTGTGGGGATAAAGCTGAATTGTGGGACTAAATTGGACAGCTCTTTCAAAGAGCCAGCATTGGTGTAACGGGCCGAATGGCCTCCTTCTGTGCTGTAAGAGTCTATAATTTTATGATTTAGCATACATATAGTCCTGTAGCTTCAACAGATTCATTTTCAAGTACTCATTTTCAAGCACTCCTGGTGCTGCACTGTACTCCTCATTAAACCAGGGTTGGTCCCATGGTTTGATGGTAATGGTAGAGTGAGGGATATGCCGAGCCATGAGGTAACAGATTGCGGTGGGATACAATGCCACTGATGCTGATGGCCCACAACTTCTCATGGATGGCCAGATTTGAGCCGCTAGATCAGTTCTGAATCTATCCCATTTAGCACGGTGGTAGTGTCACACAAGACAATGGAGGGTGTTCTCAGTGTGATTATACAGATCGGTGGTTAGACCACATAGAATCATAGAATGATACAGCACAGAAGGAGGCCATTCAGCCCATCGAGCTAGACAATTAGACACACTCCCCTGCTCTTTCCCCATAGCTCAGCAAATGATTCCCCTTCAAGTATTTATCTACTTCCCTTTTCAATGGTGCATTCCAGATCATAACAACTCGCTGTGTAAATTTATTTTCCTCATGTTACCTCTGGTTCTTTTGCCAATTACCTTAAGACCGTGTTCCCTGGTTACCGACCCCTTCTACCAATGGAAACAGTTTCTCCTTATTTACTCTATCAAAACCATTAATGATTTTGAACACCTCTATCAAATCTCCCCTTAACCTTTTCTGCTCTAAGGAGAACAGTCCCAGTTTCTCTAGTCTCTCCTAGTCTTTCATCACTGGTATCATTTTAGTAAATTTCCTCTGCACCCTCTCTCAGGCCTTGACATCCTTCTAAAGTGTGGTGCCCAGAATTGGCCACAATACTCCTGCTGGGGCCTAACCAGTGTTTTATAAAGGTTTAGCATAAATGCCTTGCTTATGTACTCTATTTATAAAGCCAAGGATCCTGTAGGACTTTTTAACAGCATTCTATACTTGTCATGCCAACTTCAAAGACTTGTGTACATACACCCCCAGGTATCTCTGTTCCTGCACCCCTTTAAAAATTGGACCAATCGGACATATTGCCTCTCCTTATTCTTCCGACCAAAACCAATCTCTTCACACTTCTCTCCATTAAATTTCATCTGCTATGAGTCTGTCCATTTCACCAGTCTGTCCATGTCCTCCTGAAGTCTGTTACTATCCTCCTTACTGTCGACTACATTTCCGAGATTCGTGAAGTCGTCAAACTTTGAAATTATGGTCTAGAGGTTGCGGTCGTTTGCACCTCCCGTTACACTGCTGGGCTAATGGGGCACAAAGGACTTTTCACGTGAGCGCGGCGCCGCTAACGACTCCTGCAGGAGTTCAGCGGCTGCAGTAACCCGTAGCGCCCCTCGGCTGTGCCGGTGATCACCGTGCACATCGCCCCGTTGCTGCCCTGGACCCTAAGTTGGGTATCGCCCCTTGAAGCTGCCGGCAGGCCGCTTGCGGAGTGATACTTAAAGGGCGGCCATTTAAAAAGAAATATGCCAAATTTCTTCTGCGGACCATTGGCACTTCGATCACGGGATCCGTGCCATGATCGGTCAGCCCGGCACTCTGCTTGGGTGCTGGGCTGTTGGCATGGCACCCCCGCTCCCCAATGGTCCATGGAGACCCGTTTCCTCACTGCAGAGTTTGCAGCTTGGGCCCTTCCCTTTAATGAAGGAAAGAGCCCCTCCTACGTGATACGCTGCGCGGCCCAGTGTGTAGCGCTGTGCCCCGCTCCCGACCCCTCTGCCGCACTACCACCCCAGAAAAGAATTGGAGCGCGTTATTTTGTGCTCCACTTCCTTTCGGGGGCGGCAATCCAAATTTTTCAAGCTGGGCGGAGCTTCCGCGCCTGCCGCAAAAATGTCCCGCCTCCTGGATGCTACCGCCCCCAAATGGCAATGGAATTTCACCCCCCCTTGGACCCCCAAGTCCAAGTCGTTAATATATATCAAAAAGAACAGTGTTTCCAACACCGACCCCTAGGGGACACCACTGCACACTCCCCTCCAGTCTGAAAAATAATCATCCATCACTACTCTCTGCTTTCTGTCCCTTAGCCAATTTTGTATCCATGCGGACCTTTAATCCCATGGGCTTTAATTCTGCGAATAAAATATGGCATTTTATCAAACACCTTTTGAAAGTCCACATACACATCAATTGCACTACCCTGATCCACCCTCTCTGTTACTTCATCAAAGAACTCAATCAAATTAGTCAAATCGATTTGCCTTTCACACATCTGTGCTGTATTTAAATTATTAGCTCATACTTTTCCAAATGCCAATTAATTTTGTCCAGGGTTATTGGCTCTAAAAGTTTCTCCACCACTGACAGGCTGAGTGGCCCGTAGTGGGTGGGTTTCTCCCTCCACCCACTCACTCTTTTTAAAATAGTGAAAGATTTGCCCAGAAATTCCGATCGAGGTCTTCCCGTGGGCAAACTATTGAAAAAAGGGAAAAAAAATGCGCACTTACCTGAAGGTGCTGTGCTCACTCGAACTTCCGATCCTGAGGCCTTCACTCACTGTGCATCGGAGCGCGTGCCCGTTGGGACATCCGTATGCTGGAGCTGGAGTCACATGGCTCTGGGCAGCCAATCAAGGTACAGTATTTTCTCATTCATAATAATGGGAACGCCCCCAAACACACAAAACACTAATAAAAAATAGAAAAACACACTACATAATCAAGATTCATTTAAATTCAAGTTTTTAATTAAAAAAAATATTTTCCTGACTTTTTAAAAAGTTTTTTTAATTATGCCTTAAAATAAACTTACCGTAGTGGGGAGGGTTTTTAACAATAAAATATGTTTTCTTATGTGTTTATTGAATTTAATTTTAATGTTTATGTATGTTTTTAAACACTTGCGCCTGTAAAAGTAGGTTATATGCCTGCTTTTTCAGGCGCAAGATTTTAAAGGACATTTGCTGGGCAAGATATCCATAAATATCGCAAGTCTTGTCCTGCAAGTGTCCTCGCTCCTGCGATATGGAGGATCTGTCAAGCTGGAGTTTGACAGATTGGAAAAACCGGTTTCCAGCGCATGCGCATTGCGAGCTGAAAACCGGCTTTTCCGATGCCTTCCCGGGTCCGTAGAAACTTCGTACAGACCCAGGACATCGGAAATTCAGGCTCAATATCTCCACTGGCTCAGTCCACATGCGACAGGGAAGTGGCCCAGTGCAGTAGATTCAGTAAATATCCCAGGTAAGGTGCAGAAGATCTTGCTGCTCCCTGAGCCAAGCTGCTCCAGAGCAGCCATGACAATGGCATCTACCTGTTAATGTGGAGTGTCAGCTAGAAAAGCAAGATAACTCTTCGTTTAGTGAGGCGCATTTTGTGCCCTGGCGACCTCTTCTCAATCATCAGTTGAGTTATTTAACATAAAATGCTGGAAACGCTCGGCAAGTCAGGCAGCATCTGTGGAGAGAGAAGCAGAGTTAACGTTTCAGCCCGATGACCTTTCATTAGAACGTGAAATGTTGACTCTGTTTCTCTTTCTGTGAATGATGCCCTGATTTGCTGAGTGTTTCTAGCATTTTATATCATCCAATATCTGCAGCAATTTACTTGGATCAGCAGAGTGATAGTAGGAATCAGCACTAGATCCATCAGGCGACACCGGCACATCGCTGCGTTGTTCTCCAATGCTAAGTTCAAGTTGACTTGTGGACCCCTTCAAACATGTGACTCCATGAGCAGGTGATACAAGATCATGCGGGGTGCTGTTGCCGTTTCTCTGAGGCTGAATTTGACAAATCCACACCAGTGGTTATTTTACATAATTTCAGCTGCAAGGTTGGTTTAGTGAGCGCATTTCATTCAACAAGAACAGCTAAGAGTGATGTCATTGCAAGTGACATCAATAGCAGAACCATAGATTTTTAACCTGTGCAGAGAATGAGATCATCGAGTGGCCCGACTTATGCGAAGGGTGACATCACGGGTCAACTGAAAACCAGAAGTACACACACTGTCGCTAATCACTCTGTCAATCCCAACACACTGGGTGAGAGTTGGGGTGACGAATGAGACATTGTTAACATGTTAATGGGGTAGAAAATGTCTGGGGGATGGGTCACCTTTTACATTACAAAGTGAATAGTGACCGCGTCATGACTTCCGGATTCCGACCATTCCAATGATGCCACTTGCCGCACATGTGTCGGGCTTCCCCGGAAATCAAGTCACTGCCGATCATGGTCAACAGAGTGATCCAAGTCTGGGGAGAGGAGAGGGAGATCGTGGTGCAGGTGTAAAGTGGGTGGGGGTAGGAGGCGGGAAGAACGTCTAACTGAAGGGGGAGAACAGGATCCATCTTCCCATCTGGATCACGCTCTCCCCCCTCCCCACAGTTCTCTCCGTGCTCCCCCCACCCCACGATTTCCCAACCTTCGCCCCTCTCCCCCTCCCCCCTTCGTCCCCTCTCCCCTTCCCCACTCCAATCCCCTCTCTCCAACCCCCTCGTTCCCGCTTCCTCTCTCCACTCCGGTTACCTCTCTCCCATCCCCTCCGTTCCCTCTCCATTTCCCCACTCCGGTCCCCTCTCTCCCAACCCATCCATTCCCTCTCTCTCACTCCGACTCCAGCTCCCTCTCTCCCACCCTCTTCTGGTCCACCACGACTCCAGCTCCCTCTCTCCCTCCCCCTCTCCATTCCCTCTCTCCCACCCCTCTTTGATCCCATATCTCCCTCCCACCACCCTCCGGTCCATTCTCTCCCTCCCCCCTCTGGTCCTCTCCCTACCAACTCTTCCGATCCCCTCTCCTCCTTCCCTCTCTGGTCCCCTCATTTCTCCCCCCCTTCTCTCTCCTCTCTCCCACCTCCGATCTCTTCTCTCTCCACTCGAAGCTCTTGACCTTCTCCAGGCAAGCAGCAAGCTGATAGAACGCAGCTGGCAACAGAGAGGTTACGTGCCGCAGGCCGCAACAATAGATGCGTGTGTACGGCTCCGGTGAGGGGCGAGGCCGTGTTTAGGCTTGGCCCCCCAGGCGCCGTGCCAGCAGTCACAGCAATCATTTTTCTGCAGGGATAAAAAACATGGCCACTTGCAATCTGCACAGAATACACTGGCTGTAAGAATGAGAACAGTAAAACATTCAGTTATTCATCTCTCTTTGATCTCATTGATAAAGTCTCTCAATAGACTTAAATGACTTAATCTATGGTTGACTGCCATGCCAACTTGTCTGTTCTATGTCTTGTTCAATGTTGTCACTCCAGTGTATCTATTGTCTGTCTCCAGAATTCGATTTTTATAACACGAGAGGGCCAGCTTGTTCATGGACTAAAAAGTACATTAATACCATAAACACATTATTTGAATCTTTTCCATTGCAGTCATCCTGATGGGCAGCCTTCTGTACATTTCCTCATCTTGAATCCTGTTGCTTATTTTAACATGAAACAGGCATTTTTGCAGCTTAACTCAGAATCCAGAAAATATTGCCGGTTTTTCCATCCAGTGTTCACAACCTTAAATTATACTAAGAAAGACAAGCTTTTATACAGCTTGGTTTTACTGTTGATGGTACACTATCCAGCACGCTGCTTGATGTCAATGATGTAATTATTATTTTTGGATACCTGCTAGAACGACACACTCCTTCAGCTTTTCTATATTTTCCCCATTGATGATAATATTTAATTGTTTACAATAAGGTACTGAACAAAATAATTGAATTGAATGAATTAATGGCAAAATTGCCCTGCGACCTGATTGGGGGCGGTAACCAGCTGGGGCCGGGACATTCAGCGCCAGTGCAGAAGTCCCACCCCTGCCGCTCAATTGGGCTTACCACCCCTCAAAGGAAGTGGAATGCAATCTCGTGTGCTCCACTTCCTTTAGGGGCGGTTCTCTGGGCGCTACTGGGGCGGTGAGTGAAGCGCTACGCGGATGTTCCGCGTAGTGCTGACGTGCTTCAATACCTCTCCCCTTTACTTAAAGGGGAGGGCAGCAGTGCACTCTGCAAGGCCTCTGACGGCCTCCACTAGACCACCAGAGCAGTTTTGGACCGGGCCTGCAACCCGACACCCAAAACGGAGTGCTGGGCTGCACGATGGTGGCCCGGACCACGCTCGCGCCGCTATCTTGGAGCTGACCCAAAAGTCAGCAATTCAGAAAAGATGGCGGCGCAGGGCACTGGCACGCTCACCTTTAAGTAGCGCCTCCAGAGAGAATGTCAACCAGTTCCACAACCCGCGAAGCTTGTGTTGACATCCACTTGTGCCAACCCCGTGGGGCAGTGAGGGGTCGCCGTGCATGGCACTGACGTCATCGCCGGTTGCACGGTGGCATGGGCACTAACCGCAATTTCTCGGGAGCCAGTAGTGCCAGGGGCAATTTTGCGGTTGCCTGTAATCGTAAGTAGTATTTTTATGATGGATTAATATTTTCAGCTAATAAATATTTCCTCAGTAACCATTTACCAAACCTTTTTCAAAGATTTTCACTGTTTCTGAGGCCATTTATTTATAATCATAGTCTGGATCGCTCGAGCGGAATAAAACACATGACACATGTAGGTTAGTATGTAGTCTCCTGAAGACTTTGATCATGTCTCCAGCTGCTGACTGGTAAAATGCCCCTGCACAAAGATATGGATCATGCTGACTAAGACTGTCTGCTTCTGGAAATCGTTTTACTTACAGTTCAATCAGCAAATGTTCCTCTGCCTCAGATAAAGGAAGATTTTTTTCCCTTAATTGCCTCTAATCCATAGAGGAAGGTTATTGCTCGAATATTCTACTTTTGAAATAGTTATTGGGTGCAGGCCTAATTTTGTGAATAACCTGGAATTTGAAATCATTGCTTTTTTTAAGTGCAGATTAATTCCTAGGATCTTTGATGTCTGACAAATTAAGTACAAGGAAACTCCATTACTGGAGCTTGCAGGTCAGCAAAACGTCTGGCTGAAATAACAGTCAAAGAAAACACTTTCATGCAAAGTATTTTCTATGTAAGTACATTACCCCTCCAAACCTCAAAAGGGCAGCTATCTCAGCATCTCAGAGAAATGCCATTTAATGGATGAAAGGATAGAAAATACCTTGACTAACTGTGATCAATTTTTACTGTTTGATGTACTCAAAAAGATCAGACTGTCTGTTTTATAACTCAGATCAATCAACAAATACACGGAGGGTGCCGAAAAAAACAGGAAGGGTCAAAGATATCACATCTGTTAGCTTCCGCCAGAACTGGGAGACTCAGGGTTACATTTTCCTGAGACTGCAATCCAAATCACCAAATATAAAGATGGCAATTGGATGGTCAAGGTCAATGGGAAAACACGGCTACAATTTTCCTGCACATTATATGGAAAGAGAGCTCTCTGCCTGCAAAATGTGACTGGAAAATATTGTAGAAACAAAATTCCTAAAATGCAATTAATTTAACAGTCAGAAATAGTTAACTTTAACCTTTATTATTAAAAATAAATACTGTCACATGGAACGCAGCTGCCTGCTCCCACTAGGAAAATGTACCCATAGACTGACAATAGGTTTAGGTCCCATGGACTACCTGGTTTGTAAGTTTACAGTTGATGCACTGTAAAGCTAAAACAAATACTAATATTACAGTAATAAAGCTATTTAAATATCAAAGTAGTTTTATGAGTGTTATGTTGAACCTAAGCTCGTAAAACATGTCATTCAATAAAAAATAAAAAATTAAACTTTAAAACATTTTAATTCCTCTTGCTCCCTTGTCTACTTTCTCCGTGGTTCTCTTCTTTTCCATTCGCACGCCTATTTTAACTTTTAGAAATGTAGTTTTATTTTCAAACTAATCTAAGACTATTTCTATTCTTTATTCCTCCTGGCTCCAACCATCTGTTTTGAAAGTAGATGCAACTTTTAAAAAAGTGACCTTAATTGGCTAAAGACTGGTTACAGAGATTGTTTCTGATCCCTGAATAGCAAAGTGCCACGCATCTCAGGAAGTCTGATTCTAGAAGTGGTTTTACTTACAGTTCAATCACTGGCTGACATGAAGGAAGAATATTTCTTCTTAATTTCCTTCAATGAATATCCACATGCAGAGGGAAAATGATAAAATTGCAACCACCTTCAGCCAGAAGCACCGAGTGGGTGATCCATCGCGGCCTCCTCCTGAGGTCCCCACCTTCACAGAAGCCAGTCTTCAACCAAATCAATTCACTCCATGTGATATCAAGAAACAGCTGAGCGCACTGGATACAGCAAAGGCTATGGACCCCGACAACATCCCGGCTGTCGTGCTGAAGACTTGTGCTCCAGAAAAAGCCACGCATCTAGCCAAGCTGTTCCAGTACTGGCACTGGTATCTGCCACAATGTGGAAAACTGCCCGGATATGTCCTTTCCACAAAAAGCAGGACATATCCAATCCGGACAATTACTGCCCCATCAGTCTACTCCTAATCATCAGCAAAGTGATGGAAGATGTCGTCGACAGTACTATCAAGTGGCACTTACTGACCAATAATCTGTTTGGGTTCTGCCAGGCTCCAGACCCCTTAACAGCCTTGGTCCAAACAAAAGAGCTGAATTCCAGAGATGAGGTGAGAGTGACTTCCCTTGACATCAAAGCAGCATTTGACTGGGTGTGGCATCAAGGAGCCCTAGTAAAATTGAAGTCAATGGGAATCAGGGGGGAAACTTTCCACTGGCTGGAGTCATACCCAGCACAAAGGAAGATGGTTGTGGTTGTTGGAGGCCAATCATCTCAGCCCAAGGACATTGCTGCAGGAGTTCCTCAGGGCAGTGGCCAAGGCCCAACCATCTTCAGCTGCTTCATCAATGACCTTCCCTCCATCATAAAGTCAGAAGTGGGGATGTTCGCTGACGATTGCACAGTGTTCAGTTCCAGTCGCAACTCTTCACATAATGAAACAGTCCGTGTCCGCATGCAGCAAGACCTGGATGACATTCAGGCTTGGGCTGATAAATGGCAAGTAACATTCATAGAATCATGGGGCCCGAGATTGGTGAGATCTAAGTTCTGCCCAAGTACCGTCGAAAGGACCGCTAAGATCCTGACGGTATTTGGCTGGAAGTAATGCCGAGGATAGAGTTGGGCCCAGGGAGTGGATAAAGGCTAAAATAAAACATTTTCAAACCAATAAAAAAAGACACCAGAAATCCTTCAGAGGACCCCATCGACCAATATCCCTGAAAAGAAATGAAGATAAGAAGTTCACTAAACTTTTCTTGCAGGTCTTCATACTTACCGTCCAGGTAAGACCTGTCTCCACACGGTGGTCTCTTCTCCTGCTGGAGCGGAGAACCAGCCAGACCAATCTGGGGACGCAGCGGGGAGGACTTTTGTCAGCGTTGCACGCCAGCGCATGCCAGCGGACGCTCCCCAGCGGTCTTCTCTCCCCGCCGGCGTGAGGACCCGACGAAACTCGCTCGGAGGGGAGAGCGCCCAGAAATCATCGAGACCGCTGAGAAAACTCAGCGGCAGCTGGTGGTGAGTCGACCAAGCTCAGGCCCATAGAATCATAGAAATTTACAGCACGGAAGGAGGCCATTTTGGCCCATTGTGTCCGTGCCGGCCGACCAAGGGCCATCCAACCTAATCCCACTTTCCAGCTCTTGGTCCGTAGCCCTGTAGGTTACGGCACTTCAAGTGCACATCCAAGTATCTTTTAAATGTGGTGAGGGTTTCTGCCTCTACCACCCTTTCAGGCAGTGAGTTCCAGACCCCTACCACTCTCTGGGTGAAGAAATTTCCCCTCTTATCTCCTCTAAACCTCCTCCCGATTACTTTAAATCTATGCTCCCTAGTTATTGACCTCTCTGCAAAGGGAAACAGGTCCTTCCTAACCACTCTATCCAGGCCCCCTTAATTTTATATACCTCAATCAGGTCTGCCCTTAGCCTCCTCTGTTCCAAAGAAAACAGATCCAGCATCTTCAATCTTTCCTCATAGCCAAAATTCTCCAGTCCAGGCAACATTCTTGTAAATCTCCTCTGCACCCTTTCCAGTGTAATCACATCGTTCCTGTAATGTGGTGACCAAAATTGCACACAGTACTCCAGCTGCGGCCTAACCAGTGTTTCATACAGTTCAAGCATAACCTCCTTGCTCTTGTATTCCATGCCTCGACTAATAAAGGCAAGTATTCCATATATGAGTTCTTAACCACCTTATCTAGCTAACCTGCTACCTTCAGGGATCTGTGGACTTGCACTCTAGGGTCCCTTTGTTGTTCTACACTTTTCAGTGTCGTACTTTTTAATGTGTATTCCCGTACCTTGTTAGGCCTCCCTAAATGCATTACCTCACACTTATCCAGATTGAATTCCATTTGCCACTGTTTGGCCCACCTGACCAGTACATTGATAACTTCCTGCAGTCCACAGCATTATCAGCCACACAGCCTATTTTAGTGTCATCTGCAAACTTCTTAATCATTCCCCCAATATTTAAGTCCACTAGAACCTCCACTTTTTTTGCATGCTTAACGGCCATTTAATGCCCATTTTACCGCTGAAATTACGTATAACGCCTATATATCGCATATTTTGGCACAAAATGGAAACTGACGGGCTTTTTTAGGAAACCTATCGGCGTGCGTTACTTTCCCCATGTGCTTAATGGCGGGAAAAAATATTACCGCCTGCCCACTTTTTTGGGGCGGAATCATCAGAATGGGCAAAATCAACGCCCATATTATCGCCCAGCGTTACTTTTCGCACGGAATTAACGCTGAAATTCAATATTAACGCCTGCCCACTGTTTTTTGTCGTATAGCATATTTATCCAAACTAGCGGCCATGGAGATCGCCCATCGTCAATTTCACCACCTCGCACACATACTGCCCACAATATCGCTCGCTCAAAAAACCGCCCACAAAAAGTGGAACAACCCGGAACGATGTGCTGACGTGGATTGAGAACTGGTTGTCAGACAGGAAGCAAAGAGTAGGAGTAAATGGGTACTTTTCAGAATGGCAGGCAGTGACTAGTGGGGTACCGCAAGGTTCTTTGCTGGGGCCCCAGCTGTTTACACTGTACATTAATGATTTAGATGAGGGGATTAAATGTAGTATCTCCAAATTTGCGGATGACACTAAGTTGGGTGGCAGTGTGAGCTGCGAGGAGGATGCTGTGAGGCTGCAGAGTGACTTGGATAGGTTAGGAGAGTGGGCAAATGCTTGGCAGATGAAGTATAATGTGGATAAATGTGAGGTTATCCACTTTGGTGGTAAAAACAGAGAGACAGACTATTATCTGAATGGTGACAGATTAGGAAAAGGGGAGGTGCAACGAGACCTGGGTGTCATGGTACATCAGTCATTGAAGGTTGGCATGCAGGTACAGCAGGCGGTTAAGAAAGCAAATGGCATGTTGGCCTTCATAGCGAGGGGATTTGAGTACAGGGGCAGGGAGGTGTTACTACAGTTGTACAGGGCCTTGATGAGGCCACACCTGGAGTATTGTGTACAGTTTTGGTCTCCTAACTTGAGGAAGGACATTCTTGCTATTGAGGGAGTGCAGTGAAGGTTCACCAGACTGATTCCTGGGATGGCGGGACTGACATATCAAGAAAGACTGGATCAACTGGGCTTGTATTCATTGGAGTTCAGAAGAATGAGAGGGGATCTCATAGAAACGTTTAAAATTCTGATGGGTTTAGACAGGTTGGATGCAGGAAGAATGTTCCCAATGTTGGGGAAGTCCAGAACCAGGGGTCACAGTCTAAGGATAAGGGGTAAGCCATTTAGGACCGAGATGAGGAGAAACTTCTTCACCCAGAGAGTGGTGAACCTGTGGAATTCTTTACCACAGAAAGTTGTTGAGGCCAATTCACTAAATATATTCAAAAAGGAGTTAGATGTAGTCCTTACTACTAGGGGGATCAAGGGGTATGGCGAGAAAGCAGGAATGGGGTACTGAAGTTGCATGTTCAGCCATGAACTCATTGAATGGCGGTGCAGGTTAGAAGGGCCGAATGGCCTACTCCTGCACCTATTTTCTATGTTTCTATGTTTCTATGTCTATGAACACCAGCGGTGTGGCTGGCATCTGTTAAATCCCACTCTTACGTGAGGAGCTGATAACTGAAAGATTTGCCTGAAAGAGCGCTGATGTGAGTGACAACGCTGACACACTGCTGTGTGTGTGCAGCTCAGACATCAATGGTGCCCATCACCTTGGTGCCAGTTAAAGTTTAAGTTGATTGAGGTTAAGTGTCATTATACCCTTTGATGTTAAGGAATCACCAGTGTGTAATGGTGCAGCTATCTGAGCCAATGTGCTACAAGGTTTAGTTAAATAAAAAACATTTAAACCGAACATTAGTCTGAAATCATCAGTATTTCTGTACAAACCAACCCTTCCCCGCCCCCACCCCACTTCTTCTCCCCACCTCTACCCCTTCCCCTTCCCCTCCTGACTCCAAGCCGCCTGGCTGAGGAGGTCCTCGGGTGATGCTTCATTGGGGGTGACGGCCGAACCGCTGCTTGGACGGATACGGGAGAGGACGGTCCCGAGGTGGGAACGTGCTCCGAGCAGAAGGAAGATGTCGCTCCTGGCTCTCATGTGTGGTTGGCGATGGGGGTGCGGCACCTTGGGGTGCAGTGCGGCGCTCCAGGACCACTGGGAGCCCTCTGCCACCAGTGTTCCTGGCTACCGGCTCCAGGGCTTCCACCATCCCTTCCATGTTATATCTTATTTGTTGGACAAAAACTCAGTGTCAACTGTGTTCTTGGTGCTTAGTAGGCTTTTTGCTGCTGGTGAATCTCCCTTGTGCCTCCCATAACAGCCAGACAAGCACACACCACAGCCACAAACGCTTTCAGTGTCTCTGAGCTCCCTCTCTCTCTGTCTCCTCTTCTGCGCATGTCATGATGACCCTTGACCTCCTGAATCGCGGGAATCGAGCATTGCCATGCCGTTGCTAAGGACGGCCACACTTTACGGCAGAAGGTAAAAAAATTTTTACACTACCGCCCATTTGATATCGCTCGCGGTAACGCCCATTTTCAAAAATGGAAACTAGGTGTTTTGAGAATGGCCGAGAAGCCAGCGATCTGAAAACCCTTTTTTAACGCTCACGCCGGAAATACCACCCATTTTTGGGCGATAAGCTTAAAAGTGGAGATTCTAGCCCATGGTCATTGATATATACCAGAAAAAGCAAGGGACCCAGCACTGAGCCCTGCGGAACCCCACTGGATACAGCCGTCCACCCATCAACCATTATCCTTTGCTTCCTGCCTCTGAGCCAATTTTGGACCCAACTCACCCCTTTGCCCTAATGCCCATGGGCTTTTACTTTCGTGACCAGTCTGCCATGTGGGACCTTATCAAAAGCTTCGCTAAAATCCATATACATTACATCATATGCACTGCCCTCATCGACCCTCCTGGTTACCTCCTTGAAAGATTTTTGAGCCATACAAGTGCCAGGCAATGACTATCTTCAACAAGTGAGAGTCTAACCACCGCCCCTTGATGGCATTACCGTCACTGAATCCCCCACCATCAACATCCTGGGGGTCACCATTGTCCAGAAACTTAACTGGACCAGCCACGTAAATACTGTGGCAACAAGAACAGGTTGGAGGCTGAGTATTCTGCGGCAAGTGTCTCACCTCCTGACTCCCCAAAGCCTTTCCATCATCTACAAGGCATAAGTCAGGGATGTGATGGAATACTCTCCACTTGCCTGGATGCGTGCAGCTCCAACAATAGTCAAGAAGCTTGACACCATCCAGGACAAAGCAGCCCGCTTGATTGGCCCCCCATCCACCGCCTTAAACATTCACTCCCTCCATCACCGGCATACCGTGGCTGCAGTGTGTACCATCTCTTTCAGCTAGCTAAATGTGGCATGGGCATGGACAGTAAAGGATGAAAGAAAATAACATCAAATATTAGGGAGCGGATAAAACATCTATGTTCAATGTCATGCCTTCTTGAACTATATTCAGAATACAGAAGCAAAAAACTCTAGGTACTGGAAATCTGAAATAAAAACAGAAAATGCTGGAAATACTCCGCAGGTCAGGCAGCATCTGTGGCGAGAGAAACAGAGTTAATGTTTCAGGGCAATGACCTTTCATCAGAACTGGAAGAAATTAGAGATGTCACTGTTTTTAAGCAAGTGCAAAGTGTAGGAAATAGTAATTAGACCCAAAAATGGGATTATTTTAAGAAATAGCTATGTAAGGAAAAAATTGAGTTTTAATTCTTAAGGAACAGAAATAACAAATTGGAGAAATGCAGCCAAGAACAGATGTCAGCAAGGTCCGATAACAAGCACCTAGAAAAAGGGCCTACACCGAAAGACTAGAATGATAAGAGAATCCTTACATGCAAGGCAGCACAGGATGTTAGGAAAATAAGTAACTCCTCTGAAGAAGACCTGATAACTAGACAACGTGGAGCCAGAGTGTCTTAAAATGTTCTTAAAGAAACTTAACAAGACATTTCCCAAGAAGATAAGAGGAAAAAGGCCTTGTCAGCCAGGCAGGGAAGAAGCATGGGAAATGCATCACATTTCTCAATTAGATCATAGATGAGGGACAAATGATCGACAGCAGGTAAGCACCACCCCACCGAAGTAGGGTATAAAGATAGTGGACTCAGAGTGAAATAGTCAGTCAGCGAGGGGCGAAGGCTTCCTCGGGGTGGACGAATGCTGGTGAATAACCTGACACCCTGATCAAGTTTAGCCTCCGGGACGGATCCATGCTGGTGAATAACCTAACATCCCCAACAGCTCGAGGAACGGACCAGGAGAAGTGACTGCTGCTGCAGGCTGCAGAGATCCGCTGACTTGGGACCTCCACGCTGTCTCCTCGGGCATCTAGCCGCCTGTCTGTCCATCCGTCTGTACGGTCATGGCGTTCCACTTCGGGGGTCGTACATCGCTCTCTACTGTCACGGGTTGTATGTGTATTATACTTATCCTAACTACATGCATTATCTGATTATGCTTTGAACAGTAGCTCTTTAATACAATACCTTAAAACTCCTAAGACCCTTTGGGTATCTATGTGTGACCTGTGATCCTAAATCTTACAGTGGTGTCAGAAGTGGGATGCACAGTGTTTAGGAGTTTTAAAAGGTAATAGTATCCGGCTGGCGGACTTAGTCAAACGCATGCGATCGTTGCTTAGACTGAGTATTTTTCTCTCTGAAAGAAGGGAGCGGGAAAGAATGTGTTAAAAAAGTAAAACCAGAAGTACAATGGCGTTGGCATATCACCGACAATTGTTAATAGACAGCCTGACAGAAAAGGTCGGTAAGACCACGGCCACGGACGTTCTAGGAACTTTAGAAGATAGTAACGAGGACTATGATTCTATTCTTGACAGACTTTCTGAAGATATCCACAAAAACAAATTTAAGCTGAAAAAAGGCTGGGATAAATTGGCATACGGAGCACATTTATATGCTGTGCAGCTAAATCAGAAATTTAAAGGGCCAGAAGACATAATGTACCAGTCACAAGACCAACACAGCAGCCAGCTCCAGGCCATCTCTGAGCTCCGCACACAGCTGCGCCCGGAGCAAAGAGAGCATGGCCAAGCACATTGTACCCAAAAGAAGCTAAATCAGATTCTAGACAAAGTCATTGACCTACAGGCAGGAGACGATAGGTTGTGGGAGGAATTGGAAGTTATGAGAGGGGCTGTAAGGAAACTAAATCGACAGCAATCCACCATTTCCCCCGGGGCAGATCACGCCCCGTGCCAGGCGAAAATCCAACAACTTCAGGCACAAATTGGCCAATAGCGAGCATTAGTGGCAACTGTTTCCAAAATCAAACCAACAGATCCCGGCCCTTGCTGGGACGGTCTAGGAAAGGACCCCATCCCCTCCCTTTCCATTCCCTCTGCTCCCTCTGCTCCGTCTCCACCGTACAAGGATGGCGAGGTAGGTGAGGCAATACCAGAGCTAAGGCAGCACGTGAGCCCAAGTAGGGAGAAGGTGAGGAACCCTCTTCGAGCACTGGTAGCAGTGCAGAAACGACCACAACAACCACACATCGGCCCCCAACTGTGGTTGAGGTCGGGGCATTAGCCTGGGAGCGCTGGGGGTCCACACCAATTTCCTCGAGCTCAGGCAGTGGTGGAGGATTTATAAAATTACCCATCCAGAACTAGAAGGGAGCGACCTTAAACGGGACCTCCTGGAGGCATGTTCCACAGAGTTAAAAGAAGAAATGGATCAGGACATTCTGGCGAGGGGCGATGTAGAGGATATAGAGTTGGAGCTATGCCGAGTGCTGGGGGAGGAGGGCATCATCTTCCACCAGCTCCTGGCAAACATTAAAGAGGGCCCTACTGAAAGCCCGAATGCCTTCGCGCAGAAACCCCACGATATCTTCCAGCGCACCAGGGGTGGCAGGGGGAGCACTTCGATAACCCAGGCTTCAAAAATCTTTTCCTGAATGGCCTCCAACCGTTGGTCCGTAACGCACTGGGCATTTACGTCTCCAAAGACACCAATTGGGCTGAAATACGCACCCATGCCAAGGCCGCTTGTGATCAGACCCACGCCAGTATTCCCAAAGGTGCAGTAACGGCCGTCGAGAGCCCTCTGCCCAACCAGAGGTCAGGACACCCAGAGGCCAGGGCACCCAGAGTTCAGGGCACCCAGAGGTTAGGGCACCCAGAGTGTCCGTACCAGGAAGGAGCTCGATACGCTGCATCCTCTGCCATCGCCTAGGCCACTATGTCCGCCAATGCTACAACCCCCCAAAACAAACAGGCCCCGACTCAGTCGAGCAGCGGTTTGAGAGAATGGAGGTAGCCATAGCCGCTCTGAATATCGGTCAAAGAGCCCTACCAGTCTCCATGATACACCAACACACCGATTCACTCCCACTGCCACCCCCGCAATGATTCTCAAGAGCCCAATGGGGGGGAGGGGGGGAAACTTCCCCTCTCCAATACAATGGTCCCGGGAGGCCATCACCAACTAATGCTGGTCGACTCCAGCTCCTCTATCACCACCATCCACTATCCCCATTCCGACCCCACAAACGGGGTACCCCAGCTTTTATCAGGTTTTGACAATTCGACCCAGATGACCATACTAGGATCCATCCCCATAGTGGGAATAATAGGCAGCAATGTCTATATGTCTATGCCTACCGGTCAGGGAATAGTAGGCAGCGATGTGCTCAGTAGTTATCGGCCAATGGTTGACTATGCCAACAATTGTATCTGGTGGAACCTTCAAAACAGACCCCCGACCCCCATGTCAAGCGTGCACTCGGTTTTCGCAATTAAAAAATCAGAGGACTACGAACCAGCAACCTCTGCAGACCCGAAGGTACAGGCGATCCCAGAGTCGGTCCCGGGAGCATTTGCAACCCATAACCATGATTGTGGAAGCATGACTGAACCCGAGGAGATTAATGGTCTGGTCCATGACCCATGAAACAGTACTGATACCCGGCCGGGAGTTTACCATACATACGAGCTACCATTGAGTCATTGTTACAGCAGGGTGCTGTTCGCTCGGGCACGTTTACAACCAACTCCCCCGCCTGGCCCGTCAAAAAGCCAGATTACAGTTAGCGATTAATCATTGACTACCGTAAGCTCAATTCAGTGAACCTCACGTGCGCTCCGGTGGTTCGGGAGACACCCACCCTACTCTTACAGATCCCCAACAGTAGCAAAGTCTTCTCCACCCTCAATATCTCTAATGTTTTCTGGAGCATCCCTGTTAGACAGGACGATCAAGTTAAATTTGCTTTTACCTATGAAGATCAGAACTATACCTGGACATGTCTGCCGCAAGGACTCCATAATGCCCCCACCATTTTTCACAAGCGTGTGGCCGGGGCCCTGAAGAATTTCTAATGGCGCCCCCGTTTGCTTCAGTATGTTGATGATATCCTGCGCGCTACCACAGACCCTCCTGCAGGAACTGTTCCAACTGAGAGCCGGACTGAAGGAGTTATGTATGTATTTACACCTCACCAATATGTAAGACTTGCCACCAGGGGGCACACCTGTGGGAGACCTAAGGGTCATCTGTGCGCTCTGGGCAAGCAGGTATAAAAGGTGATCCACCATGCTGCTTCCTCACAGCATGGTGGATCACCTTTTATACCTGCTTGCCCTGAATAAAGTGACCAAGGTCACAGCAGTTTGAGCTTACAATACAGTCTTGTGGATTTATTATGAACATAACAAAGTGGCGACGAGTAACGGATCACAAACTTTCACGCGGTTATGGCTGCTGTTGTTATTCTTGAGAGATTTTTTGAGGGTGATGATTGGGAAGCCTTCATTGAGCGTTTCAACCAGTACTTCGTGGCCAACGAACTGGACCAGGCTGAGATGGCGATCAAGCGCAGGGCGATTCTCCTCACCGTATGTGGGTCTTCGATATATGGCCTCCTCAAAAATCTGCTGGCACCAGACAAACCAACGGACAAGACTTACACAGAGCTGTGCACGCTGGTTCGGGAACACCTCAAGCTGAAGGAGAGCATCTTAATGGCAGGTATCGCTTTTACACGCACCATCGCTCCGAGGGCCAGAACGTGGCGAGCTTTGTCGCCGACCTAAGACGCCTTGCGGGGCAGTGCGAATTTGCTGGATCTTTGGGGGAAATGTTGGGGACCTTTTCGTGCTTGGAATCGGCCACGAGGTCATTCTTCACAAACTGCTGTCTGCCGAATCCCTAGATCTGAGCAAGGCCATCACGGTAGCCCAGGCTTTCATATCCACGAACGACAACACGAAACAGATATCTTCACAGAATCGAAGCTCACCAGCAAGTACTGTGCATAAAATAATGCTTTCAGCAGGCAGAACTGTACATGGCAGGGCCTACACGACTGCAGAGGCCAGACCTAGGGTGACTCAGAGTCCGCCGTGGGGCGTGAATGTGAATCCATTAACACTATGTTGGCGCTGCGAGGGCATAGAGCCCATCAATGTTGATTCAAGCACTATGTGTGCAAGGCCCGTGGAACAATGGGGCACCTCCAGCGAATGTGCTAATGACCTCTGACTCACCACGTGGCAGAGTCAGGAGAGGACAACTGATCCAGCGAGGATCACGCTAAACGAGTAGGAGAGGCAACTCAACCTGAGGATGAAGAGGAAGTATATGGGATGCACACCTTCACCACCAAAAGCCCTCCGATGATGTTAAAAGTTAAACTCAACGGCACTCCAGTCTCCATGGAATTGGACACGGGGGCGAGTCAATCAACAATGAGCCAGAAGGCATTTGAGAGACTGTGGGGCGACAGAGCACAATGACCCAAGCTGATCCCGATTCAGGCAAAGCTGCGCACCTACACCAAGGAACTGATACCAGTTATTGGTAGTGCGGACGTAAGAGTATCCCATGAGGGAGCAGTGCACGATTTACCACTGTGGATTGTTTCAGGTGATGGGCCAACGCTGCTTGGTAGGAGATGGATGGGGAAGATTCGATGGAACTGGGAAGACCTCTGTATACCTTCTCCGGCGAACGACGTCTCCCTTGCTCAAAGGCTGAGCAAGCCCCCACTTTCAGCTGAACCAGGCATCGAAGTGCGGATCCATTTGCAGATCCCTGAGGCACAGGCCGCTCATCACGACCACGAGGAGGTGAAGATCAACCGAGCAGCAGTACAGGCACGGTACCCACCACCCAAAACTGACAACCTTATCGCGACGATGGAAGAGGCTCCAGGTCGACCAAGCAGAGTGTGACTCCGGCCGAAATGATCCGAATGTGTCTTCCCGATGCCAGAGGCAAAATCCCTGGGGAGGAAGATCGCGGCAGTCGGCATCACGGACATGGACAAGCGTGCGTCCAGACCATGGAATGAAAGAGCATCCAGACCATGGGACGAGAGTGTGCCCAGACCATGGTACAAGAGAGTGACCAGACCACGGGACAAGAGTGTGTCCAGACCATGGGACGAGAGTGTGTCCAGACCATGGTACAAGAGAGCGTCCAGACCACGGGACAAGAGTGTGTCCAGACCATGGGACGAGAGTGTGCCCAGACCATGGTACAAGAGAGCGTCCAGACCATGGGACGAGAGTGTATCCAGACCATGGGACAAGAGAGCGTCCAGACCACGGGACGAGAGTGCGTCCAGACCATGGGACAAGAGAGCGTCCAGACCACGGGACGAGAGTGCGTCCAGACCATGGGACAAGAGAGCGTCCAGACCACGGGACGAGAGTGCGTCCAGACCATGGGACAAGAGAGCGTCCAGACCATGAGATGTTGCCGCAGTGAAACAGAGGCATGTGTTGCCCAGCAAAGAAGACGACTGGGCTTGGGGCAAAAGTAAAGGGGTGGCCGCTGAGAAGGCCAGGAACCCACTACGTTCCAATAAGTTGTTTGCACTGTGTAACCCTTGTGAGCGCTCTTTCGCGGCCAGTGATGTATTATCACATGGGGTCGGGCGTGTTGTACAGCAAGCCAAAGTAGCGGGCGAGCCCCAACCAATTGTATATGTATCCAATAATTTAACCAAGGCAGTAGCCTGCATTCACGGAACAAAAGAGACGTATCAAAGTGTCCCAATATGTGCTCGAGTCAGACAAGCTGCCCATCTCACAGTTTTGGGAGAGCAGAGGCACCACTATCGGTGCTTTGTTTCGAATATGTCTAACACTGTCTGTGCACTGTAACATGATCCGCCACGGGCCTGGCACTGAGAACGGCGCTGATGCCCTCAGTTGGCTACCGTTGCCCACCACCGGGATGGAAACGGCACAGCCTGCAGACCTACTCCTTGTTATGGAAGTGCTAGAAAGCGAGGGGTCAACCGTAACGGTTCCCCAGTTTAGAAACATAGAAACATAGAAAATAGGTGCAGGAGTAGGCCATTCAATAAGATCATGGCTGATCATTCGCCTCAGTACCCCTTTCCTGTTTTCTCTCCATATCTCTTGATCCCTTTAGCCGTAAGGGCCATATCTAACTCTCTCTTAAATATATCCAATGAACTGGCATCAACAACTCTCTGCGGTAGGGAATTCCACAGGTTAACAACTCTCTGAGTGAAGAAGTTTCTCCTCATCTCAGTCCTAAATGGCTTACCCCTTATCCTTAGACTATGTCCTCTGGTCCTGGACTTCCCCAACATGGGGAACATTCTTCCTGCATCTAACCTGCCCAGTCCCGTCAAAATTTTATGAGATCCCCTCTCATCCTTCTAAACTCCAGTAAATACAGGCCCAGTCGATCCAGTGTCTCCTCATATGTCAGCCCTGCCATCCCAGGAATCAGTCTGGTGAACCTTCGCTGCACTTCCTCAATAGCAAGAACGTCCTTCCTCAGTTTAGGACCTGGGCCAGCCAGGATCCCATGTTACCGCCTGCTAACGGCGAACCGCTAGACGGAATGTTGCAGCTTATCTATTGCAAAGACGAAATGCTCATCCCATCAGATTGCCTAGCAATGTTGCAAAGAAAGGCAGGGAGGTTATACACAGTCGGTGGTCCGGGGCCTCCATACCATGATCCAGGATCCACGGGGACCACGCGGCCTCCCGCCACTACGGAAAGTCTCAAGGCCATATCGGCCATCCTTGGCTTGCTAGATCTTAGGGTCAGCAACAATAGTCCGGAGCGGGCAGCCCAAATCATAAAGCCAAGCACCACACGTGTCACGGTAGACTCCCCACAGACCCGGCTATCCCGGGTGCTACGCAGTCACCGGACTGAGTCACTCAGAACCGAGCCTTCTGTATGTTATCAGCAGAGAATGTACCATGATCACACGGCTCCTCCACGCGACATCAGAATAAATGATGTAGACCATGTACATGGCCCTAGATGGGCTGCTAGCACTGTATTAGCCAAAGAGGGAATGAAGTGTTTGTGATGAAAATGGAGTGTTTGTTGTGAAACCATGTAATGGGCAAATGCAGAAAGTATTTGGACCAGACCAAACTGCGAACTACAGATAACCAGGAGCCACTGTGAAAGGACCTGGCCCCCAGTGACCCACTAACACAATCGACCTCGCTGTCAACCACGAGGATGAACCCACCATGCCCGACAGTCCGATCAGACCAACCGCGCGGCCGTGCAGCAACGATCCGACCAACTCACCCATACCAGAACTTCAACTCAGGCGATCGACCCGGGAACGCAGAGCACCAGATCGCCTCAACTTGTAAATAACTTGTACATAAGACTTTGGGGGGAAGTGATGTTATGTATGTATGTAAACCTCACCAATATGTAAGACTTGCCAGCAGGGGGCACACCTGTGGGAGACCTAAGGGTCACATGTACACCCTGGGCAAGTAGGTATAAAAGGTGATTCACCATGCTGCTTCCTCACTGTGCAGTCTGAATAAAGAGACCAAGATCACAACAGTTTGAGCTTACAATACAGTCTTATGGAGTTATTCTGAACTTAACAGAAGGTTCACCCCTGGAAGGCCCAGCTAGTGCAGGACTGTGTTACCTTTTTAGGCATCCGAGTCGGAGCTTCCGGCATCAGCCCGGATCAGCATAAGATCGAAACCATCCAGCGCCTACCTTTGCCCACTTCAGAGGCTGCCCTACGTTCCTTCCTTGGGCTGGTGGGATACCAGCAGACTTTCATTCCTCGATTTGCAGAAGCAGCTGCGCCGCTTTATCATTAAAGAAGATGATGACCAAGTCCGACTCGGCTGGACTGAGGGCTGGAAGGGTGCAGTAACACAGTTAAAGCAAGCTGTTGCATAGGCTACATGTCTGGTTTCACCCAAGCCCAGCAAGCCCTTCCACATGGAGGTAGGAGCCACAGAGGAAAGCCTCGTGGCCGCCCTATGCCAAAATAATCGGGGCAGGCTGTTACCTATCGCCTACACTTCCAGGATCTTAAGTGGGGCTGAACTGTCTTACTCTGCCTGCGAAAGACACTTGCTGGCCACAGTTTCGGCCGTCAAACACTTCACCTACATCATGGGGTTAAATCGAGTGATACTGCACAGCCCGCACACACCCCTGAACCTGCTGCTCCGGCTCGGGCACACGCAAGTGTCATCAACTTGGCTGAGCCACTGGACATTGGAGCTGAACTGATTATGGGGGCAGAACTGATTATGGGGGCACCAGATGCCTTTATCGACAAATCCTCATTCCACAAGGACGGTAGACCATACACCGGGTTCGCCATTATCCAATATAGGTACACCACAGTAAGCCGAGGTGGCTGCTCTCATTACCACCATTCAGGTTACCGCTTCCCAAAGCATTAATATTTGTTCCAACAGTGCCTATGCTATCAACACCCCGCTGTCCTTAACAATGTATGCGCAGAATAACTCTTGTATGACCAACAGCAAACCTCTGTTGCATGCCACCTTATGGCGGATCTTAGACGCGGGGTTGTGGGGGCGCATGGCACCTGTCTATGTGGGCAAGGTTACGGCGCATTCGCGTTCCACAGAACCAATCTCTAGGGGTAATTTCATTGCTGACCAGGCCGCCAAGCAAGCCGCTATGAATGCCCCGATATGGGAACGGCCCCAGGAACCCAAACCCCTACCCGTGGCGGTGCCTAGCGCAGCCAACGATCTAGCCTCCTTACAGGAAAGGGGGAAGGGAGTAAAAAACAAAAGAGAAGGTCTGTGATAGGGTGCAAGGCAGGAGTGACTAAATGACAAAAGGGATGATGGTGCAGGCTAAAGAGGGCAGCACTGGGACAAGTAAAGAAACAAAAGCTGGGTCTAGAGGAGCTATAAATAGTAACATAACGTCTGGTTAAAGCATGGGCCCTGGACGCCTATGCTTTAGCCTTTACCAATATGGAATCTGGCGCACTTCCAGCTCAGAATGTGCCCGCCATATTGTATGCTTAGACGTCCATTTTACGTCTGTAAAACAGACACGTGTCAGTTAATTTCTCGGCCATTATTATTTTAATACAAAATCATTGCCCTGACTGCTCTGGAGTACTGTGCATGTAATATTTGCGTGACCTTAATTAACCAAACTGCCTCTCTTCAGGCACTATGCCACCTTAAAAAGATTAAAACGGCCTTGCTTCAGGCGCTGCTTTTATAAGAAATCTGCTCCCTCTTTTGCAATACATCTCAAAAAGATGCGGCAAATAGAGAGCATAGGGTAGAATAGGCCCAAACATTTATGTCACAGCAAAAGGTGTTTATATCCCTCAATAAGTTGCAAGTGTATTTTTGCCATGATATAAACTGAATAAAATCTATCCTGGTACTAGAAATGACTAAGTGTGTTTTAAAATTTCTATCGTTTAAGCTCTCACAGCTCGTGATGTTGCTGTAGCTATTTAGGTAATTATTCATGAGCAATCTTTAATATGCTACTACGCATGGTGCATTTAGTGATCACAGCTTCTACCTTCATGATTCAAATAGAAGGATCATACTTTAACCAATTTCAATCTTATTAATGGTAAGATTTTGCAAATGTCACCATCAAAGAATTAAAAGGGCGAAATGATATGTTATCCCTGAGTGTATTGGAAACAAAGATGATAGCCTGCAGCTATATTCAGCCAAACAGTTTTGAAATGGAGTCTGAATAGAAGCTGTAATGGACACCTGAATCCATGTAACTTCGTGCAATGTATGATCTGGCTCTTAACCCCCGATTTAAACTTGAGCAGAAACTGTGTGGACGGGGGCGTAGGCGGATGGCAAACCAACCCTGGCAGCGTAAGGCCCTGGAGATTTTAACTCCCAAGTCTCATCTTCAGAGGCCCCATCAGTCTCCTGTCTGAATCCGACAGGAAATGACACCTGGACGGCAGGTAAAAAGTAATAAATAAAGACTTGTATTTATATAGCACCTTTCACGACCACCAGACGTCTCAAAGCGCTTTCCAGCCAATAAAATATTTTTAGTGTGTAATGTAGGAAACACGGCAGCCAATTTGCACACAAGCAAGCTCCCATAAACAGCAATGTCATAATGACCAAATAATCTGTTTTTTTTGTTATGTTGTTTGAGGGATAAATATTGGCCAGGATACCAGGGATAACTCCCTTGCTCATCTTTGAAATAGTGCCATGGAATCTTTTACATCCATCCAAGAGGGCAGATGGGGCCTCAGTTTAGCATCTCATCCAAAAGACAGCACCTCCGAGATTTTTTTGGCACTCAAGTCCCTGGAGTGGGATTTGAACCCACAACCTTCTGGCTCAAGAAGCAAGGGTGCTACCCATGAAGCCACATATGAATGTAGAAGGTGTAAAGTCCTGTCCCCTCAGCACAGATTCACACGAGGCATGTAGTGAAGTCAAGGTCACTCTGGACCTGCACCTTTATTTCACAGCTCTGGAATGCTGCACTTGCCTGAGATCTGTCCTTATATACCTGTCTCTTGCAAGTGCACCCCTGGTGGTAAGGTATGCTGGTGGTTACAGGTCATATCTTATTACAGTCATGTATAGCATGTTAGGATACAGTTATATATAATAATGTAAGATACATGACATCACCCTCCCCCAAGGTCTTATTGTCTTTATAGGTTCAGTCTCTCAGGTGGTCTATGCTCTCGCGTGGAGCGTCTGAGTTGTGGTTCAGTTGTTTGCCTTGGTGTCTGTTTTTCTTTGGGTGTGGTTGCTGGTATCTCACCTGGGCTGTCTGTTTCGATTGGTGTGATTGTTGTTGACTCGCCTGGGCTGTCTGTTGAGATTGTCCTTTCCTCAGGTTGTTCCCTCTGTCTGTCCACTGCGAGTTCCACATTGTAGTCTGCCTCTGGTTCCGCAGTGCTGTTGGTAAATCTGCTTTTGACTTGGTCTACATGCCTCCGGCAGGTTTTGCCATTGTCCATTTGTACTACCAGTAGCCTGTTTCCTTTCTTGCCCGTTACTGACCCTGCAAGCCATTTGGGACGCCTGCCATAGTTTAGTACAAACACTTTGTCCCCTATCTCATTCCATCTCCCCCTCGAATTTTTGTCATGGTATTCAGTCAGCTTACGGCGCTTTGCCTCAACGATTTCGTGCATATCTGGGAGGATTAATGAGAGCCTTGTTTTTAAAGTCCTTTTCATCAACAGTTGCGCGGGGGGGATCCCAGTCAGTGAGTGCGGACGAGATCTGTATGCCAGCAGCAGTCGGGACAGGCGACCCTGCAGCATGGGACCTTGGATTTTAAGCATGACTTGTTTAATGATTTGCACTGCTCTCTCCGCCTGGCCGTTGGAGGCCGGCTTGAACGGTGCTGTCTTGACGTGATTTTGTCTTGACAAAAAAAAAAGGAATGGCAGTAATCATGGGGGATTTTAACCTACATAACGATTGGTCAAATCAAATCGCACGGGGTAGCCTGGAGGAGGAATTCATAGACTGCATACGGGATTGTTTCTTAGAACAGTATGTTACAGAACCTACAAGGGAGCAAGCTATCTTAGATCTGGTCCTGTGTAATGAGACAGGAATAATAAACGATCTCCTAGTAAAAGATCCTCTCAGAATGAGTGATCATAGTATGGTTGAATTTGTAATACAGATTGAGGGTGAGGAAGTAGTGTCTCAAACGAGCATACTATGCTTAAGCAAAGGGGACTACAGTGGGATGAGGGCAGAATTAGCTAAAGTAGACTGGGAACATAGACTAAACGGTGGCACAATTGAGGAACAGTGGAGGACTTTTAAGGAGCTCTTTCATCGTGCTCAACAAAAATATAATCCAGTGAAAAAGAAGGGCGGTAAGAGAAGGGATAACCAGCCGTGGATAACCAAGGAAATAAAGGAGAGTATCAAATTAAAAACCAATGCGTATAAGGTGGCCAAGATTAGTGGGAAACTAGAAGATTGGGAAAATTTTAAACGACAGCAAAGTATGACTAAGAAAGCAATAAAGAAAGGAAAGATAGATTACGAAAGTAAACTTGCGCAAAACATAAAAACAGATAATAAAAGCTTTTACCGATATATAAAAAGGAAAAGAGTGACTAAAGAAAATGTTGGTCCTTTAGAAGATGAGAAGGGGGATTTAGTAATGGGAAATGTGGAAATGGCTGAGACCTTAAACAATTATTTTGCTTCGGTCTTCACAGTGGAAGACACAAAAACCATGCCAAAAATTGCTGGTCACGGGAATGTGGGAAGGGAGGACCTTGAGACAATCACTATCACTAGGGAGGTAGTGCTGGACAGGCTAATGGGACTCAAGGTAGACAAGTCCCCTGGTCCTGATGAAATGCATCCCAGGGTATTAAAAGAGATGGCAGAAGTTATAGCAGATGCATTGGTTATAATCTACCAAAATTCTGTGGACTCTGGGGAGGTACCAGTGGATTGGAAAGCAGCTATTGTAACGCCTCTGTTTAAAAAAGGGGGCAGACAAAAGGCAGGAAACTATAGGCCGGTTAGTTTAACATCTGTAGTGGGGAAAATGCTTGAAGCTATCATTTAGGAAGAAATAGCAGGACATCTAGATAGGAATAGTGCAATCAAGCAGACGCAACATGGATTCATAAAGGGGAAATCATGTTTAACTAATTTACTAGAATTCTTTGAAAATATAACGAGCATGGTGGATAGAGGTGTACCGATGGATGTGGTGTATTTAGATTTCCAAAAGGCATTCGATAAGGTGTCACACAAAAGGTTACTGCAGAAGATAAAGGTACGCGGAGTCAGTGGAAATGTATTAGCATGGATAGATAATTGGCTGGCGAACAAAAAGCAGAGAGTTGGGATAAATGGGTCCTTTTCAGGTTGGAAATCGGTGGTTAGTGGTGTGCCACAGGGATCGGTGCTGGAACGACAACTGTTTACAATATACATAGATGATCTGGAAGAGGGGACAGAGTTTAGTGTAACAAAATTTGCAGATGACACAAAGATTAGTGGGGAAGCGGGTTGTGTAGAGGACACAGAGAGGCTGCAAAGAGATTTAGATAGGTTAAGCGAATGGGCTAAGGTTTGGCAGATGGAATACAATGTAGGAAAATGTGAGGTCATCCACCTTGGAAAAAAAAACAGTAAAAGGGAATGTTATTTGAATGGGGAGAAATTACAACATGCTGCGGTGCAGAGGGACCTGGGGATCCTTGTGCATGAATCCCAAAAAGTTAATTTGCAGGTACAGCAGGTAATCAGGAAGGCGAATGGAATGTTGGCCTTCATTGCACGAGGGATGGAGTACAAAAGCAGGGAGGTCCTGCTGCAACTGTACAGGGTATTGGTGAGGCCGCACCTGGAGTACTGCGTGCAGTTTTGGTCACCTTACTAAAGGAAGGATTGGAGGGGGTACAGAGACGATTCACTAGGCTGATTCCGGAGATGAGGGGGTTACCTTATGATAATAGATTGAGTAGGCTGGATCTTTACTCGTTGGAGTTCAGAAGGATGAGGGGTGATCTTATAGAAACATTTAAAATAATGAAAGGGATAGACAAGATAGAGGCAGAGAGGTTGTTTCCACTAGTCGGGGAGACTAGAACTAGGGGGCACAGCCTCAAAATACGGAGGAGCCAATTTAAAACCGAGTTGAGAAGGAATTTCTTCTCCCACAGGGTTGTGAATCTGTGGCATTCTCTGCCCAGGGAAGCAGTTGTATTCAAATCACAGATAGATAAATTTTTAACCAATAAGGGAATTAAGGGGTATGGGGAGCGGGCGGGTAAGTAGAGCTGAGTCCACGGCCAGATCAGCCATGATCTTTTGGAATGGCGGAGCAGGCTCGAGGGGCTAGATGGCCTACTCCTGTTCCTAATTCTTATGTTCTTATGTTCTTATGCCGTGGTCAATTATAAAGTCTTGGAATTCTGCGCTGGTGAAGCACAGACCATTGTCACTGACCAATGTGTCAGGGATTCCGTGCGTTGCAAACATGGTTGCGAGGCTCTCCACAGTGGTGGAGGTTGTGCTCCAGTTTAAAATGGTGCATTCGATCCACTTTGAAAATGCATCGACAACTACGAGGAACATTTTGCCCCTGAATGGATCCGTATAGTCTACGTGCACCCGCGACCACATTTTGGTAGGCCAGGGCCAGGGGCTCAGTGGAGCCTCCCTGGGGGCATTGCTGAGTTGGGCACAAATGGTGCACCTTCGGACGCAGAGCTCCAAGTCCGCGTCAATACCAGGCCACCAGACGTGGGATTTGGCTATGGCCTTCATGAGAACGATCCCCGGGTGCTCGCGGTGGAGCTCCCGGACAAATGCCTCTCTGCCTCGCAGAGGCATGACTACTCGGCTGCCCCACATCAGGCAGTCTGCTTGTAGTGATAGCTCATGCATGCGCCTGTGAAAGGGTTTTAATTCCTCGGGGCAGGTATTGCGAGCCTCTGCCCAGTCACCGGTTGGGACACATCTTTTTATTAAGGATAACGTGGCTTCGCTGGCCGTCCAGGCTCTGATTTCGTGAGCCATCATGGGCGAACCTGTGGACTCAAAGTCATTGATTGCCCTGACTATCTCACAGTCCTGTTTGTCAGACCCTTCTGTGGTCTCCAGGGGTAGCCTGCTGAGCGTGTCGGCACAGTTGTCTGTGCCTGGTCTGTGCCTTATTGTGTATTCGTAGGACGCCAGCATGAGTGCCCACCGTTGAATCCGCGCCGAGGCGTTGGCGTTTATTGCCTTGCTGTCGGATAGGAGGGACATGAGGGGCTTGTGGTCGGTTTCTAATGCGAACTTGGCCCCGAAAAGGTATTGGTGCATCTTTTTGACACCATACACGCACGCGAGCGCCTCCTTCTCTACCATTCGTACCCGCGCTCCGCCTGCGAAAGTGACCTGGAGGCATAAGCTATGGGTTGTAATTTGCCCGCACTATTGACATGTTGCAAAACGCACCTGACCCCATACGCTGACGTATCGCATGTGAGAACTAGCTTTTTACCTGGGTCAAAGAAAGTCAAAACACTGTTGGATCGCAGAAGGTTGCGGCCTTATTGAAGGCGCGTTCCTGGGCGTCCCCCCAAAACCAATCGCACCCCTTCCTGAGTAGCACGTGGAGAGGCTCCAGCAGCGTGCTTAAGTTCTGCATAAAGTTCCCAACGTAATTGAGTAGCCCGAGAAAGGCGCGCAGTTCTGAGACATTCCGGGGCCTGGGTGCCAGGCGAATTGCTTCTGTTTTGGACTCTGTTGGGTGGATTCCATCAGCGGCAATCCTTCTGGCCAAAAATTCAACCTCGGGTGCGAGAAACAGGCACTTGGATTTCTTGACTCGTAGGCCTACCCGATCCAACCGCTTTAGTACTTCCTCCAAATTACGGAGATGGGAGTCGGTGTCCCTGCCCATGGTAAGTATGTCGTTTGAAATGCAACCGTCCCCGGGATGGACTTGAGCAGACTCTCCATGTTGCGCTGGAATATGGCAGCTGCCGACCTGATGCCGCATGGGCATCGATTGTACATGAAAAGGCCTCGATGTGTGTTGATGGTGGTGAGTAGCTTGGATTCCTCGGTCAATTCTTGCGTCATAGATGTGAGGTCTAATTTTAAGAAAAGTTTACCTCCAGCCAATGTGGCAAATAAGTCCTCCACTCTGGGCAGCAGGTACTGGTCCTGTATGGAGACTCTGTTTATGGTAGATTTGTAGTCCCCACAGATTCGTACAGATCCATCAGGCTTCATGACTGGGATGATGGGACTTGCCCAGTCGCTAAATTCCACAGGTGATATAATGCCTTCCTGCAGAAGCCTGTCTAGTTCGTGTTCAATCTTTTCCCTCATCACATAGGGTACAGCTCTGGCCTTGTAATGGACCGGTCAAGCATCCTGTGTGATGTAGATTTTGACTTTGGCCCCTTTGAAAGTGCCCACACTTGGCTGAAAGAGATGTTCAAATCGCCTTATAACTGTTGAGCAGGAGGTCCGTTCCTCTAATGACATGGCATGGACATCATCCCATTTCCAGTTTAGTTTTGCCAGCCAGCTTCTCCCAGCAGTGCTGGGGGGATCTCCGGGGACAATCCACAGGGGAAGTCGGTTCACTGTCCCTTTGTGTGTGACAGAGAGCATGGCGCTGCCGAGGACTGGTACGATTTCTTTGGTATAGGTCCTTAGTGTGGTGTTGACCCTTGTGAGTTTTGGTCTGTCTCTTTTATGCGGCCACAGTTGTTCAAATTGTTGAGCGCCCATGAGAGATTGACTCGCTCCCGTATCCAGCTCCATGTTGACAGATATCCCATTGAGTAGGACCCTCATCATTATAGGAGGTGTCCTGTTGTAGGAGCAGCGGCCATTGATCATGTTGACCCGCTGTACATCGGTGTCCCGGGTACTGTCCCCACCATCTCCTGGTCCGCTTTCCGACCCATCCGATTCGTATACCAGCCGAGCTGCCGTTTTTTTGCACATGCGGGCCAAATGCCCTGTATATTCACAATTTCTGCAAACAGCCTGCTGAAATCGACATCCCCTTGACGAGTGCCCACCCCCACACCTCCAGCACAGACCTGTTCCATTGTTCAAAGAGTTCCCAAAGAATGAGCTGCGTCTGGCTGATCTCTCTTGAGCTTCTCTCAGTTTGTAGTTGATTGCTTGCATTGTGGGTTGATGAGGTGTGAACGGCCGTTCCTGTGGCCCTTGATGGCTTCAGCCTGCTGTCGAGAGCCTGTTCTCCCGGTTTTGTCTGTGTGTGGGGGTAGCAACTTGATGGCTTCTGCCTGCTGTCGAGAGCCTGGTCTCCCGGTTTTGTCTGTGTGTGGGGGTAGCAGCTTGTTTAGTGCTGTGAACTTATTCTTCCGATATTTCGTTAGTTGTCGTACCTGCATTGTAAATCAATCTCGTTTCTTCTTCCCCTACCAAGAATGTCTGTGCAACCAGTGCTGCTGCCTCTAAGGTCAGGTTCTTGGTCTCTATGAGCTTTCAGAATATGCCTGCATGGCCTATTCCTTCAATGAAAAAGTCTCTCAGCATTTCTCTCCTCAGTTCATCGGAGAACTCACATAAACTAGCCAACCTCCGAAGTTCCGCCACGAAGTTGGGTATGCTCTGGCCCACACAGCGTCTGTAGTTGTAGAACCTGTGTCTGGCCATGTGTAGGCTGCTCGCTGGCTTCAGGTGGTCTCTTACCAGTGTGCTTAATCCTTCTAACGACTTGCTTGCTGGTTTCTCGGATGCCAACAGATCCTTCATTAAAGCGTATGTTTTCGAGCCACAGCTGGTCAAGAGATGGGCTCTTCTCTTGTCTGCCTTATCGTCGCTTAACCAGTCTTTGGTTACAAAGCTTTTTTGGAGCCTTTCTATAAAGTCTTCCCAGTTGTCTCCCGCATTGTACTTTTCATCTGATCCATTGTTCGCCATTCTGTGGATTCTGTAATCCCGTAACCCGTCGCCACTGTAAAGTTCTGTCCCCTCAGTACAGATTCACACGAGGCATGTAGTGAAGTCAAGGTCACTCTGGACCTGCAACTTTATTTCACAGCTCTGGAATGCTGCACTTGCCTGAGACCTTTCCTTATATACCTGTCTCTTGCAAGTGCACCCCTGGTGGTAAGGTATGCTGGTGGTTACAGGTCATATCTTTTTACAGTCATGTACAGCATGTTAGGATACAATTATATATAATAATGTAAGATACATGACAGCAGGTTATCACCAGGAATGCATGAAAGGTCTCTGGCACTCCGGTAAATGGTTGGGATGGAGTTTGGGAAGGCCTCACTGATGGAGGAGGGAAGCAGGAGGACTAAACTTTCCTTGTCATGCCTAGAAGAGTATTCCTGCTCCTCCTGGCACCAGAAGCAAAGTGAAAGAAAAGAAAACCACTTGCCTTTTGGACGTCTTCTGGCTCTTCTGGTTTTCCTGGTGGCTTCCCCACGCAAGCCTCAGTTAAAAATAACAGTCAGGTCCCGATTGTGTCATTCAGGGCCCGATCTGCATATTTAAAGAAGGACTCTGCTGGCTTCTGGCACTGTCCCTCTTGCCTTCATAGAAGGGCAGGTTAAAATCAGAACCCGCAGGAAGATCGCGGGACCCTGGTGGGTAAGTCCCATGGGTGATACTAAATGCCTGACCGACGTGATTCTGCTGGGCACGCAGGCTTAAAATCGTTCATCAATATGTACTGTTAGGCCATAATTTTCCCTGCTAAATAGCGATAACATTACTGTAATAGCAAAACAATAGTGTGAAATTGTGTGCTGGATTTTGCTGTTAAAATAACAGTGAGGCTAATTCCGCTCGGCGTTATTTACGCACAAGTGGTGCAGCAACTTCTGGCGAGGGGCAGAGTCATTGTCCCAGTTACCCCGCTCCATGCAAATACACTAACTTCACACCATTCCATGTATGTCAATGGTGAGGCAGACAGCAAAATGCCATTTTCGTGAAGCTACCGGTGGAGTGGTGCAACTCGGACAGCAACGTTTGAATATTGGCATTTACCCGCGCATCTGCCTCTCACCTGAAGTTTCTGTACCATTTGTGCTGTTAGCCTCATTGTTATTTTGACAGCAAAATCTGTCCCAATGAGTATGGAACTATACAGTCCAACAATTAAACAGGCATCATTGTTCTGGTTCAACCTTTTAGTTTAGTGCGTACAATGGTCAACGTAAGTTGGGAATGGAATCTGATGTTTTCATGTTGATTTTACTTATTCTTGTAATTTATGATCCAAAGTGAAACATATTACACAATTATAATGAACCTTCATCTGTTTCCAAACACTTTCTGTGTAATATATACAAGGGCGTTATATACTTTAGTGTCAAACTTTAAAACAAGTAAGCATGTCTAACCCTAATCATCATCATCATCATCATAGGCAGTCCCTCAAAATCGAGAAAGACTCACTTCCACTCTAAAAGTGAGTTCTCAGGTGACTGTACAGTCCAATATGGGAATTACAGTCTCTGTCACACGTGGGACAGACAGTGGTTGAAGGAAAGGTTGGATGGGTAGGCTGGTTTTTCGCACTTTCTGTTGCAGGTGGGACAGACAATCGTTGAAGGAAAGGGTGGGTGAGAAGTCTGGTTTGCCGCACACTCCTTTCGCTGTCTGCGCTTGGTTTCTGCACGCTCTCGGCGATGAGACTCGAGGTGCTCAGCGCACTCCCGGATGCTCTTCCTCCACTTTGGGTGTTCTTGGGCCAGGGACTCCCAGGTACCGGTGGGGCTGTTGCACTTTACCAAGGAGGCTTTGAGGGTGCCCTTGAACCGTTTCCTCTGCCCACCCGGGGATCGCTTGCCATGTAGGAGTTCCGAGTAGAGCGCTTGCTTTGGGAGTCTTGTGTCGGTATGAGTCCTGTGACATCACTTCATTGGAATGTCGCGATAACTAAAATGGCCAAGCTGGTCATCACAAGATAGATTTAGATGCAGAAAGCCCTGGAGCCCAATTTGTCTTATTCTTCCAACCATACCATATTTTTATCACAAAAACTTAGTTGTTATAGTGTCCTGTCCTGAACCACCCTACCTAGCAACACATTCTTGCTCTGTGGAAAGTAATACATCCTAAGTCAATACTAAAATGGCCTTTCACAACCCTAAATATTTAGGGCTAAAAATCCGGTTGCGTAGCTGGGATTAAGGGTGTGTTTTCGGTGTTGTTTTTAAACATATGTCGAGAGGGCTGAGCGAAGGGAGTGAGCCAAGTTTGTTGAGCGGTGGGTCAGAGATCTTATTGTGAAGGTAGAAAGATGGTGCCGTGCAGGGGCAGCCAGTGGTATATTGATTTGTGGTGGTATATTAAGCCTGCCAATTGGGTTGCATCAGTGTCTGTAGCCGGGAAGGAGGGTGTGTTTTCGGTGCTGTTTTAAAACTTATGTCGATAGGGCTGAGGGAAGGGAGTGAGCTGAGTTTGTTGGGCGCCTGTTGTTTGGGCGCTATGGATGCCGTTTCCGGTTGAAAATTGCATCCGGGCAGCACGCACACACTTCTGGTGAGTCCACGCCGGACGTTATTTTGGTGAGGGCGTTAGTGTCAGCACTGGGAGCATGCATCGAAAGTATGCAGAGTACGCAGATCGTATCATCAATCAGCATGTAATGCTGATTTGACACCAGCGCTGCCCTTTTTGACCTCAACACTGAAGCTAACGCCTTCCCTTAACCTCGCACAGCTGGACATGCGTTCAGAAGCATGAAGAATCCCCCACCAATCCTATTTAAAGGGATCATCACCTACTTACAGGTAAGTTGCAGATTGATTTCTACAAGCTGTTGCTGAGTTTGTAGAAGTGTTTGGTGCTTTAAAGTTGCCTACAATCTGTTGTGGCACGTGCTCAAGGACTTGAACATAAGAACCATAAGAAATAGGAGCAGGACTAGATTGTATGGCCCCTCGAGCCTGCTCCGCCATTTAATAAGATCATAGCTGATCCGATCATGGACTCAACTCCACTTCCCTGCCCGCCCCCCATAACCCTTTATTCTGTTATCGCTCAAAAATCTGTCTATCTCCCCCTTAAATATATTCACTGACCCAGCCTCCACAGCTCTCTGGGGCAGAGAATTCCATAGATTTACAACCCTCTGAGAGAAGAAATTCCTCCTCATCTCAGTTTTAAATGGGTGGCCCCTTATTCTGAGACTATGCCCCCTAGTTTTAGTTTCCCCTATGAGTGGGAATATCCTCTCTGCATCCACCTTGTCGAGCTCCCTCATTATCTTATACATTTCGATAAGATCACCTCTCATTCTTCTGAACTCCAATGAATATAGGCCCAACCTACTCAATCTATCTTCATAAGTCAACCCTCTCATCTCCAGAATCAACCTAGTGAACCTTCTCCGTACAGTCTCCAATGCAAGTATATCCTTCCTTAAATACGGAGACCAAAATTGTATGTAGTACTCGAGGTGTGGCCTCATCAATACCCTGTACAACTGTAGCAAGACTTCTCTGCTTTTATACTCCATCCCCTTTGCAATAAAGGCCAGCATTCATTTGCCTTCCTGATTACTTGCTGTACCTGCACATAAACTTTTTGTGTTTCAAGGACCCCCAGGTCCCTCTGTACTGCACCACTGCATGTAAATTATAATTTGCTTTTCTATTTTTTATGCCAAAGTGGATAACCTCACATTTTCCCACATTATGGGCCCAAGTTTCCACTCGCGCCTAGAACGGCGCAGTCCCGACCTGGACGCCCGTTTTTCGCGCCACAAAGTGCGCCTAAAAAAATCCTCGGTATTCTCCACCTACTTACAGGTCCTCTGGCCCTCGGCGCAGCCAGCACGAGCTGTGGGGGGGCGGAGCCAGGTCCCTGCGCTGAAAACAGTGCCAGGACCTCTGCACATGCGTGCTACAGTCGGCACGCAAGTGCAGTAGCTCCAGGCGCCGAACTGTGTGGGAGGGGCCCGAAGCACGCAGCCCCTAGCCCTGGCCCAATGGCCTCACTGGGGCTGCGTGAATAAGGCTCCTCCCACGGCCAGCTCCTGCTCCCCCCCCCACCCACCGACAAGACCCGACACCCGCTCCCCCCCCCCACCTCCCGACCAGACCCGACACCCGCTCCCCTCCCCCCCCCTGCCTCCGGACCAGACCAGACCCGACATCTGCTCCCCACCCCCCCGACAAATTTGAAGGACATTTAGAGCACATGCTCAGAGACTTTTTCGTACTTGGCATTGGCCACGAAACCATACTTTGCAAACTTTTGACTGTAGAGACCCCAACCTTGAGTAAGGCCATAGCAATAGCCCAGGCGTTCATTGCCACCAGTGACAAGTCAGTACGAAGTATAATGTGGGAAAATGATGGAATATAGGGCCCAAGTTTCCACATGATTTGCGCCTGATTTTTAGGAGCAACTGGTGGAGAACGGACTATCTTAGAAATCGCAATTCTCCACATTTTTTTTTCTGCAGTTCTAGTCAGGTAGAACAGTTCTACTTTGGAACAGAATTTTTTCTTCAAAAGGGGGCGTGTCCGGCCACTGACGTCTGATTTCAAAGTTTCCACAGTGAAAACGTACTCCAAACTAAAGTAGAATGGAGCAAGTGAAGATTTTTGTAGAACTGAAAAAACCTGTTCTACACATTAAAAAATCAGGCGCAGGTTACAAATTAGGTGTCCAGAACGAGGTTGGGGGGGGGGAGGGAAGTCATTAAATTCTATAATAAATCCTTATTTATACTTATACAAATATTATACCAATAAATCCAACCTGAATTAACATTTATAAGCAAAGAAAAGATTAAATAAACCATCTTCCTACCTGTGTGAAAGTGCTTCAGGCAGGCCTTTCGGGACCGGCGCCCAATGGTCAGGCGCCGGTCCCGAAAGGCCTGCTAAAGTGTATTACTTCACACTTTCCAACATTATACTCCATCTGCCAAATTTTTGCCCACTCACTTAGCCTGTCTATTTCCTTTTGCAGATTTTCTGTGTCCTCCTCACTCATTGCTTTTCATCCCATCTTTGTATCGTCAGCAAACCTGGCTACGTTACACTCAGTCCCTTCTTCCAAGTCATTAATATAGATTGTAAATAGTTGGGGTCCCAGCACTGATCCCTGCGGCACCCCACTGGTTACTGATTGTCAACCCGAGAATTAACCATTTATTCTGACGCTCTGTTTTCTGTTTGTTAGCCAATCCTCTATCCATGCTAATATATTACCCCCAATCCCATGATCTTTTATCTTGTGCAGTAACCTTTTATGTGGCACCTTGTCAAATGCCTTCTGGAAGTCCAAATACACCACATCCACTGGTTCACATTTATCCACCCTGTTCGTTACATTCTCAAGGAATTTCAGCAAATTTGTCAAACATGACTTCCCCTTCATAAATCCATGCTGACTCTGCCTGACCGAATTGTGCTTTTCCAAATGTCCTGCTACTACTTCTTTAATAATGGACTCCAACATTTTCCCAACCACAGATGTTAGGCTAACTGGTCTATAGTTTCCTGCTTTTTGTCAGCCTCCTTTCTTCAGGACTTCAGTCTGAACTTCCATTACAGCACTCTCAGACATTGGGTGGATTCTACTTGTGCTGCAATTGAAGCTGAGACATCCGCCTTCAGACATTGCATCATGGTTGGGTCTGCAAGTACACTAACGGATCTGCCTACACCTTCCATGCTGGAAAGGATGGGCTCCAAACTCTGCACAAAGCCCTGTGCAAGGTTGGTGCTGGTCTCCTCCATGCTCCTCGACTTTCTGGCTTTCTGGCAGGCCTGCCAATGCACCGAGCATTTTGTTGTGCATACCCATCAGCTTTGTTCTGTAGACTGCCCCATCAAAGTCCTCATCTGAGTCCTGTGCAGCAGAACCTGTGTGGGACCTTGCCCCCCGGGCACCTATGCTACCCTTTCCCCCTGCCCTGGCTGCAGCCCACTCGTGCCCGGTGACTCACCATGTCAGATCGAGTGTCGGTGTTTCTACTTCATCATCATTCTCCTATCCCTCTTCCTCTTGTACCACTACCTGGCGAGATTGGATTTCTTGGGTCTCTGAAATGAGAACGGCACAAGGGTAGGGTTGTGGTGAGGGGGGCGGGTGGGGGGGAAAGCAAGGGTTGCATGCTTACACCATCAGCAGCTTGTAAGTCAGAAGAGATTGTGGGATGAGGGGGAAGTGGGTTGTGAGAAGGAGGAATAGGTATGAGCATACCGTTATGTTCAATGCTGTCATCGCCACTGCTTGCCATGGCCTCAGTAACAGCCACTCCACTTATGCCAAGCACCGTCCCCTCGAGCGGGGTCAGGATATGGAGGCATGCCTGTCTCCCTCTGGTTAGCTGCCAATGCCTGCAGTTGTGTGCCACCTTGTCCTGCAAAAGAGAGGGCAGTGTGTCAGTGAGTGTGGTTCAATGTGTTTGCTATTGTGGCTGTCATGGTTGAATAGCTGGCAGTGTGTACAAGCTCTGTGATTTGAATGTGAGGCTTGCAGCAGTGGTAAGTGTGTGAGAGTGAAATGGAGCCTATTAATGTGAGGTCCTGATTGATAGGGATTGTTGGTAGTTGAGTAATGGGGATGTGATGAGTCGAGCAGTTCGAGCAGTCAGTCGAGGAGGCGGGAGCTCGGAGCAGCGCGAGTCCGGGGTCGGCGAGAGGCCTATAAAGGCCAGCGGGAGTCGAGCAGTTCGAGCAGTTAGTCGAGGAGGCGGGAGCTCGGAGCAGCGCAAGTCCGGGGTCGGCGAGAGGCCTATAAAGGCCAGCGGGAGTCGAGCAGTCAGTCGAGGAGGCGGGAGCTCGGAGCAGCGCGAGTCCGGGGTCGGCGAGAGGCGTGCCGGTGCAGCTACAGGGAGAAGGCAAAGATACAAAGGTGACGTCACAGCCTAGGGGGTAAGTGATTGGCTGGTGATTGGTGAGTAGTTTTTCTTTTTCTTCTTATATTGGTCAGTAACTTTTAACATTGTTATTACCAGTTTAAGTGTATCTAAGGGTTAAGACATGGCAGGAGAGCTCGGTCGGGTGTTATGCTCCTCCTGTACCATGTGGGAACTCAGGGACACTTCCGGTGTCCTTGACGACTACGTGTGCGGTAAGTGTGTCCACCTCCGGCTCCTGACGGTCCGCGTTGCGGAATTGGAGCTGAGGGTGGATTTACTCTGGAGCATCCACGATGCTGAGAATGACGTGAGTATCATGTGTAGTGAGTTGGTCTTACCGCAGGGAAAGGGTCCACAGCCAGATAGGGAATGGAAGACCAGCAGGAAGAGAAGTGCAAGGAAGGTAGTGCAGGGGTCCCCTGTGGTCATCCCCCTGCAAAACAGATACACCGCTTTGGGTACTGTTGAGGGGAATGACTCATCAGGGGAGGGCAGCAGCAGCCAAGTTCATGGCACCGTGGCTGGCTCTGCTGCACAGGAGGGCAAGAAAAAGAGTGGGAGAGCAATAGTGATAGGGGATTCAATTGTGAGGGGAATAGATAGGCGTTTCTGCGGCCGCAACCGAGACTCCAGGATGGTATGTTGCCTCCCTGGTGCAAGGGTCAAGGATGTCTCGGAGCGGGTGCAGGACATTCTGAAATGGGAGGGAGAACAGCCAGTTGTCGTGGTGCACATTGGTACCAACGACATAGGTAAAAAAAGGGATGAGGTCCTACGAAACGAATTTAAGGAGCTAGGAGCTAAATTAAAAAGTAGGACCTCAAAAGTAGTAATCTCGGGATTGCTACCAGTGCCACGTGATAGTCAGAGTAGGAATCGCAGGATAGCGCAGATGAATACGTGGCTTGAGCAGTGGTGCAGCAGGGAGGGATTCAAATTCCTGGGGCATTGGGACCGGTTCTGGGGGAGGTGGGACCAGTACAAACCGGACGGTCTGCACCTGGGCAGGACAGGAACCAATGTCCTAGGGGGAGTGTTTGCTAGTGCTGTTGGGGAGGATTTAAACTAATATGGCAGGGGGATGGGAACCAATGCAGGGAGACAGAGGGAAACAAAAAGGAGACAAAAGCAAAAGACAGAAAGGAGATGAGGAAAAGTGGAGGGCAGAGAAACCCAAGGCAAAGAACAAAAAGGGCCACTGTACAGCAAAATTCTAAAAGGACAAAGGGTGTTAATAAAACAAGCCTGAAGGCTTTGTGTCTTAATGCAAGGAGTATCCGCAATAAGGTGGATGAATTAATTGTGCAAATAGATGTTAACAAATATGATGTGATTGGGATTACGGAGACGTGGCTCCAGGATGATCAGGGCTGGGAACTCAACATTCAGGGGTATTCAACATTCAGGAAGGATAGAATAAAAGGAAAAGGAGGTGGGGTAGCATTGCTGGTTAAAGAGGAGATTAATGCAATAGTTAGGAAAGACATTAGCTTGGATGATGTGGAATCTATATGGGTAGAGCTGCAGAACACCAAAGGGCAAAAAACGTTAGTAGGAGTTGTGTACAGACCTCCAAACAGTAATAGGGATGTTGGGGAGGGCATCAAACAGGAAATTAGGGGTGCATGCAATTAAGGTGTAGCAGTTATAATGGGTGACTTTAATATGCACATAGATTGGGCTAGCCAAACTGGAAGCAATACGGTGGAGGAGGATTTCCTGGAGTGCATAAGGGATGGTTTTCTTGACCAATATGTTGAGGAACCAACTAGGGGGGAGGCCATCTTAGACTGGGTGTTGTGTAATGAGAGAGGATTAATTAGCAATCTCTGTGCGAGGCCCCTTGGGGAAGAGTGACCATAATATGGTGGAATTCTGCATTAGGATGGAGAATGAAACAGTAATTTCAGAGACCATGGTCCAGAACTTAAAGAAGGGTAACTTTGAAGGTATGAGGCGTGAATTGGCTAGGATAGATTGGCGAATGATACTTAGGGGGTTGACTGTGGATGGGCAATGGCAGACATTTAGAGACCGCATGGATGAATTACAACAATTGTACATTCCTGTCTGGCGTAAAAATAAAAAAGGGAAGGTGGCTCAACCGTGGCTATCTAGGGAAATCAGGGATAGTATTAAAGCCAAGGAAGTGGCATACAAATTGGCCAGAAATAGCAGCGAACCTGGGGACTGGGAGAAATTTAGAACTCAGCAGAGGAGGACAAAGGGTTTGATTAGGGCAGGGAAAATGGAGTACGAGAAGAAGCTTGCAGGGAACATTAAGGCGGATTGCAAAAGTTTCTATAGGTATGTAAAGAGAAAAAGGTTGGTGAAGACAAACGTAGGTCCCCTGCAGTCAGAATCAGGGGAAGTCATAACGGGGAACAAAGAAATGGCAGACCAATTGAACAAGTACTTTGGTTCGGTATTCACTAAGGAGGATACAAACAACCTTCCGGATATAAAAGGGGTCAGAGGGTCTAGTAAGGAGGGGGAACTGAGCGAAATCTTTATTAGTCGGGACAATTGTGTTGGGGAAATTGATGGGATTGAAGGCCGATAAATCCCCAGGGCCTGATGGACTGCATCCTAGAGTTCTAAAGGAGGTGGCCTTGGAAATAGCGGATGCATTGACAGTCATTTTCCAACATTCCATTGACTCTGGATCAGTTCCTATGGAGTGGAGGGTAGCCAATGTAACCCCACTTTTTAAAAAAGGAGGGAGAGAGAAAACAGGGAATTATAGACCGGTCAGCCTGACCTCGGTAGTGGGTAAAATGATGGAATCAATTATTAAGGATGTCATAGCAGTGCATCTGGAAAATGGTGACATGATAGGTCCAAGTCAGCATGGATTTGTGAAAGGGAAATCATGCTTGACAAATCTTCTGGAATTTTTTGAGGATGTTTCCAGTAAAGTGGACAAAGGAGAACCAGTTGATGTGGTATATTTGGACTTTCAGAAGGCTTTCGACAAGGTCCCACACAAGAGATTAATGTGCAAAGTTAAAGCACATGGGATTGGGGGTAGTGTGCTGACGTGGATTGAGAACTGGTTGTCAGACAGGAAGCAAAGAGTAGGAGTAAACGGGTACTTTTCAGAATGGCAGGCAGTGACTAGTGGATTGCCGCAAGGTTCTGTGCTGGGGCCCCAGCTGTTTACATTGTACATTAATGATTTAGACGAGGGGATTAAATGCAGTATCTCCAAATTTGCGGATGATACTAAGTTGGGTGGCAGTGTGAGCTGCGAGGAGGATGCTGTGAGGCTGCAGAGTGACTTGGATAGGTTAGGTGAGTGGGCAAATGCATGGCAGATGAAGTATAATGTGGATAAATGTGAGGTTATCCACTTTGGTGGTAAAAACAGAGAGACAGACTATTATCTGAATGGTGACAGATTAGGAAAAGGGAAGGTGCAACGAGACCTGGGTGTCATGGTACATCAGTCATTGAAGGTTAGCATGCAGGTACAGCAGGCGGTTAAGAAAGCAAATGGCATGTTGGCCTTCATAGCGAGGGGATTTGAATACAGGGGCAGGGAGGTGCTGCTACAGTTGTACAGGGCCTTGGTGAGGCCACACCTGGAGTATTGTGTGCAGTTTTGGTCTCCTAACTTGAGGAAGGACATTCTTGCTATTGAGGGAGTGCAGCGAAGGTTCACCAGACTGATTCCCGGGATGGCGGGACTGACCTATCAAGAAAGATTGGATCAACTGGGCTTGTATTCACTGGAGTTCAGAAGAATGAGAGGGGACCTCATAGAAACGTTTAAAATTCTGACGGGTTTAGACAGGTTAGATGCAGAAAGAATGTTCCCAATGTTGGGAAAGTCCAGAACCAGGGGTCACAGTCTGAGGATAAGGGGTAAGCCATTTAGGACCGAGATGAGGAGAAACTTCTTCACCCAGAGAGTGGTGAACCTGTGGAATTCTCTACCACAGAAAGTAGTTGAGGCCAATTCAATAAATATATTCAAAAGGGAGTTAGATGAAGTCCTTACTACTCGGGGGATCAAGGGTTATGGCGAGAAAGCAGGAAGGGGGTACTGAAGTTTCATGTTCAGCCATGAACTCATTGAATGGCGGTGCAGGCTAGAAGGGCTGAATGGCCTGCTCCTGCACCTATTTTCTATGTTTCTATGTTTCTATGAGCAGTGTGTGAGGCTAGTGGTGTAGTTTGTGGGATATTGCACTTGAAGATACATTCACTGACCTTGACCATCCATGTGAGTTAATTAAACTTCTTCCGAATATCCAAGTCCTCGGGGCAACATTGTTGGCATTGGCCTCCTTGGCTATCTGCTCCCGCTGCCTTCAGGTGTCTGTCTGGAGGGCCTCTTGGCCCCCTGTGGAAACAGGACCTCTCTCCTCCTATCCACCTCCTGCACTAAGGCCTTTAGTGCTGCGTCTGAAAAACTTGGCGCCCTTTCTTTGGCCTGTTGTGCCATTGTTTCCCAGTTGAAAATGCCTTGTGGAATGACTTCCAGCACTTGGTCTCGTCAAACTGCACTTCCCATTTAAGAGGTGCAAGGTGGCTTTAAGAAGTGCAGGCTAGCTTTAATGCTGTTAGTCTTGCATGAACTTACACCCCCTCTTGAGCATGCAGCCACTCAGCAGTGCGTTTAGCGCTGGACTGCACACCTGGTAATCGCGCATTGAGATCCCCGCACCCGTTTTCGGGGGCTATCGAATTCTTCGTCCTGTCTGTCTTGTCTTGCTGTTGTTGCATATCCGAAAGCAATGTTTTGAGATTACTTTCTGTATCCTGTTAAGTATCTTATATACCTCCAAAGCTCCTATATGAAATTTCCTTTTAAGACCTATCAAGTTGTTACATTTAGCTTCTTCTTCTGATACCAAGGACCGCCTTTTATCTATGACTTCAATGGAAAGGAAAATTGAACAGGGTGTTTAATAGGCGGCTGATCCACTTTACGCCATCGCCGCAAGTTATAATTACCCCCATAAACTGCAAAAGTATTATATTATTCCGCAAACCCTGTTGTACAACAGAATCTGCTTTACAGTTACCTTGTCAATGAAAACATAAATCCTTGAACGATTGTATTGAAGGGTGAACAGCAAGAAGAGTTTTAGGCCTGGCTTTTTCTTTAAAAAAAAGGCATGAATTTTTGAGCAGTCTTCAAGTAGTCTGGCAAGTAAAATACAGCGGAGAGGCCCTCCACTGGAACTCTTTATACTGGCCGCCATCATTTCCTTCCCATGTACCTGTTGTGACCTCGATCTGGTCACTGGAAGCATGCCCGTCACATTTAAATGAAGTGGGATGGGGGTGTGACCAATTGTCCCCCGGGATTTCTTTGCATTTTCATCCACTTTCTGGCCCTGCAGATCACTGCCACTATGAAGGTGCTGAGCCTGTATGGTGCACTACAAGCAGGAAGAGGTCAGGATGGTGAAAGGCCACACAAGACCGCGATTCTGCAACACTGTTTTGGCTGAGAATCACTTCCACGACTTTAAAGCTGCAGTTTCTGAGCAATAAAACGCATTTGGTGAAACTTGTTGAGAGTTTAAAGTGAGTTGTGCATAGTGAAATAATGGATTTGCCTCTGGCGATTCCATTGCTCCTGTGCTTTGAGGAGAAAGTTTCTCTAGAATAGAAAGTTCAATTGGCAAAGTTCATACATGACTGCTTAATGCACTTGTACTACATTTCTGTGAACGCTCTTCTTATGCTTACCTAATAAAAATAAACGGGTCATCACTTGCCTGAAAATAGTGCATACAGGAATGTAGTACGATCTTGTTCAACATTCATGTATGAACTTTGGCGATTGGAATTTCTGCCCTTCTCATTGGCAATCTCTTTGGTGATTCTCCCAATTGACTGCCGTAACTTTGTTGAAAATTGGCAGAAACACCATTTATGTGTTGAACTTACAACGGGGATTTGGGAGAAACCCTGACGAAATTCCCAGCATCTACATCCAGTCTTTAGTTTCCGTCTTTTCTGTTTAATGTCTTTCTAATCTGGTTACTCTCTCAGTCACCCCACTGACTGCCATCCAACAAATTCTCATCTTGACCCAGAACTGACCTCTTAGTTCTGATTAGCATTGAGTTTAGCTCTCTCTGTCAGTTGACTCTTTAGTTGCTCTCTGCTTACTGATTTAAATTCCTGCTAGTTGTAACTAGCTTTAGTGATTTATCATTGGGTTTTTTTTCCCACTTAGTTCCATTTCGCTCAATATCTCTATGGAAGCCTTACTTTCTCATGTTTCCTTGTCACCAGCCCTTTACTCGAGTGCTTTACTCAAAATATTTTTTATCTGTGAGGCTTAACTTTTTCTGCTAATTTCTGTTTTTTGAATATTATTGGCCAAATAAGGGAAGTCACATTTTTATGCTCATATGAACAAAAAAACATAACTTTTCCATTGTAGTTGTAAATGTGCGCATTGATCTGCAAGTAAAACTATTTCTGGAAGCAGACTTTGTCAGTCAGCGTGATCTATATCATTATACGTTGATGGTCATGTCAGAGATGTGATTAACTTGCATATGTCATGCGTTTAATTGTTTTGTTCTGCTTGAGAGATTCAGTCCCTTATCGTGATTGTATGGACAGTAAAGCTCCCTGCTTTCAGTACCAATTTAATTATAGGTTTCTCAACAAATACATGACTGTTCTGTGAATCATTTTCTTTATTATTACTCTGGAGGCACCAAGCATTTGCAAGATTCTGCAAAACTAATTCCTATAAACGTATGTTGCTAAATATACCGGCCACCTTGTAGCTTCTCTCAGTGAGATTGCCAGTTATGCCATGTGGACCTTTTCCTATTAGTAACTGAATTGATAATGCCCAAATTTAACTTACATTTGCAGGGCTACAGGGAAAGGATGGGGGTGTGGGACTGGCTGAAGCGCTCTTGCAGAGAGCCGGCATGGGCTCAATGAGCTGAATGGCCTCCATCTGTGCTGTAACCATTCTATGATTCTATGATTCTACGCATGTGATCTTACAGTCAGCAGACAGAGGAGTCTTCCATTCCATTGGTCTGGGTCGGATCGGGACCCACACTGCAGAGGCAAAAGGCTAGCATTTAACCCACTGCACCAGCCAGTTTCATGGTAAAACAATTGTAATAAAGATCCAAACTGATACCTTTCCTGAAAACATTCATGAGGTTATAACCTAGATACCGGTTGGAGACCTCATGCGACGATTGGTGTTAAAGAAATGCTTGCTGCAGATAACGGAGTTTAAAACAGAGGATGTCATAAAATCAATCATAAAAAGTCTTTAGAACAATGAGTTACTGGACAAACCTCAATGCATGAAAGAACTGATGTGGTAGTTTACAGCTTTTACCTTTCTCTTTGGTCAGGAGTAGCTTGCGTTGTGGCTAACGTGGGTCGTGGCCATCAGAAAGAGAAACCTTTGCTGGTGCAACAAAGGAAGGTCATGTGACTTGTTATGTACGCAGCCCTATGTAACCAGTATTCTACCGCCACCAGAGGGCGTATCTGTTGGAGTCCCAAGGGATCCCAGCATCACTTGGGAGCACTGTATATAAGCAGGCCTCCAATGCTGTACCAGCGCTCTGGAGTTAGAATAAAGAGACTTAGGTCACACTTACTCACGGCTGCAGTACTCAGTTACATTGCCTTACTTGAGACTTAATAGGACTTTTGGTAGAAAGTTACATAAAATGAGGAACAGTCTTCTGATTTTCACAATTGCATTACTTCTTTTACTCACAGTACATCGGGCTCAATTTTCCCCAATGCCGTTTTTTGGTGTATTGCCAGAGTTACACCTATTTCTTTTGGCCCCGACTACTCCAAAAAAAAACTAACAAGTTTCCCCATTCTATTTTTTGAAATTGGCGCCACGCAACCTGTCCTGTAGTTTCGGGGGGCGGAGCCTAATGTTTGCGCCGGAAAAACCATGGTCCCACTTCCGCGCATGCATGAAAAAAAAGGACGTTTTAGATGTGACTGCTATGGGCACGCATGCCCAGTACAGCTCCCGGTCTGCATTCAGCCATTTTTAAAGAGCCAGTTGTGTGTTCAATTTCATTGGAAAAATCGGAGCTACAATACAATATGCTACGCGGTTCAAGGCCCAAGAATTTCTTACAGGATGAAGTGGAGGCACTAGTTACTGTGATTGAGGTCAGATGGCACGAGCTGGACACCAGCAGAGGCCACATAAAAGTTCACCAAAAGAAATGAAGAAACACTGGAACCAACTTGCAGAAGATTACTGTGCAATGGTGACCACCCGAGGTCTGGAGGCCAGTGCAAAAAGACATGGTAGGACCTTGGTCAAATAGTTAGTGTAAGTAATATTTTCATTTATTCAATGGAATTGCAGTTGTAAATGTGACCATCTGTATATATCCCACCCAGCAGAAAGACACCCTCTCTAAAAAGTTATATTTTCATCTTTGCAGAGGAAGGTGGCACACAACAAAAGGGAAAGAACTCGAACAGGAGGAGGCCCGGCAAATATGCACCCACTGACACCCTTGGAAGAGAGGGTCGCTGCTTTGATGGGTCCTGCCTGGAGAAAAAGCAACCACCACTGCACAAGCTGGGCCCACACTCGAGGGAAAGGGTAAGTCCTGCAAATTGCACAGTCTGGCTTTGCTAAAAGTCAAGTTCTGCGCGGGCTAGCTATGCTTCAGTTCATGGGGATGTCTCCGTCAGCTACACTTCGGTTGATGCAATGTGCTATCATTCATCGTGGTCCTTCAAATCAGCCTGCTGTCTGTGCTGTGTGAGCCTACTCATGCCACCCACCCTGCCCCCTCCTCTGCTGCTAACCATTTGTCTGTTCTGTTATATTTTGCAGAACCTGAGGCCAACCCTGACGAGGCTGAGGATGATGCAGAAGAAGATTCAGATGCGGACGAGCCTGAAGAGAGGAACATCTTCCAATCCCACCTTCCAGACCAAGAACATGAGGGGGAGGGGGAGGGGAAGGTGATGGATGAAGCCACACTGTTGTACTCACTCTGGAAGAGGTGCAGGTGCCACCCATTGACGTGGCAGGCCATTTCCTGACAGGTACGAGTGTTGTTGGGACATTCCATGGTTTCTCACAGTCCGAGGCTGTGGGTCCCAGTGAGACGCAGCGAGCCACACCCAGGGTGAGGAGGGGAAGGAGAGCTCGACAGCCCTCTCCTGAGGTGCAGGATCTAACAGATGTGGTTCAGATAATGGCACTAAGTGCAGAGAGCATTGACCTTACCCGATCACTCCTGGACACCATCAGTGGGGTAGGTAATGAGGTATTGGGACTGTTGGGAGAAGTAACAGTACTCTCACGAGAAATGGGAATACTGTCCGGGCACATGAGGGAGGGAATGTTGCAGGTAGTTGAGACACTGTCGATGAACATGAGGGAGGGAATGTTGGAGTTAGCTGCTGCAATAAGGGAACACGGCCAAACCCCACGCCCATTGACAGAATCAACTGCCACTCCCACTCCAATCCCCAGACCAGCCTCTGAAGAGGCCCAAGGCGGGCCTTCCACATTATCACCTGTCACCCCTCCCCCCCATATCAAGAAGTGCGCATTACCCGAGATGTTCAAAAGAAGAAGCTTGGTACCAACCCGAGAAACGTTGTGCCACTGCCTGCGGGCAGAGGTGGTGTCAACAAGACCAAGCGCCGCGGGCGGTCTTAGAATTAGGTGGAGGAGAGATGGGTGCAGCCTTTCTTTGTTGTTATTATTGTTGTTACTGTTGTAACTAATCTCAAATTAAAAGTTTCTTGTAAGTTATGTAAATTTACAAGTTTAAAAGTTTGTAAGTGATCTTAGAGTTTGTAAGTGATCTTAAAGTTTATAAGTGATCTTAACTGAAAACTTTAAAGTTTGATACAAGAATATTTTTTATTAAAGTTAAGTATAAACAAGTGTTTGTTAAAATTTTGAATAAAATATATTTTAAATTATACCGAAATCATTTCCATTATTTGTTCCATTATTAACACAATTTTTAAAGTAAAGAAGAATCATTTCCATTATTTGTTCCATTAACACAACACAACATTACGGAACAGGTCCAAACAGTAAACATGCTCCATGTGGAATAGTTGCCGCTGAGCCTTCAGGGAGCAAAGCGTTCACGGATGAGCTGCTGGCGCAAGGCTCGAGCAATCGTTAAAGGGGCATGACGGCCCGCCCTCCTCCGCCGTCGTGCTCTGGGTTCAGGTAGTTGCATGGCTTCCTCGTCCTCGCCATCTGCATCTTCCTCTTCATCATCAGCCACTCTCACCTCAGGTGGGTCTTCTACTATCAGCTGCTGCTGCCTCATGATGGCTAAGTTATACAGCACACAACAGTGAACTGACCGACAATCTCAGGGGAGTATCGCAAGTAGCCTCCAGAATGGTGCAGGCATCAGAAACGCTGTTTCATGAAGCCAATGATCCTCTCTATTATGCTGCGCATTGCAATGTGCGACATGTTGTATTCCCGGTCAGCGTAGGATGAACGCATCATGGGTGCTCCCAGGGTATCTCGCATCAACTGCCATGATGCGATGCATGTCGTCACAGATGAGCTGCACATTCACGGACTGGAAGCCTTTCCTGTTCCTGTACATCTTGGAATCCTCCAAAGATGCTCGCAAGGCGCTGTGGATACAATCAATGCAGCCCTGTACCTTTGGGAAGCCAACAATCCTGGAGAAGCCCACAGCCTTTTCACCCATTGCCTGGGCAGTCATGGGGAATGTTATGTAGTCATTCCTCCGAGCATATAGTGCAGCAGTCACCTTTTGAATGCAGATATGTGTCACGTGTTAAGAAATGGCGCACACATCCCCAATTGTGGCCTGGAACGATCCGGATGTATAGAATGAAAGTGCAGCTGTAACCTTCACTTCAATTGACAAAACAGACCTCCTGACACTTCTAGGTTGCAGGTCTGCTTTTACTAACTCACAGATCTCAGTTACAACTTCTTTGTGGAAACGCAGCCTTCTGACACAGTCTGCATCACTCAAGTGCAGGTATGAACACCTGTCTTGATATACCCGACGTGGGTAAGGCCTCCGGCCCATCACCCTACGTACTCTGAGGTTCCTCATGCAATGATGTTGAATCAATCTTCTCCTCCGCAGCACTATCATGCAGAAGGCTTGCACGAGGTATGGAATTGTCAGTATTGCCCCCATGATTAAATTGTACCTTTGCAAGAAGCTCAAAACAACAGGACAAGCTTCTTTGTTCTCTCTGTCTCCAAGGTCGACGCCCTAGTATGGAACACACCCAGGTCTGCGCATGCGTAATAGGCTTGCTTAGAACAGGAAGCTAGGCATTCAAATGAGGACATTTGGGGCAACGAAGTCCAATGCACTTCTTTAATTTTAGATTTTTATCAAAGTACCAGCCCACCACCGACTGAACGTCACCTCACCAGGCTCGAGGGTCGACCGGCAGAATCGCTTCCTCACCCGGACACAGGGGCTCGGCCCCCACCCCCCTAATCCGGGCTTCTTTTGATGCTGCTGCATAGGGTAAGGGTTCTCATGCCTTCAATTCGGCTTCCACACTCCCGCACCCTCCCAGGCTTCTTTTGAAGCCGAGCCCCTGTATCCAGGCGAGGGACCGATTCTGCCGGCCGACGCTCCGACCCTCAAGCCCGGTTTGGAGACTTTTGATGGTGGCGTGGCACTTTGCAAAAAATCCAAAATTAAAGAATTGCATTAGACTTCCAGGTTCTGCGTTTTAAGTTTGAAAAAATTAAGTTTCATGATGCATATTTAATGTGTTCTTGACTCCCTCCAAAACTTTGCCTAAAAACAATGGCGTCTTTCTGCGCCGATTTTTTAACGTGCGTTGGTTTTTCTTAAGTGCCCAGAATGTTTTTTGGGAGTGGTCACATACGCCATCCTAGGAAAAATGCAAGTTGGCCAAACTTGCTTAAATGTGAAACACTGGCGCAGACATCAGTCAGGTTACGCAAAAAAGACACTGACGGAACTGTGGCTGTGGTGAAACATGGCTGGAGGTCTACCTGAAATGTGCAACATAAGAACATAAGAATTAGGAACAGGAGTAGGCCATCTAGCCCCTCGAGCCTGCTCCGCCATTCAACAAGATCATGGCTGATCTGGCCGTGGACTCAGCTCCACTTACCCGCCCGCTCCCTGTAACCCTTTATTCCCTTATTGGTTAAAAATCTATCTATCTGTGACTTGAATACATTCAATGAGCTAGTCTCAGCTGTTTCCTTGGGCAGAGAATTCCACAGATTCACAACCCTCTGGGAGAAGAAATTCCTTCTCAACTCAGTTTTAAATTGACTCCCCCGTATTTTGAGGCTGTGCCCCCTAGTTCTAGTCTCCCTGATCAGTGGAAACAACCTCTCTGTCTCTATCTTGTCTATCCCTTTCATGATTTTAAATGTTTCTATAAGATCACCCCTCATCTTTCTGAACTCCAACGAGTAAAGACCCAGTCTACTCAATCTATCATCATAAGGTAACCCCCTCATCTCCGGAATCAGCCTAGTGAATCGTCTCTGTACCCCCTCCAAAGCTAGTATATCCTTCCTTAAGTAAGGTGACCAAAACTGCACGCAGTACTCCAGGTGCGGCCTCACCAATAACCTATACAGTTGCAGCAGGACCTCCCTGCTTTTGTACTCCATCCCTCTCACAATGAAGGCCAACATTCCATTCACCTTCCTGATTACCTGCAGCACCTGCAAACTAACTTTTTGGGATTCATGCACAAGGACCCCCAGGTCCCTCTGCACCGCAGCATGTTGTAATTTCTCCCCATTCAAATAATATTCCCTTTTACTGTTTTTTTTCCCAAGGTGGATGACCTCACATTTTCCGACATTGTATTCCATCTGCCAAACCTTAGCCCATTCACTTAACCTATCTAAATCTCTTTGCAGCCTCTCTGCGTCCTCTACACAACCCGCTTTCCCACTAATCTTTGTGTCATCTGCAAATTTTGTTACACTACACTCCGTCCCCTCTTCCAGGTCATCTATGTATATTGTAAACAGTTGTGGTCCCAGCACCGATCCCTGTGGCACACCACAAACCATCAATTTCCAACCCAAAAAGGACTCATTTATCCCGACTCTCTGCTTTCTGTTAGTCAGCCAATTCTCTATCCATGCTAATACATTTCCTCTGACTCCGCGTATCTTTATCTTCTGCAGTAACCTTTTGTGTGGCACCTTATCGAATGCCTTTTGGAAATCTAAATACACCATATCCATCGGTACACCTCTATCCACTATGCTCGTTATATCCTCAAAGAATTCCAATAAATTAGTTAAACATGATTTGCCCTTCATGAATCCATGCTGCGTCTGCTTGATTGCACTATTCCTATCCAGATGTCCCGCTATCACAGTCACAGTTTCTCTATTGAAATATGGCAATGGTGCGCAAACAAACTATGGTCAAATCACCTCAGTCGATGTGTGTGGCTTGGAGAGTGGTTGATTGTGCAGTAAATGCACCTATGGTGTAACCTGACTTTACTCCTCCTCCTCTTCCTCCAGAAAACACAAATTTACTGAGATTCCCATGGGGACGCCATGTAATGTCTTTAAATGTGAGTAGAAATAAATTGTTGCAAACTGTCTACCAGCTTCTGGCAACATTTCTGGAGGGCAAACAAATGCAAACTTTTCAACATGAGGCTGTTCAGATCTGTTACACTTCCCTTGAAGTGCAGTTTCAAGGGAAGTCTGCAGTCCCTTTATCCTTTCCAAACTATGAAACAGCACCAAATTTTCCATAGTACCTTTAAGGCTCTTGTGGCCTAAGGCACTGCAGTTCTTGCATTGGAGTATTGTTGTTTGTTGAGACCTGCTGATTTAATTGATCCAGCGTTGCAGCAGTATTTGGATCACTGTTTGGAAAAGATAAACCTGTCAGAACACTGAGTTTTGGTACTCCGACAAATAAATACCAAGGAATCAAACGAATCCTGAACCCCCTCAGCTTAACTCCTCACGAAGGAACCTTATGAGTTTTATCTCCCTCCACTGAGCCCTCTCCTGGGCTGTCTCTGCTACCATGACCTGCTCCTGCTCATTCATGCTGGGTGCATCGACCTCTTAACTCACTTTCTAACCCACCCGGGGTGCCAATATCTGTGCTGGTGCTTGGGATGGATGAAACGCCTCCTCAGGAGGATTGTTCTCCTCTGAGGTGTTTTCTTTCCAGGTCAGATCATGATCTTATTGAATGGCGGAGCAGGTTCGAGGGGCCTTATGGCCTACTCCTGCTCCTATTTCTTATGTTCTTATGTCTTGCTGTTGAGAAGGGCATAGAGGAAAGAGAAAAGGGACAAGAGTTAGCCTTGCACCAACAGGGTGGATGGTCATAGGTGACAGGCTTCACAATGCAGCTTGAAGTTATCAAGCTGGCTGAATGTGCAGTTAGTGAGGTACATGAAGGGGTACGTACAAGCTCTTGAAAAGCCACTGATTTCCAGAGCTTCCTGCTCCATCTGGTTGAGCATCATGACACTGGATAGGTGAAAAGCAAAGAACATATGTACTGCTTGTTGTGCATATTCTGAGAAGGAGAAAAAGCAAGATGCAAGCGGGACAGGGAGGTGTTGAATGGAAAGCAAGTGACTGGAGTGTGAATTCAAGGAATCATGAGAGGAGTTCCTGGCGTTACAATTGCTACCAATGTTGAACAGAATGCTGTTCGTGGCTGCTGAGAAGGCAGCAAGTGTGTGTTTGGAATGAGAATGAGAGGTGGTATAGTGTGGCCTTGTCATTGGTGGTGAAGGATGTGATGCAGGTGAGGAAATTGTTCAGATTGCTGGGTGGTGGGTGTTGGACTGTTACCAGGTGTTAATGAGCGAGATGGGAAAATAGAGACTGTATTCACTCTTGCCAAATGATTGAAGTATTTCCTACATTGAATCTAGGTCCTGGAACTGACCATCTTTGCCACCTCTCAAGTGTATGTAGGCATTGGCAATCCTCTTCCCACTGTTGGGAAACAGAACATCCCTCTTTGCCATCACCTCTTCTACGAAAACCTCCAGGTAGGCACCCGAGAACCTGTGAGCAGTCTTTCAACATATAGCTGAGAATCTCCGCTTTACTATTTGCATCACGAGCAGTCTGGCAGCAGTGAATGCAACCTCCCTTTGAGAGGTGCATTCATGCTTTAAAAAGGCTTGATATGAAAAGTGGGTGGGTTGCCTGTTCCCAACATAGTCATGTGGGCAGCCTGCCAATCAAATGTTAACATCAAAAAATGATATGCATGCTGTCAATCCAAAAATTCATAAGAGAGATTTTAATTATATTAGTTAATCAAAATAAAAGGCTGACATGAATCAACTTTTAGTTAAAGAACAAACTTGCATTTACATAGCATCTTATAGCATCTTTAATATGCATATAGATTGGGCTAACCAAACTGGAAGCAATACGGTGGAGGAGGATTTTCTGGACTGCATAAGGGATGGTTTTCTGGACCAATATGTCGAGGAACCAACTAGGGGGGTGGCCATCTTAGACTGGGTGTTGTGTAATGAAAGAGGATTAATTAGCAATCTCGTTGTGCGAGGCCCCTTGGGGAAGAGTGACCATAATATGGTGGAATTCTGCATTAGGATGGAGAATGAAACAGTTAATTCAGAGACCATGGTCCAGAACTTAAAGAAGGGTAACTTTAAAGGTATGAGGCGTGAATTGGCTAGGATAGATTGCCGAATGATACTTAAGGGGTTGACTGTGGATGGGCAATGGCAGACATTTAGAGACCGCATGGATGAATTACAACAATTGTACATTCCTGTCTGGCGTAAAAATAAAAAAGGGAAGGTGGCTCAACCGTGGCTATCAAGGGGAATCAGGGATAGTATTAAAGCCAAGGAAGTGGCATACAAATTGGCCAGAAATATCAGCGAACCCGGGACTGGGAGAAATTTAGAACTCAGCAGAGGAGGACAAAGGGTTTGATTAGGGCAGAGAAAATGGAGTACGAGAAGAAGCTTGCAGGGAACATTAAGATGGATTGCAAAAGTTTCTATAGATATGTAAAGAGAAAAAGGTTAGTAAAGACAAACGTAGGTCCCCTGCAGTCAGAGTCAGGGGAAGTCATAACGGGGAACAAAGAAATGGCAGACCAATTGAACAAGTACTTTGGTTCGGTATTCACTAAGGAGGACACAAACAACCTTCCGGATATAAAAGGGGTCAGAGGGTCTAGTAAGGAGGAGGAACTGAGGGAAATCCTTATTAGTCGGGAAATTGTGTTGGGGAAATTGATGGGAATGAAGGCCGATAAATTCCCAGGGCCTGATGGACTGCATCCCAGAGTACTTAAGGAGGTGGCCTTGGAAATAGCGGATGCATTGACAGTCATTTTCCAACATTCCATTTACTCTGGATCAGTTCCTATCAAGTGGAGTGTAGCCAATGTAACCCCACTTTTTTAAAAAGGAGGGAGAGAGAAAACAGGGAATTATAGACCGGTCAGCCTGACCTCAGTAGTGAGTAAAATGATGGAATCAATTATTAAGGATGTCATAGCAGCGCATTTGGAAAGAGGTGACATGATACGTCCAAGTCAGCATGGATTTGTGAAAGGGAAATCATGCTTGACAAATCTTCTGGAATTTTTTGAGGATGTTTCCAGTAGAGTGGACAAGGGGGAACCAGTTGATGTGGTATATTTGGACTTTCAGAAGGCGTTCGACAAGGTCCCACACAAGAGATTAATGTGCAAAGTTAAAGCACATGGGATTGGGGGTAGTGTGCTGACATGGATTGAGAACTGGTTGTCAGACAGGAAGCAAAGAGTAGGAATAAATGGGTACTTTTCAGAATGGCAGGCAGTGACTAGTGGGGTACCGCAAGGTTCTGTGCTGGGGCCCTAGCTGTGTACACTGTACATTAATGATTTAGACGAGGGGATTAAATGTAGTATCTCCAAATTTGCGGATGACACTAAGTTGGGTGGCAGTGTGAGCTGCGAGGAGGATGCTATGAGGCTGCAGAGTGACTTGGTAGGTTAGGTGAGTGGGCAAATGCATGGCAGATGAAGTATAATGTGGATAAATGTGAGGTTATCCACTTTGGTTGTAAAAACAGAGAGACAGACTATTATCTGAATGGTGACAGATTAGGAAAAGGGGAGGTGCAACGAGACCTGGGTGTCATGGTACATCAGTCATTGAAGGTTGGCATGCAGGTACAGCAGGCGGTTAAGAAAGCAAATGGCACGTTGGCCTTCATAGCGAGGGGATTTGAATACAGGGGCAGGGAGGTGTTGCTACAGTTGTACAGGGCCTTGGTGAGGCCACACCTGGAGTATTGTGTACAGTTTTGGTCTCCTAACTTGAGGAAGGACATTCTTGCTATTGAGAGAGTGCAGCGAAGGGTCACCAGACTGATTCCCGGGATGGCGGGACTGACCTATCAAGAAAGACTGGATCAACTGGGCTTGTATTCACTGGAGTTCAGAAGAATGAGAGGGGACCTCATAGTAACGTTTAAAATTCTGATGGGTTTAGACAGGTTAGATGCAGGAAGAATGTTCTCGATGTTGGGGAAGTCCAGAGCCAGGGGTCACAGTCTAAGGATAAGGGGTGAGCCATTTAGGACCGAGATGAGGAGAAACTTCTTCACCCAGAGAGTGGTGAACCTGTGGAATTCTCTACCACAGAAAGTTGTTGAGGCCAATTCACTAAATATATTCAAGAAGGAGTTAGATGTAATCCTTACTACTAGGGGGATCAAGGGGTATGGCGAGAAAGTAGGAATGGGGTACTGAAGTTGCATGTTCAGCCATGAACTCATTGAATGGCGGTGCAGGCTCGAAGGGCCGAATGGCCTACTCCTGCACCTATTTTCTATGTTTCTATGTATATCATGTCCTCATGGTATTCCAAAGTGCATTACACCCTGTGTGAGAACACCAGCGGCAGGTCGGGGCCATAAAAGAAGCGGTGAGCGGCCCAGGAGCAGTGTGGAGGCCACTCCAGTGAGCAGCACGAGCTGGTGCAGGAGGGCGACGGCAGCGAAGAGTGACTTCATCAAGGTCCAAGTCGGTGATTGAAGCGTGGGCAGGTACAGCAGGAGCGGCGAGGTCAGGGCGAAAGAGACAGTGGAGGGATGTGATCGGGGCCCAGGGAAGGCGTGAGTTCGGGGCCAGGGGCCCAGGGGCAGCAGGGCCAGCCCACACTGCGATATGTGTGCGCACTAAGTCATCTTGGTTAATCCTTGCCACTGGACCAAGACCTAGCTCTGTCAAGCCCGTGTGGTGGCTGGTGTGCAATGGCCACCACACGTTAAAACAATCCACGCACAGGCATCTTCCACCCCTCAGGATGTAGTTCGGGTCCTTCATTCGAAACACCTGTGAACTCATCCTTTTTTGGCGTGGAAGCAAGTCATCCTCAGTCTATGATGATGACAGCCAATTACTTACTTTTGAAATGCAAGGTCCCATAAACAGCAGATGCAATGAATGGCTAGACAATCTGTTTTTGCTGTTGATGGCTGAGGGAAGAATGCTAGCCAAAATACTGGCAGAATTCTTTGCTCTTCCTCAAATACTATCAAGCATCTTTTATGTCCTCCTGAGCAGAGAGATGAGATGGGACCACTCTTTAATGTCTCAACTGAGAGGTAAAGTGTTACATCAGAGCCTTCAAAATAGTTTTATTGATAAAAGTGGTAAATGTGCAGCTGATATATAGATGCTAATAAAGTATGTCAGTAAAATAAATCAAAGTGCCCGGTATTAAATAATGTCCTTTCCTAACAATAAATTTTATGGATAGTCTCTGTTCCTTAGTGTCATAAAAATAAAAATGAGTCTCACCAACTTTAATATTCTGCTTCTTTGTTCATTTGTGACGAACAGTCAGTGTTGGTGATTATGATTGGGGTAAGCCACTGAGTGAAATAGAATAATGAAGTAAAAGGGTACTAAAGTTGAACTTTACTGTTCAATGTTGATTTATACTGCAACTTTAGTGTTGCCACTCCATCGACAGCACTGTCCCAAAATCTAATTGCAGTTGATGCAGTGTTGCCGCCGCAACATCATCATCATCATAGGCAGTCCCTCGGAATCGAGGAAGACTTGCTTCCACTCCTGAAGTGAGTTCTGTCATGTATGTAGACCATGTATACTAACAGCATAGTCATATACTACCTTAGGGCACTGCGGTGGGAGACCTGAGGGTCACCTGCATAGGTGTGCAGGGCCCAGTATAAAAGGCTGCCCACCATGCTTGTGTCTCACTCTAGCGTTACAATAAATGGGACTACGGTCACAACAGCTCAATACTAAACCTTGTGGAGTCATTCATAAGAGTATTAAAGACATAACAACTGTCGACGAGATTACGAACTTTCATGCAAAAATGACTAACGGTGCATTAGAAAAGTTCTCAGAGGGTGAAGATTGGGAAGCCTTTATGGAGTGACTCGACCAATATTACCTAGCAAACGACCTGGTAGGCGATGATCCAGCCATGCTGGCAGATGAGCGCAGAGCTATCCTGTTGACCAGTTGTGGGCGATGATCTGGCCACGCTGGCAGATAAGCGCAGAGCTATCCTGTTGACCAGTTGTGGGCCCGCGGTCTACGGCCTCGTCAGGGACTTGCTTGCACCAGAGAAAACAACGACCAAGTCATACGAGGAGCTGAAAATAGCTAATTCGGGACCAACTCAAACCAAAGGAGAGCATCCTCGCGGCCAGGCATCGATTTTATACTCACTGCCGCCCCGAGGGCCAGGAAATCGCGAAGTACGCTGCCGACCTCAGGAGGATGGCAGGACCGTGTGAATCCGGCGCATCCCTCGCCGATGCATTGCGGGACGTCTTCGTAATTGGCATCGGTCATGAGGCCCTTCTTCACAGGCTACTGTCTGCCGAAACCACCAGCACTCTGCAGAAGGCCATCAGCATCAGCCAGGTGTTCATGACCTCAAGCTGCAGCTCCAAGCAGATGGTGACTCACTCTCAGGACTCAAACCCGACAAGTACTGTAAATAGAATGGCGCCTTTCACAGGCAGAACTGTTGAACGTGAATCTGCCCAGGGCAGAACGTACAGGCCCCCGAGTCCTTTAACTCAGAGTCCGCTGAGGGGTGCAAATGTAAGTCGAGTAGCACCATGCTGGCATTGCGGAGGTAATCACAGGGTTCATCAGTGTCGGTTCAGAGACTATGTGTGCAAAGGCTGCAGCACAAAGGGCCACCTCCAGCGAATGTGCAAAAGAGCTGTAACTCACCACGTGGAAGAGGAGTCAGCGGATAGCTTTGAATCCAGCGCGAATTACGAGGAGATGGCTAGAGAGGCAGCTCAGTCCCAGGATTAAGTGTATGGACTATATACCTGCACCACAGATTGTCCTCCAGTGGTAATGGAAGTCGAGATAAATGGCGTTCCAGTCTTCATGGAAGTGGACACGGGGGCGAGTCAGTCAGTAATGAGCCAGGAAGCCTTTGAGAGGCTATGGAACGATCAAGCTGAATGACCCAATCTGGTCCCGGTTCAGGCAAAGCTACGCACCTACACTAAGGAACTGATATCTGTTGTTGGTAGTGCAGATGTAAGTGTATCCCATGATGGCGCGGTGCACAATTTACCATTGTGGATTGTTTCAGGTGATGGACCAACGCTACTTGGAAGAAGATGAATGGGGAAGATTCATTGGAACTGGGAAGACTTCATCCCTCCAGCGATCGACATTCCCCGTGCTCAGAGGCAGAGCAAGCCCCTATCTTCGGTTGGACCAGGCACCGGAGAGCAGATCCGCGCAGCCCCCTGAGGCACAGACCGCTCATCACGACTGCGTGGCGATGATCCAACCGAGATGACCCAAACGCACCTTCCCGGTTTCAGTGGCAGGACTCCTGGGGAGAAAGATTAAATCCGAGGGCGCCTTCCCAGCTTCAGTGGCAGAATCCCTGGGAAAGAAAATCGTGGCAGTCGACATCATGGACAAGGAAAAGATGGCGTCCAAACCACAAGGTGCAGTGCTAATGCAGTCACGACACGTGGTTCCACACAAGGAAGATGATTGGGGTAAAAGTAGTAAGGCCATTTTAAAGGAGGCCAGCAACCCGCCATTTTTGAATGAACTGCTTGAAATTGGTAACCAATGTAAAAGTCCAGCTGTAATGAGCAAAATGTTGCTGAGCGATGTCGGGGGCAAATTGAGGGCGAACACCTAACGGCCGTATACAGGTTCAGCGGGCTACCCAATGCTGTAGCCTGCATCCCCGGGACCAGAACGATGTATCATAAAGTGTCCCCACAGCTGACAGAAGTAGACAAGCCGCAGAGTAAACGATCCCCAGAGAGCAGAGGCACCGGAAGCAATACCCTGCCACAGATCGGTTTAACATTGCAGGCACCCAATGGCATGAAGCCAGAAACAGTAAACTGCGCCTATGCTCACAGTCGGCTACCGTCGCCCACCACCCGGGTGGAAAAGGTGCAGCCCACAAACCCACTCGCCACCACAGCAATGCCCAAGAGCGAAGGGTCACCTGCAATGTCTTCTCCGAACGGGACCTGGACCAGCCAGGATCCCAAACTAGAGAGTGCTCACAATGGTGCCCTCAAGGAAAGCGAGTCAGCAGTCCCCTGCGAACTGCTAGACAAGACGAGGCAGCCCCACCTCGCTTAGACGAAACGCTCACTCGCTCAGACCACTTCCCAGGGAGCAGCAGCAACACTGTGCAAACGAAAAGGACAGGGAGGTCACAGATACATCAGCTGTCTTTGGGCCTGCCCGACACTAGGAGTAATGGCAAGAGCCCTGAGCTCTGGCAACTCGACCAAAATGAGCTCAACTCGCCCACAGACTCACTAACATGGGGCGCTGCACCGCCACCAGACGACCCGGATCTCATCCGGCCGTGCTGGAACTAGACTGTCCTTGTGTACCTGCACTGAGATACCTGTATTGATCATATAAATGTACCACACAAAAAGAAACACAACTGTAATCCACCCAACAAATGTACCAAGATGTAAATGTAAAACCCATGTAATGAACTTGAATGTAACTTGCATGTAACGGGCCATTAGCATGATCTCTGTGTGGGGGGGGAGAATGAAGTAGTCATGGACTCACAACCAGAAACCACTGGGACCTCCACTGGCAACAAATCTCACTACCAACCCACCCAAGCTAGAAGCAACTCTCCAATGGTCAACCAGGAAGTGCAAAGCCCAGATCACCGTCAATGTACGAGTCAATTTGCATTAAAGACTTGGGGGGAAGTGATGTCATGTATGTAGGCTGTGTATACTAACTGTATAGTCTCATAAGGTGTGCCACCAGAGGGCACTGCCGTGGGAGACCTGAGGGTCACCTGCATAGGTGTACAGGGCCCAGTATAAAAGGCTGCCCACCATGCTTGTGCCTCACTCTGGAGTTACAATAAATGGGACTAAGGTCACAACAGCTCAAGTACAATACTAGACCTCATGGAGTCATTCATAAGCATATTAAAGACATAATAAGTTCTTTGGTGGCTGCACAGTCCAATACGAGAGCCACAGACTTTGTCACAGGTGGGACAGATAGTCATTGAGGGAAGGGGTGGGTGTGACAGGTTTGCCGCACGCTCTTTCCGCTGTCTGCGCTTGATTTCTGCATGCTCTCTGTTAAGTATGGAAGAACTCCACAAGACTGAGTACTGTGAGCTAAAACTGATGTGACCTTAGTCTCTTTAATACAACTCCAGAGTGCTTAAGCAGCCTGGCAGACAACCTTTTATACTCCCTTGCATGAAGTGTGCAGGTGACCCTTGGGCCTCCAACAGTTGCGTCCTCTGGTGGCAAGTCTTACACAGTTACAGTGTTTACATACATAACATCACTCCCCCCAAAGTCTTTGATACAAATTATTTACAAGTTGAGACGATCCGGGGCCCTTCGCTCCCTGGTTGATCGTCTGAGTTCAAACTCTGGCATGGGTGAGTTGGTCAGACCATTGCCGCACTGTGGCACGGCTGGTCTGACAGGACTGTTGAGAATGGTAAGTTCATCGTCTTGATTGACAGAGAGGTCGATTGCTGGTTGGGTATGTGTTGGTGGATCGATGATGGTGATGTCCTCTTCAGGTTGTTCCTGGTTTTCGGTGAACCACAGTTTAGTCTGATCCAAATGTTTTCTGCACGTTTGTACATTCAATAGTTTGACTATAAACACTCTATTCCCCTCCTTGGCCAAGACAGTGCCAGCGACCCATTTAGGACCATGACCGTAATGAAGGACAAACACAGGGTCGTTAACATCAATGTCATGTGATACAGCCGCGTGATCATGGTACATGTTTTGCCGGTGACGCCGGGTTTCCACATGATCATTTAGATCCAGGTGGACTAGGGAGAGCCTGGTTTTGAGTGCTCTGTTCATTAACAATTCTGCAAAGGGAACCCCAGTGAGGGAGTGGGATCGTGTCCGGTAGCTGAGCAGAACCTGAGATAAGCAGGTCTGCAAGGAGCCTTCCGTCATGCGTTTCAAGCTCTGCTTGATAGTTTGGACTGCCCGTTCTGCTTGACCATTGGATGCGGGCTTAAACGGGGCAGACCTGACATGCTTAATGCCATTGCGGGTCATAAACTCGTTGAATTCCGAGCTGGTGAAACATGGTCCATTGTCACTGACAAGGACGTCGGGCAAGCCATGGGTGGCAAACATGGCCCGGAGGCTTTCAATGGTGGAAGTGGATGTACTGGATGATATGATTACGCATTCAATCCATTTAGAGTAAGCGTCCACTACAACTAAAAACATCTTTCCGAGAAAGGGCCAGCCGACTGAGGGCATCAGCACAGTTCTCCGTGCCTGGTCTGTGGCGGATAACATAGTCATAGGCAGACAATGTTAGTGCCCATCTTTGGATGGGAGACGAAGCAATGATGTTTATACCTTTGCTTTCTGAAAACAGCGAAATGAGCAGTTTGTGGTCAGTTTCAAGCTCAAACCAAAGTCCAAATAGGTATTGGTGCATTTTCTTAACCCCATATACACATGCTAATGCCTCTTTCTCGACCATACTGTAGGCTCTTTCAGCCTTAGACAGACTTCTAGACATGTATGCAACCGGTTGAAGTTTGCCCGATACGTTGGTTTGCTGTAACACACAGCCGACCCTGTACGAAGATGCATCACAAGCTAGCACTAATCATTTACACGGGTCATACAGTACAAGTAACTTATTAGAACAAAGTAGGTTTCTGGTCTTCTCAAAGGCTGTCTCTTGAGATTTGCCCCAAACCCAGAAAAGTGCTTAACCCAGGTAGAAAGTTACCAAAATAGTTGAGGAGCCCCAGAAACGAACGCAGCTCCGTCACATTCTGTGTCTGGGTGCATTCTTGATGGCCTCTGTCTTTGAGTCCGTGGGTCTGATGCCGTCTGCCGCAATCTTTCTTCCCAAAAATTCGACCTGTGGCACTTGTGAAAACACACTTGGAGCATTTCAGCCTGAGTCCCACTCTGTCTAGTCGACTTAGAACCTCTTCCAGGTTGTGCAGGTGTTCGGTGATGTCACAACCGGTGATCAGGATGTCGTCTTGAAACACAACGGTGCGCAGAACCGTTTTCAGCAAACTCTCCATGTTCCTTTGGAAGATGGCAGCAGCTGAACGAATCCCAAAAGGGCACCTGTGGTATATAAACAGTCCTTTGTGCGTGTTGATGCACGTCAATCTTTTCGAAGATTCAGCCAGCTCCTGTGTCATGTCGGCGGAGGTTAGGTCCAACTTGGTGAATGACTTCCCCCCTGCTAACGTTGCAAACAGGTCATCCGCCTTGGGTAACGAGACTCGGTTAATCGTTACCTTGTAGTCTCCGCAGATTCTGACCGTGCCATCGCTTTTCAATACCGGAACAATCGGACTGGCCCACTCGTTGAACTCGACTGGCAATATAATTCCCTCTTGTTGAAGTCTGTCCAGTTCAATCTCGACTTTTTCCCTCATCACATATGGAACCGCTCGAATCTTGTGATGAACGGACCTTGCATCGGGGACTAGATGGATCTGCACCTTGCGCCTGTGAAGTTGCCGATACCTGGTTCAAATAGCGACGGAAGCTTGCTCAGCACTTGGGCGCACGAGGCATCATCCACTGAAGATAGTGCTTTGATGTCGTCCCAGTTCCATTGAATCTTTCCCAGCCAGCTTTTGCCGAATAGCATTGGGTCATCGCCTGGTACAATCCACAGTGATAAATCATGCACAGCTCCAACGTACGAAACGTTAACTGCCGCACTGCCAACGACTGGTATGAGCTCTTTGGTGTAGGGGTGCAGCTTTGTCTGAATCAGGCTCAGTTTGAGCCTTTGTGCCTTGTTGCCCCACAGTTTCTCAAAGGCCTTCTGGCTCATAATTGACTGACTCGCCCCCGTGTCCAACTCCATTGATACCGGAATACCGTTCAATTTGACTTTCAGCATGATGGGAGGGCTCTTGATGGTGAAGGTGCGTACCCCATACACTTCTTCCTTGGGTTGAGTTGCCTCTCTTGTTTGTTCTGCATAATCCACACCGGATCGATCATCCTCTGCCGACTCTGCCACATGGTGAGTCGCAGCACTCTTGCACATTCGCTGGAGGTTCCCGATTGTTTCGCAGCCTTTGCACACGTCGTGCTTGAATCGACATTGATGGGTTTAATGATTACCCCCGCAGCACCAACATGGTGCTAATGGATTTGCATTCACGCCCAATGGCGGACTCTGAGTCATCCTAGGTCTTGCAGCTGCAGATGTGTAGGCCCTGCCATATGCAGTTCTGCTTGCTAGCGATGTTACTTTATGCACAGTACTTGCCGGTGAGTTTCGATGCTGGGAAGATATCTGTCTGGTATTATCGCTCATGGATATGAATGCCTGGGCTATCGTGATGGCCTTGCCCAGGTCTAGGGATTCGGCGGACAGCAGCTTGCGAAGAATGACCTTGTGGCCAATGCCAAGCACAAAAAAGTCCCGCAGCATTTCCCTCAAAAATCCAGCAAATTCGCAAGTTCCCGCAAGGCGTCTCAGGTCGACGACCTAACTCAACACTTCCTGGCCCTCGGAGTGGTGGTGCATGTAGAAGCAATACCTGGCCATTAAGACGCTCTCCTTCGGCTTGAGGCGGTTCCGAACCAGCGTACCGAACTCTGTATATGTCTTCTCTGCTGGTTTCTCTGGTGCTAGCAGATTCTTGATGAGGCCGTATATTGGGGACCCACACACGGTGAGGAGAATCATCCTGCGCTTGATCGCTTTATCGTCCCCATCCAGCTCATTGGCCACGAAGAACTGGTCAAGACACTCAACGAAGGCTTACCAATCATCCTCCACAAATCTCTCTAAAATACCAATGGCAGCCATGACCGCGTGAAAGTTCATAATGTGTTACTCGGCACCAATTGTTATGTATGGAAGAACTCCCAAGACTGAGTACTGTGAGCTAAAACTGATGTGACCTTAGTCTCTTTAATACAACTCCAGAGTGCCTAAGCAGCATGGCAGACAACTTTTTATACTCCCTGGCATGAGGTGTGCAGACCCTTGGGCCTCCAACAGTTGCGCCCTCTGGTGGCAAGTCTTACACAGTTACAGTGTTTACATACATAACACTCTCGGTGATGAGACTCGAAGTGCTCAGCGTCCTCCCGGATGCACTTCCTCCACTTAGGGCGGTCTTTGGCCAGGGAGTCCCAGGTGTCAGTGGGGATGTCGCACTTTATCAGGGAGGCTTTGAGGGTGTCCTTCTAACGTTTCCGCTGCTCACCTTTGGCTCATTTGCCGTGAAGGAGCTCTGAGTAGAGCACTTGCTTTGGGAGTCTCGTGTCTGGCATGCAAACTATGTGGCCTGCCCAGCGGAGCTGATCGAGTGTGGTCAGTGCTTCAATGCTGGGGATGTTAGCCTGGACGAGGACGCTGATGTTGGTGTGTCTGTCCTCCCAGGGGATTTGTAGGATCTTGTTGGTGATATTTTTCCAACGATTTGAGGTGTCTACTGTACATGGTCCATGTCTCTGAGCCATACAGGAGGGCAGGTATACTACAGCCCTGTAGACCATGAGCTTGGTGCAACATGCGCCTGAATTGAGAGGCCCTAGGCCAGCCTGAAATTGCGTCTCGGATCTCATCTAAATAATCTGGACAAGCTCCGCTGATGAAATTAATTTCGGGCCTCTTGCCTCACCCTCGGGTAAGTTTGGAAGGGGTATGGATAATGAAAGGGCGACTGATTGCAGGCCAGCAGGGGCCTTCGGGAGGGCAATGGAGCTGAGAGAAGCACTCCTGTCCCTCCAGGCTCCATGGGAACATTAAAAATATATTTTCAATAAACTAACTGTAATGTATTTAATCCTGTGTAACCTGCATGACACCTGACCACCAGAGGGCCCACCTGTTGGAGTCCCAAGGGATCCCAGCATCCCTTGGGAGCACAGTATATAAGCAGGCCACCCACGAGGTATCTGCACTCTGGAACTTATTAAAGGAGCTAAGGTCACACTTGCTCATTGCACACAGTACTCAGTCTCATCCTTTATTATGAGTGCACCACTAATCTTTTGTTGGCAGCCGCTGCTTAGGCCGTAGCAAATGCTGAAGAATCCTGAGCAGGTTAGGTCTGATGCCTGCCTCACTCGTTCCACATGAATTTCGGTAAACGGGGCCCAAAACAGCTATTATGCCCCTCATTTACATATTCAATAGACCCATCACCCATTTTAGGTAGATGCCAGGGATGCCTGAAAAATAATCTGACCCAATTTCGGGCGGGTTGTTTGTCTGGCATTGTTGGGTTGCAGGAGGTTGGTCTGAAATATTGGACCTTGTTTACAACCGTGAGTTTGGTGCAACAAGGCCCAAATTCTAGGCCCATGTGTGGCAAATCAATGTTAAAATCTGCATTGGATGAGACTCCATCTGGAAGGGGTAGCCCTGCACCATGATCAATGCACATCAGCTTAAGTATAACATTGCTAATGAGCAGTCGACTAAAGAGGTAAGTTTTAAAAGTTAACAAAACAAATTCTGGTTGTCCACTGTACTGGCAATCACGGGGAGAAATTCAGCATCGCCCCATTTGGGGGCAGTAACATTCGGGAGGTGTGAGGCAGTGCCAGGTGGGGTGGTCCTGCTCCTCTCCAGAAATTCGCCGGAAGGAAGTGGAGCGCTAAATCAAGCACTCCACTTCCTTCTTGGGGTGCTTAAAGGGAAGGGCCCACGTTGCCGACTCTGCATAAAAAAAAGGGTCCTACCTGGACCGCCAGGGAGCAGGAGTGTCACGTGATCAGCCTGGGACTCAAGCAGAGTGCCGGGCTGAGCGATCACGGCAAGGACCCCGTGCAGAAACCGGATCAGGAGTGGGAAAACAAAGGTACGTCTTTTTGTATTTTGGACTCGGTCACCTCGCCTTTAATTTTTGCCCCGGCAGCGGCTGACCGCCCGAGACGCGCCTCCTGCAGCTGCCGGTGTTTTCAGCCGGCGCTGCTGCAAGGGGCAAAAGTCAATTTTAGTTACGGGGCGCTAACAGGGTGATGTACGCGGCGATGATGTCACGATCGCCGCCGCTAAACACCCGCACAATATGGCAGAAGTCGTTAACAGCGCCGCGCCCGGTCGCAAACTCATTTGTGCCCCGTTAGCGCCCCCTGGGAGTGCTAACAGGAGGCGCAAGTGAGTTGAATTTCTAGCGCTCAGGCTTTAATGATTCTCAAGGTCTGACTATTTCACCAATTCTTTTTCATAACTAAAATAACTCATCTCTGTTTGATGGCTAGTGAGCACTGCTCTCTGCATGTGTTTGAATATTGCTGCATGAAGCTCGCCTTCCTTCAATTCACACACTGCAAGTAGGCAGTGTAATTATGGCTCTCCTGATGTTGGGATTTGTACTGTACCCTTTGCTGCAATATAGTAAGTGTACCAATATGCTTTTCTGTACAGTTGTGAATGTTGTATAAATCAATTACTAATGTGAATCAGTGCTCATCTGATTTTCAGTGCACAATTTATCCTTGCCAAATACTGCATTTCAAATCTCCTCTGGCCCACTCCTAATGTACTAGAACCATGAGAGGCAGTAACAATATAAGCTGATATTAAATAATATAGAGTGTTTACCACATTAGGATCTGCTCCCAACAGGTTTATCTGTGAAATTGCTAAACTAAGCTAGTCAGTATCATCTTCCTGCTGTATTTCAAATGTTAGATATGAATCACATAACATTAACAAAGACTTGAGCACTAAAATCTAGGCTGACACTCCAGTGCAGTACTGAGGGAGTGCTGCACTGTCGGAGACATTAAACCGAGGTCCCAGCTGCTCTCTCAGGTGAACGTAAAAGATGCTGCGGCACTATTATGAAAAAGAGCAGGGGAGTTAGTCCGATGTCCTAGCCAATATTTATCCCTCAATCAACATCTAAAATAGATTATCTGGTCATTATCATGGATGCGTTTATTTACAACAGCAACATTGCTGATTGGTCCCTATGGAGGATAAGACACACCCAGCAGTTTCTCTGGAATTTGTAATTAGAACCGTCCTGCCGATGTAATCAGTGACTTTGCAAAGTGTAATTCGAGCCATTCTGACTGCCGACTCCAGGCAGAAGAGAGCTCACTCACACAGGTTAAGACCTGCCCCCGCCCAAATTCCTGCCCACCCAGCCCAATTTCCTGCCCCCTCCAGCCCAATTTCCTGCCCCCCCCCCCCAGCCCAAGTTCATGACCTTACCCCCCACCACGCCATAGATGGGGCATTGTATGTGGGTCATGAGTTGTTAACAGGTTTATTGGGTGTGAAGTGAATAGTGACAGTGTCATGACTTCCGGATTTCATCCATTCTAATTATGTAATTTGTCACACACGCTTTCAGAGAAATCAACCAGGTATAGGGAGAGGAGAGGGAGAACGCGGTGTGGGGATAAAGGGGATGGGGTTGGAAGAGCACGATCCGTCTTCCCTGAGTTCCCTCTCTTTCTCTCCCCTCCGATCTCCTCTTCCCGTCCCCTCTCTCTCACCCAGTCTCTCCCCCTCTCTCCTCAATCTCTCTCCACCCCAGTCTCTCTCTCCCCCCCCTCCCCAGTCTCTCTCTCTCTCTCCCCCCCTCTCTCTCTCTCCCCCCAGTCTCTCTCTCTCTCTCCCCCCAGTCTCTCTCTCTCTCTCCCCCCAGTCTCTCTCTTTCTCCCCCAAGTCTCTCTCTCTGCCCCAGTATCTCCCTCTCCCCTCAGACTCTCTCCACCCCAGTCTCTCTCTCTCTCTCCCCTCAGATGGGGGCTCGACATCTGAGGGTGTTCGGCATTTGGGAAGGATTCTGATGGGACGGGGCAGGTTGGGTGCGGAGAGAGTGTTCCCGATGTTGGATGGGTCCGGAGCCGGGGGGGGGGGGGGGCATGCTTTTGGGATGGGGGGTGTGCTGTTTGGGGCTGGGATTGGGAGAGACTTCTTCACTCGGGGAGTTGTTGGCCTGTGGGGTTCCCTGCCGCGGAGAGTTGTTGATGCCAGTTCATTGGATGTGTTCGGGAGGGAGTTGGATGTGATCCTTGTGGCTAGGGGGGTCGGGGGGGTGTGGAGGGGGTGTGGGGGGGAGGTGCTGGGATGGGTGATCAGCCATGATCTTGTTGAATGGCGGTGCAGGCTCGAAGGGCCAAATGGCCTACTCCTGCACCTATTTTCTATGTTTCTATGTTTCTATGTTTCAGTCTCTCTCTCTCTCTCCCCCCAGTCGCTCTCTCTCTGCCCCAGTCTCTCCGCCCCCCCCCAGTCTCTCTCTCTGCACCAGTATCTCCCTCTCCCCTCAGACTCTCTCCACCCCAGTCTCTCTCTCTCTCTCTCCTCTCAGTCTCTCTCTCTCTCTCTGCCCCAGTCTCTCTGCCCCCCCAGTCTCTCTCTCTGCACCAGTCTCTCCTTCTCCCCTCAGACTCTCTCCACCCCAGTCTCTCTCTCTCTCTCTCTCTCCCACCCCAGTCGCTCTCTCTCTGCCCCAGTCTCTCCCCCCCACCCCCCAGTCTCTCTCTCTCCCCCAGTCTCTCTCTGTCTCAGCCTCTCTCTCCCACCTCCGATTTTTTTTCTCTCCCACAGAAGGCCGCGAAAATGTTCGTGTCGATAATCACAGCGATATTTTAGGCAAAGGTCCTGGAGATAATCCAAAAGCACCAGAAAAAGCTCCAGTGTCAATGAGCTTCACACGATTCATGGTTCAGCCCTATTTTCGGCTTCCTCGTATGTCGCACTGCGCATGCGCGACCGGATCGAGTGCGCATGAGCAAAAGAGGGGGTGAAGTCCAAGGCGCACATGCGCAGAAAGACACATAAAGGTTGGTGCAAATAATCACTCTGCATTATCACATTGCTGTTTGTGGAAGTTGGCTGTGTGCTACTGTGTTTCCTTCATTACAACAGTAGCTACATTTTTAAAAGTACTTCATTGGTTTTAAAGCACTTTAGGGTGTCTGGTGGTCATGAAAGACACTATATAAAATTCAAGTCTTTCTTTCTTTAGTTAATAACATTTTCTCAATAAATTAAGTAATATTTTCTACAAAAGCAAAATACTGTGGAATCTGAAATATAAAACAGGAAATGCTGGAAATACTCATCAGGTAATATTTTCTGACAATAGTGCTTGAGCATGTATATCTGAGGACTAACTTCTTACCTTCTATTCAATCACATTCTTACCACCACCAATTAGTCCAGTCACAATGATAGAGAAGACAGCCTCTCGAGAGTTTTTTGTATGAATGGGCAACTCCCCTAAATTGATATTATAAACTCAAACTCGACACAGAATGGTGCCCATTTTAAGTACAAACAAAATACAGTAGTTTTCCAAATTGAGAGGCAGAGCAGCAATTCTGTTGACTGTACAAATTTAAATGTTAATAAAAGGAATTCCTCTTTTTTCAGAGTCCCTTGTTAGCGCAGCTGGGTTAAGCCAGTGAGTAGGTATGCTATAAAGACCAGAAAGATCCCAAATTCCAGCTCTATTTGTGTGCCGAATTAGCTTATCTCAGCCTGGGTAACATTAAGGCCACTTAAGAGCACCTGAGATGGCAAAGGTAAAATGAATCAAGGTTCCTGGTCCTGATGGCTTTCTAGCAACCCTTGCTGGAAGTGTGTGCTGTGGATAGGATCAGTTTCTGCTGTAATGACTTTGCTGTCAAATAGCCGACCGACACTGCCTCGGCTCACACATGATAAATAGCCAATTGATTGAAAGAACAAATTATTTCTGAAATATATAGAAATGTACCCCAACAAGGAAATAAAATTTTCAGAAGAGAAAGAAAGGAGGGAAGACAATTTAATAGGGGAAAACACTCCTTATGTGTTTGAAGACAGACAAAAATGATCAGTTTTCAAAGATTATGGGCGGAACTTACAACTGCGGCAGAGGTGTAGTTCAAGTATTCGCGAATTGGCCGTCCTTTGTGCATCCCGCCTGACTTTCCTCCCGTGCGATTTTCCTTTCCATTGGAAAGTAGTATTGGGCGGGTGTATAATTGGAGGCTGATCCACCACCGCCTGTTTTACACCCCTGCTGAAGTTAAAAATTCCAGCCTATACGTTTCTTAACAACAACTCAGAGAGTAATAAAAAATACCATTAAATGCATCATGTTCTATTTCTTTGTAAGCCTTTCACTGCTGATATTAAGAATTTTCAGCATTATCTAGCAGATTAAGATCTGAACTACTCTTTTATTTTGAATTTTTCCTTACGTAATCATTGTCTCAGAGAAGAATATAGGTTGTGCCATTCATCATTGCCCATCTGTTCAATGCAGAGCACTGCAAATACCAGAGTTTCTTATGACCACAGCACCACCTTATGACCATTTAAGATAATACTTAAACTCCTACCAACTCGATCATTTGAGGAGAAATGTCACTGGGAAGGAATGCGAAATGGAATTACTTATATGTGTAAGGTATCTTTATTAAGGTAAAATGTAGACATGGCTGAAGCCTTTTCAATTTCCCTTCTTTATTAACGCAGACAGATCAAGAAGAAAGCATCTGAGACCACATGCGTGATACAGAATGGACACATGGCCCGCCCCCAGCCCTGCAAGTTCCGCCCATAATCTTTGAAAACTGATCATTTTTGTCTGTCTTCAAACACATAAGGAGTGTTTTCCCCTATTAAATTGTCTTCCCTCCTTTCTTTCTCTTCTGAAAATTTTATTTCCTTGTTGGGGTACATTTCTATATATTTCAGAAATAATTTGTTCTTTCAATCAATTGGCTATTTATCATGTGTGAGCCGAGGCAGTGTCGGTCGGCTATTTGACAGCAAAGTCATTACAGCAGAAACTGATCCTATCCACAGCACACACCCAGAGAGTGGTGAACCTGTGGAATTCTCTACCACAGAAAGTAGTTGAGGCCAATTCACTAAATATATTCAAAAGGGAGTTAGATGAAGTCCTTACTACTCGGGGGATCAAGGGTTATGGCGAGAAAGCAGGAAGGGGGTACTGAAGTTTCATGTTCAGCCATGAACTCATTGAATGGCAGTGCAGGCTAGAAGGGCTGAATGGCCTGCTCCTGCACCTATTTTCTATGTTTCTATGTTTCTATGGAGGCGGGCCCACTATCAAAATGGCCGAGATTGACAGCGGGTCAGGATCTCGCTCCAAGCCCGCCTCCGTGTGAGTTTCTGACCTGTCAGATCTGCGTGCGGAACGCAGACCCGACAGCCAGCGGTGGGACAGGTAATTAACATCATTAAAAGGTTCTTAAATGCTACTGAAGAGGCTTAAAAGCAGTCACTTACAATTTTACCAACCTTTTGATGGGTTTGCCGTCCTCGGGAACATGCCAGGTAAGTGGAGTCGGGTTCTCAGCGACTCTCTATTGCTTTGGCTAGTTGACAGCTGCAGAAGTGGTATAAAAGCTACCATTTCACAGCTGTTCACTTTCCAATGTCAGGAGCTGAAGCCTTCATGCTTTGGAAGAGACTTTTGAGCTGTATGCACTTTGGAAGTGTTTGCAGTGAACTCTCTATTCACTGTCACCTCCTTGGAGCAATCACTCTCACCATTGACAGGGCGCTTCTGTCATCACAACCTCATCTGCCATCTATTCCAGCGGCATCGGTGCCCTTGAAAAAATCTCACCCTGGTCCTTAGAATCCCACCACGATCAGCTCCAACACCAACATCAGTAAACACACCAGCATCACCACCAACAGCACCAACCTTCTCTGCAATCACCTGACGCTGTACAGTACACAGGACATTAGCACCCAACCACATTGCTGCCCGAAGGCCAGGGATGGCCTCACCATGGCCACATTTACATCGCTTCACGCTGTGCATCCTGACTGCCACATGATGTGCCAGGTTGGCACCACCTGACACCAGCTTCATAAAGCATTCCTGCAATGTCCGACCCATTTTCACACTCATCACGATTGTGGGGGGTGCCCTTATGTCTCACCATTCACTACACCAACAACAACTTGTATTTATATAGCACCTTTAATGTAGTGAAACGTCCCAAGGTGTTTCACAGGAGCATTGAGCGATAAAAATTTGACACCGAGCTACATATGTAGAAATTAGGGCAGGTGACCAAAAGCTTGGTCAAAGAGGTATGTTTTAAGGAGCATCTTGAAGGAGGAAAGAGAGGTAGAGAGGTAGAGAGGTTTAGGCAGGGAGTTCCAGAGCTTGGGGCCTAGGCAACAGAAGGCACGGCCATCATGATGGATGAGTGATTATAATCAGGGATGCTCAGGAGGGCAGAATCAGAGGAGTGCAGACAACTCACTAAGTCGCTTCCGAAATCTGTCCAAGAACGCAAAGTGCTGAAAATAAAGATTTCAATGTTTGACAATGTGATACATTCTTTACGACATCACAAACACAGACACACAAGTTGGCTGTTAATACAGAAACTTGTCATGTGAACTTGTCACTTAGAAGAAGGGACTGAGTGTAACGTAGTCAAGTTTGCTGATGATACAAAGATGGGAGGAAAAGCAATGTGTGAGGAGTACACAAAAAATCTGCAAAAGGACATAGGCAGGCTAGGTGAGTGGGCAAAAATTTTGCAGATGGAGAATTGATATTGGAAAGTGTGAGGTTATGCACTTTGGCTGAAAAAAAATCAAAGAGCAAGTTATTATTTAAATGGAGAAAGATTGCAAAGTGCTGCAGAACAGTGGGACCTGGGGGTATTTGTGCATGAAACACAAAAGGATAGTATGCAGGTGCAGCAAGTGATCAGGAAGGCCAATTAAATCTTGACCTTTATTGCAAAGGGAGTATAAAATCAGGGAAGTCTTGCTACAGCTATACAGGATATTGGTGAGGCCACACCTGGAATACTGCGTGCAGTTTTGGTTTCCATATTTAAGAAAGGATATACTTGCTTTGGAGGCAGTTCAGAGAAGGTTCACTAGGTTGATTCCGGAGATGAGGGGGTTGACTTATGAGGAAAGGTTGAGTAGGTTGGGCCTCTACTCATTGGAATTCAGAAGTCTGAGAGAACTAAAGGACACGATCTTAGAATAAGGGGCCGCCCATTTAAAACAGAGATGAGGAGACATTTCTTCCCTCAGAGGGTTATAAATCTGTGGAATTCACTGCCTCAGAGAGCTGTGGAAGCTGGGACATTGAATAAATTTAAAATATAAATTGACAGTTTCTTAAACGATAAGGGGTTATGGGGTTATGGGGAGCGGGCAGGGAAGTGGAGCTCAGTCCATGATCAGATCAGGCACGATCTTATTGAATGGCGGAGCAGGCTCGAGGGGCCGTATGGCCTACTCCTGTTCCTATTTCTTATGTTCTTATGTTCTTATGATGCTTTTATTGTATTTATATGGGTAGTTGCATTACACCATTGGTCCACTAGGCGGAGCAGTAGTCCACTAGGGGGAAGCTCTATATTACACTTCTCCCTCCTTAAAGAAAAAGTAATCATAACAAAATAATCATTATACATAACTTGTATGGTTATACATAACAAAAGATATGGACTTATTTTGGCACATTTACAAATCAAACTGAACCATTGGTTTTCTGTTTCGAAGAGGATACCTTCGCTCTCGGACAGAACTTCCAAAACTTGGTGTCGAACTTAGACTCATTCTAGGCTGAGCTTGAAGAGAGTTTTTCTCTAAGGGATGCCCTTGATCTACATTTGAACTCTCTCGAACTTCAGACTGTTTGTCTGCCTGGCTCGGACTCCGACTTAAATTCTGACTTTCTCTTGGACTTGTTTCTGATGTAAGATTTGCTACTGGTACTTTACTTGTAACAAGACTATCTGACTCCTCAGAAATAATCGAATCATTCCAACTTTCAACTCCTTCTACATCTGTAGGTAAAATATGATCAATGTGAACAAACCTAACCTGTCCATGATCAAACATCTTAACCAAATATGAGCGAGAACCATATATTTTCACTATTCTTCCTGGTAACCACTTTAACCATTTGTAGTGATGGTTCTTCACTCTCACCTTCTGATTCAATTTCATACTTCTCTCTCTTACTCTACCTCTATCATGATTCTTTTTCTGCCTGAATTGTTTCTCTTCTACTGACTGTGCCAAGTTTGGCTTTAACAACAAGAACCTGGTTTGTGGCTGTCGTTTGAGAAACAACTCTGCTGGTATTCTACCAGTAGTTGTATGAGGAGTATTATGAGAATTAATTAGAAAATTTGCTAGTTTGTGCTCCAATGAGAACTGCCATTCCTTTGGGTTTGGATCCAACATTTGCTTGATGCGGGCATGTTTTATAATTTGTACTGGCGCTCTGCTGCACCATTTGAAGCAGGGTGGTATGGCGGAACTTTGGTATGTTTCACACCATTTCTGCTCATGATCTGTGCAAATTCTTCTGAACAAAATTGCGGCCAATTATCAGACACAATTTCTTCTGGGTGGCCATATGAAGAAAACAATCTTCGCAAATTGTCTAGTGTATTACTTGTTGTCATTTGCCGCATCGGAAACACTTCTACCCACTTCAAATGGCTATCAATCACAATGAACAATTGTTGTCTTTCTAACTTAGCAAAATCTACACATAACCTTTGCCACACCCTGGGAGACCAATTCCATAGCTGTAATGGTACTGACGTTGGTTTCTTGCTTACCGATTGATATGTTGTACACTGACTAATGATATACTCTATGGGCTAGAACCTCCACTTTTGTGGATATCGCCCAAAATGGGCGATATTTCCAGCATGGGTGTTAAAAAAGGGTTTTCAGATTGCCGGCTTCTCGCCCATTCTCAAAGCACATAGTTTCCATTTTTGAAAATGGGCGTTACCGCAAGCGATATATATAATGGGCAGTAGAGTTACATTTTTTTGACCTCCTTCCGTAAAGTGTGGCCGTCCTTAACAACGGCATGGCAACGTGCAATTCCCGCGATTCAGGAGGTCAAGGGTCATCATGACATGCGCAGACGAGGAGACAGAGAGAGAGGGAGCTCAGAGGGACTGAAGGCGGGTCTGGGTGTGGTATGGCTGTTTTGGAAGGAAGGAGGGAGACTTTAGAGCTTCAGATCAAGTAGGCAAACAAAAATTAGCTGTTACCAGTCACATATTTGCTCGAATTTGGCCTATAATGGAGGGAGAGCAGGAGGTATCACAGCACGCTATGGAGACTGACGCTGGAGAAAGCAGTGAGGTGGGAAAGGAGCACATTTGAGGGCGCAAAAGAGCCAGGAGGTTCTTGGACAAGGCAAATGCCTCCCTCCTGCAGGAGGTCGAGTTACGCTGGGGTGATTTGACACAGGGAGGTCATGGGAAGCCCACCCCAAAGGCCTACCAGAGGATATGGACCGAGATAGCAGAGATGTTCTAGTCGGCGACCAACGAGGTGTGTGAGGACAACCAATGCCGCAAAGGATGGAACGACCTTGTGGGATCCTCAAGATGACGTATTACATTGATTTACATGTACTTATGTATTTATATAATTTGATTGTAACAGACATGAGTAACTATCAGCAGATGTGAGGTCTTTCACTTTTACCGGGAGTGTTTTACTCAAAGCCTGTGGTCACGGTGTACGTCTTTAGGTAAAGAATGATAATTTTCATAATAATCATGATTACATCACTCGGTTATGTGTGGTATCAGTCTCTGTGACAGTACCTAGCAATGATATCATGCAATGATCTCATGCCATGTCATCCTGTCACCTTTTACAGAAGAAGCGATCGACGATGAGGTCCGTGCAGAGGCGAATGGTTGGGGGGCCATCAGTCCCCAGCGACATCACAGAGATGGAGGAGCGGGTGCTCACTCTCGTGGGGAAGCACCCCCGGACAGCCACGGACGCATCTGCAGACCCTGAAGTGATGCCACGTGAGTAAAACTTACACCATTGCGTGATGTAAAATTAATAGATGCCACACTCACTCATACCCAAACAATCATATATGATAGATGATCTCTAAAATTGTCATAGAAATAATGAAAATCATTGGAATGCAAATATGTTGCTGGTCATGAAATGTGATGTCTGCGATGATTTTGAGAGCGGTGGTGCTTTTGACGTGCATATGATGTGTGTAGCGCTGGACTCACCTTGTGACCCTAGCACCCCCTTTTCCTCTAATAACCTCATTTGTGTTTTTCAGCTCAGCCAGCAGCACGTCCCAAGGCAAGACCACAGAGGTCAAACAGTGGGGGCGCGGGGCAAGAATCGGCAGACGATCCTACATCTGGTGCTAAGGAGCTCTGATTGTCGCCCGTCAATGCGCTGGGTCTGTTCTCGACGGATGAGAGCGTGGACTTCGAGGAACCAGAAGCCATTCCACCCCAAGGCCATCTAGTGGCCCTCCGGTCATTCCCGCCTCCATTCTAGAGGTACTGGCCCCAAGCACCTCGCCACAGAGCGCCCCATTTGTCCCCAGGATGGCGCCGACCCCCCGTGGACGCGGCAGGTCTGTTCCACGAGCGCCACATGACAGCGGAGAGATGGTACAGTTGTCCAGGAGGACTGTAGACATTGGTGATGAGCTCATCGAAGTACTGTATTCGGGGGCATATCCCGACAGCTGGTCACCATGACCGAGTACATTCCTCGGATGGCGGAGGCCCTGGATGCGATAGCCAGGAACACTGCTGCCACAGGCCTCCCAGTGGTCCCAGAGCGCGGCACTCCACCCCTAGGTTCCGCACCACCGCTGCGAACGACAGATGAGAGCAAGGACCAAGATCCTGCTTCTGCATCAGAGAATGTTGCCCCCTTGGCATCCCCCGCTCCCGTACCCGTGCAACCAACGCATCAGCCTTCATCCCCCCAATGAAGCACCACCTGAGGAGCTCCTCGGCCAGGCGCCATGGAGCGAGGAGGGGAAGGGGTAGAGGTGGTGAGAAGAAAGGGAGGGGGGAAAGGAAAGTGAGGTGCATGTCCGCAGGTGATGGCTGTGTTATATCTCCATCTGTGTGTATGCAATTTGTTACGTATGGGATCTGGGGACCACACTCCTGCTTTGCCTTTATATTCTGTGTTGTTGGACATGTTGAACATGTGGTTTATGTTAATGGTGGAAAAAGTGGGGTGTGGGCAGGGGTTGGGTGTTGTGATACTTCTGATTTCAGACCAGTGTTGGTATAAAATTTTTGTTATTGAACCTAATCTTGTTGCGTATTATCTCAGATAGCTGCAACGTTACACACTGGTGATTCCTTAACAACAAAGAGTTAAATACAACTTAACATCAATCAATGTAAACTTTAACAGGCACCAAGGTGATGGGCACTGTTATGTCTTTAGATGCTCTGGTAATGACTCCACGAGGCAAAGTATTGCACTTGAACTGTAGTGACCTTAGTCCATTTAATATAACTCCAGAGTGAGGATAGCACATGGTGGACTCCTTTTATACCTGGGTACCTGTGGTGTACAGGTGACCGCTGGGCCTCCACCAGTTGCGCCCTCTGGTGGTGCCAGCATAGTGTATACAGTGTGAACCTTGTTGATGGTACCTCTGGTAAACAAGTCTCCATCTTATGCAACTATATAGTGACTACACAGAGAGTATATCTATAGTATGCATATATAACATCACTCTCCCCCAAGTCTTTTGTGCCAATACCTTTGCATTATGTGCTCTGGCTTGGCTCTCCCCAGACTTAAGTGCCAATAGCCCTTGCACCTTGGCTGTGCTTTGGCTTGGCTCTCTCCCTGTTAACCCCCAAGTCCTTATTGCCACAACATTGGGTAGTGGTCACCAGTTGGGATGGTTTGATGATGCAGTGGGACTTCAGTCGGTTCTGGGTGTGATCCATGTGTGTGTCCATGGCAACATGCATCCATTTTCCCCCCCACATGTAGATCATGCTGGTGGCTCATCATATTCATATACATTCATATACATTCAAGTCCAGAAAAGGAAATTTGCATTTACATCATTGCATTTGTGGTACAGTTGTGAGGCAAGTATATTTGACTGGTGAGATACATTGATGGTACATCTTTGTCAGCACCGGTGCGTGAGGAAAAACTAGTACCAGAACTGCTGGATGGTGTCTGGGTAGTCTGGTGGCGGTGCGGTGCCCAGTGCTGGCAGTGGGAACCCGCTTGGCCCAAGTTGCCTGCTCTCGGAGCCTTTGCCGTTGCTCCTGACGTCGGGCAGGTTCACGGATGCCTGTGACCTCCCTGTCCTCTCCTTGCACCCCGGGTCGCTGCTGCTCCCAGAGGAGCAGTCGTCTAGCAGTACACAGGGAACTCCTAACTCACTTGCCTGGTCGCTATTTGGTTTAGGATCCTGGCTGGTCTCGGTCCCAATTGGGAGAACCGCCGTGGGTGACCCCTCACTCCCGAGCGTAGCCTTGGTGACGATGGGGTCTGGGGACCATGCCTTAGCGCAGTTTGCTCTTTCAGGCTCGTGGTGGTTGGTGCCATTGGGTGCCTGAGAGGTGGAGCCGATCGGGGGCAGGGTATCGATACCGGTGCCGTTGCCCTCCTGAGATCGTTTGCTCTGCAACTTGTCTATATTAGTTGCTTGTGGCCACACTCCGTGGTGCATCACTTTGGTCCCAGGGGCGCAGGCTACAGCATTGGGTAACTCGCTGGACCTGTGCTCCCGATGGGTGTCTGCCCGCTGCATTGGCTGGATGCGGTTGAAATCCTACATCGCACAACGTTTCATTGCTTATTGTAGATAAAATGTAGCTCCGATTGCAATCATCCGACTTTTCTTTGCTTATTACATGTATAAAACTCTGATCATCAATTACAAGCTTTACATTTATCTCACAGTTGTTATTACATTGTGTGAGAATGTGGGACTGTCCCTTTAAGTGTAATGGGTTGCTGGTCTCCTTTAAGAGAGCCTTGCTATCTTTACCTCAATCCTCTTCTTCGCTTGGTACCACGTGTTGCTCCATCAGCGTTGCACCTCGTGGTCTGGCCGCCGCCATCGTTTCCTTCAGCGCTTCACCTCGTGGTTTGGGCGCCATCTTTCTTCCATCCACGATGTCGGCTGCTGTGATCCTCTTCTCCCCCAGGTTCTGCCACCGAAGCTGGGAAATCGCCTTTGGATCCGATTTTCTTCCTCCAGAGTCCTGCCACTGGAGCCTGGAAGGTGCGTTCGGGTCGTCCCAGCTGGATCATCTCCACGCAGTCGTGCTGAGCGGTCTGTGCCTCGGGTGCTGTGCTGGTCTGCTCTCTGGTGCCAGATCCAACCTCAGGTGGGGGCTTCCTTTGCCTCTGAACGCAGGGGACGTCGATCGCTGGAGGGATGAAATCTTCCCAGCTCCAATGGATCTTCTCCATCCACCTTCTTCTGAGTAGCATTGGTCCATCACCTGCAACAATCCACAGTGGTAACTTGTGCACCGCGCCATCATGGAGTACCTTTACATCTGCACTACCAACGACTGGGATGAGTTCATTGGTGTAGGTGCGCAGCTTTGCCTGAACCGGGACCAACTTGGGTCGTTCAGTTTGAATTGTCCCATAGCCTCTCAAAGGCTTCTTGATTCATTACTGACTGGCTCGCCCCCGTGTCCATCTCTATGAAGACTGGAGCGCCATTTATCTTGACTTCCATTCTCAACGGGAAACATTCTGTGGTGCAGCTAAACATGCGAGATACTTCATCGTGGGGCTGAGCTGCTTCTCTGACTATCGCTTCATAATCCGCGCTGGATTCATGGCCCTGTGCAGACTCTTCATCAACACGGTAAGTCCTATTTCTTTTACACTTTCGCTGGAGGTGGCCCTTTGTGCTGCAGCCTTTATATACACAGTCCTTAAACCGACACTGGTGAGCCCTGTGATTCCCTCCGCAAAGCCAACATGGAGCTACTCGATTAGCCACCCTCGGCGGACTCTGAGTTAAGGGACTCGGGGACCTGTTCTCTCTCCCCTGAGGAGATTCACGTTCTACAGTCCAGCCTCTAAAAGGCGGCAGTCTGTGTACAGTACTTGCCGGGTTTGAGTCCTGAGGATGAGTCATCTGCCTAGAGCCGCAGGTCGAGGTCATGATTACTTGGCTCATGGTGATGGCCTTCTGCAGTGTGACTGTGGTATCTGCAGATAGTAGCCTGCGAAGAAGGCACTTGTGGCCGATTCCGATGACAAAGATATCCCACAGCGCTTCAATGAGGTGTTCGCTGAAATCACACGGTGTCGCCAGCCTCCTGAGGTCTGCAGCATATTTCGCGATTTCCTGTCCTTCGGGCCGTCTGTGGGTGTAAAACCGGTGTCTGGCTGTGAGGATGCTCTCTTTGGGCTTGAGTTGTTTTTGGATTAGCGTTACAAGCTCCTCGTACGTCTTGGACGTTGTCTTCGCTGGTGCCAGCAAGTCGCTGACGAGGCCATAGACGGTGGGCCCACAACTGGTGAGCAGGATAGCTCTGTGCTTATCAGCCAGTGTGGCCGGATCATTGCCTGCCAGGTCGTTTGTTGTGAAGAAATGGTCGAGCTTCTCCACAAAGGCGTCCCAATCATCACCATTGGTGAACTGCTGCAACATACCAAGGTTAGCCATTCTCGTGTGAAAGTCCGTAATCTCGTCGCCAATTGTTATGCCTTTAGATGCTCTGATAATGACTCCACGAGGCAAAGTATTGCACTTGAACTGTAGTGACCTTAGTCCGTTTAATATAACTCCAAAATGAGGATACCACATGGTGGACTCCCTTTTATACCTGGGTACCTGTGGTATACAGGTGACCCCTGGGCCTCCACCAGTAGCACCCTCTGGTGGTGCCGTCATAGTGTATACAGTGTGAACCTTGTTGATGGTACCTCCGGTAAACAAGTCTCCATCTTATGCAGTGACTACACAGAGAGTATATCTATAGTATACATATATAACAGGGACCATTGATGTCTGAGCTGCCCCACACAGCAGTGTGTCAGCGTTGTCACTCACATCAATCTTTCAGGCAAATCGTTCAGATCTCAGCTCCTTATGTAATTATGAGTGGGATTTTAAAAATGCCAGCCACACCGCTGGTGTTCGTTCAGAACAGTTCCACTTTTTGTGGGCTTTTTTTGGGCGAGTGATATTGTGGGCGATATGTGTGCGAGGTGGTGAAATTGATGCTGGGCGATGTCATGGCTGCTAGTTTCGGTAAATATGCTCTTTGCGACCAAAAAAAGTGGGCGGGTGATACTATTGAATCTTGCCGTTAAATCAGTGTGGAAATTAACACTGGGCGATATTATGGGCGTTGATTTTGCCCATTCTGATGATTCCGTGATAAGTTTTCTAAAAATGGGCTTCAGTTTCCATTTTGTGGCTAAATGGGCGCTATCTGGGCATTATACATCATTTCAGCGGTAAAATGGGCGATAAGTGGGCGTTAAGCGTGCAAAAAAAGTGGAGGTTCTTGCCCCATATCTTTATCTAAACCTGGCCACCATAATTAACTGCGTGCAAAATTCTTGGTCAAGCACATTCCCAGGTGCTGGTCATAAAGATCTGCTAATAATTTGGAATAACTACTCTTGCACCCCACATGATTCAACCTTTATCCACTGGTAATTCAAGCCTACAAATGAAGTATGGATGAATATCTTCCTCTGACACCTGGTTTGGCCAGCCACTTGCTATGTAATCATACAGCTTTGACATAACTGGATCATGTTTGGTTGCTCTACCAATCTCTTCAGCTGAGACTGGCAGTTCATTAATATGTGAAAAGTAGAACACTTCTTCCCTATTGGGTGTAACATGTGATGGGGATGACAATCTGGGCATTACATCAGACTTAGGTACAACAACAATGGATGTAGCCCAATTACTTAGATCTATCTTAGAGATTCTCAGTTTCTAGTCTTTTGAGTTCTTGCTCAACTTTCTCCTTGAGTTCATATAGTACGGGACGTGGTTTGCAGTAAACTGGTCTAGTGTCCTTCTATACTCTGACACTCCCCTTGAAACCTTGGATCGGACTGCCAGTTTCAGATAATGTTTGATGACATCATCCTTTGATGCAAATCTCGTTTCAACACAAAAAATCTCATTCCAACTCAGCTTCAGTGATCCCAACCAATTTCTACCAATTAAGGCAGGCTTGTCTCCTGATACTACTAAGAGAGGCAATCTCTGAAACTGATCCTTGTATTTCACCGGTACAGTGATATGTCCTACCACAGTGATTTGTTCTCCTGTGTTGCCTCACAGCTTCTCCAGTGAAAAATTACTCAACTTGTCGAGATATAGCGATTCCGGTACTACGTTCACGGATGCACCAGTGTATTTCCATGGGCATCTTGGTTCCTGCAATATCTACTTTGATGCTGATACTTTGCGAATCATTGTTAGATACTTTCGTGCTCCTGATGGCGTGTATCTCCAGAACCTCCTCATGCTGTTGCTTCTCTTCAATGCTATGTAGTCTCTGACAATTTCTACTTCTAGCATTGAACATCAGTTTATTCTTCAGCAAGCATGCCTTCGCAAGATGCCCAGTATTCTTGCAGAAGAAATACCCTGCCTTTACATATGGACAACTTTGAGCAATGTGTTGTCCCTGTCACTGATAGCACAACTTCAAATACGCTGTTACCCTGGCCAGTTGCTGAGGCCTTGGGGCTCAACTGCCTTTTACTTTTAACCTGCAGGCGATTCACCTCGGTTGTCTGATGACTGGAAATGGCGCGAAATTCTCGAGAGTATTGTTCAGCCATATCCATCGACATAGATGTCTGACACTCTAAATCAAAAGTCAAGTTAGGGGTTGTCAACAAGTTTCTTCTGATTGCTTCATTTTTCATCCCACAAACAAAGCGATCATGCAATGCTCGGTCCTGAAAATTTACGAAATGACAGTGAATGGATAGCTTTTTTAAAGCTACAATGTACTCACTGATACCTTCATCAATGAATTGAACCCGTATTCCAAAACTATAACTTTCAGCAATTTCCAAGGGCTGTAGTGCTGTTCTAACTTGGTTAGAATCTCCGTCAGTGGCTTGTTCTTTGGCTTGATGGGAACGAGCACATTTTTCAGGGTTTCATACACCTCGGAGAGCCTGGGTGCAGCCGTACACCTCTGTGCAGTGCTTGTCGGTGTTTGCAGCACCTCAATGCTGCAGAACACTGACAGAAGAATTGTCAAAAGCAATGTGGCCATGGTCCCTTTAAGGAAACCGGCTGATGACACATCATCAGATGATGTCATCAGATCCACTTCCAGTCAATTGGCTGGGAAACCCACAGGGCGGGCTTAACAAGCCCCAGCCACGGAAGATTGAAGGGAGAGGGTGGGCTGCACTTTGGAGCGGGTTTCCCATGCTGCACCAAAGCAGCCCGCATTGAACTCACTTCCGTTGGCGAAATCCCGGCCATGGATACAGAAGTTGAATTTAAAACCCACCCAGCCTGACCTTACAAGTTATATAAGGGCAGAACTAGATGGGATGTTAGACGGTTCTTTTTCTAGAGAATCGTGGGCCTGTGGAACAGATTCTTGGTTCGTGCAGTGAATGCTGATTCAGTGTATTCCTTCAAGAGAGAGCTGGACCCATTTCTAGCTAGGGTGGAAATCATCTTGTACAAGAGATAGGCATCCTGTATAAAAAAAATCAAAACAATCCAGGTCAATGTGATCCAATGTGATCTCCCGGTCTAGTTTCAATCGCCAAAAGCGGATTAGAGAGGAATTTATCAAATTTTGTTTCCCTAATTGGCCTGGATTTCTATCATTTTTTTCCGCCAGAGTTCAATGTGGGAATGTGTGAGGTCATTCACTTTGAATCTGAGAAAGACTAATTGGAATATTTTCTTAATGGTCAGAGATTAGGAGCTGTGAAGGAGAAAAGGGATTTGGATGTCCATATGCACAGATCACAAAAAGATGGTGCACAGATACAGGGCACAATTTTCCCCAATGATTTGCACCGTTATTTTGGTGCGTGCCGCTTTTTTTAGCCTAAGTTAAATTATCCAAGTTTCCCCAAAGATTGTGCCCCAGCGTAACTCGGTTAGTTACTGTTATGTATCTGGATTTGTATATGTTCTGTACAGCCACCAGAGGGCTAATTCCCCGGAGTCCCAAGGGATCTCATAATCCCTTGGTAGCATAGGTATTTAAGAGTGCTTCACAGGTTGGAGAGGCACTCTGGAGACCTGCAATAAAAGACTACGGTCACACTTTACTTTGAGCTCACAGTGTTCAGTCTGACTCTTTCTCCATACACCACAACTGGCGATGAGATACAGATAGCGAACTCAAAGATGCAGAGAACAGTGGGCATCTTGGAGAAATTCTCGGAGGGAGATGATTGGGAAACTTTTGTGGAGCGGCTCGACCAATACTTCGTGGCCAACGAGCTAGATGGGGAAGAGAGCGCTGCCAAATGTAGAGCGATCCTCCTCACCAACGTATGGCCTCAGGAAGAATCTGCTCACTCCAGCGTAACCCACAGAGAAATCGTACGACAATTTGTGCACACTGGTCCGAGAGCATTTGAACCCGAAGGAAAGCGTTCTGATGCCGAGGTACCGGTTCTACACCTACAAAAGATCTGAAGGCCAGGATGTGGTGAGTTATGTCGCCGAGCTAAGACGCCTTGCAGGACACTGCGAATTTGAAGAACATTTGGAGCACGTGCTCAGAGACTTTTTCGTACTTGGCATTGGCCACGAAACCATACTTCGCAAACATTTGACTGTAGAGACCCCAACCTTGAGTAAGGCCATAGCGATAGCCCAGGCCACCAGTGACAATACTAAGCAAATCTCTCAGCACACAAGTGCTGCTACAAGTACTGTGAACAAAGTGATGTTGTTTTCGAATCATAACAGACAGGGCAGGTCACACATACCTGCAGCTACACATCCACAGATGTCTCAGAATCCACCATCAAGGGTGATGAATGCAAGGCCATTAACACTTTGTTGGTGCTGGGGGAGTGATCATCGTTTCCATTCATTCCGATTCAAAGGATACATTTGCAAGGGCTGTAGAACAATGGGACATCTCCAACGAGTGTGCAGGCGAGCTGCTAAGCCTGTTAAACCTGCAAACCACCATGTTGCAGAGGAGGACAGATCCAGGGAGGATCACGACGAAACAGACCTCATAGAGGAGGCAGAGGTACATGGGGTGCACACATTCACCACGAATTGTCCCCCGATAATGCTGAATGTTGAACTAAATGGACTCCCGGTGTCAATGGAGCTGGACACGGGCGCGAGCCAGTCCATCATGGGCAAAAAGACTTTCGAAAGGTTATGGTGCAACAAGACCTCAAGGCCAGTCTTAACTCCAATTCGCACGAAACTAAGAACTTACACAAAAGAACTGATTCCTGTAGTCGGCAGTGCTACCGTAAAGGTCTCCTATGATGGAGCGATGCACAAACTACCATTCTGGGTGGTACCGGGCGATGGTCCCACGCTGCTCGGCAGGAGCTGGCTGGGAAAGATACACTGGAACTGGAACGGCATCCGAGCGCTTTCGCCTGCTGACGCCACTTCGTTTGCACAGGTCTTAAACAAATTTCCTTCGCTGTTTGAACCAGGCATCGGGAAATTGCAAGGAACAAAAGTGCAGATCCACCTAATTCCGGGGGCGCGACCCATCCATCACAAGGCGAGAGCAGTACCATACATGATGAGAGAAAGGGTCGAAATCAAGCTCGACCAGCTACAAAGAGAGGGCATCATCTCACCGATCGAGTTCAGCGAGTGGGCCAGTCCTATTGTCCAAGTCCTCAAGGGAGACGGCACCGCCAGAATCTGTGGCGATTACAAAGTAACTACCAATCATTTCTCCCTGCATGACCAATACCCACTTCCAAAAGCCAACGACCTCTTTCCAACGCTGGCGAGAGGAAAGATGTTCACGAAGCTGGATCTAACCTCAGCCTACATGACGAAGGAACTGGAGGAATCATCGAAGGCCCTCACCTGCATCAACATGCACAAAGGTCTTTTTGTTTACAACAGATGCCCATTTGGAATCCGATCAGCAGCGGCGATATTCCAGAGAAACATGGAAAGCTTACTGAAGTCGGTCCTGCACACCGTGGTCTTCCAGGACGACATCTTGGTCACAGGTCGGAACACAGTCGAGCATCTGCAGAACCTGGAGGAGGTTCTTAGTCGACTCAACCGCGTGGGGGCTCAGGTTAAAATGCTCGGTGCGTTTTCTTGGCGCCTGAAGTGGAATTCTTGGGAAGGAGGATTGCGGTGGACGGCATCAGGCCCACCAACGCGAAGATGGAGGCAATCGAGAACGCACCGAGGCCACAGAATGTGATGGAGCTGTGGTCGTTCCTGGAACTCTTGAACTACTTTGGTAACTTGTTACCGGGTCTCAGCACCCTGCTAGAACCACTACATATCTTACTATGAAAAGGGGGCGAATGGGTTTGGGGTAATAGCCAAGAAAATGCCTTTGTAAAAGCGAGAAAATTGTTATGCTCAAACAAATTGCTTGTGTTGTATGATCCATGTAAGCGTTTGGTACGAGCTGTACTGGGCATGCGCGCTCATAGTAATCACATCAAAAAGGTCCCTTTTTTTTCTGCGTATGTGCCGAAGTGGGTTGCATCGTTTTTTTCGGCGCAGATATTAAGCTCCACTCCTCGAAGCAAAAGGACAGGCTGCATGGCGCCAATTTCCAAAAATAGAATGGGGAAACATGCCAATTTTTTTTTCAGTAGTCGGGGCCAAAAAAAACGGGCATAATTCTGTCAATACGCCAAAAAAACAGCATTGGGGAAAATTGAGCCCACAAAAAGTAATCAAATAGGCTAATGGCCTTTAGCTCAAGAGAGTTAGAGTACAAAAGTAAGGAAGTGATACTTCAGTTAAACAGAGCCTTGGTCAGACCGCATTTGGAGTACCACGTTCAGTTTTGGATTCTGAAATTCAGAAAAGATTTGGGGCTAGAACCCCCACTTTTGTGCTTATCGCCCAAAAATGGATGTTATTTCCGGCGTGGGCAGTAAAAAAGGGTTTTCAGATTGCCAGCTTCTCGCCCATTCTCAAAACACCTAGTTTCCATTTTTGAAAATGGGCGTTACCGCGAGCGATATCAAGTGGGCGATAGCGTAAATTTCTTTTGACCTTCTGCCATAAAGTGTAGTCGTCCTTAGCAATGGCATGGCAACGCACGATTCCCACGATTCTGGAGGTCAAGGGTCACCGTGACATGCGCAGAAGAGACAGAGAGAGAGGGAGCTCAGAGGGACTAAAGGCGTGTCTGGGTGTCGTGTGGCTGCTTTGGGAGGAAGGAGGGAGACTTTAGAGCTTCACAGCAAGTAGGCAAACAAAAAGTAGGTGTTACCAGTCACATATTTGCCTGAATTTGCCCTATAATAGAGAGAGGAGGAGGCATCACAGCACAGTGTGGAGACTGATGCTGAAGAGAGCAGTAAGGTGGGAGAGGAGCACATTGGAGGCCGCAAAAGAGCGAGGAGGTTCTAGGACGAGGCAAATGCCTCCCTCCTGCAGGAGATCGAGTTAAGCTGGGGTGATTTGACACAGGAAGGGCGTGGGAAGCCCACCCCAAAGATCTACCTGAAGATATGGACCGAGATAGCAGAGATAGTCTCGTCGGCGACCAACGAGGTGCGTGAGGGCAACCAATGCCGCATAGGATGGAACGACCTTGTGGGATCCGCAAGAGTAAGTATTACATTGATTTACATGTACTTATGTATTTATATAATTTGATTGTAACAGACATGAGTAACTATCAGCAGATGTGAGGTCTTTCACTTTTACCGGGAGTGTTTTACTCCAAGCCTGCGGTCACGGTGTACGTCTTTAGATAAAGAATGATAATAATCATAATAATCATGATTACATCTGTTGGTTATGTCTTGTATCAGTGTCTGTGACAGTACCTAGCAATGATATCATTCCATGTCGTCCTGGTACCTTTTACAGAAGAAGCTATCAACGATGAGATCCGAGCAGAGGCGAACGGGTGGGGGGCCACCAGCGACATCACAGAGATGGAGGAGCGGGTGCTCGCACTTGTGGGGAAGCACCCCCGGACAGCCACGGACGCATCTGCAGACCCTGAAGTGATGCCATGTGAGTAAAGCTTACACCATTGCATGATGTAAATTCAACAGATGCCACACCAACTCATATCTGAATAATGATATATGATAGATTTCTAAAAGTGTCATGTAAATAATGCTCGCCTCATGAAAATCATTGCAATGCACAATGTGTTGATGGTTATGAAATGTGATGTCTGCGATGATTTTGAGAGTGGTGGTGCTTTTGTCGTGCATATGCTGTGTGTCACGCTGGACTCACCTTGTCACCCTAGCATCCCCTTCTCCTCGAATAACCAAATTTGTGTTTTGTAGCTCAGCTAGCAGTGCGGCCCCAGGCAAGGCCACAGAGGCCAGAAGGTGGGGGCGCGGGGCAGGAGTCGGCAGACGATCCTACTATGTCTGGTGTTGAGGAGCTCCGATTGTCGTCCATGAATCCACTGGGTCTGTTCTCAACAGATGAGAGCGTGGACTTCGAAGAGCCATGCTCCAGAAGCCATTCCACCCCAAGGCCATCTAGTAATCCTCCTGTCATTCCCGCCTCCACTCTGGAGGTGCCGGCTACAAGCACCTTCCACAGGGCACCCCATTTGTCCCCAGGACGGCGCTGACCCTGCGGAGGCCTCATGGACGTGGCAGGTCTGTTCCACAAGTGCGACATGACAGCGGAGAGATGGTACAGTTGTCCAGGAGGACTGTAGACATTGGTGACCAGCTCATCGAAGCATCGGGGGGGCATAATCTCGACACCTGGCCACCATGACCCAGTACATTCCATGCATGGCAGAATCTCTGGATGCGATAACCAGGAACTCTGCTGCCACAGGCCTCCCAGTGGTCCCCGAGCGCGGCACTCCACCCCTAGGTTCCGTCCCACCACTGCAAACGACGGATGAGAGCAAGGACCAAGATCCTGCTTCTGCATCAGAGAATGTTGCCACCTCGGCACCCCCTGCTCCCGTACCCGTGCAACCACCACATCTGCCTTCATCCCCCCCAATGTGGCACCACCTGAGGAGCTCCTCGGCCAGGCACCATGGAGTGAGGAGGGGAAGGGGTAGAGGTGGGGAGAAGAAGGGGAGGGGGGAAGGAAAGTGAGGTGCATGTCTGCAGGTGTTGGCTGTGTTATATCTCCATCTGGGTGTAAACAATTTGTTGCAATATATGGGAGCTGGGGACCACGCTCCTGCTTTGCCTTTGTATTCTGTGTTGCTGGACATGTTGAACATGTGATTTATGTCAATGGTGGAAAAAGTGGGGTGTGGGCAGGGGTTGGGTGTTATTGGCTGTGATACTTATGATTTCAGACCAATGTTGGTATTAAATTTTTGTTATTGAACATAACCTTGTTGCGCATTGTCTCAGATAGCTGGACCATTACACACTGGTGATTCCTTACTGTGAAAGGGTTAAATACAACTTAACATCAATCAATATAAACTTTAATTGGCACCAAGGTGATGCCCACCATTGATGTCTGAGCTGCACACACACAGCACCGTGTCAGCGTTGTCACTCACAGCAGTACTCTTTCAGGCAAATCTTTCCGATATCAGCTCCTCAAGTAAGAGTGGGATTTAACAAATGCCAGCCACACCGCTGGTGTCCGTCCCGGTTAGTTCCACTTTTTGTGGCCGTTTTTTTGAGTGGGCGATATTCTGGGTGATATGTGTGCGAGGTTGTGAAATTGACGGTGGGCGATCTCCATGGCCGCTAGTTTGGGTAAATATGCTCTTTATGACAAAAAACAGTGGGCGGGCATTAATATTGAATCTCGGCGTTAATTCCGTGAGGAAAGTAACGCTGGGTGATAATATGGGCGTTGAAATCACCCATTCTACTGATCCCGCCCAAAAAAAGTGGACGGGCGGTAATATTTTTTCTTGGCGTTAAGCCCATTGGGAAAATAATGCTCGGCGATAAGTCTCCTAAAAAAGCCTGTCAGTTTCCATTTTGTGCCAAAATGGGCGATGTATGGGTGTTATATGTCATTTCAGCGGTAAAATGAGCATTAAGTGGGCGTTAAACATGCAAAAAAAGTGGGGGTTCTAGCCCATAATCACCATGGAGGGTGTACAGCGCAGATTCAACACAGTGATACCAGGGCTTGAAGGATTACATTATGCAAATGGGAATCATAAACTTGGTTCGTATTCCCTTCAATTTAGAAGTTTGAGGGAGAACTAATTTAAAATGATAAAGGGATTTGATAGTGTAGATGCAGCGAAAGGATTTCCTCTGGTGGGAGAATCCAGAACAAGCCGCTCTCCCGGGATTACTGAGCACTTTCTAGCCCCCCCCCCGTGCTCCTGACCCACCTCCAGATTAAAATTCCGGCCATAGTCATTAATAAATCCAATAAGGAATTCCGGAGAAACGTCTTTACTCAGAGAGTGGTTAGAATGTGAAACTTAGTATCACAAGGAGTAGCAGAGGCAAATAGCATAGATACATTTAAGGGGGAGCTAGATAAACACCCGAGGAAGAAAGGAATAGCTGGGTATGCCCTCTAGGAGGAGGCTCGTGTGGAGCACAATCACCGGCATGGAACAGTTAGGTTAAATGGCCTGTTTCTGTGCTGTACATACTATGGTTGGGTGCTCATGCTGTACAGAGGTTTATGGGACTGAGGTGGCCTTCGTCTTTTGTCAGCTGGCTCCTTGGCAGCTTGATATTGCCTCCCAAATTCCACTGTAGTGCTATGAGGAGACAGCTGAGGCCTGGCATGTGCTACTGCCCCAAGATTGTATCGTGCAGCTGCAACTCCTGGGTAGTTTGGCCCTCATCACCCTCATCACTATCTTCCTCCTGCTGTGTCACTTGTTGTTGTGGAACTGCAGGAAAGGAGGGTCAAAACCAAGAATGGGTGAGTACAGAAACAGATGGAAGGCTGTGACTGTGTGGTGCTTCATAGGGTTGCCATGGCAACAGTGTAGGTGTTTCGTCAGTAGGCACATGATATCTCATTCTCGGCATGCAACTGAAAGAGCTTTGTGCATCAATGTTATATATCCCACTGTTAGACGCAGAATACTGAAATTTAATTGTGATCAAAGATTATACAACTGGAAAAGGTGTGACCTTATTTTTACAGACACATGAGATATTTATATGCACAAGGCCAGGGAAGGTAAATAACATTTAGTCTACATGAATGTGATCATTATTTTTTTACGATTTACAGGAGAGACAGTTATTGAGTCTAGAACTGTATGGGATTATACAGAGAAATGCTGCCTCTCATATTTCAATGTAAGATCATAATGCTTTAGATGTTCCAATTATTTATTTACTGCTTACCAATTTGTGCTGTTAGGTAGTAGGTTTCAGACCCATTGAAACTATTAAACAACTTCACTGCTATTAAATATTTCTCCAACTTGTCATGTATGGCAATTGTATGGAAATGGAGAAATCTACACTGAGGCACTTTTAAAATGGGATGTGGGCGTCGCTGGCAAGGCCGGCATTTATTGCCCATCTCTAATTGCCCTTGACCAGGTGGTGGTGGGATGTCTTCTTGAACAGCTGCAGTCCGTAAGGTAAAAGTACTCCCACAGCGCTGTTAGGGAGGGTGTTCCAGGATTTTGACCCAGCGATGATGAAGGAACAGCAATATATTTCCAAGTCAGGATGGTGTGCGACTTGGAGGAGAACTTGAAGGTGATGGTGTTCCTACGCGCCTGCTGCCCTTGTCCTTCTAGGTAGTGGAGGTTGCGGGTTTGGGAGGTGCTGCCGAAAAAGCCTTGGGTGAGTTGCTGCAGTGCATCTTGTAGATGGTACACACTCCAGCCACAGTGCGCCGGTGGTGGAGGGAGTGAATGTTGAAGGTGGTGGATGGAGTGCCAATCAAGTGGGCTGCTTTGCTCTGGATGGTGTCGAGCTTCTTGAGTGTTATTGGAGCTGCACTCATCCAGGCAAGTGGAGAGTATTCCATCACACTCCTGACTTGTGTCTGTAGATAGTAGAAAAGCTTTGGGGAATCAGGAGGTGAGACACTCACCGCAGAATACTAAACCTCTGACCTGCTCTTGTAGCCATAATATTTATGTGACTGGTCCAGTTCTGTTTCTGAGCAGTGGTTAGATGCTCCCTTGTTGGAGATAGTCATTGCCTGGCACTTGTGTGGTGCGAATGTTATTTACGCGAATCAGTCAAAGCTTGAATGTTGTCCAGGTCTTGCTGCATGTGAACACGGACTACTTCAGTATCTGAGAAGTTGCAAATGAAACTGAACACAGTGCAATAATAAGAACATAAGAAATTGCAGGCTGCTCCGCCATTCAATAAGATCAGGGATGATCTGATCTTGGCCTCAACTCTACTTTACTGCCAGTTCCACATAACCCTTGACTCCCCTTTAGTTCAAAAATCTATCTTCACCTTAAATATATTCAATGACTCAACCTCCATAGCTCTCTGGGGTAGAGAATTCCACAGATTCATGACCATCTGAGCTAAAAAAATTCCTCCTTATCTCCGTTTTAAATGGCCGACCCCTTATTCTGAAACTATGTCCTGAGTTCTAGATTCCCCCACGAGGGGAAATATCCTCTCTGCATCTAACCTGTGTAATATGTCCTTACTATACAGTATAAATGCACACGAGGCCCATACTTGAGAGAAGGTCACTCTGTGACCAGTAACCTTTATTAGCCAGCACTGAAGTGATGAAGGTGAGTGGAGCTTCCCCTTTTATACCTGAAAGTCCAGGTTAAGAGTGTCTCCCACAGGTTCACCACCTAGTGGTCAATGGTCTCAAGGTGTACAACTTATGTCAGTTTATACATGGGTTACAATGACAGTTGAATACATGACATCACCTTCCGCCCCAAAGTCTTATTGGGATCACAGGTTAAGTTTCTCTGGTGGTTTACGCTCCCTTGTAGAGCGCCTGAGTTGGGGCTCCAGTTGTTGGGCGCTGGCCTGAGTGTCTGCTGTTTGCAGTGCCTCAGGCCTGTCCCGACTGCCCACAGTGACTGGGCTCTCCTCCACTTGGTTCCGGTGTTCGGTCACCTGTGGAGGAGTGAACTCTACATCGTGTTCTTCCTCTGCTTCTTCTATGGGGTTGCTGAATCTCCTTTTTGTTTGATCCATGTGTTGGCGGCAGATTTGTCCATTGGTAAGTTTAACTACCAGAATCCTATTCCCCCCTTTGGCAATCACAGTGCCTGCAAGCCATTTGGGCCCTGTAGCTTAGTTGAGGACAAAGACAGGGTCATTGACATCAATACATCACGCCCTTGCATTCCTCTCATGGTAGTCACATTATGACTGGCGCTTGCTCTCAACAATTTCTTTCATGGTGGGGTGTATAAGAGATAACCTGGTTTTGAGCGTCCTTTTCATTAGCAGCTCTGAGGGTGGAAGCCCTGTGAGTGAGTGTAGTCGAGATCTGTAGGCCAACAGGAGGCGTGATAAGCGGCTTTGTAGGGAACCCCCTTGGATTCTGAGCATCCCCTGTTTGATTATCTGCACTGCTCGTTCCGCCTGGCCATTTGAGGCTGGCTTCAATGGTGCCATTCTGACATGGTTGATATCATTTCCTGCCATGAAATCTTGGAATTTAATGCTTGTAAAACATGGGCCATTGTCGCTGTCCAAGACATCCGGTAGACCATGAGCGGCGAACATTGCCTGTAGACTTTCTACCATGGCAGAGGATGTGCTTGAATTAAGAATGTCACACTCGATCCATTTGGAGTAGGTGCCTACTATAACCAAAAACATTTTTCCCATGAAAGGACCTGCGTAGTCCATGTGGATGCGTGACCATGGCTTGGCGGGCCAGGACCAGGGGCTAAGGGGGGCTTCCCTGGGCACATTGCCCAGCTGGGCACATGTGTTGCACCTGCAAACACAAAGTTCCAGGTCTGCATTTATCCCGAGGCACCAAACGTGTAACCTGGCAATTGCCTTCATCATGACAATGCTCGGGTGCTCATTGTGGAGTTCTCTGATGAACATCTCTCTGCCCATTTGGGGCATGACTACTCGGTTTCCCCATAGTAGGCAATTGGCTTGAATCGAGAGTTCATCCTTGCGCCTGTGAAATGGTTTGAATTCCTCAGGGCATGCCCGTACGTGGCTGCCCAGTCCCCATTCAGGACACATTTCTTGACTAGAGACAATAGCGGGTCTCTATTTGTCCAGACTTTGATCTGACGGGCTGTCACGGGTGAGCCTTCGCTTTCGAAAGCTTCAACAGCCATGACCATCTCAGCAGCATGCTCGGTTGCCCCTTCGGTGGTGGCTAGTGGGAGCGTGCTGAGTGCATCGGCGCAGTTTTCAGTGCCCAGCCTGTGCCGAATTGTATAGTCAAAGGCGGCTAACGTGAGTGCCCACCTCTGTATGCGGGCCGATGCATTTGCATTTATGGCCTGGTTGTCAGCCAAAAGGGACACTAGGGGTTTGTGATCTGTCTCCAGCTTGAATTTCCTGCCAAACAGGTACTGGTGCATTTTTTTTACTGCATATACACATGCAAGCGCTTACTTTTCTACCATCCCGTAGCTCCTTTCTGCCTGGGACAGACTTCTGGAGGCATAAGCTACCGGCTGTAACTAACCCTTGGCATTAACCTGCTGCAACACACACCCGACCCCATAGGACGACGCATCGCACGTTAAAACAAGTTTCTTACATGGGTCATATAGCATTAAGAGATTGTTAGAGCATAACAAATTGCGTGCTCTATCAAAAACCCTTTCCTGGCTGTCCCCCCAGACCCAATCGCGACCTTTGCGTAGGAGCACGTGTAGCGGCTCTAACAGCGTGCTCAATTTGGGAAGAAAGTTTCCAAAATAGTTCAGGAGTCCCAGGAACGAATGCAGCTCTGTCGTGTTACGGGGTTTGGGTGCTCTCAGGATCGCTTCCGTTTTGGACGCATTAGGTCTGATCCCGTCTGCTGCTACCCTCATCCCCAGGAATTCTACCTCTGGAGCTAGGAAGACGCACTTCACCTTTTTCAGTCGCAGCCCTACCCGGTCCAGTCTGCGTAGCACCTCCTCCAGGTTTTGGAGGTGTTCTTCAGTTTCGCAACCCGTGATGAGGATGTTGTCTTGAAAAACCACTGCCCTTGGAATCGACTTGAGGAGGCTTTCCATATTTCGTTGAAAGATTGCGGCGGACGAGCGAATCCCGAATGGACATCTGTTGTACTCAAACAACCTCTTGTGTGTCGTGATGGTGGTCAGCTTCTTCGACTCACTCGCCAGCTCCTGGTCATGTAAGCTGAGGTCAGGTCCAATTTTGAAAAAAGTTTGCCACCGGATAGCGTCGCAAAGAGGTCCTCCGCTCTCGGTAGCGGGTACTGGTCTTGGAGTGACACCCGATTGATGGTGGCCTTGTAATCACCACATATCCTGACCGACCCAGCCGCCTTGAGCGCCGGCACAATCGGGCTCGCCCAGTCACTGAATTCGACTGGTGAGATGATGTCTTCCCTCAGCAGGCGGTCCAATTCGCCTTCTATCTTTTCCAGCATCACGTACGGCACCTCTCTGGCCTTGTGGTGTACTGGCTTGGCATCCGGGTTTATGTGAATCATTACCTTGGTCCCCATGAAAGTGCCAATGCCGGGTTGAAATAATGAGTCAAATTTGTCCAGGACCTGTGAGCATGATGCTCGCTCCACAGAAGAAATTGCATTGACATCGTCCCATTTCCAGTTCATGACAGCAAGCCAACTCCTCCCCAGCAGTGCGGGACCGTCCCCCGGGACAATCCAGAGTGGCAACCTGTTCTCCAAATCTTTGTGGGTCACGACTACCATGGCGTTGCCTAGCACCGGAATGATCTCCTTTATATATGTCCGTAGCTGTGCGTCAATCGGCAATAATTTTGGCCTCCTGGCCTTGGACGCCCACAACTTGTCGAACTGTTTGAAACTCATCAGGGACTGGCTGGCCCCTGTGTCTAGCTCCATTGATACTGGGATGCCATTGAGGAGCACTTTCATCATTATCGGTGGTGTCCTGGTGTATGAACTGTATATATGCTCCACATGAACTCGCTGAACTTCAGCTTCCAGCGATTTCCCCCAGTGTCCATTTGGTCTCGTAGGGCTTACATCGAGCCCGTCCTCCTCGTTCATCAACCTGGCTGCAGGCTTCCTGCACATACATGCCAAGTGATTGCTGACGTTGCAGTTTCTGCAGGTATATTGCTGATACCTGCAAGCTCTGGCTGTGTGTTTGCCTCCACACCTCCAACATGAGCCGTTGTTGGAAACAAAAGGTCCATTACCAGTCGATCGTCTCTGACTGTCTCTGTAACTGTCCTTAAGCGCACCATTGACAGGTGTTGATGGCCCCATTACTGGCCGCATTGTCCCTTGCGATGGCATGAATCGCTGTTCAGCTCGCCATTGTCTCTGTTGAATTCCCCCTTTGGGTTCGACTACATGCTCGGGCATGTCCAATTGCTCTTGCCTGCCTGGAGAACTGTGTCCCACATTAACAATGTTGACTCCCTGTCCATTTGCTGCATTTAAGCTAAGACTTTTTGTCAAAAATCATTCTGGTCTCTTCCTCCTGAGATAAATGTCTGGGCCATCAAAGCTGCCGTTTCCAGGGTCAAGTCTTTGGTCTCAATCAGTTTCCTGAAAACCCCAGCGTGCCCGTTGCCCTCAATAAAAAAGTCTCGCAGCACCTCCGCTCTGCATGCATCTGGGAACTTACATAGGCTCGCCAGTCGTCGGAGGTCTGCCACGAAGTCTGGAACGCTTTTCCCTTCTCGCCACCGGTGCGTGTAAAACCGGTGTCTTGCCATGTGCATGCTGCTTGCTGATTTAAAGTGATCCCCGATCAACTTACTGAGCTCTTCAAAAGTCTTGTCCGCCGACTTCTCTGGCGCTAGAAGGTCCTTCATCAGGGAGCACGTCCTGGATCCACAAACCGTCAGGAGATGAGCCCTGCGTTTGTTGGCCGAATCCTGTCCCAACCATTCGTTGGTGACACAACTTTGCTGTAGTCTCTCAATAAAATCGTCCCAATCATCACCAACACAGTACCTCTCGTCTGTGCTGCTAGTGGCCATGCTCGTGTGGTTTAAATCCCAGTTTCTCATCGCCAATAGTATGTCCTTATTATACAGTATAAATGCACATGAGGCCCATACTTGAGAGAAGGTCACTCTGTGACCAGTAACCTTTATTAGCCAACACTGAAGTGATGAAAGTGGGTGGAGCTTCCCCTTTTATACCTGAAAGTCCAGGTTAGGAGTGTCTCCTACAAGTTCACCACCTAGTGGCCAATGTTTTCACGGTGTACAATTTAGGTCAGCTTATACATGGGTTACAATGACAGTTGAATACATGACACTGTGAAACCCCCTCAGAATCTTGGTTTCAATGAGATCACCTCTCATTATTCTAAATTCCAATAAGTTTCGGCCCAACCTGATCACCCTTTCTTCATAAGACAACTCCTTCATCTCAGGAATCAACCTAGTGAACCTTCTCTGAACAGCCTCCAATGCAAGTATATCCCTCCTTAAATAAGGACACCAAAACTGTACGCAGTACTCCAGGTGTGGTCTCACCAATGTACAGTTGTAGCAGGACTTCCCTAATTTTTTACTCCATCCCCTTTGCAATAAAGGCCAACATTCTATTTACCTACTTAATTACTTGCTGTACCTGCATGCTAACTTGCTTCAAAAGGACCCCCAGACCCCTCTGTCTGGCAGCATTTTGAGTATCTCTCAGTTTAAATAATAATTTGCTTTTTTATTATTCCTACCGAAGTGGGTAACCTCACATTTTCCCACATTATACTCCATCTGCCAAATTTTTGCCCGCTCACTTAACCTATCTATATCCCTTTGTGTCCTCCTCACAACTTGCTTTCACACCTATCTTTGAATCTTCAGCAAATTTGGCTACAGTACACTCGGTTCCTTTCATCCAAGTCATTAATATAGATTGTAAATAGTTGAGGTTAGGCTGACAGGCCTATAATTACTCAGCCTATCCCTTTCTCCCTTATTAAACAAGGGTACCACATTAGCAGTCCTCCAGTCCTCCGGCACCATGCCTGAATCCAAAGAGGACTGGAAAATGATGGTCAAGGCCTCTGCTATTTCCTCTTTTGCTTCACTCAACAGTCTGGGATACATTTCATGCGGGCCTGGGGACTTATCCACTTTCAAAGCTGATAAACCCCTTAATACTTCCTCTCTCACTATGTTTATTTCATCCAGAATTTCACACTCCTCATTAGCAGTATCTGCATTACCCCTTTGTGAAAACAGACGTAAAGTATTCATTAAGAACCATATCCACATCTTCTGCCTCCACACACAGATTACCCTCATGGTCTCTAATAGTCCCTACCCTTTCTTTAGTTATCCTCGTGCTCTTAATATATTTATGGAACATCTTTGGGTTTTACTTGATTTTACTTGCCGAGATTTGTTCATGCTCTCTCTTATCATTCCTAATATCCTTTTAATTTCACCTCTGAACCTTCTATATTTCTCCAGAGATTCTACAGTATTTAACCGTCAGTATATGACACAAGCTTTCCTTTTTTTCTTTATCCTCCCCTGTAAGTCCCTAGACATCCATTAGGCTCTCGAATTTAAGGGCACATGCTTGGCCTGAGCCCTCCGATATCCTTCCTGAATGCCTCCCACTTTGCTGATGATTGAGAGTAGCCTGATGGAGCCTAACATCAGTGGTGGGAAAATTATTGGAAAATAATCCTGAATGATAGGATAAACCTGCATTTAGAAAGGCAAGGATTAATCAGGGACAGTCAGCATGGATTTGTTAAGGGAAGATGGTGTTTGACTAAACTGATTGAATTTTTCGAGGAGGTAACCAGGAGGGTCGATGAGGATAGTGCATACGATGTAGTGTATATGGATTTTAGCAAAGCTTTTGATAAGGTCCCACATGGCAGACTGATCATGAAGGTAAAAGCCCATGGGATCCAGGGCAAAGTGGCAAGTTGGATCCAAAATTGGCTTAGAGGTAGGAAGCAAAGGGTAATGGTTGATGGATGTTTTTGTGACGAGAATAATGTTTATAGTGGGGTTCTGCAGGGCTCAGTACTGGGTCCTTTGCTTTTGGTGGTATACATCAATGATCTAGATTTGAATATAGGGGGTTTGATTAAGAAGTTTGCAGATGACACTAAAATTGGCTGTGTGGTTGATAATGAAGAGGATAGTCATGGACTGCAGGAGGATATCAATCTATTGGCCAGGTGGGCAGAACAGTGGCAAATGGAATTTAATTTGGAGAAGTGTGAGGTCATGCACTTGGGGAGGGCTAATAAGGAAAGGGTATACACATTAAACGGTAGGCCACTTAGAAGTGTAGATGAACAAAGGGATCTTGGAGTGCTTGTCCACAGATTCCTGAAAATAGCAGGTCAGGTGGATAAGGTGGTTAAGAAGACATTCGGAATGTTTGCCTTTATTGGCCGAGGCATAGAATACAAGAGCAGGGAGGTTATGCTTAAATTCTAAAATACACTGGAATATTGCGTGCAGTTCTGGTCACTGTATTATGGAAAGGATGTGATTGCACTGGAGAGGGTACAGAGGAGATTTACGAGGATGCTGTCTGGAATGAGAATCTTAGCTATGAGGACGGATTGGATACCTGGGTTTGTTCTCCTTGGAACAGAGGAGGCTGAGAGGAGACCTCATTGAGGTGTATAAAATTTTGAGGGGCCTGGATATAGTGGATAGCAAGGGCTTTTTACATTTTGTGGAGAGGTCAATTACGAGAGGCATAGGTTTAAGGTGGTTGAATGGAAGGTTTAGAGGGGATTTGAACAGAAGCTTCTTCACGCTGAGGGTTTTGGGGGTCTGGAACTCACTGTCTGGAAAGGCAGTAGAGGCAGAAACCCTCACCACATTTAAAAGGTGCTTGGATAGGCACTTGCAGTACCATGACCTGCAGGGTTACGGACCTAGAGCTGGTAAACATAAGAACATAAGAAATAGGAACAGGAGTAGGCCATACGGCCCCTCGAGCCTGTTCCGTCATTCAATAAGATCATGGCTGATCTGATCCTGGACTCAGCTCCACTTCCCTGCTCGCTCCCCATAACCACTTATTCCCTTATCGTTTAAGAAACTGTCTATTTCTGTCTTAAATTTATTCAATGTCCCAGCTTCCACAGCTCTCTGAGGCAGCAAATTCCACAGATTTACAACTTGTGAGAGAAGAAATTTCTCCTCATCTCTGTTTTAAATGGACGGCCCCTTATTCTAAGAACATGTCCTCTAGTTCTAGTCTCCTCCATCAGTGGAAACATCCTCTCTGCATTCACCTTGTCAAGCCCCCTCATAATCTTATACATTTTGATTAAGATTTCCTCTCATTCTTCCGAATTCCAATGAATAGAGGCCCAACCTACTCAACCTTTCCTCATAAGTCAATCCCCTCATCCCCGGAATCAACCTAGTGAATCTTCTCTGAACTGCCTCAAAGCAAGTATATCCTTTCGTAAATACGGAAACCAAAACTGCACGCAGTATTCCAGGTGTGGCCTCACCAATACCTTATATAGCTGTAGCAAGACTTCCCCGCTGTTATATTCCATCCCCTTTGCAATAAAGGCCAAGATACCATTGGCCTTCCTGATCATTTGCTGTACCTGCATACTATCTTTTTGTGTTTCATGCACAAGTACCCCCAGGTCCCACTGTACCGCGGCATTTTGCAATCTTTCTCCATTTAAATAATAACTTGCTCTTTGATTTCTTTCTGCCAAAGTGCATGACTTCACACTTTCCAACATTTTGCTCCATCTGCCACATTTTTGCCCACTCACCTAGCCTGCCTATGTCCTTTTGCAGATTTTTTGTGTCCTCCTCACACATTGCTTTTCCTCCCATCTAAGTGGGATTAGACTGGATAACCTTTTGTTGGCTGGCGCAGATGTAATGGTAAGTACTTTAGGGAATCTAATACGGCCAGAGTGATCTTCTGGACTAGTTTTGATCACCTGGATGGGTCAGAGAGGAATTTTCCAAGATTTTTATCCCCTATTGACCTGGGTTTTTATCTTTTTTTTTGCCTCTCCCAGGAGATCGCATGGCTCTGGGTGGGGTGGAGTGTAAAAATGTTGCGATGCATGGGGTGTCGCAGTTGTGTGGGGCAGACTGGTTGGACCGGATGTTCTTTACCTGTCTACAATTGTTCATTGTTCATAGGTTTATATGTAACCGTCAAGGCTGCTGACCGAGAGCCGTGTGGTCTTTGTCGGCCGACACGGGCACGATGGGCCGAAATGGCCTCCTTCTGCGCTGTAAATTTCGATGTTTTTATTTTTCTACTACATTTATTGGATCCTCTTTATCCACCCTGCTCATTACATCCTCAAAGATCGCTAGCAAATTTGTCAAACATGATTTTCCTTTCATAAAATTATGCTGACATGCTTGATTGCATTATGACTTTCTAAATGTCCTGCTACTACTTCCTTAATAATGGACTCTTGTATTTCCCAATGACAAATGTTAGGCTAATTAGTCTATAGTTTCCTATTTTCTGTCTCCCTCCCTTCTTGAATAGGGTTGTTATATTTGCAGTTTTCCAATCCGTTGGGACCTCTCCAGAATCCAGGGAAATTTGGTAGATTACAACCAATGCATCCACTATTTCTGCAGCTACTTCTTTTAAGACCTTAGGATGCAGGCCATCAGGTCCAGGGGACTTGTCCACCTTTAGTCCCATTAGTTTGCCTAATACTTTTTCTCTAGTGATAGTGATTGTTTTAAGTTCCTCCCTCTCTATAGCCCCTTGATTATCTATTACTATTGGGATGCTTTTAGTGACTTCTTCTGTAATATTTGTTCAAAGTCTCTGCCACTTCCCTGTTTCCCATTATTAATTCCCCAGCCTCATCCTCCGAGGGACCAGTGTTTACTTTAGCTACTCTCTTCCTTTTTATATACCTGTAGAAGCTCTTACTGTCTGTTTTTATATTTATTGCTAGTTTACTCCCATAATCTAGCTTCTCCCTTTTTATTATATTTTTAATTGTCCTTTGCTGCTTTCTAAAAATGTCCCAATCCTCTGGCCTTCAATTGTTCTTTGCAACATTGTATGCCTTTGTTTTCAATTTGATACCATCCTTAACTTCCTTAGTTAGCCACGGATGGTCCATCCTCCTCGTAGAGTATTTCTCAAAAACATCCAACTTCTAATCCTATGATGGAGGGAAGGTCATTTATGAAGCAGTTGAAGATGGTTAGGCCTAGGACACTGCCCTGAGGAACTCCAGCAGTGATGTCCTGGGGCTGAGATGATTGGCCTCCAACAACCACAATCATCTTCCTTTGTGCTAGGTATGACTCCAGCCAGTGGAAAGTTTTAACCCTGATTCCCATTGACTTCAATTTTACTAGGGCTCCTTGATGTCACACTCGGTCAAATGCTGCCTTGACGTCAAGGGTAGTCACTCCCACCTCACCTCTGAAATTCAGCTCTTTTATCCATGTTTGGGCCAAGTCTGTAATGAGGTCTGGAGCCAATCGGTCCTGGCGTAACCCAAACTGAGCATCGGTGAGCAGATTAGTGGTGAGTAAGTGCCACTTGATAGCACTGTTGATGAAACCTTCTGTCACTTTGCTGATGACTGAGAGTAGCCTGATGGAGCAGTAATTGGCCAACTTTTCGAATCCCAACGCCAAGCGCAGGCAGCGGAAGGGGTGTGCGGCAAACCAGTCCCACCCATCCCTTCCCTCGGTGAATGTCTGACCAACCTGTGACAGAGTCTGTGGCTCTCGTATTGGACTATTCAGCCACCAAAGAACTCACTTCAGGAGTGGAAGCAAATCTTCCTCAATTCCGAGGGGCTGCCTATGATGATGAGTGATGGTACTGACCGCCAGGCACTTCCCTCCAGACTGTCTGCACATTCTTTTTCTGGGACATGATTCCCTGGGTGCCAAAGAACCTGGCCAAAAATCACCTCCACCTTAAAATCTTGGGGCCTTGGTCATTGCGGACCCTCAAGATCATGCTTCTCCTTATGCCATCACTCTTATACCTACAGCTCCAGTGCGCTCTCTCTCCTCCCTTTCTTAGTCACATGCACTGCTTCTGGCCATTACAGCTGCAGTAGCCGTTTAATTGATTCAGCTAATCCTGATTTCCAAACCTCCCAATGTCTGGGGAGGGGACTCGAATTCGTGGCTGGGGTAAAATTTGGGTGGGAGGCTGAAGACAATAGCTTTGCTTTTTCCAATGTTTAACTGAAGGAAATTATGGCTCATCAAAGATTGGATATTGGACAAGCAATCTGACTCCATATTGGCAGTGGAGGGAGAGAGAGATGATGGAGAGGTAAGAACTGGGTGTGATCAGCACACATGTGAAAGTTAACCCCATGTCTGCTGATGATGCTGGATGTCAAAGAGGGTAACAATGATAGATGCTTAGGAGACTCTAGAGGTAGCATTGCGGCAGTACAAAAATAAGTCATTGCTGGAGATGCCCTTACCATGATCAGATAGGTAAAAGTGAAACCAGTGAGGGCAGTCCACTTAGCTGGATAATGAAGGAGAGGCATTGGAAGATGAGATTTGGTTGACCATGTCAAAAGCTGCAGAGAGGTAAGGAGAATGCAGAGGGATAATTAATCATTGTGACTTTGGTTAGGATTGTTTTGGCTCGGTGGCAGGGATAGAGACCCGATTGGAGAGATTCAGCGTAGAATTGCAAGATGGGCACAGATTTTGAAGAATTATAGGAATTTGGAGAGGAAGGTTAGAGATGGAGTGATTTGCATGGTTCTTGATCACTGATTTTTAAGATTGTTAATACCCAACCTGAGGTGCACCACGTGCTATACCGATTATAAACCTGGTTAACATCTGAGGAACCCAGCACTCCAATGCGGCGTCCAGACAGAGTGAAACTGTCCCCTATTGGCAGAAGGTTCGAGAACCTGAGAACACAGATTTAAGGTGATTAGTAGAAGAACCAAAGACCACACGAGGAAAAACGTTTTTACGCAGCGTGTGGTTAGGATCTGGAATGCACTGCCTGAAAAGGATGCTGGAGGTAGACTCAATCGTGGCTTTCAAAAGGGAATTGGATAAGTGTCTGATCCACTTGATCACAAGAAGGAAAACAAATTGCAGAGTTATGGGGAAAGGGACCAGCTGAAGTTGTGTTGCAGAGAGCTGGCACAGGCTCGCCGGGCCGAATGGCCTCCCTCTGATGCTCTGAGTTGGAAAGCGACTGTCCGGGCCGATGCTGCAAGGCCAGTCGCTGAGCTAGGCGGCGCTGTCGCGGGAGGCGAGCCAAGCCGAGCCGCCGGCTGGAGGCCCCTCGGTGCGGCCGCAGACACGGGGGAAAAGGCTGGTTGTTGGCGAGTTCAGTGTGAGCGAAGAGCCGGAGAGGGGGAAAAAAAGAAAAATGCCGCTGGAGAACCTGGAGGAAGAGGGCCTGCCCAAGAACCCGAGCCTGGGCATCGCGCAGGCCAAGTTCCTCCTGACTCAGGACAGCCACAAGAATGACCCGCAAGTGCGGAGCGAGCTGATGGAGTCGGTGAAGGAAAACAGTGAGTGGCGGCGATCTGCACAGTCACGGGGCGCGGGGCCCGAGCCAGGCGCCGCCGCTCGGCCCGGGCCTGCAGCCGAGGCCTAGCGCCCGGGCGGCGGTCGGGACCATCACGACCACAGGCCGCGGGTTTGCGGGGCTGGCTCGCTCGCTGTGTGGGTGAAATCCTTGCTGGGCAATGTCGGCCCGGAGAGGGAGAGGCATTTTAAACATGGGCTCGGGCCAACGGGCGGCGGCGGCGGCGGCGGCTGGCCCAGGGCCGCTCTCCCCGGCACCGTGCTCATTGTCCCCTGCTCCCGGGTGCAGTGAGCCGCCTGCCGAGTGAGACTTACTTTGGTGTCCGGGCTGTCGCTTGTTGCAATGCCTGTCACCCTTGAGCTTTGGTCCACAAACTGGCACCAGTCGCCCTGAGCCCCCCCCTCGGCAATGTTGGACATCAATAACTTGGGGTGGCACCACATGTTGGTTCCTGCTACTTTTTGTTTTTTTTTAAAAATCATCCCAAACTTCTAAATAATGAGTGACCCCTGAGGGGCCGGGTGTTTTGGGGTCAATCTCTCTGGGCTGTTGCATTAGTTGATCTCACTCAGGGCAGGGTATGTTTGCGTCAGTAACTGGAGAGGAAGAACATTATCCAGTGGCCCTTCCTGGAAATGTTAGTGTGCGAGGCCGATTTGAACTTGGTTTTGATGCTACCGCTCATTGACATAGCTTGCAGAACTTCATTACCTGGGCCTACCTGACTGCTTACTTGAACGAGGTGTTGGAGGGTGACCTACAATCGCGGAACCATATGAGCCACTCACTTAAGGTGTTGCAGCATAAAGGAGCACAGTGATTTATAGACTTGTTTATTTTTGTTCCGTTGTAGATTATCATTTGATAAACTTGTAGTGATTTTGACACATTTGTTCAGCCTGTGTGGATGTCATTGCTTGAACTGTATCTTGGTGTCTGTCATGACAGCCACTACTAGGGCGGGGCTGGGAGAAGGCAAACTTAAATTAAAACTTCCTCATTAACACTTTCTCTTGTCATCTGTCTTTTCTTTAGATGATAATTACAAAGTGCTGGAACCTTTCTGTCAAAGTTACTGGTGTCACCTGGCCCCTCACTATTTGCTTGTAGTTCATGCCTATTTTCTCTACAAAATCTTGAGACTTGGCACCATGCATAGGATATATCGTGTTCTGTTTAAAACATATGATAAATAATGAATCAACAATAAATAGTTTTGGTTAAAATTTACATCTTTTGAAGGACAGATTGTGGGCCTGTTCAGATGGCGTTACTCAAAATTGGTGCAGCGGTGAAAATGCGGAACCCTCTGGACCGAAGCCGTTCTGGATTCTGGGCGTTTCCGGACTTTCGATCATCTATCTTTCGGCACGAATCCGGAAACACCCGAGCCCAGGTTTGGGTATTTCTGGATTTTGGAACATCCAGAAAAGGGGGGGGGCCCTGCCGTGGAGCTGTCTGGGTGGGTACCCACCGTGCTGGAGTTGTTCAGGCGGGGCCCTGCCGTGGTGGAGCTATTTGGGTGGGTGGGTGGGCGGGCGAGGCGAGCAGCGGCGAGGCGGCAAGGCCCAAGGTTGGGCAGCGGTGGAGCGACAGGGTCGCGTGTTCGGATTCCGGTCGACCCTGCCACCACCAATCGGTCCTGATTCTGGAACTCTTGGATTTTTAACTCCTCACCTGTACCATGTGGCCTATTCCTTGTCATGTAATCTTCAATACATATGAAAAATGTTTTGTGGAAATGCCATTGTTGTAAAAATAAATGAAGATGTGAAATATTCAGATCCATGAGCCTGAGAATCAAGTGAGATAGTGTGTTGTCATGGGTGCATTTTGTATATTCATGTGGTGAAAGTTATGTGTTACTGTGCTGTACACCATGGAGTACAGTGAAGTTGAGCATTGTAAAATCCCTGAATTCCAATGCTTTCTTTTTGTTATACAGATATGGCACCATACTATGAACAGCTTTGTAAAGATATCGGGTGGTCAATTGACACAGATCTGTTGAGCAAAATGAAAAAGGCAAATGAGGAAGAACTAAAACGTCTGGATGATATACTGGAAGATGCAGAAAAGAACCTTGGGGAAAGTGAAATCAGAGATGCTATGATGGCTAAGGCTGAGTATCTCTGCAGAATTGGTAACAAAGTAAGAATAATCTGTGCTATATACTTCACAGTGTTGGTTATTTCAATTTTTTGGCCTTGCATATAGTTTGACAGCAAACAAGGTCTGAATAGATTAATTAGCCATAGAAGCTGATCATTTAGTCCCCATCACCTGACTTGAATGTATAGAATCGAGATGAGGTAAAGTGTTGATTTGGAGGATACATTAAATCTGGTAATGCCCAGGTTAGCTTAGTAATTAAATATCACAACTATTATATCAAGGATTCCATTAATGAATATTTTTTTTTTTTGCAAATGCTGTGGTTTTTGTTGAAGTTGAAAGATGAAATCTGGAATGCAAACATATACCATTTTGTTAAAATAACAAATTAAAGACATTAGAGGCTGTTCGGATAATTCTGGTACCCTAACTCTCCTATTATAACATTGTGTGTCCATTTGTAATTGTATGTTGCTGCATAATGTTTTTCCAACTACATAAAATAGCTTTGCAAGCTAATAATTGTCCAGTAAAATCTAACATGTTTTGGGATGGTGGTGTATATCGTGTTAATACTGTAAAGCAAGGAATGTTTGAGATAAAGACAGTTTGTATGGCTTTTTAATTTTACACATGCGTTGCCAGCTTCTGTCGTAAGCATAAACAATTGCAATTACTTCAATTTTCTCTCAAAAAAACAGGTACAAAACCCATAAGTACCCACGTGAAATTTTCTTGGCTTACAATCACTTTAAAAGGATAGCTCCAATATCTAAACAAGTCTAAATTTAATAAATAGAGCACTTGTTCAGTATGTGAAGAAGTTCATGCAAAATGATCAACACTTGGAGTGATCTGGATAAGGTAGTGGAGGCATTAATCTTAGATTTGTTCTAGGTACACTTGAATAAGTGTGTAGGTTTTTGGATGGTGAAACGGAATGGTGGTTAGATCATTAGTAGCCTTTTGGTCCTGGATCTTACTGAGGAAAATGTTTTCGCATGCAGTATTGGTTAACTTTATAAGAACTGGTATTACTTTACACGGTAGAAAGTTCATCAGTCCATCTAGCCTACCAGTTCAATTATCTCCTTTCTTTTCATGCTTGACAAATCTTCTAGAATTTTTTGAGGATGTAACTAGTAGAGTGGACAAGGGAGAACCAGTGGATGTGGTGTATTTGGACTTTCAAAAAAGGCTTTTGACAAGGTTCCACATGAGATTAGTGTGTAAAATTAAAGCACATGGTATTGGGGGTAATGTATTGACGTAGATAGAGAACTGGTTTGCAGACAGGAAGCAAAGAGTAAGAATAAACGGGTCCTTTTCAGAATGGCAGGCAGTGACTAGTGCAAGGTTCAGTGCTGGGCCCCCAATTATTTACAATATACATTAATGATTTGGTCGAAGGAATTGAATGTAATATCTCCAAGTTTGCAGATAGCACTAAGCTGGGTGGCAGTGTGACCTGTGAGGAGGATGCTAAGAGGCTGCAGGGTGACTTGGACAAGTTAGGTGAGTGAGCAAACTCATGGCAGGTGCAGTATAATGTAGATAAATGTGAGGTTATCCACTTTAGTGGCAAAAGCAGGAAGGCAGAATATTATCTGAATGGTGACACATTAGGAAAAGGGGAGGTGCAACGAGATCTGGGTGTTATGGTACATCAGTCATTGAAAGTTGGCATGCAGGCACAGCAGGTGGTGAAGAAGACAAATGGCATGTTGGCCTTCATAGCGAGAGGATTTGAGTATAGGAGTAGGGAGGTCTTACTGCAGTTGTACAGGGCCTTGGTGAAGCCACACCATGAATATTGTGTACAGTTTTGGTCCCCTAATCTGAGGAAGGACATTCTTGCTATTGAGGGAGTGCAGCGAGGGTTCACCAGACTGATTCCTGGGATGGCTGGACTGACATATGAAGAAAGACTGGATAGACTAGGCTTATATTCACTGGAATTTAGAAGAATGAGAGGGGATCTCATAGAAACATATAACTTTCTGACTGGATTGGACAGGTTAGATGCAGGAAGAATGTTCCCGATGTTGGGGAAGTCCAGAACCAGGGGTCACAGTCTAAGGATAAGGGGTAAGCCATTTAGGACCGAGATGAGGAGAAACTGCTTCACTCAGAGAATTGTGAACTTGTGGAATTCTCTACCACAGAAAGTTGTTGAGGCCAGTTCATTGGATATATTCAAAAGGGAGTTAGATGTGGCTAAAGGGATCAAGGGGCATGGAATGAAAGCAGGAATGGGGTACTGAAGTTGCATGATCAGCCATCATATTGAATGGTGGTGCAGGCTCGAAGGGCAGAATGGCCGACTCCTGCACCTATTTTCTATGTTTCTATATCATAATTTATAAAATTTTATATAAAAGAATGTGCATTTCCTTTTTTGAAATCCGTTAAGATATATTAGCTTGGTATATTCTGGAGAGTGGCTTATATTTGGACTCTTCACTGGTCTTCTGTTGGCCAATTGTATTCATAGAACATCGGCAACATCTTCTCCGAGGCGTATGAAAGCACGGGCCTTACACTAAACATCCATAAGACAGAGGTCCTCCACCGACCTGACCCCGCCACACAGCACTGCCCTCCGGTCATCAAAATCCACGGCGCGGCCTTGGACAACATGAACTACTTTCCATACCTCGGGAGCCTACTATCAGAAAGGACAGACATCGACAACGAGGTCCAACACTGCCTCCAGTGCTCCAGTGTGGCCTTCGGTCGCCTGAGGAAGAGAGTGTTTGAAGATCAGGACCTCAATTCTGGCACTAAGTTTATGGTCTACAGGGCTGTAGTGATACCCGCCCTCCTATATGGCTCAGATGTGGATCATATACAGTAGACACCTCAAATCGCTGGAGAAATACCACCAACGCTGTCTCCGCAAGATCCTGCAAATCCCCTGGGAGGATAGACGCACCAATGTCCGTGTTCTCGATCAGGCCAACATTCCCAGCATCGAAGCACTGGCCACACTTGACCAGCTCCGTTGGGTGGGCTACATCGTCCACATGTCCGACACAAGAATCCGAAAGCAAGCACTCTACTCTGAACTCGTAAACGGCAAGCGATCCCCAGGTGGGCAGGGGAAACATTTCAAGGACACCCTCAAAGCCTCCTTGATAAAGTGCAACATCCCCACGGACACCTGGGAATCCCTGGCCAAAGACCGCCCTAAGTGGAGGAAGAGCATCCGGGAGGCCGCTGAGTATCTCTAGTCTCGTGGCCGAGAGCATGCAGAAAACAAGCGCAGGCAGCGGAAGGAGCGTGTGGTAAACCAGATTCCCCACCCACCCTTTCCTTCAACGACTGTGTCCCACCTGTGACAGAGACTGTAATTTCCGTATTGGACTGTACAGTCACCTGAGAACTCACTTTGAGTGGAAGCAAGTCTTCATTGATTTCGAGGGACTGCCTATGATGATGATGGATTCATAGAAGTAGTAATTCCAGTGGCATATCTGAAAACCTATGAAAAATAGGTTCATACTGCTACCGGAACAAGATAGATAAGGGAGATTTACACTGACTTCATGATACTAAAACTGCCTTTTTCCACCTCTGTAATATTGCCTGCCTCCGTCTCTGCCTCAGCTCTTCTGCTGCTGAAACCCTCATTTGTGCCTTTGTTACCTCTAGACTTGACTACTCCAACTCGCTCCTGGCCGGCCTTCCACATTCCACAACGTAAACTTGGAAGTTATCCAAAACCCAGCAGCCCGTGCACTAACCCGCACCAAGTCAAGATCACTCATCACCCCTGTGTTTTCTGACCTACAGTTAAACAGCGCCTCGATTTCAAAATTGTTTACAAATCACTCCATGGACTTGCCCCTCCCTATCTCTCAATCTTTTTCAGCCTCACAATCCCACAAGATATCTGCGCTCCTCAAATTCTGGCCTCTTGAACATCCCTCATTATAACTGCTCAACCATCGGTGGCCGTACCTTCGGCTGCCTGGGCCGCAAGCTCTGGAACTCCCTCCCTAAACTTCCGCGTCACTATACCTCTCCGCCATTAAAATGCTCGTTAAAACCTACCTCTTTAAACAAGCTTTTGATCATCTGCCTTAATTTCTTGTGTGGCTCGGTGTCAAATTTATCTGTTTGTCTGGAACACTCTTGTGAAGCGCCTTGGGACGTTTTACTACGTTAAAGGCGCTATATAAATAAACGTTCTTATTACTCGGGTGGTAGAAGTCAATAGCAATACGGTACTGTAACAGCGGTGTTCAGATATCCTGTTAAGTCACCTCCATCAGCAGTTTGTTCCATGTGTTGTCGCTCTTTTTAATAAAAAAAACTTAAAGGAGAGTAGATCTAAAACATTATGTATATGAATTACTATTTTAAAGCAAAAGTGTTCAGAAAAAGCAGGCCCAATACCCATACAGCCAGCACCTACTGTGTGTGACACAAATGCAGGTGAATCTGTAACACCTTTAACATTGAAAAATCCCATCACATCCCACCTGCAGACATAACTGATATTCCAGGTACTATAATGGGATTGCCCATAAGAGCAAGGGTCCCATGAATGTTTTCAATGAAATGAAGTACCAAAATTGATATGTAGTAGATAATTTAATATTACTAAGAGATCTCCCATGGATTTAGAAATTGTCATTTGCTATCCGTGTAACTATAAATGGTTTCCCCTCATAATGGATTTTGTACAAAGTTCTTTTAAATGTTAAATGTTTTCTTCATTATAAATATTGATGTAAAAAGTCTGACTCCAACATTGTGACAGAGATAGCGGAGAATTTTGCGTCTCCTAGGTTACACTTCACTTAGCTCTGTCTCTGCTTCCTAAATTGCCACAAGTTTTGCTATTTAACTATAATCTTATTTAATACAATACTTGGGTTTTATAAGAGTAGGCTGTAAAGTGAGTACCGAAGTACATTTTTTATCCCTTGCCCTCTAATCACCTGAAGATTACTGTTGATCTTCACTCTCCCTGTGTAATAGCACGAGAGATTGACTAGTCATACTTCGATTTTATATTATTTGTGGTTAAATAACACATCCTATGGCAATTTGGAAAGCAGAGTTGGTTGGAACATGGGAACCTTTCTGCAGTGCAGGCTGAGGTAAAACTTAGGCACTACAGTGTCACCACTGGCTGAAGGGTACAATGTGACCAATTTACATGGGTAGTTTCCACTATAAATGTAGGCTGGTATTTATAATGGGAAAAGTTGACTTGATTGAGAAAAATGTGACAACAGGAAATGAAGGTTTTGTAGGCTGGAAGTGCATGCAACAGTAAGATTTGATATATTATAGCTAGATATTTATAACAATTGCAATTGTTTTCAAAGATTAAAATATTTACTATGTAACTGTTAATTTGGTTGCCTACTCTGGCGAAATTCATTTGGATCCAATCTGGTTGAATGAGTTGGTCAAATCTGCCACTTTGTAACATTAAATGAGCTGATTGGACCATTATTAATAAGTAAACGGAGTTTATTATAATCTTGTTGAATGTTAAACGTGCTCAATTCGTGACTTGAAATGATTCAGTTTGTTTAGTGTAATTAAAAACATTTTGTTTTTAAGGAAGGGGCTTTGACAGCCTTTCGGAAAACATATGACAAAACTGTGGCTCTGGGACATCGCCTAGACATTGTGTTTTACTTGCTGAGAATTGGCTTGTTTTACATGGATAATGATCTGATCACACGTAACATTGAGAAGGCTAAAAGGTACTGCAACATTTGATTTTTGGCTTCGTATGTCTATTCATTTTGGTTTGGCACACATGCATTATCTAGCATGCCCGCCCCCCCCAACCAAATGTGGCACTAAGCCATACATCTGATGTGAGTCATACTCCCTCTCAAAAACACTTTCGGCAGGTACAGTATTATCAAATGCTCATGCATATGTTATTCACGACTGCCTCTTTGTAATTGGTCTTTGGATAATGAATTTGAGGTTGAGTAACTGGGTACATAACACAACACATTTGCCTGTAACATATTAAAATTTAACCTATTTTAGGAAAATAATCAGTTCTTTGCTGTAAAGCTATAACCCTGGAATTTGTGGTGGGTAATAACAGCGAACTCCCCTTTGAAATTGACCGCATGTTCAGGATGTAGTGCATGTGCATCCTAATTCAGAAATCCTGAAGTTGTGGTCAGTCATTCACTGCTCCAACACAGGCGGCAATCTGTGTAATCGGTGAAACTGACAAACATGGGCTTTTCCATGGTAATACAGCTGTTCGGTACCCCATTAAAGGTTGGGCCTTGTTAGATTCGATGTAACTGTGGTTTTAACAGTGTATTGACTGCTAAACAAACAGTGTGGTCCAGAAAAACTAATTTTAATATTGTGGAATGTCAAATTTCTACATTATACAGGTTGAGTGTCCGAAATTTGGAATGTTCCGGAATCCGGACACCGGGTGGATCTGTGGCGGGGTCGTCCAGAAACCAGAAAATGTTCCAAAATCTGGACTCGCCTGCCTCGGGCCGGCCCACCTTGGCCTGACCCACCTCGGCCCTGACTCGCCTCGCCTTGCCTTGCCCCGGCCCGCCCCACCCCACCCCGTTCAGGTTTATCTATTCTCCATGTGAAAGCCTCAACCGTTGTTTTGCTTTCTAACATTTTTTAAAAAGTCAAAATAAAAGCAACTTCTTCACTTCCTGTTTCCCTGTCTGTAAGAATTCAGTGTTGTGATTGGCTGCTTAGACAGCTTGTTGACGTCACAGTAGATCGAGCTATGGGATTTCCACTATGCTACACTGATCTTAATTGCACGTCAAAAGAGGCAAACTTCTCACAGAGATCGCAAGATCTTGCAAATTCCGGTCCAGCGTGTTGTGGTTCATGCACTTTTGTCAGTCCATATCAGCAGCAGCTTGTAGTGTATATGTAAATCAAATTGTGTAAAACGTTTTACAAAGTGTGCTGTTCACACAAATATGTGGTGGCAGGAAATTTAAAGCCGAGCTACTGGCTTTGAATACCAATGGAATCAACAAAGCTTCAAGGTTTTGAAACATCATTCTGACTTCACTGGTATTGTATAGGTTTCTGATTCCGTTGATCTGCGGTGGTTCTGGTGTATCTCTGGCACAGCTCGCAGCTGCTGGCTACAGAAGCGACATTGGCAGAAAGGATGTTAAATTACTTGTAGAGGTGATGAAAAGTAATAAAGTTTTAGAATGTCAACGTGAAATTTTTCAGTGTTATATTCCATTTTGCAGTTTAATTGAAGAAGGTGGTGACTGGGACAGAAGGAATCGTCTCAAAGTTTATCAAGGGATGTATTGTGTGGCAATTCGAGACTTCAAGCAGGCTGCAGAGCTATTCTTAGATACTGTCTCTACATTCACTTCCTATGAACTCATGGATTATAAAACCTTTGTAACTTATACTGTTTACGTCAGCATGATTGCACTAGAACGGCCCGACCTTCGTGAAAAGGTAAGTGTCATAATGGTAACATTATTCAGGGGCAAGTGCATTTGTCTAGTTTAGTTCCAATGTACATAGACATGGGAAATTGTAAAGATTGCATTTGTGCTTGAACTATAAAGTTTTCAACATCTGGTCTAGAATAAGCATGTTCACTTTCTTTTCAATGGCTATTAATATTTTACCCCTGTGCAGAACCTCTACTTAACTTCAAGGCATCTGAATTTGTGTTCTGATTTAATGGAAAAGTGTACTGTACTGTTGTGCTGGATGCACTCAAATCCAGGATACAACCAAAAGTGCAAATTTATATATTGGTGCCGGTTCTTTGAAATGGACACAGACTGGAACAAAGTCTTTGCATTTGTAACACTGTCTTTCCATCTACATTATTTCCCATTACAGACTTTTATTTCCTCTTGCTTGAGTTGGATGGCTTTGGGTTTCAAATTCCCATTCAGATGGATAAGTAAAAGGGTAGCCAGTATAGAGTTCTGTTCATGCATGGTCTTATTGAATAAAGTTGGGAAGCCTATTTTGGCCCTGCAGTTTATGAATGGAGCACAGTGTGCTATTCATTTAATGCATGGTACAGCTACTCTTAAACATAAAAAGAATATAGTAGAGAGGACATTAAAAAAAAATGGACTCCTTTTACTGGGTCTGGATAAAACTTCAGTAACTAAAACTGACTCCTTGTTGGTGATCATTCTCTTCAGGCTTACTTCATTGAAACTGCAGTCCTAAACAAAGGTGGCGAAGCAAGTGATACAGGTTGAACCTCCCTTATCCAGAACCACCACTCGTCCAGAACCATTCCCGGCCACTGAGTGGCGACATGAGAACTCCGACATGAACAAATTGAAGTCCTTCCTTGCTGCCGACTCCTGCAATCGCTGGTCTGACTCCGTGATCCACCCCCCTCCCCCCCCCCCCAAATGATATCTCTGCCGCACTCACAACCCCAAGCCAGCCAGCCCTGATATCCCCTTGCTCGGTACCTGTACCATCCAATTTAACGTGACCACCTCTCGTCCGGAAAAATCCCTTATCCAGACCAGGCCAGATCCCAATGATTCCGGATAAGGGAGGTTCAACCTGTACATTTGTCACATATATATATATATATATATATAACAGCCCTATTCAAACCAAAAACAAAGGAAAAATCCCATTATTAGTTTGTGCAATTTATATTCATTTGAGCATCTTTCTCGCACTGTAGCACAAGTTAGCTCAGTTTAATTGGGGTTTTTTTGTATTAGAGTCCTAGGACTTGTGCAATAATGGGGGGTGGGGGGGGAAATTGCGGTCGGAGGCTTCCTTCGGGCAAAAGCCTCCGACCGGAATTTTTTTTGCGAAAATACCTGGTGGTCCCGGAGGAACGCAGGATTGCGGTTGGAGGCCTAGTTTCGCAGTCCATCATCTGCTGGGATCACATGGGCCTGGACCACCAATGAACATCTAGTATTCTCATTGATAATAATGGGAACACTGTACGAGCTCCCATTGCTATCAATGAGAATACCCCCAAAAACAAGAAACCCAACACAATAAATAAATAAAAAAAACACCTCACATATTTAAAATTAATTGAAATTGAATGTAATTAAATGTTTTAGAAAAAAAAATATTTTTTTAGAAGTTTTGTTTTTTAAAACACGGTTAAAAATAAACTTGCCTTAATGGACAGGGTTTTTAATATAAAAATGAGTGATTAAATTACATCTTTCTATGTTTTAAAACTTAGGCCTAGATTTTCGGAACTTTGCGACCGGGTTTTCGCCACGATTTGACCCTCCGCGGCGAAAACCCAGTCGGCGGGATCCTCGGTGACCTCTGCGGTGGCGCTTTCACCTATCACCGGGGAGAGGAGCGCGACGTGAAACAACATGCAACACCGCGGATTGCGTTACCGTCGTACTTTCGGCTCTCTGGACCCGTACGCCATGCGCAGAATAACGACGGGGTCAAACCTGTCGGTACAGCCCTTCCAGCAGCGGTAAGTATGAAGACCTGCAAAAAGGTAAGTTCAAAGTTTTTATTTTTGAATTATTTTGCAGTGATTTAGTAGGTAAGTGTTTTTTGAATGTGTTTTGCAAGTCGTTCCCCCCCCCCCCCCCACCCCACAACAGCCTCTCGCAGTGCTACCAGCCTTGGACTAAAGTTGCTGAAACTTGCGGTTTGCGCCACGAATCTTCGTGCAATACCGATTTTACCGATGGAAGTAAAGAGCAAAAGTTAGGCCTCAAAACGGTAGCGCAGCGAAAATGGTAATTTTGTCGTAAAATTACCGGTTTCGCAAAAACCCGGAAAATCTAGTGTGTATGCTGGTAAAAGTAGGCTATACACCTGCTTTTACCAGGTGTAAGAGCTTGAAGGATAGCCCAAATCTCTTTCCCGCGAATGTCCTTTTCCCGGGGATGCGTGCGATCTGTCAAAAGCCGGTTCTTGACGCATGCGCATTGTGCACCGAGTACCGGCATTTGCGAGGCCTCTTCGGATGCGTTTGCACATCGTACACACCCGGAGAGGCCACAATTTTTGGCCCAATGTTATTTCAAATCTTCTAGTTTCAGTAGAGCTTCTCTCTCCCTGCCATTTCATCTCTTAACTCCCAGAGCCACTGTCTGCAGTTTCTAGTGTTGTGGGGTAAATAAGATTAGTATTTGATTAGTTTTATATTGTTTTGCTGTGTTCTGTATTTTCACAGGCTGAACTGGGTCCTTGTGTGGAAACCCTTTTATCAATGGAAAAACTTTAGAGCAGAAATCACCCGATCTGCCCAGATTCTCTCAAGATATTGTGTGGACATTAGCCATTTCAAAGTATATTAAAAGCTGAAGCATAATAAATACAGAAGTACAGCTAATCAGTGGCTGGGGCAGAAAAGTTTCTCAAACACCCAGATACCACAATCGTAGGATGTTTCTTAAAGCAGAGCTCAACATCTTTGCAGTAGCACATAGACCCGTGACCAATAGAAAAGAACTAAAAATCCAAGTGCGCCATAAACAAGTTGTAAAACCAGTCCCTAGCAATTGCTCTAAGTATGCATCTGCAGTCTCCCCTAACTTGCAAGGAGAAAATATATAGTAAGAAAAAGACAACACCGAGGCTCAGCTGTCCTGTTTGGTGGATGTTTCCGTGGCCTGGGTTTGAGCTCCATTATACCTGTTCAGATCCCAGAACAAAGAACACGGATGTATTTATATACCTACAATTAAGAAAAGAGCGAATGGCTACTTCATCTGTTGCCAATAGCTTTATACAAGTCCAGATAGTGTCACCATTCCTTGCAGTGTTCTGCTGACTGTGATGCACCTACCCCCTTCCCAAGGCGAAGAGCTAAGAACTTCTGGGTAGCCATTGATCTAGAGAATGACTGGTAAACTCCCCTGGACATTGAGGGCAGAGCCAGGTTACCAGCCTTTGTCAGTTAGCTTAGTTGGTAGTGCTCTCTAATCTTAGTCAGAAGGTTGTGGTTCAAGAAGCACTACAGACTTGAATACTTAAGCTAGACTGACACTTCAATGTAGTGCTGAGGGAGTGCTGCAGTGTTGGTGCTACCATCCTTTAGATGTGAGTCTTAGTCTGCCTGCCCATGTTGATGAAAATAATTCCATGGCACGATTTAAAGAAGAACAGGGATTCACCTGTTATCTTAGTCAACATCCCTCCCTCAACCATCACCACGAAAAAAAAACATTGGTTATTCATTCATTTGCTGCCGGTGGAACCATGCTGCATTCAAATTAGCTGCCACATTTGCCTACATAAGTGACTGCACTTCAGAAAGTAAATCCATTGGTTATGAAGTATTATGGGATATCCTGAGCATGTGATAAGGACATTACAACAGTGGTTTTTAAATTTTCTGAGGATCCCCAGCAAGTATTGCTTCCTCTATGTCCTAATTTCAGAAAGATGGTGTTAACCACTCTAAGGAAAGCATCGATAATTGTAGGTAGTTTTATTAGTATACATCAATGGAAATTATTGCTAGTAAGTGAACAAAATTAAAAATGGGTGCCACCACAGATTTAAATCTTGCTCAGACTAATGGGATGTATCTTTCTCTATTGACTAAGGGTCGTATGTGAAATTAGGTCTTAATCCAATTCCTAGTGGGTATATAGCTATGCCCTGACTTTGGATGATTGCTGTGTAAAATGGTGAAGGAGATACTACATTACTACAGTAGGGGGAGCACTTCTGAGTTTGGGGCTGAGACACATTGTTGGGACACAGCGGAGAGCTTTGCTATGCATCAGGTTGTAATATACCTAACCTGGGCATGCCTTATGTTAGAACTGGGAAAATATTCAATTTTCTAGCACTCATCCCTCACCTTGATGAGAGAAAAAAAAATGCAGAAATTTGATCCTTTTGCCGACTGCTAAAGTCTCAGGATCCTACTTTGAAAACCCCATTATTATAGACATTTACTCTGAAGCAAAAAAACTTATGCTACTCAACAGCAAAAAGCCTTTTCTGTGAGGAGTGTCAACCTCCAGATCATCAGCTAGCACTGCTGAACCCAGCAACCTTTAAAGGGAAAGGCAGGGCAATACATTGACAGCCTTAATAAGAAGCTTCTGCTATCTCCCTGGCACTTTGGGAGCTACTGTGCTCAAAGCAGCCTTGTATCCTGTTTAAAAATTAAATATGTCTGACTGTTGGGGATTGTTCCGTGCTACAGCAGCTGTTAAGAACCTATTTAACTAAGACTAACTGAAGTATCTGCAACTAAAGCTCTTATTCACATTTGTGTTGGCACTAATTTATTTTTCTGTTGCCAACCTGTGACATCTCATTTTTCACCTTCCATAAACTTCAAAATGCAGCAGCCTATATCCTATCCCTCTCTACGTTCTACTCGCTGTTTATCCCTGTACTCACTAACTTACTGCCCCCAATGCATGAATATCCTCATCAGCTGTTTCCATGACTTTACCCCATCGCATCTCTGCACTGTCCTCCATCTTTATGTCCCGTCCAGCACCCTCGAGTCCTTTGACTTTGTGTGCATCCCCTTCCTCTTTGCCTCACCATTGCTACTTTCTGGAACTCAAAAACCCTCCACCTTGCTCTTTTATCCCTACCTTTTTAAAACCTGCTCAAAATACATATTTTTGACTACGTTTTTGGCTCCTGTTCCTAATCTCTCCCTGCAGTACTTAGTATCCATTTCCATATCTCTTTCTACTGTGAAGCACCTTGGGATTTTTTTTACATTAAAGAAGCTGCATAAATGGATGTTGTTGACCGAATAGCCTTCATCCATAGCTATCTTACCTTTTTGCCATGAATTATTTTGTTATGCTCAAGAATCTTGTATTTACCCTACAAAAGGGATAATGCATCATGGCACAAACTTATTTGCACGTTGGTGGGGGTAGAACTTGCCTTCGGGGAGAATGGGAATGCTGTCTGCATCACTTGCAGCTGATGCAGACAGCAGAATGGTGGATGTCTGCAGTTGCTTCACAGTTCATCTGCATGAATAGAAGGTTCACATATCAAATTTAGGAGTGTGGGAATTTGAAGCAGATAGGTGTCTTACGTGAAACAGAGTCCTGGATGTGTATATACACCAGTCTTGGAAGGTAGCGGCAATTGAATATTGGGAAGACAGAAGCCATTGTTTTCGATCCCCGCCAGAAACTCCGTCCCTAGCCACTGACTCCATCCCTCTCCCCAACTTCTGTCTGAGGCTGAACCACACTGTTCGCAACCTCGGTGTCATATTTGCCGTTGAAATGAGCTTTCGATCACATAGTCACAGCATAACCTAAGACCGCCTATTTCCACCTCCGTAACATCGCTCGTCTCCGTCCTTGCCTCAGCTCATCCGTTGCTGAAGCCTTCATCCATGCCTTTGTTACCTCTAGACTGGACTATTCCAACGCACTCCTGGCTGGCCTCCCACATTCTATCCTATGTAAACTAGAGGCGATCCAAAACTCGGCTGCCCGTGTCCTAACTCTCATCAAGTCCCGCTCACCCATCACCCCTGTCCTCGCTGACCTACATTGGCTCCCAGTTAAGCAACGCCTTGATTTCAAAATTCTCATCCTTATTTTCAAATCTCTCCATGGCCTCGCCCTTCCCTATCGCTGTAATCTCCAGTCCCACAACCCCGCGAGATGTCTGCGCTCCTCTAATTCAGCCTTCTTGAGCATCCCTGATTATAATCGCTCAACCATTGGTGGCTGTGCCTTTTGTTGTCGAGGCCCCAAGCTCTGGAACTCCCTGCCTAAACCTCTCTATCTCGCAACACCTCTTTCGTCCTTTAATACACGCCTTAAAACATACCTTTTTGACCACCTGCGCTAATTTCTACTGATGCCTGGCTCGGTGTCAAATTTTTATCTCTTGATACTCCTGTGAAGCACCTTGGGACGTTTCACTACGTTGAAGACACTATATAAATACAAGTTGTAGCAGGACAAGTGGAGAAGATTGTTAAAAACCATGGGATCATTGGCTTTTAGAGGCATAGAGCACAAAAGCAAGGAAATCATGCTAAACCTTTATAAAATACTAGTTAGGCCTCAACTGGAGAATTCTGGGCACCACACTTTAGGAAGGATATCAAGGCCTCAGAGAGGGTGCAGAAGACATTTACTAGAGTGCTACCAGGGATGAGGGATTTTGGTTATGTGGAGGGACTGGAGAAGCTGGGGTGGTTCTCCTCAGAACAGATAAGGTTTAGAGATGTTCAAAATCGTGAATGGTTGATGGAGTAAATAAGGGGAAACTGTTTCCAGTGGCAGAAGGGTCGGTAACCGGAGGACACCGATGCAAGCTGATTGGCAAAAGAACTGGAGGCGACATGAGGAAACATTTTTTTACACAGCGAGTTGTGATCTAGAATACACTGCCTGGAAGGGTGGTGGAAGCAGATTAAATAGTAACATTCAAAAGAGAATTGGATAAATACTTGAAGGAAAAACATTTACAGGGCTATGGGGAAAGAGTAGGGGAGTGGGATTAATTGGATATCTCTACCAAAGAGCCGGCACGGGCACGATGGGCTGAATGGCTAAGCAGTAACTACTACCGTCAAGCCTCAATGTGTGTCCAACAGCAATGGTCAAAGGGAACCATTGAGGCTTGACACTGGATCATGTGCACTGCCAGCTTGGCATTTGATTCCCTAGAACCAGTGCATGGCTAACTTCCGATGGTGTGTGAAGGATACACTCCATTTGAAGAATGAAGACTGTTGTGCGGAAGGTAATCTGTTTTATCATTTATGATATTGCCTTAAAGTAATATGTTCTGTGAAATAGAGGAACAGTGCTGGAAAAGCAGTGGGTGCAGAGACTTGCAATGGGACTGTTTTATGGTACATTATGTTCCCATTGTACGAGAACAATTCTTTATTAACCAGCAATAAACCTGCATGATATTTTGAAAACGTGCTATTCCAAACCATCAAAAGCTTTGTAATAACCTTTTTAAAGGATTTTGAAGAATTCAGATGTGGAACAGTTGCAAAACTGCTGGTTCTTTAACAGAACAGTAACATCTGAAGTTATGCTGGTCTGTTTTAATAGAACATAAATAGGAGCAGGAGTAGGCCATTCGACCCCTTGAGCCTGCTCCGCCATTCAATAAGATCATGGCTGATCTGATCTTGGCCTCAACTCCACTTTCCTGCCTGTTCCCCATAACCAATGACGCCCCTGTAGTTCAAAAATCTGTATCTCCGCCTTGAATATATTCAATGACCCAGCCTCCACAGCTCTCTAGGGTAGAGAATTCCAAAGACTCACAACTCTCAGAAGAAATTCCTCCTCATCTCCATCTTAAATGGGCGACCCCTTATTCTGAAACTATGCCCCCTAGTTCTAGATGCCCCCATGAGGGGAAACATCCTCTCAAGCCCCCTCAGAATCTTGTATGTTTCAATAAGATCACACCTCATTCTTCTAAACTCCAATAAGTATAGGCTCAACCTTGCCTCACAGTACATATAAGAACATAAGAATTAGGAACAGGAGTAGGCCATCGAGCCCCTCGAGCCTGCTCCGCCATTCAACAAGATCATGGCTGATCTGGCCGTGGACTCGGCTCCACTTACCCTCCTGCTCCCCATAACCCTTAATTCCCTTATTGGTTAAAAATCTATCTCTCTGTGACTTTACATTCAATGAGCTAGCCTCAACTGCTTCCTTGGGCAGAGAATTCCACAGATTCACAACCCTCTGGGAGAAGAAATTCCTTCTCAACTCTGTTTTAAATTGGCTCCCCCGTATTTTGAGGCTGTGCCCCCTAGTTCTAGTCTCTCCGACCAGTGGAAACAACCTTTCTGCCTCTATTTTGTCTATCCCTTTCATTATTTTAAATGTTTCTATAAGATCACCCCTCATCCTTCTGAACTCCGACGAGTAAAGACCCAGTCTACTCAATCTATCATCATAAGGTAACCCCCTCATCTCCGGAATCAGCCTAGTGAATCGTCTCTGTACCCCTGCCAAAGCTAGTATATCCTTCCTTAAGTAAGGTGACCAAAACTGCACGCAGTACTCCAGGTGCGGCCTCACCAATACCCTTTTCAATTGCAGAAGGACCTCCCTGCTTTTGTACGCCATCCCTCTTGCAATGAAGGCCAACATTCCACTCGCCTTCCTGATTGCCTGCTGCACCTGCAAACTAACTTTTTGGGATTCATGCACAAAAGAGTTTCATGCACAAGGACCCCCAGGTCCCTCTGCACCGCAGCATGTTGTAATTTCTCCCCATTCAAATAATTTTCCCTTTTTTCTGTTTTTTTTTCCCAAGGTGGATGACCTCACACTTTCCGACATTGTATTCCATATGCCAAACCTTAGCCCATTCGCTTAACCTATCTAAATCTCTTTGCAGCCTCTCTGTGTCCTCGACACAACCCGCTTTCCCACTAATCTTTGTGTCATCTGCAAATTTTGTTACACTACACTCTGTCCCCTCTTCCAGGTCATCTATGTATATTGTAAACAGTTGTGGTCCCAGCACCGATCCCTGTGGCACACCACTAACCACCGATTTCCAACCCGAAAAGGACCCATTTATCCCGACTCTCTGCTTTCTGTTAGCTAGCCAATTCTCCATCCATGCTAACACATTTCCACTGATCCCGTGTACCTTTATCTTCTGCAGTAACCTTTTGTGTGGCACCTTATCGAATGCCTTTTAGAAATCTAAATACACCACATCCATCGGTACACCTCTATCCACCATGCTCGTTATATCCTCAAAGAATTCCAGTAAATTAGTTAAACATGATTTCCCCTTCATGAATCCATGCTGCGTCTGCTTGATTGCACTATTCCTATCTAGATGTCCTGCTATTTCTTCCTTCATGATAGTTTCAAGCATTTTCCCCACTACAGATGTTAAACTAACCGGCCAATAGTTACCTGCCTTTTGTCTGCCCCCTTTTTTTAAACAGAGGCGTTCCATTAGCTGCTTTCCAATCCGCTGGTACCTCCCCAGAGTCCAGAGAACTTTGGTAGATTATAACGAATGCATCTGCAATAACTTCCGCCATCTCTTTTAATATCCTGGGATGCATTTCATCAGGACCAGGGGACTTGTCTACCTTGAGTCCCATTAGGCTGTCCAGCACTACCCCCTAGTGATAGTGATTGTCTCCAGGTCCTCCCTTCCCACATTCCTGTGACCAGCAATTTCTGGCATGGTTTCTGTGTCTTCCACTGTGAAGACCGAAGCAAAATAATTGTTTAAGGTCTCAGCCATTTCCACATTTCACATTATTAAGTCCCCCTTCTCATCTTCTAAGGGACCAACATTTACTTTAGTCACTCTTTTCCGTTTTATATATCTGTAAAAGCTTTTACTATCCGATTTTATGTTTTGCGCAAGTTTATCTTCGTAATCTATCTTTCCTTTCTTTATTGCTTTCTTAGTCATTCTTTGCTATCGTTTAAAATTTTCCCAATCTTCTATTTTCCCAGTAACCTTGGCCACCTTATACGCATTGGTTTTTAATTTGATACTCTCAATTTCCTTGGTTATCCACGGCTGGTTATCCCTTCTCTTACCGCCCTTCTTTTTCATTGGAATATATTTTTGTTGAGCACTATGAAAGAGCTCCTTAAAAGTCCTCCACTGTTCCTCAATTGTTCCACCGTTTAGTCTGTGTTTCCAGTCTGCTTTAGCCAACTCTGCCCTCATCCCACTGTAGTCCCCTTTGTTTAAGCATAGTACGCTCGTTTGAGACAGTACTTCCTCACCCTCAATCCTTATTACAAATTCAACCATACTGTGATCACTCATTCCTAGAGGATCTTTTACTAGGAGATCGTTTATTATTCCTGTCTCATTACAGAGGACCAGATCTAAGATAGCTTGCTCCCTTTTAGGTTCTGTAACATACTGTTCTAAGAAACAATCCCGTATGCATTCTATGAATTCCTCCTCCAGGCTACCCGTGCGATTTGATTTGACCAATCGATGTGTAGGTTAAAATCCCCCATGATTACTGCCGTTCCTTTTTCACATGCCTCCATTATTCCCTTGATATGCAGCCAATTTTCTGGGAGGAGACAGGTAAGGGAAGAACAAAAGCACAATTTTTATCTTTGTCATTGAATATCTGCACATTTGATCTGAATATCAGAAATTTCTTTGGGTTTGATTAACTTAAAGATACTGTCACTGAACAGTAACTACTTTTGTTTATCTAAACTTAATGTGTCCTTCCTAAAATGTTAATCATACATCTAATTTAAGCGATATATCTGTTTTGTGATTTACATCAAATTCAAGTATTTTTCCCATCATTCATTTGTAAATTGGCATTGTGGAACGATCAGTGCATTATAAATTTCTTCGGTGTGGTTGTTTCCTATAAAAAACTGGATTATCTATAATGCCTTGAGTAGTGTTAGTAAACTTGTGCAATAACCTTAACAGGTTTTCAGAAATGTTATTGCTTACATTCTTGTTTGTAGGCACTTGTTACTCAGACATTTTGACTGATTTTCACTGATCAACAACAACTTGTATCTATATAACGCCTTTAACATAATAAAACGTCCCAAGGTGTTTCACAGGAGTATTATAAAACACAATTTGACACCAAGCCACATAAGGAGAAATTAGGGCAGATGACCAAAACCTTGGTCAAAAAGTTATGTTTTAAGGAACATCTTAAAGGAGGAAAGAGAGGCGGAGAGGTTTAGTGAGGGAATTCCAGAGCTTACTGCTTTGGCAGTTGAAGGTAGGGCCACGAATGGTTGAGCGATTAAAATCCGGGATGATCAAGAGGCCTGAATTGGAGGAGCGGAGATATCTGAGGGTGAAATTTAGTGAATGCTGCTTGCATCTCTAACTTAAATACATGAAGATAATCTTACCCTGCTCAACAGTTGATTTCAAATGAGGCAGAAGTAAGTGAGGATTTCTAAATATAAGCAATTGTATCCCAATTTAACAGTCACCATCAGTTATAATTGAATGGTATTCTAGAACTGCTTTAAGAAGCATTCCTACAATATTGTCTGAGATATCTGTTGCTATGGAATCTGAGATAATCAGAGAGTTAGCATGAATTTGTGATGGGTAGAATATGTCTATAGTTGATTTTTTTTTGAGGCCACTAACGTGGTGGATAAGAGAGTATCTGTGGATATTATCTATGTAGACTTCCATGTACACAAATTACAAAGCTTGGTGACTGGTACTAAAAGTAATCAAAAAGGCTAATGAAATTTGGGCTTTTATCTCATTGGGCTGGAATACAAAGGGCAGGCAGTTATGCTTCAGTTGTACAGAGCTTTGGTCAGACTCCCATCTCTTACAATGCAGATTCACTAGAATGATTAAAGGATTAAATTATGAGGACCGGTTGCATAAATGGCTTGTATTCCCTAGAGTTTAGAAGGTTGAGAGTGATCTAATTGAGGTGTTTAAAATGACACAAGTATTTGTTAGGGTGGATACACTATTTCCTCTGGTGAGGGATTCCAGAACGAGGAGGCACAATCTTAAAATCAGAGCTAGGCCATTTAGGAATGGAAATGCATTGTCACACACAGAATAATCGATATATAGAACGCTCCCCCCACAAGACTGGATCAATTAAGATTTTCAAGACTCCATTAAGATTTTCAAGACTGAGCTTGATAGATTTATTGTTAGGTAAGTGTATCAGGGCATATCGATTAAAGGCGGGTTAATGGAGTTGAGTTACAAATTAACCATGATTTCATTGAATGGCGGATCAGGCCCGAGGGGCTGAATGGCCTATTCCTGTCCCAATGTTCTTAACCTGTGTATTATATGTGGCAGATACCATAACACCATAACAATAGAAAAGACGGGCAGTTGTTTCAAAGTTGCTGCTGTACCATCCCCAAAGGGTGGAATAGTTGGGCACTTCAGCTAGTCGCACTCCCCTGCCCTTTCCCTGTAGTCCTGCAATTTTTTTCCTTCAGGTACTTATCCAACTCCCTTTTGAAATCCGTGAATGTAAAATCGTATTGTATTGCATTGCTGGCCTGTATAGTCAGGCTAAGCCACTTAGCCTACCATCAGGTAATAGAGAGGATTGATGAGGGTAATGCGGTTGAACATAAGAAATAGAAACAGGAGTAGGCCATATGGCCCCTCGAGCTTGCTCCGACATTTAACATGATCCTGGCTGATCCGATCATGGACTCGGGTCCACTTCCCTGCCCGCTCCCCATAACCCCTTATCATTTAAGAAACTGTCTATTTCTGTCTTAAATTTATTCAATGTCCCAGCTTTCACAGCTCTCTGAGGCAGCGAATTCCCCAGATCCACAACCCTCTGAGAAGAAAACATTTCTCCTCATCTCAGTTATAAGATGAGATTATTCTAAGATTATGCCCTCTAGTTCGAGTCTCCCCCATCAGTGGAAACATCCTCTCTGCATCCACATTGTAATCTTATACGTTTCGATAAGATCACCTCTCATTCTTCTGAATTCCAATGAGAGGCCCAACCTACTCCACCTTTTCTCATAAGTCAACCCCCTCATCTCTGGAATCAACCTAGTGAACCTTCTCTGAACTGCCTCCAAAGCAAGTATATCTTTTCGTAAATTTGTAAACCAAAACTGCACGCAGTATTCCAGGTGTGGCCTCACCAATACCCTGTATAACTGTAGCAAGACTGCCCTGCTTTTATACTCCATCCCCTTTGCAATAAAGGCCAAGATTCCATTGGCCTTCCTGATCACTTGCTGTACCTGCATACTATCCTTTTGTGTTTCATGCACAAGTAGCCCCAGGTCCCGCTGTACTGCAGCACTTTGCAATCGTCCTCCACTTAAATAACTTGCTCTTTGATTTTTTTTCTGCCAAAGTGCATGACCTCACACTTTCCAACATTATACTCCATCTGCCAAATTTTTTCCCACTCACTTAGGCTGTTTGTCCTTTTGCAGATTTTTTGTGTCCTTCTCACACATTGCTTTTCCTCCCATCTTCGTATCGTCAGCAAACTTGGCTACCTTACACTCAGTCCCTTCTTCCAAGTCGAAAATATAGATTGTAAATATTTGGGGTCCCAGCACTGATCCCTGTGGCACCCCACTAGTTACTGATTACCAACCAGAGAATGAACCATTTATCCCGACTGTTTTCTGTTAGTTAGCCAATCCTCTCTTCATGCTAATATATTAGCCCCAACCACGTGAACTTTTATCTTGTGCTGTAACCTTTTATGTGGCACCTTGTCAAATGCCTTGAAGTCCAAATACACCACATCCACTGGTTCCCTTTTATCCACCCTATTCGTTACATCCTCAAGAATTCCAGCAAATTTGTCAAACATAACTTCCCCTACATAAATCCATGCTGACTCTGCCTGACCGAATTTTGCTTTTCCAAATGTCCTGCTACTGCTTCTTTAATAATGGACTCCGCAACATTTTCTCAACCACAGATGTTAGCTTAAACTGGTCTATAGTTTCCTGCTTTTTGTCTGCCTCCTTTTTTTTTAAAAATAGGGGCATTACATTTGCAGTTTTCCAATCTGCTGGGACCTCCCCAGAATCCAGGGAATTTTGGTAAATTACAATCCACAATCTCTGCTGCTACTTCTCAAGACCCTAGGATGCAAGCCATCAGGTCCAGGGGATTTATCTGTCTTTATTCCCATTATCTTAGAGTACCAACTCCTTAGTGATTGTGATTGTGTTAAGTTCCTTCCCCCCCCCCCCCCCCTTGACTATCCACTGTTGGAATATTGTTTGTCGAACGCCTTTTGGAAATCCACTAAGTACCACATAATAGGCTTGCAAGCAAAGTTGAAGCCCATGGAATAAAAGGGACAGTGGCAGCATAGATACGAAATTGGCAAAGTGACAGGAAACAGAGAGTAGTGTTTTTCGGTCTGGAAGAATATATGCAGTGGTGTTCCCCAGGGGTCAGTTTTAGGACCACTGCTTTTCATGATATATATTAATGACTTGGATTTGTGCACAAATCGTTGAAGGTGGCAGGACCGGTTGAGAAAACAGTTTTTTTTTAAACTGACTGGATCCTGGGCTTCATGAATAGAGGTAGGTATAGAGTACAAAAGCCTGGTCAGCCACAACTGGAGTATTGTCCAGTACTGGGCACCGTACTTTAGGAAGGGTGTGAAAGGTTTGGAGAGTGTGCAGAAAAGATTTACAATAATGATTCCAGGGATTGTTCTTCGAGCAGCGAATGTTGAGGAGATTTGATAGGTGCTCAGAATCATGAGGGGCCAGGATAGGCCAGATAGAGAGAAACTGTTCCTATTAGCGGAAGGGTTGAGAACCAAAGGACGCAGATTTAAGCTGATTGGCAAAAGAACCAAAGGCGGCATAAGAAGAAAACTTTTTTACGCCACTAGTGGTTAGGATCTGGAATGCACGGCCTGAAAGGGTGGTGGAGGCAGACACAATTACAGCTTTCAAAAGGGAGTTGGATAAGTACCTGAAGGAAAATAAATTGCAGAGCTACAGGGAAAGGGCGGGGGAGTGGGACTAGCTGAAGTGCTCTTGCAGAGAGCCGGCACTGGGTGAATGGCCTCCTGTGCTGTAACCATTCTACGCTTCTGTCAGCGAGAACAGATGTTGGCTTCTGCTACTACCCTATAGTAGTAATCTTCATTTGAAGAGCGCCACTATATCCAGAGGTGTTGACAAAATCACATTTTTAGATGGCACTAAAAATGAATTTGCATTTATAATAGTGCCTTTCATATCCTCAGAACTTTACAACTAATGGATTACTTCTGAATTGCAGTCATTGTTATGGAAGCAAACATTGCAGTCAATTTGCTCACCACAATTCCCCATAACCAGTAGATGGAACACCAGACAAATCTGATTTTTTGGGGAGTTGGCTGTGGAATGTTATGCTGAGGGACCTTTCTGAGCAGGCAGACTTTGTTTAACATCTCATCTGAAATACAATGCAGTACCATCTCTACTACACTGAAGTATCAGCCTAGAAGATGTATTCAAGCCAGTAGTGGGGTAAGAACCCACAACGTTCTGACTCGGGTGAAAGTAATTCAAAAAGGAGTTCGATGTAGTCCTTACTCCTAGGGAGATCAAGGGGTATGGCGAGAAAGCAGGAATGGGGTACTGAAGTTGCACGTTCAGCCATGAACTCATTGAATGGCGGTATTTCTATATTTCTATAATACCAACTAAGCCGTCTGTGAAAGACAATATACCGCTACCTCATTTATCTTGTAGCACTCCCACTGAACTCGGGCCTGTAGTCAGTGGCAAAGCTCCAAGTCACATACAACATTTTTTTAAATCCTGTTGATCTTTATCTATCATCTTTGCTGAATAGTTGCTCAATAGCTCTAAAATTGCTTAATTGTGTAATAAGCTGATTTTATAAGACCTTTTGTGGTGTGTGTATGCAGACACACCACAATACAAAGTGCAAAGGAATCTGATTAGTTTGAGAATTAAAGTTTTTTTTTAACATTTAAATCCAGGTCATCAAAGGTGCAGAGATTCTTGAAGTACTGCATAGTCTCCCGCCAGTCCGGCAGTACCTGTTCTCACTGTACGAGTGCCGGTACGGGGTTTTCTTCCAGTCTCTTGGTGAGTGTCCCTTTATTTAATGTTCCGATTCTCTACTAATAGGAAAGTTGCAAATTGGGGGCTGGATGTGGCGAAAGAAAAGCATTCATTATGATCAAAGTAATTTCATAAAGCAAAAGGTTTCATCATTGCAATAAATACACAAAGATATCTGTATTGAGGGATATAGTCATTTAGCACTGCACAGAGAGAATGGTTTGGGGAAATTAATGGGATTAATTGTTTTGTAATGAAAAATAATGTTTTTCCAAGTTCCTGTCAATACAATTTACTTTTCTCTCATCTTTAGCCACCGTAGAACAGGATTTAAAAAAGGACTGGCTCTTTGCTGCTCACTATCGCTACTATGTACGTGAAATGAGAATTTTAGCGTATAGTCAGCTCCTGGAATCTTACCGTTCATTAACGCTTACCTACATGGCAGAGGCCTTTGGTGTTGGTGTTGAGTTCATTGATCAGTAAGTTCATTTCTAACTCTAGTGTGCATATAATTGAATTGAGAAATTGTTATACCTCAACATTTAGGCTCGAGTTTTAAATGCTCAAGTGGTTTAAAATGTTTTGTGCTTGCAGTGCTTTAGTCTAAAGTCTGTTTAACTTAATTTTGATTTGCGTTGTTCTACTCTTACTGTGGAGATTATTATGCTTCCTGTTTAACATGTGACTTAAGATCTTGTGGATTTGTGGGTGACCAACAAATAGTAAAATTCATAAGCATGTGGAAAGGAGTCTTTTAAACCTGTCCGCAAGTAGAGTTGGATAGGCCCATTATAAAAATAGGAAGTTGCAGGATTAATGTCCCTTTAAAGAGAGCTGGGCTTACTGTCATTCATGAGAACTATCTCCCTATAAAAGAATGTATGGATCCAACCAAGACCATTTGGCCCATCAATCCTGTTCCTTTTACAATTTAATCTGACCCGATTCTAGCAAAACCACAGAATATTCTGTTAACTTTTGTGGAATTAGCATGGTCAGAGGAAACTATCGTATTTTTAAAAAAATACAGTAATCCCATTCCCAACTAGATATTGGCTTTTAAAAAAAATAACTTAAAACAATATTAGTAAAGCTACTGTGCTTGGAGGAGAAGGGACTGCTTGAAAGTTAATTGCGTACCAGTGGTTCAAATTCAGTAACTGTGAACTAGAAATTCGTTTTTTGGACATAGTGGTATTTTTTCAGCATTTTTTGCCAAAAATACTGCTAATCACATTGCCATTTTTTTAAAGGCCGAAGTTTAGTCACAAAATGTGCCCAGTGGTAAAAATTGGCGTTACACGAGGATTCGCGGCAGAAACTGTGGTCCTCGCCAACTTTAGTCTGAGGCCAATTACCCTTGGGAGGGAGGAAAACACACACAAAGCAAAAATAAAAACATTTACAAGACCCTTAACTAAGTAATCGTTGCAAAAAAATGTAAAAATAAAAACTTGAACTTGCCTTTTTTGCAGATCTTCATACTTGTTGCTGTTTTTGGGGCTTCAACGCAGGCTTTTCTTGGTGTTTTTTTCATTCAGAATACAGGTGTGCCAAACGGCCAATTTAAAGTGATTAGTGCTTTTTTTTGTCTTGCACGCCGGCGGTGCGGTATTTCAAAACCGTCGGCACAAGACTTTGGCCAATTTAGCTGATTGCCTTTTTCCGCCAAAAATGGGTGCAAGGCTGTCCAATCTCCAGCCCCACGTATTCATAGATCAGTCGAATGTTTTAATAAAATATTTGCATTTGATTTGCAGGGAACTGTCTCGTTTCATTGCTGCTGGTAGACTACATTGTAAAATAGATAAAGTGAATGAAATAGTAGAAACCAACAGGTATGTAATAGAGAATATTGACTGCAAAACTGATGTAACTTAGTTTAAAGTTGATGCACTGTTACTGTTCCAATAACGTGATCTATAAGATGTGTGGGAAAGAGGGATTGCATTGTATTGGGACAGGAAGGAACTGTACCATTGGCACGGGCTCCACCTGGACCCGTCTGGGACCAGGGTCCTCGCAGAAAGGATAAATAGGCTGATCACAAGGACTTTAAACTAGTAAATGGGGGGAGAAAGGCTCAAGTGAAAATTGTAGTACAAAAACAAACAAAAGGGAAGAGTAGAGTAGCAATCAGAAATTGAGCTTTAGGCTCTACAGGTAAATGGAAAACTAAAGATGTAAAGTGATTTAAACCAGGAGGCATAAATAAGAAACATGAGTTGAAGAACAAGTTAGGGTGTGTGACCCAAAGAAGTGTTGTTTATACAAACGCACGGAATACAAGGACTAAGTTGAATGAACTGCAGGCACAAGTTCAACTTGGAGGGTATGACATGGTAGCTATTACTGAGACATGGCTGCAAGATGGTCAGGACTGGGAACTAAATATACCAGGTTATAAGATCTACAGAAAAGATAGGGAAAATGGCAGAGGGGGAGGAGCATCCTTAGTGATTAAGGATGCAATCACTTCAATGATGAGAGGATATAACGAGGGGTAAGCAGGCAATGGAAACTTTATGGGTAGAATTAAGAAATAGGAAAAGATTTAAGACTAGTGGGAATTGTGTCTTGGTCTCCTGGTAGCAGCTGAGAAGTGCTAGATTGTATAAATGCAGAGATTAGACAAGCGTATAGCAACGGCAGAGTGGTTTTAATGGGGGATTTGAACAAGCAGACTAGCACCTGTCAAAGGTAGTGAATTTCTTCAGTGTGTCCGGGATAGTTTTCTACAACAATATGTCCTAGAGGCAACAAAGGGGGCAAGCCGTATTAGATTTAGTCATGAGCCAGATTTAGTTAACAGCCTAACTGCGTGAACATTTATCCAATAGCGATCATAACATGGTCGAGTTCAGCGTAGTGTTTGAGAGAGAGAAACATAAAACAGCTACTAAGATTCTAGATTTTGTAAGGCCGAGTCAGCGGGATGTGGCAGAGACTGTTTACTGTAAAATGGACAAATCTGTTAATGGGTAAAACAACACCAGATCACTGGGAAGTGTTCAAAAAATAATGTGATACAGAACCAGTTTATACCCGAGGGGCAAGAGCTCTACTTGCCACAAAAAACAGCCACGTACATGTAAAGACGCAAGAGACAGCATAAAACAAAGAAAAATCATACAAAAATGCAAAAAATAGCACAGATCCCGGTGAAGGCGAAAGATAGAAAGAACAGCAAAGGGTGACAACAGATAATACGATCTGCAAAAAGGGAGTATGGAGAGAAAGTGGCAAGGATATTGAAATCAACACAGAATTTTTAAATTATATTAGGAAGAGGACAGTCAGGAGCAATGTTGGCCCCTTAAACTGATATTGGTGGTATTGTCAGTGATAAGGAAATGGCGGACATGTTGAATAATTACTTTGTGCCAGTATTTAAAGTAGAGGAAGAGAATAGCATGCCGGAAATCCCAAATAAACTAATATTGAATCGGGGACAGGGACATGACAAGCAAAATAACAGTAATGAAGAAAATAATGGCAATAAAGAGTGACAAATCCCCAGGGCCAGATGGTTTCCATCCCATAAGTAGGTGAGCACATTGCAGATGCCCCAACTGTAATCTTCTAAAGTTCTTTCGATTCAGGAATGGTCCTTTTAGATTGGAAAATGGCACGTGTCAATGCACTATTTAAGAATGACGAGAGGGAAATCAGTTAGCCTAACATCTATTGTCGGGAAATTACTTGTCTATAATTAAGGAGAGAGTGACTGAACACCTTGAAAATTTTCAGCTGATCACAGAGAGCCAACATAGATTTGTGAAAGGTAGGTCATGCCTGACAATGGACTTCCAGAAAGCATGTGATAAAAGTCCTGCATAAGACTGTTAACTAAGGTTGAAGCCTATGGAATTGAGGGCAAATAATTGACCTGGTTAGGAAATTGGCTGAGCAGCAGGAGAGGGTAGCGATAATGGGCAGCTACTCTAATTAGCAGGAGATGACTAGTGGTGTACCGCAAGGATATGTGTTCGGGCCACAACTATTCACAGTACTTATTAATAACTTAGATGATTGCATAGAAAGCCACATATCCAAATTTGCCGATAACAAAGATAGGTGGCATTGTAGGCAGTGTAGATGAAAGCATAAAATTACAAAGGGATATCGATAGATTAAGTGAATGGGCAAAACTGTGGCAAATGGATTTCAACATAGGCAAATACGAGGTCATCCACTTTGGACCTAAAAAGGAGCAGGGTACTTTGTAAATGGTGAAGTGCTAAAAACAATGGAGAAGTGCTAAAAACAATGGAGGTTTAAAGAGACTTGGTTGGTTGGGGGGGGGGTTCAGGTACATAGATCATTAAAATGTCGAACAGGTACAGAAAATAATCAAATGGAATGCTAGCCTTTATATCTAGAGGACTAGAATACAAGAGGATAGAAGTTATGCTGCACAAAGCCCTGGTTAGACCACACCTGGAGTACTGTGAGCAGTTCTGGACACCACACCTTAGGAAGGATATATTGGCTTTGGAGGGAGTGCAGGTGCAGCGTAGGTTTACCAGAATGAAACCTGGACTCATAACAAGAAATAGGAGCAGGAGTAGGCCATCGGGCTCCTCGAGCCTGCTCCGCCATTCAATAAGATCATGGCTGATCTGACGCCAAGGATTAAATTACAAGGAGCACTTCACCATTTACAAAGTACCCTGCTCCTTTTTAGGTCCAAAGTGGATGACCTCGTATTTGCCTATGTTGAAATCCATTTGCCACAGTTTTGCCCATTCACTTAATCTATCGATATCCCTTGTAATTTTATGCTTTCATCTACACTGCCTACAATGCCACCTATCTTTGTTATCGGCAAATTTGGATATGTGGCTTTCTATGCAATCATCTAAGTTATTAATAAGTACTGTGAATAGTTGTGGCCCGAACACATATCCTTGCGGTACACCACTAGTCATCTCCTGCTAATTAGAGTAGCTGCCCATTATCGCTACCCTCTCCTGCTGCTCAGCCAATTTCCTAACCAGGTCAATTATTTGCCCTCAATTCCATAGGCTTCAACCTTAGTTAACAGTCTTATGCAGGACTTTTATCACATGCTTTCTGGAAGTCCATTATAGACCGGTCAGCCTGACATCGGTAGTGGGTAAAATGATGGAATCAATTATTAAGGATGTCATAGCAGTGCATTTGGAAAGAGGTGACATGATGGGTCCAAGTCAGCATGGATTTGTGAAAGGGAAATCATGCTTGACAAATCTTCTGGAATTTTTTGAGGATGTTTCCAGTAGAGTGGACAAGGGAGAACCAGTTGATGTGGTATATTTGGACTTTCAGAAGGCGTTCGACAAGGTCCCACACGAGAGATTGATGTGCAAAGTTAGAGCACATGGGATTGGGGGTAGTGTACTCACATGGATTGAGAACTGGTTGTCAGACAGGAAGCAAAGAGTAGGAGTAAATGGGTACTTTTCAGAATGGCAGGCAGTGACTAGTGGGGTACCGCAAGGTTCTGTGCTGGGGCCCCAGCTGTTTACACTGTACATTAATGATTTAGATGAGGGGATTAAATGTAGTATCTCCAAATTTGCGGATGACACTAAGTTGAGTGGCAGTGTGAGCTGCGAGGAGGATGCTGTGAGGCTGCAGAGCGACTTGGATAGGTTAGGTGAGTGGGCAAATGCATGGCAGATGAAGTATAATGTGGATAAATGTGAGGTTATCCACTTTGGTGGTAAAAACAGAGAGACAGACTATTATCTGAATGGTGACAGATTAGGAAAAGGGGAGGTGCAAAGAGACCTGGGTGTCATGGTACATCAGTCATTGAAGGTTGGCATGCAGGTGCAGCAGGCGGTTAAGAAAGCAAATGGCATGTTGGCCTTCATAGCAAGGGGATTTGAGTACAGGGGCAGGGAGGTGTTGCTACAGTTGTACAGGGCATTGGTGAGTCCACACCTGGAGTATTGTGTACAGTTTTGGTCTCCTAACCTGAGGAAGGACATTCTTGCTATTGAGGGAGTGCAGCGAAGGTTCACCAGACTGATTCCCGGGATGGCGGGACTGACCTATCAAGAAAGACTGGATCAACTGGGCTTGTATTCACTGGAGTTCAGAAGAATGAGAGGGGACCTCATAGAAACATTTAAAATTCTGATGGGTTCAGACAGGTTAGATGCAGGAAGAATGTTCCCAATGTTGGGGAAGTCCAGAACCAGAGGTCACAGTCTAAGGATAAGGGGTAAGCCATTTAGGACCGAGATGCGGAGGAACTTCTTCACCCAGAGAGTGGTGAACCTGTGGAATTCTCTACCACAGAAAGTTGTTGAGGCCAATTCACTAAATATATTCAAAAAGGAGTTAGATGAGGTCCTTACTACTAGGGGGATCAAGGGGTATGGCGAGAAAGCAGGAATGGGGTACTGAAGTTGAATGTTCAGCCATGAACTCATTGAATGGCGGTGCAGGCTAGAAGGGCCGAATGGCCTACTCCTGCACCTATTTTCTATGTTTCTATATTACACAAGTTAGTTTTCCCTAGAATTTAGAAGGTTAAAGGATGATTTGATCTAAGTTTAAGATATTGGAGAACAGATAGGGTCTAGAGAAACTATTTCTGCTGGTTGGGGATTCTAGGACTAGGGAGCATAGTCTAAAAATTAGAGCCAGACTTTTCAGGAGTGAAATTAGGAAACACTTCTACACACAAAGGGTGATAGAAATTTGGAACTCTCTTTTGCAAATTGCAACTGATGCTAGATCAGTTGTTAATTTTAAATGTGAGATTGATAGATTTTTGTTAACCAAAAAGTATTAAGGGAAACGGTCCAAAGGCCCATATGGAGTTAGGTTACAGATCAGCTATGATTTCACTGAATGGAAGAACAGGCTCGAGGGGCTAAATGGCCTACTCCTATTCCAAAGGAAGTGTGGACCAACTTGAGTTTCAGATGACTTCATTTCATTTTACTTAAAGCATTTTAACTTAATTTTAACCATTATTATTGCAGGCCTGACAGTAAGAACTGGCAGTACCAGGAAACCATAAAGAAAGGAGACCTGCTATTGAACAGAGTCCAAAAACTGTCGCGAGTAATAAATATGTAATCTGTTTAACGGATGATGGCTCTCAGTGTTATGCAATGGCCATTTAGGTTTTGAATTGTTCTAGTTATTTCTCCAAACTTGACCTTTTAATATTTACAAATCATGGGTTTAGTTTGTGCCATTGTTAAACATTTATGTACATGTAGTCCAAACATTTTGAGCAACTGTATATAATAAACACCCAGAGCATGTTTTCAAAATCGTGGCTCATGTATTTCAAAGAGAATTGGTATATTTAAAGATTAGGCTGAAATTCCAATAATGATATCAAAGGATGTATTGTTTCTGAACTTTGGTACACTGGGAAATTATTAAATGTTTTCTACTGCCTTTGCATTTTTTCACTTTATAATTTATGGATGAATATTATTTACAGCATGTTTAATGTTGCTATCACTAAATAATAGTTAAAATACAGAATTGGCTGGGGCTGTTGAGAATTTGAGGGATGTTTGAATGCTTGTTAACCAAGTAGCTACAGGGAGAATTACAGGACAGCTAAAGGCTGGATGAAAGAATAAGAACCTTTGTTAGAGAGAGAAAAGACTGACTGCAAACAGCAATCTATGAGGAACAGATTACAACTAACATACATACTCTAAAAGAAGCAGCAGAGTTATTCATGACGAACAACAGTAAGTTTTGGGTAAAGATGCAAATAACTGGATTTCTAAAGCATAAGCTGGATAATTGGGTACTATAAACTATAATAGTATAGTTAAACGGGAAATCTATTCTGCAATTCTTGCAACAAAAAAAGATGAGTGTTAACATTTTGGACGAGGGAACCGTTGGTACAATTTCTAAATTTGTGGATGATACCAAATTCAGGATATAGTTACTGAGGAAGACTACGACAAAATACAAGATACAGCAGAATGGGAGTGTAAATAGCAAATGAATTTCAATATAGATAATTGTGAGGTGGTGCATTTTGGTAGGAGAAATAAGTAGGCCACATCCTCCTGTCCTAATAGAGCAAAGATCGAGGAGTACTGATTCAAGAATCTATGGCCCCAAGTTTCCACATGATTTGCTCCTGATTTTTAGGAGCAATTGGTGTAGAACGGAGTATCTTAGAAATCGGAATTCTCGTCATTTAGTTTGCTCCAGTTCTAGTCAGTTAGAACAGTTTCACTTTGGAACAGAATTTTTTTTTCAAAAGGGGGCGTGTCCGGCCACTTATGCCTGATTTCAAAGTTTCGTGAGTGAAAACTTACTCCAAACTAACTTAGAATGGAGTAAGTGAAGATTTGTGTACGCTCGAAAAAACCTTGTCTACACTTTAGAAAATCAGGCATAGGTTACAAATCAGGCGTAGGGAATGGTGAGGGGGTGTTTAAAGGGAAGTTTACAAACATTAAACACTTCAGTTTTACAAATAAAGAGCCATCATCAATAATAAATGATAAATACATCAATAAATCAATCAAAAAAAACATAAATAATTAAAAAAAATACAACATTTTCTACTTACCGACTGCAGCACCGGGAGCCCTCCAACAGCGTGCTGGGATGCCTCCCTCAGTGTGTCTGTCAGTGTCTCTATCTCTCTGTCTGTGTGTCTCTGTTTCTGACAGGGAGGGGGGGGGAGAGGGAGGATGAAAGGGCCGGGCCCGTCCCCAGCACCATATGTACAGGTAGGTGGCGGGTCGGGTGGGAGATTCGGGGAGGGAGGTCAGGTCGGATCCAGTCCGGGGGCGGGGAACGGGTGTCTGGTCCAGTCCGGGGGGGGGTGGCAGCGGGTGTCGGGTCTGGGGGGGGGGGGAAGCGGGTGTCGGGTCTGGGGGGGGGGGGGGGGAAGAGCGGGTGTCGGGTCTGGGGGGGGGGGGGGGGGGAGAAAGAGAGTGGGTGTCCGGTCCAGTCGGGAAGTGGGAGTCGGGTCGGGAGGAGCCTTATTCACGCAGCCCCAGTGAGGCCATTCGGCCAGGGCTAGGGGCTGCACACCACTGAGATGGAATGCGATTTGTTACAGTCTCGGTAGCCTGGAACTACTGAACTTGCGTGCCCACTGTAGCGCGCATGTGCAGAGGTCCCGGCACTGTTTTTGGCGCAGGGACCTGGCTCTGCCCCCTACAGCTCGTGCTGCGCTGTGCCGAGGGCCAGAGGACCTGCAGGGAGGTGGAGAATCTGGAGGGTTTTTTTAGGCACACTTTGTGGCGCGAAAAACGGGCGTCCAAGTCGGGACTGCGCCGTTCTAGGCGCGTCTCGAAACTTGGGCCCATTAAATGTAGCAATGCAGGTTACCAAGGCCATAAAGCACCGAGGTTCATTTCTAGAGGAATAGAATTGAAAAGTTACATTAAACTTGAATAGAACCTTGGTTAGACAACACTCGGAGTACTATGCAGAGTTCTGGTCACCGTATTTTTTAAAAAAAAAGAGGCAGTGGAAAAGCTACACAGATATCAGAAGTGAATCATAGAATGGTTACAGCACAGGAGGAGGCTATTTGACCAGTCAAGCATATGCCAACTCTGCAAGAGCACTTCAGTAAGTCCCGCATTTTCCCTGTAACCCTGCAAATGTTTTTCCTTCAGGTACTTATTGAATTTCATAGATTTACACCCCTCAAAATAAATTTCTCCTCATCTCTATTTTAAATGGGTGGCCCCTTATTCTAAGATCATGCCCTCTAGTTCTAGTCTTCCCCCATCAAGTGATCAGGAAGGCCAATGGTACCTTGACCTTTTATTGCAAAGGGGATGGAGTTTAAAAGCAGGGAAGTCTTGCTACAGCTATATTATAAGGTATTGGTGAGGCCACACCTGGAATACTGCTTGTAGTTTTGGTTTCCATATTTACAAAAGGATATACTTGCTTTGGAGGCAGGTCAGAGAAGGTTCACTAGGTTGATTCCAGGGATGAGGGGGTTGACTTATGAGGAAAGGTTGAGTAGGTTGGGGACTCATTGGAATTCAGAAGAATGAGGGGTGATTTTATCAAAACATGTAAGATTATGAGGGGGCTTGACAAGGTGGATGCAGAGAGGATCTGATCTTATTAAATGGCGGAGCAGGCTCGAGGGGCCATATGGCCTACTCCTCCTCCTATTATATTTATGAAAACCACGATTAAATCCTAACCACTTGCCGTATAAATGTTTTTCCTCGTGTCGCTTTTGGTTCTTTTGCTCATCACAAAATGTTTCCACTGGTTCTTGACCCTTCTGCCAATGGAATCAGTTTCTCTCTCCAGACACATTTTGAACACCACTATGAAATCTCCACTCACCCTTCTCTGCTCTAAGGAGAGCAACCCCAGCTTCTCCAGTCTATCCACGTAACTGAAGTCTCTCATCCCTGGAACCATTCTTTTAAATCTATTCTGTGCCCTCTTTAATGCTTTCAGATCCTTCCTAAAGTATGGTACCCAGAATTGGACACACTACTCCTGTTGGGGCTGAACTAGTGTTTTAAGGTTCATCATAACTTTGTACTCTATTCTACTTATGAAGCCCAGCATTCCGCATACTTTTTTAACCGCTTTCTCAACCTGTCCTGCCACCTTCAACAATTTGTGCCTATACCTCCTTTAGAATTGTACCCTTTAGTTTATATTGCCTGTCCTCGTTCTCCACATTTTTCTGCATTCAATTTCACCTGCCATGTATCTACCCATTCCACCAGCCTGTTGTCTGTCCTCTTGAAGTTTATCACTATCCTCACTGTTCACTATACTTCCAAGTTTTGTCATCTACAAATTTTTTAATTGTGCACTGTATATCCAAATCTTAAGTAATTGATATCCAGAAAAGCAGTGGTCCTAGTACTGATCACTGGGGAACCCCACTGTAATTTACTCTAATAAACAACTTTTTAAAATGTATTCATTCACGGGATTTGGGCGTTGCTGCAAAGACCAGCATTTATTGCCCATCCCTAATTGCCCTCGAAGGTGGTGGTGAGCTGCGTTCCTGAACTGCTGCAGTCCATGTGGTGAAGGTACTCCCACAGTGCTGACTTTGTTTTACTGGTTTGTTACAACTGAGTGGCTAGCTAGGCCATTTCAGAGGACAGTTCAGAGTCAACCACATTGCTGTGGGTCGGGAGTCACAAAAAGGCCAGACCAGGTCAGGACAACAGGTTTCATCATTCTTCTTCGGCAGTCCCTTGGAGTCGAGGAGGACTTGCTTCCACGCTAAAATGAGTTCTAAGGTGACGGATGAGACCAATGCGGGATCTACAGTCTGATACAGGTGGAGCAGATGGTGGGGGGTGGGGTGCTGGATTTGTCATATGCTCCTTCCGCTGTTTGAACTTGACTTCCAAGTCTTTTCATCAGGAGCACACGGAAGTGTTCGGCGCCTTCTTGGATGCTTCTCCTTTGAGCAGGAGACCAGGGATGCCCAAGAGTCGGGGAAGTAACATTTTTTCAAGGAGGCTTTGAGGGTGTCCTTGAAACATTTTCGCTGCCCTCGTTGGCCGTGGCGTAGCTCGGAGTAGAGTGCTTGTTTCGGTAGTCTAGTATCAGGCATACGAATAATGTGGCCAGTCCATCGGAGTTGGTCGAGTGTGGTCAATGCCTCGATGTTGGCCTGAGAGAACGCTAACATTGGTATGCCTAGCCTGCCAATTCATTTTCAGGATTTTGCGAAGGCAGCGTGGGTGGTACTTCTCCAGTGCTTTGAAGTGCCTACTGTACATAGTCGATGTCTCTGAAGCATATAGGAGGACGGATATCACTAGAGCTCTGTTGACCATGAGCTTGGTGCCGGGTTTGAGATCCTGGTCTTCAAACCCTCTTTTCCTCAGTCGACTGAAGGCGGTGATGGACTTCGTCATCGATTCTGTCCTTGCTGATAATAGGCTCCCAAGGTATGGGAAGTGGTCCACATTATCCAAGGTCTTGTCATGGATCTTGATAATCGGGGAGCAGTACTTTGTGGCCGGGGCAGGCTGGTAGAGAACCTTTATCTTACTGATGTTTAATATAAGGCCCAGATTCCCGTACGCTTCAGTGACGGTGTCAACGATAGTTTGGAGTTTGGCCTCCGAGTGTGAACAAACTGTAATTACAGTCTGCATACTGTAATTCAATGACCGAGCTTGGAACAACCTTGGATCTGTACTGGAGGCTACAGAGGTTGAACAATTTCCCACTTGTCCTGTAGATTAACTCCACTCCAGTGGGAAGCTTGTTAATGGTGAGATGAAACATTGCAGCGAGGAAGATTGAGCAGAGCGTTATGAGACAGCCTTGCTTAACCCCGGTCTGCACTTGTCTGTGGTTGTTCCATTGATAAGAATTGCGGCTTGCATGTCATCATGAAGCAGGCGGAGGATGGTGATGGACTTGAGGAGGACGCTCCATAGTCCCTCGATTGACAGAGTCAAAGACCTTTGTGAGGTCAAAGAAAGTCATGTACAGAGGTTGATGCTGCTCCCTACATATTTCCTGGATTTGTCACAAGGTAAAGATCATGTCCATTGTGCCCCTTAGTGGGCAGAATCCGCATTACGATTCTGGGAGGAGCTCTTCAGCCATTGGGAGGAGTCGGTTGAGGAGGATTCTTGCGATGATTTTCCCTGCGGCAGACAGCAGGAAAACGCCTCTGTAATTACCGCAGTCAGACTTGTTACCTTTCTTGAAGATAGTCACGATTACGGCATCTCTGAAATCCCCTGGCATGCTCTCCTTCCAGATAAAAGAGGTGAGATTGTGGATTCGCGCCAAGAGTACTTCTCCGCTCTGCTTTAGTACTTCGGCAGGTTTAGTTTTTTTTTCAATTGTCGGATGGCCTTTTCAACCTCATGCCGCTGAGGTGGTGGCGGGTATCATGCTGTGGGATGGAGTCAAGGACACTCGCGTCAGACAGAGTCTTAGTTAAGGAGATCTTTGAAGTGCTCCTTCCAGCAGGCACTGACTGCCTCTCCGTGGAACAGGACCTCGAGTGCTTGGGCCATAGGTGGCCTTGACTGCGCTTACAAAATCTACACATGTCGTGATTGTCGGCTAGTTGCTGGATCTCCTGCACTTTTTCCACCCACCATCTGTTCTTTAGGTCACAAGTTTTTTGTTGGCCCTCGGCCTTCAGTTGGCTGTAGGTCTGCTTTCTTTCACTCAAGTTATGGTGTTGTTTCCAATTCAAAAATGCTTGCATTTGCAGTTTATTAGCTCCTGGATCTCCTGGTCATTCTCATCGAACCAGTCTTGATGTTTTCTCATAGAGTAACCAAGTGTCTCTTCGCAGGTGCTAATTATGGACACTCTGTGGCTCCAGTTCATTGGAGGTCGTCAGGCTGGCTGTGAGGCGTTGGCTGAATAGGGCTTTGTTTTCACGGTCTTTGAGTGCTTCAGCATTGATTTTTCTGCGGCAGCATTTCTGTTGCCGTCACTGTTTAGAAACTAGATTGATGGAAATAACAGAGCAGATTAGGCGGTGGTCAGTCCAGGAGTCGTCAGCTCCCGTCATGGCAGATATCATTGCGGTTCCTCGCTCGGACGATGATTTAGTCTAGCAAATGCCAGTGCCTGGAACGAGAGTGTAGCCATGAGGCCATGTACTTAGCTTTCTGACAAAACAATGTGTTGGTTATGACAAGATCATGTTATAAGCATTTCATCAGGAGGATGCCATTGGAGTTGGTTTTCCTTACTCCTTCCCTGGCAATCACACCTCTCCATATGTCTCATTATAATAGTGATTAAACTCCAAAAATACTTCATTGGCTGTAAAGTGCTTTGAGACGGCTGGTGGTCGTGAAAGGCACTATCTAAATGCAAGTCTTCCCTTGCCTGAAGGACATTAGTTAACGAGTTGGGTTTTTCCAACAATCCACTAGTTTCATGGTCACTTATGGATACTAGCTTTTTAATTCCAGATTTATTTAATTAACTGAATTTAAATTCACCAGCTGCCATTGTGGGATTTGAACTCCTATCTTCAGATTATCAGTCTAGGCCTCTGGCTTACTAGTCCAGTAACATAACCACTATGCTACTATACCCCTACTACTCTCTGTTCCTGTCACTTAGCCAATTTCATACCATGCTGCCACTGTCCCTTTTTATTCCATGGGCTTCAACTTTTCTGGCAAGCCTATTATGTGGCACTTTATCAAATGCCTTTTGGAAGTCCATGTGCACCGCATCAAAAATCTCACAATTAGGTTCATTAAACACAATTTGCCTTTTAACAAATCTGTGCTGGCTTTCCTTGATTAATCCATACTTGTCCGAGTAACTGTTCATTTTGGCCGGGATTACTGTTTCTAAATTCTTCCCCACTACCGAGGTTAAATTGACTGACCTGTAGTTGCTGGGATTATTGTTCACCTTTTTTTGAACAAGGGTGTAACATTTGCAATTCTCCAGTCCTCTGGCACCAATCCCATATCTAAGGAGGATTGGAAGAATAGGGACAGTACCTCTACAATGTCCACTTTTACTTCCCTCAGCATCCTAGAATGCATCCCATCTGGTCCTGGTGAGTTATCTGCTTTCAATACAGCCAGCTTTTCTAGTGCCTAATCTTTATCAATTTTTAGTATCCAGTATCTCAACTACCTCCACTATGACTGACTGCATCTGTCTTCACCAAGGAAGAAGATGCTAAGTAGTCATTTAATATCTCAGCTATGCCCTCTGCCTCTTTGCGTCAGCCTCCCTTCTGGTCCCTGATCAGTTCCACCCCATCTCTTACTACCAGTTTACTATTTACATGCCTCAAGATGATTTTTGGATTCCCTTTTACGTTAGCTGCCAATCTATGCTCATACTCTTTGTCCCTCATTTCCTTTTTCACTTCCCCTCTGAACTGTCTATATGCAGCCTGCTTCTTGTATTCTCAACCCAACATTGAAAGACTTGGATTTATATAGTGCCTTTCATGGGACCCCAACTATTTACAATCTATATTAACGACTTGGAGGAAGGGACTGAGTGTAACGTAGCCAAGTTTGCTGACGATACAAAGATGGAAGGAAAAGCAATGTGTGAGGAGGACACAAAAAATTTGCAAAAGGACAGACAGGCTAAGTGAGTGGGCAAAATTTTGGTGGATGGAGTATAATGTTGGAAAGCATGAGGTCCAAAAAAAATCAAAGAGTAAGTTATTATTTAAATGGAGAAAGATTGCAAAGTGCTGCAGTACAGCGGGACCTGGGGGTACTTGTGCATGAAACACAAAAGGATAGTATGCAGGTACAGCAAGTGATCAGGAAGGCCAATGCAATCTTGGCTTTTATTGAAAAGGGGATGGAGTATACAAGCAGGGAAGTCTTGCTACAGCTATACAGGGTATTGGTGAGGCCACACCTGGAATACTGCATGTAGTTTTGGTTTCCATATTTACGAAAGGATATACTTGCTTTGGAGGCAGTTCAGAGAAGGTTCACTAGGTGGATTCCAGAGATGAGGGCATTGACTTATGAGGAAAGGTTGAATAGGTTGGGCCTCTACTCATTGGAATTCAGAAGAATGAGGTGTGATCTTAACGAAACGTATAAATTTATGAGGGGGCTTGACAAGGTGGATGCAGAGAGAATGTTTCCACTGATAGGGGAGACTAGAACTAGAGGGCATGATCTTAGAATAAGGGACCACCCATATAAAACTGAGATGAGAAATTTCTTCACAGAGGGTTGTAAATCTGTGGAATTCGCTGCCTCAAAGAGCTGTGGAAACTGAGACATTGAATAAATTTAAAACAGAAATTGTTTTTCTTAAATGATAAGGGGTTATGGGGAGCAGGCAGGGATGTGGAGCTGAGTCCATGATCGGATCAGCCATGATCTTATTGAATGGCAGTGCAGGCTCGAGGGGCCGTATGCCCTACTCCTGCTCCTATTTCTTATGTCCGCCGGATGCCAATTAGCACACAAGCAAGCTCCCACAAACAGCAATGTGATAATGACCAGATAATCTGTTTTTGCAATATTGATTGAGGGATAAATATTTGCCAGGACACCAGGGATAACTCCCCTGCTCTTAGAAATAATGCCATGGGATCTTCTATGTCCACTTGAGAGAGCAGATGAGAACCTTGGTTTAATGTCTCATACAAAAGATGCACAGCACTCCGACAGCACAGCACTCCCTCGGAGTGGCAGCCTAGATTTTCTGTGTTCAAGTCCCTGGACGTGCGTCATATGCCCCTTTTTCTGCTTCATACTATCTATTTATCATCATCCAGGGAGCTCTGACTTTGGTTGCATTCTCTTTCCCCCTCAATGTACCTCAACTGTACCCAAACCATCTCATTAGAGTGAAGAGTGGTTAGAATGTGGAACTTGCTACCACATGGAGTAGTCAAGGTAAATTGCATAGATGCATTTAAGGGAGAAAGGAAGAAGTTATGTTGATAGGGTTAGATGAAGTAGGTTGTCAGGAGGCTCGAGTAGAGCATAAATACCAACATGGACTAGTTGGGTTGAATGGTTTGTGGGTGTTGTAAATTTTATGTAGTTTTGAACTCCAAGAGAAACCAGTTATCAATGTTCCAACAACACAAGCAGCTTACCATCCAGATCATTACCCCATCCACTACCTTAAACATTCACTCACTCCTCCAGCACCGGTGTACTGTGACTGCAGTGTGCCAGCTACAAGATGCACTGCAGGATTCTCAATCCCATGACCTCTACCACCTAGAAAGACCAGAGCAACAGACGCACAAGTCACACGCCATCCTGACTCGGAAATATATCACCGTTCCTTCATCAACACTGGGTCAAAATCCTGGAACTCTCTCCTTAACAATACTGTGGGAGCATCTTCACCACACGGACTGCATCAGTTCAACAAGGCAGTTCACCAACTTTTGAAGGGCAACTAAAGATAGGCAAATAATGCTGGCCTTGTCAGCGACACCCACACCCTGTGAATTAATAAGGGAGCCAGACCCACACAGGTCACGGTTTCCTGGCGTGGAAGCAGCCTACAAACCGGCCACTACAAAAAGGAGAGTTCTCTTTTTTTCCCCCTCCAAAAAAACAATAATCATGGAGTAAGGAGGTGTGTGCCTGTCCTCCCTCAACCCCCGGCACTTAACTGAGGGTCACTTCCAGTGAGGCAAGTGACCCAAAATTCTGAAGAAACTGTTTCACCCAGAGGGTGGTGGGGGTCTGGAAATCACTGCCTGAAAAGGATGGTAGAGGTAGAAACCCTTGAAGTGCCATAACTTACAAGGCTATGGACCAAGAGCTGGAAAGTGGAATTAGGCTGGATTCTAACTAGGCGAGTTGCCTATGTTATTGAAATGAGGCCGGAGGCCCAATTTCTGGCAGGCACTGGATCTCCTGGTTGGGGTGCGTTTGTGGGCCCAGCTGAATTTTGAACTCAGTCTCTCACTTGGAAGACCAGATGGGAGGTGTAAAGAAGGTGCACTTCTTAAAAGCATAAAGCTAAGGGATGAATATTACTGTAAAATAGAAGCACAAGAGATAGTGACCAAAAATTTGCTGTGGCAGGGCTCCCACTATTAGACGTCCGTTTAAATGTTGGTATTTTTCACTGCAAGTTGCTAGAAGTGCAAGATGGAACTGCGCCCTCTACAGGGCATCTGGGTGAACAGGGTAAACAATTATGGGAGGTCTGAAAGGGTAAACAATTATGGGAGGTCTGAAAGAAGGAAAGGGAAGGTAAAAGTTCAAGTCCACAGTGGTAGTGTTAAATCAGTTGTGTTATGGTTTAAGCTAGCTAAAGGTTGATCTCTGCCTATTTTAGACCATGGCTTAGTTAAGACATGTACAAGCATCTCACTTTTGGATTAAATCCACTATAGGGATTAAGAGTATCGTATGGCATGGCAGGGTCTAATCTAGGTAGATTTAGACATTTTCCATTCTTGCAGATGTTGACTGAAGACCAGTGCACATCAGAATTTCTCCTAATTCCCAGCTCTCACTATACCTAAAATGTTACTGCTCACTAATACTGTTGCAAGACGTCAGAAATGTGATATCTTACTCATTCAGATTTAGCTTATTTCATCTCCCCATTTTATGGAATGGGAGTGGGGAAACGAGACTGACCCATCAGCACTGTGGACTATGTATAGTACGTGTGTACCCAGTGAACCACATTCATCTTTCTAACTGACATCAAACCACCACTACACAGCAGAATTGCCTGCATTAAGACGGCTTCAGATTGATCTCGTGTAATAACACTGACACTTGGACAGGGAATAAATAGACAAGAGGCCAAATAGCAAGTTCTGGGATTTTTCTTCAACTAAATCAAAACAAAAGGGGTCATATCACAGAAATGTTATTGCATATAGCTATAACCATCTCTGACAACTGAAAAAATACATTGTTGGTCAGCTCGACTCCTCACTGATGAAATGAGCTGGAGTTCCTGCAACAACTTGACTTCTCTGTACAACCAACAATTTTTTTTTAAAGTGTGTAAAGAAAGGGTTGATGCAAAAAGAGATGTAATGCAAACAGTTTAGAAATTATTTTTCACAAATCTACACAACTTTAAAATAGTCATTTCCTAAAGTTCCCATTCCAGTAAAAGTCCAAAAGAAAGAAAATTGCATAAATTGTAACATGTATCTATTCCAAAACACAGTAAAATCTGAGCCTGTAAATAGTGCAGGCAATGATCCATCCATTCCAAGTTTCCCACCAAACTAATCCCCGACATTTCTAGCTGACTTCAAAGACTGAACAAGTCGTTTGTGCATTTTGTACCCCAGGATTCATATCCAGATCTTGGATAGTTTAATTCTCATAAATGGTACGCAAAGAATCAAAGACTACATTTGTTATAAATAACAGTATAAATTATTTTTATTTACAGAACTTGTTACAAAACAAATAGACTATACATTTTCAAATATCGAAAGATTCTGACCCATGACATTTGTTCATGAATTATACAGCAGGCAACACAAAGTCCAGCTGATACCATAGCGACCAGGTGCGCTTGATTATGCATACTTCTGAAACTATTCACACTTTACACAGGAGGTTGCTTTTAGAACCAGGCTCAAATAATGAGCAGGAGCAAGATGCTTTGCTATCAGGCTTACATTCACATGAGATGTGTAGTGTTAAACTCTTCACTTATGTCTGTATTGCTTTTGCCTTTGCAATTGTTTTATTCCTTACATTAAATAAACCTGAATTATTAAACAGGTCTGAGTGCCTATTTTAAGACAAGAATACTTCTCCTATGTTCAGAATGTTGATCTCAGCTTTTCATCTTAAAATAAATTTTATTTGAATTTGCAGTATTAGTATAGGATCCTGTCGAGGACATTTTTTTTTAAAAAGAGGAAGACTTACTCCTGAAACATTGCATTTTGTGACCCTATTAATCCAAAGAATTTTAGGAGATACTCAGTGAAATCCAAGATATTTCCTTTCCAAAAGGCACCATCACCTTCAAAATATAGTCAGGATGAGAATATTTACATTCCAGTAGTATTAGATACTTATGGGTCAAACTCAAAATTACAATTATTTTAATGAGCCAAGTTATACAGCAATAGTGCTTTAGACCTTTCACTGTCAATTATTTAAAACATGGTGCTTCAACAAAAGGTACAGAAATGTAAAGGCCTTTTTTTTGCTCTTGGCTGGTGGTACAACCATACCCACACACACACACATTATACAATCATAATTTGAAAGAAATTGGTATATATTCATTTCACAATTGAGAAAGATTCAATCATTCCAAATTAATTTGTTGATAAGGTTTAAGCATAATAAGAAACATTAGGAACCCACAGGTGGAAAAAGCAAGCTCCTAATCTAAAACTGAACATTCAATATTTTTTTTTTAAATGTTCAATTTAAACAGTCGTTTTGAAGCAACTATCAGGCACTTTAATTTTTGACTAAAAGCTGCAAAAATGATGTAGTTAAAAAGCAGTTTCTTTTCAGATGTTGTGTCTGGGATGATTTTCTGTTGAATGCAATTGTTACATTGGGAGTTAGGGCAAATGAATATTTTATTACAGTGAAATAGTTGAGGCTTTCATCTCTTTCCCTCCCCCCCACTTCCAAAAAATAAATCATTTCACTCCCAAATTCCAAAATGGACAAAAGTTATATAAAAAGTGCCCCATAAATCTTATACTGTAGGTATTTTGCATTATTGGCTGGGCAGTGAATCTCTAAACAATAAGGTACTTTACCTGTTATTTATTAATTCCTAAATAAATAAATACCAGATGATTTCAAAATTGTACCAAAACTGGATATAAGAAAATGACCTGTGCAAAAATACATATTTAATATGTACAATTTTAACAAAATATGCATTCTGAAATAGGGATATTTCCATACTTTTGTATAATCCATTAAACAAGAAAATTCAAAATAAAAAGGTACAAAAATTGTGACATACTCTTAGTTTGTTGAAAATTGGGGTAAGAAAACTGTGAGTTACAATTGATAACTGTCCCAAAGGAACAAGTAAGCTTCAGTAAAAGCCAGTCTTAAAAATATCTACTTGGATGCAGAAAGTGTGCCATTTTATTACAGCAGAAAGGAGCAGTTTTCTTTCCTTTTTTAATAATTTCCATAGAAGCCTTTACAATCTAAAAGGAAATGGCATTACTTGGTCACCAACTTAAACTGTATCACAATAAATTGCATTTACAACAGATGGCTCCTTTTATTGATTTCCTGCCATTTGTCCAACAATGATTCCAAGAGTATATTTAACTATATACGAGTTTTATATATTTTTTAAAAATCTGTCTATATAGAATTCACTAAACTGTCCTCAAAAATCTGTGTTAAGATTAATGTAACAGATTATGTTAGTGTATGCTCACATTCTCCATACTGTGCACACATTGTTCCTTACATCTAGATTGGGGAGAAAGTGAAAGATGCAACACTAAATTGATGTTACAAACATTTGCTTTCACCAGTTATACTCCCCAATTTGTAGACCAATAGGGAAAATGTTGAAAAGTGCCCAAATTCTCAATAAAGTGGTCATTTAGAAAAATTTGTGGAATTTTTATTTTGAAATCCCTGATTTTACACATATTATGTTCATCTGACATGAAAATTTACAACTGTATCCCTTTTTACTAAAATCTTTTCCAGAATAGTTGGGAGTATGGATATAATCTATTAGTGCAAACATTATCTGGACTACAGATAGGCCAAAGGGGAGGAAGCAGCGTACACTAAAATCATTTTATTTTCTTACCATTTTCTACAGGCAAGACCGAGCTGCAAATGCCACTGAACCCCAGCAGTTTGTACCACATTCATGGTACAAAATGTATTCATGGATCCATTTAAGCAAATATGAATGTTTTATTCATAAAGATAAAATTGTTGCATTTATACTCCAAACATGATGCAATTTCTTTCAGCTCACCAGTCTGCTGTATTTCTAACCAGGGAGCAGTTAGAATTTATGCACAAAATTCTTAAAATAAATCACTATAAACAGAACTTGATAGCATTTGCTGGACTGTAACTTCCCAATTTTGTCATTTTAGTTCCACAATTTTTTTTCTGCTCAAAAAAGCCAAGGTTTGTGGATTTAACAAAAATAAAACAGTAATTTCAAAGTAACTACCTGACACAAGTCATCATACTTGGCAACTGTTTAGTTCAAATGTAGACACAATACACACAAATCTAATGAAAAAATAAATACAACATATCTGCTTTGTGATACAAATTTCCAGTAGATGCCAAGGGGCTTTGGAACAAAGAAACACCCCAATAACTAATTTGTCATTATGCTTATGCTTAAACTCTTGGCAGTTCTGAATCCAAAACTGTTCAGCAAATGCACCTGTGAATAGCGGTAAATAGTTTAAAAACTGCACCTTTGCATAAATCTCATAGATCAGTAGTCATTTCTTCTATCAACGTACCCAAGGTTTAATACTGATTTGAACAGTTGCAGTGGCCAAATTATATGCAGATGTCCATATCAACTCAATTTAAAATGTGCCACTACAGAAGGTGGCATTTCCACAAACTTGGCTTCAGAACCTGTATACAGTTTTGATTCTACTATCCACAGTACCTCTAGACCTGAGGAACAAGGGAAGTCGAGATAACTCCAAGGCCTCTTGCAGTTCAGAGTGCCTGTTTATTTTATTTTTTTAAATCAAAAGATGTCCAGTTTCTTCCAGAAGAGCATTGGTCATCAGGGTCGCGCCTTTGGCTGCAAAAGATAGAACGGTTTAATTAACCATCAAATTCGCATTGTAATTTTTCACAAGCATTCTTATTTTAGAAGAAAGCAACCTCACGTGTACAAAAAAAGTTTACCTCGTTTATTAGAAATATTGCAACAATTACAATCCTCCACAGAAATGGGAACACCCATTCCTTTTTCCTGCAGAACCCAACTACGACCATACTCTGAGCTGGGTTCACCAGGCCCAAGTACCCTGTTATCTGGCAAGAATGCTGGTCTCAATAGATCATTTTTATGAATGGATGCCTTGTTCTGCAATATTAGAAATAAGGGGACGATACAAAAATTATTCAACAATAATGGGCACTAATAACCATCATTGGCCAAACACCATTTTGCCAACAAAACAATGTGAAGTTTCCACATAACCGCAGGTGTTACTGAATTTTCCTCATGGAAAAAGGGTGCATAAGGGTCCTTCTCCCCCACCTGCTCCGAGCATCAATAGCAGCACTTTACTACTTTTGTGGAGGGGTCGGGAGAAGACAAGTAGATGCTACCATTGGGATATTCCAGTTGACATTAAAGCACTGACTCTTAATTCTGACTTTCCAAATAAAGATCAAGGTAATAAGGTACAATTTTATAGTTTATAAATTCTTAAACATCCCTCGCTGATATTTATGGACATCAGTTTGCTATATAGCATAAACTGTAAATGACAAGTTTACAATTACACAAATAAATCTGGGCAAATGGACTTGTAAAACTTGTGAATTATAGTTTTGGTGCAAAGACCTAGGAAGTCCATCCTTGCAGGAATCCAAGAATTTGTCGGTCGTTCCAGCAACAAATAGGCAAGCATTGTTAGTCCACAACAGAGATTCATGAAATTCAAAAGTAACATTTGCACAATTATAATGCAATTTAATATTTGCCAACCCCTAAAACCTAACCAACACCCATGGGGGAAGCTGCTCTTAAAGAACCACAGCTTGCTCGTAGTCACTTATCCATTTCTCAGTATTTCATACCTGATGAAGGAGAGAGTTGTTGGAAAGCCCTGGTGTTCCTGGGATCACACTGGGATGTTTTGAATGAACATTGTTTACCACAGGCGGTTTGGCAATCTTGTTCGATTTGTTACCACTGTTTATGGTGCTGGAACCTGGTGAGCTCTTCCGCTTTTTCCCTTCCAGCTTGTCCAGTGGGGTATGTGGATGTGAAAAGCCACCATGTAAATTTAAAGTCTGCTCATTTGACTGATGGACAAATGGCCCGAGTGAGAGAGTGGAATCACTGCTGTTCATAACCACACTCATCCGTTTAATTGATTCTGCAGGGATCCCCATTTGAAGCCCCTTTCCTGATTGGTCATGTTTGAGGCCTAAAGAGTTCACCTTGTTCGTACAATTGAGGCCAACATTGTGTGTACTGCTATAAGAGGAGGAGACAGATGAGTAGTAAGAGGTCACCAAGCTCCCAGAATTCACACAATTTTTCTTCAGCGATTCTGTGGAATGAGTGGAAGAAGAATGCAGTGGCAGTGCAGAAATATTTTTTCTTTTCTTTCCAGAACTGCTGCTGTTACTGTTGCTACTGATGTTGCTATTACTATTACTGCTGGTAGATGATGGATCTTTAGGTTTAAAAGACTTGCTGAGCTTCACTTTTTGAGGTTTATTAAATACAGGTGAAGGAACCGAAGAAACAGGCATCACAGAAGGTGAAGACACGTGTCTAGATTGCATACAATAAGCAGGGTCCATGATGCCCAAGGCAGCAGGGTGAGCATTTAGAGTAGTTGCATATGATAGCACAGATTTACTGTCAATGGATGACATAAATGGCGAAGAAACTAACACTGGAGATGTCATTAATGATGAGGACAATGATGTAGACGAGATAAACCCTGCAGCGTTAACACTGTAATGCGATAGCGGTGAGGAGTTCATGCCAGTGCTGTGGGGGTTTGACTGTGCTGATGTCGGACTATCCACTGCAGGAGGAATTTTTCTGAAAGAAAAAAAGAAAGCAAATTATTTTGCTCAGGTACAAGAGAAGGCAAATTTCAACCATAAAAATATTTATTAAAAAAATACTCAAAAACTGATTTCACACAATACTCATCCAGGATAAAACTAGACTTTGAAAAACCATGATGATTTAACCTATCTACAAATATCTATCCAGTTAACAGTTATAATTAAAATTTAAGGTTCACGCTTTTTAAAAAAATTTTGATTTTAATTTTAATTTTTTTAAGTTTGTATCTTAATAAAATTTCTCATCACTAATAAATCTTTCAATTAAACAAGCTATAGTTTAACATTACATTTTCAGAGTTCGTTGTCTTTGATTTAAAAAGTTAATGTAATTGCACTGTTGCAGTTTTTCACACTCCCTGCATTTGCACAATCCTCTCCATTGGAAGATCGTCAGTCATTACCAATGCCATTTCTCAGCTGGTCCAGCAGAAGGTGGATTTAGTCAGGAAGAGGTTAATCCAACATTTTTTGGGTAGATTTTCAGTTTAGGATCATTTGTGGCAGGAAAATCAGCAGCAGTTTTAAATAACTAAATATTGTAAGGTTTGAAGTGTCAGCCTCGGCTCATTCAAAGTACTCCCCCTTCCCCCTTTAAGTCAGAAGGATGTGGATTCAAGTTCCACTCCAGAGACTTGAGCACATTATCTAGGCTGATTCAGTAATGCATTACTGAGAGAGTGCTGCACTGCTGGAGGTGTTGTCCTTTAGCGGAGTCTGCCCTCTCAGGTAGACGAAAAAGATTAGATTGGCACTATTTTGAAGAGAAGCAGGGGAGTTCTTCCTGGTGCCCAGAACAACATTTATGCCTGAACCAACACCCTAAAAACAAAATATCTTATCTCATTGCTGTATGTGGAACCTTGCTGTGTGCAAATTGGCAGCCCCATTTTCCCAACAATAAATTGTGACTACACTACAAAAATACTTAATTAGCTGTATAGCGTTTTGCGATGTCCTGAGCTTATGAAAGGTGCTATATAAATGCAAGTCTCTCTTAAAAAGAAAGGTCGCAACCATTTGTTTTATACTTACTTCCACATCTGTGAATTAAGATGCTTTTCAACCATAGAGCTAAGTGCACATCGAAAGTGGTCCCATCGCCTGTCAAAGACAAAGCAACCTCGACCAACCTGCCGGCTCCCAAAGGTGCAAAGCTAATTCAAAACAAGAATGTTGAGAAATTCTGACAATTAAAACAAAAAAAATCTGAAGGAATTGGGAGTCAAAATGTATATTGTAGATTATGTATAATACAATTGTAATTTCAATAGTCACAGACAAAAAGAAAAAGTTCTGCTTGAAATGCGTGCTGTATCTGGGCCGAGAGTTTCCGCTTTGTATTTTTCTGCCACCCCCCAATTTTACACAGACTTATTTGCATTTCATCTGCCACAAAATCTGCTGTGAATCAGCACAATCGGTCAGCGTTTTAAAAACAGTTTTTTGAATAAATGTTTTTAAATATATTAACTGTAGCAACTTGCTGCAGTTTGATTAATACAGCTGAAAATTAGCTTCACAAAAAAATAAGCATTTTTAGTCTCAATTCTCCACCTGTGAGTAACCAGATTCTAAATGATTGAAAGTGACAAAAAAAAATACAGAACCATTTACTAGTTATATTAGGGTACAGTAGTCAATGTCTTCGTAAATTTACGAAAAAATTAAATTCAAAAGCTTTTGCAACGTTCCTTTAGTGTCCTTGTGCTGAAAATATCAAGTTGAATTTTTGGAGCCTCCTCGAGGACCTGCAAATGGGCGCAATTAGCGGAAACTCCCAATGGTGATTAATTCATCCTGACATGGCCAGTTGTGTGGGCGGGGCCTGTTTCTAGCATTATTATTTAAACTAGCGCAAAAGATCGCTGAAACTCTTTGCGCTGAACGTAATTTGCACTTAAAATTCTGCGATTGTGTGTTGGTTACGCCGATTTCAGGCAAATTATGATGGGGGAAAAAAAATGGGCGCAACCGAGCAGAAACACTACCGCCCCCACTCTCCTCCCCCCCCCCCCCCCCTTCCCTCCCCCGATGCTAAATAAGTAGGCTGCACAATGAACAAAAAACTGAAAAAATCTGGACATCAAGAACTATTCCCATTTTGAATTTCATCAACAATTTGCTAAACTTACAGCTGCTGGTCTAGGGTGATGTCCAGAATAATGGCAGTCTAGTTTTTCTGCAGATTCCTCTTTCTCATCGCATTCTCCCTCATCACTAGACAACCTGGATGCGGAGTCTGGTCCTACTAGTGAGGGGTGAAACTCGTGTACCGATGCAGCGTCAGTAATGGTATTGCCACTGTGCTGTAATGTACAACTGACAGGCCTTTAAAAAGAGTCAATTAATAGTGGTTAGAGATGTGGTTGCTCTCCATTACATTGCACTTTTACAACAATTATATCTGGAGTAATGTGAACACTTTTGATACCACAAAGAAAATACTCGCATCTGGAGCCAATTCAATACTGTACTACAGTCCTCCACTATGTTGAGCCTAGCAGTAATCCACATCAAATGGTGCTTATTTTGCCAGGTCATGAGTAAACTGTGTAGTACTATTCAAACAAGCACCCAAGCCACAAGCACTTTTGTAATAAGTAGAAATAAGTGACATAGAAACATGGATCATCAGTTTGACAGGTTACACTCATTGAATGTTTATTGTATTCAATGCCTTTCCATCAAGTCGGTATAAACTGCTCAGAAATGTTCCTGTGCCAACTACTATATAATGTTGGTTGTGTTCAAATATTCACGGTGAAAAAGAAATTGCCACTAAGCTTGACTGCTTTGTCATATTTAGCAAAACTAAATCATCAAAATAACCTAGTATTTGAAAAGCATGACTTCAGCAAGATTCCTATGAGAACATGGTGAAAATGTGTTCTTAAATTGAGGTCATAATGCACACCTCTTTACAGTACATGCTTAATCAAAATGGTGCACCAAAATGTTGGAACAATGAAACATTAAATTCATGTCAATTTAATTTAGCAAAATCAGACGTTTTTGACATTGGGAATATCTGCACCCCATTCCAGTGTCAAGTATAAGATGCTTAAATGCAATTCTTGTATATGTGAAAACTTTCCAAACGAGTACCTAAATCCGTGGTGTGCAGTATTGTGGCTCTCTCTCCCCCTCCCTCCCCCATTTCTATTAAGCAGTTCCCTTCAACTGGGAAAACAAGGCAGACAAATCACCAAATTATTTGCTTTGGAAGTTAAGTGCCAGAGCACACCCATACATTGAGTTTCCATTTATAATATTGCCTATTTTTATTGGTATTTATATAGCTGATTTGAATAAATTAATAAAACTGTCTAAACTACATGTTTATCACAACTCAAAAGTACCAGAGGTCACCATCATAACCATCTCTAACCTTCTCAGGACAAAATGTTCTTGGTTGAAAATAGGCATTAAAGCTTCCAGTCATTCCATCTACACACCCATTCTCACCAAGTTGGGAAGCATTCATGTTAAGTGAAATTGGAGGCAACATAATGAATCATTGAACATCTCGTACTGTATTCTGTAAACAAATCTGAATGTGTTGCAATCCTTGAATTGTTAATTTTGAGTGGGAAGTGGAGCAATGCTCTGAAGAATCAGGGTGGCAGAAAGGAACGTTAGCAACTAGAGTTGGAAGATCCAAGCTATTCTAAAGTTCATTCCAATCTGGAAATGTTCAGAAACACATTAATAGTGACCATATTTTCCTATTATGCATTAAAGAAAATGTTTTAAGTTCAATACATGCATAGCACAGGTTCAGCGTATTGTAAAACTCATTACAGATTGAGAACTATGGAAACAAGATTCAGAAATAAAAAGGCCCGTTCTGGAGCAATCACATTGGATATATTTACGCATTGTAATACAGGTTGGACCTCCCTTAGCCGGCACTACCCCTCGACCGGCATGATTCCAGTGCCCGGGGGCACATGCAAAGAACGCGGCCGACCTCCACCCTGACTTTAGGGCCGCTCCGACACTCGGCCTGCCAACACTTTGTGGTCTGCCGAGGGCCGGCCGACACTGCGGGCCTGCCGGGCCACCGACCTCCTCCCCTCTCCCCCCGACCTTGGACCGCTGACCTCCCCTCATCCGGCAAATTCCCTTATTCGGCACAGACCAGGTCCCGAGGGTGCCGGGTAAGGGAGGTTCAACCTGTAATATAAAAATTCAAGTATCTCAAGCTCTTGTGCGACTTTCCACAACACTGCAACTGTGGCTGGCTGACAGAAAATACAAATTAACCAGTGCAAGTCCTAAATTTCTAGTGCCTACCTCCACCTTCCATCACAAAGACACTACCCCACTTGCATGTTGTGCTGTGCAACATCCAAATTGCGGGTGCCAACTCTGGTTGGACGTATTCCTGGAAGTTTCATCACATAATCTCCTGCCTCCAACCACCGCATCCATATAACCCTTTCGTTCCCCCTCCCCTCCCCTCCCACCGCCCGGCCTCCCAAATCTCTAATGTATTTATAACGAATAAATTAAAGTGTTCGAAGAACCTTTTAAAAAAAAAAGTCACTTCCCCCCCCCCCCCCCCAATGCCCATGATTATTCTCCCAAGTTGCTCGCAGCAGTGACCAGGAGAACAATCTTTCATTTCTGGAGACTCCAGAACAATCCTGGAGCGTTGGCAACCCTACTCCAAACACCCAGCTGTATTTACACAGCCATACATTAGAGTGGCATGCAGCCCTGGGACCAAATGGCTGGCTTACAATATGCATTATTCACACACTCAGAATTTCCACTTTTTTTTTTCCCTGTTTGCCCTATTTAAAAAGGAAATCCATGTCTCAAACACCTTGGGCTGGAAATTTGGCGATTTTTGCGACCAGGTTTTTGGTGCTATTTCATCCTTTTTGGCGAAAACCCGGTCGGAGGAAATTTTATTGACGTTTTGCGGCGGCTTTTTTCAAATTCCGCCGTGCAAGACTAAAAATATGGCTTGCCCCAAAAATTTGGCTCTCTGCGCACCCGTATTTTCCACCAAAAAGACCGACAGGGGAAAAAAAAACTGCGTTGCAGCACTTGGAGCAGCGAGAAGTATGAGGACCTGCAAAAAATGTAAGTTAAAGTTTTTATTTTTTTTTTTAAATTCGGTTGCAGCAATTTGCTAGATAAGTGTCTTATAAATGTTGTGTGAATTTTTTGGCCCTCCCTAGGCCCAACTTGCAGCGGTATCGGCCGCGGACTAAAGGTGCCGAAATTTGCGGTTTACGCCGCGATTCATCGTGCAACATCGATTTTTACTGCTGCGCAAATTAAACCTTGAATTTACAGCCTCATAGCGACAATGGTAATTTTGGCGAAAAAATACTTTTATCGCTGAGAACCGAATCTCTAGCTCTTTGTAAAGCTAAGTTTTGATTAGCCATGTTCACAATGCTTTATTAATTTTTTTTTTTAAATATAAAAAAAAAGTCTGACCACAACACATTCAAATTTTAAAATCACCATACCTTGGAAGACTTGAATTGTGAAGTTTGGCTTTGCCAGGCACCGTCTGTTTTACATCCGATGCAACATTTCCATGGGAATTCTGATGCAATTCCTGGGAAGCTTTTGATGGCGAGGGATGCGATTCCCTGAGAAGGGGTGCCTGGTGATGATGCTCAGAGATTCGATGAGATTCTTTTTCCCTGGGTTTGTTTTTGTGCTCAGCCAACAAAAGGTCAAAATGTTTCCTACGACCTGGTACAGCTCTCCGTTGGCTCAAGGAATGTGTCTGAATGTTTGAGAATAAATTCACTTGAATGCAGGCATTACAAAAATATTTGCCATAACATTTCCTTTAAATATAGTAACTTTACTAGTCCCATCTTGCAGATGGAGTAGAATGTTGGAAAGTGTGAGGTCATGCACTTTGGCAGAAAAAAAAAATCAAAGAGCAAGTTATTATTTAAATGGAGAAAGATTGCAAAGTGCCGCAGTACAGCGGGACCTGGGGGTACTTGTGCATGAAACACAAAAGGATAGTATGCAGGTACAGCAAGTGATCAGGAAGGCCAATGGTATCTTGGCCTTTATTGCAAAGGGGATGGAGTATAAAAGCAGGGAAGTCTTGCTACAGCTATATAAGGTATTGGTGAGGCCACACCTGGAATACTACGTGCAGTTTTGGTTTCCATATTTACGAAAGGATATACTTGCTTTGGAGGCAGTTCAGAGAAGGTTCACTAGGTTGATTCCGGGGATGAGGGGGTTGACTTAATGGGGAAAGATTGAGTAGGTTGGGCCTCTACTCATTGGAATTCAGAAGAATGAGAGGTGATCTTATCGAAACGTATAAGATTATGAGGGGGCTTGACAAGGTGGATGCAGAGAGGATGTTTCCACTGATGGGGGAGACTAGAACTAGAGGGCATGATCTTAGAATAAGGGGCCACCCATTTAAAACAGAGATGGAGAAATTTCTTCTCTGAGGGTCATAAATCTGTGGAATTAGTTGCCTCAGAGAGCTGTGGAAGCTGAGACATTGAATAAATTTAAGACAGAAATAGACAGTTTCTTAAATGATAAGGGATTATGGGGAGCGGGCAGGGAAGTGGAGCTGAGTCCATGATCAGATCAGCCATGATCTTATTGAATGGCGGTGCAGGCTCGAGGGGCCATATGGCCTACTCCTGCTCCTATTTCTTATGTTATGTAAATGTGTACTTATCAATGCACATTTGTAAATATTAAACACTTAAATGAAGTTTACAGAAATAAATGTAAATTATTTTTGTAATGAATCATACAAAAAGTATTAGAAATGAGCTGACAAATACCAAATACACTGTTAAATGTGCAAAATCAAACTGAATGAGCAAACACTTTGTTCTGTACAAACAAGACCAAACTATCATCTTTTCACTATTATCTACTTTTGGAATAGTTTTTCCACAATGTTTCAATAGATCATGGTCATAGGCAGTCCCTCATATCGAGGATGACTTGCTTCCACGCCAAAAAGGGATGAGTTTGCAGGTGTTTCAATGAAGGACCCAATATTCCAGATCCTGAACTACATGTTGAAGATGCCAGTGCATGATTTATTTTTTAAACGTGTAATGGCCGTTGCACACCAGCCAGCACACGGGCTTGACAGAGCTAGGTCTTGGTCCAGTGGCAAGGGTTAACCAAGACAACTGGAGACCAGCTCTGCTGTACAGATCTAGTGCGCACACATATCACAGTGTGGGCTGACGATAACTCTCACCCTCTCCTGGGCCCTGATCACGTCGCTCTACAATCTCTCGCCGCTCCTCCTGTACCTGCCCATGCTCCAATCAGCAATCTGGACCTTGGTGACGTCCAATCCAGTCGCCCTCTTCACAGCCGTCGCCCTTTCTGAACCGGCTCGTGCTGCACCTTGAAGTGGTATGCCGTCACGTTGCTCCTTTGAAGGCCCCGACCTGCTGATGGTCCTTGCAGGTCAATACAATTCATCTGCCACAGACTTCAGGATAACCCAAAGAGAGGAAAGGAAGTTGCTCGAGTTTCATCTTCTGAAATCTTCTCATTCAGCCTTCCTCCAGTCTTCCTGTACTCCCAACCAGATCTCAACTACTACTTTGTAAATCAAATGACAACTCGCATGAAATAGTACGAATAGGTCCAATTATAGCTTCTGACATTATGCTTAACTAGTGGCAGTGATTCTGTTCTCACAGCCGTGACAACACAAATCAAACCAACATGACTCCTTCGCAAAGAAAAACACAAAAGTCAACAGTAACCTACCTTGCATGTCAAAGATCTTGTACATGGTTTCTTGGTTTCAAGATCGACAACACCACAGTGTCTGTTTGGGTCAAACTCCCGTTCTATCAAAAAACAAAGATGATGTTAAATGTGTAATACAGAACATACTATTGATTTTCTCTTTTTGCCTGGTTAATGGAGAACTATTGTTTACAAAATAAACAGGTAGGAAAAATTCTGCTGCTGGCCTGACATTTTAAGATTAATTTCCCCACAAATATTTGTCTGACAAGACAAACATTAGTGACAAAAAAAAACTCCCTTTCCGCCTCTCATCCTAGCTAAAATTGCAAATGGCTCCCTCTCCTCAGGCACTGCCCCCTCCCTTTCAAAACTGGAGTTATTACCAATGTTCCTCCTAAGGTGCGTGGCCAGTTATTATTCCCCCTTTCAAAACTGCCGTTATCTCCCAAACTCCTTCCCACACACAAAATACCCACCTCGATGACTCTATCCTTCAAAACTACCGCAGTTGTGCCTCATGTTAATAGTGTTTTACAGTCAGCTTTTATAAAGACTGGAGAACGCATGTGTGATATTGCAGTATTTCAGGAGCCAGTATATGAAGAGTTTTGCCGTTATTTAACTAGATACTGGGCAGCACGAGATGCATTTCAGGATGAGGGGTCAGCTTACAAGAGAGTGACTGGTGATTGTGAACCGGAGAGAATATCTAGCACAAAACTCAATTTTGACAGAGGCTAATTGTAACAACCCTTTGTCTGCCCCATCAGGATCAGTTAACTCAGCACATACTGAGGGCCAAACATTCCTGGTCTAAATAGCTTAACTCCACACTGGGTGGTGTACTCATCAACTGAGCTATCAGAACTCACTGGGGCCGAAATTCAGGTGCACCAGAAAGCTGGCACACCTATGACTTTTTTAAACTATTAATCACCGTTGGAACTCCTGGTGCGGTGAGTAGATCCATTTTCAGGACTTAATTTTTTTCAAAGTCCTACAGGAAATGGATCATGGGGGGGGGTGGGGGGGCAGGGCGGGTCCTGGACTCTCAGCCAGGCTGACTGGCTGAAAATGGGTCATCCGCCGCTGTCAATCAATGTGATGTCACAGCACGTGTGCGTCACCCCGCTCTCTCCCCTTTAAAAGGGAGAGATTCTATCATTTTTTTTAAACTTTGGCTACTGGGCCACCAGGGCCGGTTTCAGCCGGGCCAGCAACCTGGCACCCAAGAGGAGGCACCAGGCTGCCCGGCCAAACCTGGAGGCACTATTTTGCTGGCTGATCGGCAAGCAAAAACTCTTCCATTGCGGCCGTGGCAGTGGACCCTCCACTTTAAGGGCCGTTGCGCTGCTGGGCCGCACAGTCTTCAGAGGATGCACCGGCAGAAAAACCTGCCAGGGGCACCGCGCGGCGGGGGATCGCCGCATCGAGCTGAAAATGGATAGGTATTTATTTGATTTTAATTGGGCGGTGCATCTACTTGGGCGGGTTGGGGTCCAGGCCGAAAAATCCCCGACCTGAATTTTGATCGGGCGGCCTGTTGACCCCAAAGCAGCAGCCATTCGATTTTTAGGAATGGCCGCCACAAACGGGGACCAACGGGTCTTTTTGAGACCCTGAGTTTCAGCCCCCACTATGTTCACCTGGTCTCTTACTTGACAATTATACTCTCTCCAGACTGCGGTAACTGAGGTTTGGTAATCTTTCCTCATAACTCGTCCCCTTTACACTGCTTTCTTTTCTACAGGTTTGTGGTGGTGTAGTAAGCAGAGCTGCTTCCACTTTGCTTCATGTGGGTTTACTGTTCAGCCAATCAATACAATGGCAGCTTCAAGTTAAAATCAAGTAACTGATGATTCAAAATGTATTTACCCAAATCAGAAAGCAAGGATGTCGGCCTGTTTTACCATAGCTAACCTTTGATTCACACACATCTGCTCTACACAATCATTCCTAATAGGTGCAAAGAACAGTGTTTAAGTGAAAGGAGAGCTGTATATGGTTGAGCTGACTGTCCCTGTAGTAGAGAATCCTACCATCGACTTTATCCACAATATATTCAAAGAAGTTAAGGAGGATTTCCAGGTGTGATCTTTCCCTTCTAATATCCTGACAAATAAACAAGATGCATTGTAAAAGATGATACAGTTGAGATGTTTAAGTCCTAACTATCCTCTGCAACTTCTAGGTTAGTTTTCAGCAAATTAATTTTTTAAGCAGTTATTTGATATCCAAAAACATTACGACAGTTCCACTGTTCTATAAACATCTATTAGGACTCACCTGACAATCGCTTATGAGAAGAGGACTTCTTGATATTTTTACCATCTTCAAGTTTCTTTTCTGAGGATGAAGGAGTTGACAGAAGATTTTTACCATTGGGTATCTGTCCAGTGGAGGGCAGGGGTGCCTTTGGTATTGTAGGACAATTAAGGCCAGTTTTTATTGAAGCACTCACAGTGGTGGAATTAATGGGAACTGGCATCATTTTCAATGATGTGCCATCAATCTTCACATTAGGATGCATCTTCTCTGGTTTAACCACTGAAGTCATGCTGCAGAATATGACGATTTTTTTTAAAAAATGGAACACACTGCACATTTTGTACCTTTGGTCTTAAATTGAAGTTTAGGATAACCAGCTCCTTTACTGACTATTTCTGGTCAAAATTTAAAATATATAGATCATGAACTAGAACGCTCCTTATAAAAATATAACTTATTTTAAAAATATGTACTTACTGTTTGCTAACCTCTTAACCAGAGCCATCACTCCATAAATGTTCAGAGGCCAAGCGGTCTGCTGTCTCAGCCAGGAAACAGCCTGACAACTTTTAAAGATTTTTAACTGTACCTAAAGCAAATATTTAGACACTTGAGCTTTACCAATTGCACCTTTGTATTTTTGGATCGGAGTGTATAAATCTACTTCCCTTTTTAACCAACACTGCCCTTGTCTAACCTGAAGATTCCCCATCCGATTTTTTTCTCCACTCTATAAAAGGACACACCAGCGTTGCTATAGGTATGGAATAGATGATAATGGAAAATAACTTGAGGAAACAAAGCCTGGAATTAATACTGCACTGGCCAGAACAATTACGACTTACTGGTTTTCAGTAAACAGAATATGAACAACAACTCTTGGAATAGTTACCGGGAATGCCTATAAAACATGCATATATAAAGAGCTTGAAAAGCTGACAGGTGCTGAGCATCACAGTGCAATCTATGAGAAAGGGCGGGTTAGCTGATAGGAACATCAGCTAGGTACTCAATCTTTTGATCAAGTGCCACAATCCCAATTGATGTCTTGTTTGAGGGCCATAGGAATGTTCCAACATTGTACGACAGGAATGGGCAGGAGACTGCCAGTTCTCTCGATTACTTTATACTGCTATCGAGTGTCACAGTGTGAAGGTTAGACAGATATCAATGACATGGAGGTGAGGAGATGATGAGCCCCAGTCACTAGAATGCAGCGCCTAGCTGTTGGGTAGAGTGAGCCTAGTTTCCAGTCCAGCTTCTTGGGAAAAGGCACTATGTGGTACAATAGAGGAATTTTTTTTTTTTTATAAATGAAGCTGAAGTGGGAGGGAAAGAAAAGTCTGGAAAGATGAAGCATTTACTGGATGTTGCTCTGCATTGGAGTCTTTCTTTCTCCATCCCCCCCCCCCCTCCCCACCCCCATTTCTGTTCTCGCTTCCACCTCCCTCCTGTACCCATTTTCTTTCTTTTCATCTTTGTGCCGCTCATTAAGTGGGACATCCCAGCCTCAAAATGATTCTTTTAAACTGCAGATCCTGTCGACAAGTGCTAGGATATCTCGATCCCAGAAACATTCCCTGGCTTGGCTTTTTATTCCTGGAAAGCATAACGAGGATGGTGCTGAATCCCAGCTCCGGCAACACCCCACGAAGCATATGGAGATCCATTTCATAATGAGCACGACATATATAAAAATCATATAATCGGTATGATCGCGGAGGAAACGATTAGAAAGCATAGTATGGAGTACTTCCAACAATGTTCCTAAACGTGTGCAAAGTGAGCCTACTAAATTGATCAGATATATCAGCAGAATAAACGGTTACAGAAAGAGGAAATACTGGAAATACACAACAGGTCAGTCAGCATTGGTAAACAGAAAAGACATTACTATTCGGGGTGTAATCCTTCAGGTTTCCAGCATTTTGTTTTCAGATTTCCATTTTTTCTTTTTTTTTTTTAAAAACTATTCCTAAAACTGCATTCAGCCAAGCTTTCAGATACAAAGATTTCTCAAATTAAGACATTAATTTCCTAGTCTTTGATACATACATTGAAGTTTGAAGAATTTAATTTCCAGTGGCTAAATGAAATCCCAAATTGTATCAAGTATATAAGTTAGCAATTTGTTAAGCTTTCTAGAAATGTTTTGTAGTGACACTGTTTTAGAAATATTTAGAACGATTCTCACCAGTGTTTGATATCTGAATAAATTGATTTAAACAATCTTAAGCAAAAACCACTTAGCCAAGTTTGATCAACAACTCAACTGACTGGGACAGAGTACACTTGGAGGTCTAAATGCTTTTTTTTTTCTGGGGGTGAGGGAGCAGATGGATGAAATGAAGTACAATCATTATGGACAGTGAGTTACAACAAGTAAACATCAAGACATTTCTGCACTGCTAACCATCAACAAGATGTGAACAAAGACAAACCAGTTTGATAATCAAAGAACCCAAGCTACTGAATGTTCAGGAAAGGGTCACAGTCACCTTACTGGATAGTTCAAGGTTAATTTTGAAATGTTTAGCCGAACTGTTTGCGAACCTTGGCAGTCAGGGATGATAATCAAATTAGAAGTTAGGGTTAAATTAGCTGAAAATCGTGGTGCTAAAAATTAGTTCTGTTGTGAAAAGACAATGCAGCAGAAATGTTTTGTGAAATCAAAATATAACAACCAAAAAGAAAAGCATGCACTAACTTTTTATCATGGTGCATCTTGCCATGGTGAAGCAGGTAAAGTGGTCTGCTCATACCACTGATGTGAAGTTTATCTTTGGGGGATTTTTGTATCTTGGAGCTGGATGAAGCACAGTTTCCACCAGAAATTCGACTGTTCCCACAATCACTACTGCTTCTGTTTTTTGAGAGGATGGAAGGATAAGAGTATAATGGAGGAGTCACAGGTGGTTTGCTTGATGTACTGTGTCTTCTTTCTGTGTACAGAAAACAAAACAATTCAACTTCCAGCCAACAATGGGACAGCATCAACTAGATTCTTCTGTATCCAAATTTTCATTGTGAAATACGAATCCCAAAATAAGTCTCGGCTCTTGGGAAGTTTCAACACTTGTAATAATAACGCTGGAAGATTTCCATATAATAGCACAATATCAGGGGAGCAAATCTCCATTAGTCAGTTATGGCAAGTTGCATCTCAGTCGAGCTAATATTGCATCATAGAAACATAGAAAATAGGTGCAGGAGTAGGCCATTCGGCCCTTCTAGCCTGCACCGCCATTCAACGAGTTCATGGCTGAACATGCAACTTCAGTACCCCATTCCTGCTTTCTAGCCATACCCCTTAATCCCCCGAGTAGTAAGGACTTCATCTAACTCCTTTTTGAATATATTTAGTGAATTGGCCTCAACAACTTTCTGTGGTAGAGAATTCCACAGGTTCACCACTCTCTGGGTGAAGAAGTTTCTCCTCATCTCGGAAATATTTCAAGGACACCCTCAAAGCCTCAACATCCCCACCGACACCTGGGAGTCCCTCGCCAAAGACCGCCGTAAGTGGAGGAAGAGCATCCGGGAGAGAGCTGAGCACCTCGAATCTCGTCGCCGAGAGCGTGCAGAGAACAATCGCAGGCAGCGGAAGGAGCGTGCGGCAAACCAGTCCCACCCATCCTTTCTTTCAACAACTGTCTGTCCCACCTGTGACAGAGACTGTAATTCTCATATGGGACTGTTCAGTCACCTGCGAACTCACATTTAGAGTGGAAGCAAGTCTTCCTCGATTCCGAGGGACTGCCTATGATGATGAAGGCAAGTATGTCTTTCCTTAGGTAAGGAGACCAGAACTGCACTCAGTACTCCAGGTGTGGCCTCACCAATGCCCCGTATAATTGTAATTAGACTTCTTTACTCTTATACTCTAATCCCTTTGTAACATTTTTTCTTAATTGTAATTTAAACATAATTGTAACATCATTTCTTTCTCGGAATCCTAATTTTTTTGCATAAGGTATTCTCTACATACAAGACCTTTTACTTTCTGCTTCCCCTATTAAAATCATCTAGCAGTCTAATAGCTTTGAAATAAAATATAATTCCATTCTCCCAATCTAATATGGAAGTTACATTGATTCTATAAGATTTGTGAAACCACAGCCATTGCTCCAAGTTAGCATGATATCTCAAATACTGACTGCATTAAGTTTGAAATTGGCCAGACCATTCCAAGGGGGAACCAAGATGTGCTTTTACTTTATAGAGCTTCTGTTGAAGACAATCCAAACTTGCGTGGCAGTGCTAGCAACACCAAAATCCACCTAAAAGGTGACTTGTACTGCAGGCCCCAGAGATAACTAAGTGCCAGTCACCGTGCTTTCTGATCACGGCAGTTCCATGGTTCGGTATCAGGCAAGCAAGGCAATTTTCAAATCACTTGCTTGTATGGACTTTCAGTGGCCATTAGAAAAGGTGCAGCAGCCAGAAAGTCTTGAATTGCAAATGATCACATGCTCAAGTCTAGCTTATTGCTCTGGTGCTGTGGAATCCGTGACACAACAAAAAAATGTAACGTTTCCACTTGACCGAGAGCACATGGTATTATAAAACCACTGCTTCTTGAAGTAATGTGTTACATCAGCATAATACTTGACAGGTTTATGTTAAAAGAGGCCGACAGTTCAAAAACTAAGCAAGGAACTTAAATTATAAGATGTGAGCTAATGATATTTCTGCTGCAGGAGAAGATTTTTAGTGATTGTTAAAATTGCTCAGCAGATACCTGTGAATGTTGATAATTGCCCTCATAGTATAATGTACCAGAGGCCATGTCGAATACAGACCATGCTCTCCTATCGACTGACATGAAGCAGATAAGCAGACATTGATGGGGAGGATCCAACACTGCCTCCAGTGCGCCAGTGCAGCCTTCGGCTGCCTGAGGAAGAGTGTGTTCGAAGACCAGGCTCTCAAATCTACCACCAAGCTCATGGTTTACAGGGCTGTAGTAATACCCGCCCTCCTGTACGGCTCAGAGGCACGGACGATGTGCAGAAGGCACCTCAAGTCGCTGGAGATATATCACCAACGATGTCGCCGCAGGATCCTGCAAATCCCCTGGGAGGACAGGCGCACCAACATCAGTGTCCTTGTCCAGGCTAGCATCCCCAGCATTGAAGCACTGACCACATTCGATCAGCTTCGCTGGGCAGGCCACATAGTTCGCATGCCAGACACGAGACTCCCAAAGCAAGTGCTCTACTCGGAGCTCCTCCATGGCAAACGAGCCAAAGGTGGGTAGCGGAAACGTTACACCCTCAAAGCCCCCCTGATAAAGTGCGACATCCCCATTGACACCTGGGAGTCCCTGGCCAAAGACCGCCCTCGGTGGAGAAAGGGCATCCGAGAGGGCGCTGAGCACCTCGAGTCTCATCGCCGAGAGCATGCAGAAATCAAGCGCAGGCAGTGGAAAGAGCATGCGGCAAACCAGTCCCACCCACCCCTTCCCTCAACGACGATCTGTCTCACCTGTGAGAGTCTGTGGCTCTCTTATTGGACTGTTCAGCTATCAAAGGACTCACTTCAGGAGTGGAAGCAAGTCTTCCTCGATTCCGAGGGACTGCCTATGATGATGATTATGACAGAGAGCAAATATCTGCTTTTGTCCCAAATGTAAATCATCAATATTTCAACCTTCTGCGCTTGGAAGTGAAAATCTCAGTATTCAAGCACCTGTTTAAACGTTCTTGGACTTTGATCTTGAAAGCAGAATGAGAAGCAGAACTACACAGCATGTAATTTATCTCTCCTGTTCACTCCCAACATCGTTTCTTTCCTACACTGAAAGCAAAAAAGTGATCGCAAACACACTTCTCTGCAAATGTTTCTCTCCATCAATCAATTAAGTGAGAAGTGCTTAATCCGTTAACTCCCCCCTTTGCAGGGGAAATACCATGCCTCTGCTCAGGGCCAGATAGCATGGCCAAATTCAGGAACTGTTTGCAGAATCACAAGCACAAATCAAAACATTCCCTAAAACTCCTGACACTGTGTTACAGCAACATGCTAGAAGAACATAAGAAATAGGAGCAGGAGTAGGTCATCTGGCCCCTCGAGCCTGCTCCGCCATTTAATAAGATCATGACATTAGCTTGGATGATGTGGAATCTATATGGGTAGAGCTGCAGAAGACCAAAGGGCAAAAAACGTTAGTAGGAGTTGTGTAGAGACCTCCAAACAGTAGTAGGGATGTTGGGGAGGGCATCAAACAGGAAATTAGGGGTGCATGCAATAAAGGTGTAGCAGTTATAATGGGTGACTTTAATATGCACATAGATTGGGCTAGCCAAACTGGAAGCAATACGGTGGAGGAGGATTTCCTGGAGTGCATAAGGGATGGTTTTCTAGACCAATATGTCGAGGAACCAACTAGGGGGGAGGCCATTTTAGACTGGGTGTTGTGTAATGAGAGAGGATTAATTAGCAATCTCATTGTGCGAGGCCCCTTGGGGAAGAGTGACCATAATATGGTGGAATTCTGCATTAGGATGGAGAATGAAACAGTTAATTCAGAGACCATGGTCCAGAACTTAAAGAAGGGTAACTTTGAAGGTACGAGGCGTGAATTGGCTAGGATAGATTGGCGAATGATACTTGGGGGGGGTTGACTGTGGATGGGCAATGGCAGACATTTAGAGACCGCATGGATGAATTACAACAATTGTACATTCCTGTCTGGCGTGAAAATATAAAAAGGGAAGGTGGCTCAACCATGGCTATCTAGGGAAATCAGGGATAGTATTAAAGCCAAGGAAGTGGCATACAAATTGGCCAGAAATAGCAGCGAACCCAGGGACTGGGAGAAATTTAGAACTCAGCAGAGGAGGACAAAGGGTTTGATTAGGGCAGGGAAAATGGAGTACGAGAAGAAGCTTGCAGGGAACATTAAGGCGGATTGCAAAAGTTTCTATAGGTATGTAAAGAGAAAAAGGTTAGTAAAGACAAACGTAGGTCCCCTGCAGTCAGAATCAGGGGAAGTCATAACGGGGAACAAAGAAATGGCAGACCAATTGAACAAGTACTTTGGTTCGGTATTCACTAAGGAGGATACAAACAACTTTCCGGATATAAAAGGGGTCAGAGGGTCTAGTAAGGAGGGGGAACTGAGGGAAATCTTTATTAGTCGGAAAATTGTGTTGGGGAAATTGATGGGATTGAAGGCCGATAAATCCCCAGGGCCTGATGGACTGCATCCCAGAGTACTTAAGGAGGTGGCCTTGGAAATAGCAGATGCATTGACAGTCATTTTCCAACATTCCATTGACTCTGGATCAGTTCCTATCGAGTGGAGGGTAGCCAATGTAACCCCACTTTTTAAAAAAGGAGAGAGAAAACAGGGAATTATAGACCGGTCAGCCTGACCTCAGTAGTGGGTAAAATGATGGAATCAATTATTAAGGATGTCATAGCAGCGCATTTGGAAAATGGTGACATGATAGGTCCAAGTCAGCATGGATTTGTGAAAGGGAAATCATGCTTGACAAATCTTCTGGAATTTTTTGAGGATGTTTCCAGTAGAGTGGACAAAGGAGAACCAGTTGATGTGGTATATTTGGACTTTCAGAAGGCTTTCGACAAGGTCCCACACAAGAGATTAATGTGCAAAGTTAAAGCACATGGGATTGGGGGTAGTGTGCTGACGTGGATTGAGAACTGGTTGGCATACGGGAAGCAAAGAGTAGGAGTAAACGGGTACTTTTCAGAATGGCAGGCAGTGACTAGTGGGGTGCCGCAAGGTTCTGTGCTGGGGCCCCAGCTGTTTACATTGTACATTAATGATTTAGACGAGGGGATTAAATGCAGTATCTCCAAATTTGCGGATGACACTAAGTTGGGTGGCAGTGTGAGCTGCGAGGAGGATGCTATTAGACTGCAGAGTGACTTGGATAGGTTAGGTAAGTGGGCAAATGCATGGCAGATGAAGTATAATGTGGATAAATGTGAGGTTATCCACTTTGGTGGTAAAAAGAGAGAGACAGACTATTATCTGAATGGTGACAGATTAGGAAAAGGGAAGGTGCAACGAGACCTGGGTGTCATGGTACATCAGTCATTGAAGGTTGGCATGCAGGTACAGCAGGCGGTTAAGAAAGCAAATGGCATTTTGGCCTTCATAGCGAGGGGATTTGAGTACAGGGGCAGGGAGGTGTTGCTACAGTTGTACAGGGCCTTGGTGAGGCCACACCTGGAGTATTGTGTACAGTTTTGGTCTCCTAACTTGAGGAAGGACATTCTTGCTATTGAGGGAGTGCAGCGAAGATTCACCAGACTGATTCCCGGGATGGTGGGACTGACCTATCAAGAAAGACTGGATCAACTGGGCTTGTATTCACTGGAGTTCAGAAGAATGAGAGGGGACCTCATGGAAACGTTTAAAATTCTGACGGGTTTAGACAGGTTGGATGCAGGAAGAATGTTCCCAATGTTGGGGAAGTCCAGAACCAGGGGTCACAGTCTGAGGATAAGGGGTAAGCCATTTAGGACCAAGATGAGGAGAAACTTCTTCATCCAGAGAGTGGTGAACCTGTGGAATTCTCTACCACAGAAAGTAGTTGAGGCCAATTCACTAAATATATTCAAAAGGGAGTTAGATGAAGTCCTTACTACTCGGGGGATCAAGGGTTATGGCGAGAAAGCAGGAAGGGGGTACTGAAGTTTCATGTTCAGCCATGAACTCATTGAATGGCGGTGCAGGCTAGAAGGGCTGAATGGCCTGCTCCTGCACCTATTTTCTATGTTTCTATGGCTGATCTGATCACGGACTCAGCTCCACTTCCCTGCCCGCTCTCCATAACCTGTTATCGCTCAAAATAATCTATCTCCACCCCCTTGTTATCTTATATGTTTCAATAAGATCACCTCTCCTCCTAAACTCCAATGTGTATAGGCCTAACCTACTCAACCTATCTTCATAAGTCAACACCCTCATCTCCGAAATCAAACTAGTGAACCTTCTCTGAACAGCCTCCAATGCAAGTATATCCTTCCTTAAATACGGAGACCAAAACTGTACTCCGTACTCTCGGTGTGGCTTCACCAATACCCTGTACAGTTGTAGCAGGACTTCTCTGCTTTTATATTCTATCCCCCTTGCAATAAAGGCCAACATTTCATTTGCCTTCCTGATTACTTGCATACTGTGTTTCATGTACAAGGACCCCCAGGTCCCTCTGTACTGCAGCATTTTGTAATTTCTCTCCATTTAAATAATAATTTGCTTTTTTATTTTTCCCACCAATGTGGACAACCTCACATTTTCCTACATTATACTCCATCTGCCAAATTTTTGCCCACTCACTTAGCCTGTCTATATCCCTTTGCAGATTTTGTGTGTCCTCCTCACAATTTGCTTTCCCACCCAGCTTTGCGTCATCAGCAAACTTGGCTACATTACACTCGATCCCTTCATCCAAATCATTAATACAGATTGTAAATAGTTGCGGCCCCAGCACAGATCTCTGTGGCACCCCACTAGTTACTGTTTGCCAACTGGAAAATGACCCATTTATCGCGACTCTCTGGTTTCTGTTAGTTAGCCAATCCTCTATCCATGCTAATATATTACCCCCAACCCCATGAACTTTTATCTTGTGCAGTAACCTATTATGTGGCAGCTTATCAAATGCCTTCTGGAAATCCAAACACACTACATCCACTGGTTCCCCCTTATCCACACTGCTTGATTGAATTATGCTTTTCCAAATGTCCCACGACTGCTTCCTTAATAATGGACTGCAGCATTTTCCCCAACAGCTAACTGCTCCAATAGTTTCCTGCTTTTTGTCTGCCTCCTTTTTTAAATAGCGGTGTTACATTTACGGTTTTCCAATCCGCTGGGACCGCCCCAGAATCCAGGGAATTTTGGTAGATTACAACCAATGCATCCACTATGTCTGCAGCCACTTCTTTTAAGACCCTAGGATGCAAGCCATCAGGTCCAGGGGACTTGTCCGCCTTTAGTCCCATTATTTTACCTAGTACTACTTCTTTAGTAATTGTGATTGTATTAAGTTCCTCCCTACCTATAGACCATTGATTATCCACTATTGGGATGTTTTTCGTGTCTTCTACCGTGAAGACCAATACAAAATATTTGTTCAACGTCTCTGCCATTTCCCTGTTCTCCATTATTAATTCCCTCGTCTCATCCTCTAGGGGACCAATATTTACTTTAGCCACTCTTTTCCTTTTTATGTACTTGTAGAAACTTTTACTATCTGTTTTTATATTTCATGCTAGTTTACTTTCATAATCTATCTTCCCTCACTATCATTTTTTGAGTCATTCTTTTCTGGCTTTTAAAAGTTTCCCAATCTTCTGGTTTCCCACTAGTCTTGGCCCCATTGTATGCTCTTGTTTTCAATTTGATACCATCCCTTATTTCCTTAGTTAGCCACGGATGGTTATCCCTTCTCTTAGTCTTTCCTTGTCATTGGGATATATTTTTGTTTCGTGCTATGAAATATCTCTTTAAATGTCTGCCACTGCTCATCAACCGTCCCATACTTGAATCTATTTTCCCAGTCCACTTTAGCCAACTCTGCCTTCATACCTTTGTAGTCTCCTTTATTTAAGCTTAGGACACTGGTTTGAGATCCAAATTTCTCACCCTCCAACTGAATTTGAAATTCAACCATGTTGTGGTCACTCATTCCTAGAGGATCCTTTAAGAGATCATTTAGTAATCCTGTCTCATTACACAGTATCAGATCTAAGATAGCTTGCTCTCTGATAGGTTCCACAACATACTATTCAAGGAAACTATCCCAGATATACTCTAGCTTCCTCAAAGCTACCCTGGCCAATTTGCTTTATCCAATCAATATGAAGGTTAAAATCGCCCAAGATTATTGCTGTTCCTTTATTACAAGCCTGCATTATTTCGATTTATACCGTGGGATTTGCCATCTGGAACTACAGATTCTGAAATTAACAGCACTTGGGAGTTTAAAAAAAATACTTACATTTACACAGTCCATTATCATATCTCAATTCTCTCAAGGCACCACATCATGAACTGCTCTGAAGTGCAATTACTTGGGTGTACATTAAAAACTGTAATCGATGTGTACTTCTGATGGTGCACCTTGAAAAAGTAATCAAATATCCATGGGAACACCCAATTTTTTTCTCTTTCATACTGGTCGTACAAAATTGTCCTTAAAACCTGTTATCCCTCAGGCTATCACCACTGCGATAACTCATTGTGGCATGTCTGCTCCCCTGGATGGCTGACAATTTATTTTGAAAGGGCAGCTTTTTACTTAGCTGTTCCAATGTAAGCAGGTCAAATTTCAATGTTCGCTTTCTGAATTGGTCCTTCGGAATCTGTTTTCAGCTGGCTCTGGAGCCAGACAGAATTTCAGATGTCGGTTCCAGTTCCAGAATGGAGCATGGATTGGTGGAGGCATAGGGGCAGGTAAGATTTTAAATCTACAAAAGTTAAAAACTAAAATGAATATATAGAGACCACACCTGGAAAAAAAATTCAAAGGCGAAAATTGTATATTTTACTATTGTATTGATACAGTAATAAAATGCCTCAGTTAGGAGTTAAATATTGTTACTGTATTATTTTCTCGACCAAAAGTTTCTCTCCTCCTCAAAGCATCAAATTTTAATAAGATTTGGTTCCAGTGTGTTGATCAGTACCTTTGATAAATGTCAGCAGGCTATTTAACTACCAAAGGCATCATAGCCAAGCTCCAACTCTTCAGCCGATACCAATATGTAGACTTTAATTAGGGACGGTCAAATATATACGGGTAGGGGCCTGAACCTATTTCCTCTCCCCAACAGGGGTGCAGAGGCAAAATCTGACACTACTGTCAATCTAGTGACACTGTATAGATTGAAGATTGAACCCAGAGCGATTTCCTGGCCTGTATGGCTCAGATACCTGTGCAGAAACGTGCTGAACCATCAGGAGAGCATTTAGTGCGCTATTAATTTAATTTTAAGTACCATTGCTGAAATCTTGAAAAAAGCTAGCTGAAAGTACAGACTTTTCTGGAAATGCTACTTAGGGATTACAACTTTAATTAGCATTTTGAAACAAAGCATCATGCCAGAAATACATTAGAATCTTTAATTTGCAGTTACAAGAATGTAAGAGACAGAATGTCATGTTACTGTGTTCTATGATTTGTCCCAATTACATTCTGCACTCACTGAGTTCTTCTCTTCCCCCACATTTATTTCTGCGATTTTACAAGCTTTTCTTAGTTTTTTTCTATACAAGTAACGACCTTGTTTATAATTTAAATCAATAAAAATGCCACATATTAAGCAGGTCCATACTAAAAAGACATTTTAGCTATTGCATCTGTTTTAACAACTTTACAAGAAAACCAAAACTTAGTTTAAAAGTGTGTTATGGTGAGAAAATAGATGAAGGGTAAATTACAATCTAGAACACAATATGGGAAGTGAGATTTTAAAAAGCTAAACAATGCATATGTACAGTTACTGGCACACACGTATAATCCTAATTTACATGCGTCAAAACGCTCATCCAATTGGCTAGCTATCCATTCAAAACAGTTCAGAGAGACGGAAATTGGCACAGAACAGTACATGACAAGACTTTACTTTTCTGCAAAGTAGTCCCTCAGCATCACTCACTCAAAGGCACGCGTCGACACAGTGGGCCATATTTGTGGTTTCAGCTTTATCCCTGCTGGATTTGTTTTTAAAATGTATTAGCGATGTTGAGCAATGTTGGTAAGGCCCATTTATTTGTAGGATTATCCAAGGATTGCAATGCCTCAAGGAGAACGGTCCCCACCACCGGTTAGGTAGACAATTCCAAGGCTTTGACCCAGCAACAAAAAAAAGGAACATATGTAAATATTCAAGTCAGGATAGTTTATGATGTGGTAGGGAAAGAACAGGCGATTCCTTAGTGGGGAGTAGCTGTCAAAAGTAGCCAATGGTGGAGGAGGTGGATATCGAGATCAGTGGCAGGGGTACAGGCCAACTCGATTACTTTGCCCTGGGTAGTGTTAAGCTTCTTGAGCGTTGCGGCTGCACCCACCCAAGCGAGTATTCCATTGCACTCCAGTCTTGAGCCTAGTAGAGGGTTGCAAGGCTTTGACGACTCGCCACAGCGTACACAGTCTCCGACCTTCTCTTGTGGCCACGCTGTTGGAGACTGGTCTGATAAAGCTTCTGGCTCAATGGTGAGCCTCTCCCCGGATGATGCTGGGAGACTCCGATAGCAGTGCTATTGAAAGTCGGGGAGATGACCATTACATGGTACATTGTGGTGCAAACGTTATCTGTCGCTCGTCAGCGTGAGTCATGATGCTATCTAGGCCCAGCTCTAGGTTGGCATGAACTATTTCTTTATCAGAGGAATTGTGAACGGAACTATAGGTAAGCCCTACTGCCATCCCCACTGAACCTGGCTGAGGGTGTGTCGGAGGCAGCGGGAGTCCGGGGAGGCCTATAAAAGGCCCAATGTCGTCGGGAGGCCAGCTGGTGCAGCTGTAGCAGGGGTAGAAGGTAAACAAAAAGGTAGAAAGAAATCAAAAAGGTGACGTCACAGCCAAGGGTGTAAGTGATTGGCGAGTAGTTTTTCTTTTTCTTTTCCTTTATCAGTAGGTAACCTTCATCATTGTTGTTGCCAAATTAAGTTAATCTAGGGGTTAAGTCATGGCAGGAGCGCTCAGACATGTGTCATGCTCCTCCTGTGCTACGTGGGAACTCGGACGCTTCTAGTGTCCCCGACGACTATATATGCGGGAAGTGCAGCCTGTTACAGCTCCTGACAGACCGCATTGTGGCACTGGAGCAGCGGGTGGATTCAATCTGGAGCATGCGCGATGCTGCGGATGCCGAATAGCATGTTTAGTGAGTTGGTCTTGCCGTAGGTCAAGGTTACACAGACAGATAGGGAATGGATGACCAACAGGAAGAGCAGTGGAAAGAAGGTAGTGCAGGGGTCCCCTGCGGTCATCCCCCTCCAAAACAGATACACCGCTTTGGGTGCTGTTGGGGGGGGGGGGGGGTATGATTCATCAGGGCAGGGCAGGGTAGCAGCAGCCAGGTCCATGGCACAGTGGGTGGCTCTGCTGCACAGGAGGGCAAGAAAAAGGAGTGGGAGAGCGATAGTGGTAGGGGATTCTATTGTAAGGGGAATAGATAGACGTTTCTGCGGCTGCAATCGAGACTCCAGGATGGTATGTTGCCTCCCTGGTGCAAGAGTCAAGGATGTCTCGGAGCGGTTGCAGGACAGTTTGAAGGGGGAAGATGAACAGCCAGTTGTCGTGGTGCTAATAGGTACCAACGATATAGGTAAAAAAACAGGATGAGGTCCTACAAGCTGAATTTAGGGAGCAAGGAATTAAATTAAAAAGTAGGACCTCAAAAAGGTATAATCTCAGGATTGCTACCAGTGCCACATGCTAATCAGAGTAGGAATCGCAGGATAGCTCAGATGAATACGTGGCTTGAGGAGTGGTGCGAAGGGAAGAATTCAGATTCCTGAGACATTGGAACCGGCTCTGGGGGAGGTGGGACCAGTACAAACCGGATGGTCTGTACTTGGGCAGGACCGGAACCAATGTTCTAGGGAGTGGTTGCTAGTACTGTTGGGGAGGGGTTAAACTAATATGGCAGGGGGATGGGAACCTATGCAGGGAGTCAGAGGGAAGTAGAATGGGGGCAGAAGCAAAAGATAGAAAGAAGACAAGTAAAAGTGGAGGGCAGAGAATCCCAAGGCAAAAATCAAAAAGGGCCACATTGCAACAAAATTCTAAAAGGGCAAAGTGTGTTAAAAAGACAAGCCTGAAGGCTCTGTGCCTCAATGCGAGGAGTGTTCGTAATAAGATGGACGAATTAACTGCACAGGCAGCAATTAATATGATATCATTGGCATCACGGAGACATGGCTCCAGGGTGACCAAGGTTGGGAACTCAACATCCAGGGGTATTCAACATTCAGGAAGGATAGACAGAAAGAAAAAGGAGGTGGGGTAGCGTTGCTGGTTAAAGCGGAAATTAACGCAATGGTAAGGAAGGATATTAACTTGGATGGTGTGGAATCGGTATGGGTGGAGCTGCGGAATACCAAAGGGCAGAAAACGCTAGTGGGAGTTGTGTACAGATGACCAAACAGTAGTAGTGAGGTTGGGGACAGCATCAAACAAGAAATTAGGGATGCATGCAATAAGGGTACAGCAGTTATCATGGGCAACTTTAATCTACATATAGATTGAGCTAACCAAACTGGTAGCAATACGGTGGAGGATGATTTCTTGGAGTGTATTAGGGATGGTTTTCTGGACCAATATGTCGAGGAACCAACTTGAGGGCTGGCCATCCTAGACTGGGTGATATGTAATGAGAAAGGACTAATTAGCAATCTTGTTGTGCGACGCCCCTTGGGGAAGAGTGACCATATTATGGTCAAATTCTTTATTAAGACAGAGAGTGACAGTTAATTCAGAGACTCAGATCCTGAACTTAAGGAAAGGTAACTTCGATGGTATGAAACGTGAATTGGCAAGAATAGACTGGCAAAGGATACTTAAAGGGTTGATGGTGGATAGGCAATGGCAAACATTTAAAGATCACATGGATGAACTTCAACAATTATTCATCCCTGTCTGGAGCAAAAATAAAACGGGGAAGGTGGCTCAACCGTGGCTAACAAGGGAAATTAAGGATAGTGTTAAATCCAAGGAAGAGGCATATAAATTGGCCAGAAAAAGCAGCAAACCTGAGGACTGGGAGAAATTTAGAATTCAGCAGAGAACAAAGGGTTTAATTAGGAGGGGGGAAATAGAGTTTGAGAAGAAGCTTGCTGGGAACATAAAAATTGACTGCAAAAGCTTCTATAGATATGTGAAGAGAAAAAGATTAGTGAAGACAAACGTAGGTCCCTTGCAGTCAGATTCAGGTGAATTTAAAATGGGGAACAAAGAAATGGCAGACCAGTTGAACAAATACTTTGGTTCTGTCTTCACGAGGGAAAACACAAATAACCTTCCGGAAGTACTAGGGGACCGAGGGTCTAGTGAGAAGGAGGAACTGAAGGAAATCCTTATTAGGTGAGAAATTGTATTAGGGAAATTGATGGGATTGAAGGCCGATAAATCCCCAGGGCCTGATAGTCTGCATCCCAGAGTACTTAAGTGGCCCTAGAAAGAGTGGGATGCATTGGTGATCATTTTCTAACAGTCTATTGACTTTGGATCTGTTCCTATGGACTGGAGGGTAGCTAATGTAACACCACTTTTTAAAAAAAAGGAGGGAGAGAGAAAACACGGAATTATAGACCGGTTAGCCTGACATCAGTAGCGGGGAAAATGTTGGAATCAATTATTAAAGATGAAATAACAGCATATTTGGAAAGCTGTGACAGGATCGGTCCAAGTCAACATGGATTTATGAAAGGGAAATCATGCTCAACGAATCTTCTGGAATTTTTTGAGGATGTAACCAGTAGAGTGGACAAGGGAGAACCAGTGGATGTGGTGTATTTGGACTTTGCAAAGGCTTTTGACAAGGTCCCACACAAGAGATTGGTGTGCAAAATTAAAGTACATTACCCCCAATACCATGTGCTGACGTGGATAGAGAGCTGGTTGGCAGACAGGAAGCAGAGAGTCGGGATAAACGGGTTCTTTTCAGAATGACTAGTGGGGTGCCGCAGGGCTCAGTGCTGGGACCCCAGCTATTTACAATATACATTAATGATTTGGATGAAGGAACTGAGTGTAATATCTCCAAGTTTGCAGATGACACTGAACTGCGTGGCAGTGTGAGCTGTGAGGAAGACGCTAAGAGGCTGCAGGGTGACTTGGACAGGTTAGGTGAGTGGGCAAATGCATGGCAGATGCAGTATAATGTGGATAAATGTGAGGTTATCCACTTTGGGGGCAAAAACACGAAGGCAGATTATCTGAATGGTGGCAGATTAGGAAAAGGGGAGGTGCAACGAGACCTGGGTGTAATGGTACATCAGTCATTGTAAGTTGGCATACAGGCGGTGAAGGCAGCAAATGGTATGTGGGCCTTCATAGCTAGGAGTTTTGAGTATAGGAGCAGGGAGGTCTTACTGCAGTTGTACAGGGCCTTGGTGAGGCCTCATCTGGAATATTGTGTTCAGTTTTGGTTTCCTAATCTGAGGAAGGACATTCTTGCTATTGAGGGAGTGCAGCAAAGGTTCACCAGACTGATTCCCGGGATGGCTGGACTGACATATGAGGAGAGCCTGGGCCTTTATTCACTGGAGTTTAGAAGGATGAGAGGGGATCTCATAGAAACATATAAAATTCTGATGGGACTGGACAGGTTAGATGCAGGAAGAATATTCCCGATGTTAGGGAAGTTCAGAACCAGGGGACATAGTCTTAGGATAAGGGGTAAGCCATTTAGGACGGAGATGAGGAGAAACTTCTTCACTCAGAGTTGTTAACCTGTGGAATTCCCTACCGCAGAGAGTTGTTGATGCCAGTTCATTGGATATATTCAAGAGGGAGTTAGTTATGGCCCTTACGGCTAAAGGGATCAAGGGGTATGGAGAGAAAGCAGGAAAAGGGTACGGAGGTGAATTATCAGCCATGATCTTATTGAATGGTGTTGCAGGCTCGAAGGGCCGAATGGCCTACTCCTGCACCAATTTTCTATGTTTCTTTGCCACGAGCCTCATGGAACCCCAGTTTGCGAGATCTGTCCTTTAGTACGGTGATCATTTACACTATATGATGGAGGATATCGTCACTATGAATGTATGACCACGATTTGCCCACTATACTGAAAGACCAGTATAACTGGGTAGCGCTGTAATATGGGTGTCAAAGTCCTCTGCTCCTTTCTTTTTTGCTGAGTGACCAATCTTAATGAAAAGCGCTCTCATCGCAGCGGAGATGAAGAAAAGGCACTGAGTTTTCTATTGGTGATCGATCATCTGGACAAAAAAAATCTGTTTACATCAATCAATTTCATAGAAGCATTGATATTGTGGAACAGGAGCTTTAAAATGGCTTTACATTGTGGCTATCCAGACAACCAAACTGATTTCCCACCTTCGTATAACACGGGTGAGTGGTTTAGAGCAGGATTGCTCCCAGTTCTATAATCCCATCTGCTCTCACCATGACGGCTTTTTGGCCAACGACTGCATGGACTAACACACTCATAAAATAGTCAGATCAAGGCAGGTTGTTAACTTGAGCTAGCATCACTCCACCTGGAGAAATTGACTCTAAACTGACTACCGTGGAAACTAGGAGACCCGATAAATTTAAATCCTGCAATTCACGGAATCCACCTAATTGAATTATATATAAATTGGAGTTTAATTTAAATAAAATTCCACAATGCTTTGAAAAAGGGAAGATAAGAATTCATTAAATTGTCAGAGACCCTTAGTACGGCGGTCTCTGCCTGAAATAAATGGAGCAGTCAAGACGCTATAAGCAGCAACTTTGAAATTGACGTTAATGCAAATGGGTAATGGTTAGCGCTTTTTGGACGATATAAGCAACACCAAGTGGTGGGGACTGCAACAGAATAAATGACAAATCCCAGCATAAACCCAGGAACAAGGCAACAAACCAGAAAACAAGTAGCCATACAGACCAATCTTTTCAGAATATTTAGGTTTGTGGCAATTTTGCTGTATTAACTTCCCTTCAGGTATTTAACTCCCAGCAAATTTAAGGGCTCAATTTTCCTCAAACCGTTTTCTGGCATATTGTCAGAGTTTCACCAGGTTTTCTAGGCCAGAAACGCGGCAGAAATATTTTGCCAAACTTTCCCCGATGTATAATTCAAATTTGGCGCCGTGCAGCGTGTCCAGTCTCCTCCCTGGAGGGGGGGGGGGGGTGGAGCCTGCTATCTGCACCAAAAAACAATGCCACACCTTCTGCGCATGCTCGGGGAAAATAAAATTACTTTTTTGACATCGTTCCAATGGACGCGCATGCTCAGTGCAGCTCGGATTTGGCAATCGGCCATTTTTAAAGAGCCAGTTGTGTGTGTGAGAAGGAGTACTGTGAGAGAGCACTGGAAACAAAAAAATCACAGCTGGAGCAATCCAACAATGCAACGCAGACCAAGGACCAAGAATTTCTTATTGGAAGAATTGGAGGAACTAGTTACTGTGATTGAGAACAGACGGCAGGAGCTGGATACCAACAGAGGTCACATAAAAGTTCCACCAAATGAAAAGAAGAAACGCTGGAACCAAGTTGCAGAAGATTACTGTGCAATGGTGACCACCCCGAGATCTGGAAGCCAGTGCAAAAAGAAATGGCAGGACCTTGGTCAAGTAGTTAGTGCAAGTAATATTTTCATTTATTCAATGTAATTGTAAATGTGACCAGCCGTATATGTCCCATCCAGCAGAAAGATACCCTCTCTTTAAAAAGTTGCATTTTCATCTTTGCAGAGGAAAGTGGCACACTACAAAAGGGAAAGAACTCGAACAGGAGGAGGCCCAGCAAATCTGCACCCACTGACACCCTTGGAAGAGAGGGTCCCTGCTTTGATGGGTCCTGCCTGGAGAAAAGCAATCAGTACTGCACAAGCTGGGCCCACATTTGAGGGAGAGGGCAAGTCCTGAAAATTCATCGTGGCCCTTCAAATCAACCCGCTGCCTGGCCTGCTACGTGTGAGTCGACTCATGGCACCCATCCTGCCCCCTCCTGTGCTGCTAACCATTTGACTGTTATATTTTGCAGAACTTGAGGCCAACCCTGACGACGCAGAAGAAGATTCAGACGAGGATGAGCTTGGAGAACATCTTCCAATCCCACCCTCCAGACCAAGAGCATGGGGGTGAGAGGGATGGGGAGGGGGAGGGAATGGAGCTGGATGAAGCTCCCAACATTGCACTGAATATGGAGGAGGTGCTGCTCATGGAGGTGCCAGCCCTTTCCATGACTAGTGGTTTGAGTGTTGGTGGGACATTCCGTAGTTTCCCACTGCCCCAGGCTGCGGGTTCCAGTGGTGTGTTGAAAGCCACACCCTGGGGAGAAGGGGAAGGAGAGCTCGACCACGCTCTCGTGAGATGCGGGATGTAACAGATGTGATTCAGATGATGTAATTGAGTGCGGAAAGCATTGACCTTACCCGATCATTCCCGGACACAGTCAGTGGGGCGAGTGATGAGGTAAGCAGGACTGTCGGGAGAAGTAACAACACTCACGAGAAATGGAAACAATATCCGGGACCATCAGTGAGGGAATAGTGGCCATGAGGGAGGGAATGTTGCAGGCCACTGAGACACTGTCAGGGTGTGTGAGGGACAGCATGTGTGAGTTAGCTGCTGCAATAAGGCAACACGCCCAGATCCCGCGCCCATTGACAAAATCAACTGCCACTCCCATTCCAATCCCCACACCAATCTCTGAAGAGCCCCAAGCCTGGCCCTCCAATTTGACACCTGACGCTGACACCCCCCACCCTCAAGAGGTGCGCAGTACCCGAGATGTTAGAAGGAATAAGCTTGGTACCAAGCCCAGAAATGCTGTGCCACCGCCTGCGGGCAGGGGTGGTGGAGAGTCCAAGACTAAGCACAGCGGGCGGTCTTAGGATAAGGGGGATGAGAGATGGGGGCAGCCTTTCTTTGCTGTTGTTATTAATAGTTACTGTTGTAACAGTTCTCAAATTAAAAAATGTTTTTTATAAGTTATGTAAATTTACAAGTTTTTAAAGTGATCTTAAAGAGTGATCTTAAAGTGAAGTTTGATACAAGAATAATTTTATTAAAGTTAAGTCTTCTCCTCTCTTCTCCTCCCCCTGGAGGCGAACCCCGTGCCGCTGAATCTGGACAAGAGGCAGATTCTGCCAGCCAAACCTACAACTCTCCAGGCCTTCAAGACGTTTGATGGTGGCGTGTGAATGAGTTAAAAAAATAAGAAAACTTGTGAAATCAAAGAAATTCACACTTCTTCGTTGACAGGTTTAAAAAAAAGTTAAACTTTATTATTGATTTTGACAGTGTTCTCGACTCCCTCCAAAATCTTCGATTTAAAAACAACGGTGTCTTTTCAGCGGAGATTTGTGAATGTCCGCTGGTTTCTTAACTCACCAGAAGGTTTTTTGGGAGTGGCCAGATACGCCAACGTAATGGAAACATGTTGGCCAAACTGCAAACAATTGAAAAAAACTTGCGCAGGCATGAGGGAACGCCCCGAGGTGAAAAAAAACTGGCCTAGAAAAATCGTAACGAAGTCAGTTATGCCAGGGCAGATCGCAAGTTTGAAAAAAAGCACCAAAAATTTAACTCTACGCCAAAAGCAGCCTACTCCAAAAAAACGGCACAAATCACTGGGGAAAATTGAGCCCCAAGTCTTGAAAAGTACATGAAAAAACATTCATGAAAAAAAAACAGTTCTTAAACCACAATAAAACTACATTTTGGCTGGTGGCATATCCAAATATTAGTCCATGGGCAATCAACTCCTAGCCTGGGGAAACAGACATAGACCAAGAGAAACAGTGCACCAAGGGCTGCAGCTTCAAACTAGAGCTGAATGTGCAAAGAACTGAGCTTTCAAACTTTGTTACAGCTCTATTTAGATTTACAATCGCAGCTTAAAAGAACACGTTATTGTATGTATAAATCTGGCTAGACTTTAGCAGTTAATGATTGTCATGTTAAACCAATGTGCTTATGTAAATGAATGGTGAGCATTAACGAAAGTGAGCCAGAAGTCAATCTTTTGATTAAGTGAGCATTAACCATAAAATAAAATGAACGCCCAAGAAAGCAGACTATATTCAGGGACATTTCAGACTCCCAGAGCTAACCAGTTGTGTTCTCGGCATATGCATTTTTATTCTAAAGATGTAATTAAAAAACTGTACAAGTATCAGTAGTAGGCTCATTACTATGTTAACTCAACCCATTAAAATAGTTCACAAAATACTAATACGGCTCAGCATTTTACTCCACTCTTTCTTACTCCAATCTATTTTACTTTAAATTGTAATTTCTGCACAATCTAAATTAGTTCATAAGCACTCCCTAAACATGGTTCAAAAATGTTGCTTTGCCGTTTTCTTCTTACTTCAATGTTCAAAAAACTTATTTTCATTTGCTGAAAATTGGCTTTAAATTGTAGCTATCCAGACAACCAAAAGCCAGACTTGCAAGATTGACTAGATCAATTTCGCCTATTTCTCAAACATTAAAACTAGGAAGAGCTTTAGAAGTAAACTGATCATTGACCCTGCAATTAAAACATTTCCAAAACTATAAATCATTGCAGACAGCAGAATGCGGAGAGGACATTTAGTTCTAAAACACACATGAAAACTATGTCAGGATCGTACATTAAGATTTTATGGAATTCATTTTTAGGATTACAAAATGTCTAGTGCCCTGATGAATGCACTATTTAATTTTAAATATCTTCAGAACACCAATTTTCCACAATATGGATAGCCCTCACATGGTCCCTTATTGTCTTCCCCTTGCACTTCAATCTCGATTCACTTAATGCCACTTCATCTTTTACTGGCTTGCAGTTTATCACTTACTTATTGTATTTGTCACCCGTTTATCTGATCTTGCTTTGCCTTAATCCTCTGGTCTGCATCTGGATTAAAACTTCTTTTCCAGTGACAAAGTACTTTGCATACAAAAGGTGGTTCTCCCAAATAGAAGGGTGCAACAAAACACACTTGTTGTACTAGTCTTGCGACACTGTTTACTTACATCTACTTTGTGAAAATACAAAAAAGGAAAATATAGACCTTCTGTAACACAAATTAGAGTGAAAATTCCTCAAAAATATCCCCATTACCTTTTCAAATACTGTTTCAATACAAACACCAAAGTGGATCTTCCCCAAGAAGCCACAACAATTAAAGCAAGATATTTAACAGAAGCTTTCAATGAGTGAGCAATATGCTTTACACTAACATTTTATTTAAAAAAAGAGTACTATAGATATCAGAACACAGAGTGAAACAAAAAGCACCAATTTAAAATTAAAGCAATTTTGGGCTCTAACAGCTGCATACTCAAAAGGATAGGTCAACCAATTACAGCATACCCACTTCGAATAAGCATCTGATGTTTCCTCCTACATGATCATACTGATGCAATTGGGTCAAAGATCAGGGGCCAGGGCCTGATCAGGAATAACTTGCTGAGGCCCTCTACACGAACTTCTTCAATCAATAGTTGACGAGTATATTTTTGACCACATTAAGTTATTGATTTTATGCTCTACAACTGGTTTTTGCTCAAGAGACTGAAAAATTTAGGTTTACACAAATGGCTAGCCCTTTTGAAAACATTCAACTTGATGGATACCCATATATTAAAAACAATGTGTTCTCAAAATGTCGGCAAAACAGGCCAAGCACATTTATTGCCCATTTTTGAACGGCAGCATCCATAGTAATTTTTCCCTCTGCTAGCCCACTAATTACCAGATTTATTGAATACAGTTTCACAATTTTCTATGGTATGATCTAAATGCATGACCATAGAATCATAGGGCTCAATTTTGGCCCGCCCCTTTTTCCGGCGCACTTACCGGAGATGCGCCGCTTTTCTCCGTTCAGAAGTGCGGCGAAAAAATACCTCCCCACTTTAGCCTCTGTCCGGCCTCTCCCCGGTTGTCGGCAGCGTGGCCAGTCGAGTCAGAGGCGAAGCCAACGTCCTGCGCTGAAAACAGTGCTGGGACGTCCACACATGCGCATTGGAGTCGGGTCGCGATGTCCATGCATGCGCAGTAGCGCCGAAATTTGGCAATCGGCCATTTTTAAAGGGATACGTAGCTGCTTGTGTTTTGGTGCCAGAAGGAGTGCTGTGGAACGAAATTAACTGCTGGAATCAAGAAGCAGTGCTCTGTTTGTTAATATCAGTGCTGCATGCCAGAAGAACATAACATAAGAACATAAGAATTAGGAACAGGAGTAGGCCATTTAGCCCCTCAAGCCTGCTCCGCCATTCAACAAGATCATGGCTGATCTGGCCGTGGACTCAGCTTCACTTACCCGCCCGCTCCCCATAACCCTTCATTCCCTTATTGGTTAAAAATCTATCCATCTGTGATTTGAATACATTCAATGAGCTAGCCTCAACTGATCCTTGGGCAGAGAATTCCATAGATTCATAACCCTCTGGGAGAAGAAATTCCTTCTCAACTCGGTTTTAAATTGGCTCCCCCGTATTTGGAGGCTGTGCCCCCTAGTTCTAGTCTCCCCGACCATTAGAAACATAGAAACATAGAAAATAGGTGCAGGAGCAGGCCATTCAGCCCTTCTAGCCTGCACCGCCATTCAATGAGTTCATGGCTGAACATGAAACTTCAGTACCCCCTTCCTGCTTTCTCGCCATAACCCTTGATCCCCCGAGTAGTAAGGACTTCATCTAACTCCCTTTTGAATATATTTAGTGAATTGGCCTCAACTACTTTCTGTGGTAGAGAATTCCACAGGTTCACCACTCTCTGGGTGAAGAAGTTTCTCCTCATCTCGGTCCTAAATGGCTTACCCCTTATCCTCAGACTGTGACCCCTGGTTCTGGACTTCCCCAACATTGGGAACATTCTTTCTGCATCTAACCTGTCTAAACCCGTCAGAATTTTAAACGTTTCTATGAGGTCCCCTCTCATTCTTCTGAACTCCAGTGAATACAAGCCCAATTGATCCAATCTTTCTTGATAGGTCAGTCCCGCCATCCCGGGAATCAGTCTGGTGAACCTTCGCTGCACTCCCTCAATAGCAAGAATGTCCTTCCTCAAGTTAGGAGACCAAAACTGTACACAATACTCCAGGTGTGGCCTCACCAAGGCCCTGTACAACTGTAGCAACACCTCCCTGCCCCTGTATTCAAATCCCCTCGCTATGAAGGCCAACATGCCATTTGCTTTCTTAACCGCCTGCTGTACCTGCATGCCAACCTTCAATGACTGATGTACCATGACACCCAGGTCTCGTTGCACCTTCCCTTTTCCTAATCTGTCACCATTCAGATAATAGTCTGTCTCTCTGTTTTTACCACCAAAGTGGATAACCTCACATTTATCCACATTATACTTCATCTGCCATGCATTTGCCCACTCACCTAACCTATCCAAGTCACTCTGCAGCCTAATAGCATCCTCCTCGCAGCTCACACTGCCACCCAACTTAGTATCATCCGCAAATTTGGAGATACTGCATTTAATCCCCTCGTCTAAATCATTAATGTACAATGTAAACAGCTGAGGCCCCAGCACAGAACCTTGCGGCACTCCACTAGTCACTGCCTGCCATTCTGAAAAGTACCCGTTTACTCCTACTCTTTGCTTCCTGTCTGACAACCAGTTCTCAATCCACGTCAGCACACTACCCCCAATCCCATGTGCTTTAACTTTGCACATTAATCTCTTGTGTGGGACCTTGTCGAAAGCCTTCTGAAAGTCCAAATATACCACATCAACTGGTTCTCCTTTGTCCACTTTACTGGAAACATCCTCAAAAAATTCCAGAAGATTTGTCAAGCATGATTTCCCTTTCACAAATCCATGCTGACTTGGACCTATCATGTCACCATTTTCCAGATGCACTGCTATGACATCCTTAATAATTGATTCCATCATTTTACCCACTACTGAGGTCAGGCTGACCGGTCTATAATTCCCTGTTTTCTCTCTCCCTCCTTTTTTAAAAAGTGGGGTTACATTGGCTACCCTCCACTCCATAGGAACTGATCCAGAGTCAATGGAATGTTGGAAAATGACTGTCAATGCATCCGCTATTTCCAAGGCCACCTCCTTAAGTACTCTAGGATGCAGGCCATCAGGCCCTGGGGATTTATCTGCCTTCAATCCCATCAATTTCCCCAACACAATTTCCCGACTAATAAAGATTTCCCTCAGTTCCTCTTCCTTACTAGACCCTCTGACCCCTTTTATATCCGGAAGGTTGTTTGTATCCTCCTTAGTGAATACCGAACCAAAGTACTTGTTCAATTGATCCGCCATTTCTTTGTTCCCCGTTATGACTTCCCCTGATTCTGACTGCAGGGGACCTACGTTTGTCTTCACCAACCTTTTTCTCTTTACATACCTATAGAAACTTTTGCAATCCGCCTTAATGTTCCCTGCAAGCTTCTTCTCGTACTCCATTTTCCCTGTCCTAATCAAACCCTTTGTCCTCCTCTGCTGAGTTCTAAATTTCTCCCAGTCCCCAGGTTCGCTGCTATTTCTGGCCAATTTGTATGCCACTTCCTTGGCTTTAATACTATCCCTGATTTCCCTAGATAGCCACGGTTGAGCCACCTTCCCCTTTTTATTTTTACGCCAGACAGGAATGTACAATTGTTGTACTTCATCCATGCGGTCTCTAAATTGGAAACAACCTCTCTGCCTCGATCTCGTCTATCCCTTTCATTATTTTAAATGTTTCTATAAGATCACCCCTCATCCTTCTGAACTCCAACGAGTAAAGACCCAGTCAACTCAATCTATCATCACAAGGTAACCCCCTCATCTCCAGAATCAGCCTAGTGAATCGTCTCTGTAACCCCTCCAAAACTAGTATATCCTTCCTTAAGTAAGGTGACCAAAACTGCAGGCAGTACTCCAGGTGCGGCCTCACCAATACCCTGTACAGTTGCAGCAGGATCTCCCGGCTTTTGTACTCCATCCCTCTCGCAATGAAGGCCAACATTCCATTCGCCTTCCTGATTACCTGCTGCACCTGCAAACTAACTTTTTGGGATTCATGCACAAGGACCCCCAGGTCCCTCTGCACTGCAGCATGTTGTAATTTCTCCCCATTCAAATAATATTCCCTTTTACTGTTTCCCCCCCCCCCCCCCACAAAGGTGGATGACCTCAAATTTTCCGACATTGTATTCCATCTGCCAAACCTTAGCCCATTCGCTTAACCTATCTAAATCTCTTTGCAGCCTCTCTGTGTCCCCTGCACAACCCGCTTTCCCACTAATCTTTGTGTCATCTGCAAATGTTGTTACACTGCATTCTGTCCCCTCTTCCAGGTCATCTATGTATATTGTAAACAGTTGTGGTCCCAGCACCGATCTCTGTGGCACACCACTAACCACCGATTTCCAACACGAAAAGGACCCATTTATCCCGACTCTGCTTTCTGTTAGCCAGCCAATTCTCGATCCATACTAATACATTTACTCCGACTCCGCGTACGTTTATCTTCTGCAGTACCCTTTTGTGTGGCACCTTATCGAATACCTTTTGGAAATCTAAATACACCACATCCATCGGTACATCTCTATCCACCATGCTCGTTATATCCTCAAAGAATTCCAGTAAATTAGTTAAACATGATTTTCCCTTCATGAATCCATGCTGCGTCTGCTTGATTGCACTATTCCTTTCTAGATGTCCCGCTATTTCTTCCTTAATGATAGCTTCAAGCATTTTCCCCACTACAGAGGTTAAACTAACCGGCCTATAGTTACCTGCCTTTTGTCTGCCCCCTTTTTTAAACAGAGGCATTACATTAGCTGCTTTCTAATCGGCTGGTACCTCCCCAGAGTCCAGAGAATTTTGGTAGATTATAACGAATGCATCTGCTATAACTTCCACCATCTCTTTTAATACCCTGGGATGCATTTCATCAGGACCAGGGGACTTGTCTACCTTGAGTCCCATTAGCCTGTCCAGCACTACCTCCCTAGTGATAGTGATTATCTCAAGGTCCTCCCTTCCCACATTCCCGTGACCAGTAATTTTTGGCATGGTTTTTGTGTCTTCCACTGCGAAGACCGAAGCAAAATAATTGTTTAAGGTCTCAGCCATTTCCACATTTCCTATTATTAAATCCCCCTTCTCATCTTTTAAGGGACCAACATTTACTTTAGTCACTCTTTTCCATTTTATATATCGGTAAAAGCTTTTACTATCAGTTTTATGTTTTGTGCAAATTTACCTTCGTAATCTATCTTTCCTTTCTTTATTGCTTTCTTAGTCATTCTTTGCTGTCGTTTAAAATTTTCCCAATCTTCTAGTTTCCCACTAACCTCGGCCACCTTATACACATTGGTTTTTAATTTGATACTCTCCTTTATTTCCTTGGTTATCCACGGCTGGTTATCCCTTCTCTTACCGCCCATTTTCACTGGAATATATTTTTGTTGAGCACTATGAAAGAACTCCTTAAAAGTCCTCCACTGTTCCTCAATTGTGCCACCGTTTAGTCTGTGTTCCCAGTCTACTTTAGCCAACTCTGCCCTCATCCCACTGTAGTCCCCTTTGTTTAAGCATAGTACGCTCCTTTGAGACACTACTTCCTCACCCTCAATCTGTATTACAAATTCAACCATACTGTGATCACTCATTCCAAGAGGATCTTTTACTGGGAGATCGTTTATTATTCCTGTCTCATTACACAGGACCAGATCTAAGATAGCTTGCTCCCTTGTAGGTTCTGTAACACACTGTTCTAAGAAACAATCCCGTATACATTCTATGAATTCCTCCTCAAGGCTACCCAGTGCGATTTGATTTGACCAATCGTTATGTAGGTTAAAATCCCCCATGACTACTGCCGTTCCTTTTTCACATGCCTCCATTATTCCCTTGATTATTGTCCGCCACCGTGAAGTTATTATTTGGAGGCCTATAAACTACGCCCACCAGTGACTTTTTCCCCTTACTATCTCTAATCTCCACCCACAATGATTCAACATTTTGTTCATTAGAGCCAATATCGTTTCTCACAACTGCCCTGATATCCTCCTTTATTAACAGAGCTACCCCATCTCCTTTCCCTTCTTGTCTATCTTTCCGAATCGTCAGATACCCCTGTATGTTTAATTCCCACCCTGCAACCACGTTTCTGTAATGGCCACCAAATCATACCCATTTGTAATGATTTGTACCGTCAACTCATTTACTTTATTTCGAATGCTGCGTGCGTTTAGGTACATTGTTTTAGTATTAGTTTTTAAAGCATAATTTTTAGTTTTGACCCCTCCTGCAGCCCCTTTATATTCATACATATTGTCCCTTCCTATCACCTTGTGGTTTACATTTACCCCAGTGCTACTCTGCTCTGTTGCCTCCCGCCTTTTGCATTTTTTCTTGGGGTCCTGTTCATCTGAGCTCTCCCCCACTAACTAGCTCAGAGCCCTCTCCTGGGTTCCGAATACTCCTCACATTGAGGCACCAAGCTTTCATGCTTGCCTTTTTATTGCACTTTGACCCTTTAGAATTTTGCTGTACAATGGCCCTTTTTGTTTTTTGCCTTGGGTTTCTCTGCCCTCCATTTTTACTCATCTCCTTTCTGTCTTTTGCTTCTGTCTCCATTTTGTCTCCCTCTATTGGTTCCCATCCCCCTGCCATATTAGTTTAACTCCTCCCCAACAGCACTAGCAAACACTCCCCCTAGGACATTGGTTCCGGTCCTGCCCAGGTGCAGACCGTCCAGTTTGTACTGGTCCCACCTTCCCCAGAACCGGTTCCAATGCCCCAGGAATTTGAATCACTCCCTGCTGCACCACTGCTCAAGCCACGTATTCATCTGAGCTATCCTGCGATTCCAACTCTGACTAGCACGTGGCATGGTAGCAATCCCGAGATTACTACTTTTGAGGTCCTATGTTTTAATTTAGCTCCTAGCTCCTTAAATTCGTCTCGTAGGACCTCATCCCTTTTTTTAAACCTATATCGTTGGTACCAATGTGCACCACGACAACTGGCTGTTCACCCTCCCTTTTCAGAATGTCCTGCACCCGCTCCGAGACATCCTTGACCCTTGCACCAGGGAGGCAACATACCATCCTAGAGTCTCGGTTGCGGCCGCAGAAACACCCATCTATTCCCCTTACAATTGAATCACCTATCACTATCGCTCTCCCACTTTTTTTCCTGCTCTCCTGTGCAGCAGAGCCAGCCACGGTGCCATGAACTTGGCTGCTGCTGTCCTCCCCTAATGAGTCATCCCCCTCAACAGTACTCAAAGCGGTGTATCTGTTTTGCAGGGGGGATGACCGCAGGGGAGGGAAGCAATGCTGTATTTCTGAAAATCATTGCTGCATGCAAAATAAGGACTGTGTGTTTGGAAAAATCAGCATGTCCAAGAGCATTGGAAAAGTGCGGAGAGTGTCAATACAGCAATGCAACAACGTGCACCAAGAACGAAGAATTTCTTGCATGACGAAGTGGAGACACGAGTTAATGTCATTGAGAACAGATGGCAGGAGCTGGATACCAGCAACAGAGGTCGCACAAAAGTGCCACCCAAAGAAATGAAGAAACGCTGGAACCAAGTTGAAGATTACTGCGCAGTGAAGTGAACACCAAGAGATCTGGAAGTGAAAAGAAATGGCAGGACCTTGGTCAAGTAGTTAGTGTAAGTAATATTTTCATTTATTCAATGCAATTGCAATTGTAAACGTCACTAGCTGCATATGCCCCATCCAGCAGAAAGACACCCTCTAAAAAGTTGCATTTTAATCTTTGCAAAAGAAATTGTCCCACAACAAAAGGGAAAGGACTTGAACAGGAGGAGGCCCGCCAAATCTGCATCAACTGACACCCTTAGGAGAAGGTCGCTGCTTTGATGGGTCCTACCTGGAGAAAAACAATCAGTACTGCACAAACTGGGCCCATTCGCGAGGGAGAGGGTAAGTCCCGCAAATTCATTGTGGCCCTTCAAATCAGCCTGCTGCCTGGCTAGCTATGCATGAGCCTACTCATGCCACCCATCCTACCCCCTCCTCTGCTGCTAACCATTTGACTGTTGTGTTATATTTTGCAGAACCTGATGCCAATTGTGAAGATCCTGAAGAAGATTCAGACGCGGACAAGCCTGAGCATGAGAATATCTTACAAGCCAACCCTGCAGACCAACATTGGGGGGGGGGGGGGGGGGGGGATGGAGATGGATGAAGGAGAGAGTATTGTACTGAAATCGAGGAGGTCGCGTTAATGGAGTTGGCATTGGCAGCCCCTTCCATGACCAGTGGTTTAAGTTCTGGTGCGACATTCCTTGGTTTCAGCCAGTCCACGATTAGTGGTTTCAGTTCTGATGTGATATTCCACGGTTTCCCAGCGTTCAAGGTTGAGGATCCTGGTGCTGGTGAGATGCAGCATGGAACACCCAGGGCCCCACCGTCCGAGATTGGGGGTCCCAGTGGTGGTGAGATGCAGCATGGAACAGCCAGGGCTCACCGTCCCAGCCTGTGCCTCCCACTGGGGGGGGTGCCGTGAGGCAGACCCAGGGTGAGGGGAAGGAGAAATCGACCACGCTCTCCTGAGATGCAGAATGCAACAGATGTGGTTCAGATCATGGCATTGGGTGGGGAGAGCATTGACCTTACCCGATCACTCGAGGACACCATCAGTGAGGTGAGTAATGAGGTAGCGGGACTGTCGGGAGAAACGACAATAATCATACCCAGCCCCCCAAGCCTCTCCATTTGCTTGCTGCAGCCTGTCTGGTGATTTTGCTTCCTGCAGCCTGTGTGTGCTCCGATGTTGGTGGTCCAATTGTTCCCGCCCCTATCCCAGGCCGAGTGGCCTCCCGCACCGGCTGGCCTGCTGCCTTCCCGGGACAAGTTTTCAGATGAAGGTGGGACTTACTTGTATTTTTTATTTGTTATTGAATGCTTATTACTTTCTGTGTTTTATTTAGTGCTTTCTAAGTCTTGGTGCTTTCCGTTTCCCTTCCCGCCCCTATCCCAGGTCGAATGGCCTCCGATGTACCGACCTGCGCTGATTTCTTAACTCTCCGCAAGGGTTTTCTGAAGTGGTCACATACGCTGGCCTAAGTAGATCTGGAGTAACTATTAGCTGGCCAAAGTGGTCTAAATGGCCAAAACTGGCGTAGGTGGCTGGTAACGCCCCCTTAAGAAAAAAAAAACGAAACTAAAAAAATCTTAACTAACTCACTTACACTGGCGCAAAGTGAATGTGCAAAATGGGGATTTTTAAGATACTCCAGAAAAATCAAATTGCTCCAAAAAAAAAGAGCAACTCCTCGCCACAACTGAGCCCTTAGAATGGTTACAGCACGGAAGACGGTCAATCAAGCCCGTGCCAGCTCTCAGCTGTTCCCCTGTCCTTTCCCCAAAGCCCTTCAAATTTTTTCCTTCATATACTTATCCAACTCCATTTTGAAAGATAAAATTCAGTCTGCCTCCACCACTCTTAGGCACTGCATTCCAGATCTTAACCACTCGCTGTGTAAAAAGAGCTTTCTTACGTCGGCTGCAGTTCTTTTGCCAATCACCTTCAATCTGTGTCCTCTGGCTCTTGACCCTTCTGCCAATGGGAACAGTTTCTCTCCATCTATTCTGTCCAGACCCCTCATGATTTTGAACACCTCTTATCAAATCTCCTCTCAATCTTCTCTGCTCCAAGGAAAACAACCAGAGTTTCTCCAGTCTATCAACGTAGCTGAAGTTCCTCGTCCCTGGAATCACTCTCATAAATCTTTCTTGCACCTTCTTGAAGGCCTTCACATCCTTCCTAAAAAGTGTGGTGCCCAGAATTGGACACAGTACTCCAGTTGGGGCCAAACCAGTGTTTTATACAGATGCATCATAATTTCCACACTTTTGTACTCTTATAACCTTTATTTATGAAGCCAGAGATCCTGTAAGCCTTTTCTAACTGCTTTCTCAACCTGCCCTGCCACCTTCAACGATTTGTGCACACATACCCCCAAGTCTCTCTGTTCATGTACCCCCTTTAGGATTGTACTATTTAGTTTATATGTCCTCTCCTCATTCGTTCGACCAAAATGCATCACTTTACACTTTTGTGTGTTAAATTTCATCTGCCACATGTCGACCCATTTCACCAGCCTGTCTGTCTGTCTGTCTGTCTTCCTGAAGTCTATCACTCTCCTCCTCACTGTACATTATACTTCCACCCACGTCCAAGTCATTAATATGGATCAAGAAAAGCAGTGGGTCCTATCTTCGGGAACACCACTGTATACCTGCCTCCAGTCAGAAAAACAACCACTACTCTGTATCCGGTCACTTAGCCAATTTCGTATTCATGCTGCCATTGTCCCTTTTATTCATGGGCTTCAACTTTATGTGGCAAGCCTATTATGTGGCACTTCATCAAACGCCTTTTGAAAATCCATGTACACTGCATCAACCGCATTACCCTCATCAACCCTCTGTTACCTCATCAAAAAATTCTAAGTTGGTTAAACACAATTTGCCTTCATCAAATCCATGATGGCTTTCCTTAATTAATCCACCCCTATCCAAGTGACTTATTTTTGTCCCCGATTACGGTTTCTAAAAGCTTCCCGAGTACCGCGGTTAAATGGACTGGCCTGTATTTGCTGAGTTTATTTTTTAACACCCTTTTTTTTGAACCTCTGAGTTGCTGTCCAGTACCAGAACCACTACATCATATCCAAGAAAGTGCACCTGGCTGCAAGTTTAGATGAGGAAGAGCAGTAGTTCATGAGGACACCAAATGCAAGGGGGACCCTCATTCTCCTCCTCAAACTATGTTTGCTCCAACTTCAAATGCAGCACCAAACAATACTGATGCAAAGCCTTGTACAAACAAAATGGTTTTATCTACAAATAGCTCCCTCCACAGAAACAGAAACTAATTTTGCAAGACAAAAAATGCTACTAAATACTAGCTGGAAAAAAAACACAACTTTAGCTATAGAAACAGTCCTTTACAAAATCCAACGTCAGTAGGCCAGGGTAGTGAGTTAGTCATGCATCAGTTTTAAGTGAACAAGGCAATTCAGGAGTGATGACCACCTGAAAAACATACAAAAAGTCAGCATGGGAAATGATGCAATAAAGTTAGCAAATTACTTGGAGATTGGTACTGCCGAAAAGTTCAGCCTCCCCTTGCCTATTATATTTCTCTGACGTATAACATGCCAGATTTCATGAGCTCTCTCGCCCCCAGCAAGGCTTCATTGATTACACAGAGACTCGTAAAAATTAAAGCTATGGTCATAAGAGAACTGGTCATCCACCAAGACACAAATGGAAATCACAGCAAAAAAAACCAAACAAACAAAAAATCTCAGACCCATAACTTAACAGGTTTTGGCAACAGTATAATCAGTAAGCCACAATCACCTTAACCGACAACTACAGCATGTGTGGATTCTTTAGCGCAGTCAAGACCACCTACGGCCCAATCACCTACCCCATTGAGGGCCAAGAACGGAGAGACACTTATCAAGGACAGAGAGGCAGTTAGTGCCCGCTGGAAGGAGCACTTAGAAGATTTCCTTAAACGAGACTGTGTCTTTGACGCGAGTGTTCTCGGCTCCATCCCGCAGCATTCTACCCGCCACCACCTCAGCACAACCCCAGCCGACAGGAGGCTGAAAAGGCCATCATACAACTGAAGAACAAGAAGACTTCAGGAGCAGATGGAATCCACGTTGAAGCACAATGGACATGATCTTTACCGCACGTCAAATTCAAGAAAAAAGTGCAGGGAGCAGCACCAACTTCTGTACATGGTCTTCTTTGACCTCTCAAAGACCTTCTACACGGTCAACCATGAGATTATGGAGTGTCCTCCTCAAATTCGGCTGCCCTCAAAAGTTCGTCACCATCCTCCACCTGCTTCACGGCGACATGCAAGCCGTGATCCTGACCAACGGATCCACCACAGACCCAATACACATGCAGACCGGGGTCAAGCAAGGCTATGTCATTGCACCAATGCTCTTTTCGATCTACATTACTGCAATGTTCCATCTCACCCTCAATAAGCTCCCCGCTAGAGTGGAGATAATCTACAGAACAAAACGGGAAATTGTTCAACCTCCGTCGCCTCCAGTCCAGATCCAAAGTTGTCCCATCCTCTGTCATTGAATTATAGTATGCAAACAATGCTTGCGTTTGCACACACTTGGAGGTTGAACTCCAAACCATCGTCAACACCTTCACCGAAGCGTACGAGTGCATGGGCCTTACACTAAACATCCATAAGACAATGGCCCTCTACCTACCTACCTGCCCGCCACACAGTACTGCCCCCCAATTATCAATCTATGACGAGGCCTTGGATAACGTGGACCATTTTCCATACCTCGGGAGCCTACTATCAGCAAGGACAGAAATCGATGATGAAGTCCAACACCACCTTCAGTGCGCCAGTGTAGCCTTCGGTCATCTGAGGAGGAGGAGGAGGGTGTTTGAAGACCAAGACCTCAAACCCGGCACCAAACTCATGGTCTACAGAGCAGTAGTGATACCCACTCTCCTATTTGCTTCAGAAACATGGACTATGCACAGCAGGCACCTCAAAGCACTGGAGAAGTACCACCAACGCTGCCTCCGCACGATCCTGCAAATCCATTGACGCACCGTCGGTGTTCTTGCTCAGGCCACCATCCCCAGCATCGAAGCATTGACCACATCGTCTGCATGCCAGACACGAGACTCCCCAAAACAAGCGCTCTACTCAGAGCTCCCAAACGGCAAGCGAGCCCCAGGTGGGCAGAGGCAACGCTTCAAGGACACCCTCAAAGCCTCCTTGAAAAAGTGCAACATCCTCACCGACACCTGGGAATCCCTGGCCCAAGACCGCTCAAAGTGGAGGAGATGCATCCGGGAAGGTGCCGAACACCTCGAGTCTCTTCGCCGGGAGCATGTGGAAACCAAGTGCAAACAGCGGAAGGAGCACACGACAACCCAAGCACCCGACCACACCCCCCCCCCCCACTGTCCCTTGAACCAACGTCTGCCCCACCTGTGATAGAGACTGTAGGTCCTGCATCGGACTCAGTCACCTGAGAACTCATTTTTAGTGTGGAAGCAAGTCATCCTCGACTCAGAGAGGGACTGTCTAAAAACATAATGGAAAATGATGCAAACATTGTTCATGGCATCACACTCCGTAAAACCACTGCTACCATTCCTGAAAAGGTATTGCCCTGCAATATTGAAACTTTCTTGACTATGACTCAGTAAAAATACTACCTGAGATGAGCAAGTATAAAATGTTACAGCTGTAATCTTAAACTCCAGATTTTACATGGCAATTCACGTCCTCGCCATGGAATACTGCCAGAACAGAGACTTGCATTCTCAGAAAGCATCCACTGCCCCCTGGGGGGGGGATAAAAATGTTCACAATCAGTGTCATTCTTGAATTACTCGCAGTAAAAAGGGTCTACCTCCTTTTTCTTTGCTAACAGATTTGGGGGATGGGGGGGGATGGAAATTACTGGTTCGGCAGCTTTAAAACACAACCCAGTGAGCCTTCCTAGACAGATTTTAAGCACTTTTATCTTGGAGTTTTCAACTTGGTTTTGGGACAGCATTATACCAACCTCCATGCAACTTGCTCCCCACTGCATTATTCACCAGGCACCAGTCTTTGAAGGCCTGTAAGCTGACAATAGGGAATACAGACGCCCATTGGCTGTGTTGTGCAGTGCAATGGCTTCAATATGGGTCTTGAATTTCAGTTTTCATTGGACAACATTTGATACTATGGTCAAAAATCACTAAACCATCTCTGGATGTTCAGATCAGAACCAATAAATCCAGTAGCAGCTCACAAATCCCACAACAAATGGGCCTCCACTGTGGTTGGAACAAAGGAGGTCAGCTTTTTTTGGATTTACAAATCCATGCAAACAGGGGAATTGCATCTTTGACATTAGGATTTCTGAAACATTCATGAACCCAATAGCCAAACAGTGAGTCAATACAAGAGAATACAGACACATTATTTGAATCCTTTCTCCTTTTTACAGATCAAGGAAAATTGAATTAGATGCAGGAAGAATGTTCCCGATGTTGGGGAAGTCCAGAACCAGGGGACATAGTCTAAGGATAAGGGGTAAGCCATTTAGGACCGAGATGAGGAGAAACTTCTTCACTCAGAGTTGCTGACCTGTGGAATTCCCTGCCGCAGAGAGTTGTTGATGCCAGTTCATTGGATATATTCAAGAGGGAGTTAGATATGGCCCTTACGGCTAAAGGGATCAAGGGGTATGGAGAGAAAGCAGGAAAGGGGTACTGAGGGAATGATCAGCCATGATCTTATTGAATGGTGGGGCAGGCTCGAAGGGCCGAATGGCCTACTCCTGCACCTATTTTCTATGTTTCTATGCAAGTCCCTTCACTTCGAAAGTGCAATACAAGACCCACCGGTCATGAATTCCTAGTTCTGCTTGAGTCAGTGCTTGCACTCACACATCTGAGTCATAAGATTGTGGGAGAGGCTTCACTTTGGCATTTCAGTTCCAGGCCTAAGAAATTCTGCATTTTTATAAGGGTTGCCTTTCCAATGAGATGTTAAGCTAAGGCTCTGACTGCCTATAGAGATGGACATGAAAGATTCATGGCACTAACTGAAGAAGAGGACACTATTCTTGTATCCTGGCCAACATTCATTCCCTCATCCAATATCATCAATGCAGATTACTGGACATTTATCTCATGCATGTTTGTGGGACTTTGCTGTGTGAAAATTGGCAGATAGATTTATCTACAATACAAGAGTAATTCAGCGGCTGTGAAATGCTTGGATTGTCCTGCAGAAAAGATAGGGTTGTTCTTTTTATTGACTGGCTCACTCAAAATGGAGCTGGTAATGAGACAGAGTGGAAAAAAAAAACAGTAAAAGGGAATATTATTTGAATGGGGAGAAATTACAACATGCTGCGGTGCAGAGGGACCTGGGGGTCCTTGTGCATTAATCCCAAAAAGTTAGTTTGCAGGTAATCAGGAAGGCGAATGGAATGTTGGCCTTCATTGCGAGAGGGATGGAGTACAAAAGCAGGGAGGACCTGCTGCAACTGTACAGGGTATTGGTGAGGCCGCACCTGGAGTACTGCGTGCAGTTTTGGTCACCTTACTTAATGAAGGATATACTAGCTTTGGAGGGGGTACAGAGACGATTCACTAGGCTGATTCCGGAGATGAGGGGGTTACCTTATGATGATAGATTGAGTAGACTGGGTCTTTACTCGTTGGAGTTCAGAAGGATGAGGGGTGATCTTATAGAAACATTTAAAATAATGAACGGGATCGACAAGATAGAGGCAGAGAGGTTGTTTCCACTGGTCGGGGAGACTAGAACTAGGGGGCACAGCCTCAAAATACGGGGGAGCCCATTTAAAAGAGTTGAGAAGGAATTTCTTCTCCCAGAGGGTTGTGAATCTGTGGAATTCTCTGCCTAAGGAAGCAGTTGAGGCTAGCTCATTGAATGTATTCAAGTCACAGATAGATAGATTTTTAACCAATAAGGGAATTAAGGGTTACGGGGAGCGGGCGGGCAAGTGGAGCTGAGTCCACGGCCAGATCAGCCATGATCTTGTTGAATGGCAGAGCAGGCTTGAGGGGCTAGATGGCCTACTCCTGTTCCTAATTCTTACTTATATAGTGCTGTAAGGACCACTGTCCTAAGGCCCAAGTGTTTTCCAGTGCGCAAAATAAGCTGATCGCCTAATAATGGATGTGGGTGAGCGGTGTGGGGGACGTATGAGAACGAGCACTCCATCAATTTCAGTTTTGGCATTTTCAATTGATTGAGCCTCTAGGGATTGACAATAAATGCCAGCCTGCCCAGTGACACCCACATCCCGAGAATGACTTTTTAAAGAGAGAGAAACACATGAGAGAGCACAAGCAGAAGAATATAAGAGCATGCATATGAGCAAGCCCAAAGGGTCCCAACTCCCGAGGTAGTGGGAGGTTTTGACCCACTGATTCACCAAAGTTACCAACCTGATTAAAGGATAGACATTTCAGTGGAGAAACCAGAGCGGTACAAATAGCCGCAGTTAACCTACAGCTGGGCACATTGAATAAACAGACCCCCAGCCATTTAAGTATTGCAAAAAAAAAAACTGTGTTCAGAAATACTATCCAATAAATTATATCCAATAGCCTTCATTGTTTACTAATAAATGTTCCCAGTTACTTCAGAAACAGTCTGGATTCTAAGTTTTCTAGTTTTAATGTTAAAGCAAAATGATGGCTTTAATATTATAAGCTAATAAAATTCCATTTTGACAAAACCCAAAATGTTCAGCAGCATGCATCTTGGAGAAATGGACTCGCTTCAGACTAAAACTGAAAACACTCCACTCCCCATTTTGGCCACAAACATGTGTCAAACATTTATCTACTTTGCATAGTTAAAATCCCCTATTTTACAACTCTGTGTACTGAAGTGACTTGGAGACAACACCTCCAACCATGTTACATACAGCAAAACTAACAAACCGTAACAAATGAATAACTAGATATGGTACTGTTGGTCCAAGAGATTGGTATCGGCCAGCTCCCTGTCCCTCTCGGACTAGTTCCATGGAACCCGCAACATCTACCTGTACCACCAGGATAGATAGATAAGGTGTTAGCATGTCGCATCTGAAAGACAGCATCTCTGACAATACCGCACTCCCTCGGTATTATACTGGAGTGCCTGCCTGGTTAACGTGAAGTCCTGGAGGACTTGAATACACAAACTTGTTGCTCAGAGCCAAGGTGGCACTTGCTTTTGAACATCATCCCCATATAATACTGGGCAGTTTTGAATGAAACAAGTATCCAGAGCAAGTGTTGTGAAGTTAAAATCATAGGCTCCTCCAAATTCCCCACAAGGATTTATGTGAATAAAATAATTTGTAATTAACAAGACAGCACGAATGACACTAACAGCTCAACTACAGAACTGGAGTCAGGAGATGGGGAAGGAGAAAACAAATATGGTCACAAAGACTGGCCTTAAATGATCTTGCTTTTGTAAATACCCCGATTGTTTCAACAACTCACACATGGATACAGTACAATATTTGATGAAGATTATAAGAACACAATTTGAAAATTGTTGGCCTCCACAGTATGTAATCTGTGTTTAAATTTACACATTTGCATTGTAAAGGCAATTTCCAAAGAACAAAGGAACGAATAAAAACCAAAGTGCACAATAACTGGACAGTTCATATTAGAAGGGAAGTGAACAGCTTGTAAGCAAACCTTCCTGTGTGTTCATAGTATTTCCTGTGTCATGCAGCCACAATTACCACTGCCTTAAAAGGGCTCTTAAAAAAGAGATCAAATATCTAAAATCCCACTCGTTAGAATGTCACTGATATAAATAATTGCATCCGTTTACTCGATGGCAAGAGCTTGCAGCACGGAGAAAGGTTTATCCAGTGCAAACCTCAGCACTCTGGCACAGTTCACTGTAAGCTTTGCTCCATCCGCTTTTGCCAAAAGTACTCGAACAACATTTCAGAGTGGCTTATATGCAAGGTTGGTCACAGCAGTTAAACCCTCATTTTGAGATGATCTACTTTGATTCACTTACACCACTTAGGTTGTTAAGAGGAACTTCAACAACATTCAGCTGCAGATTAGTCTCGGTAACATAACAGAACACGGACGCCTCAGCTTCATGCACTGACAGTAACGTAGCCTACACTAACCTTCTGCAAACTCCATCCAGATCTGGGCGTTCTGCCAAACTCCTTTCATTGAAAGCTGCACAAGAAAATGCAACTGAAGCCTACGGCCCAACATAAAAAAGCAGAGGCTGATCAGAGGAGCCTCTTTATTAATTCCCATTTGTTTCTACTTTGATACTGAACTGGCCTGGAGGCCTCACATCATAACGTGCTTGCCCATGAACTAACAGGCATCATGTTTGGGATTATGCAACACTTGCTAACAGTAATATGCTCGAGACACAAAGGTCCTGGAAGATGGATACAAAAACAGAAGTTTCCAATGTTCTCTTATATGGTGATACCACAGGCTCTGGCTGGAGGAACTGTTTGTACTGCAAAAACTTGTGAATCTGTGAAGATTCACCGTTTAACTTCAAAATACTGATACCTTTGCTCAGCAGTAAAATGAGAGAGAATTGCTAGACTACTGACACTAATGGTCTCCCTCATTTCTGCACCCGTGAGGAAATGATCGCGAGTTACAACGCTATACAATATACAGGACAAAGTGGCAGGAAACCGAATAAATCCAAACATGCCAGATTCCAGGAAAATAAGATCGAACGGATGGGAGGAATCTCAAGCACCATTTTCTAAAAAAAAACGAACTTCAACAGTAAAAACAAATAGCATTATCTTGAAATGTTAAACACCTGTTCGCTCCACAGATGCTGCCTGATCGGGAGTGTTTGCTGTATTTTCTGTTTATTTTAGCATCAACATCCTTTTGATCTCTTCAGTTAATTAATAAAAGATATAGTGATGCCAGCAATGGAAATTACTCCTCCAACGTCCTCCCCAATAATGCAAGGGAACGGAATGATCACGGACTAGATTAAAGTATCCTGGGTGAATGACCATCAATATTCATTCAGTTGTTGCATGCTTTTGAGTTTAACACTTCTTTCAAACAAATTCCCCGATTACATCAACAGCAGCAACTCGCATTTAGATAGTGCCTTTGGTATTAAAATGTCCCCAGGCACTTCACAGAAGTGGAATCAGACAAAAGTCGATGCCAAGTCAAAGGCGACTATACAGGTGCAGCGTCCAGAATCTGGAGTCCCAGAATCCGGAATGTTCCAGAATCTGAACCGATCGGTGGCAGGGTCGTCCGGAATCCGTAAAATGTTCCGGAATCCGGACTCGACGACCCTGCCGACCTCGGGGCCTTACCTCGAGGTCTCCTCAGCGGGGCACTTGCCCGAACACCTCAGCGAGGCCAGCCCACCCGACAACATCCATTGCGGGTCCCAGACAGCCCGCACAGCTTCCTTGGCAGGTACCACCACCCCCCAACCCCCTTCTGACCTTCCGAAACACCTGAACCTGGGCTCGGGTGTTTCCGGATTCGTGACGTCAGAAAGATGTCCCAAGGTCCGGAAAACCGCGGAATTCGGAACGGCCTTGGTCCCAGATTCGGGACGCTGCACCTGTATTAGGAGGGCTGACTAAAAGCTTGGTCAAGGAGGTGGGTTTTATTAAAAGATCTTTAAGAAGTGAGATGGAGGAGTGGTCTAGGGAAGGAATTCTAGAGCATTATGGTGAAGATGGCTGAAGACACAGCCACCAATGGGGAGGGAGTGGGAGATACACCAGATCAGTCAGAGGAAGAGAGTGTTCCCCCAGGGGTTATAGATCTGGAGGAGGTCACAGAGATAGCGAGGGGAAAGACCACTGTTCCCTGGAGCTCCCACACAGCCGGCTTACTAGTTTTTAAATGCAGAAACCAGGCCATCGAGGATTTTTGAATGAGCCGCGCGGCCCATAGACAATTGGAGGGAATGGTGGGAGAGACCATTGAGGGATTTAAACCCAAAGGAAGAGAATTTAAAATTTAAGTCATTGGGGGACCAGGAGCCAATGTAGGTCCGTGTGATCCTGAGCGGGACCTGATGTTGAATAGGATACAGGCAGCAAAGTTTATGGAAGGTGACGGATGAAAGGCTTCGAGCCACAAGAATAGTCCAGTCCGGAGATGACAAGTGCATGGAGGAGAGTTTCTGCAGCAGATGGGCTGAGGAAGGGATGTATGGAGGTGAGCAATGTTAAGAGATGGAACTCGGCAGTTTTTCCAATGGAAAGGATGCAAGTTCGAAGCTCAGCTCACGGCCAAATAAGATGAGGTGATTGCAAACAGTCTGATTCCATCCCCTCCCCAGCCAGTGAGGTTGAATCAGTGGTAAGTATATTGAATTTGAGGTGGGGCCAAAGTCTATGGATTCAATCTTCCAATATTCCACTGGAAGACATTGAGTTTCATCCAGGAGTGCCTTAGAACACATACAAAAACAAAATTCTGGTGAATTGACCAAAAAATTGCCTTGTTTCAATTTTTTTTTTAAATTTCAATTAAAAAAAATATTTAGTGATGGTGAAGAGAATCTCTCGGTAAAACCAAAATGGACCATTACTCCAGCTAAAATCAAGATCCAATATTTTGAGAACTGAAATTCTGCAATTGGAGAAAAAGGCAATCAAATCTTAAACTTCAGTACTCCTTAAGCTGAATAACCTCCTCCTTTGCTGGAAAATTCTAAATGTATGGAAATTCCATCGTTTACATTAGGAAATAAGACAAGTACAGATATCAGCAGGATCGTGTAAGGCTCCGACAATCTTCAGGATTTTGTGCAACCTTGTTTTGTTCCGTCTTTTTAAAGGTCCCACGAAGATTCGTCAAGGAAACAATCACACACTTTCAATATTTAAAAAAAACCCACTGGTCATTTAAAAAAAGGTTTAAAATGAAAAATACAGGAAAAAAATGCATTGTACACATCCAGTCCTATTGAGCACTTCACAACAGACAACCTTTTTAGGCGTATCGCTATGATCACAAGATAATTGCAGATGAGGAAAGCCATTCAGCACATCTAACTTAATCCATCGAGAGAGATTGTAATGACACCCCCCTCTCCCCCATTGCAGCATCCAATTATTTGATTCCAGGGTTTTTGCTATCATCACTCATCCCAAGCCTTGATTACTCATTCTAGGAATTTTCTGTTATCAGTACCAAAATTAGGTTTTACTCGTTTGACCCCGTGTCCCCTCGTTCGATCTCCCCAGTTTAATCTGAAGTAATATTCTGGGTTAACATTTTCTATACCTCCAAGATTATCTTGCAGATGTCTCCTTTCTAGCCGAAACGCACATGTTTCTCCAACTTTCCTCATATCTCAGACCGACGACACCGGAAATTGGTCTTATGGTTCTACTCTGCACTGCCTCCAGTGCTTGAATGCCATTCTTATTCCTTGGCCAGAAAGGTAGACTGTATCCAAGGTGCAGTCTGACCAGAGTACAAATTAAGTCCACTTAAATGAATATGATAAAATAATAAAACGTTTAATCTCCATACACAAGTCCCTTTTTCACTTGATCGCTAGTCCTGTTAAATGAACAGTTAAATGAATAAAATGTTTAAATAAATTGCAAAATGTACTTATTCATTTAAGTGCCGCAATGCCACGCTAAAGCCAACTGGTTAGCCCGAATTGGCAAAAAGGGCTCAAGTTCTTTTTGCAATTGTTTAAGTTTTGGTGTAAAACTCACATAGTAATCAATCAATTCAGTGATTTCAAGGTCATTTTCACTTCATCAGTTGCTAGGGTTGAAACACTTTTGGCACTCAATGTGTCGAGCACTTTTTGTTCAGGTATGGAAACCCACTCATTGGGTACTAATACTCGAGCTTTGGTACGCTTAGAATTTAGCGGTGCACAAACCTGTGGCAACAAACTAACAAATGAATAATGGAAAAGCCACCTTTCTTAAAAATAAAGATTTTATAAGTTGTTTTTAAGAAGATCGTCTTTTTTTTTTAAATAGAGATTTGTTGTACTGCATTGTAATGTGTGTATTGCAACAAAGCAAATTACATAAACACACTTCGTTATCCAGAACAACTACAAGACTGTTCTTAGATCTGTCTTTCGGATGAGATGTTAAACCGAGGCCCCGTCTGCCCTGCCAGGCGGACGTAAAAAATCCTATGGCACTTTTTCCAAAGAAGAGCAGGAGAGTTCTCCCCAGTGTCCTGACTAATATTTATCTCTCAATCAACATAACAAAAAACAGTTTATCTGGTCATTATCACATTGCTGTTTGTGGGAGTTTGTTGTGCACAATTTGGCTGCTGCGTTTCCCACATAACAGTGACTACACTCCAAAAGTACTTCATTGGCTGTAAAGCACTTTGAGAAGTCCAGTGGTTGTGAAAGATGCTCATATAAATACAAGCCTTTCTTTCTTTTAGTGCTGTAATTGCAATTCAGCTTGCATTCCATTGTTAGCTCCTTGCCAAACTCGATACATTGGTTAAAACAGATAAAAGTATAGAAGAGTTAAGTGAATAAAATTACTTGCCAAAAATCATTATTCATTGAACCGTTTTGCACTATACTTCTTCTAGCTTGTATTCTACCATTTTGGCTATGTAGTTTAACATTCTACTGACTTTGTTGATTGCTGCTCTGCATTGCTTGGACATGTTTAGTACTGTAAACTTTTCTGCACTAAATCTAACACTGTTTACTTAACCTATTTTAATCTAAATCTTTCTGTAATTTGAGCTGCACCCTGGTTCCACTCACTGTCTTAATTTGGTCTCATGCAAATTTGACCATTTTGCATAGCGCTTCTGAATCCAGGATATTTATTCAAATTACAAAAAGCAGTTGCCCAAGCATGTTCTACAACCTTGGTTTCATCTCCCCCACCCTGACTCACCTCCCCTACCCTGACATGACTCCAAGTACTCATCATTCCCTAGCCTTCAGCCAGTTTCGCATCCATTCAAAAGCAAAATATGGAAATCTGAAATAAAAACAGAAAATGCTGGAAATACTGGGGTCAGGCTTCAATGAGTGTGTGTGTTTTAGGGCCAAAAATTGCGGTCAGAGGCTTCCTGCGGGCGGATGCCTCTGATTTTTTTTTAATGGATGCATCTGGTGGTCCCGGAGGAATGAACACTTGCGCTCCGAGGCCTGGATGCGCAGCCGAGAGGCCCACGTATTGCAGGAGTGTCTGCGTATCCTGGGATCACGTGGGCCTGGGCCACCAATCACAATTTAGTACAGGTTAAATCTCCCTTATCCGGCACCCTTGGGACCTGGTCTGTGCCAAATGAGGGATTTTGCCAGATGAGGGGAGGTCACCAGAGGACTGTGGCTACAGGAGTTCCAGCCGGGCGACGGAGGAGGCAGCTGATCGAGGAGCGAGATTATATTGGCGAGTAGGATTTTGACCGGCCGCGTTCTGCACATGCGCCGGCCAGGAATGATGCCGGATAAGGGGTTCAAGCTGTATTCTTGAATGGGAGCTCCCATTACTATCAGAGAGAATACCCCAAAAATCAAACAAAGCACAAACAAAATAAAAAAACATTGCTTATTTTTTTTTTTTAAATAGAAATTGCATTAAATTAAATGTTGAGAAAAATTTATTTTTTGAAATTAAAAAAAGTGTTAAAAATAAACTTATCTTCATAGACAGGGTTTTTAAATATAAGAATAAGTAATATTTATTTTTTCTATATTAAAACTCTTACGCTGCTAAAAGCAGGCCTTACCAGGCAGAAGAGTTTGAAAGACATTAACTGGGCAAGAGTTGGACAAATAGCCCAATCTCCACCCATGAAGGCCCTTCTCCCAGAGATGCATGCGAGACATTTTGACAGATCGCAAGTGCACATGCGCTTCGAGCACCTAAACCCAGAACTTCGTATGCACGGAGAGGCCACAATTTCAGGGCCAATGTTTCAGGTCGAAGACCCGTCGTCAGTTCTGACGAAAGATCATCGACCTGAAACGTAAACTCTGTTTCTCTCTCCACAGATGCTGCCTCACCCCCTGAGTATTTCTAGCATTTTGTGTTTTTATTTCGTATCCCTTCCATGGTTTGTCCTTAAAACCCCCAACGCTGAGTTTATTTAATAAACTTTCATGTTGAACTTTATCAAAACTCTTTGGAATTCAAGGCATGCCCTATCATAGGGCTTATTACATATCAGCTGGGTTGTAACTACCTCAAAGTAGAGGAGGTTGGTTAGGCAGGATCTTTGACTTCTGAATCCATGCTGCTGTTAACCAAGTATTATTATACAAATAATTCTCAATTTGAAATGGAATGGAAGGAAGACTAATGGGTCTGCAGTGTACGTTCTTCCAGGTACGTTTCCATTTTACTGCTCTTTTTGAATATGGGCATTGACTGTTCCCCATCTATTGGTACCTCCCCAGTGTTCATTAATTACCTCAATGCTGCCAGTGCCTCACAGATCTCCCCCTTAGCATCTCTCATTGGACAAATACTATCTATTCTTGGGGATTTTTTGTTTTGAGCCAATTTAGTTTGACCAGGACTTCCATCTCAGTTACAACTAAGTAACTACTAGTGTACTTGGGAATATCTTTGCTTGGATGAAACATGTCACAAATATCTTCACAGAATCATAGAATGGTTACAGCACAGGAGGCCAGTCGAGCCCGTGCTGGCTCTCTGCAAGAGCACTTCAGCTCGTCTCACTCACCCGCCCATTCCACATACCCCTGAAATTTTTTTTCGTTCAGGTACTTATCCAATTTCCTTTTGAAAGCCATGATTGAATCTGCCTCCACCACCCTTTCAGGCATTCCAGATCCTAACCACTCGCTGCATAAAAAAGTTTTTCCTCATGTCGCCTTTGGTTCTTTTGCTAATAACCTTAAATCTGTGTCCTCTGGTTCTCGACCCTTCTGCCAATGGGAACAGTTTCTCTGTCTACTGTCTCAACCCCCTCATGATTTTGAACACCTCGATCAAATCTCCTCTCAACCTTCTCTGCTCCAAGGAGAACAATCCAGATTCTCCAGTCTATCCACGTAACTGAAGTCCCTGGAACCATTCCTGTAAATCTTTTCTGCACTCTCTCCGAGGCCTTCACATCCCTCCTAAAGTGTGAATACTTGGGAGAAAGTAGATTACTATTTTCTTCATCCTGATTTTCAAGCTCACTCGTGACTTTTATGGTTTTCACAACTTAGCTGACTGTCCTCTTTCTGTCTCGGCACAGTGAAGAATGTTTTACTGCTTTGCTACCAAGAACTTCTGAAAACAACTAATCTTCAAATGGTCAGTGAGGAGAACCTACCAGTAAAAAAAAAACAAATTAAAAAGGCAATTGGGAGTGGGGTGTTTGTGGGGGGTATGACTGTGAATCAATCAAATCACATGTTCTTCAAAACAATTTTTGTCTGCCATTTGTTCCCCTCAGTAACTATTTTTATTTTGGACACAAATTTCAAAGAAGATTGTGTTTTTCACAATAACATGGTTGCACTTATCCACTGAATTGGCATTTTACTGTAGTTTTACCTGAAGGCTTCAGGCTCTCTCAAAATCTGTGTCTTGGACTTTGCCCAGCGTTGTGGTTCTATTAATTGAAGGCAGATCCTGCAGTCTGAGCATGTGCAGTGAGCAACCTTTCCAAGGACACAAGAGCGATGCTCCCTTTAAGCCGTGAGGCCACCCAACGCTCCGAAGCTCCCGCGTAGCCGCCTCACCGGCTTTCAGAGGGTGAAAACCACACATGTGCGGTATTTTCAATGGGCCTTGCACCCAAAGGAAAAAAAATTAACATTGCACATCAGTAGCATTTAGTTAGCCCAATTGGTACCTGCACAAAGCTTCTGTTCAAAGAGTTTCACAATTACTTAAAGAAAAAATTCAATAAGGTGATGCTTAGTGTTTTTGTTTGGGGAAAAAAAAAGACCAAAATAAAAATAAATGACCCACTTCAAATTATACATCCGGTGCAACAGCTTTTATGTCCAAATACGAATGATTTATTTTTCCCCTCAGTGAAAAAGTCAAATTGCGCCAATGTTTCAGCTCGTGTGTTTTTGAAAGTGATTGAATACAAACCAGACCTCTGAATTGGAATAGGTTTTTTTTTTTAAATATAGCTTAAATTAAAGTTATTCTTCAATTGTTACTTCAGAAAACACATGGGAGGATGAAGCTGTAGGAGAAATAAAGCATCAAATTAAAGCGTGCAATTGTAAAAAAAAAATTTATTTTTAAAATCTGAGTGTTCTTTTGTGGGGAGACTGGGTTTACAAATTAAATTAACCATTAGTCAGTTAATTACATTACCCTGTTTGTATTTAGCCGTTTATCTTGCAGAAATTAATTACATTGCCTCTTTACTGACTGTAAACATTCTAATTAAGTACAGCTGTTAGATTAAGTATACAGTTAGCAGCTACAGTATTAAAGTGCTTTTTGTACTTTACACCATCTTCAGGCTGGAAACAGGGATGACAGCTAGGGATTGTGACGCAGAATACCCAGAGCAGTTTCAATCACCTCCGGCAGATTCTCCTCTGCATTCTCTCCATTTCACCACCACCAGTCCCCGACTTCAACACCGCCACCCCTCAATACCACTGTGCCCAGATTCTCTCAGATCCTGGATATAGAAACATAGAAAATAGGTGCAGGAGTAGGCCATTCGACCCTTCATCGCCATTCAATGAGTTCATGGCTGAACATGCAACTTTAGTACCCCATTCCTGCTTTCTCGCCATACCCCTTGATCCCCCTAGCAGTAAGGACTATATCTCACTCCTTTTTGAATATATTTAGTGAATTGAGCTCGCCACCCCCAACGCAGAGCTCCCAAGCAATGTTTCCCGAAAGTTTCCAGACATTAGGAGACCCTTTCCACAGTTTCCAGACCCTGGGAATCCCCCTACCAATGCTCTGGTTCTAGACTTGGTACTACCCCTTCAGGATTCTCTGCCCAGATTACTGATCAATTCTGGTACCTCCTCACCCATCAAAAATCTCCAGAACTCTGGGACTTGCCCAAAACCCATGTGTTGCCATACCAGAGGCACCAGTCCCCTCGAGACATCCATCAATCCAGTCATATTGATGTGCCCCACTCCACTGTTCCCTCAATTCAGACATATTCCCCGTGCTGCCATCTGCTCTCCCAGCATTACCAGGCGCTGAGAGGTCGGTTAATACCATTACAACATTTCAATGGCATATTGTTAGTACATAAACTATTATATATTTTTAAGTTATGAAAATCTAAATTTTTCTCACAACTTTCTCCCCATCTCTCAGTGAGGGAGAACATAATACATTTGACCCAAAGCCTTTAATCTTGTGTTAAAATTATTCTTAATAATTTGCTCGTTATAGCTCATCTAAACTCAAGAACATTAATTTTGAGTCCGATGGGTGTCCGACAGGTTTAGGAATTTACAAACCAAGTTACTAGGAAAAAGTCACAATAGTAGTTTCTCTTCACTCAATATAGAACACGCACTCTAGGAACACACACCACTTACCTGACCCTAAAACTGTAGGCACAGGTTGGCAAGACACTTGCTCAGCAGCAAGTGCACAGAGGTACTGCTGGAGTTTAACCAGCTAAAGCTGTGCACCTCATCAGTACACATCATTGGTAAGCTTCCTGCTGCTTGTCCAGCTGTGGCCATCCTATCTGTTGGGGCCCTGGACTGCCAGATTATCTGGAGCAGAGAGAAAACAATCCCAATAGAATATGAAAAGAAAACGAAAGAGGAAAATTATGAGGGGGAGAGAGGGGGAAATAATTTTGATCTTAGATTATTCAGCCAATATTATTCTGGTTATACGATTTAGATAGACATGAAAACAGTACGGTTTTATTAAATTAGGTAGTGTTATGCTCTTTATAAATATATTTTTCATGCTAATCTTGCCCTACCATTATGCACTAAAAGATTAGTGAGTACCTTGCAAGTTTTTGATATTCAATTTAATAATCTCAATCTAATCAGTTTTCTCTGCTGCATTGCTCCTTTAAAATGCTTCAATTGCAATATTTAAATAATGAGCAACATGATACAAGTCTAATATTACAACTATTCTTCTCAACAAAGTAGAATGGGGCTATAAGCTCTGGCGTTTAAAAGAATGAGAAGTGATCTCATTGAAATATATAAAATTCTTAAGGGGCTCGACAGGGGTAGATGCTGAAAGTTGTTTCCCCTGGCTGGGGAGTCTAGAACTAAGGGTCTCAGGATAAGGGGTCAGCCATTTAGGACGGAGAGGAGGAGAAATTTCTTCACTCAGGAGGGTTCTGAATCTTTGGAATTCTCTATTGCAGAGGGCCGTGGATGATGGATGAGTCAATGAATATATTCAAGACAGAGATCGATAGATTTTTGGACACTAAGGGAATCAAGGGATATGGGGATAGTGCAGGAAAGTAGAGATGAGGTGGAAGATCAGCCATGATCTTATTGAATGAGACCATATGACCTACTCTGCTCCGGCTTCTTATGTTCAAAGCAAATCTGGTAGGCAAGTGACAGTTAATTTCTACAATTGAGAGTTACCCTGGATAGTTCTCAATTCATAATCTTTATTACTGTTGTTATAAAGGAAGTGTTTGTGTCATCGAAATGATGAAATGCACCAACAAGCTTATCAACTGCTCAAATTAGGCACCACCCTGTGGTACAATTCAAACACTACATTGCAGAACAGCTAGGTTTAGCAACATAAAACTTACAAGATCACAACATAATTAAGGACGAGGAAGGCCTTTTGGTCCAGCTTATTCATCAATCTAGAAAGACACTAAAATTCCCTCCATTGCAGCATTAAATTGTTTCTTAAACGACTCCAGGCTTTTCACTATCTATTCCTTCCACAAGATGATCATTCACTGTGTGAAGAATTGCGCTATCGGTCTTAAATTTACTTTTGATTACTTTAATCCTGTGTCACTCTTGCAATTTAATTTAAAGTAATATTCCTGGCTTACTTTTTCTGTTCTCTTAAGAATCTTGTATACCTCTTCAAGATCATCTCTCATACCTCGTTTCCAAGCTTAAAAGCCTAAATGCTTCCAGTTTTCCCTCAAAACTCAGACCACCCAGACACTAGGGATCAATTTTCTGTCCCATTGGTTCTAACTGCTGCTCTGTATTACTTGGGGATTGGGTGTGAAGACTCTTCCAGCTTTATCTTTAACTAGTACAATATCATTCATAGAGTACGTGACACTTATTTTTCCTCATGCACTTGTCTGCATTAAATGTCATCTGTCATTGTTCAACACACACACACACACACACATCTAACTCATTCTGTAATTTCTGAGCTGCCGCTTCAGATACTGCTACCCCTCCTAATTTAGCATCACCTGCAAATTTGATCGCTTGGCACTGATATTCCAGCCACAATTAACATGACACCATCTAAATAATCAGAGCAATATAGGGTAAACGCCACTGAATACTGGATTGCAGTTCTCCTTTCAGGGAAGCTTCACTCATTTAATTTTCTGGAAGTCAAACAATGTTGCATATATTTAACCTCCTTAAGCTCAACCGTCTGAGGTTAGGACATTATTGGAATCCCAAATGGACTATAATCTTGTAATTCACTCTGTGCAATTTGCTTTAAACAGTTTGGACTGTTTGTCTCAACCAAAATGGGATTTTATAGTGTGAAGAGTTTTGTATTCATGACATTAGACTAATATCAATGGACACTAAAGGGGAAGATTTCCTTCAATTCTGATGAAAGGTCATCGACATTGCCCAAAATTTGCTGGGAAAATAATGGCAAGCATAATGTGCACGCTGTTATTAGTGTATAGAGGACAGAGAGAGGCTGCAAAGAGATTTAGATAGGTTAAGCGAATGGGCTAAGGTTTGGCAGATGGAATACAATGTCGGAAAGTGTGAGGTCATCCACCTTGGGGGAAAAAAAAGTAAAAGGGAATATTATTTGAATGGGGAGAAATTACAACATGCTGCGGTGCAGAGGGACCTGAGGGGTCCTTGTGCATGAAACTCTTTTTGATTTTTTTTTTTTGAAACATCTGCCTCCCCGTCGGGGAATTGAACCCCTCCCAAAAAGTTAGTTTGCAGGTGCAGCAGGTAATCAGGAAGGCGAATGGAATGTTGGCCTTCATTGCGAGAGGGATGGAGTACAAAAGCAGGGAGGTCCTGCTGCAACTGTACAGGGTATTGGTGAGGCCGCACCTGGAGCACTGCATGCAGTTTTGGTCACCTTACTTAAGGAAGGATATACTAACTTTGGAGAGGGTACAGAGATGATTCACTAGGCTGATTCCGGAGATGAGGGGGTTACCTTATGATGATAGATTGAGTAGACTGGGTCTTTACTCGTTGGAGTTCAGAAGGATGAGGGGTGATCTTATAGAAACATTTAAAATAATGAAAGGGATAGACAAGATAGTGACAGAGAGGTTGTTTCCACTGGTAGAGGAGACAAGAACTAGGGGGCACAGCCTCAAAATACGGGGGAGCCAATTTAAAACAGAGTCGAGAAGGAATTTCTTCTCCCACAGGGTTGTGAATCTGTGGAATTCTCTGCCCAAGGAAGCAGTTGAGGCTAGCTCATTGAATGTATTCAAATCACAGATAGATTTTTAACCAATAAGGGAATTAAGGGTTACGGGGAGCGGGTGGGTAAATGGAGCTGAGTCCACGGCCAGATCAGCCATGATCTTGTTGAATGGCGGAGCAGGCTCGAGGGGCCAGATGGCCTACTCCTGTTCCTAATTCTTATGTTCTTAAATAACCCAGCAATGTGAGGCGAGGAGGAGATACAGTGCGAGTTACATGTTTCTGGACGATTTAGGCTGCTCCATTAGCCCAGTGAAAACGGAATCACGCCCTTAACCTCCCAGTGAGTTTTTTTTTTTAAAATTGCTGCATTCGCGCTGTTAAAACAAATTAAACGCACCGCAGAAAATTAGGGGGTGGTGCTTAATGACATAAGGATCCTTGTAAGACGCGATTGATGTTCCTGCAATGCCACTCAACCTTGGAGGCCCAGAAAAGAAACAACTGAAACTGTGGAGTATCACTCCTTCAGGTAGTAAATTATTCCTAGAGGTTTTAAAATGTAATTGAAAAAAATAATCCTTATTTTTCCCGTGTCTTTTTCTCTCTAAATCCAATCTTTCTTTTCTTCTCTAAATCCAATCTTTCTTTTCTTCTCTAAATCCAATCTTTCTGTATCCTATTTGACACTAATTCGCCGTATTTCCTTCTCCGTTGCTCCTCGATTTCTTTCTCTATCCTTAAATCTTATTGGTTAATTTTGTTTGATAATATTCCCATGAAGCACCTTGGGACGTGTTACGATGTTAAAGGGGCGATATATAAATGCAAGTTGTTGTTATTCAGGACATGGACTGTTTACATCCCGTAGATATCTCACATCGAGTTATCAGCTTGCACTTGCAACAATTTGTGGCGCAAAATGTTTCAGCTGAAGGGCGAGGAGAAGCAACGACATGCCCCGCTCCAGCAAGTCCTGGGCCACTGACTTGCTCTCGTCACAGATGTCTGACCTGCTGAGTGTTTTCAGCATTTTCCATTGTTATTTGGGAAGATTTCTTTATGTAAACAGGCTCTTTATACACATTTGTGATTTCACTATAAATAGCAAACAATGAAAGCATCATTCCTCCGCCCCCCCCCCCCGCCCGCCCTCCTCCTCCTCCCCCTCCACAATTAAAACAGATCTTCCTAAATTCTGGAATAAAAATCGGTATTGCAGTTAGAGAGTATTGTCTTATAAATTACAAAATCAAACAGAACTGAGCAATGTCAAGATGCACAAAATGATTGACAGTAATATGAACAGTTAAGTCAATTATTTACACTTGCTGGCTTAATATATACACTATAAGTAGTTAAGATTTTATCTTCCAGAATTGATGGACAGTGCCTGTATGCAGATCACCATTAATAATAACCGGCTTGTCATTCATTAAAGGCAGCATATTCAATGTTCACAATAAAGATGAAGGATTTCAGAGTGATGATCAAAATAGACATTCAACATGTGTCAATAATTCCCACACTTACAGGAGAGGTTCTGTTTGCATGTGTAATGTAACAAAGTCAACAACCACATTCCCAATAGGACTGGGCCTGGAGAATGTTCACTTTCAACATTACTGGTTTTGAAAAAAAATTCTATGCGCGGGAAAGAAAGACATCGGCCCCAAGTTTCCACATGATTTGCTCCTGATTTTTTAGGAGCAACTGGTGTAGAACGGATTATCTTAGAAATCGGAATTCTCGTCATTTAGTTTGCTCCAGTTCTAGTCAGTTAGAACAGTTTCACTTTGGAACAGAATTTTTTTTTTCCAAAAGGGGGCGTGTCCGGCCACTTACGCCTGTTTTCAAAGTTTCGTCAGTGAAAACTTACTCCAAACTAACTTAGAATGGAGTAAGTGAAGATTTTTGTACGCTCGAAAAAACCTTGTCTACACTTTAGAAAATCAGGCGTAGGTTACAAATCAGGCGTAGGGAATGGGGGGGGGGGGGGGGGTTTGAAGGGAAGTTTACAAACTTTAAACACTTCAGTTTTACAAATAAAGAGCCATCATCAATAATAAATGATAAATACATCAATAAATAAATCAAAAAAATTAAGAAATAATTATTTTTTTTTTAAATCAATAAAAAACAAAACATTTTCTACTTACCGACTGCAGCACCGGGAGCCCTCCCCCACACAGTGTGTCTCTGTCAGTGTCTCTATCTCTCTGTCTGTCTGTGTGTGTCTCTATCTCTCTGTCTGTCTGTGTGTGTCTCTCATTCTCTGTCTGTCAGTGTCTGTGTTTCTGACAGCGAGGGCAGGGGAAGGAGCAGGGGGGGGGGGGGGGGGAGGGAGCAGGGGGAGGGATTGGGGGAGAAGGTGGAGAAGAGGGGGAGAAAAGGAGATGGGGTGGGGAAAGGAGATGGGGGGGGGGGGGGGAAGAAAGAGAAAGGAGATTTGGGGGGGGGGAAGGAGAAGGGGGAGGGAGGCTGAACGGGCCGGCCCGAGACTTCGCGCAGGGCCCGTCCCCAGCACCAGATTTACAGGTAGGTGGCGTTGGGTCGGGTCGGGGGGGGTGGTGGGAAGAAGGTCGGTTCGGTTCGAATTAATAAAAAATGTGGTGTATTTTTTCTATTTTGTTTAATCATGTGTGTATTGGTGGGGTGGGGGGGGCGGTTTCTCATTCATAATGGGAACTCCAACTTATGGAGTTTCCATTATTATGAATGAGAACATACTTTACAGTGATTGGCTGCCCAGAGCCATGTGACTGCAGCTCCAGCCCTGCACATGTCCTGATGTGCATGCGCTGCGACGCAGTCAGTGGAGGCCTCAGGACCGAGAACTCGTGTGAGCGCAGCAGCTTCGGGTAAGTGCGCATCTTTAACTTTTTTTTTAAAAACCCGATCTCATATATATTGCATTGCAAATTTATAGGTGCTTTTTTTGTTTGACATGAGAATAATGCAAACATAGAATAATCAAGCAAGCGAAGAACCTCTCTCAACATAGCATTTAAGAGTCATGTAACAGAACCGTCATTCCCCCACCCCCCTACAATTCATTGATTGACTTTTGCTGGATTTCCCCAATGGTGGATTATGCATTCACAGATACACAGGCAAATTAATCTTGAAGACATACATCAGCTGTAAAAGATTTTAGCTCGACAATATACAGATAGTATGTGATGGCCCAAAATGTGATTCTCCTCTTACATCAGTTTAGCACACTTTATTTTCTTTCAGGGGACCATTAATACGGACAGAAACAATGGCTTATGACCTCAAAAGGCCGAATAGGACCATTGAGTCAGAAGTGCCAGACATCGGAAAAAAAATCTAAGTGCCTAGTACAGGTATAACCTCCAAAATCCGGAAACCTCGGGACCAAGGTCATTCCGTTTTTTCCGGATTTCCGAACAGAAATCTGATGTCCCGAATCTGGAAGTCCCTGGGCCGAGTTTCGGGTTTCTCCGGATGTTGGAGACAGGGACAGGGGCGGCAGGGGTGATTCGGGCCCCGAAGCCGACAGGGACAGATGCTATGGGTGATTCGGGTCCTGATGTGGCAGGGACGGTAACTGCAGGGGAGGGGATTAAGACCCAGATGCTGCCGTTCGGGGAGGCTGGGAGAAGAGGGGGAGAGAGATTCGGACCTGGATACCGACGGAGATACGTTTTGTGGGGGGGGGGGGGGGGAGATTGACATTAACCTTGACAGGGTCAGCAGCTGTGGGGTGATTCGGATCCCTTTGCAGATAGAGACAAGGAGTCGTCCAACAGCAGTACAGCGGTTGGCGCTTTGGATTCATGGGTGCCCGCGGATTCAGAGTGCCTCTTGTGTCTTTTGCAGTGCGAGTTGTGTGGGAGTGCTGGTGAGTGGGAGTGTTGTTTGTACAGGTTTCATAGTGCAGTCCTGTGCTGTTGGTGTTTGGAATTTTGTGCCGTTTAAGTCGCTGTTGAGGGGAATGTCGGGTTTCGAAATGGATTCCAGACGCTGACTCGTGCGATCTGCATGGTGTCCGGTTTTTGGAACTCCAGATTTCAAAAGGTTGTACCTGTACACAGCAAATTTTGGGGCCATTCAAGTAACTTTGATTACTCTAATGATGCCTTTAGTACTTTTAAAAAAAAAATGTATCCTAAACAGCAATGACAAATTTGTGAAACTTAAAGGTTTTAAACCAAAACAATTGTGGTAATATGGAAGGGTAACGTGGATGCCACATTTTACAATACACAGTCGTTCAGCTAAAATAGACTCTTCCATCATGAAAGGAAGCTAAACCAACCTTCCGGGGTCATCCCAATACAAAGAACACATCCCCATTGAACATTTAGTTTAGACCTGAAGTATTGAGATACTCTCAATTCCATAAAATGAAATATAAAATTGTTGACCATCACAAGTTTCCCACAAAAAACATTTCAAAAGCTAGGAAAACTATTTGAACTTTTGTTCTTATAAAATTTAAGATAATTTGGTTTCGCCCTTTTTTCCCAAAGACTTCAACAGTTCAAACATTAGGCCACGGAGTTGCAAAATGCTTCGTAGCACCTGGCTCTTCACGATGACTCAGAATTCTCATGAAATTAGACAATGGACATGCAGCAGTTCCTTCGGGAAACCACTGATCACAAGAGGCCAAAACACCATTACATAAATATAAAACATTTTCCAGAACCCTTAACAATACAATATTTTTCCTAGAAGGTGATTCATCGGTAAAGCCAATAGACTTTGGCAGTGGGTTAGGAACAGAGGTTAATGAACATAGAACTGAATCCAAGTCCAGGTGGTTATGCAACACTGTAGATGTTACAAAATGATGGGAAGAAATCTTATACTGACAGAAGACTAAATAATCCCTTTGCTTCTAATTAAAGCTCAAGCTGTTTTGAATGTCATGAATATTTTAACCAGAGTACTTTATATACACACACAACCATATTAGAAAGGCTTGCATAAAGCATCAACTTCCTGCAAATGTCACATTTACTTTCCCATCACACTTGGCTGACACCACCCCTATGGTTCTCTGGTGAGCAATGCAACTAACCCTGTATGATATTCCGACAGAGTAAGTCTCATTTTTAAGTTCAAAGTCAAAATAAAGCATTTACTGAGCTTGTGTTCCATATTAAAACAGAAGGCAAAACTTGTACTTATTTAAAAGTCCTGGTATATCACCTGAGCACCAGTTAATGATGATTTGTGTGTGGTTCCGATTTAATTTTGGGGAATAGACACCCAAGTAAACCATGTACAGCAGGCACCTGAAAGCGCTGGAGAAGTACCACCAGCGTTGCCTCCGCAGGATCCTGCAAATCCACTGGGAGGATAGACGCACCAAAGTCAGTGTTCTCGGTCAGGCCAACATCCCCAGCATCGAAGCACTGACCACACTCGACCAGCTCTGCTGGGCAGGCCACATCATCCATACGCCCGACACAAGACTCGCAAAGCAAACGCTCTACTCGGAACTCCTACACGGAAAGCGAGCCCCAGGGGGCCAGAGGAAACATTACAAGGACACCCTCAAAGCCGCCTTGATAAAATGCAACATCCCTACCAGCACCTAGGAATCGCCGGCTAAAGACCGCCCTAAGTGGAGGAAGACATCCAGGAGGGCGCTGAGCACCTCGAGTTTCGTCGCCGAGAGCATGCAGAAAACAAGCGCAGGCAGCGGAAGGAGCGTGCGGCAAACCAGACTCCCCACCCACCCTTTCCGTCAATGACTGTCTGTCCCACCTGTGACGGAGGCTGTAATTCCCGTATTGGACTGTAGTCACCCGAGAACTCCGAGCGGAAGCAAGTCTTCCTCGATTTCGAGGGACTGCCTATGAATTAATGGTACACCACCTGAAAATACTACCCCATTTTGAGCACCAGTTAAATGATAGGTAGGGGGTTCCGATTTAATTGAGAAATATAGACACACAAGCTGTATTGAAGCCAACAAAGTAACCCATGCATATGTAATTCATCCCCTTAACCATGTCATTTTTCATACAACCCAAGCTTTTCCTGCCCTCCATGGTAGCAATTTGTCAAATCCATAAAAGGACGACAAGTCAACTGAACAGATGACAGTGCAAATGTGCAATAATGTCAGAGGTAAAATATCACTAAGGACATCTTGCATTGAAGAAAGAATTACAGAAAAATTATCTGCATGCACCAATATAAAACCAAGAATAAAAAGGTTTAGCAAAATTACCTAGAATGTATCTATATATATTTAAAATGTATTGAGAGTAAACTTTGAACTCACCATAATGTGCTTGAAAGGCCTGGGGCTTTACAACCTGATTACAATGATTACACATCACCAGATAAAAATCATCATGAGCTGGACATTGACCAAATATTGGCATATCTGTGTAAAAAGATAACCAAGATTAAATTTAGTTTTATACTGAAGCTACTAAATGCCCCATCATGTTCAAAAATGAAAATCTACATCAACCAAAAGTGCATTTGTATTTTAAAATTTAGTACTCAAAAAACAGTAAATTACATGCACATTAAAAAAAAACTTTATATTTTAAACACACCCACGAGTGCAAGATGTCTTTGATAAATTATAGTTATCAGTTATTTCATGAATGTACAGTTAACATTTTAAAAACAAATAATCTAAATAAAGCCACAGTTTTCAAAGCAATATTAGCTACATTCTTCATAAAGCAAATTACTTCAAAGTGGTATCTGCAATAATAACAGTTAGATTTCACATCAGAACAGCCAGATCGACAAGCACAGAAAATCTCCTGTATCGCCTTCTCCTCCCCCTCCCCCAAAAGGAAGCCAAAATACTAACTAGTAAACTGCTGCTGCAAATAACCTGACCAGTAACAGTCATGTGATCACATTATCCAGGTCAAACCCTGCAAACAGCAGTTAAACCTTGGTCCTGCGTAATGCCACCTGAATCATCAAGCTGTGTTGTGCACGCCTGTGTGAAAATAATGCATTATTGTAGGATAGCAAACCCCAAGATGGAAGCTAAAGGCTGCAATTTGACATCAATACACAAACTGCTTCAGTTTTGCTCATGGTTTAGGAGATCTAAATCCCCAAAAGAAACTCGCTCCTAGATACACAGCGGAGGCATATTTATCTGACTACTAACGCTGGCAATACTAAATATTTAACCTCAGCTAAACACATTTGGAGAAGTAAAAAAAAATGCTGTTCCACTGCTGCACTTTTGCTTACTCACACGCTCAGCAAAGTACTGGCATGGCAAAGACTCAGCAATCATTTTTTTTTTTTAAATACCAGACTAGGAGCAAGGGTCCAGAATAATGAGCTAAATGAAATGTTGGAAACTTGCTGTACTAAATGCAGGCAGCAAGCAATGATGTGCCGTACTGGATGGAGGACTGTAATAAGCTGGGAGAATATACTAAAAAAAAACACAATTATGCAATAAAGCCCACACTTTCGTGGAAATTGAAAATTAGTGACCTTGCTTATTATTCATTTGGCAAGATACAAAATGAAAGATCCCGAACCAAGGGAAGATGCTCCATATTGCGTGCAGGAAGGTTTGCATTAGAATCATAGAAATTTACAGCACGGGAGGCCGCCATTTCGGCCCATCGTGTCTGCACCAGCCGACCAAGAGCTATCCAGCCTAATCCCACTTTCCAGCTCCTGGTCCATAGCCCTGTTAGTTACTGTACTTATGTGCACATCCAAGTATTTTTTAAAATGTGGTGAGGGTTCTTGTCTCGGTCACCCTTTCAGGAAGTGAGTTCCAGACCCCCTCTACCCTCTGGGTGAAGAAATTTCCCTTCAAATTCCCTCTAAACCTCCCCACAATGACTTTAAATCTATGCCCCCTGGTTGTTGACCCCTTTGCCAAGGGAAACAGGTCCTTTCTATCCACTCTATCCAGGCCCCTCATATTTATACACCTCAATCAGGTCTCCCCTCAGCCTCCTCTGTTCCAAAGAAAACAGACCCAGCATCTCCAATCTTTCCCCATAGCTAAAATTCTCCAGTCCAGGCAACAATCTGGAAATCTCCTCGGCAAGTGTGGAGGTAGAGCAATGGTCAGAAATGGTTGCGGGATATGGGAGCGATGGGAAGGATTTAGCAAGGCATGGATGTATTAGGGAGAGGGTTTGCTGTGTGTGGAAATACTGGGAGGAGTGGGAACAATGGAATGAGGACTGCAAGTGTTGCTATCAAAGGTGCGCCAAGGAGATTTTTTTTTTTAATTGCCAGAATGGTCAGTTAGGTTCATTTCACCGCTTCTGCAGTTTTAACAAAAATCGAGAGATTTTTTTTGTGGGTGGTCTTGAAACAAAAATCAATCCATTTTGTTAATAAGTTCTGTTGTTCCACAGAGGTTCAAACATCAGCACTGTGCTTTCAAAATGACTTACAGCAACAACTTGTATTTATATAGCACCTTTTAACTTAGTAAAATGATCCAAGGCACTTCACAGGAGTGATCAGACAGCGAGCCATATCTGAAGATATTGGGACAGTTTGCTCAAAGAGGCAGGTTTTTAAGGAGTGCCACAAAGGAGGTGACGGAGTCGTGGTGGCAGTGCTGCGAGTGTTTTTGTGGCGGAGGAGCAGCGAGAGATCGTGGCGGAGGTGCGGTGAATGAGGGCACGGGGCCCAGAAGAGCCGAGGGCCCAGGGGGCAGCAGGGGCCAGCCCACGCGGCGATAGGTGTGCGCACTAGGTCCGTGCAGCAGAGCAGGTCTCCAGTCGTCCTGGTTAACCCTTGCCACTGGATAAAGGCCGAGCTCTCGCAAGCCCGTGTGGTGGCTGGTGTGCAACGGTCACCACACGTTAGAAAAATCCACACACAGGCATCTTCCACCCCCTCAATTGGAGTTCAGGACTGGAACATCGGGTCCTTCATTGAAACATCTGTGGAAGCAAGTCATCCTCGTTCGAGGGACCGCCTATGATGATGTTGATGATGATGATGGCCACATTCACTGCCTATAGGTCCTTTAAATTTAGTGGGGTATTTACACGGTTTGAGCACCTCAGAATTTAAAGCCAGATCCCATGGAACAGTTGGGAATGCAGAGACAAGGATTTTTTTTTTTTTAAATGGGAAGAATCGGAAGTGGGGAGCATAAACAGAGAGGATGGAAGAACAGCACCACCATCTCCCTTGGAGACGGAGTTAGGGGAGGGAAGTCAACGTTTTTAAATTGTTACAGAAATAGTGCAACAGGGAAAAACAAGTACAGGAAGCAATTGCAACACTTGCAGGAAGTGCATGCCCATACACAAGACATTTAAAGTATTATAAAGATATAAATGCACATTATACTGAGACACAGAGTGGGAAAGGAGAGATCACATGCATGTTTGTAGAAGGATAGTAGACATATGTTACAGACGGACCAGGTTCAATATACATGACATCTTAAATGAATGTATTCAAAATATCAGCCACAATGACAGCTAAAATGAGGAAAAGCCAGACATATTGCTTGAAATTTAAAAAGCCTCCTCAGTATTAGAAGCACATCATAGAATTTTTATTGATTTGTATAATTTTAAATAGAGCCACCGAATGTTTATTATCTCTATGTTTACACGTGTAATTCAAATTCAATTATGTATTCTTTTTGAGCTTTACTTATATTCCAGCAATGAATTGTTAATAGCACAATATAAACATCAGCATGTGAACAGCCAACCAACAAGCTAATCTTTTAATCCTGCACACCTGCTGTACATTACTCACTTGTTTTATATTTTTACAGTAAACGTCTGCCATTTTATGAAGTCTCCTTTATAATATTTTCCCCTCTTCTCCTGAAGGCTATGACTCAGTCTCCGGCACAATTTCCCGGACAAGGGCCGACCGACCCCTGGTGCCTCACTCGAGGTCATTCTTCATGAATGAGTCAAGGGGCATGTGTCAGCAGGCATCACAACGGAGCTTGATCCCACTCCCAGCCCCACACACACACACACACACACACACACACACACACAGCCCGTGTCACTGGATAATGATCAGGAACCCTGGTATAAAGACACAAACAGCAGGGGAGGCCAGCAAACACTGCTCACAAAGGACAGTTCACTTTTCCAGCAGCAGTTTGTTTTAAAGTCAGGCGAAACTGGTAATACCTCTTTAGGCGGTCCCTCGTATCATTGAATCAGAAGTTTACAGCACGGAAGGAGGTCATTTTGGCCCGTGTCCGCGCCGGCCAACAAGAGGCTATCCAAGCCTAATCCCACTTTCCAGCTCTAGGTCCGTAACCCTGCAGGTTACAGCACTTCAGGTGCACATCCGAGTATCCCCACTACTCTCTGAGTGAAGAAATTTCCCCTCAAAGCCTTCTACCAATTACTTTAAATTTATGCCCCCTGGTTGTTGACCCCTCTGCTAAGGGAATTAGGCCCTTTCTATCCACAATATCCAGGCCCCTCAACGAGGTCACCCCTCAGCCTCCTCTGTTCCAATGAAAACAAACCCAATCTATCTAATCTGTCCTCATAACATAGATTCTCCATGCCTGGCAACAACCTCATAAATCTCCTCTGTACCCTCTCCAGTGTAATCGCGTCCTTCCTGTAATGCGGTGACCAGAACTGCATGCAGTACTCTAGCTGCGGCCTAACCAGTGTTTTATACAATTCAAGCATAACCCCCCTCCTCTTGTATTCCATGCCTTGGCTAATAAAGGCAAGCATTCCATATGCCTTCTTAATCACCTTATCTACCTGGCCTGCTACTTTCAGGGATCTGTGGACATGCACTCCAAGGTCTCTTTGTTCCTCTACACTTCTCAGTATCCTACCATTTAATGTATATTCCCTTTCCTTGTTAGCCCTCCCTGTGATATATTCACAGAGCACAGCACACACCGCTCCCAACATGGAGGCAGCTCTCTCGGAAGCCTCCAGAAACTGCCTAGTTCTGTTTAATGATCAACTATGCACTTGCAGTACACAATACGTCCACATCCACAGTGTGGGGCTACAAACATTACAAGCTTACAGACATTACACTTCTCCCTCCTTAATGAAGAAGCCATCATAACAATCATCATACATAACTTTCATGTTTCTACATAACAGGATATAAACTTATTTTTTTTCCATATTTACAAATTTAACTTCACCACTTGTTTTCTGTTTCGAAGAGGATACCTTCGCTCTCGAACAGAACCTTCCAAACATGGTGTCGAATCTAAACTCATTCGAGGCTCATCCTGAGGAACGTTTTCCTCCACGGAATTTCCTTGATTTTCATTTGAACTCACTAACTTCAGGCTCTTTGTTTTCCTGACTCGGACTCAGACTTTCATTCTGATTCTCTCCTGGATTTGTTTCCAGTACATTAAATTTAGGATTTGCTACTGGTGTATCAAAATTATCTGATGAGTCAGAAATAATTGAATCATTCCCACCTTCAACTCCTTCCATGTCTGTAGGTAAAATATCAATATGAACAAACCTAACCTGTCCATTATCAAACATCTTTACCAAATATGTGCAAGGACCACATATCTTCACCATTCTTCCTGGTAACCACTTTAACCATTTATGGTGATGGTTCTTCACTCTCACCTTCTGGTTTAATTTCACACTTTTCTCTTTTACTCTACCGTTATCATGATTCTCTCTGTCTTAATTGTGTCTCTTCTACGGACTGTGCCAAATTTGGCTTTAACAACAAGAATCTGGTTCGTGGCTGTCGTTTGAGAAACAACTCTGCTGGTGTTCGATCAGTAGTTGTATGAGGAGTATTTCGATATGTAATCAAAAAATTAGCCAATTTGTGATCCAATGACAACTGTCGTTTGCTTGGATTAGGATCTAACATTTGCTTTATGAGGGCACGTTTTATAATTTGTACAGTGCGCTCTGCTGCACCATTCGAAGCAGGATGGTATGGTGGAACCTTGGTATGTTTCACACCATTTTTGCTCGTAAATTGTGCAAATTCTTCTGAACGAAATTGTGGTCTATTATCCGAAACAATTTCTTCAGGGAGGCTAAATGCAGAAAATAATTTTCGCAAAATGTCCAATATTTTACTTGTTATTTTCCACATTAGAAACACCTCAACCCACTTCGAATGGCTATCACAATGAACAATTGTTGTCCTTCTAACTCAGCAAAATCAATATGTAACCTTTGCCACACCCTGGGAGGCCATTTCCATGGCTGTAATGGTACTGGTGGTGGTTGCTTGCTGACCTTACCATCGGACTTAGGTACAACAACAATGAGTGTAGCCCAATTACATCGATCAATCTTACATACAATGTTCTCAGTCTCTAGTCTTTTGAGTTATGCTCAACTTTCTCCTGGAGTGCATATGGTACGGAATGTGGCTTGTAGTAAACTGATCGAACGTACTTTTGTAGCCTGACACTCGCCTTGAAGCCTTGGATCATACTGCCCGTTTCACAGAACACCTTCGGATACTGCTTGATAACCTCATCCGTTGATGAAAATCTCGCTTCCACACAGAAACTCTGACTCCAATCCAGCTTCAGTGAGATCAACCAATTTCTTCCTAGTAAGGCAGGCTTGTCTCCTTTCACTACTATTAGAGGCAAGTTCTGAAATTGATCTTTATATTTCACCGGTACGGTGATACGACCTACCACAGGAATTTTCTCTCCAGAGTAGCCTCGCAGCTCTATCTTGGATTTCTCCAGTTGGAAATCACGCAATTTGTCGTGATATAATGACTCCGGTACTACACTCACGGATGCACCAGTGTCAATTTCCATTGGTATCTTGAATCCTGCAACATCCATGTGGATTTTGATGCTTTCCGAATCGCTGTCCGTTAACCTCATGCGCCTGATGATGTGTAACTCTAACATCTCCTCTTCCTGTTGTTGTTCTTCCATGCTATGAAGTCTCTTGGAATTTCTACTCATAGCTTTGAACGCTGGACTCAAAGCTTTAAAAGCTGGTTTACCCTTCAGTCGGCATGCCTTCGCAAGATGCCCAGTCTTCCTGCAGAAGAAACACTCTGCCTTCACGTATGGACAACTTTGAGCAATGTGTTGTCCCAGGCACCTATAGCACGACTTCAACGCTCTGGTAGAATTTCCAGTTTCTGAGACTTTCGGCCATGCCCGTCTTTTACTTTGAACTGCAGGTGATTTACCTCGGTTGACTGACAACCGTAATCATTATTTAATTCTCAGGAATATTGTTCGGCCATGCCCATCGACCTCACTGTCTGACAAGCAATCTCAAAAGTCAAGTCATCCGTCGTCAATAACTTCCTTCTGATCGCATAATTTTTCACCCCACAAACAAAACGATCCCGTAATGCTCGGTTTTGAAAGTTTCCAAAATTACAGTGCATCGATAGCTTTTTTAATGCTATGATGTAATCACCGATACTTTCATCAGCCTTTTGATGCTGAATCCCGAAACGATAGCTTTCAGCAATTTCTAACAGTTTGGGGTTATAGTGCTGCTCCAGCTTCGTTAAAATCTCTAAGCGTTGTGTCCTTTGGCTCATCAGGCACAAGCAGATTTACAAGGGTTTCGTATCATGCCGGACCTGCCTCCGATAAGAAGATCGCTCTCTCACGTTCCAACACAGCCCGGTTCTGGACTGCATTGTCTGGAACTTCGATTGTGTTATTTGCAGTGAAATACATTTCTAGCCAATCCACATACGCTTTAAAACATTCCCAGTCGTGTCTATATTCCCCCAAATGTCCCAATACACCTGCCATTTTAATCTCTAGCTGTTCACACCGTGTGCTGTATTTTACCTCGGACTTTTGTTGCTTTTTTCCCCCCCCCAAAGACAGAAACTTCCAAAGTGTCTTTGTCGGCTGGCTGAATCCTTCACCAACAAAAATTAAGCTTTAAATCATCCGAAAAATCCCATCTTCCGTCGCCAACTGTGATATATTCACAGAGCACAAGCACACACAACTCCTAACATGGAGGCAGCTCTCGGAAGCCTCCGGAAACTGCCTAGTTCTGTTTAATGATTAACTATGCACTTGCAGTACACAATACGTCCACATCCACAGTGTGGAGCTACAAACATTACAAGTTTACAGACATTACACTCCCAAAATGCATTACCTCACACTTCTCGGGATTAAATTCCATTTGCCACTATTCTGCCCACCTGATCAGTTGATTGATATCTTCCTGCTATTCAGCAGCTTTCTTCATTATCAACCACATCGTCGATTTTAGTACCATCTGCAAACTTCTTAATCATACACCCGATATTGAAGTCTAGATTATTGATGTATTTCACAAAAAGCAAGGGACCTAGCACTGAGCCCTGCAGAACCCCACTGGAAAACATCCTTCCAGTCGCAAAACCATCCATCAATATTACCCTTTGCTTCCTGCTTCCGAGCCAATTTCGGATCCAACTTGCCACTTTACAATACAAGAACATAAGAATTAGGAGCAGGAGTAGGCCATACAGCCCCTCGGGCCTGCTCCGTCATTCAATAAGAGAATGGCTGATCTGATCATGGACTCAGCTCCAGCTCCCCACCCACTCCCCATAACCCTTTATCCCCCTATCTTTTATTTCTGTCTTAAATTTATTCAAGGTCCCAGCTTCCACAGCTCTCTGAGGCAGCAAATTCCACAGATTTACAACCCTAAGAAATTCCACCTCATCTATTTTCAATGGGCGGCCCCTTATTCTAAGGTCATGCCCTCTAGTTCTAGTCTCCCCAATCAGTGGAAACATTCTCTCTGCATCCACCTTGTCAAGCCCCCTCATAATCTTGTACGTTCCGATAAGATCACCTCTCATTCTTCTGAATTCCAATGAGTAGAGGCCCAACCTACTCAACCATTCCTCATTCCCAGAATCAACCTAGTGAACCTTCTCTGAACTGGCTCCAAAGCAAGTATATCCTTTCGTAAATATGGAAACCAAAACTGCACGGAGTATTCCAGGTGTGGCCTCACCAATACCCTGTATAGTCTTCCCTGCTTTTATACTCCATCCCCTTTGCAATAAAGGCCAAGATACCATTGGCCTTTCTGATCCCTTGCTGTACCTGCATACTATCCTTTTGTGTTTCATGCACAAGTACCCCCAGGTCCTGCTGTACTACAGCACTTTGCAATCTTTCTTCATTTAAATAATAACTTGCTCTTTGATTTTTTTCTGCCAAAGTGCATGACCTCACACTTTCCAACATTCTACTCCATCTGCCAAATTTTTGCAGATTTTGTGTGTCCTCCTCACACATTGCTTTTCCTCCCATCTTTGTATCGTCAGCAAACTTGGCTACATAACACTCAGTCCCTTCTTCCAAGTCGTTAATATAAGATTGTAAATAGTTGGGGTCCCAGCACTGATCCCTGCGGCACCCCACTAGTTACTGGTTGCCAACCCGAGAATGAACCATTTATCCCGATTCTCTGTTAGCCAATCCTCTATCCATGCTAGTATATTACTCCCAACCCAATGACCTTTTATCTTGTGCAGTAACCTTTTATGTGGCACCTTGTCAAATGCCTTCTGGAAGTTCAAATACACCACATCCACTGGTTTCCCCTTTATCCTCGTTACATCCTCAAAGAATTCCAGCAAATTTGTCAAACATGACTTCCCTTTCATAAATCCATGCCGACTCTACCTGACTGAATTTTGCTTATCCAAATGTCCTGCTACTGCTTCTTTAATAATGGACTCCAACATTTTCCCAATCACAGATGTTAGGCTAACTGGTCTACAGTTTCCTGCTTTTTATCTGCCTCCTTTGTCCTGGATTCCATGTTATCGAGGATGACTTGCTTCCACACCAAAAAGGGATGAGTTCACAGGCATTTCAATGAAGGATCTAATATTCCAGATCCCGAACGACACATTGAAGGGTGAAAGATGTGCATGGATGATTTTTTTTTTAAAGTATGGTGGCCGTTGCACACCAACCACCACACGAGTTTGACAGAGCTAATTCTTGGTCCAGTGGCAAGGATTAACCAAGACGACTGGAGACCAGCTCTGCTGCATGGACCTAGTGCGCACATATAATCGAAGTGTGGGCTGGCCCGTGCTGCCCCTGGGCCTCTTGCCTCAGCTAGGCCCCGAACTCACGCCTCTGCTGGGCCCCGATCACATCGCTCTGCAATCTCTCGCCGCTCCTGCTGTACCTGCCCACGCTCCAATCACCGACCTGGGTTATGGTGATGTCCAATCCAGTTGCTCGCTTCACAGCCGTCGCTCTCCCGGACCTTGCAGTGGTATGCTCCTTTTATACTGGTAATACAGGAAAATGCTGAATGCGCCCATGTGGTTTTTCCTCAGAAGTTGACATAGGAACATTCAATGTAATTTGGGATGGAATATTATAACCTGTGATTTTGTCACCAAGATTCAGACCATTTGTTCAGCGGTCAATGCTGCTCCCCCACCAGAAAGCAAAACCTTGCCCCAAGCTCCTCCCTTGCCGATCCCTGAACCTGCATCTTTCCGCTCATCGTTCCATCTCAACTTTCCCACAACTGAATTGCTCCAATCAGGTTTCTGCCCCTGCACCAAAACAGCCCTAATCAAAGTCACAAACAGCATCCTGCGACCAATGTTCATCGTAGTTCTTTTCGGTGCGCAGTCCATTAAAAAGTTTGCACGTGCGCAGTTCCTCCGGCTGAAAAGCCGGTGAACAGCCTGCGCGGCACCTCCAGACCGCTGCACGGCTTAGCGGGAACATTGCCTGCGACAGTGACCGTGGTATATTCATCCTGGCTGATACAGTCAACCACATCATCCTCCTTCAACCCCACTGCGCAGCTTAGGTCTATCCTCTCCTGGCTCTACTCTCACCTATCCAGGGCATCTCCAGCAATGGCTTCTCTTCCTGCACCAATATACAATTACAAGTTGTTTATGCTGCACCATTACCTGGAGTCCTCCAAGAATCTTCTTGGCCCCCACCCCATCTACTTACTGCCCCTTGGTGACATCATCCACAGCCATGGGGTCAGCTTCGTTGTACACGATGGCACCCAACTCTACCTCGCCACCATCTGTCGCAATTCTCCTTCTGCGTATGCAACATCCAGCCCTGGATGAGCTGCAATTTTCACCAACTAAACACTGGAAAGGCTGAAGCCATCATCATCTTCGGCTCTCACCGCAAACTCTGTACCTTTGCCACCGATTCCATTCTCCACCCCATTCACGGTCTCGGGTGGACCCACACTGTTCACAAACTCGTGCTAGGCGCCCAGATCTGAGCATCAGAAAGCATATCCTCTCCGTCACAAAGATCACCTACTTCCATCTCTGTACATCGCCTCTCACAGCTGTGTGTGTGTGGGGGGGGGGGGGCGAGAAGAGAGAGAGAGAGAGAGAGAGAGAGAGAGAGAGAGAGAGAGAGAGAGAGAGAGAGAGAGAGAGAGAGAGAGAGAGAGAGAGAGAGAGAAAGAAAGAAAGAAAGAAAGAGAGAGAGAGAGAGAGAAAAAAAAGTTGGATCTGATATTTTTTTCCCCTCTCAAAAGACATCTTAAGCTGGATGGAAGTTCATTTATCCATGGCTATCCTGGGTCATTCTGACATTGGGTGCACTTTGTGGTGAGCTTGAGGCGATATGATCGATGCAAGGTCAGTAGGAATTGAATATATTTATACTTTCAAACATCACCGGAGTCATTAGGGGGCTTTTAGGGACTCAATGATGCTGTTTTTTTTTTAAAAAAAACAGCTGATTTCCTTATTTATTCTTAACCAGAAACTCATTCTGGTGCACAAATCACTAGGTGGCTTAGATACTGTACTCTGATGAACCACAATTCAACAACGGGACATCTCGCTCCTGACCCAAAGTTACACGACAGGTCGTTTAACATTGTGCTGGACTGTTACCATCACCGACAGGCATAACTTTGAGGTAAATATTGAGCTTTACTATGGGTTTTCACATTGACAGAGCCTAATATTTGCGACCCAGTGATTTTAATAAATGATAGTGGCTTTTAAAAAATATATATTTTGACATAAAGCCGACTCAAGCAGAGAACATACCCCAGTTTATTCCTCTAATGCAATAGTTACAATAATTAGCCACTCTATCTCTACCCTTTCCTTGAGTGACAGCCATTCAATTTGAATACAAACATTGCATCCAAGTGGTTTGAATTGTGTTTGATTGCCAGCTCATTGAGTTTGACAGAGTTGGTTAACTCTGCTCGGTAGTATTTTGGAGCATGGCTCAAATTGGACAAGCTGTCTGAAGACTTGAGAGAGGAATAGTCAGGCCAAGAGTTGAAACTTGAGGAAGATTATGGCTGCCAGCACTTCAAGGATCAGGAAGGGACGTGCATCCAAGCTTCTTGTGATTTATATACATTTCAGATTGTTCTGCAAAGAGAAAGGTTGCCAAGCTTTGCAAGGGGCTCATCTGCCACAAGTGGTGCTGCCAGTTACATGGTTATCCACCAAAGTAAGTGACTATGTTGTGTTTCTTTTTTTAAAAAAGCATGACCTCTTTCTGCAGATGGCTGCCACATCTGCACCAACTCCCTCACACGATGCTGAGATTAATGCTCAAACTGCTAACCATGTCAAGCTTTTTGCTGCCATTATGGAGAAAGCACTCGGCATTTCCTTAAACTGGTACAGCCAGGGTACAAAACACATACAAAACATTGCGAGTCATAACCTGTTAGGCACCTGTTCAGCCGCACCCACCACAAAAGGATGAAATCATGGAACATAAAACTCCAAAATAATTGGAGGCTATTAAAATCCTTCTAGAAACATTGGGAACAATGTGACTGAACTACAGCTGGAAACGCCGAGCACATGGCCCTCAGAAACATGGCTGCATCGTGGACGGGTCTGAATTTCACAAACCTGAAAGTACATAGACTGAAAAGGATAGCATAGGTGATTTGGGGGGGGGGGGTGGGCATAAGAGTGATCATCTTTGCACTACTCTTTCATTTCCTAGCAATGAGGCGATATTGCAAGTGGAGAAAATAATGAAAAAACACTCTGGTGTTTCTGATGAACCCCAGTTGGAGCCAGAGTGCTGTTGTATTATAGACCACCAAATGAAGACAAATAGCTCTGTTGTGTAGTCAAATCACTAAAGTAGCCAAGCTGGTAAAAGAAAGTCAAAAGATGCTATATAACTTGCAGTTATATAGCATCTTTTACGACCACTGAACGTCCCAAAGCATTTACAGCCAATGAAGTACTTTTGAAGTGTAGTCACTGCTGTAATGTAGGAAGCACGGCAGCCAATTTGCACACAGGTCCCACAAACAGCAGTGATAATCTGTTTTAGTGATGTTGGTTGGGAGATAACTATTGGCCATGACACAGGGGAGAATTCTCCTGCTCTTCCTCAAAATAGTGATATGGGTTACATAACAACATAAGAAATAGGAGCAGGAGTAGGCCATTTGGCCCCTCGAGCTTGCTCCACCATTCAATAAGATCATGGCTGATCTGATCATGGACTCAGCTCCACTTCCCTGCCCGCTCCCCATAACCTGATATCGCTCAAAAATCTATCTCAGCCTTAAATATATTCTATGACCCAGCCTCCACAGCTCTCTGGGGCAGAGAATTCCATAGATTTACAACCCTAAGAAATTCCTCCTCATCTCAGTTTTAAATGGGCAGCCCCTTATTCTGAGACAATGCCCCCTAGTTTTAGTTTCCCCTATGCGTGGAAATATCCTCACTGTATCCACCTTGTCAAGCCCCCTCATTATCTTACATGTTTCGATAAGATCACCTCTCATTTTTCTGAACTCCAATGAGTATAGGCCCAACCTATCTTCATAAGTCAACCCCCTCATCTCCGAAATCAACCTAGTGAACCTTCTCTAAACAGCCTCCAATGCAAGTATATCCTTCTTTAAATACGGGAGACCAAAACTATGCAGTACTCTAGGTGTGGCCTCACCAAAACCCTGTACAGTTGTAGCAGGACTTCTGCTTTTATACTCGACCCCTCCTTGCAATAAAGGCCAACATTCCATTTGCCTTCCTGATTACTTGCTGTACCTGCATACTAACTTTGTGTGTTTCATGCACAAGGACAGTCACTGTTTACCAACCAGAAAATGACCCATTTATCCCGACTCTGTTTTCTGTTAGCCAATCCTCTATCCATGTGTCATGTATGTACTTTTTGGATCACTAGCCACTAGATGGCGTCACCATTGGGCTGCATGCACAGGTGTGCAGCCCAATTATAAAAAGGCCAGCCATTTTGTATATTAGTCACTTTGGGCCTTAATAAAGCAGAGCCAAGGTTATACCTCTTGGGAGTTAAACAGTACTCAGTCTTATTGCATACATAACACCATGCTAATATATTACCCCCAAACCCGTGAACTTTTATCTTGCGCAGTAACCTTTTATGTGGCACCTTGACGAATGCCTTTTAAGTTTATCCCAAGATGACAGATGGGACCTCGGTTTAACAGCCCATCTAAAAGACAGCACCTCTGACACTGCAATAGTTCAACACGGAGAACTAGCACAAGATAGGATAATATCTTAGTGTTCAGAAATGGGCCATAGTTTATAGATGTCTTAGAGGCAGGGAAACACCATGCTGATTCAGATTTATCCTGAATAAATTTTTAAATGTGGGGCTACGGTAAGTTTAGGGCTAATAGTATGCTGTGGCTGCATTTTCAAAAGACGTGGCTCACTGAGATAGAGCCGCCTAGCCAGTTAAATGGGGGAAGGGAGCGCTAGTGGAGGATTAGTGCAATACGCAAGGGAAATAGGACACACAAAAATGTTCTCGTATGGATATACAAGGTTTCACAACCTACGAGAAGAATGTAGGATGAGAGAAACGCCATAATCGTTTTATGGGGATATCAGCAACTTACATTAATAAATGTATTTTAAAGGCCTATAAAAAGTGAGTAATAGTGTTCTGGACAGGGTATAAAAAGCAGTTATGTTACGAGTCAGACGGAGCTTGGTTAGAGAACAAATAGGACTGGTGCAGGTAGAATTACAGACAAGGGCAAAGCAGAAAGGTTCAACAGATACTTTGCATGTTTTTAAACTGAGAGGGGGTTCGACTTTCCTCTTGTATAGCAGGTAAAACTAAGCCTCCACAGTTTGTTGCATAGCTCAAAGACTATATTTAAGAGTCTCAACGTGGACAATCTATTAGCATGTGCACTCCAGGAGAGAGTCGGCGTATTTACTGAGGCGTATGAAAGCATGGGTCTTGCGCTAAACATCCGTAAGACAAAAGGTCCTCCACCAGCCTGTCCTCACCGCACAGCACTGCCCCCCCAGTCATCAAGGTCCACAGCGCGGCCCTGGACACCGTGGACCACTTCCCATCTCGGGAGCCTCCCATCAACAAGAGCAGGCATCGACGACGAGATCCAACACCGCCTCCAGTGCAGCTTTCGGTCGCCTGAGGAAAAGTGTGTTTGAAGACCAGGGCCTCCAAACTGCCACCAAGCTCATGGTCTACAGGGCTGTAGTAATACCTGCCCTCCTGTATGGCTCAGAGACATGGACCATGTACAGTAGACACCAAGTTGCTGGAGAAATACCACCAATGATGTCTCTGCAAGATCCTACAAATCCCCTGGGAGGACAGGCGCACCAACATCAGCATCCTCACTCAGGCGAACATCCCCAGCATTGAAACACTGACCACACTCGATCAGCTCCGCTGGGCAGGCCACATAGTCCACATGCCAGACACGAGGCTCCCAAAGCAAGTGCTCTTCGCGGAGCTCCTTCATGGCAAACGAGCCAAAAGTGGGCAGCGGAAACGCTACAAGGACACCCTCAAAGCCTCCCTGATAAAAGTGCCAAATCCCCACCGACACCTGGGAGTCCCTGGCCCAAGACTGCCCTAAGTGGAGGAAGTGCATCTGAGAGGGTGCTGAGCAACTCAAGTCTCAACGCCGAGAGCATGCAGAAATCAAGCACAGACAGCGGAAAGAGCATGCGGCAAACCTGTCCCACCCACCCCTTCCTTCAACGACTATCTTTCCCACCTGTGACAGGGACTGTGGAGGCACCCAAGGACTCAATTCAGGAGTGGAAGCAAGTCTTCCTCAATTCCGAGGGACTGCCGATGATGATGATGATGGTGGAAGAAGCACCAGGAGCAGACTTAATTTATCCTTGGGTATTGAAGGAAATGGTTGAGGTTGAGGTTGTTACTGTTGCTGTAGTAAATATTTCTCAACAATTCCTGAAGAACTGGAGAAGTATCAGATAATTGGAAGGCAGCACACAGTGCCCTTATTTAAAAAAAAATTTAAATCACAAGCTGGCATGGGTTTAACCTCCGTGCTGGGTATGTTGATGAAAAGCACTATTATGGACGTTTATTAATGATCACTTGCAAAGCTCAGGCTAGATAGGAAATACTCAAATACTGCTTCAGGAAACTCGTCATGTTTAACAAATCTTACCAGTTTTCTAAAGTAGTCACTAGAACAATAGATCAGGAAGATCAGAATGTCACCTACTCAGATTTCCAAAAAGCTTTTTCCAAAAGCGTCACAAGAGAAGTTGTGTGAAAATCAAGTCCACTGGTGTCAGGGGTGACACTGGAGGATGGATTGCAAATTGGCTACAAAGAACTGCAGGCAAATAGGGCTGCTTCCCAATTCCAATGTGTTGAGTCACTCAAGGTGTCCCAGGTTTCAGTGCTGGGTCCTCTCGTTACTTAACTATCGGAGCAGGGCATAATTAGTGGTGGTGTTAAAATTTGAGGAGGATCCTAAATTGTGTAGTAGAGTCAAGACCTTAGAAAGAAATAGATTACAACTGAATATAGATAGATTGAAAGCCGTTTGTCCACTTGGACCCACACCCCCAATGTAAATGTGTGCAATAAGTGCACAGAATTTAGGTAAGAAGTCATCATCATAGGCAATCCCTTGGAATCGAGGAAGGCTTGCTTCCAATCTAAAAGTGAGTTCTCAGGTGACTGAACAGTCCAACATGGGAATTACAGTCTCTGTCACAGGTGGGACAGACAGTGGTTGAAGGAAAGGGTGGGTTGGGAGTCTGGTTTGCCGCACGCTCCTTCCGCTGCCCGCGCTTGCTTTCTGCATGCTCTCGGTAAGGAGTATAACCTGGTTGGTGCAGGTTAAGGGAGGAAGACGAGAGTGGTCATTGACTGCTCCTCAATGTTAAAAGGAGCATCAGGCAACTACAATCAGAAACAACAAGGCTCCGGACACTCTTGCTCGAAGGGTTGATTATAAAACTAGGGCCATGGTATTATGGTTATACAAGGAGACACCTGGAGTACTCATACAATTTTGGACCCTTTACCTCAAGAGGAGGACATTTAGGCTCCAGAGAAGAGAGACAAGGATAATCATCAGTTTGAGACAAGAGCCTGGGTCTGAATTAGCTGGAGGTGCGTACTTATAGGCGATCTGAATCAGGTTTCCAAAATTATTAAGGGCATCAGTAACATACAAATGGATAGATTGCTTGAGATCGTGGAAGCAGGGTGAACTAATTAAATTGAGAAAGCAGGGAGTGAGGCTAGATGTGTTGAAGTTTTATTTTTCTCAACAAGGTGATCAACCAAGTGACCAGCATTCCAGTGTGAGTGGAAATGAATGACTCTTTGTATTCGATCAAGGCGGTGTTAGATGCATTTTTGGAAAACTATGAGGTCATGGCAGTAGTGACCAACGGATTGCGGCTTTTTAGTGTTTGCCCGATTGCCTTTCAGGGGTTTGAGCAATTTTTTGATGGAAGTTTTTCTGAATTAGCTATGGGGTTGTTTCTTTACGGTGTGGACTCAGGGAGGAATCCATAAGAAGTAGAGCGACATGTTTGGGCCTGATGGCCTTTTTCTCATCCCAAGTACAGTTACATTTTCACAGTTTAATAAGTTGTTTTGGCAGTTGAAGGCCAAGTCACTTTCCAGCATAATGTTATTCCACTAACTTCCAAAGTCAATCAGAACCCTTAATGGCACATGCTAAAACATGCAAGTAGATGAAACTAGAAAAGTGGAGAATTCCCCATTTCATTGCTAGCACACTTAAAATTTACCTAGATATCCGAGCAAGTGAATACACTCTAGGACATGGAGTGAAGGCTCACTAAGGAAGTGGTTGATGTCACTGAAGCCAAGAAAACATCTACAGTAAAATAAAGTCAACAGCAGTATTGTTTAACATGGTCCAGTGGAATTATTTAACATGGTCGAGATCTGGCAGTTGATACCGAGGTCAGCTGAATGCCAGGCACATGTGAATCATTAGCCCTTAGATCTGAGGTTGCAGAGTTGTGAATTGAACAAGGAAGGAGGGCCGAGGCTGATGTATGATAGGGGAAAGTGTCAAGAGCAAGGGAACTATTGACATGGTTAATAGCTGCAGCAACTGGTACAGCGCCAGAGGAAGGCAAGTTGGAGAGGGAGCTAGGAGTGAGAGTAATTGTTTCTTTTCCTGGAGTCTGCAGAGAGTCAGGTTGCTGGAGGCAGGCAGAGATATCAGGAAGATACACAGTCTTGACAGTGATCAAAATCCTGGTAAAGGAGGAGATACGCAAAAGCAGGAGAACGGTGACAGAAGCAGAGTCCGAGACACGCATGCGTACACACACACAGTTGAGTGGTACTCCCAATATCTAATTATACGACATTATAACCCAGAGGGGCAAAAATGCCTTCTCTCCTTGACATAGGAACTGGATAGTGTGTCTTCTGCACATACCCACTTATGCTTCTGCAATCTTTCTAGTAGCGGAATGTTTACAATAAAAAGTTATGCTTTTTTATTTTTCAGACGGCAAGTGAACATACAAACCAGTAGTTATGATCGAACTCAAATCCGTACAAGTTGTCTTTGCGTAAAAGTACAAAATAACAAACGTGCTACACTTCCACACATCAATAAATTATCTTGTTTGACTGGTGTCCTGACCAATATTTATCCCTCAACCAACATTACAAAACAGATTAATCTGGTCGTTATCACATTGCTATTGGGACCTTGCCGTGATTCCCATATTACAACAGTGACTCCACTTCAAAAGTACTTCATTGGTTGTAAAGCGCTTTGAGACATCCGGTGGTCATGAAAGATGCTATATAAATGCAAGTCTTTCATTCTTTTAAAAATAATTTCTAATTACGTTCCTGCATTTGAACTTTCGGCGTCTAGTGAATGCTTTCCCAAGCAACTTTCGGTTTAAAAACCTGACCATCAGCTTGTCTTTTTCCGATTTTTATCTTCCTGTGTTGACAACCCTTGCTGTTTGGCGGGATCGGGGATTTTCAAAGATAATGGGATGAGGTGTTTATCGATTAATGAGACAGGTTAAAGATTTATCGATCGCTTTTCGGCTTTGGGAACACATCTTCAATGTCTAGCTCACTCGCATTTTAGCTACCTTTTATCTCTGCCTTAAAAAATGAAGACACTTATTTTATTTTTAAAAAGACAATATTTAAATGCAACTTCTTTCCAAATACTCTGGAAAAATGGTGAAAAAAGTTGAAATTGTGTTGCAGGCCTTTGATTATGTAGGACATAAGAACATAATAGGAGCAGGAGTAGGCCATACAGCCCCTCGAGCCTGCTCCACCATTTAATACAATCATGGCTAATCCGATCATGGACTCGGGTCCACTTCCCTGCCCGCTTCCCATAACCCTTTATCGTTTAAGAAACTGTCTATTACGGTCTTCAATTTATTCAATGTCCCAGCTTCCACAGCTTTCCGAGACAGTGAATTCCATAGATTTACAACCCTCAGAAGAAATTTCTCATCTCTGTTTTAAATGGGCAGCCCCTTATTCAAAGATCATGCCCTCTAGTTCGAGTCTCCCCTCTCAGTGGAAACATTCTCTCTGCATCAACCTTGTCAAGCCCCCTCATAATCTTGTACATTGATAAGATCACCTCTCATTCTTCTGAATTCCAATGAGTAGAGGCCCAACCTACTCAACCTTTCCCCATAAGTCAACCCCCTCATCTCTGGAATCAACCAAGTGAACTTTCTCTGAACCGCCTCCAAAGCAAGTATATCCTTTCCAAGACTGCACGCAGTATTCCAGGTGTGGCCTCACCAATACCCTGTATAACTGTAGCAAGACTTCCCTGCTTTTATACTCCATCCCCTTTGCAATAAAGGCCAAGATTCCATTGGCCTTCCTGATCACTTGCTGTACCTGCATACTATCCTTTTGTGTTTCATGCACAAGTACCCCCAGGTCCCGCTGTACTGCGGCACTTTGCAATCTTTCTCCATTTAAATAATAACTTGCTCTTTGATTTTTTTCTGCCGAAGTGCATGACCTCACACTTTCCAACATTATACTCCATCTGCCAAATTTTTGCCCACTCACTGAACCTGTCTATGTCCTTTTGAAGATTGTGTGTGTCCTCCTCACACATTGCATTTCCTCCCACCTTTGTATCGTCAGCAATCTTGGCTACATTACACTCAGTCCCTTCTTCCAAGTCGTTAATATAGATTGTAAATAGTTGGGGTCCCAGCACTGATCCCTGCGGCACCCCACTAGTTACTGATTGTGAACCTGAGAATGAATCATTTATCCTGACTCTGTTTTCTGTTAGTTAGCCAATCTTCTATCCATGCTAATATATTACCCCCAATCCCATGATCTTTTATCTTGTGCAATAACCTTTTATGTGGCACCTTGTCAAATGCCTTCTGGAGGTCCAAATACACCACACCCACTGGTTCCCCTTTATCCACCCTGTTCGTTACAGCCTCAAAGAATTCCAGCAAGTTTGTCAAACATGTCTTGCCCTTCATAAATCCATGCTGACTCTGCCTGACTAGATTATGATTTTCCAAATGTCCTGCTACTACTTCCTTAATAATGAACTCCAACATTTTCCCAACCACAGATGGTCAGCTAACTGCTCTATAGTTTCCTGCTTTTTATCTGCCTCCTTTTTTTAAGTAGGGGCTGGGACCCATCGTGATTTTCAGCTTTCCCTCTCCCCTAAGGGCTCGGGGGCAAGACATTTATTCTCTGATTGACACCAGAAATAGGGGCAGAGAGCTACTGCTCCACGATGCAACTTTTGGTGATTACAATGCATCCCCCCCTTTCTGTTGATTATTTTTGTTTCCATTTGCTCATGAACAAGTTAGTTTTACATTGAAAAATAACAAAAAGTTATTGAAAGATATAACAAAAACAAAAAAATAATCTTAGTGTCTGATTACATAATTAAGAAAAATTACAAAAAATATAAACCTAAATATACTTCACTTTGGGCAAAGTGTCATTTTTTTTAACATCTCTAAATGAAGTAGGATATTTAAAACCAGGTGATCTAATCGGGGTGTTAAAAATGTTAAAAGGATTTGATTGACACATATGGAGAAATTATTTTCCTCTGCTAGGGGAAATCAAGAATGAGAGGGCATAATCTTATTAGAGCTAGACCACTCAGGAAGCACGATTTCACAGAACGTGTAGTAGAAATTTGGAACAACCTCCTCAAAAAGCTGGTGGACGTTGGGATATTTGGAGCTCAATACCAAGATAGTTTTGTTGAGGCAAGGGCATCAAAGGATTTAGAGTGAAGGCGGGAAAACTGAGTTGAGGCGTGGATCAACCATGATCTAACTGAATGGCAGAGCAGGCTTGAGGGGCCGCATGGCCTATTCCTGTTTCTGTTTCCAAGAAATCAAATAGAGAATTCAGAAGAAACGTCTTTAGCCAGAGTGGTGAGAATATGGAACTCGCTACCACAGGGAGTAGTTGAAGCGAGTAGTATATATACACACATTTAATAGGCAGTTAAATAAGCACGAGGGCGAAGCTAAGAGTTCGATGAGGAAAGACGGGAGGAGGCTCGAGTGGGGCATAAACGCAGGCATGGACTGATTGGGCCGAATGACGCTTTTCGGTGCTGTATATCCGATGTAATGTTCCTATATCGGGGTGTTTATCTTGATTTAGATAGAACTTGTGTTAGAACATAATTTGAAATCAGAAAAAAAATACTGAGTAGGAGACACAAAGGAGATAGAAAGACCATGAAAGAGAGACTGGGTACAGACTTGGAATTACAAGGGGGCATCGGATGAAAGGGAAAAAGATAAGGGGACTAGAAATTCATCGTATTACCGGCCAAATAATGTCCATTTATCGCCCAAAAATAGAAAATTGATGAAAAGCGTCATTTACCGCCCAAGTAACACCTGGCGGTAAATTCATTTAGCACCGGCCCTCATGAAATACCACCCACCCATCTTTTCCCAACGTTATTTTGGAGGTCATCAGTCGTGCAACGCCCAAATAAGGCCCAAAAATAACACCGGCAGTAAATTCATCAATAAGATCCATTTTACAGCCGGACTGAAATACTGCTCTGAAAACACACATCTTACCCAATCTTAAACCGGTCTTATCAACGCCATTTTGATTAAAGGATGATTTGACAGAAGGCTGATCAGCGTTAGTTATAGCTTTACAGTTATTATGGAGTAGGATTTTAAGTGTATTTAAGGGATTTTTATGATATTTTGAATTATAAGGAAATTTGAAGCCATTTTACAAAATGGAATGGACGTGTGTGTTTATTGAAGGGTATTTGAGGATACAGGTCGAACTTCCCTTATCCAGAACCCTGGGGACCTGGCTTGTTCTGGATAAGGGATTTTTCCAGACGAGGGGTGGTCACGTTAAATTGGATGGTACATGTACTGAGCAAGGGGATATCGGGCTTGGGGCTGGGAGTGCAGCAGAGAGATCATTGGTTGGGGAGGGGGGGGGGGGGGGCGGCGGGGGGCAGCGGATGGCGGGGTCAGGGCCCCTGATTGCGGGAGTCGACAGCGAGGAAGGACTTCAATTTGTTCAAGTCGGAGTTCTGCGCATGCGCCACCTGGTGGCCGGGAGTGGTTCTGGACGAGCGGTGGGTCCATATAAAAGGGAGGTTCAACCTGTATTTGAAAACATTTGTGGAAATTTAAATGAATGGCGCCTGTAACATCTCAGCCCTGTATTGCTGACTAATTGTCTAATGCAGAAGAGATGGAAGGCGGTTTATTGCAGAGCATTATGAAAGTAATCAAAGAGGTCGTAGACGGAAGAGGAAGAGGAAACGAGAAAGAGAAAGTCGCAGACGGAAGAGGAAGAGGAGGACTTCCCCCCCAATGAATTTTGAGGGAGAAGCGCTCATACCTGGACCTGACTGATACACAACACATTAGAAGGTTGCGGGACCACCTGAAGAGAGAGAGTGGAGGAGGAGGAGGAGGAGGAGGAAGGGGAGAATGTGGAGCCTGGCGATGAAACCATGCCACCCCCACAGCGGAGGCTTCGTGGAGCTTTCGCCACTGCAAAAAATTGTTACAACAGCAGCTCATAAATGAAGGCTTTGCTTGAACGGAGAAAGTTGCGTTTAAGTTTTGCCTGACCACTGCATGGAACCGTTGAGTACGGTTACCCCTCTTTTTCTAAAAGTTAGACTCTGTACAACAATGGTTTCGTTGAATAAAAAGATTTATATAAAATTTGTAAACTTTCAAAACTTTGTACAATTAACATCAAAATATTTTAAACAACTAACAATTAGTAATAAAAATTTTCAACGAAGAAACAGTAAAATAAAAATAAACACTGGCAACAAACAAACACGAACAAGAGCAACAGCAACAAAACAGCCTACACCCCTCCCACCACTCTTCCTGCGGCCACCCCTGGTCCCCTCCCCCACTTACGTTCTTTTACTCCCATTTCCCCTATCCCTATCTGCGGTGGGACCACAATGTTATGCAGCAACGCCTCGGGACCAACGCTGCTCTCGTCAGGGGATAGGCAGCGTAACCACCGGAGAAGCACGGGGTGTTGAAGACCCCATTTTTGAGTCGGGAGACTGTTGCTATGGCAATTGGGGGGGGGGGTTTCATTGCCATATTTTGGGCCCGTCAGTTGCCGCAGGGCATCGGCGGACTCAGGTGTTCCGGTCCACCGCCGCAAGCAGCCACGCGCGACATGTCCCTCCGACTGCCGGGCGGATCGTACGCCGACGTTCCCGGCAACCGCAGCCATGGCCTGGAGCGTCCACCGACCCACGTCGACGCTCAACCTCAACAGTCACCATATCCTGGTGCACGCCTGCCTGTAATCGGAACATTGCCCCATCAACCTCCGCGGATTTGGTATAGGGGTTCGTGCACTTGGGGTGCAGTGCTGCACACCGCTTGGTTCTGCGATTTCCGTGGCGGGGAACCCATGAAAAGTGGATCTCGAAGAGGAAGTGGTGACCACAGGTAAAGTGTGGAAGCCCTGCCCCTCCCCCTCTACCACCTCAACTGGACGAGTCATCAACACCCGGCAACAGCGTTCACTAATTCCTCTTCCGTCCCAACTCTGGTACTTGAGACATTCGGAAAAAATTTAGTGGATTTATATTACTGTATTTGGATTTCTCGTTCTCTAATTTATATATTTATGTTAATCTTTCTCTCTCTCTCTCCTCATAGGTCTTCTCTCCACAGTCGCTCCACTCAATACAACTAACTCAATGCGCATGCGCGACCCCAAAATGCGGGAAAAAAATGTGTGGGAAAAAAAAACTATAAAAGTCGCGCATGCGCAGAAATACCATCCATTTAAGTTAAGAGTCTTGCGTGAGCAAAAATAAGATCCAAATACCGCTAGCCCTACCACAGGTCATATTTTGACAAAAAGGGAGACCCTCAGTCATAGCTGTATTTTGATGGTTTAAAAAAAAAACGCGATCTTGGAATACCACCGAAAAACCGGTGGTAGGGCTAAATGATGAAAATACAGCCCAATGAAACAAGTAACCTGGTGACTAGTATTACACAAACCGACAGATCCAAAGATCAAGAGAAAAGTCAGGCACAAGAAAGGGCCATAAAAACAAAAATGATCTGATGGCTAAAGAGAACAGTTTAGAAAAACTAGTTAAGCTAAAGGAAGACAAAATGCCAGGAGACACATCCTATAATCCCAAGGGAGATGGAGGAAAGAGGAGGAAATTGCTATGGCCCTAGAAATTATACCTCACAGCTCTACTGAATGTGGATGCGTGGGTGCTGGAGGACTGGAGAGTGGCCAAGGTAGTACCCATTTTTTTTTTTTAAAAAAGAGCTAATCCAGATAAATACAGTTTAAAAAATTCATTTACAGGATGTGTGCATCGCCGGCAAGGCCGGCATTTATTGCCCATTCCCAATTCCCTCAAGCAGATGGTGGTGAGCTGCCTTCTTGAACCCCTGCAGTCAGTGTGGTGAAGGTACTCCCACAGTGCGCTTAGCAGGGAGTTCCAGGATTTTAAACCAGTGACGATGAAAGAACAGCGATATATTTCCAAGTCAGGATGGTGTGTGACTTGGAGGGGAGCGCAGAGGTGATGGTGCTCCCATGCGCCTGCGCCCCTGCCCTTTTAGGTGGAAGAGGTGGTGGGTTTGGGAGGTGCTGTGAAGGAAGCCTTGGCGAGTTGCTACAGTGCATCTTGTAGATAGTACACACTGCAGACACGTTGCGCAGATGGTGGAGGGACTGAATGTTTAAGGTGATGGATGGGGCGCCAAACGGGCTGCTTGGTCCTGGATAGTGTTGAGCTTCGAGTGTTGTTGCAGCTGCACTCAGCCAGGCAAGTGGAGAGCATTCCATCACACTCCTGTCTTGTGCCTTGGGGAGAGGCTTTGGGGAGTCAGATGAGTCACTCGCCGCAGAATACCCAGCCTCTGACCTGTATTTTTGGACCAAGGATGTAATGAGGTCTGGTGCATAGTGGGCCTGACCGAACCCAAACTGAGCACATTATTGGTGAGTGAGTGCCGTTTGATAGCACTGTCGACGATAACAATCTTCCATAAACTTTGTTGATGCTTGTACAGGTATATAAAAGAGAGTAGCTAAAGTAAATGTTGGTCCCTTACAGGATGAGACTGAGGAATTAATAAATGGGAAACAGGAAAATGGCAGAAACTTTTGAACAAATATTTTGTATCGGTCTTCATGGTGGAAGACACTAAAACTATCCCAATAATTGACAATCAAGGAGCTATTGGGAGAGGGCGGGGGGTTAACTTAAAACAATCACTAGCACTAGAGAATAGTACTCGGCAAGCTAATGGGACTAAAGGTGGACAAATCCCCTGGACCCAATGGCCTGCATCCTAGGGTCTTAGAAGAAGTGGCTGCAGAGATCGTGGATGCAATCTACCAAAATTCCCTGGATTCTGGAGAGGTTCCAGCAGATTGGAAAACTTCAAATATAATTCCCCTTTTTAAGAAAGGAGGGAGACAGAAAGCAGGAAACATTTTCTATGTTTCTATTACTACTCGGGGGATCAAGGGGTATGGCGAGAAAGCAGGAAGGGGGTACTGAAGTTGCATGTTCAGCCATGAACTCATTGAATGGCGGTGCAGGCTAGAAGGGCTGAATGGCCTACTCCTGCACCTATTTTCTATGTTTCTATAGACCAATTAGCCTATCATTTGGAAAATGCTGGAGTCCATCATTAAGGAAGTAGCAGGACATTTAGAAAATCATAACAGTCAAGCAGAGTCAGCATGGTTTTATGAAAGGGAAATCATGTTTGACAAATTTGCTGGATTTCTTTGAGGATGTAACGAGCAGGGTAGATAAAGGGGAACCACTAGATGTATATTTGGACTTCCAGAAGGCATTCGATAAGGTGCCACATAAAAGGTTACTGCACGAGCTCACGGGGTTGGGGGGTAATATATTAGCATGGATAGACGATTGGCTAACTAACAGAAAACAGAGTAGAGATAAATGTATATCATTTTCAGGTTGGCAAACTAACTAGTGGGGTGCCACAGGGATCAGTGGTGAGGTCTCAACTATTTACAATCTATATTAATGACTTGGATGAAGGGACCAAGTGTAATGTAGCCAAGTTTGTTGATGATACAAAGATAGGTAGTAAAGCAAATTGTGAGGAGGATGCAAAGAATCTGCAAAGGGATATAGATAGACTCAGTTAGTGGGCTAAAATCTGGCAGATGGATTATAATGTGGGAAAATGTGAGGTTATCCACTTTGGTAGGAAAAATAAAAAAGCAAACTATTTAAATGGGGAGAGATTACAAAGTGCTGCAGTACAGACGGATCCTGGGATCTTTGTATATGAAACACAAAAAGTTACCATGCAGGTACAGCAAGTAATTAGGAAGGCAAATGGAATGTTGGCCTTTATTACAAGGGGGATAGAGTATAAAAAGTATGGAGGTCCTGCTATAACTATACAGGGCTTTGGTGAGACCACACCTGGAGTACTGCGTATAGTTTTGGTCTCCTTATTTACGGAGGGATATACTTGTATTGGAGGCAGTTCAGAGAAGGTTCACTAGGTTGATTCCCGAGATGAAAGCATTGTCTTATGAAGAAAGGTTGAGCAAGTTGGGCCTATACTCATTGGCGTTTAGAAGAATGAGAGGTGATCTTATTGAAACGTATAAGGTCCTGAGGGGGCTTGACAGGGAAGATGCAGAGTGGATGTTTCCCCTCCTGGGGGGGGGAATCTAGAACTTGGGGGCATAGTTTCAGAACAAGGGGTTGCCCATTTAAAACTGAGGAGATAAGGAGAAATATTTTCTCAGTGTTGTGAATCTGTGGAATTCTCTACCCCAGAGAGCTGTGGAGGCTGGGCCATTGAATATGTTTAAGGTGGAGAGACACAGATTTTTGAATGATAAAGGAACAAAGCATTATGGGGAGTGGGCAGGGAAGTGGAGTTGAGGCCAAAATCAGATCAGCCATGATCTTATTGAATGGCGGAGCAGGCTAGAGGGGCCAAATGGCTTACTCCTGCTCTTATTTCTTATGTTCTTATATCAAGATTAGACTGATGGGGCGGTATTTGGCCAAATTAGTTTTGTCTGGCTGTTTGTGGACAGGACATACCTGGACAATTTTCCACTTTGTCAGGTAGATGCCAGTAGCTGTAGCTGTACTGGAACAGTGTGGTTAGAAGTGAGGCTAGTTCTGGAGCACTACAACCAGCAGGATATCGGGACCATCAGCCTTTGCTGTAGCCAGTATGCTCAGCCCTTTCTTGATATCACATGGAGTGAATCAAATTGCCTGAAGACTGGCTTCTGTGATGAAGGAGGAGGCAGAGATGGATCATCCACTCGCACTTCTGGCTGAAGATGATTGCAAAAGACAAGGCTGAAGCATTTGCATTCACTTGCTGGGCTCCACCATCATTGAGAATGGGAATGTTTATGAAACTTCCTCTAGCCATTCGGATGTTTAATTGTCCACCATTCACAATTGGATGTGGCAGGCCTGCAGGGCTTTGAGTTGATCCACTGGTTGTGGGAATTGCTTAGCGAGGTCTACAGCATGCCGCTTCCTCTGTTTAGCATGCTTGTCGACCTGTGTTGTAGCTTCACCAGCTTTGCACCTCATTTTTAGGTACAGCTGTTGCTGCTCCTGGCATGCTCTTCTATATTCCTCATTGAACCAGCATTAAGGCCCCTGGCTTGATGGTAATGGTAGCCATGAGGTTACAGATTGTGGTGGAATACAATTCTGGTGCTGCTGATGGCCCACATCGCCTCATGGATGCTCAGTTTTGAGCTACCAGATCTGTTCCAAATGGGATAGATTCAAAACGGTGGTAGTGCCACAAACACAATGGAGGGGGTCCCCTCAGTGTGGAGACAGGGCTTTGTCTCCACAAAGATTGTACGGTGATCACTCCTACTAATAGTCATGGACAGATGTATCTGCGACAGGTAGATTGGCGTGGACGAGGTCAAGTAAGCTTTCCCTAGTGTTGGTTTCCTCACCACCTGCTGCAGGCCCAGCCTGACAGCTATGTTCTTAAGCTCAGTCAGTATTGGTGCTACCGAGCCACTCTTGGTTATGGACATTGAAGTCCCCCACCCAGAGTACATTCTGTGCCCTTACTACCCTCAGTGCTTCTTCCAAGCGGTGTTCAACATGGAGGAGCACCGATTCATCACCCGAGGTGGTAATTTAACAGGAGGTTTCCTAGCCCATGTTTGACCTGAAGCCATGAGACTTCATGGGGTCCAGAGTCAATGTTGAGGACACCCAAGGCCACTCCCTCTTGACTGTATACCACTGTGTCACCACCTCTGGTTGGTCTGTCCTGCCGGTGAGACAGAATATACTCAGCGATGGTGATGGAGAGTCTGGGACATTGGCTAAAAGTTATGATTCATGAGTATGACTAGGTCAGGCTGTTGCTTGACTCATCTGTGTGACAGCTCTTCCAGCTTTGGTACCTGTCCCCAGAAGTTAGTTTAACATTTTTGGTAGGGAACATTATAGAAGCTTTAAGGGTGAAATTACTATTTATCTAGATGGAGAGAAAATAGTTAGAAGCTGCCAGTACAGATGTCAAATGGACACTCGCTCTTAACAAATCTCAGAATTCTTTGAGGCATCAAACATGGTTGAGGAAGGAAATGCAGTGGATGTATTGTACATGGATTTGATAGATTACCAGAGAAGATTAACCACTGTAGATTTACAAGAAGGATAGCAAACTAGATTAAAACGTTAGTTAGAAGGGAGAACACAGTAAGAGTTAAGAGCAGTTTCTCAGCGCCATTGGAAGTGGGTAGTGGTGTCTCAGAGCTCGGTTCTGTGGTTACTTCTGTTCATGGTGTACCTCCATGATTTGGATATAGGCCTAGAGGAAGAGTAGCTGAAATTTGATGATAAAAATTATATATATGTAATACTGTATAGGACCATAGGAAGCTTGAAAGGGAGATTAATAAAATGAGGGAATGAGCTAAAATAAATGCCAGATGAAATTCAATGTCAGTGAGCAGGAGGTGAAACATTTTGGTCGTCTCTGAATGGAAGGAGAGATTTGAGAGTACAGGTTCAAAGGGCATTAAAGGCAGCACTGTGGGCGGATAACATGTTAATGAAAGTCTACGTTTTATCACAAGACAGAGAATCCAAAAGCCAAGAGTGAATGAGGAGCCTATATAAAACTTTAAGACCTCAGTTAGAGTACTGTATGTGGCATTAAGCTCCACACTATAGGAATGATGGAGGCTTCGGAGAGCATACAACAAAGGGATGGTAAATGCAAATACAAAGACAGACTTGAAAAATTGAGTCTTTTGTCATTAGAACAACAGAGATTATAGGCCAATATGATACAAGCGTTTAAAGTTATGAAAATATAGAAAGGAGCAGACTTCCTTGAACAGTGTGTGGCTGTGGAATTCACTTCCAGGATTAGTGGTTGAGCCAGAAACGGTATTAACATTCAAGATTAGATTGGGTAAGTGAAGGAAGGAAAATCAAGATAAAGGGATGTGGGAGCAGGATGGGTAAAATCGGCTGAAATGGAGGATAAATGCTGACACAAACTGGATGGGCTGAATGGCCCGTTTCCATGTTGTAACGTCTATGTATTTTGATGTGGACCATCACCACTTGTGTGGTCACGTTTTGGCACTCCAGCTGTGAAGTTAGTGGTTAGATTCCGGGAGCTTGAAAGTTGGCAATCGATATTGGAGTGAAAAGAATGAATATATCAAGAAAAATTCTAGAGCTAGTTCTTCTCATGGGGAAAAAAAAACACCAGAAATAATTGAAATGGAAGATCAACTTATAATTACTTTTCTTTATTGCAACAGAAAATTGTCCAAGATTGTTACTTGTTATTCCTCACTCAAGGCAACTGTAGATTTAGTAATGGAAATGCAAATGTTGAAATTGTTCAGAAGGACCCTAATCACAGATTACTTCAGTGTTAATTACTTGAACAAATAATGAAGAAAAAAAAATCTTAATTCAGATAAATGTTGTCCTTATCCACAGGTAGCCAAGGTCGAGAATTATAGTAAGAGACAGATTCATACAATGAAGGATGACTCTGGTGTGCCAGTTGTGCACTTGTACGTGAAAGCATTTTGTACAGAGAATATTAGCATCTATATTCTTAGAATGCCATTAGGTTTGCCTAGTTTTCATGGTGTATATTTTTGTGCAGTAGTTTTCAGTAAAGCTAGTATGCTTTAGTGAACATAAATCATAGGAACATGTGGAACTGGTTGCTATGGTAGTAATGATGCTGAATGTGTGAGGAGGATGTGTGTTAGCTGTGTAGCACAAGCAAATATTTTATTTGTAGTGCTGACACCACACAAAGCTCAATCATTTGGTCATTTTGTTGCAACCAGCACTCACTATTAACAATGAGGTGGTAAGTTAGTATTTGAGAACATGTGAACACACATTTCAGAGAATCAAGAGGCCATAAGTTACTTTCAAATTTATTTTTTTCAAACATTACAGTACCCTCAATGCAAATGGATTCAAGTCAATGTTTTCCTTGGGTAGCAAGTACAGAAATGAGAATCAAACATAATTCCATCAGTGGCATTGCAACACACATGGGATGATTTATAATAAATCTCCTACACTGCTGATTTCCCACTTAGTTACAACACTGGGAGCAGGCTCCCAGCGGACGGGAAAATGCACAACACAGCCATCATCTGACTGCTCCCATGCACCACACATCTATCGGTTCAACAGGTTCCCACCCTCTCTTGGCTGCAGCAGAGAAGCAATGCACAAAAATCAGCAAATGCAGAAAAAGCAGAGTAGGAATTAAAGTAAAAGGGAGACAATATCAAGGGAGGTAGCACAGAGGTTACAGCTGAATAGTGTGAGAATCAGCACGTGTTGAAATCTTGATAAACTGACTGATGTGCCCTGTACTATTCAGGAGTTCTACAAAGTACGATTTCTAACGTAGCGAACACACATTCCCTCCCGCCCCGACAAATGAGTCTACCATTTTTTCTATTCCACTCTGCTCACTAGATTTTGACAGTTACAAATCTCCAAATCAAATGCCACATTCATTTGCAGGAAAACTTTTTAAATAATTAAAATGCCTTATGCAAATACCTACACTTTGGGTTTTAAAGCATCTTATCGATGGCTTTAGGGTCTGTGATTTATTCAGCAACTACTAGATCTCCCATGCTGTTGTTCATGGCTAGTTCAGGGCATAAAATACATGATTAAATAAATTCATAGTCCGCCCAAAGTAATCCAGCAAATTTATAGACAATATACATGACTTATAGAAGGGAAAGGTATTACATAATCTATAAAACGACTTGCATTTATATCGCGCCTTTCACAACCACTGGACGTCCCAGTGCGCTTTACAGCCAAAGTACTTTTTGAAGTGTAGTCACTGTTGTAATGTCGGAAACGGGGCAGCAACCAATTTGCACACAACAAACTCCCACAAATAGCAATGCAATAATGACCAGATAATCTGTTTTTGTTATGTTGAGAGAGTGTAAATATAGGCCAGGACACCAGGGATAACTCCCCTGCTCCTCTTCGAAATAATGCCATGAGATCTTTTACATCCACCTGAGAGGGCAGACGGGGCCTCGGTTTAATGTCTCATCCGAAAGACAGATGAAATGTACAAGCCTATAATGTATCGATATTGAAAGGTACAAGCCTTAATTTTAGAAAAGTTGATTGAAATGCAAATTTTGTTCAACAACTTGCATTTAAAGCACCTTTAGGTCAAAAATCATCGAGGCGTTTCACAGAAGTGCACCCTCCCCAAATTCTCTCATTTCTTATTATTTGCATTATACAACATCTTTTTTGTTTCCTTTCCAATAGTGGGTTTTCAGTATTTTCTTTTAAAAAAGTAGTTTAATTTATTTATCCCCCTTCCTGCCCAAAATTATACTAATTTATTTACGTCGTCATCATTTCTACCCCCCCGTGCCCCCCTCCGCCTTACTTCTCATGAAGAATTTATAGTTCTTGCTTAAGCTGCCACTGCTGAAACACTTCGCCAGGAGGACTGATCACTAAATCGCCAATGAGCAAGGTCTTGAATAATGGTCATTCACCACGGTCCATCTGACTTAGCATCAAGCACCTCACGCATCTCCTTCAGACCCTAGTGCAAACATCAGTCCCCTAAGCAACATGCGTTTTAAAAAAGGTGTTTGCAATGTTAGAAATCGTACTTTAGTATAGTTTCTCAGATTACTAACAAAAACAAGATGGCAACTGAAAACCTTTTTAAATAAGTATTTCAGGTGAATTCATTGGATCGCTTTTTTTATTCTTGCTAGCTGCTCCCTTAATCTTTATTGGTAGTTTTCTGACCCGTTGAGTTTTCTACTAGCTCTCCCAATCATTAATATGTCATGCAGTCAGCATCAGTTACCAGCAGTATGCTTTTTAAAATATTTTCCAATCAAATCAAGCAAGTGCATCACAATATGCCACATTGCACATGTAAAATTGCATGTACTAAATGTAATACTTAATAGATATACAGCTATATACAACGTTCAGCACTATAGAGGTCCTTGGTCTCAAATTTACACATCCAGGAAATTCGTTCTCTCAAGTGTCTCGTCAGGATCACCAACACATTCCAAGTATCAACTCCAAATATTAATTCTCAAAGTTATCGCTAGCTTTAAAACAGATTCATGGATTACAGGGTCCTGCATATGCAATTTTTAGGACTTTGGAAAAGGATAAGTTAACTACAATATAAATTTTAGCACCATATCATTTTATCCATTCATGGACTTTTTGGGTAAGATGCTGTTTCAGCTTTTTCCATACTCCACGCAGTCCAGTATGATTTACTAATATAGAGACTACTTGAAAGAGGGATGCTGAACAAAATTCAGCTTCCTTCTTGCATCTGATATTTCACTGCAAGCTATAAATCCTATGGGGATGGGAAAGAGTTTAAGTGTAATTTATTAGTGGAATAAACCAAGCTGGAGCCTGGTGGCGAGTTCTTGCGTGCCCCCAAACAGGGCAATCTCCCTTACTTCCAAGCAATCTCCTTACCTTGAACAGATAGAAGCATTATAAGATGGCCACAGTTAGCATTTCTAATTCCTTCACCATCCTCATTATAACCATTTCAAGGAAAGATTGGCCCGGATTTTATGGTCAGCAGTGAACAAATGGCGCTCGCAGCTGGCCAGAGACTATTTTGCACGGCAATTTACAGCAATTAGAGATCCATTTCAGAGTGGTACCCTCTACAGAGGATCTGGGACCTGTGTGAGCAGGTCAAGCAACAGCGTGTCTCTTCAACCAATCGGATTGAAGAATCCTCACTGACACACAGTTAGAACAGGGGTTCTCAACCTTTTTGCTTCCGAGGCTGCCCCTCCCTGGTTATAAAAATTCTACAGCCCCACTATTATTTTCTGTATAAAAATTAATTACAGTAATAGCTCTAAAGAAGAATTTATTAAGTCCTAAATTTACATAAGCAAAATACTGCGGATGCTGGAAATCAAATAACAGAAAATGCTGGAAATGCACAGCAGGTCAGCAGCCTCTGTGGAGAGGATCAGAGTTACCGTTTCAGGTCGGACGATAGATCATCGACCTGAAACGTTAACTTGGTTTCTTTCTACACAGATGCTGCCTGACCTAAGTATTTCCAGCGATTTCTGTTTTTAATCCTAAATGTACATTATGTGCCCAGTTTCTGCCCACGGTCCGCTCCATCCCATCAACCATTTGCTCAACAGGCTCAGCTGGTTTTGTGCACAAAGGCAGTAAGGATTCTTCAATCAGATTGGTTGAAGAGATACGCTGTTGCTTGTGGAATTCTCTGCCCAAGGAAGCAGTTGAGGCTAGCTCATTGAATGTATTCAAGTCACAGATAGATAGATTTTTAACCAATAAGGGAATTAAGGGTTACGGGGAGCGGGCGGGTAAGTGTAGCCGAGTCCACGGCCAGATCAGCCATGATCTTGTTGAATGGCGGAGCAGGCTCGAGGGGCTAGATGGCCTACTCCTGTTCCTAATTCTTATGTTCTTATGTCCTGCTCACACAAGTCCCAGATCCCCTGTAGAGATCAGACTGGACTAAAATGCCAGCTCCACGTCCTCCATTTCAGAAACAGAATTTCCCCCTTATTTTGATACCAAATCTGAATATAGCGCTGAAAGACAGTGATTTGATTAACAGCACCAGCGGATGACACGTGAGAAATAAACAACAACTTTTATTTATATAGCGCCTTTAACATAGTAAAATGTCCCAAGGCGCTTCACAGCAGTGTTATAAAAGCAACACAGATAAATTTGACACCAAGCGACACAAGAAATTACGACAGTTTGGTTAAAGAAGTAGGTTTTAGGAGAGTCTTAAAGGAAGAGAGAGAAGTAGAGAGGTTAAGGGAGGGAGTTCCAGAGCTTGGGGCTCAGGCAGCTGAAGGCATGGCCAGCAATGGTTGAGTAGTTTTAATCAGGGATGCTCAAGAGGGTAGAATTTGATGAGCGCAGACATCTCGTGGGGTTGTGAGGCTAAAAATGATTAGAGATAGGGAGGGACAAGACCATGGAGGGCTCGTAAATTTTGAAAATCGAGGCGTTGTTTAACCCGTAGCCAATGTAGGTCAGCGAGCACAGAGGTGATGGGTGAACATGACTTGTAGAGAGTTAGGACACGGGCTGCCAAGTTTTGGATGACCGAGGTTACGTAGTGTAGAATGTGGGAGCGACTTTACCCACCCGACCTCGTCACCATAAATCCTCCTCCTCAACCCTTTCACAAATAGCCAGCGGTATCTCAAAGGACACGAGTGCCCAGCCTAGGCCTCTACAGAGAAGCGCATGGCCATGGATATAAAGCTCAGAGTTGGAGGGCATTTTCTCTTCTCACCAGTTTGCTTCACCTCCATTTTGTGTGCAACATCCCCGTGCCTTACTCAACTATTTTCAAAACTGTGCGCTTTTACCTTTTTATTGCCTCATTCAAACAACTATTTTGGTGATCAATGTATTAACTGCTCCTCTGCGCCAGGCTGACTTGACTTCCGCCCTGCAGTTCCTTCCCCTGCCGTTTTGTTGCATTTAGTCAGATGAACAGATTTGTCCCTCTTCAAGTTCTGACAAACGCTCAACAACCGAAGCATTAACCTGATGTTTTCTTTTTGCGTGATCCGTCTTTATTTCTTTGACTCTTACCCTTTGAACTCAGCCCTCCCCTCTGCACTTGGTTCAGTGCAAGAAGCTGCATACAAGATTGGTTTCTTGCCATTTTAGTTGCTGCCGGTTCTGGACGTGGGTCTTGTGCAGCCGGCAGAAATTGGCAGGTAAACGCGCTGGATCTGCCCAGGCTGGTCGGTAGCTGGAATACCACTTTGGAAAAAAAATGTTTTAATTGAGTCTCACCAATAACTGACCTTAGTGTCTCAGTGGCCAGCTTCAAGTGTACCTGGTAAACTAACTCGAAGGTTGCCAACAGCTCCAGGAGAACAATAGGTCAGGAGCAATGTAAAAACAGCTGGAGAAGGAACTGGTTTATGTCCAGATACCGAAATGGAATGATCCAAGTTGAAACATTAGACAATCTCGTTGCATTCCAAATGGCAACTGCCCCGTCGTGTATTACCAGCAACTTGTGTTTTATTAATTTTCACCATTTAACTCTCCCTCTGTGCTAGTGGTGATGTTATTTACGGAGCGTGCGCAAAACTGGCTTTATTGCAACGGGGTTGAAAGACGTGCGCGCGGTACCTCAGCCCATGCAAATGGGATTTCTTGAACCAAACAAACGGTGTCCAACAGCAAGAACCTGAATTGATTGCGCACGCACAGACTTTGTATCGCTGAGACTATTCCACGCGTCTCAATATGCAGGGGAGACTACTGATGTTTATGCCATAAGTCAGTAGTCTCCCCTGTATATGGATAAGACAATCCAACTGGCAGACTCCCAGCTATCTTCTCGTGGACGCCGAGGGGGCTGAAGACCCTTGATTGGAAACAGTGCACGAGTGGAATTTTGAATGGGCCACACAGCCCCCCCACCACCCCCAAAAAGAAAAGGGGGAATATTGCTTATCGCACTGTTAAAAATTTACTTTCATTTGAATGGACAAGCCTGAACCTTTTCTGGCGTGTTTAGTGGGTATCTATTGAGCAAGTCCGCAACTTTACGCCCTTCGTGTATTTCAATGTCGAGGGTCTCGGCGAGGTACTGATGTAGCGAAGCTTGTGAACATAAAAACATAAGAACATAAGAACATAAGAATTAGGAACTAGGAACAGGAGTACCATCTAGCCCCTCGAGCCTGCTCCGCCATTCAACAAGATCATGGCTGATCTGGCCGTGGACTCAGCTCCACTTACCCGCCCCTCTCCCCGTAACCCTTAATTCCCTTATTGGTTAAAAATCTATCTATCTTTGACTTGAAAACATTCAATGAGCTAGCCTCAACTGCTTCCTTGGGCAGAGAATTCCACAGATTCACAACCCTCTGGGAGAAGAAATTCCTTCTCAACTCTGTTTTAAATTGGCTCCTCCATATTTTGAGGCTGTGCCCCCTAGTTCTAGTCTCCCCTACCAGTGGAAACAACCTCTCTGCCTCTATCTTGTCTATCCCTTTCATGATTTTAAATGTTTCTATAAGATCACCCCTCATCCTTCTGAACTCCAACGAGTAAAGACCCAGTCTACTCAATCTATCATCATAAGGTAACCCCCTCATCTCCGGAATCAGCCTAGTGAATCGTCTCTGTACCCCCTCCAAAGCTAGTATATCCTTCCTTAAGTAAGGTGACCAAAACTGCACGCAGTACTCCAGGTGCGGCCTTACCAATACCTTATACAGTTGCAGCAGGACCTCCCTGCTTTTGTACTCCATCCCTCTCGCAATGAAGGCCAACATTCCATTCGCCTTCCTGATTAGCTGCTGCACCTGCAAACTAACCTTTTGGGATTCATGCACAAGGAGGACCCCCAGGTCCCTCTGCACCACAGCATGTTGTAATTTCTCCCCATTCAAATAATATTCCCTTTTACTGTTTTTTTTTCCCCCCCCAAGGTGGATGACCTCACACTTTCCGACATTGTATTCCATCTGCCAAACCTTAGCCCATTCACTTAACCTATCTAAATCTCTTTGCAGCCTCTGTGTCCTCTACACAACCCGCTTTCCCACTAATCTTAGTGTCATCTGCAAATTTTGTTACACTACACTCTGTCCCCTCTTCTAGGTCATCTATGTATATTGTAAACAGTTGTGGTCCCAGCACTGATCCCTGTGGCACACCACTAACCACTGATTTCCAACCGGAAAAGGACCCATTTATCCCGACTCTCTGCTTTCTGTTCGCCAGCCAATTATCTATCCATGCTAATACATTTCCTCTGACTCCGCGTACCTTTATCTTCTGCAGTAACCTTGTGTGGCACCTTATCGAATGCCTTTTGGAAATCTAAATACACCACATCCATCGGTACACCTCTATCCTCCATGCTCGTTATATCCTCAAAGAATTCCAGTAAGTTAGTTAAACAGGATTTCCCCTTCATGAATCCATGCTGCGTCTGCTTGATTGCACTATTCCTATCTAGATGTCCCGCTATTTCTTCCTTAATGACAGTTTCAAGCATTTTCCCCACTACAGATGTTAAACTAACCGGCCTATAGTTACCTGCCTTTTGCCTGCCCCCTTTTTTTAAACAGAGGCGTTACATTAGCTGCTTTCTAATCCGCTGGTACCTCCCCAGAGTCCAGAGAATTTTGGTAGATTATAACGAATGCATCTGCTATAACTTCCACCATCTCTTTTAATACCCTGGGATGCATTTCATCAGGACCAGGGGACTTGTGTACCTTCAGTCCCATTAGCCTGTCCAGCACTGCCCCCCTAGTGATAGTGATTGTCTCAAGGTCCTCCCTTCCCACATTCCTGTGGCCTGCAAATTTTGGCATGGTTTTTGTGTCTTCCACTGTGAAGACGGAAGCAAAATAATTGTTTAAGGTCTCAGCCATTTCCACATTTCCCATTATTAAATCCCCCTTTTCATCTTCGAAGGGACCAACATTTACTTTAGTCACTCTTTTCCGTTTTATATATCTGTAAAAGCTTTTACTATCTGTTTTTATGTTCTGTGCAAGTTTACCTTCGTAATCTATCTTCCCTTTCTTTATTGCTTTTTTAGTTATTCTTTGCTGTTGCTTAAAATTTTCCCAATCCTCTAGTTTCCCACTAACCTTGGCCACCTTATACGCATTGGTCTTTGATTTGATAGTTTCCTTTATTTCCTTGGTTATCCATGGCTGGTTATCCCTTCTCTTGCCGCCCTTTTTCACTGGAATATATTTTTGTTGCGCACTATGAAAGAGCTCCTTAAAAGTCCTCCACTGTTCCTCAACTGTGCCACCGTTTAGTCCTTGTTTCCAGTCTACTTTAGCCAACTCTGCCCTCATCCCACTGTAGTCCCCTTTGTTTAAGCATAGTACGCTCGTTTCTGACACAACTTCCTCATCCTCAATCTGTATTACAAATTCAACCATACTGTGATCACTCATTCCGAGAGGATCTTTTACTAGATCGTTTATTTTTCCTGTCTCATTACACAGGACCAGATCTAAGATGACTTGCTCCCTTTTAGGTTCTGTTACATACTGTTCTAAGAAACAATCCCATATGCATTCTATGAATTCCTCCTCCAGGCTACCCCGTGCGATTTGATCAATCAATATGTAGGTTAAAATCTCCCATGACTACTGCCGTTCCTTTTTCACATGCCTCCATTATTCCCTTGATTATTGCCCGCCCCACCGTGAAGTTATTATTTGGGGGCCTATAAATTACGCCCACCAGTGACTTTTTCCCCTTACTATCTCTAATCTCCACCCACAATGATTCAACATTTTGTTCATTAGAGCCAATATCATCCCTTACAACTGCCCTATCATCTTTTATTAACATAGCTACCCCACCTCCTTTCCCTTCTTGTCTATCTTTCTGAATCGTCAGATACCCCTGTATGTTTAATTCCCAGTCTTGACCACCCTGCAACCATGTTTCTGTAATGGCCACCAAATCATACCCATTTGTAATGATTTGTGCCGTCAACTCATTTACTTTATTTCGAATGCTGCATCAAATGTGAAGGAGCAGGGCAGCTCGGATATCGACTGCCCAAATCCCACGTTTCACTGTGCATGTGTGAACGCTGGAAGTTGCTGTCCAATTTACTCCTTAGTAACACTGATAGCCTCACTGTTATTCTTACCGCAAAAATCCTGGCCATTGTGTAACAGGTTTTGCAACATAATATCCAAGGAATGTACTGCAAATTATGATTAAATGGTATACCCATGTTTTAACATGGGAAATGTACAATAATTGCCACGAGTGAATAAAATGGATACACAATTCAGTTAGTACAGCATTGGTTGCACAAGGCCACCCCCGTGACCCACCAACATTTATAATTTAGGCAAAAACTCACTACCATACTGCACGTTTGACTGCATTATAATCCAGAAGACTGCAGGGCACCAATGTATACATGCAGTACAATCTTTGACAGAAACTATCAATATTTAATTGGCGTAGACTCTGTGGTTCATATTGGTCCATATTTCCAGTTTCAATGACGGCAAAACGGCTCGCTGATGCACGCAGCCATTACTGTGTAAAACAGACAGCAACTTCTGGCGTCTGTACATGCACAGTTAAACATGGAATTCCCAAAGTTGCTGTCAGTGATACCCTGCTCCGCCACAGGGTGCGCTCTTAGTCTTCGCAGCTACAATCAACAGAATCAGTGATTTGATGTCAACTTCGGCTTTTTACGCACTATTCTCACTGTAAAAAAAACAAGGAAAATGTTTGGCCTTGTTCAAATCAGGAGCAAGTTTTTAAAACGGCAGACTGAGTCAAAATTAATGAACAACCTCTCTGGCCCTGAAAAACTAATTTAACAAATCATTCACTCAGACCATTTAAAAATTGCATGATTAAGAATTTTTTTTTATATATAAAAGAAATTATTTGAACTTCTCCCCTCATGCATGTGCATGTCCCAATTATTGTATTGCTTTCCGTACAATGAATTATAATCCATGCTTTTTATTTCCTACTTTGCGGTCTGCGAGAACTCATTTGGATTGGTTGATGCTGCTGGAAGCCATGGAGCCCCTATAAATGGTGTCAAATGCAAAGCAACGTCGGAATAGAGGAAATCCACACCACAGAGCCCGTTAAACCTTTGTGGGCAGCAGCGAGCTTCGACAATGACCGCAAAATCTAGGCGGGTCGTTATCCCAATTCTGATGGAGAACAAAGGTCTATAGTATGGGTTAATAGTGGGTAATAATAATGGGTTACAAGGACACCCTCAAAGCCTCCCTGATAAAGTGCAACATCCCCAGTGACACCTGGGAGTCCCTGGCCAAAGACCGCCCCAAGTGGAGGAAGTGCTTCTGGGAGGGCGCTGAGCACCTCGAGTCTCGTCGCCGAGAGCATGCAGAAATCAAGCGTAGGCAGCGCAAAGAGCGTGCGGCAAACCTGTCCCACCCACCTGTTCCCTCAACGACTATCTGCCCCACCTGTGGCGGGGACTGTGGTTCCCATATTGGACTGTTCAGCCACCTAAGGACTCATTTCAAGAGTGGAAGCAAGTCTTCCTCGATTCCGAGGGACTGAATAGGGCACGCTTTAAACACCCTATGACTGAATAATAGGGCACCCTTTAAAACAAGCTTCCAATGGACCTTTATATAAATCAGCATGTACAATTTACTTCGCAAAATATAGCAATGATTATTTTTTTTTTGACAGTCAGTTTACAAATATGTAAATTGTCTTCAAACTATCCTGCCTGTAGATCTCATCTCGTAAAAATTAGAACACTAAAATGAAGAAAAAGGAATTTAGCACCTCCTTACATCCTTGGGAGATTAGAAAGCGTTTTACAACCAACGATTTATTTTTGAAGTTAATTTTTGCTAATTTGGAAAGTGTGCACACAGCAAGGCTTCTCAAACAAATGAGACAAAGAAAAAAAGAATGACATTTAGATAGCGCCTTTCACAACCTCAGGACGTCCAGTTAATTGGTTTATCTTGGTGGGGATGGTTGAAAGAGGAATGGTGATCAGGATACCATAACTCACTGCTTGGTTTCAAATAATGCAATAGGATCTTCTACATCAACCTGTACAGGCAGACAGGACCACCGTTTAATGCCCCATCGGAAAGATGCCACCACTAGTAATACAGCAGCCCCTCAGTACTGGACTGAAGTAGGATTACTGGAAGCAGCTTGATAGGGATAATGACCCATGGTTACACAAGATATTTCTCTCGGAGGGAAACGTTGAGAGCTCAGAGACATCACAGGCTGGCTACATTACATCACAAAGTGTGAATAGTTATGGAAAGTCTGAAGTGCCGATTGGGTTAAATGGCCATAGATTTTATGTTACGTGGCAACCATTATATGTTGTTGCCAATATTGGCTGTACATTTAATACAGATAAAGGGAAGTACAGTAGGCTTTTTTTTTTTAAAGTCAGATTTTATTCCTTTCATCTTCTAAAGGGGCTTGGATTGAGAGAATCTGCTAACTGAAGGCAGCGATTCTTGGGTCACAGGCCGCTGGACTGCCCGATTTTCAGCCAGCAGAATTTGGTGTTTCGTGTTGGCCAGCAGAGATGTTCTATTAATTTTGAAACTTCAGTATGTTTCACAGTACAAGCAAGCTAGCTTCTGTATAGAGAGAGGAAGTGAATGGTGTCTTTATTATGTATTAGAGAATAGTGTGATTCACTGTTTTATACTATATATTTATTTACTCATTTTATTTCAGATACATTTTCTGCAGATTTAAAGTCCAAGCCTCTATTTGATTGAAAAGCAGACTGAATTTATATTCAAAGACCAGAGAATTACTTGGTAGCACGTGATGCACTATACAAGCGCTACTAGAACGCAAGGATCTGTTGCAATCCCTGGGACTTGCTATTTTTTAAACCTAGATCTTGGGCATGAAAAGGGGCACTCTAGAAAGATCATAGGGGATGTGAAGTCTACTTAGAGTGGGCGATGACACTAAGAAAATATCTAGCATAAAACCAAACGTTACAATAATGTACAAGATTTTTTTTTACAAAAAACTAGATGTTCAAAAAAACTGGACACTTTTTGTATGACAAATATTTTCATTGAATTTATATTTGATGATAAAGGAAATAATTTAGCAACACCTGTATATTAATTTTTTTTTTAAAAAGGAAGATTTACATCTATACAAGACCTCATCACAACTCCCAAAAAACTTCTCTTGTGCTTCACATAAAGTTACTTTGAATTGCTGTGACTTGTGTGGACAAATTATTTTGCACACAGAAAATATCCCAAGATCAACAATAAGATGAATGGCCAATTAATGTTTATGGTGACATTAGTGGAGGGAATAATTTCAGCCAGTGCACTGCGAGAGCTCCCTACTCTAGAATAAATGTCACGTCATAGTATTTTTAAATGTCTACTGATCCATCAGAACAGGCAACAGACACCTTGATTTTAAAAGGTCTGCTCTGAAGGAAGGCACTCCCAACAATGGAGCACTTCTTCCGTACTGCAGTACAGCATCAACACATGCAAAACCGCTCCAACTGTAGAGTTGCACTTCTGACTCGGAGGTAAACATGCGCTATAAGGGAGTCAAACTTAACAAGCACCAAACATTTCCCCCACATAGATAGTTCCGGATTCAATTAATGTGTGTAGTACTGAATGGGGAGGAGAAAAATTACAGCCAAATTCAACCTTCAGAAATGATTACATTTAGCAAGTACCACAATAACTATATTACAAAGACACAGAGCATGAAATCAAACTAGCTCAACTAAAACAGGAGGCGCGGGTGCAACTCAATCCCTACGCCAAACAGCTGCCTCGCATTAGGCGATCTGTTGGGATATTTCCCATCACAATATCTCTAAGGTTATCTCCAACATGACAGCAGAGTATATAAGGCACTTTGAGCATGCACCACAGGATTCAATTTGGAAACCCAAAACTCTCCACATAACAGCCAGCTCCAGAGAAAGTGATAAATGTGATTGGAGAAGACAGGTAATTGACATACAAGCCAAGTAAATAGAGAATATAATTTAAAAGTTGCATTTAATTTCAGATAAGATTGGTTTGGATTGACCAGCAGTTACCAAATACAGTAGTATCAGCTCTGAAGAAAACCAGAGATCGACCCAGTTAAGTTTTTGCAACAGCCTGCTGGGAAGTTATTTTAACATTTTCTTCAAACAAGTCAACCTTGTCCACCCTGCCTCTAACTCTGGGACCTAAAATCACTTTCAAACGCCTCAATTCTCAGCAATTCTCAGGATATAAAGCCGTCAAGACACCAGCAATTGCAGTTACTCAAGTACGAGCTAAAAGGACAACTCATTTGATATTACCTCAGAATATTCTGCAGGAGAAAAATGGAAAATGAAAAATTGGTCATTGCAGTGAAAGCATCTCCCTACATCAAAATGAAGTTTCCTACAGTGGAAAACCTATGTTTCATAAAGTAATCTATCTTCAGTTTCAATGAACTACTCCATCATTCAAATTGCTCCCCGATTGGTCTCCACTCATAGTGACAATTGCTTTGGATCATTATTGTTCATCATGCCTCAATCAGCAAAGCCTTTTTTAGGATGTATGAAATCAGGTAGGATTGTCACCAGTTCTGAGACGAAGACTGCAAAACCAGTTGCCAGATATTATGAAACGACATTAGGGAATTTATAAGTGACCATAGCTCAGACATTGATGGAAGATGGTGGCAGAATTACTTGCAAGAGAGAGATTCCAATTTCAGCTATCTGGAAAGCCTAGAATGCGTTGTTACTGTGTGAGAGAGAGAGAGAGAGAGAGAGAGAGAGAGAGAGAGAGAGAGAGAGAGAGAGAGAGAGAGAGAGAGAGAGAGAGAGAGAATACAAACTGGAGGAGGGAGCGTTCATGTCGGCCTGTGATATGCGCGGTTGTATAAATGGCCCCGATTTTGCGGTGGTAATGACAGCGAAACGGTCAGCGTTTACCGTCATCACTCCTCTGAAACCAACAGCAACTTCTGGAGTCAGTGCATGCAGATAAACACAGAAATCCAAAAGTTGCTGTCAATCATTCCTTGCTCATCAACAGGTTACGCTGTGGAACTCCCAAGCCAGAAATAAATTCTAAAATCACACTGTAGGACAAAAATCTCTCATTACTCTGGAATATCACTGTTAAACCTCCCTGAAAACAATAAGCCTTGTTGAAAGAGGTATAACTGGGTTTTTAAACAGTGTATTGACTGCTGAACTGCTCGGTCCCTGAAAAAAGTGTAAATTTTTTCCATTAATAAGAATTATGTGGTTTTTATATATAATGTTTAAGTTTATATTTTAGCTTCTACCTTAATCGTATGTATATGTTCCAATCTTTATTTTGCTCTCTAAAATTTATAATAAAGTAAATTACAATCTGTGCATTTTACTTCCTGGTTTGCAGTCTAAGAATTTTTCAGTGTGATTGGTTGCTTAGTCTGCTTGATGATGTCATTGTTTCTGGACGCTGGAGATTCACTTGATTTGGCACAGATTCAAACTAACCTCAGGAGAGCTGAAAGTCATGCCAGAGATCGAGATCTTTGTGGACAGCTTTCTTTCAGGTCAGCGTTGAGCGCCATCGCTTCGCCACTAACTGCAAATTCTGGGCCAACGTGTTTTATTATGGGAGTCAGTGATGCTTCCCCAAGGACAGAGTTTCCCCTCCCTGAAGCCAAGCTTCAGCAGTAGGGTGTGGGAATCAGTGAGTCGAGTTAGGTTTTGTTTTATTATTTTTATAACCTGCTGTGTATTGTGAAGTCATAAATTTGTACAAAAACTTTAATTAGAAGTTACTTATATTGATGCTTTGTTGAATCAGTGTTATTTACTTAGTATTTCTCATTGAGGCACATACTGTAGAAATGTCACAGAAGTAGTTTTTAAATTTAGACATTAGTTATAATTAAATCTTTCCAATCTTGTGTTCTTTCTTTGATTTATAAATTGTTATTCATCTCATTAACAAAAAGTCAAATGTTTTATTCGGGGCTTAGTGATAGTAAGACAAAGTGAAGGTAACTGCAATAACATTTGCAAACACTGGGCAAATGTCACATGATCAAATGTCACGTGATCAAACATCCAGGAATACATCAAACCAGAGTTGGCAACCCTACGCTCGTATCAGGAGGAAAGGAGAGAATATCCACGAATGGGAGAAAATATGTGGTTGCAAAATAAATTAAGGGTAGTACAATTATCAAATGCATTTTGCCATTGTATGTATCGTTAACAGAAACAAGACATTTTAACTTGCGAGCACAATTAAATTTGGGCACAGGATTTTAGGAATTAATATTTTCACATCTGCGTGAAGTTCGTGCTCATTGAACCGAGGAATGGAACAACTGCCATTCAGGCACCCACTGTCACCTACTACAGCAGTGTGCCTTTCTTCCAATTTCCACACCACCCATTCTGTAGCCTCCAGCAGTGAGATACAGTCAGGTTAGCAGTTTTATACAGTAGCCCCATAAGTGGGAGGAACTGAACGGAGACTACCTAAACGCATCTTCTATAGGACCCTGGCAGCAGACAAGAGACTTTCATCCCATCAGAGCGAGCAGGATCTGAATCCCGAGTCCTGGGCCTCGATTTAAAACACCCCTGCCCCTGACAGGCAGAAAAGGATCGGCGAGGGGTTAAAACGCTGAAAAGATTTGGCGCCACGCCGTAATTTAAATGTCCACACAGGCAGATTCATGGCCAGCCCCACATTCATCGTTCTTCTTCATTCCTTCTCCCCTCTTCTACTGTTTAAAAAAAATCAAGGCCCTGGTAGCTAACACACTGCACCAACTAATCTCCAAGGCTGGGGTATTTTAAGGAAGCAGAGAGAAAATGATGTTACCAGACAATACTGTATAATATTTAATTGTAGCTCTGTATAAATTACACAATTATAAAATTCTTTGTTTTATAAGTCATTATAGAACATGAGCTGCAACAGTGATCACCTTGGAGGAAACCAGTTGTATATAAAAATGATACCTAGGATTACTACAAGATACATATCCACGATAGAGTTCACAAGGATAGTTCTATTTAGATTTCTCTCTCATTTCCAGCAGCAGATATAATATGAACATTGGTGACTTGTAAGCTCCATGTAGCTGAAGTGATGGCATTCACAATGAATGATTAACTATGCCTTAATCACTACAGGTTTATAGAGTGATAAATTCAGCAGCTACTGGCAACAGACAATGCAAGATCCTGCAAATTCCCTGGGAGGACAGACACACCAACGTTAGTGTCCTCGATCAGGTCAACATCCCCAGCATCGAAGCACTGACCACACTCGACCAGTTCCGTTGGGCGGGCCACATTGCTCGCATGCCTGACAAGACTCCCAAAGCAAGCACTCTACTCGGAACTCCGACACGGCAAGCGAGCCCAAGGTGGGCAGAGGAAATGTTTCATGGACACCCTCAAAGCCTCCTTGATAAAATGCAACATCCCCACCGACACCTGGGCGTCCCTGGCCAAAGACTGGCCTAGGTGGAGGAAGAGCATCTGGGAGGGCGCTGAGCACCTCGAGAACTCATCGTCGAGAGCATGCAGAAATCAAGCGCAGGCAGCGGAAAGAGCATGCAGCAAACCAGTCCCATCCACCCTTTCCCTCAACGACTGTCATTCCCGTATTGGACTGTTCGGACACCTAAGAACTCAGAGTGTGGAAGCAAGTCTTCCTCGATTTCGAGGGACTGCCTATGATGAGGATGACAATGAACGCTGACTTATTTCCTGGTAATCTTTTATGGACCATAACATTCTCTTGGTACATACACAACCACTTCCAAACAAGACAATACCAAATCTCCAATGCTATTAATTCTACCTATTTATACTAAAAGGGAATTATTAAGTGGCACAGTCTCTGAACTGTTAATTCAGAATACAGGTTGAACCTCTCTTATCCGGGACTCCTTTCACCAGCACCACCCCTCGTCCGGCACCATTCCAGCCGCCGGGTGGTGCATGCGCAGAACGCAGCCAGTCAAAATCCTACTCACCAATATAATCTTTGTCCTTGATGCCGGGGTTATCGGCTGCCTCCATTCTCGTCATCCTGTTGGAACTCCTGCAGCCACAGTCCTTGGGCCTGCCGCTCCTCCCCACAGGTTGGGCCCGCTCGGGCCGCCGACTCCACTCCATTTGGGCGACCTCCTTTCCCCCCTCCGCCCAACAACCTCAAGTGACCTCCTCCCCTCCCCTCCCCTCCCTCCCCCCTCACCCCGGGCCAATGACCTCCCCTCATCCGGCACAGGCCAGGTCCCGGATAAGGGAGGTTGAACCTGAACTTATTTCTGGTTACTACACTACTTGAATCAACATGGAATATGAAATCAGTGTAAATAATTGAGGGCCAAGGAAAGTGACAAATTTATGCCATATTCTGTGTTAAATCTGTTTTATGCATGAAAATAAAAGTTTGAAACCATCAAACTCACATTAGGTACAGCATGTTTAAGAAAATGCAATTGTGGAAGTTTTCAATTTTTAATGCAAATTATTTTGATACCAGAAAGATGTATTAAAAAATACATTTGGTCTCAATGAGGAGGAAAAAATGCATGATAAAGCACGAGAAATGTGACTTTGGGTCTGTTGAGCCTAACATTTTGGGTATAAATTTACAACCAGTTCAGAGCAGGTGCAAGATCAGGAAACTCGCGCGAGCTGCACTTTTGCATGGGGGGGGGGGGGAGGAGGGCAGAGCCATGTTACTGTACAGAGGCTTACAGCATAAAAGAGCAAAGACATTTTGGCGCAGTGTAAAAACAGGTGCAAGTCATTTGCATCTGATTTTCCTCATCTCCTGCCCTAAAAATTGGCATTACACTGTTTACGACATTGCTTCGGGGCAAATTTTCAGGAGATAATTCTTCATGATGTCACATAAATTAGCCAACTGTTTCCAGCAGCCTATCAGAACAGGTTTAGAAAGGCTTAAAAAAAAGGTACTTTTTATACAAATAGAAACAGAATTTGATTCAAATCTCTTGTCCTTTGTGGTGCTTTTGATTAGATAGTCCCAGAATGTGCTCATCGCGGTTTTAAAATGCAACATAATGTTGGATGGCATGTTGCAGGCAACAAATCTTTCTGAAATGTGGCACGTTACAGTTAGCTAGTCAGAAAAAGTGCAAATTCTAAAGTGGCATGTTAATGCTGGATTTCTTCATAATGAAATGTTTTTAATTCTAAGATCTTTGCAAAACAACCTTATTTGTTGAATCAGCAGGTTTACTTCACAAATTGTGTTAATGTTCACATTTGTGGAATTGGTTTACCTTCAGTATGGTCATGAACTATTTGAGCATGACCAACACCACAAGCTGTTCCCTGCCCAGAGTCTACATGGTTATTTTATTTTTGAAGCAATCAGTCAAACACAGATTTCTCATTTCTGCATTTCAGTAATTAAATAGGAACTTGGAAGATGGATTTCTCCCCCACGGCCCTCACCATTAAAATTAGGGCTGTTCCGGCAAATGTTTTAGTATTGTAAACATTCATTATCTTGCAGCACTGTACCAAATAGCAGCAAGACACAGGTTCAAATCCACAACTCACCAAGTTAACAATCTCAACTGTGCAGTTCCTAGAAGACAAGATATAGAGGCCAGAAGTTTTGTCAAAAAGTAAACAAAAAAAGTACACACTCATGACTACAGCCCAGACTGGTTGGGCACATTTTCAAATGCATAATGGAGATCAAGTTATCAAGCACTTAGAGGACAACCAGCAAAAATTTGTTAAAGGCAAGTCAACTGACTGTATTGATAAATGGAATGTTGCAGATGTAATGTATATGGATTTTCAGAAGGTGCTGATAAAATGCCTCACAGGAGGCTTGATACAGCATCCCAGCTGCCGTGCACACCAGAACAAGTGTTTTGGCTCCACAATTGGTCGCAGCCTCGATTCAGACATGGATGCGGACACTGAATACTAGAGGATTAACGAGATCAGATGCATGGCACCAGTAACCTGCAAAACTGCGACCAAGGACAAAATCCTCTAGTAACTGGAGTCATACAGGACACAAAAAAGGAAAGTTGTTGGAAGACTAATCATCTTGGTCCCAGGACATCGCTGCAGGCATTCTTGCGGGAAGGGTCCTTGGTCCAACCCTTCTTTAGCTGATTCAGTAATAACTTTCCCTCAATCAAGGACAGGAATGGGGCCATTTGCTGAAGATTCTACAGTGCTCCGCTCCATTCTCAACTCTTCAGCGAACAAAGTATCCCAATGTCAGTCTACAACATCCAAGCTTGGGCTGACAAGTAGCAGGTAACATTCACACAAGTTCGAGATAGTGACCATCCCAAAACAACAAAAAAGCCCAACCACCTGCCCCTGACTTAACAGCACCACCATAGCCAAATCCCCAACCTTCAACATCCTGAGGGTCATCAATCATCATCACCCCCAAGTCACGCACCATACAGATGGACATATATTGTGATGACTAACATTAGTAGAGCAACATCCTGAATTCCCTACCTAACACTGAATGCCTTGCAGCATTCATCGAATATATTCAAAGGGCCGAATGGCCTACTCCTGCACCTATTTTCTATGTAAAGAATGCGTATTGGAAGGCTACCAATTTAGCAAGACAAATTTGCTAAAAAGGAGGATATGTCACAGCAGACAGTACAAGTCTTCACAATGAGGCTGATCAATTAACACAAAGATGGGCATATTAGTCTTTGCGGACAACTGCAATTACAACACATTCTGAAAGATGTGGGCATAACAAAATGTAGCAAAAAGTCGCTTTAGCTGATTCGCTTCAGTTACAAGAACCCACTGTTTCCACTCTTACTTTAAATTCCGTATACTAAATGACCGCACCTTCCCTGGTTTTTGTATAACTACACATACTCATTTTTCAAATATTTAATATACATTTAATTACCTTCTGTGGACATTAAGCATTTTCATAAAGGTTATTTTTCACCAATAAAATTAATTATATTAACTTAGTTTAATAGATTTTACTAAGTTGAAGCTTAAATAGGAACTTTGAAAAAACTTGTCTTTTGAAATGTGCTATTGAATAACTCAATTGCCAGCATTGTTTGGTACCCAAGTTCCAGCATTCAATAAACATCAAACCTGCAAATTGCAGAATTTTACACAGAATTACAGCACAGAAGCAGGCCATTCAGCCCAACAGTCTGTGCCAGCATTTATACGCCACTCGAGCCTCCTCCCATCCTTCCTCATCTATCAGCATAACCCTCTATTCCTTTTTCCCTCATATGCTTGTCTAGCCTCCCTTTAAATGCATCTATACCAGTTGCCTCAACCACTCCCTAAGGTAGCAAGTTCTACATTCTCACAACTCTCTGGGTAAAGAAGTTTCTTCTGAATTCTGAAGTATCAGCTGTGGCTCAGTGGGCAACACTCTCGCCTCTGAATCAGAAGGTTGTGGGTTCAAGTCCCACTCCAAGGACTTGAGCACATAAAAAAAATATATAGGTTGGTACTCCAGTGCAGTACTGGGGGAGTGCTGCACTGTCGGAGGTAGCGTCTTTCGTTTGGATGAAACGTTAAACAGAGGCCCCGCCTGCTCTCAGGTGGACGTAAAAGATCCCATGGCACTACTTCAAAGAAAAGCAGGGAAGTTATCCTCGGTGTTCTGGTCAATATGCACCCCTCAAACAACATAAAAACACAGATTAAATGGTCATCATCACATTGCTGCTTGTAGGAGCTTGCTGCCGCGTTTCCTACATTGCAACTGTGACTACACGTCAAAAGTCCTTCATTGGCTCAAAGTGTGGTCTAACCAAGGTTTGATACAAGTTTAGCATAACCGCTCGACTTTTCAATTCTATCCCTCTAGAAATAAACCCTTGAGCTTGTTTTTTTTTTAAATGGCCTTAACCTCATCGCTACCTTTAGTGATATGTATTTGTAATCGGATTGCTTTGTTCCTCTACATTCTTATTTTCCAAGTAATACATGGTCTTATTTTTCTGACTAAAATGTAATACCTCCCACTTGTTGAAATTCATTTGCCAATTGTATGTGCATTCTGCAAGTTTATTAATGTCCTCGAATAATTCATTGCAGTCCTCTTCAGTATTGACGATAACCCCCCACCCCCAAATTTGCTGTCATCCACAAATTTAGAAATTGTTTTTTGATTCCAAATCGTTAACATAAAATGGTGAATAAAAGTGATCCCAGCACTCATCCTTGTAGGACCCCACTTTCCACCTTCTGCCACTGTGAACCCTTTACCCCTACTCTCGGCATTCGGTCCTGAAGCCTGCTAGCTATCCGTTCTGCTACTTGCCCTCCGACTCTGCATTCTCTAACCTTTTTCATTCGTCTATTATGTGGCATCTTATCGAAGGCCTATAGGAAATCTAGACAAATTATATTATTGCATTACCCTTTCACAGTACCAATGTACAGTAGGCACCTCAAAGCACTGGAGAAGTATTAGTAGTAGTATTCGGCTGTCCCTCGTATCAAGGATGACTTGCTTCCACACCAAAAATAGATTTCACAGGTGTTTCAATGAGAGACCTGACAATCTAGGTCCCGAACTACGTACTAAAAGGTGGAAGATACCCGTGCATGGATTCTTTTAACGTGGGATGGCCGTTGCACACCAGCCACCACACAGGCTTGACAGAGCTAGGTCTTGATCCAGTGGCAAGGGTTAACCAAGACGACTGGAGACCAAGCTCTGCTGCACGGACCTAATGCGCACGCATGCTCCTACTATCCATAGATCGCAGTGTGGGCTGGCCCATGCTACCCTTGGGCCCTCGCCTCTCCTGAGCCCCGAACCAGTACCACCAAAGTCGCCTCCGCAAATAAATTGGCAGGATAGGCATACCAACATCAGTATCTCCTCTCAGGCCAACATCGAAGCATTGACCGCGCTCAACCAGCTCCGATGAGTGGGCCACGTAGTCCACATGCCCGATACAAGGCCCTCGAAACAGGCACTCGACTCAGAGCTCAGTCACGGTAAGCGAGCCCCTGGAGGGCAGAGAAAACGCTTCAAAAACATCCTCAAAGCCTCACTGAAAAAATGTAACATCCCCACCGACTCTTGGGAATCCCCGGCCCATGACCGCTCAAAGTGGAGAAGAAGCATTTGGGAAGGAACCGAACACGGAGTCTCTTCATGGGGAGCACGCGGTAGTCTAGTACAAACATCGGAAGGAACGCATGGCAACCCATTCACCCGTCCCTTCAACCACCACCTGCGGTAGAGTCTGTAGATCCCGCATTGGGCTCATCAGCCACCTTAGAACTCATGTTCGTGTGGAAGCAAGTCAGCCTCGACTCCGAGGGGTCATGTATCCTACATGGCCACTGTTGGTACTATCACAAGGTGTGCCACCAGAGGGCACAACAGTGGGAGACTTGTAGGTTACCTGTACAGGTGTGCCTGGCCTAGTATAAAAGGCAGGCCACCATGTGTGATCCTCACTCTGGAGTTAGCAAATAAAGGACTACGGTCACTACAGTTCAAGTATAACTAACACACTGCCTCGTGAAGTCTTTGGGGTCAAGTTTCGGGCCGCGCCTAGAACGGCACAGCCCTGACATGGATGCTTGTTTTGCGCGACAAAAATCTACCTCGTAATTCTCGGGCTCCTTGCTGGTCTCTGGGAACTCGGCGCGGCACACAGACAGCAGCGGGGGGCGGAGCCACAGAGGCATGCCGATTCTGCAAGTGGAGGGGGGGGGGGCCAGGCCAAGTCAAATGAGGGAATGTCGTGCCGGCAGCCCTGCGTGTGCGCGTTGGAGCGTGCGCATTGGAGCGCGCAGTAGCCCAGAAACATTGGCACTCGGCCATTTGTAAAGGAACTTAAAGAAAAGTGCTGATTTGTCTCATAGACCTCTGGAAAGGCTTGGGATTGAATTTTGGTGATTTTTTGGTGTCTGAAGGAGTGCTTTTAGCAGCACTGTTGAATAAATCACCCGCTGAAATCAGCGAGTGCTGCTTTTCACTGCTAAACTTCCAGAACAGGTGCTGCATAGGTGCATGCAAATTAAGGGCTGTGTGTTTTGAAAAATAAGAGTGCCAATTCAATACAATAGAACAACGTCCACCAAGAACAAAGAATTTCTTGCTTGAGGAAGTGGAGATATTAGTCAACGTAACTGAGCAGAGATGGCAGGAGCTAGATACCAGCAACAGAGGTCGCATAAAAGTGCCACCTAAAGAAATGAAGAAACGCTGAAACCAAGTTGCAGAAGATTACTGTGCAGTGGTGCATACCAGGAGATCTGGAAGCCAGTGTAAAAAGAAATGGCACGACCTTGGTCAAGTAGTTAGTGTAAGTAATATTTTCATTTTTTAATGTAATCGTAATTGTAATGTGACTATCCGTATGTCCCACCCGGCAGAAAGACGCAGTCTTGAAAGTTATATTTTACTCTTTGCAGAAGAAATTGGCCCACAACAAAAGGGAAGCAACTCGAACAGGAGGAGGCATGCCCAGTCTGCATCCACTGACACCCTTGGAACAGAGGGTAGCTGCCATGATGAGTCGTACAGGGAGAAAAGCAATCAGTACAGCACAAGCTGGGCCCGCACGCGAGGAAGAGGGCAAGTCCTGAAAATGCATCGTGGGCCTTCAAATCAATCTGCTGCCTGGCCTGCTATGTGTGAGAGGACTCATGCCACCCATCCTGCCCCCTCCGTTGCTGTTAAACATTTGACTGTTCTGATATATTTCGCAGAACATGATGATGATGATGCCAACCGTGAAGATCCTGAAGATACAGAACAAGAACCAGTACAACCAGATGCGGACGATCCAGACTGGATGATGGCGGCGATGACTGAAATGTCTTCAAGGAAGAGCTTCCAAATTAATGTTTATGAGCCCCCATTAAGGGGCATCAGAGTTTCAACCCCTTGCATAGGTTCTGGTTCCACCTTCCATGGTTTTGATTCTGATGTTGCGGGTCCCAGTGGTGCTGGTGATATCATAGAGCAGTTTACACCCATTCACCCACCGTCCCAGCCCACGCCTCTCGCTCTCGTACTGCCGTCAGCAACACCGAGCGTCCCACCGTCCCAGCCTGCGACTCCCAGTGTACTGGTGCCGCGAAGCAGACCCAGGAAGAGGAGGAGATTGGAGACACGCTCTCCTGAGATGCAGCGTGTAACAGATGCGGCTCAGGTTGTGGCATTGGGTATGGAGACCAATGAGCTTACCCAATCACTCATCGGTAGCGTCAGTGCAGTGGGTGAAGGTGCGACAGTCCTGACGGGAGAAATAGCAGTAATGACACGGGAACTTAGGGAGGGAATGTCCGAGGGAGTGCAATCGATGGCACAGGCCCTCATGGAGATAACTGCTGCAATAAGGGCACACAGCCCCGCCAATCAAATGACACCCCCATGAAGAAGTGAACATTCACTGAGATGTGGATGAGAGATGGTTGCAGCCTTTCTTTGCTGCTTTTGTTCTTGATGTAGCTGTAGTAGCGTTTCTCACATTGAAATTGTTTTGTAAGTTTTGTAACTTTACAACATAATTGATCTTAGGGTTTTTAAGTGATCTTAGTGTAAAAGCTCTCACTTTTTGTAACTTATTTAATTTTACACCTAAAAGTGATCTTGAAGTTTAAGTGATCAAGTGTAAGATTTTTCACATTGAAATTGTTCTGTAACTTTACAAGTTTAAGTGATCTTAAAGTTTGTGATCTTCAAGAGTCATATTAAAGTGAAGTTTGATACAAATATTTTTATTAGTGACGTTAACTTGTCAATAAAATATTTTTTCATTAAAACTGAATCATGTTCCATTAACACAACACAATGTAGGAACAACTCCAAAGAATAAACATGCCCATGCGCAACAGTGGTCGCAGAACCCTCAGGCATCAGTAATTGAAGGGTTCACGGATGAGCTGTTAGCGCAGGGCTCGAGCAATCGTTAAAGGAGCACGATGGACGGCCCTCCTCCAACCTCGTGCTCCGGCATCAGGCACTTGCATCCTTTCCTGATCGTCGTTATCATCCACATCCTACTCTTCCAAAATACTATCATCATGTACTGGACCCTCATGTGAGTCTTCTGGTTCCACTACCAGCTCCTGCTGCCTCATGATGGCTAAGTTATGGAGCATGCAGCACACAACAGTGAAGTGACCGACAATCAGAGGAGATTATTGCAAGTGGCCTCCAAAATGGTCCAGGCATCGGAAACGCTGTTTCAATGTGCCAATGGTCCTCTCAATGATGCTGCGCGTCGCAATGTGCGCCATGTTGTATTGACGGTCAGCTTCTGTCCATGTCACACGTAAGGGCGTCATGAGCCAGGTGGTCAGGCCATACCCTTTGTCTCCCAGTAGCCAGCTCTGCCCTTCTGGCTGCTGCTCAAACATGTCAGATATAACGCTGTCGCGTAGGATGAACGCATCGTGGGTGCTGCCAGGGTATCTCGCATCGACTGACATGATGCGCTGCTTGTCGCCACACATGAGCTGCACATTGATAGAGTGGAAACCTTTCCTATTCCTGTACTGCTCAGAAGCCTCCACAGGTGCTCGCAAGGCTATGTGGGTACAATCAACGCAGCTCTGTACCTTTGGGAAGCCGGCAATCCTGAAGAAGCCCACAGCCCTCTCATGGATCGCTTGTGCGGTCATTGGGAAATTGATGAAGTCATTCCTTTGCGCATACAGTGCAGCCGTGACATGGTAGACGCAGGCATGTATTGCACGTTGAGAGATGGCGCACACATCTCCAGTTGTAACCTGAAACGATCCCGAGGCATAGAAGGCAAGTGCAGCGGTTACCTTCACTTCAACAGACAAGGCAGTTGGCGTTCTGCTTCTGGGCTGCAAATCTGCTCTCAGCATATCACAGGTCTCAACGACAACTTCTCTGCGGAAACGCAGCCTTTTGACACAATCAGCCTCGCTCATGTCCAGGTATGAGCGTCTGGCTCGATATTGCCGACGTGGGTATGGTCTCCTGCCCATCAGCCTACGGGCTATGACGTTCCTGGTGCGGTGAGCTCTAATTAATTCTCTCCTATGCAGTGAATTGCTGGCGAACCATTGCATAATCCGTGGTGTTGACAATGCAGCACCCATTCTGCAATTACAAATTTAAGTTTCAAACTGGCTATCTGTCTGTCCCTGTCTCTGGCCGAATGGCCTCAGCCTCCCTCGCAGCTCGAAGGCTGCTTGCTGTGTCTTCGGCTGCCGTCGAGCCACTGACGCCACCCGTGTCTCGTACATGGAAGGAAGGCCTGCCTGAAGCACCGCAGCTCGAAGGCTGCTGTTGCTCACACAGGTAGCAATATTCAATATTTTGTATTTGCTTTGTTTATAATTTTTTATTCGGGATGGCTCTTTATTTGTATAAGTAAAACTGTTGAATGCTTGTAAAATTTAATTACTCCTCCCCCCCTCGTTCCCAATGCCCGTTTTGTAGCCTACGCCTGATTTCTAAAGTGTAGGCAAGGTTTTTCTGAGCGTACAAAAATCTACACTTACTCCATTCTAAGTTAGTTTGGAGTAAGTTTTCACTGCCTAAACTTTCAAAACAGGCGCAAGTGGCCGGACACGCCCACTTTTGGAAAAAAAAACTGTTCCAAAATGAAACTGTTCTAACTGACTAGAACTGGAGCAAACGAAATGCCGAGAATTGCAATTTCTAAGATACTCCATTCTAAACCAGTTGCTCCAAAAAAATTAGAGCAACTCAGGCCGAAACTTGACCCCATTATTAGACCATCCAAGAACACAACACAACACAAGGGACTGCCCAAGAAGCAGCATTACCCTTGTCTACACTCTTACCTCTTCAAAAGAATTCAGTGGCGTTGGTCAAGCAAGACTTTCCCTTTTGAAAATCAATGCTGACTATTCATGGTTATATTTTTGGTTTCTAGATGTTTTTCTATTTTCTCCTTCAGTACGGATTCCAATTTAAATCAATATGTTAAAGCCGTTTATATTAGAAAACGCATCTAAAGAAAGGAGGCTATCACTTGTATTTTAGAGATTAAATATGTAACTATGTTCAAACAGCAGAGATTTAAAATTTGCTGACATTAGGTCATTGTGATGCTAAAAGTGGTAATAACTTTAGAGTTATGTAATTTGGGCATGTTCTCACTGGAAGAGAATTGAGAAACAATATGATTGCTGTTTTTAGGATTCTAAAGGGATTAGATAATGTAGACGATGATAGGCTGTTTCACCTTATCCAGAACAGTCAAACCAGAGGGGACATGGCCTGTGCTTGAAAGGGGTGGTGGGAGCGGGGGAGGGGAAGAAAGGCAGCATAATTTCAAAACTAATCTGCGGAAACAATATTTCAGTGAGCGAGCGGTCAATCTATGGAACAGGCTCCCTAGGGGAAAAAATGGAAGCAGTTAATACTGATTCATTCAAATGCAAATTAGAGAGATCTCTTTCAGAAAATAACATTTTGGGATACAAGTAATCGGAGATATGACATGCTGGAGAGGTGACTTTGGACCGATGGTTCCCAAAGCTCGCCAGCACTGGGGGTTTGTGTCATGTCTGGGTCTGCTGTAGACTAATTGCTAGGATTTGTCAACAACCCCATTATTATATCATGGGATGGTAGATGGCAATCTGGAAGGTCCATGTTTTTTCTCATCTAGCAATTCCTACACAATGAAGTGGAGTGATAAATCATTTGCTTTTGCAGAATCAGGAAAAAAAAGAATCAGATTCACAACTCAGTATGGAGTTGACTTATAAACCTACTTTATAAAAAGGTGGCATTATTGATTGAACATACTGTAGCATGCACTGACGAGATGCAAGTTCACACCTGCTATTCCCCATACAATAAGTTTGCAATCTTAAGTGAAGCATTTATGCAGCCATGGAGAAACTGCTGTGTTTGGGGGCGGGGGAGAGAAAGGAGAAGAGGAGAAAGACTATTAGACATTTCACCTCATTGACCAAAGGCAAGTGCAACCAACAGAAACCCTGGTGCCGTCTATTTGTCTGGCCGCTGAACGGAAGGGTGACATGGTTTGGTGTACCTGAATGAGCCAGATAACATTTGGACTACAGATGTTATATACATGTAGGTAAAAGTGAATGTAGAAAATCAATGCTAAGTCACCCAAATATTTTAACAACCAAAAAACATGATTGGTACCTTATGAGAAATTTAGAAAATACAAGTAAATTATTTCCATATATACCATGCCAGTAGTATAAAGAGAGTAGCATCAGTTAGCCATCACTTGTGCAGTAAATAAGCTAAACTAGTGCCAGTCCATGAAGTCACTCAGTGGGTCCCAGTTTATCTCCGTTCCAGATACTGTGTCTATCCCCAATCTAATTAATTTCAGTACCAAAGTTTCTCTATGGATTTTTATAATGGCTGACATATGCAGGTTATCTGAAATAATTTTAGAGTAAGGAGCATCGCAATGTAAAGTTCTTTAAAGCACAACTAAAGTAATATTTTTAGCCGATTTCCTTTTTGCAGGACAACATTTGAGCTCATCTGAAGGCAAGCAAGTTTGCTGAATTTTCTAAAAATAAAAATCACAGGAAGCATATAATCGGCCTAGTCATAACTAATCTATTATGCAAGAATCAGAATTAGTTAAGTATCAGACTAAGTTGATCTTGCTACTTTTAATAGCTATAGGTTTATGAAAGCCACACATATTTGGAAATACTGCCACATTCTGGAAGAATTCCACCATTCCAATGTGTAGCCTGCAACGTACGTGTGTGACCAGTTAAATCAGAATCATGATACATTATAATTACTGTTCTGCTGTACCATTCTCTACAGCTTTTCCTTTCATGAAACTGTAATAATGTCAGTGACCCACAATTTTCATCTCAACCCTAAAAACACTCGAGCAGCATTGCTGCACTCGAAAAAAAAGTCAGCAACACTCTAAATGTCCATCATCAAGGGCACCCCTTTCACAATACACTCTGCCTGTTGTAGTCCTTGCTGTCTGGTACCAGAAAAACTGCTGCTGGGAAGGAACAGCCAGAAGGTTACAGTCGTGGGTCAATGTGGCACTGACTCAGGGAAAGTATTTCCGACGAGAAAAAAAGCAACTTTTTACAACCATAAGCTTTGAATGGAATCATCATCATCATCATCATCGGCAGTCCCTCGAAGCGAGGATGACTTGCTTCCACGCCAAAAAGGGATGAGTTCACAGGTGCTTCAATGAAGGACCTAATATTCCAGATCCCGAACTACATCGTGAAGGGTGGAAGATGTCTGTGCGTGGATTTTTAAATGTGTGGTGACCGTTGCACAGCAGCCACCACACGGGCTTGACAGAGCCAGGTCTTGGTCCAGTGGCAAGGATTACCCAAGACGACTGGAGCCCAGCTCTGCTGCACGGACCGAGCGCGCACACACATATCGCAGTGTGGGCTGGCCCGTGCTGCCCCTGGGCCCTCGCCTCTTCTGGGCCCCAGATTCACACCTCTCCTGGGCCCCGGTCACTTCCCTCTACGGACTCTTGCCCCTCCTGCTGTGCCTGCCCGCACTGCAATCAGCGACCAGGCTTCGCAGCCGGCGCCCTCCTGCAGCAGCACGCGCTGCTCCCTGCAGTGGTATCCCGCCGTACGCTGCTCCCTTCAATGGCCCCGGCCTGCTGATGAATAAATAGTGAAAGCTTGTTTCCACTGTTTGGCAACAAGGGGACTTAGTCAGGATTATAACTACAAGAGGAAAGGGAGAAGCTCGATTTCCCCCCCCCCACACAGATGTTTGTTTGAACGTGGAATGCTTTGTCATATGTGGCTATTAACACACAGACTATAACCTTATTTATAAAAGGAATTGGCAAGTATCTCAAACAGAAGGGCCAATTGGCCTCCTCCTGTTGTGAGATGGGATGGGTAAACTTGGGTTCAACACGTAAATCCTTAATGGCTGTATGATGGGGGTGGAAGTTTGAATAATGGAATCTATACGGAGCAACTGATGAATTACAAGTACACGGTGGTACCTTAGTGACCAGAAAAGAGGTGCTCACCCTCCCCCTCACTCAGTGAATAATGGAAATTGCCAGATATTTGAGCCCCTCTCATTCCCCATATTTCATCTGACAAAGTGAGCTTTAAGCTATTGATTCCACCATGTACAAAACTAACCCCAACTCCCCACTAAAATTCCTATGGATAATCAAGAAAATATGCATCCTGCAAGTTGTGATATGTCCATTATTCAAACTTCCACCCCGCCCACTTTCCAAATATCATAGCCATTAAGGATTTACGCATTGAACCCAAGTTTACCCATCCCATCTTACAGAACAGGAGGAGGCCTTTTTAAATAATGTTATTGTCTGTGTGTTAATAGGCACATATGACAAAGCATTCCACATTCAAACAAACATCTATGGGGGAAAAAAATCTAGCTTCTCCCTTTCCTCTTGTAGTAATAATCCTGACTAAGTCTCCTTGTTACTGAATTGTCAAACAGTGGAAACAAGCTTTCACTATTTACCCTTTCAAAACACAGCAACATTTTGAAAAAAACCATGAGATTTCTCCTTAACCTTCTCGGATCCAGCGAGTAAAAATTTTTAAAAAATTTCAAACCTTTTCCTATAACTAAAACCGCTTATTGTAGTAGCTTTGTTATTCCCTCTCTGTGGTTCAAATATTCTTTCTATAAATCGAATGTCTAAAACTACACACAATACTCCAGCTGTGGCCTAACCACCATCCTATGATGCAAACAATCCCATTTACTTTTTAATGGTCTTTTCTACCCACTCTCATCTTTAAAGATCTATGTTTCTGGGCCCATGAATTAGTGTTCCTCCAATAAACAGAATCTTACTACTTACTGTATACTTCCTTTCCCAGTTCTCTTTCTCAAAATGTATTGCATCACATTTCTCTGCAATGAATTGAGTCTGCTACTTATCTGTCCACGACACAAACTTCCTGTATTCCTCCTCACATTTTGCAACCACAAGCTTCAGTATCAATTCTCATGTCCAAAGCATTTATTAAAACAGGACCCAGCACAGATCTCTAAAGCACACCAACTACGCAGAACCGGTCAATCTAAAAAACATCTATTTATCCCAGACTCTCTGTTCCCACCCCACCCCTCTCCCTAGTCAACTCTCTATGGACACAGATACATTCCCTTGAATACCATGTACCTTAACCTTCAAAGTAAGTCACTTATGTAATACTTTATCAAGCTCTTAAACTGACCCGCTTTTTACAAATCCATGCTGAATGTCCCTAATTAGCCCATGACTAAGTACTACCTTATTTTGTCCCTTTCTAATTTCATATCTCTGTACTGACAACGATCAGTCCACACTAAAAATACTCAATTATAGCTTCTATTTATTCCTGAAACAAGTGCATTACATATTTCACCCAATACAGATTTGTGCCGAAGCATGAACTTCAAACTGAAAGAAGCTCTGATCATGCAGCCTGCACCAGTAACAGACATTCCTCCCTATAAATCCGATACCCTTGCTTCAGAATGACAGAAAGTCTAGAGCCCTGAATGTTGTAGACTCAGGTAAGCCTGATCTCAATAGTACAGTAGTATTTACCAAGTGTTGCTTTAGAATCAGAATGCTACAGCACAGGCAATATATCCCATGAAGTCTACATCAGTTTTTCTCCATGAGCCAGGCATGCAACTTTCTTGCTTGCTCTCCATTTATTAAAATTGGTCTTGCATATCACACACTCTTTATTTGGGCATTACCATTTCAGTCAGGGTTCTAAGTGGCACCTTGATAAGAGTTTTCATTATTAAGTGAGCAGCAACTGTGTATCACATGGTCCCATCACATGTGCACACCTCTAGCACTAGACAAGAGCTTCAGAAACTAAACCACCATTACCATCATCATAGGCAGTCCCTCGAAACGAGGATGACTTGCTTCCACGCCAAAAAGGGATGAGTTCACAGGTGTTTCAAATGAAGGATCTAATAATACAGATCCCAAACTTCATCCTGAAGGATGGAAGATGCCTGTGCATGGATTTTTTTTTATTTTTTTAAAAACATGTGGTGGCCGTTGCACACCAGCCACCACACGGGCTTGACAGAGCTAGGTCTTGGTCCAATGGTAAGGATAACCCAAGATGACTGGAGACCAGCTCTGCTGCACAGGCCTAGTGCACACACATATCGCAGTGTGGGCTGGCCCGTGATGTAACCATCATTACATAGCTTCAGGGACTTTACACCCCAGGACAGAACCAATATTACAACCTTCCTGTACGTAATAGATACAGGTATGATTTATTATATATTAACGAAAAAATTGTAATGGACAAGGTCATAAAAATTTCTAACATCAGCCCACCTCAGAAAACGTGACATTGGACCTCCTGAACCCTCCATTGCTCCTTTTACCATATGCTCCCTACCGTGGAATTTCTCCCCCACACTAGATTTTTATTTATTTTTCCCCTCCTCCATTTTTAAATGATCTTACTTCAGGCCTCTAGGCCCAATATGCCACTCGCCAACAATCGACTCTCGCGTTGCAACAGTTCGGATATCATACCTGAAAAACCATCAGTGTTGCCTTTTGCCCTCCCCACTGATATTTTTCCCCTTCCTTACACTACTCCAACTCCCGCCCGCCCACCCATTCCCGAGTGAGAAGCAGCCTTCATATTTAACATTTATAATTTTTAATAATTAATTTATTATACGTTTAATTTTTATTTAATATATTCACATTAAGTCACTCAAATTTTAAATTAAAATTAATTGGAAATAATGCGCCTCAAATTCTGGCCTCACTGGGTCTGTACGAAGCCCGTCGAGGCCTCGCAAAAGCCGGTTTTCGGGGCGCGGTGCGCATGAACCGAAAACCGGCTTTCCCGATCTGTCTCTTGACAGATCCTCCACATTGCCGGGAGAAGGACATCCGTGCAGGAGATTGGGCTATTTGCTTAACTCATATCCAGCGAATGTCCTTCAAACTTTTACGCCTGGTGAAAGCAGGCGCATAGCCAACTCTTACCAGTGTAAGAGTTTTAAAACATAAAAATTAAATTTAAACACACGCTTTTATAGTTAAAAACCCTGTCCATTAAGGTAATTTTATTTTTAACACTTAAAACACATTAAAAAAAAGTTCAAAAAAATTTTTTTTTTTTTCTAAAACATTTATTTATTATGCTGCGTTTGGGTTTTTTTTTAAAAAAAGGGGTTTTTCTCCTTGATAGTAATGGGAACTCATACAAATGGAGTTCCCATTTTTATCAATCAGAATACTGCATCGTGATTGATTGTCCAGGCCCATGTGACTCCAGCTTGGACTTGCGTACCTCAATAGGCATCTCCCCATGTGCTGCACAGCAAATCTAGGTCTCCGACTGGGATCTTACCTTCCTCCGAGGCCACCAGGTACTTCGTAGATTTTTTTCGGGTTCGAGGTATTTGTATGAAGGAAGCCTCCGACCTCAATTTTAGACCCATGATTTCAATATTTCATTTGTTTGCACTACATACTATCTTGTATTATTTCTATCATTTTACAATGTTCCTTAAAAAAAAAAGAGACATTAGCGCTTAAAATCGAGACACAATGTAGGAGCACTACTGGAAATTAGTACCATATTAGCATCACAGGATCCAATGTAGTGGACAGCAGCATAGTCAACAGCTCCAACGGGTAGTTAATTCCTTCCTTCAAAACGTATTTAATTGGCTATAAAACACTTTGGGATGTCCTGAGGTTGTGATAGCATGCAATTTATTTCTTTCTGTCCCACTCACCATGGGAAATGGTGTGGGAGATTGACTCTTACCCTTTAATAATCCTCTTTCAAGCCTGTAGCTGATTCAATTTTAAAATAACTTATTTTTAAAAAACATATATAGTATCTTTCATGACCTTACGATGTCCCAAAGTGCTTTACAGCCAATTAAATACTTTTTGACGTGTAATCACTGTTGTAATGTTGGGAAACATTACAATGATTGCGGACTTCAACAAAGACTTGCGGCAAATATTCCAACCACTTGTGTAAAGAAATTGTTTTTCACCTCCAATTCTTTGATCATCTTAAATTTGTACCCGCTCCTTCCCATCATGCCAACCATTCTTAAAAAAAAACTACTGAACTTCCATGGCCCTTCATAATTGCTTATTCTGATCAGCTCTAGTAAAAAGATCCAACTTAGAACTCAAGAAAATAATAGGAGCAGGAGTAGGCCATACAGCCTAGAGTCTGCTCCGCCATTCAATATCATGGCTGATCATCAAGCTCAACTCTACTTTCCTGCCCAATCTCCATATCCCTTGATTCCCCAAGAGTCCAAAAATCTATATCTCAGCCTTGAATATACTCAAAAACTCAGCATCCACAGCTCTGAGTGAAGAAATTCCTCCTCATCTCAATCTTAAACGGCCTACCCTTATCTTGAGACTATGCCCCCTAGACACTCCAGCCAGGGGAAACAACTGCTCAGCATCTACCCCATCAATCCCTTTCAGAATCTTATAGGTTAAACAGCTTCCCACTGGTTCTGTAGTTTAGTTCCACTTCAGCAGGGAGTTTGTTGATTGTGAGGTGGAGCATGGCGGCGAGGAAGATTGAGAAGAGGGTTGGAGCGATGACGCAGCCCTGTTTGACCCCGGTCCGGACGTGAATTGGGTCTGTAATGGATCCGTTGGCAAGGATCACAGCCTGCATGGCATCATGCAGCAGGCGAAGGATGTTGACAAACTTTTGGGGCCATCCGAAACGGAGGACGATGCTCCACAGACCCTCACGGTTGACAGAATCTTATATGTTTCAATGAGATCACCTCTTATTCTTCTACACTCGAGTATAGGCCCTTTCTACACAAACTATAAGACAGCCCTCTCATCCCAGGAATCAATCTAGTGAACCTTCATTGTACTGCCTCCAAGGCAATTATATCCTTCCTTAGAAAAGGAAAGCAAAACTGTGCACAGTACAAGTGTGGTCTCACCAAGGCCCTGTACAATTGTAGCAAGATTTCCTTATGCTCATACTCCAACCCCCCTTGCAATAAAGGCCAACATGCCATTTGCCTTCCTTATTGCTCGTTGTACCTGCATGCTAGCTTTCTGTGTTTCTTGCACAAGGACACCCAAATCTCTTTGCACAACATTTAAAAAAAAGTTTCTCACCATTTAAAAAATACTCTTTCTATTCTTCCTACCAAATAAGCTCACATTTCCCTACATTATACTCCATCTGCCATCTTATGCCCGCTCACTTAGTCTATCTATATCCCTTTGCAGGCTATTTGTGTTTTCCTCAGTTTACTGTCCTACCTAGCTTTGTATCGTCAGCAAACTTGGATACGTTACACTTCGTCCCTTTATCATTAATATAGATTGTAAATAGCAGAGGCCCCAGCACTGATCCTTGCAGCACCCCACTATTTACAGCCTGCCAACCTGAAAAAGACCCGTTTATCCCTACTCTGTTAACCTATCTCGACAGCCTCCTTTCATAACTAATCCCTGGTAATATCCTAGTGGAACTTCATTACACCTTTTCCATTGCTTCTCTCTCCTTCCTATAATGGGATGCTCTTATTGCCACAGATAACACCAATAAAAGTCTCTGGGTTCATTTAGCATTCTCTTCTCTCTTTCCCCCCCCCTCCCTCCAGAATGGCATCATTAAATCCCCAACAGGACCAATGAGAACACAGGCCAGTATTTTATCATTTCAGTTAAGTTCAATGAATGATCGATTAAATGTTGCTAAACTATAAAATTTTGTATACAATATGGTTAATTAATCTCAAAGTTCTATTGGAGGAGTGAAATGGGAACTACCATTTATGGTGTAACATACACCATTTCAGTCACCTCTAACCAGGTGGTTTTACTTTCTCCACGAGGAATCAGAGGGCAATGTGTGTAAATTTGCATTGAGACACAGCATGTAAATCTATAGGATTTGAAACTGAACTATCAGATATGACCACAATGTGTTAATTTGAAATTCCTCTCGCCCCTATTTTGGTGAATGTGCTAACCTATTTAAGCACTGTTAGCTAATGCCTCTTAAAATAGAAGAGGAAATTCAGACATAGAAACATAGAAAATAGGAGCAGTAATAGGCCATTTGGCCCTTCGAGTCTGCACCGCCATGTAATACGATCATGGCTGATCCTCCATCTCAACACCATATTCCCGCTTTTTCCCCATACCCCTGGATGTCTTTTGTTTCTAGAAATCTATCTATCTCCCTCTTAAATATATTCAGTGACTTGGCCTCCACAGCCTTCTGTGGTGGAGAATGCCACAGGTTCACCACCCTCCGAGTGAAAAACACGCTAATCTCGGTCCTAAATTTCCTACCCCGAATCCTGAGACTGTGACCCCTTGTTCTAGACTTCCCAGCCAGGGGAAACATCCTCCCCGCATCCAGTCTATCCAACCCAGTCAGAATTTTATACATTTAAATGAGATCCCTGCTCATTCTTCTAAACTCTAGTGAATACAGGCCTAGTCGGTCCAACCTCTCCTCACACGACAGTCCCGCCATCCCAGGAATCAGTCTGGTGAACCTTCGCTGCACTCGCTCTATGGCAAGTATATCCTCTCTTAGGTAAGGAGACCAAAACTGCACACACTACTCCAGGTGTTGTCTTTGTACATGTGTACTTATTATCCCACAAAAGATCAAAGCCACACTTTTCTTTAAGTTGAGGCAGAAATTTAAATGAACAAAAAAGCTTGCATTTGTACAATATTGTCTCCCTAAAGTTGTGGAGCAACAGGGTGAGTATCAAGATGCAGGAAAAACAAAGTAGAAGTTTAAAGAAAAAAATGAAAAGTGACATTTTGCTATAAATGTTTTTTTTTTTACAATTTCCACCTCCAGAGTCTTATGATACAATATACATTCAATTCTCAAATCCAAAGAGAAGGTAAAATTGACAAATTTGGGGTGAACAAAAAAAAACATAAGCGCAAAATGATTGAACTAACAATTTAATGTTCTAACAGACGTGCAGGAGCACTTGTAAATCACTTCTCAAAAAGAACAGAGAAGCTAAAGAAAGAAAGTCAATAATTAACTTTGTGAAAAGAAAGTTTGAGACTACCAACATTTCCAGAACTTACATTTTGAACTGAATAGTCAGCAAGAGAAAAATACTTCATTATTAAGGTATTGAGGAAATTTCCAGATATACAAAGAACAGGAATGATCAACAAGAATAGGTATAATGTTTTAAAGATTTATTTTTGTTTTAATTCCTTCAAAATCTGATGGAAGAGTTTTAATATTAAAACTTGTAGTAAGTGAGCAAAGTCATAGAATAAATTCCTCGTTTGATGGAGGAAAGCCATTTCCATTAAACTACAGATACATAATTTAGAGGGTTTAAAAAAAAACACGACATTACTCTACAATCGGTTTCATCCAGGGATTTATGGGTTTGCTTAGAAAAGCATAAATCATGATTTGGATTCTTGATTTAAATCAAGAAGTTTTCCTGAAGCTTTACTAGTACCAAGGCAAGGGAAATTACCTTTCAGATCAACTTAAAAATAAAGCTCTTTGTTGAAATTATATTCATTCAGGGTTGAGATATTTGTTGGTGTGTGTTAAACCAAGGAGCTACTGAAAATGTATTTGTCTATTGAATTACTTTAGTCTGAGGTAAAAGACTTATCAAGAAAAGGTGATATCAGGGCTGGTTGGACTTGCTGCACACTATGTTATTGAATAAATTCTCCATTTTTAAACTCATCAGTGAAAGCAGCTGGGTGGGGGAAAGAGTCGGTAAGAGACCAAGGCATGCCTATAATATAAATTTGGAGCCACTTTTTTAAAAAAAATTAACACGTACCGATTAAACAATTACAAATTTCACAGTCGTAGTTCGACGTTGAAGGAATAAGTTATTTGACCTTCATTGCATGTACATTTTGCAATAGCTGGAAAATTAAAAGCAGTTGTAAACCTTGCTACCACGATTAAAACAACATACATTTGGACAAGTTGAGGAAGAGTGTGTTTAAACTTCCAAAACTTCTGGAAAAATCAGACCTTTCCGTGGCTCAGCCACCTATTTATAAACTGGATTATGGAATTTAGGATTCCCCTTCCTTCTCTCTTTCTCTTCCCCATCCCAACCAGAGTCTTGGGCTCGATTTTAACTAAGCACCAAGGAGAAAACTGTGGCTGTGGACCGGCCGTCCGTTATATACCTTGCACAATTTACTTTTAACTGCGGGGGGGGGGGGGGGGGAAGAAGGAGGAGAAAATCGGGTAGGTTGTACAACAGGCAGCCGATCTGCTATCACTAGGTTTCCCTTCCAGAAGTGGAAGTGAAACTCTATCCATTAGTGTTTTTATTTGTATCTGGTGTGTACAGATCTACCAAAATCTTGGTGTTCATAAAACACAAATGAAGTCAGTCAACCTAGGACCAATAAATAATAAAACAGATAGAGCCTTTTCTACTGCCTTCGAGTGTTATAAACTGTAAAACAACTGCAGTTCAGTATATACAATGTGTTTGGTTTCCTCATCAGTAAATGATATGGAATTATGGAACAGGAGGCAACTCTTTCCCCAAGATTAATGTAACTTTTTCTATCCAGCCACTATGTTGGCTATATTATTTCCTTTATAACAAGTGACTACACTTGAAAAGTACTTCATTAGCTGTAAAGCATTTTGCAACATCCCAAGGTCGTGAAAGGTGCCATACAAATGCATGTCTTTCTTTTCTACCAAAAATAAGCATCTGTACAATGTTACTTGATACTGAATGCAAAGTAACTGACTATTCAATATATTGTACGGATGTATATATAGGCAGGGTAGATAATATTACATGAATCTTATGGAAGAGAGTGTGTTGCCTGTTGCACCAGTTTTTCCCAGTGTCATTTACTGAACAAGGAATGCAAGCACGTGGGGAATCAGGGCAAATTCAGAAAACATCACAAATAGCATTTCAAATCAGAACTCAAATAATTTAAGGTTACGGTGTTTAATGACCATCCACAATTTTTAGGTATTTATCCCTTACAGTCGACTAATCCAATTAGTCAGGCTCTGGTGATCAACGAGTATACTCAAATCAGCAGAGACCCTTTCTGTTTTCAGCATTTTTTTAAAAAAAGTGTCAAAGGTTGATCTGGTCACATCCATGTCGTCATCACGACAAACTCTATACTCAGGGCTCTGATTGGCTGGAAGGAGGAGATAACAAATTTGAATTCAGTAAATTAAGCCATATTTTGATACTTGTTCCAGTCTCCGATATGGTTGAAAAAAGCCAGGAAGGGGACGAAATAGGATAAGAAAAAAAGTTAAGGCTATTTCCAAAGTTAGAGAATTAGTTATAGGTTCATTAGATAGGAAGAGGGACTAATAAATAATGAAGTAGACAGGAAGACAAGCCAAAATATTTTTAAATGTTATTTCAAATTGGTGCAAATGCTTTGTTTCTGTAGTCTATTACAGTAATAAAGCAACATGTCATTTTTCATAGCTATCTGTTCAGCATCATTGTGCACAAGCTAAAAGGTTAACCAGACAAGGGAGATGTCATTTCCCCAGATCCAACAATTGAGGAGCTAAATGCAGCAATGATTTTCATTTTCCAACATTTTAATTCCAACAAGACTCAAGTCATATCCCAGAGGATATGCAGCTATCAACATGAATGCTAAAACGAGACTCTCCCAATATACAATGGCATTTTTAAGCCCAAATGTCTGACTTTTTAAAAACTGCTCATCATTTATTATATCTTGCACTGACATTCTAACCTGGGAAAATCATTTGTGCTGCGAGCGACATCTTGCATCTATCCATTCATTATTTAAGGGTGGTGTTGCTATGGTAAAATGCCTAGCAAGACCCAATAAACATGATCTGTGTCTTACATAGGAGTGTGCAATGTGATAATTACCAACAGCATCTGATTTTACAGATTTAATCAAATGTAGCTACAAATAAAGCAGCACTAGAAAAGTTTGCATTGCAGAACAATTCCAGAACCTAATGAATGTTGGTAATTAGTAATGGAATACTATTTGCACTCAGTGTCAACAAAGCTCATATCAGGTACATCTAGCTCACTCTGAACTATCCCAAAACATATTTCAATCCCAACTCAAGAGCAAACCTATTGCACCAGTGCAACTTTTCCAATTCCCACACCAACAGTGTGGCCGCTTATCAAAACCAAATTGATGTTGAATTATGGACAGTTTGTGCCATGACTTCATACTCATCATCTTGGAAAATAGAAACAACTGTCCAAATTCATTTTACTCAAGACCTTAACAGCCAGCAGAAGAATCATGTATCAGCTTGGATGGATTCAAACCAAAGTCCCAAACAGTAAAAAAAAAGTTGAAATGTAAATATGGCCATATAGTAACAGAGGCCAAAAAAATTCACCAGCAGCATATTTCTACTTAATTTTAAGATATAATATTTCATCAACACCTGTTCTAAATTTAAATCTGATAACTTTTAGATTGAAGAACAAGGAATGCAAGTCTTTTGTCCAATTTCACTCCCTCCTAATTTAAAATGGCTGAAATTTCATTCAACACCAACACTTATCTGTGAACCATACACAGATTGGACAATGTCTAAACTATAGTACGTGATTCAAGAAGAGCATAGAAGGTAAAGTGGGTAAATTCACATCATAAATTTACCCAGTGTTCAGGCCTACCAGTTACAAATCAACATAGATGGTTACCATAATACTAGAATTTGAAAATGAGTTATGGTACAATTTAAGTTTGATAAACTGTAAATTTACAACTTTTCTATCTGAACTTTAAATTGCCCATATGCCATTGCAAAACAAGCTGGGGTAACAAGTTATTAACGGGATATTACTGATCCTCAGGTTAGTTTGACATAAATGGAAGCAAGAGGAGCTAAAACCTTCACCTCTTGAAACAGTGTAATTGTGTGATAAGCTTCTGCGGAATCACCAAAACCTAGCAGAACGTCCCACTTACAGTGAATTATTGTTGCTGATTTAAAGTTTCAATTGCTCCAAAAAAATACTACTATCTAGAACCACTCCCTCATTACCTGACAAACAAGATAGCAATTGAACCTTAACACGTAGATCAGGGAAAGCAACTTTTGGAAAATAGGAAATGGTTACTTGGGGGGAGGAAGAGAATGGGAACTTTGAACGTTTTTTTTGGGGGGGGGGGTCAACCAAGCTGCCCCACAACATTTGAGCAAAGCATGCATCCATGTACCAGGCCCCCCTCTCAGTGTAGTTGCTAGTGCCTGCGAAGCAGAGTCGCCAGCCCGCCAGTGTGCGGTAAAGAGCCTGTGCAACTCACACACACACAGAGACAGACAGGAGCAAAAACACAGCAAACTTTGGAGCCGCCACTCACCTTCCCGGCTCAGCCGCATGACCTCGCGGTTCTTCCCGCACTCCTTAAAAGTTTCCGCCGATTCGGTGCCTGTGTAACAATTGGACACATCAGTCAGTGGAGTTCAGTCACATAGTTACACTTGCCTTCCCCTTGCCCTGCGCCAGCACACGGCTCAGGCTCAGGCTCAGCCCCGCTCACCACACGCAGATAAACCTCTCCCCCCGCCCCACACACCGCCCGCCGTTACCGGGGCCCCCCCCCGCCCGCCCGCTGGGCTCACCGTCCGCCCCTTGCTGCTTGGCGGCATCGATCCAGTGGCTCCACGGCTGCCCCAGCAGCGCCTCCGGACTGGGGAGTCTCCGCTCCACAGTCGCCATTGCTGATCCTTCTTGCTGCCTGGCCGCTCTTCGGGCCGCGCTGACGTCAGCCTCGGCCGTTTCCGCCATCTTTTCGCTACATTGTGCAAGGGCTTTCCTTCCCTTTAAGGAGGAGGCGCTGCTGGCACTTTCTGTGACATTCTCTGCAAACACTTGCCTTGCCTTTAAGGAGGCGGCGCTGCTGGGACTCATCATCATCATCATCAGCAGCATCATCCCTCCATGGCAGGCAGTGCCCCCTCATCATCATAGACAGTGCCTCGGAATCGAGCTGAACTCGCTTCCCATCATCATAGGCAGTCCCTCGGAATCGAGCTGAACTCGCTTCCCATCACCATAGGCAGTCCCTCGGAATCGAGCAAGACTTGCTTCCACTCCTAAAGTGAGTTCTTTGGTGGCTGAACAGTCCAATACGAGAGCCACAGACCCTGTCACAGGTGGGACAGATATTCGTCAGGGGAAGGCATGGGTGGGGCTGATTTGCCGCACGCTCCTTCCGCTGTCTGCGCCTGATCTCTTCATGCTCGCAGCGTTGAGACTTGTGGTGCTCAGCCCCCTCCTGGATGCACTTCCTCCACTTAGGGCGGTCTTTAGCCAGGCACTCCCAGGTATCGGTGGGGATGTTGCACTTTATCAGGGAGGCTTGGAGGGTGTCCTTGTAACGTTTCCTCTGCCCACCTTTGGCTCGTTTGCTGTGAAGGAGTTCCGAGTAGAGCGCTTGCTTTGGGAGTCTCATGGCTGGCATGCGAACAATGTGGCCTGCTGGGACTCAGTAACATTGTGGATGGAGTTTTCTTCCCTTTAAGGAGGAGTTGCTGCTGGGATTTAGTAACATTGTAGGTCAACGAGTACAGAGGCGATAGGTATATGGGACTTGGTGCAAGTCAGGACACGGGCAGCCGAGTTTTGAAAGACCTCAAGTTTACGTAGGGTAGAATGTGGGAGGCCAGCATTCAGTGCGGTAAAGAGCCTGTACAACAGCTCTGAGTTAAGCAACGCCTCGATTTCAAAGTCACAAATGACATCCTTTGTGACTGTGACAAAGGTAAATTATCCCTCCTTGTTCTTCTTGGCTTGTCTGCAGTTTGTCGACCAGGCCAACATCCCCAGCATCGAAGTACTGACCACACTCGACCAGCTCCGCTGGGCGGGCCACGTTGTTCACATGAGTGACACGACTCCCAAAGCAAGCGCTCTACTCGGAACTCCTACACGGCTAGCGAGCCCAAGGCGGGCCGAGGAAACGTTTCAAGGACACCCTCAAAGCCTCCTTGATAAAATGCAACATCCCCACTGACACTTGGGAGTCCCTGGCCAAAGACCGCCCTAAGTGGAGGAAGTGCATCCGGGAGGGCGCTGAGCACCTAGAGTCTCATCGCCAAGAGCACGCAGAAACCAAGCGCAGGCAGCGGAAGGAGCGTGCGGCAAACCAGTCCCACCCACCCTTTCCTTCAATGACTGTCTGTTCCACCTGTGACAGAGATTGCAATTCCCATATTGGACTGTTCAGTCACCTAAGAACTCATTTTTAGAGTGGAAGCAAGTCTTCCTCAATTTTGAGGGGCTGCCTATGATGATGATGATGCAGCGTTTAACATGGTTGACCACTCAATCCTTTTCCAATGCCTCTCCACCGTCATCCATCTGGGTGGGACTGCATTCACCTGGTTCCGTTCTTGTCTATCAAATTGTAGCCAGAGAATCACCTGCAACGGCTTCTCTTCCCGCTCCCGCATTGTTACCTCTGGTGTCCCTCAAGGATCTATCCTTGGCCCCCTCTATTTCTCATCTACATGTTGCCCCTTAGCGACACTATCGAAAACACAGCGTCCGTTTCCACATGTACACTGATGACACCTAGCTCTACCTCACTACCACTTCTCTTGACCCCGCCACAGTCTCTAAATTGTCAGACTGCTTGTCCGACATCAGTTCTGGATGAGCAGAAACTTTCTCCAATTAAATATTGGGAAGACCAAAGCCATTGTTTTCAGTCCCCGTCACAAACTCCGTTCCCTAGCCACTGACTCCATTCCTCTCCCTAACATCTGCCTGAGGCTGAACCACACTGTTCGCAACCTTGGTGCCATTTTTGGCCCTGAACTGAGCTTTCGACCTCATATCTGCAGCATAACTAAGACCGCCTATTTCCACCTCCATAACATCGGTCATCTCCGCCCTTGCCTCACTCATCCGTTGCTGAAGCCCTCATCCATGCCTTTGATATCTCTAGACTTGACTATTCCAACACACTCCTGGCTGGCCTCCCACATTCTACCCTACATATACTTGAGGTCATCCAAAACTCGGCTGCCCGTGTCCTCACATCAAACCTGTTCACCCATCACCTCTGTGCTCGTTGACCTACATTGGCTCCCAGTTAAGCAACACCTCGATTTCAAAATTCTCATCCTTGTTTTCAAATCTCTCCATGGCCTCACCCCTCCCTATCTCTGTAATCTCCTTCAACCCCATTACACCTCAAGATTTCTTCACTACTTGTTTCCCTCTGCCTCTGCACTGAACGACTTCTCATCCTCGGTGATTTCAACCTCCATCTCAATTCATCATGCTCTCTCTTCTTTGAGTTCACTATCCTCCCTTAATCTCTCTGTCCATGTAAATTCCCCAACCCATATTCACGGCCACCCGCTCAACCTTGCCATCTCTCATGGCCTCGCTGCTCCCATCGTATCAATCGCAGATAAGGCCCTCTCTGACCACTTCCTCATATCACTCTCCACTCACGTCCCCTTTCCCCCCAACCCCAACCCTACCTTCTTCTGTGTTTGCCCCTGGAAAAAACTGTCTCCCAACTCTTACAGCGGCATTTATCAACTCCCAACTGTCCAGCCTTTGGCCCTCCATTCACCAGGACATTTCTGCAGCCACCGATCTCTTCAATCACTCCCTCACCACCATCTTTGATGCCGTAGTCCCTGTTAAAACAATTTATTTCTCTCACCCTGGCCGTTTCCCTGGTACAGCCCTGATCTTCGCTCCCTTAAGTCCAAGGGACGAAGACTTCAACTGGTTTAGCCATTCACCGTCAGATCTGGCTGGACCACATCAAGTATTATAGGATCCTGGTCTCGTCTACCAAAATTGCTCACTATTCCAGAATCATTCTGGAATGTAAAGATAAACCCCGGTTTCTATTCTCCACTGATAACCATCTTTTTAAACCACTTTCCTCGGTCTCCGCCCTCACCTCTGACAATGTGTGAGGAGCTCATGGACTTATTTGTCTCTAAAATTGAGACCATCTGTTTTGCCGCCTCTGCCTCTTCCCTTCTTTCCCCTAGCCTACCAGGCCAAATCTCCTCTAAGGGTCCCCCCTGCCCTAGCACTGACCTCACATCTTTCTCCAGTTTCTCTCTGATCTCCCCTCATGACCTTTCTGAGCTCATCCTGCTCCCTTGATCCTATTCCTACCAAACTGCTGACCACCTAACTTTCTTTTCTGGCACTATGTTAGCTGACATTGTTAATGGTTCTCTCTCCTCAGGTACTGTTCCCCTCGCCCTCAAATCTGCCGTCGTCACCCTCAAAAAAACAAACCTTTGACTATACATAAATTAGAGATGATCCAAAACTTGGCTGCCTGTGTCCTAACTCTCACCAAGTCCCGCTCACCCATCACCCCTGTGCTCACTGACCTACACTGGCTTCCAGTTAAGCAATGCCTCAATTTCAAAAGTCTCATCCTTGTTTTCAAATCTCTCCATGGCCACCCCCTCCCTACCTCTGTAATCTCCTGCAGCCCCATAACACCTCCCCCCCTCCCCGAGATGTCTGTGCTCCTCTAATTCTGCCCTCTTGAGCATCCCTGATTATAATCGCTCAACCATTGGTGGCCATGCCTTCTGGTGCCTAGGCCCTGAGCTCTGAAATTCCCTGCCTAAATCTCTCCGCCTCTCTTTCCTCCTTTAAGATGAGCCTTAAAACCTACATTTTTGACCAAGCTTTTGGTCACCTGCTCTAATTTCTCCTTATGTGGCTCGATGTCAAATTTCTTGTCTTGTAATACTCCTGTGAAGCACCTTGGGATGTTTCCCTATGTTAAAGGTGCTATATAAATACAAGTTGTTGTTGTGGAAGGAGTTTCCTTCCCTTTAAGGAGGAGGCGCTGCTGGGATTTCAGTAACATTGTTGCAAGTGGCCTGCCACGGTGCAACTCTGCACTCTTTCCAACAAAGAGAAACACCACACACACAAACTAATAGACTAACAAATGCACTGCCTGAAAGGATGGTGGAAACAGATTCAATTTCAACTTTCAAAATGGAATTGAATAAATGTTTTTTTGCAGGGCTGTGGGGAAAAGAGCAGGGAAGGGGGGGTAATTGTAAAGCCTTTTCAAAGAGCTGGCCCAGGTAGGATGGGCAGAATGGCCTCCCTCTGCGCAGTGTCATTCTCAGATTCTGTGAGTTTGCCACTGGATTCCCCTCTGACCGCTCACGCGGGATCCACTGGATTCCCCTCTGACCAGTCGCTCGTGCAGGATCCAATGGTTTCCCCTCTGACCATCTGACCATGCAGGACCCACTGGATCCCACTCTAACCAATCACTAACACATGATCCACTGGATTCTCCTCTGACCAGCCGCTCACGCAGGATCCATTGATCCCCCTCTGACTAGCCGCTCACACAGGATCCACTGGACTCCCATCTGACCAGCCGCTCACTCGGGATCCACTGGTTCCCCTGACTAGCCGCTCACTCGGGATTCACTGGATTCTCCTCTGACCAGCCGCTCACACAGGATCCCATGATTCCCCTCTGACTAACCGCTCACGCGGGATCAACTGGATTCCCATCTGACCCACCACACATGCAGGGTCCACTGGATTCTCCATGACCAGATGGTCACACTGAATTCGCTGGGTTCCCCTCTGGCCAGTCGCCAATGCAGGAACCACTGGATTCCCACATGACCAGCAATTCACTCGGGATTCACCGGATTCCCCTCTGACCGATCGATCATGCACGATCCAATGGATTCCCACACAGCCAGTCGCTCACGTGGGACCCAGTGGGTTCTCCTCTGGTCAGTTGCTCACATAGGATCCACTGGGTTCTCCTCTGACCCGCTGCTCATACAGGATCAACTGGATTCTCATCTGATCAGCCACTCATACATGATCCAGTGGATTCCCCCCTGACCACCCGCTAACGCAGGACCCACTACATTCTCCTCTGACCAGCTGCTCACACTGGATCAACTGGATTCTCCTCTGACCAGCCGCTCACGCAGGATCCCACTGGATTCTCCTCTGACCACCCGCTGACGCAGGATCCACTGGATTCCCCTCTGGCCAGCCGCTGACGCAGGATATAACTGCAAATCTTTTGTCTGGTTTCCGGCGATCGGAAATAAGGTTAGGGTTGCAACTCAGATGTTTTCTGGCCATTTAATTGCTCAGTACCGCTGTATTGTCAAAATATTTACTCCTAACAAAAAGTGGTTACGGTTAGTAGTTAGGGTAGTTTTATTTTAGATGCTGACTGAAATAATGTTTTTTTTTAAAGTCACGAAAATCCGACAATTTAAGAGTAGTTATGCGCCTTTCAATGATTTTAAATGGGGCGCAAACCATCTTTCCCCAATATGAACGGTGTGGCGTACCTGTAGCTGGGGCAGGTGGCCCTTGTTCTGTACAAACACGCCAGTGCCACACTTCCTCAACTCACCTGCGCTGCACTCGCGTCACGGCGGAGCTCCAGCCCACAGCAGGAATGCTCCAAACTCCTCCATCAGCAAAACAGCCAGCCTGAAACTCGCAATGGGTGAGTCAGTTTGCAAATATTGACAAACATCTCCATTTAATGGTTAGTAATGCAGCTTGCCTCCCTAATACTCAAATCATTACTGTATTATCCAGGTAAAGCGGACCATTTTCTGTTCTTTCATGAGACCAAAATCATTTATTTCCCATTCAAACGTTTTACAATATCCACGTATTGCGAAAAACATAATACAGTTACAAAAAGTTAATTGTTTTAACATCCTTTTGTTTATTTCTGCTTGGTGTGTATTTCGGTTCATACAGATAGGGTATCAATAGGTCACTGACTAACGAGATTAAAGCTGTATCGTCTGGGTTAGGGATTGTTATCGACTGACATTCGCTCAATTAAGTCCTCAAACCAGCTCCCCTCCCCATTGGACCATCAGCATTGTGTAATAGACAGGAATAAAGCAAAATAATCTTAAAGTTAATGATAATTCTCCACCCCCTCTCCCTCCCTACACCCTCTCCCTCCCTCTTTCTCCCCCCTCCCCCCCCCCCCCCCCGTCCTCTCCACCCCCCCAGTCCTCTTTCTCCCCCCCCCCCCCCCGTCCTCTTCCCCACCCCCCCCAGTCCTCTTTCTCCCCCCCCGTCCTCTTCCCCACCCCCCCCCGTCCTCTTCCCCACCCCCCCCCGTCCTCTTCCCCACCCCCCCCCGTCCTCTTCCCCACCCCCCCCGTCCTCTTCCCCACCCCCCCCCCGTCCTCTTCCCCACCCCCCCCCGTCCTCTTCCCCACCCACCCCCCGTCCTCTTCCCCACCCCCCCCCGTCCTCTTCCCCACCCCCCCCCCCGTCCTCTTCCCCACCCCCCCCCCGTCCTCTTCCCCACCCCCCGTCCTCTTCCCCACCCCCCGTCCTCTTCCCCACCCCCCGTCCTCTTCCCCACCCCCCCCCCCGTCCTCTTCCCCAACCCCCCCCCCCGTCCTCTCTCCCCACCTCCCCCCCCGTCCTCTCTCCCCACCTCCCCCCCGTCCTCTCTCCCCACCTCCCCCCCGTCCTCTCTCCCCACCTCCCCCCCGTCCTCTCTCCCCACCTCCCCCCCGTCCTCTCTCCCCACCTCCCCCCCCGTCCTCTCTCCCCACCTCCCCCCCCGTCCTCTCTCCCCACCTCCCCCCCCGTCCTCTCTCCCCACCTCTCCCCCCGTCCTCTCTCCCCACCTCCCCCCCCCGTCCTCTCTCCCCACCTCCCCACCTCCCCCCCCCCGTCCTCTCTCCCCACCTCCCCCCCCGTCCTCTCTCCCCACCTCCCCCCCGTCCTCTCTCCCCACCTCCCCCCCCGTCCTCTCTCCCCACCTCCCCCCCCGTCCTCTCTCCCCACCTCCCCCCCGTCCTCTCTCCCCACCTCCCCCCCGTCCTCTCTCCCCACCTCCCCCCCCCCGTCCTCTCTCCCCACCTCCCCCCCCGTCCTCTCTCCCCACCTCCCCCCCCCGTCCTCTTTCCCCACCTCCCCCCCGTCCTCTCTCTCTCCCTCCCCCCCGTCCTCTCTCCCTCCCCCCCCCGTCTTCTCTCCCTCCCCCCCCCGTCCTCTCTCCCCACCCTCCCCCCCCCGTCCTCTCTCCCCACCCTCCCCCCCCCCGTCCTCTCTCCCCACCCTCCCCCCCCCCCCCCCGTCCTCTCTCCCCACCCTCCCACCCCCCGTCCTCTCTCCCCACCCTCCCCCCCCCGTCCTCTCTCCCCACCCTACCCCCCCTCGTCCTCTCTCCCCACCCCCACCCCCCCTCCGTCCTCTCTCCCCACCCCCCCCCTGTCCTCTCTCCCCATCCCCCCCATCCTTCCCCCCCCCACCTCACCCATCCTCTCCCCCCCCCCCATCCTCTCCCCCCCCACCCCCCTCGTCCTCTTCCCCCACCCCACCCATCCTCTCCCCCACCCGTCCTCTCCCCACCTCCCCCCTCTCCCCCCCGTCCTTCTCCCCCCACCCCCCCGTCCTCTTCTCCCCCCACCCCCCCGTCCTCTTCTCCCCCCACCCCCCCGTCCTCTTCCCCCCCACCCCCCCCGTCCTCTTCTCCCCCCACCCCCCCGTCCTCTTCCCCCCCGTCCTCTTCCCCCCCCCACCCCCCCGTCCTCATCCCCCCCCGTCCTCTCACCCACCTCCCCTGGTCCTCTCACCCACCTCCCCTGGTTCTCTCCCCCACCCCCCCGTCCTCTCCCCCCACCCCCCCAGTCCTCTCCCCCCCACCCCCCCCGTCCTCTCCCCCACCCCACCCGTCCTCTTCCCCCACCCGTCCTCTCCCCACCTCCCCCCTCTCGCCCCCGTCCTTTTCCCCCCACCCCCCGTCCTCTTCTCCCCCCACCCCCCCGTCCTCTTTCCCCCCCCCCGGTCCTCTCACCCACCTCCCCCGGTCCTCTCACCCACCTCCCCCGGTCCTCTCACCCACCTCCCCCGGTCCTCTCACCCACCTCCCCCGGTCCTCTCACCCACCTCCCCCGGTCCTCTCCCCCACCCTCTCCCCGCCCCCTCCGTCCTCTCCCTTCCCCCCCCCGCCGTCCTCTTCCCCCCCCCCCCCGTCCTCTCCCCCCCCGTCCTCTCCCCCACCCCCCCTCTGTCCTCTTTGCCACCCCCCACGTCCTCTTCCCCCTTCCCCCCATCCCGTCCTCTTCCCCCTTCCCCCCATCCCGTCCTCTTCCCCCCCCCCGTCCTCTCTCTCCACCCCCCCCCCCCATGTCCTCTGTCCTCTTTTCCCCCGCCATCCTCTATCCCCCCCCACCTCCCCCCCGTCCTCTTTCTCCCCCCACCCCCCCTCGTCCTCCCCCCCACATCCTCTTCCTCCCCGTTCACCCACCCTTTCGCTGCCTCTTACCCTCTCCTTCCATCCTCCCCTCCTGTCTTTTCTCCCCCCCCTTCCTCTGCCCCTCTTCTCTCCCTCTCTGCCCATCCTCCCACCTCCTCTCACCCCTGTCTCAACCCTTCTCTCTGTACCCCCTCTCCTCTCACCCTTTCCCCCACCTACCTTCTCCTTTACCTCCCCCCACCCCGGCCTTCAGCAGTGATTTGAACGTGAAGATCACATGTTGTGGCATAGTGAAAGAAATCATTCCTTCAGATTTCAGTCAGTAGTGAGGTGAGTACATATGTTTGGGAAATCTAGTCAGTTTAGCAGCTTACATTCACATGAAAAGAAGGCAATGTTGCCCAATTACCATGATTAATTGCCCCCCCATACCCTGGGTAGCATGTTCTACACATGCTCCCACTGACCAACAACATGCCCCACCTGAACATACATCCTGCCACACCACTGCCCCCGCCCCCCCCCACCCAGAACAGCTATGTGCAGCCCCCTCTACTTACAGTCCTACTTACCACCACCTCCACCACCTTCATTGTGCAGCAACAGTCATTAATTTAACCAACCTTGCTGCGCTGCAAGTTGCACCCAACTGAGCACTATGTATCTACCTCACCCTGATGAATTAGATGTCCTTCACATGTCCACCTCTCTCGCATCCCCCCCACTTTCCAGCAGCATTACCCTTCACTGAAAGAGAAATCACGATTAATAAATCTATTTAGAGTTTTTTGAGGATGTAACTAGCAGGATAGATAAAGGGGAACCAGTGGATGTAGTATATTTAGATTTCCAACATGCATTCAATAAAGAGCCACATAAAAGTTTGCATTGCAAGATAAAGGCTCATGGGGTTGGGGGTAATATATTAGCATGGACAGAAAACAGAGAGTAGGGATAAACGGGCTATTTTCCAGGTTGGCAGGCTATAACTCGTGGGCTGCCGCAAGGGCCTCAGCTATTCACAATCTATATTAATGACTTGGATGAAGGGATCGTGTGTAATGTATTTGTTTGCTGACGATACAAAGCTAAGTGGAAAGTAAGCTGCGAGGAGGCCACAAAGAGTCTACAGGTTAAGTGAGTGGGTAATAAGGTGGCAGATGGAGTATAACGTTGGGAAAGGTGAGGTTATTCACTTAGGTGGGAAGAATAGAAAACAGAATATTTTTTAACTAGTGAGAAAGTATTAAATGTTTCAAAAGCAAAATACTGCGAATGCTGGTATCTTGAATAAAAACAGAAAATGCTGGCAATCTCAGCAGGTCAGGCAGCATCTTTGCATCCAATTTCCTCCCTTCCTTCTCCTTCACATGGTCCATCTCTGACTCTTCCCTTCCCATCCTTGACTTCTCCGTCTCCATCTCTGGGGATAGGCTTTCGACCAGTATTCACTATATGCCCACTGACTCCCATAGCTACCTGGACTACACTTCCTCCCACCCGGCATTCTGTAAGGATTCCATTCCGTTCTCCCAGTTTCTCCACCTCTGTCACATCTGCTCTGACGACGCCACCTTTCACACTAGTGCCTCTGACATGTCTTCCTTTTTCTTCAACAGAGGATTCCCTCCGCCGTGGTTAACATGGCCCTCGACCGTGTTCTATTTCCTGTACCTCTGCTCTCACCCCTTCCCCTCCCTCTCAGGACCATGATAGGGTTCCCCTTGTCCTCACCTTTCACCCCACCAGCCTCCATGTTCAATGGATCATCCTCCTCCATTTCCATCACCTCCAGTGTGATCCCACCACCAAACACATCCCCTCCCCTCTCAGCATTCCGAAGGGGCTGCTCCCTTCGACACCGTGGTCCATTCCGCAGTCACCCCCAACACCCCCTCCCCTTCCCACGGCACCTTCCCGTGCAAGCGCAGGAGATGCAACACCGGCCCTTTTATCTCCTCCCTTCCCACTATCCAGGGTCCCAAATATTCCTTCCAGGTGAAACAGTGATTTAATTGTACTTTTTTCAATTTAGTATACTGTATTCACTGCTCACGATGTGGTCTCCTCTACATAGGGGAGACTAAGCGTAGATTGCGTGACCGCTTTGTGGAGCACCTCCGTTCAGTCCGCAAGTGTGACCCTGAGCTTCCGGTCGCCTGTCACTTTAATTCTCCACTGCATTCCCACTCTGACCTCTCCGTCCTCGGTCTTCCACACTGTTCGAACGAAGCTCAAGGAACAGCACCTCATCTTTCATTTAGGCACTTTCCAGCCTTCTGGACTTAACATCGAGTTCAAAAATTTCAGAGCGTAACCGCTGCCAACCTTTGTCTTCCTTTCCCCTGCCCTTCTCAGAGCCTGTTTCTTTCTTTTTTTCTGCTTGTCTCTAATGGCAGTTGGTCATAATCCCACCATTAACACCCTATCTCGACTAATGTTTTTCTAAATCCTGGCATTATCATTTGAATTTGGGCCATCATCCCTTTTGTCTCTCTAATCTCTCCTGTCTTCCAACCTATCACAGACCTTCCCTTTTGTTCTTTCTTCCCCTCCCCCTTTCAGTGCTTGTTAAGAATCTGTTCTTTTCGAACACTCTCCAATTCTGATGAAGGGTCATCGACCTGAAACGTTAACTCTGCTTCCTCTCCACAGATGCTGCCTGACCTGCTGAGATTTCAAGTATTAAATGTTGGTGCTCAGAGAGATTTAGGTGTCCTAGTACAGGAAACACAGAGTTAGCATACAGGTACAGCAAGCAATTAGGAACAACACTCAAGAAGCTCGACACCATCCAAATCAAAGCAGCCCGCTTGATTGGCACCCCATCCACCACCTTAAACATTCAGTCCCTCCACCACTGGTGCACCATGGCTGCCGTGTGTACCATTTACAAAATGCACTGAAGCAACTCGCCAAGGCTTCTTCGACAGCACCTCCCAAACCTGCGACTTCTACCACCTAGAAGGACAAGGGCAGCAGGTGCATGGGAACCTGCAAGTTCCCCTCTAAGTTATCCTCCATCCTGACGTGAAAATATATCGCCTTTTCTTCATTGTCGTTGGGTCAAAATCCTGGAACATCCTCCCGAACAGCACTGAGGGCATACCTTCACCATACAGACTGCAGTGGTTCAGGAAGGCGGCTCACCACCACCTTCTCAAGGTCAGTTAAGGATGGGCAATAAATGCTGGTCTTGCCACTGATGCCCACATCCTAAGAATGAATATTAAAAAAAAAAAATGGCATGTTGACCTATATTGCAAGGGGGTTGGCGTACAAGAGTAAGGATGTCTTGCTACAATTATACATCTCTCCACAGATGCAGCCTGACCTGTGTATTTCCAACATTTTCTGTTACAATTGTACAGGGTTTTGATGAAACCACACCTGGAGTACTGTGTACAGTTTTGGTCTCCTTATCTAAGTAAACATATGTCTTGGAGATGGTGCAACAAAGGTTCACTCAGTTGATTCCTGGGATGAGAGGTTTGTCCTATGAGGAGAGATTGAGTAGATTAGGCCTATACACTCTGGAGTTTAGAAGGATGAGAAGTGATCTAATTGAAACATATAAGATTCTGAGGGGAGACAAGGAGGAATTTCTTCTCTCAGAGGGTCGTGAATCTTTGGAATTCTTTACCACAGAGAGCTGTGGAGGTTGAGTAATTGAATGTATTTACGGTGGAGATAGACAGATTTTTGAACGATAGGGGAGTCAAGGGTTATAGGGAGCGGGCAAGAAAGTGGAGCTGAGTCCATGATCAGATCAGCCATGATCTTACTAAATGGCGAAGCAGATTCGAGGGTCCAAGTGGCCTACTCCTGCTCCTATTTCTTATGTTCTTATGTAGAAGTAGACCATACGGTCCCTCAAGCCTGCTCCGCCATTCAATAAGACCTCAACTCCACTCTCCCGCCCAATCTCCGTATCCCTTGATTCCACTAGAGTCCAAAAATCTATCTATGTCTGCTTTGAATATACTCAATGATTCAGGGTAGATGTTGAGAGGTTGTTCACCCTGGCTGGAGAGTCTAGAACTAGGGGGCATAATCTCAGAATAAGGGCTTGGCCATTTAAGACTGAGATGAGAAGGAATTTCTTCACTGAGTATTGTGAATTTTTGGAATTCTCTACCCCAAAGGGCTGTGGATACTGAATCGTTGAGTATATTCAAGATTCACGACCCTCTGAGAGAAGAAATTCTTCCTCATTTCCATTTTAAATGGGTGACCCCTTATTCTGAAATGATGCCCTCAGTTCTAGATTTCCCCCACTAGGGGAAACATCTACCCTGTCAAGCATGCTCAGAATCTTATACGTTTCAATAAGATCACCTCTCATTCTTCTAAACTCCAATGAGTATAGGACCAACCTTTCTTCATAAGTCAAACCCTTCATCTCAGGAATTAACCTAGTGAAACTTCTCTAAACTGCCTCCAGTGCAAGTATATCCCTCCTTAAATAAGGAGATTAAAACTTACGCAGTACTCCAGGTGTGGCCTCACCAATACCCTGTACAGTTGTAGCAGGACTTTCCAACTTTTATACTCCATCCCCCTTGCAATAAAGGCCAACATTCCATTTGCCTTCCTAATTACTTGCTGTACCTGGATGCTAACTTTTTGTGTTTCATGTACAAGGACCCCCAGATCCCTCTGTACCACCGCATTTTGTAATCTCTCCCCATTTAAATAATAATTTGCTTTTTTATTTTTCCTACCAAAGTGGATAACCTCACATTTTCCCACATTATAGTCCATCTGCCAAATGTTTGCCCACTCACTTAGCCGATCTATATCCCTTGTAGATTTTTTGCATCCTCCTCACAACTTGTTTTCCACCTATTTTTGTATCATCAGAAAATTTGGCTACATTACACTTGGTCCCTTCATCCAAGTCATTAATATAAATTGTAAATATTGGATACCCCAGCACCGATCCCTGTGGCACCCCATTAATTACAGTTTGCCAACCTGAAAATGGCCCATTTATCCTGACTCTCTGCTTTCTGTTCGTTAGCCAATCCTTTATCCAAGCTAATATATTACTCCATGAACTTTTATCTTGTGCAGTAACCTTTTATGTGGCACCTTATCGAATGCTTACTAGAAATCCAATTACATGACATCTAGTGGTTCCCCTTTATTCACCCTGCTCATTACATCCTCAAAGAACTCCAGCAAATTTGTGAAACATGATTTCCCTTTCATAAAACCATGCTGACTCTGCTTGACTGCATTATGATTTTCTAAATGTCCTGCTACTACTTCCTTAATGATGGACTCCAGCATTTTCCCAATGACAGATGTTAGGCTGACTGGTCTATAGTTTCCTGCTTTCTGTTTCCCTCCTTTCTTAAATAGGGGCGTTACATTTGCGGTTTTCTTGTCTGCTGGGATCTCTCTAGAATCCAGGGAATTTTGATAGATTACATCCAATGCATCCACTATCTCTGCAGCCACCTCTTCTTTTAAGAAGGATGGAGACCATCAGGTCCAGGGGACTTGTCCACCATTAGTCCCATTAGTTTGCCTCGTACTTTTTCTCTAGTGACAGTGATTGTTTTAAGTCCCCCCTTAGCCCCTTGATTAACAATTATTGGGATGGTTTTAATATCTTCTACTGTGAAGATCCGTACAAAATATTTGTTCAATGTCTCTGCCATTTCTTTGTTTCCCATTATTAATTCCCCAGTCTCATCCTCTAAGGGACCAGTGTTTACTTTAGCTACTCGCTTCCTTTTTATATACCTGTAGAAGTACTTACTGTTTTTATATTTCTTGCTAGTTTACTCTCATAAGCTATCTTCTCTCTCTTTATCATATTTTTTTAGTCATCCTTTGCTGATTTCTAAAAAATTTCCCAACCCTCTGGCCTTCTACTGTTCTTCGCAACATTGTATGCCTTTGTTTTCAATTTGATGCCATCCTTTACTTCCTTAGTTAGCCAGGGATGGTTCATCCTTCTCTTGGAGTCTTTCTTTCTGACTGGAATATATCTTTGCTGAGAGCTATGAAATATCTCCTTAAATGTTTGCCACTACTTTTCTACAATCTTACCCTTTAATATATTTTCCCAGTCCACTTTAACGAGTTCTGCCTTTATACCTTTGTAATTACCATTATTTAAGTTCAGGACACTAGTTTGAGAACTAGCTTTCTCACCCTCAAACTGAATTTGAAATTCTACCATGCTATGATCACTCTTCCCAAGAGGATCCTTCACTACAAGATCATTAATTAATCCAGACTTGTTATACATTACCCAATCTAAAATAGTCTGCTCCCTGGCTGGTTCCATAACGTATTGTTCCAAGAAACCATCCCACAAACACTCTGAACTCTTCCTCTAGGCTACCTTTGCCAATTTGATTTGTCCAATCGATATGAAGATTAAAATCGTCCATGATTATTGTCGTACCTTTGTTACAAGCCTCTATTATTTCTTAATTTATACTCTGTCCTGCAGTGTGGCTACTGTTTGGGGGCCTGTAGACCACTCCCACCAATGGCTTCTTCCCCTTTATTATTTCTTATTTCCACCCAAACTGATTCTACATATTGATCTTCTGAGCCAGTATAATTTCTCAATAATGTACTGATCTCACTCTTTATTAACAGAGCTACCCCACCTCCTTTTCCTTTCTGCCTATCCTTACGAAATGGCAAATACCCTGAATATTGAGTTCCCATCATTGGTCACCTTGCAACCACGTCTCTAATGGTAATCAGATCATACGCATTTATTTCTACTTGTGCCGTCAATTCATCTATCTTGTTACGAATGCTGCATGCGTTCAGATGTAGAGCTTTTAATTTTGCCGTGTGTGTGTATACACTCTGTCCCTTCCTGTCACACTCAGGTTATCATTATCCCTATTGCTACCCTTCATTTTGTCTTCTTTCTCTTTTTACATTTCTGCTCAGCGAACCCCTTCAACCCTGACCCATTTAGTTTAAAGCCTTATCTACAGCCCTAGTTATTCGATTTCCCCAGGACACTGGCCATACCAATGGAACAGCTTCCTCTTACCCCAGGCCCCAGTACTGTTGCCAATGCCCCATGAATTGAAATTCATTTCTCCTACACCAGTCTTCGAGCCACACGTTCCTCTCTCTGATCTTATTTACCCTATGCAAATTTGCCAGTGGCTAAGGTAGCAATCCAGAGATTATTACCTTTGTGGTTCTGCTTTTTAATTTAGCCCCTAGCTGCTCATACTCCCCCAGCAGAAATCTTTCTTTGTCCTATCTATATCGTTTGTACCTATGTGGACCACGACAACTGGATCTTTCTCCTCCCACTCCAAGTTCCTCACCAACCCAGAAGAGATGTCCTTAACCCTGGCACTGGACAGGCAACACAGCCTTCTGCTCTTAATTCTTAAGTTCTTATGCCTCCCAACCCTCATATCTCTCCCTCCTCCCATTCCTCTCTTTCCCTCATTTATCTCTTCCTCCTTCCAACCCCACCTCTTCTCCCCTCTCTTCCTGCTGGCTCATTTGTCGTCATCATCCTCATTCATACTCCTCCCCCTCTCTCCTTTCCTCCATCTGCCCTATCAAAGGTACGTTTCATTGTATATGATCACTGGAATTTAATGGAAATAGAATAAGATTAGAATGTATGACTTTAAAATGTGGTGAATTTGTCTGCATGCACAATGATCTCCCACCTCTTCACCCCACGTCACATGAAAATTACACTTGGTTTAGACTCACTGCGTGCAATGCAATGAGATATGCACATGTAATGAATTATATATTAAAAATGCTTCGGTAGATTGCAGCATTTCATTTCAAAATTTATTGAAAACCTCTATGTCGACTGTCTTTATGACTTTTTAAACATTAGATTTACCTGCAATACCGGATACACCTGTGGGTGGAACTGTGATAGGGGTTTGCAATGTTAAAGTTTTAGCCAATGTTTACAACGACTAATGGGATTAACATCTGAGCTGTTAACACTATAGCTACTATTTTATATCGAGAGTTTTATTCTGCATTCAGTTGTAAGGTTTGGTCACCAGGGTTGCTGTGGAGCAGCCTATAGTTCTGAGCCTCCCGTCTTGTCAGCCATGTTGGTAGACAGTAAAGGTAAGGAGGATGTTGTAACTGTAAATTTAAATCTATTTTCTTTGGCCCCATACAAGTCATCTAGTTCCTCCCATTTGGACAGTTTCCCTCCTCCCTCCCCATCATTCATTGGGTGACAAGCTTCTGGACAGTTCAAGTCAAAACAGCGTGGGGTTAGGTTTTCAAAAAGTCTGGCGCTAAAACATGACCTGACGTGACATGTCTATTTGAGTTCTCATCACTGCATTCTGTGTGGCTGGAATCTAGGGCTACTGTCTCCTTAGTCAGACACATTGGGCTAGACTTTCCACTTTTGTGCAGATCGGCCAAAAATGGGCGTTATTTCCAGTGTGGGTGGTAAAAATGGGTTTTGAGATCGCCGGAGTATCATCCATTTTCAAAACCCTAACTTTCCAGTTTTAAAAACGGACGTTACCACGAGCGATCTGAAATGGGTGTTAGCGTTAAATTTTTTTGACCTTCTGCCACAAAGTGCCGCCGATCATAGCGACGGCATGGCAACGCTCGTTTCCCGCATTTCAGGAGGTCAGGGGTCCTCATTACATGCGCATAAGAGGAGACGGGGAGAGAGAGGGAGCAGAAAGGGACTGAACATGTGTGTGGGTGTGGTGTGTGCTTCTTTGGCTGTTGTGGGAGGCAGGAGGGAGATTTACCAGCACCAAAAAGCCTACGAAGCAAAAAGAAGATAGTTGGCACCGAGTTTTTGTGGAAAAAATAAAACTTAACATGAAAGGGTATAATTACACTTAACTTGAATCAACTTAAACTTTAACTGTCACGAAGGTAATGCACACCGTTGATGCACATAGAACATAAGAACATAAGAATTAGGAACAGGAGGAGGCCATCTAGCCCCTCGAGCCTGCTCCGCCATTCAACTAGATCATGGCTGATCTGGCCGTGGACTCAGCTCCACTTACCCGCCCGCTCCCCGTAACCCTTAATTCCCTTATTGGTTAAAAATCTATCTATCTGTGATTTGAATACATTCAATGAGCTAGCCTCAACTGCTTCCTTGGGCAGAGAATTCCAAAGATTCACAACCCTCTGGGAGAAGAAATTCCTTCTCAACTCGGTTTTAAATTGGCTCCCCCGTATTTTGAGGCTGTGCCCCCTAGTTCTAGTCTCCCCAACCAGTGGAAACAACCTCTCTGCCTCTATCTTGCCTATCCCTTTCATTATTTTAAACGTTTCTATAAGATCCTCATCCTTCTGAACTCCAACGAGTAAAGACCCAGTTTACTCAATCTATCATCATAAGGTAACCCCCTCATCTCCGGAATCAGCCAAGTGAATCGTCTCTGTACCCCCTCCAAAGCCAGTATATCCTTCCTTAAGTAAGCTGACCAAAATTGCATGCAGTACTCCAGGTGCGGCCTCACCAATACCCTATACAGTTGCAGAAGGACCTCCCTGCTTTTGTACTCCATCCCTCTCGCAATGAAGGCCAACATTCCATTCACCTTCCTGATTACCTGCTGCACCTGCAAACTAACCTTTTGGGATTTTCATGCACAAGGACCCCCAGGTCCCTCTGCACCGCAGCATGTTGTAATTTCTCCCCATTCAAATAATATTCCCTTTGACTGTTTTTTTTTCCAAGGTGGATGACCTCACACTTTCCGACATTGCATTCCATCTGCCAAACCTTAGCCCATTCGCTTAACCTATCTAAATCTCTGTGTCCTCGACACAACCCGCTTTCCCACTAATCTTTGTGTCATCTGCAAATTTTGTTACACTACACTCTGTCCCCTCTTCCAGGTCATCTATGTATATTGTAAACAGTTGTGGTCCCAGCACCGATCCCTGTGGCACACCACTAACCACTGATTTCCAACCCAAAAAGGACCCATTTATCCCAACTCTCTGCTTTCTGTTAGCTAACCAATTCTTTATCCATGCTAATACATTTCCTCTGACTCCGCGTACCTTTGTCTTCTGCAGTAACCTTTTGTGTGGCACCTTATCGAATGCCTTTTAGAAATCTAAATACACCACATCCATCGGTACACCTCTATCCACCATGCTCGTTATATCCTCAAAGAATTCCAGTAAATTAGTTAAACATGATTTCCCCTTCATGAATCCATGCTGCGTCTGCTTGATTGCACTATTCCTATCTAGATGTCCCGCTATTTCTTTCTTAATGATAGTTTCAAGCATTTTCCTCACTACAGATGTTAAACTAACCAGCCTACAGTTACCTGCCTTTTGTCTGCCCCCTTTTTTAAACAGAGGCGTTACATTAGCTGCTTTCCAATCCGCTGGTACCTCCCCAGAGTTCAGAGAATTTTGGTAGATTATAACGAATGCATCTGCTATAACTTCCGGCAACTCTTTTAATACCCTGGGATGCATTTCATCAGGACCAGGGGACTTGTCTACCTTGTGTCCCATTAGCCTGTCCAGCACTACCCCGCTAGTGATAGTGATTGTCTCAAGGTCCTCCCTTTCCACATTCCTGTGACCAGCAATTTTTGGCATGGTTTTTGTGTCTTCCACTGTGAAGACCGAAGCAAAATAATTGTTTAAGGTCTCAGCCAATTCCACATTTCCCATTATTAAATCCCCCTTCTCATCTTCTAAGGGACCAACATTTACTTTAGTCACTCTTTTCCGTTTTATATATCTGTAAAAGCTTTTGCTATCTGTTTTTATGTTTTGCGCAAGTTTACCTTCGTAATCTATCTTTCCTTTCTTTATTGCTTTCTTAGTCATTCTTTGCTGTTGTTTAAAATTTTCCCAATCCTCTAGTTTCCCACTAACCTTGGCCACCTTATGCACATTGGTCTTTGATTTGATACTCTCCTTTATTTCCTTGGTTATCCACGGCTGGTTATCCCTTCTCTTACCGCCCTTCTTTATCACTGGAATATATTTTTGTTGCGCACTATGAAAGAGCTCCTTAAAAGTCCTCCACTGTTCCTCAATTGTGCCACCGTTTAGTCTGTGTTTCCAGTCTACTTTAGCCAACTTTGCCCTCATCCCTCTGTAGTCCCCTTTGTTTAAGCATAGTACGCTCGTTTCTGACACAACTTCCTCACCCTCAATCTGTATTACAAATTCAACCATACTGTGATCACTCATTCCGAGAGGATCTTTTACTCGGAGATCGTTTATTTTTCCTATCTCATTACACAGGACCAGATCTAAGATAGCTTGCTCCCTTATAGGTTCTGTTATATACTGTTCTAAGAAACAATCCCGTATGCATTCTATGAAATCCTCCTCCAGGCTACCTCGTACGATTTGAGTTGACCAATCAATATGTAGATTAAAATCCTCCATGACTACTGCTGTTCCTTTTTCACATACCTCCATTATTCCCTTGATTATTGCCCGCCCCACAGTGAAGTTATTATTTGGGGGCCTATAAACTACGCCCACCAGTGACTTTTTCCCCTTAATATCTCTAATCTCCACCCACAATTATTTAACATTTTGTTCATTAGAGCCAATATCGTCTCTCACAACTGCCCTGATATCATCCTTTATTAACAGAGCTACCCCACCTCCATTCCCTTCTTGTCTATCTTTCCGAATCGTCAGATACCCCTATATGTTTAGTTCCCAGTCTTGGCCACCCTGCAACCATGTTTCTGTAATGGCCACCAAATCATACCCATTTGTAATGATTTGTGCCGTCAACTCATTTACTTTATTTCGAATGCTGCGTGCATTTAGGTAGAGTGTTTTAATCCTAGTTTTTAAACAATGATTTTTAGTTTTGACCCCTCCTCCAGCCCGTTTATATTCAGTGGCCCGTTTTGTTTTTTGCCTTGGGTTTATCTGTCCTCCACTTTTACTCATCTCCTTTCTGTCTTTTGCTTTTGTCTCCATTTTGTTTCCCTCTGTTTCCCTGCATTGGTTCCATCCCCCTGCCATATTAGTTTAAATCCTCCCCAACAGCACGAGCAAACACTCCCCCTAGGACATTGGTTCCAGTCCTGCCCAGGTGCAGACCATCCGGTCTGTACTGGTCCCACCTCCCCCAGAACCGGTTCCAATGCCCCAGGAATTTGAATCCCTCCCTGCTGCACCACTGCTCAAGCCACATATTCATCTGAGCTATCCTGCGATTCCTACTCTGACTAGCACGTGGCACTGGTAGCAATCCCGAGATTACTAATTTTGAGGTCCTACTTTTTAATTTACCTCCTAGCTCCTTAAATTCGTCTCGTAGGACGTCATCCCTTTTTTTTTACCTATGCCGTTGGTACCAATGTGCACCACGACAACTGGCTGTTCTCCCTCCCTTTTTAGAATGTCCTGCACCCGCTCTGAGACATCCTTGACCCTTGCACCAGGGAGGCAACATACCATCCTGGAGTCTCGGTTGCGGCCGCAGAAACGCCTATCTATTCCCCTTACAATTGAATCCCCTATCACTATCGCTCTCCCACTCTTTTTCCTGCCCTCCTGTGCAGCAGAGCCAGCCACGGTGCCATGAACTTGGCTGCTGCTGCCCTCCCCTGATGAGTCATCCCCCTCAACAGTACTCAAAGCAGTGTATCTGTTTTGCAGGGGGATGACCGCAGGGGACCCCTGCTCTACCTTCCTTGCACTGCTCTTCCTGCTGGTCTTCCATTCCCTAGCTGGCTGTGGACCCTTCACCTGCGGTAAGACCAACTCGCTACACTTGCTATTCACGTCATTCTCAGCATCGTGGATGCTCCAGAGTGAATCCACCCTCAGCTCCAATTCCGCAACGCGGTCCATCAGGAGCTGGAGGCGGATACACTTCCCGCACACGTCGTCGTCAGGGACACCGGAAGTGTCCCTGAGTTCCCACATGGTACAGGAGGAGCATGACACGTGACCGAGCTCTCCTGCCAATGCGGTGGGGGAGGATTTCCTGGCGTGCATAAGGGATGGTTTTCTAGACCAATATGTTGAGGAACCAACTAGGGGAGAGACCATCTTAGACTGGGTGCTGTGTAATGAGAGAGGATTAATTAGCAATCTCGTTGTGCGAGGCCCCTTGGTGGAATTCTACATTAGGATGGAGAATTAAATAGCTAATTCAGAGACCATGGTCCAGAACTTAAAGAAGGGTAACTTTGAAGGTATGAGGCGTGAATTGGCTAGGATAGATTGACGAATGATACTGAAGGGGTTGACTGTAGATGGGCAATGGCAGACATTTAGAGACCGCATGGATGAACTACAACAATTGTACATCCCTGTCTGGCTTAAAAATAAAAAAGGGAAGGTGGCTCAACCGTGGCTATCAAGGGAAATCAGGGATATTATTAAAGCCAAGGAAGTGGCATACAAATTGGCCAGAAATAGCAGTGAACCTGGGCACTGGGAGAAATTTAGAACTCAGCAGAGGAGGATAAAGGGTTTGATTAGGGCAGGGAAAATAGGGTACGAGAGGAAGCTTGTAGGGAACATTAAGACGGACTGCAAAAGTTTCGATAGATATGTAAAGAGAAAAAGGTTAGTAAAGACAAAGGTAGGTCCCCTGCAGTCAGAATCAGGGGAAGTCATATCAGGGAACAAAGAAATGGCAGACCAATTGAACAAGTAATTTGGTTCATTATTCACTAAGGAGGACACAAACAACCTTCCGGATATAAAAGGGGTCAGAGGGTCTAGTAAGAAGGAGGAACTGAGGAAAATCCTTATTAGTCGAGAAATTGTGTTGGGGAAATTGATGGGATTGAAGGCCGATAAATCCCCAGGGCCTGATGGACTGCATCCCAGAGTACTTAAGGAGGTGGCCTTGGAAATAGCGGATGCATTGACAGTCATTTTCCAACATTCCATAGACTCTGGATCAGTTCCTTTGGAGTGGAGGGTAGCCAATGTAACCCCACTTTTTAAAAAAGGAGGGAGAGAGAAAACAGGTAATTATAGACCGGTCAGCCTGACCTCAGTAGTGGGTAAAATGATGGAATCAATTATTAAGGATGTCATAGCAGCGCATTTGGAAAGAGGTGACATGATAGGTCCAAGTCAGCATGGATTTGTGAAAGGGAGATCAGGCTTGACAAATCTTCTGGAATTTTTTGAGGATGTTTCCAGTAGAGTGGACAAAGGAGAACCAGTTGATGTGGTATATTTGGACTTTCAGAAGGCTTTCGACAAGGTCCCACACAACAGATTAATGTGCAAAGTTAAAGCACATGGGATTGGGGGTAGTGTGCTGACATGGATTGAGAACTGGTTGTCAGACAGGAAGCAAAGAGTAGGAGTAAATGGGGACTTTTCAGAATGGCAGGCAGTGACTAGTAGGGTACCGCAAGGTTCTGTGCTGGGGCCCCAGCTGTTTACATTGTACATTAATGATTTGGACGAGGGGATTAAATGTAGTATCTCCAAATTTGCAGATGACACTAAGTTGGGTGGCAATGTGAGCTGCGAGGAGGATGCTATGAGGCTGCAGAGTGACTTGGATAGGTTAGGTGAGTGGGCAAATGCATGGCAGATGAAGTATAATGTGGATAAATGTGAGGTTATCCACTTTGGTGGTAAAAACAGAGAGACAGACTATTATCTGAATGGTGACAGATTAGGAAAAGGGGAGGTGCAAAGAGACCTGGGTGTCATGGTACATCAGTCATTGAAGGTTGGCATGCAGGTACAGCAGGCGGTTAAGAAAGCAAATGGCATGTTGGCCTTCATAGCGAGGGGATTTGAGTACAGGGGCAGGGAGGTGTTGCTACAGTTGTACAGGGCCTTGGTGAGGTCACACCTGGAGTATTGTGTACAGTTTTGGTCTCCTAACTTGAGGAAGGACATTCTTGCTATTGAGGGAGTGCAGCGAAGGTTCACCAGACTGATTCCCGGGATGGCGGGACTGACATATCAAGAAAGACTGGATCAAATGGGCTTGTATTCACTGGAGTTCAGAAGAATGAGAGGGGATCTCATAGAAACGTTTACAATTCTGACGGGGTTAGACAGGTTAGATGCAGGAAGAATGTTCCCAATGTTGGGGAAGTCCAGAACCAAGGGTCACAGTCTAAGGATAAAGGGTAAGCCATTTAGGACCGAGATGAGGAGAAACTTCTTCACCCAGAGAGTGGTGAATCTGTGGAATTCTCTACCACAGAAAGTTGTTGAGTCCAATTCACTAAATATATTCAAAAAGGAGTTAGATGTAGTCCTTACTACTTGGGGGATCAAGGGGTATGGTGAGAAAGCAGGAATGGGGTACTGAGGTTGCATGTTCAGCCATGAACTCATTGCATGGCGGTGCAGGCTCGAAGGGCTGAATGGCCGACTCCTGCACCTATTTTCTATGTTTCTATGCTTATTTCGAATGCTGCGTGCGTTTAGGTAGAGTGTTTTAATACTAGTTTTTAAACCATGATTTTTAGTTTTGGCCCCTCCTGCAGCCCCTTTATATTTATACGTATTGTCCCTTTCTATCACCTTGTGGTTTACACTTACCCCAGTGCTACTCTGCTCTGTTGCCTCCTGCATTTTGTATTCTTTCTTGGGGTCCTGTTCATCTGAACTCTCACCCATTCTAACTAGCTCAGAGCCCTGTCCTGGGTTCCGAATACTCCTTGCATTGAGGCACTGAGCTTTCATGCTTGCCTTTTTATTACACTTTGATCCTTTAGAATTTTGCTGTACAGTGGCCCTTTTTGTTTTTTGCCTTGGGTTTCTCTCCCCTCCACTTTTACTCATCTCCTTTCTGTCTTTTGCTTTTGTCTCCATTTTGTTTCCTTCTGTCTCCCTGCATTGGTTCCCATCCCCCTGCCATATTAGTTTAACTCCTCCCCAACAGCACTAGCAAACACTCCCCCTAGGACATTGGTTCCGGTCCTGCCAAGATGCAGACCGTCCGGTTTGTACTGGTCCCATCTCCCCCAGAACCGGTTCCAATGCCCCAGGAATTTGAATCCCTCCCTGCTGCATCACTGCTCAAGCCACGTATTCATCTGAGCTATCCTGCGATTCCTACTCTGACTAGCACATGGCACTGGTAGCAATCCCGAGATTACTACTTTTGAGGTCCTATGTTTTAATTTAGCTCATAGCTCCTTAAATTCATCTCGTAGGACCTCATCCCTTTTTTTACCTATGCCGTTGGTACCAATGTGCACCACAACAACTGGCTGTTGACCCTCCCTTTTCAGAATGTCTGCACCCGCTCCGAGACATCCTTGACCCTTGCACCAGGGAGGCAACATACCATCCTGGAGTCTCGGTTGCGGCCGCAGAAACACCTATCTATTCCCTTTACAATTGAATCCCCTATCACTATCACTCTCCCACTCTTTTTCCTGCCCTCCTGTGCAGCAGAGCCAGCCACGGTGCCATGAACTTGGCTGCTGCTGCCTTCCCCTGATGAGTCATCCCCCTCAACAGTACACAAAGCAGTGTATCTGTTTTGCAGAGGGATGACCACAGGGGTCCCCTGCACTACCTTCCTTGCACTGCTCTTCGTGCTGGTCTTCCATTCCCTAACTGGCTGTGGACCCTTCACTTGCGGTAAGACCAACTCGCTACACATATGACCTGCACACCCAGCAGTGTTGCAGCTTTGTAAATAACAACAATGTTCTTTCAAGCAAAGCGTTCATTTAAAAGCTGCTGACTTAGCAGCTATGTAGTCATCACGGGCCCTTTCCTGTGGTCTAGAGTGGGCTGGGGGCATGGTTTCAGCATCAGCCTGATTGTCTGGCCCGAGTCCAGCATCCACGTCCTCGTCCTCCTCTTCCTCTCTCTCCTGAGGTGGACCGTCAGACCCTTCTGGCAACTCTTGTCCCCTCCTGATAGCCAAAGTTGTACAGCATTGAGCACAAATTGAGCTACCTGCTCAGGGTGGTATTGGAGCTCTCCTCCTGAGTGGTCCAGGCATCTAAAGCGCTGCTTAAGCACTCCAATAGTTTTCTCGACGATATTGCAAGTGGCTCTGTGGCTCTCAGCTTCTGTGTGGGTTTCAAGCAGGGGGGGGTCACACCTTGAGTATTGTGTGCAGTTTTGGTCTCCTAATCTGAGGAAGGACATGATTGCTATTGAGGGAGCGCAGCGAAGGTTCACCAGACTGATTCCCGGGATGGCAGAACTGACCTATGAGGAAAGACTGGATCGACTACGCTTATACTCATTGGAATTTAGAAGAATGAGAGGGGATCGCATAGAAACGTATAAAATTCTGACGGGACTGGACAGGTTAGATGCAGGAAGAATGTTCCTGATGTTGGGGAAGTCCAGAACCAGGGGACACAGTCTAAGGATAAGGGGTAAGCCATATAGGACCGAGATGAGTCGAAACTTTTTCACCAGAGAGTTGTGAATCTGTGGAATTCTCTACCACAGAAAGTTGTTGAATCCAGTTCGTTGGACATATTCAAAAGGGAGTTAGATGTGGTCCTTACGGCTAAAGGGATCAGAGAGTATGGAGAGAAGACTGGGGTGGGGTACTGATGTTGAATGATCAGCCATGATCATGTTGAATGGCGGTGCAGGTTCAAAGGGCCGAATGGCCTGCTCCTATTTTCTATATTTCTATGTTCTTAACGAATAAGTTGCATCTGTTTTCACAAAGGAAAGGGACAATGCAGATACTGCTATCAAGGATGGGTGTGATATTCTGGATGAAATAAATCGAGTGAGTGAGGAAGTATTAAGGGGTTTAGCAGCTTTGAAAGTTGATAAGTCCCCAGGCCCGGATGAAATGCATCCCAGGCTGTTGAATGAAGTAAAAGAGGAAATAGCAGAGGCCTTGGCCATCATTTTTCAGTCATTTTTGGATTTGGGCATGGTGCCGGAGGATTGGAGGACTGCTAATGTAGTCCACTTGTTTAAGAAGGGAGAAAGGGATAGGCCGAGTAATTACAGGCCTGTCAGCCTAACCTCAGTGGTGGGAAAATTATTGTAAAAAGTCCTGAAAGACAACATAAATCTACATTTGGAAAGGCAGGGATTAATTAGGGACAGTCAGCACGGATTTGTTAAGGGAAGATCGTGTTTGACTAACGTGATTGAACTTTTTGAGGAGGTAACCAAGAGGGTCGATGAGGGTAGTGTGTACGATGTAGTGTATACGGACTTTAGTAAAGCTTTTGATAAGGTCCCACATGGTAGGCTGGTCAAGAAGTTTAAAACCCATGGGATCCAGGTCAAAGTGGCAAGTTGGATCCAAAATTGGCTCAGAGATAGGAAGGAAAGGGTAATGGTTGATGGATGTTTTGTAATTGGAAGGGTGTTTCCAGTGGGGTTCCACAGGGCTCAGTGCTGGGTCCCTTGCTTTTTGTGGTATATATCAATGATTTAGATTTGAATATAGGGAGTATGATTAAAAAGTTTGCAGACAATACTAAAATTGGCTGTGTGGTTGATAATGAAGAAGAAAGTCATGGGCTGCAGGAGGATATCAATCTACTGGTCAGGTGAGCAGAGCAGTGGCAAATGGAATTTAATTCAGAGAAGTGTGAGGTGATGCACTTTGGGAGGGCAAATAAGGAAAGGGTATACACATACGAAACGAATTTAAGGAGCTAGGAGCTAAATTAAAAAGTAGGACCTCAAAAGTAGTAATCTCGGGATTGCTACCAGTGCCACGTGCTAGTCAGAATAGGAATCGCAGGATAGCGCAGATGAATACGTGGCTTGAGCAGTGGTGCAGCAGGGAGGGATTCAAATTCCTGGGGCATTGGAACCGGTTCTGGGGGAGGTGGGACCAGTACAAACCGGACGGTCTGCACCTGGGCAGGACTGGAACCAATGTCCAAGGGGGAGTGTTTGCTAGTGCTGTTGGGGAGGAGTTAAACTAATATGGCAGGGGGATGGGAACCAATGCAGGGAGACAGAGGGAGACAAAAAGGAGGCAAAAGCAAAAGACAGAAAGGAGAGGGCAGAGAAACCCAAGGCAAAGAACAAAAAGGGCCACTGTACAGCAAAATTCTAAAAGGACAAAGGGTGTTAAAAAAACAAGCCTGAAGGCTTTGTGCCTTAATGCAAGGAGTATCCGCAATAAGGTGGATGAATTAACTGTGCAAATAGATGTTAACAAATATGATGTGATTGGGATTACGGAGACGTGGCTCCAGGATGATCAGGGCTGGGAACTCAACATTCAGGGGTATTCAACATTCAGGAAGGATAGAATAAAAGGAAAAGGAGGTGGGGTAGCATTGCTGGTTAAAGAGGAGATTAATGCAATAGTTAGGAAAGACATTAGCTTGGATGATGTGGAATCTATATGGGTAGAGCTGTAGAACACCAAAGGGCAAAAAACGTTAGTGGGAGTTGTGTACAGACCTCCAAACAGTAGTAGTGATGTTGGGGAGGGCATCAAACAGGAAATTAGGGGTGCATGCAATAAAGGTGCAGCAGTTATAATGGGTGACTTTAATATGCACATAGATTGGGCTAGCCAAACTGGAAGCAATACGGTGGAGGAGGATTTCCTGGAGTGCATAAGGGATGGTTTTCGAGACCAATATGTCGAGGAACCAACTAGGGGGGAGGCCATCTTAAACTGGGTGTTGTGTAATGAGAGAGGATTAATTAGCAATCTCATTGTGCAAGGCCCCCTGGGGAAGAGTGACCATAATATGGTGGAATTCTGCATTAGGATGGAGAATGAAACAGTTAATTCAGAGACCATGGTCCAGAACTTAAAGAAGGGTAACTTTGAAGGTATGAGGCGTGAATTGGCTAGGATAGATTGACGAATGATACTTAAGGGGTTGACTGTGGATGGGCAATGGCAGACATTTAGAGACCGCATGGATGAATTACAACAATTGTACATTCCTGTCTGGCGTAAAAATAAAAAAGGGAAGGTGGCTCAACCGTGGCTATCTAGGGAAATTGGGGATAGTATTAAAGCCAAGGAAGTGGCATACAAATTGGCCAGAAATAGCAGCGAACCTGGGGACTAGGAGAAATTTAGAACTCCGCAGAGGAGGACAAAGGGTTTGATTAGGGCAGGGAAAATGGAGTACGAGAAGAAGCTTGCAGGGAACATTAAGGCGGACTGCAAAAGTTTCTATAGGTATGTAAAGAGAAAAAGGTTAGTAAAGACAAACGTAGGTCCCCTGCAGTCAGAATCAGGGGAAGTCATAACAGGGAACAAAGAAATGGCAGACCAATTGAACAAGTACTTTGGTTCGGTATTCACTAAGGAGGACACAAACAACCTTCCAGATATAAAAGGGGTCAGAGGGTCTATTAAGGAGGAGGAACTGAGGGAAATCTTTATTAGTCGGGAAATTGTGTTGGGGAAATTGATGGGATTGAAGGCCGATAAATCCCCAGGGCCTGATGGACTGCATCCCAGAGTACTTAAGGAGGTGGCCTTGGAAATAGCGGATGCATTGACAGTCATTTTGCAACATTCCATTGACTCTGGATCAGTTCCTATGGAGTGGAGGGTAGCCAATGTAACCCCACTTTTTAAAAAAGGAGGGAGAGAGAAAGCAGGGAATTATAGACCGGTCAGCCTGACCTCAGTAGTGGGTAAAATGATGGAATCAATTATTAAGGATGTCATAGCAGCGCATTTGGAAAGAGGTGACATGATAGGTCCAAGTCAGCATGGATTTGTGAAAGGGAAATCATGTTTGACAAATCTTCTGGAATTTTTTGAGGATGTTTCCAGTAAAGTGGACAAAGGAGAACCAGTTGATGTGGTATATTTGGACTTTCAGAAGGCTTTCGACAAGGTCCCACACAACAGATTAATGTGCAAAGTTAAAGCACATGGGATTGGGGGTAGTGTGCTGACGTGGATTGAGAACTGGTTGTCAGACAGGAAGCAAAGAGTAGGAGTAAATGGGTACTTTTCAGAATGACAGGCAGTGACTAGTGGGGTACCGCAAGGTTCTGTGCGGGGGCCCCAGCTGTTTACATTGTACATTAATGATTTAGACGAGGGGATTATATGTAGTATCTCCAAATTTGCGGATGACACTAAGTTGGGTGGCAGTGTGAGCTGCGAGGAGGATGCTATGAGGCTGCAGAGTGACTTGGATAGGTTAGGTGAGTGGGCAAATGCATGGCAGATGAAGTATAATGTGGATAAATGTGAGGTTATCCACTTTGGTGGTAAAAACAGAGAGACAGACTATTATCTGAATGGTGACAGATTAGGAAAAGGGGAGGTGCAACGAGACCTGGGTGTCATGGTACATCAGTCATTGAAGGTTGGCATGCAGGTACAGCAGGCGGTTAAGAAAGCAAATGGCATATTGGCCTTCATAGCGAGGGGATTTGAATACAGGGGCAGGGAGGTGTTGCTACAGTTGTACAGGGCCTTGGTGAGGCCACACCTGGAGTATTGTGTACAGTTTTGGTCTCCTAACTTGAGGAAGGACATTCTTGCTATTGAGGGAGTGCAGCGAAGATTCACCAGACTGATTCCCGGGATGGTGGGACTGACCTATGAAGAAAGACTGGATCAACTGGGCTTGTATTCACTGGAGTTCAGAAGAATGAGAGGGGACCTCATAGAAACGTTTAAAATTCTGACGGGTTTAGACAGTTTAGATGCAGGAAGAATGTTCCCAATGTTGGGGAAGTCCAGAACCAGGGGTCACAGTCTGAGGATAAGGGGTAAGCCATTTAGGACCGAGATGAGGAGAAACTTCTTCACCCAGAGAGTGGTGAACCTGTGGAATTCTCTACCACAGAAAGTAGTTGAGGCCAATTCACTAAATATATTCAAAAGGGAGTTAGATGAAGTCCTTACTACTAGGGGGATCAAGGGGTATGGTGAGAAAGCAGGAATGGGGTACTGAGGTTGCATGTTCAGCCATGAACTCATTGGTGCAGGCTCGAAGGGCTGAATGGTCTACTCCTGCACCTATTTTCTATGTTAAGCGCTAGGCCACTTAATAGTGTCGATGAACAAAGGAACCTGGAGTGCTTGTCCACAGATCCCTGAAAGTAGCAGGCCAGGTGGATAAGGTGGTTAAGAAGGCATACGGAATGCTTGCCTTTATTGGCCGATGCATAGAATATAAGAGCAGGGATGTTATGCTTAAATTATATAATACTTTGATTTGACCACAGCTGGAGTATTGCGTCAGTTCTGGTCACCGTATTATAGGACGGACGTGATTGCACTAGAGAGGGTGCAGAGGAGATTTACTAGGCCGCTGCCTGGAATGGAGAATCTAAGTTATGAGGACAGATTGAATAGGCTGGGTTTGTTCTCATTGGGACAGAGGAGGTTGAGAGGAGACCTCATTGAGGTGTACAAAATGTTGAGGGGCCTGGACATAGTGAATAGTAAGGGCCTATTTCCATTGGTGGAAGGGTCTTTTAAGAGGGGGCATAGTTTTAAGGTGGCTGGTGGAAGGTTTAGAGGGGCTTTGAGGGAGGGCTTCTGTACGCAGAGGGTTGTGGGGATCTGGAACTCGCTGCCTGGAAGAGTGGTGGATGCAGAAACCCTCATCACTTTTAAGAGATGGCTGGATGGGCATTTAAAGTGCAGGGTTATGGACCTCGAGCTGGTAATTGGGATTAGACTGGATGACCTTTTGTTGGCCGATGCAGTATTAATGGTAAGTACTGCAGGGAATTGAATACGGCCAGGGTGATCTACTGGACTAGTTTCCATCGCCTGGATAGGTCAGAGGGAAATTTTCCCAGATTTTCTTCTCCTTAAATTGGCCTGGATTTTTATCTGGTTTTTGCCTCTCCCAGGAGATCACATGGCTCCGGTTGGGGTGGAGTGTAGAATGTTTCAGTATAAGGGGTGTCGCAGTTGTGTGAGCCGGACTGGTTGGGCTGGGTGCTCTTTGCCTTTCCGTCATTGTTCATCGGTTTATATGTAACCTTCAGGGCTGCTGACCGAGGGCCGTGCGGCTCTTTGTCGGCCGGCGCGGACACGATGGGCTGAAATGCTTCCTTCTGCGCTGTAAATTTCTAAGAAATATAGAAACAATGTCAACATGTGGTAAAAATTACCTTTTTAAAATCAAAATTCTGTGTACACAAATGGCAGTGATTCAGTGGTGTGTGTGTTGGTTGGGTGACATCAGCCTATACATACTGATTCAAACATAGAATACTAAGGTACCAGATCAGTTGCCATTCACTATCATTGTATAGAATTCCTAATCCTGGCATCAAACTTGCATATAAAATCCTGATCCATAAAATGTTAATTAAAGCATCTATTAAATGATCTTTTTCTTTAATATTCGGTGCAATAAATATTGGGATCCATCTGCTGCAGAATTGCACAAGAGACCGGAACATTTTTCAAGTCTAATCACTTCTGAGTAAAATACTGCTTTTGTTGTTAAATATTATCTATTCACCACCAGGGATAAGAGAAAACAATTGGTCATTCTTGTATTATTGCATTTACTTTCTATCATTAAGTCATGAAAGTCATTAAAGCCCTTTTAATTATTCTTTTTATTGCAGTAGATAATTTGAAAAGAATGATGCACAATGAGAAATTCAAAGCTGATTTAGTACAAGAACATTTATTGCATGGTCAACAAATCATATTTTAATAACATTGTCAATGTACCCACAAAGATTCTCACAACAATGATAAAATTATTGAAACAAAGCAGAATGATTCAAGGTTACGCTGATGTTTTGGCAGATCATCCATATCCAATGTAGTTTTAGCCACACCAGTCAATCAGATGTAGGTCCATTTGAGAACACACAATGATTTGCGAAAATACTTAATCTGTGTATAAATTATGCTTTTAGTGGGCAAAGCAACCACCACTGCAGAAGCATGAGTTATATTCACAATTATTAAAATTGTCTGCTATGTTTGTGAAAACATAGTCAGTTAATACACACACAGTACTTCCTGTGTGACTATTATATATTAAAAATGTTGAGTGGTCTCAAGATTCCAAAGGTATTGTACCAGCAGGTAGTGCTGTAAATATAACGTTATGTGACAGATTGGAAACAATGGGGTGCCACTTAACATTGTATAACCACCCTAAACTGAGACCTGAACAATTCACCTGTATTTAATTATTTTAAAAGTTCATGATTAGGAGGGGGAAAATAAAGTATGAGAGGAAGCTTGCAGGGAACATAAAAACTGACTGCAAAAGCTTCTATAGATATTTGAAGAGAAAAAGATTAGTGAAGACCAACATTGGTCCTTTGCAGCCAGAATCAGGTGAATTTATAATGGGGAACAAAGAAATGGCAGACCAACTGAACAAATACTTTGCATCTATCTTCACTAAGGAAGATACAAATACCTTCCGGAAATACTAGGGGTTCGAGGGTGTAGCGAAAAGGAGGAACTGAAGGAAATCCTTATTAATCAGGAAATTATGTTAAGGAAATTGATGGGATTGAAGGCCGATAAATCCCCAGGGCCTGATAGTCTGTATCCCAGAGTACTTAAGGAAGTGGCCCTAGAAATAGTGGATGCATTGGTGATCATTTTCCAACAGTCTATTGACTCTGGATCAGTTCCTATGGACTGGAGGGTAGCTAATGTAACACCACTTTTTAAAAAAGGAGGGAGAGAGAAAACAGGGAATTATAGACCGGTTAGCCTGACATCAGTAGTGGAGAAAATGTTGGAATCAATTATTAAAGATGAAATAGCAGCGCATTTGCAAAGCAGTGACAGGATCGGTCCAAGTCAGCATGGATTTATGAAAGGGAAATCATGCTTGACAAATCTTCTAGAATTTTTTGAGGATGTAACTAGTAGAGTGCACTAAGGGAGAATCAGTGGATGTGGTGTATTTGGACTTTCGAAAGGTTTTTGACAAGGTCCCACACAAGAGATTAGTGTGCAAAATTAAAGCACATGGTATTGGGGGTAATGTATTGAAGTGGCTAGAGAACTAGTTGGCATACAGGAAACAGAGAGTCAGAATAAACGGGTCCTTTTCAGAATGGCAGGCAGTAACCAGTGGAGTGCCGCAGGGTTCAGTGCTGGGACCCCAGCTATTTACAATATACATCAATGATTTAGATGAAGGAATTGAATGTAATATCTCCAAGTTTGCAGGTGACACTAAGCTGGGAGGCGGTGTGAGCTGTGAGGAGGATGCTAAAAGACTGCAGGGTGATTTGGACAGGTTAGATGAGTGGGCAAATGCATGGCAGATGCAGTATAATGTGAAGAAATGTGAGGTTATCCACTTTGGTGACAAAAACAGGAAGACAGAATATTATCTGAATGGTGACAGATTAGGAAAAGGGGAGGTGCAATGAGACCTGGGTGTCATGGTATATCAGTCATTGAAGGTTGGCATGCAGGTACAGCAGGAGATGAAGAAGGCAAAAGGCATGTTGGCCTTCATAGCTAGAGGATTTGAGTATAGGTGCAGGGAGGTCTTACTGCAGTTGTACAGAGCCTTGGTGAGGCCACACCTGGAATATTGTGTTCAGTTTTGGTCCCCCAATCTGAGGAAGGATATTCTTGCTATTGAGGGAGTACAGCGAAGGTTCACCAGATTGATTCCCGGGATGGCAGGACTGACATATGAGGAGAGACTGGATCAACTGGGCTTGTATCCACTGGAGTTTAGAAGAATGAGAGGGGATCTCATAAAAACATATAACATTCTGACGGGATTGGACAGGTTAGAGGCAGGAAGAATGTTCCCGTTGCTGGGCAGTTCCAGAACCAGGGGTCACAGTCTAAGAATAAGGGGTAAGCCATTTAGGACTGAGATGAGGAGAAACTTCTTCACGCAGAGACTGGTTAGCCTGTGGAATTCTCTACCACAGAAAGTATTTGAGGCCAGTTCATTAGATATATTCAAAAGGGAATTAGATTTGGCCCTTGCAGCCAAAGGGATCAAGGGGTATGGAGAGAAAGTAGGAAAGGGGTACTGAGGTTGAATGATCAGCTATGATCTTATTGAATGGCGGTGCAGGCTCGAAGGGCCGAATGGCCTGCTCCTGCACCTAATTTCTATGTTTCTATGTTTCTATTATGGCTTCTCCAAATTGACCAGAGCGTGCTGCAAATCAGAGTGTGCAATGTGAATTTTGGTGTCCTTTTATTTTAAACAAATCTGAAAGAGCTAAAAGTGATTGTGACTCGTCAAATCATGAGTGGGAATCACTTGAAGGCGTCTGCAGAGAAGCCATAATGGCAAAACGAAGACTGTGCACAGAAAAGGAAAGTGAGTCTCGTTCCAATGCAAACTGACAAAGAAAGCCAATGGTATGTTGGCCTTTGTTGCAAGAGAATTTGAGTATAAGAGTAAAGATATCTTACTGCAATTATATAGGACCCTGGACCAAGACCGAGCTCTGTCAAGTCTGTGTGGTGGCTGGGATGCAATGGGCAGCACATATTTAAAAAAAATCTACGCACAGGCATCTTCCACCCTTCAGGATGTCGTTCGGGATCCGGAATATCATTGAAATACCTGTGAATTCATCCGTTTTTGGCGTGGAAGCAAGTCATCCTCTTTTCGAGGGACTGCCTGTGATGATGATGATGATGATGATGATGATGGCCCTGGTTAGACTGCACCTGGAGTATTGTGTACAGTTTTGGTCTCCTTACCTAAGGAAGGATATACTTTCCATAGAGGGAGTGCAACGAATGTTCACCAGACTGATTTCTGGGATGAGGGGATTATCCTATGAGGAGAGATTGAGTAGGCTAGGCCTATATTCTCTGGAGTTTAGAAGAATGAGAGGTGATCTCATTGAAAATATAAATGCAGGGAGGATGTTTTCTCTGGATGAGGAGTCTAGAACCAGGGGTCACAGTCTCGGAATAAGGGGGCAGCCATTTAGGACTGAGATGAGGATAAACTTCTTCACTGAGAGGGTGATGAATCTCTGGGCCGTGGGGGCTCAGTCTTTGAGTATATTCAAGGCAGAGAACTATAGATTTTTGGTTCAGGGAATCAAGGAATATGAGAATAGTGCAGGAAAGTGGAGTTGAGATAGATCAGCCATGATCTCATGAATGGCAGAGCAGGCTCGAGGGGCTGAATGACCAACTCCTGCTCCTAATTCTTATGTTCTTATGACAAGTGGCAGAACTGTACCAGAAGCCGTATAATGGAAGAACTGATAACAACGCTGACACAAAAATTGTGAAATAACGATGGGAAAAGGTGCAGAATGGAATGGCAATGATATATAAACCAGGCAGCTGCCCTCTCCGCCATACTTGTAGAACTAGAGTTGTGCCCCACCACGCTCAGCAAGGATGTTACTAGCAACTCTAATAGTCATTGTCCAAGTGAAATCATGCCATATCTGAAGCTGCTGTGTCCTGTAGTCTGCAGGGGAAATGGCTGCAGTGATATTGATGATTGATGCGGCAATGATAGTAAAGGAAGAGACAAATATGGCTGCTTCATTCCTATGTCCACAGCATCACCTGCAAAGTAACAAACAGAAAATCATCTTAAACTAAGTTGACAATGTCTTGGGTAGAGCTCCTGCTTATAAAAATATTGACTATACAGCTGTAATGTGTCCTAATGTGGCTCAGTTGGTAGCACTCGCATCTCTGAGTCAGAAGGTTGTGGGTTCAAGTCCCACTTGAGCACATAATCTCGGCTCACACCCTTAAGTGCGGTGCTGAACTATCGGAGCTGCTGTCTTTCTGATGAGACCCTGTATGACCTCTTGACTATTTTGAAGAGGAGCAGGGGAGTTCTTCCTAGTTCCCTGATTAATATTTATCATTCAACCAACATTATTAAAACTGATTTTCTGGTCATTAGTGTTTGTGGGACCTTGTGCAAAATGGCTGCTGTGTTTCCTACCATTCATCTATCATAGGCTGTGCTGTGGAATTCCCCATAGCCGGCAATCAGTGAAATCAGTTGAACTGATAAACTTAAGCTTTTTTATCTAATATTGCTGTTCAACAACATAAAAAGTTAAGCCTTGTTGGAATAGGTGTAACTGAGGTTTTAATGGCGTATTGACTAATCATCATCATAGGCAGTCCCTCAAAATCGAGGAAGACTTGCTTCCACTCTAAAAGTGAGTTCTCAGGTGACTGTACAGTCCAATACGGGAATTACAGTCTCTGTCACAGGTGGGACAGACAGTCGTTGAAGGAAAGGATGGGTGGGGAGTCTGGTTTGCCGCACACTCCTTCCGCTGCCTGCGCTTGTTTTCTGCATGCTCTCGCAACGAGACTCGAGGTGCTCAGCGCCCTCCTCCCGGATGCTCTTCCTCCACTTAGAGCTGTCTTTGCCCAGGGATTCCTAGGTATCGGTGGGGATGTTGCACTTTATGAAGGAGGCTTTGAAGGTGTCCTTGAAATGTTTCCTCTGCCCACCTGGGGCTCGCTTGCCGTGTAGGAGTTCCGAGTAGAGTGCTTGCTTTGGGAGACTTATATCGGGCATGCGGACAATGTGGCCTCCCCAAAGGAGCTGGTCGAGTGTGGTCAGTGCTTGGATGTTGGCCTGGTCGAGAACACTGACGTTGGTGCATCTATCCTCCCAGGGGATTTGCAGGATCTCGCGGAGACACTGTTAGTGGTATTTCTCCAGTGATTTTGAGGTGTCTACTGTATATGGTCCACGTCTCTGAGCCATACAGGAGGGCAGGTATCACTACAGCCCTGTAGACCATAAGCTTGGTGCCAGATTTGAGATCCTGGTCTTCAAACATTCTTTTCCTCAGGCAGCCGAAGCCTGCGCTGGCGCACTGGAGGAGGTGTTGGATCTTGTCGTCTATGTCTGCCCTTGCTGATAGTAGGCTCCCGAGGTATGGAAAGTGGTCCACGTTGTCCAAGGCCACACCATGGATCTTGATGACTGGGGGGCAGTGCTTTGTGGCAGGGTCAGGTTGGTGGAGGACCTTTGTCTTACGGATGTTTAGTGTAAGGCCCATGCTTTCGTACGCCTCGGTGAAGGTGTTGACGATAGCTTGGAGTGCTGCCTTTGAATTTGCGCAGTTGCAAGTGTCATCCGCGTACTGTAGTTTGACAAGAGGATGGGACGGTCTTGTATCTGGCCTGGAGGTGACGAAGGTTGAACAGGTTCCCACTGGTTCTATAGTTTAGTTCCACTCCAGTATGTTTCCTACATTACAACAGCGACTACACTTCAAAAGTACTTCATTGACACTTCAAGTAAACTGCTTAGGCACATCCTGAGGTCACGAAAGGCACTATATAAATGCAAGTGTTTAAATGTGGACATCCACGTGCATGGCCCAAATCTGCTGATGAACATTTTACATTTTGCAACCCAGGATATGGACATAAATGGATGGATTAAATTTCTTATACAGTGAAACCAAACATGAAGATAAAAACATTGTGGTGCGCAGAATTGTACTGAAATGGGAAAATGAGAAGAAGGAAGAAACGACTGAATTTGGAACAATATTTAACCTTATTGCTTTTGTAAATGTGTTTCATTGAATGGTTAAAAGCTTCAATCTGTTTACAGTGGAGTTTGGAAGCGTCTAGTTCTATACAGCAAGTTTAGTAGATTAGTGCTGCTAAAATTATTACCCCCTCTTGGATGCCAGGCCGCTGGCCCAGTGGAAACCCTTCCTAGTGGCTCAGTGGACTGAATTTAAAGAATCGCACCGATCTCCCCTTTAAGCGAAGAGGTGGGATGTGTTGACACGGCAACCGTGATTACATCATCAATGTTACGCTGATGACTGACAGCAGCGGACACTCCGTCCGCCCCCCAACTTCTGCCCCTCGAGTGTGTGAACCTCTGCACAAATGCCCCCATTATGACCGACTTCCGGTCCGCTGAAAAAAAAAAGGCCAAAGAGCGGAATTTCACTCGAGGCCACCGCATCAACCGCACCGGTAAAAACAGTTGAAACACAGTAAGTGCACCGCCTTTCCAGCCGTGGGCAATTTCAGCCCCTCAATGTCTCCTCTCCATATGAAATTGGGCCCTGGCCTAGTGCAGCTCCTCCCCTGCTACCGAGAGGAAAATTGGCCGTTCTCCATCCACCATTGCTCGCTCACCTCCATCTCTGGCTCCCTCCTCTTCCTTTTTCTCTCCTTCCCTCTCCCCATCGGTCCTCTTCCCATCCACCTCCTTTCCTTTCTTCCTCCACTGAAGTAATGGATCCCGATTCAGTGCCACACATCTCTTCATTGTCCTGTGTTGCTCCATCTTCTCCTACACTATACTCTTTCCCTCCTCATTTCCATCTCCTCCTCTCATTCCCATCTGTATCCTACCCTTCCCTAGGCACCCCCTTCCCCTCCCATATACGGACTTCTATGCTTGACCTGAATACTGGACTTGGCTTTGATTCCGATGTGTAACACCATGGGAGATTGACTAGTTTTATTAAATGATACTCTTTTAGTCCTTTTAGGTGGATCTCCCAGCTATGGCATCAATCTTTACTGATAATTATTTATGATTGGCTGGAGAGGGTCAAGTGATTTGGTCCTCTCAGCCAAGACAATTAGACTAGTAGGACCCACCCACCATTTTTAATTATAAACAGAAAATTGACCAGTTCTGACGAAAGGTCACCAGCCTGAAATGTTAGCTCTGTCTGTCTTTCCACAGATGCTGCCTGATCTGCTGAGTATTTACAGCATCTTGCTCTTTGGATCTTTTGGTTGATTCATTGTGCCGCCTTGTCATTTTTGCAACACTGAGTGGAGACACGAACACTAAAGGGGGGCGAAATGAGGTAGCACCGCGTTTTGGGGTGCTAAGTTTTATCTGTTTGAACATTTAGCGCCCGGCGAGATGGGCTGCAGAATTGTGGTAAATTGGGTACTTTTCCCTCAGAAATGATGGGAGGCAGTATCTGAGGTGCTAATAGCCTCAGTGGGGCACTGCAGGGGCACTATTACCAGAGCTGCACCCAATTTCAGCTGACTTTCATTCGGTGATAATCAGCCTCCTGCTCATTCCAGTTCTTAAAGGGGATGTCGTTTCAGACAGCACTTGGTCATTTTCATCATTGCTGGAGTTGACTGAGAGCTGCAAGGAGTGTCTGCGATGGCTGCTCCAATACCTCAAAGAAGGGCCACTCATTTCAATAACCTGGCATTGGATATATTGCTGGGGACAGTGGAGAGAAGGAGGGATGCACTTGTTCCCTCCATCTGGGAGAAGGCCAATGCCACAGGTTTTTATGACCATGTGGGCAGAGGTGGCCGTGGAGGTGTCGGTCAGCACCGTGGATGACAGAAACCCAGCACCGTGCCAGAAGAAACTCCACGACCTCAGTTGGGTGGTCAAGGTGAGTACATGTTTGCACAAGTCTTGCATACCAACCTCTGAGCCTCTGTCTGTGCACACTCTGCAAACCAACACTTAACCCAGCAGGCAACCACCAATCATCTGTACCTACTCACAGTCATTCTTCATTTCACACCTTGCCTACATTCACAGCTATTTAACCACAGCAGGCATATCTTCCACATATATAACTGGACTCTTATTCACACAGGTTCCTTTCTTTTGCAGGCCAAGATGGCACACAACAGAATGAAGCAGCAGCGGACTGGAGGGGGGAAGCTGAACTGCACCAGCTGACTGACCTGGAGGAGCGAGTACTGTGGCTCACCATGGAGCCCATCATTGCCAGAGAGACCGTGTGGATCCAGAACTCCCGATTCGTGTCATGGGCGATGTGGCAGCTTCCACTGCGGCACAGCCGGCAGCACCACAACGTCTTGGTTTTGCATGGAAACTCAGACTGCTCTCATGCAGTCTCAGCTGGATTCCACGCAAGCTCTGACTGCTGCCATCACCGCTAGGTCCACCACAGTCCACTGGGGAACTCATGGTGTTGTAGCAGACCAGCAATCTGTCCTGCAGCAGATTGGTGGAGATGCTGAGGTGCTGCTCTGTGGGGAGTGGCAGTGGGTCAGTGGAGCAGGAACCTGTGGTGCTCCCTCACAATGACAGCATTCCTGATCCCACCACTGCCACCCCGCCAGTGCACTTGTTGCTGCCTGTTACCCAGCCAGCCCAGACTGCCGCTGCCCAGCCTGGGGTGGTGCAGTCTACAGCCGGGCCTTCCAGGCCCAGAGCTGGTCGAGGGCGCCCTGCAAGGCCATCTGTAGTCTCTGGCCCTGATACATAGCAGCCTTCCACCAGCCATTCTGCAGCCACAGGGGATACACTGCAGAGGAGTATTAGAATAGGTCAATGAAAAAAGGGCTTTAAAGAAATGCACAAGGGTGATGAATAAATACAGTTATACATTTTATTGTTGTTTGATAAATGGTGATTGAAATGTTTAATGTTTGCTGTTGTCTCTCATTTCAGTCTTGGGGCTTTGGTATGGAAGGGCAAATTGATGTGGTGATGGGGGCATCCAGAGGAACCGGGAAATGGGATGGCAATCAGTGGAAACAAGCTCCGATGAGACGGTCGTGGACCTCCTTTACAGGATCACCTGAGGTGGTGCGGCTATGCCTGGTGGCAATGGCTGTGCCTTCATGATGGCCAAGTTGTGCAGCATGCAGCAGATGACGACGAATAGGGACATTCGCTCAGCCAAGTACTGGAGGACTCCTCCCGAGCGGTCAAGGCAATGGAACCGTTGCTTCAGCACTCCGATAGTCTGCTCAATGATGTTCCTGGTGGCGGCATGGCTCTCATTGTATAAGTGCTGGGCAGGAGTGGTGGGGTTGCGGAGGGGAGTCATGGGCCAGGTGGATAGCGGATAGCCCTTGTCTCCGAGCAGCCAGCCGCAAGCTTCATTTGGAGGCTGGAACAGAGCTGGCACACCGGTCTGGTGCAGGATGAAGGCATTGTGGCTGCTGCCAGGATAATGGGCATTGGCAGTGAGTATTCTACGTGTATGGGCGCACACCAACTGGACATTCGGTGAGTGGTAGCCGTTGCGGTTACGGAAGATCTCAGGATTGTGGTGCGGTGCAGTCAATGGCACCCTGCACCATGGGGAAGCCCACTATCCTGCCAAAGCCACATGCATGCTTGTACTGCTTCTCTCTACTCATGTGGAAGGAAATGTAGTCCCTCTTCCTTCTGTACAGAGCATCTGTGACCTCGCGGATGGAGCAATGGACAGCAAACCAGGAGATGATGGAGATGTCTCCTGTTGCTCCCCGGAAAGATCCATTGGCGTAGAAATTGAGCAATGGTGACCTTGACTGCCACGAGAGAGTCGTCCTCACCCTGGTGTGAGGCTTGAGGTCTCTTTGCAGCAGATGGCAGAGCTCTGTGACCATGTCCTTGCTGAAAGGCAGTCTTCGCACACACTGCTCCTCAGTGAAATTAATGTAGGAGAGCTGCTGCCGGAATACCCTGGGAGAGGAAGATCTCCTGTTGCCGGTCCTGTGGAGCCTTCTTCCTCTGGCAACATGTTGCTGTGGTTCTCTCTGTGCTGCTGCCTGTCTTTGTGCCTCTCCCTGTGCCTCACTCCTTGGGCCTCTCCCTGTGCCTCACTCCTTGGGCCTCTCCCTGTGCCTCACTCCTTAGGCCTCTCCCTGTGCCTCGCTCCTTGTGCCTCTCCCTGTGGTTTCCTATCTCTCTCCCCCTCTCTATGCCTTTCTCTCGCTAATTGCCTTTGTCTCCGGCGAAGCATCCTCTGATGGTGACGTCAGAGCAGGAGGTCGAGTGCCAGCACAGCCTCCATGAAGTGACAGAAATGGTTGAAATTCAAAACTGCTGAGTGTTATACAGGGGAAAAGTTAGGAGGCAGAAGACTCCTTGAGGTAAAAATCGCTGCTATGGGTCCACCAGACACTCTACCTATCTGCTGGAAAGCAGTACCAAGTAATGGCCGACAGAAAATAGTTTCCAAGACGGCGCCTTTAAACAGCGCTGCTCCATCCGCTGCAACTCGACAGCTGAAGTTGCCATTGTCATCGGCAGGCGTTAAGGTAGGTTGCGCGGGGCAATTTCACTTCCGGAGCAGTAATGGGGTGATGCGCACGGCGACGACTGGGCGCTCCCGGCAGGAGCGCGGCGCTACCTTGTAGCACCTCCGCAAAACACCCGCCCAATTCCATGGGGCGATTTTTGCGCCGTGCCTGGACGAAATCTATTTTTCAGCCCGTCCCATTGATAAAAGTGGCAATTACACCACCTAACTCTTTAACAGTTTAATCTGTTTATGCTGTTCAATTTAATTCTCTAAGTGGCTGGAAGGCATAACGTTTCTTTCCTCCAGGAGCCTTTGAGGATTGAAGTGGCCCTCATTTCAAGGAAACTGCAGGCCCAGTCTGGTGTTGCAAGGGATGTGTGATGCTGTCTACTTTCTGCTACGTGTACAGGCATCTGAGAGACCTGGCAGAAGGGCACACGTGTGTGCTAAGAAAAAACATCATATTGAGCACATACTTGCCAGGGCACTAGTATTGGCCAATAATAGTTGGCCAATGAACAGTAGGAAAGCTGCCAAAATGGTGACTAATCAGAAGTCCTGAAAGATACTTGTCTGCTTTAAGCCTCAGTCTCTGAGTCCAGAAGAGACAGTCTACCACTGGCAGCAATCACAACTTTAAAGCCAGAAGATGTGACTGCTGATGGGTACTCTGTTGGGACGGAGCGAGCTGCGCTGCGGAACATTCTGCCATTGTCACATGCTCCACGGTTGACTGCAATATTAAATGTACATCCATCATAGTGCTACAATTGTGGATAGAGGACTCCTCCAACCAAGCCACCATCTGCAGCACATTTTGGGACACCATCTTCACAGCTTATATCTCTATTTGATGCTCTACAAGGATCCTTTAAAATGCTAGACCCCTGAGATCTGGGTTCCTGGACCCCTTAGCCAAGAGCAGTCATCTCCTGGCTTTCCAGCCAACAACTACTGCTTCCTCAACATTTATCCCAGCAACTTGTGTCCACTCCTGCTCAATGCAATCCCATCAGGCTTCCTAACTACTCTTCCAGGATAATTGCCTCTAGCCTGGAGCTTGGGAGGGGCAAAGTGACCAACAGGGTTGGTGGAGAGGGCTAAGTGACACTGGAGGAGGGGGTTCTGGCTTGTCTTGCTCTTCCTCTGCTTGTTGTCACAGCAAAAAAGAAGAGATAAGCATGGGTAGGTGAATAGCCGATTCAGGTATATAATTAGCTTATGGGTTCACATTGTATTGTGGTGACAGATAATAGGCATGATAGAGGAACAAAAGAGACAGGGGAAGATGGATGTTATGCACAGCCTGAAGCGGGTGCCTTCCATAGAAACAGAGAAGTTTACACCAGAGAAGAATCCATTCTGCCTATCATGTTAGTTCTTTGTTAGAGCAATATAAAATGAATCCTTCTGCCTTAGACTTTCAAGTAGCTTTGTGTCATCTTCTGCTTCAAATATTTATTCAATTTTCCCATAAAAAATTAATATTCACTGTCTCAATGATTCCCTGTAGTATTGTATTCCATGCTCTAACAACCCTCTGCATAATTCTATTCACATTCTTCGTGACAATTTTAAATTGAAAACTCCTCTTCACGGACTTTTCAACCAGAAAACATAGTCTTTCCCATCTCTACCAAATCATTTTAAAAACCTTTGTTAGATCCCTTTTAGTTTTTTTTCTATTCCAGTGAAAATAATCTCTGTATTTTAAGTGACTCCTCATAAATATTGCTTTTCATACTTGGCATCAACCTAGTGAATCGACACTACGCACTGTCCATGGATTTGATGTCCTTTCTATAACGGGGTGCCTAAACTGCACACACTACTTTAACTATGGCCTAACAAATACTTTGTACAAACTTACCATTACTTTGTCATTCTTGTGATATACGCTCTATTTATAAACCCATAATATTGTTGGCCTTTTTTATAGCTTTATCTACCTATGCTCATACTTTCAGGGAATTGTGTATTTTAACCACTAGGTCTGTCAGTCTTGTATACTCCCGTCTCCCTCCTACTTTGCATTCTCCCACTGATTTTCCTGTATGTCTGCCTAAAGGTTCCATGGCTTTCTGCTTGTGAGAGGCTAGGGATTCCATCATCGGTTGCTGCTCTCTGACATCGGTTATGAGCTACTTTTTCCTGTAAGAAGACAGTAGACTGTGTGAAGGCCTTCCGCTTGCCAGTACATGGGATGCAACTCCGGTGCATTCCTTTATGGGGGTGATAGAAGGTGCAGGAAAGGAGCAAATACATATCACGTGAGTCTTTCACTGTTTTAATAGGCAGTGAGTGAAGGAACACTTGCAAGGTGTGGAGGTTGTCGTGGTACCTCTCATCATCATCATAGGCAGTCCTTTGGAATCGAGGAAGACGTGCTTCCACTCCTAAAGTGAGTTATTTGGTGGCTGAACAGTCCAATACGAGAGCCACAGACCTGTCAGAGGTGGGACAGACATTCGTTGGGGGAAGGAGGTGGTGGGACTGATTTGCCGCATGCTCCTTCCGCTGCCTGCGCCTGACCTCTTCACGCTCGCGACATTGAGACTCAAAGTGCCCAACGCCCTCCCGGATGCACTTTCTCCACCTAGGGCGGTCTTCGGCCAGGAACTCCCAGGTGTCAGTGGTGATGTCGCACTTTACCAGGGAGGCTTTGAGGGTGTCCTTGTAACGTTTCAGCTGCCCACCTTTGACTCGTTTGCTGTGAAGGAGCTCCGCATAGAGCAATTGCTTAGGGAGCCTCGTGTCTGGCATGCGAACTGTGTGGCCTGCCCAGCGAAGTTGATCGAGTGTGGTCAGTGCTTCAATACTGGGGATGTTAGCCTGGATGAGGACACTGATTTGGTGCACCTGTCCTACCAAGGGGCATTTCAGATAAATAATGTTCAACACACGGAATGCAAGAAGGGTGCAAATGCAAAACATGCTTTTAGAATTGCATTGTTACAAGGTATAATTGTCTCCTCTTACCTTAGATAACCTTGTGTGAACATGAGATTTTTTCAGTACTGAGCAGGTGTGCAGGGATTCCTGGAGGTGGCACTCACTGCCAAGAATACTACCTTCCAATAGGTCTGTGCTATGCCTTTGGTTGACCTCCATTCCTCAGCTCCAAATATCTATTGCCTCCTTTCTCTTATTTGGGCCAATAAAATCTTTATGGTAGATTCAGAAGGCCATGTGTCTGGGCCCTGCTACACTCTCAGACATGGTTCATTGCTCTCCAATTTCACTCCTTTCTGCTAAGTAGTCATTGGCCTTTCCTTCAAGCTGCATAAATTCTTGATCAGCACTAGAGTTCCCTCCTTCTGCCCAGAGGTGAGCTCCCCATAGAGGGTACTGGGAGTTAGGCCTCAATATTAAAAGTAACCTGACCCAGGAAAATAGGATAGGGTCACATTGGGTTCGGGGTGGAAGTGTAGGCCCAACCCCGCCACAGAGAACAATTGTGGCCGATGAGTCCCAATAGCATCAGACATCTGAAACCGCTTACTGATCAGATGCCATGGGGTCTGTGATAGAAGCCATATCAAAACTGATAGGGATGAGAAGACTAGCCTGCAGGATAGTAAAGGAAATCTGAAAGGCCAGGATTCCAGGAAAATGCCCACATGAGGCAAAACGCACAACTCCTCCCAAAATTCCATATCCAGCCAATCCAACCAAAGAAAACCAAAGCCTTTTTTAAATTCATTATTCAAAGAAAGGGATTCTTTGTCTGGTGTTCCGCCAAGATAACGCATAACCCATAAGCCATATTAATGTTGTTTGCTGTTGAGAAAAAAATCCAGAGAAAAAATATTTAGCAGGAGAACAGGCACGTTAAATTTAATTAGTACCTTAGAGATAAATAAAGCACTGGACAGGCTTGACCCAAAGAAGGGAATTTGCCAGCCAACACAGCTCTCATTTAAGCATTGGCTTAATCTTTTACTAGAGGACTGATCTAAAAGTAAGGCTGCAGCTCTTAATTTGAAGGTGGGGATCTTTCTACCAATGCTATAGTACTAAAGCTACTTAAGCTAGTGGTGCCAATTTTGGCAACAGCTGGAGGAAGTAAACTGCAAAGAGCCATATTGCCTTCTCCCCAACCAAATGAGTTGACATGAAACATGATTTGATCAAGAGATTGCGGTGACATGTTTGAGAACTGGCTACAAGCTTCTAAATTAAATTCTTGGTTTGTGCTGAAATTTTCAAGCTTCTACTCTTCTGAAATTTACTAATAGAATGTGGAGAATTAAGTCATGCATCCTTTTTTTTCCCCAAGATAACTTTACTGTGGTTCAAGTGTCCTGGGCATTTTTGAAAAGCTTTGGAACAGTATGTGCACTGTGACAAGTCATATAGTGTTGGACGATAACACCAATAATGTGTCTATTGCCGATGGCCATTGTCATTTGATAATGTCAATGTTTAAATGGTCCAAATGAAACTTAAATTGAGGTAGAAGATCATAGGTTCAAGCCCCACTGCAGAACTTGAACAAAACCGAGGCTGACACTTTGGTGCAGTATTGAGGAAGTATTGAATTGATGAAGCTGCTTTCTTTTTTAGATGAGATGTTAAACCTGTTCAGGTTTGTGTAAAGATCCATGGCACAATTAAAGAGGAGCAGGGGAGTTGTCCTCGTATCCTGCTCCAACATTCATCTCTCAACCAAAACCACCAGAAATGTATTATCTGGCCATTTATCTCTTTGCTGTTGCGGGGCCTTGCCAGTTGGTTGCTGCGTTTGCCTACAATACAACAGAGATTACTTCAAAAGTAAGTTATTGGCTGTGAAGCGCTTTTGAGAGAAAAAGGAAAGGCACTATATAAATAGTTTTCTCTTATTCTTTAAACTACAGTATAGGAATGCAGTTGTTGGTTTCTGAACCCAAGAAAACGACAACAGCCTTACAAAAACTTGTTCAAAACTGCTAGCAAAAGAAAATATAGCTACTAACTTACAACATGATAAATGACAAGAAAGAACCAAGTTAATTGTGAGTTGAAGAGTTTCATTCTGCTGTAGAAAAATAGTAGAACCACTACTGACGATAGCAGAGAAAAAGACTGAGGTACAGATCCGGATCCTTGTATAGAGCATACATTGTTGCAAAGGACGAAGAGTCTTAAATAAATAGTGTCCTGTTCATTTTGATTTTTAGAAAATTGACACTTAAGTAGTGTATGTTGGATTCATTATTAATCTGCTGCTTTCTTCCAGGATCACTTTTCAGTATTTCAAGTGTCCTAAGGGCTTTTCAAAAGTATTGGAATAGTTTGTAAATGCATATGTTCCTTAATGTAGGAAACCACTAAGGTTGAAAGAGAGGACAAGATAAATCAGGAAGTGGTGCTGGTAACACTAAGCCTTGGTTTCCTTTTAATGATACCGCAAGACACTCTACACACAATTAAATTCACACTCCATCTCGGGGCCCTAAATCGGTGTTGATCTGTGGTTGAGCCGAAAGGCTTTTTCCTAAAATTTTAGAATGTTACATACTGCAACAGTGTAAGTGAGACCATTAATTAATCTCAATTTACATCAACCTTGTGCTGCAAACTCATTTTCATTAGGAACTGGTTTAAGACTACCTAAACTCATTTCTTACAGGAATCTTGGAAATTCCTGTGCCCTTTCTCCAATATCATAAATTACTAGGAACACAATCCCCACCTACCAGAACCCCCACTCCAAATCCCAGGAATGAGGTCAGTTGCATAACCGGGTTGGGCTGCCAGTGTCTGCAAGGGCACATCATGGCATGAGTTGATGAACTCTTAAGAAAAATATTTGACATCCTTTTAGCTCCCTATGGGAGCGGTTACCATAGTCTAGTAAATTTTGGAGTCTTCAGAAGTCCTCAAAAGGGACTCATGCCAGCTATTAACTGGTGTGAATTCCACAGAGACCTGCCAAGGGTGTAAAGAGAAGAATTCCCCAGGGAAGCCTGGGAACTCCCATGACACAAACCACCCATCGCCTAAGCCAACATTTAAATGTCCTATCTAAATGAAAGTAGAGCCATGTAGTGCCAAGTTCTGCCCATATTTCATCAGAATTGAACCCAGATACTGGAGGTGTTTCAACCCACTGTATCCCCTGCAACATGGGTATAATGCAAAATAACTTCTCAAATGGGTCACAGCTATTCAAATTTGTGTTTATTTTTTCTGCAGTTTGTTGGCAAGTTCCTAGGCACTGAATATATTAGTACAAAATTGATACAAGATATTTCCACTTCCGGTACAAATCTGATGCATTGTTTTACTTTAAATTGTAAAGTGGGAGGGAGAGAAGAATATACAGGGTGGAATTAATAGCAAATTAAACATACAGGGAACACATTAGCCACAAAGATCTTTGGATAATGCGCATGACTACATGAGGTGGATAAATGTAAATTATACTACTTATTCCAAATCTAATTTTGGAATAAAAGCTCTTATCTTTTCCCCTTGAATTGTTTCAGTCCTGTCACGAGGGATATTCAAAACAAGTTTAAAAATATCAGATACAAATTGTCACAGCAATTTTGGTCAACATCAGATCATGCATCAAGCATGTAATGTGATACTTCTGGCTGGGACAGACCTCTGAAGTATGTGCAACTGTATTTCTTTTGGGTCATCCTGACCTGAAGTCAGTTTGTCTGAAAGGGTACAGAGTATTTTAGACAACTGGAAGTATACTACATCCAAAAGAATCCCTCGGATGTAGAGATGACCATAGTTCGGTGACTCTGAATTGAGAATCTAGATCAATATGTACGCTTCCTTTGAGTCCCAACTGTTTTATTCTGGTGCAGCTTCAGTTTTCCTTTTAGTTTCGACACCACTTTAAAACTGGTAGCTTCACCTTGCTTGAACTGGTCAGCAAGTGGCATTCAAAGTCCAAATGAATCCAAAATGATCTAATATGAATTATTCAAATACATACAAAATCATCCAATTCAGATTATGAAATTACTTTGGAGTCCGTGCCTGCTTAGAAAATGGATCAACTAACTATTAACAGGCATTTTGTGCCATAGAAATTATCAACTGGAAAATTTGCATATGGATCACTAAAATATAACTTTATTTAAAACACTGGTAATCCTTAGGATTTCATTGTAAAACAAAAATATGGTGTAAAAGTGAACCATCACTGCTTTGACATCAAGGCAGCATTTGACCGAGTGTGGCATCGAGGACCCCGAGTAGAATTGAAGTCAATGGGAATGAGTGGAAAAACTCTCCACTGGCTGTTCTTTCTCTCTCATTTTACAATTTAAAGTAAAAACAAAGGAAGATGGTTGTGGTTGTTGGAGACCAATCATCTCATCCTGAGGGCGTCACTGCTGGAATGCCTCAGGGCAGTGTCCTAGGCCCAACCATCTTCAGTTGTTTCATCAATGATCTTCCCTCCATCTCAAGGTTAGAAGTGGGGATGTTCGCTGATGACTGCACAGTGTTCAGTGCCATTCGCAACTCCTCAGATAATGAAACAGTCCGTGCTCACATGCAGCAAGACCTGGGCAACATTCAGGTTTGGGCTAATTAGTGACAAGTAACATTCGTGCCACACAACAACCTCGCAATGACCATCACCAACAAGAGGGAGTTCAACCATCACCCTTTGACATTCAATGGCATTACCATCAATATCCTGGGGGTCACCATTGACCAGAAACTAAACCGAATCAGCCACATAAATACTGTGGCTACAAGAGCAGGGCAGAGGCTGGGTATTGTGCAGCGAGTGTCTCACCTCCTGACTCTGCATGATCGGCACCCCAGCCATCATCTTAAACATTCACAATCTGCACCACCGGCACACTCTGGCTGCAGTGTGTACCATCTACAAGATGCACTGCAGCAACTCGCCAAGCTTTCTTCGACAGCACCTCCCAAACCTGTGACCTCTACCCACTAGAAGGACAAAGGCAGCAGGCACATGGGAACATCACCTCTAGTTCCTGTCCAAGTCACACACCATCCTGACTTAGAAATATAACGGCGTTACTTCATCATTGCTGTGTTAAAATCCTGGAACTCACTCCTTAACAGCACTATGGGAGTATCTTCACCACATGGTCTGCAGTGGTTCAAGAAGGCAGCTCAACACCACCACCACCTCAAGGGCAATTAGGGATGGACAATAAATGCTGGCTTTGCCAACGACGCCCATATCTGAGGAACGAGTAAAAAAAAATGGTATAAATCATATATCCTAATCAGTTCTCCAAATCTATTACATTTTAAGATCCTATAATCCAGATATGTAAAACATTTTATAGCCACTGGACAACAGCAGATTTTTCATGACCGTAGCTATTTGATGACTGTTTTTGGTACAGATACAGAAATCAACGAAGTCATGTATTTTTTAATTAACCAACAAGCAACTATACATTAGCTCATAGTCAATCACATGGCTCTCACTTTTAGGTCAGCTCATCCTCTCCAATTTTATAGCTGCCTTATTAGTCACAATATATTTAAGTATCTGCTTAATCCACAATTTAATTAAAATCAGCATCCGATTGTGTCCCCCAAACAAAGTATGGATTTCAAAGGATTGTGAAACAGTAATATGCTGAGCTCTTTTTCCGCTGCCTTCGCCTCCGTTCCCAGTTCTTCGGCCAGGAGTCTTCCCCAGCACAGCTGACCCTTTCTCCCGTTTTCATAATTTTCGCTCTACCTGGACCCCTCCCTCTTACATAAGAACATAAGAAATAGGAGCAGGAGTAGGCGATTTGGACCCTCCAGCCTCAATAAGCCCCTCAATAAGATCATGGCTGATCTGATCTTGGCCTGCTCCCGATAACCCTTTGTAATGTCTCTGCACCTTGTTACAAACTCACACGAGGCATGGATATATCAGACACGGTCACTCTGTGACCTTCACTTTATTTCCAGGACTGAAGAGTACTGATCCTGGGTGGGACCTCCCCTTTTATACCTGGAAGCCCAGGTGAGGAGCTCACTCCCTGTGGTCAGTGTGTGCATTACAAGGGTACAGGTACAGTATGCATGAGTTACAGTTACATACTTATAGTCATTGCAAGATGGTGAAATACATGACATCACCTCCGCCCTTAGGTCTTTTATTTTCAGAGGTTAAGTCTATCGGGTGGTCAGCGCTCTCTCGTGGAGCGCCGCAGTTGTGGCTGAGCCTCAGCACGCGTCTCTGTCACTTGAGGTGATTCCGGCCTGTCCGGGCTGGCCGCAGGGACTGTGCATGCTGAGGGCTGTCTTTGTTGCTCATACGCTGGCAGTGGTGTGGGTGCTATCTCATCATGCTCTTCTTCCGGTTCCTCCGTGTCTGCACTGAACCTTGTCTTTACTTGGTCCAAGTGTTTGCAGCATATCTGCCCATTGTTTAGTCTGACCACCATGATCCTGTTTCCTTCTTTGCCAATTATGGTGCCCTCAAGCCATTTGGGTCCCAAAGCATGGTTAAGAACAAATACTGGGTCATCTATTTCTATACACCTCCCCCTTGAGCCTCGGTTTGGGACTGGCGCTTGCCCTCAACAATGTCTGCCAGGGCTGGGTGAATGAGGGACAGCTGCGTCTTGAGCGTGCGTTTCATGAGGAGTTCCGCTGGCGGGACTCCCGTGAGTGAGTGCGGCCGGGACCTGTAGGCCAGCAGGAGGCGCGATAGGCGCTACTGAAGGGAGGGTCCTTGGATGTGTAGCATGCCCTGCTCTATGACTTGGACCGCCCGTTTCGCCTGGCTTGAATGGCGCTGTCCGGACGTGCTTGATCCCATTGCCCGACATAAACTCCTGGAATTTATGGCTGGTAAAACACGGGCCATTATCGCTGACCAGGATGTCCGGCAAGCCGTGGGTCGCGAAAACCGTACGCAGACTCTCCACAGTGATGGATGTCGTGCACGAGTTCAATATGATGCACTCGATCCACTTCGAGTATGCATCGACAACGATCAGTAACATTTTTCCCATGAACAGGCCCGCATTGTCCATGTGAATACGTGACCATGGCCTGGTGGGCCAGGGCCACGGGCTGAATGGGGCCTCCCTGGGGGCATTGCCCAACTGGACACACGTCGTGCACCTGCGAACCCAGTGTTCCAAGTCTGAGTCAATCCCCGGCCACCACACGTGTGACCGGGCAATGGCCTTCATCAACACAATGCCAGGTGCTCGCTGTGGAGTTCCCTGATGAACGCTTCCCTTCCTTTCTGGGGCATGACTACCCGGCTGCCCCATAACAGGCAGTCGGCTTGGACGGAGAGTCATCCATCCATCTCTGAAACGGCCTGACTTCCTCGGGGCACGCCCTGTGTGCGGGCGCCCAGTCCTCAGTCAGGACACATTTCTTTAGCATAGATAGGAGGGAGTCCCTGTTGGTCCAGAGTTTGATCTGGCGGGCTGTGATGGGGGAGCCCGCAGTGTCAAAAGCCTCAACGGCCATGACCATCTCGGCACTCTGCTCCGCGTCCCCTCGGTGGTGGCCAGTGGGAGCCTACTAAGCGCGTCAGCGCAAGTTTCGGTGCCTGGCCAATGCCGTATGGTGTAGTCATACGCAGCCAGCGTGAGGCCCCATCGCTGTATGCGAGCTGACGCATTAGCGTTGACAGCCTTGCTGTCGGACAACAGGGATGTTAACGGCTTGTGGTCCGTCTCTAGCTCGAACCGTCTACCGAAAAGGCACTGGTGCATCTTTTTCACACCGTACACACACGCGAGTGCCTCCTTCTCGACCATGCCGTATCCACGCTCTGCCTGGGAGAGCGACCTGGAGGTATAAGCCACCGGTTGGAGTCGGCCGTCATCGTTACCCTGCTGCACAACATACCCAACTCCGTAGCATGACGCATCACATGTTAAAACCAGTTTTTTTATAGGGGTCATACAAAGTCAACTGTTTGTTGGAACACAGCAGGTTCCTCGCCTTATTGAAAGCCCGTTCTTGACAATCCCCCCAAGACCATTCACAACCTTTACGGAGGAGCATGTGTAACGGCTCTAACAATGTGCTTAAGTTCGGCAGAAAGTTCCCGAAATAGTTCAAGAGTCCCAGGAATGATTGCAACTCCGACGTGTTGCCAGGCCTGGGTGCCCGGCGAATCGCATCAGTTTTTGATTCAGTGGGCCGGATCCCGTCTGTGGCAACCCTCCTGCCCAGGAACTCGACCTCTGGGGCCAAAAACACACATTTGACCTTTTTCAGCAGCAGGCCTAACCGTTACAATCGCCGTAGCAACTCCTCCAGGTTGCGGAGGTGTTCCTCAGTGTCTCGACCCGTTATAAGGATGTCATCTTGGAACACGATCATTCCAGGGATGGACTTGAGCAAGCTTTCCATGTTTCGCTGAAAGATAGCTGCTGCCGAACGAATGCCAAACAGGCACCTATTGTAAACAAATAATCCTTTGTGTGTCGTGATGGTGGTCAGACACTTGGATTCTTCAGCCAGTTACTGAGTCACGTAGGCCGAAGTGAGGTCCAACTTTGTGAACAGCTTGCCACCTGCCAGCGTGGCAAAAAGATCCTCTGCTCTCAGGAGTGGGTATTGGTCTTGCAGCGACACTCGGTTGATGGTGGCTTTGTAGTCGCCACAAATCCTGACCGAGCCATCTGCTTTGAGGACGGGAGATGTCATGTATTCAACCAGCATTGTAACCCATGTATAATCTGACCTAAGTTGTACACTGTGAGAACAATGACCACTAGGTGGTGAACTTGTAGGAGACATATAAAAGGGGAAGCTCCACCCACTTCCTGCACTTGAGTGCTATGAAATAAAGGTCAGGTCACAGACTGACCTTCTCTCAAGCATGGGCCTCGAGTGCATTTATACTGTATAGTAAGGACGTATCAATGGCGACAAGAAACTGGGATTTAAACCACGCGAGCATGGCCACTAGCAATAACAGGGGCAGTCAGGGACGATCGACTGGCAAGGGACCTTTTGTTTCAAACAGCAGCTCATGCTGGAGGCGTGGAGGCACACACTCAGCCAGAGTTTGCAGAGGTGAGCAAAATACTTGCAGAAATTGCAGAAATGAACGCTGGGGGAAATCGCTGGAAGCTGAAGTTCAGCGAGTTCATGTGGAGCACGTATACAGTTCATACACCAGGACGCCACCGATAATGATGAAAGTGCTCCTCAATGGCATCCCAGTATCAATGGAGCTAGACACGGGGGCCAGCCAGTCCCTGATGGGTATCAAACAGTTCGAAAAGTTGTGGGCGTCCAAGGCCAGGAGGCCAAAATTATCGCTGATTGACGCACAGCTACGGACATACACAAAGTAGATCATTCCGGTGCTAGGCAGTGCCACGGTAGTCGTGACCCACAAAGATTCGGAGAACAAACTGCCACTCTGGATTGTCCCGGGGAACGGTCCCGCACTACTGGGGAGGAGTTGGCTGGCTGTCATGAACTGGAAATGGGGCGATGTCAATGCAATTTCCTCTGTGGAGCGAGTATCATGCTCACAGATCCTGGACAAATTTGACTCATTATTTCAACCCGGCATTGGCACTTTCATGGGGGCCAAGGTAGTGATTCACATAAACCCGGACGCCAGGCCAGTACACCACAAGGCCAGAGCGGTGCCGTACGTGATGCAGGAAAAGGCGAATTGGACCGCCTGCTGAGGGAAGGCATCATCTCGCCAGTCGAATTCAGTGACTGGGCGAGCCCGATTGTGCTGGTGCTCAAGGCGGATGGGTCGGTCAGGATTGTGGCGATTACAAGGCCACCATCAATCGGGTGTCACTCCAAGACCAGTACCCGCTACCGAGAGCGGAGGACCTCTTTGCGACGCAATCCGGTGGCAAACTTTTTTCAAAATTGGACCTGACCTCAGCTTACGTGACCCAGGAGCTGGCGAGTGAGTCGAAGAAGCTGACCACCATCACGACACACAAGGGGTTGTTTGAGTACAACAGATGTCCGTTCGGATTCGCTCGGCCGCCGCGATCTTCCAACGAAATATGGAAAGCCTCCTCAAGGCGATTCCAGGGACGGTGGTTTTTCAGGACGACATCCTCATTACTGGTTACTATACTGAAGAACACCTCCACAACCTGGAGGAGGTGCTACGCAGACTGGACCGGGTAGGGCTGCGACTGAAAAAGGCGAAGTGCGTCTTCCTAGCTCCAGAGGTAGAATTCCTGGGGATGAGGGTAGCAGCAGACGGGATCAGCCCTACTGCGTCCAAGACGGAAGCGATCCAGAGAGCACCCAGACCCCATAACATTTCGGAGCTGCGTTCATTCCTGGGGCTCCTGAACTATTTTGGTAACTTTCTTCCCAAATTGAGCACACTGCTAGAGCCGCTACACGTGCTCCTACGCAAAAGTCGGGATTGGGTCTGGGGGGACAGCCAGGAAAGGGCTTTTAATAGAGCAGGCAAATTGTTATGTTCATACAATCTGTTAACGCTATATGACCCATGTTAGAAACTTGTGTTAACGTGCGATGCGTCGTCCTATGGTGTCGGGTGTGTGTTGCAGCATGTCAATGCCAAGGGTCAGTTACAGCCGGTAGCTTATGCCTCCAGAAGTCTTTCCCAGGCAGAAAGGGGCTACGGGATGGTAGAAAAGGAGGCGCTCGCATGTGTATATGCGGTAAAGAAAATGCACCAGGAGCTGTTTGGCAGGAAATTTGAGCTGGAGACACATCACAAACCCCTAACGTCCCTTTTGGCCGACAACAAGGCCATAAAAGCAAACGCATTGGCCCGCATACAGAGGTGGGCACTCACGTTAGCCGCCTATGACTACACAAATCGGCACAGACTGGACACCGAAAACTGCGCCGATGCACTCAGCAGGCTCCCACTAGCTACCGCTTTCAGAAGCGAAGGCTCACCCATGACAGCCCGTCAGATTAAAGTCTGGACAAATAGAGACTCGCTATTGTCTCTTGTCAAGAAATGTGTCCTGAATGGGGACTGGGCAGCCACGTACAGGGCATGCCCTGAGGAATTTAAACCATTTCACAGGCGCAGGGATGTGCTCTCGATTCAGGCCGATTGCCTACTGTGGGGAAGCTGCGTAGTCATGCCCAAGATGGACAGAGAGGTGTTCATCAGAGAACTCCACAATGGGCACCCGGGCATTGTCACGATGAAGGCAATTGCCAGGTCACATGTTTGGTGGCCAGGGATAGACGCAGATCTGGAACTTTGTTTTCGCAGGTGCAACACGTGTGCCCAGCTGGGCAATGCGCCCAGGGAAGCCCCCCTTAGCCCCTGGCCATGGCCCGCCAAGCCTTGGTCACGCATCCATGTGGACTACGCAGGTCCTTTCATGGGGAAAATGTTTTTGGTTGTCGTAGACACCTACTCCAAATGGATCGAGTGTGACATTTTAAATTCAAGCACATACTCTGCCACGGTAGAAAGTCTACGGGCAATGTTCGCCGCCCACGGTCTACTGGACATCTTGGTCAGCGACAATGGCCCGTGCTTCACAAGCACTGAATTCCAGGACTTCATGGCAGGCAATGGAATTAACCATGTCAGAACGGCACCGTTCAAGCCGGCCTCAAACGGCCAGGCAGAACGAGCAGTGCAGATAATCAAACAGGGGATGCTCAGAATCCGAGGGGGTTCCCTACAATGCCGCTTATCACGCCTCCTGTTGGCCTACAGATCCCGACTATACTCGCTCACAGGGGTTCCACCCGCAGAGCTGCTAATGAAAAGGACGCTCAAAACCCGGTTATCCCTTATACACCCCACCATGAAAGAAATTGTCGAGAGCAGGCGCCAGTCACAATATGACTACCATGACAGGAATGCGAAGGCGCGATGTATTGATGTCAATGACCCTGATTTTGTTGCAATAACGCTGCAGGGCCCAAATGGCTCGCAGGCACGGTGGTTGCCAAAGAGGGAAATGGGATTCTGGTAATTAAACTTATCAATGGACAAATCTGCCGCAAACAAGGAGGTTCAGCAACCCTATAGAAGAAGCAGAGGAAGAACACGATGTAGAGTTCACTCCACCACAGGTGACCGAACACCGGAACCAAAGGGAGGAGAGCCCAGTCACTGTGGGCAGTCCAGACAGGCCTGAGGCACCGCAAACAGCAGACATTCAGGCCAGCGCCCAACAACTGGAGCCCCAACTCAGACGCTCTACAAAGGAGCGTAAACCACCAGAGAGACTCAACCTGTGATCCCAATAAGACTTTGCGGGGAGAGGTGATGTCATGTATTCAACCAGCATTGTAACCCATGTATAATCTGACCTAAGTTGTACACTGTGAGAACAATGATCACTAGGTGGTGAACTTGTAGGAGACACTCCTAACCTAGACCTTCAGATATAAAAGGGGAAGCTCCACCCACTTCCTGCACTTGAGTGCGATGAAATAAAGGACAGGTCACAGACTGACGTTCTCTCAAGCATGGGCCTCGTGTTCATTTATACTGTATAGTAAGGACGTATCAGGAACAATGGGACTTGCCCAGTCGCTGAATTCAACGGGCGAAAATATGCCCTCTCTGAGCAGTCTGTCCAGTTCACATTCAATTTTCTCACGCATCACGTACGGCATCGCTCTGGCTTTGTGGTGCACTGGTCTGGCGTCTGGAGTGATGTGTATCACTACTTTAGTGCCCTTGAACGTTCCGACACCGGGTTGAAAGAGTGACTCGAATTTTTGCAATACCTGCAAGCATGAACTTCGCTCCACGGATGAAATGGTGTGCACATCCCCCCATTTCCAATTCATCTCAGCTAGCCAACTCCTCCCCAAGAGCGCGGGGCCATTTCCCGGAACAATCCAGAGTGGCAGCCGGTTCTGTGATCCATTATGCATTACCACCAAGTTTGCACTGCCCAGCACTGGGATGATCTCTTTGGTATACGTACGTAGCTGCGTCTCAATGCGTTCCAATTTGGGCCTGCTAGCTCTGTGTGGCCATAGTCTCTCAAATTGTTGGGCGCTCATGAGGGACTGGCTAGCTCCGGTATCTATTCAGTAAGACTTTCATCATCATGGGTAGCGTTTTGGTGTATGAGCTGTGGACATCGGCCACATGAACTCTCTGAACTTCAGCATCCATGGTAGTTCCCCAGGCCTTATCCTGCATTTCAGACCCCTCGTCTGGTTCATCTGTCTCGCAGACTAGCCTTGCTACTGCCTTTTTGCACATCCTGGCCAGGTGTCCCTTGACATTACAAATCCTACAGGTGTAAAGTTGGAACCTGCAGATTTTTGGAGTGTGTCTGCCTCCACATCTCCAAAATGAGCTGTGATTGCTGTTAACAAACGGGCTATTCCCAGGCATTCCTCTCTGATGGCCCGTTTGGCTGTTTCTAATCACTCTAATGGAGGGTGTTAATTGTCCCATCACAGGATGCATTGTTCCTCGTGATGGCGTGAATTGCCGATCCCCTTTCCATTGTCCCTGTTGCAGGCCCACCCTGGCTGCCTGGTTGGTGTCGAATTGCCCTTGCCTGCCTGTGGGGTTCTATGTCCTTTTTACAACATTAACTCCCTGGTTCATCGCAACATTGAAACCAGGGCTGTGTGCGTAAATTAACTTGGTCTCCTCTTCCCCTGCCATGAAGGTCTGAGCTATCAACGCTGCCCCTTCTAAAGTCAAATCCTTAGTCTTTATGAGCTTCCTGAAAATGCCAGCATGATTAATGCCCTCGATGAAAAAGTCCCCTGAACATCTCCCCCCTGCAGGCATCGGAGAACTTACAGGTGGCCAATAGCTGCAGTTCCGCCACGAAGTCCGAAATGTTTTGACCCTCCCGACGCCGGTGAGAGTAGAACCGGTGCCAGGTCATGTGTACACTACTTGCCGGCTTGAGATGCTCACTGATCAGCTCGCTGAGCTCTTCCAAGGACTTGTTCATCAGCGCATACGTCTGTGGACCACAGCTGGTCAGTAGATGCGCCCTCCGCTTGTCAGCCGCTGCCTCTTCCAGCCAGTCCTTTGTGACAAAGCTCTGCTGGAGTCTTTCCACAAAGTCGTCCCAGTCCTCACCCACACAGTAGCATTCCTCTGTGCCACCGGTGGCCATCCTCGTGGTTCGGTGCTTCCCGATTCTCGTCGCCAGATGTAATGTCTCAGCACCTTGTTACAAACTCACACGAGGCATGGATATATCAGGCACGGTCACTCTGTGACCTTCACTTTATTTCCAGGACTGAAGAGTCTTGATCCTGGGTGGGACCTCCCCTTTTATATCTGGAAGCCCAGGTGAGGAGCTCACTCCCTGTGGTCAGGGTGTGCATTACAAGGGTGCAGGTACAGTATGCATGAGTTACAGTTACATACATATAGCCATTGCAAGATGGTGAAATACATGACACCCTTGACTCCCCTATTGTTCAAAAAACTGTCTGTCCCTACCTTAAATATATTCAACGACCCAGCCTCAACAGCTCTCTGGGGCAGAGAATTCCAAAGATTCACGACCCTCAGAGAAGAAATTCCTCCTCATCTCCATTTTAAATGTGCGACCCCTTATTCTGAAGTGATGTCCCCTAGTTCTAGATTCCCCCATGAGAGGGAACGTCCTCTCAGCATCTACCCTGTCCAGCCCCCTCAGAATTTTATACGTTTCAATAAGATCACCTTTCATTCTTCTTAACTCCAATGAGTATAGGCTCAAACTGCTCAACCTTTCTTCTTACACCCTCTCTAGATCTTTTCATTGCGATCTGCCGATGGGACAATGGCTGTTTCAATTTCTCTGCTCCCCTCACTCACTCTAACCTACCTTCCTCTGAACTTGCAGCACTCCGCTTTCTCAGATCGAACCCCAACATTGTAATTAAACCTGCTGACACGATAGTTTATTGACAAACATTCACTATAAGTCCACTGACTCCCTCAGCTACCTGGACCACACTTCCTCCCACCCCGCATCCTGTAAGGACTCCATTCCATTCTCCCAGTTTTTCCGTCTCCGTCACATCTGCTCTGATGATGCCACCTTTCACACTAGTGCCTCTGATATGTCGTCCTTTTTCCTCAACCGAGGATTCCCCTCCACCGTGGTTAACATGGCCCTCGACTGTGTCCATTCTATTTTCCGCACCTCTGCTCTCACTTCTTCCCCTCCCTCTCAGAACCACGATAGAGTTCCCCTTGTCCTCACTTTTCACCCCACCAGCCTCCACATTCAACCGATCATCCTCCGCCATTTCTGCCACCTCCAGCATGATCCCACCACAAAACACATGTTCCCCTCCCCTCCCCTCCTCTCTCAGCATTCCGAAGGGACCACTCCCTCTGCGACACTCTGGTCCACTCTGCAATCACCCCCAGCACCCCCTCCCCTTCCCACGGCACCTTCCTGTGCAAGCGCAGGAGATACAACACCTGCCCTTTTACCTCCTCCCTCCCCATTGTCCAGGTCTTGAAAGACTCCTTCCAGGTGAAACAGTGATTTACTTGTACTTCTTTCAATTTAGTGTACTGTATTCGCTGCTCACGTTGTAGTCTCCTCTACATTGGGGAGACCACTTTGCCGAACACCTCTGTTCAGTCCCTAAGCGTGACCCTGAGTTTCCGGTCGCCTGTCACTTTAATTCCCCGCTCCACTCTGATCTCTCCCCACTCGGCCTCCTACACTGTTCCAATGAAATTCGACACAAACTCGAGGAATAGCACCTCATCTTTCGATTAGGCACTTTCCAGCCTTTTGGACTCAACATCGAGTCCAACAATTTCAGACCATAACATCTGCCCATATTTTTTTTTCCCTTTTCTCCACTTTTTTTTTACAAACCCCCCTTTTTTCTTTTCTTCTCTTTCCCAGGGCAGCTGGTGATGATTCCGCCATTCACACCCCATCTAGATTCATCTTTTGTTTCCTAACTTGTGCCATTACCATCTCATTTTTGCCCATCATCCTCTTTTGTCTCTTAATCTCTTCTGTCTTCCACCCTATCACAGACCTTCCCTTATGTTCTCCCCCCCACCCCCCCACCCCCGCCTTTCACTGCCCCTGCACTTCCTTAAGAATCTGTAACATCTCGAACTTTTCCAGTTCTGAAGGGTCACAGACCTGAAACGTTAACTCTGTTTCTCTCCACAGATGCTGCCTGACCCGCGGAGATTTCCAGCATATTCTGTCTTTATTTCAGATTCCAGCACCCACAGTATTTTACTTTTGTATTATATATGCATGTTTTCTAAGGCACAAAAATCACACCTGGTTGTTTTTGAACTTTGTTAAATCCAACTACTGTGGTACATGTAAACAAGATGTCAGCTAATTAGTTTGCTTTCTACCACGTGATAACAGAACATGGGCAAAGATAATAAAAGGGCTTTTCCCCTAAATACTGGTTACTTTTTTTCTTCCAATATAATTTTTTATTATAATCAGGTTTATTTAATATCTTTCAGTGTGTTTATAACTGCTGCTTACGACCGAGGGGCTTAACTGAGAACAACTTTGCAGAAATCTAATACCAACTGTTGTAAGCACGTAAACATGAAGCTAAACTCTTATAAAAATTAGCCATTACTTTATTAAAAAATAGTTAACACTGCAGAATATGTGTGTACCAAACATTCAGCTCAGAGCTGGTGTTTATATATTATACCTCTCAGAAAATTTCTGAAATATCTCAATCTGAGTACAAAAGAAAGTGAATCAGTCACCTTTTATTTAAGTATTCTTAAAATCAATTTGCTTAGGTGTTTGTTTCATGAATACATATGAGTATGTACCACATTAATGTTACACGTTCTTCCTTGCAAAAACAAAATTGGAGTCCGTTAATTCACCCTATTCTCCATTTTTATGCATTTCCAAACAAACTATCCAAATCCTTGGTTAACTTACTGAACTACATTTTTATCAGAAGCAACATTACATTACATTTAACACAAGTAAAAAATCAGGGAAATTTCACGTGTGATTAGAATAAAGTATAATAGTTAATGTCTGGAGACTAATATATTTCAAACTGACCTCACCGATCTTGTGGACACAACCAATAGTGTAAATCTGTTTTCATTTTGAGTCAATTAGCCTTTGTGTCGTATGTTGCTGTACAACATGCGTCACGAGATGAAGAACTACACGTTCTCTGACCAACTTTCATATTCAGTGTTTTCCTGGAGAGACTGGCAGTATGCCATCAGACTCTGAAGTAGTTTCATATTCCCCATTTACATTCAGATTACCCTCAGGGGAAGGAGTGGAAAGTGTGCTGAACTGCACGGGGATTATGAAATCAGCAGTGTGTGCTACAAAAGCTCTCCACAAGAAGGCAGTCTCCATTCATCAAACCTTGAGCAGATGGCTTCAACTGCTGTACACACACACACTGTGGCTGAATTAGTGTAACAATGTTAACTATCAGATACATATAACACTGGGGACCAATTTGAAGTTTATGAGCTCGAAATTGGTCGATACTGATGGTCCGCCCATTTTTTGGCGGCATATTGTTTCATACTGCCGGCATACCGCCGGAGAGCGAAGAAGGAAAAATTGGTGAAAACATTTTCACCGGTATGTCGGCAGTATGTCAGCGGTCTGCATCGAATGGTAAACACCTTAGTAGTCGATCAAGATCGACTCTCTGTTTGATGGGCAGTGTGGCACGGAACTGTGCATGCGCAAATTTTTTTTCCGATTTTTTTTCACAAGCGTTTTACCTGTGATTTCAGGGGTCGGGGTCACCCACGCATGCGCAGTGAGTTGAGGAGGAGAGAGAGAGTGAGAAGGAGCAGCAAACTAGTCGAAGGCCAGTGAGTTTGAAAATAGATAGCACAGTGAAAAAAAATTGGTCGCAACTAATAATTATTCAGTTTCAACACAAGAACAGATTATTTAAGAAGGGAAAATTAATATCCAGAAAATAATGATGCCAATGTTGAAGAAAACATCCAAGCGCAGGAATATCGCGAAGGAGGGGAGGTTGAGAGCACCTGCCTTCAATAAGACAGGGTTACCTGCCCTTCTGGAGCACATCAGAGGGGTTCTCCGACCTCACCAAGGGTGGTAGGGAAAGCCCCTCCCAAAAGAGTACAACCCAATTTGGGACGAGATCGGGGAGGCTATGCCCTCAAAGTACAATGGTATGCAATGGGGAAAGGTGCCGTAAGAGATGGAACGACCTGGTGAGGTTCGCAAGAGTAAGTAATGATTTTATTTATGCACTCCTCCCCGCTCCCCTCATGTGCTATGTACCATGTAAATGTAGGTTCAGTGTCACATGGATGATGTTATTTATCTTAAGGTTATGGCAATGTATTCTTGCTTTCAGGCAATGACAAGAGGATCAACGCAGTGCTTTTTTAATGTGTGTGTATATGTGAATCTGTGCGATGTTAAATGGATTGAAGATTGATACTTTGATTTACTTTACTTTCTGCAGAAGACGACATCTGCAATAGCGGCCGATCAGTGTCGCACGGGGGCGGCCCCACAACCCAGGAGCTGCTTACGGATCTGGATCCGTGCCCTGTCCCTGGTTGGGGATAGCAACCGTGCCATCACTGGCATTGGAGCTGACCCACTCATATAGGATGGTAAGTTGAATAAAATGCAGTCTGTGTTGCGGTCCTATCATGTAATGTAATCTGACTGTAACTGTAATGTGGCCTTGTTATATATGTGAACTTGTATTTACTCTGCACAGCCACCAGAGAGCTCATCCCCTGATCCCATAATCCCTTGGGAGGACAGGTATTTAAGGAGGCCTCACAAGTTGGAGAGGCACTCTAGAGACCTGCAATAAAAGACTAAGGTCACACTTTAAGCTCACAGTGTTCAGTCTGACTCTTTCTCCATACATAACAACTGGCGACGAGATACAGATAGCGAACACAAAGATGCAGAGAACAGTGGGCATCCTGGAGAAATTCTCGGAGGGAGATGATTGGGAAACTTTTGTGGAGCGACGCGACCAATACTTTGTAGCCAACGAGCTAGATGAGGAAGAGAACACTGCCAAATGAAGGGCAATCCTCCTCACCGTCTGTGGGGCACCAACGTATGGCCTCATGAAGAATCTGCTCACTCCAGCGAAACCCACGGAGAAATCGTACAACAATTTGTGCACACTGGTCCGAGAGCATTTGAACCCGAAGGAAAGCGTTCTGATGGCGAGATACTGGTTCTACACCTACAAAAGGTCTGAAGGCCAGGAACTGGTGAGTTACGAATTTGAAGGACATTTGGAGCACATGCTCAGAGACTTTTTCGTACTTGGCATTGGCCATGAAACCATACTTCGCAAACTTTTGACTATAGAGACCCCAACCTTGAGTAAGGCCATAGCGATAGCCCAGGCGTTCATTGCCACCAGTGACAATACGAAGCAAATCTCTCAACACACAAGTGCTGCTACAAGTACTGTGAACAAAGTGATGTTGTTTTCGAATCGTAACATACAGGGCAGGTCACACATACCTGTAGCTGCACATCCGCAGATGTCTCCGAGTCCACCATCAAGGGTGATGAATGCAAGGCCATTAATACCTTGTTGGCACTGTGGAGGTGATCATCGTTTCCATTCATGTCGATTCAAAGGGTACATTTTCAAGGGCTGTGAGACAATGGGACACTCCAATGAGTGTGCAGGCGAGCTGCAAATCCTGTTAAACCTGCAAACCACCATGTTGCAGAGGAGGACAGATCCATGGAGGATCATGGTGAACCAGAGCTTCAGACCGAGGAGGCTGAGGTACATGGGGTGCACACATTCACCATGAATTGTCCCCCGATAATGCTGAATGTTGAACTAAATGGACTCCCGGTGTTAATGGGCGCGAGCCAGTCCATCATGGGCAAAAAGACTTTCGAAAAATTGTGGTGCAACAAGGCCTCAAGCCAGTCTTAACTCCAGTTCACACGAAACTAAGAACTTGCACAAAAGAACTGATTCCTGTCATTGGCAGTGCTACCATAAAGGTCTCCTACGATGGAGCGGTGCACAAGCTACCACTCTAGGTGGTACCGGACGATGCTTCCACGCTGCTTGGCAGGAGCTGGCTGGGAAAGATACGCTGGAACTGGGACGACGTCCGAGCGCTATCGCCTGCTGACGACACTTCGTGTGCCCAGGTCTTAAACAAATTTCCGTCGCTGTTCGAACCAGGCATTGGGAAATTCCAAGGAGCAAAAGTGCAGATCCACCTAATTCCAGGGGCACGATCCATCCATCACAAGGCGAGAGCAGTACCGTACATGATGAGAGAGAGGGTAGAGATCAAGCTAGACCGGCTGCAAAGAAAGGGCATCATTTCACTGATCGAGTTCAACGAGTGGGCCAGTCCGATCATTCCAATCCTCAAGGGAGACGGCACATCAGAATCTGTGGCGATTACAAAGTAACTATCAATCGTTGCTCCCTGCAGGACCAATACCCACTACCAAAGGCCAACGACCTTTTTGCAACGCTGGCGGGAGGAAAGACGTTCACGAAGCTGGATCTGACTTCAGCCTACCTGACACAGGAACTGGAGGAATCATCGAAGGCCATCACCTGTATCAACACGCACAAAGGTCTTTTTGTTTATAACAGATGCCCGTTTGGAATCCGATCAGTGGCGGCGATATTCCAGAGAAACATGGAAAGTTTACTGAAGTCAGTTCCGCACACCGTGGTCTTCCAGGACGACATCTTGGTCACAGGTCAGAACACAGTCGAGCATCTGCAGCACCTGGAGGAGGTTCTTAGTCGACTCAACCCCGTCGGGCTCAGGTTAAAACGCTCGAAGTGCATTTTCCTGGAGCCTGAAGTGGAGTTATTGGGAAGGAGGATTGCGGCAGATGGCATCAGGTCCACCATCGCGAAGACGGAGGCAATCGAGAACACATCGAGGCCACAGAACGTGATGGAGCTGCGGTCGTTTCTGGGACTCCTAAACTACTTTGGTAACTTTTTACCGGGTCTTAGCACACTGTTAGAACCACTGCATGTTTTACTACGAAAAGGGGACGAATGGGTTTGGGGCAAAAGTCAAGAAAATTCCTTTGTAAAAGTGAGAAAATTGTTATGCTCAAACAAATTTCTTGTGTTGTATGATCCATGTAAGCGTTTGGTACTAGCATGTGATGCGTTGTCATATGACGTCAGGTGTGTATTGCAACAAGCTAATGATTCTGGGAAACTGCAACCATGGAGTCTGTCTAAGGCTGAGAGCCTGCAGCATGATTGAGGAAGAAGCGTTAGCGTGTGTCTACGGGGTAAAGAAAATGCATCAATACCTGTTTGTGCTAAAATTCGAATTGGAAACTGACCATAAGCCACTTATATCCCTGTTTTCCCAGAGTAAAGGGATAAATACCAACACATCAGCCCGCATCCAGAGATGGGCGCTCACGTTGTTCACATACAACTATGCCATCCGCCACAGGCCAGGCACAGAAAACTGCGCCGATGCTCTCAGTAGACTGCCATTGCCCACCACGGGGGTGGAAATGTCGCAGCCCGCAGATCTAGCCATGGTTATAGAAGCATTTGAGAGTGAGCAATCACCCGTCACTGCCCGGCAGATCAAAACCTGGACAAGCCAGGACCACTTATTATCTCTAGTCAAAAGCTGTGTGCTTCACGGGAGCTGGCCCAGTGTCCCAGTGGAAATGGAGGAAGAGATAAAGCCGTTCCAGCGGTGCAAAGATGAAATGTCTATGCAAGCTGACTGCCTTCCGTGGGGCAATCGAGTAGTGGTCCCCAAGAAGGGCAGAGACACCTTCATCAATGACCCCCACAGTACCCACCCAGGCATCGTAATGATGAAAGCGATAGCCAGATCCCACGTATGGTGGCCCAGTATCAATGCAGACTTAAGAGTCCTGTGTTCACAGATGTAATACATGCTCGCAGTTAAGCAATGTACCCAGGGAGGCGTCACTAAGTTTATGGTGTTGGCTCTCCAAACCGTGGTTTAGGATACACGTTGACTATGCAGGCCCGTTCTTGGGTAAAATGTTCCTGGTGGTTGTAGACCAAGTGGATTGAATGTGAGATAATATCGGCTAGCACGTCTGCTGCCATGACTGTAAGCCTGTGGGCCATGTTTGCCATTCACGGCTTACCCGATATCCTGGTGAGCGACAACAGGCCATGTTTTACCAGTGCTGAGTTCAAAGGATTCATGACCCGTAACGGAATCAAACATGTCACATCAGCCCCGTTTAAACCAGCGTCCAATGGTCAGACAGAGAGAGCAGTGCAAACCATCAAGCAAGGCTTGAAAAGGGTAACTGAAGGCTCACTGCAGACTCGCCTATCCCGAGTGCTGCTTAGCTACCGCACGAGACCACACTCACTCACAGGGATCCCACCTGCTGAACTGCTCATGAAAAGAGCACTTAAGACAAGGCTCTCGTTAGTTCACCGTGATCTACATGAACAGGTAGAGAGCAGGCGGCTTCAACAAAATACATACCATGATAGCGCAAATGTGTCATGCGAGATTGAAGTCAATGATCCTGTATTTGTATTAAATTATGAACAAGGTCCCAAGTGGCTTCCCGGCACTGTCGTGGCCAAATAGGGGAGCAGGGTGTTTCGGGTCAAACTTTCAAATGGACTCATTCACCGGAAACACTTGGACCAAATCAAACTCCGATTCACGGACTACCCTGAGCAACCCACCTTGGACCCTACCTTTTTTGATCTCCCAACACACACACCAATGGCAACCAGCACCACGGTTGACTACGAAGCAGAACCCATCATCCACAGCAGCCCAGCAGGGTCCAACACACCAGGCAGCCCAGAAGGGCCAGCTGCACAGCAGCCCAGTAAGGGCCCAACAAATGATCCAACAACACCAGCTTTCACACCAAGACAATCAACCAGGGCAAGAAGGGCCCCAGATCGACTCGTATTGTAAATAGTTACACTATTGACTTTGGGGAGGAGTGTTGTTATATATGTAAACTTGTATTTACTCTGTACAGTCATCCCCTGGAGTCCCAAGGGATCCCGTAATCCCTTGGGAGCACAGGTATTTAAGGAGGCCTCACAGGTTGAAAAATTGTTAGATCTCTTAATTTGCAATGAAATGCGAACTCCAGTTGTAGTTTTAATGCAACTTTATTCTGGCAGCTGCAACAAGCTCTTGGCTTTAAGCCAGGCCTTTGTCCTTCTGAGACCACATGGCCAAAATGGCTGGTCATATACCTGATCAGTTTACAGAAAATAACTTGCCTTCTTTGACCTTATTAGCTCAATTGATAGTCTGTTAACCTTTAATTGGCTCGCTACCAAAGGTCCTAAAATGTCAAGTTGATTGATGACTTAATGCAACATGCCGAGTTGCACGTAGCAGCTTTGACTTGGGGTCTGTGAATTTTCACAGCCTGTCTGAATGCAGTCTATTTGAATTCTGTATCAGAGGCACTCTGGAGACCTGCAATAAAAGACTAAGGTCACACGTTACTTTGAGCTCAGTGTTCAGTCTGACTCGTTGTCCATACATAACAGGCCTGATGTAATGTAATGTAAGTTTATTGCACTGTATTGTTGGCCTCGTGATGTACTGCAATGTTGGAGTCATGTAACGCAATGCATAAATGTATTCTGTCTGCGATATGTAATGCAGTACTGCAGCAGTGGTGGACATTTAAGTAAGACTGCGATAAGTCACTGTACGATGTACTCATGTAACCCTGACCCCTCCCCTGTGCCAAGCTTTTTAAAATGTTGTTTTATACTTCCAGACTCCGATGATTCAGACCACCGTGACACCGATGACAGACCCACTACCTTCATCTCTGGCGTCACCCAGTCCTCTCCTGACGAGGAAGAGGAACAGGAAGAGCCGCTGATCCTGGAACCAGTGGAGGTGGAGCTGGTGGTGGAGATGGAGGAGGATGCAGCAGCTCCATGTGGGACAGCTGGAACATCCTTCACCACGGAGTTTGTAGTCAGGGGATTCCCCCATGGCTACTCTGAATCTGCCAGACCAAGCCGTGCGCAGCAAGGCACCCCCAGTGTTGCAGCGCCTTTGCTGCAGCGATGGAGGTTGGTGCAGGAAAGGTTGGTGGTTGTTGATGTGTACCAGGACATGATGTGTCTGTCACAGGCCAGCGTCGACATAGGTCGAGAGCTGCTCAAGGCCACGGCCACAATAGCCACCAACATTGCAGCTCTATCAGAGCGGCATTGGAGGATATGTCGTGTATGATCGCCGTGATGGAGCAGATCACCGACGCCGTCGAAGCCATGCGGGAACGTGACATGGCGCGGAATCCCCCCATGCTAAAGTAGTCAGGTGGGGAGCTGACATCATCTTCCAGCCCTGAAGCCGTGCCTTCCACATCACGAGCTTCTCCTGAGGCCCCAGTTATTGCGCCTGCAATATCTCATAGAAACATAGAAAACATAGAAAATAGGTGCAGGAGTAGGCCATTCGGCCCTTCGAGCCTGCACTGCCATTCAGTGAGTTCATGGCTGAACATGCAACTTCAATACCCTATTCCTGCTTTCTCGCCATACCCTTTGATCTCCCTAGTAGTAAGGACTACATCTAACTCCTTTTTGAATATATTTAGTGAATTAGCCTCAACTTGTGGTAGAGAATTCCACAGGTTCACCACTCTCTGGATGAAGAAGTTTATCCTCATCTCGGTCCTAAATGGCTTACCTCTTATCCTTCGACTGTGACCCCTGGTTCTGGACTTCCACAACATTGGGAACATTCTTCCTGCATCTCACCTGTCTAAACCCGTTTCGAAGAGGGTACCTTTGCTCTCGAACAGAAGCTTCCAAACATGGTGTCGATTTCACACTCATTCGAGGCTCAACCTGAGGAACGTTTTCCTCCACGGAATTTCCTTGATTTTCATTTGAACTCGCTCTAACTTCAGGCTCTTTGTTTTCCTGACTCGGACTCAGACTTTCATTCTGATTCTCTCCTGGATTTGTTTCCAGTACACTGGATTTAGGATTTGCTACTGGTATATCAAAACCATCTGATGAGTCAGAAATAATTGAATCATTCCCACCTTCAACTCTTTCCATGTCTGTAGGTAAAATATGATCAATATGAACAAACCTAACCTGTCCATTATCAAACATCTTTCCCAAATATATGCGAGGACCACATATCTTCACCACTGTTCCTGGTAACCACTTTTACCATTTATGGTGATGGTTCTTCACTCTCACCTTCTGGTTTAATTTCACACTTCTCTCTTTTACTCTACCTTTATCATGATTCTCTCTCTGTCTTAATTGTGTCTCTTCTACGGACTGTGCCAAATTTGGCTTTAACAACGAGAATCTGGTTCGAGGCTGTCGTTTAAGAAACAACTCTGCTGGTGTTCTACCAGTAGTTGTATGAGGAGTATTTCGATATGTAATCAAAAAATTAGCCAATTTGTGATCCAATGACAACTGTCATTTCCTTGGATTAGGATCTAACATTTGTTTTATGAGGACACGTTTTACAATTTGTACAGTGCACTCTGCTGCACCATTCGAAGCAGGATGGTATGGTGGAACCTTGGTATGTTTCACACCATTTTTGCTCGTGAATTGTTCAAATTCATCTGAACGAAGTTGTGATCCATTATCCGAAACAATTTCTTCAGGGAGGCCAAATCAAGAAAATAATTTTCGTAAAATGTCCAATGTTTTACTTGTTATTTTCCACAATGGAGACACCTCAACCCACTTCGAATGGCTATCACTCACAATGAACAATTGTTGTCCTTCTAACTCAGCAAAATCAATATGTAGCCTTTGCCACACCCTGGGAAGCCATTTCCATGGCTGTAATGGTACTGGTGGTGGTTGCTTGCTTACCGACATGTCGCACACTGACTCACGATGTACTCTATATCTTTATCAATACCTGGCCACCATAAATAACTGCATGCAAAACTCTTGGTCAAGCACATTCCCAGGTACTTATCATGGAGGTCTCCTAATAATTTGGACCTGAATTTATTTGGTATAACCACTCTTTCACCCCACATGATACAATCTTTATTGACTGATAATTCATTCCTACGATTGAAAAATGGATGTGTATCGTTATCTGTTACCTGGTTTAGCCATACATTTGCAATATAATCATACACCTTTGACACCACTGGGTCACTTTTGGTTGCTCTACCAATCTCTTCAGCTGTGACTGGCAGTTTATCAATGTATGAAAAATAAAACACTTCTTCCCTATCGGGTGTAACTTGTGATGGGGAAGGCAACCTAGACATTGCATCAGCATTACTGTGATCAGCTGATCGTCTATATTCAATATCATATGTATATGCTGACAAAATCAAAGCCCATCTCTGCATTCGGGCTGCAGCGAATGTTGGAACTGGGGACTTTGGATTGAGGATTGCTGTTAGGGGCTTATGGTCCGTAACAATGGTAAACTTACGACCATACAAGTATTTGTGAAACTTCTTGACCCCAAAAATTAATGCCAAAGCTTCCCTTTCAATTTGCGCATAATTACTCTCACTGGCACTGAGAGTGCGTGAAGCAAAAGCAATTGGTCTCTCCTCCCCACTACTTAATACATGAGAGATTACTGCCCCAACTCCATATGGAGAGGCATCACATGCTAGCTTAATCTCCTTAGATATGTCATAGTGAACTAACATGGTGCTCTCTACCAATTTGCTTTTACACTCCTTGAATGCTGTATCGCATTCTTTTGACCACTTCCAATGGACCTGTTTTTTTCAATACTTCATTCAGTGGATGTAATACTGTAGCCAAATTTGGTAGGAACTTCCCATAATAGTTCAAAAGACCCAAGAATGAATGAAGTTCAGTGACATTCCTGGGAGTGGATGCATTTCTAATTGCATTCAAATTTTCCATGGTTGGATGTAAACCAACTTTGTCTACTCTGTACCCTAAGTACTCCACTGAGTTTTTAAATAACTCACACTTACGAGCAGACACTGGTACTCTGTGCTTCTCTAGCCATTTGAGGACTTCATTCAAGATGTTATTATGAATTTGCCTATTTGGTGCTGAAATTAGTATGTCATCCAAATAACATACTACCTCTTCAATACCTTGCAAAATCTGGTTCATCACCCCTTGGAATATGGCAGGGGCGGAAGACACTCCAAAAAGTAGCCTATTAAATTGATATAGGCCTAGGTAAGTATTTATAGTCAAACATAACTTGGACTCCTCATCTAGTTCAAGCTATAAGTAGGCATTCGTAAGATCCAGTTTTGAGAAGATCTGACCACCTGTCACTGTTGTAAAAAAATCTTCTATATTTGGCAATGTATTGGGGACATTATCCTCTAGAACCTGGTTTACGATTACCTTATAATCACCACACAATCTTACCTTACCATCTGACTTAGGTACAACAACAATAGGTGTAGTCCAATTACATCGATCTATCTTATATATAATGTTCTCAGTCTCTAGTATTTTGAGTTCTTGCTCAACTTTCTCCTTGAGTGCATATGGTACGGAACGTGGCTTGTAGTAAACCGATCTAGTGTCCTTCTGTACCCTGATACTCATCTTGAAGCCTTGGATCGGACTGCCCGTTTCGCAGAACACCTTCAGATACTTCTTGATAACCTCATCCGTTGATGAAAATCTTGCTTCCACACAGAAAATCTTACTCCAATCCAGCTTCAGTGAGCTCAACCAATTTCTTCCTAGTAAGGCAGACTTGTCTCCTTTCACTACTATTAGAGGCAAGTTCTGAAATTGATCTTTATATTTCACTGGTACGGTGATACGACCTACCATCGGAATTTTCTCCTGAGTAGCCTCACAGCTCTATCTTGGATTTCTCCAGTTGAAAATCACACAATTTGTCGAGGTACAGTGACTCCGGTACTACACTCACGGATGCACCAGTGTCAATTTCCATTGGTATCTTGAATCCCGCGACATTTATGTGGATTTTGATGCTTTCCGAATCGCTGTCCGTTAACCTCATGCTCCTGATGACGTGTAACTCAAACATCTCCTCATCCTGTTGTTGTTCTTCCTTGCTATGTAGTCTCTTGCGATTTCTAATCATAACTTTGAACGCTGGACTCATAACTTTAAAAACTGGTTTACTCTTCAGTCGGTATGCCTTCGCAATATGCCCAGTCTTCCTGCAGAAGAAACACTCTGCCTTCACGTATGGACAACTTTGAGCAATGTGTTGTCCCAGGCACCTATAGCACAACTTCGACGCTCTGGTAGAATTTCCAGTTTCTGAGACTTTCGGCCATGCCGGCCTTTTACTTTGAATCTGCAGGTGATTTACCTCAGTTGATTGATGACCACAATCATTATTTAATTCTCGGGAATATTGTTCGGCCATGCTCATCGACCTCGCTGTCTGACAAGCAATCTGAAAAGTCAAGTCATCCGTAGTCAATAACTTCCTTCTGATCGCATCATTTTTCACCCCACAAACAAGACGATCCCGTCATGCTCGGTTTTGAAAGTTTCCAAAATTACAGTGCATCGATAACTTCTTTAATGCAACGATATAATCACCGATACTTTCATCAGCCTTTTGATTCTGAATCCCGAAAAGATAGCTTTCAGCAATTTCTAACGGTTTGGGGTTATAGTGCTGCTCCAGCTTCGTTAAAATCTCTTTAAGTGTTGTGTACCTTTGGCTCGTCAGGCACAAGCAGATTTACAAGAGTGTCATATAATGCCGGACCTGCCTCCGATAAGATCATCGCTTTCTTACGTTCCAACACAGCCCGTTTCTGGACTGCATTGTCTGGAACTTCAATTATGTTATTTGCAGTGAAATATAATTCTAGCCGATCCACATATGCTTTAAAACGTTCTCGGTCGTGTCTATATTCACCGACCCAATACACCTGCCATTTTTATCTCTAGCTGGTCACACAGTGTGCTGTATTTTACCTCGGATTGTTGTAGCTTTTTTCAAAGACAGAAACTTTCAAATTCTTCTGTCAGCTGGCTGAATCCTTCACCAACAAAATTTAAGCTTAAATCATCCGAAAAATCCCATCCTCGTCACCAAATGTGATATATTCACAGAGCACAGCACACACAACTTCCTAACATGGCAGGCAGCTCTCTTGGAAGTCTCCGGAAATCTGCCTAGTTCTGTTTATTATTAACCCTGCACTTGCAGTACACAATACGTCCACATCGACAGTGTGGAGCTACAAACATTACAAGCTTTCAGACATTACACCAGGAAGGTCCATGCCCACAGGCACTGGGAAAGGGAAGGGCGACAGAAAGAAATGGGAAATAGTCCCAATGGTGGTTTACCACGTGGCTGGGGAAGGGGCAGAGGGCATGGGCGGGGAAAGTAAAGGGTTTGTTGTTAAAGTTGGTATTAAAGTTTTGTAAGTCTTGTTAAAGTTTTTATTAAAGTTGTAACAGTTGTAAATTTTTATAAAGTTTTGAAATTGTTGTATATTTTTAAAATTTTCAGAAACATTTGAAATTAATTTTTCGCACAGTGTCAAACTTTTGGGGTAAGTCATGAGGGTCCCAAAACACAGCTCTCCACATTCAAGCAAAGTGCTCATTTATGAGCTGCTGATGTAACAATTTTGCAGTGGCATACGCTCTGCGTGCCCTCTGCTGTGGTGTTGGTGGGGGGGGGGGGCGGGTACCATGGGTTCATCTGCAAGATCCACGTCATCCTCCTCCCCCTCATTGACCTCTTCTTCCTCCTCTGTCTCCTGCACTCTCTCCTCAGGTGGTCCCACAGTCCCCTGTTGCAATTCCTGTCCCCGCATAAATTATGTAACATGCAGCACACTACTGTGAACTGAGCAACCTGCTCAGGGTAGTATTGCAGCCTGCCTCCCGAGCGGTCCAAGCATCGAAAGCTCTGCTTCAGCACTCCAATTGCCTTTTCAATTATGTTACATGTGGCTATATGGCTTTTATTGTATCATTGCTCGGGTTCTGTGTGAGGGTTCCGCAGGGGGGTCATGAGCCAGGTAGCGAGGCCGGACCCTTTGTCATCCAGCATTTATCTTGTGGCTTAGACTACAACATGTCAGACACAGTGCTCTCCCGCAAGATATGCACATCATGGATGCTCCCTGGAAAGTTGGCATTCATTGCCATTATCTGCTGTGTATGGTCACATACCAGCTACACCACCCGACCTGCCAGAGGACACCACCTCAGGTCGGGAGGATAAGAGTTGGAGCGCGTGCCCTGGGACAACGTGGGCACGCCGACCTGTGAGAGGACACCACTGCAGGTCGGGTGTATAAGAGTTGGAGCGCGTGCCCTGGGACAACGTGGACATACCGCTACAACTTCTAGCGCAAGCTGCTACAAGTGTGCGACAGCTTCAAGGAGGGCGACTGGGTAACGTCATCAAAACCCAGGTTGCCGTTTGGAGCGTGGGCAGGAATATTGGCGGGGCCCCGGTACAGCGGAGGAGCGGGAAGGTCGGGACGGATGAGCGGCGAGAGATTGAGGCAGAAATGCGGCGGATGATCGGAACGGAGGAGCAGTGAGGGATCATGGCTAAGATTCGGTGAGTGATAGTGGCGGAGGTGCGGCAAATGGGGGTACAGGGCCAAGAAGAGCCGAGGTCCCAGGGGCATCATGGGCCAGCCCACACTGCAATATATGTGCGCACTAGGTCCATGCAGCAGAGCAGGTCTCCAGTCACCCTGGTTTACCTTTGCCACTGGATAAAGGCCTAGCTGTGTCAAGCCTGTGTGGTGGCTGATGTGCAATGGTCACCATACGTTAAAAAAATCCACGCACAGGCGTCTTCCACCCCTGGAGTTCAGGACTGGAATATCGGGTCCTTCATTGAAACATCTGCAAACTCATTCCTTTTGGTGTGGAAGCAAGTCATAGAAACATAGAAACATAGAAAATAGGTGCAGGAGTAGGCCATTCGGCCCTTCTAGCCTGCACCGCCATTCAATGAGTTCATGGCTGAACATGCAACTTCAGTACCCCATTCCTGCTTTCTCACCATACCCCTTGATTCCCCTAGTAGTAAGGACTTCATCTAACTCCTTTTTGAATATATTTAGTGAATTGGCCTCAACAACTTTCTGTGGTAGAGAATTCCACAGGTTCACCACTCTCTGGGTGAAGAAATTCCTCCTCATCTCGGTCCTAAATGGCTTCCCCCTTATCCTTAGACTGTGTCCCCTGGTTCTGGACTTCCCCAACATTGGGAACATTCTTCCTGCATCTAACCTGTTTAACCCCGTCAGAATTTTAAACGTTTCTATGAGGTCCCCTCTCATTCTTCTGAACTCCAGTGAATACAAGCCCAGTTGATCCAGTCTTTCTTGATAGGTCAGTCCCGCCATCCCGGGAATCAGTCTGGTGAACCTTCGCTGCACTCCCTCAATAGCAAGAATGTCCTTCCTCAGGTTAAGAGACCAAAACTGTACACAATACTCCAGGTGTGGCCTCACCAAGGCCCTGTACAATTGTAGCAACACCTCCCTGCCCCTGTACTCCAATCCCCTCGCTATGAAGGCCAACATGCCATTTGCTTTCTTAACCGCCTGCTGTACCTGCATGCCAACCTTCAATGACTGATGTACCATGACACCCAGGTCTCTTTGCACCTCCCCTTTTCCTAATCTGTCACCATTCAGATAATAGTCTGTTTCTCTGTTTTTACCACCAAAGTGGATAACCTCACATTTATCCACATTATACTTCATCTGCCATGCATTTGCCCACTCACCTAACCTATCCAAGTCGCTCTGCAGCCTCATAGCATTCTCCTCGCAGCTCACACTGCCACTCAACTTAGTGTCATCCGCAAATTTGGAGATACTACATTTAATTCCCTCGTCTAAATCATTAATGTACAGTGTAAACAGCTGGGGCCCCAGCACAGAACCTTGCGGTACCCCACTAGTCACTGCCTGCCATTCTGAAAAGTCCCCATTTACTCCTACTCTTTGCTTCCTGTCTGACAACCAGTTCTCAATCCATGTCAGCACACTACCCCCAATCCCATGTGCTTTAACTTTGCACATTAATCTCTTGTGTGGGACCTTACCGAAAGCCTTCTGAAAGTCCAAATATACCACATCAACTGGTTCTCCCTTGTCCACTCTACTGGAAACATCCTCAAAAAATTCCAGAAGATTTGTCAAGCATGATTTCCCTTTCACAAATCCATGCTGACTTGGACCTATCATATTACCTCTTTCCAAATGCACTGCTATGACATCCTTAATAATTGATTCCATCATTTTACCCACTACCGATGTCAGGCTGACCGGTCTATAATTCCCTGTTTTCTCTCTCCCTCCTTTTTTAAAAAGTGGGGTTACATTGGCTACCCTCCACTCCATAGGAACTGATCCAGAGTCAATGGAATGTTGGAAAATGACTGTCAATGCATCCACTATTTCCAAGGCCACCTCCTTAAGTACTCTGGGATGCAGTCCATCAGGCCCTGGGGATTTATCGGCCTTCAATCCCATCAATTTCCCCAACACAATTTCCCGACTAATAAGGATTTCCCTCAGTTCCTCCTCCTTACTAGACCCTCCGACCCCTTTTATATCCGGAAGGTTGTTTGTGTCCTCCTCAGTGAATACCGAACCAAAGTACTTGTTCAATTGGTCTGCCATTTCTTTGTTCCCCGTTATGACTTCCCCTGATTCTGACTGCAGGGGACCTACGTTTGTCTTTACTAACCTTTTTCTCTTTACATATCTATAGAAACTTTTGCAATCCGTCTTAATGTTCCCAGCAAGCTTCTTCTCGTACTCCATTTTCCCTGCCCTAATCAAACCCTTTGTCCTCCTCTGCTGAGTTCTAAATTTCTCCCAGTCCCCGGGTTCGCTGCTATTTCTGGCCAATTTGTATGCCACTTCCTTGGCTTTAATGCTATCCCTGATTTCCCTTGATAGCCATGGTTGAGCCACCTTCTTTTTTTTATTTTTACGACAGACAGGAATGTACAATTGTTGTAATTCATCCATGCGGTCTCTAAATGTCTGCCATTGCCAATCCACAGTCAACCCCTTAAGTATCATTCGCCTGTGTCTGACCTGTTGTAGTCTGAGCCACAAGATAAATGCTGGATGACAAAGGGTCCGGCCTCGCTACCTGGCTCATGACCCCCCTGCGGAACCCTCACACAGAACCCGAGCAATGATACAATAAAATCCATATAGCCACATGTAACATAATTGAAAAGACAATTGGAGTGCTGAAGCAGAGCTTTCGATGCTTGGACCGCTCGGGAGGCAGGCTGCAATACTACCCTGAGCAGGTTGCTCAGTTCACAGTAGTGTGCTGCATGTTACATAATTTATGCGGGGACAGGAATTGCAACAGGGGACTGCGGGACCACCTGAGGAGAGAGTGCAGGAGACAGAGGAGGAAGAAGAGGTCAATGAGGGGGAGGAGGATGACGTGGATCTTGCAGATGAACCCATGGTACCCGCCCCCCCCCCCCCCCCCCCCCCCCCCCACCAACACCACAGCAGAGGGCACGCAGAGCGTATGCCACTGCAAAATTGTTACATCAGCAGCTCATAAATGAGCACTTTGCTTGAATGTGGAGAGCTGCGTTTTGGGACCCTCATGACTTACCCCAAAAGTTTGACACTGTGTGAAAAATTAATTTCAAATGTTTCTGAAAATTTTAAAAATATACAACAATTTCAAAACTTTATAAAAATTTACAACTGTTACAACTTTAATAAAAACTTTAACAAGACTTACAAAACTTTAATACCAACTTTAACAACAAACCCTTTACTTTCCCCGCCCATGCCCTCTGCCCCTTCCCCAGCCACGTGGTAAACCACCATTGGGACTATTTCCCATTTCTTTCTGTCGCCCTTCCCTTTCCCAGTGCCTGTGGGCATGGACCTTCCTGGTGTAATGTCTGAAAGCTTGTAATGTTTGTAGCTCCACACTGTCGATGTGGACGTATTGTGTACTGCAAGTGCAGGGTTAATAATAAATTTCAACATTTTTAAACAGGACAAAAATAACCTAAACTAATTTTAAATGTAACTGAATGTGTAAATCATGTAAAACATTATTTTAACATTTATTTTAACCCTTACGCTGGTAAAAGAAGGCCTTGTGCATATACCCTCACCTGCCTCTCCAAATTCTTCCTGAAGATGGACCAAGAAAACAGGTAAGATATAACCAGCCATGAATGATTATTCACAGCAACAGTTATGATCAAATTCACTTCACTCAATCAGTACATTGTGTTCTTACACAATACAGGCAACTCTCGATTATCCGTACACCGATCCAACGGGAAACCGTTGCAATGGGATTTAAAATTCTGTTTCTAACAAGTATCGGACAGTTCAGCCATCAAAGAACTCATTTTGGGAGTGGAAGCAAGTCCTCCTCGATTCCGAGGGACTGCCTATGATGCTAACAAGTGACAAGACAGCTCCAAATAATTTGGAAAAATCACCTTCCAAAAACTGTGCTCAATTGTATTTGCTCATTCTCTCACTCTCACTCACACACTCACACACACACTCTCGCTCACTCACCGTAAATAGCACCCTCCTCTGCCCTTGCTTTTGGTGTGTGTGTGTGTGTGTGCGCTGCTGTCTCTCGTGGCCGCCGCTGACATTGGGAACGGGGGCAGTGCCGACACTGGGTTCCAGGCACAGAACCTGTACATGCATGCTGGTAATATCCATCTTTTGTTACTGTTTGTAGTTGATTGTATTGATTCATTAAAGTTTTAACTTATAAATGTAAACTTGCCCTAACGGAAAAATCGTTTACCTGGAATAGCCCAATCCCTGAGGGACCCGGATAATCGAGAGTTGCCTGCAGTACAAAATAAAAAATATGCTTTACATCCCTACATCAGTGGCTCACCTTGCGAGACTTAAACAAACAACTCCTAACTACTGTCCTACATGCCAAACTTTTGAGTCTGGCCAAAACGGAACCAACGACATAGGTAAAAAAAGGGATGAGGTCCTACGAAACGAATTTAAGGAGCTAGGAGCTAAATTAAAAAGTAGGACCTCAAAAGTAGTAATCTCGGGATTGCTACCAGTGCCACGTGATAGTCAGAGTAGGAATCGCAGGATAGCGCAGATGAATACGTGGCTTGAGCAGTGGTGCAGCAGGGAGGGATTCAAATTCCTGGGGCATTGGAACCGGTTCTGGGGGAGGTGGGACCAGTACAAACCGGACGGTCTGCACCTGGGCAGGACCGGAACCAATGTCCTAGGGGGAGTGTTTGCTAGTGCTGTTGGGGAGGATTTAAACTAATATGGCAGGGGAATGGGAACCAATGCAGGGAGACAGAGGGAAACAAAAAGGAGGCAAAAGCAAAAGACAGAAAGGAGATGAGGAAAAGTGGAGGGCGGAGAAACCCAAGGCAAAGAACAAAAAGGGCCACTGTACAGCAAAATTCTAAAAGAACAAAGGGTGTTAAAAAAACAAGCCTGAAGGCTTTATGTCTTAATGCAAGGAGTATCCGCAATAAAGTGGATGAATTAACTGTGCAAATAGATGTTAACAAATATGGTGTGATTGGGATTACGGAGACGTGGCTCCAGGATGATCAGGGCTGGGAACTCAACATCCAGGGGTATTCAACATTCAGGAAAGATAGAATAAAAGGAAAAGGAGGTGGGGTAGCATTGCTGGTTAAGGAGCAAATTAAGGCAATAGTTCGGAAGGACATTAGCTTGGATGATGTGGAATCTATATGGGTAGAGCTGCAGAATACCAAAGGGCAAAAAACGTTAGTGGGAGTTGTGTACAGACCTCCAAACAGTAGTAGTGATGTTGGGGAGGGCATCAAACATGAAATTAGGGGTGCGTGCAATAAAGGTGCAGCAGTTATAATGGGTGACTTTAATATGCACATAGATTGGGTTAACCAAACTGGAAGCAATACGGTGGAGGAGGATTTCCTGGAGTGCATAAGGGATGGTTTTTTAGACCAATATGTCGAGGAACCAACTAGGGGGGAGGCCATCTTAGACTGGGTGTTGTGTAATGAGAGAGGATTAATTAGCAATCTCGTTGTGCGAGGCCCCTTGGGGAAGAGTGACCATAATATGGTGGAATTCTGCATTAGGATGGAGAATGAAACAGTTAATTCAGAGACCATGGTCCAGAACTGAAAGAAGGGTAACTTTGAAGGTATGAGGCGTGAATTGGCTAGGATAGATTGGCGAATGATACTGAAGGGGTTGACTGTGGATGGGCAATGGCAGACATTTAGAGACCGCATGGATGAACTACAACAATTGTACATTCCTGTCTGGCGTAAAAATAAAAAAGGGAAGGTGGCTCAACCGTGGCTATCAAGGGAAATCAGGGATAGCATTAAAGCCAAGGAAGTGGCATACAAATTGGCCAGAAATAGCAGCGAACCCGGGGACTGGGAGAAATTTAGAACTCAGCAGAGGAGGACAAAGGGTTTGATTAGGGCAGGGAAAATGGAGTACGAGAAGAAGCTTGCAGGGAACATTAAGACGGATTGCAAAAGTTTCGATAGATATGTAAAGAGAAAAAGGTTAGTAAAGACAAACGTAGGTCCCCTGCAGTCAGAATCAGGGGAAGTCATAACGGGGAACAAAGAAATGGCAGACCAATTGAACAAGTACTTTGGTTCGGTATTCACTGAGGAGGACACAAACAACCTTCCGGATATAAAAGGGGTCGGAGGGTCTAGTAAGGAGGAGGAACTGAGGGAAATCCTTATTAGTCGGGAAATTGTGTTGGGGAAATTGATGGGATTGAAGGCCGATAAATCCCCAGGGCCTGATGGACTGCATCCCAGAGTACTTAAGGAGGTGGCCTTGGAAATAGTGGATGCATTGACAGTCATTTTCCAATATTCCATTGACTCTGGATCAGTTCCTATGGAGTGGAGGGTAGCCAATGTAACCCCACTTTTTAAAAAAGGAGGGAGAGAGAAAACAGGGAATTATAGACCGGTCAGCCTGACATCGGTAGTGGGTAAAATGATGGAATCAATTATTAAGGATGTCATAGCAGTGCATTTGGAAAGAGGTAATATGATAGGTCCAAGTCAGCATGGATTTGTGAAAGGGAAATCATGCTTGACAAATCTTCTGGAATTTTTTGAGGATGTTTCCAGTAGAGTGGACAAGGGAGAACCAGTTGATGTGGTATATTTGGACTTTCAGAAGGCTTTCGACAAGGTCCCACACAAGAGATTAATGTGCAAAGTTAAAGCACATGGGATTGGGGGTAGTGTGCTGACATGGATTGAGAACTGGTTGTCAGACAGGAAGCAAAGAGTAGGAGTAAATGGGGACTTTTCAGAATGGCAGGCAGTGACTAGTGGGGTACCGCAAGGTTCTGTGCTGGGGCCCCAGCTGTTTACACTGTACATTAATGATTTAGACGAGGGGATTAAATGTAGTATCTCCAAATTTGCGGATGACACTAAGTTGGGTGGCAGTGTGAGCTGCGAGGAGGATGCTATGAGGCTGCAGAGCGACTTGGATAGGTTAGGTGAGTGGGCAAATGCATGGCAGATGAAGTATAATGTGGATAAATGTGAGGTTATCCACTTTGGTGATAAAAACAGAGAGACAGACTATTATCTGAATGGTGACATATTAGGAAAAGGGGAGGTGCAAAGAGACCTGGGTGTCATGGTACATCAGTCATTGAAGGTTGGCATGCAGGTACAGCAGGCGGTTAAGAAAGCAAATGGCATGTTGGCCTTCATAGCGAGGGGATTGGAGTACAGGGGCAGGGAGGTGTCGCTACAATTGTACAGGGCCTTGATGAGGCCACACCTGGAGTATTGTGTACAGTTTTGGTCTCCTAACCTGAGGAAGGACATTCTTGCTATTGAGGGAGTGCAGCGAAGGTTCACCAGACTGATTCCCAGGATGGCGGGACTGACCTATCAAGAAAGACTGGATCAACTGGGCTTGTATTCACTAGAGTTCAGAAGAATGAGAGGGGACCTCATGGAAATGTTTAAAATTCTGACGGGGTTAGACAGGTTAGATGCAGGAAGAATGTTCCCAATGTTGGGGAAGTCCAGAACCAGGGGACACAGTCTAAGGATAAGGGGGAAGCCATTTAGGACCGAGATGAGGAGGAATTTCTTCACCCAGAGAGTGGTGAATCTGTGGAATTCTCTACCACAGAAAGTTGTTGAGGCCAATTCACTAAATATATTCAAAAAGGAGTTAGATGAAGTCCTTACTACTAGGGGAATCAAGGGGTATGGTGAGAAAGCAGGAATGGGGTACTGAAGTTGCATGTTCAGCCATGAACTCATTGAATGGCGGTGCAGGCTAGAAGGGCCGAATGGCCTACTCCTGCACCTATTTTCTATGTTTCTATGTTTCTAAAACATACCCTCACAGCTTTCTGTGGATGAATGAATTACAAGTTTTCCTGGATCTGACTGTCCTAGCAGCATGACTGTCTGTGTCGCTGTCTCTGATTTTTTATTTCTCTCTGCTCACAGCTGGGAGAAGGCCTGCCAGACAGCCCCTGCTGAATGCTTGAGACCAGAGACTTTGCAATATAATGGGTAGGAGGTGCTTATTGATTACTGAGACAAGCTAAAAAAACTGCATTTAGTCAGTCTTTGGGGGAAAGAAATTACCATAAGCATATTAATCACATTTTGTCTAGGTGCCTTTTTCCTAAACTTGTGAATATACATTGGTTTAAAACCCCAACGTTAAAAAAGGTCATACTTTTCCCAAATAATTTCTGTGGAAAAGTGGTCAAAAACCCAAAATGTATCATGTACCAAATCAAATATTAGCTGCTGCTGAGCCAGAACTTTAGAGACATATACAGGTAAGAGTTTGATCATTGCTTTCAATGTAACTTCCTTAAATTACTCATGTTCCTCCACACTTAACAGCTGTCGCAGTCTTTTTTGCTAAGGCACTTTATTGGTGTATAACAGTTTCTGTGTCGATTTTGTTTTTGCCACCCAACTTGTAGTTAAATTATCATCCTGCAGAGGGCTTAGGTTACTACAGTGTTGCAAGCTGACTTCGAATTATTAGCCTTATTAGCAACATTATCAACTCCAGAAACAGATGAATTACTGCTTGTTTGTATCACTGATCAGATGAGGACAGAGTTTGCAGGACATACCTGTAATTCTACAGTTGTGTCATATCCTTAAGCAATTTTTCAAAAGAACATGTTCTGCATTTCACTCCGGTCTTTTTGGAGGGGATATGGGAGGAGAGATGAAATCCTTCCGACTGAAAATGTAAGTGAAAACATTGGTATGAATACAAGATAGGAAATCGCATTTTTACTCACTCCAAGTTTTGCTAAAATTATTTACAGGAATAATACAGGCAGCTTAAAAACTTTGAAGTAGAAATATAAGCTCATAAAAAACTGAAGCTACAACATCTAGAAGTAATTTTATTACTCTTATTGATTTTCTGCTTGTTTCTGAATTCTTGATTGTGTTCTATTTATTTCTTTGCACGTTTCTGCCTCTTACACCTTCCACGCCTTCCCTCCGTCCCCTCGGGACCTGCACTACTCCCTCCCATCCGCACTGACTCCCCCCTCACTAAGGGCTGCTCCTGGAAGAATTCCCTCTCATTTGGGGCCGCTCCTTCAATGACCGGCTGATCCCCTCCTAGGCTACTCCCTCATTCCCGCATATAACTCCCTCATTCGGAGGGGGAAAATAGAGTATGAGAGGAAGCTTGCTGGGAACATAAAAACTGACTGCAAAAGCTTCTATAGATATGTGAAGAGAAAAAGATGAGTGAAGACAAACGTATGTCCCTTGCAGCCAGATTCAAGTGAATTTATAATGGGAAACAAAGAAATGGCAGACCAGTTGAACAAATACTTTGGTTCTGTCTTCACGAAGGAAGACACAAATAACCTTCCGGAAATACCAGAGGACCGAGGGTCTAGTGAGGAGGAACTGAAGGAAATCTTTATTAGGCTGGAAATTGTGTTCGGGAAATTGATGGGATTGAAGGCCGATAAATCCCCAGGGCCTGATAGTCTGCATCCCAGAGTACTTAAGGAAGTGGCCATAGAAATAGTGGATGCATTGGTGATCATTTTCCAACAGTCTATCAACTCTGGATCAGTTCCTATGGACTGGAGGGTAGAGAATGTAACATCACTTTTTAAGAAAGGAGGGAGAGAGAAAACGGGTAATTATGGACCGGTTAGCCTGACATCAGTAGTGCGGAAAATGTTGGAATCAATTATTAAAGATGAAATAGCAGCGCATTTGGAAAGCAGTGACAGGATCGGTCCAAGTCAGCATGGATTTATGAAAGGGAAATCATGTTTGACAAATCTTCTAGAATTTTTTTGAGGATGTAACTGGTAGAGTGGACAAGAGAGAACTAGTGGATGTGGTGTATTTGGACTTTCAAAAGGCTTTTGACAAGGTCCCACACAAGAGATTGGTGTGCAAAATCAAAGCACATGGTATTGGGGGTAATATACGGACGTAGATACAGAACTGTTGGCAGACAGGAAGCAGAGAGTCGGGATAAACGGGTCCTTTTCAGAATGGCAGGCAGTGACTAGTGGGGTGCCGCAGGGCTCAGTGCTGGGACCCCAGCTATTTACAATATACATTAATGATTTAGATGAAGGAATTGAGTGTAATATCTCCAAGTTTGCAGATGACACTTAACTGGGATGTGAGCTGTGCGGAGGATGCTAAGAGGCTGCAGGGTGACTTGGACAGGTTAGGTGAGTGAGCAAATGCACAGCAGATGCAGTATAATGTGGATAAATGTGAGGTTATCCACTTTGGGGGCAAAAACACGAAGGCAGAATATTATCTGAATGGCGGCAGATTAGGAAAAGGGGAGGTGCAATGAGACCTGGGTGTCATGGTACATCAGTCATTGAAAGTTGGCATGCAGGTACAGCAGGCGGTGAAGAAGGCAAATGGTATGTTGGCCTTCATAGCTAGGGAATTTGAGTATAGGAGCAGGGAGGTCTTACTGCAGTTGTACAGAGCCTTGGTGAGGCCTCACCTGGAATATTGTGTTCAGTTTTGGTCTCCTAATCTGAGGAAGGACATTCTTGCTCTTGAGGGAGTGCAGCGAAGGTTCACCAGACTGATTCCCGGGATGGCAGGACTGACATATGAGGAGAGAATGAATCGATTGGGCCTGTAATCACTGGAGTTTAGAAGGATGAGAGGGGATCTCATAGAAACATATAAAATTCTGACGGGACGGGACAGGTTAGATGCGGGAAGAATGTTCTCGATGTTGGGGAATTCCAGAACCAGGGGTCATAGTCTAAGGATAAGGGGTAAGTCATTTAGGACTGAGATGAGGATAAACTTCTTCACTCAGAGAGTTGTTAACCTGTGGAATTCTCTACCGCAGAGAGTTGTTGATGCCAGTTCATTGGATATATTCAAGAGGGAGTTAGATATGGCCCTTACGGCTAAAGGGATCAAGGGGTATGGAGAGAAAGCAGGAAAGGGGTACTGAGGTGAATGATCAGCCATGATCTTATTGAATGGTGGTGCAGGCTCGAAGGGCCGAATGACCTACTCCTGCACCTATTTTCTATGTTTCTATTCCCTTATAACTCCCTTATTCCTGCATATAACTCCCTTACAAATTAGATCGCATCCCCTTTCTCCATTAATTACACCCCCTGCTTCACCCCTCAATAAAGCACCTTGGATCTAACACTTCCCCCCCCGCAACCCATCTCACTAACTCCCCCCATCCTCCTCCTCACAAACTCCTCCCTTCCAGCTCCCCCCTCCCATTAATTTCCCACTCCCACCCCTCACTAGCTCCCCCCTCACTATCTCACCCCTCAGGAACTCCTCTCCGCTTACGAACTCCCCCTCCCCCAACTCACTAACTTCCTCCCTCCCCCTCACTAACTCCCCTACTCTCCCCAACTCCTCTGCTCTCCCCAACTCCTCCCTCACTAACTCCCCCCTCCCTCCACTCACTAATTCCCCCTCCGCCCCTCTTACTGACACCTTCCCTCACAAACTCCCCCCTCACTCCCTCAATAACGCTCCTCCTCCCTCCCTCACTAACTCCTCCACTCCCTCCCTCACTAACTCCCCACCTCACCAACTCTCCCCCCACACCCTCACTAACCTACCTGCTCACTAACGCCCCCTCCCTCACTAACTTCCCTCCTCCTTCCCTGACTAACTCCTCCCTCTCACTAACGACCTCTCCCCAATTCCCCCCTCCCTAACTCCCCATTCACTAACACCTATACCCACTCACTAACTCCCCCCTCACTAACACCTATATCCCCTCACTAACTCCCCCCTCCCGCCTCACTAACCATCTCCCGCTCCCGCCTCTGCCCCTCTGACCAACACCCCAGCTTACTAACTCCCCCCTCACTAACTCTCCCCTCGGTCCCGAACTAACTCCCCTCTCACTAACTCTTCCCCTCCTCACTAACTCCCCCCTCTCCTTCACCAACTCCCCCCTCCCTCACTAACTCCCTCCCTCACTAACTCGGCCCCCCTCCCTCACTAACTCGCCATCGCTCCCTCATTAACTCCCCACCCCGCCCTTAACTAACTTCCCACCCCCACTTCACAACTCTCTCCTCCCCCAACTCTCTCCCACCTACCCCTCCCTAACACTCTCCCCCTCTCCCTAACTCTCTCTCCCCTCGTCCCTAACACACTCCTCCCACCCCCAACACCCTCTCTTCCCCACCCCCCCCCCGAACTCTCGCCCCGCCCCCCCCCGAACTCTCTCCCCGCTCTGTCCCAAACTCTCCCTCCCCCCACTCCCCAACTCACACACTCTCTCTCTCTCTCCCCCCACCCTCACTCTCTTTCTCCCCCCCCACTCCTTCCCCCTTTCTTCCCCCACATCTCCCTCTCTCTCTTCCCCCCTTCCTCTCTCTCTCTCCACCCACCCACTCTCTCTCTCTCTCTCCCCCTCACCCGCTCCATCTCATCCCCCCCCCCAACCCCCTCCCTCTCTTCCCCCCACCCCTACCCACCCCCTCCCTCTCTTTCCCCCACCCCTACCCACCCCCTCCCTCTCTTTCCCCCCCACCCCTCCCTCTCTTCCCCCCCCCACCCCCTCCCTCTCTTCCCCCCCCCCACCCCCTCCCTCTCTTTCCCCGTCCATCGCCCCACTCTCCCCCCATCCCACTCCACTCTCTTCCCCCCCCACCCTCTCCCCCCCACCCCACTCCACTCTCCCCTCCCTCTCTCTCCCCTCCCACCCTTCCCTCTTCACACCTCCCTCCCTCCTCCCCCCACCCCTCCCTCTCCCCACCTCCCTCCCTCTCTCTCTCTCCCCCCCACCCCTCCCTCTCCCCACCTCTCTCTCTCTCTTCCCACCCCTCCCTCCATCCCTCTCTCCCCCCAACCCCACCCCTCCCCCTCTCTTCCCTCCCTCCCACCCCCGGCCTCCCCTCCCTCCCCCTCTCTTCCCACCCCCACCCTCCCTTCCTCTCTCTCTCCCCACTCCCCTTCCTCCCTCTCTCTTCTACCTCCCTCTCCATCTCTCTCTCTCTCTCTCTCTCTCTCTCTCCCCCATCTCCTCTTCCCCACCTCCTCTCTCTCCCCACTTTGTCTCCCTGACCCCCCCCTCCCTCTCTTCCCCCCCTCACCTCCACCCACCCCCCTCCTTCTCTCCCCTCCTGACCCCCCCCTTCCTCACTCCCCCCCCAACTCTCTCGCTCTCTCCTCCCTCTCTCTCTCCCCCTCTCTTTCTCTTTCTCCCCCCCCACTCTCTCTCTCTCCCACCCCTCCCTCCCGCCCTCTCACCCCTCCCTCCCTCTCCCCCCCACCACTCCCTCCCTCTCCCCTCCACCACTCCCTCCCTCTCCCCCCCCCACCCCACCCCTCCCTCTCCCCACCTATCTCTCCCCACCCCACCCCCCCTCTCTCTCTCTCCCCACCCCTCCCTCTCTCTCTCCCCACCCCTCCCTCCCTCTCTCCCCACCCCTCTCCTCCCTCCCTCCCACTCTTCCCACCCCCGCCCTCCCTTTATCTCTCCCCCACTCCCCTCCCTCCCTCTCTCTCCTCCCCCCTCCATCTCCCCACCCCTCCCTCCCTCCCTCCCCCTCTTCCCACCCCCGCCCTCCCTTTATCTCTCCCCCACTCCCCTCCCTCCCTCTCTTCCCCCCCTCCCTCTCTTCCCACCCCCACCCTCTCCCCCCTCTTCCCACCCCCGCCCTCCCCCCCCTCTCTTCCCACCCCCGCCCTCCCTTCCTCTCTCTCCCCCACTCCCCTCCCGTCCTCTCTCTCCCCCACTCCCCTCCCTCCATCTCTCTCCCCCCTCCATCTCTCTCTCTCTCTCTCCCCCCTCAATCTCTCTCTCTCTCTCTCTCTCTCTCCCCTTTCCCCCCTCTCTCCCCTTTCCCCCCCACTCTCTCCCCCCGCCCACTCTCTCTCTCCTCCCCACACTCTCTCTTTCCGCCTCCCACTCTCTCTTTCCGCCTCCCACTCTCTCTCTCTTTCCGCCTCCCACTCTCTCTCTCTCCCCCCCCCACTCTCTCTCTCTTCCCCCCCCCACTCTCTCTCTCCTCCTCCCACTCTCTCTCTCTCTCCCCCACCCCACTCTCTCCCCCCGCCCCCACTCTCTCTCTCTCTCTCTCTCCCTCCCTCTCCCTCCCCCTCCCCACTCTCTCTCTCTCTCTCTCTCTCTCTCTCCCACCCCCCCACACTCTCTCTCCCCCCGACCACCACACTCTCTCTCCCCCCCGACCACCACACTCTCTCTCCCCCCTCCCTCTCTTCCCCGACCCCCCTCCCTCTCTTCTCCCCGACCCCTCTCCCTCTTCCCCCAACGACCCCCCTCCCCTCCTTCTCTCTTCCCCCCCTCTCTCTCCCTCCCCCCTCCCCCCTCTCTCTCCCCCGCTCTTCCCCCCCCGTCCCCGCACTCTCTCTCCCCCCCCGACCCCCCGCACTCTCTCTCTCCCCCCCACGACCCCCCGCTCTCTCTCTCTCTCTCTCTCTCCCCGACCCTCTGCTCTTCCCCCCCCCGACCCCCCGCTCTTCCCCCCCCCCCCGGCCCCCCGCACTCCCTCTCTCCCCACACTCTCTTCTCCCCCTCCTTCCCTCCCTCTCCCCACCTCCTTCCCTCTCTCCCCACCCCAACCCTCCCTCCCTCCCTCAACCCTCCCTCCCTCCCTCCCTCTCTCTCTCCCCACCCCACCCTCTCTCCCCACCCCACCCTCTCTCCCCACCCCACCCCTCCCTCTCTCCACACCCCACCCCTCCCTCTCCCACCCCTCCCTCTCCCCACCCCTCCCTCTCTCTCCCCACCCCTCTCTTCCCCCGCTCCCTCTCCCCCCTCTCTTACCACCCCGCCCTCCCTTACTCCCCCACTCCCCTCCCTCCCTCCCCCCTCCCTCTCCCCCTCCATCTCTCTCTCTCTCTCTCTCCCCCTCAATCTCTCTCTCTCTCTCTCTCTCCTCCATCTCTCTCTCTCTCTCTCTCTCCCCTCCATCTCTCTCTCTCTCTCTCTCTCTCCCCCCTCCATCTCTCTCTCTCTCTCTCTCTCTCTCCCCTCCATCTCTCTCTCTCTCTCTCTCTCTCTCCCCCCTCCATCTCTCTCTCTCTCTCACTCTCTCCCCCTCCCTCCCTCTCTCTCTCACCCCCTCCCTCCCTCTCTCTCTCTCTCACCCCCTCCCTCTCCTCTTCCCCCCCCTGTCCTCGCTTTGTCTCCCTGAACCCCCTCCCACTCTCCCCCCCCGACCCCCCTCTCCCCCCCACTCTGTCCCCCCCCACTCTCTCTCTCTCTCTCTCTCTCTCCTCCCCACTCTCTCTCCTCCTCCCACTCTCTCTCTCCCCCCCCACTCTCTCTCTCTCCCTCCCACCCCACACTCTCTCTCTCTCTCTCTCTCTCCCTCCCCACACTCTCTCTCTCTCTCTCCCTCCCCACACTCTCTCTCTCTCTCTCTCTCCCTCCCCACACTCTCTCTCTCTCTCTCCCACCCCCCCCCACACTCTCTCTCCCCCCGACCCCCACACTCTCTCTCCCCCCTCCCTCTCTCCCCCGACCCCCGTCCCTCTCTTCCCCCCGACCCTCCTCCCTCTCTTCCCCCCGACCCCCCTCCCTCTCTTCCCCCAACGACCCCACTTCCTCCCTCCCCACCATCTCCCCCTACCCTCTCTCTCTCTCTCCTCTCACCCTCCCCCCCTCTCTCTCTCTCTCTCTTCCCCCCGACCCCCCTCCTTCTCTTCCCCCCGACCCCCCTCCCCTCTCTCCCCCCCGACCCCCCTCCCTCTCTTCCCCCCGACCCCCCTCCCTCCCTTCCCCCCGACCCCCCTCTCTTCCCCCAGAACCCCCTCTTCCCCCAACGACCCCACTCCCTCCCTCTCTTCCCCCAACGACCCCACTCCCTCCCTTCCCTCTCCCCCCACCCTCTCTTTCTCTCCTCTCACCCTCCCCCCTCTCTCTCTCTCTCTCCCCACCCACCCCCGCTCCCTCTCCCCCTACCCTCCCACCCCCCCTCCCTCTCTCTCTCTCTCTCTCTCCCCCCACCCACCCCCCCTCCCTCTCCCCCCCTCTCTCTCCCCACCCACCCCCCTCCCTCTCTCTCCCCACCCACCCCCCCTCCCTCTCTCTCCCCACCCACCCCCCTCCCTCTCCCCCCATCCTCTCTCTCTCTCTCTCTCTCTCGTCTCTCTCCCCACCCACCCCCCCTCTCTCTCTCTCTCTCTCTCTCCCCCCCCCCACTCTTCCCCCCGACCCCCCGCACTCTCTCCTCCCCCCCGTCTCCCTCCCCTCTCTCTCTCCCCCTCCCCCACTCCCCCCTCCCCCACTCTCTCCACCCCCCCTCCCCCACTCTCTCTCCCCCCCTCCCCCGCTCTCTCTCTCTCCCCCCCCTCTCTCTCTCCCCCCCTCCCCCACTCTCTCCCCCCTCCCCTCTCTCCCCCTCCCCTCTCTCCCCCTCCCCTCTCTCCCCCTCCCCCACTCTCTCTCCCCCCTCCCCCCCCACTCTCTCTCCTCCCTCTCCCCCCACTCTCTCTCCTCCCTCTCCCCCACTCTCTCTCCCCCCCTCACCCCACTCTCTCTTCCCCCCCCACTCTCTCTCCCCCGACCACCCTTTCTCTCTTCCCCCCCGACCCCCCTCCCTCTCTTCCCCCCGACCCTCCTCCCTCTCTTCCCCCCGACCCCCCTCCCTCTCTTCCCCCCGACCCCCCTCCCTCTCTTCCCCCCGACCTCTTCCCCCAACGACCCCACTCCCTCCCTCCCCACCCTCTCCCCCTACTCTCTCTCTCTCTCTCTCCTCTCACCCTCCCCCCTCTCCCTCTCTCCCCCCAACCCTCTTTCCCACAACCCCTCTCTCCCCCACCTCTCTCCCCCCCTCACACCACTCTCCCTTCCCCCCCCACTCTCTCTCCCCCGACCCTCCTCCCTCTCTTCCCCCCCCCGACCCTCCTCCCTCTCTTTCCCCCGACCCTCCTCCCTCTCTTCCCCCCGACCTCTTCCCCCAACGACCCCACTCCCCACCCTCTCCCCCTACCCTCTCTCTCTCTCCTCTCACCCTCCCCCCTCTCCCTCTCCCCGCCAACCCTCTCTCCCCCACTCTCTCTCCCCCCCTCACCCCACTCTCTCTTCCCCCCCCACTCTCTTCCCCCGACCCCCCTCCCTCTCCCCCGACCCCCCTCCCTCTCTTCCCCCCCCGACCCTCCTCCCTCTCTTCCCCCCGACCCCCCTCCCTCTCTTCCCCCCGACCCCCCTCCCTCTCTTCCCCCCGACCCCCCTCCCTCTCTTCCCCCCACGACCCCCACTCCCTCCCTCCCCACCCTCTTCCCCTACCCTCTCTCTCTCCTCTCACCCTCCCCCCCCCTCTCTCTCTCCCCACCAACCCTCTCTCCCCCCCCTCACCCCACTCTCTCTTCCCCCCCCCCACTCTCTCTCCCCCGACCCCCCTCCCTCTCTTCCCCCCGACCCTCCTCCCTCTCTTCCCCCAACCCCCCTCCCTCTCTTCCCCCCGACCCCCCTCCCTCTCTTCCCCCCGACCCCCCTCCCTCCCTTCCCCCCGACCTCTTCCCCCAACGACCCCACTCCCTCCCTCTCTTCCCCCAACGACCCCACTCCCTCCCCTCCCCCCCACCCCCTCTCTCTCTCCTCTCACCCTCCCCCCCCTCTCTCTCTCTCTCTCTCCCCACCCACCCCCGCTCCCTCTCCCCCCACCCTCCCACCCCCCCTCCCTCTCTCTCTCTCTCTCTCCCCCCACCCTCTCCCCCCTCTCTCTCCCCACCCACCCCTCCTCTCTCTCCCCACCCACCCCCCTCCCTCTCTCTCCCCACCCACCCCCCCTCCCTCTCCCCCCATCCTCTCTCTCTCTCTCTCTCTCCCCCCCACCTTCTCTCTCTCTCGTCTCTCTCCCCACCCACCCCCCCTGCTCCCCCCCCTTCCCCCCCACTTCCCCCCGACCCCCCGCACTCTCTCCTCCCCCCCCGTCTCCCTCCCCTCTCTCTCTCCCCCTCCCCCACTCCCCCCTCCCCCACTCCCTCTCTCTCTCCCCCCTCCCCCACTCTCAATGCCCCCCCTCCGCCACTCTCTCCCCCCCTCCCCACCTCTCTCTCTCCCCCCCCTCCCCCACTCTCTTCCCCCCCCCCACTCTCTCTCCCCCTCCCCCACTCTCTCTCCCCCCTCCCCCCCACTCTCTCTCCTCCCTCTCCCCCACTCTCTCTCCTCCCTCTCCCCCACTCTCTCTTCCCCCCCCACTCTCTCTCCCCCCGACCCCCCTCCCTCTCTTCCCCCCCCGACCCTCCTCCCTCTCTTCCCCCCGACCCCCCTCCCTCTCTTCCCCCCGACCCCCTCCCTCTCTTCCCCCCGACCCCCCTCCCTCTCTTCCCCCCGACCCCCCTCCCTCTCTTCCCCCCCGACCCCCCTCCCTCTCTTCCCCCGACCTCTTCCCCCAACGACCCCACTCCCTCCCTCCCCACCCTCCCCCCTCTCCCTCTCTCCCCCTCCCTCTCTCCCCCCCAACCCTCTTTCCCACAACCCTCTCTCCCCCACTCTCTCTCCCCCCTCACACCACTCTCCCTTCCCCCCCCCACTCTCTCTCCCCCGACCCCCCTCCCTCTCTTCCCCCCCCGACCCTCCTCCCTCTCTTTCCCCCGACCCCCCTCCCTCTCTTCCCCCCGACCTCTTCCCCCAACGACCCCACTCCCCACCCTCTCCCCTACCCTCTCTCTCTCTCCTCTCACCCTCCCCCCTCTCCCTCTCTCCCCGCCAACCCTCTTTCCCCCAACCCTCTCTCCCCTACTCTCTCTCCCCCCCTCACCCCACTCTCTCTTCCCCCCCCCACTCTCTCCCCCCCGACCCCCCTCCCTCTCCCCCGACCCCCCTCCCTCTCTTCCCCCCCGACCCTCCTCCCTCTCTTCCCCCCGACCCCCCTCCCTCTCTTCCCCCCGACCCCCCTCCCTCTCTTCCCCCCGACCCCCCTCCCTCTCTTCCCCCCACGACCCCACTCCCTCCCTCCCCACCCTCTTCCCCTACCCTCTCTCTCTCCTCCTCTCACCCTCCCCCCCCCTCTCTCTCTCCCCACCAACCCTCTCTCCCCCCTCACCTCACTCTCTCTCCCCCGACCCCCCTCCCTCTCTTCCCCCCGACCCCCCTCCCTCTCTTCCCCCCAACCCCCTCCCTCTCTTCCCCCCAACCCCCCTCCCTCTCTTCCCCCCGACCCCCCTCCCTCCCTTCCCCCCGACCTCTTCCCACAACGACCCCACTCCCTCCCTCTCTTCCCCCAACGACCCCACTCCCTCCCTCCCCCCACCCTCTCTCTCTCTCCTCTCACCCTCACCCCCCTCTCTCTCTCTCTCTCTCCCCACCCACCCCCGCTCCCTCTCCCCCCACCCTCCCACCCCCCCTCCCTCTCTCTCTCTCTCCCCCACCCTCTCCCCTCTCACCCTCCCCCCCCTCTCTCTCCCCACCCACCCCCCTCCCTCTCTCTCCCCACCCACCCCCCCTCCCTCTCCCCCCATCCTCTCTCTCTCTCTCTCTCTCCCCCCACCTTCTCTCTCTCTCGTCTCTCTCCCCACCCACCCCCCCCCGCTCCCCCCCTTCCCCCCCACTCTTCCCCCCGACCCCCCGCACTCTCTCCTCCCCCCCCCGTCTCCCTCCCCTCTCTCTCCCCCTCCCCCACTCCCCCTCCCCCACTCCCCCCTCCCCCTCTCTCTCCCCCCTCCCCCACTCTCTCTGCCCCCCCTCCCCCACTCTCTCTCCCCCCCTCCCCCACTCTCCCCCCCTCCCCACTCTCTCTCTCCCCCTCCCCCACTCTCTCTCCCCCCTCCCCCCCACTCTCTCTTCCCCCCCCACTCTCTCTCCCCCGACCCCCCTCCCTCTCTTCCCCGACCCCCCTCCCTCTCTTCCCCCCCGACCCCCCTCCCTCTCTTCCCCCCCGACCCTCCTCCCTCTCTTCCCCCGACCCCCCTCCCTCTCTTCCCCCCGACCCCCCTCCCTCTCTTCCCCCCGACCCCCTCCCTCTCTTCCCCCCGACCCCCTCCCTCTCTTCCCCCCGACCCCCCTCCCTCTCTTCCCCCCGACCCCCCTCCCTCTCTTCCCCCCGACCCCCCTCCCTCTCTTCCCCCCGACCCCCCTCCCTCTCTTCCCCCCGACCCCCCTCCCTCCCTTCCCCCCGACCTCTTCCCCCAACGACCCCACTCCCTCCCTCTCTTCCCCCAACGACCCCACTCCCTCCCTCCCCCCACCCCCTCTCTCTCTCCTCTCACCCTCCCCCCCCTCTCTCTCTCTCTCTCCCCCACCCACCCCCGCTCCCTCTCCCCCCACCCTCCCACCCCCCCTCCCTCTCTCTCTCTCTCTCTCTCTCTCTCTCTCCCCCCACCCTCTCCCCCCTCTCTCTCCCCACCCACCCCTCCTCTCTCTCCCCACCCACCCCCCTCCCTCTCTCTCCCCACCCACCCCCCCTCCCTCTCCCCCCATCCTCTCTCTCTCTCTCTCTCTCCCCCCCACCTTCTCTCTCTCTCGTCTCTCTCCCCACCCACCCCCCCTGCTCCCCCCCCTTCCCCCCCACTTCCCCCCGACCCCCCGCACTCTCTCCTCCCCCCCCGTCTCCCTCCCCTCTCTCTCTCCCCCTCCCCCACTCCCCCCTCCCCCACTCCCTCTCTCTCTCCCCCCTCCCCCCACTCTCAATGCCCCCCCTCCGCCACTCTCTCCCCCCCTCCCCCACTCTCTCTCCCCCCCCTCCCCCACTCTCTTCCCCCCCCCACTCTCTCTCCCCCCTCCCCCACTCTCTCTCCCCCCTCCCCCCCACTCTCTCTCCTCCCTCTCCCCCACTCTCTCTCCTCCCTCTCCCCCACTCTCTCTTCCCCCCCACTCTCTCTCCCCCGACCCCCTCCCTCTCTTCCCCCCCCGACCCTCCTCCCTCTCTTCCCCCCGACCCCCCTCCCTCTCTTCCCCCCGACCCCCTCCCTCTCTTCCCCCCGACCCCCCTCCCTCTCTTCCCCCGACCCCCCTCCCTCTCTTCCCCCCCGACCCCCTCCCTCTCTTCCCCCCGACCTCTTCCCCCAACGACCCCACTCCCTCCCTCCCCACCCTCCCCCCTCTCCCTCTCTCCCCCTCTCCCTCTCTCCCCCCAACCCTCTTTCCCACAACCCTCTCTCCCCCACTCTCTCTCCCCCCTCACACCACTCTCCCTTCCCCCCCCCACTCTCTCTCCCACCCCCCTCCCTCTCTTCCCCCCCCGACCCTCCTCCCTCTCTTTCCCCCGACCCCCCTCCCTCTCTTCCCCCCGACCTCTTCCCCAACGACCCCACTCCCCACCCTCTCCCCTACCCTCTCTCTCTCTCCTCTCACCCTCCCCCCTCTCCCTCTCTCCCCGCCAACCCTCTTTCCCCCAACCCTCTCTCCCCTACTCTCTCTCCCCCCTCACCCCACTCTCTCTTCCCCCCCCCACTCTCTCCCCCCCGACCCCCCTCCCTCTCCCCCGACCCCCCTCCCTCTCTTCCCCCCCGACCCTCCTCCCTCTCTTCCCCCCGACCCCCCTCCCTCTCTTCCCCCCGACCCCCCTCCCTCTCTTCCCCCCGACCCCCCTCCCTCTCTTCCCCCCACGACCCCACTCCCTCCCTCCCCACCCTCTTCCCCTACCCTCTCTCTCTCTCCTCTCACCCTCCCCCCCCCTCTCTCTCTCCCCACCAACCCTCTCTCCCCCCCTCACCTCACTCTCTCTCCCCCGACCCCCCTCCCTCTCTTCCCCCCGACCCCCCTCCCTCTCTTCCCCCCCAACCCCCCTCCCTCTCTTCCCCCCAACCCCCCTCCCTCTCTTCCCCCCGACCCCCCTCCCCTCCCTTCCTCCCCCGACCTCTTCCCACAACGACCCCACTCCCTCCCTCTCTTCCCCCAACGACCCCACTCCCTCCCTCCCCCCACCCTCTCTCTCTCTCCTCTCACCCTCACCCCCCTCTCTCTCTCTCTCTCTCCCCACCCACCCCCGCTCCCTCTCCCCCCACCCTCCCACCCCCCCTCCCTCTCTCTCTCTCTCCCCCACCCTCTCACCCTCCCCCCCTCTCTCCCCCACCCACCCCCCCTCCCTCTCTCTCCCCACCCCACCCCCCTCCCTCTCCCCCCATCCTCTCTCTCTCTCTCTCTCTCCCCCCACCTTCTCTCTCTCTCGTCTCTCTCCCCACCCACCCCCCCCCGCTCCCCCCCCCTTCCCCCCACTCTTCCCCCCGACCCCCCGCACTCTCTCCTCCCCCCCCCGTCTCCCTCCCCTCTCTCTCCCCCTCCCCCACTCCCCCCTCCCCCTCTCTCTCCCCCCCTCCCCCACTCTCTCTGCCCCCCTCCCCCACTCTCTCTCCCCCCCTCCCCCACTCTCCCCCCTCCCCCACTCTCTCTCTCCCCCTCCCCCACTCTCTCCCCCCTCCCCCCCACTCTCTCTTCCCCCCCCACTCTCTCTCCCCCGACCCCCCTCCCTCTCTTCCCCGACCCCCCTCCCTCTCTCCCCCCCGACCCCCCTCCCTCTCTTCCCCCCGACCCTCCTCCCTCTCTTCCCCCCGACCCCCCTCCCTCTCTTCCCCCCGACCCCCCTCCCTCTCTTCCCCCCGACCCCCTCCCTCTCTTCCCCCCGACCCCCCTCCCTCTCTTCCCCCCGACCCCCCTCCCTCTCTTCCCCCCGACCCCCCTCCCTCTCTTCCCCCCGACCCCCCTCCCTCTCTTCCCCCCGACCTCTTCCCCCAACGACCCCACTCCCTCCCTCCCCACCCTCTCCCCCTACCCTCTCTCTCTCCTCTCACCCTCCCCCCCTCTCTCTCCCCACCAACCCTCTTTCCCCCAACCCTCTCTCCCCCACTCTCTCTCCCCCCCTCACCCCACTCTCTCTTCCCCCCCCACTCTCTCTCCCCCGACCCCCCTCCCTCTCTTCCCCCCCCGACCCCCCCTCCCTCTCTTCCCCCCGACCCTCCTCCCTCTCTTCCCCCGACCCCCCTCCCTCTCTTCCCCCCGACCCCCCTCCCTCTCTTCCCCCCCGACCCCCCTCCCTCTCTTCCCCCCGACCTCTTCCCCCAACGACCCCACTCCCTCTCCCCCTACCCTCTCTCTCCTCTCACCCTCCCCCCCTCTCTCTCTCTCCCCACCCACCGCCCCTCTCTCTCTCTCTCCCCCCCCGACCCCCCGCACTCTCCCTCTCCCCTCTCTTCCCCCCCAAACTCTCGCTCCCCCCGACCCCCCTCTCCGCCCCCCCCCAGTCTCCCTCCCCACTCCCTCTCCCCCCCTCTCTCTCCCCCCTCCCTGTGCCCCCCTCTCTCTTCTCCCTCTCCCCCCCACTATCTCTCCTCCCTCTCCCCCCCCCACCCCCCCTCTCTCTCCTCCCCTCTCCCCCCCCACCCCCCCTCTCTCTCCCCACCCCCCTCTCCCTCCCTCTCCCCACCACTCCCTCCCTCTTTCTCTCCCCCCCCACCCCCGTCCTCCCTTTATCTCTCCCCCCCCCTCTCTTCCCACCCCTGCCCTCC